>NC_069385.1:31047500-33515000 GCF_027475565.1 Acinonyx jubatus
TCCATATCTTTGCTAAGTATACATTTGATTTAAAAAAAAAAAAACTAGTATCTAGAACATATAAAAAAATCTCATAACTTGATAATATGAAAACAAAGAATCCACTTTTTTTTTTAAGTGAGCAAAAGTTTTGAAACACACACTTTACCTAAGAAGATAAACGAGTGGCAAATAGGCACCGGAATAGATGTTCAATATTGTTAAAGAAATGCACATTAAAATTACAATGCAAGATGGTAGAGGTTCTTTGTAGAGAGTCACTGTGGCTTCTTTTTCACCAGTTCTCCTGTAGAACTCACATTCTATTTTGCCACTAGTTTGCCATTAGTGATGAGGTTTTAAAGGACTCAGCCAAAGATTTTCCTCACTGATTTCATGAGAAGAAGGAACACGCTGAAAATTGATGAAGCTGTAGAAACAAGAAGGCAAGGACATCTTCCATCAGGATATCAAGAAACCAGACTGACCAGGGGGAGTGAGTCGACTGCAATATATATATATATACTATATATAGTATATATATAATATATATAGTATATATATATACTATATATATTTATATATATATATATATATACACACACACACTATATACTATATACTATATATACTATATATAGTGTGTATATATATATATATACTATATATATTATATGCTATATATTATATCAAGTATATATATATAGTAATATATATTACTATATATATTATATCAAGTATAGTATATATAAGTATATACTAGATTAAAAAAAAATAAAATAAAAGCTGTGAGTTGGTCACTCCTGGACCTGCACAAAATGACCACTGAAGAAAATGGACACCAATTTGTGTCATTTCATCGAGACTTGTTACCTGAATAAGCAGGTAAAATCCACTGAAGAATTGCATGAGCCACTGTAACCAACCTGTGTAAGGTGGGGTCCTGGAACCTGGCATTGCAGAGCCTGTCTTTGACAACTACACCCTGGGACGTTGTGACGCTGATGGCTAAGCCCAAGGTTGGCTTCTCCATAGCCACGGGGGAACTTCTATCACCAAGGCCATGCGTGCATTTGCTTTTATCTCTACCTTTTCCATGAGTTGTACCAAAGCATCAGCTTAAGTTCTTTTGTGCCATTCTTTCAAGCAGAGCAATGCTGTTATGCCCCTCCTCCAAAAATACCCTACAGTCAAATAACACTTCACTGCACACCTATTAGAATAGCTAAAGTTTCAAAAGCTGACCATACCAAGTATCAGCAAGGAAGTAGAGGTCTACACGTTACTGGTGGGGATGTAAAATGACGCGACCACTTTGGAAAACAGGCAGTTTCTTTTTAAAAAAAATTTTTTTAACGTTTATTTATTTTTGAGACAGAGAGAGACAGAGCATGAAGGGGGGAGGGGCAGAGAGAGAAGGAGACACAGAATCGGAAGCAGGCTCCAGGCTCTGAGCCATCAGCCCAGAGCCTGACGCGGGGCTCGAACTCACAGACCGCAAGATCGTGACCTGAGCTGAAGTCGGACGCTTAACCGACTGCGCCACCCAGGCGCCACGAAAATAGGCAGTTTCTTAAAAAGTTAACCATGTACTTACCACGTAATCTGGCATGATCTGGTAGAGATGTACCTAAGAGAAAATGAAAGCCCAGGTCCCTATGTACACAAATGTTCATGAGAGCTTTATTTATAACAGCTTAAAAGTAGAAACCATTTCAAACTTCCATCAAAAAGTGAAGGTACAAACTAAGTATGGTCTATCTACCCCCATGGAATACTACTCAGTAATAAAAATGGATGAAATATTAGTAAATGCTACAGCATGAATGAATCTCAAACTAACTGTAACCAAGCGAAAGAAGGAAAGAAAAAAAGAACACATCCTATACGATTCCACTTTTGTAAAGTTCTGAAAATGGGAACCAATGCATTCTGACAGAAAACGGATCAGAAGTCGCTTGGAGAAAGGGGACGAGGAGGTATTCTAGGTAGGGATTATAAAGTGGTGCAAAGAGAGTTTTGAGGGTGATGAGTATATTCATTATCCTGCACGGGTAGCTCAAATTCTACACCTTAAATATGTGCAGTTTTTATGTGTGAGCTATGCCTCAATAAGGTTTTCAAAACCAGTCTCTGTGTGGCATAAACTTACCATAGGTCTATCTTTAAATATCTTTTTAAAAGGATGCTTTCAAGTGATAAGCCCAGCACAGGGATGAGAATACTGGGAACAGCAGTGACCACTCCCCTCATTTTCCCAGGGTTCTGGCCGTCAGCCATCAGGCAGGTAGCTCTCTCTAGCTTTCAGGTCCAAGTTCATGCAGGGTCACCACCGTTATTGGCTTGCTCTTTCATTGCTTATCTTTTTCTCCCTGACATATTCTTCTCAGGGCTTAGATTCTCAACGAGGTCTTTTAAAAAAAAATACATATAAAACCGATAAACACCCCCTCTTTCATTTATTCCTTAAAAAAAACATGCCAGTTCTGAATGTAAATGACACTGGTTTGGGGGTTTGTTTTTGGTGTATTTTTTTTTTATCATTTAGAAGTATTAAATTTAGCTTTCCATTTGACATTTTAGAAGAGAAATCGGATCACTTACCATCCTTTCTTTTCCTTTTTCCCCTTTGTATTTAATGAGCTAATTAGTTAAGTACAGTTGATATACAATGTTACAAAAGTTTCAGGAGTACAACATAGAGATTCAACAATTCTATACTTGATGCACTACTCACCACAATAAATAGTCACCATCCAACATTATTACAATATACATTTCTGTGACTTACTTATTTTATAACTAAAATGTTATACCTCTTAATCCCAACCATCACCTGTTTCACCTCTCCTGACACCCACCTCTCCTCTAGCAGCCACCAGTTTGTTCTCTGCATTTCTGAGTCTGTGTTTGTCTTTTTTGTTTGTTTGTTTTTATATTCTGCATGTAAGTGAAATCACATGTATGACTTATATCACTTAGCATAATACCCTTTTGGTCCATCCATGTCGTCACAAATGGCAAAATTTCACTCTATTTTTTATGGCTGAGTAATAATTGCCACATTTTCTTTCACCATTCATCTGTTCAGTGGGCACTTTGCTTCCATATAGCTCGGCTGCTGTAAATAATGCTGCAGGAAACATAAGGGTGCATATATCTTTTCAATTAGTGTTTTTGGGTTTTGGGGGCAAATACTAGCAGTGGAGTTACTGGAATTTATGGGATTTCTATCTTTTTTCAAAAATGTGATTATTTATTTTTAATTTAGTTTTTTTTTAATGTCTAATTAATTTTGAAAGAGTGCAAGAGGGGAAGGGGCAGAGAGAGGGGGACAGAGGACCTGAAGCAGGCTTTACACTGACAGCAGTGAGCCTGATGTGGGGCTTGAACTCTTGAACCACGAGACCATGACCTGAGCTGAAGTTGGATGGTCATCCGACTGAGCCACCCAGGTGCCCCTATTTTTTTTTTTTTTTTTTTATTTTAGAGAGTGAGTGCACATGAGCAAGGGAGAGAGGTGAAGGGAGACAGAGAGAGAGAGAGCACGGGAGGGTCCCAAGTTGGCTCCATGCTGAGCGCGGAGCCCTATGTGGGGCTCGATCCCACGATCCTAGAGTCATGACCTGAGCCAAAATCAAGAGTGGTGTGCTTAACTGACTGAGCCACCCAGGTGCCCCCAGGATTTCTGTTTTTAATATTTGAGAAGCCTCCACAAGTTAACATACTTTCTAATGAAAATTGGTGTAAGTAGATGCACTTTATTAATTTGGCCAAGAAAATTAAAAAGCGTGAGGGCTGGCTCATGGATCCCGTCTGGTTCTTGATTAATTTCAGCCCACAGTCAAGCAGCCTCTAGTGACAAACTGTTTTCTCCTTCTGGGGAAAGCATTCACTAGCTCCATGGGCTTCAAGGAACCAAAATTCAAAGACCACAAGATGAAGGTACTTCTCTGTGAAAATCCGTCCTGCTTGTTTCTGTGCTAGAGGCTGTGTGCCTCTCCCCTGACGGGGCCCCTCTCTTTATCTCTTTCTATGTGACTGTGTGTGGTCTCGTTGCATGTCTATTTCTCCTCCCTCTTCTCCAGCTCTCTTAACTATCTCATGAAGTTAAAATGGTTTTTTAAAATTATTTTATTAATTGAAGGGGATGTTTGGATTGCCTTCCTTAAAAGTAGGTGGGCAGCATATTGTATTCCTTTTGAAAAACCACTCCAATGAGAATGGAACAAATAAAACTTAGTTGCTGTATTTTTTTTACATATATGGCCTTCAACCTGCTTTTTTCTGGGCTAACGACACTGCTGTCCCCATCTCTCCTTGCCAGCTAGAATGCTGCAACGTGTAACAATTTGGTGGGTTGTTATAGGCCATGGATTTATTTGCTGATGATGTCAGAAAGTGCATTACCATAGAGTGACAGTGTATTTGTTATTTTTCTCCTTAAGCCTTTTTTTTGCCTATTTTAATTTTTAATCAAAAATATGACGATTAAAATAACACTAGTTAGTTACAGGTATTTTTAAAACTTGCTTATTTTACAGAATTGTAATCTTCTGAATAAGGATTTGGTAATTTATTTTGCTTTTGAAACCAGTCGTGGTCAGTGAGAAATGTCAATTTTCTTATATTGGCCTTGGCTACTTTTCACATCTTTGGATGAGAGGACAATTGTGACCACACCATTTGCACTGACAGAATGTCAAAGACACTGGTTTTAGATACTCAGGTTCCCACAGTAGAAGACCCCTGAACTTCTCAGAAAATTTACTTCATGAACTATTGCTAATCATCTGTGAGTCTGGTGTTCTACCAAATAAAACATAAGATCATGAATAATGGACTTTATCAACAATTAAAGTGCAATACGAAATAATAATAGAGCAAGGCAAATGAGAGTGATTATAAAAGAGTTTTGGAAACTCTAAGCAAAAATCTTATAAATTGATCGAGTCGATTCTGCAAGGAGATTAGGAAAAAAACAAAACACTGCCTAAAATCCTTTGCCTCTTATTCTATGTACATTTAATTATTTTAGTCACAGGGAATAAAATAACGCAAGACAGGGGAAGTTTTTATTTTAGATTTTTTTTTTAACGTTTTATTTATTTTTGAGACAGAGAGAGACAGAGCATGAACGGGGGAGGGGCAGAGAGAGAGGGAGACACAGAACTGGAAGCAGGATCCAGGCTCTGAGCCATCAGCCCAGAGCCCGACACGGGGGTCGAACTCACAGACTGAGAGATCGTGACCTGAGCTGAAGTCGGACCCTTAACCGACTGAGCCACCCAGGCGCCTCGGGAAGTTTTTATTTTAAACATGAGCCGGAGAGAACTCTTTTGCAGCTCCATTATTGAATCATCATCTCTTTCCAACTCTGCTCTTACTCCATGACTTTCTGCTAAAGAACAGTTATAAAATTTCTAGAATTACACCCACCTGCAGCAGCAAGATTTAAAGACGGGGAGTATTTCCAGAAGTGAGGGTTCGGCCCCATTCCCACTGATCTCTGGGCATATGAAACAGCCTTGGAGTGGCAAGACTCTAACACTAGACAACTATCTAGAGGGAGCGCTCACCTCCATCCCCTCCCTAGAGCCCCCGGGGCTTTCCTGTCCCTGCAAGAAAGCAATGACATCTGCACAATGAATCCTCCTCTACCGACAGACCACGAGGCTGATAGAATGTTTTATCAAATCTGGGACAAGAAGCAGCCACCAATAAGATGAGGGGAAATCTCAAGGGCAGCTCAAACAGATGTCAGCCTTGCATGTTTCCATAATGCAAAGAACACACACTTCTCAGAAAGATCTGCGGATCTCAGAGTGAGACTAATTCCACATGCCTGCCCGGGAAGGGAAGGGGACCTGGAGGCTGCAGCCTCCAGGATGCTTAAGCGACGACCCCTGGCAGCAATGGTTGATGTTGGTCTCCTCTTTTGCTGCCTAAAGTCAGCGCTAGGCTGGGGAGCCCGGCGCAGAGGCATCCAGGTCTTGGACTTTTGGGTTGAGATCAGTCCCAGGATTCCTTACCGTGTCATCCCATTGGCCATGGCAAAGTCAAGAAAGCAGCCCCCACCATGCTAGTGCCATCTGTGCTGCCCTAAGCCTCAATATGGGCTCTGGTCAACTGGAAGCAGGGAATAGTCTTGCCGGCCCCCAGCCCCGGGAATGGTCTGAGCTCAAAGACATTCGCCATGTCAAATGGACACCAACCTAGGAAGAGGCAGAGCTCAGCTTACCTGGGAGGGGGAGCTGGTATTAGGAGTAAATACTGATTTATATCAGGTGGATCAAGCTGAGGATAAAGATGACTGCAACCGAGGCAATTGTGGCCTGACTGGGTGATTAGGAATTCATCGGAACCTGTCCAGGCTTAAAGGATCGTGCTAAACCACAGGAAGGAAGATGCAAGGCTAGGGGCCTCTAATATCGTATTAGTGATAGTCATCAGTCGAAGTCTTTCTAGGTTCCACACCTAGATAGATAGTTGGTGGATATGCGTTCATCCACAATAAGTATTGCAAGCCATATCAGTAGATATGCATATCAGTGAATATTTATAAAGAGCCTATTCTGTGCTGGATTAAACGTTAATTGTGGGGCTATAGCTGAGGACCAATCCGCGATAATCCTTACTCTTGTGGAGCCTACATTCCGTTCAAATATCCTCTTCATGTTATAGATGGTGACGCCAGGGCTCAGAAATTTTAAGTAACTTGCCCAAGGACACATAGCTTGTACATAGTGCAGTGGGAGAGATTCAAACTCTGATCCTCTGACTCAAATATCTTTCTTGTAAGCTCTATGCTAGCAAATTTAAACTGTTTTCTTATTATACACATCATATTTGACATCCACTATGTAATATACTCTCAAAGGCTGTGTGGGCTGTATTACTGATAAAGCCGGATTTTAGTTTTTCTCTCTCATTCAGCGTTAGGAAAATGCACCTAGAAGAAAATGAGTGTTATAGGAATCTTCAAGGATCCGCTCTAATTTATTTCATTTTAAACAAATATTTCAAAAACTTCACTGATACAATTATCACGAGTACAAGTCTTGCCTTTAAGTGTTAGACCCCGGTTATGCCACAGTTAATGAGCTGTTTGCCAACAGACCTTGCCTATAGGTCTGCTAGACTGTCCTATGCTCTGCCTAGTGGGCCAAGTGTGGGACATGAGGGGAAGGTATGATCGTTGGTCCCAGAAAAGGGTTTTTCATCTCAAAATTGCAGAGCTATTTGGCAGTCTGATAATGTCTTTTCCCTCTACCCCTGGAGGATTAAGGAGCCAGGTTTTCTAGAGCCCATTTGGCTCGTCTCTCATAGAAGAGCCCTGGAAGGATTCCATTTTCTGACTGAGGAGGAATCTTCAGTGTGGAAAGTGTGACCCTCCCGTGTCAGTTTCCATGTGGGTTATAGAGGTCTCTTCCACGGGATACAGCAGTCTTGAGGACAGAGTTACAGGTAGAGGATCACAAGATTCTTGCCTCATATGATAAAACCGGGTGTTTTGGGTTTAGTTACACTTGCTTAGAAAGATGCTTATAACCGAATCTTTATTCTAGTTCTCATTCACTTAACCAGAACTTATATATCTATAAGTTATATATATATATATATATATATATATATATATATACACATATATATGTGTGTGTGTATATTATATAATAGAATATATATTTAAATCTTTAAGCAGAACTTAAACATATATGCATTATATATATATATAATATATATATATATGTATATGTATAAATCTTTCCCCAGAAGTGATTTGGTATAGAGAAAATACCTTCTTACATAACAAAGAAGGGGAGGAAATTGTTGCATATGCACTTATTGGTTCGTATTCTTTTTTTTTTTTTTTTAGTTTATTTATTTTGAGAGAGAAAGAGAGCACATGCACACGAGGGGTGGAGGGGCAGAGAAAGAGGGAGACAGAGAGGATCCCAAGCAGGCTTCACACTGTCAGTGCAGAGACTGACATGGGGCTCGAACCCACAAACTGTGAGATCATGACCTGAGCTGAAATCAAGAGTGAGACCCTAAACCCACTGAGCCGCTGAAGCACCTCAGTTCATATTCTAACAGAAGCAGTCACAGTGTAAACAAACCAAGGTTGAAATGCTTTTAAGGAGGAAAACGTTATATCAGCTTTTGGTAAAGGATTAAGAAACCAATGTAGGCAGTTGAAATACATGGTGTTTAATGAAGGCAATTAGATGTTTATAAAAATCAATGGAAAATCTAGAAGAGAAGTGGGAGATGCAAACTGGACATTTATGTCCAAGGTCACAGCACTGCAACTGCAATCTACAGGTCCAGACACCTGCTGCCCCTGACCACCCCCCCCACCCCCACACACACCCAGGATCTGGAGATAGAGGGATATGGAGTCTGGCTCCTGCACACCCCCAATGGATCAGAGCTCTTGGTCAGCCAGCATGGCCACAGAAAGATGGCCGGCCCCACCCTCTTTCTAAATCTCAGCGAGTGCTTCTCTCTGGTGAAAACGAAATCACATCCAGGATGGAAAATCAGTCCGTGGTTGCAAGAAAGTTTCAGAAATGTAGTGTTTGCCTTTGCACCTCTGAAGGAGGTAGGGAAGGTTGTGGAGGGCAGACACTGTATAGTGTAACGTCTGTTGTTATGTTATACATGGTTCAAACACATGAACCATTACTATGTTACCCTCCATGAGCATAGGAACTCTGGCTAAGTTAATGTGTTACCAATAAATGAAAGACTTCAATAGCCAGAAGCTGCAGGCAATACTTACCAAGATAACTATGTTATATAAAAATATTTTTTCTGGTAAATTCAAGTATGGTCTTCATAAGAAGTGACATGATTGCACCATTTTATTTAACGTATTTTTTAAATCAGACTTCAAGCCCAGCACAAAGCCCAGCACAGGACTTGAACTCACGATCCTGAGATCAAGACCTGAGTTGAGATCAAGAGTTGATGTTTGACTGAGCCACCCAGGTGCCCCTGATTATATCATTTGGAATTCTCACCTTTCTGATACTTATGGATTAAGTATTTTTGACATCTTTGCATGTAAATACCTTGAAATTTTTGAGTGAAATGAGCCACCGATTGAAAAAAATAAATTTTCATTAACAGACATGTTATACTTAGTGTTATAATCAGTCTCATATATATCACATTAATTAATTATGTTTGTGTTGATTAATATTTCCTTTTTTATGACTAAAATGAACAATGCCAATAAAGCTGCTTTCAGTGTATTAAATTTTCCTATGGTTCAATTTTCTTTTCCCTCCTCTGTGACTAGATTTAGGATCTAACATCTATCAGAATGCTATTTCCTGGTTTGAAACACACAAAAAAGACTAAAGTGTTGAATAGTATTACCTGAATAATATTAAAGAAACTTTTCTGGTCCTCAGCCGGCCCAGGAAACAGACTCAGAGGCAGAAATGGGCCTGTAGGGGGTTAATTGGTTGAGTGTTCTTGAGAGAAACAGCCCTGAGGGCTGAGGGGTGCAAGATTGGACAGAGAGAATCACTGAGCTATGATTCAGCTGTGCCAGAGGCCTCAGAGGATCCTCTGGAGTTGAGATGACCCTTTAGAGTCGTCCTGAGTCAAGGCAAGGAGGTTAACCCTTTGTATACCTGTCCTGACCATGCGGATGTGGGCTGTGTCCAGGGAATAGGTGTCACCTTGGGGGAGACAGCATCATTCCACAAAAGGAATGTGCCGAGAGGAATTCATCTAGAAGTAGTCAACCCCCTGGCATCTGGAAGTGCCTTAGCCCTTAAGGGGGATCTGGCTGGCAAACCACAATGTTCACCACACCTTTGACAGGCACCACATTACAGACACCCTAAGAGAGACTTCGTTCTCACTCTTGTCTTATTTAAGAGAAGCATTATTTGCTTGGACACATTGGGCACACAATCTATATCAAACCACGGTATATTGTCTTACTAGGTTTTAAATTCTGGAAAACACTCTGCTTAGCCTCTGCCCACAGTGAAAACATAACTGTTTATGGGATATGCACAGTAGATAGCATTTGACTATGTCAGAAGACAGTTTTAGTTTATTTTACTGTGACAACTAGGAGAAATTCAACTTTGATTCTGTGTTGCACGAACTACAACTGTTGTAGATGGTCTTTCATTACGCTAGCATGATGGGCATGGGTATATGGGTGGCCTGTTTTCCAGACAACTTTAGATATCTTGCATGAGAAAGGATTTTGTCATTCCCCTGATGTGTCACGTCGTTTTAAGAAATGAGCCTTGAATCTTCAAGAAGCAACCTAGTTTTATTTGCATTGTGAAACTAACACTTCGATGAACAAGTTTCAATTTTATGAATGTTAAAGGACACTACTGTCTGGCTGGTTAAAATTAAGGGAAAGGACACATAATTTCTAGTTATATTTGTTTTACCGTAACTTGTATTAGAATTCAAGTTGTACAGAGGCGCCTGGGTGGCTCAGTCAGTTAAGCATCCAACTCTTGGCTCAGGTCATGATCTCAAGATTCGTGAGGTCGTCAGCATGGAGCCCACTTGGGATTTGCTCTCTCTCCCTCTCTCTCTGCCCCTGCCCAGCTTGCTCTCTCTGTCTCTCTCAAAATAAATACATAAACTCAAACAAAAAAAAAAGCATTAAAGTAGTGTATAAAACAGTGCAAACAAGAAAACATTTAACAGAAACATGAGGTTGATTTTGTGGACTATCCAACAGCAATCATAAAGCACGTTCATCAGAGGATGTTACCTCAGAATGATAATATACGAGGCATATACAATTATAGAAACATATGCATGTAAAAGTTACCGTAATTGGCATAGGAGCCAGGTGATTAATATCAATCAATCTGTCTTACGGGAAAAGGAAAATGTTACTATTGATCGGCAGCAATCAATGAAGAAATAAAATCAGAGGGAGTCCTAAATAGATATAGACAAGAAAGGAGACAATTTCAGGTGAAGAAATGAGCAGCAAAACTCGGGAAATACAACTGATGCAAAAAAAAAAAAATCAGTCACTGTTGAAGATAAATCAGATTATGACTTATACATTAACCACCATAGGAATGACAACTATTTTCTAGAGGATACTAATATACCAATATTTTCTGGTGTTCACAAGACCTTGCTCCTTTGCCCAACTTTATTTTCGTAAAATGCATCTTTTCTTCAGAGAGATTGCTACTACTGATCTTTCCAAAGCTCATGGGAAATGGTTTTCTACTTTCTTCACGTTGCATTTAAATCACCCTGAGACTTCTCTCACCGGACATGCATTTGGCTGCTGCACAAAGAACAGGCTCACCAGTCGCATAACCACCTGAGGCTGTAACAATGATTCATTTGCACTAAGATGGTTAAGGAACGCTCATGTTTTAGCTGAAAGCCAAGAATGCGATAGTGAGCATCAATGATTTTTTATGAACCTGGGAGATATTTTACCCCAGATTTCTCCCATCGGCAAGTAAAAACCAAACCAAACAAAAAAACCAAAAAATGAAAAACGAGAACACTGGAATTGCTTTGCAAAGTTAGCTTTGGGAGCTGGAATATCCGTTCTAGAAATCACTTGGATGGATTATGGCTCTTCGTTGGCTGTCGGTCGTCTTCCGCTGACCCAATGAGACTCACCACATAAAATCAAGGTGTGCCATACCAGGTGACAATAAAGAAACACCATTATCCCTACGGACACGTACCTTCCAAAACCCCTTCCCTGTGATTTCTCCGGGCTGAGCATTGATTGAGTCCATTTGAACTGACACTCTCAGTGTTTCCCAGCACACCGTGGACCTCTGGTTTCCCACATCAGTATCCCCATGGCTGACCTGATTTTAGCCACACTACCCCGTTCCAGGCAACCTTGGGCTCACCTCAGCTGACGGTGTCCCGCCTCCAGGCACATGCTCTCAGCTATGGCCTTCCTGAACTTATAAGAGTAGACCATGTGTGTGAGGGAGTTTTAATGTCTGGAGGCAATCCCCCAGTGAGGAGAGATAGACACTGGTAGGTAAACAGCCCATCTTTCTCACACCCTGGTAGGAGGCATTCTGCACCTTTCCCAGGCCGTCCCAGGGGAGCTGAGCCCATCGTCCAAAGCAGCAACCTCAGGGATGCTCCTGTAGGTTGGATTTTCCTCCTTTCCTGCGTCATTTCCCTCCCCATCGCTTCTCCCAAATAAGAAGTCTTAATCTGAAACCAAGCTCTTGTCTTGGCTTGCCTTTCGGGGGAGCCCTGGTTAACACACTTCTGATTATCATCATCCTCTTCATCATCATCAATAATTATCCTCTCATCTCAAAGATGAATAATCTCAAAATCCTCCTTGCTTATATTTGGCAAATGTTAAGTTTGTATGTGTACTTGGGTCCCTGTTCTCGGACTGTTGTTCCACAGATAAATTTCTATACTGCTTGGAGTTGTGTTTACCTTACGATATGGTAATATATGTTAAATTATGCTTTCTTTTCTTTTTTTTCTCCTTTTCAAGATATTTGTGGCTTTTCTCGTGATTTGTTTTTATAAGAATTTTAAATTAATTTTATCCATTTCTAAGATAAATCATATTGTAATTGCATAAGTGATTTCTGAAATTGCATGAGACTTATCTGTGAATTTGGGAAAAATTGCATTTAAAACAATTTTTTAATGTTTATTTATTTTTGAAAGAGAGAGAGATCATGAGCAGGGTAGGGGCAGAGAGAGAGGGAGACACAGAATCCAAAGCAGTCTCCAGGCTCTGAGCTGTCAGCACAGAGCCCGACACGGGGCTCAAACTCACGAACCGTGAGATCATGACCTCAGCCAAAGTCAGACGCTTAACCGACTGAGCCACCCAGGCGCCCCGGAAAAATTGCATTTTAAATATTATGTTGTTTCATTCAGAGATAAGATGTAGTTTTTCAAGCGTCTTAGTCTTTTTGAGCTGTTTATTAAAAAATTACCATAGACTGGGTGGCTTATAAAGAAAAGAAATTTATTTCTCACAGTTCTGGAGGCTGGGAAGTCCAAGGTCAAGGAGGCAGCAGGTTCTGTGTCTGGTAAGGGCCCACTTCCTGGTTCATAAGTGGTCATTTTCCTCCTGTAATCTCACCTGATGGGAAGGGCTAGGGGGCTCTCTAGGATCTCTTTTATAAGGGCACAGATCCTGAAATCCTCCACACCCTCATGACCCAATCACCTTCCAAAGGCTACACCTCCTAATACCACCACATTGGGGGTAGATTGCAATACATGAGTTTTGGGAAAAAACAAACATTCAGTCTATAGCACTGAATGTTCAGGTATTACTATTGTATGATTTTCTTTAAGTCCCATGCCTTTCTTACAAAAATATCCCTAAGTATTTTTTTTGTTTGATTTGCTAGTAATGACTGATATTTGTTTTTCACTTTGGATCTTGAACTGGTAGCTAATGTAAAGAAAGTCTATTCTTGTTACTTTTTTCTCTTATCTGGCTACTTCATTGTATATTTTTGAAAATGTTTGTTTAGTTTTAAGAGAGAGAGAGCAGAGGAGGGGCAGAGAGAGAGAGGGTGACACGGATCTGAAGTAGGCTCCAGGCACTGAGCTGTCAACACAGAGACCAACGTGGGGCTTGAACTCATGAATCGTGAGATCATGACCTGAGCCAGAGTCAGACGCTCAACTGACTGAACCACCTAGACACCCCTATTGTATTTTTATATAGTCTTTTTTTAAAAATTTTTTTAAACATTTATTTATTTTTGAGACATAGACAGAGCATGAATGGGGGAGGGTTCAGAGAGAGAGGGAGACACAGAATCTAAAACAGCTCAGAGCCTGACGCGGGGTTCGAACTCACGGACCACGAGATCATCACCTGAGCCGAAGTTGAACACTTAACCGACTGAGCCACCCAGATGCCCCTATATAGTCTTTTACGTATACTGGGCATTTAATCATTTTGCAAGTATGTATAGCTAACTTTGCTTCCTCTTCTTTAATATTGATTAATTGTATTTATTTTCACATTGCATTTGTTAAAGCCTTCCAAGTGATGTTGAATTATAATAGTATTAGCAGGTATCTTTCACATAGCTCTGAGTTTAGTGGAAATTATCTCAGTATTTAACTATTTCATACACTAGGGTTTTGTTAACTCGTGTTTATCATACTTAAGTAGTTTTCTTCTATTTCCATTTCACATAGAGCTTTTATTATGATGGATATTAAGAGGCTACGATCAGAGGGAGCAAGGTCAAGACTCCACGTGTCGCATGCATTGAAGGTGGATGTGATGGTTTAGCAGAGTAATCAGGAGCATGATTAAAATCAGACGACTGCAAAGCAATCGTTTTGAAAGTGCCACCAGCGTGGAGGCTGGAGGAAATCTAAATTGATGGTAGAGATTTCAGAAAGAAAGAACAGAAAGAAAACAGGGCTGAGCCACTGAAGAAGTTGAGGTTTGAAGATGGCAGTGATGAGGGCGGGCAGGGGAGTAAGCCTGTAGGATGAGCTAAGGTGAATGTCAATGGTGGCCTTGGCTGAGGCAGCGGAGAAGAAGGAATACTTTGGGGATTCTAGGGGATTAGAAAGAGAATCCAACAGGATGATGGATGCACAACTAGGTGGCCAAGGATGGCTGGGCAAGAGAGGGACAAGAGTTCAGGAGTCTGCAGATGGGTAAGGCAAATGAGCATAAGAAGAAACAGGAAGCAGGGAATTACGAGATAGGTTGGAGTCACGTGTCATTCACCTCGAAGTTTAGTGATTATGCTGGCTTTTATCGATGGAAGGCTGTGTAGAACTTCCAGACCCAAAGATTCATTTAGAACTTCATAGTGTGTTGGGGGGGGGGGTGCCTGGGTGGCTCAGTCGGTTAAGCCACCTACTCTTGGTTTCCCCTCAGGTCACGATCTCCAGCTTTGTGGGTCGGGCTCTGCTTTGGCAGCTCAGAGCCTGCTTGGGATTCTCTCTCTCTCCCTCTCTATTTGCCTTGTTCCCACTCATGCCGTCTCTATCTCTCTCAAAATAAATAAATAAACTTAAAACAAAACAAAACTTTGGGGTAGGTAGCTTTGCAAAACCTTCACAGGAGGCATAGCGGGTTAAAAGATTCTTTTACTTATCCTGTGTGTGTGCATATGTACAGCTGTGTTAAGGTTGCCACATTTAGCAAATAAAATAATTAGCACGCAGCTAAATTCAAATTTCAGAAAATAAAGAATATTTTAGTGCAAAGACATCGCATGCAACTAAGCATATTTCACAGGACATACTTACGCTAATATTTTTGGTATTTACCTGGCATTTAAATTTAACTATGTGTGTTTGTATGTATACGTGAGCAAGAATCAGTAATGTGAGCTGATAAGCTATTCTTTCAGACTTATTTTTCTAAAAGAGCAGCTCAGAGCAGGTCATGAGACATTTTAGCACTGTATGTTTTCTTAATCATTATAACTTTAAAAAGCAATGGAATTTATACGGATAGAGTTTATTTCATAGTTTTAAAAAAAGGTTTCTAAGGTTTAACCTGAAATAGAGGAAACTGTTGTTTAATAACAGCTTCTATAATCAATGTTTTTACGTACTACCTTACTTTAAGGTACAGAATCATTTACTTAGATTCTACTTTTTCAAAAATTCAGGGGGCGCCTGGGTGGCTCAGTCCGTTAAGCGTCTGACTTCGGCTCAGGTCGTGATCTCACAGTTCGGGAGTTCGAGCCCTGCGTGGGGCTCTGGGCTGCCAGCTCATAGCCTGGACCCTTCTTCGGAGTCTGTGTCTCCCTCTCTTTCTGCCTCGCCCCTGCTCACACTCTGTTTCTCTCTCTCTCTCTCAAAAATAAGCAAGCAGACATTGAAAAAATTTTAAAAAATAAAATAAAAAACCGAAGCTGCCCAAAATGTTATGAAGTGTCCACGTGACGGAAGCCTTGCCTCTGCTTTGTGCGGTGGCTTCTGGTCCCATCACAGGATACTCCCCATCTGCACTCGGTGAGGCATGTGGTTGGGATAGGCATAGCAGCCAGGTAATTTTTGGGGCCGGCTGGTAGCCGTCCAGACGCATGTGCAGGTGGAGTGAAATCCCACGGTCCTTACGACCGTGCTTTGTGTGTTTACAAAGCGGTTCCGGGTGGCATTCCTCTTGCTCACACTGGGTGGACCAGCCCGCGGAGGCCGCGCCTTGGTGACGTGAGACCTAAGAGTCGTTACTGGAATTTTCTCCATTACGAGTTCCTGCCTTCTCTCTGCAGCCTACTTCCGCTCACAGATGAACCATTTACAGGAGGCTGTGCGGGCTACCATTCCCCACTCCTCCCCAGTGCTCCTCCTTCCCTCTGGGCCTGAGAGCTATGCCCTGACCCCAGAGTGCTGGCGGGGGACCGCGGTCATCCAAGCTCAGCGCGCCTCGTGACTTAGCCACTGGGCACCTGGCAGCGAATTTATTTATCTTCAGCTTCTTCGGTGTGGGCGCCTGGTGCTTACGATTTCGCATCGATTGTGACCTGACACCAGCCTCCCGAGGTCAAGTATGGTATTCACCGATTACAGGTAAGGGAAGCAAGAATCCGAAAGGAAAAGACAGGGAAGCTCACGTTGACTGAGTATCTGCTTTGTGCCCACCACTGTCTCAAGCATTTTACAAACATCATCTCAGACCTAAACTGGACACTGTAAGAAGTAGTGTCCAAGAACCTATATAGCTAATGAGGGGTGGATGAAGAATACAAATGAGGCCTCCTCCCCAAAGCCATGTGTGCCATTTCGCAAGGGTTCCCTCTGGAGGGGAGTTAGCTTTTCCAAGTTGACCCAGCTTGGATAGGAGAGACTGAGGATTCCGACTTAGGTAACTCTGACTCCGAAGCCCATGAAAACTAGCATTTCATTGGGCTAATTCGACCATTTAAAAAAAAAAAACTCGGGTGTCCCGGGCAGATCCAAAAAAGTACCACGGTTCTTCCATTCCTAAATTCTGATAATTTGTGTGTATCAGTGTGTGGTTTGGGGAATGAGCGGAGCCTTGCAAAAGAGGCGAAGAGGTCCTGAGGTACGGTCTTCAGCTAGCTTGCTCCTTCTCGAAGCCTTGGTGATTAAAGTTAATTGAAACCTGGGTGTTTGAATATAAGCACTTTATTCACAAAGCAATGGGGATTATGCTGGTGCCATCTGTCTAATTGCAGAGGTCACGCAGCTGGAGCACAGACAGAATCCTGATGCATTTCTTAAGCAGCAGAAAGCATCAGAGTTCAGATACACAGAGAGAGTATTAGATACTTTCCTTAGAAGCCGGAGCAGGGGGTAGGTGCTTACGGTAGGTGGGAGGTGGGAGCCTTTTACACAGGTGAAAGATTGGAAGAGGCTGAACTCTTGCTTTGAGCTTTGGGATGAACATACTGTGGGACCTTGGGCAGAATGCTTAACCCCTCTGAGTGGTCAGTTTCTCCATCTAGACGGGGGGATGGGCAGGCCACGTCTTTGTGTTCATCTACGTCTTGCATTTTATAATATTGTGATGTAGTTTTCTGCATTTTGCTTATATCTGTTAAAAAGCCAAGTCCTGTGTAATGGAGCTGCAGAGTCAGGGCAGCCTGCTGGTAAGACTGACCTTTAAGGGTCTCCCTTCCCCCCCCCTGTCTATTTCCTCTTGGCCTTGGGCACCCAACAACAAACAGCATGCGTCTCGCCTGCTCGTGGCATCTTCCTTAGATCTGGTCCTTTGCAGGCAGCTTTCCATCCACAGACTTTCCTAATGGGCTTGGGCTTGCTTCTCATACGTCCTCCAGACCTGTCTGTTCCGGCTTCGTCCTGGGTCTCACACAGAGGCAGTGGGCACTGAGGTTCTAGCCCTGGGGTAAGGCCATCTGGGTTTTAATCTCGGCTTCATCATCCCTCAGCTGGGTGACACGGGGAAAATTACTTCGCATTCCTGTGCTCCAGGTTTCTCCTCTGTGTCAAAAAGTGTAGCACAGTGTGTGGCACAGGGTAAGTGAGCGCTATATATTATATAAAAGACAGGACTAGATGTTTCTGGGTAGCTAATGTGACCTATGAAATAGTAGGTCACTTACATACTCACGGATGGCTATGACCACACATTTTTCTATCCCTGAACACGAACGTGCGTTTTTCCCATCCTTGTATGTTAATGAGCCGAATGGAATTCTTAGCAATGACTTCCCGTGGAGGAGGGCGTGTTGGGTAAGAACCCCTTCAGCAGTCCTCACATCACACGATGTAAGCTCCCTGTGAATCAGGGAGCTGGCTCTGTGAGTGCACAGTTGCCAGTGTTGGGCAGAAGGCTGTCCACGCTTTCCAGCAGCCCTGATGACAGCGAGCAAAAATTACTAGAAGAACCACCAGAACTGCATTTCTTTTTTTTTTAAACGTTTATTTATTTTTGAGACAGAGAGAGACAGAGCATGAACAGGGGAGGGTCAGAGAGAGAGAGGGAGACACAGAATCTGAAACAGGCTCCAGGCTCTGAGCTGTCAGCACAGAGCCCGACGCGGGGCTTGAACTCACGAACCGCAAGATCATGACCTGAGCTGAAGTCGGACGCTTAACTGACTGAGCCACCCAGGCGCCCCCAGAACTGCATTTCTTATTGCCCTCTTTAAATAGTGTTGGCGTGGCAACTAGATGTGCTTATACACACACACACACACACACACTACTAGAGTCCCCACTAGGCTCCATTCTAAAAGGACTATGAAAGCATCATGGGGCATCTATAAAGCTCTTATTTCCCTCTACATCAGTCTTCAGTATTTCTCTACTTATTGGATCCTACACTGCACTTTATGCTTCTATTGACTTCAAACGAAAAAAACAAAAAAAAGGCTATGCACATTGGTGTAATCTCTTATTTTGAAATAATATTTTATTTTTCAGAAGGGTGTAACTATTCAATGGAATTGCTCCGACTTCAGCTCAGATCATGGTCTCATGGTTTATGAGTTCAAGCCCCACATCTGGCTTGGTGCTGAGAGCTAGAAGCCTGGAGCCCGCTTCAAATTCTGTGTCTCCCTCTCTCTCTCTGCCCCTCCCCCACTTGCATTCTCTCTCTCTCTCTCTCTCTCTCTCTCTCTCAAAAATAAATAAACTTCTAAAAATTAAAAAAAAAGAGAAAATCATAGAGAAGGAAACAAACTAAACAGAAAAACAAATCAAAAGGATTCAGCCTTGGGGGGCCTGGGTGGCTCAGTTGGTTTAAGCATCCAAGTTCAGTTCAGGTCATGATCTCATGGTTTGTGAGTTCAAGCCAAGCATCGGGTTCTGCACTGACAGTAAGGAGCCTGCTTGGGATTCTCTCTCTCCCCCACCCTCTCTCTCTCTCTGCCCCTCCCCCACCCTGCTTCTCTCTCTCTCTCTCTCTCTCTCTCTCTCTCTCTCTCCCTTTCAAAATAAATAAATGAACTTAAGAAAAAAGGATTCAGTCTTTTACCAATGTCATGCTTTGCTCCCTCTATTCATTGAGTTTGACATTTGAACATTTATAAAAGGCTTGGTATTACGTGTGTGAAGATTTTCTCACATGTCACAGGCTTTTTCTACAGCATCCACTTGCCAACTTTAAGTATCACGATCCAATGAGGGTCAAGTGCCAGTGTGACCAAACTCAGGTGTCTAAATGGTTTGGTTGAATAACCAATGGGGCTTTTTATTATAGAACCCAACCTGGTCAGAGACTGGTTCTAAAAGAAACCATGTACTTTGTTAATTAGGGTTTTCTTTTAAATAAAAAAGTTACAGTAAATATTTTGAAAAGCAAAATAAGAAAAGGACATGTAAAGTGTTTTTGTCTGAAGCAGAATTAGATTCAGAACCTAGAGCAGAGCTTCAAAAGCCAAACATCCAGCTGAAGTTATCACAAACAGCTCCATTGAGTGGTGGTTTGGGAATAAAAATGAGAGCTATCTGGTATTGTTTTTCTTTATAAGATTTTTTTTTTGTATTTTATTCTTTACCATCGGCTAGGAGTCCTGACTGATAAAGATTATTTTGTGAATGAAATTAATGAATAGAGTAACCTCTATAAACCTCTGGTGGGCTACTGACCATGAACATGGCCACATGTCTTCTCCTGCAGGAAAAATATCACGTTACTTAGACATATTCATGAGGTATTTCTGCACTATGTTTTTAAACATATTTTCTCTTGCACACTTTCCTTACAATAACTATCCCTTTCATCGAAGGAACATCGAAGCAACTCCAGGGAAAAGACACACAGGGTAAGATATCTGTATATGAAAAAAAGACATTAAAATATCAGCTTCAAAAAGCATGGGGGAGAAACCAGTTATGTTTCCCCTTTCTTTTCCAACACAAAGGAAGTAAGAAATTCTTTCATGGTTTTTATTTGTTTTTCAAATCACATTGTCCTCAACTCTTAAAATAATAATCTTCCTTGACAGTCATTTAATAATTGTGAGTGATCTATGACTTTATTATAAAATATTCATCTAATGATCTATTTCCTTTACCCCAGGGGCCAAGTACAAAGCTAGGGAATTATCTTGGTGATACTTTTAATAACTTCCTGTGGGATTGCAAACCTCAATCAAAGCTGACTCTGCAAAGGAGTTAATCACGTAATTTCACAGATTAGACACCACAGGGTTACTAATGAGAAACTTCAGTTTAGTGATACACTTTTTTTTTTCTTCCAGGAATATTTTGAGAGGCCTGTAACCTTTGGCTGACACCCAGCAAGGCTATTAGTTTAACCATGGGATGCACTACCAAACGCGTAAGAGTCAGGGAACTTCTTTTCTGGAAAGTTGATTGTAGGAATGGTTTGGTTAAAGAGCCCTCAGAAACAGATGGAATGGGTGAAAGGGGAAAAAAAGACAAGCATAAAAAAACTTGACTTCCGTCGGTTGGCATAATTGCAGCTTCTAGTGTCTTTTCAACCATATGCTCAAGATGGAAACTGCAGTTCACATTTAAATGTCACGCTGCCCTCTGTTCCATAAACATGTATCATCCGCCACTAAATATTTAGATCTGAATTGTTGGAACTCAGTTCTGTGCCAGGGGTAGGGGGATTAATTCCTCTCAAGGTCCTCACATGATGGATCTTCCGCTGAAGTAAACATCCGAGAAGAGCTCACACTAAAGCCATAAAATATATAAATAAAGTTTAAAGTTTAATTAAGTCAACATTATTTAAAGTGGTTGTCATATTTTACAGTGAACTTCCCATGTTTATTTTGTATGACTCCTCATAAATAGCCCCTCCTGATCAGACAAAAAGCACAGTGAGGTTAAAGTCAAGGGCTCCAAACTTAGGGCTGGAAGAAGAATATTCCTGAGTCGGGGATAAGGGAACTTTGCTTCCCATTCTGCTTTTGTCGTAAAAGCTAGCCTGTTAGCTAGAAACTGAGTCAATATCTTATACAGATAGAATGCTTGAAAATCCTTTAAGGCTTCATCTGTTGGACTATGGGGAGATCGTATATACCCACACAGATAGGAACAGAGAGAAGCAAATAAAGGAGCATTAACTCAAGTGATAAGACAGCTTTCATTTTATTTTACTTCTTATAAAAATAAGAAACATAAGAAGAAAAATAGCTGATTCAAGTTTACATTCATACTAGCTTCTTGAAACATTTTTTCATAAAACCTCAATCATATTAACGTACATAACTCCCCCCGCCACCTCATCAAACATAAATAAATTGGTCAATCTAGGACACTTGATTTTTCTCCCTTAATCAACAATCACACACTTTTTCTTGTCTGATGGGTATAGTATTTAAGGAGAGAGAGCATGTCAAGGACACAGATCAGCTGAAGTGAATGTCTTACTACTGGACGATGTTGAAGCACAATTGAGAGTCAGCATGGACTTTCTCTTTTTAAAGCAAAAGCTCCCTCAATAGACAGCCCTAGTTCTCCCTACAGAAAGGAATCTGTGTCCAGAGATGTATTTAAGCCTGTAAGGAAACTTTGGGAGTCGGAATAAGCCTCTAGCGGTCTTATCCAACCCTGCTGTTTCATGAGTGTACCGTAGCCAGAAGACGTTGACTGTGCCAGTTCACATTGCTAACTGATGGCAAAGTGGATCTAGAACACATGTCTGCCAATGCCCATCTTACTGCTTTCCTATCCGGAGTATTGATATCATAATAGGCAAATTTGCAGAGGAAATGCCTGGTAGGTATAAATGATGCTCTTGGAAAAGATGTTCTTGGAAAAGTATTGACGATGGTTCTTAGGTTGCATATTTTCAGAAATCAGGTGATTTGATGCACAGTGCTAATTACTGTTCTTCTGTCTCCTTGAGTGTAAAATGCAGCTACTATGAGATACTGATTAGAGATACTATTCGTCAAGTGCATCCTGCAGAAACACAGTAAACACCCTAACAACGGTAGCAGTTACCATTGGTTTCATGTCCACATTTTAGAAGCTACATACCAAGAGCAAAGTGTCTTTCCAAACTACCAGGTTACAAGTATGGCTGGGGATGATTTCACTTCTTTTCCTAAGTTGGGACTCACATTTAATTTTGACAAGCCCCCCAAAGAATCTAGATAGATTTGTTTTCTGGAGTAAAACTATGTATCAAATGAAAAGACACATGCTATCAAAATGATTTATTATCACTTGGACTAGAGTCTGGGGTTTTAATGAACCGAAAGAATTTTTAAAACATGGCTGAAATTTGACAAGGAAAACACAAAATTCATTTCATTCTTTTCTGCTGAGAAAATGTCTCTTTACATCGTCACACTCAGGATATTGAAATGTGACAATTAATCATACAGCCAATGATTTGGAAATATGCAACATCTAGTTATATGTGTATATTTTAGTCCATTCCTCCAAGAAGACTACAGGGAAAAAGCCCTACTACCAGTAGCAATATGAAAATTACAACCATTTCAAGGACTTATAACACTACCTACAAACTCTCTACTCTGTTTTGATTTTATTAGTTTTTCTCAACGAACTCCTTCCATAATTCTTATGTGAATTTTTGGCTCCAGATCATTTTCTCTCCATGCTTCTACCTAGTTCTCTTTGTCACAACGGAACAATTGTATTTTATACATGAATATATCACAGTCTGTTAAATCGCTCCCCTGGAGATTACATGTTTCATGAAATAAACACGTGATTAAAGGGAAAAGAAATGGAAACGAAATTATACTTTTACACTAAAAGAGAATTTCTGATTAAGATTGTTATCACAGAACACAAAAACATTATGCTAAATACAGTCAATTTTGCAAAAACTTGCATGCAAGCTGTAACTAATTAAATAGTTCATGGTTTCAACATCTAATAGATCTATTAAAAGATCTATTTAAAATTTACAAAAGCAAAAACAGGGAAGCATAACCGCTACTCATCTCATGTATGAAGAAATTATTTCACCATAAAATTATTTCACTGGATAATCCTAATGGTTAAGAGTTCGTCATTAATTTGCACATCCTGAAACCATGTTTTAATTTTTCCTGTAATACATATGAGCGAACTTATACCTACATATCTCTAGACTGAGGAAACTATTATTATTTCTTATAGGCGTGTTAAAGAAATCAACTCAGAGAAGATAAATTTGCATATATTTAATATTTTCTATGCATGGATGACCAAACTCATAGATCTCTTAATGAATATTAAGAAAATTGCCACTCACACAGTTATGCTTCCTTTTCTGGTATGTTTCTTGCTGAGAAAACCTTTTTCTCTTGATTCACACCTAACCTCATCCAACCAACCTTTCAGGAGAACAGTTTCTGATGCTCATAAACCAGTGACCGCGAAGGCACGCTGGAGCCCAAGTTTACTTCATTGATGCACTCTCTGGGTAAGCTCATGTTCAGCTAGTATTTCCAAATCATTGATTTTGTCTAAACATATCCATCCCTGAGTTATTTATACATTAGGTAGTAGAAGTAGAGTGGGTGCGAAAAGTGGGCCAGATGAGAAACTTTCTAGATTTTGCTCACTGGTAGTAAATCTTGGGGTTTTATCAAGGGAACCTTGGCAAATAGAACTGTCCATGCAGAATTAAAGGCTTTTAGAACAGAATAAGTTAGATAATGAAGACATATGCTCTTAAGTTTTAGCTATTTATTTTCCCAAACATTTATTATTAATACATGAATATGTTCCAGCAATATTTGTTGAGTATCTTTCCTACACTGTTGAGTACCTCCTGTGCAATTAATGAGATCTAGAGAAAAGTAAACTTTCTCCACCTTCAACCTGGGATGAAAAATTCCTCTAGTATTCTGCACATACACACACACATACACACGAAAATACAAGTGTGTGTAAATATAGACTCACATATTTGGTCTTAATATAAAATTTATATTAATTATATGTTTATAATTTACACATATATATATGCAATTTACATAAATACATATGCCATGTTTTTTTGGCATTATTGTATCTGGTGACAAAAAAGAGGGAAGAATAATTCATTAAACCTAATCAATCCAGAAATGTCATCCACTTTCCAAGTTTACAAATTCTTTTTTTTATTGAAAAAAAATTTTAATGTTTATTTTTGAGAGAGGGAGAGAGACAGAGTGTGAGTGGAGGAAGGGCAGAGACAGAGAGGGAGGCACCGAATCCAAAGAGGCTCCAGCTGTCAGCACAGAGCCCAATGTGGGGCTCGAACTCACAGGCTGTGAGATCATGACCTGAGATGAAGTCGGACGTCCAACCAACCGAGCCACCCAGGCGCCCCAGTCAAGTTTACAAATTCTAAGTAAAAATTGGGTTTTCATTTTAAATCAGATTGAATGAATGAGGGTACTAAGAGTTTACCTTTCTTTCTTTAAGTGGAATGTTTACAAAGAAAGCCTAAGGAAGAGTCTGAAAATTAACATACATAAGGATACAATTTGAATCACAAGGCTAGTGGTATCATAGCCTACCCTCAAATTATATAGACATTATTCATTTCATATATGTTCTTTCCAAGTTACAAATCATGAAATTTCATGTCACTGACATGTAAATATCAGTAGAAAAGGACTATACTTTCCCGATAAAATTCTTTTTAACTTAGTTGTGTTTTGATATTATTTTCACATTTATTATATAACCTCTATTTAACTTAACTATGAGTAATCTCATACCCCAGGTAAGAACAAAGTCAAAGACCTTCATCTATATGGCATCTTGAAAGCTTGATGATATCCTAAGGTTACACATCATTTAAGTATAAAACAAGTGAATGTATTTTGATGCACGAAGATGGAGATTTTGTCTTTTAAGAGTCTTGAAACAGGAAAGCCTTTATTTTACAATGTGGAACTACAGGATGAGAAATTAAGAAAATAGCTTGAGATAATAAGTCATTGATATGATTAAAATGGAAAAGAGCAAATCAAAAACAAGGAAGTTTTTAAAGTTTCTATATTAATTCCAGTTAGTTAACATATAGTGTAATATTAGTTTCAGGTATAAAACATAATGATTCAACACTCATCACAAGTGCCTTCCTTAAATCCCCTTCACCTTTTTCACCCATCCACTGCCCACCTCCCCTCTGGTAACCATCAGTGGAACACGAGGAATGTAATTGAGAAAAGTACATGCATTCAACTTGAAAGAAACAGTCGTGATCCGTTTATACTTTAATCGCTAACTTCAAAAATGAAAGAAAGAAAAAAAATAGACTGTGGTCAGGCATACGAATGGGAGAAATAAAATTTTAAATTCTAATAGTATGGCATTACATTGTGATTGGTTTGGTTTGATTATAAAACTTTCCAATAAAGCTATATTGGCTCTTGGAAGACATCCCTATTCCACGTCAGAGCTGGTTTCACATTAGCAATAGAAATCGTGGAACCAGGATGTCTAATCATTCAATACATAAAATTCAGGAAAGCACGTGAAAAACAGAGATAAACTGTGGAGAGTTTATTTGTGCACAGAACTTACTTCAAAGTCACTGTTGAGTTGATTTTATTTTAATTAGCAACTTACCAGATGTAATCATTGTTATCCCAATGGTAAGAACTATCAGGTGCCTGCTCATGCTTGGCCAACTATGCACTTCTCTCTCAGTTTCCAACAGCCCTGGGTGGGAGGTGCGTTATCTCTATTTCACAGAACAGGAAAGCAATGCTCAGAATGAGTAAGTAACTCTCCCATGGTCACACAGCAAGGGGCAAAGCTGTGATATGAAGTCAGACTGGCCCCATACAGAATCAGCCTTGTTCTGTTGCACCATGCTATAAACATTAAAAACATCATACAAAACATAGTTTCAAAGGAAATGTTGGGCTTGTTTCAGCTGTCTCTCCATTCCCTCTCCTCTCCTGAAACCAACCTAAGCTTTAGCTTAAACTGTAAAAACAATCATGGGAACATGAAAGTTCAAGAAGGTGGCACGGTACAAGTATTGATACGAGGATTTTGAAGGAAGGGGTGTGGGAGGTTGGAAAAGATGGCCGTTGAGTTTCCCCATCCCTGTGTGCACACCCCTTGCAAAGTGACTCTGCCACTATTCCCATCAAGAAAAGTCTGTTTCTCTATCTCTTGAAGCTGATCTTGAACACATGACTTGCTTTGGCCAACGGACGTGGTAAGTATGACAGAAACGGAATTTGCTTCCTTCAGGACATGAGGAAGGCCAGGTCTAACCAGCAGGAGAGGCCATTATGGGGAGGAACTGGGTGCTCTGACCATAGCCAGCCTGTGAGTGAAGCCTCCTGTCCCTGCCGAGGTACCAACTGACTGCAGGGAACTGCCCAGCTGTGGGCCAAACTCCTGACCTCCCAGAACTGGGAGATAGTAAATGCTGGTGGTTTTTTTTGTTTTTTTCCAAACCACGGAGTTTCCTGGTGGTTTGTTAACATTGTAAGTGCTGCCATAGGTTAATTTTTTTAAAGCACACGGATTTCCTAGTCATTTTCCCCAGGAGTGACAGAGTCTGCATTGAGCCATGTTATGTGTTGTCCCATCTGATCTCACTTTGTGATCACATCATGCACGTGGCAGATGGCTTGGTTGCTATGGAATATGTTTTCCCTGAAGCAAGTGAATTCATTAGGAATTCTCCGAAGTAACTGATTTTTTTAGGAATGAAACCCCAGATTCTGGCTTCGTTAGCATCCTGCTTCTGGAACTGAGAGGCTTGGCTCAGTTACTGTCTTCAGGATCTCTACAGCCAACTAAATGGAGCACAGACATGCTGGCCGCCATATGGCTTTTAAGAGCCCTGCCCCTTTGTCTTTGTCATCTCTCCCCTCATAAACAAAACAAAACAAAACAAAAGTATTAATGGCTCTAATTTGTAGCTGCGTGGGCAGAAAGATGAATATATTAACATTACATATTTCTTACATTTCAAGGTTTCTTTTCTTTTCTTTTTTTTTGCTTCTAATTTTAAAAGAAACCAAAACACTTCTGTGGGCTGCTAAAAGTATTGTAGACCCTGGACCCTGCCTTTATCATGCCTAATGAATAAGTCAGCCTAGCCGCACATGATAAAGAATAAACTTATTTACTTTCTTCGTCCTTCCAGGTCTTCAGAGCTGTTTTTAAACAAGGATCAAGAAGACTGTGTGTGTGTGTGTGTGTGTGTGTGTGTGTGTGTCACACGTGCACACGCATGCATGTGTGAACATTTGGCCCCCTTTTATGACTAATGCAGGTAAGTTACCTCTCCACCTTCTCCCACGTCTCAAGGAGGGGGTAGCCTGCATACAGGCAAGTACACAGGGATTACAAAGGATATAACCATTCATATCCTGCAAGGACCAAAAAAGAAAAAAAAAAAAAAAGAAAGTAAGAAAGAAAATGAACACTAGGGAATCTTCAATATAAACATTAATAGTTTCCCACATCTTTGTTTAGAGAATAGCCTGAGGATTTCTAAACTTTTAGATCTTATTCATTCCAGAAGAACTGTTTCACTTATGGCCACATAAATCTTGTGGCCCTTCAGAAAGTTCCAAGATTAAGACTTTGGAAACTAGAGTCACAGAGAACTCACAGGTGACCTGCCTGTGTAGAGCAAAGCTGATTCGGGCCGTTCAGGAGACAAAACATTTGCTGAGCTCATTTGACTTTGGCTGTGACATCAGTGGTAGAGACTAGAGACTTGGTAAGGAGATGTGGACAGGAAAGCTTAGTCGCAATTACAGTATTCTTGTGTTTTAATTTTTTCAGTTCATTTGTTTATTTTGAGAGAGACAGAGAGAGCACAAGCGGGAGAAGGGCAGAGAGAAAAGGAGAGAGAGAATCCCAAGCAGGCTTTGCGAGGTCAGTGTGTGGAGCCCAACATGGGGCTCGAAGTCACGAACGAGGAGATCATGACCTGAGCCAAAGTCAGATGTTCAACCCACTAAGCCACCCAGGCGCCCCGGAATTCTTGTTTTTAAACAGGTTGCACTGTTCTTTGCCCAGTACAAAAGACAGACATATTGAATGGAGAAAATCTAAAGAATGTTTTTGGTGAAAAATAAACGCCATAAAAAGTTGCGGTAAGGTTTGCCGGGTCAGATGCGACTGACTGAGAATTTAGGGGTTTTTATGTCTGTCTTTCTCTACCTGTCGGCATGTTTCACCGATATTTAATTTTTTTTTAATTTATGTCATTTTGAATCTAGTACCGTGAAAGCTTCCACCCACTCACAGGTTGCAAACCGGAGAAGTAACTGTTCTGAAGAAAGTTAAGATGAGAGCTCCAGGAGCCCACGACTGACGTAAATGTAGCTTTGACATGCGAAACCGAAAGGCTGGACTAAGACTAGAGACAAGGACCCCTTTTGACCATTTTCCCTCCCTCTCTCCTTCTCTGGACTACTTGGGAAAGTCCCATATAGATACAAAGGCAGGGCAGACCTAATTCATACATTATGCCCTATTGCCCCTAAAGCTACAAAAACGTCCTAGAGATGAGATTAAAATACATTTATATTCAAACTATATATTCAAGGATTTGCTTTCCAATCCTCAAGGATGGCTTTCCTTGAGGAGCACATCTCATTCGGTCAGTCCCTTACTCTCTTGTCCCCACAGCACTTTACATTCTGTTGGAACTGACGTACCGATTTACTTGCTAGCACTTTTATTTCTCATTTCCATTTCACTTCTCCAACTACTTTATAAACTCTAAGGCCTTGTGTCTGGTGACCTTCTCCACTCACAGGGCCTTACTTTCCACATACATCCCGGTCATTCCCAAACATGTGTTTGACTGTATGTTGGTCATCACTACATGGATGGCCCACAGGAACCTCAAATTCAGTGTCCCGAACAGAACTATTTCTTCTAATCCTGAGACCCTGGCTCTCCTTCTCTGCCTACCATATCAGGGAATAGCATTCAGTCGAAAATTCTGGTAGCCATGTTAACTTTTCACTCCTCACAGCATAATTCACTGAAACTCTTTTTCCTTAGTTATCCTTGACTGTACATCCGTCTTTCTACTCATACTGATGGTGGTGAGGAATTCGTCGTTTCCCGTCTGGATTACTGTAAAGCCTCCCAAATGCTTTTCCTATTGCTAGTCTTGGTTTCCCAAACCATACAACACATTGTTGCCAGGTTATTTTTCTAAAACAGAAATCTGATTATGCAATGGTCTTGCTTAAAATAATGCAATGATTTCTTATTTACCTACAGCCAAAATTTACAGGCAGGAAGCTCCTGCAAGAGCGTGAGGCACCTTCTTGAAGATTAATTGATTTGAAGGCAAAAAATATTAAAATTGATATATTAGAATAGGTTCAAACATTCACATTTGGGTTTTTTTTAATTTTTTTTAATGTTTATTTATTATTGAGAGATAGTGGGAGACAGAGCATGAGCATGGGAGAGGCAGAGAGAGGAGGAGACACAGAATCCAAAGCAGGCTCCAGGCTCTGAGCTGTCAGCACAGAGCTTGACACGGGGCTTGAACTCACAAACCGTGAGATCATGACCTGAGCCGAAGACGGACGCTTAACCGACTGAGCCACCCCGACGCCCCTCACATTTGTTTTTAAACACAGGCCCTCAAAGAATCTTTACACAAACAACACCCATTTTAGGCTATGCTACTATATCCCTGGAGGTAAACACCTGCTTGCTTTTAGTGTAATGTGTCAAAAAATAAGAATAAAAATAAAAAGGAGACTTAATGGATAGAATTCAAATTCCTTAGTATAGTCCTTAAAGTCTGTTATGATCTGGCCCTCTTTCTCTCTTTAGCCTTATTGTGTGTCTCTTTTGGCCTCATCCAACCACGCTGCCTAACCCCCTTTTCACTTGTCTTTACGTCTCAGGCATGGCCGCATCAGGAAATCTTCCTTCTTCCTCCCCCTATCCACTCTGGGTTTGGACTTGTGTGCTTCACAATTTCCCAGCATCCTGTGCGTGCCTCTATCAGAGTGTCCATTAGGCTGCTGTGCCTTTGCAACTCTCTTATGTGATTCCTCTATCAGAATGGAAGCACCTTAAGGGTAGGGGACATTTAGCTTTGAATGTTGGGTGCCTAACAGAGTGTCGAGCACATAGTAGGTGCTCAGTGGATGCTTGTGATTAGTTGAATAATTATTCTCCACAGAGCACAGAGTAGGTAATCAATAAATGTTTCATTTAACAAATAATAATCAGAAAATAGACGTTTCTCATTAACGATTTCCCTTTATATGTGAGCATTCATAAGGTTCCACCTTGGAATTCTTAAAACCAATATCCCATCCTCTGATCATGACCTCCTACATTCCTGCTGGGCTGGGGTTGGGGGGCTGCAGGGGGCAGTCAAAATGCAGATTTGTAGCTGGAAATTGATCCTTCTCAGTCCCAGTTGGGATATCTTTGTCACTCAGCAACCTTTTAAATTATCCTTTTCCATCAGTGGGTATTTCAAATATTGCCCACTGTTACGGATTCCATGTTCATCCCAGAATGAAATCTCATGTCCTAGTTCACAGGACAGCCTTAAACTTCTGTCCTCCATTTAAAACACTTGCAACTACCTCTTTATCCTTAGCTTCTCCCTTCCTCTCCTCTCTTGGGAAAAAAGTTAATCCTTCTCTTCAAAAGCCTTCCGTCTGGGCTGTAGGTCCTAATAATCCCCTAGCAGTTAAATTTTATAAATGATTTGCACTATGTATCATAGGGGTCACTCTGTGGCATTTGACATCATTACGGATTTCTTCTTATTGGAAACTCTTTTCCCTTGTTTTGGGTGGTTGATTCTCTTCTACTTCTGACTGCTCTTCAGGCTATTTCTCCTTTGTGCACCTCCCACTGTTGATGTTTTCTAGAGCTCCTTCCTCCTCTAATCTTCTCTTATTAGGCACATTTCCTCAGCAATCCTTCTACTCTAAAGGATGTTAAGTGCCACAATGTACTCAAGTGGGTCGGATCTGTATATTCTGCACATACGGCTCGCTAGACATCTCAACCTAGGAGTGTCATGGAGATTTCAAACTCAGTAAGACCCAACTTACTATCCTTATATCGTCTCCTCTCTTCCAGCTCCTCTAAGTTGCCCCTTTGTCCATGTTCCCTCCCCACGTTCACTGGCAGCACCATAATGTTGCCCAAGTCAGAAAAGTGGGAGTCAACTCATGATATCCCTTCTCCTTAATGGCGACTGGTGGATAAAGAGCTCTTGGCCGTTCTTCCTCCAAGCCTAATCTCAGTTCATGCCATCCTCTCTAACCCAACTGCCAATGCTCCTATTCTGGCCTTCATCAGCTCTGTGACAAAAGGCTCTAACTGTTCCCCTCTTGGGCCTCACTTTCTCCCAACTCCCCCTTCTCAGCTGCCAGAGTTGGTTCTCCGAGCCACCAGACATCCCTTCCTGGAGAAGCCCTACACATCACCACCAGCTCCCCAGGCAGAGATGAATGACTTTGCATGTGTGCACCCATGGCCTTGCACAATGTAATGTCCTGCCATGGTTCTTGTATTCTAGGGCACTCATTCATTTGATTTTTCCTCCCTTTTTCTCTCTTCTGCCAAGTTGTGAGTTCTTTGATTACAGGAGCTGTGTGTTCCTCAACAACTCAATAAATATTGTCTTTCCAGCTCAATAAATATTTATCAGATAAAATGTTTATTGAAGAAATTCTTCTAATTCTTTACCCTTTTCCACTTCATTTTGCTCTTACTGGTTTTTATTTAAAGGTAGTAGAACATAGTGTTTAAAAGCGCAGGTTCTGAGCTGAGACTGCCTGAGTTCAAATCCCAGATTTACCACTAAGAAACTGCACTAACTTTGCAAACCACTTCGGTTTTCTGGACCCAGGTTCCTGATCTAAAAATGGAGAAAGTCAAGGTACCTATTTCTAGGATAATGTGAAGACTAAATGAGTTAATATGCAAACAACTCAGATGCTTCAGCGATGGAGAAGGCCTTGCCCCGAGAAGTCACACAAACAAATACCTCCTCTCTAGGGTCATGTTGATGTGACATTTTGAGAAGGAGTAAACAGTTGCATTGTGGCTCTGGAATTTGGTGGCAACACAGCCCTCTATAGCATGGAATGCAGAATAATGATCTCTGGAATCCCATCCAAAGGGGTTAGAACATTTCTAGGATATCATTTGTGTTATAACTTAGGGCACAGCTGCAGGCTTCAGAGTAGTTTCTTTAGGGTCAGTATCATCTGATGGAGAGACCTGTTTCAGAACCTTGTTCAGAACCTGAGCTAGTCTTTTCTGTTGGAGCAAAGACAACTCCAGACTAGATTTGGGTGGTGCATGATCTGTAACCTTATACAGGTTTGGGTGGTGCACGATGTGTAACCTTTGTAAAGTTATATTTCTCTGGAAATTTGACTGTTACCATTTCTTCCAACACTTTGAGAAGAATAAAAATGGGAGGACTAACCCACTGGCTTTTAGGCAAATGTTTGATTGCTCATGGCATCACTGTGAACTACCAGTCAGAGTAGGGGTGATCAATGGAGTGTAGCTCGGAGTGGTATCATGCTGGATCTCTGAACCTATCTTGTGGTTACTTCTTTGGCTCCCAAGTGCATAATTGGAATGGACATACCCAGCAGCTGGCAATATCCCCATGTCCGTTTCGTGACCTTGGAGAGATCAGGAAAGGTGGTGGGAAAGGCCAAGTAGAAGCCACGAGAACTGCTTCTGCCTACAAAAAATAGTAACCCAAAAGTAATACTGCGTTCTCGGAGGGACTGTAGCGATTATCGGCACGGTCCAAGGCTCGGAAGTTGCAAGGATGGTGACTCCCGTCACATTCAATTCCACTATTTGGCCTGTGCAGAAAACAGGTGACTTGGGAGAATACCAACGAATCGTCATAAATCTAATCAGAATCACTCTTCCTCCCCAATCTGTACCAGTCAGAGTTCAGCCAGAGAAGCACAACGACACAGTCCTCACACTGTACTGTCGTCATAGCACATCACTGTCACGCGACACCCTTACCTTCTGACATGTGACTCCATTATCACATCACGCGATCACCATACCAAACCATCGTCCCACCACGCCCTCATCACACTAAACTGTCATCGATACAAACTGTTCACACCACAGCCTCATCTTCCCACACCGTGGCGTTTTGGCTGCCAAATTAGATTCATGTGAAAGCAAATGAGATCCCGGCTGTGTGTGCTTACCTAGAACAGTCACATTCTGGATGAAAAGTAAAAATCAACTCGTATGGATCTATATGATAACCACTCCCACATGGCTCTAATTGTCCCCATTAGTACTGCCATCATCTATTGAAGTACTATACAGGCTCTCAATTTTTCATACGTATATTATCTCAGGTAATCTTTGCAACAACCTCCCGAGGTATTTATTATCACCTCCGTGTAGCAGATGAGGAAACCGTGCCTTACGTGGCTGGGAAACCATTATTTGAAATAATGCCTGCCTATTTCTAAATCCTGTGCTTCTTATCTTACGCCAGGCCGTCAGTTTAGGAAATATACGTTCTTTTTAATAGCCTTTGACCGGTAAGCGGCTTTTATGTCCCTGTAACCCATCGACACAACCAGGAAGAATCATGCGTCCACTAAATTCATCGCTATAGCTAACTTACGTGAGATACAACCAAAGCTACTAATTTTAGTCTACAAAAACTTTAAGGTGTTGTCCAAAATATTAGAATAGTTGGAGGACACAGTCCCTTGTTTGATTTTCCTTGGGATAGCACATTGATGCCACATAATCAATGCATCTTAATAAGGTAAATTCGTTTCTCTCCACAGTCATGTATCAACACGGTCCATGAAAATAAGTGGCATTGAGTTCGTTGGCAATTCCGAGAATAGTATGGCCCAGAATATAATAATGATCTAGAAGGCAGATGGCAAACGACATCATATTTTAATTTAACTTTCAGTAGGAAAGTAATGGGAAAAAAACTAAACCAGTAAGTTCACCATAGAAAAAGAATTTTAAATGAGGGTAAGTAAAGTGCAATGAAATAATCTGGAAAATGACTATAAAACTTTTAAAACAACTAATAATAAATAAATGTTATCTGAATTGAACTGACAGTTTTTAATGGGCCATATGTAATTCATTTGTGTCCTGATGAGGCTGTAATTTTCTCCAAAGCCCAAATCCAAAATTTTTTTCTTTATAGTGAAGATAAAGTAATACACATACCAAAAATCATTTAAAAGATGCTGTAATTTAATCCAAAAAGATAGTGAAGGCCCATGTCAGTTTTGGGGGAGCTTGTATTTTATTGCATAACATGGGTTATAACAAAAAGCTGGCTGTGGAATAGCAGTTTATTCCATAAGCAGCCGATATATTTGCTAAAACATTAGTTCTTTTGGTCCTAATCACATTGCAATCTTTTGGGACTCTTTCAATAATAATAATTGCAACAATTAATAATATCTAACTGAAAGCCTCATGACAGAGTTGCACAGTTATGTTCTATAGAAATTTTATGAGCTATGTGTTCTACGTTTTGATGTTTTTCATGCAGAAGGGTTTACTCCTTGATATGCTGCCTAAACAATTTGTGGGTGGTATTTGAAGACTCCATCCAAAAGGGGATAATCTCTAAGCTACAAATACAAATCTTGCCTAACGCAAAGGAAAGGAAAATCATAAAAGATGAGGGAACAGTTTAATTTCTACAATTACACTTCAGCAGAATGGGCCCATTTGTGACAACGCAAGCTGTTAACAGATGAGCTAAACTCCCATTACAATTTGTTACTTCTCCAAATGATTTGTGGCATCTTATTTTTATAAACGTACTTTGGTCATTTATTCTTAAGACGCTATACACCAAAGAATCTCATCTATGAATCCTGGAATCTTGAGGCAAATGGTATTTCTCTCACTTTTTTCTTGGAAGAATGTTAGCGTATTAAGAAAATGAATGTCATTATTTCATTAAACAAGTATTTGTGCAAGATGCTTTTTCAGACACTTAAACATCATAGATCAATCAGACACAGGCCCTGGCATGGAAGGACTTGCCATATTATGGAAAAGATAGATGTGTAAATAAATAAACACGTCATAGTGTGATCAGTGCTAAAATTGAGGTTCACGTAAAGTACTGTTACTGAACCAGAGAATGATAAACTCCAGAGGGAGAATGGAAATGAAATGTTCTCTATGAAGAACTTCCTTGAACTGGAACTGAAGGGATGTGGGTGGTCCCCAGATAGACTGGAGAGAACAAATATTTCCTGACAGAGGAAAGAGCTTGTACCTTAGACCTAAGAAGGGAAACAGTATGGCCCCCTTTCATCTCTCTTACAAATGGATTAGTCTCTAATGGGCATAGTATTTCCCAGTTAGCCACAAGCAAATGATGTTAAGTATCTCTAAACAAGATGTGTCCCTTGCAAAAGAGATATGAAGTAGGATGTGAATGATGCTCTGACCAAGTGGCACCTAAGTGCCACAACCCTAGAAACCAGTCTTCGTAGCTCCTCCAGAGAATTTTATCTGAGAGAGGTAGAGCTTTGGGAACAGATGCTAATGGAAAGAGGCATGAAAAGTCTCAGATTCCTCTCACTAGTGGGATGGTGGAACTCACTTTGACCCTAGGATTTCCCGGTTAACTAGGAAAACATTGGTTTGGGATGAAAGCAAATGCTATGGAAGCTTGAAAGTGAAGTGCTAAATATTCTTTTTTTCCTCATCACCATGATTGTCGTCATCATTATCATCACCACCCCATAGCATCACCACCCCATACCATCATCGTACTCCATTCACACCATCCAGAGTGGATGGAAACAGACTTGAACTCCAGCTCCCCTCAAGAGTTTACAGGTGCTCATGCTACAGAATCTATTCCTTGAATGTCTGTGGAAGAGGTCACAGGAGTGGAATATGCACAACCACAAAGGGGGACTTTGTCCTAAATGGTCGCCTTTGTTGAAACTTGCCTCAGGTGTAGGTCTCACTTTTTTTTCTCCTCTCTCTCTCTCTTTTCCCGTTTCTTCTTCATTTTAACCAGTGACTTTAAAAACAAAACAAAACTGTTGGCTTTCTCACTTTCTTTTTCTTTCCTTTAGTTTATGTTGTCCAAACAAAGAAGCAAGATTAAAAGAGCATTACTCTGATTTTAGTGCCAATGTGATCATATTAATTGATTAAATTCATCAAAGAACATTAGATGAGTAAAAGGATAAAGCTAGAAACGTTAGTAGCGACCCTTTAGTACAATTCCCTCCTTTTACGAATTAGGCCACTTGCTTCCTAAGAGCTACTGTGCTTTCTCAGTTTCTATCCAGCCAGCCAGTCACTGAATTCTGTTTACTTACTGATTTTCTTCCTTTTACGTCTCACTTTTGATAGAATCCTAAAGAAGTAGGGTCTGCCACCAGCTACAATAAGCACTTCTTTTATTCTGACTTCATATAATGTTCATTTTTCTTTAAGGCAGCCTCTACTTTCTTGTGTCTTAGAATCTGGTTAGTTGTTTGTGAGCCTGCCCTTCTCTGTTAGCTGACTGGAAGCCTTATGTCTGTATTCTCCAACACTGTCCATAGCTAATACTTTGTATGTCATTCCACAACCCTTTGTTCATGTCTATTTATGATACCAGATATACAAATAAGTAAATGATAACACTAGGTGAGAAGTTCAGCGAGGAACATATCTTCAGCATAAAGAGAAAACCCAGAGGAGGGAGGGTGACTACTTTTGGCTTGAGGTGTTAGAGGAAGAGTTCCTGGAAGAGGTGATATGAGAGCTGGGTTTCCCCAGATGAGACTAGATACAGCTAGGGGAGAGAGGACTAGTGGATAAGGCGGAGCAGAAGAAAATATACAAAGGCATGAAGGCCATGAAAAGTCATAGCACGTTAGAAAAAAATATAAGCACTTCAGTATCGTTGGGGCACATATTTTTGTGGGAAGGACCATGGTTGAAGATGAGTATGCCATTCTACAACAAGAATAGAGAAGCCAAATTAACCAGACAAATAGGAGTTCATTTTTCTCATATAAATCTGCAAGTTTTGTTTTAGTGGATCAACTCTGTCAGGACCAGTATCTCTGCAATTCGAATCGCCTTTTCCTCATGGTCACAGGATGGCTGCTGTAGCTCCAGCCATCTTGTCTGGGTGAAGGTCAGGAAAATGAAGGAAGAGGGCAAGTAGAAGGCATTATGATACGTGTTCCCTTTTTCTAAGAAGAACAAAACCTTTTCAGAAGTTTCTTCACTGATTTTGCTTGCAACTCTCTCTTTGGCAAACACTGTGTCACATGGCAGCCTGTGACACATGACACTCCAAAGGAAGTTGGGGGGGTGGGTGGGGAGTGATAGTTTAGCTCTTTAGGTCCAAGCACAAAGTATTAAGGGAGAACAGCGGGGAGTGAATATTAGATTAGTCTTCAAATGCAGCTGCTACAATGAGTTTTGAGAGAAAAACTAACTCTATCATGAAGATTTTTAAAACATTTTTTTAATGTTTTTATTTTTGACAGAGAGAGAGAGACAGACAGACAGAACACGAGTTGGGGAGAGGCAGAGAGAGAGGGAGACAGAATCCAAAACAAGCTCCAGGCTCTGAGCTGTCAGCACAGAGCCCGATGCGGGGCTGGAACTCATGAACCATGAGATCATCACCTGAACTGAAGTCTGACACTTTATGGACTGAGCCACCCAGGCGCCTCTTGAAGATTTTTTTTTTTAATTTTTTTTTTCAACGTTTATTTATTTTGGGGACAGAGAGAGACAGAGCATGAACGGGGGAGGGGCAGAGAGAGAGGGAGACACAGAATCGGAAACAGGTTCCAGGCTCCGAGCCATCAGCCCAGAGCCTGACGCGGGGCTCGAACTCCCGGACCGCGAGATCGTGACCTGGCTGAAGTCGGACGCTTAACCGACTGCGCCACCCAGGCGCCCCATAAGATTTTTTTTTTTTTAATGGCAGGTTAAGGAGCTTTAATTTTACCTTGTATGAAATAGAATTTTGGTAAACAATTTTGAGAGATGCAATCAAACTTGTGTATTAGAATAGAGTTGTTTAATGGCTTTACAGCAGAGGCACACTAGCTCCTCCTGGTAAATGTGAATGTATGATTGAAAGAAAATTTATATTAACCAACCATTGTTCAAACTTTGGTCTTTCTGACTCTTGACACACAGAGTGTCGGTAATAGCACATTTGGGTATGAAGGATATAATCACAGGCACACGTGATCACAGACAGACCCATGACATACATGCACTTCCCATGCAAGTTACATAGATAGGTCCTCAAATTAATTTTGTTCAGCATAACTGGATCACCATGCTCCTTTATTATTTGTAAATAATTAATTTGATCAATTGCCAGGTGGGCAAGCACCATGCTTCCCGGTGGATGACTCCATTTTTATTCAGTTCCTTTGGAAGAAGCCTTTGATTATTAGGCTGATTTGGAAATTAACTGTTAAAAATTAACACTCAAAACCTCCTCAGCTCCCTGTCCCATTATGGTTTATAATTGAATAAGAATATCCATAACAATCACATACATAAAATGTTCTTCATCCCATGACCAATGAGGAAATTGGTAAGACCAAAAAGTTTCCTGGCATAGAATCTGAAAAAAAAGGACTTTTCCTAGAACATTCCCATTTTTTTTTTAAATTGCCATTTCTCAGACTTAATCCCCGAAGTAAAAATTCTCATTCCACTCTCTCAAATATGAGAGAGCACAGATGAGTTTAAATAGCAGAGCTGAACACTACACTTATTAATTAAGTGTAGAGGAACAAAAACAGGAAGAGAAAGAAAGAAAGAAAGAAAGAAAGAAAGAAGATAGAGTTAAACATAATTGCCTCAAATCTCAAATAGAGGGGAAGAGTCTGTTGGAGAGTAAGGAGAATGCCAAAAAGGGAGAAGTGAGAAGGGGAGCGGGACACAGTGGCAGCCGTGTCCCCGTCCGTCCGTGGGTGTTTCCCGCAGAAGCCCCGTGGTGGGAGGGGCCTGGCGTCTCCACAGGCCTGCTCTCTCTGCAAAGGGTAGAGCAGAATGTGAAGCCAACTGCCAAACTGCACCATGGGTCAAGAGGCAGTTGGACTGAGCTTTGGAAACAGAGGAAATGCACAGCTGCTCTCAAGATTTTTAAGTTGAGGATGAGGAGTGACTGTGCAAATGAACTGGTATTTCCTGGGCACGTCTGCGCCGAGATTGTGTCTTCTTCAAGTTCCAAGTGCTTTACTATTTTTCCTTGAACTCTCGAGTCTGTGTAAACCTCCCGTCCTCACCTTTTGTATCCAGCAGCTGGTGAGACCAAATCTTGATATTAATGAAATTTCCACTCTATTTCTTAGCTCTGTTTTCTGTCCTTCTGGCCCTGGCCAATCCTTGTAGGATTCTGAATTACAGTCTAGAAATGGAGAGAGGAAAGGGAGCCACTTACTTTTATTGGTAGCATATACCTATTCCTCTATCTGTATCTACATTTTATTCTCAAACCAAGAAGCCCGTGAGATACATACCATTGTCGTCATCGTTGGCATCTAAGCGATGATGAAATGGGGGTGCAGAGAGTTTCAGTACCCTAACCAAAGCCAGTGGCCAGTCTGCATAAGGATAGATATCCTGCTTAGGAGCCCAGCTCTGTGCCAAGGAGGCGTGACTGCGAACTGTCACTCTATCATTCTGTAAGCAGGAAAATCCTGACTTTGGATCTCCAGTAAGTTGGAAAGGGCACAGAGGACTTCAGTTACCAATGTGTCTTGAGTCTTCATTGTGTGTGTGGGATTATCAAAAGCTGGGGAAAGAATAGAGCCCCTTCTACCTTGCAGCTTAAAATATACATAATGTCTAAATATTTTCCAGTAACGAAAGATGGAGGGTTAATTATTTGCTGTAATACTAACGGGCAGCCTGTGCCTCTGGGTGCTGCGGAAGGGGCACCTACCGATGCATCCAATTATGTCCGTTTGGAGAAGAGACTCCTTTGTCATTATGTAATACCCCTCTTTGTCTTTGATACACCTCCTTGGTCTGAAGGCTGCTCTGTCTGAAATTAATATCGCTTCTCCTGCTTTCTTTTGATTAGTGTTCAGATAGGCCTGCATTCCTCCATACTTCACCAACCATTGTTCAAATTTTGGTCTTTCTGACTCTCGACACACGGAGTGTCAGTAACACCGCATTTGGGTATGAAGGGTATAATCACAGGCACACGTGATCACAGACAGACCCATGACATACATGCACTTCCCATGCAAGTTACATAGACAGGTCCTCAAATTAATTTGGTTCAGCACGATAACTGGATCACCATGCTCCTTTATTATTTGTAAATAATTAATTTGATCAATTTCCTTGGAAAGTACCTTTGACCAGAAATCAGCCTAAGACCATAATGAATTCACAAGGTATCTATTTTTTATTTAGAGATGTTTTTCTAGATCATTTCTAAAATCATCTTTAGTGTCCATATTTGGACATTTTTTTATTAACTCATTCTGCAAATATTTATGACACATCTCCTTGGTCCATACATACTCGCTGCCAGGCCCAGTGACACAATCAATAGTAGATAAAATAGATATCTGTCCTGGGGTCATTTTTGAAAAAAGACTAGAACACAAATAATTTTCTTTCCATTCCCAATTTTATCATTACAAGACGCTTCACTTTTAACAAATTAACTAATCTGAGGCTTAGTTTATATCAAAAAAACCCAACAAACTGCTGTGGCTTGGGTTGATTCTGTGACTGCAGACTTATCCCATCCTTTTAGTACTTCAGGAGAAAAACAAAAACAAAAGGAAAGCAGAATGTTTGCTGCCTAACATGTGAATGCCCATAAAGAGCAAAATCTCTCTTTATCAACATGTCTTTGAGAAGCCTGAAAGGATCTTGACTCAGTCCAAAGTAGAGATCAGGCAGAGAGCCAAAGAGTTCGATCCATATTTAAAAATGAACAGCAACAAACTTTTTTAACAAGGAGGAAATGGACCCACAAGTCAATCTGCTAACCAACTGTGTAAGACCTTTCCCAAAGCTATGCTGCACATGTGATTACCATAGAGAAATGAAGTATTTTTGCTTTAACAAAGGAGTCCAGAGACAAGAACATAAAAGTACTTTGAAAACATAGTTTCAGAATTAGAAATCAGGGTAAAAAGATAAAGCACATGTTTTTCCACTTCACTCCAGAAGGCTACTGCCCTGCTCACTTTCTGGAAAAGACTCTCTAACATTGTTTTCTCTTACACTCACCAATGCCTGCCCTCGAGCTATATGGGTCACAGGTATAATTACCACTTATTCCAGACAAGTTCCCTGCGAATTGGAAGGGTAAAGTTTCATCTTCGTATGTTTCAAATGTTCGCTGTGCTTTTCATATCCTTCATTTCAGAAATGCAAAAGGATTACGACAAATCAATTCTTACATATGCTCTTGAGCTTATGCTGGGAGATGCCTCTTATCTTTTCAAAGTGTAAGGATTCAGGCTGAGTACAAATGGATAACATTCCCATAATGCCATACAGGATTTATGGGATCCAAACTGTATCTATCTGAAGTAGAAAATAAACAAACCCTCTGTCATGTACCCACCTCAGATACCTTAAAGGAGAAATTTTGTATTATCGGATATGACACAGGTCTGTCCTCCAGCAAAAGCTAGCTTCCATGCTTGGGGCTAGAAAATATTTGGTTTTATTTCTACCTTTCCCCTTTGCCTTCCCTTCACTTAGCAGGTGATGACTTTCAGGGTGGCCTTGTGACAGAGTGCAAGGCAGAACCACTTTCTGGCTTGGGTTTCCAAAAGCCTTATAGCACCAAAACACCTGTAGGGCTTTCAGAGGTGGGCTCATGGAGGAAGAAGATGGTTGCGGTAGAAGGGACAGTGGTTAGGACCCTGTAGGGAGATGAGGCTCTATCACGGGACTACCAGCCTCAGCACAGAACCCTTGCCGGAAGAACAGCGCAGCAGCAGAATCGAGCCGTCTCCATGAGAACATGGCACAGAAGAATATGCTATCTCACAGATGTCCTGCTCATCTATGGTCAGAGAAAAGTGAAAACAATCTAAGCCTTCCTAAAGGAATTCTTTAGTGTGTGTGTGTGTGCGTGTGTGTGTGTAATCCAAAGGAGATGAGATGCTGGTATGCACAAAGGCATAGAGATGAGAGGGAAAAAAATCTTGCTGGAGATTGCGAAATACTCCCAAACTCACTGGAGAGGAGACAGAATGAAAAAAAAAAAAACCGAGCAAGAGATTAACATGAAAAGGAGGAGCTAGTCATTAATTAGGTGGTAACGGCTGGAAATCACGGGGGTGGTTGGGTAAAAAGTGAGGTAACAAATACTCTTCCAAGCCAAGGACTACACCTGCTGCATTTGAATGAAATCAAAGGAGAAAGCACGAGATAGTCCTGGGAAAGATATAACCGCAGTGATTCAGAAGAGAGCAGAGAGGGTCATGGTGAGCAAAGTGGAATTTACCAATGGGATAGCAGCCTGCACTGATGATGGACTGGGGATGTGGGCAAAAGAGTAAAAAATTGTTTTTAAAATGACTCAACGACCAGGAGCCTGGTGGGTGGGGTAATCTCGGTGCTATGAAAAGTAACAGAGCATTTGTAAAAAATGGGAGGGAGAGAGGGTGATGAGACATTGGGGGAGGGAACAAACCGGAATGGAAAATGAAGATGAAGACATAATTCTACTAATTATCTTTTAGACAAAATCATGAGGTATAATATTTTTATAATCAGAACATTCTGATTATAAAAATCATTAAACCTTAATAATCATTTAAACCTTATCTTCCTGATAAAAAAAAAAAAACAAAAACCGAGACCCAGGGAGAATATGGCTGCCTCCTTGGCCCAAGATTGTTCAACGGCCACTGGAGAATGGGCACAAGAATTCCGTGTCCTGACTCTGTCCGTTATGACTCTTTCTTTTTTTAATTTTTTTTTTAACGTTTATTTATTTTTGAGACAGAGAGAGACACAGCATGAACGGGGGAGGGGCAGAGAGAGAGGGAGACACAGAATCGGAAGCAGGCTCCAGGCTCCGAGCCATCAGCCCAGAGCCCGACGCGGGGCTCGAACTCTCGGACTGCGAGCTTGCGACCTGAGCTGAAGTCGGGCGCCCAACCGACTGAGCCACCCAGACGCCCCTGTCCGTTACGACTCTTGCACTCAGCAGCGCTGTAGTTTCTGTCTCCATCCCGCTGCCCATGCTGCCTTTCTTCACGGTTTTTATTCAAAAGGTTCTTACCGCAACAGTGCCAAACTTTGCATTGTATTTCTCTAGTGCATCAAAGAAAGACCAGCTCTAAGATCCTACAATATTTAGGCCCTTTCCTAAACTATGTCTACCTTTACGATTTCGCCATTTCCCAAATGTTCTTGGAGCATCTACTTTGTGCCAAGCAATGCTCTAGGATAGCGGTGAACAAGATAGTCCCAAATGAGATGGGGATTACATTCTAGTGGGAAGAGGCACACAGGGAACAGATAACCAAAAGTGTCAGGTGGTGGTAAGTGCTATCACAACTAGAAGAGGGTAAACGAATAAAGGATGACTAGATGGGCGACCAGGGAAAGCCGTTCTGACAAGACGACGTGAGAAGGAAGCTTGAATGACGAAGAGAAGAGAGACCCTTGTGCGGAGCTGGGGGACGTAGGAACAACAGTACAGCAATTGCAAAGTTCTGGAAGGGCGGATGTGCATGGTGTGTTTGAGGAGCAGAAGGAGGCTAGCAGAACTGTAGCAGGTTGAGCAAGGGGAGGGAGCAAATGAGGTCTGGAGGTTGGCGTGAACACAGATCACACAAGGCTTGTAGGGCGTGGCCTTTGGCTTCCATTGTGAGTGAAGAGAAAAGCCATTGGAAGGTTCAAAGCAGAGGATTAACATAATCACGTCTGCACTTGAAGATAATCACTCTGCTTTGCTGTCTGGGGCAAGGGCTATAAGCACACATGGGTGAGAGCAGAGAGACCACTAAGGAGGCCTTTCCAATAGTCTAAGTGAGCTACGATTAGGGCTTGGGCTAGGATCACGGGTTTGACAAATGATCAGGATTGGAACGTAGATTGAAGGTAGTCTCAACAGAATTTGTTGATGAATTAGATGGCGAGCAGAGGAATCGTGAAGGACTTTAGCGAGGACAGCCTAAGTCATTGTTTGCTAATGAAGAAGACTTAAGAGGCCCAGGTTTAGCGGGAAGTAGAGAGGGAGATAAATCATGAGTTGCGTTCCGGCTATTTCACGTCTGGGACGCCCATGAGAAAAGAGGAAAGCATCCCCTGACATTTGGGACTTGGCCTTGGACTACCCAGCCAGGCTCGGGGGTATGTTGCTGGTGGTCTTTGGCTAGAGGGCTTTGACCCTGTAGACATCCAAGTGGAAAAGTTGAGAAGGCAAGTCTAGGCCAGAGAGGAGGTTGGAGCTAAGGATGTAAACTTGGTGTTCATCCCTATAGCATACTCAAGACAGTGGCACTGTGTAAGAGCTCCTGGTAACAGGTGGAGAAAAAAAGGAGTCGAAGGGCTAATTGTGGGGCCTTCTGTGTTTGACGGTTGAGGGAAGATGAGAAAGGTCCAGCAAAGGAAACCAGGAAACAGTGGTGACTGAAGTAGGAGAAAAACAGAGAGAAAGCAGAATCAAAGAGAAGCCAAGTGAGGAAAAGCACTTTGAGATGGAGACAGAGCAAAGAACTGTATCAAAGATGACAGTTTAAGCAATCTGAGGATGGGGAAGTGACCATTTCATCTGGAACGTGGAGGTCACTGGTGACCCAAGAAGCACAGTGTTGGGTGAGCAGTTGAGATGAAAGCTGGCTTAGAGTGGTTTCAAAGGAAACTATGAGAGAAGGGAAACAGGAAGTATACAAACTGTGTTGTAAAAGGAGGTGGGGAGAAATTGGGCCATCTCTAGAGAAGTTGTGGGGATATGAGGTAAAAGAGGAACTCCTTTTTTTAAATTTTTTAAAATGTTTTTTATTTATTTTTGAGAGAGAGAGAAAGAGAGAGACAGCATGAGCAGGGGAGGGCAGAGAGAGAGGGACACACAGAATCTGAAGCAGGCTCCAGGCTCTGAGCTGTCAGCACAGAGCCTGACATGGGGCTCAAACTCATGAACCGTGAGATCATGACCTGAAGCGAAGTCAGACGCTCAACTGGCTGAGCCACCCAGGCTCAGAACTTTTACCTCTACTCCTCTGACAGCTTCTGGGAGTTTTTCCGAGGGAAATAGAGGTCATCTGCTAAATGAGGACAAGAAAGGCAGTACTGGAGCTTTGAGAAGAGAGAAGAGGTGGTGAAATATACTCTAGAAGAGTGGAAGAGTACTCGTTTACCTTCCTTCTCTTCGTGTTCCCCATATTAACAAGAATAGACAGACGTAGATGACAGGATTATAAGCAGTCTTTAAAATAAAATTCCATGTGCAAATATACATATGTATAATTTTGCATAGCTTCAATGTTATGTTGTGTGTATACAGACAGAATATATTAAATTTGGTCCATTAAATATGATACTCATTTTTTTTTTAATTTTTTAAATGTTCATTATTTTTGAGAGAGAGAGAGAGCTCACAAGTGGGGTGGGGCAGAGAGAGAGAGAGAGAGAGAAGGAGACACAGAATCTGAAGCAGGCTTCAGGCTCTGAGCTGTCAGCACGGAGCCCCACGCAGGGCTTGAACTCACGAACCATGAGATCATGGGCTGAGCCAAAGTGGGATGTTTAACCGACTGAGCCACCCAGGCACCCTGACACTCGTTAATTTGAAGAAAACGTTGAACTTGGGAATAAAATACCCCTCAAAAAAATTGAAAACTAATTACTTTCTTTGGTGTTACATCTTTATGTATCTTTATGCCTCAATCTCTACATTTCTATCATTGACTACTTTTTTTTACGTTTACCCAAAGACATTTGAAAGTTGCATCATCTGGATCAGGGGTTCTTAAACTTGCGCTTGCATCAGAATCACCTGGAGGGCTTGTCAAAGCACAGATCCCTGGGCTGCAGTCCCAGAAATCCTGACTAAGAATGGCTGAGTTTGGACCTGAGAATCTGCATTTCCAAGAAGTTCCCAGGTGACACTGACACCACGGGACTAAGGACCACCCTCTGTGAAATGCTGCTGTAGAGCTACAGGGTCTTAGTGTTCTTGTGTGTCAAGATCAAAAGGGATTTGGGGAGAGAGATTAAGTAGGTGGATTCGTCTAAACCGGAAACAGGAGAGAGAAGAATATTATCCGGGTGCAGACCCAGATTTTGCATAGCCTTCAATCTTCCCTTGCTTCCGCCTCCAAGTCACTTCCCCTTCAGTCTTTCCTGGAAGAAATCTCTAATTAGAGTAGACACCCCAAAGCCAACATAGGACTTCGTTCTTCTAGAAAATACTAAACTCTCGTTATAATAAGAGCCCTTTCTTTTGCAATTTCCCAGATAGTTCCCAGCGCTTATGATGCACGGACTAAAATAGAAAATGCTGTACTGATAGAGGAAAAATGCAGCAGCTTCCTCCACACGCCACCTGGTCTATGACCCCGATTCCAGCTCTCCTGCGGGGACGCGGGCTGTGGCCTTAAATTCCCTCACCACCTACTCCTCTCTCCTTCCTCCTGCTTGCCAACTGAGGCCAAAGAGGCCTCTCAAGGCTGTCCAGATCCATTTGTCAGGAGTCCATGCAGTAAATATGCCACTGATCCCAGCCATTAGGGGAGCTCCTGCCAAAAGGCCATCAGCACGATGGCTCCTCGGGCTTCGCATTTCATTTCAGCTCCTTCCTTGGCTTTATGTTTTGTTTAGAGTGAAGTATGCAGTTCTCACATAATAAATGTTGACCAATAACTTGCCCAGTGTCTGCAGGGACACAAATAGCCATGTTCTGTAACGTCCACATAGAAAGTAGGAACGGAACAGGGTAAGCTGTTTTGCAAACATCAAGCATCTGTAATGCAGATCACATCATATGGTAGCTTATTTTATAGACTTCTTACATGACAAAAAGTCTTAAAGATTAATATACGTGCCTCATACTTATCAAAGCAAAAAGACAAAAATGAAACTTCCTATAATACCGTCACCCATAAATAGCCTCAGCTGGGGTTTTGGTGACTAACCTCTCCAATATGGGCACACATGTATGCCCAGATACACACATCTGTGGGAAGACTAGATACGATTTTGTGACCAGTCTTTTTTTTTTTTTTTTTTTTTTTTTTTTACTCAATTTACCTTAATTTTGTTTCTGTTTTTTACCTAATTTCTGGCGAACAGCTTTCCACATTTTTAGGTTTCTTTTGAATTTATTTATTTATTTTGAGAGAGACAGAGACAGCACGAGCAGGGGAGGGGTAGAGAGAGAGGGGGAGAAAGAATCTCAAGCAGGCTCCACACTGTCCGTGCAGGGCTCAGTGCGGGGTTCCAACCCGTGAAACCACGAGATCATGACCTGAGGCGAAACTGAGAGTCGGATGCGGACTGAGCCACCCAGGCGTCCCACAGCTTTCCACAGTTTAGATAAAACACCCCCCTTTCAGTTTTCTGGCTAGATATTCTTTCACCTGGATACACCATGGTTTGTCTATTACTTACCCTGTCCTTCGGTTGCTGGATGTTTCCCCCTCACCTCTCACTTTTACAATCATGTCACACTTAATCACACTGGCTAAATTGTTAAGTCCATCTTTAAATTTTTTTTTTTCAACGTTTATTTATTTTGGGGACAGAGAGAGACAGAGCATGAACGGGGGAGGGGCAGAGAGAGAGAGGGAGACACAGAATCGGAAACAGGCTCCAGGCTCCGAGCCATCAGCCCAGAGCCTGACGCGGGGCTTGAACCCACGGACCGCGAGATCGTGACCTGGCTGAAGTCGGACGCTTAACCGACTGCGCCACCCAGGCGCCCCAAGTCCATCTTTAGTAGTAGCTTTAAGATAAACTCCTAGAACGGTCATCTTAAAGGTATTAATGCATATTACCAAGTGGCCTTCTAGGAATCTTAAACAAATTTTGTTTCCCACCCCAATGAAACCACCCATTCTCTACTTTTGTAAATTATAGGTATCATCAATTTTCCAAACACCTTGATTGTAATGTTCATTGCCTTCTTAGCTAAGTGACACTAAGGTTTTTTTCCCCACCAAATATCTATTGGTCATTCATATATCTTCTCGTGCAAGTTCTTACTATTATTCATTATTTTTTTACTCCTTTTTTCTTATTTTGGAAGCATACTTTTAATATATCAATATCTCTTTGTTGTATACGTTGCCATGATTTTCTGGTTTGCCCTTTGCATTTTCAATTCTGTTCGTGGATTGTTTTTAACCTTTCGATGTTTTAAATTTTTTTTTTTAACGTTTATTTATTTTTGAGACAGAGAGAGACAGAGCATGAGCAGGGGAGGGTCAGAGAGAGAGGGAGACACAGAATCGGAAACAGGCTCCAGCCTCTGAGCCATCAGCACAGAGCCTGACGCCGGGCTTGAACTCACGAACCGCGAGATCATGACCTGAGCCGAAGTCGGACGCTTAACCGACTGAGCCACCCAGGCGCCCCATAACCTTTCGATGTTTTAAATGTTTACATCTATACACAGCCAGATCTATCCATTTTTTCCTTTATTGTTTCTATTTGTGGCATCATGCCAAAGGAATATTTTATATCATAGGCTTCCCCAAAGGAAAAATTTGAAAATCGTTTTGGTTATTCTAAATAGACTTCTATTATGTTTTGCCCTTTACTGATTAGATGATGCTCTCCACACAACAGAGTTCCTCCTTGGCTACAGATTGTTCTTTGGAACCCCAGTGCTTCCAGTGGGGATGAGGAAGGTGGCATACCTTTGGGTGCAGACACATGGGTTAGCGTCAATCATGTGGGAACCTCAAAAGTAGGTCTTCTTTATCAGAGGTAGCATAGGATAGAGATTCACCTTTCCAATTTTGAAGCGAGACAAACAGTTTCAAAAGCTGATTCCTGCTACCCACTAGCTGACATTGGGTGAATTAACTGAGAGGACAATAATGCCTATCTCACAGGATTCTTGTTAAAATTAACTTTAAAAATTCAGCTAAAACACCTTCACGTTTGGTGTGTAGAGCATGGGAAATACATTTTTTCAGAAGTTAGTTCCAAATTTCAGGTGTCTTAAATTTGGATGGATCAATCAATTTTTGTCATGTTATGACACAGCATGTTGAACAAAATGGTAGTCATTCCCAGCACTTGAGGTTGTAACTCCGAAAACCAAGACTGGGCATGTCATTAATATCTGTATTCCCAGAACCTCTTACAGGGACTGACACACATAATTTAAGTTATAAGCTCAACTACCTAAAATGTTCATTTCTGTTTTTCTTCGTGAATCATGAATGGAATATTTTGGCTAAACCTATGCCATCTTATCATGAAGAAGGCCATAACTATATGAATGAAAAAACTGAATCTATTGTTTTTGATAAAGGCTTGTGAGATCATAGAACCTTGAAATAAAGGGAAATCGAGTTGAGATCACCTTACTGCTGGAGATTACAAACAGACTGATTTGGAGCACATTTGGGGGAGCATTGTATGTTGGAGACTAGGTATTGGAGATAAATTGATTGCAGCATGGAGTAATAACTGTTTTGGTGATAAAATGTACAACATTAAGAATACCGTGATTTTAGGGGTACCTGGGTGGCTCAGTCGGTTAAGCGTCCGACTTCGGCTCATGGTTTGCGAGTTCAAGCCCCACATCCAGCTCTGTGCTGACAGCTCAGAGCCTGGAGGCTGCTTCAGATTCTGTGTCTCCTTCACTCTTTCTCTCTGCCACTCCCCTGCTCGCACTCTGTCTCTCTCTCTCAAAAATAAACATTAAAATTAAAAATAAAAAAAACACAAGAACGCCATGCTTTTATTTTCCTAAACTTCAATCTCCCTCTTAAGGATTTCATCTAGATTGAAGCTACATCAGTTCTCTCTCATCTAGTATTCTAAAATCTCTGTCTCTCAATTTTCAAATGTTTTTTATGTGTGCCTTTGTATTATACAGAGACATAAGTTAATAGATTTTTCTCCTTCCGCTGAGTGTCCAAGGTGTTAGGTACATGATTGGTAGGACTCAAAAGAATAGACAGATCAAAGGAAATGAACTTAGATGAGGACAATGAGTAAGTCTGGAGTAAATATGGAGTGACATAAGAACAGGAGCCCCAAAAGGTCTGCCATGCTGAACAACAAAATAGAAAGTTATGATAGGGCCAAAGATTAATTAATTCACTACTCAACATTCATCAAAACAAGACTGAGGTCCAAGCACTTGACTGAGCCCTGATGAAATGTAAAGATGGCCAAGAATACGCTCCTGAACCCAAAGGATTGACAAGCGAGTAGAAAATAAAACTTTTTATAGATTGCCAAACATTTTATCAGAAAACTTGTTGACCAATCCTTACAGCACCCTTGCAACTTGAATAGGGCAAGTATTGTTAGGCACATAATGCAGAGAAGTAAAATCAGTGAACTGAGGCTCAGAGGGGATTTTCCTAAATCACATAACTTAGTTTCAAGTTTCAAAACTAGGACCTTTTAATCCAATGCTTATTCGATTATGCTTTGCTAACTTCTTAGGGTTGGAGGTATTTTGCAGGTATTCGTAGGTTGGAGGTATTTTGGTTAACAACAAATTAGTGTGGAGGATAGTTGAACTAAATCATTTCCCCTGCCCTAAGTTTTTAAAGTAAGATAACGGTGACATGGAGGGTAAGGTGGGGCAGCTTTTTCTGTATCTTTTAACGCACCTTTGTTCATGTTTCAGGATGAAAACTGCGTTAGCTTTTGGAAATCACTGTGATTGGATACGTTACCTCCATTGTCTTTTTCAATAACAACTGTGCTTGCAGAGGAATCCTTGAGAAGTAAGAAAGTAAGGTTCTGTGAGCAACGAGCTTTGGCGGAAGAGAGAGCGTGGTTCGCCTGAGGTCTGCTACCCTCTAAACACAGCAAAGATCTAAGACAACAGAGCCTGAGAGAACCAATGCTGAAGAAGCCACGAGACATAGGGCATACCTGCTGGATACAGAGGCCCATGGCAGGATGGAGCTGGGATCCTGAATAAAAAAAGAAAGAGAAAAATAAATAATCCGATAGAGAGAAGAATTCTGGTACCCAAGGGGAAAACTTTCCCATGGATCTAAAAGGACCGCAGAAGACGAGTCATGCAATGTTTGCAAAACCCTCTTGTCTCAAGGGATATTGGTAACGAGCTGCAGGTAAGACCACGTTTTCTGTGGAATGGATGAGTGGGGCCTGCTCAGCTTTTCATCTGTAGCAAGCACAATGTCAGGGTTAGTTTACCAAAATTTACTTGAATTTATTAATTTAAACATTAAGCATTTAGGTACTTTTTAAGATTATTTTTTATTAAAAACTTTGACAAAATGAAATGAAAATTGTAGAAAATATCATTTTTAGCTCTCTGCCTAGCTCATGTTGACCTTCTTTCTAAGAGAGCCTCTCTATCGTCAAAGGTAGGCTCCCTACAACCATGTTTTTGGGTGTGTCCCTGGTCTTCCGGCTAGAATTAATAGACACAGGTATGTACCTGTCTGTCAACGAGGGCCAAAGAATCTTCACTATCTGCCTTTTTTTGTGAAATTTTGGACTGCAATTCGGTGAAGATTGCTTTTTCTCAGGATAGAAATAAAATGAGGCTTTTGAAATGGGAAGTTATTAAGCAATCATCTTCTACATACCAGAGTATAGATAAAGAATGATGTTCAGAGGGGAGCAGAAAATAACAGATGAGGCAGGCTACTACCATTCTGGTTTTCGTAGTCATATTACTACATCGACATGAGTATAGGAATGGGTACAAATAACACAGTATGTTAAAGGTGATAAAATAGAATATGAGATGTAAAAGCCAAAGAAATCTGGAAAGAGAATAAGAGATGATTGGCTAAATGAGAGCCAGTTAAACAGTAAAAGCATCTTTTAGACAAAACGTGGTCTCCGGCTACCCCAGCTCCTTCTTCCCAGGTCCCAGGACATCCCTCCTCTCTTTCCCCACAAGTGATCCCTACTTCCGGTATAATCTAGAACTTATCTATGTATATAAAGTCATTTTTATTCACTCACTCACTAAATATTTTTAAGTGCCTACTATGTGCTAAAGAATATAAAGTCAGGAAAAAAATACACTTCTCAAATAATTTATATCCTAGGGAGAGGCGAGAGAAAATAAACAGAAAATAACCAAGAAAATCATGAGACCGTGGTCAACACTCCGCAGAGAATTATTTTAATTCTCTGTGATATTGATGTGATATTGATGAGATATTGATGCTTTACATTGACCGGCCTGGGAGGGTTGCTCTAAGAAGCTCACCTTTCACCTGAGCCTTGGCTCTGTGGGTGGAGATAGAACAGGGGAGGTGGAAGAGAATATTCCTAGTCGTAGGGACCTCGAGTCTAGCGCAGTGGCTTTGAAAGTGTGGTCTTAAAGAGTTCCAAGAGGTTTTACGAGGTCCATAAGGTCAAAAGTATTATTATAATTATCGTAATATATCATCCATAATAAGATATTTTTGACTTTCGTCACTGTGTTGGCAATGACACTGATGTTGCAAAAGCAAGAGTAGGCAAAACTGTGAAGCCGTAAGCAGGGATAAACTGGTAACAAACTGTACTAGTAGTCATTGTATTTTTTTTAACATTAAGCATGCACAATTTTTGAAACGCTAACTTCATTTAACAATCTCTGTGTCGAAGCAGGACAGATTCATTTCATTATATCTCACCCCTAAAGTACACGTCTTTGTAATATTCTGTGTGATGAAATGGGAAAGACAAATAAATCACTTCTGCTGCATACAAGAGGGCAATAATTGTCTGGAGGCAAAGCCCCTAACTGACCTCGTAATTTAAAGTTATATTCTTATGGAAAAACTGCAGCTACTAAATAAATCAGTTACGGTGAAATTAGAAAAATGGTATCTTACCATGACTGTTAACTAACGGATCTAGGCATTGATCATTATGGGCTACTAACCCCCCCCCCAACACACAGAAATACCAACAGGTATTTTATGCATCTTGAGGGAACGACACAGCACAAGCTAAGGTCCTTTGGCTAAAAAAATGAAATAAAATAAATCTTAATCTGATCATGTTTCCAGTTCAAACAACCAACATACAGGAGCCACAGACAACTGGGGGCATGTTAATTGAGATTATGCAGGTGCAATCAGCAGAACCCAGGCCTTTGGGAAATTCCATAGGACACATAATCTACTTTCTTCAATGAAAAAATTGCAGAAAAGAAGAAAAGAAAGAAAGAAAGGTGGGGGTGGATTTTTAGGTTAAAACAGATAAGAACTGTGAACTCATGGCAGTAAGTGGATCTTTTTGGATACTGCTATATAAAACATTGTTTGTGACATTTATAAGACAATTGGAATCTGTTTACTGGATAGCTGGTAATATTAAGGAATTATTATTGGATGTCATTCGTATTATTGTGGTCAGATCTTTAAAAAATATTCTTTTTTAGATGTATACTAAAATATCTATGTATTGAATAAATAAGTAAGTAAATAAGCAAACAAACCCATAGAACTAAAACTTGCATCAGGCTTACTGGTGAAAATCTCCTCTTAATCAGGAAAAAGATAAACATGTCCACTATGATCATCATTATTTAATTTTATTTCGGAAGGTGTTAGACGCTTAGGTAAGAGAATTAAAAATATTAATATATAATATAATAATTACAGCAGAGAGAGTAGCATTATCTTATACTACAAAAAGTATTTATGGAACACGAACTGAAAACCTATTAGAAACGAATTTTAAAAATCAGTAAAAGTACTGATTCTAACACAAATGTAAAAATCATTACCTTGCCCTGATGCAAACAACTGAAACCTATGATACGGAACATTGTGCAAGATCTCATTCACAAGGGCAAGAAAAATGCAAAACCCCTTAAGCATATATGTAAGAAGTATGAAAGACTGTATAAAGAAATTTCTGAAAATTATATAAAACGCATGAAAAGTACATAGAAGAAATTGACATGAAAAGGATAGCCACTCTCTAACCTATATGTTCTGTGCATTGCCCAAGAACCAATATGATTTGGGGTGGAGAAAACACACGCTAGGTTTCTTTTTACAAATCAGCAGGTAAGTATAAGTAGGAAAAATTCTGATGTTTGAGTTCTTCTTTGCCACTCTTCCACTTTTGGAGAAGGAGGGAAAGCAAAAGGCATCCCCATTTGCAGCAGGCTCGCGAATGGGGGCTTTGGCTCCGACAGCCCCACGGACCCAGCTGAGTAGGAGACGACAGCGTCGGCAGCTGTGAGCCCTCACACAACATCTCACTTAAAATGTCATGTGTGCTACTTGGTTTAAATTGTCACCCCTCCAGCAACCACAAACAATGCAGACACAGCAGATGTATTTTCTATTTAGAATTAAACAGTTTATCTCAACCACTGTCATTGTTATAGGGAAAAAATAAATAAATATCCATCTTAATGTAAACTTCAAAAGGTACTTTCTGGCAACCAGAGATATTTTCAAATCCAAATCTTCTGAGAAAACTAGGATTTGACCACAGAGTTTTGTTTCAAATCGGGATGCTGGCAGCTCCAAGAACAGTAAAACACAGCTTGGTCAAAAGATTTTTGGCCAGATATTCCATACAGTAATTCATGTCATTGATGCTGAATGGTCCAAAGCATTAAGTAAACATCATAAATGTCTTTTGTTGTTAAATGTTCCATTCAAACATTTTGTTTCACACTTGTGTAATGGATAGAAAAGAAGAAAGCTGTAGTGGAAATTGGCCCTCAAGACAGTGGTTGATTCACCTTTTCTGAATTTTTTTTTTTTAAATATATGCCCTCCTCCAAATTGCAGAAAGAAAATAACATTTCTGTCCTGTAGTGTATGCATTCTATCTCTGGAAGTTAGGCTAGTTGTGAACCTGACTTTGTTGGGTCAAGTTCAAATTACCACCCATGTATTCAGAAGACTGTAACTTTGTTCTCCCTAAAGTCGGGAAGTCAGCCTTCCTCTGTGATAACTAAAGTAGAAATATGAGTGTTTTCTTAATGTGAGGTTACAAAGACAGGAAAATACTACTTTTCAAAGATCATTTTGCAAGAATAACAATTCCTATAGTAAAAGGAAAACCATAAATGGGTCTGTAAAGTTGGCCTACCTAGACAGTGATCACTTAGTGTAGTTACACCAGACTCTTAATGATGGAGAACTGAGTATTGTTGGAGGAAGGTGCATGAGGCAATGGCCTAGATGGGTGATGGGTATTAAGGAGGACACTTGTTGTGATGAACACGGGGTGTTATATGTAAGTGATGAATCACTCAATTCTACTCCTGAAACCAACATGTTAACAAATTAGACTAATTAAACTTCTGTTTAATTAGTTTAACTAATTAAAATTTAAATAAAAAGTTAAAAAAAATAGGGACACCTGGGAGGCTTAGTTGGTTAAGTGTCAGACTCTTGCTTTCGACTCAGGTAATGATCTCACGGTTTGTGAGATTGCACCCCTCATCAGGCTTTGTGCTGACAGTGAGAAGCCAGCTTGGGATCCTCTTTCTCTCTCTCTCCCTCTCTCTCTCTCCCCCTCCCTCATTCATGCTCTCTCTCTCTCTCTCTCTCTCTCTCAAAATAAACATTTAAAAAAGTAAGAAATAAATCATAAATAGATAAATAAATAAGTAAAATAAACAATAACACATCTTGACCTAAGTGCACTTGGGTTGCCATAATTTGAAAGTTCTGTTTAGCCATTAAAACATGACTTATTTGGGGTACCTGGTGGCTCAGTCGGTTGAGCATCCAAGTTTTGATTTTGGCTCAGGTCATGATTTTGGCTCAAATCAGTAGAAGCCCATGTCAGGCTCTGAGCATGTATCCTGCTTGAGTCTCCCTCTCCCTCTGCCCCTCTCCCCAGCTTCATCACTCTCTTTGTCTCTCTAAAATGAAAAACAAAAACAAAAACAGAACAAAAAAACAAAAAACATGACTTACTTAATCTTGGATCTAATCTCAGCTTTTTTCTTGCAGTGTTTTCTTTCTTTCTTTCTTCTTCTTCTTCTTCTTCTTCTTCTTCTTCTTCTTCTTTTTCTTCTTCTTCTCCTTCTTCTTTTTGGCTTCAAATTTTTATTTAAATTGCAGATATTTAACATATAGGTATAATATTAGTTTTAAGAGTAGAATTTAATGATTCATCACTTACATACAATACCCAGTGCTCATCACAAGTGCCCTTTTTAATACCCATCACTCATTTAGCCCATCCCCCCACCCCCCTCCACATTCAATCCATAGCTAAAACATCAGTGAAAAGCCCTGAAATGACATTATATTTGTATTTTTCTGTGGAGCTTCTTTTCTTCTAAGTTAAGTAAAACTCAGCTATCCTACTGACCCAAAAGGCCAAAGAGTTATCAGGATGCTTTCTGGTTCGTTTAGGAAGGAGAACACACACAACCAAATGGCCATTCATTTATATTTTATAATTCTTATGTAAAGAAAAATCTAAAATCACATTTGGTATGCTGTATCCCATCTCAACTGATTCTGTCTGTCTTGCATCACATGCAAGTAACCTTATCCTTTTGGAGACAAGGATACATGCATTGTTCTAAGTAATAAGATTTTCTAATTGAAACTCCTAACTCACATTATATCTATGATTTGTTTGTTTATTCATTCGTTCATTCAATGTTTTATCTCATAATTATTTATTAAACATCTACTATGCTATAAATGAGCAAATCCTGTCCTGTCCTTCATGAAATTGCAAGTTAGACTCTAGCTTGTCTGCAATATTTCTTACTGCTAGAACTAACAGGATTTCCTCTGCATATAAAATACACTGAGACTCCTTCAAGACAATCGCCCTTTGCATTTATTGTGGAATCACTATGTTTTCTTTTTACCTATATTTAAATAGCACCTAGAGGGGCGCCTGGGTGGCTCAGTTGGTTAAGCGGCCGACTTCGGCTCAGGTCACGATCTCGCGGTCCGTGGGTTAGAGCCCCGCGTCGGGCTCTGTGCTGACAGCTCAGAGCCTGGAGCCCGTTTCAGATTCTGTGTCTCCCTCTCTCTCACCCTCCCCCATTCATGCTCTGTCTCTCTCTGTCTCAAAAATAAATAAACATTAAAAAATAAAAATTAAAAAAAAAAAATAGCGCCTAGAACCATAGATTTTGCAAACAAATGATATAAAAAGTAGCAAAGTTGCCAATTTTATAATAATAACAGTAACAGGAAAGGAAAAACGTCAACAACGATGTTGCTATTTTCTTCTGAGCTTAGAAAAATGAATATTCCTAGCAACTATTCCAAAGCATTTGTATTTCAACTAGTTCCAAGATCTAATACCTGAACAAGTAAGTATAGAGATATTTTGGGGTGCTTGAGTGGCTCAGTCAGTTGAGTGACCTACTCTTGATTTCAGCACAGGTCATGATCCCAGGGTTCTGGGATTGAGCCCCATGTGGGGCTTGGTGCTGGGCTTGGAGCCTGCTTGAAATTCTGTCTCCCTCTCTCTCTGCCCTGCCCCCCCTTCTCTCTCTCTCTCTCAGATTAAAAAAAAGTATAGAGAAATTTTTGACATAAGTGAATATATAATGAGGGAAATGTATGATGTATTTATTCCTCTATCAGAAAAAAACCTTGAAACTTGCTGCTATCAAACTTATATCTGAGAAAAGTGATATTTCATGACTCACCTATCTACACTTTGATATGTCATGGAGCCATAAACAAAAGTGTGGTTGGACTGGCATTTAAATTTTTTTTTACTGTTTATTTTTGAGAGAGAGAGAGAGAGAGAGAGAGAGAGAGAGAGCATGAGCAGGGAAAGGCAGAGAGAGAGGGAGACAGAATCTGAAGCAGGCTCCAGGCTCTGAGCTGTCAGCACAGAGCCCGACACAGGGCTTGAACTCAAGAACTGTGAGATCATGACCTGAGCCAAAGTCAGATGCAACTGACTGAGCCACCCAGGCGCCTCTGGGCTGGCATTTGAAATCAAACAAGTGAAAGCTGTTTCAGATATTACTCATCATGATAACTATTTCTCTGTGAGGGGAGTGGCGAGAATAATAACATAAATAATATTTATAACATAATATATTATTATATTTATATGTTATAAATATATGTTATATTTATGTTATACATATATGATATATATAAAATAACATAAATATAAAATATATGTTATAAATATATGTTATATTTATAACATAAAATAATATTTATAACATAAATAATAAAAATGGGCTTCTTGACTTTTTGTCTGCTTTTATCACAACAAAACTTCATTGGAGTTGTTGGAAAAGAAAATATTTTAGTAAGTCAAGCTCATCAAACCTAAAAGAATTACTTTTCCATTACAAAATAAAAAGCGTTGGTGGGGAAAAACTTTTCCTAAAGAGATCAGTAAAATTTGAAGCCTCAAGTCAGAAACATTAAAATCTTACATATCATCATTCTAGTCTTTCTTTTTCACTGCATTAAATGACATCACAGATGGAGAGAAACTTATGCATCAGCTTTATAAAAACACCAAAGAACATTTCTATATTTTCATTGGTTAAGGAAAATTTAAATTTTTTTCATGTTTATTTATTTTTGAGAGGGAGAATTCGAGTGGGGGGAGGAGCAGAGAGAGAGAGAGACAGAGAGACAGAGAGAGAGAGAGAGAGAGAGAGAGAGACAGAGAATCCAAAGCCCACTCAGCACAGACAGCAGAGAGCCCAACTCAGGGCCCAAACCCAGGAACCAAATTGTGAAATTATGACCTGAGCTGAAGTTGGACGCCCAACCAACTGAGCCACCCAGACACCCCTCTTTGGTTAAGGAAAATTTAAAAGTATTATTATCCTGAAAAATCCCTCTAATGCTGATTTGTGAAGAGCCATTAAAACATAAAGGCCTCCCCCAGTGGCTTTCTCTAAGGAGTTATAGAGCCTGGGACCTGTTAACATTGTATTAGAAACCCTCCAATGTACTTTTATTTAAAAAGCACAAGGTCTTTCTCTGACTGGCTTATTTCACTTAACATGATACCCTCTAACTCCACATTCTTTTTTATGGCTGAGTAAAATTCCATATCACATCGTCTATTTTTTTTTCTTTCTAAATCTAAGGTTAGGGTTAGGGCCAATAAGTCAGGAAGAGAAAGACATATATCGTATGATTTTGATCATATGAGGAGTTCAAGAAACAAAACAAATGCGTAAAGGGGAAAGAAAAAAAGAAAGAGAGAAGCAAACCAAAATACAGACTCTTAACTATAGAGAACAAACTGGTGGTTACCAGAGGGGAGGTGGGTGGAAGGATGGGTGAAATAGGTGACCTGTGATGCGCACTGAGTGTTGTATGGATGGAAGTGTTGAATCACTATATTGCACGCCTGAAACTAATACTACACTCTTAACATAGAGTGTTAACTAATGTTAACTAGTTAAACTAACTGGAATTTAGATAAAAACTTAAAAAGGTTAATAAGTTAAAAAGCACAAGGTTAGGGGTGTCTGGATTGGGCCGTCGGTTGGGCTTCTGATTTCGCCTCAGGTCGTCATCTCAGGGTTCATGGGTTCCAGCCCTGTGTCGGGCTCTGTGCTGACAGCTCAGAGCCTGGAGCCTGCTTTGGATTCTGTGTCTCCCTCTTTCTTTGCCCCTCACCTGCTCACTCTCTCTCTCTCTCTCTCTCTCTCTCAAGGGTGAATGAACATTAAAAAAAAAATTTAAAAAAAAAAGTATGAAGTTGCTCCATTCTTAAGCTTGTTAGTGATAATCGGCTGCTTCATTCACTTAGCTGGAGATATGCTTTGAAACAAACTTTGAGAAGTTTTTACGTATATGTGAAAGTGTTCTTTAAAAAGAGGAAAGCAATATAGAAGGGAATAAGAACTTTGAGTTGGAAACCAGGCCGCCTGTGTTCCAGCCCTCATGTGGAACCAGCATGGTTATCAAGGTCTGGGTGTGACGTGTTCTCTATTTTTGTTTCCTTCCTTGAAGACTTAAGAGCTTCCCTCACTTAATAAGGACACTTGGCACTTAGAAGATGTAAAATATGTGAAAACTCTTTCACTATGTGCTAAAAAGGAAAAGTATAATTGAAGAAGTCCTAAGTGATGAGACTAATTATTATTTCTTCTTAGCAGTGGAACAGAATCAAACATAATGGGATTCATAAGCAATGCAATATTGAGGCTCATTTTAAATTTCTAGTAAACATCTCATTAAACTAATGAAATATATCATTTAAGACTCAAAAAAACAGGGGCCTGGGTGGCTGAGTCGGTTGAGCGTCTGACTTTGGCTCGGGTCGTGATTTCGTGGTTCATGGGTTCAAGCCCCGCGTCAGGCTCTGCTCTGACAGCTCAGATTCTGGAGGCTGCTTCAGATTCTGTCTCTCTCTCTCTCTCTCTCTTCCCCTCCCATGCTCTGTCTCTCTGTCTCTTTCTCTCTCTCTCTCTCAAAAAAAAAAAAAAAATTAAAAAAGGACTCAAAAGAATACGGTGAGCCAAAGCAGTGCTTTCATTTCAAATGGAAAGAGTAGTGGCTATCTTAAGAGTAGTGATTCATAAATTGACTGCAAAGTATTTCTTTTAGCTTTTAGTGAACATTACTTTTTAAGGTATTCAGAGATAAGAAATTCTCTGTGGCTCAGAGTGGTCCTGTGATTACAGGAAAATTTAAGTGTTTACATATTTTAAAGGATGGGAAAAGCATGAGGCCGTGGAGAATGCTGAACCATCATCCTTCTGACAAAACTTTTTGCAAGAAATCTCTTGCAGTAGTTTTCATGGATAAACCTCTATAGGTGGGGGATTGGCCAGAGCTTCTTTGGTTATAAGTGACATAAACCAGAACGAATTTGAACTTATGTACCTAAACTAGGAAGGGTAGGGCTGGAGTTGAACACTCTGACAGCTCATCCTAGGTCCTGAATTCTGTCAGTTAATACCTCTCTCTGTGGGTCTGTGTGTATATATGTCTATTTCCGTGTGTGTGTGTGTGTGTGTGTGTGTGTGTCTCTCTCCATCTATCTCTCCCTCTCTCTCATCTCCATCTCTATCTCTACCCCTATCTCTCTGATGTTATAGTCACTACCGTGGATAGAGCAGTGAACAAACACACACAGCAAATAGAAGTTTCTACATTTATGAGCTTGCATTGCTTCATAAACCTTTAAGCATGAGTCGGATATAATCACACAGACATGGGGAAAAGGCATCCTTGGAGGAGAAGAAAGCATAGGCAAATGCACAGAGGGAGGGATGTGTATGTGGCGGAACATGCCAGTAATAGCCAAGGGTGGCTGAAGCACAGATTAGGCACAGGTGTGAAGAGGAAGATGAATGTCAAAATGGACACAAATGCCCCAGGGCATTGAGTGTCACAAAGACGAGTCAACAGAGTTTTGAAACAGATAATAGATTTTATTTTATTTTTTTTCAACGTTTATTTATTTTTTTGGGACAGAGAGAGACAGAGCATGAACGGGGGAGGGGCAGAGAGAGAGGGAGACACAGAATCGGAAACAGGCTCCAGGCTCCGAGCCATCAGCCCAGAGCCTGACGCGGGGCTCAAACTCCCGGACCGCGAGATCATGACCTGGCTGAAGTCAGACGCTCAACCGACTGCGCCACCCAGGCGCCCCAAACAGATAATAGATTTTAAAGAGAGAGAGACAGAGAGAACTGTCCAAGGGGAGTGTAAAGTTTCTAGCTCTAGAAATATGACAGAACATGTCCTCCCCTCCATCCCCTCACTCATACAAGGCCACACCGAGTTACAATCTGTCAGTGTGTTGGTCAGGGCTCTCCAGAGAAACCACACAAGAAAATGCATATTTATACAGAAAGAGATGTAAAAAAATGAGTTGGCTTCAGGCATTATGGTGGCCAAGAAGTCCCAAGATCTGTAGTCAGCAAGCTGGAGACCTGGGAGACCTGATGGTGTGGTTCCACTCTGAGTTCAAAGGCCTGAGAACCAGGAGAGCTGATACCATAAATTGTAGCACATAAGCCTGCAGGTTCCAGAAAAGCCATTGTTTCAGTTTGAGTCCAAAGGCAGGAAATGACTGATGTTCCAGCTCAGCAGCCGGGCAGGTGGAATTTCCTCTTACCTGCAGAAAGGTGAGCCTTTTTGTTCTAGATGGGCCTTCAACTGATTGAATGATGCCCATCCTGTTTGGGAGAGGAATCTGCTTCACTCAGTCTGCAGATTCAGATGTAAATCTCATCTAAAATTTCCATCACAGAACACCCAAAGGAGCGTTTGACCAAAATACCTGGGCACCCTGTGGCACAGTCAAGTTCACACACAATTAACCATCACCTCTGGGATTAGGCACAGTTTCAAGCCTTCGCTCATGGAAATTCCTCTGTTTGAAACGCTTTTTCCACTCTCTTGACCCTCTTCACCCCCACTCCTATTAGCTACCAGCATTATTCTTGAGACTACCTCATCCTGCTTTAAGAATTTTCCCAAATGTCATTTTGGAAGTCTTCCTTGAAGCCCTGCAACCCACGCTAAAGGATATTGGGCATGCTGTCTTTCACACAGCACCTTGCACTTGCTACCAATATAGCACACATCCTGCTACTTTAATAATTAGTACAAATCTGTCATATGAATATGTGGGTCCCCCAAAGATACAGACCATGGTATTTTTACTATTATTTTATTGTGTTAAAAATATATGTAAACATACTCATGCACCAACGTTCACAGCAGCTTTACTGACAACAGCCTAAAGATGAAAACAACTTGAGTGTCTATCAAACGATGAATGGATAAACCAAATATGGTCTATTGATATAATAGAATATTATTCAGCCATAAAAAAAGGCTGAAGTCCTGACGGGTACTCCAACACGATTGACCCTTGAAAATATGCTAACCGAGGGGCACCTGGGTGGCTTGGTTAGTTAAGCGTCTGACTTCGGCTCAGGTCATGATCTTGCGGTCGTTGGGTTCGAGCCCTGCATCAGGCTCTGTGCTGACAGCTCAGAGCCTGGAGCCTGCCTCGGATCTCCATCTCTCTCTGCCCCTCCCCCACTCATTCTCTCTCTCTCTCTCTCTCTCTCTCTCTCTCTTTCTCTCTCTCAAAAGTAAATTTTTAAAACCCTTTAAAAAATGGGAAAAAAAAAGAAAATACGCTAACTGAAATAAGCAGACCATGTTTTACTTATTCTTGGACATCCACGACTTCCCATGGCCCCCAGCACATGCCTAGCAAATGATTTCTGGTATAGGTTTAGAGGCAGAGTTCCTGAGTTGAAATCTTGGAAACTTCATTTCCTAGTTGTTTGATCTGGATGAATTATTTAACTGTTTTTTCTCTTTGTTTCTTCTCTTAACTGATTTTATTTTTTTTAGTGAAATTTATTGTCCAGTTGGTTTCCATACAACACCCAGTGCTCATCCCAACAGGTGCCCTCCTCAGTGCCCATCACCTGCTTTCCCCTCCCTCCCACCCTGCAACAACACTGAGTTTACTCTCAGTTTTTAAGAGTCTCTTATGTTTTGCCTCCCTCCCTCTCTAACTTTTTTTTTATTTAACTGTTTATGCCTCATATTCCTCATTTGAAAAGCAGGGGTAGTAATTGCACCTCTCTTGTAGGGTTACCCTGAGGATTAATTGAGTTAAACAATTGATGAGTTGATTAAGAGATTTAAACAACCTCTGAAACATAGTAAGCATTAACAAATGTCAGTTACTATCATATTATTATGTATGGTATCATTTAACGAATTTATGGATGAGGTACAGGTTGGGAAAGAGTCCTTAACATTTGAGAGATACAGTCTTTAGGAAAGAACTGTTTTATTTATTTATTTATTTATTTATTTATTTAACATTTATTTATTTTTAAGACACAGAGAGACAGAGTGTGAGTGGGGAGGGGCAGAGAGAGAGGGAGACACATAATCTGAAGCAGGCTCCAGGCTCCAAGCTGTCAGCACAGAGAGTTCGCGGGGCTCGAACTTATGAACAGTGAGATCATCACCTGAGCTGAAGTCGGATGCCCAACCAACTGAGCCACGCTGGCGCCCCCTAGGAAAGAACCGTTAAGGCTAAGAAGACTGATATTCTTGTAAAAGTGTTTTGTGTGCCGTATCACAGAGAGCATAAAGGAATGGGCGCTGAAGTTGTTTTGCCCGAACATGAAGCATGGCTTTACCTTGCACTAGCTTTGTGGCCTTGGGTAAACCACTGTCTGAGCCTAAGGTTTTGTTTTCTAAAATGGGGTTAATAAGCGCTGCTTTGAGAATTAAAAGAAATAATGCCTGTAGAGTGCTTAAAATGGTGCTGGGCACAAATTAAGCACTTAATAAATGCTAGCTACTGTTAACAGTGTTAAATTAAATAGTGTTTATTGAGCTCTTGGAACTCTTTGATCAAAATCATTAGTCTGTAATTTTAAATCTATCCAGTTGACCTCACCCACAACGTCAAGTCAAAGATAGCCTACTTTACATCGGAAGTGGGTTTTAACGAGTTTTCCAGAATGCCTACATATGCAATAATAAACATGACATTCCTCTGAAATTGACCTCAATCACTCACCATTGCCTAGACAGCGAGGAGCAAAATTCTTCAGCTTCGTGTAATGTCAAGTTCAGTGCATGTCCTAGTTTTTAAAATAAGACAATTATGCAGATGGAGAGAACAGATGGATTAGATCGGTGAGTGTTTATCATTTTTTAATATTTGGAAACCAGATGTGCTACATACACATTGCTGGTTGCCTTCTAAGGAAGCTTCATTGGTGGGTTACTAATCTTTAATAAGAAAGTACAACATTTTCATCCAGCTTAAATCAACTATTTTTAATATACAATTGGACAACCCCTGCTGCAATCCTTTAGAAAATAGAAAACAGATGCTTAATACAAGGAATACTATCAGCCAAGAAATTCCTGATGATCTTTTTATAGAATGTAAACTTACATATTTTATGGGTCTCTTAATGAACTGCTATAGAACAACTTCAGCAGTCAAAACATGTTGTGAAAATAGACGTGAACAATTTGTCACTTGTTACCATATCCACAGACGACCTTTCAGTTGCTCTCCTGGGGAAATGGGCATAATTGTGGCTCTTACTATGTTATTAACAACATATGTTATTTACCGTCCATCTGATTGGATATATTGGAGAAAAGAGGAGTTAGAATAAACAAACAGAGATGCCTCTATTTCTCTATGTGTTCCTGCTAGATTTGGCAAAGATCCCTTGCTAAGTATGAATACTTCTATGCTGATTGCGCTCACAGGGGTATGACACAGTGGAGTAAGGCCAGGGTAGTGTTCTGTTTCAAGAAATGCCTTTCAGAGAAAATTCCAGTAGAAACTTGGACTCTTGTGAGCAGAATTATGGGTTAGAAGGGCCTAAAGGGAGCCTAACATTTTCACATTGGGACAACAACTTAACCAAGCTTCCCCTGGCTCAGTCCAATGTGACACTGGAAAGGAGGTAGCAAAGAATGGCCACCTAGTTCCATCTCTGAATTCACCTCTGCTAGATGTCCCCTGTACCTCCACAAGTTGGGACACAAAAGCAAGGATTGAGAGAGTGGGACTTTACCCCTCCCATATCTCTGTCCCATCACCTACATTTATCTCATGCATCCTTCATCATCCTTTGTGATGTTTAATGCTGGTTTAGAGTATGAGGGAGTAGGACAAGGAAAAGGAAAGGAAAAAAAAAGTAGAAGAGATTGTAGAAAATTTAAGAAGAACTTAAATGATGCACTTGGCACCATCCTGAAAGAAGAAAATAGGTTTTGAAAGAAAACAAAATGATGTGGCATCTTACCCATTCCAACTCACCACTGTCCATGGGAAAAGATGAAGGCTGATTATGTGATGGTGCTGAAGTCATCAAATTTAGAATAGAAAGGTGTAGAGACGCCATCTCCTCTCCTGGAAGTATATAGTTATTTCCTTTGTTTAAAAGGAAAAAAAAAATTGCTCTTAGGATCTTTTGGGGGTAAAAAGAAATGGAAATATTGTCACATCAAAAACGTGCTGCCTTTGGAAAAGCGTTGACGGATAAGCTATCTGACCCTTATAAAAAATGAGTAGAAACCTCAATCTTGAGACAATATGGTATAAACTATAACATTTAGAGCATAACAACAGTGTTACCGTGAAAAAACCCTCAGGGTGCCCTGCAGGTAACAGGAAATAGGAAAGATTTCCCTACTACCTACATGGTCTTTGTGTGCAATTCAAGTAAATTAATATTGATTAGTTCATTCATTTAACAAATAGTTTTGAGTGTCCTATATTTGCAGATCTTAGTACTACATACTATTGAGGCTGCACAGATATAATTAACATGCTCTTAAGGAAATTATGGTCTACAAGAGGTGATAAAATGAATATGAAGAATGGCAGAGACTGCTATTTACTGTTCAGTATCTCCTTATCATTCATCTAATGGGCTACACACACCTTATAAGGAAGTGTTACATATAATTAGAATCTGGTTAGTAAAATGTAAACTGAGTGCTGTTTGGGATTTCTGGGAAGGCTTCCTCCAGGGAGCTGAGAGGTGGACCCTCTGCCCTTTCCTTTGTGGCCTTTCCACGGTCTTGCTTCCTAGAACACATATGGCTTTAGCAGCTATCTTGAACAATCAGGTGACCTTCTGGATGGAAATACTGGACTGGACAAATCAAAAGACAGAACGAGACTGGGTCTTTTTTCAGTAAGGGGTCTACATAGCAGATCTACACTGGGTGTAGAGCCCATTGCTTTTACATTAGAGAACAATTAAATTCTGTCTTAAGCCTAATAGTAACTGATACATTAAATTCCTGTAATTAATGCTGGGAAGTGAGCTATTATATAGACGCAAATAAAATGTCATGAGACTAGAGGATGGGGAAATGGTAATGATTAGAGAGGATTTGATCAGAGGAGGTGGCATGTTAGTCCCTCAGTCTGCCATAACAAAATAGCACACACTGAGAGAATTAAAGAACAGAAATTCATTTCATTATAGTTCTGGAGGCTGGAGCTCCATGATCAAGGTGGTATCAGAGTTGATTTCGGGTGAGGACTCTCTTCATGGTTCTTCCCTCCGTGTGTCCTCTGTGTGCTGAAAAAGAGAGATCTCTGGTCTCCTTTTCTTATAAGGCCATCACTCCTATAGGATTACAGCCCCACCCTTACGACCTCATTTACCCTTAATGACCTCCCGAAAGGCCCTTTCACCAAATAAAGTCACACTGTGGGGTATGCCTTTCAAATATGAATTTTGAGGGGTGCCTGGGTGGCTCAGTCAGTTAAGCCTCTGACTTTGGCTCAGGTCATGCTCTCACGGTTTGTGGGTTTGAGCCCCGCATCAGGCTCTGTGCTGACAACTCAGAGCCTGGAGCCTGCTTCAGATTCTGTGTCTCCCTCTCTCTCTGCTCCTCCTCAGCTCACACTTTCTCCCTCTCTCTTTCTCTCTCAAAAATGAATATTAAAAAAAATTTTAATGTGAATTTTGAGGGTACACGGTTCAATCTCTAACAGGTGCTGTGTGAACTAGGTTTGTAAAGTTAGATAGAACTTAAATACACAAACATTTCTAGTATTGGAAACAAAGGAACCAAATAGGTAGAGGTAGGAATATCCAGGGTACACATATAAAGCAAGACTATTTCCAGTTGACCAGACTCCAAGGGCCATAAAGGAAATTGAACTATAAAGACCATAAAATGGAAGGCAGAATGGGAAAGCTAGTTTGGAGAGCAGATGCTCGGCTCGAGTTCGGACTTCCTTGTTCAGAGAATGAGGAGTCATTGAAGGCTGATGAGCTGAGGAGTGACACAATCAGAATTGAACTTCAGAAAGATAATTTGAGGGTAAAATGTATGAGAGATCAGAGTGAGTGAAAACTGGAAACAGAAAGAACAGTAAAAAAAAAAAAAAAGGCAGTTGCAATAGTTCAGGGAAAAGATAGTAACTTGAGAGTTATAGCCAATTAAAAACAACCATTGTTTTAAAGTGGAATTCTTCATATTTTTCTTATCTCTATTTTTCCACTTGGTTTTTGGCATTCTCATCCTGCAGCTTTTGTCTTGGCATTTTGTGTTCTGAAGACTTAATCCCTCTATTGAGAAAGTCTTACAGGCAAGTACATAGAATTGACACCCAGCACTTCAGGAATTCTGGGGAAACTTCTTTTTGTATTAATTCTTATTTACTTATCTTGAGAGAGAGGGAGAACAAGTGGGGAAGGAGCAGAGAGAGGGCAGAGAGAATCCCAAGTAGGCTCTGCACTGTCAGCTCAGAGCCCAACATGGGACTCAAACTCATGAACCGTGAGATCATGACCTACACCCAAATCAAGAGTCAGACGCTTAATCGACTGAGCCACCCAGGTGCCCCTGGAAAAATTTCAAAGGCAGGATAAGTCACCTGTCAGAGCTCCATAATACCCACTATACAATTGGATTCACCTACCCATAGGAAACCGTAAAGTTTTGGTTATCAGAAAAATTAAATATTTCACAACTAAAAACATAACTGACTATGGAAAAATGCTAAATTGTGCATTTAAACTTTATTGAGACACCTTGTATTTAGCTACACAAGTTGACTACCAAATGAGCACTCATCATGTTATCCATACCATTCAAAATAAACATCAGTGTTTATTATGTGAATGGGAATGAACGAGAAATTCTCAGCAAAACCTCTCGTGTAGCAAAACAGCATATTTTGCTTGCATTTTAGCTACCAAGTTGTTTAGCTTTTCCTGTCGTTTTTTCAAAACAACCTCATTTCTTCTCATGGAATTTAGCCCATAGTTCTATTCACAATCACCAGTATCCTAGTCCATTTGGCATTTACCCAATTGATCCTTAGCCAAAATAATTTAGTTATTGTTTCCAAATAGCCCCTCTAGTTTAGTTGTTAGCTTCTTTCCCAGACTGGAGGCTCAGTGGCTTACAGCACATTCTTGCAGTTTCTCCATAATGCCAGGATCATAGTCCACTCCCCTAGTTTGTAGAGCAAGAAAATATACCCTTAATCAATAAATAGCTACTGATTTACCAACGCGAGCAAGGCAGTGGGCTAGGGACTGTTGGGAATACAAACGGACTCTGCTCACTGACTCATGAGCTTTAGTTCCAAATCTATAAAAAGATTTTTTCCAAACTCTCTCCAGCTAGAGAATTGTAGGAGCTTTGGCCCATTTGAAATTTCTCTAGGGTAGCCTGGGCCTATTATGGACAGAGGGATCTTCTTAGGGATTAATATAAGAAATCTTCCAGCTTCTACTCTCCTCCTCAACTCCTCTTTCCTTAGAATGAATTCTTGCCCATAAGAGTTCCCTATCCCTCAGGCCCCAACTCCCCAGATATACCTGAATCCTGGGATGAAACAGCAGAGGGAGAGAGCCTGGAATTGCAACAATAAAGCCTTGGCAATTCTTATAAAAGTCTCCACCTCCTTGCTGTTTGTAGCATCCGATGGTGTTTTAACTAGGGACTCTGAGATTTCCCCTCTAGGCTGTATTTCAGAGAGGATGGCTCCAACTTACCAAGTAGCAGTTGGCTTTGCATGCCATAGGAAAGTGGAGCACAGGTTGAGGTAATGGGCAAAAACCCTACCAGAAGGAACTAGAAACAAGTTGATAAGTGAAACGGTCACATTGCTTTAAACAGTGAACTTGGCTAACCTATGTATAGGAAGAGAAGAAGCTGACAACACCCAAAATATGATGTATTTGAAAACTTCATCTTAGCACTCTCAAAAATCAGGGTAAATGACTCCAAAAATTGATGTTATTTCACGACTGCCCCAAGGCAAACTGGCTTCCCATAAAAAACCTCTATCTTCCTCCTCTACCTTCTTCAAAGACTTATGGATGCAGGTCTCGACCTACTAGAAATACAATCCCAGTTCCCAACATCCTACTGAAGCATGCACAGAATCAGGTTTCAACCACAGAGGTGCCTGTGTTTAAGTATTAAAGGGGTATTATAATGATCTTACATTTCTGGAATCAACTCCAGTTGGTTACTATGCATTGTCCTTTCAGATATTACTGGATTCAACTTGCTAATTTTTGTTTCTTGTAATATTCTTATTGGACTCTGATATCACAGTTATGCTGACATCATAAACTGGGTTAGGAAGGGTTTCTTCCTACTTTATCTTCTTCAAGAGCTCTGTGTAACATTGGTATTCCCCACATGTTTCACTAAACTAACCCAAAAATCCAACTGACTGTAAAATTTTCTTTGTGGAAAAATTTTTCATTATAATTTTTTTTAAAAAATAGGGGGCTATTTAGATTTTCTGCATCTTCTTGTGTCAGGTATGGCAAATTTTGTTTCTCTAGGAATTTGTTCATTATACCTAATTAAATTTACTGGTATGAAGTTGTTCATGATATCATTTTACTGCACTTAACAATTGATATTTTGTTAGCTTTAATGCCTTGTTTTTTTCAATTAATGTGTTTATTTTCAGGTAACTAGCTTCACATGTCATTGTAAGAAAGTATACAGAGAGCCCCTGTATTCTTTATCCAATTTCCCCCAATATAGAGTCCTCGGAAAAGTACTACATGGTATAACCAGGATACTGATATTGATGGAGTCCAGACACAGAGCATTTCCGTCACCTCAAGGATCCCTCATGTTGTTCTTTTATAGACACACTTACCCACCTCTCCCCACTTAAACTCTGTCAAGCACTAACTTGTTCTCCATTTCCATAGTTTTCTCATTTTAAGAATGTTATATAAATGGAATCATACCAATGCAATCTTTTGGGATTGACTTTTCCATTATATTTTTATTTCAAAAATTTCTATAGAGTTCTTTATATCTTCTAATTCTCCGCTTAGACTTTTGATTTCTTTTATTTTCTTTTATTTTTTGCTGATGCTTTCTTTCTTTCGCTTTTTTTTCCTCCCCATTGGTTTCAAGCATGTTTCTAATTGCTCATTGGAGTGATTTTATGATGTTTATGATGGATGCTTTAGAGTCTTTGCCAGATAATTCTAGCATCTCTGTCTCTTCAATGTTGGTATATACAGATTGTATTTTTCATTCAATTTGAGATCTTACTAGTTCTTGATATGACAAGGGACTTTTTGTTGAAATACAGACATTTTAGTTATTATGTTATGAGACTCTGAATCTTACTGAAACTTTCTTCTGGTACCTCTCTGATAGGGGACACCACCTAATTCCTGCCAGGTGGGGGTAGAAGTTCAGGTTCTCTACTTAGCATCTCTTGACACCCAAAGCGCGCGCGTGTGTGTGTGTGTGTGGGGGGGGGGGTTCTTGTTACCGCTGAGTGAGGTGGAAGTTCCTGCTCTCCACTAGGTCTCTACTGGCTCTTCCATCTTGAATGTCTTGTCACTGCTCCTATGTCACTGACATACGAAGAGGTGGGGGAGTTTAACCTCGATACAGTCACTTCTCCACTATGTCTCCTCTGTCATCACCCCAGCGGGACGTACGATGGGCACTTTATGAATGCCTCTTAGATATGGAAGTTCCTGCCTCTCATGTGGTCTCCAGTGACATGGCAGTGAGGAGAGGCTTTATTACCGTCCAGCAAGGATGAAAGTCCCAGTTCCCTACTCAGTTGGCAAAGGTGGGAAGCACAGGTTCACCTTGGCTATCGTGTGTGTGTGTGTGTGTGTGTGTGGTGTTTAGACACAGTAGAGCAGTTACTTTCTAAAACACTTGTCTTGCTAGACCACCCTTTGCCTGGACGTTGGACTAGGGAGAGCAGGTTCTGTTGGAGATTTGTTTGAGTTTGTGTCCATTGGCATCAGTGGCTTCTCCAGCACCGTGTCTGGAAACTAACAGGCAGAAAGAAAGTCCACAAACTCACCACCTCAGACTTCAGGTCTTGAGGTCTGTGTAACTGATCTGCCTACTTCTTTCAGAATCTTCTTATGGTTTGCCTCCCTACCATAAGAGACTCTTAAAAACTGAAAATAAACTGAGGGTTGATGGGAGGTGGGAGGGAGGGGAAAGTGGGTGATGGGCATAGAAGAGGGCACCTGTTGGGATGAGCACTGGGTGTTGTATGGAAACCAATTTGACAGTAAATTTCATATTAAAAAAGAAAGAATCTTCTTATGTTTTTTTTATATATTATTTTCAGGTGTTTTTGTTCTACTGAGTGGGAGAAATAGGGAAATGTACATTTACTCCATCTTCCTGGCAGTGAAAGTCAATTTTCATAGGATCCATAGGGATGTCTGTTCTTTCATTCCCAATATAGGTAATTCTCTCACTAGGAATTCATTAAATTTGCTCATTTTTCAAAAGCACAATTTTGGTTTTTTTAGTTTTCTCTATTGCTTGTTTTCTATTTCATTGATTTCTGCCCTTTATTATGTCCCTTCCTCTACTAACTTTGGATTTCATTTGCTCTTCTTTTTTCTAGGTTCTTAAGGTAAAAGCTTAGATAATTGATTTTAAACTTTTTCCCCTCTACTCTAAGCATGTAAAATAAACATCACTTTATGTGTATGTTACAAATTTTGATATGCTATACTTTTGTTATAGAGTCTAAAATATTCTCTAATTTGGGGGTAATTTTTTTTCTTTAAGTTATTTTAGATGAGTATTGCTTTACTGGCAAATAGTTCACTCTTTTCTCCTGTTCACTCACAGAGAACACTCTCATCCTTGACCTGTGCTCTTGAAAGTATAACCCAAGGCATAATCTTCTGAGTTCTCAGAAATTCCCTTTTAGGAATGAAAAGGGTGATGAAATCTGGCTTTGGCAAACCTCCCATGCCCCATTGTCCATCATTCCCACGAGCTTCCCACTCACACTTCATCGTCTGGTTACTGACCTAGTTTTCTGATGAACTTGCCTTGTGGTTCTATTCATAACCAAAGGAAAGGCATTCTAGAATACTCTAAGCTTATTGTTTTAAAGGGACCATGCAACCTATACTCCTGAGTCACTAGACCTGTACATTTAATCTGAGTCATCAAATTTACTGGCAGGACATTGTCCTTCACACTTCTCTCCTGTATCTTTTAACTAGATTCTCTTGCTTCCCCAATAAATGACAGCTTTCTAGACACTTAGAAATTTTTTCACTGCTATATGCCTCCTTCTTTAAATTTACTAAAGAACAAGTTCTAAAAACATAGACCATAGTAATAAATCTTGCACACAACAATAATATTCCCCTTAAAAGGGTGCACTAATAAGGGTATACACAATAATAATAATATATAAAAGAAAATAAACTTCATTTTATTAAGCACAAACTGAGAACAATTTGCTCTAAACACAGAGTTATTTATTAAACTTAACTTAGTAATCCAGATCTGGCAGCTTGCTTTCTCTGAATCGTGATATTTCTCAAGAACTCACCACCACATGAAATATCTTCTTTATTGATATCTGAATGGTGGATATTATCTGATTGAAGATTAGAGAAATATTATTGTAGAATAATAATAATAGTTTGCATATGCCTTTTTTCTTTTGATATTTGCAACACTTTTCTGGGTACTGATTTAAGAGATACTAGTCTTCCAATTTATAGGTAAAGAAATGGGTTCAAAAAGAAGTGACTTTCAGGAAAGGACTTCCAGTAATGGTTAAGTGAAAACTAAAACGAAAGCTTTATAGTTTCTTGTTGTACATTTAAATCTATGATTCATTATGCATTAATTTGTGCATAATGTGAAGCTTACGTCTATATCCTGGAAGAGATATGAAAGACTGATGTATTTTTTTTTCATAAATGTTAGAAGGTGCCAGGGAAAGCATCTAGACCAGGAGATGTCTTTTTCAGAAAGTTTTTGACTATTAAGTCAATTTAATAGTAGTAGATTATTCAAGTGATTTTATCTGGGTTGAGTTGTGGTAGTTTCCAAGAAACTTGTTTCCTTTCTCTAAGTTGTTGAATTTATGTATTGTCAGAAGAAGATTTAGAGAGCTTTGCTTTTGATATGAATAATTTATTAAGCAAGAAATAAACCAGTTGTGAGCAGAGGTACTTCAAATCCAAAACGAACATGAAGCTTAGAGGCATGATTATACTGGGTGGCTTACAAAGTGAAAAATGAGGAAGCTGTTTAAACTCTACAATGACTGGTTATTACACCAGGGGGTTCCAGATGGCAGGGGGTTGCCTAATGCTGATTATCTTGCATCATTTTAGGATAACAACTTAAGTTTCTTTTATGACATTTACAAGAAACAATCTAAGGTAAATTGCTCTTATGTTCATGAAATAAGCTGGATTAAGTTTTTCTTACATGGCTTAAATGGTTTTGTCTGCTTGAGGGATTGTCAAACCTGGTCTCCATTCTATTCTATTTTAACATCATGCAGGGTTGTTGGTAACATACCTTTATTATTCTTTTACTAACCACAGTGTCTGTGGAGACACATCCTCATTCATTCTGGGTGTGGGAAATTTGTGTTTTCTCTTTTATTTTCTTTGTCAGTTTAGCGACATGTTTATCCATCATCCTGATCTTTTAAAGGAAACATTTTTTTACTTCATTGATTTTCTTTATTTGATTTCCTGTTATATCTATTTTTTTAAGTTTATTCATTTATTTTGAGACAGAAAGCATGAGCGGGGAAGGGCAGAGAGAGGGAGAGAGAGAGAATCTCAAGCAGGCTTCACGCTGTCAGTGCAGAGGCCCATGCAGGACTCAATTCCAGGAGTCTGGGATTGTGACCTGAGCCAAAATCAAGACTTGAATGCTTAATTGACTGAGCCACCCAGGCGATCCATTTCCTGTTATATCTATTGACTAGAGAGGGTATATATATGTATCTCTCTCTCTCTCTCTCTCTCTCTCTCTCTATATATATATATATATACATATATATGCATAGTTAATGCAATATGGATATATTCAGATTTATAGCTATCATTTAATTATTTTGGATTTATATCTACTATTTTCTTATTTGAAAATCACATATCTACAAATGACTTTTCTCCAGTTTATTAAAAAACTCTCAAAATTCAATAAAAAAGAAATTAAACAAGCCAATTAAACAGCAAAGACATGAACAGATACTTTCTTAAATACGTTTCTAAAATGGCAATGTAGGGTCGCCTGGGTGGCTCTGTTGGTTGAGTGTCCGACTCGTGATGTCCACTCAGGACTTGATCTCTGGGTTGTGAATTCAAGCCCTGCATTGGATGTGAAGCCTACTTTTTTTTTCTTCAATATATGAAATTTATTGTCAAATTGGTTTCCATACAACACCCAGTGCTCATGCCAAAAGGTGCCCTCTTCAATACCCATCACCCACCCTCTCCGCCCTCTCACCCCCCATCAACCTTCAGTTTGTGCTCAGTTTTTAAGAGTCTCTTATGCTTTTGCTCTCTCCCACTCTAACCTCTTTTTTTTCCTTCCCCTCCCCCATGGGTTTCTGTTAAGTTTCTCAGGATCCACATAAGAGTGAAAACATACGGTATCTGTCTTTCTCTGTATGACTTATTTCACTTAGCATAATACTCTCCAGTTCCATCCACGTTGCTACAAAGGGCCATATTTCACTCTTTCTCATTGCCACGTAGTACTCCATTGTGTATATAAACCACAAATTCTTTATCCATTCATCAGTTGATGGACATTTAGGCTCTTTCCATAATTCGACTATTGTTGAGAGTGCTGCTATAAACATTGGGGTACAAATGCCCCTATGCATCAGTACTCCTGTATCCCTTGGGTAAATTCCTAGCAGTGCTATTGCTGGGTCATAGGGTAGGTCTATTTTTAATTTTTTGAGGAACCTCCACACTGTTTTCCAGAGTGGCTGCACCAATTTGCATTCCCACCAACAGTGCAAGAAGGTTCCCGTTTCTCCACATCCTCGTCAGCATCTATAGTCTCCTGATTTGTTCATTTTGGCCACTCTGGCGTGAGGTGATATCTGAGTGTGGTTTTGATTTGTATTTCCCTGATGAGGAGCGACGTTGAGCATCTTTTCATGTGCCTGTTGGCCATCCGGATGTCTTCTTTAGAGAAGTGTCTATTCATGTTTTCTGCTCATTTCTTCACTGGGTTATTTGTTTTCCGGGTGTGGAGTTTGGTGAGCTTTTTATAGATTTTGGATACTAGCCCTTTGTCCGATATGTCATTTGCAAATATCTTTTCCCATTCCGTTGGTTGCCTTTCAGTTTTGTTGGTTGTTTCCTTTGCTGTGCAGAAGCTTTCTATCTTCATAAGGTCCCAGTAGTTCATTTTTGCTTTTAATTCCCTTGCCTTTGGGGATGTGTCAGGTAAGAGATTGCTACGGCTGAGGTCAGAGAGTGAAGCCTACTTTAAAAATAAAAATAAAAAATAAAATGGCGGTTGAATAAATAAATAAATAAAATGGTAGGCACATGAAATATGTTATGCATCATTAACCATTAGAGAAATACAAATTAAGATAATGAAATAACATTACACATCTATTAGAATAACTAAAATAAGGGGCGCCTGGGTGGCGCAGTCAGTTAAGCGTCCGACTTCAGCTCAGGTCACGATCTCGCGGTCCGTGAGTTCGAGCCCCGCGTCGGGCTCTGGGCTGATGGCTCAGAGCCTGGAGCCTGTTTCCAATTCTGTGTCTCCCTCTCTCTCTGCCCCTTCCCCGTTCATGCTCTGTCTCTCTCTGTCTCAAAAATAAATAAACGTTAAAAAAATTAAAAAAAGAAAGAATAACTAAAATAAGAAATATGGACAATATCAAGCTACGGTGAGCTATCATTGCATAGGAGTGGAAAAAGATGATTATTCAAGAAACTGTGCTGACATAATTGTTGCAGAAGGAAAAGAAATTAAAATAATCTCTCTGTCACTCTACTCTCTCTCACACGCACGCGCACACACACACACACACACACACACACAATTGCAGGTATATTGAAGATCTAACATAAAAAGAAAAAAATGAAAATTTTAAAGCAAGTATATGAGAATGTGTTTGCAATTATAGGATGTAAATGTTTTTCTAAAAACACCCAATAAGCACAAATTATTAAAAAAGGTAAAACTGATCATATCAAAACTTAAATTTTCTGTGTTACACAAGACCCTATAAATAGGGGAAAAATATAAACCACAAAAAGAAGAAAAGGTATTGTTAGTGCATGTACACAACAAGGGATTTAAAATGGAACACATAAGTAACTCTTAAAAATCAGCCAATAGAGGACAATCTGGTAGACAAATAAAATATGTCTATTTATGATAGACAACAGAATATGACCAGTATATTGAAGGAAGAGGGCAGTAAATGACTAGTAAACAAATGGAAAGATACTCACTGGAAAACTGGGATATGTAAAAAAGCCAACAAGATATGCAACTGCACGGTCATTGGATTGGGGGAAAAAAACTCGATATTTATTGTCATGGAAGATGCTGAACAACATTAAAACTATATACTCATGCTTGAAATGTGACCTGTTAAAACAATTTCGTAGAGGTGTGGTAAAATACATATACCTTAGGACTCAGAAATTCCACGTGTCTATATCCCCAGAAAAATTCTGACTCACGTACATAAATAAAATACAAAATTCTAAACAGCAATGTTTATATTAAAAGAAAACGGGAGACATCTTTTTCTAAGTAATCTTCACACCCAACACAGAGCCCAAGATGGGGCTTGAACTCATAACCCTCAGCTAAGATCAAGAGTTGAATGCTTAATTATCTAAGCCACCCAGATGCCCTGAAAATGGGAAACATTTCCAAAATGGGAAGATTTATCTCAATGCTAAGCAACATAAGAATGAACAGTAATTGTGATTTAATGACTTACTATACAGGAGTGAAAGTGAGTGAATGAATGAATGAATGAATGAATGAAATTAAAAATATAATGTTGACTGAAAATTGTGAGTTGCAGAGGAATACATCCGGCCTGGTGCTACTTCTATAAAGCATAAAAACATGCAAAACCTGTATCGTGTAGGTGAATATATTCTAGTTAATAAAAGTGTGAAGAAATGGTTGGAAATGATAAACCTCAAAATGAGGGTAGCAACTATCACTAAGGAAGAGGAAAATTCAATCACGTAGAGGGATATGGCGGCTTCACTCCTAATGTTAAATTTGTATTCTTATGCTAGGTAGTGGCCACACATTGTTATATTTGTTTGTATGCCTGAAATATTACGCAATATATTTCAGGGAAAAAAAATTTACATATTCACAGATTAAAAAGACAAAGTATCATATAATTATCTCAGAGGCAAGAAAAGCTCTCGATATAACCCAAACTTCATTCGTTATCAAAATTCTCGGTAAAAACGAGTGGAAGGCGACTTCCACATGATAAAAGAATACAAAACACTTGCAAACATCACACAACTTGGTAAGATATTTAAAGCGTTCACTTGAAACTCACATCAAGACAAAATTGCCTACTTTTCTTCAATATCATTCAGTGGGTCGAGCTGCCACAACCAGACAAGGACAGGACACAACAACTGTGATTAGAATAGGGGGAATCACACTGTCTCTTATGTGCTCAGTTCTCTTTTTTCCTCTTCCAGGTGCACATCTCAGCCTGCATACCTCTCCTGATTAGTGCTGCCCTGGGGGTTCCCCTCCCGCCATCCCAGCTGCCCAGTGGGACACAGCTCCCCACTTCCTGAGTAATTTACAGCCTCCATTGGTTACTGCCATTCTCGTAGAGGAAAAGAAGTAGCAAAATGAACAGAATATAGAAAACAGAATATAGAAAACAGACTATCATGTCTTGAACTGAAATGCCCATCTCCCTTTCTCAGTTGCTGGCCAGTGGGACGCGCAACTCCAACACAGCCCCCTCTTGCACGCATCCTTCTAATTTCAGATGTTCTGTCTTTGCCGGAGAAAAGTATCCAAAGGGCCTCTCCTGTGTGTGTGGGTTCAGGCAAGGTCACGCTGGGTGTGATGTGTGTGGATCATCCTGGGGCGCCATCTCCCACTGCTCAAGGTTCTCATGACATAAGGACTTACTTTATCAGCTATTCCTTAAATCTGTTCTAAACACAATAAACCAACTGTGTCTTCACACTCTCCTTTGGAGAAGTCCATCTTTCTTACCCATACAGAGAAGCAACAGAAGAAAGATTTTTCCAAGTTAAAAATTGTATTAAACGACTCTTCTTAGTGGAAACAAACAAAAGAAGATGATCGAAGGAACTACGCATTATACTAATAAAATCTTGTGTTTACAACATACTTGACAGGTTTCAAAGGATTTCCACATCTGTTAACTTGGCATTTTCAAACTCATTTGACCCAGCATATTAAGCAGAGGTATAATAGAAAAATATGAGAATTAAAGTATCCTTAGATTAATGTAAGTAGCAAAAAAAGTCTCATAATTTCCAAAAAAACCAATTAAAATATCAGTTTTTTAAAACTATACAGAATTCTTAATGAAATGCAGTTTGGGAAACATGAGATTTTTTAGAAGAATCATGTGACACAGGCACAGCAAGTTCCATGATGTCAAGATGTTATTTATCTGTTATTAATGCTTTCAAATTACTATATGAAAGCATTGTGACAAAAATGGGGAATATACTATAAAATACTGAATTCACCTAATTCTCTCACTCTAATATTCCCTTCTAGACTTCATCCATACAGATTTGTTTTTGGCATATTACCATCTCCTATTTTTGTTATTCAAAATACCGTGCCAGAAGCATTTTTCTTTTTGCTGTATTCTTAATTCTAGTGGTTATATGGTTTTACAAGATATTGATAAGCTAAAATTTCTTTTTCCCATTTCAATTGTTGGGCATTTAGATTATATTTGGAGGATATCAGAGGATAGGCATGTGCATACAATGTTTCCTTTCAATTTAAAATAATACCAGACAGCAAGCAACATGAGGAAAATCTAGTGTATAACACTAGTCTAGCCATCGATTTCCAGCCAGACCCTAAACCAGTGTGTTACAGGTACTCGGTACTTATCTTTTAATTCTCTGAATGAATAAAACCTTGCCTTTGAACTGTCTTAGCCAAAATTGCTTTTCAAAATTAGCGCCTTAACATTTATTAAAACTAGAATTATGTGAATATACTGGTTTTATCCCATCTTTATTAAAAAACTGGGGGTGGGGGGCGCCTGGGTGGCTCAGTCGGTTAAGCGGCCCACTTCGGCTCAGGTCATGATCTCACGGTCCGCGAGTTCGAGCCCCGCGTCGGGCTCTGTGCTGACAGCTCAGAGCCTGGAGCCTGTTTCAGATTCTGTGTCTCCCTCTCTCTGAGCCTCCCCCGTTCATGCTCTGTCTCTCTCTGTCTCAAAAATAAATAAATGTTAAAAAAAAATTAAAAAACTGGGTATTTCATTGATTTAAAAATACTTCAATCTTTTAAGGTTTTTCTATATAATATGTATTAATTTACATTTCTGTATGGAGTTGGACATATTTTCTTGTTTGTTATTTAATAATATTTGCTTTTTATAATTGTTGGTTCAGATTTGGGAAATGAGATTCAGGGAAACCGGATGATAAGCAAGAAATATTCACTAGAATAGAAACTAAGCAAGTATCAAATCTGTCTGATCAAAACTCTCTAATACATTAAAATATAGCCCGTGCCATAACACCCCCCAAATGCAGTTAACTTTTGAAGCTGCAATTCTGATTTATTTAGCTTACACGGCATTATCCAGGCACACCTCATTTACTGCACTTTGTTTTTATTGAACTTCACAGATACTGCTTTTTTTTTTTTTTTTTTTTTTTTTGCAAATTAAAGGCTTGTGGCCACCCTGTACCAAGGAAGTGTATTGAAGTGATTCTTCTGAGGGTTTTTTTCTCACTTTTTGTCTTTGTGTCACATTTTGACAATTCTCATAGTATTTCAAAGTCATTCGTTATTATTATCTTTGTTATGGTGATCTGTGATCAATGATCTTTGATGTTACTATTGTCATGGGGCACCATGAACAGTGCCCCATATAGAACAGCAAACTTAAAAAAATATTTTTTTTTAATGTTTATCTTAGAGAGAGAGAGAGAGAGAGAGAGAGAACGTGCCTAAGCGGGGGAGAGGCAGAGAGAGAGGGAGACACAGAATCCGAAGCAGGCTCCAGGCTCTGAGCTGTCAGCACACAGCCCAACGCGGGGCTCGAACTCACCAACCATGACATCGTGACCTGAGCCGAAGTCAGACGCTTAACCGACTGAGCCCCCCAGGCGCCCCTAGAACAGCAAACTTAATCGAAAAACACTGTGTGTGTCTGACTGCTCCACCAACTGGGTGTTCCCCAATCTCTCTCCTCAGGCCTCCCTACTCCCTGAGACACAACAATATTGAAATGGAGCCAATTAAAACCCTACAATGGCCTTGAAGTGTTCAAGTGAAAGAAAGTCATACACCTCTCACTAAATTGGAAGCTAGACATGATGGCGTTTACTGAGGAAGGCACATCAAAAGCTAAGATAGGCTGACAGCTAGACTTCTTGCACCAGTTAGCCAGGTTGTGAACACAAAGGAAACGTTTTTGAAAGGAATCGAAGTGCTACTCCAGGGAACGCATGAGCAAAAAGAAAGCCCAAGAGCCTGACTACTGATAGGGAGAAAATCTGAGTGGTCTGGATAGAAGATCAAACCAGCTACAACATTCCCTTCAGCTAAAGGCTAATCCAGAGCAAAGCCCTAACTCTCTTCAATTCTACAAAGGCTGAAAGAGAACAGGGAGCTGTGGCAGAAAAGTTTGCAGCTAGCAGAGCTTGGTTCATGCAGTTTAAGGGAAGAAGCCATCTCCGTAACAGAAAAGTGCAAGGTTGAAGCAACAAGTGCTGGTGTAGAAACCACAGCGAGTTCTCCAGAAGAGGTAGCTAAGATCATTCACGGAGGTGGCTACACTAAGCAATAGATTTGCAGTGTATGCGAAACAAGACTTCTACTGGAAGAAGATGCCATCTGAGACTTGTATAGCTAGAGAGAAGTCAATGCCTGTCTTCAAAGCTTCAAAGGACAGGCTGCCCGTCTTATTAGGGGCTCATGCCGCTGGTGACTTTCAGTCGAAGCCAATGTTCACTTGCCATCTGTAAAATCCGAGGGCCCTTAAGAATTATGCTAAATCTACTCCGCCCATGCTTTGTAAATGGAACCACATTTATAAATGTGACAGATGACAGCACATCTGTTTACAGCATGATCCACTGAGTGTTTGGGGCCACAGTTGAGATCCACCGCTCAGAAAAAGAAAACCAGAAAAAAAAAAAAGTTCCTTTCAAAGTATTACTACTCATTGACAATGCACCTGGCCAACCAGGAGCTTTGATGGAGCTGTGCAATGAGATTAATGCTGTATTCATGTCTGCTAACACAACAGCCATTCTGCAGCCCGTGGATCAAGGAGTCATTTCAACTTTCAAATTTTTTAATTTAAGAAATACATTTCATAAGGTGATCGCTGCCACAGATAGTGATTCCTCTGATGGATGTGGGCAAAGTAATTTGAAAACCTTCTGGAAAGGATTCACCATTCTACATTCCATTAAGAACATTGGTGATTCACGGGAAGAGGTCAAAGTAGCAACATTAAGAGGAGTTTGGAAGAAGTTGATTCCGGCCCTCAGGGATGACTCTGACAGGTTCAGGGCTTTAGTGGAGGAAGTTAAGTGCAGGTGTGGTGGAAACAGCAGGAGAACTAGAATTAGAAGTGGAGCCTGAAGATGGGACTGAATTGCTGCAATCTCATGGTCAATCTTGAATGGCTGGCGAGTCGCTTCTTAGGGAAGAGCCAAGAAGCTGGTTTCCTGAGATGGAATCTACTCCTGGTGAAGATGCCACGAAGATTGTTGAAACGACGACAAAGGATTTAGAATACTACATACACTTGGTTGATAAAGCAGCAGCAGGGTTGGAGAGGATCGACTCCGACTTTGAACGAAGTTCTACCGTAGGTAAAATGCTATCAAACAACATCACGTGCTGTAGAGAATTTGCGTGTGAAAGCAAGAGTCAAACAGTCTTGCGAACTTTGTCTTATTTTAGGAAATTGCCACAGCCACCTCAACCTCCAGCAGTCACCGCCCTGCTCAGCGAGCAGCCAACATCCAGGCAGGACCCTCCACCAATAAAAAGATTGCAACTCACTGAAAGCTCAGATTATGGCAACCATTTTTTTTTTTTTTTAGCAATAAGGTATTTTTTACTTAACTATGCACATTTTAGACATATTATTGCACACTTAATAGATTATGGTATGGCAGAAACATGACTTTTATATGCACTGGGAAACCAAAAACTTTCTTTTGCTCACTTTATTGAGGTGGTCTGAAACCAAACTCACAATATATCTGATATCTGCCTGAATATTGATGAGAGATTCTCTAGGTAGAATATTTGTGCCTTGGCATCTGTAGAAATTATGAATAAGTATTCCCAACCCCAGATTTTTGTAGATTTAATTTAGTCGAACCTCCATTGATTTTGCTGATATTAGTCATAACTCGCAATCACTTGCTATTTGGCTTTAATGTTATTTTTTGAATTTTTAAAATGTTTTCAGTGTACTTAAAATGTCTTGGGGTTTGAGAAGACTTTACTTACAAGTTCAAGTCCCTTCAACTACTTGTATATGTTGAGTCCATTGTATTTGCACACCCCCCTAACTGTTGTTATATGGGAAATCACAGAATAATTTTTGAATATTAAATGTAGCTTCCCAGAAAATAAAACTTTGGCATTTGGGGACAAAGGTAACCATCTTAGCTTATCTTTAAGAGAGGTTTTAAGGAGTTCAGGAGTTCTTCTGTGAGGAGATTAAAAGAAGCCTAGGTTTGCAAATAAACAAATAAACAAAGAGACAAAGAAACAAATAAATAAAACTCCACTAACCCGATCAGTTCATTATTTAAAATCATTGTTGAGATATTAGGGGGAGGGGTATACTTTCATTAACAAATCAGTCATTTTCTTTCTAATACTTAGTTTCTGGCACTTTTTGACAAACTTTCATTTATATGAGGCATCTGGAGATCAGGTGTGCTGGGGTCAGGTGGATATGGGCAGGTTTTAGCAGAAGGGAACATGGCAAGAGCCACTTGGAGGGAGCGGGCTTAAGGCACCTTCCTCAGGGACAGCCGGTGGCCCTCGATCCACGTGTGACACACTCTTCCGCGACAGCGAAAAGGAGCTAAGCTTTCAGTCACCAAAACTCTCAGCCCCACTTACCAGCAAAAGTGCTGTAAATGAGTAGTGAAGTAATGACAAAATAATATCTGTAACGTTAACACTTGAGAGAATGATCATGGTTTTTGAGGGGCTCTCATTTGTGCAAAGAGACACGTGAGTACACATCTGCCTATATGCACTTATATGCAGGTACGCATGTGTCTATGTATACTTGTTTTTATGTGACAACAGGGATACTTCCTGTAATTTTTTTTCCCTGAAAAGTATTGCTTCTCCTAGATCTTTGTAACAATACCACACTTGTCAAGTAGGAAGGTGCAGAAAAGAAACCTTTTCCCAGCAGGGCAGCTACCACAGCATGAAACAAACCACTGTTTTCTAAAGCTTTGACCACTCTTCAAGGTTGGCCCCTTTTAGAGTTGGAATAATCCTCACATTCGCGCAGTTTGCACACATTCGGTGCAAGATGATATATTCATATGGAAGGGTAATAAGGTACACCGCAGTTTCGCTACAAGGCATGCTCCTTCTCACTTTATTTCATGGACTAGTTCTTAGAGGAATCCATCTGAGAGATTGGGTTCTCCGAGAGACGGGACTTTAGAAGGATTCCCAACCGTTAAAATGGAACGCTCGCCCTCTGGTGTTCCTTCAGAGTATTGCCAGTTGGAAGATTTAAAACTTCAGTATTACTAAAGAGGAGGAAAGTAATGGTTTATGCAGTTTTCTCCTTTGAATCCATTTTAATAACAATTGGAGTTCTTCTAGGGAAGGACTTGGTGAGGTATTCTTGTGAACCCGCTGGAGGAACCTCTTATCTCACTCCCTCTGCTTCCGGCTTAACATAGGATCAGCTTCCTTTTGATCTTTGGGAATTCTTCTCCCAAGTTTCTGGGAATCTTTGAAGTTGTCTCAAGTGTACTTGCGAATTATTCTCTTATAGATGAACTAACTTCTCTCAGCAGAAATGGGCTTGGAGGGATGAGGCATTCATTTCTATGGGGATCAATAATTGGAAAAGGAAACTGAAGCGCTCTGGAACATTGGGCACTGTCCAGAAAATGTTGGTTGGGGGGGGCTCCTGGGGGGCTCAGTTAAGCGTCTGACTTTGGCTCAAGTCATGATCTCACGGTTGGTGAGTTCGAGCCCCGCGTCAGGCTGTGTGCTGACAGCTCAGAGCCGGGAGCCTGCTTCAGATTCTGTGTCTTCCTCTCTCTCTGCCCTCCCCTGCTCATGTTCTCTCTGCCTCTCAAAAATGAATACATGTTTAAAAAGAATTTTAAAAGAAAATGTTGGTTGGAATGAATGATTCAGTCAGAGAAACAGGGCAAGGAAGAACCCTGAGGACACCGGACGCTTGCGGCAGGAATGAGAACGTGCAAAATGTAGAGCCAGATGCACTGGAAAAGGTGTGTTATAATTCAGTCTGGTGGCCTAGAGGAAGGAGATGGTGACACCCCCATACCATAGCGTGGCCCCTGTCCTTCCTCAAGTGGTAAAAGACCAACAGTTTCCCCGGCCTGGCCTTGGCAATAAGGCACAGCTGGAGCAGGTGATCCTAGAGGTAAATTACCAGACACAGTGTCCTTGGGGGTTCAGCTAGCAATGGAGGAAGCAGCCCAGGAACGGACTTGGTCATAAAATCCAAATAGTGATAAACAAAGGGGGTTGAGATCTGAACCAAAGTGCATCAGGGACTGAAAGAGAAGCTGCCTGAGAAATGCAGATATGGAAGGAATTTGTGAAGCCACGGTTCCACACCCTCCATGTTTCATGTTTGTTTCTGTCTTGTCTTCTTAGAATCCTCGCCACCATCTCAGGATCTGACGTGCTTGCAGGCCAAAATCATATCCCTAATTCAGGTTGGCCCAGAGCCTGAAGAGTCCCAGAGCTTGCTTTGAGTTGGATGATGCAGTGAAGTTCTTTGGAAATTAGTTTGCTTTTTTTCCTACCTATATATCCTCTCCCTCTTTGTATGTTAGAGGTCAGTAAGCAGTACCTGTACAATTTCAGACTCCTGAAACTGTTATTTTAATTACTTTTAATCTCATTCTCATTCTCTGAAACCACGCCTTTGCATATCTCTACTGCAGCACTTAGCTGCTGGAGTTGTGTTAGTCGTTTCCACGTCTACATATCCCATTTGTATTAGAGCCCCTTAAAATCAGAGACTGTGTCTTATTCATTTTTGTATTCTTAGCATCCAGTGCAGGATGTATTTGTTAACAAAAGTGATTTAAAAATACTTTGCTGTGGGAGCGAACTACTGAATGATAAAGGTACATTCTAAAAACTGGAGGGTAGATAAACTGAGACCAGGTCATTTATGTTGGGGTAACGATGTGGCTTTTAAGTTTCTGTTCTATAACGGGCTGTCAGAAGCTTGAACAAGTGAAAATAAGAAATAAAAATCAAAGAAGCATAATAGAATGTTCCTTATTTGCTTAGTATATAAAATGGCGTTCAAAAGAGGCTCCTGGGCACCTTCTAAAATTTCAATCATACTATGAATGCATTTTCTCTATAAATCTCAAGTGTGACACATTTTGCAAGGGGAATCAAGGTTTGGTGGTCAGCACTGAGAATAATGGCTGATTTCTGATGGTTGGTTACCAAGGTTAATAATGAAGTGAATAAAATGGAAAATCATAGATTGCACTTTATGTCTTCCCGGAAGACCCATCTTTCTCATTTTTGTTAAAACAATACTAATTGTCCTGAAATTTGTAGACTTGAGGACATCTTTCTGAGTGAGCACAAGTAATCGTAATCTAGTCAAATTCAATTAAAAACCATTAAAAACTCTTGTATTCTTTTTTGGTTTTTTACCTCCAGCAAAATTGTGTAAGCGGTTTGAATTGCTTCACTGAGAGATGGCCTCTGATCTTGGTAAACCCCTTGATCCTGCTGACTCTGTGGCTACAGTTATTTAAGAATCAATGTTCATTTGTCAAACAGGCAATGTTTTACTTCCAAGTATTATAAACCATTTGCTCATTGGCAATTTGTTATCATTGTAAGTAGGTTTCCTTTTTCAAAAAAATCGTAATCCTGGGTTTCTGAGACCAATATTTTACCCGAGGAATAAAATAGATTCTCATTCAGCTCTTCAGAGTGATGGTTTCTATCATCCATGATCTTTTTTGGGGGAGCATTGCGGAACCACCAAGATCGTTCCTTTTATTGCTACTTTGCAATGCTTGACTCTGTGCCTAGAAATTGACTATGTGCAAGGTATAGGCATGAAATATACATTCTTGGTAAGTTGGCTACTTGACCATGGGACCTGTAACCTCATATGACTGCAAGAATCACTAACAGATAAAAAAGGCATCCTGAAAACTGAGATAACACTTTCACAAAATAGAAAATTAAATGTTTTTCTCCATTAAATGTTTTTCTGAAAACATTAATTGCTCTGTTTTTAAGTTGCCCAATTCAACAATTGCCAGGGTTTGTATATAATGACTGACTTAAATTTAAAAATATATATATCAAGGAAAAATCGCAAGCATTCGCTAAAGTGGAGTGAATAGTATAAGGGAGCCTCTATATAACCTCGACAATTATCAATACTTTGTTACTTTTGCTTGACTATTCCTTTTTCTTTCCTTTGTTGAAATATTTTTATTTTTTTAATGTTTATGTTTATTTTTGAGACAGAGAGAGACAGAGCATGAGCAGGGGAGGGGCAGAGAGAGAGAGGGAGACACAGAATCCGAAGCAGGCTCCAGGCTCTGAGCTGTCAGCACAGAGTGGACGCGGGGCTCGAACCCGTGAACCATGAGATCACGACCTGAGCCGAAGTCGGACACTCAACCGACCCAGCCACCCAGGCGCCCCTGTTGAAATATTTTTAAAGCAAATCCTACATCATGTTGTTTCACCTGTAGATATGTGTATGTCTCAAAAAGAACATTTTTTTAAAAAAAATACCAAATGCCATTATCACATCTAACAAAATTTAAAATGTTCCTTGGTATTAAATGATATTCAATTCAAAATATATTTGGAAAATGATAGTGCATATGTGTGAGATATTTTGCAGGAGGCAGGTAGTGCTTGGTGACTACATGCATTTGAAGCATTTGTCATAATTCTGTAACCACCCCCTCAGGTTGTGAGTCCTTGATCTAGACTACATTTATTAAATGGTTAAAGGTAATTCTAACTTAGACCAAGATTTTTATTTCATTTTTGTATTTATTATGCATTTTATCTTCTTTTATTTTGCTTTGTTTTGTTTTTATTGTTATTTTCAAAGGATTATGACTTGACCTCCATTGCAAGATTTTTAATTGTAACACTGGACTATTATTCTAATGGGTTGCTAAGCTTTTATGGCAGAGAGTACTTAACAAATGAAATAATTTTAGGGGTGCCTGGATGGCTCAGTTGATTAAGCATCTGACTTTTTTTTTTCAGCCTGTTTTATTTCTTGTTACTGCTTTATGACACTGAGCATCTAACTCTTGATCTCGGGTCATGATCTCCCAGTCTTGAGATCGAGCCCTGTTTCCAGCTCTATGGGTTTACTTCCATGCTGGACACAGCCCCTGCTTGGGATTCTGTCTCTCTCCTCCCTTTGCCCCTCTCCCCGTCTCCCCTGCTCGTGCGTGCGTGCGTGCGCGCGCTCTCTCTCTCTCTCTCTCTCTCAAAATAAATAAATAAATAACCATTTTAAAATAAATGAGTAAATAGAGACAATCGTAGATCTTTTTGACATGCTAAAATCTGAGCTTCCTAATTTGATTCCTTACTTGAATCTGCTGTACTCTTTTTTTATAATATTTATCATTTATTCACATATTCCCCAAATATGAATTTTGTACTATTTACATTATTTTTTAATTAAAATGATACCTTATGAATTAAAGTCTAAAAAGTATAATCTCCAAGAAGTGAAACATATTCATTGTAAAAGTGATAAAATTACATAAAAATGAAGGGAGAAAATAATATTTTATCATCTTATGACCTAGAGAGAACCTCTGGTAATATTTTGATGTATATAGTCTTCCAGGGGTGTCTGAGTGGCAGTTGGTTAAGCTTCTGACTTTGGCCCAGGTCACGATCTCATGGTTCCTGGGTTTGAGCCCAGGGTCAGGTTCTGTGAGGACAGCTTGAAGCCCAGAGCCTGCTTCGGATTCTGTGTCTCTTCTCTCTCTGCTCCTTTCTTGCTTGCACTCTGTCTCTCTCTCTCTCTTTCTTTCTCTCGCTCAAAAAATAAACATTTGATGTACAGTTTTCTAATTTTCCCTATTAAAATTTGGCTCATTCTGCATTTATATAGTATTCTACTTTTCTATAATATTGTGAGCATTTTTCTTTTTCGTTATGATTATAAATGTGATTTTTACAAGGTTCCATAATATATCACCATATGGATATAACATAATTCACTTCAATGTTATGCCTTTGCTGAGCCTAGATAGATATACATATACGTGTATGCAAAACATTATTGTATATGTCTTCTGATTATTTCTTTTTAAAGTAATTTAAAATTATCTAGTAATTATTCATTAGTGACAGGTCCCTTAAACGAATTGTTCCATGAAATACTGGACACAATGTCCTTGTTTGCTTTGACCTCCAAATCACTAGAATCTGCTCCATACTTCTCAAGTTCCTGAACACTTGGCATTTGCTGACTCCTTCTCTGTACCACTCCTTTCTTCTTGTTGCATTACCTCTTGCCTTATTACCCAAAGAGTCCTAAGTTCTCTCACTCAGCCACAAAAAGTTTTCCAAATCTCAGTCTCTAACAGAGATGCAGGCCCGCCATTGGTGTTCTCTCAAACACAGCAAAGTTCTGAGCAGAACACAACGGGCCTTCAATGCCCACAATCTATCCTTAAAGAGCAGTTAGGATTATGGAGGCAATTTTCTTCTGTTAAGGAGCTACAGTCTTTTGCCTTGAACCTTTTCCAGGAATAGCGGGGGCAGTTGCTAAGAGGTAAGGCAAGGAAGTACTCATCAGGTGCTTAGCACAATGCTTGGCACCTAGGCAGTGTGTGATAAAAGTTAATTGTTGATGATGATAATGATGATAATGGACACACCTCCTTCATGAATACATTTGTTCACACCTTGTGAAACTGACATTTCCATTGGCCAATGGTCCGTAGAATGGTATTCTAATAAGGTGTTAACATATGTTTAACCCATTTTGAAAAAAAAAAAAAACCTTCTGGCTTAAAGAAGCAAAACTTACTTGAAAAAATATGCTCCACTGAAAGAGCACTGTGGGTCATATCAATCATTCTGCAATACTACTTAGTAGTATTATATTTGTGTACATTTTCTTCAACTGCAAATCTTGAGCTTCATATACATAAATCTCTCTCATTGTGGATAAGTTGGGGAAAGAAACAGGAACTGAATGATTAACATTTTTTAATGGGTGCAGATAAAAGAGCAGAAACAGACACAAAAAAAGAAAGAAGGAAAGAAAGAAAGAAAGAAAAGAAAGAAAGAAAGAAAGAGAAAGGCATGACAAAATACACCAACTCTTCTCAGAATGACAATTGGGCATCTTTCGAAGCCACTAAAAGCTTTGATAGAAGTTTATCATGGGCTGAACAAAGGCTATATAATTTCATATACTGGGGAAAGGATTTGAGAAATGCCTATCAGCTATGCAGAATAATTTCCAGAAAGGTTAACAATGCATATTCTTTCTTGAGCATTCACATTTTTTCATCTCTTTGAATATAGCACAATCAGGAGATGCCACACTTAAAAAACCCTAAAACATTGTCTATGTATGTGGAGGCTCCTTGGTATTCAGTGATCTACATGAAGGCAAAATTAATTAACACCTGTATCATTAAAACCGCAGGAAAAGAATAGGCTAAGAATGTTCTAGCAAGTAAAAAGATGGTAAATGTGCACTGATTAGACACTCCCCATTACAGGAGTTCAATATAGTTGAAATGTAATTTGATGGGAGAGACTTTTAGTTTTTCTTTAGAGACTATAAACATACTTGAGTTTGTACAAGTTCACTTAAGAAACCAGATATCATTGTTTTTCTCTTAAAGTCTGAAATTCTTTTTTTTCAATTTTTTTAAAAAGTTTTTATTTATTTTTGAGAGAGAGAGAAACAGAACACCAGCAAGGGAGGGGCAGAGAGAGAGGGAGACACAGAATCCAAAGCAGGCTCCAGGCTCTGAGCTGTCAGCACAGAGCCTGATGCAGGGCTCGAACCCATAAACTGTGAGATCATGACCTGAGCCAAAGTTGGACGCTTAACGAACAGAGCCACCCAGGTGCCCCTAAAGTTTGAAATTCTTAATAACAAATTGCTTGACCGCGCGCAGTTTCCGCAGCTTGGCAGCTTCATTCCAAGAGCATCAAGCCATCAGGTCCCAGAGCATAAGTACTCTCCACGTTTCTGCTTGCATTACATTTGCAACTCTCCTGTTGGTTAAAGCGAGTCACAGGATCGGTCCAAATGAAAGAGCTGGAGAGAAATTTTGATTGGAGGAGTTTCAAAGTTACTCTGGATCTAGGACAGGAAAGAATTTGTGGCCATTTAAAAATTTTACCAGTGATGAATCTACTACAGATTTATAGATGGCTGAATTTATACACTACATAGCCCCATTTTATAAATGCATAACTAGTTTTCAAAAAAAAAAAAGTTTCCAAGATTTCAAAGATGACTAATGCCGAAATTAAAATTTGAACCCATTTCTACCTGACCTCACTGGTCTTACCATGCTGATTCCCCAGCAGCCCTAAAGGGCTAACAAATTTTCATTAGATTATAAAAATCCATAAGAAATAACACTATACAGTAGAGACAGAAGTTTGCCTTTATTCTTGAAGTGTGTGTGTGACATTTTTTTACTCTTAGAGGAGTTTTATTTATTTTTATTTTTTTAATTTACTTATTTTTGAAAGAGACAGAACACTAGTGGGAGAAGGGCAGAAAGAGAGAGGGACACACAGAATCTGAAGCAGGCTCCAGGCTCTGAGTTGTCAGCAAAGAGCCCGGTGCGGGGCTTGAACCCACGAACTGTGAGATCATGACCTGAGCTGAAGCCAGACACTTAACTGACTGAGCCACCCAGGCTCCCCACTCTTAGAAGAAGTTTTAGCTCCCTTGTCATTAGTCCCCACGTAAATCCATATACAGTTACTAAAGATTTCAAATTGGGAAATACGGTGCTGTAGAATGAAATCTGGTTAAAATTTAAAATGCAATAAGGACTTGAATCTGTCTCAAAGTCAGATGAGATTTCATATTGGTTCACTCATGACCATAGATATACATAATTCCTGCAATACTCAGAGCAAAATGGAACCAGAAAACTGTGTTTCCTAGTCCTCAAAAAACTAGTGTGAGAGTGTACGAACAAGCACATAAGAGAGGAAGAAATGGAAAAGGGCAAGAATGAAAGGAAAAGTGAAGAGGAAAATGAGAGCGAGCAAGAACCCGCGGAAGCATGTGGAAGGCGCGATTACTTAAACTATTAGAAACTACGATTGACCCGGGAACAAATAATACAAAGGCTAGTGGCACCAACCTCCCCACAGTTGAAAATCCATGTATAACTCCTGACTCGTCCAAACTGAACTACTAATAGCCTACTGTTCACTGGAAACCTTACCAATAATATAAACAGTCGATTAACACATATTTTGTATGTTACAGTATTATATACTGAATTTTTAAAGTAAGCTAGAGAGAAGGAAATGTCATTAAGGAAATCATAAGAAGGAAAAATACATTTACAGTACTGTACTTATATTTATTGGAAAAAAATCTTCAAGGAAGTGGCCCCACACAGTTCAAACCTGTGTCGTTCAAGAGTCAGCTGAAGTTATACTTTTGCTCACTTAGAAGAATAGCAATTTTTTTTTCCCAGACACATGGGATCTCATGAATGTGTTCTGATTTAATATTATGTACTTAAGGTCATTTAAAAAAAAAGTTTTATTTTGAGATTATTGTCGAATCACATGCAGTTGTTAGGAATAACACAGAAATATCCCACTATCTTTTACGCAGTTCCCCCAGCGCTAATATCTTGTCAGATCATTTTGAAGGGAAGAAAATAACAGAATCATTTCACTTAAAGAAATGATTAAAGCCCTATAAGACAAGAATTTTCAACATAATGAAAATCACTCAATGTAATACACTACATTAACAGAATGAAGGACAAAAGCCACACAGCATCTTAATTAAATCAGAAAAAGCATTTGACAAATATGAACACCTTTCTAGGATAAAAACTCCCACAACAAATTAGGAATAAAAGGCAACCATCTCAACATAAAAAGACCATATATGAAAACCCACAGCTAACATCAACACAAGAGTAGAAAACCCTAGGGGCACCCAGGCGGATCAGTCGGCTGGGTGCCTGACTTCAGCTCAGGTCATGATCTCACCTTTGTGAGTTAAGGTCCCATGTCGGGCTCTGTACTGACAGCTCAGAGTCTGGAACCTGCTTCGCCGTCTGTGTCTCCCTCTCTCTCTCTACCCCTCCCTCACTCATGCTCTGTCTTTCTCTCTCAAAAAATAAACATTAAAAAAAATTTTTTATTTTTTTTATTTATTTTTTTTCAATATATGAAATTTATTGTCAAATTGGTTTCCATACAACACCCAGTGCTCATCCCAAAAGGTGCCCTCCTCAATACCCATCACCCACCCTCCCCTCCCTCCCACCCCCCATCAACCCTCAGTTTGCTCTCAGTTAAAAAAAAATTTTAAATAAAATAAAATTCTTTTAAAAAAGTGTATAAAACCCTAAAGATTCTACCAAAAATAATACACTGTTAAAAACCAATAAAGTCAGAAAAGTTGTAGAATACAAGCAGGTGAAAGATTATACATTGAAAAGTATATCAGGGCACCTGGGTGGTTCAGTTGGCTAGGCATCAGACTTCAGCTCAAGTCATGATCTTGCAGTTTGTGAGTTCAAGTCCCCATCAGGCTCTGTGCTGACACCTCAGAGCCCAGAGCCTGCTTTGGATTCTGTGTCTCCCTCTCTCTCTCTAGCTCTCTCTCTCTCTCCCTCTCTCTCTCTCAAAAATAAATAAACATTAAAAAATTAAAAAAACTATAAAATATGCTGCAAGAAATTTTAAAAGATACAAATAAATGGAAAGACATCTCATGTTCATGTATTAGAAGAAAATATTGGTCACATGTCAATCCTACCCAAAGCAATCGACAGATTCAAAGCAGTCCCTATCAAAACCCCAATGTTATTTTTACAGTAAAAGAAAAACCCATCCAAAAGTTCATATAAAAATTTAAGGGACCCAGAATTGCCAAAACAACTTTGAAAAAGAATAAAGTTGGAGGACATACACTTTCTGATTTCAAAACATATTGCAAAGTTACAATAATCAAAACGTTATGGTACTGGCATAAAGACAGACAATAGAATAGAATAGAATAGAATAGAATAGAATAGAATGGAATAGAATGGAATACAACACAATCGAATACAATTGAATACAATCAAATAGAAAGAATAGAGAACAGAGAATAGAATAGAGAGTCTATAAATAAACCCTCATGTATGATGAAATGATTTTTGACAAGAATGCCGAGGCCATTCAATGGGGGAAAGGACCATCTCTTTAACAAATGGTATTAGGAAAACTAAGTATCCAAATGCAAAAAAATGAAGTTGGACCCTTATTTTTCTTTCTACAAAAATTAAACTGAAATGTATTAAAGACCTAAACAGAAGACCCCAAGTGATAAAACTCTTAGAAGAAAGTACAGGGGAAACACTTCTTGACATTGGATCTGACAATGATTTCTTGGCTATGACAACAAAGCATAGACTACAGAAGCAAAAATAGACAAATGGGACTACATCAAAGTTAAAAACTTTTTGCATCAAGAGTCACAATCAGCAAAGTGAAAAGGCAATCTATAGAATGGGAGAAAACATTTGCAAATTATATATTTGATATGGGTGAACATCCAGAATATATGAAGAGCTACAAGTCAACAACAACAAGAAAATCACGTAACTAAATTTAAATATCGGTAAAAGATTTGAATAAACATTTCTCCAAAGATGATATACAAATAGCCAATATAATGGCATGTAAGATGCTCATCATGACGTATCATAAAAGGAAAGCAAATCAAAGCAACAATGAATATCACCTCACACTCATTAGCACAACTACTATAAAGTAAACAGAAAAAAAAAGTTATTGGCAATAAAAAGTATTGGTGAGGATGTGGAGAAATTGGAATCCTTCTACATTGTTAGTGAATATGTAAAATGGTACAGTCATATGAAAAATAGTATAGAGTTTACTCTAAATTTTTTTTGAATTACCTTATGATTCAGCAATCCCACTTGTGGGTATATACACAAAAGAATTCAAAGCAGAGTCTTAATAAGATATTTGTACATCCATGTTCTATGCAGCATTATTCACAACAGCCAAGAGGAGGGAGCAACCAATCTATCATCAGATGAACATAGAGAGAAAATGTGGATATACATACAATGGAAGGCTATGCAGCCTTAAAAAAGAAGGAAATTTTGTCACATGTGATGGATGGATGTACATGGGCGATCCTCAAGGAAATTAGACAAAATGAACTAACCCAATCATAGAAAGACAAATACTATATAATCTACTCAGATGAAATTTATAAAGTAGTCAAAATTGTAGATAAAGAAAGTAGAAAGGTGGTTGTCAAGGGCGGAAATGACGAAGGGGAGGGCATTAGTGTTTGATGGTCACAGTTTCAGTTTACAAGATGAAAACATTCTAGAAATCTGTTGTACAACAATGTGAATATACTTAGCACTGCTGAACGATATACTTAAAAATGGTCAAGACGGTAAATTTCACGTCATGTGTTTTTTCACCGCAATAAAAAAAAATAGTGGTAAAACACATCCCTTCTCTTCTTGTCAGTTTCCGAAGTTCAAAAGCTGAGGTTTGCTCAGTGAGTTATTTCATCAATGAAGTCTCCAGTTTTACTGAAAACATTGGTGATGACAAAAATGAGAGCACTTAATACCACCAAAATTTCACACTCCTGACCATCTGCTTTTTTAGAGTAAGTGAATCTTGAAGACAAATTAACATGTGGCATATGAAAGAGAGGCAGAGAAATTGGGACTCTGCCCAGACCTTCAAAGACCAGCACTATCCATTTGATTTGAGAGCAGTTTTCTAACATATGGGTGGGTCCTTCACATTCCAGGCCAAGCCATTTCTTTATATAAACAATCCCCTGCAGTTCAGTTCATCCCATGATCTTCTGTTATAATCATTCAGCTTCAAGCACAGCAACGGGTACACCTGATTGATTACACCTCTGATCACACTCCTTCAGATTTGGCTTTCACAGACCTGATTCTTCCTATGTCTTCACATAGGATAGATTAGAATAAGCGGTAAAATGTAAATCTTCACAGAGCCATCGAAGCCGAGTTCTTTTGTCTGAAAACCTTTGGGCAAGCAAACGAAGGGCATCCTTGGCATTTTTAAATAGATCAAGGCTGAACCAGCAGCAGCAGCACGGGAGAACTTGTTGGAAATGCAAATTCTCCGGTCCCAGCCAGACCGACCAAATCAAAAACCCTGGAGTGGGTTTCAAAACCCACCAGGTGATTCAGATGCCAGCTGAAACCTGGGAACAACAGCTTCTTTGCCTCTATGTGACCAAGGCCAAATAAACTTGTTTTAACAGTAAATATGGAAAAAGTGACAGCAGGTGGCAGTGTTTGACTATTTCTGCCTTTTTCATAAATCCATACTCTCTATAGGACAAATCAAGTTACCAAACCTGAACATTTTATCACAGGTAAAAAAAAGAATTTCATTGTTGTTTTTCTTTCCAAAAAAAGAAGACAAACTATTTCCTTGAAGATACGGAATATATATATATATATACACACACACACACACATATATACACATAAATAGATATACACACACACATATATATATATTATATGTATATATTAATGTGTATATAAGTGTATATATATGTATATATATAATGTGTATATAAGTGTATGTGTGTGTGTGTGTGTGTGTGTGTGTTTCCTCTTTGGGGAACTTTGGGAGATTTAGCTTGGAGATATCTTTTAAATTGTATTACATCAAGATACAAAAGTGCCTATACTGACTGGAACCTCTTAGGTATTTTCAAATAAAGTCAAAGAATTTTCATTTCTTCTCCCCAGCCACCCTGTACTTTTTTTTTTTTTTCTGTTCTCTGCAGCCAGGACTTTGACTTGTCCAATACACATATATGTCCCTGGTGTGAACAGTGAACTTAAGAACAGTTTATATTTTGAAAAGGGCTCACTGCGGTACAAGCCAGAGTTTCAGTCATAGCAAATAGGATGAGGTTGGAAAAGAGTTATCGCTGCCTTAAGAGATTACAGGACATATATGTGACTTCATAGTAAGAAAGTCAGGTTTTCCAAAGGAAATGATTCCTTTTCCCATTATTGGATCCAACACCAGCCGCTTTCTGAGCATCAGTGGCTGTAGGGATTCCGCCCTGATTTGCCTAGAGCCTTCTAGAAGCCTGCCCTCCCAGTGACCCTCCCTAGGTCACAGAGATTCTGGCCCACAGCACTGGGCTTGTTCAAAGAAGAACAGACAACGTACTGAGTCCCATTCACCACACTCTGTAAGCACAAAGGGTTTTTCTTTTAACATTATTGTACCCTGAAGGGCTTTTCCTGATAAATGGCCCTTTGAATGATGGGTATAATAGCACGCAGCGCTTTCTCAAAGAGAAACGACTACTGCCAGTGACAGTAAATACAGTCAGGGCTACTGCCGCCTATTAACTGAAGCTTTGTTTTCTGATGTTCTTTTATATTTCACATAAATTTGTTCCTGTCAGCGATCCTAAGCTATGGAGGCAAGATTCCATACACGGAAGGCAATGTTTGAACTTCTCTACCAGCAGCACGTTAAATAGATTTTCCCGATGCCCTCTTACATTTAACGTTTGTGCTGCCGCAGAGAGAAATACATCAGTGCCTCTCCAGGTCAGGATCCTATCTTGTCTTGAGATCACGTTTCATTATGCCCCGAGCCAAGAATGCACGGGGTCTGATCCACAGCCAAATAATGTGATTCTGGGACATAGATCGGGATTACTGAAGATAAAGTGGCCTGGCCGTGAGGCGTACTGTAAGAACACACGTGCTTATTAGATCGCATCCCGTGTCTGTGGCGGCTGCCCTCCTGCCAAGACTGAGTGCTACTAAGCTCATCCCTCCCCGCAGCTCCCCTGCGAATCATAAGTTTGCTTTCACTCCAAGAGCAAAACGTAACAGTGAAAGAGGCCCCGTTCTGCGCAAGATCTACAAGCTGTCAGTTCGTCTGGGGACAGAGGCTGGCTTCCAGCTGGTGGAGTACCCCGATAACGCCAAGTGGCACCCTCACAGGTGCCTGAATGAGTCACCGATTCTCTAGGTTCTTTGTGCTGCTCGCTGTGGCTTACGTTGTAAACACATGGAGGTTGCAAGCTTCCCGCGTTGCTTCAAACATCTAAAAACAGCTTTTAGCCTCTGTGCGTTTCCCCCTCCCTCCCCCTTATATGGTAACAGCTGAGCTCTGAACCCCTGACTGAGCAGGGCCCTATCTATGAAAGGAACATGGAAGTCAAAGACAATATCAATGGCTGATGACCTAGAGGGGCTTTTTTATGTATGTGATAAAGGCATGTTTATTTATTTTTTTTTTTATTTTTTAAATTTTTTTAACGTTTATTTATTTTTGAGACAGAGAGAGACAGAGCATGAATGGGGGAGGGTCAGAGAGAGGGAGACACAGAATCTGAAACAGGCTCCAGGCTCTGAGTTGTCAGCACAGAGCCAACGCGGGGCTCGAACCCACAGACCGTGAGATCATGACCTGAGCCAAAGTCGGCCGCTTAACCGACTGAGCCACCCAGGCGCCCCGATAAAGGCATGTTTAAAGCAGGTATACCGTCAACCACTTTTTGAATGGAGTCACAGGTATGGGACCCTAAGGAGGAAGTCATGAACCTTAGAAGGACTTCAGCATTCATGACTGAAACCCACTGGGTTCTAAGTGAAAAATCAAACAGGTAGAAGTGGTTCTTTTGTCATTTTATTTCTTTCATTTGCAGCCTCCCTTATATAAAGGGTGCAGGAGAGTCTCATAGTTTCTTAAGAGGGTAGGGGGCAGAGCATCTCCATCAAAGTCATCTGGGGTGCTTGCTAACGGTGTATTCCCAGCCCCCATCAAGAATCAGAATCACTAAAGTTTGGGGCCTCAGGAATCTGTATTTTATTTTATTTTATTTTAATTTTTTTTAATGTTTTATTTATTTTTGAGACAGAGAGAGACAGAGCATGAACAGGGGAGGGTCAGCGAGAGGGAGACACAGAATCTGAAACAGGCTCCAGGCTCTGAGCTGTCAGCACAGAGCCCGACGCGGGGCTCGAACTCACGGACCGCGAGATCATGCCCTGAGCCGAAGTCGGCCCGCTTAACCGACTGAGCCACCCAGGCGCCCCAGGAATCTGTATTTTAAATTTTTTATGTATTGAATTTAATTTAATTTGTTTAACGTATTTAATTTTAATGGGTACTCTTTTTGGACACTGAATTTTGAGAACCATTTCACCAGGATCTTAAAAGACTTTCAGATCGCTAGTTAACAATGGAATCCCCTGAAGAGTTAGCATGGGACACAGTGGGCTCCAAGATGCTTTCAACCCTCCTGCAGAACTGCCTGAAGGTAGGTGGTTGTTCTTACTGTGTACGAATCCTCCCCCAACATACAAATCTCTCAGGGGCAATAGTGCGGCCTCTCCCTTCCTTCAGATTTTCAGCAATGGCAATAACAATGCTGCTGTAAGTAAATTGGGCAAATAGTCTTGTAAGACTAGACATAAAATGCAGCATAGAGTAAGTGAAATAAGGCAGAACAATTATTTGCACTTACTGTATTACCCTTAAAGGAATATCCCACTGGTATTTAGTCAGGATACATCTTCCCCAATTGCCTACTTTCACGAAGCCCACAAGGACACGGGAAGGTGGATGAGAGGGCTTATGTGCTCATTGGCAAAATTCTGTTAGGAGGACAGTGCTTATGGACTGAGGTGAAACCTAGGGTGACCCCAAAAGGGGTCCTAGAGCTAGAAAAGGCACTGGCATATGCTGGGTGTTCAATAAATGCTTGTGGCGTGAAAATGAACATTGTGATCCCAGTGCTTCTCCCTTTTCGCTGACTCACAGCCTCCTCCACATCCCATCCCGTTGTTTTCCCTACCTATCTGCCCTAATGAGCAGAAGAGCCTACTAAATACCTGCAGTGCTTACTCTGAAAACATCCAGCGGTATTAATGAAGAGAAATGGTCTTGGTGAATCCCATCAGACATCACTTGTTACCGTTCAGACAACGTCAAGCATTAGATCTTAGCAGAGACCCTCTAAGGTGATCAAGTTTCGGTGCAAATCAAAATGCCTAAGCCTCTAGGAAGTCTTCCCCGAGAATCTCGGTCATTTCTTCTTTCTACTCATGGACACTGCCTTAACTATGGTAATTGGAAAAGACTATTTCACATGGATTATTGCAGGCGGTTTTAACGCCTGCCCCTAGAATGCAAGCTCAGTGAAGACAGGAACTAAAAATACACTTAACGCTCTTAATAGGCACAAAGAGGTTACAGAGTTTCAGCAGCTTGCAGGCAGTTAAAAACTACCTTAACAGCAGAATGAATGACAGCCAGGATCCTGGCAAAAAAAGAAAAAAAAGAAAAGAAAAAAAAAAAGAAGCCAGGAAAAAAGTACTCACGCCAAGAGGGGGCTGCTGGATGGTAACATGGACGCCTGAGGGAGAAACCAGTGGTAAGGTCCTGCTCATAAAAGAGATTCAGAGCCAAATGCTCACTTACTCCCAAGGACTAGCCTGACTCTGAGCATGCTTTTTTCGGTGGGGGGCCAGGAGGGAAGAGGAAAGAGAAAGAAAGAAAAAAATATGGAAGCTCCAACAGCCTCGGGGCCCAAAGTATTTGTTCACGGAGCTTCTCAGCCTCGCCATCCTGTGCCTGCTGCAAGTGAATGACCCCCTCCCATCCTTCCCATTGGGAAACAGGTGTCGCCTGCCAATTAGGATTTAAAAATCAACAGGGGCTTCTTGAGAGAATGATGACAAGCCTAATTGCAAGAAGCAGCTGTAGAGCCCTTGGCTACACTGGGGCGGGGTTTATTAATCCCCGTTTTGCTGGGTGCCTGGCACAGAGCTGGGGTCAGCTCCCCTGTCACAGGGTTGAAGCTGTAAAATGTAGGGCGAGTATTTAATGGCCTGAGCTCCGCAGGAGGGATTAGAGCACTCGGCACTGATCCTGTGAGTTGGGCGTGTAAAAGTCAAGTGGGCACAAAGGCACTGTCAACAGGCAACATCAGTTCAAAGGGCTGCCACCACCATAGAACGTGACCAGCACATTTACCCAATGCCGTGTGAGTTATTCAATCTTCCCGTTTTTACTGGCCTGTTGTCGGGACCCCACCCCTTGTCCAGGCTAAGAACCTGGAGGTTCTCAGAAGCGTGGCCTCATGATGGTTAGTGACATCTGCTTCTGTAACGTACGTACATTACATAAGCCCGGATTGGAAGAGAGCAAGAGAAGTGTGGTAGTGCAATTGGACACGATAGGTGTGGAAGTGGCAAAGCCAAGCCAACAGGAAGCAACAACAACAACGACGATGACAACAGAGTGTTGTCCGTGTGAAGGCCTGTGTGATTAAAACTTTTAAAAGAGATTAAAATTATTACCTTGAAAGAGCCTTCTGTTTTCCTAGTGGCAGAGCCTCATGAGATTCTTCAGGGTCCTTCTATGGGTGTGTTTTCCACACAGCATGTCTGTGGATACATGTTCCTGTGCACGTGCTTATATGCTCAGACATCACCTGCTAGGGAAGCCCTTCTCGGTTCTTCTCTGTGCCTCGTGGACACATTGTTTACGCCTGCACACCAGCTTTTCTTCGAGTGCCTTTACTGTTTGCTTGTACACTATTTGCTCGCTCATCCATTACCAGAGTGCCAACTTTTTTCAGGGTCGATGTGTGTTTTCATGGTTTTTGTACCCTTATCGGCTAGCCTAGTACCTGCCATATAGTAACAGCTCAATAAATGTTTCTTTAAACTCCCACTTCCCAAAGGACGAGGCGTAGAATCTGCCAAAGCATTGGTAACAATTGCCAAGGCAAACATACTGAGACCGACCGTGTGGTTCTGTTGCCATCTAAGAAGTCATTCCTTTAAAATGCCAGTGAAGACAGGAAAGTCCAAGAAACATTCCTCCGGAAACACATGCAAACATTCATTCTGGAATGCCTTGGCATTCTCTCATAAGAATAGCTCAGTGAGAGCCCAGCAGAGAGAAAAATGAAACCAGAGAATAACATTTGCTCATAGAAACTTACAGACCTTAATATAGGCAGTGCTGAGAGGTCAAGGTCAAGTGAATTAACAGGATGAAGAGTTTTCAGTAGGGAAATTCTGCAAGTCCTATAAACACATTAAAGTCTGCCGTAAAAACTAGTCTCTATACCAATGAAATCCTTTTCAACTAACCGTTCCTGGAATCCTACTCTATATTACCTTTTGTTCTGACCAACAGAAGTCAAAGAGGAATAACATTTTGCCTTTGCCTTAGGCTGCTTCTAGTAGGGAAGTCAAGGGCTATGCCATGAGCATGCATGCACTGAACTCCATGCCCTGCTACAGAATGGATTGTACTCTACGGGGAGATGGTTTTAGTCTGAGTGGGATTTGCCAACCCGAGACAGGGATATACTCACGTTCAGAAGACAAGTTTTAGGAAGAGGAATTCATTATTATGACCAATGAGAGTACAAGGTGTTTAAGGAAGAGGCAAATGAGGTCCATGGGCAACCCAGAGTGAGAGTGGGCTGAGAGGAGGATGAATCCAATACTCCTGGTGCCCCAGTGTCATGGTAGGATCTCTGCTTGATCTCCTACAAGATCCTGGGGTCTTGCAAACAGATTCTCAAAGAGCAGGGAGGCAAGCTTAGTCCTGCTCTATTACCCCAGTGGGCTGGCTCACAGGGGATTGTATTCGAAGGGCGGGGAGCAACTTCAGGTAACAGTTTAACACTTAATCATCTTGGCAAAAAGGATCTGAAGTCTTCAGTTAGGGATAGGGACAAAGGAGTGAGGTGAGGACAGAGATTTAAAGAACATTTCAGAAATGGTATGGAGGAGCCTGGAGAAGGAAGGCAGAGCGGAGGGGCTATACTTTAGGTTTGTAGTCTGGGGAACAAGGTGGATGGGTATGGTGTAAAGAAAGATAGGGAATCCAAGCTGAATTCTGGACACAGTAAGCGCAGAATTTGTAAGCACAGATAGCCTTGTAAAGTGGCAGACAGGATTTACATCGGGGTCTGAATTTATACTTAATAAAAAATGCTTCCTAAAAATGTTTTAACATAATGGGTCATTATGTAGAGAAATAAGTCTGCATAAAGTCATCGCGTGATAAACACAATTAAAAAGTTATCTTGTAATTTCAAATAATGTGTATATAAGGTGGAACAAGAAAGGGACCAATACATTTGATCTTCAAGATACAAAGTTGAATTAACCGCTTGCTTCAGTAAGCAAAATCTTGGCTAGTCGTATCGAGCAAAGAAAGATCTTACAAAGGGTTTAGGGAAGAACATATTTTGGGTGGTGTTGGTTACCAAAGCCAGAGGAGGTTGCCACCGTCTGGGAAGCAGGGTTTTGTGGTGGTGACAGAGGCAAGACTGGGTTGATTCCAGCCTTACAGGCTTCTTCACTATAGGGTGTGTGTGCCACCCAATGGCTGGCTTTGAAAATCTAAGGCTGACACTGATTGGTTGGTTTTCAGAGCTGTGTTCCTCAGAACAAACGGGCATTAACTGATTAGGCAAGTTTGTTTGCTTGTGTTTGCCCTTGAACTGAGATTTATTGATTAAACAGCGTAAACACTTGTTTCTAGCCCTTATTGTTTAGCAAAGCTCTAAGACTCTCAGGCTTCTCCTGGGAGCCTTGGGAGTTTGGTTTTTCTTTAATTCTTCTCAATAGACGGGAAACCAAGGCAGTAATTGGCCAAATTGTCGATTTCAATGCATTACTACTCTGCAAATAAAAAGCATCTCCATTTTTTTAACTTCTCCTAACAATAGCAGAGTATCAACCAACAAAGATTTCCAGTATTGCCAAGTATTTTGAATCGGTGTGATCTTACCAATTGATTAATTAACCTTCCATAATTTGACTGGCACGCAACCTATCTTTTCATTATGCTTAGTTTCACAGTGTTGTGCATTGTCTCACTCTATGAAGATTTCAAACCCAGTATGGAAGTGGGACAGTTGACATTCAGAATGAATTTAGCTTAGGCATTGTGTAGGACTGTGTGCTGTGCGTTTTCTTCTGTAAATTATCGGTTGTGCCTGTCAAACTGTTTAGATACTTTGAATTCTACGGTAATTTTTGGTAAGGCACCATTTGGTTCCCCTACAGCTGATGTCTGGAGCTATATGTGTTTCAGCTGTGGTGTTGGTCCCGACAGGCTGACAGAATGCTTGCTAAGTGGATGTCTAAACAGATGTCTAAGTACATATGCCTTCTCTGCACTGGATCAACAGAAGGCCTGCATTTTTTGGAATCCACTATACTGTTTATATTGTGATGTAAGCTTTGGAAGCTGTTTTAATTTTTCTCTTAATACAGCTGAAAAAGGGTTCTGCTTCAAGAATTATTAAACTGAAAATGGCGTTCAATTCCAAATTCCACGCCACAGAGCCCCCCTTATGGCACTTATCCCAGGCAAAGTACTTGTCAATGCTCCTAACCTTGTCCCTCCCCGGGTTCCCAACACCCTTGGGGATCAGGCTTTCTTCCTTTGCTATTTTGGCCCCATGCCCAGTAGAGGGCTTGACACATAATACGTACTCAATAAGCTTTCACCGGATAAATAGATCAGTAAGATTCTAATGCCAGATGCCAAAATATTTCTTAAATGCAGAGGTAACATATTCATTTTATTATGCTCATTTCCAAGTTCCATTCAACTATAAATACTTAGAATCCCCAAACAGGAAGAAATGTTGGAAACAATAATTTCCAATCCCTTGTTTTACTTTATAAGGATTCCTGAAAAACAGAGTAGAGAATAAAATAATTTTTTGATGAGACTTGAGGGCATTATCCTAAGTGAAATAAGTCAGACAGAGAAAGACAAGCACTGTGTAATCTCACGTAGGTGTAAAATCTAAAATAAAACCAAGAAAAACCCAAACTCACAGACACGGAGAACGACTGGTGGTTGCCAGAGGTGGGGAGTGAGGGCCGGGCAAAACGAGTGAAAGGGGTCAAAAGATACAGACTTCCAGTTATAAAATAAGTAAGTCCTGGGGATGTGATGCACTCTACAGTGACCATAGTTAACAACACGGTCTTGAATATTTGAAAGGTGCTAAGAGAGTAGATCTTCAAAGGTCTCATCATAAGAAAAAGAATTGTAACTATGTATGGTGATGAATATTTCTCAATATATACAAATGATCAATCATTATCTTGTACGCCTGAACTTAACATAATATTATATGCCAATGATATCTCATTAAAAAAGAACTAAAAACTAAGATCAGGAAATAGGTCTTTTGACTCTTAATCCAGGGCTTTGCCTATCATCCCATAGTGGTCTTTTTAAATATATTTTTTATTTCACCTATGAGTCCAAAAACAGTTTCTAAACCTCATTTTTGTATCAGCTTCATTGGACAATTTAAATTTAGTTTCCATATTTTCACTAAAATCACATTGAGAGAGCAGAGTTCTTGCAATCAGTTCTTTTGCCGGCATTAAAGCACTAAGACACTTTCCCAATGATTGTCACTTCATATTTCAAGCTCCCACCCTCAGCTTCTTCCTATGTTGATATCACAGGAAGACATGTCTCCAAAGAAAAGAATTCTAATGACGATGGGAAGGAGACAAAAGATAAATCATAATTTAAATTAGATTTCAGATTAGATTTCAGGCTTGATTAAATATCAAAACATCTGGTCCACCCGTGGTCTGATATGCTAAAGAGGCACCCTCTTGGTTTTCCTTGACAAGTGATGATCTTTTGTGTTCAAATCACTCATTTCTTATTTTCTCAGGCAGAAGCAAATATTACAACTCTTGACCTTAGGGAACCTACTTGTTGAGGAGCAAAAAAAGGAACATACCTTGAGTGAGAAGGAAATAAGCTAGAAAATACTAGCATATATGGCTTTGTGAAGTCGTTTGTGAACGGAATCACACTTTATAGAAACTGAAGAGTTTCTGCTGCTAAGGAATCTTGGATAAAAGTCTTTTGTAAGTGGAAAAAAAGAAACAAACCTTCAAGTACAAATATAAAAATGCCCATAATTTCTTTTTCTTAAAGACAGACACACTGGGTTGCTGATCTGGGTTGCTGATATGAAACCAAGTAACAGCCTCGTGACTTCTTTTTTTTCTCTTGAAATGGAACCCCCACTTGACTTGGAAAGATCTATAGGACATTCATATTCCATTGACCTAAACAATCCAAATAATTGAAGGTGGATGGTAGTATTTAATTTGTAGACACTAGAAAAAACCAAGGTGCCCTTAGCAAAAATCAGGGAGTTTTCCTGAAAGATATTAATGAACTATGCAAGCTCACATTTCTGTGAGTCAACTGGCAATAACCAGAGGAGGGTAAAGAAGGTGTTCATACATGTGGGTGTTTAAGTGGGGCCCAGGTAAATCCTTTGATATTATTCCCCTGCTACTTTTCAACCACAGAATGAGATAATGTACCTAGAAAAATGATTAAAATAGTCTCTTAATGTTCCTGGACAGGAATTGCCAATTTTTTTTTTTTCACCCTGGAAGAATGTAGAAGTGACTGGTCATGGTCCTATGAAGAAGGGTGTGGGAAGATACTTGGTGATGATAATGTGCTCTTATTCAGGTGGACTGTTAAAGAAAATTGGGCATTCCTTGGAATAATAAAAGATAGGGTCATTTAATAATTGTTGATCCTGGCTGTATAGTAAAATATTTGGAGAAGTAAAAAACAAAAAACAAAAAACAAAAACAACACCAAAAAACCCAAACCCAAACCAAAAAAAAACCAAAAAACACCAAAATCAAAAACCATTGTCTAGGTTCCACTTCAAATCATTTAAATCAGAATCAATGAGAGAGGGGTTTTAGTATTTTTTATTTTTATTAAAAAAAATTTTTTTTTATTTTTGAGAGACAGAGCATGAATGGGGGAGGAGCCATGAGAAGAGGAAGACACAGAATCCGAAGCAGGTTCCAGGCTCTGAGCTGTCAGCACAGAGCCCGACACGGGGTTCGAACCCACGAACTGTGAGATTGTGACCTGAGCTGAAGTCGGATGCTTCACTGACTGAGCCACCCAGGTGCCCCAGGTTTTAGTATTTTTTTAAAAACCTCGTATGTAGTTCAGATGTACAGCTAAGGTTTTGAATAATTTAACCCTTTAAAATGTGTGTCCTAACGACTAGCTGTTTCATCACCCATCCTTGCCCTCAGAGATGATTACAGCTGCCCCTCTTGCTCTACAAAAGTTGCTTTGGACTCAGACTCTGGTCCCCATCACGCCCCTCTATTTTCCATGTAGCCACCAGGGCAGTCTTACAATTAAATCTGACCATGTCATTCCCTAGCTGAAACCCACGAGCTCTCCCACACACGTCTAGCATTAGGTGAAGTTCGAACTCCTCAACGTAGAGTCCAAAATCCTTCCTAACCATCCTGATGCCTTCTTCCCTATGCTCAATCTCCACCGCTCCATGCAAATTCGTTGTTCTCTCCAGGATATGGCTGCTAGGTAAAATACAGGATACCCAGCTAATTTGGAATTTCAGAGAAATAACAAATAATGCCCTATTTGGAACATAGCTATACTAAATATTCGTTGTTTCTCTGATATTCCAATTTGGCTGAGTGTCCTTCTGCATTTGCTAAACCTGCATCTCACTCCAGGAGGAATTCTGGGGAATGGTATCTGCCCCTTCATGCCCAGGCCGTGCATGCTGCTGTGGTCTCCTCTAGCTGACATGCCTTTGCTTGACTGCCAAGAGCTGGTTGAGGTCCCGCCTATTCTTTTCCAGGCAGTCACGTCCTCCTTCCTCTGAACACACTTCTTTCTTCAAACTTCCACCTAAGGTTAGAATCGGCTTGTTGCCCATCTTCTTGCCCTGCTCTCTATCCTGACTCAACAGTAAGACCAACTTGGTGTTGGAACTGAGTCTTGTTTTTTGTAATCCTAGCTCCTAGCTGTGCCTTGTGCATGGGTGATTAATAAATGCTTGGAAAGTCACCAAAAAACACTCCTAGGAAACCCTGGCCAATACAGTGATTAGAAGTACTACCGTAGTTTTTAGCAATACAAGCATCTTCTGGAACATGACCAACACACTCAAGTCACCTGTGGCAGCCCATGCCTCAGGATACTGTACCCTCTGGATACTGTGTAATGCCTGCCATCTGTGGGCTTCTTTCTCTACCCTACCAAAAAATACATTTTGTTTTTGTTGTTGATTTCCTTTAGAGGAAGGTCCATAGAATGAACGCTCTTTAAATATATCTCATTTAACTCACAACAACTGTATAAGATGGGTTGTTGAAGGGTTAGAGATGAGAAGTTGAAGGCTCAGGGAGGTATGTAATTACCATAAGGTAGTAAGAAGCACTCTAGGATTTAGAACCAGGGGTGTCCTACTCTAAATTGTGCTCTTTTGAATTGATTGTGCTGATTTATTTCACTTTTTAGCTGTTCGTAAGTATCAGTGACAGTTTCATCCAGGAGTGAGGTAGACAGGATTCAAGATGCCGCCGCCACTCCCCCCCCCCCCCCCCCCCCGCCAATGACTCCCACTTCCTGGTATTGACACTCTGTGTATCATCCTCTCACATTATCTCATGGTTGATCTGCGTGACTAACACCACATGGCAAAAGGTATACCACTTCTGAGATTAGGTAGAAGCTTTCATTTGAGGCACTTCCATTTGGGGCACTGTCTTGCTAGCTCACTCCAACTCTTCCTCTTGGATCTCTCACTATGAGACAAGCAAGCTGCCATATTGTGACCAGTGTTACTGAGAGTTCCATGTGACAAAGAACTAAAGCCTGAAGCCAAGAGACAGGAAAGAACTGATTCTTGCCAATGATCATTTAAGTGAGCTTGAAAGAAGATTCTCCAGCTAGTTAAGCTCTGAGATGACTATAGTCCTGGCTGACAGCTTGATTGTAATCTTGTGAGCCACTCTGAGTCAGACCACTCAGCTATGCTGCTCCTAGATTACTGACATTCTGATACAATGTCAAAAAACCAAGTGAAACCAAGTGATAATAAATGCTTGATTAGCTGCTAGGTTATGGAGTAATTTGTTACACAGCAATAGCTAACTGACACACAGGGTAGACAAGTCTTTCTCTATCAGCTTTCTGACAGAGTTGGATAAAGGAAGGTTTAGTCTCCGAAATCACACCATTTTAACCTACTTCCTGCCTTGGCTCACATGGTGACAGATAAAGACCTTCTTTTATGCTGGAATCCAAGTGTCCAAGCTTTGCTTCTAGTGTATCAAATATGAAGTGGAAATAGCCCCACCAACTCTTCTTCACAATGTAGCAACTGGGGTGCAAACAATCCCCCTTCAGCTCTTGACTCTTCCCAAGGCCCCGGTGGGTGGTTATTTATAGCCAATTCTGAGTTATTGCTGCATAACTTCCCCGATTGCAGTTTGCACAGTATTTATTGGGTAGCCTTTAATGATGAATAGAGTGAGAAACACCAGGCAAAGAATATGGTAATAACAGCACATAAATTTTATTTTCATTTAGCATGAAAACACCTGATTTCCTTCAACATTGTAAACATGTCACATTATTAGGCAGTGAAAGGCTGATGAATTTAGACATTTATTTAGACATTGTTTTGAATGGAAAATGTCCTTTAATTCCACTTGCCTCCACTATTACAGATCATTTTATGTTTATTTATTTCAGTTTGGTTTAATTAAAAAAAAAATCCCAAGGAGAGAGAGCAAGTGGAAAGTTTCTCAGGATGGGATTAGTTATTTTAAAGATATTTCTCTTCTTATTCTCCTGAGAACAGAAAGCAGCCTCAGGATATAGAACACTCTCTGGTCAGAGTTGGCAAAAAGCTCACGCTTTGTAGCAGTAAACACAATTAAAATGAAGTGTTTAGAAGGAAAGTCTGCTAGACCATTTCTTAAAAAAACAAAACACAAAAAATGCACTAATTATGTACAATTCTGTCATTAAAGAAGGGGATTTCAGGCTAGGAAAGCATCTTATCCCTTGTCTTCATGTTAAGGGAGTACATACCTACAAGCTTAAATTACTGCCCAGGGAAACAGCAACAGCCTCATTTCTGTCAAGCCCATGATTTGTTGTTTCATTAGCATGAAGTGTTTTCTAGCCCTAAGGTTCTGTCAGTTGTTGTAAAAGAAACTCCTGCCTTTAGGGTTCATCATTCAGCTGTTTAAGAAAAAGGTTCTAGTTGATCAAAAAACAAAATATGTAAGCTCTCAGTATGAGTGTTTTGGAGTTATATGAAAAATAGGAAAAAAGAAGAAACTATACACTCCTAACCCCCCATGTTATTTTTGATCATGCAGAACGTTGGAGACTATGTGACTCAGCAGTGCCCTTTTTACTGAACTTATTGCATGCCTGTAGGTGGAACAGTAATGAGTCAGGGCACTAGGCCAATATTTTTTCCAAAGAAAGAAAAATTAAGGAATCACAGGATCTGGCATCCAACTGGCTAAGTTAGTTCTCAACTGCATCTTACAGGTGATGGGGTCACAGGGGTGGGGGAGAGGGGAAAGGCAGATGGAGTCCTGAGATTCCACACGTAGATATCTAAGTTCTTAGGGTATATGGCCAATTTGTAGGGTGACAAAAAGTGAGGTATCAGGGTTTATCTAGAGCACTGTAATTTACAGGGGCTAATATTTGAAAGCAACAATTTTAAACAACTGTGGGGGTACATGGGGTCCCTTTCTTCAAGACAAAGGCCCTCCCTTCCATCCCTTGCTGAACCCAGATCTGTTGGCCACTGTATAACTGGAAAGAGTAGAAGACCTGGAGATTCAGAGATTCCCAAAACCACTTTATACCTTAAGTGACCCCTTTATTCTCCAAAACATCAGTTGAAGGGTATGCTTTAGGGCTCTTTGCTCTGGGAATCACCATTTCCAGCTGGTTATTAGTGCACACTGTCTTGACTGCAACTGATACAGAACAAAGTCAAACAAGTTTAAAGAAGAAAGAAAGAAGAAAAAGGAAAAGAAAAGCTTTGACTGATGAAACTAAAAACTCCAGGTACGGTTGTTGAGTAGATGTCCTGTCTCCTGATATGCTGAAGCTAAATGCTTCAACAGCGTCACCAGGGCTACATTTCTCAGCTCTGTTTCCCACTGTGTCGGCTTCATATTCCCATTCTCTCTCAGTGTAGAAGGAAGGATGGTCCTGGTGTTCTAGGCGGATGATCCTAGCCTGGGGCTTATGATCTCAGAAACACAGTGCATCTCTCACAACATCTTTGGAGAAAAATCTTGGGGTGGGTTTTCACAGGCGCAGGTTGGGTCCAATATCCATCACTGGGCAGATAAGTTATTGTGGTAAATAGAATGGAGTATTATTGGCTAAGGCTCAGCCATATGCCCAGAGATATGGTGGTTCCCTAAAAAGGAGACACTGAGTACACAAAAAAAGCTCACGTTCACTATAGACATGGAAACCCACAGAATGGCAGAAGATATCTGCAAATCATATATCTGACAAGTAATGTCCAGAATAAAGTATTCCTACAATTCAACAAAAAGGAAACGCAATTAAAAAAATGAGCAAAGGACTGACTAGACACTTCAAAGAAGATCCACAAATGGTCAATAAGCACATGAAAAGATGCTCAACATCACTAATCATGAAAGAAATGCAAATCGAAACCACAATGAGGTGTCTCCTCACAGACAGTAGAATGACTACAACCCAAACACATGATAGTAACAATGGTGGGGATGTGGAGACACTGGAGCCCTCCTGCATTATTTGCGGGAAAGTGAAACAGTACAACTGCTATGGAAAAGGGTGGCAGTTAACTCAAAAATTTCAAAATAAGATTACTACATGATCAGGCATTTTCACTTCTGGCTATATACCCCAAAGAATTGAAAGCAGAGACTCAAAGAGGTGTTTGTACACCCATGGTCATAGCACCATTTGTTGCAATGGAAGTAACCCAAGTGTTTATCCATGGACGAATGGATAAACACAATGTGGTGTATCCATACGAGGGAATATCATTCACCCTTAAAAAGGAAGGACATTTTGACACACACTAGGACATGGATGAACCTTGAGGACATTATGCTACACGAAGTAAGCCTGTCACGAAAGGATAAATACTGTAGGGTTATGCTCATATGAGGTACCTCGAGTAGTCAAATTCACAGACAGAAGGTGGAATGCTGGTTGCCAGGGGCTGGAAGGAGGGGGCATGGGGGATTCTTATTCACTGGGTGCAAGACGTGGAGTTCTGCCCACGGATGGTAGTCACAGCAGCCCAACAACGTGATGTCCTGATTTCCACTTAAAAACAGTCAACGCAGTAAACTTGATGTGTATTTTACTGCAATTTTTTTAAAAAAGGCATGTCCACTCTAGAATTTTTTTTTAAGATGCAAAGTTGTCCCAATTGCTTTGAAAACCTTTTTCTCCACTTATCCCGTAGGGACTCTCTTCTGAACATGTTATGCAGATACTCCTGCAGTCACGCTGAATCCTCAACACCCTCCCCGATTTGTTTTCCCCATACTAGGTAGCTCTAGAGACTCCATAATCCCCCACTCTGGTCAGCAGCCTCCTCAGGCTCATCCTTTAGTTCGGTGTGCCTATAAGTCAGTTGTGTCAAAAGCTGTTGATGTATGTGTTACATCCAAGAAAGGTGTCTTAAAGAGGGGGCATCGGGAAAATGTGCTTCTGCTTAAATGAAAACCAACTCAGCAGCTTTCATTGGGTGGTTATCTCTTGGGTTCCCATATAGAACTGGATATTCACTGGGACCATGAGGCCAAATGATCAGCTGAGAGCCCCTCCTAACACTCACCTGCAGAAGTAGCATTTTTACGGCACGAGGGCCATTTGTCACACAAATGGCCACACAGGATGGTACTTGCAGGGCATTTATGCCCACAGGGACAGAAAAGAGTCACGGGTAACTCCACTGCTTGCCATCTCACATGCTCTTGATGGCACTTTTCCTCAGATCAAAATTCTGTAAGTTCTGAGCATCTCAACTGTGATACGCAGAAATGCTGTAAGCATAACTTTGTGGTCTAGACAGTCCACCTGATGGACCTAGGTTCCAAGCTGTGCCACCCACAAGTCCTAGGACGTTACGAGGTCACTTAAACTAGATAGTAGGACTAAAGATACCACCTCACGAGGATGTAGTAATCAAATGAGGTTACATATGGTAAGCTCCTGGCTCATTTAAAGTCTCTTCCAATGTGAGTTTCCTTCCCCTCCCTTCTCCTCCGTGCTCACTTCAGAGCTGCCTCCAAAGCTACTGATTAAATCGAAGCCTGGCCACTTGCAGCGTGTTCCCATTCCTCACCTTGCTTCAATGGTTCCAGCTGTCTTGACCCGGGTCTGTCCCTGCTGAGGTCAGATGGATAAAACTACGACAACAATAACACAGGCTTCACGGAGACAGAAGAAGGTGCATGAATGAATACCCTTACTTTGGATAGACAGAAGAAAAATGTTCTCTTTCCTCTTCTTAAGAGCCAGTTGAGTGCTTGAGCCAAGCATGGGGATGACATATGTTGCCAGACGTGGTAATAATCTGTGGTAGTAGATTTTATTTACGAAAGCAGCCGGTCCTCAGAATTTGGAAAATACGCTTGTCATTTGTAAGACTCTAGTGCAAGTGTAAAAAATGATGTGTTATTCCATCTTTTTTCCAGAGCCCACTCTAATGTCTCCTCCACTTTAACCCCTAATGTTTCCATCTGATGTACATGCAACTTCATGAGCCAAATAGGAAGGTTTTATAGATGTGTTTGGCATTATTTTTAATTTCTCTTCACATACACGTTATTACTGCCCACTTTCATGAAACAGTTTATTCACCATAACATATATTTTAATGAAAGCCATATTTTGGGGGCACATGAATCTGTCCAAGAACAAGCGACTAAATCACCTGTCAATCTGTTGTCGAGCTCCTGCTCAAATAGGTCTTCTTTGGCAAATAAATTGGAAATGCCATGTTTGTTTCCAAGTAGACATAAGGCGGCAATGACTTGTAGAAAAGACACCAATGAGAAGTTCACAGAGGCACCTGAATTGCCTCAGGGTTGTTAATCCAGATATAGTATTATTTATCGTTACTGGAAACTGGGGTAAAGCAGGAGATGGGAAGGCAGGATATTAAGTCAACTGGTAATCCCAAATAATTTCCCATGATGCACACTGTACGTACACATTCTGCATTCCTGCCATCATTTCTAGCTTTCACTAATGCTGTCTCAAGGTCGCACAAGTGGCAAATCTTGTTTAAATGACTAACGGACACGATCCGATGAAATTACTTAGGATTCTATTGACTGCTTTCAGAGTGATTCAGTTATGACCCGACAAGGTGTCTCACAACCAACCAGAAAGTCACTGCAAGTCCAACATGCCACTGGACAAGTCTACTTTGAGGCCCACCACACCTCCAAAGTAACACTTCCAATCACCGGACTCAGTATCTTCCTCCAATAACTAGCTACCAGAATCCTTTTTTCTTTTGTGTTTCTCATCTCTGTGAATGGCACTGCATCAATCCAATTTCCCAAACCAGAAATCCAGAGATAAGGCTGGATTTGCCTGAGGGCGTGAGAAGAAGCAGGAGCAACTGATAAAGGCTAATTATCCTTAGCATGGTAAGCTCTTCAATCTGTGTACTTGTGTTCATACTCAAGGCCATCACCTAACTCAGGAATCTATCGGTAACTCTCTGAGACCCTGTGCCAGCCTCGCAGATCCCCTATTCTCCACTGTAGGGCCAGAGGGACTGTCACCCACTGCAAATCCAGACACATCCTCTGTTTACAAACCTTTCATTTGACACCTACTGATCATATGATAAAATCAAAATGTGTACTGAAAATAAAATGGTGGATTGAAATCCTCATGATCTGGCCCTTGTTTATTTTCCAGTCTCATTTCTTATTATCCTCTCCCTTCACTCTGTGTTCCAGAAACAGTAATTATTTGCAATAGTTCTCTGACCACACCATTGTACTTTTCTCTCTTACCTACATTCTTCTATATTTCCCACTTTGTCTAGATGCTTCCAATCCCTTTTCCCTGGCCTGCCTTTTCCATTTTGTCCTTGGCGTTCTAGCTTGGAAATCATCTTCTCCAGGAATCTTCCCTCTGAGGGCTGGTTAAGTGCCTCAGCAAACTATTTGCCATGTACCATATGGCACCCATTGGAGCCCCCCCCCCCTTCACTCGCACAGGGTCCTCAGAGTCCCCTCCCCCCCCCCCCCCCCCCCACCGTATCTACCTGCCTAAGAGCCTGAGGGTCAACAGTGTGATGAGTTCAGAGTCAGCCCTGCCCTGTGGTTCTGTGGAGACTAATTTACTCGGTGTCTCTTTCACCGCCTCCAACACTTACTCTCATTCAGGGCTGTGTATTTTCACCAAAGGCTTCCCAGAGAACTAGACTGACATCATCATTGCAGTCACCCACCAGATATAACAATCTAAGATTTTATGACTACAAAGACAACACGGTATCCTTTAGGCCCAGAAACAGTGTTTCCCACAAGCCTCAGTCAAGAAGTATTTTATAAGGACAGAAAATGATATTCTAGCTTGCATAGGGCAATCTGCTTTGTCAGATATGAGCACATGGTATTTGGACATTTTTCAAATTGTATGTTAACACAGTTCTGGAAGGTTCTCTGAATGAGGGACAGGCATTTCAAGACCAAACTTGAAAACGTTTCCCCATGGTGCTCTGAAGAACCATCTTTGTTTACGACAGTACATCCTCAGAATGGACTGAGGCCTGGTCAGCTTTGAGAAGTTTTTGAGTCGTGGCCCATGAATGAGAATATATGTTCTTTTACACTACTGTATCCAATAATTAATTTAAAAAGTGCGTATCATACACAGATGTTAAGTAAAGGTTCTCTTTTGCTAGCTAAGCGATCATACATTTCTCTTTCTTTCTTTTTTTTGTTCCTGGAACTCGGAATCACAAACCACAGACAGACCTTGCAAACAGATCTAAGTTTTATGTGATATTTTCTGGCTTTAAGTAATTAAAATCAACTAAAGCTACTGATGTTGCATATTATTATTATTTAATAAAAGACTAATGGGGGCAGAGGAAGCAATTACTGATTCACTACAAACTTTTTTTTTTTCTTTTCAGATCATTCTCCATTCACGCGTAACTCTTTTTCCAAATACATCTTTGCTTATGGCCATCCTTGCTCTTTATTTTCATGAATTATTAGTCCAGCAGATACTCCATGTAAGTGGTAAAAATTTATCAACCAAACTTAACTGCGCATTTTCTCTTTTTAATTCTAGTCCAACATTTTAACATCTCTTTAATTTCAGACCATGATCATGGTAAGTGTTTTCCTATGGTTTACACATTCCTTCAACAACTATTTCTTTTGAGTATCTACTTTATGCCAGATACTTTCCTAGATCCTGGTTATATAGAAGTGAGCAAACCACAATAAGATAAAAATCACTGCCCTCGCAGAGCACACATTCTAGTGGGTGAGTCATCAGATACAAAAGATAAACTATGTGCCATGTTGGATAACCGGAAGTCTAAGGAGGAAGTAGTATTTGACGGTAAAGCAGGGAAAGGATAGAAATGCTGGGGGCCACGTGCAATTTTAGAGAGAGGTCCTCCTCAATTTGGCCGTGAACCTTTTTTTTTTTTTCAACCTTTATTTATTTTTGGGACAGAGAGAGACACAGCATGAACGGGGGAGGGGCAGAGAGAGAGGGAGACACAGAATCAGAAACAGGCTCCAGGCTCTGAGCCATCAGCCCAGAGCCTGACGCGGGGCTCGAACTCCCGGACCGCGAGATCGTGACCTGGCTGAAGTCGGATGCTTAACTGACTGCACCACCCAGGCGCCCTGGCCGTGAACCTTTTAAAAAAACTCGTGAATGAGGCCGTCTGAAATTTCCCTTCCGTTTGCATTTGAACAACAGATTTGCAAAAATCAGTACCACACACAAGGTAATAAAGCTGTTAAAAGCTGTTTAAGAAATACACTCCTATCACTCTGGGGAAGCTACTTATAAAGGACACCCCATATTCATCTTAAAAACAAACAAACAAACAAAACCGTGCTTTAAATACTCTAAAAGGCACTGCTTTGTCATTAGCAAGTGGCAACTACTTTCTGCATAACACAGGAATGTAACTGCTTCTATGTAACAACCAAAGCAACTCACAGCCTTTCCCTTCACCAGCCCACTTTCGGTCTTGATGAGTGACCTTCTGCCTTGTTACATCTCAGCTCGCTTTAAATGCAAACTGCATAATCTAGGCACAAGCAAGGGAAGGTGAGAATACACCAAGAAACCCAAGTATAGATTTCACATTATTTAGAATCGAGCTAAAGCCACACAACAAAGACTCTACAACCTGGGAGGGTGAAGAAAATGAAAACGTTTCCAAAGGTATTTATTGAGACATAGTAAAGATGTACATATTTTTACAGGATTTTAATATTAATTTACATTTCTTTAAATTATGTAGGCCCCGATAATCTATACTTTACTAATACATAACAGAAACCCTTGAGCTGGACTGTGAGATTTCCAAAATGCCACCATAGTTGCGAGTCAAGATGCAACTTTGGTGCGTGATGCTTCAATTTGTTTCTGAAGGAAACACTGAACGCCATATTCACTGAGAAGATAGGCTCATCACAGACAAATTTGCTTAAAAGAACAAAGACAAAACAAAACCCAGCAACTTCAGACTGGAGCATGCTCTTCACGCTATTTTGAATCTTAGCTCACCAGAGACTAAGAAAAAAAAAAAAAAAGCACGTTTAGAGGGTTATCTACTTTTTGTGCGCCAAATGCATGGCTCTAAAATCTATTTTTTGCCTCGGAATTTGACTTACAAACTTTCGTAGGGGTGTAGTGACTTAATCTTGTATGCTATATTACTATAGTCAGGCCACCTGCTTTTCTATTTTTCAGGTGCAACCCAAGGTGGTTACCTTCCCTGGTGATAAACCAACTTGTGTACATGTAGTAGCCGAAAATTCCTTTCAGTGACCAAATTACTTTTCAAATTGGTTTACAGTAAGGCACAATAGTCCATGTCAACAGAAAGTGGGAATTTCCAAAAGGGGTTGTCCTTCCTGTTTGCTTGTTGGCTTATTTTTGTTTGTTTGTTTGTTTTTGTAGATCAGAAAGCTAGAGGATCTTCTGCTCCTAGCATAGGAAGGGCAGAGTTCTAGACTGAGCATGCTCAAAGTTGCATGACACGCTGCGAGCTCGGCCACATTGGCTTGTGCCATTATTGTGCCAAACTGTTCTCTGTCAACCTAGCTTCTAGGTTTTATGCTTGCAGTCTCTTCTGAACACACTATCAGGGGAGAAGATGTGTGTGGGGAACAGCACTAGGTGATGTAATTGGTGACCCTCCCTTTGCCCTGTGAAGGGGTATTCCTCTCTGTACCTGCTGGTTTAGCAGCATCAGAAGCCTTGCTTGTTTGATATGGAAAAAGAATGAAAAATCTAGGTATAATGCCGCAATTCTATCATTTAAAGAAACTGGCGACAAAGATAATTTCGTTTTATTCACAGTAATAAATATTTAAAGTTTTAGTGCACAAAACATAATTATTGATAGCCAGTGCAGCTCTTTGATTTTTTTAAACTGCTATTTTCAAGCTAAAGGCCAATATAAATGTAAGATTATTATTAGTATTATTATCATTGTCATTATTATTAAAAGTCTTGCAACCTTACTTTATCTGCACCAGTACCTGGAGCAGAGAGAGCCAAAAGTTACAAAATTTAAAGAATATGTTGAAGGTTCGCATGATGAAATCACAGCCTTACAATCTGCAACATTGGATCTCAAGCTCTTTGTGCCCGATGGAAGTATGGCCTTGGCATTCAGTAAAGAAATACGGGTTTATAGCCTGCAAAATGAAACCACATTTCCATAGTGAATGCTGCGATCAGTGTGCAAAGCACTGATCTCTGGGAGCCACCGAAGCGATCACGGACCAGCCTCTGGTTAGGGGCGCTGCCTACGGACTGGACTCCTGGTTCCACATTATGATATTTTAAACACAGAACTACAGGTGCACACCCCATTCAAACATTCCTAGATCTTGAAGTCTTAAATTCCCACAAGGGAAATCATGTCATACGAAATGACAGGAGAACCTGTATCGTGTTCCTAACGTGGGCTACACACCATGAAAAAACAAAACAAAACACATGCACACACGGCGATGACAGGTTCTCCTTGCAATGAATGCAGGTCATTGTGCAGAAACGGTGCAGACAGAAATGAAGGCGCAGGGGTCTCTAAGGGAGAGAAACTGGACTGACGCATTAAGACAGAGAACCAGATACTACTTCACTGCTGCAATTTCGGTCTTGCTCCCAAGATCTGGCTCACTTGCCAATTTATTTTATGATGATATTCTAGGTAAAATTTTCATCGATTCACTCCTTCCTTTAGAAACCATCTGGGCATTCGCCTTCCGCCACGGAAGACCTTTCGTTTTTGCCACGGCATCAGGAATGAATGCACTTAGCTTGACGTCAAGCCATAGTTCGCTCGACGTGAATTCTAAGCCATGTTCACGGCTTCTCCTAAGAAAGTTTGGGTACTATTTGCTTATGATTTTAATGAGACTATTTTCCTCTACACGACTTACACATATCGGAAGGTCAAACTCAAAATAATGTTAAGTAGTCATGAATATGGCTCTTAGTTTCCTCCAGGAGAACTGTAGAAAGGGTACTCGAGACTTCAACATACATTTCACGTTCTAAGTAAAGGTCCCACAGTCTTTCTCAAACCTTCTGCTTACGGTTGGATGCACAAGTAGTTGCCTCATATAATTACTGGAATTATTAAGAACCCAAATAAAACACAAGCTTTCTTTTATTATCATTGTTTTCTTATTGCAACAAATACTCAGTTTCTTGCTGATGCAGTATTAAGCTTTTGATAGCTTGAATTTTAAATTTGGTCATCTTAAGAATGATCACAAAGGTTTTTTTTTTTTTTCATTATCTACAGATTTTAACCAAAGTTACATTGTAACACACAAACGCTGTCTTGTCTTTAAGGCACAACACATCAGTATGAACATTCTGTTTGCCAAACTTAAAAAAGAGACATTTCAGACTCCCATTTCCACCCCCCGCTTACCCCCTTCCCCCCCCAACAAATGAAAGAAAAATTGCATCCACTTTCAAAGTCAGCTGCTAATAAAGTCACAGTAAATTATTTTCATCAATAATTTACACAAATTACAGGTCTAGATAGGATTGTCCTTATACAGTCTGAGTGCATTCCAATTCAGATTTTCTGGGCTAGGTAGGCTAAAGTCAGATTCAAACCTCAGGGCTGAGAAGATCTCCCATTTTGAGGAATGTTGTTGAGCACCACCTTGTCGGACGGAGCACATGTTGGTACTTTGCCAGGGTAAGAGTTCTTTGCTAAAGCTGTTAATTCCAGTTAGGACTTGTTCGGTGTGTACCAGCAACCTCCACAGATTTTTTTTTTTTTTTTAAACATTAAAGTGTTGTAAATATAAGACCATAGAGCTTCCTTTCTGTAGCACTAAAGTTTAACTTCCATTCAGCAATCTGAATTCTTCATTCTGGAACTGTCATTCCAAATATGATTTCATCCTTTAAGACAATTTATATGTGTAAAAGCCAGAGGCATTGAATCACACATAAAAATTCAGTGTACTTGAAATATATATATATAAAAAAAAAATGGATCTCCAGCTAGAGAACACAGTTACAAATACTCTAATTCCAGTGCTTGATGTAGAGCCAAGAGGTCTGAGTGACTTGAAATCCTCCAAAAGGGCATGTTGTGCTGTGTGTTGACAGAGGGAGGTACGGGGGAGAGAAGGGAAAGGAATGGAGAGAAATCGTAACTATTGTCTCAACGAAGCAACAGTAGACACAGAAACGTGTGGTTCACCCACATTCAAGGGAGGCATGATTGTATTTGAAGGCTTGGTAACATCAGTATCATACTGTCTTCAAATAAGAGAGAAATAGATCTGAACTGGATTTGAATATTTGTAAAAGCAAATACTGAAATTTCTAAAGTGGTTTAGTATTTATTCTGGAACGTATCATTACCAAGATTAGCATCTGGGGGTGCAAGCTGAGCATCAAAATCCTCCCTGGCTGAGGGGACGCGATTTTTAACCACAACACTCCTTAGGGCTCCCCTCTCAGTTAGAAACAAAATTTTGACAATGACACACTTCCTAAGTCCCAGGCTTTTTATCTATTTGAGAGGAAGAGGGTGAATTCTTTTGTATGTAAAAAATAATTTGAAGCTGGACTACGTAAGGTAGAAAACAATGCAGGGATAATCAATCTTCTTCCTTGTCTCAGGTAAGTAATAACTTAAGCCGGTAGCATTGACTTAACTTACTTCATGGTGTGGGACTGAGAGAAATTTCGCACTCCGGCATCCATTCACAATAGGAGCGATATGTACCCGAAGGAACAATGGGCTCTTGTGGGGAAAAATATGCTTAGACATTACAATGGTTTGTGGCTCTCCAAAGATATACCAGGATACGGTATATGTATGGTAAATTTCATGACAAAATGTGATTAGAAAAAAAAATGTTGAAAAATTCGCCATTATGGACAATAATGAAAACAAAGAAATAATGCACTATAGCAATTAACAAAGTCAAGCATTACTTGTAATTTTGGGCTGATGGCACCTTATAGAATATATATGCATGGAATATATATCTATATATACAATGGAAATAAATATATCCATATATATAAAACAGGGAAAATATTTTAGTATAAAAGTTAAACATTCAACTAATAATCACTATTGTTATAATTCTTTGCTGTCCAGTATGGTAGCCACCAACCCTATGTGTCTAGTGAACACTTGAAATATGGCAAGTCCTGTCCAAAATGCATACTGAATTTCAAAGACTTAGAATACAAACATCACATTAGTAATTATTACATTTGTTAGGTGTCGAGTCAGTAATATTTTACGCATAGTGGGCTAAAGTATATTACTAAAATTAATTCTACCTGTCTCTTTTTACTTTTCTTTTTTTTTAAATGCAGCTTCCAGAAAACTGAAAAGTACAATAATGGCTCACATTATATATTCCTATGGGGGAGTGCAGTTATATGTTCTTAAACTTTCAACTTTCTGCTAAAATTTGCAAAACAAAGCATGTTTCTAGGTCCAATGAAAGCACAGCTATTCACGTAAAGTAACATTTTGTTTTTCCATTCAGCTCAGATCTATTTATAGTAACGACATAGTACTTAGTACTTTGTATTTCTGCGCATGCGGTAACAGCCACATCCAAAGAAAAGCATGCATCCTGGATACTAGAGGAACCAGCCACCTGTGTTTCAAAACAGAGCTGTAAGCCTTCACCATCACCAAAACTGCACCTACATAAACAACCATTTGGAAGTAGCATTCTAACCCAGGTTCTCATCCACTTGGAGTCAGGCCTTTTTCCCCTGAAGTTTCAGGTGTAAAGCAGAGGGGAGGACAACTGTTGGGTCACATCCTGTTTTTCACACCACGGGCAAACGGTGTAGACTCTCTACATTTTCATTTTCAAAGGCATATAACATTCCTGGTTTGGAAAAGCGAATTTTATTAGCCCTGACCTAGACAGATGTGAATTTCGCGTAAGCTGCAAGAGTTGCAAAATGTGTGCGGCAGTGGCTGCATTGACTACTTGTTGTGTGTTAATTCTGGTGCCAACATGAAAAATCGAAACAAGATGGACTCAGGCCATTGACAAACTCCAGAAGTTATTTCAACTGTGTGCAACGAGGGGGATTCTATGTAGCAGTCCACACTGAAAGTGGTGTTTCTTGAGGCTGCATCCCTGGCCTTCTACAGAACGTCCTGGGGGGGGGGGTGGGCAGGGTGTGGTCTGGGGTCACTGACACGGCTAATTGAGACCGAGAGCTCTGCGGGCGTCAGAGCCTGCACCAACTCTCTCAAGGTTATGGAAAAGCAGGAGATTTTTCAATTACGGCTTCCAATACTTGACCAAACCTTCTAAAGTAGAAGCTCCTTCTTCACTTTGCTTGATTTGAATGATCTACAAACATAAATCACGTTTTTTATCTTTCTAGTATAGCTATAAATTTTCTTAAGCCCTCTCCCTCCTGTTTTTCGAAAAGAGACATCAGGTGAACACAGCAGCACATACAAGTGTTTCAGTGAAGGCTTTATTCGATGATGATTTGAGGTCTCCTCAGGATAAGGACAACATTCTTTTTATGTAAAACAAGATAAGCCAATGTGTTGCTGTTTAAAAACAGCAGTTATCATTTTGCTTTATTTTATGAATTCTATGATTTTTATCCTGGCCAGATGATAGATATTTTGCGGTCATTCAGTAAAGGAAGCATTAGATCTCAGTGTTGTTTCGACTGATGGTTTGGTGTCTAGGACCAATCTTGGAATCACTCCTCTTTTGATCTTTTGACCACTTAATGATCTTTTGATAATTTCATGGTTTTTAACTGCCTTAGTTTCTTCTTCAGAAATATGGGCCAGATGAAAGGGCTTATTTAAATACCTAGGGCCTATGAGGTCTCCTGAATATGTTCAACGCCAGCTGCTTGGCTGCAATCACACACTGACATCTCACTAAAACAGACAACATTCTTCTAGACGATACGAGGCATACTGCCTCTGAGTCTCTATGACAAGTTGGCACCAAAGGATCTGAATAATGCACGTCATTCCAATAGCCTTTATTAATTTCGCTAGCATGGTTTTTCTTCAGCTATTAAAAATAGCCTCAGCATTTATCACCACAGAACACGCTTACTACAAGGCGTTCACCAGGACCATAGGGCATAAAAGCTGGGTGAGCAAAAAGGGAAGAACTGAGTCACTCATGTGATTTCTATGGAGCTCATTAAACTTATCAGGTGGACCTTCGTGTTTAAAAATGGTTCCCCTCCCCCCCATCTTTCTTAAAGATCACTGGATCTGTGTGCATGACGCACGCACGTAAATAAACCTGACTGAATTTTCCTACATTTCTATCAAATTTCAGGCAAAAAATGCTAGACTCCAAATGGTTTATTTGAATGTAAGTATCGACCTTCTCATGCTCTTTACTGCTTTGCATCTATAAATTTAGATCATTTGTCAAGCTGCCACTGGGCCAAACTACAGGAATGCAAACACAAAAGCTTGCATTAGAAGTTATCACACCAACATTGTTTGAGACAGGTTACCTTTTTTGCTGCCTGTTCTTCTTCTACACCATCCCCAATTACAACATATACTACTTTTCTGCCAAACCTTTGCATTATTCGTTCAAAGCAACTTTCTTTCCCTGGAAGATAAATGAGATAAAGTTCAGAGTGAAGTTACCTGGTTAGCGGCATGTTCTTCGTCTCGGCCATCTCCAATCACAACATAAGTTATGTTAGTGCCAAACCTGGACACTATACGCTCAAAACAGCTTTCCTTGCCTGAAAAACAATGCACTGCTTATTCTTCCAGCCACTGCATTCATTAACCTAAAGATTCATAAAGTGTTAGGTTAATTTCTCTCGAACATCAATCACTTAAACTAGCTTGCAACCTCTGGGTTTACGAAATCAACCAATATGTTTGAATAATGTCAGTCTTCACTTGAGACAGATTATTAAACAAATGTGTCTCACACTCCACAAAAGCCAGTAGGGTTAAGCATCTGGCCCAGAGAAAATGTCAGCGTCTTGTACATGAGTAAGAGAATTCTGGAACAACTTTGATAAGCAACTGTGAGTTTTAATATCTATTTGTTTAACCCTGCGGATCAATTGTGTCTCGTCTGAGCAGTATAGACAAGTTGGCTAAAAACAGAATTGTAAAAAAAAACTGAAGGCTGATCTGTAAGGAAAGAGGAAATACTAAGATGTAAATTTACCTTGATAAAAAAGATAAAAAAAAAACTCCCTTCTTCAAGTGGCTAGGAGCTAGTCTGTTCAGATTACTTGTACCAAGGTGCTGTCTGGGCCACAGCACTGGTGACACCCGTCTCCTCTGATTGCACTATGAGAATAACACCGTGGAATTTCTACACGTTCTTCATTTTACAACACTGCCATAATCCTCTGAATTTCATTCCCAGAATGTTCATGCAGTCATGGCTATTTTTGCATTTTTTTTTCTTAATCTGATAGTTCAGAACTCCAAAAAATACTAGCTTAAAGGGAAAAATAAGAATGATTGTGGTTTTTTTTTTTTTTCAGATTAAATATAAGGAACAATTTGACCAATAAAAAAGAATATTATCCTTCCTAGAAGAAATGTTTATGCTGGTGTCAAATTATTTGATTTGCCAGAATGGAAGACAAAGTGTGATACATTAATCCTGCGGCGTAAATACATACATTTATGTAAGAAGTGAATGGGATTGGTATCAGGGTTCTGAACTGTATGTAGTGCCGTGACAATGTGGAATTGACATCATGAAGGCTTGGCTCTCTTTAACTATCCTCCTGGAACAGCTGCAAATGGGGGCTCTTTCTGCCTGTGCCAATATCAAAACTCGGCGAGACCCAGGGCAGGTTATTTTTGGTAGGGGATTTTAGGATTCTGAACTCTTGTCAAGGTGCCAGACCCTAAGTCTGTTGACCTTCAGGGTGCATTAGACAACCTGTTTCCCCAGTCATTTCCTTGACAGACAGTGGAATACAGGAGCTGTTTTCTTTTAACTCTTTCAGGACAGCAGAAGTCAGGAAGTTCTGTTTTTGAAAGATGCTTAGAGACTTGGTCTGTGAAAGGCAGTTAAAACTCCAAGATGGCTCCGCAGAGAGATATTAAGCAAATGAACAAGGCTGGAGTTCTTTGGTTACTGATTGAACATTTTTGGAAATGTGTATTTCTAGCCATTCGTGGGTTATAATTCATGAAATTGTTATTTTTTTTTTCTGAAGTGTAGGATCCTACTCAATCCATCCGGCACTCCCCTGTAATGTCAAAAGAGTATTTTATCTTAGATCTAGATTACTGCATCTGCAAAGAGGCAATTAAGATATTTAAGATATTAAATCATTAAGGTATTAAATGCCATGGCTAAAGACACTGTCTAGTATTTAGAAAACACGTGTTGTCCTGAAGTGTAAATACAAACACATAAGTAAGCAAATAGAATTGTCCAGATACTGAATTCAGAATTTCACTGGGCAACAGTTTTCATAAAATTTGCACACATACATTGGGTTTCAGGGTACTTTGTTATTTGCACTCCATTCAAATTTGCTTGATAATTTAATAGCAAAACTCATGGAAGAGGGAATCATGCAGACAGACATATTAAGGAAATCCCCCAAAACCCAGCTGTGAGCACATTCCACACAGAGTTGGAAGTAATTGTCTTACCTATTTTAGTTGCACTGTAAATATTCTCAATGGGGAAAGCACCTCCTAAACTATAGAGTAGAACCTTCGCGAGAGCTGGGATCAGTTGGGTTGTCGTTACCAAGACATTTACGCAGTTACTCCTAAGATAGGGAGGAAATATGCATAGTTGTTTTCCAATACTAAATAATTTCGAATGGCACAGATTTTAAACTGTCACTGTGGTCTTTCAATTCCATAATAAATGGGTCCTGATAAGCTAACCTTTAAACATCAACAGTTATTTATGGAGTGCCTGCTATCTGGAAGGTACCATGATAGGTGCGAGGAATACATCCCCAAATGGGGGAAGTGGAAGAAAATGGGCAAAACGAAGTCATGGATGAATGATGTTTTTGTCCCCCTCCCCTGCCCCCCACATCCCAGAGATACAGGAGAGACACAATAGACACCTGCAATATGAAATATGTTCTATAATAAGGATCTCCTCAGGCTCCTGTGGAACCTCAGAGAAGAATACCTACCTCAGCCAGTGGCAATCATGGGAAGGTTATCAGAGGGATGGCTTAGCTCTAAGTTTTACAAGTATCCAGATGAGGTAATTTTTTAGGGTGGTAAGACTCTATGTCTCAGGGTTTTCAGAGCCTGGAAAAGTAGTGGACATAGGCAGAAAGAAGGTAATGGGATGGGTAAAAGTAGTTTTTGGATTTTGTGCAAGAAATAGCCCAGTGTCCCAGTCAAGGGGCTGACAGATGGGGATTCTGGAGAAGAATGAGAGGGCCCTTATTTAGTCCAGAAGACGTGACTCTCTGAATCTCCTTTCCAACAACAACATAGGGTTGCATTTAATGGACCCAGTTTTAATCCATCTATACAGGCCTTCCTCTTTGAAAGTAACAATCTTCCATTTTACAATTTACAGTGGTTTCTTTCACAGTCATGTTGCAGGGAGATAAAGGAAACACCAAGAGAGTGGGAACTGTGAGGCAGAGATCTGGAAAGAATGGACTGTGGTCCTTCCTTCTGGATTATGGGAAAATTGAGCCATCCTGCCTTGAGGGGCTTACACCACACACATGAAACTGGGACTCGGATTGCCTTTCTCTACTGGTATTTTGTAGCAGGAGCCTTAAATACGTATTAGTAAGGGCCCCTAGAATTCTCTGGATTGATTGTCAGAAGCCTGGTTTCAACAGTAAGTCAGAAGAGCAAGCTGAGTGTCAACTCTTCATGGGTATGTATATACTGAGTCCCCAGTACACTTAATATCATGCTTTATATTCTTTAGACATATCCTGTATAAAGAAAACCTACATTTTATTCAAAAACAATTATAAAATCTTTATAATGACAGCCTTTTAAACATTTCCATTTGTAAATTATTTCCAGAGGTACCCTGATCTTGTAACAGAAGCTCTAACTCCTGGAGACAAATGATGAGATTATCACTTATATGGGCTAAAGAAACAAAGCCTTCGAGAGGCAGAACTTTAATAAGCACCACCAATGCAATCCTTAATTTTGCCGATGAGGAAATAAAGACCTGAAAAGTGATTTGCCTGCCTATCATCAGAAAGAAACTCCCCAAATAATGGCAGATTATCAGGCATAATCCACAAACACGTCACTGGATCGAAATAATATTGGGAAATCTAGCTTTGCCACTTACACCGTGTGATAATTGGAGTTATATCATTTCTTTTTTAAATGGCATACGTTGCACACATTTATAAATTACAGATTTATAAGTGGCAAACACTGCATATATTTATATCCAATTTATAATGCATTGTAACTTTCAATTCCAAACATTGCATATATTTATATATGGCATGTATATACTTGTGCGAAATATGAACAAACATAAAGAACGTGAACAGGCGAACAGCATCAATTATTTAGCCATCCAGAGATGGTAACTGGTTTCTCCATTTTGTGTGTTTACTTTCAGAATTTCTATTTGTGTACAGGTTTTTTTTTTTCTCATTAGTACCATACTTCATATATATCTAAGTTTTTATTCTACTTTTTTCACTCATTTATATCGTGAGCCTATTCATTTATGTCATATTGTCTACTAGTCCTCTTTTCCTAACAAGACAGAATGTGTGAAGACTGTATGTGGCTCCAACATAATTCTTTAAAGTGAGGCTCACTCAGTCACTGGTTTTGATTTCTAAATATTGTAAATAATGCTGCCTTACACAGAAAAATTTCCTACACATTTGAGTACGTCCTTTGACTATACTCACAGGGGAGGAATTAGAGCTGGAGGGGGCAACCTCTGCTAAAGACTCTGATATATAATTCTGCCATTTTGTAAAAGCCTCTGTTTTTCTGATATCCTAGAAATTCTGTAAAAAAAATTACCAATATGGTCATCCCTGTGGATAGCTTAGCAAATTTCACGTCATTTAAATCTTCAATGTGTAATGACTTATTTTTCCCCTCCTTTTCCTTGTTAATATTTTTATTTCTGAAAATCACATACCCATATAGTTGCTTTAAGGCCATGCATTTACTAATAATCTCTCTATATTATGGATAGCACACATATAATCTACACAACAAGGTAATAGCCTTGGTTTTTAACTATCTAGAACTCTTTTAGAAATAATGAAAGCCATTGACCACCTCCGCAGGGAAATGCACATGCCCCTACATTTTGCACACGATTTCAGGGACTTAGGAGGCCTTACATCCCAGCCTCCTTGACCCTTCATCCCCATATCACCAGTTACAGAGATCACAAGGCAGCAAGTCCCATTTTAAAACAGCTTCAACTGTGGGACAATTCTTCCTTACACAGACCTAGAACCTTCCTTCCTAGGATTCCTACTCATCCCTCCCAATTCTCTCCTTTACAGACCAAAGAGAGATGTTTATTTTTGGCCTAACTGCTCAAACAATTGACATCGGTAATCGTGTTCCATGTAGGACTCTTCTTCAAACTAAACTCCTTGGTTCCTCCCTCCAACTGTTCCTTTTATGTGGTTTCCACAGCCAAAAACCCTTCTGGACACTTTGCTGGTCCAACAAGATGTTTCAAATATGTCTGAGCGCCTGCTGGAATGTGGTGCCCAGAACTAAAGCAAAGTACTCTGTTCTGGCTTTCCCAGCCTGACCCAGGACACTACGGCTCCCTTCCCGCCCCATTTATCCTTCCCACCATCGATGTGGTTGCTGCCGGTGTTGCGGCTAGAAGCCACGTGCAGGATTTCAGGCACACACATTTACTTCCATGCTCTAATCCGGGACTCTCCTTTTACCCTGCCAAGGCTTTCTGTATCCTGGTTCCATCAGTCCACATAGTCTTTCTCTGCATGTGTGCTACTTACAGGTTTGCTAAGCATGCTTCTACTTGCCCACCTAACTCAGAAGTAAAATGAGGGAACAGGATGGTGCGAAGATTCATCCCCACCTCAACTAGCTATCACTTTCCAGGTTTATATTATTTTATTAGGTAGCATTTATGGCACACGCCATACCCATGTAGTCAGAAGTCTATTCAGGTCTATTGCCTGTACCAGTAAGTCAGTATTTCTCTGTTTAGCTCAAACAACACAAGGGTTACAAGTTCTTCAAAGAGGCTTGTCTTACTATTTTGCTGCATTTAAATCACGTATATTATCTATAATGGCCTAAGACACTTTAAAATACGCACTCTGTGGGTAAACTACATGCTCCTGTTTGATTGCGAGTCACATGACCTTCCTGTGGCGACTGCCAGTAGTTATGCAGAAAGAAGGGTAAAGAGAAAGGATCTCCTGGCTATTCTGAGAAGCATCAACTCCCAGCTGCCACCCCCCATACACCTCCCCCTCAACGTACATTGAAAATACTAGATTCACTACATTCTTAGGTTCCTTCAAACTCTAAAATACTCTAGGAATTAAAAAAAAATGATGCATATTACACTATTAAAACTATATCTTGAATATAATAAATATAGAAACTGCAACAATACCACTTACCTAGTACTAATAATCGATAATGATTTAAGTGCATTTGTTAGCCAGGAGTCTGTCAGACCTTCAATCTCTGCCCTCAACTGCAACCATGCGTCTCTCTTGGCAGGGCCAAGGAGTCCTGCAACGATGAAAAGCAAGGTAGAATCAACAGATGAAAAGTTTTCAGGAAAACCTAGTTTAGCCTCCCTTCTGTCCAGTATAGATAACATCGGAAGCCGAGAGAGACTGACTTAGATCAATACTGATCCTTCGTTTCAGAACTAATTACTCCTTCACCCAACAAACATTTACTAAACAACTCAGGTTTCAGGTACTGGGCCCCAAACTGGGGATGTAACAGTGAAAAAGTGGGTCTCGGTCTCTGTACTCACTGAACCTAGAATCTGGCACGGTGGGCACCCACCACCTGAGGAGCTGCGACAGTTCCCGTGCCTGGGTCCCACTCCAAAAGACAGTGATAGAATAGAGCTGGAGAAGAAGGTGGGGCTTCACCAGTCTAGGGATTCAAACTTCAAACACTCTGGCTATCTGAACATGCTTCACTTCTTAATAATCACAATCATTACCACTTTTAACCAGCAATGAGGACATTATCCTACGTTGCCAAGTAGTACCGAAGCTATCACAAATACTCTGTTTTTAAAAAAGGCAAGAACTGCGCTTGAAATTCGGAAGCATACGACACGGTTATAAACAATGGTTAAAGCTGCACTAATGTTGGGGTAAGAGAAGAAGCAGGCATGCTATCTCTTTTATTTCAAAAGCCCTTGTTTTTATGAAAAAAATAAGATCATGCAATCCACCAGAAATAAGTTTCTTATTTAAATTGTATTTCAGGGCATCAGGAGCACATACACAGGTAGATGATTTTTTTAAAATTTTTGTTAATGTTTATTTATTATTGAGAGACAGAGAGAGAAGAGCACGAGCATGGGAGGGGCAGAGAGAGGGGGAGACACAATCTGAAGGAGGCTCCAGGCTACGAGCTGTCAGCACAGAGTCTGACGCGGGGGCTTGAACTCACGAACCGTGAGATCATGACCTAAGCCGAAGTTGGTCGCTTAACCAACTGAGCTACCCAGGCGCCCCAGGTGGAGGATTTTTTAAATCAAAATTTCTATTTTTTAGCAACTCATTTGTCCTTATTTCAATATAGCGATGCTAACAGATTAGCACAGAAAAATGGACTTACATGTCACCAAACTTTTAAAGCTATAATACTATTTATTACTCATCTTGTTCATTTTTAAATGATTTTAGTATTACCCTTCACGAGGGAAACAATGTCACGTCTGCATGATAAAACTTAGTTCAGATTTCTCAAAGGAATTATTTCAAAATTAAGCATATTGCCCACAATTGATGTGAAAGAGAACACCTGTTTCTTTGATTTTACTAAAGTGTCCTACATAGAGCTTTAGAGGGAATTAGGAAACCGGAATTGTCTGCTCAGGACCCTGGACAAGTCAGAAGTCTGCCGGGCCTATTTCTCACCGGGAAATGAAGATCTCTCATTTCTGTTTTTTTTTAATGTTTATTTATTTTGAGAGAGAGAAAGAGAAACAGAGCACAAGTGGGGGAGAGGCAGAGAGAGAAAGACACAGAATCCGAAGCAGGTTCAGGCTCTGAGCTGTCAGCATAGAGCCCCACGCTGGGCTCGAACTCACGAGCCATGAGATCGTGACCTGAGCTGAAGGTGGACGCTTAACTGACTTGAGCTACCCAGGAGCCCCGCAGATCTCTCGTTTCTAAGATCCTTTTTGGTTCTAACAACAACAATAATAACGTGAGTATTGATTATGGTTCTACATGTTTTCTTTGTTCTCTTGTAGCTACTGAGTATCTACTAAGCACCTAGGGCTAGCTGGACACTGGGGATACATGATGAACAGAAAACACAGCCCTGCCCTCATGACATGCGTGGTGTGTGTAATAATATATACTAGAGATGAAAATGTTACTTACTGTTGTGTATTGTATTCTATGATGTGTATATAAATACACATTTGTATAGTATGCATAAGTATATATAGCTTATCATTCAGTATTAGATTCTGATTTAAACTCCTCAACCATCCGTCCTTTAAAAAGAGAAAGAGAGAGAGAGAGAGAGAGAGAGAGAGAGACAGAGAGAGACAGAGAGACAGAAAACCCTGGGAGAAAAAATTTATATGACTTCATAGCTAATCTTAGAATCTTGCTGACCTACAACTGATCGTAATAATAGAAATAATTATGGTTTATTTTACCAAGAAGAACATCCAAGATTTTAGTTTTGAGGTCATGAGTTGTAATATCACCCATATATATGAATGAAAATAAAATGGCTTAGATATAACCCACAGAGTATCTGAACATTTAAAGACCATGATGGGGTGCCTGGATGGCTCATTCGCTTAAACATCCGACTCTTGATTTCGGCTCAGGTGTTGATCTCAGGGTTCATGGGTTCGAGCCCCATGTTGGGCTCTGTACTGACAGTGTGGAGACTGGGATTCTCTCTCTCTCTATGTCTCTCTGACCTCCCCCACTCATACTCACTCTCTCTTTCTCTCTCAAAATAAATGAATAAACTAAAAAAAAAAAACATGATAATCACATTTAATACTATACATGGGAAAGATACACTGTCAGATAACGTGCAATTACAAAATATAGACTTAAGTCTTTGAAATGACATAAAGCACTGTTGATATTTATTTCTAAAAGAATTCCAGAAAGGTAATGATGACTAACAACTGTGCTCTAATGGCTGGGGGCCCTCGCTTCTAGACAGGTCTTCCCGCTGCCTCAATCGCTTCCTCTGTCTGGTTTACACTAACAATGTCTGCTGATGAGGGGTAAGCGAAATGCCCTGCTGTAAATCTTAACCAAGTATCTGGGCCCAAAGAATTCCCAGTTCTTTTGGCAGAGATGCACATTTTATCTTGCACTTACATTTTTTTTTTTCTGCTACCAACTCTAAGGGACTTAGAATTCTGACAGAGTAGTTCAGCATGAGCGCTTGGTAATTTACCTTAGAGTAGGATAGCCTCTAATACGGAACACGGCACTACAGTTCAAACCCTACCTCTGTCTACAGTAGCTTTATTAGAGTTAAAGAGCCGCACATACCTCCAACATTGTTCTTGTAGGTGTTGTATAATTCTTTTACTCTTCTGTAACGAAAAGCCAACTTCCTCATCCAGTCAACCCCTCCTCTTACACCTGTTGGCAAACAAAGGTTTGCACTACTTGCAGCTGCATGGAAGCCATCAGTTGCAAAACTGTAGGTACTGTAACACCCAAAATACATTAAAAAGAAATAAAAGAAATAATTACATGTGCAAAACTCCGCAGCCGAATTTCTGTAGGAAATAGCATACTGAAAGGCATGGCTTACCTTAAGTCTTGCCCATTATCATCAGAGGAAACATCATCTATGTGAACTTGATCACACTCCTGTTAAAAACATTGGAAAAGTTATTTGTTTTTCAAACGATGTCTGTATGGTGTTGGAGGGTCTTCCAGCTTTCCATTTGGCCAGGCTATGGCCAGAAGGTGGCAGCATTTGCCCATCCATCCCACTGCCGGCCTGGGGAAATGGCATCATTTCTATTCTAAGCCCAGAAGAGTGCCATAAAAACAGGTCTGAAAACATATGCCCTGTAGGTTTCTTTAGAGCCGTTTAAAATTTTTTAATCTTAAAATTATGGATAAGCAATTACCTTTGAGTCTCTACAGGAATGACTGCTGTTCACTTCCAGCCATCTCTGTTGTGCATACTTAAGTATGGGAATAACGCTGATCTGAAGATACACAGAATTCGTTTGGTCTGAACCTCAGGTGGTTACTATTCTTTGGTATTTGTTGAGCAACAACAGAGGGGCCTGATGCTTATGGTGCCCTGTGAGACTTCTGTGACTTCCTGCCTTTTGCTGGGCCAGGGATACCATGAAAGAACCATGCTGATGTTATTTTAAAAGTCCTGGTCTCTCAACGCAGAAAAAAGCTAATAACCACACAAGTCGACGTTTTCTTTTTTTTTTTCACTTTTGTTCAAGTTTTGAAATCTTTAAGCTGAAAACAATACTTAGAAACAAAGGGGAAATAATGAAGATTTACCATCTCCAATGTGCTACAAATTCAGAGGAAAGTAAACTTGAGGTACATATACCCATATAATTGACCTGATCTAAGTTACGGTGTTCTCAGAACAAACGGTAACTTTTCTGGATAAGGATTAAATTCTTCTTTGCTGTTCTAAGAATCCTGTTCTCTCTTCAAATAATCTGAAAAGTTCCAGTGAAACAGCATGTGATCTGAAGGTGGAATCTGGCTAGGGCATTTAAAATACCGAGTACTTATGAAATTTAGGGTAGGTAAGTTTAGCCTTTTGGGCTCTTTTTCTCTACTCAAATTATTTCAGTCATATTCACAGATGCTGACTGTATACATGGTACTTACTATTCAAAATCAATTTTTAAAAATTATTAACTTTGACAATAAGATGCCATATCAAACAAGGGCTTTTCAGCTACCATTTATATTCATTATAGGACCTGGGAAGTGCCTGGTACTGAAATATTTATCATCTCCAGTTTTCTATACTGAATATGTTAGATCCTATTATCGTCTGGGGTGAACTAATTGACTCAGGCTTCTTTTAAAATATAAAATATAGGAGCGCCTGGGTGGCTCAGTTGGTTAAGCATCTGACTTTGGCTCAGATCATGACTTGTGGTTCGTGAGTTTGAGTCCTGCACTGGGCTCTGTGCTGACAGCTCAGAGCCTGGGGCCTGCTTCGGATTCTGTCTCCTTCCCTACCCCTCCCCAACTCATGCTCTGTCTCTCCGTCTCTCTCTCTCTCAAAAAATGAATAAACATTAAAAAATATATAAAATATAAGGTTAGCCCAATCAATACAACTTTAGTACATAACCTGAAAATCCGGGTAAATTGAAGGTTCATGTGATTTACATAAATTATGGGTTTAGGAATTTTTGAATAAATGTCTACCAATATTCATGGGTAAGGAAGGGCTCCAAAATGTTAACCTGACCAGAAGCTCCCTGAGAAGGGTGTTTGGGTCACCTGGATATACCCCCATTTAAGGCACAATTTGGCACACAGTAATCACTCAGCAACTCTTGGTTGGCTAAATGGCAGATGTCCAGACAAATGACAGTTGCTGACAAAATTACCACAGTCATTTAAATTTTCTAAGACAATATTTCAATTATATTAAAAATAATATTCCAGATGCTATAAGGACTGTAAGAAGATATTTATACCAAGAGTGGAGGGGAGGAGAGAGACTGGGGTACAAACCAAGGCTGCAGGTGTCAGAATGGGATAGACTTTTGGAAAGGGTTTTTTTCCCCATTTTGACTGAGTATGGGTTGAAAAGAGTACAGCCCAGGGGCGCCTGGGTGGCTCGGTTGGTTGAGCGTCCGACTTCGGCTCAGGTCATGATCTCGCGGTCCGTGAGTTCGAGCCCCGCGTCGGGCTCTGTGCTGACCGCTCAGAGCCTGGAGCCTGTTTCCGATTCTGTGTCTCCCTCTCTCTCTGAGCCTCCCCTGTTCATGCTCTGTCTCTCTCTCTCTCTCTCAAAAATAAATAAACGTTAAAAAAAAAAGAAAAAAAAAGAAAAAAAAAGAAAAGAGTACAGCCCAAACTTTAACCGAAGGAGGCCTTATGCTTCCAGAAAAATCTTAGGGAAAAGTATAGGAAAAAGCAACAGTAGTGGCTATTGGATTGGGCTCTCAAGGAAAGGGTGGGGAGGTTTCATTATTAGCATGAAAATTGGAAATAAAGTTCTTCCAGAACAAGGAGGCAGCAAAATAGTTCTAAAGAAGACTTATTTTTTTATTTAGAGACGGTGACATTCTTGGTGAGTATGAAAAGTGTACTAAATCACTATCAAAATGGCATCATGTAAAGCTGCTCATTCTACTGAAATTGAGATCTTTCACCATGTAAAAATTTCCATCTGTCTTATAATAAACAGCAATAAATAAGTAAATATCCAAAAAAGTGGGGGAAATCCTTATGAATCACTCTTTTACTCCTAATTACTTAGAAGCTATTTCTATATTTCATACCTTCTCATCCTAATTTGTGGAGAAACTCCTCTGACATTTCAAGTATTAACTCACATGATTAATTTGTACATTTTACCCCAAGATTTATTTTTCACTCCTGAGGACATCAGTGTATCAAACTTACTGGACCATGAGCTCCATATTTGAAGTTATGTTTGAGATTTTTCCAAATGGAACTTCTCTTTAAATTTATGCCTAGTTAACTATGCTTGTTGACTCTGGACCCTTGCCTGAGGATTACAGTCCAGTGAAAGAAACCTGAACTTCAATCACTTACATTTTTAGAAAATTCTAAATAATTGTTCTTCAATTAGTTTTCACTCAGAGGAATTGTGCAAGGATCGTTTTGACCCAAACCTGAAATACTAAAAACAGTGTAATGCTTGGCTTCAACAAATTTCAGTCTAAAGACTCAAACATTTGTAATAATTCTGATGCTAATGTTAAATTCTTTATTTTTGTCTTACAAGGTGACCACAAAGTTGTCACTGATCTTTATCAGTCACAACCCGCACAGCAGTCTTCTCTCACTGTTGTGAAGCTGAACTCCCCGGTGCCTTCCTTTCTGGAAGTTATTCTAACTGAAATAACATTTTATTTCAACAGGGAGTGTTCTCTTCTTAGGAGGAGGAGGAGGAGGAGGAGGAGTACGATGAGCATTTGCCTTCTCTGCAGTTGGGCAGGATGTAGAGAAGTGTCTATTAGGATTTAAATTTGTATCTTTTAAAGAATTATGTGAGAGCAGCTGCCACTATATATGTTACAGTATCTACTGAAGGATTTGAGTCTCAAATTAGATTTCTGGGTTAAGAAAAGGAACCCTGAGAGGATAAATACACCAGGAAAAAAAAAAAAAAGGAAACTTAATAGGCGAATGATGGAGTTACTCTCTTGAGGAATTTGCCTCTTTGTTAGCAGAAGCAGAAATAGCTTAACACCAGTTATGTAGTCCATGATTATCTTTGCTTACAAGAGGTTTACTGAAATAAAAAATTGGGTGAGAGTAAAGTTGACTTTCAAAGTCAGATGCAGGAGGAGAGCGGATATATATGTAAGTGCACTGAACGATCTTAAAAGCTACTGTTCAGACGTTATTTGTTTTCATGCTTGTTTATAAGCCTTTGGGTCTCCTTGGGCACTTCATCTAGATGTACATGCATAGGGGTCATGGGTATGTCTGTGCACATGTATGAGAGTTTAATTAACTTATATGCAGACACTCAATCATTTCACTGATTAGGTACTTACTGTTGGACCCTAAGTTGTAGTGCTTGAGTCAAGTGGAATTTTTATCACATTTGAGAACATCACTAAAAAGCTATAATCAGAAGAGAAAGTCGATACCAGTATTTTCTCAGTTACTATTTTTACCAGAGATCCTGTCGGGTATTTTAAAAATATATTTTATATAGTATATAATCCAAAATAAAAATTCTTAAAGCACCATAGGTGACCACATGCTTCTGATATGCCAATATTCATGTCCAATGAGCTAGAAGTATTTGCAAATTCATCATATGTTACTTTCACTTTCTTACTTTAGTATTCTGTTAAAAGTTGGGTGGTAAATTTATTCCATCTGGCTTCTAGTGTGCCACTAAAAAGCTAAAAGGTTATTTATTCCATTTATTTCTAGTAAAAAATAATTAATGAAAGAAATAAAAACTCTAAAACTTGAATAAAACCACATAAAATTTCTTTTCTTTCTTTCTTTCTTTCTTTCTTTCTTTCTTTCTTTCTTTCTTTCTTTCTTTCCTTTTTTTGGGGGGGTTAAAAAGATGAATAATCTTAGAATTTTCTTTAAAAAATAAGACTCATCCATTTTAACCAACAGAAAAACAACCTAAAAGTTATCATCTTATATAAAAATTCAAGTTCCAAAGATTAAAACGTGTTTTCTATTATAATGGATATATAAAGTCATTCTGTATACTACACTACTAATAAGTAGCAGGATTAATTTAAATCAGGTTTTAGAGAGGTGATTATTTTTTCTTATTATCTAAAACTGGAAAACTTGCCTAGGAACACTGATCTTTCATATTGGCCATTAAAGAAAACAAATAAAACCTCTTTAAACAGACAGTAATTTTATTATCCAATAAAAACAGTGACTCACTGCAGAGAAAACAACACCAAAAAAAAAAAAAAAAATGATACTACCCAGATTTCCAACACATACATTTATGGGATATACTAAAACACAGAATTTTTACTCTTATGCCTCAAATGTAGCTAAAACTGGATTTAAGACCTTGTCAATTTTTAAAACTTATTTAAGACACTGAATAATTTAGCTTTTCTTTCTCACACACTTCTGCGAGGCGTGGGGGTAGAAATATGTGTTCTGGAGCCAGAGAGACTCCAGAGTTTCAAATCCCAGTTTTACCACTTAGCTGGCAGGTAACCTTAGACGTGATTTTTATGCTTGTGGACCCTACAGTTTCTCCTTGACAAAAACAATGTGATAAACATATTTATTTCAAAGAGTATTATTTCATTAATGGAAAATCCAATACAAAGTCTGTACTAGGGGTGTTTGGCCATAATCATCTCTCTTGCCATTTAGAATACGATTATAGACACTTTTATTTCGTTGTGAAACCATGAGATGAAATGTACATGTAAACATGTCACTTAAAAAATATTTCAGCGTAGTTGCATGTGACTGAGAAGTACTTCTGCTCAGTGCCCAATCTGTACAGTTAGTTCCAATTTGACCATCTGAATGCCTAATAACTTAGATCAGTAGCACCCAGATTATATACCTCGTTACAGTACTTATTCAGCTACCTTGAGGCTATCGGGGAGCGGGGGCGGGGGGGGGTGGGGGGGAGTCCTTTCATTTTGTTATTGTTGGTTTTACTCTCCCTTCGAGGTTGGGAATGAAAAGATAAATTAGAAAGAGAAAAAAATAAACGCAATGAAACCAGTCAGATGTGATATGTAAATAGCTCTAGCACCGTTTTATCCACATGGGGAGGAAATAAGGAACAATAACGTTGTCTAAAATTTGGCTTCAGGTGATCTACAAAACTTAATATCTATGGCTGTTGTCCAGCGATTAATGTGAACAGTAGCCTGGAAAAGCAAATGCTGATGGGGAGGGTATCAAATGGGTTGTATAGTATGAGACAGCAAAGCAGACAGACCTCCCCTTCTGAGATATTTTTGTTTTAAACATGTGCCAGTACATAGGTATAATTAATTAATGCAATTTAGCTTTTGTTTATATTTGTATATACATTTTCCTCTTGACAGAAACTTTTACTATTCTCTTGAGCTAATTTTTTTTTTTTTTTAGATTTCTTGAAGTTATCTGTGTGTATAGAAACCATCTAAACATTTTAACGGTTGGATACGACAGTTCCTACCTTTTTAAATTCTTACCTCTAAATCATTAAAAAATAAATGTGTATCAGCGAGATTAAAAATCATTTCCTCCATTCGGAGTCCAAGAGTTACAGCCATGGGGGGATCCTGAAAAGGAAAAATACATCCAATGAGGTAAAATTTCAGTGACTAGTTATTATCAAGAATATTTTAAGTGCATATTGTTGTGGGTGGTGGGGTGGGTAGACTATATGGATTTTTACCTAGGATCCAAAATATTTCCCAATTATCTAAAAAGGGTACCTTTCCAAAGGATAATCCAAGCCACACTAAATATACAGCTACATTTGTGAATTTACAGAAATTCATACACACGTGAAGACAACTTAGAATATATTTTCACGTACATCTATATGTATCTGAGGAGGAAGAAGGAAGCAAACTAGTTGATAGGACCCAGTTTACACATACTCCATGGAGAGTCTTTCGGAGAAAGATACCTGGATGGGGTACTGAAGAATGGAGCAGACTTGTACAGAAGAGGAAAGGACATCCCTCTAAGAATAACAGGTCATAAGTAGGAAAGGGAGAAAAATAGGACTTCCGGATGTCTGTAGGGCTGGAGCAGACACTGTTGTCTGAAGGTGGGCCAGGAAGAGTGGGTGACCCATGGTAAAACCACCCCTTAAATATCAATTGTGTTTGATCTACAATATAGATCAATATTTATTTGGATATGCATATGGTTTGGTCTAACCTGAATCTGACTAGAGATTAAGAGGGTAGGGTCAAGGATAACTAAAGGAACATTAACTCAGTAAAAGTAATCTAAGTAGAAAATATGTACCTTTAGGAGTTTAATGAAAGTAAGGGGTTAGTAAGAAGACAAGTGACTTAATTCTTGTTTACAGAAACCAAGATATTACACAGCAGCAAGAAGCTCAGACCCTAGACCACAGTTGGTACCTTCCCATGATTAACTATAGTTTAAAGCCTAGCATTGGAGGTGGAAGACTTTAAAAAGTAAGGAGAGTTTAGGGCTAGGGCTAGCGCAGTAATTCATGTACAAACATTGTGCTTAGAAAAAGAAAGAAAGAAAGAAAGAAAGAAAGAAAGAAAGAAAGAAAGAGAAAGGAAGGAAGGAAGGAAGGAAGGAAGGAAGGAAGGAAGGAAAGAAAGAAAGAAAGAAAGAAAGAAAGAAAGAAAGAAAGAAAAAGAGAGAAAGAAAGAAAGAAAGAGAAAGAAAGAAGAGAGAAAGAAAGAGAAAGAAAGAAGAGAGAAAGAAAGAAAGAAAGAAAGAAGGAAGGAAGGAAGGAAAGAAAGAAAGAAAGAAAGAAAGAAAGAAGAAGAAAGAAAGAAAGAAAGAAAGAAAGAAAGAAAGAAAGAAAGAGAAGAAAGAAGAGAGAAAGAAAGAAAGAGAAAGAAAGAAGAGAAAGAAAGAAAGAAGAAAGAAAGAAAGAAAGAAAGAAGAAAGAAGAAAGAAGAAAGGAAAGAAGAGAAAGAAAGAAAGAAAGAAAGAAGAGAGAAAGAAAGAAAGAAAGAGAAAGAAAGAAGAGAGAAAGAAAGAAAGAAAGAGAAAGAAAGAAGAGAGAAAGAAAGAAAGAAAGAAGAAAGAAAGAAAGAAAGAGAAAGAAAGAAAGAGAAAGAAAGAAAGAAGGAAAGAAAGAAAGAAAGAAAGAGAAAGAAAGAGAGAAAGAAAGAAAGAAAGAAAGAAGAGAGAAAGAAAGAAAGAAAGAAAGAAGAGAGAAAGAAAGAAAGAAAGAGAAAGAAAGAAGAGAGAAAGAAAGAAAGAAGGAAAGAAAGAAAGAAAGAAAGAAGAGAGAAAGAAAGAAGAGAGAAAGAAAGAAAGAAAGAAAGAAAGAAAGAAAGAAAGAAAGAAAGAAAGAAAGAAATCATCGAAGTTGCAATGATCTCTAAAGGAGAACTGATATAGGTTAGGTATGACTCTGGAGACACAGAAAACAAAATCCTGGAAGGGACAAATCCTCAGAATTTGAGGCCAGAATGGGTATTAACAGGGAGAAGAATATGGTTTCGAATAAAGCTGACAAGTCTAGAAGGATACTGTTGGTTTTGGCTGAGAAGTTATTTTGGAAGACTTTAGAGGGTGATCTGGGTTGAGTGGCTGGGCTAGGAGCCAGATTGTAGGGATTTGAGGAGAGAGAACCAAACTTGTGTTTTCAATGTTCTAATAAATGGCATTTCAAAAAATGTATTTAGACCTGGGGAAATTAATGCTAACTTGACTTCAATTTATGATAAGGATGAGCAACCCAACAGGCCAAGCCGGATTCATATACACCCCTAAACTTAGCAGTAGAAGCCCTTCCTCTTTCCACTCCTCCTCTGCAACAACCAATTGTCTGCCTATACTCCCTTCCATAATGCTTTGAGGAGGACACCCTAGAGTAAACATATTTGAAGTGAGTGTCAGCTTCATATATTGTAGTGATTAAAACCTAGAGAACAGGAACTGAGTCGTAAGAAACAAAGAGGTCACTGAGGTGTGCTGAGCAAAGCAGAGACTTGAGGTGGGAAAAGATGAAGAGAGGGCGGTAAGAATATGCCGGATGTCAACACAATTTTCTAATTGTTTGTATCTCTTCCTTGGAGAGAATCCAAATCCTTGGAGATTTCTGTGGATTTCATAGTTAGATACTCTCCTCTCAAAAACAGATGTTCACTCTTCACATACTTGATGGCATTTGGGTATTGTGTCCTCCAGTCAGTCGGATTCGACTGCTAGATTCATTTGTCTTCCAGTGATAGGATTGTTTGGAATGGCATACCCAAACACCAAATAAATTCCATTGGCTCCAACAAATATTCGTTCAAGAACAAAAACAGATACAGGGAGTGCCCAGTTCGTGTCTCAAGGAGTTTCAGAACTCAGAAGGATCTCTTGCTGTTCCCTTCAAGTATAGAGTTCTTCTTTTTCCTTATTTCTGTTGTGGTTGTTCATGTTTTTTGTTGTTGAAAGAAAACCCCTGAAGGCTGAATTGTTTTTCAAACTATGTATTTGTCTTTTACTGTTCAGAAATTCCTATTTCTAGTCTCCGACTCTCTTTTGGGGTAGGCTGAGGATGGAAAACTTGTAAATATTCTGTCTAGTCATGGGACCATGAACAAAAAGTCTACAGAAATATCAGGAAAAATCAAATGTAATTATAGCATGAAAACATATAATTCCATTAGTGACGCTCTCTGCTTTTGAGGAATGTTCACTGATGCAAGACAATAAAACTGAACTCCACACTACTCCATTATGTTTCTGATGATTACTGCCCTAAAGATATATATTTCAGATGGGGATTCAGAAATGTCCTATTTAAAAGACTTTCCTTCTGGAGACTCGGTTGGTTAAATTCTTCTATGATTTGGCGATTTTTCTTTTTTAAGTTTTAAACGAAATGACTGAATTTCTTATATTCATGTCTCACATTCTTTGCACTTATAGATCAGATTTATGGGGCTGGGAGAAAACATACTGTTCCTCTTTGATTGCTACTTTCATTGATTCCACGCTTCTGAAGTACATAACTCTCTACGCTACCCATGGTAGGCAAATCCATGAAGAATGCATTTTGTGCATCTGATAAGCATGCGAACACAATTTTTAAAAAACCAACAAGAATTCTCTAACAAGTAAGCATACCGTATGGTATGATGAAAACTTGATTTGAGCACCCCACTGGAGGAATGCAACCCCACGGCACGAGAAGGAGCTGTGCACTGGGTTTCAGGCTATGGACGATTCCACATGACACTCTAGGGCCAGGACTTAGTAGGCATTTTGGCAAAATATCATTTGTTCGCTGGGAAAGTTTAGGTGTGAGATTTGCCGGAGTGTGAACTCGCTGTATTTTACTAAGGTTTCCAGAGAACAAGGCCTGTTGAAAGGGGGGGGGGGGGGGTGTTGCGTCAGCCATGCCAAAGGCTTGGCGCAGATGGGTGAGGGACAGTCATGTCACGAGCCAAGGAAAACCATGTCTGTAAGAAGTGTTGATCTTGTTTCTAAGAGAATGTTTAGTGAGGGCTTACTTTCAAATATCGAGCTTCCCACCCCCATCCCCTGCAGCTTACTGAGTCACTGCAGATTACAGGACCCCATTTTTCCAGCTAAGGAGCTCCCAGACGTAAGAATCCAGGAAAGATGACCAGTGATTTGGTGGAGGGAGCCTTAGCAGGATCTTCGTAATGGCGGGCACGCTCTGCTTTGCCAGACTACTGTGAAGGGGCTGCCAGAGCCAGAAATTCCGTGGTTTTACCAGGCATTTGAGAGTTAAACATACTTCTGGACTGAACCCAAGTTTTATACAGAGATGTTTGCTCATTTTCATTAGATGTTTGTGGAATTATGGGCACCTTATGAATCAAGAGTTACTGCCTCTTTTAAGTTTAACTGTAGTGCGTGCTGAGTTTAGGGTCTGAAATGAAGTGATGGGGAAAGCAGGATAATAAGGGCACTCGCAGGGTTTTGTGGAAGCCCTGATACATATTAGACATCTATAACAATTCTAGTAGGTTCCAAGTGTCTACAGCAGAGTTTAACATGGTGCAAACTGAACTCCTGCCAGTTTACTCTGTGTACTGCTCTATGAAAATACTTAAACTATTCCCAAGACATTTTAAGGGAGAGAGGGAGAGAGAGAGAAAGGCAGGGAGAGAGAGAGAGAGGGAGGGAGGGAGGATGAAGAAAACGAATAACTCTTGGCCCTTAAATGTGTGATTCTAAGCCAGATGTTACCAGTATTTAACCAAGTCAGGATCAAGTACGGCACTTCTCTGTATCAAAATACTAATGCCTATTAGCCATGTTAGCACAGAGCATAAATTGGAGCCAGACTGTCTGTCTCGGGGCCTCTGCCCTGCACTGGGCCATCAGCTGGAATCCCTCCTCTAGGGACACAATGTAAAAATATCTCAGGAGAGGCAGCAATTATGTATTTTTAAAGAAACAGGGAGTTTTTTTTTTTTTTTTTTTTTTTTAAAGAACCAAAGCTCTTGGAACAGTTACTCCTTTGGGACAGGATGCACATTTGTAGACTTGTGGGCACAGAGGCAGAGGATATGTGCAAATTCACCGCAGAAGAAGGAAGAACACTAGTGCTATGAACTAAGGTAGGGACAACTTGTGGGTTCGTGAGGACGCATGAACTCTTCTAATCAGTGACAAGGGATGAAATGAAACTCAGTCATGAAGCGGAAGGAATATTTTTCGATTGAGATGTTTCTCCATGACGGACAGGCGGTGGGCTGAAGGGTTCTCCGGGCGGCAGGGGAGATGGGGAGGTAGCTCAGTCGGTTGAGCGCCAATTTCGGCTCAGGTCATGATCTCATGCCTCGTGAGCTCAAGCCCCGCGTCGGGCTCTGTGCTGACAGCTCAGAGCCGGGAGCCTGCTTCAGATTCTGTGTCTTCCTCTCTCTCTGCCCCTCCCTGCTGGCGCCATGTCTGTCTCTCTCAAAAATAAATAAACATTAAAAAAAAAAGAGTTCTCAAGGGGAATGGGAGAATGGTCTCCGGAACATCCATTTCGTTAACACATATTCACCGAGTGTCTACTATGTTCACATTCTGGGCAGAGAGCAGAGAATCGACTAAGCAAAGTTTCGGCCCTTGTGGGATTAATATTATTCGTGGATGAGCTACCTAACAGACAAAATCCAAATAAATATACAGCATGTCGGGTGGTTAAAAAAAATAATCAGGGTCAGCTGATGCAGAAGGCTCTGGGGATGGGTAGTGATGGCTCATTAAAATGAAGTTCAGGGAAGGCCTTTCTCAGGAGGTAACAGTGGAGGGTAACAACCTGAAGAGGGTGACGAAACCAGCCATGCAGAGAAGAGGAAGAAAGCAGGTGCGGAGGTGAGAGTAAGTCCGTGTGCGGAGCCGTGTGCGGCAGAGGAACACAGGTCAGGAAAGTGAAGTGGAGCAAACATTTGAAGAAAGAGGGAATGCTTGGGGTGGGTGGTGGCTCAGTTAGTTAAGCGCCTGACTTCTGATTTCGGCTCAGGTCATCATCTCACAGTTCATGAGTTCGAGCCCCGTGTCAGGCTCTGTGCTAACAGTGTGGGGCGTGCTTGGGATCCCCTCTCTCCCTCTCTCTGCCCCTCCTCCCCGCCCCCCATCAAAATAAATAAAGAAATAAACTTAAAAAAAAAAGAGGAAGTGCTCAACTGGTTTCAGACACAGGTGAGAAGCCCCAACACGATAAACCAGGAATCTGGCAAGGTTATTTCTCAGACCTGAAGGGACAAGCCGGTAAAGAAGGCGGCAGCTGGAAAATGGGCTCCGGAGGCTCTTCTGGTGATGGTACTATTACAGCATGAAATATGACAAAGAGAATAATCCAGAAGAGTGGGGCACTGGGGACTCAGGCACCAAAGAAGCTGTTTCCAGAGTGGATTTATTGGGTAAGTACAAGGTCTGGACCAAGGACATGAGCGGAGAAAGCAAAGAATATGCCTATAGTGTGAAGGTGAAGCAACTTTTTCCAATATTTCATTTTGTTTCCCCCCCCCCCCCACCCAGGGAGGGGGGTTTTGTGCAGAACTGAGGGGAGGGGCAGCTTTGAAGGTCTGAGGAGAGAAAAGGTTTGAAACAGCCAGCCGGAAGAGTTAATGAACCCAAGAGAGTTGGGTCTACTTGAGATCTGTGGTCACAAGCAGCTGTTGAGACACAAGTAGAGACTTGGGTGGGGTTTTTTGCAACGGAGTCTGATGCAGAAAAAGAAGGATAAGAATAGCAAGGCTTCATGCAAAAGTGGGGTTCCAGGGACATCTTGGGCTGCCGGGATGATGACGTCTAAACCCAGAGGCTCTCAAACTTGACCACACATGAGAAACACCTGTTTAAAACTCCCACTGCCCACATCATACCTCACACACCAATGAAATCCTCTTTTCAGAGGTGAGATCTTATGCATCAGTAATTTCAAAGCTCTCCAGTGATTCCGATGTACAGGTAAGACAAAATCAACAGATTAGCACCTTGCTGCTCAAACGTATGGAGGCAGAATTTGTAGTTTGAAAAGATCGCCAAGTGACTCATACGCATATTAATATTTAAGAAGCACAGATCTAAGAATGCCCATGAAGATCTGGGACAGTAGGAAGACCACAGCTGGTATGATCGTCTGGTTTCCCAAGAGTTAAGTCTCTGGGTTGCCTCCAAAGGACCCTAAGACCTGAGTCAGTCTGATCACGGAGTAGAATGCCGGTTCAGTTTCATTTTCTGGGAACTGGGCTTCCCTAAGTTATGAGTAAGAGTACATTGCTCCAGTTCACTTCCATAAAGATTACCTGTGGACTTAACTTTAGGGACCAAATGGCCCATTGTGACTCTTAGTCACATAGCCAGATCCCTGCTAAGGAGCTGGTAAAAGGGAAAAACTAGCTATTCTTTTGCTCTGATTAAGAGGATTTGTCCAAAATCCAAGGGTTTGATGTAAGCAACATATCTGTAATTGAACAGTAGTCAATAGTAAGCAATCAGAAGCCACGATGGAGGCATCACGCCATTTATCTACACTACCAACTCTGTTGCAATTAGAAGAGAATCTGATAGAGTACAGCTCACCCAAATCTGTTAAACTAAGGACAGAATACATACACTTCAAGGGGGATTACAGCAGTAGTAACATGCGATGCTTACAGCTGCTATGCTATACTATTGCTATTGTGGAGACTCTGGATCAATGGGATTTGTTTAATTTTTATTATTTTTGGCCCTTGTAGCCAATCATATGCCATAAGTACTTGTAGACACAAAAACAGTATAGCATTACTTTTGTAGTACATAGCATAGCAACCGGGTGGGAAGGAAGTAATCAAGTTGGTGAGAATGGCCATGGGAGGGTGAGCTGGGAAGCTCAGGACTGACAGCGGAGAGGAGGGGAGAGACGACAGCGAACACACCCAATAGGGGCGGCTTCTAGACTCGGCGGGGAAAGGTGAGTGGTACATGAGAGGAAGGTTGTAGAGAAGAGAGGTGAGATGTGAACCTAGAAAATGGAGTTGTCGATTTAAGGAAATTTAAGGGATGTTAATAATCTAATCTGTCCTCTCCCCCTCCTCAAGATGTAAGACTGAACGAGATTATAAACTGAGATCATAAACAGGGACTAAACTTTCAAGGGAGGTTATAGAAGGCTCCTCTAGAAGATTCTGTTTTTAAGAAACTGATTACCACTCATCTTTCTGGTATATTAGTTTCAAGTGAGTAAATGTGGTGTTCCTTCAAGATCTTTCCCTTTTCTCATGTACTCCCAGCAATAACTTGGTAAGGCTGGTCCTCAATAAAGGTGAGCACAGTGTTTGGCTACTTATGGTGTCACCTAGAGCCACTGAATCCAATAGAAAAAAAAATTCTCTGAAGGGAACATATACTCAACAGAAGAGTAATGTAGAGCTCTACAAGAGGAGTTAGTAGGCAGAACTGTCTCTCAAACTCCCTATGACACAGTCTGAGAAATGTCATAGTCTCTGACTTGGTGAGAGTCATACACATGTACCATAATTATGTACACGCTATTCACGTACACATATGTACACCCAAATACACGCACTGTGAGCAACCATGTAACACACTATCGAATTTTTGAGGCTTGCAAATTCTGTACTCACTCTCTTCGTATGTGCCTGCGCTTTCCTACAACAAGCCGAGTATCTCACATTATGAGATAAAACAACGGATATAAATATATGCAAATTTCTTTTTTTTTTAATGTTTATTTTTGAGAGAGAGAGAGTGAGAAAGAGCACAAGCAGGGGAGGGGCAGAGAGAGACAGAGAGAGAGAGACACAGAATCTGAAGCAGGCTCCAGGCTCCAAGCTATCAGCACAGAGCCCCTACACGGGGCTTGAACTCATAAGCCGTGAGATCATGACCTGAGCTGAAGTTGGGTGCTTAACCGAACAAGTTACCCAGGTGCCCATATGCAAATTTCTTTAGAAAACATTCAGTTTTCCCCAAATTCAGCTTCCCAACATACAGATTTCCTTGAAACCAGATGAAATAGGTTACCCTGTAGACTGAATGTTTATCCTGTGGTAGGCAATGTGGTGACTTTTAATGCATCAACTCACTAATCCTTCCTAATCACATTATTAATTTTACTATTCGCCCTTTTTTATATGGAAGGTCACCAAGGCTTCCGAAGCTTAAATAAGCTACCAAAATCACATCGTAGTGGGAGGGAGAGCTAGAAGTCAAAGTCAGGTTCATTCTCCCTCCAAAGCCAGAATGCGCTAACCATTATCCCAAGACAGAGGGTAACCTACACTGGGGTTAACACTGCCCTTAGGGTGGCCTCCAATCCATGGCGCCAACACTTAATTCTAATCACTTTCTTTAAATCATGTTGCTTGTCCTTAGTTGGCATGCACATAAGTCAATATTTATCTTCGTGACTCTCCTAAAATTTAGCTGGTGCCATTTCAGAAATCTTTCTATATAAGTGTGTGTACACAGTTTAATATAAAAATAACCAACTGATTTGTATTGATGGTCATATTATTTCCCCAGTGCTGCTCTTATATAAAATGTTGCTACAATGCACAAGTAGTTCGGGAAGCCTGAATTTCAATTTTACAATACTTTTCCCTGACTTGGGCTACTTCCTCTGCATCCTCCTCCATTCTATGGAATAACTCTAGAGAATCATGGCTTCATAGAGTGTGCCACATTAATGCTCCAAAGTGAATCAAATCCCTACATCCCTCCCTTCACCCCTCCTCCAAAGAAGAGGGATTACTACAGTTGATCAAGTAACATAATATATGCAAATAGAGAACAGGAACAATCTTCACAAACTCTAACAGATGATGGATGAGATGATTCCCTGTCCATGTCCTGCCAAATTTACAAACTCCTATCTGGAGTTTCTGGCAAAAACTATACAGGCCAACAGGTGCTCTGCTGTAAAGCCCATCATCAGCTTCATCAGTAGCAGAACTGAAACACCCACATATCTCACCCGCCATCGAGGTAAATACGAAGGAACTGTTCTGCTTGGGAAGAGAGTGGCTGACAACTGAACACAGTCAAAAAGTGATGGCGGTTTTAAGGAAGATCCTGGGACAATTCACAATATTATTTACTTATACGTGGAACTAGGATTTTCCAGAAGGTTTTTTTTTATTCATATGCAAAAGTTAGTTACACAGGGCAATTTATGAGTAAAAGGGCATTCCTAAATTATTAGGTTAACATGCATTTTATTTTTATAGGTGGTGGGGGGGAAAAAACATGAGACCAAAAGAATGCAGAAATTAAGAATGTGTCAGAGAGATGTGGGTTCTGACTGGCCGTGCCACTTACGGGCTACGTGACACAGTACTAACCACACAGGGTGATGATGAAAGTGAAGGAGATAATGCATTTAACAGGGACATGGAGCAAAATGTCAGGCACATACCAAGAATTCAAAAATGGTATTTATTTTTTATGGGTGACAGAAAGAGAGGTAAGTAGGTAGGTAGGTAGGTGTGGTTATGTCAGGACATGATTTCCTATCTCTGGCACTTACGTTTCCAGCTCCCAGCTCGCTATTTTTGAGGCCACTATAACACCGCTTCATACAAACACTGACCTCTGTGTGTCCAGAAATAACTGCCCTTAGTCATTTCTCAGTTGGGGGAAATGGTGTGTATTTTTAAGTTCCTCTGGCCTAGGATGTGGATGACAGCTTTCAGAGCCGAGTGTTACTTTTATACATGTACATTATCTCATTTAATCCATCCGGTAACCCCAGGAAGGAAACGGATTATAACCGTTTTCAGATGGAACAGGCTCACAGGTGAAATGACTTCCTAAGGCACGTCCAGAACAGTATTTCCTTCTAACTTCCAGCCGGATGCTCCTTCAGCTGGATTACTGCCTTACAGCACCCAGGACCCTGGAAACCATTCTGGGGTGACTGAGAACAGTGGGAAAGGATCGGCTACAAGAGAAAAGTGCAGTTTCTCCAGCCCCTCAACATCCACATTTTACCTAGAGCAGGTCTGCTTTTGTATTGATAGAAAGATGCTCGGTGTGACATAGTTTGTGCACAAAGGATTCTCAGGCTAGAAGAACTGAAAAATTACTGTCCTACAAAAATGTTACACTCTAAAAATGTGTGCTGCGGAAACGAGATTCACGTAACAAATGAAAAGGACCGAAGACATTGACAATTTCAAGCTTAGACAACCATTAGGTGGTAGCAGGGTTGTTTTTTCCTCTGCGGAAATAATGGCCCTGTTCACCTCTGCTATTAGCAGTGCAAAGTCCTTCTGAATTGTCAATGAATCACCAGTGTGACCTCATTTCAGTCCTCAGTCCTCAAGGTCATTACTGAAGACACTGGGGCACTGAGGAATTAAACCCGGTTACAAAGGATTCTCAACTGTAGAACACCTCAAGACCTCTAACACGATGATGTGACCATCAAATGCAGGTATTCCCTACATCTTTTTGGCCATCAGCCTATCCACAAAGACTATCAATTAACATGTTTCAGATCTCATTTTTGCAAGAAAAAAGTTGGGGAAATACTCTATTCTAGTGGTTCTTAAAGCATGGTTCATCAGCTTCAGTGGATGTTTATTCCAAATGCAAAATCTTGGGCCGCCCCCCCCCCCCCCGCCCCAGATCTACAGAATCAGAAATTCTGGGCGTGGGACGCAGCCATCTGTGCTTAACAAGTCCTGTGGGTTTATGGTGACTCACACACACGTTCGAGAAACACTGTTCCAGTCTAAGCCCCTACCACTTCTTACTTACTGCTCAGAAGCCTGCTCTCCACACAGCAGCCAGTTCTAAACCATCATGTGCCCACTCAGCCCAAAACCCTCCAACACGCTGCACCTAGAATAAATCCCCAGTGCCTTGCGGGAGATGACACGGCCCCCTGCTCACCACTCTGTTCTTACCCTGGGTCAGTCCCTTCCCGGTTTACAACCTTCCAGCCACACTTGTTCATATTCCTGGAACAGTGGAAGACTCTTCCTGTGGCAGGGCCCTCCTGTGCCCTCTGCTTGGAATGCTCCTCCCTGCTCTCCCCTTCCCCGGACATCTGCATAACTAGCTCCTTCTTGAAATTCGGGTCTCAGCATCATCACCTCCAGGGTCAGCCCCTCCTCCCCCAGGCCACTCTCTACATGACCCAGGTTCATTGTCTTCACAGCAGTTATTACTATCTGCAATGATTTTGTTTGCTTGTTAAGCTCCCTGAGAGCAGGATGGGGGTCTTCCTTGCGGTAAGTAAATATTTGTTAGATAAATACAGTCCCTCGTGTCCCCATTTCCACTTGTGGTGTGTGGTGAGGTTGAAGCTCCCCAAAGCCCTCTTGGTCCCCTCTGAATGACCCCTGAGCTGTGTGTGGTCTCCAGCTTCAAAAGATGGGTCTGACCTAATATCCCTTATTTAGCTATTTCTCGATATGCCAAGATATTATTGTCTTCCTGGCCAACAGACCATGCCAATTTCCTCTGATGTTAAGAAAAATGTCAACGATCAAATGCCTTTTAGAAAAATATAAATAATAATTCAATAAATAGGGTCATCTAAGTTGTTTTGCATAAAATTCAGGAAGGGTCCTCTCATTTTGATGAGAAAAAATAGAGCCTTAAACAAATTTTTCTTTTAATTTCCTTAAATTGTCCTGAGTAAAACATTATTCGACACGGTCAGTTCCAACAGGCTCCCCTCCTGTGAGAAGAGTGTAAAAATGCAAGGACTTAGCTATAAGACGGACCAGGTTTCCAGTAGATGCAACAGCATTTATCATTTCGTGCCCTCGGTCAAGTTTCCCGACCCCTCATAGCCCTGGGTTTCTGCATCCATCCAACCTGGATCACAAGAAGTTTCAGCAGAGTCTTCCAGAGAATTAAGTGGGATAACAATCGTGAAAGCGATCAATCACAATTTTTTTGAGTGTTAATTCATGCCAACTGTTCTGCTAAGTCCTTTAAACATGTTTTCTCTTTAATTCTTATTCACGACAGGCAGTACTTTTCCCATTTTACAGAAATTGAGGCTGAGGGATTAAGTAATTTGCCTGAGATCAGAGAGCTACAAGCATCAGCACTGGGTTTTCAAAGTCAAGTTTATTTAACTCGAAGGTTCTGGTCCTTAACCATTATCCCTACTGCTTGTGAAATGCCAAATACAGGCTCCATCTACCACACGGTAGGTATTTTACAGATGGAAGGTTATCTTCCCTAAACTTTCAATAGTGCCCCTGATTCTTTTCCCATTCTGTGTTGCCATGAGGTACTGATATCTGTCTGCCACAATCCATTTCACTGAATGTTTCTTAGGTTTTGCTTCATTTTTAAAAAATTAATTTTTTTAATGTTTTATGTATTTTTGAGAGAGAGGGAGAGAGAGCGAGCGAGAGCAGAGGAGGGGCAGAGAGAGAGGGAGACACAGAATGTGAAGCAGGCTCCAGGCTCTGAACCGTCAGCACGGAGCCCAATGTGGGGCTCAAACCCACCAACGACAAGTTCATGACCTGAGCCGAAGTCAGGCACTTAACCGACTGAGCCCCCCAAGGCGCCCCGCTTAGGTTTTACTTGTGGATGAAAAAGTATCCCAATCATCTGAGGGAAGATAACTCAAATTATTTCAGCTTGAGGAGAACTCACATAACTACCTACACAGTACCTCACTAATTGTCCTCACTCTTTTTAGTATATGTCACATATTGCATCCATGGCAGACGGATTGTGTATGCTGTGTGATGTGCTGTAGCAGAAACGAGATGGGCTATGGAGTCAAATAGTCCTGGGTCATCTCTGCCACTGACTGGCTGTGTGACTTTGCACATATTTTATTCCCTGAATATGCTTCCTCCCCTAGAGACGGGGAGAACCACCTCTCTCTTGCAACTGTTGTGACACTTAATGCCTGGCACACTGGGGGCACTAAATAACATTAGTTGCCCTCCTCCCCTCACTTTGCCCCGCACCTTCTGTGAGCTCTGCTATTTAAAACAGAGAGGGAGGCAAACCATAAGAAGCCCTAAATACAGAGAACAAACTGAGAGTTGATGGGGATGGGGAACACGGGTGACGGGTATTAAAGAGGGCACTTGTTGGAATGAGCACTGGGTGTTATATGTACATGACGAATCACTGGGTTCTACTCCTGAAGTCAAGACTAAATTGTATGTTAAGTAACTTGAGAATTAAAAAAAAAAAAAAGAAAGGAAAGGAAAAGAACATGTCTCTATTCTGTATTCCAACAAAGCTTTTTGACAGTATTTTAGGATAACGAAGCTTGTGCGTGAAGTGAGCCCTGCATGTCCGGGTGGGCGTCCAGGGAAGCGACACGGTTATTTCAACGATGCACCAGTGCTGAGGGAAGCATGGGCATTTTGCTGTTAAAACTGCTCTTAGAACCAGTCTGAAAGGCAGCTCGTTATTAGATTTTTTTTTTTTGTGGCTCTCCACCCGTCTCTGCCTCATTACCGGTGCCCCTTCTTATCCCAAAGGGAAGTCCATATTCAGTTCTGGGATGGGTGCCACTTTATGATATTTTTGAGAAAAAGAAAAAAAAACTATATATATATACATATATATATATATGTATATATGTATATATATATAGTCACATTTTGACCAGGCTGCTTATTTATCACCTGGGGTTCAAATGATCTTACTAGTATTTTAAAGGTCAAAACCACCACAAAAAGGATGAAGATTTGAACTGGGAAAACACTTTAAAAATCTCAAGGTCATTCCAAAAGATGAGTTCCACCACTGATCTGACACAATGGAAGCAACATGGATATCTGGGTAAAGCCTCTAATGGTGACTATTTTGAAGGGAACTTTATTTGGATTCGTATGTTCAAGTTAGATTATTTTAAACATTGATGTAACATGAAACTTGGCCATATAAAAATATTGCAATCAGTTCAGCAGGATTTACCATGTATTCCTCAGAAGCCAAAACTATTCCAGAAGAAATGCTTTAGATTATTATCTGGAAACTTTATTTAGACTGTATACTCTACCAGTAATAGAATTTTGAGTGTGCACCCCCAATTTATATACAGCTAATTTACTCATATATTATATACATATTCTTTAATTGATAATAATATGCATGTGTTTACAAAGTATGTGCATTATGAAACATATAACAACACAAATTGCAAGACAAAAGTGTGTGTGCGTGTGTGTGTGTGCATACACACTATTTTCTTTCCTTATTTCAATGAAGCATCTTGTGTATATCTCGCATATATGCATACATTCTGCTCTGGAGACCACTGTTTTTTTTTTTTAATTTTTTTTTTCAACGTTTATTTATTTTTGGGACAGAGAGAGACAGAGCATGAACGGGGGAGGGGCAGAGAGAGAGGGAGACACAGAATCGGAAACAGGCTCCAGGCTCTGAGCCATCAGCCCAGAGCCTGACGCGGGGCTCGAACTCACAGACCGCGAGATCGTGATCTGGCTGAAGTCGGACGCCTAACCGACTGCGCCACCCAGGCGCCCCTGGAGACCACTGTTTTTAATGAGGATGACTGTCATAAAGGGGCTAAGACCTCTTTTTCTATATGGCTGGTAAGCAAAACTGTTCCCTTACGTAGCTGTTTGGTCACATATATTACCTACACTAAAAGTCACATACAACGTAGATTCATCAAGAGTGCGGTAGTTGTATATTTCAAGTAGGAAACACTTGAGCGCAATTTCATCATTACTAGCAAGGCTTAACAAACTTGCTAAAAATTGTGTGTTGGGCTGACGTGAGACCCTAAGAAATAATGTAACACTATAAAGGCACAGGGAAGGCATTTCTGTAAGTAGAATATGTTAAAAGAACCAAAGTTAGATAACTTTGAATATGGTAATTGACTCTAGTCAGAATATGAATCCCATAGAGTCAGAGATTCACCTAGCAATGGCCTGAACCATTGTGTTTCCATCTGACAAGCACCCTGGAGGTACACTGATCTTTGTCACGGCACCTACACAGCGAACACCAACGCGGTCCTAAGAAGCTAGCCAACCAACCGTGAAAAGCATGGCAGGAAAGAAGGAAGGGGAATCTGTCTCTGAATGTGTGTGTGTGTGTGTGTGTGTGTGTGTGTGTGTGTGGATGTGATTTGCTGTTCATATGCTTATTCAAAGTTACAAAAAATACTGGTGTTCCTAAATCCAAAGGATCTCTCAGACAAGAGATTACTTCCTTACTTCAACTGGCATTCTATAGCAACATTTAGTTCTGAAAGTTTCCTTATTAGAGAGTAAGATATGATTTTATAATATTGAAAGCCCATTTTAATTTACAAAATAATTTTTCTAAGATGATTATGTCAGAGTAATGAGCTTGCTCTTGATGTAGAAAACCCAAAGGCATCTTGAAGAAAGAAAACAAATTCAATTTCGAATTACTTTTGTAAAATTCGCCAGTTCTCATCAAAGAACAATGAGCCACTGGAAATCAATTAAGAGCAGATTTGACAGCCTGAAACAAAAACTTAAATGTATTTAAGTTGTGCTAGATTTTTGAACAAGATAAAATTCTAACTGAGTGTCTTGGGGTAAAATTTCTTGATCCCTTACCTTGCCATACTTCTGAGCATAAGACCCTGTGAGCAGTGAGTGGAAAACGATGATGGTTTCATCCAAGTCCCAGACAAATACACGCTGAAGAAAAAAATAAATATCAAACGATCATCAAATTCTAAGGAAACAGAAATCTCTACAAATTGAACACATGTGACTTTGTTGTTGTTGGATATAATCTCAATACCATTTCAGAAAAAGCTGTGCTACTCCATTAATTTTTTTTCCAAATTTGCCACGCACCCCCCCTATAAAACCAGAGGGGTGAGAGTGACACAAGTAATCATAAGCTTAAAAGTCAGATGTCCTAATTTGAATGAATGCTCCCAAATACTTACTTGCAGTGAACGCCCCAAAAGTTAATCTTTCACCTCGTGGATTCATGAGACTTTTCAATTCATGCAAAGAACTAAATTTTTTAAAAGTATTTCAAAAAGTCAGTGAGTGATCCCTAAACAGAAATTGCGAAGTATAGACCTTCGGGTCAGATTAGGCCATCTGATGGGTTGTTTAGCGTGCACAGGGTTTAGAAAGATTTCAAATTATTGATCAGCATTTCAAATTCACGAGATTTCACACAAACTTCAGGGCTCTAGCGGCAGCGGAGAAACTGGAAGATACGATAATGCTGACTGACATTTCACATGGCAGTGATGGGCAGGCCCCCTTAGACTGGGCCAATGTTCCCTAAGCTCCACAGTCTGCTGGCTCCCTGGCCCAGTTCACTCATTTATATCACCTGCTGGGTTCCTGAAGGCCTGGAACGTGCTATTGTCACTCAGCTGAAGGAAATGATTGAAGAGGCACAATGACTACTATTTTATTTTACCAAATCTGGAAATTTAGGTTTTTTTCTTAACTGAAGGTTGCGGTTGAGTAAGAAGTAACATAATATGGTTAAGAATAATTTCTCCTGATGTTTTATAATAAAGATCAACCTGCTCAGTATGGGTATATCTCAAATGAGCTCTCAACCAGAAAAAGATGACACATGGAGACTTTTACAGATATAAAAATGTTAACATGTATCAAATGATTGTTCTTTTCCTATTTTCAGAAGACGACTTTTCCTTTCCATACAGATTAATTTTACCTTTTTAAATTTTATCGACCCATATACACATCTTTTGTTACCTTAATACTACAAAATAGAGTGTCTCTCAGAACATCATCCTACAAACAATGGCTTTATGTTTTAAATTTCCATTTAGGCCAGTTAGAATCAAAAGATGTAATTATCTCAGGCCTAGAATTTGTAAAGTATCATCTTTTTTAAGTTGTTAGTGTTTTTAATTTTGCCATTACAATGGATGAACTCTCAAACTTGGGGTCCACTCATTTCATATCTTTTTTTTTAAGTTTGAAACCTTATGGAACTATAAGGTGTAGAATATGTCATTCAGTAAAATAAAACATCATATTCCACTCTTTGAGGGTAAGTTGGCATACCTCTAGGTCACTGTCAGGAGGTGGGGAGGGATTATTTTTCCGGCCTCTTCCTCGGGACTTTGACCCAGAACTCCTGCAAGTTCTCTCATCGAGGTCTTTGATAGGTGTGGAGGGGCTCTGCACAGTATCAAACTCTCCTAGGAATAACAGGATTTGCATCAACAACAGCACTTCATTTTTAGATCATGTATGAGTCCTTGTTATTAATTATCTTAACAAATCCATATACGTCAGAGAAAGCTCCTCATGACAAAGAAAATTTATAACCCAAATAGACAAAATCGTGATTCTGTTAAAAATGTTCCAGGTCACGCAAATCCCCTGTAGTTTCAGTCTATGTGATCTATTAAACATGAGTGTGTTTTATATTCTGTATGTCCTCACCTTCCCTGTCTCTACCCTTACCCACATATTTATCTACATTTATATCTATTCTCACCTCATGTCAGAGCTTAAAGGAGGAGATGTCTTCTTCTGGATCAATCCCATCTCCCCACCTGCAAATTTGACTCCCAACTGAATCATGCTCCATTAGTTAAACCCTCTCTTATCTTCCTTCCAATGTCTTGCTTTTCTGTGGGCCACAGACAAGTTTAAAATCCTTCCCATGACCTTGCCTTTCTACCTAGAAGGTATCTGCTTGTTATCTTCTCTTTTTAAACTGGTACTCCTTAAAAGAATAGTGCATAACAGTGCTGTCCAAAAGCAATAGAATGTGAGCCACAAATAGAACCACATATATAATTTAGAATTTTCTAGAAGCCACTGTAAAAAATGTAAAGAAACATGTAGAATTAATTTTGTTCACATATATTAACTGACCCAATATAACCACAATGGGATCATTTCAGCATGTAACCAATATAAACAATTATCAATGACATGTTTTACATAATCCCCTCTTCATACAAGGTCTCTGAACTCCTGTGGGTATTTTACACTTACAGCAGACCTCAGCCCGTACTGGCCACACGCAAGTGCTCAACAGCCACGGGTAGCCGATGGTGACAATAGTGGACAGCACATTTGTTGCCACTTCCTGACACTGGATTTGTCATAATCAGTTCACCAAAATTCTGATAAAACTACTCTGACTCAGTGTCCCCGCGAACCACCCAAGTAACAAATGCAATAGACAGACTCGGTCCTTATCTTCTTAGATTCCTGTGCTGTGTTTGATCCTCTTAAACACCACCTCCATAGTGCCATTATTTGGCAGCTGATACCTTGCAGCTTCCCAGTTCTGGAAGCTCTATCAGCAGTCCTTCTCTGTTTAGGAGGCATGGACTCCTTTTCCTCCTTCCATTCCTCGTATGTTGGTATTTAAGAGTTCCAAACTTCGGTCACTCTCCTCCTCATTCCACACCATCTGGGCGACCTAACCCTTTCATAGGTTAATCACCCTCTCTGTGATGACCCACACACAAATCTATAGGTCCAGTGAGGCCACATCCTACAGTGGTTTCAGACTGCACCTAACTGACTTCTCCATGTCCCACAGGGACCTCAAAGACTGACATGTCTAAAGTTGGTGATAGGGTGTCTTATCAGGAAGGAGCACTGAGCAGTGGCAAATCTACGGGAGGGGGTTAAGATAGACTGAGGCAACAGTGAGGTGCCATAAAACCTCACAAGTCACAAGAGTCAGACTTACTCTATGACTTGGAGCACTTCACTCAATCTCTGAGTCCCAGTTTCCTTGTATATGAAAACATGGGCAATCATAGCTACTTTGTAAATTATGGTGGTGAAAATGATACATATTTAATTTGATTTAAATCATATGCATAAAGCAAAAATTTCTAGGATGGTCTGATGGCAAGCTACAATAAATTTAAATGATAACATTTTTAAATATAAAGAAGTTATGACAATTATTCTTCATCATAAAATTAAAGAAAAATAATTATGAAGACAGCCAACCACTTTCTGATTGAAATAACCAAATATGAACAAACTGGATGAACATTTAGGTAGTATTTTTTCTGGAATGTTCCAAATAAATAGTGATTTTTACATAGCTAACCTCTAATTATTTTTAATGGTTATAACATTTTCTTTGGAAAACATTGTGCATGTCAGGACAGCATCAAAAAAAAAAAAACCAAACATGTCCGTGGTTCAAATAATATTTGCTCTTAAAACACTGTTAGCATATTTCATATCATGGGTCTCTGCTATTGACCGTTGAGAATAGACAGTGTAAAGAAAGTTCTTTAGTTTCTGGTTGAATATCACCCTACCTCTAGTAAATCGTGTTTGAGCTTACTTGCACAGGTATTAAATGAGGCTTTAGGTATTTAAACACATGCCAACTTAAAAAATATATATCACACAATTTTTTTTTCTATTTTTAGTTATTTTTTTTAGCCAGAATTTTCTTATGGTTACTATGCTCTGCAAGTCAAATGTTCTTGTTTGGATAAAATACTGATTCAAATTAAGCCTCATTTATTAAGTAAGCTTATAACAATTTTTGGATCGCATCCTATAAAAACTTGTCTTTCTACTCATTACAGACCAATTTTCAGCTGTTAACTATCATGAAGCAGCTTTGTTCTTATAAAAATACAAGAGCTGAAAGGTAAAAAAAAGACTTGCAAAATTCCAAAGCCATTGTGCTCAGTTATGGGTGACTGATTGTTGACTGGATCCATAAAGGAGGAGTTTGGCAGGAACCAGTCAGCTATTAAATGAATGAGGAGCCAGATGCTAAAGAGCAGGAGGAGGAAGAAAGGAAAAGACTGGTCACAGGAAGTGTCCAGGTTTCAATAAAAGTAGGAGCCCTTAAAAGGGCTCTAAGAATTTGGACAAAATATGGACAGAAGTGTTTCGATGAGAGTGCAGGCATATCCTTTTAAGAAAACTATGACGAGTAGCTCCACATTCATGAAACGTTTGGTATGTGCCACGGACTGCCTTCTTCCTTAAAAAGTTTACTGAAATATGTGTTTGGCTCTACTCACTGCTCATTATGCTGCCCGATTCTTCCATTTTACAACCTGGAATGGTTGTTTGCTTTTTCCTTCATGTGGCTAGAACTTCATTATATATGTATACGGCACTTTGGTTATTTGTTAATCAACATTAGGCTATTTGAAGTTTTAGGCAGTTACAAATAAAGCTGCTAGAAACATTTTTGTTCACATCTTGTGGACATAAGCCCCCATTCCCCTAGGGTATATACTCAGAAGTGGGACTGCTGGGTCAGGGGGAAGTCAGGTATTCATCTTCAGTAGACACCAACCACCTTTTTACCAATGTGGTTCTACAAATTCTGACTAGCAGTGAGATTCCCAGTTATTCCACATCCTTGCCAATACTTGGTATTGCTAGCCTTTTTTATATTAGCTATTGTGAGGGTATGTTGGTATCTCACTGTAGTTTCAATTAGCATCTTCTTGATGAATAATGATGCAAAAACACTTTTCTTTCCCCATTTGGGAACTTCTTTTTTATGAGGAAACTGTTTAAATCTTTTGTCCATTTAAAAACTTGGGTCATCTTTTTCTTATTGATTTGTCAGAGCTCTTTATTGTGAAACATTCTTTACACACACCCCCCCCCTTATGTATATATACATATATATATATATTCTTTACATATGTGTGTATACATATATACATATGTGTGTGTATATACAGGTGTGCGTATAAATATGTGTATATGTGTGTGTACACACACACACACACACACACACACACATACAGAAATATATGTATCTGATTTAAATCTCACTTTGAGCCAATGAATTGGGTCCTTCATTACTCTCTTTTAACAATGGGGAAACGGGAAGGTTGTGAAATTTTAAATTAACTTATCAAGATGAAATAGCTTGTATGTGGAATGCCGGTATAATTTCAGAATCCTTGCTTTAACCACTAGGCTACCCTTCCTCCACCAAACAGCAACAGATCCTCCAAAGAGGTCAAATTTATCTATCTATCAAAAGAATAGATAGACTTTATACAATTTCTGGGAGAGTGAGGGCCAATGAATTCTTTGAAAGATCTTCATAGCAAAATTGGAGGTCTTTCAGGGTGTGTGTGTGGAATCTGGGTTCCTACAGATAACCACCCAGGTAGAACTGTACGAGCCTCTATATCTTTTGAAGGCGCTATCCTTTCTTCTGATAAAGGGTAAAACCAGGAACTTGAGCTCCACTGGTCATTAAACATTTGTTGACACTTTTTTTTTTTTCCTAAGAGAAAGCTGTTAATTCCAGTGTCTCTGCCAAATTTCACTCAGGTAATTGCACTAGGGAACTTTAGTGCTGCAGGTAGGGAAAAGGCGAATTGTCAGAGAAGTTAAATGTGGTCAGTCCTTTCTATCTAAATCCTCTTGTTAGCTTCCATTAAATAAATGAGCACTTTACTTTCCTTCCTGTTCTTGTGTGAAGTGCCACGAAGCTATGGAAATTCTACCGAGTTCTGCCTAAGAAACTGGCTTCTTTTCAAAGAGTGAAGTGATCTTACTATATCTTTTACTTCTCTGAAGCAATTGTAAAGTTTAATTAGCTAATGTATTGCAATGTTTGCCAAGGTCTCAGAGTAAAGGATGATACTTTTACAAATTACTAATTATATTTAATTTTATAGATGGTAGTTTCTTTAAATAGACTGTCAAACTGCCTAATAAGGTAAAGTCAATAACTGAATGCTATTTGCAGTTTCCAAATAACATTAGTCGTTACCAATTGCCATAGGCTTTTTCTTGGGCCAACGCTATGTGTGATGAACAATTATTCTTTAATCAGTACAGAAATGAATAAATGCACCTTCCAAGTTTTAGATATTTAGATCCAACCTAATTCCATTTAAGTTTATCCCTAAACCACAACAACCAGCCGTCTTTTATAGAACATCAAGTATGTTTCTATTTTAAAAATTAGAGAAGTCAACAGTACATGATTTATGAAAAAATGTGGATGTAATTGTTAGGGCTCTGTTTTAACTCCAAAATGCAGCACTGGTTAACGGGAAATACTTTTCATACCCTCGAACTAAGTACCTCAAATTTCATCAATAACGAATCCCACAGTTATCAACTTGTTTGCTTTTTGGATGCATGCCAGATCTGAAAAGGCAAAAATCAAACTTAAAACTACCTTGTCTGAAGGTCTGGGATCACAGACTCCCCTAAAAATCCAGACATGTATATTCTTTTAATTTTGGTTAAAAGAAGAATATAATTAAAGTAAAAATTATTTCTTCTTTAAATATAACAGCAAGTCTGATAAGATCTGAAAATTATGTCGAACTAGATTTGTTGGCATTAGCAATCAATGGAAACCTGAAGAAATCGCACCCTGATAGTGAATATGAGAAAGTTACATGTAGATGTGTCATACCAAAGTCACACATTGAGAACATCTACATGCTTGCATTTAGTATTTAAATATAAATAAAATAGCTATTCTGAATATTTATTACTTTTTAGTTAATGGAAAGTATCCATCTGTGTCTATCCTACAGAGAAAACTCTTGTGATAATACTGAAATTAGAGCTAAATCAACCTTTTACTCAAAGTGTTATCCAGTGTATATGTATTTAAAAACACCATAGTTTTCACTCATGGTGGTTCTATTGTAGTAACACAGTCTGCCTGGTCCTGTCTATCATTCAGTCTCCAGGATCTTGATCATCAATTACTTCTGTGATTTTGTTTTTGAACACAGTCATCCTACCCTGTTCTCCCCACACACTTAACTATTGAGAAAAGCCTTTCCCACTGTGATAAGATACCTCCTTATCTAAAGTATCTTCACTGTCTGTGAAGCAAGTATTCTGAAATCACTCATTCTTTAAATTAAGGTCATATTCTTGATGAAATGCAAGTACTGACTCAAAGAGGATAAGGACAGATTTAGATCATGGGATTTAGGCTGAAATGACGTTCAAGTGAGTCAGGCACGGAGGCATAAAATTTAAGGGCTTTGAGAATGAATGTTTCCTTCAATTTTGTACCTCCGGTTTTCCTGGCTTTACCTTAGTCCTGGCCCTGCACGGGATATAACTACTCAGAGAGGCTGAGGCTAGATGAAAAGCCTCAACGGGAGCCTTAAGGGGACAAGGACCAGAAATTCAAAGGGGCTGTGTGGTCACAGGAGAAAGGATCTAAAGCGAAGATAAGAAAAAAGAAACTGAAATATAGAGGCACCAAAGACAAAGTTTAGTATACATACTAGACCATATTCCCTCAGATCCACAGTTAGATCAGAGACACTATTTTGAACAGAGAACAAAAAAGAAAGGATGTCACCATTTCATCAATTCACGATATAAGCATATGTTGGCTGTTCCTTAAAGTGTCAGCTTTATTTGAACTTCTTGTTCAAATTAGTTTTCTTGTTAATATTCCCTTTTCTGACACTCATACAATATTAATTATCTGCTTGATATTTGTCTTGTTTATCAAATGGAAGTTAAAGGAATGCAGAGAGCTCATTCCTTTAACAGTAATTGAAACATCAACAGTAATTGGTTCCTAATAGGCACTCAATAAATAATTGTTAAATGGCCTTAAGTCTTCTTGGAATCACTGGTCCAACTAGAAAGAATTTATAGTGTTGTGCCCATGTTTCCCTATTTTCTTTCCCTTCCAACACTGGATGAAAAATAAATAGAGATGAGCCTGAATCCTGCAAATAACTGAAGTCAGAAAAAAAAAAAAAACCTTGGACATACTAATGGTGTTTATAAAAGTTCTTAACTTCATTTTCCTTACTGAATCTTGATAGTTCTTTATATATTCTGGATATAAGTCCTTTAGTAGATGTGTTTTCCAAGCACTTTCTCCAAATCTGTGGCTTGTCTTTTTATTCTTGGACAGTGTCTTTCAAAGAGCAGAAGTTCTTGATTTTATGAAGGCTAGTTTCTTTTCTTTTAGAGATTGTGTTTTTAATGTACCTATAAAATCTTTATGTAACCCAAAGCCACAAAAATTTCCTCCATGTTATCTTATAGAAGGTTTATAGTTTTAGGTGTTTTTTTTTTTAATGTTTGTTTATTTTGAAAGACAGTGTGTGAGCAGGGGAGAGAGACAGAGGGAAAGAAAGAATCCTAAGCAGGCTCCACACCGTCAGCAGGGCTCCATCTCATGAACCATGAGATCATGACCTGAGCCCAAATCAAGAGTCAGACGCTTAAACCCCTGCGCCACCCGGGCGCCCCTACAGTTTTAGTTTTTATATGTATTGTATGTATGTGGCATGAGTTACGAGTCATGATTCTGTTTTGGGGTTTGCTTTTTGTCCTTGCTGTTATTGTTGTTGCTATCTTTGCATATGGATGTCCAATTGTTCCAGCACCAGTTTTTGAAAAATAAACAAAATCCTTTATTTTCCAAATGCCTTTTGCACTTTCGTCAAAAATCCATTTTCTAGTGTATGTACATGGGTCCATTTCTACAATCTCTATTCTATTCCATTGTTCTGTGTATCTATCCTTTTGTCACTACCACACATTTCTGATAACTGTACTTTCTAATGAGTCTTGAAATCAGGGAATGTCAATCCCCAAACTTTGTTCCTATTTTTCAAAATGATTTCAGCTACTCTAGTTCCTTTGCCTTTCCTTGTAATTTTAGAATCCTCTTGATGATTTCTCCAAAAAGTCATGCTGGAATTCTGGATAGGATTACAATGAATCTTTATTAAATTTGCTTTTAACCTTAAATACTTCAGCTGCATCAGCAAATTCAAGTTTGGTAGCACTGCAGATCAGCTTCAGACAACGGAGAATACAGTGGATTTTAAGTAAGTGCTAATCAGACAAAGATATTAAACTACCTACTAATATCCTACAAATCCTAGGAATGTAGGAAATGTTCACTGGCTAGAGCTACTGATGACTCACCGAGATGAAGGAGTGACACAGTCTCTCAAGCTTAAGGGAAATATGATCAGTTATACCCCAAGAAGATAGTATTACAGCTTTTCCAAGTTGTCAAGATCTTTACAAAAGAAAGAATATCAGGCAAAAGGTTCACTGGCCTTTTTGTATCCATATCCATAACACACACACACACACACACACACACACACACACACACACACACAAAGTCATTTGAAATTAAAATCTCTTAGCCATCCACATCTAAAAGAAGCGTTTTCTGAAATGCCAGAAGAAAAGCCTCATCTTATATAGTTGTACTGGCACAGATTAAACATCAGTATAACTATATCAAAACTTTCAGCCTTGCTTTTGAAAAATGTTCTTTTTCTCCGTATTATTAGACACAGCAAAACATAAAAGTATTTCACCTGGATGAAGATCTGTACCTGGTTGGCTAGTCAGGCCCGGAAGAGATTCCTGCAACTGATAGGTTGAGGTCGAAGATGATGTGCCATCAGCTGTGTTATTTGATGTCATATATGCTCCATACGTTGATGCTGAGTAATACTGTGCATACTGGTTTTGGCCAAAGGCTGTGTAGGATGGATAATCCTGAAATGACAATTGAGACATGTGTGCACTTGAAAGAGAAGTTACTCCTGGCATGCTCGAAAGCAAAGCAATCACTATCAACTGAAAGATTAGTGTTCGGCTCCGTTTGTTTCAGAGTCCACGGTTTTGAGGGGATTCTAGCGAGTGCACATAGTTGTGAATGACCCTGCTGGTTTTGCGAACCAGGTCCCGCACATAATTCTCCATCTTCCTAAAGGTTGCATATTGCTTCACTTATCTGTAAGTACTTATCCAAGGATGTACATCATAAGGTCTTATGTACTGGAAGAGGAGAGAAGGAAATGGAATGAATTCATATTCACAGCAGTTCTTACACATCTTTTAATATCACCAGTAAGGAGACAATATGACTGCCCTTCTCAGCTTCCATAGGGACCTCAATCTGCATTACTGTGATTTCTGTTACCCTTCTAGGTTACTCTTGATCATTATGCATGAAATAAAGAGTAAATAAAAGCAAATGAATACTAGAGTTTTTTACCCAGCCCTTTAAAGGCTATTGCATCTAAGGTCTTGACTTAAAAGTCTGAAGTGAGGTTTTCAAATATTTAGTTCGCTTTGTTTGTTACAGGGAAAAAAGAATTGGATCAACTCCTCTGACCTGCTTTTTATTTAAAAATCCTAAGAACCTTAAAGTGATCTAAATAATCCTTCAAAATCCTTTTTACATATTAAGGTAACACATAAAAATTTGTTGCACTATTGGTGTTTAATGTATCTGGCATGTTTTAGCCCAAATTGTTATCAGTGATGACAAATCCTTTGTCACGATTAAGATTTCGTAGTACACGTTCCTAAGGGAACAAAGTCCACATTTGATGTGGTTTCCCCCCGCAAAGAAGAAATTCTTTATATAAAGTAAATATGTGTATAAGCAAATATGTGTATTATCAAAAGGATTAAGTATAGTTGACCCTAGAACAACAAGAGTTTCAATTGTGCGTGTCCACTTACACACGGATTTTTTTTTTCGATAAATAAAATACAGTACTACAAATGTATTTTTTTCTTCCTTCTGATTTTCTAAATAACATTTTCTTTTTTCCTAGCTTATTTATTGTAAGAATACAATATATAATACATATAACATATAAAGTATGTGTTAATCGACTGTTTATGTTACCAGCAAGACTTCTTGTCAACAGTGGGCTAAATTTCAGTTAAGTTTTGGAGGAGTCCAAAGTTATATGTGGAGTTTTGACTGTGTCAGGGGTTGGTGCCCCAAACCCCCCATCAACCATGTTGTCTGGTCCAACTCTAATATGGCAACACACTAAAAATCTATTTGTTCATTTCAGGACCTGATGTTCCCTCATTGCTACCTGTAAACCAAGGGAAAAAAACCTCTCAGCAATACTTCGACAACATAATTTCTCAGAGTAAAACGTGTAGCTAGTACTTACTTTGTGTCAGGCACTGTTCTAAGACTCTAAGTCGATTTACTCATTTATTCCTCACAACCACCTATGTGGTATTTTTACCCCATTTTACACTGAAGGGGACGAAGGCACAGAGTGGTTATGTGACCTGCTCAAAGTCAGACAGCTAGCAAGTTTCAGAACTGGAAATGGAACCCAGAGAGGCTGAGGCCAACATCTGCGTGCTGAAGCTCCCTCTAAGGCTGCGAAATGCCCATACGGGCAGATGAAATTACAGGAAAGGTCCAGACTACTAGCTTCTTGTGCCTAAAACGTCTTTTTATACTCAAATGTATTTCAAAGATCTTCCCATCTCTTCATTTCCTCTACTGTCACCCTAGTCCAAGTGACCGTCACTTCCTGTTGGAACCAACGGACTGTTTTTCTAATTTGTCTCATTTTTAGGTTTGGCTTTCTCCAAAGTGCTGGAAGCCAGAGTAGTCTTTTCAAAACATAAACTTTATGATGCTATTCTCCTGCTCAAAATCCTTTAATAGCTTCCCATTGGGCTTGGAATAAAATTGAAATCCCTTACTGTAAACTACAGAGCCCTACACATACAGGGAGGGCCCTGCCTATCTTCACTTCAAGTAAGTTTCCCCATCTGCCCTCATGCACAGACTAAACCCTACCCTTCTTTGAATTCTCTAGCACACTAAGGATTTCACCTCTCAGGAGTTTGGTACCTACCACCTCCCATGCCCAAACATCCTGGCCCTCCACCAAATTCTTAGAAGCACTGGCCTGAATGTTGCTTCTACAGGTACGTCTTCCGCAAAATCCTCCCTACTCAATATTAGATTCCTATTAATATTTTTTAATAGGACCCTGTTCTGTCTCCTCGCGCTTTTCAATTCTATATTATGTGTTTATTGGTTTATTGTTTGCTTCTCTCAGTAATTAAGAAGCTCCAGGAGGCATGAATCAGGTCCTATCCACTCCTGTCCCCTCTTACATGTCCCCAGCATATAGACCAGTTCCTAATACCTAATAACTACTCAGTAAGTATTAACTAAAATAATAGACTGGTATTCCAACCATGGTCCAAAATACAGGTTATGTTATATTGGAGCCACTGGATTTAAATTTTTTCAGACAGTACTGGATCTATTTTATAACATGAATCTGTCTTCTCCTTTATCGATCTTTTTTAAATCCTCCCAAGCAGAACAGAGAAGTCTTTCTTTCATGCATATATTTCTATTAGTATATTCATTATATCCTACCCTCTCTGTTCATATTATTTTCATATCTGTTTCTTTAGAATTGCTTCCCTCCAGACAGCAGAGAACAAGGACATTACTTTTGAAGCTTCAATGCCTAGTCAAAAGTCTAAAGTATATAAATGTTAAAAAAAAATTTTTAAAGTCTAAAGTATAGTAAGTGCTCAATAAACGTTTGCTATATCAATAAATAAGTAAAATGAGCTACCTGGATTCTGAATATTTTTAAACATAAAATAGGCATGCTGGCTTTGATGTTTCATGTTTTAAGAAACCATTTTCCTAACTAATGCCAAATTAAACAGTTTAATTCTATCAAAAATACTATTTTTCCACACTGTTTAATAATCATGATTTCTGTTTTGCCTTTTGTTACGTTAATAAAAATTAAAAGAAGGCAATTAATATAATTCCTTCAGTAAATCCAAAGAGCCCACCTGTGCAATAAATTAGATTTTTAGAATACATAAAAAGCCCAAAAATTACGTTAGAGTAAAATAGTGTATTGCCTACCAAGGAGATCAACTACCCTTGTATCTCAACTACTCTGAGCATGACTGAGAACAAAGGAATAAAGACACAAGATTCTCAAGTGTCATTACAGTCACTCCTCAGAAACATTCATTCTTCTTCCACACATAATTCTAACAAACTAGATTTCAAAACTCACAAAATACTAAAAAAAAAACAAACAAAAAAAAACATAACTAGGAGGGGGACTAAGGACTGCTAGAGGCAAGCACAGTGACAAAAACAAAAGAATGACAGTTGTCAGGAAAGTAGGAATCAAACGTTTATTAAAATGAATCAGAACTAAAAGAAAAAAAAATCCAAGAGGCATTTTGTTCAATAACAAAGATTTTGGATTAAAAATGCCACAACTTAATTACTGGTTGTAATTCAACCTCTTCATTAATATTCACAATAACTTGAGAAAATAAAATTATGTTTGGTACAGCTTAAGATAATAGGAAAATATGCAATAAATTTTGCAATTCTATGCCAAATGGTTAAAAAAAAAATCACTGTTTAAAGGTTTAAAGGGCAAACTTTTAGCAACCAGAAAACCTAAAATACCCAGATTAATACAGATCCCAAGAATTCTAGATATCTAATTTTTACTACTTGAAATGCCATCTTTACTTTAAACACAGAAACCTTTTTCTAGGAGAACACGCACTTATATGACAACCTACAACTATTCTTTGGAAATCTGAAAGATATAAAAAGTCGAAATACAGAAAAGCTACGATACCTGTTGTGAACCACTAAAGTTCGTTGAATTGGAAACTGAGTTATTTGCATAAATAGTCGATGATGGGGCAAAACTAGAACCTAGAAAGAAAGAACAAATTGCATTTAAAAAGTATTTCTTTGCAAAATAATAAAAACCTTTCACTTTGCAGAATCCAATGAGAGAAATCTATTTTAAGTTTTGTTAAGGCAACGAAATGTGCAATTTGAAGTTGAAAGATTTATAAGGAAAAATGTGCTTAGTTCTATCCCTCTTGTGACAACAGTTAAAGTCTTTGGTACAGATGTCTGCTGGACTGAACAGGAGCATGTGGGAACAGTCTTAAGGACAGCAGCTAAAGACATTTAAAGGTTAAATATCTAGAAGAGCAGAGGTTCTCAAAGAATAAAATATTACACAGAGTAGTTCTAGGAAACTACTGGAACTTTCAAATGGTCATACCAACTGCATACGCACAAAAAACCATTCGAGTTAAACATCTGGATAGGGTTAGCTTAGGAAATAAACACAGAACCCACTGAGAATTAATGCTTAAAGCAACCTGTCTTTTCTTTCTTCCTATGTCCTTTCCTTAGAACCAAGAAAGATGTGAACTAGGGCTTACACTCAAGCGAGAGCTGCTCATGCTGCAATCACCTAATGTTCGGAAGCCCCCTAAAATTTTACTACAAGGGGTGCCTGGGTGGCTCAGTCGGCTCAGCATTCGAGTTCGGCTCAGGTCATGATCTCATGGTTCATGAGTTCAAGCCCCATATCGGGCTCTGTGCTGACAGCTCAGAGCCTGGAGCCTGCTTGGGATTCTGTGTCTCCCTCTCTCCCTCTCTGTTCCTCCCCTGCTCACGTTCTGTCTCTCTCTGTCTCAAAAATAAATAAACATTAAATTTTTTTTTTAAATTAAAAGTTTACTACAAGGTCAGAAGCTTAATTATTTTTTTTTTAAATTAGGGAAAAGCCAGTGTAATATCAATTTAAAGATTATTTTTTAAAAAATATGTTCTATGGAAGGGTGCCTGGGTGGCTCAGTCGGTTAAGCCTCTGACTTCAGCTTGGGTCATGATCTCACGGTTTTTGAGTTTGAGCCCCACGTAGGGCTCTGTGCTATCAGAGCAAAACCCCCTTCGGATCCTCTGCCTCCCTCTTTCTCTGCCCTGACCTGCTCTTGCATGTCTGTCTCTCAGAAATAAACATTAAAAAAAAATACATGTTCTATGGAACGTACCTGTGAAGAAGTAAAATTAAAGACTACTGACACAGCTGATTGTTTTCTTAATTATTTTTTAATATCTATTTATTTATTTTGAGAGGGAGGGAGGGAGGGAGGGAGGGAGAGAGAGAGAGAGAGAGAGAGAGAGAGAGAGAAGAAGAATAATCCCAAGCAGGCTCTGCACTGACAGAGCCCAATGCGGGGCTCAATGTCACGAACCGTTAAGATCATGACCTGAGGGGCACCTGGGTGGCTCAGTCGGTTAAGCGTCCGACTTCAGCTCAGGTCACAATCTCGTGGTCCGTGAGTTCGAGCCCTGCGTCGGGCTCTGGGCTGATGGCTCAGAGCCTGGAGCCTGCTTCTGATTCTGTGTCTCCCTCTCTCTCTCTGCCCCTCCCCCGTTCATGCTCTGTCTCTCTCTGTCTCAAAAATAAATAAACATTAAAAAAAATAACTAAAAAAAAAAAAAAGATCATGATCTGAGCCAAAATCGAGTTGAACCCTTAAATGACTGAGCCATCAAGGCGGCCCTGATTATTTGTTTTATCATCGTAATTATAGTATTATGTAATTACCACAAACTGACCTGGCCCAGAATACCTAATATGAAAGCATTTTAGAGGGTAAACGAGAATGTATTCATGGTCACTTTAATACTGCTAACTGAAGCTGAGTGGCTCACTGTGGCTTTCGACTGTGTGTAACTATATTTCTACCTACATTCTAGGTAAAAAGAGATCTGCCACTTTAGCTAGAAAGGTCTAAGTAATTAATTTCACTGTAGCCGATGAACTGAAATTTCAATAGTAGTTGATTAAAATATGTTCTTGTAGCCCCAACTGTATCACTAACACTATGGACAAAATGATGGAAACAAGCTTTTAATGTCTTCCTATGCCACTAAAATTCTTTCTGCACCTACTATGTACTGATTAAACATAGAGGCAAAATTAAATACTTGTCTACGGAGGATTGTTTTCGGGGGGAGGTGCAAATTATATAAATATTCCTATTAAGAAATACAGTGTTAATCAAAAGGTATGTAGGAAGGAATAAACTCCGCAATCATTCAATGGTACATAGGACTTAGGAAAGCGCTAACCCAATTTTAAAGATAATCGAACAGCATTATGTACGTAAAGAGTACTGTCATGAATCTGTGAATCTCACTTAAGTAGATGCCAAATGTGTGACTGGCATGAGTTGGAGGCTACTCTGCTTGGGCCTAGTTTTATGCAACTTAAATTAAGTATTTAAATTTGGCATGGGGCACGTTGCTTGGTGCATATTCAGTTACTGTCATTGCGTTTTTTCCTTTGTATTTGTCTTTCCTGATGTGAACAGCAGTGCCAATTAAAACCATTTTCATGGGGGCGCCTGGGTGGCTCAGTCGGTTAAGCGTCCAACTTCGGCTCAGGTCATGAGCTCGCAGTTTGTAAGTTCAAACCCCGCGTCGGGCTCTGTGCTGACTGCTCAGAGCCTGGAGCCTGTTTCAGATTCTGTGTCTCCCTCTCTCTCTCTCTGACCCTCCCCCATTCATGCTCTGTCTCTCTCTGTCTCAAAAATAAATAAACGCCAAAAAAAAAAAAAAAAAGAAAAAAAAAAACACCATTTTCCTGGATGCATCTTCTTAGACTGAAGTCAAGGAGTCTCAGTCAAGGAATTCATCCTCATATAACATGTTTCCTGTGTGGCTACTCACCTGGCATCTGGTAAGAATAAGGCGTCTGGCCTGGCTGGGGGGTAGAAAACCCCGGACTGTAACTGAGGCACCCACTCTGTAACGGGGACTGAGTCTGTGAAAGTCCACTCTCTGTCTTGATCCCTGGCAACATCACGCCCAGATCTGTTTGGGAAATGCATGTGCAAAGCATTTCATTAGTCAGATGACCCTACTTCTGAGTTGTAGCTTACATCAGAATATATAACCACTGGCCAGCAGGATTGCCCACTCATAACCAAAGGAAAAGAGAGGAGATGTGAAATACCGTAAGTGGGCAGGCTGTAGGGCTGTCCTGTCTGTGAGTAGGCTGTGTAGACGGCTGGCTGCTGCATCCCCGAATACTGAGTCTGGCCTGCATAGGCAGTCATTGTTTGAGCTGCTGGTGTAGAAAGAATGTGTGGATAGGGCCTAAATATCAGAAAAATAGCATTACTGTGGCAACAAAGACTGCACATTAATTCAGACAGCTTAGATTCAGTGAAACCTTACAATAGCCAGGAGGTAATGCCCTTCTTTATCCGCAATACAATTGTAACAACAAGGAAAGGACAAGAAAGAGTCTGAATGCCAGGAGCCCAGGCTCTGCGACAAATCAGTCTAATGACTGTGGACAAATAGTTTCAACTCCCTAAAGACCTGCACCTCACCTACGAAATGAGAAATTGGGAGCAGATATTATATCTGAAGTGTCTTCCGGTCTGTAATTCTTATTTATATCTGAAATCGTACTCCAGTGAACGTGCACACAAGGGAAGTGGAGTACAGGCCAGTGAATATGCTCCTGAGTATACTTCTACTCAGTAGGAGTGAACTAATGTTATGCAGTGGATACAAGAGTCATCAAAAGCCCTACCAAGAACTCTCTACCCAGAACTGGAAATCTTAAAAAAAAAAAAAATGAAGAAGGAAAGAAAGGAAAAAGGGAGACAGCTGCTTCCTGAAAAGAAATGGAATGCCATTCCCTTTATCATGCCAATTTTACAGAATGCTCCCAAATGGATAGCCAAACACCAGCCTCTGTTTAAGGTTATTTTCTGTAGCTGCTACAGAAAATAACATTTGAATGTGTGGGAGTCATGGATCCAATCTCTTCACATATCTGGCTGATTATAACGGAGTTCAGATATACATTTAACATTGCTCAACGTGACGTGTCTACCGTTGTCTTCAATAAGCTGACTACTTTTGTTATAAAAACAATAGAGCACGTTATTCAAAAATACGGTTTTTAGAACTTGAAATCCCGTGAAAACGATGTAATGATCGAACAAATTATGGAGTGCTAATGTCTGAATAAAATGTAATCTTGTTAGAGTTTCCTGAAGCTACTCAGCATTTTTTGCATGTTCATTAAGAAATCAGTGTTTTCTAGTTTGAGCTTGATGCCTTTCCTCATGGTATATAAATAACCAGAATTAAGGAAAATTGTCCGGAAGAACACGAGTAGATCTCTATTTCTAGATTTGTATCGGATATTTATCTATAGGTCTAATCCAGCCAACTAGTCTATCCAAATTTCTATCTATTCAGCTATCTATAACACATTTATGTAGATGGACATAAATGGATCCCAATTTCAAGTTATGTTGTGTGAATATAGATGAATAAAGTTAACCCTGGAAAATTCTTCTAGCAAATCTGAAAGAATCTATTGACCACTTACTTGGAAGGATATAGCTGTGGGGAGTATTGATGCGCTGATCTGGGGCTGTAGCCACTACTAGTTATTACTGTAAGACACAAAAACCAGTGCAAAAAAAGTTGCTTCATAAATACGTTTCACTAGGATGAAAAAACCAATTTGAAGACATTACTGTGCTAAAGCGATGTTTCTTAAAATTCACACACTTTCTAAACGGAAAAATTTCATTTTCTAAACAGAGACAGATGCCTAAACATCTTATTCTAATTGAACGGTTTCAAGTTTGTTGTAAGAGAATGAAATTAATTCTTGTCACAAACCCTTTCTCTCTGTCACTCTTCTGCTCTCTCACATCAGTAGCATCCTCTTTTGTATGCATACGTATGAATAATTATCTTTGGTTACAGGTACTCAAGTTCTCACGATGTAAAAGTCCATTTTTAACGTTTACAAACTTTATGATTTAAATTCCAAATATACGACAGCAACGTACTGCTCTTCCTCCACATTTGTTCTACTAAAATTTTAAGAAAAACGCGAAGTCCCAACCTGCATTTTGAAATTGTAAAACACTATCATTTTCTATTTCCTCTCCTTGTACCAATCGCAGGAGTAGTGAGAAATGCCGAGTCCGAGATTTTCAAGTAGTAGTTGGAATATGGATAGAAAGCGTGAGTGATAACGCGCCACTTCTTAAGAAACACGTTTGCAAGGTACGGCAGCCATCATATTTACAAATATATTCTCAACTACCACAGAGAGTACGCTTTTGGGAAGAACGTCAAGGTGAATGTTGGGTCCTATTAACGCTTTGTCCCAAACTGGAATACATTCAGAAGTTTGGAAGTTTCTTTTTCCTTTAACCATCTGCCTTGACTAAGACAGATGTATTGCAAATACATGGACTCCAAAGTGTTCAGGCAGGTCCCTCAGAGCCAATCCATACTGGGCAAGTACACAGAGTGTCTTTATTAGGCCATCTGCTGTTCATTCACTTTTCAAAAAGATTAAAGTAGTACACAAGGCAGCGCTGGAATTAGTTTAGTCTAATCAATCATGGTTATACTTCAAAGTACTATGTCCCTTCTAAGTTGTTCATAATAATACTGGAGCTAAACTCTTCGAATTGTAAAAGTGACAAATAGGTTTAGGTTGCTAACTATTTTATGAAACATGATCTATTTCCATATCCAAATGCTATTAAGTACCCTTGTGATCTGTCATTTCATAAACACGTAGGATTGAATATATTTAAAATGCTATTTGGCCTGTAAGCTCTGAGTATGGAAAGTATATTATAGTTTTCATAGCAATCGTGCAGGAAGTATGTTTTCAAAGATACTATGAATCATTTTGGAAAATCATTGAATATGACTAGAGGTGTGTTGTGTTCTACCAAGCAAACTTTAAGTGAACTAGCCATACGTATTTGAAAATAAACGGACCAATGAACTATTTTCTACTTATGTATTAACATAAAGGCATTAGCATTAGGCTGCCTTGTGTAGGATGTTAATGTGTTGATGTGTTAATGTCTCTTCATGTTTAAAACTTTGAAATCAATTTCATGAGAACAAGTTTGTTGTTGTTGTTGTGTCGTTGTTGTTGTTTTACCATACCACAGGCACTAAATGTATATTACACAATAGCAATAGTGTTATTCCACAGAAAATCCAGTGTGATTAATTAGCTCACAATAGTGAACGCTCTGTTTGGCAAAAATAGAGTTAAATGAGGCATAACTCCATGTGTTTTTGTGTCTTATTTATGACACAGTGCTTTGGCACACTCAAGACTTTACAGTAATCAGTTCTTCTCAAGATTGTAAATCACAAGGCTTTTCCGAAGGGACATCAAATAATGAAAAGAACCATTCACCACAGCAGCTTTTATAAAATGAGCTGAAGAGCAAAATTATTTCAGGAAAAAACAAAACCTCCCATATATCTGAATGAATCTGAATATACAGGATGCTTCCACCCTCGAATGAATGAATCTAGACAATCATGAAAATAATGTACCCATGCCAGTGTCAAGACTCAACCTTTGAAATGTCATAGTAATGTCTTTATATTCACTTTCTAAACAGAATGCAAAACCGTTGACTCAGAAAACTGACACGTTCACATAAAACTTGGAAAGCTGGTGCTTCTTAACTAAAATTGACATATGTATTCTAACTCATGGATCTGCAGATAACAAGAAACAACAAAATGTGGCTAAAGTGGGGTGAGATTATGCTGACCAAAGTAAAGTCCGTTTCTCCACAGGGCAGTCTCGTCTCCAGTAGGGTTTCTGGAGATACCGTGTACAGATTTGGGAGACTTTCCTTTTATTCCCCATTGTCATTTAATTAATTAAGAGACATTACCCAAAGCACTCGGCTCATCATACTTCATCATTGCTGCACATAAAAGTAAGGAACCTGCTTGTTTTCAAAATGTCCTGAGAATTAATTACAACAAATTTCTATACAATATTACCAGATTCTCAGAGGGTGATGCAAACAATTTTAAGGTGTTACTCTAATTACTGTGACACCTTAGATCAGTGACTCTCAATCGAGTGGCCGATGGGGAGTGAGGTAGGGGGGTAGGCAGGAATTTTGCCTGCCGGGGGACATTTAAAATGTCTGGAGACATTTTTGGTTGTCATACTGCCATTCTGGGATAGATGATAGGGGTGTTGTTGAACATCTAACAATGCAGATGACAGATCTTCCACTAAAAAAAAAAAAAAAAGTTAGCCAAATTTTTAATAGTACTGCTGTTGAGAATCCCTGACCTGGAACATTGTCCAAAAGAACCTGGTCTGTGGTGCTGGAAATATTCTATATCTGAGCTGTTCAACGTGGTGGCCACTAAAAGGTCACATGCAGCTATTAAACGCTTGTAATGTGCCTGGTGTGACGAGAGACACAATTTTTACTTTTAAAGCCAAATTTTCAATAATTTACACTTAAATAGCCACATATGGCCAGTGACGACTGGACAGCACAGCCCTGGATAATTCTTAAATGAAAACTGGCAAACTATTTGTAAAGATAATGTGACTGAATTTTAGACAGGATGACTGTTTACAGCACTTTTGTTTTCCAGTTCTGTATTTTCCAATGAGGTCTTCCAGAAGTCATGGCCAGACTGATCAGAACACTGTTCTGTACTCATTTATACCAGTGACCAGCTGGGAGGCCTGGACCGTCTGGCCTTAACCACCTTTAACTTATCTGTGTCTCTGTATTCTCGCCTATAAAACAGATCAGAGACCTCCATAATTCTTTCTGGAGCTACCATTGTACGATTTTGTCACTTAGCTTTCAATTAGCTGGTGGTATACTATTTGAGGATGTCAGCAATTAGTGATTCCGTTCCTTTCCCTAAAAATGTGTTCAGAAGCATTCGCTCTGCAAAAAGTTTACAAGGGATATGGTAGGTGAACAATAAAGAATGCTAGAGTAAGCTGGTATCTATCTATCTCCTGGGAGGCAAGTGAATTGCTAGAAGGGATACAGATTAGCACATGTGAGTTTCTATGCAGACTCTATGAATTATTACCTCTCTCTGTCTGGGGTACTAATATTTATATGAATACCTGGTAACTGCCCCTGATCTGTGTGTGAACAAATGAACTGGGATCATCTGTATCTATAAAAATTAAATGCATGCTACAATGATATTATACTCAAGGATATACCTCAACTCTTTTCACATAAAACCTTTGTACGTGAGAATATGGATAAAACATAAGACATCTTACAGTCGAATAACAGAATCAAGATGTAATTACCACAGATACTCTTCTAGGTTTACTGTTCATCTTTGTGCTATTCAAGTTCCTCCTCAGGTTTAAAAAAAAAAAATCCTTTCACCGGATCATAAATTAAACAAAATAGCGGAACTTAAAAATCTTTAATGAAGTCAACTTAATGCGCGTCCTTTGGGCCCACCTGGGAGTTATCAGGTATTTATATTTAAAGGGATTGACGTTTAAAGACACGCTATTGTTCTCTTTGAAGCACTGAGTCAAAGTAGTGCTCTCAGGCTGGGTTCTAATGCAACCAGCATGTGTCTTCCTGCAGCCCATTAACCTTTAATACTTGTCACTCAGCTGCTTACACAGGAGGATTTTTTTAAACCCGGAGAGGAAACAAGGTTATTTAGAAGGAATCAAATGGATAGTTTTACATCTCGAATGTTGGGAGAGAAGGGGGTTTTTAATGCCATTTAAATGGACAAGTTAAGGGAACAAAGGCAACTATTACAACCTAATTATCAAATTAAACACTGTATAAAATAATTACAAAGGGAGCCAGCTCTGCCTATTTCTAACAAGAACGGCAGAGGGTTGTCTTGCTGGCCACTGAAAATCCAGCAACACGATTCCAGACAGAATTTTTTAAAAATATACAGGGTTGCGACAGTAAGTTCTCAAGAAAGTAAGCCTCTTGCTAAGTTTGGAACAGTCCGCATTCTCAAAACTCCGCTTTGGTATTTATGCCGCGTGTTCGCTAGGAAGACCATGTGTATGTACCCCGATGTGTACGTAGCAACACATGAGCTTAAGGCTTTACCTGACCCAGTAAAAGTGTCAAGGGCTCCATCTCCAGAGGTGGTGGCCGCTTCACTGCTGTTCAAAGGCTCTGTTTTGACTGCAAGGAGAGACACTATGTAGAAGAATAAGTACATGTGAGTTTGAATTCTAAATTTTTATCAAAGACGCTGACTGTTCCACTAGTGGTTTTTCACGCTACCATGGGCATGCAAGAGAAAACTTGAGAAGTCGATGAGGAGAGTTTTGTTAATTTAGCTTCTAGAAAGTGGGCATGCATTTATAGAAGATTCAGTATGAGAGTCCTCTGCCTAAGCTAGTTCTCTCAGATCCGGTTTTTCAAGGCAGTCAACCTTGAACAGGGAACCGGCAGTACACTTATTTGCATGTGTAACTCACCTAGGCACACGCTGGGATTACAGTCACAAGACAGAAAAAGGGAATCACAGTCTTCAGCACATTTCATCCAAATCATAACAAAGAGATTTACTAGCTTATATTTTATTCTTCCCGAGGAGATATTAAAAAGAAGAAAAAAAAAAAAAGACTGACTGCCTGAGAGGACAATGGAGGCAAATGCAAATACAGAAACCATGGACCTGTTCCGGTGACGGGTGGAAAATGAGGCACTCAATAAATTTCTGCTCTAAAAAATACTAAAGAGTCCTAAGATGTTGGGCTTTTTATTTTAATGGTATAACAATTTTTATTGCATTACGGAGCTAAGCAGAGAGACAGAGATAATTTCTACAGCAGCAAGTAACATCTTCTGAAAACCCTTTAATGTGTTATTTCTACTTTGAAGTGGTGTGTTTGGCCAAAATCTTCACTTGGGAATGATGTAGGCTGGCATTTAAAATTGTCACTACAAGATGCAGTGAGTGGGGGAGGGGAGCCGTGAAAAAGCCTCCACCTGTTTTTGTCACACCATATTTTCCCTTCGTGGGCAACGCTCTGCTACATAGATCACAGCAGCAAGGGGGATAAACTAAATGATTTTCTACTTAACACCTCTTATGCTTCCTGGTCATAAACGGGATGATAAAGTGAAAGAAGTTAGAAGCAAGCAGAAAACTATAGAGAAGAAAACTGAAGACTTGCCACCCAAGAGCAAACGTGACCAAAAGAATAGTGGGGTCAGAGCGTCCCCATCAACCAAGCCAGTCAGCAAAGTTACTCTGTTAGAAGAGCAATTAACTGATGGAGAAACATGCAGTAACGATTATGCTCTCTTTTCACACGGACAGAATGGACCGGACCCTCCCTCAGTGAGCCCTGAGGTTAATTTAGCATCCATGATTTAATAATATCATGAAGATCTGACGAAAGATTCAGAGGAGAACTGCCAAGGTCGGAATGAAGAAGTAAAGAAATCTGGATTACTTATCCCAGCAAAAAGGAAGTGTAAGGTCGACCCATTATTCAATAGCAAAGATAATCTAGGAATTAGTGTCTAGTTACTTGTAGGATGATAAATAATGAACTGGTGGTTAATACTTTACAGTAGTGATTTGTGGAGCAGTCCATGTACATTATACTCGACTACTAATTATATTGAACACAACAAAATTATTTACTACTACAAAATCATGTGTCAATAGCTTGCTGTGTGCTAGACCATTTACACGTAGCTAATCGTTAAAACAACTCCCACCAATGTGAACCACTTTCTCCATTTCCCACCACAGGAAGCTGCTGAAGGGCAGGCTCGAGAGCTTGCATACGTTCTACTGCAGGAGAGGAGGGAGCTAAGATCTGAACTCAGGTCTTTTTAGCTCTACATCCACAATCTCTCCACCATAACCAGCTGCCTTCCTTTAGGCATGAAAATGGCATAACTGTTCCCAGCAGGGACTCTTTACAAAGGCTCCGAGAGTGATAAGAACGGGGTTATCCCCTAGACAGCATACTTAAGAAAACTACGTTGGGGCGCCTGTGTGGCTTATCCTGTGAAGCGTCTGACTTCAGCTCAGGTCAAGATCTTGCGGTTTGTGAGATTGAGCCCCCCCCCCCCCCCCCGTCGGGCTGTAGGCTGTCAGCACAGAGCCAGCTTCATACAGATACTCTGTCTCCTTCTCTCTCTGTCCCTCCCCCACTCACATTTTCTCTCTCTCTCAAAAATAAACATAAAAAAAAAAAAAGAAAGAACACTATGCTAAAAATGAAAACTGTGAGGCACACCTCAGTGGCTCAGTCGGTGAAGCATCTGACTCTTGATCTTGGCTCAGGTCATGATCTCACAGTTTGTGAGTCTGAGCCCCGCACAGGGCTCCGCACTGATGGTGTGGAGCCTGCTTAGGATTCTGTCTCTCCTTCTCCCTGCCCCTTCCCTGCTTGTGCGTGCTCCCTCCCTCTCCCTCTCCCAATAAGTAAATAAACTCTAAAAATTAAAAAAAAAAATGAAAAATGAAAACTGCAAAATATGGGAATACGCTACTAAAGTATGGTTTCCGTTTCTTTCTCACAAAATCTTATAAAAGACAATGAGCAGCCAGTTTGAAAGCAGATAAAAACAGCACACACTTCAAAGATACTTAACCATGCCGGGTGCTGTTGCTGTGCCTTACAGATATGAACTCATTTCTTTCTCATGACAATCATATGAGGTAGATAATATGACCATCTTACTTCTTCCAGATAACGATACTGAAGTACACAGTAGCTAAATAATTTTCCTATAGTCACACAGCTAGTAAGAGCTAGAGTTCGATGGTTTCGGAATCCAGATTCTAAACCCTACTGCCGGACAGGAAGCACTAACTAATCGAGAATCCCTTTCATCTGTATGATGACCCACCCAGAGTGTGACCTAGACGGATGTAAAGCTCTCTCTGCGATGCAACGTCCACTTGTGACTTCTGACAAAAAAAGCAGAGTCCGAAGCCTTCCTCAAAACTCATACAAGAAGACAGTCTCTCGAAACTTCCAAATTCTAATACTGGCTAATTTCCTAAATCTATAAATAATACTTGTAAAATAGATAGTATTACATATTTGTGAGTAGAGGAGAAAGGAGCAGAACGTGAGCTGGGTCTACGAAAGTAGTCCAGGAGCCAGACACAGGGATTAGTTATGTTACTGTGGATCCCGACTTTGTATTGATAGTGATTATAATGTCCTCAATTTGAAAGTTTCAGATGGTCAAAGGAGAAGGAAGAAAAGGGAGACAAAGAGTTTGTGGTTGCATTCATTATAGTGGAAACATCTCTCATTAAAATTTTAAAGGTCTGCATTTAGTCAAAGACAGAGAAGTTTCAATTTACTGAGAAAAGGCATCCGTAGAAAGTACATGAAGTAAAGCGTAAATGTCAAGGTATGTTCAGTGTACTAACATGCATGGGTTTTAAAGCAATCACTCAACAAATGGGTGTTAACATTTGGGGAAAAACTGCACATTAATGCTCATCTATTTTTCATATGCAGATAAGAACAAAGGGGAAAAGAGGGAACTTTAATTACGCTACCACAGAAAATAAAGTATTCTCAAGTTAAGTGGGTGTCAACAAACATCTCTTGAGCTTCAAGTAAAATGCAGTTATTTTGGTTTGTTTTTTTTAAAAAAAAACATCAAATAATGATCAATAGTTTGCTTTTTCAGGGGCAGGAAACTTAAGAGAAGTGAAATGGATATTCTGTATATGATTCGTTGGTTAGAAAGATGTTAGGATATGAATGAGTATCTCAATATTTATAATAAAACAGGTAACTCGTCTAAAGAAAACACTACTTTAATTATAAAGTTTGAACACTGCAGGTCATTTTCAATAAAGGTCCAAATATATTTGAAATGTATTCCATTTTTGTCTTGCTTTTGTTTCTGCACTGGAAATTGATATACTATATACTTTTGTAGTGGCAGGCAAAATTTTTTTAGTTACATATGTGTAAGGCATTACTAGAAAGATAGCCATCAATGAAATATCTTACTGTTTTCTAAAACACACAAAATCCTCATTCCAAATGATTATCAGTGTATATTCAGTGTCATGTTCAAATGTATTTTTTTCTGACTGTATTTCATTTTTCTCAAATTAACATAGAGGTTCAATAGGGCTTTGAACTTATCAGGACAATGTACACAATTATTACATGCTACAAAGTGGAAGGGACACTTAAAAAAATTTTTTTTAACATTTATTTATTTTCAAGAGACAGAGACAGAGTGCAAGTGGGGGAGGGGCAGAGAGAGAGAGGGGGAGACACAGAATCCGAAGCAGGCTCCAGGCTCTGAGCTGTCAGCTCAACGCCCAATGCGGGGCTTGAACCCACCAACAGTGAGATCATGACCTGAGCTGAAGTTGGACGCTTAACCTACTGAGCCACCCAGGCGTCCCTGGGACAATCTTTTATAAGAGATAGACATATTTTTCAACAAAATGAAATTTACAAATGTTTTGATATCAAAAATAATGATCATATTTTACTGCCCTTAAGAGTATTGTGGTTTTTGCCCTTCTATATGTTCAAAATAAGTAATTTAGGATCCAGGATTAATCCAGTAGTTCAGGGTTTCTCTTACAATGCAATGAGAAACTATAGATAGCCCTTTGTACAGAACTTATTATTCAAGAAGTATTTGTATTGTTAGCACCCTGCTACTACTTATGCATTTACAATTTGGATGTTTTTCAGAGAGCATTGGAAACACTGGGGAAAAAAAAGAAAAAGTCAAAATAATTTTAATATACTGATTTTAATATATTGGTATAATTGGCTTTTATTTTTTACCTTCAAAGATAATTGATATCTATGGATTAAATCAAGATTGTATGTGATTCTTGTCAGCTTTCAGCTATGGCTACACTGATTTCCTCTCTTCATGCCTCAACCTTCACCCAGACCCTCCTATGCATATTTTTGAAGCACATTTAACCTTGTCTGTTCAGATTATCTTTGGAACTCAAGTACAACATGAATGTACATTAATTATTTGTGGAGAAAGTCTGCTTTATTGTAAAAATTCAAAGTTGGTGTTCATTAGTTGTAATAGCAGACTTCATTCTTGAAAGAGAAAGTAACGCAAGTAATTTACATTTTACATTCACTTCCAAAATCTGCCTTTAAACTGGTGTATGCTTAAAAGACATCTATACGTTAACTCAAAATATCCTCCTTTCTGAACCACAAAATCACCCACAGCTCCTTCTGACAGCACAGGTTCTAAAAAGAATTTCAGGCAGAGTGAGATCAGGAAGGTACAATTTATAACACTACAGGGGAGCACACAGTATCGCCTACCGGTTTTAATAATTAGTACAGCCTATGATTTATGTTCGTCTGTATCAATATATTCACCTTAAAATCTATGAGCTCCAAGCGCCTTTCATTCCTAAATATCCAGAAAGTGTTTAATTTTGTCAAACAATTTGACAAAGCAATTTATGGCTATCATTCCAAAAAAGAAAATCTAAAAAGAGTAGAGCCACAATGGTAGATGGCTCTACTGCACGAACACAGAAGATCCAGAAACAAATCCCTTGCATGAGTCAATCACCTATATATTTAAAATTCTGGAAGATTCTTTCCTACGACATGTAGGTTTTCAAATACAGAAAATGCTATAAACCTGATCAGAATGTCCAATTTTGGTTCCCCCAAACCTTCTCTTTAAAGTAGCTTCTTAATCTCCATGTATAATCAAATATTCCCTCCCTGTGTTATGTACCCACCTTGAACACATTATGCACTCATTATTTTCTTGTCTGTTTCTTTCTGCTAGACTTTTGGTCCCTTGCTGGACAATATCATATTCTATAGGTCACTGGGTTCCCATTTCCTAGCACAGAACCTGGCATATAACAGGAACTTGATACGTTTTAATTGAGAAAGTGAAAATCCACTTTTTGATCCTACCCTAAGCAATCCCAACAGACGTAAGTGTTTTTGTAAAGTATAGCTAATCACGAATCTTGACACCATTAAGCAAATTAAAATCTTACCTATACCTGGAAGTCCCTTTTCATATGACTGGCATGCATTTACATGCCTAAATATGCATATAACGAAGTATATAGAGAATACGTATAGCCCTGTATCAGGAGTGGGCAAACTGCATCCCACGTGCCAAATCTTCCCCATGGCCTGTTTCTGTGTAGTCTGTGCACTAAGAATGGCTTTTACATTTTTTAACAGTTGAAGAATATCAAAAGAAGAATATTTGTGATCTGTGAAAATTTTTTTGAATTCAAATTTCAGTATTCATAGATTAAGTTGTGTTTGAATACAGCCAAGGCCTTTCATTGATGCATTGTCTATGGCTGTTTTTGTGCAACAATAGCTTGAAAGCTTGAAATATTCACTATCTGACCTTTTACAGAAAAAGTGTGTTGACTTTTACTGACAGTTCTACATTTTAACCATTTTATAAGCAACAGAAGTTTGAAAGGAAAATTAGTTTCCGGTATCAGTCTGCAGATGTAATTATATAATTAAGACTACGGTGTTGAAGCATTTTAAATCACTTCAAGAATAATGTAATATATTTAATTTTTTTAATGTTTATTTATTGTTGAGAGGGACAGAGACAGAATGCGAGTGGGTTAGGGGCAGAGAGAGAGGGAGACACAGAATCCGAATCAAGCTCTGCGCTGTCGGCACAGAGGCCAATGTGGCGCTCGAACTCACAAGCTGTGAGATCATGACTTGAGTCGAAGTCGGGGGCTCAACCGACTGAGCCACACGGGTGCCCCCAATGTAATACATGTAAAGAGTACCAATGTAGTATGGTAGGATATTAAGGTGACACTATGAACTTATGAGTAAAAACTATACAATTAAAATCTTTTTGAAAATCTCAAAGTTAATGGAAGGATTTTGAAAAGCCACGAACTTAGCTTTTGCTTTATCCTTTCATTATAATTTTATAGTGATCCAATTCCAACAAAAAACTCCAAGATTAATGTCAATGGGAGAGATTATGCACCAAATCCTTGTCTGTGTTATAGACACCCAACATACACCCATACAATAAGTACTCCAACGTGATTAAAATCCATAAATTCATAAATTTCATCTCAATCTGCCACTAGGACTGTATCATTAATAATCAAAGTACACATAATATTTTACTACTAAAAGTTTATCTTCTTTGGCCGGTTTACACATTCTAAATGCAGAAGAATTTATTACGTGACAAAGCAACTGGAGAGTCTTTTAACACGATGCATGTTTTCAACTTCCTTAAAAACTGTTGCCTAGTTATAATTGAATTATTAATTAAAGAAAGGGAAATATACTCATGTTTATTGGCAAACAATTTGTATATACTATCTAATTAAAAACAAAAGCTTTCCCAAGGAAATATTATCATCCTCCTTTTTAGAAAGAGATTGAAGCTTGGAGAGGTTAAGTAACTTGTTCAAGGTGACACAGCTAGTAAGTGTGCTCCTCCTCTTGGCACGGAAGTCCTCGTTTTTTTACACGGCCACACGAATCTTAACGTTAACACTAAGAACTTGGAAAATCTGATGCTTAACACTTAGAAAAACGTTTTTGGTTGAGACTAGATCTAAATCACTAAACACTGATTGTGCGCATTCACTATGGTAAAGCTGTCCGTGTTACATGAATATTTTAGAGCGGAACAACAGCCGTGAGCTAAAAAAAATGTTTTTCAACACACTGTTTTAAAAAAACACATCAAAACTAGAATATTTTATGATTTGACAATTGTGAAATTTAAATACTGGGACCCATAAATAAGGTTTTATTGGAACCTAATGAATCTCATTAATTTATTTATGCATTGCCCATGGCTGCTTTCTGAGTTATGATGGCAGAGCTGAGTAGTTGAAACAAACACAGTATGTTCTATAAAGGCTAAAACATTTGCTATCTGGCTCTTTACAGAAAGAGACCCCTGAGTTACAATTAAGAGAAACTAAATTCTTCAACATATTTTTAAGTATAAAAAGTATATTTTGGGGCACCTGGGTGGCTCAGCTGGGTAAGCATTTAACTTGGGCTCACGTCACGATCTCACCATCTGTGAGTTCGAGCCCCGCATCAGGCTCTGTGCTGACAGCTGGGAGCCTAGAGCCTGCTTTGGATTCTGTGTCTCCCTCTCTCTCTGCCCCTCCCCCACTCATGCGCACTCACGCGCGCGCTCTCTCTCTCACTCTCCCAAAAATAAGTAAACATTAAAAAATTTTTAAGAAAGTGTATTTTAAGTGTGGAATCGAAAAAAAAATTCAAGCCAGAACTATAAAGATATAAGTAATGGGCATAACGGAGTATTCTTCATTCACTGGTCATATATTTTGATTTAATCAGAGACACGGCAAGGTCCAGCCAAACTGCCTATCCTAACTTCTTTCATGTAATGCACATTTCCAACAGGTAGGGAGGTTTTCTTTTTAATCTTAACATTGGATGATTCCATGTTAGTGTTATAGTTTTGCTTTTAGTTTTTAATTTTGTTAGTGTATTAACTTTTGATTTAGAGAGAGTTTGTTTAGACTTTTATATATTTTATGTATATGAAGTAAATATCTATAGTTCAATGTATCGTAAGAGTTAATATTAATTTATAATTTTAAATGTACAGCTTTCATCACTGATAATTCTTTAAATGGTGGAATTAAAAAAAATTTTTTAATGTTTATTTTTGAAAGAGACAGAGACAGAATGTGAGTGGGTTAGGGGCAGACAGAGAGAGGGAGACACAGAAGCAGAAGGAGGCTCCAGGCTCTGAGCCGTCAGCACAGAGCCCAACGCAGGGCTCGAACTCGCGAGCTGTGAGATCATGACCTGAGCCAAAGTCGGACCCTCAACCGACTGAGCCACCCAGGCGCCCCTAAATGGTGGAATTTTAAATGTTTATGTTACTTTAGGTATTTTAAAAGGAATATTTATTGAAGTCCATAAAATTGCAACTATCTTTTTGCCACATTCAGAATTTAAATAAAGACAGTCTGTAGGTTATGGCGATGACTGAGGTTGTGTACATGTACAATATGCTTCACCTGCTCTTATTGATAGGAGTGCTGTGCTGAATTACCCACTTAATTGAACGATATGTAGTTAGAAAAACAACAGATGCATCTGTTTGTACATTATAAAAAATGTCAGAGAAGAAGGCTACTGATCTAAGGAATCTACTATTAGAATACTAGCTGGTAAGAAAAAAAACATAGTCAACTTATCTATAAACAACAAAAAGTCACGTTTATCTCTCCTTTTTCTTTACAAGTACCGAACACAGAAAAGGAAGTGCAGACAGAAATAGCGACAGAAAGCACACCAGAAGGGCAACACCACACACCCAAACACATGCAGTGTACCATCATCTCTCATACTTGTTGCAGAAGAGGGGGTGTTGCAACTCAGCAACCAGTCTGCAGTGTTTAAAACAGTCATGTTGTCCCCTGAGAACAGGAACAGCGTAAGGGTTCATTGTCTGAATGCCTGCCCTGCGTACATGAATAGTCTTCAAAGCTTGCACTGTTTCCTGACCTTTTAGCCCAAACTATACCTGCGCTGTATGACTTTTACATTTTGTTTTATCAGGTCTGTTTTAGTTCGGTTAAATATATATACCTGACGATTAGTGAATTCCCAAGGTTTGATTCCAGACTTTTAAAAAAATCTTATTATACGTACGCAAGTTAAGGTTTAAGTACAAATGTTCTTGCACCAGGAATCATCACTGAACAATCTTACAAATTTGCAATCCTCCAATTAATAAGCTAAGAGTATAGATGCATGTTTAGAGACAAATAAACATTATCAACAAGGAAAATGTTAATCTACAGAGGGTTTGGTGTAAAACATCATTAAATACAGGCGAGTTGCAATGCACACAACTTCACAAAAAATTTTTAGCTTGCACAGCATTTTAAAATAAATGGGAAGAGGTGTACCAGTTTCACAAATACTTATTGAAAATTTAAAAGAAAATATGATGTGGCAAATGTTGTTATCTAATGATATTAGTTTATATTTTAAAACAAATTTCATATAATTTTTCTCCTATTGACTAAAACAGATATATAAAACTTAAAAACGATGGTGAATAATTTAAGAAGTAGCTTACACATAATATGTGTGTATATATGTCATCTCTGTATATTCTGATACAAAAATTAGAACAAATTTTATGATGGCTAAATGCATTCTATAAAATCAGTAGGACAGAATATTTGAAATGACTATTATTGTTACCATATGCTTCGCCATAATTATAGGTTAATCAAATGAGAAAATATATGAAAAATTTTTATCCTCATTTTAAATACATTAGGTATTACTCTCTTTGAAAAGAAAATGCAGCAGGCATATTTTCCTATTCTCAAACCACTTTTAAGAAAAAGGTTTTTAAGAAAGAATTGGGGTAGCCTTTCCCCTATAATTCGAAATTAAACCAAAAACTAGTGTAATTAGTATAATTTCTCTTCTCTTCTCTTCTTTTCTCTTCTCTCTCTCTCAAGATCAGAGTGTAAATCTTTTCGGTTCACATTTTCTGTATTTTTTTTTGAATACCGACAAGGGCAAATACAAAAAGGAAGCTTTGTTAAAAGCCCTTAAAATGTTATTCAGGGCTATTTATTCTTTCCGAAAATTTCCAGCTACCGAGGAGATGTAAAAGTTTCAATAAAATCAACAGCATGATCAATAACCTATTAGCCATATATATTCCTTGGCTAGGTTATTGCTAATAAGGTTACTTATTAGCATATCCCCCACATGTGGAATAATAGCGAACACTGAAACGTCATTCCGGGTTTCTTCAGGGCGGTACACTTACCTCCTGTCCCATTTGTGGTGACCGATGTGCTGCTGAGATTAGCCTTCTCCAGTTTGGAGCTACCAGGAGTATCACCACTTCCGACAAGAGGATGAGGACTTGCTAGGTCCTGCATTTCCATAGACCTGTGAAAGCAGGAAGCAACAGAGAGAAAGCTGAAATCTTAGCAACAATTTCTTAATAAACTACATATATCATTCTACCGAGCACACATGAAATCTCATAGTAAGAACTGAAACCGATAGCTAAGACTTCTTTGCTAACCAGGTGAACATGACAGTCCATCAACAATTAATAAATAAATAAAACTTCCATGGTAATGAGCCTCGTAATAAGTTTATTTGTAATCTTACTCTTGTATATAATGAAGTACAGAAGATAGCAGATTCTGTCATCTTAGCTGTTTGAGTTGATATGGATTATCCTCCCTCCTACATTAATCATCTTCGTTATAAACATGTAGAAATGTTGAAAATATGTGACTCCTAAAATTTGATGTCCCCAGGCACCAGTGAAATAAAGTATAAACTCAAAGCCAGAGCAGAAACTTCTGGCTGACCTTGTGGACCCAGAGCTTAAAGCTGAGCCTAAGGACTGAGGGTTAGAGTTGTTACAACTTTAGTATCTATTCAGGAATAGAAGACTTGACTTAACTTCTGTTTCAGGGAATGTGTTGGAATTGAGCAGAGACTCTTGAAAGGCTAACCCTCTTTGGAAACAGAAACTCAAGAGCAGAATTTCACAGTGGTCCAAAAGAAGCCACACATGCGTCAATGAAAGAAGGGAAACACAAGAGATAAACCAAAATTGAGAGAATTTATAACCAACATGCAACCCTATACAAAATACTGAAGACCTTCAGCTGAAAGTAAGGATACCAGATAAAAACTCAGATCTACAGGGAGGAATGAAGAGTGGTTGAAATGTAAATATATAGGCAAATGCAAAGATTATCTTTTGTTTTTCTTTTAATTCATGAAAGACAGCCAACTGAAACAAAAAACACCTATAACATTGTATTATGCGATTTATAATATGGTATAAGAGTAAAATATGTGTCAATAGCACAAAGGATAGTGGGGCAAAATGATATTCTTTTAAGGTTCTTTCATTTGGCATAGGATGTTTAGGATACACCAATATTTAATCCCAATATTAAATATTAATAAGAAAAATACTAACAGGTATAACAAAAAGTCAATGGAATAATTAAAATAAAACATTTAAAAATTTGATTAACCTCAAAGACCAGGAAAAGAGAAAGGAAAAAATAACATGTGAAAAATAGAAAACACACAGCAAGATAGCATACTCACGTCTAACCATATCAATGATTACACTAAATATCAATGGACTAAATGCTCCAATGAAGAGCCAAAGATTGTCAGATTGGAATAAACAGACACAGCACAACTATTAGGGATCTACCGGAGAAGTACTTTAAATACAGATACACTGTGATACTATGGTGTACTGCTCAGAAGAATTCATTCCTACAGCTGCTGGGAGTGTTACCAACTGTTCTCAACTAAATTCCTTTCCAAGATTTGATCTCAACCAGAGTCATTTTGCCCCAAATCACACTCTTTCCTTGAGCCCTCATCTACTGACTGGTCATGAAGGGGTATAAAGATACTTCCCACACCCTGAAGGTCACTCAAGTCTAGAGCCACCATAAGATCAGTTGAGACCTTTGCTGCAACTACACTGAAGTTCAAAGTCTCTCAGTCTAATCATGTTTCCTTCATCCCCTCAAACATATTACTACTGAAAGCACAACCCAATAAACTCCTGGCACATAAATCTCCATGTTAGAGTCTGTCCCCTGGGAACTTGAACCGTGATAAGGCACAACTAGGTTCAGGGTCAAGGACAGAAAACAATATAACATGTAAATAATAAACATTAGATAAATGTTTGGGCTACTATAATATCACACAAAATGGCCCTCCAAATGAACAGTATTGGCAGATACAAAGAGATAATTAAGAAAATGAAATAAATGATAAATCCTTCAGGATATAATAATCCTAGATGTGCATACCTACTAGCCAAGCCTCAAAACATACAAAGCAAAAACTAACAGCGTCAAAGGATGAAACTGATCAGTCCATGATCATATCTGGAGCTTTAATAACTTTCTCTCCACAGTAACCAACTGCAAAAGTAGACATTATCATCAACATGCCATAACTGACTGTACTGATATAGTACGCTAACACCCAATAATTATAAAAATACATATTATTTTCAAGTGCACATAGAATGTCCATCGAAAGGACTATAAGGTAGGTATAATAAAATAAGCATCATTATATTTTAAATTAAACCTTATAGAGAATAGTATCTGGCCACAATGAATTAAATTAGAAAATAATAGTAAAATACATGAAATAACCATTAATATTTGAAAATTAAACCCCACACTTCTAAGTAACCTATGAGTCAAAGAAGAAATCACAAATAAATGTAGAAACAAATGTAGAAAATACTCAGGACAAAATAATAATGAAAACACATCAAATCACCCCACATGCAGTCAACTGATCTTTGACAGAGTAGCAAAGACAATACAGTGGAGTAAAGACAGTTTCTCTAATAAATGGAGCTGGAAAAACTAGACACACACACACACACACACACAAACTAGACACAGACCCTACACTATACTCTTCACAAAAATTAACTCAAAATTGATCACAGACCTAGATATAAAATGCGAAACTATAAAACTCCTAGAAGATAACATAAGAGAAAACTAGATGACTTTGGGAATGACTTTGAGTTTTGAAAACACCACCAAAGACAGAATCCATGAAAAAAAAAATAATGATAAGCTGGGTTTATTAAAATTAAAAACTTCTCTTCAAAAGTCAATGTCAAGAGAATTCAAGTTGGAGCAGAGGGTATATGGGAAATCTCTGTACCATCCTCTCAACTGTGCTGTGGAACTTTAGCTGAAGAAGAAATAGTCTTTAAAACAAAAAAGCAACATCAAATCACTTGTGAAATGCAAATAAAGCAGTAGTTAATGAGAAATTTATAACTTTATATGATTATATTAGAAAAGGAAAAGGGTTTAAAATCTGTGATCTAAGTTTCTACACTAATAAATTCGTGAAAGAAAAGCAAATTAAACCCAAAGTAAATAAAAGGAAGGAAACAATAAAGAGCATAAATAATTAAACTAGAAAATCTATGTATAATGGAGACAATTTACAAATCAAATCCAGAAAATGACTGTTAGAGATACTAAAATATTATAAAGCATAATGAAGACATATTATGAACACTGTGTCAAAGCATTCACCACTTTAGATAAAATCAGTGAAATTCTTAAAAGATACAACCTATAAACCTTACCCAATAAAAAATACAAAATGCAAATAGTCCTCTATCAGTTAAAGAAATTGAATTCATAATTAAACATTTCCCCTTCCCCCCCAAAACCCCAAAACAACAAACAAAAACAACTCTAGGGCCATATAGTTTTCTTAGTGAATTCTAGTAAATATTTAAGGAAAAGTTCAGTCTGTTATAAATTCTTGAAAAAAAAAAAACAGGAGGGAACACATTTCACTCAATTGTATGAGAAAATGATTACCCGCATTTAAAACTTGACAAAAACAATTTTGAAAAAAAATACGGATCTCTAATTTTCATGAACGTAGATAAAAATAATTAACAAAATATTATCAAGTGAAATGTAGCAATAAAATGATTAATATATCATAACCAAGTGGGTTTTAGCCAAGAATGAAAAGTTTATTTAAAATTTGAAAATTGGGGTGCCTGGGTGGGTTAAGCATCTGACTCTTGATTTCAGCTCAGTTCATGATCTCCCAGTTCGTGAGGTCAAGCCCTGCACTGGGCTCTGTGCTGGCAGTGTGGAGCCTGCTTGGAATTCTCTCTCTCCCTCTCTTTCTGTCCCTCCCCTCTCTCTCTCTCATGTTAACAAATAAACTTAAAAAAACATTTGGAAATCAAATAATGCAATTCAATATAGTAACAGAATATTATTTCAAGTACAAAAAAAGCATTTGACAATATTCATCATCCATTCATGATACAAACTCTCAGCAAACTAAAAGTATTTTCCTCACATCTGATAAAGACCATTCTTGAAAAATCTATCATATTTAATGAAAAAATATTGAATTTTTTCTCCTAAAGATCAGAATCAAGGCAGGGATAGCTAGCTGTTTTTCCCATTTCAACACATTTGCCTGGTAATATTAGCTAGTATAAGAGGACAAAAATAAATAAATAAAAGAGGTAAAGTTTTGAAAGAGAGAAAAAATACTGTTAATTCACAGATAACATTATTAGTTATGTAGAAAACACTGAGAAATCTATAAAAACAAAACAAAACACACTAGAATAGATGACTGAATTTACCAAATAACAGGTACAACGTCTTGCCAGTACTAGATTGAAACATGAACCAAAAATATCTGAAACTTCAGTCAATGCTGCTTCAGTTCAAATATTGAAATATCAAAATGATAGTTATTCAGAAGACTGGAAGTTCGAATGATGGTTGTTCAAGAGATTGGAAGTTCCCCTCCTGCTCAACTCAACTCTTAAGGGGAAAGTGAATGCTCAAACCCTCACCTTAACTGTCAGCCAGAGACAAGGACGTACTTAGACTACTTGAGAAATAAACACAACAAAACAAATACTATGCTTCAGTCTCTACTGAGTTTTTGTATATAATGTTCAAAACACCATAAATATTTTTAAAGCTTATTTATTTATTTTGAGAAAGAAAAAAGAGCACAAGCAGGGGAAGGACACAGAGAGAGGGAGAGAGAGAATCCCAAACAGGGATAATATTTTGAGTCATAACAAGAAGCAGGAAAATGTGAACCCTAGTGAAGAGAAAACATAGTAAACAGAAGCAGGTCTGTTTATGACCCAGGTTTTAGAATTAGCAGATAAGGATTTAAAAATTATTATAAATATATAAAATAATTTACAGGAAAAGATATATACCCACACAAGGTATATACATATAAATAAATATGCTACATATATATATATATATATACACACACACACATATATACATGTGTGCCATATATATTTATATATACATATAATACATTTATATATATAATCTGTACCTATTTATATATATCTCAGATTTATGTACATTAATATGTATATGCAATATACATACATATATATATATTGCATATAGAAAAGAAATGGAAATTAAAAAAATGAAAATTCTAGAACAAAAATTATAATATATTAAATAAAAATATTCTTTGGATGAATTTAACAGCAGATTAGACACTGCAAAAGAAAGAATCAGTAAATCTGAAGCTGGGCCATTAGAAATTACTTAAATTAGAGCAGCATGACAAAAATTGGGGCAGACTAATTAAACTGAGTATAAGTAACTTGTGTAATATTATCAGGAAGCAAGAAAGAGAATGAAACAGAACAATACTGAAGTAAGTAATGGCCAAAATTTCTCCAAATTCGATGAAACACCAACCCACAGATCCTTGAAATACAACGAACAACAAATGAGCCAAAGGAAAAGAAAACCATACGTAGGCACATTACAGTCAAATTCTGAAAAAAGCATAAATAGAAAGCTTATAGCAGACAGATTAAAAAAAAGACACATAGAAGGAAATAGTAGTATTCCCAAAAAAACTATTATCGATAACACATTCCTAGTAATAGGCTTAATTATTATAAATAATGAATGTTCATGACTTGATCATCTCCTACTGGACCCACTCAATGTATTTTTAATGTAATTGACCAAAATATTAATGATTGCTTATTCTATGCAAAGCACGGTCACAGCTGTTAGGATTGCTGACTGAAGAAAACACGGTCCTACCTTCCAGGGGTTTATGATCCAAACGGGAAGGCAGATCTTGCGCTAAGAAAATTAAAGTACATGAAATGTCCACGGAGTGGAATAGACAGAAATCAGTAATGAACTTAGAGTATGGGAAATTTTCTCAGAAACTAGTAGCTAGGTTTTGATGATTTCAAAGGGATTCTGGGGGAAGCATCTGGTCAGTGCTACTGCTGAAGCTGCAAGGCAGCCTAGGGGTTCATAGCCAATTTAGACCACATGCAAGATGGAGAAACAAGGAAAATTAATCAGGAATGAAGGTTGGAGCATACACTGAAGAGAGGAGGAAAACTATGGTGTTTCTGCAAAACAAAAGTGGCCTTGGTATTTTCTATTCCAGTTTCCAGGAAACCAAAGTGCAATTATCTGAATCTTTACAATAAGTTCTCTTTGCTTGAATCACTTTAGTGGGCTGAGATTTCTTAAAATTAAAATAGCCGTTTGAGAATAGATGTGCATTACTACCACACACTATATAGCAAGAAGATTTCTGTGCTTCCTACTGCATGTTCTGTAATCAATTTAATTCTGAAATGTCAGTTTCTGTTTAAATCTGCTTTGTGTAAAACGGAATATACAAAATATAAAATTTACCATAGACTTTAACAGCAGAAAATGATTAATGGTACCATTTTTTGCTGAGTACCTATGGTATGATGCATCCTATGCCTGGAACTTCTTATATATTCTCTCCTTTGGTCTTTACAATAACACACTGATATGCGTATTACTTTCCACAGTTTATAGGTGAAGCAATTGAGGCTTCAAGAGGATACACGGCCTGCCCAAGACCATGTAGGTAGAGAGTGGCAGCACTAGAATTCGAACTTGTGTCTATCTGATGGCAAAGCCCAGGTTCTTTCTGTCGCATACTGTATGTTTCCCGTTTTTCAAAGTGACTTTAATTTTTTCACACTGTGAAACCACAATCAGGAATGTATAACCCTGCAATAAAACATCCTGAATGGTTTTCAAAAATTACTGAGGTCAATACAAGCATCAACTCTGCCAAATCTATACTTGTTACTACCATCTTTAAAGATGACCCTTTCCCCCTCCTCCCGCCCCCAAGATGTCTGTTTCAACCCTTTTTTTAGTGGCCCTTATGTCATAAGGCCATGTGAATACTAGCATCAATCTGGACAATTTAAAAAATGAATTTATCCACAAACACAAAAACTCATTTAAAAAATAAAGAATTGCAGGTCACATTCAACTAGTGTCATGGTCCTTTTCTGAAATTCTTCTGTAGCATAAATGGAATTTGTTTCTAACCGACTGAAATATCCTCCTGAAACCCGATGGAGTAAGCTTTATATTTGTGTATTTTAGAGTCTACTCTAACTCAGAAGCCATAATTCCTTCTGCACAGATCCTGGTAATGTGGTACAGCCTGTGTATCTATAGGCTGAGATTCCATCAATCCTTCATGACCCAAGAAATGTGCAAAAGCATCCAATACTTTCAAGGACCTTCACTATCATACCAGCTTATTTTCTTTGCATAAAGTGGACGATATGTGTGCCCAGCTATATGTCTCATGCTGTTAATCTTCCTTGTAACCACCAGAATGAATTTAAGGAAAGAGTTCAAGCATTTGCTTTGCTTATCACTTCCTTTCCTAATATAAACCTTAATTCCCCTTAGCTGCAAAGTAGGAGTAACAACATCAGCTTCCACTTAAATAATGTGCATCTTAGCTCCATTAGGACAGGGATTATTTTCTATCTTATTCATCGTTTTTTTCTCTACACTTAGAATTGTGCAGGCTACTTAGTGAGTGCTAATGAGTGAATAATAAGATAGGAATAGGAAAAATGTAGATGAAGTGGTCTGAGTCACTTGGAGTCAAATGTAGTCTAGTTCAGAAAACACTGTTTGAACATCTGCTATGTGCTAGAGACAGTTCTAAGAATACATAAAGTGTCTTCAGAGAACTTGCAGGCCAGTGGAAAGCAAGGGAAGAGGTGGAGAGAAACAAGGATCAGCTCTCTGATGTGAATGTGTGTGGAAGCTTTCATATCTGTATGTATAGTGTTAGATCTCCCAAACAAGTAAGAAATTGTGTGTGTGTGTGTGTGTACTCATGTGTTAGGGGGAAAGGGGAGAAAGATGCTGTGCATGGGTAAAGAAAGCCACTGTGGAAGAAAAAAATAAGATACAGCGACTCGGTCAACTTAGATCAGATGAAAGTCACGGCATGTCACTACTGAGTACTAGCTCCCACATTCTGAAGAAAGCTCACCAGGTAACAATGCCAGGCCATCTTAAACCAACACGTTTCAGATTAGAATCCAAGAAACCCTTGTCATAGCTGCAAAGCTACGCCAGTTTCTCCTCTGGCAGTAGATTGGGAGGTGTGGATCCTCTCCAGTGGATGTAGATCCATTATGTCATTGATCAGGTTAACAGACAGCCCTGGAAGGAGGCCATCATGAACCCATTTTCCCAGACATGGTCAGAACTGGGTCCCACTATACAGAAGAGGAAATGTAGGTCAAAGAAGACCCCTAGAAACAAGTATCAAGAAAATGGTCCATGCATAATGGGAGCTGTTCTTGCACTTTGCCAGTGACCTCATGCCTGTCCCTGAGGCCAGCATGAATGCTTGCAGCACATGTGACCTGTCTGCCAGGGTGACCTCAGGCCCTGGAGTAAAAGCAAATAAAGCCATGGACACACTGTTCTCTGGACACTTTTACAGTCTTTCCTTTCCAGGGCTTGTAGCTCTACCCTTGAGATCTGCAACTCTGGCCCTTTCTTCACTATGATCCTAACAAATTATCCCGATAAAACATGGTTTCCCCACCAAAGAAATGTGAGTAAATATTTTTTAAAAACAGAGGCGTACCTCTAAATTTAGGCTTTTAAAGCCCTCCCTCCCACTTAACCTGTAAACAAAGAAAAAAAAGTCTAATGAATTTTCCAAGCACTATGTGAATGGTACAGGACTCCCGTTTCTGTTAGATCAGTTACAAACCATGGTTAATGAAGCAGGAAATTATTTCCCTTTAGTAAGAAGGAAGGCTGAAGGCCACAATTAAAACAGCTAATGCCATCAATTATACCAGAATACATGGACTCTTTTTCTGAGAAAAACTCTACCAGTAGGGATCAAACTGGAGGAATGAATGAGGGTTTTTCAACACTAGAAAGCTGAATTAAAAAAAGCAAAGCATTAACATAATATATTAAATAAAGATGACAGAATTTCAGGCTCTGAAGGGACATTCAATGTCCTCAAATGCAAAAATACCATTTTACGGGGTGCCTGGGTGGCTCGGTCGGTTGTGCCTCCGACTTCAGCTAAGGTCATGATCTCAAGGTTTGTGAGTTTAAGCCCCACCTCAGGCTCTGTGCTGTCAGTGTGGAGCCTGCTTTGGGTCCTCGGCCCCCCTCTCTCTTTCTGCACCTCCCCTCCCCCGCTTGTGCTCTTCTTCTCTCAAAAATAAATAAAGACATTTAAAAAAAGAAAAAACAATACCATTTTATGCTTGAGGCTGTGAAGGCAGCGTTAAGAGCCTACACGGTAGACTCAGGCTTGGGTTTTAAAATCTGCCTCTACCATTTACCAGTCACCGAACCTTAGGCTCAAAAATGGAGACAATAATATCCACTAGAGGGCTACTGCATGAATTAAATAAGATCTCTCCCCCACCCCCGGCCCCCCCCTCACACACACACACACACACACACACACACACACACACACACACACAGAGCATGGACTTTGGCATACAGATCTTAATAAATGTTAGCTATGACTACAATCATTTCCACAACACCGTCAATAAATGCTTGATTTGTCTGTTTGCAAACCTGTGTTAACAAGAAAACGGTTTCCTTAAGAGGCGGCCCATTTCATTTTCAGATCAATCTTACTATTAGGAAGATTCCCATATACAGTTTCCACGGGACTTTGGTTTTACAAGAAATTTAGCCCACTGACATGGGTCAAGTCTAAACCTTCTTTCCTGTATCCGCCCTTCAAACATCAGAGAGGGCTGTCCTGACCTAGAGCCTTCATAGGTACAAAGAGTAGGTACAAAATACAAAACATATACAACTCTCGCTATGCACGCATCAGCACAGCCTGAAGAGTACATTAGCCAGCAGGCACTTTGTGGTACTAACACATGCTGAAAGTCAGCTAACCAAACCCGTACGTCTTTGTCCCATGTTAGGATTTACAGTCCTGTTTTCTCTCAGTCACTACACACGGAGTTGGCACTGGACCTCAAGTAAACAGCTTCTCGTGCGTTCCTCCTGATGCCATCCTGTTGGAACAAGTCTGCTGTTGCGCTTGTCCCATTAGATTCTGATGCTACTGTTCAATGTACTTTTCCCCTGTGCCATGACACCAATAAACTTCCTTAGCATGCCTTCGATGCCGAATCACAGAAGCATGTTGAAAAGGCCAAGGTCAAGGACATATCTTGAAGAGGACGCTTAGAGGAGTATCTTCAGATTTATCTCAACTCCTCAGGAATAATTATCGAGTTAATAGTAGTACCATCAGGCAGTCTGTGTTTTTCTGTCATTCCCCCACCCTCATAAACATATCAAGAGGCTTTGACACACACCTTGTTGAATTCTAGATGTACTTCATATAATGCATGCCTTTGTTCCTTGTTTCTGGTATTGCCGTCACAAAAGACTATGAAGCTATTCTGTATGCCTTCTGCTTACAGAACTCGTACTGCATTCTTGTGATCACAGCCCACTAATTATTTACATTTAATTGTCCAAGAACATAATTTTGGGATCAACAATTCATAACAATTTTGCTCTCTACAGTTTATGTCACATGAAGAAACAATGAAAAAATTACTTATCTTAAGCAATACGATGATAAAATATACGTAAAGTGTGAGCTTATGTATTACATAAAAATATGGACTGGGAATCTGAAACATGAATATAAGTCTGTGATCTACTACCTAGAAAAAGTTAATGGGTGTGTGTGTAGATGGTTTTCCAAATATCTTCTCAGGTTTACAGGGCTCCCTAAATAACACCGAGAGTCTTCCATAGACAGGCATTCTGCGCTCTCTTCCTTTTTATGCCAAGACATTCTGTATCTTTATGAGGTTACTCAACCCATTCACTTTGAACGCAAGGAAGTTAGCACCTGCCACGAGGGATCAGAATGTGAAATATGATGAGGGAGCCCTGTGATAAGTGACCTTAGCAAACAAAAATAAAACCCCTACAAAAAAAAAAAAGAAGAAAATGCAGCAATACACAAACTAGAGTACTGTGTGGCTGTAAACATAAGCAATTAAAGTTCCACTCCATAGTAAACAGTAGTTGAGTGTATGACTCATGGGCCAGCAATGCCAGGAGACGTCAGGGAACTCCCCCACTGCCCCATCTTTATGACACTATAACATGATAGTCTCCATTAAAAAAAAAAAAAAAGTGGACCAGCCATCTTAGTGATAGGAACCTGGGGCCCATTTCTCATCTGACATAATACTTCACGGAGCAGGTCCAAAAACAATGCAGGGCCCTTGAAATCAGCAGCAGCTCAGGACTCTGATCCATGCCAAAGAGCAAGATGAGAAATGGGGCTGGTATAAATATTCATTGGGAAGTTCCGGCCAACCTCCTTGTGCTGTGTGCTTAGTGCAACTCAAAACTGTTCCACCTGGTCCGTTCTGGCTCCCTCATGTCTACCAGGGGCTGGCAGCTGGAAAGCAGGCTGAGCCTTGGAGATCTTTTCATTTGTAAAGCACCGGAGGGGCAGGCAGGAGGGATGATAATGCATAGGCTAGGTTTCAATTACAGGACTGTCTCTTTCCCAGGTGGAAGGCAACACTGCAGAGAATTCAATGTCTCATCTATTAAGGCCCCTCAGGAGATGCTTGGTGCTTTGCAAATGCTGGCGGTGTGGAATAATCCTCCCAACAAAAATCCTGAGAAAATACATCAAGCAAATTGAGTATTTTGTTAGGCTCACGTGCAATCTTTCCTCGTCTCTCATTTTCCAAAGTAAAATCGTCCTGTAACTTCTGCCTGGAAAAAAAACAGAGAGCTGCTTCTAAGTTCAGAAATAAGTGGCTGTTTAGCCTATAAAATGTAGGATGAGAGAGGCTTTGAGATCACCATCCCATGAATCTCGCTGCCAAAAAGGTTTTTAAATATTGCATAAACTGAAATGTGTTCCAACCATTAACATTTAAGGGGAGCACACAATGTTCCAAATTTAAACTGCTTGACCAGTTCCCAAAAGCTTGACGAACATACACTACAGTGTAATTATTTCTTTACAATAAAAATGTCATGATGTCATTAATTTTTAGGATACCCATCTCAGAGATCTGTTGTAGTTTGTCAGTGATGGAGAGGGGAGGGTGTGCTTCATACTCTACCTGCTGCAAAGCAAGGTTCATCAAATACAAAAAAAAAAAAACAAACAACACATGATGAATGGTTAACGAGGGTCTACTTGATTAGATGAGTACTGACTGTGCTAATAATTACAAATCAATATTATCCATGTATTAGAGTAGATCTATCAGTTCTATTACTTGGACAAATTTCCTAGGTGGGTCACTTTATTTCTATTACGTATTAAAAAGGAAGAAAAAGGGGTCACCTGGATGGCTCAGTTGGTTAAGCGTCTGGCTCTTGGTTTCGGCTCAGATCATGATCTTGACAGTCATGAGTTCGAGCCCCCCCCCCGCCATGTCAAGCTCTTTACTGACAGGGCAGAGCCTGCTTGGGATTGTCTCTCCCTCTCTCTCTGCCCCTCACCTGCTCTCACTCTCTCTCTCTCTCTCTCTCTGAATAAATACACTAAAAAAAATTTTTTTTTAAAGGAAAAAAAAAGTTGCTTTTGTTTTTAACTCTGTCAATTTCACATGTGCCCCAGCACAGTCTCTTCTCCCCAGGGCAGTTAGAGCTTTGCAATAACCAACTCAAACTCTTCAGAACTTTCTAATGTCACTCTGTCCTTTGCAGAGTAATTCCCAAATTCCTCCCCTGGCCTCTAAGGCCTACTTCCTCACATGACACTCCAGTGCCTCATTTCTCTCACCTTGGATCCCAATGTTTGCCCTCAGCCATGAAGCTCCCCCCGGCCTGCTATATCGCATGTCCCTGACCCTGACTGCAGGTCTCCACATGCCCGACAGGCTCACAGAGCAGGGCCTCTGCACCTGATATTTCCCGTCCGTGGAATACAGTTCCCTCAGCCATCCTCCTTGTCCTGTTTCTCGGCTCAAACATTTCCTATTCAGAGAGCCTTTCCTTTCCTTATAAAACAGCAACACCCCCATGCAACAACTGCCTATTATCCCCCTACCTTGCTTTAGTCTTCTCCAAGGCAATTATCTCCCTTGACTCAATATATACTAATTTATTTGTTAACTATCTCTCTCCCTTTAGAATCTAATGCTCCCTGAGAGCAGGGGCTATTTGTTCACTGTATCTACAGCACTAGAACGGGGCCAAGTACATAGTAACTGTTCAATTAATAGTTGCTGAGTATGTGAATGAAGTATCCACTAATTTCACCCGACTGACCTAGTTAGTCCTAGTTACTTAGGTTTTATTCCATTGCTTCATATTACTAGTTTTCTGTGGCATAGTTTTATAGGTTTTTAGAATCACTTCCCCAATAATTTAAAAAATATGGTTGAAGTGTAGGGAATTTTATAGCTTGACAGAGAATCTCTAGGTTTTCATCCTTAAATCTGAAGTATAGGATAATTTGATAATTATTGCATGAGTGCCTAGGCATTACTTTCTATAATTTTGATAAAAACACAGTTTTGCCTGAAATTGAACATTTTCTTGCCTTCTTTGCAAAATACAAATTTTAACTTAGGACTAAGAGTCTCAGTAAGTTCGGGCTGCTTTAACAAAATATGATAGGCTGGATAGCTTATAAATAAACCTAAAATTATTTCTCACTGTTCTGGAGGCTGGGAAGTCCCAAGATCAAGGTGCCAGCAGGGCTGAATTCCCTGGTGAGGGCTCTCCTGTGGTGGGTTCATAGCTAGCACTTTCTTTTCCACTGTGCCCTCACAGGTTAGAAGGGCTACGGACCTCTCTGGAGCCTCTTTTCTAAGGTCACTAACACCATTCATAAGGGCTCCACCCTCATGACTTCAGCACCTCCCAAAGGCCCACCTCCTAACACCCTCATCTCTAGGGATTAGGCTTTCAATTTGTGAATTTTAGGGGGACACAAACATTCAGACCACAGGACTAAGCACTGAGGTAAAAAGTAAAAATATTCCATTTTCGATCCCCGAATAAAACTTTTTTTTAACGTTCATTTTTATTGTTGAGAGAGAGAGAGAAAGAGAGCGAGCGAGAGCGCCAAGTGGGGAAGGGGCAGAGAGAGAGAGGGAGACACAGAATCTGAAGCAGGATCCAGGCTCTGAGCTGTCAGCACAGAGCCCCATGGGGACTCGAACCCACGAACGGTGAGATCATGACCTGAGCTGAAGTCAAATGCTTAACTGTTCTGAGTCACCCAGGTGCCACCCCCTCCAAGTAAAACTTTTTGAAGCCTCCGTGCAGCATAACATCTAAAATATCTCCTAAACATGTGTATGTCACTAAAATATAAATAATAATACTCTCTTTAAAACACTTCTGAAATGTACCCTGCTTCAAGAAAACCACTCCTCCCACTGGCTGTCCCCTCTGGCTGCTTCATTATCACTCCTCTTCCTTTCAAAACCCAGATTCACACTGGAGTCAGATCTCGGTGTGATCTCACATCTTCTCAGATCTTCTCCTCACCTTACTGTCTTGCTCTCCACTTGGACCACAGTCCACACTCCTTCCAGTAACTAGAGTCACCTCCTGATTTACTAATCCAGTGGGCTTTTTGTTTTTTCCCATCAACTCTTACTTTGACCCTCTTTGTCATTTCACAGTGTTAATGACTTCTCCAACTTTCTTCCTCGGAGGCTTCCTAAATACTTCTATAGTGGTCCTGTTGCCTGCTTGTGGGTTCTCCACTGTCACCTAAAAAAATAAAGAAATCTCCACTTTGGTGCAGGTATCCATTTCTCACCAACAAGGTGCAAGTGCCGCGGGGAAAGCTAAATCCGCGCTCAGCTCCAGGAGATGGCAGCCTAATTCTTCTCCCAAGTTAAGGACCGTCTCAGGAATCGTAAGTAAGGTAACCAGATTTGGGCTGTTAAGGTTCAGAAATAGCCAAAGTAGAAGCCAATGAATCACTGAAGGCGTAGACTCCCACACACCAAAGAAGACAGCCTGCAGGGGCACCTGGGTGGCTCAGTCACTTAGGCGTCCGACTTCGGCTCAGGTCACGATCTCACGGTCCGTGAGTTCGAGCCCCGCGTCGGGCTCTGTGCTGACAGCTCAGACCCTGGAGCCTGCTTCGGATTCTGTGTCTCCCTCTCTCTCTGCCCCTTCCCCACTCATGCTCTGTCTCGCTCTGTCTCTCAAAGATAAATGTTAAAAAAAAAAAAAAAAAAGTCTGCCAACCGGGGGCCCCAAACCAACACGTGAGCCGAGGCTCAAGGGTATGTTGTTACAAGACATCTTAGAGGTGAGAAAGCAGTGACTGTTTATTCTTCACAGAGATTGGTTGTAACACTAGAATTCTTTCACATTACAGGGAATTGATCAGTGGTCACCTCATTTCAACCTTGGGCAACAGTTCAAGTTTTGCTTATGATTTCCAGAGGCATAAACAAGCAATGACCCAGGTCAAGTTAGCCTTGCAAAATCAGCTGAGTGAAGCTTTGTTGTATGAATAAACTGGTTTTGTCTGTTCAGGGAATTTTCAAGGCCTGGTCTCTGTCTGTTTTTTGATTTTCACTGTGCCAATGGAGCACAAGGAATACTTTGCTGGAGACTCGTGTTACGCTCTTCTTGACTCTTCCAGGAGAGCGTCCAGACCCAAACTGGATCTGGATGTGAACGAGGGAACACGGGGCCCCGATTTCTGCAACCAGTCATTCTATCGCCAGAGGAGAAACACACTCAGGGCAAATCCAAGACTGGACGGCAGAGCAAAAGGACACAGAGGAAAGTGGTTTCTTGATGAAACTATTGAGCTCCAGGATCAACCACGCCCGAGGCCATTCTACCTCTGGAATTTGACTTACGTGTTCCAATAAATTACCTCATTGTTTCCAACTAGGTGAGTCAGCTTCTCTATTACCTGCACTTGAAACCATTTTCACTGATACAGCTACTCTTTGCTGGTTTCTTGACGTCACGTCTGGCCATTAATTTTCAGTCTCCGTTGTGGGTCATTCATGTGTACTCTTAACCTTTTGATGTCCATAATCTTACAGACTCAGCCCACATCTCATTCCACTGAGGTAAAACCCCTTCTGGGAATTTCCATATGTATTTGTGTCTTCAAAGGCTACCTTTTTTTGGATTGAGCAATTTCCAAAGCCTCAGCCCCATGTGCCTTCTAAGCACCAGATCTTACTTATAATTCTATACCATCACCCCCACAGGGATTTACACAGCCTCTCCTGACAGAGTATGTTCACAGCTCAACTCATCATTCCCTTTACAGTTACTTAGATTCTTACCTCAAACTATACATTACATTAGATTGTTCCCTCAAATCAGAACCCTAGGTGATCTCCTCAAGCCTTCAGCCTTTACAGAGTTCATCAAATATTCTCAGTGCTTCTGCCTAAATAGAAACCAAAGTATTTACTCCTTTTTATCCTAATCACTATTTAAAATAGGTTTTTGTATTCTTCACCTAAACTTTTTCTATAGACTATACTTATCACACAGAATGCTAGCAGTTCACTCATTGTTTGGTGCATACCAAGTAGTTAGGTGCTCCATCATCCATACCTTGATTGATGAATGAACAGTTGCCTGATTTTTCTGGATTTTGTTTTCCCTCCAAATAATCTTCCAATCATCAGAATTCATTTTCTTTTTCTTTTTTTTAAGATTTTATTTTTAAGCAACTCTACACCCAATGTAGGACTCGAACTCACAGCCCCAAGATCAAGAGTCATATGCTCTACTGACTGAGCCAGCCAGGTGCCCCAAGAATTATTTTTCTCAAATACAAAATACAACTATATGTCACTTCCCTTCTAAAATACCTTACCCACTGACAAAACAAACAAACAAACAAACAAACAAAAAACCCTCCAGTGGCTTCAGTTCAAATATTGAATAAATGTCTACTGTATGTTGGCTTGTGGATTAAGGAATTTGAAAGGGTGAATTATGATTTACTTAATTTAAAAATCATACAATTCAGGGGTGCCTGAGTGACTCAGTCAGTTAAGCGTCTGACTTCAGCTCAAGTCATGATCTCGTGGTTCTTGAGATCGAGCCCCACGTCGGGCTCTGTGCTGACAGCTCAGAGCCTGGAGCCCGCTTCGGATTCTGTGTCTCCCTCTCTCTCTGCCCCCACCTCCCGTTCCCCTCTCCTCCTCCCCTCCCTCCCCCCACTCCTACTCCATACTCTGTCTCTTTCTCTTTCAAAAATAAACATTAAAAAATAAATAAATAAATAATAAACATTAAAAAAATTAAAAAAATAAAAATCATACAATTTGGGAAAGAGTTGGCAATGACAGCCATGGCAAAATAAGGTATCCTCACATCACTACGAATCCAAGAACCTGCATCTATTTTTACTCTGATAGACTATTCTCAGGCCCTTTTTAGACTCCATCTATCTAGACCTGAACTAGAACTATCTTGAGTTAATTTCCATTTATATTAATGCATAAAAATTCCAGAAAACATGACTGACTAATTGACCATGTCGGGTACAGAAATCACTCCTCTTCAGAAGCTGCTCTAAAATTCAGAATTTAAATACTACAGTCTAGATAAATGATTAAGGTGATTTGCTGGTCTTGTGATTCCACTTAAGAAATTAGCTCCAAATGATCACATTCTTAAAAATTCAGAAATTGCTCAAATTTGTTATCTTCTTCAAAGTGCTTTTGTTCTGAAGGAAGATTATCTAAATCCCCACAACGTAGTACACAATTTCTTATCTTTATTTATTTATTTATTTGACAAATATTTGGGTGCCTAGGCCCTTGGTTTTCCTTTCTGAACAAATCAGACACAAATTCTCTATTCTTGTGGAGCTTCTTCCTAGTGTGGTGTAGGGGAGAGGGACAGACATTCCCTTACACTGCGATGGGGATTCACTCTGAAATCTTTGCAGTGGGTTATCTCACCTATTTATAAGACTCTGCCATGCACTTAGAACCTCAGTGCCATAGCACAGAAATACCTACAGAGTCCAGAGGGGATGTGGCTCAGGCACAAAGGTACAACTTCGAGGGGCACCTGGGTGGCTCAGTCGGTTGAGCGTCCGATTTTGGCTCAGGTCATGATCTCACAGTCTGTGAGTTCGAGCCCTGCATCGGGCTCTGTGCTGACAGCTCAGGGCCTGGAGCCTGCTTCTGCTTCTGTGTCTCCCTCTCTCTCTGCCCCTCCCCTGCTCATGCTCTGTCTCTCTCTGTCTCAAAAAATAAATAAAAACATTAAAAAAAATTAAAAAAAGAAGATACTATTAAAAAAAGTTGGTTAAAAAACAAAGGTACAACTTCGGAAAGACAGATTATTACCAGAATTCAGACAGGTGGAGGCACGGGGACAGGATATTCTAGCAAGAAGATATATTTCAGCCCTGGAACATCAGCTGGCATGAGGAAGTGGGAGAATGAATGGGTGACCTAAAATAGAGAATGTATGCTGGAGAATAGAAAGGGGTGTGAGCACAAGATTCGCTAAAGCTTCTGAAGGCCAGGCGCTGGGATCTGACGAGAGGGGACTGTGATTGGAGCAGTCACTGCAGGAGAGACTAATGTGCATTAGTTTGGTATAGAAAAGAGGGAGAACTTATTGACGAAGGCTGGTTTGGAAGCTGATGCAACACTTTAGGCAGGGAGTTAAAAGACTTTTGACCAAGGCGGTGGGTAGCGGGATTGAACACAGGTAACACACACTAAGAATATTTTGGCTGGAAACTTACAACTTGATAATCAGACCTTTCAATCACACTGTCACGTATTCATACGTACGGGGCAGCACGATCTGAGTCACTTGTGTATTGAGCGCCCAACATGTTTATTGAGCACCTACTAGATATCTGCTTCCGTACCTGTCAGGGGGTTCAAAGGTGGTAAAAATGCCGTGGCGTCCACACTCCATGACTACGGGCACGGTCCCGTGAGGGAGATGGCGTGACGGCTCAGTGCCGGGCAGTGCCGTGGACAGCGGCAGCAGAGACGAGGCGGGAGTCACTTCGCTGGGTTCTGGGTGAATGCACACATATGCACATTGCACGCGGGGATAAAAGAAGGCATCGAAAGGGGGTTCTGATTACTCTCCCTGTGAGAGTTAGTGAGGGATTCCAGAAGAGGGAGGACAGGCTGACTCAAAGACACAGAGGTCGAAACTCAAAGACACAGAGGTGGGGCACAGCAGCCGCCAGTGGTGCAATGTTTCTGCAGCACTGAGGTCAGGGAGCAGGTGGCAAAAAGCAAGAGCTCCTTAGGTCCCTGCTGAGGACCGAGGAGCAAACGGACAGCCGGAAGCAGCAAGGCGGCATGGACCAAATCACGTGAGAGAGAAACGTGCGATGACCCCGTGGAGGCTGAACCCGGGAGGGGAAAACGAGTCACGGAGGCAGGCTGGGAGACTGCCGAGGTGGGAGATGGGTAGACGCCAAACTAAGCGTTACTGGGCGATGCACTGACGGTGATGTAGGAAGCTACATTCCTAGAGCCTGGAAACAAATCAGACGTGAAGAGAGGGACATTCCGGAGATCGGAAGGTTTAGAACTCAGTGGTCGGGAAAAGGATGAAAGAAAAAAGGAACCAAAGGAGGAGACTGTTTTCAGTGAAGAAGGAGTGATGTGCTGCTTTGAGGGAAAGGAAACACTTCCAGGTGGCGGTGTGGGACCCCCCTGGCATTTGGGTAAAAGCAGCGTGTTATGGATTTTGGTGCGGTTAACTTCTTAAGTTTGCTGTGCTTTGTTCTCCTAATTAGCTTTTAGATTTGCCAGAAGATAGCTAGTCCTTTTACCACATAAATACTGAATACCGATACATGCCAGATGCTGTCCCAGGCTCTGATCAGTAACAGGGATTGTCTCATGTTTAATGTTCTGCTTAAGAGAAAATTTATGGGAATGTGGGGGTATGCATACATATTCCTCCACAAAAAGTTAAATGGTCAATCAGTTAAATAACTGGAAACACAAATGTCCACCAAGAACAGACGAGCTGTGGTACCGTGACCCGACAGAATACTGCTCAGCTATACAAAGGAATGACTAGACCCATTGATCGATACTCACAACGCGGAGGAATCTGAACATAATTATGAAAGGAGAACATAATTATGAAAGGAGATGGGAGGTCGGGGAGGGGGTGGATGGGAAAAAATAAATAAATTCAGAGGCAGGAATAAACTTTTGGGATGGTGGACAAATGATCTTGACTGTAGTAATGGGTTCACTGGCATATACATTTGTCCAAACCTCAAACTGAACACTTTCAATGTGCATGTTAAATGTACCTCAATAAAACTGATTTTTTAAAAAATAAAACAATAGGTATATTTTACGTGGTGGGTTATGGGTTAATACTATTTTTCTTTTTTACTTTCTTTTATTTTATTTTTTTTTAATGTGTATTTATTTTTGAGACAGAGAGAGACAGAGCACGAATGGAGGAGGGGCAGACAGAGAGGGAGACACAGGATCGGAAGCAGGCTCCAGGCTCTGAGCCATCAGCCCAGAGCCTGATGCGGGGCTCGAACTCCTGGACTGCGAGATCGTGACCTGGCTGAAGTCGGACGCTTAACCAACTGCGCCACCCAGGCGCCCCTCTTTTTTACTTTTTTATATTGCGAACATGATGCTATAAAACTGTATTACCTTCGCAGTAAAATTCACTTTAAAACTTATACAAATTAGGGGCACCTGGGTGGCTCAATCGGTTAAGTGGCCAACTCCTGATTTCAGCCCAAATCATGATCTCATGGTTCGTGAGTTCAAGCCCTTCATTGGGCACTGTGCTCACAGCGTAGAGCCTGGTTGGGATTCTCTTTCTCTCTCCATCTCTCTCTGCCCCTCCCTGCCTCTCTCTCTCAAAATAAATAAACTTAAAAAAAAGTACAAAAATCACAAAAAGCACCCTGGCCAGGTACTCTACTATTCCCAGCCATCAGGAAACTGCAACTTTACACAACAACGAAACACTGCATCTAACCCATCAGAGGGGCAAAATTACGAAATCAGATGGGGTCAAACGTCAGCTAGAATGTGGTAAAGCGGGTAGTTCTCATACCCCTGCTGGGAATGTAAATTGGACAGCTAATTTGGAAAGAAATATTGCAATATCTAGCAAAGTTGAAACTGTGCTTACACTAATGACTTCCGAACAAGTTTCCCATTTTCCATGATTCTAATAATCAGTGCCGTTGTAAAGTAAGAGCACACATTTTCTAGGTGTATTCCATGTAAGTGCTGACATTGCAGACGTCCACAGCTTAGTCCGTCTCTCCTAGATGTCCCTCTGCAGTCTCTCTCTCCTTCTCTCCTCCCCCTTTCCATAGCTTTGCTCCCTGCTAGCTTCGCTGCAAACCCTGAGGTCCTATCACCCCCCGCCATCTGGAAAACCCTTACCTCTTAGAAGCTCCTTTTCTCTTTTCCATCCCAACCTTCCCCCCAACCCCATGTCTCCTAATCCCCCACAAAAAAGGGCTGAGCAGGGATCAGAAGTACCATGTGAAGAAGACACATCTCTCCTCTGAGATGGGGACAGTCCAACAGAGGGGAAGGTGGGTAGGGAAAGGCCATGACATCAAGTAAACACAGCAGGAAGGTACTGAGGCTGTGGAAGAAATGTTGATTCCATGGGCATTCTGATGAGGTTAACTAAACACCGAGAGCAGCACAGCAAGAGGGGTAGTATTCTAATTTTATGATTTGTAGCTGTTATTTTTTTTTTATGGAGATATTTTAGATTTTTAGTGTCACGAAATGGCTTTATTGATGTGCACATTCTGACATTGTAAAATTCTGTTATTACTACTTGTATTACGGAATAAATGGTGAAGTGCTTAGTTACATTTGTTCTGGTACAGCAAACACCAGGCACTAAGTCCCCAAATTCCTCTGTTCTTATTCAACTCCAGAAAAATTATCCCCTAACATCGTTTGTTTTTAAGAGTAAACAATTAGAAACAACTTAACTGTCCATCTAGAAAAGAATGCATAGATTATTTGGATTATATAAATACTATAGACTATTGGGGTGCCTGGGTGGCTCAGTCGGTTAAGCGGCCGACTTCGGCTCAGGTCATGATCTCGCGGTTCGTGAGTTCGAGCCCCGCGTCAGGCTCTGTATGTAACAGCTCGGAGCCTGGAGCCTGCTTCAGAGTCTGTGTCTCCCCCTCTCTCTCTGCCTCTCCCCCGATCATGCTCTGTCCCTCTCTGTCTCTCAATAATAAATAAACGTTAAAAAAATTAAAAAAAATACCATAGACTACTACACAATGTTTATGAGTGGGCTAGAGCTACATGAATTAATATGGATAAAGAATACAACCACAGAGGAAAAAAAACAAGCCACAAAACTATGCATATTACCTTATATTCACATAGATTTTAAAAATTGACCAACACATATTCTATACTGTTTATAAATGTGTAAATATGTAGTAAAATACCATGACTTCATGGTAATGATACCTTCTAAATTCAGGATAGTACTTTCTCAAGGACAGAGAGAAGGTATCTCAGAGGAGTAGACAGTGTGTGTGTGTATATTTAAGATCCAAAGTGATGTTAAAAATCTCATACAGGTAGCGGGTGGGTACAAATGTTTACAAGTGGGTAAAAATTAGTTTTATTTCTACCAAACAAGTAGGAAAAAAGTGTACACTTAAAAAAAAGTGTAAAGGCAAAAAAGAAAAAAAGACTTGTGGATACAGGATACCTTTAAAACCCCATTTAACTGGAAAAGAGCGAACTGTTCAGTTATAACAGACGTAATTACAGCTGACTAGGTTTCCCTTCTGAATTCACACCCCATCTATGAATTTATGGACTCTAGGCAAGTGTCCTGGTTAAACCGATCACGTACATGGTTCAGCTGTTAATAATATGCACGTTCTTGCAGGAAAACATCTAAAGCTGAGCTGTTCTTTTTCAAGTTTAGCTGTAAGGAAAACAACACAGGAGCATGGTTTCGATGCCTGTGCATAACGTAACGTCCGATTTCAGAAATCTCTGGTTTCTGCAATTCAATTTCTCTGTGCCACCTCAAAAGTGAGGTAGAGCTTCAGGGACACTCAGAGACACATCGCCCAGATACAGGGACACGAAAATAAAGAACATCCAGGCCACTCTCGAGAACCCATGCTAAATAAAACCCACTGTAACCAAATTTTAGGCATGTGGAATAAATTCAAAACATTGTGGCTTGCCACAGGCTCAGTATATTAAACCTTATCCCAAATGAGATGTTACTTGATTTATTTAGACTCCTTGGCATGTTTGGATGAATGTGCTGGCAGTCTGAGCAGCTCTTCTTCCTGGGTTCTTTCAAGAATTCTTGGATAGAAGAGCTAAGCTAATTTGAATGACATTTATATGGGAATACGACTCCAGGTGCAATTATAATCAGCATGCGGTGGGAGCAGTGCTGGATCATTCTGCTGTGCCCATCTGCCCCGGGGAAAAGGCAGAGGCTGGCTCCGACCTGCCTCTTGCATGGCTGTGCTGGACAGAACCTGATGTTCACTGCGGAGGGGGTTCGGTCTACGAATGAGCCAAATGGAGAGGAGGAGGGAAGGGGGACTTTTAAAAAGTGTCTCCATCTCCTTTCTACATGGAACCTTGACTTGGGGGGGGGGCAGGCTGCAAGCGGGAGAGAAGGGAGCCAGAGAAGAGGCTGCTCAATAGTGGCCTATTCTGAAAATGAAATGAAATGAAAAAAAAAAAAATAGTGGCCTATTCTGTATAAAGCATGCGGCTACTTCTTAAACCAGTGTAGGGCCTGCTCGGTTTGTGTCACATTGAGTGTCGGTGTTAGACAGCTGCTGGTCAGGTTCCACAGGCTTATGTCCCCCTGGCCTTGACTTGGGCCATTTGCACACAGCTCAAAATGCAGCCACGCCACAGGGTCAGCTCCCCAGCTTACCGTCACCTCGGCACAACCACAGGCTGGGAAGAGCTGAGATTTCTCCTGCTCTCAGGAGTGTTAAAGTTCTCGATGTCATCAAGGCTGTCCCTCCTTCAAACACTGTTTTAACGAAAGGTAAGCTCAAGCACCTACTTTTGGGGTTGTGGTTTAAATATCCGAGGGGCCTGGCAGCAAAAAGGCATGTCTGCAAGGCCAGGACTCTCCTCCTGCTCCACTCTTTCCCTGAGGAGAGCCAGGCCTTGGACTCTATTGCCCTCAATTTTGTCATGGATGGGACCGGGAAAACAGCCCTGGTCTTGCCTAATGAGGAAGATGGAGTAAAAGCAGTAGAACGTGTGTTTGGGAAGATGCTTTTAAAACTGGTATAGGTTGTACAAAGTGGGAGGTATCACAATTTCAGATTTCAAATTATACTACAAAGCTGCAGGAATCAAAACAGTACAGCCCCAGCACAAAAACAGACGCCTAGATCAAGAAGATGGAATAGAAAGCCCAGAAACTAACGCATGATTATATGGGCAATCGATCTTCAACAAAAGAGGCAAGAATATACAGTGGGGAACAAGATAGCTTTTTCCGCAAATGGTGTTGGGAAAGGTGGCCAGTTACATTCAAAAGAGTGAAACTGGACCACTTTGTTACATGACACAAAAAATAAACTCAAAATGTGTAAAAGACGTAAATGTGAGACCCGAGACCATAAAAAGAGAGCACAGGAAGCAACGTTTCTGACATTGGCCACAGCAACATTGTTCTAGGTAGGTCTCCTGTCACAAGGGAAATAAAAGCAAAAATAAACTATTGGGACTACATCAAAATGAAAAGCTTCTGCACAGCGAAGCACAATGACAAAGCCAAGAGACAACCTACTGAATGGGAGACAATATTCACAAAAGACATATCCAACAAAGGGTGAATATTCAAAATATAGCAAGAACTATACAACTCAACATCCCCAAAATAAATGAGCCAATTAAAAATGGGCAGAAGACATGAACAGACATTTCTCCAAAGAAGACATCCAGATGGCCAACAGACACATGACAAGATGCTTGACATCACTCAGGAAAATACAAATCAAAACTACAATCAGATATCACCTCCCACCTGTCAGGATGGCTAAAACCAAAAACACAAGAAACAACAGGTGATGGTGAGGATGTGGAGAAAAAGGAACCCTCTTGGTACTGTTGGTGGGAATGCAAACTGGTGATGCCACTCTGGGAAACAGTACAGAGGTTTCTCAAAAAATCAAAAATAAAACTACCCTATGATCCAGTAATGGCATCTGGGTATTGACCCAAAGAGTACAAAACGATACACGCACCTCTCTGTTTATAGCAGCATTATTTATAATAGCCAAATTATGGAAGCAGCCCAGGTATCTATTGATAGATGAATGGATAAAGGACATGTGGTATATATATACAACGGACTATTATTCAGCCATAAAAAAGAATAAAGTCTTGCCACTTGCAACACCATGCAGGGGGCTAGAGAGTACAACGCTGGTCAGAGAAAGACAAATACCGTATGATTTCACTCACGTGTGGAATTCAAGGAACAAAACAAACGAACAAAGAAAAAAAAAAGACAAACCAAGAAACAGAGTCCAAACTAATGGTTACCAGAGGGGAGGTTGATGGTGGGAATGGGCGATGGGAATTAAAGATACGGTTATCACGATGAGCACTGAGTAATGTATAGAATTGCCGAATCACTATATTGTACACCTGAAACTAATATAACACTGTATGTTAACTATACTGGAACTAAAATTTAAAAACTTATTAAAGTTAAAAAAAAACAACTAAGTTGCAAACAAATGCGAGATATTATTGATAATAATGGCAAAAATGATAATCAGAACGAGAGACCTTATATTTACAAAGTACCCCCCTTCTCTCGATAGTCTTTACCTATAACACCGGGATGTTTATCAACATGCTGTCGCTTCTGCCCATCAGGGAGGCTGAATAATTGTTCATGGGCTTACTAATGAATATGAATGACGCATGAGGTTATAGCTTTCCTTCAAAAGAATGTCTCTTAAATTATGGGAAATGTCTACCTCTTAAGGTATGGGTGTTCTTTGTCGTCGTTGTTGTTTGTTTGGGTGATTCTCCAGAGACTAGAACTACAGATCTCATGAGAACATTATTGTGTAGAGTCACTTCCCTAAGCACGTCCTCACCGTTTCGCAACTCTGGCAGGTCACCTCAGAAATGTACCTCCCATGTTGACACGGACACTATTTCCCCCACAAAGACTCTTAACAGGACCTCGAGCAGGGGTAATAAAATGGAACATCTCTTCTGAGTTTTCAGGTATGAGACATTTCGGTCAGTCTTTCATAAACGTCTTTCTTTGACACCCACTGTGTGCTGGGCACCATGCATGGCACTCTGCATACAAGATGGATAAGCTGGGTGTTTGTACTGCATAACGAGATCACGGCCACTCAGACCGTCAGGGCCAATATACCGTTAGAGTGTATTGCACCCCTTTTTAAAGGCATGGAAATCCTTTGGGTCTGGGTAGTATGATGTTTTGGCTTGCCTGACTCTTCTTTTCCGGTCGAGAAGAGTGTACATGGAGGAAACAGTACTCGTGGTTTACCTGCCTGATCATTTTCATACAGGATGAAATTATCTCGTTCACTCGCAAATATTTACCTGCCATCTACTTCCATCTGGGGCACATTTAGGGGTTACCAGGTTTTGTAAGCTGGAATTTCTTTCCTGCAAGAATTTACATTTTAATTAGGAAGACACAAGGTGAGAATCACACGTGACAAGAAAATCCCAGGCAGCGTCTATCACGAAGTCCCAGTGACGATGTACAGGTGTGTCCTGAGGGGCCCTGAGACACAGGACCGCTGACACCTTGTGAAGGAAAGGGCTAGATCTCAAAGGAGGAACTTTGAGAAGGCACAAATGGTTTGCAAAGCGAGAATTATCTGCATGCAAACTAAATACTTCATTTTGGTATGGGACCAACAATGTCGGGGCGAGCACATGCCCCATCACAGCACACAGCTGGATCACATACGGTTCATGAGTTTACACAAGCAGAAATTGTGCTGCTGGACCTTTCTCCCAGTCTCTGTCCCTTTTCCACCATTTGTCAGGCTGTGCAAAATCTACACGTATTGAAACCACATCAGGGACGAAAGAATTTGAGGAAATACAAAGGCATATTGAAATACTATTGCATAATCTACCCTCTATACCAAGAGGGAGAGTCCATCTCATGTTCTGCAGAGTGGATATGATTAGAGAGTGTGACAGTGGCCCAGAGACGAGAGAGAGAAAGCAGAAAATCGTATCACTCCATTTTCAAAGGAACAGCATGCCACGGCAGAATGTCTTCCGTCAATTTGAAACGTGTTGCTCTAACTTCACTGTTTTCTCTACTTTCGTATATCAAAGAGAGTCGCATTCAATATTCGAACTTGAAAATGCCCAAGCTGTAAACTTTATAAAACTTATCTTCACATCCCTGATTATATCTACTTGGTTCATCTGTTCATAGAGTTATCTTTGTTACTGTACTAATATTTCCCCAGCTAACCTTCTAAAACAGAAAGTACTCGTGTTGGACAAAACCTCAGGGCCAAACTTCATACAATTTACTGTTTACTGTTACACTGTTTACTGTTGACTGAAACAGTTATGTGTTTAAATATATTGAGCATAAGGATGGAGAGTTTACATTTGTGCATGTTTATATATATGGTGTATATAGATGTTAAATGTTAGCATAGAAGCCTATAACATAATGACAATATTAACTGCCATTAATTATGCACTCAACACATATTCTTGAGCTATTCGTACACACAAGGTGCTGCACTGGGCACTGTACGGAGAAAGATTTACAAGCCTTCTAACAGTCCAGCATACACATAACACAGTCCAAAGGGCAGTTACAGCTGTCATATCCACTTTGTGAAAAATGCAAGCTGTTATTCAGGCACCACCCCGGAGAGTCGAGCTCTTCTGAACAAACTCCAAGAATGTGGTCGACCACCACGTGGACTCCACAGATTTTTGCCAGGTAGCACACAGACTCAGAAGGCGTATTGCTTTCTCCAACTGCTGAGGGAAACAAAGCTTACGTAGGAAGACTACAGGCCACAAGCAAACCTCATGTGACAATGCAGCAGTGTATCTTTAAGCAACACGGGGTTAGCTGTCAAATGCAGAGAAAAGCAGTGAAGGAGAAACAAATCTGGAAAATGATTGACAAGGGGCTGGGGTATATGTTTTCTGAGCAGGAATACTATGCACTACATATAATAAAGGGATAGAATGACATATCAGGTTTAAATACCAGCCATGACAGGAAAAAAAAAAAGAAAGAAAGAAAGAAATATTCTCTACATGTTCTAGATAATTAAAAAGGCTCCCGTAAAAAGATCCAGATTTTAATTCAAGAAATATGTCTTTAAATCCCAGCTCAGCAACTCACACTAATTTGTGATTTTGGGCCAACCCTTAACTTCCCAGAGCCTTATTTCTATCTGTATAGTGGGGATAGTAACTCAGAATGTTGTAAAGATGAAAGGAACAGATCATTTTTTGGTTGTTTTTTTGTATTTCATGCGAATAACATGCCTGATTATGAATGTCCAATATGGAGTGTATCTGTGATATGCACAAGGGCTCTGTGTATGTATATGTACATGTGTACATATGTATATGTATGCACACACATATATTCATATATATACACATACATACACACACACACACACACACACACATGTACCCTTATTCATTCAACATTCTGCGACCTATATATTCTGTCTATCCTATGCAAATTCTATGAATTAACCAACTCATCACAAGCCCAATGAGTTAATCTTGACAACAGTCTCATATTCACCTTTTTAAAATTTTTTTATTTATTTTTAATTAAAAAAAATTTTTTTTTTACTTTTTAGAATTTATTTTTGAGACAGAGGGAAACAGAACATGAACGGGGGAGGGGCAGAGAGAGAGGGAGACACAGAATCGGAAGTAGGCTCCGGGCTCTGAGCCATCAGCCCAGAGCCCGACGCGGGGCTCGAACTCACAGACCGCGAGATCGTGACCTGAGCTGAAGTCAGACGCTTAACCGACTGAGCCACCCAGGCGCCCCTCATATTCACCTTTTACTTTCTTGTTCCCACTTATTCCAAACTAGTCCAGGCCCCCTCTGTCTCAGGTCTGAATCACCACAGTACTGTCCAGACCTGCTTGCTTCAACATGAATTGCTGTTCTACCAACAAACCCACCTTCCTCAACGATGATTTTCCTTCCCCTGTTTAGTTTGCAGAGTGAAGCAGAGAGAGAAAAAAGTGTGAGCCAAGAAATTACGGTTGAGTCTTGGTTCTGCTTCAACCTTAACCCAAATATGGGGCAAATTCTTTAACTTCTCTGGCCTTCGGCTCCCCCTCTAGAAGCTGAGTAAATCTGATCTAAATGATCTCTGTAATATTCTTAACTTTAAACTTCATATTCAAATGATACACCAAAACCATCATTACAAAAGCTGATAGTCAAGACAACTGTCTCAAATCAATAATTACCAGGAGAGAAACAGTAGCAACAAGCTGTTTTATCAACCCATTGCTTTACCCTGCTGCACATGCGCAGTGTGTATTTAGCACACACCCAAACCTATCCACGCACCCACGTGGCATACCTCCAGAGGGAACTGGCCTCTCTCTAGCCACTCATTTCTGTGAAATTAGGTAGGATGCTATAGGGAGATGGTGCTTTGCCCTACTCTCCCGTTCATGTGGGAGCCATGGTATTTTAGGTGCAGAGGGACATAAAGAGAAAACACAGTTTTACCACAAGGAATGTGGTTTCGGGGCACCTGGGGGGCTCAGTCAGTTGGGTGGTCGACTGCAGCTCAGGTCATGATCTCACAGTTTGTGAGTTCGGGCCCCATGTCAGGCTCTGTGCTGACAGCTCAGAGCCTGGAACCTGCTTCAGATTCTGTGTCCCCCTCTCTCTCTGCCCCTTCCCTGCTTGCTCTCAGTCTCTCTCTCTCTCAAAAACAATAAACAATACAAAAATTAAAAAAAAAAAAGGGATGTGGTTCTACTACTTTTTTTTTTTTTTTTTTTTTTTTTTACCAGGAAGCTAGAGTAGTCAGATTTGGGGCCTTTATTATCGATGCAAAAGTCCAATTGTTCTTAATGCAAAAATACAGGTGTGGAAATGCCCATACATGTGTAGCTTTGCTTATTAATGACAATGGAATATACAATACACATAGTGCATTACTTGTCCTAGGTTATGTTGACATTCTACCCAAAGCCCAATTTATTAATTAATAAGTCCTTCACTCACATCCCCCACATACTCCACCTCAAATAGGTAAAACACATGCTATAACTTCTGCTTTTAGTCAACACAGAGTACCTGGGAACTCGTTTACCCTCTCACCTAAAACAACTTAACAAACAAGATATACGATGCAATCGTTCTCAAGACACTGAGCATCAGGCAGCACAGAACAGTGGTCCTAGAGAGATGGAGGTGAGGCCTCCAGCTTAGTCTCTAGAGAAAATTTCTAAGCTATGGTACAGAGAAACCCAGGTGGAGCCCAGCGAATTGAGGAAACACAGCCTGGCACAAAAGGGGCCTGGCCTCCTTTTCATTGGGCCTGTCCCAACGTTATGTCTCGTGTTAAACAGTTTTAATATCATCCACAGATGGGGGGTGGGGTGGGGAATAAGAGTTTCTGTCCTCCAGAAGCTCAAAGTCTAGTAGGCATACAGATGAAATAAACGAAAAATCACAGTATAGTTTTCTAAGTTCTTTACGAGAAGGCCACATAATCATTTGGGAAAATCTGAGAAGGATTTCCACCAGCCCTGGAGGAAACAGATCAGAGAAAGGTTCTTAAGCAGAGAAAACCATAAGCTATACTCTAAAATCTAAATAAAAGCTAAACAAAGGAAAGGAGGGTAATCCAAGCAGAGTGGGAACACATGTAGAAGCCCAAACATGGGAATGAGCATAAGAGCATAGACATACAAGGGGGTAAGGATTGGAGAAGGTGGTGCAGAGGTCAGCAGGCTTCAGATCCTGAAGGGCCCTACACGTCTGGCTAAGAAAACGGGATTCGTACTGCAGGCAGTAGGGAATCACCTATGGCTTAAATAGGAAATTACTTACTTTTATTTGTATTTTGTATAAATCATTCTTGCTAACATGTGGAAAGTAGACTAGAGGAGAAAACCAGATGCGTGGAAATGATTAGGAGATTCTGCTATTTAGATGACAGATAATAGGTATGAACTAGGGTAATCATAGTAGAGATCAAAACTCGATAGATTCTAAAAACTCTAGGGAAGTAGATTTTTCTAATAAATTATCATTGACTAAATATGAGGGGAGAGCATGAGAAAACCATTGGGGATGGACATCCAAATGTCTGTGATAGAAAAGGCATGAGTCACAGAGATAGAAAGGAGAGAGAAATTCTGGGGATGCACATGAGTTCAAGTTTTGACATGGCAGGATGAAGGTGTCCAAGGGACATGCAAGGAGAGATATCCGGCAGTCAACAGAAAGGCTGAGGGAGAGGCCTGTGTTGGAGACAGATTTGAGGTTCATCTGCATACACGTTGTGTTCACGCTCTGCGTATGAAATAGGTTGCCGCATACAACGCCAGTGAGAAGATAAACAGGATAGGATCTTGGAAAGGATCATTACTTAAGGGATAGGCATAAAAGGGGAATACAAAAGACAACAGAAAAGAAAGGAGGGTATGGTCTCAGGATCGTTAAAAAGTGTACTGGACCAGCACCAGAAGTGACTGATAACCTCTAACATGGCGGGGAATCCTGAACATATGCAGAAAGAATTGGCCTTTGACAGGATGGTAGCACTTTGTGTCAGAATAAGGGTAAGAGGCAAAGAAAGATGTATGCAGATACAGATAAGAGAGAAGTAAAGGAAATCCCTGGCCTGTAGTTTTTTTTGTCTTTGAGGCTCTACACATGAGGGAACAGGACGGGAAAATGGAGTAAGCTTCAGCAGAGTGAAGCAAGTTTCAAATAAATACTACCAGAAATGATAGAGTTATTAATGAAACTTGGAATATTACCAGGCAAGTTTGAAGGCCTCGTTGAAAACAAAGCATGAATTGGTAGAAGTTTCTGGCATACGTATAGTTGTTCCTCAGTATTTGGGGATTCTCTTCTTCCTTCCTAACAAATATGGCCACCCAGCCATAATCCTGCATTTCATAACCTTTCTTACACGTAGATTTGTACCCACTAATGCGTTCTCTCTAAAAAGAGTGAGTTTAAGAGACACGTGTCTTTCCAGTTGTGTTTGTCCTCCTTATCCTTAACCCTTCCAGCTGCTGGGAGAATGCAAGACATAGAGCAACCACTGTGGGCCCACCAATGCCTGTCAGGTGAAGAGGAAAGCGGAACCAGCCACTCGCCGTGGGTCACCACTGACCTCTGCAGTGTTATGTACAAGAAGAACGTCTACCTTATTTAATTCGGGCGCTTCCAGATTTCTCTCTTAGCCTGTGTTCTAGCTAATACATAAATTAAGTCTTAAACACTAAGAAGCCGTGAGTGCATGAGCAGAGAGGGCAGGCAGTCTTGATTTTGCTAAAGGGTGTGATAAAGAGAAAAAGGGATAGGAAAGTAAGACTACTGGCAGGCCACCAGTTGAAAAGGTGAGCCATGAGCCTTACGCCAGAGCCAGACAGGCGGTGAAGATCATTTGGAGGTGACAGATTGGGTCAAAAGACTAGGTGCCTTCATGAAGTCTCACACAACGTTAGAGTCACTTCACAGAATGGACGGAGTGTGAAAGCATCAATGGAGGTTAAAATATACAACATGGAAATATGGGTGAATTTGACAAAAGAAGGTAAGCAAAAGAAGCCAGACACACACAAAAGTATCGATAGCACACACAGTGCCACTAACACAAAGTAAAAACCAGACACTATTAAACTATGATGTTCCAAGTCAAAAAATCAGAAAACAAAACCACACACACACACACACACACACACACACACACACACAGCACTCCTCAGTGCTGGCAAGCAGGAGACAAGGCTCCTATGCCCTCTGGTTTGACTTTAAAATGGCATAAGCTTGGTGGAAAGCTATCTGGCAAAATGTTTCAAGAGCTTTAAAATATGCATGACCTTTGACCAAGAATTCCATTTCTAGAAGTTCATTTTAAGAAAATCAGAAATATGAGAAGGCTTACGCATAAATATATTCAATGAATTATTTATAAGAGGGGAAACTTTGAAAGGAATAGAAATGTCCCCAAACGGGGACATGACTACATAAACTGTTATATCCTGTGATGTGATAATTATGCAAATAATTTTCAATTACATAGTGAAATGTCCATAATATAAAGGTTTTTAAAAAAAAAGACAGAAAAAGTGAATATCCAATATTATTGCAAATAGCCATCCAAAAATGGGAACCAAAGCGTGGTTACCTCTGGTAGAATGATTTTTGTTCTAATAAATTCTATATTTCCTATATTTTCTTTAAAAAGTATGCAGTATTTTATTGATTATGGAGAAAAATACCATGCCTGTTTTGCATTTTTGTTTGCTTTTCTCATAAAGTTTTACATTTTTATAACAACACAGGAAACAACTGTGTTCTGTTTCCCAACAATTGCATTAACTGTTTGACTCTGAACTGCCTGAGGGTAGGGTGTATTTTTACTTATGTTAACTTGCCCCCCTTAACACGTGACGGAGAATAGCGTCTCTACTCTGGAAATTCACTGAATCAAACATCAAGCCCTCAAGTGTTATCCTCTATTTCCATAATTGTTTTATACAGTTAAATACACATCATCCGGCATTAAACTTTTTGCTGTGTGTATTCAAAAGTAAAAGCACTCACTCCTAACTGCTTTATGGTTTAACCACACATTTTCCTCCATCTTCCCATTAGGCTCAGGAGGGCAGAAGGTCCAAGGGGTGGTGGGGGTAGGGCAGGGAGGAGCTAAGGATGGGGCTAAGGCCTCAATCCCACTTCTAATGCTCCAACTAGAGGCCTTCTACTTTGATCTTCTTCCAACTCCCTTCCCCTTGCCCCATGACTCAAGGTTGAAGGAGGTAAAATCCAACAATGCCAAGGGTGAATCAACACCTGGGGGTAATCATTTAACTGGCCCACTGGGGAACCTGAGCCCTGTTTGAAGTGGACTGCAGGGAGCCCACAGGAGGGGAGGAAAGCCAGGTCAACAGGAGGGACCTTCAGGGCTGCTTAAGAGAGTAGGGAGCCTTCAAGGGGAAAAGGAAGGCTCATGATTGATAGAAGAAATTAAGAACTTAGTTCAACAAAAAAATAGAATTTTTTCTTAGAAGGAGCTCCAATAGTCAAATTGTAACCTTTTGGAAGAAACTGCTGATTTTTATGATTGGTGGTAAATTTTTGAAGATGTGTGACCTGAATACTAATTATCTAATGTCCTTAAAGAAGCCGGATTTACACACCAACTTAAAAAATCCTTTCTCAAAATGTGTATTATCTTTCTCCAATCCTCATACACTGATGTTCGTTCTAAAATTCAAGTCAGACTTGGAGAAAAAGCAGCGTGTAATTTATATTTCAGAAACACCAATAACACATTCTTATATTTTAGAAGTATCTTTTGCATGAACATTTTCCTCCTATCACATTCAATGGGAAGCTTTCTAGGATGTTAATTTTTCTGTTCGCTTAGGCAAGTTCTAGTATATACCATTATCATCTCACTAAACTATTGAAACAGATTCAATCGACAGATATTGATAGCACATAGGACACTAAGGTCATGCATGGTCTGGTTTTGCAAATGACAGTAAATCTGCTACGTTAAACTTTTAACAGACATCCATCGGTTGTAGTTGTATTTGAAGTGTTTCAAAAGCTTAACAGTCCTTGTTATCTTTTTTTTAAAAAGTCCATTAAGATGACCTTGGAAGAAATCAGCATAAATTTCAATGCTTAATTTTGGTGGGGAGCAACAGATGCTTCCAAATAATTTTGCCAATCCAACCTCAAAAGGCTCACCAGGGCCCACGTCTTTTCCATGCAACATGGCAGCTGCAGACCCAGGACCCAAGGACCACTGATTCACCAACTTCATTTTCACTTATAATAATAAAATCCAGACTGGCACAGGAGTTTTGCAAGATCAAAGTCCGGTTGGTGGAAGGTGAACTCTTTATTCACTACTTACAAAGGAACTGAAGTTAATCTCCACAAAAATAACCACACATTTCCATGAGCCCCATCAAACATAAAAAAACAGCCTAAACCACTTAACAGTTAAAACTGAATTTAATCAACACAACCAAGAACATCCTTCCAGTCGTCAGAATACCATGGCTGACATCACATCATAACCAACACTACTGAGTGCCCGTTGTATGCCAGGCACTATCCCTAATACTTTGGGGGTAAGCCCTTTTAACCCTCACAGAAACACGGGAATAGGCACTGCTCTGATCACCTTATATTTGGATGGGGAAACTGAGGCACTAAGAGGTCAGCTAAGTTCTCCAAGGCCTCACAGCTAGCAAGCGGTAAATCTAGGTTTCACATTAAGTCAGTCTGGTTCTAGAATCTATATTCTGAGCCATCATACTGGATAGCAGATTGTCCCTGTAAGAACAACTTTTTAAAAAAAAATTTCTCCTGCTGAGATTCACTCAGTCTTATGTGTATATTCTAGAAACCAAAGGTTTTTGGTTGTTTGTTTGTTTGTTTGTTTGTTTGTTTTACACCCCCACACAAATCATTCAGGAGGACAAGACTATGCCGACAGTCCATCTGCAATGTAACCACATAAAGGACTTGCGAGCAAACTTGAGCCCATTAACAAAACCGTACGTGACATCTGCCAAGGAGCCAGATGCTGTCGTCCCCCAGAGGCAGAGTACGTCACCTTGCTCCTTACCCAGACCTCGAGGTGGGCATCCGCCAAGAAAAAACAGAAGAGGGATGGTCTGATCGTCACACAAAGGGCCCAAAGGTAAAACGCATGATGTGCTTATTAAGAACCGCAGATCGTTAGCATAACAAACGCTCTTCAGCAAAACCCAACTGCGGCACCAACAATAAAAGAAAGCTTATAAAGGTATGCATTATAGTTCTGCGACGGTTTGCATAATTAAATTAAAGCTTGCCCTAATCCCCTTTCCATGTTTAGCTCTTAATGTAGGTCAGTTTTTTTTTCTTCCCCCTACTTCAAATCCTCCAAAGAATGCTAGAGAAAACCAGGCACCCCAAACAAGCAGCTTTTGATTTCTGGCACTCTACCATTTGGAAAACAGACTTGAATTGCATGATAGATAGTGGTCTAGGAATTCAAGGAATAGGAGTTTGGTTTCAATAAGAAATACCTTTACAAGGAAGCTGAAAAATGGAAAACAGCAGCAGTGTTTTTCTTTCCTTCTTTTTTTTTGTTTTCCAGAAAAAGAAAATCAGCAACAAACATAGGAGCCCTAAATTGAATTTGAATCTACATAGAGTTCACTATTTGATTTACAAATTCCTACTAGGCTCAACTTAATTGAATTCAGGAGACTGAAATCACTGGAGCTGAGAAGATTTATTATTGCATTTTATCCATGGCACAGGGGGTCTTGGGATTACTCAAGAGTCAGGGGAGCTGGCACCCTGTGAACTGCTTCTGTTAAGCATGCTGTAATGTGACGCCATGGAAGGGGGCAGGGGAGGCAGGCTTGTAGAGCAGGAAAGGAGTGAGCAAGAACAAAAGTCCAGGTGATGTGACAGAGTTTGGGCTTACGGGATCTTTATGGGATCTATTTTTTTTTCTACCCCCTGTACTCCCCCTGCAATATCTAGTCCAGTCCTCTCAGTTTAAGAAACACTAACAAAGTCCCAACAAGACTAAATATGCAGAATGATCTAAATAAACCTCTTGAGATGAATAGCTTTCTTTCCATTAAAAAATGTCTAAATGCAGTTATCTTGACTATGTAGGTTGATAACCTGTGGCTGATAACACACATGATACATGTAAAACTTCAATGTCAAATAAGTGATTTATCTTTCAACTTCCAGAAAAACCAAGGCTATAGATAATGTTATTTCTCCAGGCCACTTGTCTCTGTAATTATAAAGAAGCTTATTAAAATTTTTCTGCATTTCTTCCTAATTTATTCTGTTCAGGAAACTATAAGAGGAGTGAAATAATCATATATTTAATTTTAATTCTGATGGGAAGCTTTCTAGAATTAAAAAAAAATCATAGTTGTGTACCTGGAAATTATATATTTTGCTAAAGCATAAAAACAGATTTTACGCAAGTTGTTAACAGCTTTCAATGTGTACAGGCTATGCAGTCTGATGCGTCCAGGCTATGCAGTCTAACGGATGCCTATTGGCTTTCAGCTGAGGACAACAGTTAATTGTGAAGACTAAGGCATTGAACATCCTGAAATCTTAGGACATTTTTAAGGAAGAGAAAATTCACAAAATAAACATTGTTTCAAAGGCTTTCCAAAGCTACCAAAACCCTTCTTCCCAGCCTTCTGCTGCTTTCACAGATCCTAGAGTATGAGATACCTGTAGGCATGCTCATATTCATGCCATGGCACATGAATTTGCATGGAACACCTCTCAGGTGTAGCTAATGCTATGTCTTCCAGGAAGTCCTGACTTCACTCATTCTCTCCTTCTCTGACCAACTAATAGTCATTTCTTTATGACAGTCTATCTTGTGTCACTACTTTCATATGTGTCTTATCTCTCCTCTTTCGGGCAAGAGTAGCATGTAACAGATGTGTAATTCTTTACAATACCTAGGACAGAGCCTGCCCCATACTAAGTGCTGAATCACCACCTGTTAAATTAATACTTGGAAACAGTAATGAAGTTTAACCACCTACAGTATATACACAAGGCAGTACTTGATATAGATACCAACATTAGGTTTCCCTTTAGTCTTTCCTCTGTATCTACGTTGTCTGATACAGTAAGGACTAGCTACATGTGGCTGTTTAAATAGAAATGAACTGAAGTTAAAAACTCACTTGCTCAGTTGCACCAGCCACATTTCAAGCATTCAACAGCCAACTTGACTAGTAGCGACTATACTGGACAGCACGGATTATAGCACATTTCCATCACAGACAGTTATAGCACTGCTTAATCAAAGTGATCCTGTTAAAAACAAAGTCAAATTGTTCAATCCTCAGCTCCCAGCCTTCCAATCGCTTTCTAGCTCATTCAGAACAAAAGGTAAAACCCCTAAAATAACCTTGAGTAAGCTGCTTTCCTTTTCCACCCTATCCCCCATCATATCACCTACCCCTCTCTCCCACTCTCACTGCTCTCCAGCTGAAGACAATGTTTCTAAAGCACAACATACTCTCACCTCAGGCCCTTTGCACATGCAGTTCTGTCTGTAACTCTTCTCCCAGATCTCTGCTTGGCCAACCACCTCACTTCCTCTGTCTCATGCCCTAAGGCCTTCCCTAGCCATACAGTACAAGATTATCAAACTCCTGTCCCCACACATTCCTTCTCTTCTTTTTCTGCTTTTTTTTCCATAGTACCTGACACCAATAATACACTCTATTTTATGTATTAATCTTGCTTATTGTTTGCCCCCCTCTACTAGAATGTAAACCCCAAAAGGGAAACTTGAGTCTCTTTTCTACCCTGCTGTACCCCTATCTAAAATAGCGCCTGGCACATTACTCATATTCAATAAATGTTTTTGAATTTATGGATGAAGAGTATTTGCAATGTATACATCGATAGGATACACAATTTTGAGGCTGAGTTTTTAGGATTCTTGTGGAAATTAGTCACCTCACTGTGACAAATGCAAGAAGAAACACATTACTAGGCGGCCTTATCAGATCAATGGTGCTTTCTGTCGCCCAGAAAACCATTATATTCAGGCAGAACCATTTAGATTTTCAGAAGTGTATTCCATCCTAGTTTTTATTGGAGAAAAGAGGTTGTCAAAATGATGCTGACCCATTCACTCCTTCACATATCCACTGGATACTTCATGACACCCACTTCGGATGCCAGCAGACGGCTAAGATAAAAACAACAACGACGACGACGACGACAAAAACCACAGTCCCTACCAACCAAAGTCCAGTTAGGGTGGCAGGGAGTCAGGTAATATTCTAGCATGATGTGTGAAGGCCATGGCAGTGGTGAGGCTAGGGAACACAGGGATGGATAGGAAAGGCACCTTGAATCTATGGCACTGGGAAATGGTTCTCTGGAACTGGGTCCTACAAGGCAAGAGTTATCCATAACATAAGAAAGACCAAGGGAGTGTGTTTAAACGGAAAGAATAGCATAACTAAAGGCAACAACAACAAAAAAAAATGAGTGAGCAGGTACTATCAGAGAAGAGTAAATAAATAAATAATAAATAAATATAATGTGTATACATTATAATGTATATATATACACATTATATTTATTTATTATTTATTTATTTATTAAAAAAATTTTTTTTAAACTTTATTTTTTTTTTTTGAGGCAGAGACAGAGCATGAACGGGGGAGGGTCAGAGAGAGGGAGACACAGAATCCGAAACAGGCTCCAGGCTCTGGGCTGTGGGCACAGAGCCCGACACAGGGCTCGAACTCACAGACCCTGAGATCATGACCTGCGCCGAAGTCGGACGCTCAACCAACTGAGCCACCCAAGCGCCCCGGAGAACTTTAAAATAAAATGGAATAGTAGATGTTGAATCAACTGAATAAGGAATCAGGGTTTCCCATTTCTCCTTCCCTCACATGAAGAGCCAAAGGGACCGGAAGCTTGATATAAGCAAACCACTTTGAGGTGCCTGATGAAGGAGGGCCACGTGCAACCAGAACTACATTCCAAAAATAAGTGAAAAGTGCTGCCTATTACTTTTAGGCTTATGTTAGCTACTAATTCAATGCATAGCAAATTATTAGTCTCAAGTATTTTATATTAGGAAAAGCCTTAAATATTCAAGCCAACGACTGGAATTGTTTCTTATCACTAGAGGACGGTAGGAGCTGGAAATATAGATGATTTGTTTTGTTTTATTTAGTGTGACTGGATGCATTTTTATTCTAAAGAATCTACAAAGTTTTACATTTATAATATGAAAAAATAGATTTTTCACACTGAATGAGGAACCACTACATGTGAGACCCATCAAGACTGTGGACTGTGTTTTCAGAAGAAGCACGGTGACCTGGGCAAAGACAGGTCTTCGTGTTTTGCTGGCTAAACGGGTGGGAATGAGTTAATGGAATAAAGTCGCTCACTGCTTCAGTAATTAGGGATCTTAACTGCTACGCTCTCATAACTATGTAACATCAGTTAGAAAAGAGACCACGTGCTTTATGCTTCCCATCGACTCCATCGACTTTGTTTTTGGCAACGCTAGCTTTGAATCTGACAAAGTGGACAAAGGAAGCGGTCCAAGGACATCAAGAGTTCAATTTCCCAAGACGCTTTTATTAAGCATACACGACAGGAGAAGCTCTCTCCCAGGTCTGAAGTATGAGTTATGGACATAGCTTCCTTGCTTTATAAAACGCAGTCCAAATTATGAAGGTCCAAAAAGCAGACTACAATCACTCAGATCTGGATGGAGAGGAGCTCGATCGTGAAAAATGCATACGTCTGATATGAGGGAAAAATCCTTGAAGTTAAAATGTCATCTTTCTTAACAAACGCCTTCAACAAATTATCATTTTCATGTGGAACACTGTACCCCTAAATATACATACTACCGTGGACTTCAATCTACCGGCACGAAGTCTTTATTTTCTTCCCTTCGGTTAAAGAGGGCATTTGGAGGAAAACTGTACCAGCATTCGTTTTATAGGACAATGCTCTCTAAAACTCTAGTGCCCAGGCTAAGCCTTTTCGGAGTTACACAAAACCTGTGGAGAATATCAATAAAGGAAGGCAACTGGCCGTATCATAGTGTTCATTCTCCGTCTGGCCCGTTTTAACGCATAAACAAATTAAGATGGTCGGAAAGGATCTTGTGTTATCCTTTTCTGTTTTTAGAGTCCCAGAACCCTGTTTATTTTCAGGTGCGTGAAAACCACATCAATTCTTATTTGGCCTAACGCTTTTTTGTTTTTACAACTTGGCATCTGCAATACTAATGCTTCCACATAAGCACAACAGTAGCAACACAAACAATAAAAATAGCACTTGGCGCTAAGTGCTTCAGTTTCACTAACTTAATCCTCGCAACGACTCACGAAGACAGGCCCCGTGAGTATCCCCTGGACAGAAGCGGTGAAACGGGAGGCAGCCGAAGGTTAAAAGAAGGGCCTAGGCGGTGGGGCAAATGCCAAGCGTGGGAATCCCACCCCAGCCTGTGCGTCTCCAGGGCCCAGAGGCTTCACCACTGCAAATGCCATTTCTCAAACACTCAGCATTTCTTTGTAGTAGTATTTTCACAATTAACAGTGGGATCGAGTAATTAACAGTTCTACAGCCCATTCTCCTCCTTAATTCTATTGATCCTGTCACTTGCCACCTCCCCTCTTATTTCTGTATAAACATGACATTTTGTTCTATTTTCTTTTTTTTTTTTTTTAACATTTATTTATTATTGAAAGACAGAGAGAGTCAGAGCGTGAGCAGGGGAGGGGCAGAGGGAGAGGGAGACACAGAATCTGAAGCAGGCTCCAGGCTCTGAGCTGTCAGCACAGAGCCCGACGCGGGGCTCGAACTCACGGACCGCGAGATCGTGACCTGAGCCGAAGTCGGACGCTTAACCAACTGAGCCACCGATGCGCCCCTATTCTATTTTCAAATGGACTCATTCTATGAATCTTTTGGTTTTGAATTCTAACTTAATCCTAATTATTATTGACTGAGCTAATATATAAAGACTGTACTTAGCAATGGCTCAGGATTGTTACACAAGGAATTACAATGGAGCACTATCGCCTACTAGTCATGCCCGGACAGCATCTTTCTATTGCACTGCTCCCTGAATCACGAGACCAGACAAAGAGGCAAGCATTTGATTTTTAATTACAGTTAAAAATTCCCATAGTGCTTCATGAAGACAAATCTGTAGTGGCTGGGTGGCTCAGTTGGTTGAGTGTCCGACTTTGGCTCGGGTCATGATCTCGCAGTCTGTGGGTTCGAACCCCGCGTCGGGCTCTGTGCTGACAGCTCAGAGCCTGAAGCCTGCTTCAGACATGTGTCTCCCTCTCTCTCTGCCCCTCCCCTGCTCGTGCTCGGTCTCCCTCTCTCTCAAAAATAAACATTAAAAAAAATTAAAAAATAAATATCTACCCCTTTCAAAAAAAAACCCACAAAAAACAAAAAATCAAAACAAAACAAGCAAAAAGAAAAAACAAAAACAAAAAAACCAAACCCAAATTTGCAAAGGGAAAAATGGACTGAACCGTTTCACTACATATTTCAATATCTGTGTTGATGCCTAGATAGTCTGAATTTAAGCTTACAGATACTTAACCAGATTCTCGCTTTGGAATGTTTTTGTAATACTGTGTTATTTCATGAATGCTACCCTTTTAGAAATCTGAAGGGAATAAAAAGGGCAAGTATTATATTCAGAGCGCTAATTACTAAATAATGAGCAACAAATTCAATGATAAAGAAACGTAAGAGCCTGCCTGACACTCAACAGCTTAACAGACGTATCGAAGTACTTTCCCTACTAAGGTATTTTGGAGAAGTTTTAAGAACTGTCATTAGATGTCCTTCTGTGTCATTATGCAACCCGTGGAAGGTGTGCATGTTAGGTCCACAAACGTACAATGGTATAGACAAGAAGTGTGTGTGTATGTGTGTGTATTGTGTGCAGGTATGTCCATGCACATATGCAATCCCCTCTCCCAAGAATATAATCCCCACCCCCCCTCCCGAGAATCATACGGATAATTTCGAAAAGAATATGTTTAGGGCCACAATCCTGTAACAAAAGCATCAAGTCCTATCACATCCAGTGGGAATGTGCGCAGGTCATCCTGCGGTAGTGGGGAGCCCCCAGCTCTTCCCTCTCCCACCCTTACGTCACTGTGGTTACAGTTCAAAGGTCAGCAAAAGCCATAGTCCTTGCCATTCTCCCCACACACACCGTGGCACTGTGGCTGCTTGTGTCTGTCCAAATTCTGAGTTTCTGACATTAGAGAGACGCGTGCAAGAAAAGAGCCTCAGTCCGAGCCGCTTATTCCTAGGTAGGCTGAGTCCTGGATTCCGCCACATTTCAATCAGGTCAAGTCACAAGTCCCCAGAGCGAGCTGTGCAGACTGGGAAGGTAACGGCCACCTCCCGTGGAATGTTTACCACGTGTCGACCCCTGAACACAGTACCAGCTAATTTAGTCTTCATGACAACGGAAGAGGAAACCGGTTCTCTGGGGCAAAAGAGGATATGAAATTGAGTTGTTAGTAGGGAAGGGAATGGCATTTGAACTCCGACCATCTAGAGTCTGCTGGCTCTGATGTTATTTTCTAAGAAGAGGGTGTTAGAACCAAGTAGGGGAACTCGAGCCGCGCCCCTCAGTTTAATTTCAAAACCAAACCTGACCCTAGGAACCACTGCAAATTCTCTCTCTTCACTCTTACCCAAAGGGGTTGGAAGCGATTCGAATTTATGCCCACTGAGTAAGAAAAAGTCTACAATTTAACGTGAAAGGGGCCCATGCACAATGAGGTGGGTTTGGATCCAAATCACAACTTAGAGCATCTCCGAAGTATTTTTAAAATAACACTGCCACGAGGAAAGGGAACAAACAGTACTTTGTACGCTATACTGTTACCTTTGACTTCACTCTAACAGAGTTTTCAACATGATGTTCAGGGCACCAACTCGGAGTCTATTTTCATGGGTTTTGCTAAATAAAAGCACAGACTGTTTATGCAAGGGGGCTCGCACAGTTTTCTAACCAGTATCTGGGTCAGTTTATATTTTAGTAAAGATGTTGTTTTGTACACAGTATGTCCTAGGTATGTTTCACTTTTATATGAAACTCTTTTAAATAGAGGATACATAAGCACAAAAAAAAAAACCCACTTGGAAATAAATAGGTAAATATGCTGCTATTCTGATGTGCAAATTCAGTAACATAAAAATCAAGCTACGTCAGAGAATAAGGCAAGGAATCCTTATGAATATTTCAGTATTATGAAATTTGGAAATACTAGTCCTCATTTTTTCAGATCTAACTGCCTAATTATTCCTTCCATGTTTTCCCAGTAATTATATAAAACCTCCTCTTATTTTCTCTTATTTAATTTGTTTATACTCTAGCAGAACTTGATATACTGACATTAAACAATTATCTTCCCATCAAAACTATTTTAGGAAAACTACTCTGGAAATCACACAGGCATGTGCCAATTTATCCATGTAATGTGGAGGAGAAAAATGGTGTTAACATTGTTTTAAGTCAGGAAACTACTTTTAAAACCAGAAAAATACAAAAGTATCATCATTTAATGGGAACTTTGTTTCATGTCACAGCATAGACTCCTGCCAGAATTCTATGCTATATAACTACTTATATTTTGATTTTCCACAGATGTAGTCAAAGTTGACAACATTCTTCTGTGAATCATTAGAGGATATTTTCACTGAAAACATATTCTTGATTTAAAACATAAGTGGCCTCATTTGACTCTTTTTTTTCCTCAACAGCTCTATCAACCTGTTTTTAACTCCCTAACTTTCCCCACCTTTCTGCACCTCGCACCACCATCTTGATCTCGTGAACTAACCAGATAATGAATAATATTGAATTTCTCGTAATAACCGTCTCGTAATAGCCGTCTTCTCGAAAGAGGGAGAAAAACATACACAAGTACGGGTTTAGCCAAAGTAATCTCTTTCTGTCCCCACTGCTTCACTAGAAGTTATTGACGCTTGTCCCAAATTACAATAAAAAAGAATACATTATAACATAAATATGCTTGGTCTGACACTGGAAAGAACTGGACATGTATAAATTATGCGTAGAAAATCCACCAGCAAAGCAAACGGATTCCCTCAGATACTGACCTGGATTCAGCATGACCTGGTGCGGACACGAGCTGCCCAGAGCTGGCGTTGCTCTGAACAGAACAGCGAAACACTGCAGACCTTGGAAGCACACATTTAGCCAAAAGACAAATAACCATGTAGTCATGTTATACCTTATAGTTGCTTAACTGACTATCATCCGCGCGCTTTGCGGTTCATCTTTAAACAAATCCAATCCTCCTGCATCATATACCAAGTGCATCAGCTAAAATGACCCGATGCAGATTTCCTGTTTGTGCACATTTCATCGGTTGTGGTTGAGGACAAGATTTTACTAAATATGATTCTGTACTGAAAATTGGCTTTTCTTCTTCTTTTTCTTTTTTTTTTTTTCAACGTTTATTTATTTTTGGGACAGAGAGAGACAGAGCATGAACGGGGGAGGGGCAGAGAGAGAGGGAGACACAGAATCGGAAACAGGCTCCAGGCTCTGAGCCATCAGCCCAGAGCCTGACGCGGGGCTCAAACTCACGGACCGCGAGATCGTGACCTGGCTGAAGTCGGACGCTTAACCGACTGCGCCACCCAGGCGCCCCTCTTCTTCTTTTTCAAAGAGGCTGTATCAGAACATTTTTTTAGGGAACTGACCTTTCTCATTCTGTGGTCAATTTACCTCCCCAAATGTCCTCACTTTTAGTGAAATTCTGGACTCCACTGATTTAGAACCTTCCCAAAGTTTTCAAACAAACCTTCTATAGCATGCATGCAAAGGGAGAAGTTTTAGAACAGAACTTTGAAATAAGAAACACATGTCAGCCTGAGAAGTTCTAACTCGTACTATCAGCCATATCAAAAGAAAGGCCAACTGGGTAAAAGTAGCATGAAGAAAAAAAGCAGCAGCTGAAAAAATCAGACTCCCTGAATGTGAAGAGGTGGAAACCCGGCTTCATAGGTGCTCAGCTAGAGTTCGACCAACAGATCCGGCTTCAATTTGGATATGAACATTCACTTTAATGAAGTCTACTGCGCAAAATTTCTGTTCCCATAAGAAAAGGAGTAAGACTATTCATAAAGCAAAAAAGACTCAAAGGACTCCAAGTAAACTGGTCTCAACAACCCCTTCACCCTTACCATACACACAGAATCAATTCACATGGATTGTAAAACCAGTTTGGTCACTCCTGGAATTACAGAGATGGGAAGGAGGCATTCCTTTGCTATTCATCTGATTCTTAACCTGAAGACAAGGCCTACATTTTGCACTGTCCTCTCTTTTTTCCAACTTTAATTAGCAGCCACTCAGCTGCTTTCATTAAACGGACCTCAAGGCATGAACCTAGGGGAAAGGACACAGAAAAGTATGCAGTGTGAGAAATCTGGGAGCCCGTCATCTATGCAAGTGAAATAAATCAATTCTAAAGGCGTTCCGGCTCCTGTTCAAAGTACTGGTAAGTGATAAATCAAGAAGAGGATATTGATATTTAAAAGCCAACAGTTTCTAAGATTCTTCAATAATCACTAATTCTCATTGCATGAAAAAGAAAAAGAAAAGCTTTTCCATGAAGTAAAATTCAGTCTTAGGAAAATTCCTGTGCTCTGGTATTAAGAATTTGTTAAACGGAATGCAGTGGAGAGACTAAAGACGGAATGGGAAGACGAAAAAGGCGCTGGGCATTTAAGAATTTTGGAAATAATTCTGAAACTGCACATTACTCAACCTCCACCATCAGGAAAGTTCCTTGAATTCTGGCTGTCGAGTTTATTGACTCTGTCTAAGCAGCATCAACAATCAAATGATGTTACTGGGATACTGACCTTGAGTTGTTTTTCCCAGGTATTGATGGGTTGTGCTTTGCTGCCTACACTCTCACATGGATGCCCTTGTTCCAATGTCAAGTGTCTGTGAGAGCCATTCTGGGGTTAACTTTCAGAGGCTATAGATGAAAGTGCTTTTTCCAGCAGAGCTGAGCAACTTCTTCTGGGCCCTGGGAAGGCTGGCTTCACTAACACTCTTTTCTAAGCCCTTTGTTTCTCAAGCTTCTCTTAGTCTACAAGACATATGAACTTTTAAGATACCCAGTAGCCCCCTCTGACGGTGATCAGACATCCGCTGGGTACCTGGAAACTGTCTGAAAATATGCCAGCGAATCTGGGGTTCTCACTGCAACTGGGACTGCCACCTAGAGTTGGAAGAAGTCAGGTTAGGACAGTCCTGTGAAGTGTGGAGCAGTCCTGCATAACAAAGAATGGACTCCTCCAAATCTCCCCTGGAAAAATACTGGTGGGTCAGCCACGCTTCCAGCCACGTTGCACACGTACACCTCATGTTTCCTCCACACCATGGTCCCCATCGGTGCTTCTCTTTGTAAGAAAACCTATGATACTTACTACCCCAAGAGCACGTACGTAACGTGTCTGAGAATATGTCAGGTCGGTGTCTGAGCGACAGCAGCCTGTTTTGTGTCCCCCCTCGCTGTCAGACGCCACGGTCCCTTCTAAAGCCAGCATCCTTCACTATGACAGCTGCTACGTGGAGGGAGTGGTGCAGCCACCTTGACATTCTTCCAAACCACACTCATCATCCTTCCCCTAGGCAACGAGCATGATACTTCACATCCCCGTTCGTTGGGACTCTGGATACTCCATCAGAAGAACAACAGAAAGTGAGAGCACGGCAACATAGGGGAGATAAACAAAGGATCACGTCACTTCATTTAATAATAAGACCGTGTACGTTCTTGAAAAGACAGTATTATTTTGGAGAGGTGTGGAATTGCCATAAGTGGATCCCATGGCAGAATGCAACAGAGGAGCTCCCGATTTGAGTTGAGGCTGTAAAAACAGAACAATTGTTTCCCAGTGACCTTTGGCTTCAAGAAGCATTTTCACATATTGTGCTGCTTTAAGGCTAAAAGTGCAAGGCCCCTCACAAAAGCCATCCTAAGAAAGGAAAGAGAGGAAGACAGAGAGAAAGGGGAAGGAGAGAAGGAGGGAGGGACGGAAAAGGAGAGAGTGATTGTTACGTTTCTACCTCAGAAGGTCTGGTAAGGGCGTGATCATTTAATTCGAGGAACTGTAAAACCTATCGTGCAAACTGGGATTTTCTTGAAAGCAAAGTATCTCTAACCAGTTCCAGAGGGACACTGGGACAGCAGATGTAAGCTGGAACTGTACTTGGCAGGCTAGGATACAGAGTCACCCTACTTGCTCCCGAAAGCTTAGAGGTCTCTCTTAAACCTGACCTTGTTTACAAATGATATTTGAGCCTTATTAATTATTCTGTGGCATACTGCAGTGAGAATAATATAGGTAAAGGCATGAGGAACTTTCCACACACAAAAAAATGTAATAACTTAGCTGCCCATTCATTCATTCATTCATTCATTCGTATAATAAGTATTTATTGCTTTCCTACTATGTGCAGGTACTATGCTAGGTACCTGAACCGAATTGAAAAAAAAAATCCCTAAATGATTCAGGCATTGATTTGTCCTTATCAACGTGAAAAAGAAATATTTCTACAAAACTCCAGCTATCAAGAACCTTCAAGAAATGATCATTAGGGTTTAGCCAAGTTGTCCAGGTGGCTGAGATGTGTGTCGTCTTAAGCAACAGCACATCCAAATATAGAAGCTCTTGTATAGAAATAATTCCACCACGTGCTATGATGCTACACGTAATTTAACTTCTCCTGAGAGAATCAAAGTGATCAGAACTAATGAGAATGATTATACAAGTACTAAGGCAAGCAACTTTGAACTTTGAAGATACCCAGTAGCCCCCTCTGACCGTGATCAGACATCCGCTGGGAACTGCTCAAGAACACAGGGCTTCTAGGGTTACTACCACAGCAGCCCGCATGACTAGATATTTTGCATGCTTACATTTATGTTTTATTATTTTTGTTTCTTTTTAATTGTTAGGCTCTTATTTGTCAATATTCCAGTGATAACATACCCACGAGGACAATACGGCATGATCCCCACTTACAGATGAGACAATCTGAGGCACAGAGAAATGAAGCAGTTTGCTTAAGGTCAAACACCTGGGATTTGAACTCATCCAGTCTGCCATGTTTGCCCACGCTCGCATGTAAGCAACGCCCACATCTACCTTAAGAAGCTATGAACTTGAAAGCTCTGCAATTACGTAAGAGACAAATATGCTCTGAGACAGCATCTGAGAAAAGCGAGCATGTGAGTTTGGGGGAATCAAGTCTATGACACCTAGATCTGTCGTCAGGCAAATCTAGCTGTTTCTTTCTCTGTAGTTCACATATATGCCTGTGCAAGTGAAGGGTGTCAGACGACTCAGTTTGCCAAGTTTACTGAGCCTTGGAAATTAATTATAATGAAAATGAAAGCGTTTTTTATAATAGAGTCTCACATATATTTTTTTCCAGTTATTCTTAGGTTGATATTTTCTCATTAGAGATTTAGATTTTTAAGAGCGATAAAGTATTTTAGTGACGTAAACTTGAAGAATAAAAAGGCAGTTTTTTAGTACAGTAAGCATGCCAGAAAGACATCAAGTATCAGGTGATAGAAATTTATAAAACACACGAACAAAGAATCCATTCATCTATTGGCTTATTGCAAAGCAAATCGGCACACTGTAGGTTGCTAAGACAACAGGGATGTGATGATTAACTGTGAGATAATGAGCAGAATCTCCGTGTCTTTATGAATCAAGTTTTTGGAGTCTAAGCCCTCATCTCTCTCTACAAATGTACATAGCTAAAATCTTAGGAGTATTACTTTTAAAAAATGCCTTCAGACTTTGGAGCTCTGCTGGTGAAGGAGTCTGAAGCCTTCTGATCAGGGCACAGCCCTTGTCTTGGCAAAATGCGTGTGGTGTGGCAAAAAGAGGTGTTCCCGGCAGGCCATCAAGCCCATCGTGTGGCAGTGATGCATGAGTTGCCTGTCAGAGATTATCATCCATAGGCCAGGAGAAAAAAAAAATATTTACAACTGATTTATTAAAATTCTTAATAAATATTTTCAAATACAGGAAATAACAGAACTTGCAGCTTTATAGGATGTTGCCACTTCAAATTTGAAACTCTGGGCTCACTCCCTTTTAGCCACAAGGCCCTCCCCACTGTTGCTTGGACATACCAGGCAGGGCTCTGCATTGGCTTCTCCCCAAGGGAATGCACTCCCCCGGCCCTATTCGTGGTTTAGTACCAGTGTTTTTAAGCCTGTGCTTAAATGTTGCCCAATTTAAAATGAGAACCTCTCAGACTCTGTTTTATTCCCTAGTACTTCTCATCTCCTGAAATAATCCTTCATCACGTATGCTCCTGTTTTGTTCACCGAAGTATCTCAAGCACTCAGACCTGTGCCCGACACATAGATGATGCTCAATTAATAGTAACTTTAAGGGCAAGAATAAGTGTTGCTCTAAGTGAATTACTGAGAAGAAAACTGTAAGATCTGGTTTCTTGCTGCCTTCGGTTGGCCCAACTTGCAGAGGACCCTCCAAAAATTTCCATTTTCTACTCAGCTGAGTCAAGAACTTTGCACTGAAAATATACCAAGTCCAGGATAACAGTAAGGATTTATGTAGCTCAGGAGCCCCATCAGCCAACATGGCATCCCATCAGCCAACATGGCATATCTCAGAGGCCACCATGGCCCCCGACCATAATGATTTTGATGATCACTCTGGGGATCCTCGGGTCCTCTGGATAAAAGACGCTAAACTAATGCTACTTTATGTGATGTGTTACTCTGACCAAATTAATTCAGAGCAGCTCACGGTCTCCAGAAAGACTGTTTCATATTATTAACCAGAAAGACTTCAGAAGAACTCCGTTTACTGTAAGAGAGGCTGACCAGGAACACAGCCATCCTCTGGAATTCATCACTAATACATGTGGGGAAATCAAGCGTCTCCTCATCTTCGGAGAATAATGCAAGCTGTCAGGAAGAAGCCAGATCCCTCCCACTGCCACCACGCCTGTTTCAAGCCAAATCTATTATTTTATGCTTTACAATATGTGTAGTTCTCTTAAGATAAATAAATAATACATGATGTGGAAATTTGGAAACTGTGTTTAAACCATAGGAAAAAAAAAACTTGTATAATGCCATCTAAAAATAACACTATTTGCTCAACGTCTCTCAGGCCTTTTCAGTAAAGTCTCATGGCGGGGCACCTGGGTGGCTCAGTCGGTTAAGTGTCCAACTTCGGCTCAGGTCATGATCTCGCGGTTCGTGAGTTCGAGCCCTGAATCGGGCTCTGTGCTGACAGCTCGGAGCCTGAAGCCTGCTTTGGATTCTGTGTCACATTCCCTCTCTGTGCCTCCCGCACTTGTGTTCTGCCTCTCTCTGTCTCTCAAAAATAAGTAAATGTAAAAAAAAAAAAAAAAAAAAGGTAAATCCCATGGCCACTAGCCTCCCTGCCTCCAGGCACCTGTGCAATGGCTGCTCCGTCATCACAAGTACAATTGAATCACGTTATTACCTGATCAGCAACCCACCAGTGACCTCCCAACCAATATCTGTAAATTTCAAATTTTGGGGCTCTAAGTTATTGATCACTCAGTGTATTTCTTTGAGTTTGTTTGCGAGTTGGCTTCTTAAAAAACGTAAGACCAAACCTGTATCCTCATTTTGGCAAATTTTTCTTCAGAAAGATAAATAATTTGAACTGTGGCATGAAGTGCATTCATCAGACAATCATTTAACAACTGGAGTAAATGGAGAAAGCAATTTCCAGTTGCACTGGCATCTGAGAGCAGAAGAGAAGGACTGGGTACACTGAATAGCAATTGGTCAGCTTGGGGAAGGGGGACAGGAGGGTCAAGAACTACAAGAAGGCTTTTCAGAAAGAGGTGAATGGAGCTCCTCTTACTTTGAAGCTTGGCTGCCACTCAGCTTAAAGCTCTGTCACACAATCTCTTCTTTGCTGACCACAGTTTATAGATGTCCGACCTATGAAATCAAGCTCCAAGTCTCCATCCTAGTGAAAAGGATAACCACTGAGTTATATCTCATGAGGGAGGGAGACAGTGATAAAAGCTGGGTTTTATGAAACTTTAGGACTCGGGGAAGGGGTGCTGGATAAAACAGACCTGGGTAGGGGTGCCTGGGTGGCTCATTGGTTGAATGTCCAACTCTTGATTTTGGCTCAGGCCATGATCTCAAGGTTCATGACATCAAGCCCTGTGTTGGGCTGTGTGCTAACAGCATGGAGCCTTCTTGGGATTCTCTCTCTCCCTGTCTCTCTGCCCCTCTCCCTCCTCACTCTCTCTCTCTCTCTCTCAAAATAAATAAACTTTTTTTAAGAAAAGGAATGATACCATTCCTTTCCCCAGAAATTTGGAGCTGAGATAAAGAAAAAGAGAAATTCCAGTCTAGAAATTTTACCTATAGAGGTAAAAATTATATCAGGAGCACTGTGACATGCGAATTTTCCTCCTACTGTGGGACCTTGAGAGAAAATAAGTCCAATCAGCCAACATTCATCAAGAGGTAAAGACATCAAGTAGCAAAGAGGCCAGGCCTGGGTGAATAAGAAATGATCAGGAAGGTGGGCCCTACTCTGCTCGCACATCTTACAAAATCCAGCAAACCCTCTAACCCTCTCTTCTCACGTTCTCTCAGATCAATATCAAAACCACAAAGTAACAAAAAAACAAAATTCCTCCTTTGTGCTTAAAGTGCCTCATAGTAGTGGCTACAACCAATGAATCCTAACTAAAAAAAACAAAACCAAAAAACCTAGGAATCCAAGCTGGCAATAATCTACCTATTTTCCAATCTCATCAACTATTTTCCCACATGCATCAATTGGGACTACTCACCACCTATAAAAAAATCCCTGTCAGTTTCAGTTTCTAGTCCTTTCCTGTACATCACTGGGCTCTCTTTTCCCCGTTTCTTCAAATCTTATCTATTCTTTGACATTCCACCACAGCCCTTAATCTTCCCTGAAACTCTTCACGGGCATTCTCATCCCCAGTGCTCAGTGTACAAGGTGCATTCTGGTGGCACCATATTCCTCTAACTCTCTTGTGAAATGAGCTCACCTGTAGAACTACCAAGCAAGTAGTACCCTAAGATGGATGCTTTCAACATCCACATAGTACCCAAGGATCTTGTATTCCTCTAAGAGCCATGTAGGAAATGAGGACAGGAGAAGGGAAAAAATGAAAATCACAGTATATGTAACAGGTTTATTTTTTCAGGAATGTACTTTCCAAGACCCACGGTAGATTCGTGTGTTCTTATGTTACTTTGCAATTAAAGGAAGAATATAAAATAGGACTAAATGAATATCTAGCAGATTAGACTAAGGGCAACAGGGCAGCAGGTAACAGGTAATCCCAGTAATCCCTGGCCTCTTCCAGACAGCAATTAGGTATGAACACGTATGTCTTCATTTTTACCTCATGCACACAATTCTATTATTAAGATGATCTGTTCATGCTTCTGTGTATATTTTGAATGCCTACTAAATACCGTTTGTCTGATCAATGAACAGGGTAACGCCATGTGGAAAATGTCATCAAGAAGGGCTCATCTGACAGCTTGGCAGAACAGAAAGGCAAGGTCTTTAGGGAAACTAGAGAGCCACATGGAAATGCATTGTATTAATTCAGGGATGAGGTGAGGGCAGCTTGAACTTTCACAGCCGCAGTAGGAAGGGCAGGATAAAGAGATTCCAAACACAGCCGAGGAAAATTAAACACAACTCGATGACCAACAGGACTTGGGAAAGGAAAGAGACAAAGAGGTCAGAGATTACTCTACAGTCCTGAGGCAGGATACAACTGAGAGAATTATCTATCACAGGAAAGAAACGATCCTGGGGGAGAGAGTGTAATCATCATCGTATTTTGTAAGAGCAGTTTGAGACGGCAGAGCGAAATCCCTAATAAAACTGAATTAGGGATTTGTGGCTACCAGAGATGTTCCAGGAGAGATTACTAGCTAGATTTGCATATTCGGAAGTTACTATTCACTAAACAGGTACATACTAACCTGGTACCTGCTAAGCACTGTGCTACATAATGATATAATAGGGAACAGCAAAAAGCAGATGTGACCCTGACCTTGTAGAGCGTATAGTACAGTGAATGAAGCCAACGTTAATCAAACGAGGTGCCCCTGAAGGAGAAGCACATGGGGCCACGCAGCCACACGACAATGGGTCCAGACCACTGGCTCACCGGGGAAGGTCAGAGATCCTACGAAGGATTAGCTGAAATTAAGTAGGGGAGCAAAGCTGGGAGGGGGAGCATAGCACAAATGGGGAAAGAGCGGTCCCAGCCTCTGTGGAAGGACAATGGCATCTGTGAGCCCAGACCCTTCCACCATGGGAAGCTGGCCTGAAACCAAAGCTAGAGAAAAGCAGTGGCCAGAGCATGCTAGGCATGGTGGGCCATGTCAAGAGTCATGAACAAAAATTACATGAGAAAAACATGAAATGAGAAGTAAGCAAAAAGATCATGAACCAGACCTAGGGATCCTAAGACATAAAGCCAAAGCTAAAAAGCACATAAGTGCGTGTGAATGAAGTATCGACAGTGAGGCCCTTCTTCCCTTTACTTGCAGCCTAGCCTTCTCCATTATCTTGTTCAATTTTAAAGACATACTAAGAAACTGTTCCGTGAGTACCAATGTGCAAGGGCTTTTCACATACATTTTTTTACTCTCATTTACTCATTTAATCTTGGAAGGTAATTAATTCTGGAGGGGAAACAAGCAGAACAATTAACAGGCATAGAGCTACACAAGGGTAGAGCTGTACTGGCCAACGAAGGTACATCACCAGGGGTTCCCATGAACTATAGGAAAAGGCTGATCCGAAACCTGTATGATAGGGCGCTTAGAAAACAATAATCTAAGTTTTGAGACTGTTCTTTAAATCTTCGATTATCACTAACTGATATCAGGGATTTAGTGGATACCTTACATAATCATCTGAGGAGACTAGCTCAACGGCTACCGTGACCGAAAGGGTCAAGATATCTCGATACTGAGGATATGACTAACTGCAAAACAGAACACACACTTCATTCTTGTTCAGAATCCCAGCTCTTTCCACCTCTGTAGGAATCTGTCAACACACACCAGAGAAGGCAAACGGACTCAGAAAACCTCCAATAAATGCTGGCCAAAATAATAAAGAAACCACAGAGGCATCCTCATGAGGCTGGGCTTTCAAATGAGGCAGAATGGTTGCACAATTGGAAAGAGTTTGAGCTACGTATGGCATGACTCCGGTTAACTATGTATCCATGGAGTTCCAGGTTCTTTCTCTCCAAATCCCCAGACATGTGAACTAAATCACACTATCTCAGCATATCCATCAATCATCTTCAGGGCAAGTATACCTTCTGACTTGAAAGAGGTGGTTGTAGAAGGAATTAATACAAAGTAATTAACTTTGTAGTGTGATTATTAATTTTCTGGGTTCTATAGTCCAAAAGATAGTATTTGCTAGCAATGTAACTAAGTCAATGAAATGGTTACATGAACGCGGACTGAATAGCTGAGACTGCGTTACGGAGAGAACCTGTGTTATTAGTACGTAATCCTGAGATTTGCAAGTTTGAGAAGAGGCAACCTGGTAGTGATGGATTTTGATGCTTCTTAGAGACACAATATTGGGCTAGATGGGTCTCTGATCTGACACAGTGAAATACAAATGTGTGTTTTCACAAAGGGGCCCTCAGCTTTCACTGTTATGAAAAAAACACAGCATTTAATTTTTTGACACGAAATTCTACGCCGGTAAACACTTCAGGCTTCTGGAAGCTTTACAATAATCGTTTTACCAGCAAACAAATATGTACAACGTAATGCCTTAAGTATAACATTGTTAAATCATAATTATTTACACAACATGAAATAGTAGCATTTGTAAAGATTTTCTACATAGACACTGAATAGATCAAATTCCTGAGGCTCATTGAAATCAGATAGTAAGCTGAGATTCATTCCGGGGCTTCATTCAAAGCTTGAGAGTCATTCTGTCTTTCTGTGATCATTGTCAAGTCAGTAGAGACTAGGGCAAGTCACAGCACCCAACGGAGGCTTTGCTGATTTCAGGAAACCCAATTTCCCAGCAAACCAAATTGCTCAACCTTTGAAGGAGGGAAGAGTTCACCCCTCACCATTACCCACTGAATCCTTTCATTTTATTCTTCACATGGAAAACCTAGCATCTTAGCTCACAGTTCCCATGAGCACTGTCCATATTTTACTACCCTCCCTTGTATTTCCCTACTATAATCTGCTGGTGGCAGATACTGTGGCCGGGATGAGAGGAAGCAGTAACAGGAAAAGAATGGATATGTTTCCTAGAAGTCACTCCACACAGCCAATTTCACTAAAATGCTTCATTTCCATTCACTCCATAATTAGTAGCAGAAGTAGAAAACAAAATTGCCGGATTTGAGTTTGATTTCCTGTCTACATTCTTGGTCTCTTCCTGGTGAAAATGCTGCATTCATTTTTAGTGACCCAAACAGGAAGAAAGGGAAAGGGAAACCAAATTCCACCAAAGAATGTCACCAAAGAAATCATTCAGGTATCACGGGGACTATTTTAACATACAGGCATATTTGCATATAAGATATTTGCCAAGAACAAAATTAAAGGATGAAATAAATGATTTCCTCACCTCTTATGAGAGAGAACTGAAAGTAGAAAGTTAAAAATATGCGAGACTTACAGAAACTTCTAGTAACTTCACCTGTCCAGAAGTTATTCATTATTGCACAATTAAATAAGATCCATGTATTTTCAGTGAAGACTCAAACGAGGCACAAAGCTACACAAATAAATTCACCACCCATACAGGGGGAAAAAATCAACATAAAAATGATATTTCAGTTTACTTTTTAGGATAGTCTATCTAGTAACAGACAATTTTAGGTTTAGATAAAGTATATGAAAAATACAGATTTTTGTTTTCAATGGTATCCATTTTATGGTTAACATTAGTTTTAGGAACAAAAGCCAATGATGCTGTTACATGATTAGCAACACAGAGGAAAGCAAAAAAAAAAAAAAAAAGGAAAAAAAAAAGAAATGTCCATTTTTCTATGAAGCACATCATATGACTTTCCATACGACATCAAATTCAGTATCGCTTTATGAACCTTAGAAAATGCAGTCCCTAATATCTGACTTTTAATATATACATATAATGTTATTTCTAAGATGTTTTTACCTTACTTACATAGGTTGGTAAAGTCTCTTTTTCCCCATCTACCAGTCACATCTGCGGCCCAAACATTTCTTTCCAAAAGAGGAATTAAGGCCAAGCAAGACAAAGAATTTGCTGATATACATATGTCACCCTAAGAATTTTCCTTACAAAGTCTCCACACCCAATTTAATTACTTCCCTACTGTAAAAACACTTTCCATCTACATTTATTCTAATCTTTTCATATCCAAAACCAACACACTATAAAGCTAGCTAAATGAATGAATTATATTAGCTTTACGTTCCAAGTGAGGCAGCACTTTATAAGGCAGTGGGTCTCCAGCTTGCATGCATTTTATGCTGATGCAGTATTTCATTTGGAGCTCAGTTCTTTACTTTAGATTTGTTTACAGTAGAATTATCTAGCCCCAGGCTTTAAATCTCAATCTGTATCAATCTCTCTCTCTCCTTTCTCTCGGTCTCTCTCTGTTTCTCTGTCTCTTTCTCTCTCTCACACATACACACAGGAGAGGGAGAGACAGAAAGAGAATACAGAAAGGTTTGTGGTTCCTAATAAGCACAAAAGAATGTGTCATATATGTATATTGCTAAAGCAACGCTGCCTAGTGTCTGTAATAAAGACATTTTGGTATGTGTGTGTGTGGGTTTTAATAGGTGATAAAAAGTGAACTTCAGTACATGTATATAATAAATACTATTTTTGGCATTCTTGGATTTGTTGACTATTCGGTAAGTTACTGTAGCCTGTGCAGAATGATATTTTGCATATTTTTATTCTCTTGGTGTTCCATCACTGCGTTAACTAAGTGCCAGTTTTGGTACTCCAATACCTCATACCCATGAACAAATACAGAATTCAAGAATAGTCATGTCTGTATGTTACGGACGTTTCTAGGGTGTGGAAATTGTCTCCTGCACCAGAAGTTAGGAGAGGAGACCAGTCAAGATCAAAATGTGTAGGCAACCTTGAACCAGTAAATGATCCTCAGTCATCTTGAAGGTATTTTAGTAAGTAAGGACTGCTTGTTTGATTTTCATGTTAAAAGCTTTCGAGTCATTAGATACTGCTTTGCCTAATTTTACCTATTTATATTACAAATCGGGAAACTTTTTAGAAGCAGCTAATTTGTGGCAACCACTTCCTTGTTTCCAGGAAGTACAGATAGCTTTCAATTAATATACATTATACATTATATTTTATATGCTAATATAATAATTATATTATAAAATAATATGTGTAAATAGTGTTTTAAAAATAACCCTTATTTACCTTAAAAACAATATTGTACTTTTAAGGCCTTATAAGCCAGGATTTGACAGATAAAAAAAAAAAAAAAAAAAAAAGAATGATCTAATTCTGGTTTAAATACACTGAGCTACAAATTCTGATTTTCCTCTGTTACTGAAAACAATTGTGAAGAAAATCAGTTTGGTGGCTTTCTGCTTATTTAAAACTTATCTTAGCATAACACGAGGTCCAAAAATCCTGAGTGGACTTATGGGTAAAACATTTTAATATGAAATATTAAGAAGGATGATGATATTGCTGTTTTTTTCCTACTAAGCCTTAAGATCAGCTTTGCAAAAATTATCTAATTACTTAAATAACAAGCCCTAGGTAGGTCACTCAGGAAGGTCAGCAAAATGACTAGAAAGGAAATGCTCACAAAGTTGAGTTTGGGCCTTTCTCTCTCTCCATGAGCCCTGGAATTACTCTGCTCTGTAGGAAAAACTGGAATGGTTCATCCATTTCTTCAGGCTCCAACAAGGTAAAACTCTTTGGTTATATTTTGATCCCTAATTATAAAGGACAAAGGTCAAAATGCCAAAGAACACATGTCAAAAAGTCCTCTATCCTGTTATGTACTCTTGATGGTCCAGAAGAAAAGACCGTTTATAACCATTTTAATATAATAGGTCTAGGAATTAATTATAGGAATATCACACTGCATAAAACAGAGCTAGTGTTACTCAAACTGAAAAGGTACTGTACATAATATATACTGGTTCTCCAAAAAGAATATACGGTGGCCATTAACTTTTTACCTACATCTGTCCTGCTGTATTAGAGCAATAAAATCACTACTTACATCATGCATTGAAGCAAGTAGGACAAAATAAATGAGACCCGTCTCACTATTAAATACAAATTTCTTGACGCAATAAGCTAGTTTATATCATCAATATCGTATTCTGGATATGTTTATTATTGTACTGGTACCTACAATACTTTTCTTTCTCCATTTAACATTCAAGCCTGGATTTGAAGTGAACACGTGTAGGCCTGAAAACATCTGTTGGGTATCTGAACCAAACACACAGACAATTACACGGTGCTAAATTCCTGTAGGCAATGGTCTGAGCACTTTGTTGCATCATTTCTACAGGCTCCAAATAACCAAAAAGAGAATGCCAAGTCGATTTTGATTTTTCCAATTTGAGAGCATTCTCAAAATCTAGCAGTGTTTTATTGAAAAAAAATATTGTAGTTCTACTGGTAAACACAGATTTTTTTAAAGCTGTGGAATCTCTGGAAGAATTTCAGATGTGAAAATACATTATAAGAAAAGATAAGAAAGAAAAAGGAAGCTGAACTCAAATAATGAATGTGAAGGGACAGTGTTTTCCAGTGTTTCTAGAGCCGTCTCTACTATTGTTCTTTAAAGGTGACTTCAATCAGAATCCTTTTTATTCATGTTACGATTAATGGTACCCTTGCCAATATGAAATGTAGCTTGCATAAAGAAAAGTTCTTTGGACCTCAATGCTTCAAATCACAGTTGCATCTGGAGTATAACATCTGACTAGTTCTCCAAAATTGCCATTTCCCTTACTGGAGTCTTGACTTCTATCTTACAGTACCTGGAATTCTGAGGTTCTGAAGCATCTGATTCTGTGCACGTTTTCTTTACCTGTAAGAAAAGAAAAGAGCGCGAGTTATTTTCCTGTGAAAATACAACTTCCCCGCTCAGGTTCGTACACTTGTTAAAGTGGACACAGCCCTGCCCACCGAGATCTCCATAGAATAATCTCCACATTTTACAAGGGCAGCATGCGGGGCTAAATAGTGTAGTTCATTATTATCCCACGATCAGCTGCCAACGGCACTTCCCTCGACTCCATAAGTATGTAAAATGTTCAGTCAAAATGGCTTGGGACTAGCTTAACTAGGAACAAAGAAACCAAAGAACCAGGTTTCCCACTTAGGAACAAGAAAGCCATACTGTTCTCAATTCACTGAGAAATGTTTTTCCAATTGATATCACTTCTGTCCCCTACCACAGTGCACAATAATAAACACCAGCTTCTGGGGCAAAGTATGGTGTTAGCTAAAACATTCACATATTAATTTTCATTTTCTCAATCCAGTGGCTGTATGTTTTCTATATTTCTCAGCATATCAATTAAGTTCCAGCATTGCTCACAGACTTCTCACATATAGTTGCAGTATATTTTGCAGGCTATATTTCAACTTTGCGGTTTTTAGCCCACAAAAGGTAAAGAACGAAAATGACTTTTGCTTCCAGGACTTGCTACCCATTTCTGGACAACAGTGGGTGCTACATTCTCTAAAAGAGGGTAAAGCAAAAATCCATGGTCTTTCATAATTTAACTTCAAGCACAGATATTTTATTCAACTACTATGGACTTCACGGTATATTATATGCAAAGTAGACTCTATTTCAAAAATTTTTTTGCTTTCATTGCTAAGCCAAGGCATGTTCATGATCTGGGAAATCAATTCTTTTTCTTGCTTGATTAACCACGCTCTCTTTTGCATCCTGTGTACACATTTACACAATATGAAACTAAAATCGTTGAGCAAAGAGGTTATCCTTCCTTTCCTATCACATAACATTTTCTATGCTCTTGACACGGAACTCAGCACCATGAGGTAAAGAAATGCTTTCAAGATTAATTAAAGAAGAGTTAAAAAAAGGAATACTTTTCTTAAAATATAAAATTTACTATGAAACCCACATAAAGTCTTATGTCCACTAAAACTTGTCGAAACAATTTTTTTTTTTAAAGGGAAGGCCACCAGAACAAAAAAGCCTTTATTTCCCACTGGTTCCTTCCCATGATTCCTCACCAGAAACTACACGAGTTGTCCAGGGAGTATGCAGAAATCACCTCAAAGTCAATGTTATTTTCCTCAAGACTATGCTGACTGGACTTTGCACCTGGCTGAAGAAGTTCCAGACCATCCTAGCGAACTACACATACACTCCCAAGAGTCAGAACCAGATGACTTCCTGTAGTTTAATAAACAAAGAATTTTTTTTTAATACCCATGGCTTTCTAAGACCACGTTCTCCAAATAATTAACCATACAGTTCTGACGTTTTAAAATTTATCCTCAAAGTGGTAATTATAACGGCAGGGAACACATCTACTGATTACTTACTATCTAGTACCCACTGAGTCTCAGATTCAGAGCTAACAATACATATGTGATGAAAGACTGAAGTACATACAGACGGTCTTTGTCAATACATACTGTTACAGCTGTAAATTCCACAAAGTGATTTTTTTTTCAGGTTTCATTCATTTGTTCCTGGTCAAATGGGGGAAGAGTTAATACTCGGAATCCTGCCGTGTGAAACGTCTATGCAGTGTTAGAACTGCAGTATGAAAGGTCTACACAGTGCTATGGGTGCTCACAGAACAATCTACCCCAGCCAAAGGAAGATGGGGACAGTAACGATGGAAGTGACTTCTCAACTGAGTCCTAAAAGATAACGTCTTCCAAGACTGTTTGGAGAAAGATATTTCAACATCATGGGATATGCCAGAGGCATCCTATTATAAAGACCTTATATATGGCAAAGAATTCAGAATTTAATCTTTGAATTGAACACTTCTAAAAGAATACGTTTTAGAGATGATGTAGAAGATAGTGTGGAAGGGGGACAAGATGAGGGCTGAAGAGACTAATGCAACAGGAGAGAAAGTTTAAGTTCTATGAAAACAGTGATGGCATTGACCTTGCACATCACTACATCCCTCGCCTTGAGCAGACGCTCCCTGTTATGGTCTGAATGCTTGTGTCCCCCCCACCCAGAATGCATATGTTGAAATCGCAACCCCCTGGGATGAAGTGGGGCTTTTGGGAGGTACTTAGGTCATCAGGGTGGAGCCTTTATGAATGGGATTGATGCTCTCATGAAGGAGACCCCACAGAGCTCCCTAACCTTTCCACCATGTGTGGACAAAGTGAGAAAGCACTGGCTGTGAACCACAAAAGCAGGCTGTCACCACATGACCATGCTAGTACCTTGTTCTTAGACCGCCAGCACCCAAAACGGACAGAAATAAGTTTCTGTTGTTTATAAACTACCCAGTCTGTGGTATATTTTGTTATGGCAGCTCAAATGGACTCACACACTCCCCAAATCCTGGCTTACTAAGTGGATCACATTCAATCCACTGGTGAGAGATGGTGAAGACCTAAATTGAGAGCCATGAGGACAGACTTGAGAGGATGTTTCTGGCAGATATTTCTGAGACAGAATTGACAAAATCCGGTTACTGATTGAAGCAAAGTAGAAAGAAGAACATGATCTCATCTTTTAACCTGGCCTTGAAAAGACATTTTAATAATGCCAAAGAACAACAAAGATGTTAACTTGTAACTTTTGTTAAATACTTCAAAACCCTGTTATTTCTGAACCGATAGAGAAAAAAGTTAAATGAATCATTAAAAAACTTACGTCTATTGTGTCTTGATCACAGAACTAGGGGGAAAAGAGATAGTTTTATCTAAACATGAACACACTCTCCCATCTGAGAGATCAACAACGCTTCATTAAATGGTGGCTGCTAAAGTAGATACGCTATTGGAGAAATATCCTTACAAAATCTATTCTGTCGCCAAGATCACCAATTTAGTTTTGAATTTGTTCCTGAACAAAGTTGAAACAAGGAGGCCAAGAAATGAGGCAGAATTTCATGCCCATTATTTAAATCCAAATCCTAGTTTTCATAAGACACACAAGGAGGTGGGCAAAAACATGCCAAGAAGAAAAAAATGAATAGTGTTAAATGCATTTAATAGGCTGCACTAATGTGAATTTTAACCCTACTTAACATTATGAAAGTACATGCAGAATCAAAGCGAAATGAAAAAAGAATTACAAGTTTATTTTAAGAAAATAACTATTTAGTATGTAATTAACATAAAAATATCAAAACACTAACTTTTTAGGATGAATGAATGAATAACAGCTAAAAGTTCTAAATTTTTATTATATATGAGGCACAATGCTTAGCTAGATACTATTTTTCCCCAGTTCATAGAGGATACCACTGAGAACCAGAAAGGTTAACCTGCAAGCAAGCTGTGTAGTAAACTTCAAATCCAGATATATGAAGGCATTTTAATCAGTACGCTAAGAACCTAAAATTCATAAATATACAACCTAAAACGTTTAAAATGAAGTTCAAAACATCTTGCTATTTACAAGTTCAATTTTTACTAATTCATAATAATGATAATCGCTGCCATTTATTAAGCAATTATTTTTTTTTTCTACTCACTACGCTGGACTATGTATATGTGTAATCTCATTTAATCTATGAAGACAGGTATGATGGGCACATCATTAGTGTTCACAAATGAGAACACGAAGGGCTCAAAGAGGTTAAACCACCTGTCCAATGTCCCACAGCTAGCACTAACAGGGGTGGAATTAGAACTGAAGCCTATACATCAAGCCTTTCTCTCTCTCCTAGGCCAGATGTGCCACTTGTTTTTATTAGGTGTTTTAAAAACTGAGAGTTGAAACTAACATCCCATGGAAAAATGTTTAAAGAGCCTACTAGTTATCTCTGAAATACGGTAACCGTTGAAGGAATCTTTTAAACTGGACTACTGAAGTTACCTGTTTTTACCAAGCACTGGTAACATTTCAAGTCCATATATGCGAAGTGAAATGGAGTTTTGAAGAAATTATCCAAATACCTCTAGCACCTAGCCATGTTACCAATACCCCACCCACTGCAAAAAAGGGCTACCGTGAGAAACGACCTTTGTGCTTTTGTTGGTGTTTTTCGTCTGAAATAAACAGGATCTGTTCATTCAACAGAGCTTTCCTGAATGCCTTGGGTATTCTAGGTACCGCTGTAGGCATGGAGATGAACCAGACCTGAGTAGTCCAACAGAGCAGCCACTAGCCACGTGTGGCTTTTTTTTTTTTAAGTTTATTTATTTTGAGAGACAGAGAGAGAGAAAGAGAGACAGAAAACGTGACCGGGGGTAAGGGGGCAGAGAGAGGGGGAGAGAGAGAATCCTCTGCAGGCGACATGGGGCTTGATTTCACGAACCCGTGAGGTCCTGACCTGAGCTGAATCAAGCATCAGATGCTTCACCGAGTGAGCCACCCAGGCACCCCTATGTGTGGCTATTTAGAACCTGTAAGGAACCTAGTGTAAACTAAGATGTGCTGTAAATATAAAAGGCACACAGGATTTCAAAGAGTCAGCAAGAAAAACATGTAAAATATCTCAATATTTTTATATTGAGAAATGAAATATTTGAGATATAAGAGGTTAATAAAATAATTTCCCTTGTTTCTATTTTTCGAATGCAGCTACTAGAGAATTTAAAATACATATACAGCTTACACCCTATTTCTGTTGAATAAAACTGACTCAGACCAACAAAAACCTGCCTGGTGATCATGCATTCTAATGGGGAAGACATTCAGTACATCTGTAAACAAGTAAACAAAGAATATAATGTCAGAGCTAAGTGCCAAGAGAAAATAAGGCAGAATAAAGGAATAGAGAACACTGGTCAATAATATTACCTTAGTTAGAAAATCATAAAAGTAGTTCTAATTCACAATACCATTCATCCTTCAAGTTTTTTAAGGCGGTATGTATATAAGTAACATAAATTGTACTTTTTAAATGAATTATAAAGAATGTAGGATTTGTTGAGAGAGTAATCAATATTCCCAACGTCTGGAAAATATATGTAGAATGTATCACATATAGAATGTTTTGCATCATGATTATCATATTCAAGTATAAAAATCACCTTAAATTTTTAAACATTTTCTAGCCACTAGGTGCTTTGAGAAGGTTACAATCTTTTCAAGAGAAACAGAATTAACTCATTTAAAAAAAATTGCAAAGAAGAACAAGTTTCTTTTATCCTATCCATCATCTTCTAAACAGCTGGAACCAATTATTCCAATTATTTTCTACTTAATCTTGCTATTTATAAATCCTGAAACATTAAAGATAATAAAAAAAAATAAAACATGGAATAATGGATGATGACATTTTCAAAAGACCTCTTCTATAACTTCATTTTGTTTGGAAATGAACTTTAATGACTAAGTCTTAGGATATATTATACAGTGATAATAAAGGATCAGTTCTGCAATTATACTCCAATAATTTCATCCAAAGATGAAAATTTCAGAGATGAAAGTTTGCTGATGTAATGAACTCATTACGCATATTTTTATGGGTGGTATATAAGACAATCTTTATTTCTTCACTGAACTGTGTAGGAAATATAACGTAAATTAGATTTACATGCAGTATGTTTAAGGAAAAAAATGGATTAAAAGATAGAAAAATAAAATTTGTTTTCCAAATGCAAATTATACTATAGATCATTGCATGGAAATTCTTTGTGAACACAGAAAGTGACACAGGATTATTGTCAACCACAAAAATTCAGGTTGCCAACTTTGGTTGTATTTCAAATATAAATACTCTAAATGCAAAAGTGACTTCTGTTCATAAGTAAACAATATTTGTACAAATACTGTAAAGTATCAATGCCGAGAGTCTGTACACTTTATAAAATGTATTTTTTTATGACTGGATTGGATAAAGTTGTAAATAGTTGCCTAATAAAGAAGTATAGGTATCTAACCTCACTTCCTTTACATTCTGACTTAGTGAAAATAAGAAGCTTCCTGAAATATCAACTGTTATGTGTCACTTTTCATTATTTTCTAATACTTAGAAGTTGGAATATCTGAATTCCAAATTACATAATGGAATGAAAAGGTATTTTCTTATAATTATTCCAGCTGTATCCTAGGAATGTAACTTATGTTTTCATTAAACACATTTTATTTATTTTTATTTATTTTTTAATGTTTATTTATTTTTGACAGAGGGAGAGACAGAGTGTGAGCGGGGGAGGGGCAGAGAGAGAGGGAGACACAGAATCCAAAGCAGGCTCCAGGCTCTGACCTGTTAGCACAGTGCCTGATGTGGGGCTCGAACTCAAGAACTACGAGACCATGACTTGAGCTGAAGTCAGATGCCCAACCAACTGAGCCACCCAGGCGCCTTCATTAAATACGTTTTAATTAGATGACCCTTTTTAAAATGTTTAATTTTTTTCACTTAGTTGAACCAGCTGACATTGAGTTTGAAGGGTTTCTTCAGATCATCTTATTCTCAAGTTAGTAGCATTAAATAAATATGAATTAAAATTTGTCCTTTTTAAAATTTTACTCCAGAATGCACACAGTAACAAAACTGACAAAATAGAAAAGTAGGTATATGAATTAACTTTTAAAAATTGAGCCAAAATAATAATAGTTGGAGTATTCAACAAAATATATAATTTTTACTATGGAGGCTTTGCCAAAAATTATTCTAATATTTATTTACTTGGAATAGTCAAACAGAATATATGTTCACTTTGTAAATATAATATTTACAAGTTAATACCACTCTAGAACTTAGCATGGGATGTACACTTTAATGAGATAATCTATGATTATTTGTGCTGCAGAGTAAATGTAATTTATGTTGAGAAGATAAGCATAGAATTGCTATTCTAATAGTCCCATACAGATACAAACTTAGACATTATCTAAACCAGCTTCAAGTAAAATGTCTTCACATTCTTCAACCGGACTTATTCTACATTTTTATACAGGTTACAATTCATTTTTTGACTTCTAAAAACTTAAAGTATAAGAAAAACTTTGGAAAACAAAGTTGTCACATAGAGTTTTTAAAAAATATACCTGTTTTTATATGCCCATACAAATTGAGAGATTTTGAAATGAAATGAAATGAAATGAAATGAAATGAAATGAAATGAAATGAAATGAAATGAAATGCCATTTGCCAAATAGTGGCCAAAACATCAATGGCTTGGAGACAGATTTTATAAAAATCTAATTATGAAATAATCTAAATCTACTTTTTATAAAGTGTCATTCTTTCTCAGAAACAAAAACTTTGCTGCTCTAAAATTCATAGATTTCTGAAATCATTTTCATGGAGTTAGGAAAGTTTCTTTACTCTTCCCTTTTCTTAGTAAATCCCCTTTCAACCTCTTTATCATTGCTTCCCCAAGTTCTCCCCTGTAACACCAACTATCATTTCCCCAAAGACCACACTATTTATTACAAAAGTGAGTGAAGTCTACTACAAAACTGGAAGTCTATATCCACCTCAGTTCAAAGAAAAACTGCCATATCCTTTTTTTAAATGCTATACATAGATAAAGTACAAAGAAACAATTGAATATTCCATTTTTAACTGCAACAGTAAACAAAATAAACACATACACTAAGAATAGGAGGGTTAGAAGGTTAAGAAGTAAAAATCCACAACCAAAAACCTGAAGTAGAAATTATTTTACCCCTCTAGTATTGGACTGTCATGGGCAAGATTTCACTTGATTTCTGGCCTTGAAAGCAGGGGGCCTTCCAGGACCCAGGTTTGGGGGAGGGAGGTTATACAAAATCACCCACCAGGGAGGAATTATATTTAAAAGTAAAAAAATCTTATGGGCTATAACTCTTCATCAACTACAACTGTCACAATAGTATTCACATTATTTGAGAGTTCACTGCAAGGTTGGATAGATTTAAAAAGCAACTTAGTAACAATGACTCAGGGAAACAAAGCATAATTATATATGTACAACACAGAAATATTAAATCAAATGTCAAACCTCATATGCTTTTAGAGTTTGGAAGCACATTTTCTCCTTAATTATGCCATAGTCCTTTGTCACCTGCCATAAACTCTACATACACTGTATGAAATACCCAGGAAAATTTCAAACTCCTTCTAAAGGTATGTTTTTTGATTATTACCCAATAGGGACTATATCAAAGGTAACAAAGTACTTAAAATGCCACAAAAGGAACCATAAGATGCCTTAACGTATCAGGTTACAGCACATATGAAAGTTTTTTCCCCTCCAGGTTTGGAAACAAGACTAGATTGATTGTTCAACGATGATACTTTGCCTAAATATGATAGATGAGTCTTAAAAGGGAATTTTTTGTCTTACAAACGTTGATTATAAACATCTAAGAGATATTTACCCATAGATCAATCTTGGTCTCCTCTATACATTTTGTTTACATGTTTCTTTGCAGTCATGGGTGTCACAAGGCAGATAGTATTAAAACAACAAAAAGGCAAAGTAGAATTATCAATTCCAAACCAAGAACTAGTAATCAACGAGCATAACGTTAATTTGGTAGAAGCCACTGCAATCGAATTCAAATTGCTGACTCTATGGTACATTTTCTCAATAAGCCAGGATAGAACAATTCTACTGATATTAAATATAAAAATCTTAGCTTTAGATTTCCCTCTGTTCAAGATTTATGAATTCACACAAATAATGCTTTAAAAATAATCTTAGAATTCACCCTATTTCCCTAGATGGAGAAGTCTTGCTAATGTTTTTGGCAATGTCTTCTACATCTTTCTGCGGTCATTCCCCACCCCCCACCCTTTTCTTAGATATTGGAATGTTTTGGCCACAAGGTTAAGAAACACTTCCCCATTTATCATGACCTGCCAAGCACATCAGGCCCCTAGACAACGCAGCCCTTTACCACTTAACAAATTCAGCTCATCTTAGCCATGAAACTTCAAAAGAATTTGGCCACAGGCATAGATTAGCTATCATTTGTTTTGCAGCATAAATATCAATCATTGTGTAACACACTCTAGTGCACCTAACGTCATCTGCCCGTTAAGTATAGCTGATAACTAACCTTTTCGACTTGAATGATAACTAACATAGAGATAATCCAGTTTATTGATATATAATTGTAGAATAGATAGGCAATCATTTTAGTAAAAGCTTCTGTTAAAATCTTAGTTTGAAACGTATAAACTCTAAAAGACATTTTGAGTTAGTACATAAAGACTTTCCTAATATGCCCAAAGGTATCATAATAACTTAAAGAAAATTGATGCAACCTTTAACTTTAAAAACAGATTAATAGATAGAACATATGCAATAAAATGTTAAAGGCAATTTTAAATTGAACAGCATATATCTGTAAATTAATTTTAAGATTAATGCACGCATGAGGTAAATATACATCTTGCACAGTATATTGATAAAGAGTTCTATTTTCAAATTGTGTAAATTTTAAATTCTTGATCTCCTATAAAATGAAAACATTTTTTATAAAGAGAAAATCTTGGGATGTTGGCATCAAGCTTTTTATTTTTTACTTAAACTGTATACACTAATAAAAAAAATATACTGTGTGGCATGATTCATTTTAATCATATATTTTTTACAACATTTTGGCAACGTTTTTCAGTTTTGAAATTGAAAGTAGTTTTCTATTAAAGCCATCTTGTATAACCATTTTTATAAAAAGCTTATAAATCACCTTTCCTTAAGTTTTAATCTTAAAATGAAATTCCTCCTTAGCAGAATTCATAAAACACAGACTGTAACATAATTTCCACACTGAAAAACACAAATTATGTGATTTCTGTCTGAGTAGATTTTCTATCGAATTAAATGAACATTTTAATTACTTGCAGGCTAAGAGCATGAGACAAAACAGTTTCGTGTGAAACATATTTCACACGTACAAATATGTGATAAGAAATATTCTCATTAACTGTGTAATTTCAAATAAAAACTAAGCAATTTATTGTAAGTCTTTTTTAAATGTAGAAGTTCATGCCTTAGATGGAAGTGAAATTTAGTCAGGTAACTTCACAACTTCTGTGGTCTTAAATATTAATGTATCATAAGGAATGGAGAACAATCTATGGTCTCAAAGTAAAATGGAACCACACCGTGGTTAAACTCAAGGGTTAAAGAGGAAAGGAATTATAGATTAGGGCTATCTGTAGTGAAGGTCTCATTCTAGGTAAACCTAATAAATAATTGAAATGTACTTACGATTTTTTCCTCTTTGACCTCAATTAAAATGGCTCTGTGAGAGCAGGTTCTAAGGACAATTTATCCTGGTTTCCTCAATACACACTTATGAAGTCATCTGGCTTTTGTATTTCTTCAACAGCTGTATTACCTTCAAAATTGGCTTGCACCATTTCCCCAAAGCAAAATGTAAGTCTGCCCTGGACACACACAACCACCTTCCTTCTGCGGGTGGCTGCGAGCTTGAAAAGTCAGATCGTGTAATTTTCAAAATTTTAACAACAGTAATTTTATAAAGGACTTAAGAGGAAGAGAGAGAAAAATCAAAGTAGAGATTTTTTAAATTGCCTTTTCTCTGTTGTCCTTTTGCTCTCTCTCCCTCCCCCCTGCCCTCCCTCTCTCCTTCTCCTCCTTCTCCTTCTCCTCTCCCTGAGAAGTTATAACACAAAGCATTATAGATTATTGGTATCTGTTTCTGTCGCCATTTTGGTAAGTAATAGTTTAGTAGTGTAGAAAATTTTGGTGAAAAACGAACACTCAAAAGGCAAACTAAGGTAGGATAACATCATTGTTCAATTAGACGGGGTTTCAGAAAATAGTTACTGCAATCAAGAAAAGAAGCAGGAAACCGGATAGCGTGGACTGATGCTCAGTAGACCCTGGAAACCAAACTGGAAAACTTATTGGCTGTGATAATTCATTCTCTCTTTCTTCAAACAGGTTCCCTAAACAATCTAACTCTGGCAGTAAATCAGGGGCCACAGACACGTGGAGGACATTTTCTCCTCCTGAATTGTGTTTTTCTCACAAGAATAATAAAACAGGACTAACAGAGCAAGGCTTTCCTCAGTGGTCTTGAGTGAAAGAATTCTTTTAGATTTCGGAAGGATGGTGACAATTTACCCACATTTTAGTCCCTTGATGCAGCAGACACAGCAATTCACGCTCTTTCTTCATGAGATTCGAAGACACAAAAATATATGTAAATAATCTAAACCAAAGCACACCAAATGCTTCCACATCAAGGTTCTAAATCAAAGTATCTCCTCAGCTGCACATCCAAATGAAGGTAAAACCAACTAGAAACTTAAGATTTTTTTTTTAAAGAAGTTAAAATTAAACCTGATTTTACTAGTAGTGTTTTAGGGAAAAAAGCAGAAAACAAAATCCCATACAGAAAAATATTTGCTCTCTTAAAAAATACAAAAACCTGTATCGTCGACATGACTACATCTGAAATCTAATGAAAAATCCAAATTCAGCATACAATTTCAAAACAAAAATAATTATCCAGAAAAAAATGGCCGTTCCTCTAAATAGATGGTATTAAATTTTTTAAAAATCCTACATCATCCACCTATAAGGGAAACTCCTCAAAGTCAACTAGTAACGTTTTCTCATGAAATCTCATCTATTAATTATCAATTACTGCTTCGCCTGCATTTCTCCCAGCATTAACAAAACGTAATTAAGTTTCAAGTAGTAAAAATAAAACATATTTAAAAGTTTCAGCATGTACAGATTAGGGATTTTCTCTATATTGATCTGCTTGCTCAATTTTATGTATATTTCTTCTATCATCCTTATGCTAAAACTGAGAAAAATCCAAATTACTGTAATTAACATTTTTCTCTGAGATAGAACTGCCTATACTTACACGGATGGCTTACCACATAATATAATAGCAGTTATAATGTTTCAATCAAAAGCTAAACACAACTTACCTCATTTAAAGTCCCCAAACCTGAAACTAAATCCAGTTTTACTTGGAAGTAAGGTGTGTGTGTGTGTGTGTGTGTGTGTGTGTGTGTGTGTGTGAAGTTCAACAGCCAGTAAATTCCACTCTCCAGTGTGAGTAGAATGAAACCCGTTTGGAGGATTACACAATACTCTGAAAGGCTTACAGTCTCTAACCAACATCCAGGTAGCCTTAAAAACACCTTGCTCTGGAATGAACCCTTCTGGCTCCAGAGGCAGTGCAGTTATTCAGGGTAACTAGGAGGACACCTGGTGAGTAAACACTCCTGGCTCCAGCCGATGGCTTTCCACGCCCTTCTGTTTATGGTAAGATGACGTACCATCACAGGTCACCCCCATGGACAGTGCCCGTCTCTCAGTGGGCACAGATGAGAAGTACAGTATTGATTCTGACTCCCAGGCCGCCAAGCTGCAATCCTTGTGACCATTCAAAGCCCACTGGTATAGCTACTCGAAAAGTTAAATCCCTGTGCTAAGTTTTCTAAAAGCAAATTTTACTTTAATTTCTTTTAAAGCAAAATATTTCAGGAAAAGAAATGCCTCATGACAAGTTAAGCACTGGTACTCATTAAAATAAGGATTAAATGAAGACTGGTACTCAATGTCCCAAACCCAACATTTTTGGTTTGTTCATTTTTGGGTTTTTGTTTTTTGGTTTTTGGTTTTTGGTTTTTTTAGATGAGGAAGAAGTCCTGTAAATTTTTACTTTCATTATTACATTTCTCCAGGAAGTACAACATTTTCTTCTTCCCTTACACACAAGTATGTTGACAAAGTGGGAAAATAATTACAGGTATTTTTATGTAATTCATTTTTTATGTATTTTTATGTAAGGTATGGGAAGGGCTGATCACAATTATAAATATTCATACAGAGGTTATCATTTTATGTAAAATGTCTTCTAAAATAAAGCCATTTATGTTTAAAAGGAAGAGATATATTAAGTTCTAATAAAATGAAAAGACAGCTAAATTCAAGAGATAAAGATAATGCAATTAAGTCCATTCTCTGGCACTGAAACTCCCTTTGTAATTAAAAAAAAAAAAAAGAATTGTCTTCTTTAAAGAAAACAATGTTATGAAACTTTCATCTCTTCACCCTTTAAAAATGTATCTCGCCGATCTCGAAAGACTAAGCTCATTTGGTAAGTTCCTCCTACAATATTTCAATTTGGCATTTACAGGCATTATGGGAATTACCGCCTCCAATTTATCTACATAATTCTGGGATGATTTCTTCCATTTTTCTCCATCTTTACAGCGGGGCTCAAAATGATACACTGAGGCAAAGGGCTCAAGATAGAGACCGACAGCCGACGAATAAACAGCTCAATCTGAGTGGTTCGTAGGGCCAGTATTTCTTGCAGTCGTTTTCGTTTTCAAGGGAGGAATTGAGTGAAAAGCCATTACCTACTTCAGGTTTGGGCAGCAGTGCGGAAACCCCAGTGCCCTCAGGAACTGAGGACGGCGCTGTCTTCCCACGGTGCTGGCTGCTCTCGCTGCAGTGGCTGAGAAACTGGAGAAGCATAAGCAATCCACCTGCAGCACTGGTTCAGCCCAGGTTTTGATGCCACTACAGTATTTACTTGACACAGAGCTGACTGGGCCTTATTAGAGTTCATAAAAGGCGCTGATTAGGGGCCCCTGGGTGGCTCAGTCGGTCCAGCGTCCGACTTCAGCTCAGGGCATGATCTCACGGTTCGTGGGTTCGAGCCCCGCGTCGGGCTCTGTGCTGACAGCTTGGAGCCTGTTTTGGATTCTGTGTCCCTCGCTCTCTGCCCCTGACCCACGCATGCTCTGTCTGTCTGTCTCTCTCTCAAAAATAAATAAACATTACAAAAATTACAATAAATAAATAAAATGTGCTGAGTACTTATTTTAGAGGCCCCGTTTTGACAGATTCAGTTCTTTGTTCCCAGTATGGTTGGATCAATGAAAGTAATGTCATCTTTGCAGCCAGTGCTTAAGTAGTTTAGAGCTTCTTGAGTATTGTGGCATATATTAGAGTTTTCAATCTCCACGGAATATGCTTCTGAAATGACCGCTCTCTTAACTCTCTTAAGGGCCTGTAGTCATTTGGTATTTTCTGAAGTCTGAAGAACACAAGAAACGTTCATTGAAGCAAAATCTGTGTCTGTTCTTGTTACAAGAGAGACCCAATGAACCACGGCTAAAGCCCTAAGAAGGACAAAATAAGTTCTTCGTGAATTAAAGAAGGCTGGCTCGATAGGGGGCAGTGAGAAAGGGTTCAATTAGCAACTTTTGATGAAAACTTTATAAATAAGGGAACTACAAACATGAAAAAAAAGTGTCATTTGTAGTTACAACTCCTTTTTTTTTTTTTTTTTTTTTAAGTAGGCTCTGTGCCCAGCGTGGAGCCCTATGCAGGGCTTGAACTCACGACCCTGAGAGATCAAGACCAGAGCTGAGATGGAGAATCAGATGCTTAAACGGAATGAGCCACGCAGGCGCCCTTGCAACGCTTAAAGAGTACAAATAGTTACAATCTTTCTGATGAAAAATGTAATCTTTATCTCAGCTTACATTAAGGCATCAAAGTGTTCCTAGAATCATAAAAGCAAATGGTATACCATTACTTTACATTGTTTAAACTGAGGAGGGAAATTACATTGATGGGTTTTTAATAACATTTATGAACAGAGATTGTTGAGATGCTCTTCCATCCCCAATGCACCTCTACCAAGTAGTTAAAGGAACTGGAACAAAGAGACAAACCAATCTTTCTAAGCATCCATCCCCCCTCCCGTGAAGCAAAGATTTCCATCGCAGAGTGTCAATGGTATAGTAGCTATTTTTTCAATGTGAACCACCTATTTTTGAGACTTTATCTATCCATTATACTTCGTTTAATAATTGTTTTCATTACCCACAGTTAAAATCAAGCAGATAGCTGTCAATCAATGCAATTATTATGAAATACCCTGTAGGTACAAAGGAATTAATAAAATAGCCCAAATCAAAGGAACTAGAGATCTTTAAAAGCCAGTAGAGCCTTCTCATGGGTAAATATTTGGTTTCCCTTTTATTTTAAAATATTGAAAATGGCGCTTCGATCTCCAACGACTACCTTTCAGTGACTTAAAGGGCAATCGGTGAGGACCTGTCCCATGTTCTGATAAACGTGAAACTATCAGGAACCACTGACAGTCAACGCATTACCACAGTGACTGGCACAGTGCTCCTGCCGCACTGCTATTTAACGCACGGATATCTTTCAAAGTTATATGTAGAATGAGATTAAGATTAGTCAGTGATAACAACCCTTAGGTTTGGCAGAAATCACACTAATGTTTTTTTTAAATCTAGAAAATAGATTGGGGACTGCCACTTAATGGAGTGCATTCTTCACATTTGAAATGTGAATACTCGCTCTCCATAAAATCTTAGCACAGGGCAGGTGTTTCTGGGCTCCCTGTTCTTTATTTCTTCCCCATTCAATGGCATCATGTTTTGTACATCGTCTAGTAATCTATCAAACACCTCCCTCTCCAAAGTTATAAAATATCTCCCGGTCCTTTTATAACATTTCTCTTCATTAATATCTAATTCAATATAAGACAGCTTTATGAGAAGTTCCAAGAAAACATGTTAAAAATCAAGGGATAAAACAGAGCCAACATGGGGAAACAAAATAAAAACAAAACAAAACCAAAAGTGCAATCATATAATTCTGACAACAACTGAAAAATCATAGAGAGAGAAAAGAAAAACAATTTAGAATGTCTGTAGGTATGATAAATTCCCAAATTGCTGGTTTGAAAAAGCCCATATGGAATCAAAACTAAACAGCCACCACAAACTATAACTACTTCCTTAGCTAGGTCACTGATGTGGTATCTACATTGGAATATAGAATCCAATATCTAGGAGTCTATTTTAAAACAAACAGTAAATTATGTCCATGCCATTGTAGAACAAATGCCAAATAATAATCAATGCAGTAATTATATTTGCCATTTGATTAATCTTCTTTCTTTTTCTGTTAAGGCTATCAACCTCCACTATATTCAAGAGCCAAGTGGGTAGTTTCGAGTGAAGCTAGTCAAGTGGAGGTTGGGCTATTGGCAAAGCGCATGGCCTTCCCTAAACCGTTCAAATTCTGTACTTCCTCCCTAGACAATCACTCACGCATTTTCAGGTCTTAAATGCCATCTGTATGCTGTAGATTCAAAAATTTTCGTCACCTCCTGAGATCCATCATCTGGCTTCCAAACTCTCATTCTCCTAATTTATATCTCTCTATAAAGATCTCACGGCCGTGTCAAACTTTTATATGCCCACTGCTAGTCTCTATTACTACTCTGCCAATCCTACCTTTACTGTCCCAAATTTTCCATATAAATAAAGCTGGAGTCACTGGGTCCTCCCTTTTCCTCAAACTCTGTATCTAAATTCACCTATGCAGCAGAATTAGACCAGCCTGAAGAACTAACCTCAACCCTGTTCCCCACAGTGTTAGACCAAATCAGCTGGACAAATTTCATAAACCATTGAAGTCAACCTTTAGAGAGCCAAGTGGCTTTATCCTTAAGTTTCTGTATTGACCTTCCCACCTAGTATTCAGACATCAATGAGTCCGACAAGAGGAACTCGAGGGCAAATCCGATATCCTTAATAACCCTGGCCAGTGACTGGAGACTGGGCTGAATACCACCAGGATCAAGGTGACAGTGCTCATTACTTCAGCTAAAATAGGAAATAAATTTCATACCACGTTTTCTAATTAAAGATAGAGATAATAAGGGCCCACAGGATACACATGAATAATGAGTCAGCTACCCCTCCATCAAACTTCTCTGAGTGACCAAGTGCAGCTTTATTTTGGATAGAGTTCCACATCTGGCAGGTATATGATCCATGGTCCTTAAATACTTGAATGTCTCTTATGGCATCCCTAACATAAAAGTTCTAAACAAAGTACAGTTCTAAGATATATACAAAGCCCCCAGAAAGAAAGTGGTTTTTCCAATACTGGGGGCCCCATCAGCTGGGGACACACAGGTGGGTGGTGCCTCCAGTGTGATTTCTAGGTCAGTTAGTAGGCCATAAGATTCCCAGTTGAGGGGCACCTGGGTGGCACAGTCAGTTAAGCGTCTGACTCTTGATCTCAGTTCAGGTCACGATCTCATGGTTCGTGGGTTCAAGCCCTGCCTGGGGCTCTATGCTGATGGTGCAGAGCCTGCTTGGGATTCTGTCTCTCCTTCTCTCTGCTCCTCCCCCACTGTGCTCAACGTAAATACATAAACTTAAAAATAAATAAATAAATAGATAAAAAAGATTCCCAGCTCAGCTTCAATAACTGAGTCTAGTTTTGGGGGCTAGTTATCTCAAACTCTGTTTATCCATACCACTAATTCGTGGCATTTATTTGTTGCATGTAGTGAACAATAGCTATGGAAATGATAGGGAAGACATCTAAATGTGTTCATATGTTTTTTTCATGGGGTAGAGGAGTTGGGCCACCTTCCGCTGTTGTTGATAAACTCCTTGGTCAGGTAAAGGGAAATGGTGCTCAAATCACGTCAGAGCCATCTGCCAGGGGACAGCAGAGCCAAAAGTCACTTAAATGCAAGGTGTTTCTAACAGTGTGGGGGAGCCACACTAGGGCAGTTTCCTTCAAGAGGAAGGTTCCAAGAATGGCTGTGAAAGACAAACAAAACCACTGATGTTTATTAAATCACTGTACTTCCCAGGTCTAAGGTTTTCTATCCAAAGATTCAGTCACCGCCTTTCTTTCTCTTATCACCATAAAATCATGTGTCATGTTCAAGTAGCTCCAATTTCACCTTTTTCTAATCATTCGCTACTTACACAGACCTTTCATCCAGAAAGGTCAAGAGCAAGAGGGCCAAGGCCATTTTTATAAAACTTACAGAGGCCCAAGAGGTCCACTCTATGGAGAATCAGCAAGTAGTTCACTCAATTAAGTGATCAATGTCATTATGAGCTAGGACGATTCAATCCAACAGGACATTTCAAGGGGCTGAACCAGATTAAGTCTGAATCCTCTCTTCCCCCTCTGACCAGGTTGCCACCCAAAGCGTGTACCAAAGAGGATGATCTGGGGTTGCTATCAGGGAAAAGAAAGACATCACATGTAGGAATGATCAGGATGATATCCCAAATCTTCAAAATACAAAGTTTGATATAACCTCTCACCCCTTCCATCCTCATCATAACTCAGGAAGTGAGCAAGAGACGATCCATAACTGGAGCCGGGTGGATTCAGTAACCAAAGTGTCTTACTAATAATGTATGTGGACCAGAGGAGGTCAGAGAGGAAGAGTTATAAATCTTTTGACTTAATTTTAAGGAGGCTGTTCCAGCATTCAACAATATAAAATGTTTGTGGATGAAGGGCACAGAGAAGGGCCACTGAATACCCTCCTATTGGTCTCGGCTTCTGTGACAGAAGAGGCACCACTGTCAGACTTATACAGATTAATTTCAAGGGCCACAATGGTGCAGCTATAGTTGGCTGATTGGAACAGAACAGCAAAGCCATAACCTGAAAACCTGTCAACAGCAGTGAGGTACCACTGACATCCCAAGAGGGGATCCAATGCAATCAATCTGTTAGGAACGGCAGGAGTAAACCACTATAAAATGTGTCTTCCTTCACTGAGACAAACAGGCCAACTGTTAGCAGGAGTTACAGTTTTCCATGCCAGTCACCTCCACATGGAAACACAGAGTGCTTTACCTCCCAGCAGTCTTTGGCCGTGGGTCTACTGCCTGTCTGGTACAGTAATGAATCGAGGCAGCAATGGCAAAAGTCTGGGTGCAAACGGAACCAGCAGCTCGATTCCAGTTGGTTCTTATCAGAGAATAGGCCCTTACCATAAACCTCTTCATGAATGACCCTGACAGATTAACCATTTCCATAGCCTGTGACCCCCAAGAGGGATGGTTTCAATCTGCCAGGTGGTAGTTTTTCAAGTGGCAAACCAAACAAATACATCATTGGCAACATTCCCAGAGACAGTAAATACATAAAAAAGATTGATCAAGGGGAGTATTGGCCAGTACTGTAAGAACTGCCTTGGATTCTGCACACCGAGCAGAGACAATATCCATTTTCATAGCTGACGATGAACCTGAATAGTCACAGCAGCCCAAACCTAACTGAATTCTATTTCAATTTAGCCCATCCATCAGTGAACAGGGCCCAGGCATTTAAAGGAACCTCCTGTGAGTCAGGAGATCAAGTTTTCCCTAAAGGGAGAGCTGCCACTTTTCCATGTGAGGTTAAGATGTTGCTGGTGTCAAGCTGGCTTCATTCCTGATAATACCATTGCCATGTGACAATCCAGACTTGCTGGGCCTTTCCTACCCTGTTACTCACTGAGTATGAACTGATATACTCCCGAGTGTGAATATCAGACTGAAGAGTTACAAGGCCTCCACAGGCCTTGTCTAACTCCAAAAAACTGTACCCGGTGTCTACATCTGGGATGTGGTACCACCCCATGGAGGTTGTTTCCTTTTGCAGAGGCTCCAAACAGCCAAGTCAAGGCGAACATGAAGCTCAAAAGAGGTCATTAGGGTTGTGGGGTCCCCAAAGTACTAGTGCCTCCGCACATACAGCTCTTTAAGATCAGAAGAATCCCCTCTAGATTTTATAAGCATTCACGGGATAATCATGTAGAATTCAGTAATGGATGTCACAACAAGAAGACACTGAATTGGCCCATGGGACCCACCAACAAAGGCTATTAGTTTCCTTCCCCTACTGCAAACCCTGCTCAAGCCACATGAGCTGAATTCAGGTATCCCTTACTTCCCTGGACGGATAGGTTGGTGCATTGGGCATTTGCATATAATATGGCTATAAAAGTTTAAGTTCCTCCTCTCCCCAGAGTTCCCCGCCCCCCCATGTTACATGTTTTTTTTTAACCCACATTTGGGTGGGTTAAGTAATTAATTTGGGTCCTCCAGGATAGGGCGAAACTTAGCCTCATCACTGTTTTGTTTTGTTTTGTTTTGTTTTTCATTGAAGAAGCTGAAATTGGGGTAGAGGGGTGGGGAGAGATCTCAGGGCACAGAGAAGAACAGCTCCATGTCAGTAAAATGAGATGCATTTAATTTCAGTTTTGACTGGCAGCAGGCTCAGGACTCAAGCAAATGAACATCTAATATTTTCAGTTTGTGCGACGCTCTGTATTGAGCAGCAAGAGTGTTCTCACTGAATTCATATCAGTTTGGGGAATCCCTACTTAGCAGCCATAACCACTCTGGCTGTGGCCAGGGCATCTGCTCAGACTTGATTTGCATAGGAGAGATTGTTTTTATTTAAAGAGTCCCTTTTAACCGAGGGCGTTTACTGCCTTATTATTGTGAGAACCTCTCTAAAGTGCTCTCCCTATTTTGACGTAAGAATGAAAAAAGGATGACTGCAGGGATGTGTCGAGATTTCTTGGGGTAGTTTCTCATTTCCCAACAGATCACCTTCATCAGAGCTCCAGGGCAGCAAATAGTCCCAGTACTAGTCAATACCTCATCGATGGTTCTCCACCGGAGCTTTTTGGGAAATCTCCCCAGGAGGGACAAAGTTCCCTTACAGCAGCCCAGACCTACTGCAAGAACTCTAAGACCTTTCACTGTTTCCTGATGGACGTAAGACGGACTACAGGGGAGATGAGACATAAAAGGACCGGGTCTTGCCATTTTACACAAGTTTTATACACCCCACACCTTCCTCTTTCAGGTGAACCACCAAAGTTCTAGTCATTTGCTTTGCTAGTGCCCATATGGCTTTGAATTTCCCTCCTTTCATGCTTCACCTATGAAGTTGTTAACTGTTGTCTGGGGAGGGTCAAAAACCTCCTCCAGACGGGGATGGGTCGCCGTACTACTTGTCACAATGGGTGAATCTGAAGCTCACACTGAGATTGGTGAGTAAGTCCCCATGCCTAGACTAGGGTTAGGGACAACCAGCGTACCTTTCAGGCAGCTGACTTTGAACCCACTTCCAGGTACTTGGATTACAACCGCCTCTCTAATTCATCACCATTAACTGGCAATAAAATAGAGAACCGTTTATTCCCCAGATGACCAAATAAGCTGGTCAACGTGTTCACTAATAATGTCCATGGATTTCTTTCCAGTCCTATTAATTGCCCATGAAGTCCTTATCCTTTCTCTTTCATAAAGCCATATCTCTATCAGTATCCCTACATCATCACTAAAACTGCCAAAAATTATGAAGGATCTGGAGTTTTACTCTATTTACAAGCTAATAAGTTAGCCTGTCACAATTTCACAGAGGCAGAGAGAATATACAAGACTTCTGGGTCAGATTTTAAGGACTTTATTACTCACGGCAATAGGGGAAGCCAGAATATCTGCATTTTCTTGTGACAGTTCCTGAGTTCCAATTTCTACAGGGTGATATGACATTCGCACACACAATGGGTTGCATTACAGCAAAACAACACAGAGCTTAGGGAACCCAAATCTTTTATTATGGTCAGCAAACGTGCTGCCCTTTGCTACAGAGGAATGTGTTTTATTTTATAGGCAAATATTCCCAAAGTAAAATCAACTCTGCAATTAGAAATAATTATACATCCCTGCCTGGTCTACTGAGACAACAAAATGTTGGGAGACACACAGTTTCACTCCCAGACATCATTAATGCCTCAACTATCTAACCCTGAAACCTCACAACTTCTTCTATCAGGAAAAGACGAAACAAGGACCAAACAAGGGTCAAAAATTGCTTCCTAACAGTCAGAAAAAATATTAAAGTCTATACACATGCATTCCTGAAACTATATTAAACTTTTTTTTTTTTTTTTTTTTTTTTTTTTAGGTGGGGAGAGAGGGGCAGAGAAAGAGAGAGAGAAAGAGAGAGAGACTGAATCTTAAGAAGGCTCCAGTCAGTGAGAGGCCAGTATGGGGCTTGGGATCATGCCTCAGCTAAAATTAAGAGTTGGATACTCAATTGACTGAGCCACCCAGGTGCCCTCTTGGACACCTGTTAACAGGACAGTTCAACGGACTCTTACTCAGAGGCTATTTACTACTACTTTGTACATGCCTAAGAAACTAAATATGCTAATTTCTATATTGTAGCTCCTTAACAAATTTAAAAGAAAGGGAAAAGAATAGCTGACATAGAGTGAGAAAAGTAACTCAACCCCAAAGAAAACAGAAAATTATGAACCCAATAGAAGAATCCAAAAGGCATTCACATAAGAACAACCAGCCTTCCATACTCCAACGGCCTCTTAGGGTTTCAGTTCATTAACTGATTGCACTATGATGACCTTGGTCATCAGGAAAATATGAAAATGTTCAGCCAGGAGATTTTCACAGGACAAGGTGTCAGAGACTAGAACTTTCATCTAAACGACTGGCAAAGTAACCTTGGGTAAGTCATCCTCCTTAACTCACAGTGTCTATATTTGTCAAACTAACAAAAGCAAAAACAAAACAACAAAAAAAACAATGTCTTACCTACATTGCCGTGAGCTATCTTCTACAATGTCCTTTATAAGCGGTACAGGACTCTAAATCTTGGGTCAGACAATTCTTCTCCATGAAACTGTACTCCAGTCGCCATGGATTTCTGTCATTTTCTTGAAAGCCAGAAGGTCCTTTTTCCTACCAAGGCCTCTCATCCATGTGTCCAGTGCCTGGAATCCCCTCCCCCCCATTCTGTAAGTCTGGCGGTCTCTCACCCTTCAGATCTCAGCTTAAATTTCACTTTCTCAGAGAGAAAAAGGTCTCGGAGAGACCTTTCTTGATCACTCAATCTAAAACAGTTTTGCCCTGTTCATTCTTGTAGCCCTTTCTCATTTTCCTTCTTTGTGCTTATCATAATTTGTATGTGTTTGTTTGTTTTTACCTAATTCCTGTCTCCCTATTAGGTCACAGATTTCGCAAAAACCGGACCCATGTTTTTCCTTCAGTTTATATACAAGGCCTAGCAGAACGCACAGCATAGAATAGCACTCTACAAAATTTTAACAACTGAATGAATGAATATGTCAATATAAGGCCATAGTATCTGTGCATTTTAAGAAGCTAATATAAGTGAAATTATTTTTGGAAAAAGGCCCAATCAAAATAGTTCAACTAGAGAAGCATTTGGCACTTTAAATAGGCAGAACCTAGGGTATCTGAAAAAAACAACTCCTTTCCACTGTGAGTTACAAGTAGCATAAATAGGACTCTGTACATGCATTTTCCAGTGGAAAAAAAGAGTTTTTAAGAATCACCTACTCATGATCTCATTTGATCTTGTGAGACAGTTATTATCTTAATTCTACAAGGAAGGATCATTGAAAATTCAGATATTTAGCAACTTCCTCGTGGTCACAATAATAATAATCAAATTCAAATTCAAGTCCTTTGATACAAGTCCAGTACCCCCTCCAGGGCACTGTGCTACCTCTGCTTTAAAGGGAAGGCTCTGGTCAAAGGATGAAATACAAACATTTTGGTTTCTTACTATCAAATTAGTTTCAGACCAGTGACTTTTGCTGTGTTGAAGCAAGAGCTTCAATAAAATTAACAGTGAATCAACAGAAGCTATGAAGTTATCAGTGGGGTTCACCTTCAGGTTTGTTTTACCTTTAACATTTGCTTTAATTCAAACCATATGTAAAGGAAAATATTATGGAGTAGCAAGACTTAGTAATACTTCAGGCAAACTGGGCTCTACTGATATGTGTATAAAATATACATAATATGTGTGTGTGTACATACACACACACATATAACTATCGGTCCTGAATATAATATATAAATACATAATAAATATGTTATATAGATATGATATACACATTATTGTCCCCCAAATATCAATAAGCCATACCATAGTATGAAATCTATGCCCCAAGCAAAACTATCAAAAAGACGCCTTTACTCTCTCCTTAATTACAAAACAAACAACCAACAACCCCAATGATGAAGAGCCCCATCTTGTGTGAAGGCATCGTCAGAGAAAGATGTGTTAATAAGAAAACAGCTGCTTCTGTTAAATACAGAGAACAAACTGAGGGTTGATTTGGGGGGGAGGTAGAGGGGAAAACGGGTGATGGGCATTGAGGAGGGCACTTGTGGAGATGAGCACTGAGTGTGGTACGTAAGCGATGAATCACGGGAATCTACCCCCAAAACCAAAAGCACACTGCATACGCTGTATGTTAGCCAATTTGACAATAAATTATATTTAAAACAATAATAAATAAATAGGAATTTCTATATATTTAGAAAAAAAAAGAAAACAGCTGATTCTGTGTAGTAGGCTCTCATGTCTTTGAAAACTACTGCAAAACAGTTTAGATTCTGGGGCATGACGTGGACAGGGGGATGTCTGGATTTACGTCAAATTCTGAAACGTATGGTGTAAGACAAGGTGAGAGATATTTTAGGAATTTTTCCAAATGATTTCTTCAGTCCAAAAATTATCTTACAGTTAGATCAGGTAGTATCATTTAATTAGGTTGGCGGGGGGGGGGGGGGGGCAGAGGGACCTGGGTGGCTCTGTTGGTTAAGCATCCAACTCTTGATTTCCACTCAAGTCATGATTTCACGGTTCTGAGTTCGAGGCTGACAGGGTACAGCCTGCTTGGGATTCTCTTTCTCCTCTCTCTCTGTGCCCCTGTCTTATGCCCACGCATATGCGCTCTCTCTCGCTTTGTCTCAAAATAAAATAAATTTTAATTAGGTTGGAAAGAAATGACTTGTATAAAATTCATTTTCCTACTTCAAAATTCTGGTATTTCTACAAAATGGATTTTGTGAGAATACTCAGGTCTTCCCTTTTCTTTGCCAGTAAACGAAAATGGTAGAGTATATATGTAAATAAGAGACTAGTTAACTTTTTCTGCTCTTCCATACTAGAAAATAAACTCTTAAAGTAAGATTACCTCCACTCAGAAAGACTCAGTTTATCCAAAAGAGAAAAAACAAGAAATAAAAGACTGTTCAAAAGCTACTAAATAAGGGCCGTGACACATAGTATAACTATAAATATACAGAAAAAATTTAACTTTTAAATTTAACTTTCAATATATATAATTATTCTTAACCACGTTTATCATGAATTATGAACGAAAATAACAATTTCAGCCCGATTTATGGTTTAAATAAATAATGTTGATTGACAGAAAAGTTGCCTGAGTCTAATTGAAAGTTGGGAATTAATTTCTCCTAAACTACTCCATACCACATTAGTTATAATAATGGATATTTAAGGTGATTACTATGTAGGTATTTACTATATTTTTATTATAGGTTTTCCTATTAGTTATTATGATGCTATAATATGATAGGAGTTGTTGTATTTAAAAACTCACTGGAGTAGGGCGCCTGGGTGAATGAGTTGGTTAAGCATCTGACTCTTGATTTTCACTAAGGTCATGATCTGCGGGTTCATGGGATGGAGCCCTTGCTGTCAGTGCAGAGCCTGCTTGGGATTCTCCCTCTCACACTCTCTCCCTCTCTCAAAATAAAAAAAAAAAAAAAACTAAACAAAACAAAACCCTCCTTGGAATTACTGATGTTCATCACTCTCTCTTTAAAACGTTCGTTCTGACACTTCGAATACTAATACTAGTCTTTAGCAAATTCTCAAAACATTTTCATATTCACTATGCCATTTGATCTTCATAATATCAAATAGCTGGCTTCATAACAATAGGTACCATTTCTTTTTTTTTTAATTTTTTTAATGTTTATTTATTTTTGGGAGACAGAGAGAGACAGTGGGGGAGGAGTAGAGAGAGGGGGAGACACAGAACCTGAAGCAGGCTGCAGGCTCTGAGTTCAGCACAGAGCCCAAAGCAGGGCTCGAACTCACAAACCGTAAGGTCATGACCTGAGCCGAAGTCAGACGCTTAACTGACTGAGCCACCCAGGCACCCCACAATAGCTACCATTTCTAAATCTGAAACTGAGCAGATATCACTATGGCCTCAGCAGCAGTCAACTCCTGCTACCTTCTGCACAGCTTTCAGTGTAACAGCTATAACAGTAAACAATAACCTCAGAAATAAAAACATTTTAGGAAAAGTCCTTTAGAGAGTTCTGGTCAGGCACTGATTTCCCTAACATCATCAACACCACCATCAAATTATGTACCAATAAACTTAAGTCAAACCATTTTAATAATACACCACACGTGCATTATTCCACGTGAGTAAAACACTGCAAATACGTGGTATGACACTTGACCTTAAGGTTGACAATATCAGTTGAATGTTTATCAGCTGAAAGTTTGCAAATTCATATCCTGAAGCCCTAACCTCTAATGTGATGGTATCTGCAGATGAGGCCTTTGAGAAGTAATGAAGGTTAGAGGAGATCGCGAAGGGGGTTAATGCCCTTACAAAAAGAGACACCAGAGGGGCGCCTGGGTGGCGCAGTCGGTTAAGCGTCCGACTTCAGCCAGGTCACGATCTCGCGGTCCATGCGTTCGAGCCCCGCGTCAGGCTCTGGGCTGATGGCTCAGAGCCTGGAGCCTGTTTCTGATTCTGTGTCTCCCTCTCTCTCTGCCCCTCCCCCGTTCATGCTCTGTCTCTCTCTGTCCCAAAAATAAATAAACGTTGAAAAAGAAATTAAAAAAAAAAAAAAAAAAAGAGACACCAGAGAATTTTCCGTCTCTCTCTCTCTACCGTGGGAGGTCCCAGGGAGAAGGCAGCTGTCTAAAAGCCAGGAAGAGAGCTCTCACCAGCAACTGACCATGTTGTCATCTTGATCCTGGACTTCTCAGCCTACAGAACTATGAGAAATAAATTACTGGTGTTTAAACCATCCAGTCCATAATATGCTGTTAGGGCAGCTCCAGCTAAGACAATATAAAACTATATAATATAATCATACTGGTAATTATTTTTCTAATAAAGGTATGCGCTTTGTTTTATTTTATTTTTTTTAAATTTTTTTAAAGTTTATATTTATTTTTGAGACAGAGAGAGACAGAGCATGAGTGGGGGAGGGGCAGAGAGAGAGGGAGACACAGAATCTGAAGCAGGCTCCAGGCTCTGAGCTGTCAGTGCAGAGCCCGATGCGGGGCTCGAACTCGTCAACCATGAGATCATGACTTGAGCCGAAGTTGGATGCTCAACAGACTGAGCCACCAAGGCACTCCTGTTTTATTTTTTATTTTATTTTAATTATTTATTTTTGGGGGGATTTTACACTCAAGAGCCTGGGTTCTTAAAATACATAATATAAAAAATGTCAATATAAGAAGCATAATCTTTGTACTTAAATAATGACACAAAGCTATTTAGAGACCTTGCCAAATTGCTTCTGCAGTAATTCATTGATGTAAAGCCATCACAAGTAAGCTTGGAACTGGGTTCATCCCCAGGAAACGGTAATCATTAAAGAACTATTTTTCAAAACGATCTGTCTGAACCTCTACTGGCATGTCCATGGTCCCAAAAGATAGACTGGTTATTCTACTGTCCAAAGCTGAAGCAGTAGTCTTCATGAGAAGCTGACCACACTCTGGGGAAAATCTAGGTTCTACAGACAGGCCCTGATTCTGTGATTTCCCATAAACCTCCATGTGAAAAAGCAAACAGAAAAACTACCTCTTAACCTATTTTCAATGGCTCTGAGTAGTATCTCTAGACAGAAGCTGAATGCCTTCACGAACAGAAATTAGGTTTCTCACATCTTGTTCTCCTGGCACAAGTCTTAATAAACTGAAGAACTCTAGGTCCTTTCTTGCCCTGTAAGCTATTCTTTCACTATCAACTATTCTTGTTCTCGAAGTCCTTGCAGAAATGAGTCTAACATTTTTATAGGAATTTTCACAAAAGATTTGATGGAAAAATAAGTAGCATAAGGCAGCAAAAATGAGTATATGCTTTGGAATCAGGGAGTAGAGAATCTGTGTGTTCCATTTCTGCTGCTTACCAATTATGTGCGATCCTGCATTAGGGAAATGAAGGTACCTGAAAGTAATATTACACTGTATGTTAACTAACGGGAATTTAAGTCATAACAAAATTTTTAAAAAAAGACAAATTAAGATAAAATAACAGTACCTGAGTCATTTTGCTGAATAACTATCGTGATGAACCGGAAGCATGTAGCACAGAATAGACTCTCAGGAAACGTGAGCTCGTCTTTATTATCTTCTTCTATTATGACTGTTATTAATACTATGGTTTTTAAATACACTAACACCACCACTACCCACAACAACAGTAGAGCCACTGGTGGTATGTTCAATCCTACAGTTAAAGATTACAACTTTCACAGAGTTCATTCAAGAGTTCAGCTGACATTTTGTCACAGAAGCAGTAACCAAAGATACATCAAGCATAGGTAGCTCTGCTCTTAAGATTACAAACATACTGTTAGGAGGGCAGTAACTTTTCTTAAAATACTGTGGCGTATACAATGTAGTTTTATGTGTGGTTCCTTAGACTAAGCTACCATTTAGGTGTTGTAAGCATTCTATGAAAACAATGAAATAACAGAAGGGTAACTTTCTCATCAGGAAACCCCGGGGATGGCTGCTAAAAGTTTTCTGGTATCTGTATATTCATCAAGAATTAACATTCTGAAAATGAGAATATTTACTGTCAGAAGTGGAATTTTTACTGATGAAAACAGTAGCCTCTTGACTAGCACTGTGAATGTAAACAATGGGCTCCCGCAGACGAAATTAAAACTATTCAAGAGAAGTGATCGCTAAAATATCTTGGCCATACTTCCCACTCTTGCATCAATTGAGTATAAAAATCAGAGATGCCTGCAGCCTTCACTTTTAGGATGTCTTTGGCTACCTTCTGAGCAATCCTAAGCTGGGTCATGAACCACAGAAGATTCTGATTGCCTGATAGTGGCCAGTAAGGTGAGAGAATCCTGATTTGGGAATTTTGACATTTGTACCAACTGCAGCTTCCATGCAAGGTGGTGGTCATAACACCTTAAAAGGACAGAGAGATAGAACTTCTTTAAGCCCACAGAACAAACCATAGGAGCAGTTTTTTTGTGTATTCACTTGCTCATACATGTTCACTACGTTTTTATATAGAAGGCAGAATTTGGCTGGGTCTCCATTCATTTTTTACCCAGGAGCAAGGTTTGGAAGGAAGGGTGGAGAACCTTCACTCACTCAACATTAACTACCTAACAGAACGAAGGACTATAATTTCATAACATAGGCATAGTCACACTCCAGTGCTGTTCACTGGCAAGATGTTAGAAACAGAATATCGATTAACAGGTATTTGAGCAATTTTATGTAAACTTGAAATAGACTCGATAACAATTATCACCATCATCATCACTATCACCATCATACGTTATGCAGGAAAATTGTCCCCATTGTTACAGAAATACATTCTCAGGCACAACACATGGTCATGATTTTTTTTTTTTTAAATCCAGGTGAAATTTATCCAAAGTAGAGAAAATACTACCTACAGTGAGATTTTTATTGTAATACATACTTGCTTTCATTGGTAATAAACTATGAACTTATTATCATTTGAACTTGTACACACATGTCTAAAATATATTTGGTGTTGGGACAGCAAGATTATCAACTTTTCACAACTGCCAACCATGATATTTTACGCTAAGACATATGGAGCTTCATTAGCAGGATTAAATTTGTTGGTTTAGCTATGGGTGTGATTGATCTCTCAACTTTCATTCTGTATTGCAAGGCTCTTCCTTTTATTAAACTTGGCTTCAACTTCATGTTTCTGTCTTTCTCCTTTCAGTGTAGCTGCAATTCTGGCCCCATTATCATCATGTTTTGAAAATTAAGTCAACTGGTTATGTTCATTAATTATAGGTCTCCAAATGTTTCCTTTTCCATTCATCTTCATTTCTGGTTACTGAGGAAATGGTATTAAAGGAAATTTTAAAAGAAAAAATATTCCCACTACTCTGTCCGAAAAACTGACATTATGCAATTTTTCTGGATTCCTTTTAAGATATCTTTCACATTATCTATGTTATATCAATTTTATGTGTACCTGTGGTATTTTAAACGATTTATGTAAAATATGTGAAATAAATTCTACAAATAATAATGCACATGAACATACTGCATAGCTTCATTTAATATGAAGTATATTATTTAAAAATATTTCTATACTGTTACATTGCTGATCTTTTCCAACTCCAGACTATCCATCATAATAAAAAAAAATCTCAATACAAACTCCCTTTTGAGCAAGAAATAATGGATCAATTCCCACGGAAGCCACTGAATTGTGAGTTTTTTTTTAAAATAAATTTTAGCCAAATGAGAGCACATTTTGTACACAAAACAATGCTGAAAGTATATAAGCTATTGAAACTACCGGCCTAATTGCAATTCCTGTTAGCAACAAAAATGTACACACAAATCCAATGTACATTTAGAAAGTATTTGGCTTTCGGGGACAATGATGTGTCAATGTAAGTTTGTCACTTTTTCCCAACTGTATCGCTGAGGTGTGGATAATGTGAGAGGCTATGTACATGGAGGGTTAGGGAGAATATGAGAACTCAATGTGCTACTCCGTTTTGCCATGAACCTACTCCAAAAATTAACTACAGATACTCTAAAAAGTAAAGTTTATTAATTAAAAGATATTTTGCAGCCTTCAAAAAGATTAGGCTGTCAGATTTCCGACATTAAAAAAAAAAACAGATCTTTAGTTCAAGAATGAGTACTAAGTAATAAAGTAGGGATTCGAAAAATACTATTTTCTCTTGTTATCTTTGTCTTTAACTCAGTGTTAAGTCTTGCCATTTCTTGCTTTAAATTCTTCTCCACTATTGGTTTAAAAATAACTACGATGAGTGAGGCAACTGGCAGGAGGTACAGGTGAACAAAGTTGGTATTTTGCTTTTAACTATTAACATGGATGGTGAGTGTAAGAAATTCATTAGGGCCCTTTCTCTACTTTTGTATGTGTTCGAAATGTCCTATAAAAATATTATTTAAGGGGCACCTGGGTGGCTCAGTTGCTTAAGTGTCCGAATCTCAACCCTGAAACTGACTCAGGCCATCATCTCACAGATTGTGAGACTGAGCCCCGCGTCGGGCTCTGTGAGAACAGCACAAAGCCTGCTTAGGATTCTCTCTCTCTCTCTCTCTCTCTCTCTCTCTCTCTCTCTCTCTCTCTCCCTCTCTCATGCCACCCCTCCCCTGCTTGTATGCTCTCTCTCTCCCTCAAAATAAATAAGCATTTTAAAAAATATATTATTTAAAAAAATACCTCTTATGAACATCCCTTCCTGACCACATTAAAGAACTTGTATCAGACTCTCCCCACAACCGCACCCATAATAAAACAAGTAGAAATTCAGATAAAATATATAAAATGGTTGGTTTTAGATATTAGACAATGCCAGCAGAGTCATCCAGGAAAGGAGGGAAACAAAGAAAGTGAGCACTACCATGGCAACAGTTTTCCGTCTAGAATCACTTTCCGGATTGTGAGGCAGGGAGGGAATATCTTAGATAAGAAACCAGCTATCAGAATTCTGGAAGGTTACAAAGCCTAAAATTCATGGGGCAGGGTCCTTGGAATAACAGAGCTATACAAAGAGCTCCAGAAATCTGCATGGGGCCTCTTCCTGTAGTTGCTAAAACTAAATTTTACACGTTTAAGGTTGAAACTCCACATGACAGGTGAAAAGAAAAATGACCAATTGCATGCTCTAATCTTAACATTGTGCAGAGTTTACTAGAAAACACTTGCATTCCACCCAGCTGGAGTGAAAAGACCTCAGCGAATGTCTGGGACATTGTATTGAGACCTTGAACCCTGAATGTTTACGCCTTAATGGTAAGGCAAAACTAACACTAGATTAACGGCTACACTGGACAACACTTAAAAGCAACCTCTAAAATTCAAGCTGATTTGGAAGCTAATTAATAATGGCTTTCGAAAACAGGGTTTAACACTCCACACAGCAAGACAATAAAATCCAGATACTCAACAAGGTTAACATTCATTATGTTCAGGTTGCATAAAATGTTACCAGCCATGCAAAGAAAATTAACCAGGAGAAAAATCAGTCATTAGAAATATAGACAGAAGTACCAGAGATCATATAATCTGGAGACAGTGATATTAAAACCATTATCATAAATATGCTTCAGAATTTAAATGAAAGAAATGAGTATAACAAAAACATGAAATGTGTAAAAAATAATGAAACAGAACTTCTCAAGCTAAAAAAAACCCAGAATATTTAAAATTAAAATAGTCACTAGATTAGATTAACAACAGATCTGGCACTGAAATAGAAAGGATCAGCAAACTCGGGGACACAGCAAACTTAAACACAGGAAGAAAAACAAAAGATTTAAAAAAAAGAGACAGAGCCACAGGGACTTGTGGGGCAATATTAAGCAATCAAATATATAATGTATTTGAGGTGGGGAGAGGAAGCATTTATATAAAATTGTCAAAACTTTGCCAAATTTGGTGAAAATAAGATTTTAGGAGTATGTGCCCTTTAAATGGCACCTTTAGTGACACCCTGGGAGAAAATATGACCAATATCTGCATCTGATGGAAGATGTGCATCCAGAACGTGTAAAGAACTCTTACTACCCCAAAAAGGAAGAAGTCCAATAATAAATGGGCAACGGAGCTGACCAGAGACATTACACACGTACACAAAAGATCTACAATGGTCAATGCCATGTGAAATGATGCTCAGCATCATTAATGAGATTGCTAATGAAAAATACAAGGAGTTATCACTACCCATCCACCAGGAAAGTTAAAGTCTGAAAGACACTACCAGTGTTGGTGAGAATGTGGAACATTCAGAACTCTTAGACACCGTTGGTAAGAATGTCAAATGGTAAAACCATTTTGGAAAAGAGTTCGGCAGATTCTTCTAAGCGTAAATAGACATTTACCATGTGACCTAACAATTCTACTCCTGACTCCCCAAGAAAAATAAAACCATAAATTCTCACAAGGACTTGTATATGAATGTTCACAGCTTATCCATAATAGCCCCCCACATCTGCAAACAACCTAAATGTTCACCAGCTGCTGAATGGATAAACAATGTGGTACAAGCCACCCAACTGGATATTATGCCAGCAATGAAAAGAACAAATTACTGATGCCCACAAAAATCTGGTGAAGCTCCAAAGCATTATGCTAAGAGAAAGAAGCTAAACAAAAAAGATACCACACTGTCTGAATGCATTCAGATGAAATTCTAGAAAAGGTACAACTAAGCTATAGTTACAGAAAGAGCAATGGTTGCCTGGACTTGGGGATTTACTAATTGCAAAGAGGAATGAGGGGCTTCATGGAGTGAAAGAAATGTTCCCCATCTTGATTAGGGTGGCAGTTACATGGATGTAGACATTTGTCAGAAGACACGGAACATCACATTTAAAACGCGTGCGCTCTATTGTAGGTAACTTCTATCTCAATAAATTTGAGTAAAAACAAAACAACAACAAAAACAAAAACTCCTTCAGATTCAGTCCGTTTCCATTACACTTCTCTCACCTGCACAATGACAATGTTAGTCCAGGACAGTATAATTCACCTTCTTTGCTGCTGCAGAAGCCTTCTCCATGTTCTCCCTTCTATTTCTGAACCACCACAATTCATCTATAGACCAGTGAGAGTGCTTTAAAACACTGTTCTTCACCTCTTACGCTGGAAAACAGTTTGCAGGTTTCTCAAAAAGTTAAAAATAGAACTGCCCTGGGGCGCCTGGGCGGCTCAGTCATTGAGCGGCGACTTCGGCTTCGTTCATGATATCACAGTCCATGGGTTCGAGCCCCACGTTGGGCTCTGTGCTGACAGCTCGGAGCCTGGAGCCTGCTTTGGATTCTGTGTCTCCCTCTCTGCCTGCCCCTCCCCTGCTCATGCTCTATCTGTCTCTCTCTCTCTCTCTCTCAAAAATAAATAAACTTTAAAATTAAAAACAAAAATAGAACTGTCCTACTATCCAGCAGTTGCAATACTAGGAATTTGGTCAAAGGACACAAAAATACAGATTTGAAGGCGTACATGCACCCTGATGTTTAGAGCAGCATTATTTACAATAGCCAAACCGTGGAAAGAGCCCAAATGTCCATCAACTGATTAATGAATAAAGAAGATATGGTATCTATATACAATGGGATATTACTTGGCCATCAAAAGGAATGAAATCTTGCCACTTTCAAGGACATAGATGCAGCTGGAGTGTATTATGCTAAGCAAACTAAGTCAGAAAAAGACAAATACCATACAATTTCATCATGTGTGGAATTTAAGTAACAAAACAGATGAACATGTGGGAAGGGGAAAAAAAAAGAGAGAGGGAAACAAACCATAAGAGACTCTTAACGATAAAGAACGAATTGAGGGTTGACAGAGGGAGGGGGTGAGGGATGGGCTAGATGGGTGAAGAGCAAGGGGGCCTGGGTGGCTCAGATGGTTAAGTGTCCAACTCTAGATTTTAGCTCAGGTCATGATCTCACGGTTTGTGGGATTGAGCCCCACATCAAGCTCTGCACTGACAGTGTGTGGAAACTTCTTGGGCTCTCTCTCTGCCCCCTCCTGGCCCATGCCCTCTCTCACTCTCAAAATAAATAAACCTAACAAAAAAGAGTTAGGTGATGGGTATTAAGGGGTGCGCTTGTTTGATGAGTACTGGGTGTTATATATAAGTGATGAATCACTGAATTCTACTCCTGAAACCAGTATTGCATTGTATATTAACTAACTAGAATTTAAGTAAAAATTTAAAAAAGTAAAAAAAAAGAAGCATCAGAAAAGAATAATATACTTAGGAATACATTTAACAAAAGAAGTGCACTACTTGTACACTGAAAATTACAAAACATTGTTGAAAAAAGGAGGACCTAAATAAAGGGAAAGATACCTTGTGTTCAAAACAAAATAAAACAGAACAAAACAAAATACTGTTCTTCAAACTGTAGGGTACGGGTCATACAATTTTTTACTTTACTGGGTCATAAAATTGAAGCCAGAATTGTTTTGTGCAATGGAACAGAAAAGAAAATATCAGAGTTCCCTGTGCACAGTAAAGTATATTTTCATCAAGCTTAGAGTGTGTGTGTGTGTGTGTGTGTGTGTGTGTGTGTGTGTGTGTGTGTTGGGTAGCTGTGCAAAACATTTCTGAGTCTGAACTAAAAGAAATATCAAGGTCTCTGCTTCAAATACAACGCAGATGATACAGTAAAAGTATCCTTTGCCTTCCTCCTTACTACGCTTCACATAAACTGTACACTCTGGGATCTAAGGTCACTGTTGTAATTTCATTATAAGGAACATGTTCCACCCACTTCCCCGACTTCACCCTGCTCAGCTTTCTCCTTCACTCTCCACCCTCCAGCCCGTCAGTCCTGTTTGCTGCTCCCCAAACCCAGGAAGCTCCTTTCTGCTTTCCAGTTTCTTCATTTATATCCCATTGTCTAGAAGCTCTGCCCCAGATTTTTGAATGGTTCCATTCCTTGGTCTCTGCTCAAATGTCACCATCTCAAAGACACCTTCATTCACTACTCTGTAAATTAGGCACTACTCCTACCCCAGCATTCTCTACCAGAACATTTTGTTTTACATCTTTATAGTACTTCGGGCAACGGACAAAGTAGCTTTTTCATTAGTTAATCTGATGACTGTCACCCTCTTCCCTTGAAATGGATTGGAGATTTCATTTGAAGATGTACTTTCTTGTCTTCAACCCTGTAATGCCAGTACCTAGAACAGTGTGTGGCACATAATGGGGCCTCAATGAATTTTGTTTGTTGGTTTCTCTGTTTAATTGCACTGTCAATATCATAAACGCTGCTTCGGTCTCCCTGAATAGCAATAAACAGAGATGGTAAAAGGAACAGAAACACTTCAAAAGATAATACATAATTCCATGATTCTAGTAGTTATTTTCCATCAAGTTATTTTGGAAACTTTCTTGATAACAGTATACAGATCAGGTTTGCTAAAATATGTCGATCTCTGATAGTTATGCTTTTACCAGAGCTCCCAAATTGGCAAGCCTCAAGTTGAATCCGGCTAGAAGATATGTTTTGTTTGACCTGCACAAAATTTTGAATTCGTAGTGAAAATTTACGAATTGCTAGAACTCACACACACAAAAAATTGGATTTCCAGCTGTTTCTTCTAAGTCAAATGGGAATGTGCCATTTGCCCATGACACCAATGAGGTGTAGCCCCTAGATGAAGGCTCAACCTTCTGGCTGGACGTAGCCCCCACAGTTCTGGGCCGCTTTACGCTCAAAGCATTAATATGCTTACATTATTGCCTGGGCACCTCTTTTTGGCATGCACTCGTAAGTCCTAGCTACTGGAATAAGAGACTAACACTACCTTGTAATAATTTCCAAATGAAGATACACGCTCCTGGTAAAATTTAGACACGTTCATTCGTTTATTCACTCATTCATTCATTCATTCGTTCCTTCACCCGAACACAAGTTCACCCAAAAAATGTTTACTGAGTGGTTAATATGTGACAAGTAGTTTTCTAGGTGGTGGGTAAGTGACCTTGAGATAAAAACATACAAAATCTGCATTTTCATAAACATTACATACTAAAGATGGGGACAGGAAAAAAAGTAACCAGTGAAAGTAAAAATTTCCTACGCTAGATGATATTCACTACTATCAGCACGATAAAGCAAATAAGGGATGGGTGTGAGCAGTAGAAGCAATTATAAAACAGGCTGTCAGGGAAGCCTCATTCAAAAGATATTTTAGTAAAGACCTAAGAGAGGATACGAAAGTAAGTCATGGAGACATTTGACCTGTAAGTATCCAGACAGGGGGTAAAGCGCAAAGGCCCTGAGGGCGGCGTATTCACCTCCCTGTGCCCTGGTGTATTCAAAGACCACAGCCTGCTAATTTGGCCACAGTAGAGAACTGAGGAAAACAGAAGTAGGAGGTAATAGCGAAGTGGCAACCAAGGGCCTGATCAATCGCGTAGAGCCTTTCAGGCCACCGTAGGACTGCGACTTTGATGCTGAGTGAGGCTGGCAGCCCCTGAAAGGTTTAAGTAGAGGAGTGACCCGATCTGACTTCAGTTTGAAAATGCTCACAAAGACGTTACTACTCATCATACAGATGGAGGTAAAGCCCTCTGCGCCAGGCGCTGCAGAAATAAGGATAATGGAAGTTGATCACATTCTGGCTATATTTTAAGGGTAGAGACAACAGCATTGCCAATGGATTAGGTGTCTACAGAGCCGGGGAAAGGTGAAGGCTAGAGATATAAATGTGTGAATCTTCATTCTAAAATGGTATTTAAAATACAGGGCCTGATAGGACCATGGCGGAAATAGCCAATGTGAAAAGATGAGAGAGAGAAGAGCGCCCATGACATAGGTCTGAAGGCTTCAATTTATACTTTTTATCAGGGATAAGCAAGAGTGATACTACAACAACCTTGTATCATTGATCGTTCAAGGTGAATACCATCTGCCAAGTGAGGAAACTGAGGGATGGGGAACGACGTGACTTCGCAAAAGTCACACAACTAGTTATGGCAGAGCCCTGACGTGAACAGGGCACACCTAACCATCTGAGCTACTCTGAACTTTGCCTCTCTTGACAACATTAAACACCATCACCATACAGAAAAAGGATTCTCTAATCTGGAGTAGCAAATACACACTGAGTATTTGCTGAATGAAGACAAAGTTATGACCAGTCCACAGATTACAGATTTCTCTCAAAGCCTAGAAGCCCCAAGGGAAGAAGCAACCAGGTTCTAGAATCAGATGTCCGCAGTTCACTACGTAGACACGTGACCTTGGACAAGTTATTTAACTCCGTGTCTCGGTGTCATCATCTCTACAATGAGCATGGCAATTGTTACCCACGTACAGAGTTGTGGGCATTAAATAAGATAATCTATGAGAAATGCTGACAATGAGGTTTGGTGGAGAGTAATTCATGATATGGACCAGCGATGATTATTTCTAGACCCTATGCAGCTACCTTGCCCTTTTTAGTATTTACTATTAGATATGACAGGTACAAAATAGGGACTAGGGGCAGATGTGCATCATCACCACTTCACATGGCACTACCACTGTTTGTTTGTTTGTTTGTTTGTTAGACAAAGAGAAAGAGGGAGGATCTTAAGCAGACCCCATGCTCAGAGCAGAGCCCAGAGCGGGGCTTGGTACCACAATCCTGGGATCATGACCTGAGCCAAAATCAAGAGTCAGACGCTCAACCAACTGAGCCACCCAGGTGCCCCCGTGATTCTCAATTTTAAGTGTATAATTTACACACTTTATTCCCTTTAGAAAGGGAAAGCGTTAAACATGACTTTGCAGTAAAAAAAAAAAAAAGAAAAGAAAAGAAAAAAATCAAATAATTACTATCTTTCCGCAGAAACCTTATAGAGTAAAACACACATTTTAAATACTCATAAAGAGAAACTGAAAAGCACATGAAAACCAACTACAACGAAAGCGAATAGAAATGTCCAGTTTGGGATGAATACCATAATCAGAGATTCATGTGAATCAAGATGTGGGAAGGATATCATCAAACGCTCGAGAGCGTTGCCAGGAAAAGGTCAAAGGAATGGAGTATCTTGTACCCACTTGATCTCAAGTGTCTGGGCTTCTCCAGAGCCTTCCTGATGGCAGACTTGCCACTTTCTTCTTTGACTCGTGTAACCCACTGTGATTATTTGTTAAACTGTCTATCCGTAGTAACCATGAGCTCCTTAGGGGAAGGTTTGGATCTTTACCGTCAAAACACCGTATCACCAAAGACTTTGTAAATGTATTTTGACCACACCTCATCACCAAAACAATGCTTTTATTCCTGTAAGATACACAGTTGTAGAAACAGGAGAAGTCCTTCTGCATCATGTGTAGCTCATGGCCTGGGCCAAATATGGTATGGGGTTAAAACTCAGAGCCTGGGGTTGGCGTGAAAAGATGAAAATCTGCACGTGGCCACTCTCGAGCTATGTGACCGAGGGCAAACCACTGCCCTGTCACTGAAAAATGGACATGCCTGCCAGATCAAGCAGTTAGAAATAGAATAAAATCAGTTAGGAGAAGGATGTAGTTTCTGGTGACATAGGAATCACCCAATAAATATTAGCTGTTATTCTGAGAAAAGGATAGTTAAGGAACTGTACAAATAAGCAGCAAAGAGGTAATTCTAGAATATCCCAGGGCTATGATTTTGAGTCCACGAGGTTTCTAACCATGAGATTTTTCAAGTTTTATCAATTTTAATTGATGCGAGGAAGACTTCATCTAATACTAGTTCTAATTATTCATTTGTACTCCTTTTTCAAGCCCAGACTATACATTCTCTAAGTATATGTCAAGAAAGATTATGTACCTATCCTTTGGGGGTAATCTGTATTAAATTTCAGCATGAAGTCTGACCCAAATTAAAACTGTGTAAACCTATAAGAAAAAAATAAATAAACTTCATACCTCTGGAGCACACTGGAGACATAACCTAGAGAGCTCAGAAGACAAACGGATGAACAAATCATATCAAGCAATCATTTTCCTAGAGCAGTTTCCTCTCCAAATTATTAAACCTGATATAGTCCCCCACATACGGGCTTCGGCAAGTGCACTCAAGAAAAAGAAAAAGAAGGGAGCGGTGGCGGGGTGGGGTGGGGGGGTTAGGTGGCTCAGTCAGTTAAGCATCCAGCTTCGGCTCAGGTCATAATCTCAAACTCTGCTCTTGAGTTCGAGCCCCATGTTGGGCCCTATGCTGACAGCTCAGAGCCTAGAGACTGCTTTGGATTCTGTCTCTCTCTCTGTGTCTGTCTCTCTCTCTCTGCTATTCCCCGCTTGTGATCTGTCTTTCTCTCTCTCTCTCTCAAAAATAAACAAACATTAAAAAAATTTTTTAAAGAAAAGAGAAAGAAGGGAGCAAGGGAAGCATCTGCCAACAAGGCAATCTATACCCCCAAACTCTTTGTGGGTGTGTATACTACCCAAATCTTTCATTCTAGGTAACCAGGGTTGGAACAACACTGAATTAGACACACTCTTTCTCTAAAGATGTGCTTATCTTCTCTTAAGCATTATATATTGTAAAAAAAATAAATAGTAAAATAGGTTTCAGAACGTCTTGAAAATTGAGGGACAATACGGTGATAGACTTTTTATTACAGAATCACTTTTCTTTTTTGTTATTTTAGAGAGAAAGAGCACATGAGCAGGTGAGGGGGCAGAGAGAGAGAGAGAATCTTAAGCAGGCCCCACACTCGGTGAGGAGCCCATCACGGGGCTCAATCCCATGACCCTGAGATCATGATCTGAGCCAAAATCAAGAGGTGGATGCTCAACTGACTGACTGAGCCACCTACGGGCTCCCAGAATCACTTTCCTTATAATTGAACTAGACAAATGCACATTTTAGTTACTATTATTCTCAATTTTTAACTTTTAAAGCTACATCTAAAATGTGATTTAAAAATGTGTCCACTGTCACTTATTACTAAAGCATATGATTAGATAGAAATGCCCAGTCAGTAATCTCTTTACATATGCTGTTTGCATTCCATTTTCAGTTGTTTCATAAAAACATGAATAATATAAAAATTTTAAGGCATTTGTATAATTTTACTCCACATATCGCTATCATCAGAACAGAGAAACTTGCTGGGTTTGCTCCTAAAACTGTCATTAATGGATAACAAAACTCATAATCAACAAAGTCGGTAACGTATCTTTGGAAGTTAAAAGTTGAGTATGCAGGTTTTGGAATTACATCTTTAATTCAAAATACTTTAGTAAATCTTTGATTCCATCTGTGTGTCTATGCAAAGATGCATCATATACATCATACCTAGTAACCATATTCCTTCAAAGACTGTGGGAAAGTTTAGTTTGGTAAAAGAGACTGGCCAAATAATCCATGCTACAAAATGTAACTTTTCATAAGACTGAAGTGGCAAAGTCCACAATTCCTTTTTGCCTCTTCTTTTCCATGAAAGAGCTGCAATACCTAATTAGCAAACTACATGGAAAAATCGTGCTTAAGGATTTTCTTTCTTCCACAGAGTAACTTTACACATTTTTCTTATAAACTGTTAAACCTATGATTCCTTGTTAAAAGCCAGATAAGATTGCACTTGCATATAGTCACATAGTTATGAAAGCAGCATGTCAATAGCTAACAATTTTACTTGATTAATGAGACTTGGAGAATATCCAGTGTTTTTTCCAGAAGCGAGGCTACTTATTTCCAAACTGGAAGCCATCTGTTTAACCAGATTAAATGGAGAAGAGAAAAACCCAAGTAATTAATAGTATTTTTAGGAGATAAGACAAGAAGTTTCTCAGTGCTGAAGATATTGACATATGGTGTAATATTACATAAATGCGATAAAAGTTTCATATCATTCATGTTGTTACAAAACAGCTGAAAGTGGGGTGACTGGGTGGCTCAGCCAGTTAAGCATCTGACTTCGGCTCAGATCATGATCTCACAGTTCGTGAGTTCAAGCCCCGCATCAGGTTCTGTGATGACAGCTCAGAGCCTGGAGCCTGCTTCAGATTCTGTGTCTTCCTCTCTCTCTGCCCATCCCCCGCTCGCTCGCACGCGCGCTCTCTCTCTCTCTCTCTCTCTCTCTCAAAAATAAATAAGCATTAAAAACATTTCTAATTCAAAACAGCTGAAAACACATGAGTGAAAGAAGAGTTGCAGCTTTGATCTGATTTTAAAAAATATTGACAAAAATCCACAATTTGGTAATCCAGGGAAGAAATGGGCAAAAGACATGAATGGACACTTTTCCAAAGAAGACATCCAGTTGGCTAACAGACACATGAAAAAATGCTCAACATCACTTATCATCAGGGAAATACAAATCAAAACCACAATGAGATACCACCTCACACCTGTCAGAATAGCTAAAACTAGCAACTCAGGCAACAACAGATGTTGGCGAGGGTGCGGAGAAAGAGGATCTCTTTTGCACTGCTGGTGGGAATGTAAACTGGTGCAGCCACTCTGGAAAACAGTAATGGAGGTTCCTCAGAAAATTAAAAATAGAACTACCCTATGACCCAGCAATTGCACTACTAGGTATTTATCCAAGGGATACAGGTGTGCTGTTTCAAAGGGACACATGCACCCCCATGTTTATAGCAGCACTATTGACAAGAGCCAAAGTATGGAAAGAGCCCAAATGCCTATCGATGGATGAGGATAAAGAAGATGTGGTATATATGCACAATGGAGTATTACTAGGCAATCAGAAAGAATGAAATCTTGCCATTTGCACCTATGTGGATGGAACTAGAGTGTATCATGCTAAGCAAAGTTAGTCAGCCAGAGAAAGGCAGATATCATATGACTTCACTCATATGAGGAATTTAAGATACAAAACAGATGAACATAAGGGAAGGGAAGCAAAAATAATATAAAGACAAGGAGGGGGGCAAAACATAACAGACTCTTAAATACAGAGAACAAACTGAGGGTTGCTGGAAAGGTTGAGGGTGGGGGGATGGGCTAAATGGGTAAAGGGCATTAAGGAAGATACTTGTTGGGATGAGCACTGGATGTTACACACAGGGGATAGACCACTGGAATCTACTGCTGAAATCATTAGTGCACTATATGCTAACTGACTTGGATGTAAATTAAAAAATAAATTAAAATATATTTTAAAAATCCACAATTTGGGTTATGTATAAATGCACATTTTTTATATAATACTATACTGAAGTGTTTCATTTATATAATTTATAAATGTATAGCACATAAACAATATACAATGTTCAGCAAATGCCATCTGCTTTAAAGACCAGTTCTGTCTAAAGCAGTTTTTTTTCCCTAAATTGATTTACTACCTAAAATTAATCATGTTGATGTATAAATGGAACCAAATCAAACAGACTGTAAAACTAACCTGAAATCTTGACCAGTCAGAAAAGACTGAAATAACAAGTTCAAACCGTCACAAGCAAAAGCAAACTCTTCAAAGAAACTGCAACATAGCTTTAAACTCTTAATTTTAAAACTGTATTTTACAAAAATAAGTATACATCAGAAATCTTTTCAAGAGGAAAAAGTGCATGGGCATTCCTTGTTACGTATGCCTGAAATTACAGGGTCCTAGATCTACTCCAGTTTGGAGTAAACCAAAGACGTGACAGAAGTCAGATAGGTCATGTAATCATGGGCCTGGGTCTCCTGACTTCCAGCCCAGCGCCCTTGGCATATATAACTGTGCCTAGCATTTAGTCAGGGTCAATACGTGCCTATCTGTTCTATAATGCTCTCGTTTGCTACCTTTATCTGTACCCCTAACTGAATAAAGACTCTCTTGCTTTCTTTTCTCAAGAACCAGAGATCACTTTTATATCAGAGTTTGACAAGGTCAAAGTAGTGATTCTTTAATAGTGAGTATTAATTTTTTAAAAATGGCTTTCAAATTGTAAGACTTTGGGGACAATATTTTTCTGATAAGAAAATGAAACTTGTACATATAAGAAAAAGCCCATATATATTTGATTTCCTACCCTGTAAAAAGAAAATATTTATAACATGTGGACACTTTTTTACTTATACGTAAATATGTAGAAGTATTTATGAAAAGTATAGTTTTTCCTTTTTTATTTTGAAATAGCAACCGCTATGTCAAATAAGAAAATAAATATGCAAACACTTTGTAAATGGTAAAATGGTGTGTTATTTATCATCAGTCTTTGTGAAGTCTATAAAACAAGGGCATCAAAATACAATTAACCAATGTCTGTATGGTGAGGTGGAGGGACTACTGGGCTAGGGTGGGACTAGTTGCTAAGGAATAAGACCAATACTGACCTAGAACACCTGCTGAAACTGAGTCCTGTGTAGGATCAACGTCTATTCAAGGAAACCAAAATGGAGGAAGAGGGCTGAGACTCAAGGAAGGCAGAGCTGGGACAGAGTAAAAGAATATACAAGTAAGTAGGAAAGGAAAACCACTACCAGATCTAAAGTAAAAGACAGGTCACAGACCCATCCCAGTAAATTCAGCTAAGGAGTCACATGTAAGAAGTGTATCTGCTAATGTGTACAATTTTGTTCTGATGGATCTCTTCACAATTGAGCTTTTGTTAGGTGAGCCTAAGGTCAAGCTCTTCTTAAAGTGGCCCACTCCTTCATTCCCCAGGGTATCTGCACGTAATCTAGAGCAGTCCATGAAACATTTCAAAGAAGATCAATTCACTCTTCCCCTCTGAGAAGAAACTTCTAAAACCAACAGGTCAAATAACTCAAAATAGCCAACGATCTGTAAACTGTCATTATTTATGGCAACTGTTCATTCCTTCATAACTTACCAATGACAAATTCATTCTATCAAAATCATAAAGATCAATAAGCCCAATACAGGTAAAATGTTCAGAATACAGAACTCTCAGCACAATACACAGCTAGGAAACAAGTCTGTGCCATATTACAGATACACCAGCACTGAAATGTAAGAGAATTTTTGCCATAAAATCAGTGCTGTTTGTGTCAAAACCTCCTTGATGATTCAGATATGCTGAATAAAGAATTAAGAAGTTCCAAGTTCTCTTGTCAACACCTGTTTACCCTAGCCAGACCCAGATATAAACAATGCCAGGGAATTATAGTCAGAAGGACAAATTCAACAATGACTTAAGTCAAGTTCCGAAAGATATTAGAAACTACAGGTGTTACATGTGTGCTTACAATAGACAGCAGCAATGTACCCTGTTATCAGATAATCTCGGGCAATAAAGGACCTAAATTCAAATGCATGCGATAAACGTTATTCCCTGCCCCTTGATTTGCCTGCTGACCTCTATTTATCTCTCTTCTCGCAGATGGGTCCATACAAGTGTCTCACATTTCAGCCCATTTGACTGGACGCGGAAAATGTGTCCAGGCTTCATGAAGCCCTTCTGGGGACTGGAACTGGCTACACACCTTCCTCACCAATTGGCTAGAACTCATCCTTTGATTTACATCAGCCCAGATCCAAAATGGCTTCACGGTACCACCCCCCTGACTCTACCCTGGCACAGAAAAAATTCACAGGTGTTGCTTCCAATCTAGGCTAGTCTCAATTTCAGCTCATTCGCTGAGATGCTATGATCTGCATTGGGAGCTCATAGTCCTACAGTCAGTAAGTTGTCCCTAAGCCCTGACCATTGTGAGTTTATGCCCCTGGTCAGTCAGCCCATTTGGGGTCCCAGGATGTTTCAAATAACCCCTCAAGATATTTTTGAGAAAATTCAGTAGCATGAGACCACACGCTCTCATATAATTAACCCGGAGTTGACTAGGAGGTATGTTACAAAAGTAAACAGGTTGAAAAAGTGTATTCAGTCACTTGCAGAGACGGCTGAAAATCAAATTTCAGTCGATGCTATCCATTCCACACCAACTATTCACTTGTTGAATGGTAAGCTTTTTTTTTTTTCCTCCTTAAGTGGTAGTTGGCTTAAAGCCACCATCCCCATTAGCTACATAGTTGGTGAGAAACTGGAATTTTCTTTTTGTCTTGCTTATCTAGAAATCCTTCTGTCCCTTAGCTAGTCATTTGTGAGTCATTTTTTTTTATTCAACTATTGCAAAAGTCCTTTGTTTCAATGACAGAAAAGAATTCTCTAAATTCTGCTCAATGCTACACCTCCAGACTCGAATTTATTACACTGTTTTTATTTGTAAATTCATAAAGCTAAACGCAGCTGGGATTTAAAGTCTAACATTATACCCGACTCTACAAAGGGCTCCACTGTTAATGTCTGTCCGTGTCTCTCCAGAAGGGATCCAGATTAGTTCACATGGTAATACACAAAGAAGAATGCCTTTGACCAAAATGTGGCCCGAGTGTCAATCCTAGCTTTATAATTTAAATTACCACATGGGCTAAACTCATCCACATGTCCATCCAACCACTTAACTCATTCAACTAGCACTGAGTGGATACCTACCATGGTCCAAATACTTTGTAGGCATTTAGAGATAAAGCTTAACTGAAACAGACAAAAATATCTGTTTTTGATGTTTGCGTTCTAATGGAATTGAACAGACAAGGAATTAAACACGTGAACTCTATGTTACACCAGATGGTGATAAGGTCTATGAGAAAATGCAGTTGAAAAAGAGAGTAGAGAGGATTGGTGTGGATGGATAAAATGATACTTGTACAGAGACCTACAGACAACAGAGAAGGAAGTCTAAGTAGACAAACCTTCTAAGAAATGGATATGTATGAGTCCCAACGTAGAACTGTGCTTTGCATGTGTAACAACAGCAAGGAGGCCGAGGAACTGCAGAGGAGAGAGTGAGTGAGAGAGAGGAAAACATTCAAAGCTGAGGTCCACAGGGGTGGTGAGACATATGACATTGAGCCCTGTGGGCCAATAAAGATGAGTTTCACTGTAAGTCACACAGGAAATCACTGGAAGGTTGGAACAGAGGAGTGCCGTGACTCAGGTAAGTTTTCAAAAAATCGCTCTGGCTGCCTTGTGAAGAAAGAAATGTAGCGAAGCAAGTGAACACAAAGGAAGATTTCTTCAAGCCTGTGCCCCTAATCAGCGTGAAATTAGGGGACGTAGTGAGGAGTGGTTCAAATGTGGACGTATTTTGAAGATTTGGCCAACACGATTTGCTGACAGACTGGATTTTAAATGGCAGTTACTTATTAGGCAACCAAAACCTTAGACAATGACAAAGTGTGATTTCCCCCTACATTTCTACTTGCTGTTGTATAGACTTTGGCCATTTATCTGGATTTGAGCACCCTGAACACACATTTTAACAGAAAGTCTTCAATGGAAAGTTCTGCCAAACGAGGCATTGGACAAACACACTGAACAGAGGTCTAGGCTACCTGAAGGACCTATATTACGGAAATGTGAACAGAAGAACTAGGGATGAGTCTGAAAGCACTCTAGGCCAAAAAGACCCATGCCCTTTCAAATGACACAAGTCCTGAGTGAAAAATGTGTATGTTTTAAAAGTAAAGGTAAGAGAAGAACCATTCTCATATCCAGAGGAATGGTCCAAACCCAATTTGGCAAAGAACAGGACATGAGATTATACAAACTGCTGTTTTGCTTTTAAATTCTGTCCGTGTCTGGAACCACAATCCCTCTCGTAAACATAAAGGGTGTGGAATAAACCTCTGCCCACACTTTAACACACGAAGCCTACGTATACTCTTAACATTGGTGACAATTTTTTTTAACCCACTGAGACAGATATGACAAATTCTGAAACTGTGATTTAACATTCCTTTCTCTATTGTTATTAAAAAAGATTTTTAATGTTTATTTACTTTTGAGAAAGAGAGAGAGAGAGAGAATGAGAGAGAGGCAAGTGTGAGCAGGGGAGGGGCAGAGAGAGGGGGAGACACAGAATCTGAAGCAGGTTCCATGCTCCACCTGTCAGCACAGAGCCTGATGTGGGGCTCAAACCCACAAACGGTGAGATCATGACCTGAGCCGAAGCTGGACGCTTAACTGACTGAGCCACCCAGGTGGCGCCCCAACATTCCCTTCTCCTTTAAGTTTTCCCACCACTTTATGCCGACCTCTAACCATGCTGGCAGCTGAATTTTACCAATCCCGTGATCTATCTTCCAAACTTGCTTACTGGTTTCAGCAACTATTATTTTACACAACTCTGTAATCCTTCCTTGGCCATCATCCCTGATAATTCGACGTCATGTTACTAACCTTTTCTGTCTTCTGGAAGCACAGTCCTTCAGTGCCTCCAAGTCAATGACCTCCCGAGTTCCTCTCCACTTGAGCTACTTATAAAAACCTACCTGGATCTTGTCATGCTTGTTATTAATCAACCCACCGAAGCTTAAACTCTTTGCAGACCATCTCTAAATACAAGCTCTTCTCTTTTTATCACTTCAAAAACCACATTTCCCCTGAACATTCTGCCCTTACTATAAGCTACAGGCCCCTTCTGCTTGTTCGTTTCATTAGGAAGCCAGGAATCCATGATCATCCTTTCAGAGGATAATCTTACCAATAAGCAAAAATGACTTTTTTCCCCTCATTTCTTTTGCATGTTTCCATTTGCTCTCCAGGGACGAGCTCTGCTTTGCAGACACACATGATCATATTCTCCCAATTCTAAACACAAACAAATCTGATATTCTTCCACTGGTGGCTCCGTAGCACCTCTGGCCATTTAAACCAGTCTGACCTAACTGCAATATCATACACCTACTGGTTTCTAAAGGCAGACAGTAAACACAGTGGTGTTTACAGCAGCTGCTTGGATACTCGGAAGCTATAGCTCCACTCAACCCACCAGCAATTCGGACTCTGTGTCTAACCTTGTCTTCTTCAGAGGCCTAGAAAAAACAAGCTAGATCTCAGCGGATGGACCTCAGTACCTTGTGCTGCTTTAGCAGAAGCCCAAAAGGAAGTCCCTTTTCCCGGCCACAGAGCCAGTTGCCTTGACAGACGATACGAACTCTCACCACGTGACAATTTCATCCATGATGGCTTGTGCAAAGACATAGGACAGGTTTGTGGCCCAGTTTGCAAAGAACCTGGCCTCCTGATACCCAGCACAATGCTTTCCTCACCACATCCTGCACTCCCAACATTGATTTCAGCACCTAATAAGGTCTTCTGATAGGATCAAAAAGACTATGACAACCGATGCATAGAAAAGACCAGTACCTAACATAATTCTGTTTCTGAGATGACAAAAGAAAGTAATTGGCGATCATTTTCTAAATTTTATTATGTGTGTGTGTATGTGTGTGTGTATGTGTACACACGTGTATATGCACAGACAGCTTTGTGTAGTTTTAGCAAGAACTAAAACTGTCACCTCTTCTAGAATTACCATGCCTTATTTAAGTTAAATGCTACAAGTGTGGCTGCTGTAATGTTTCCTAAGAAATTATTTTCAGGCACAAATGCGGCAGTGAGTAAAAGAACAACACAATCAGTGATGTAGCAGGGGCTATGGTCTTAAGTGAATCAGCTGCTTAAAGATACAGATGTAATAGAAACCAAATGGTCACGATATCTGACTTCTATAGGCAAAAATAAAGATTTACTTTTTATGAATGGCTGTCAATGTAAGTCAAGTAGAGACCTTCCTAAAAGAGCCACCCTGGAATAGCAATGCACAGTCAGGTGAAATGAAACAAACTATCCAGTTACCTCTCGTTAAATAATTATGGCAAAATGTATACAGATAGTACAAAAGTAGTATATTTGCACACTACATACGAGGCATGTACATAATCTGAGCTCAAAATTAGCATAAATTACCAATATTAATGCTAGTGAAATTACCAATGGCTTTTTTTCACAGAATTTTTCTAATGTTTCTAAAATGAGCACCTGGATGGCTCAGTTGGTTAAGTGTATGGCTCTTGATTTTGGCTCAGGTCATGATCTCCCGGTTCGTGAGATCGAGCCCCACGTCAGGCTCTGTGCTGATGTGTGCAGCCTGCTTGGGAGTGTCGCCTCTGCTCCTTCTCAGCTCACTCACATGTGTGCTCTCTCTCTCTCTCTCTCAAAATAAATAAATAAACTTTAAAAAAATACATAAAAAATAAATCAAATGAGCATCTATTACTCGTAGTAGTAATATTTTGGTAACTTTTTTGGGGAGGGGGCCATGATTAGATAGCCCACGGAGTAAGCTCTCAAAGTAGGTATATGGCTTTTTCTAATCCTTACAGAGAATTAACATTACATTTTATATTGGGGGAAATTCTGAAAACAAAACTTACATAATATTTTTACACAGCACAGCTTCATAGAGAATAAAAAGTTTAAAATTAGACAGAACTCATTATTTAACTGTCTGGAAACCATTTCAAGTGAGAGTAATTAGGGAAACATACCAAATTAATGCTAGTTTGTGCAAAAAGAATGCACTACAATACTTTCTAAAGGTCTGTTTTATAGCTAAACTATATTTAACTACCCAATATAATCAAATGGTACACTTCCACCTGAATTCCTCAAAATATCTCAAGCCCAGTATGTCTAAAATCAATTCTTAGGGGCGCCTGGGTGGCGCAGTCGGTTAAGCGTCCGACTTCAGCTAGGTCACGATCTCGCGGTCCGTGAGTTCGAGCCCCACGTCGGGCTCTGGGCTGATGGCTCGGAGCCTGGAGCCTGTTTCCGATTCTGTGTCTCCCTCTCTCTCTGCCCCTCCCCCGTTCATGCTCTGTCTCTCTCTGTCCCAAAATAAATAAAAAAAAAAAACGTTGAAAAAAAAAATTTTAAATCAATTCTTAGATCTCTCTTTCCAAACTTGCCCAACCTTCAGTGTTGTGACCCTCAATGTCTGACCCCAACATGCTTCCAGTGATACGAGGCAGACACTTACAAGTTGTCCATCACACCCCTCTGCCTTACTCTTCAGTAACAGCATAACATTAAATGTAGTCATTTTTTTACCTTCTAAAATTTATCTTTTTTTTTTTTTGACGTCTTAGGCTTCTATCTCTCATCGCCACCATGCTGGTACAAAGTGATCATATCGTCCACTACCCGCAATACTGCAGAAGCCTCCCGATCAGTATTCCACAACCATTCTTCCTGCGTTAAGTCAAGCACATTCTATTTGCCGCAGGCACAAGTCCATCCTAAGTTCCACACTCTCAGTGGAGGCAAACAGAGTTTGAGACTCATAACCACAAAATACACACTTACACTCCTGATGTAATTACACTCCAGGTGTTCAAACCCTGGAAGACTTGGCAGATTTGGGGTGCAGATGTTAGGCTGGTAAAGGATCACCTCACCAGCTGTAATATGTCAAGTACCAGAAACCCCTGTAACCAGATGAATGGACTGGGTCAAGTAACTACCCAGCTTGCTGTCCATCCATTCTTGCCCTCCAAATTTTCATTATAAAAATTTTATACAGACAAAAAAAAAAAAAAAAAAGGAAAGAAGAGTGCAACGAACACTTAGATGTTCTCCTCTTAGGTTCCATAATTCTTACAATTTTTTTCATGTTTACTCATCTTTATTTCGATCTGTGTTGTAGTTACAATTTCTTTTCAATCATTTGGAAGTAGGTTGACCTTTCACCCTTGAGTATGCCATTTCCTAAGAAGACATTCATTATCATTTGTGGAATTAACAATACCACAAAATCCTCTAATATATACAGTCGTCCGAAGAAAGGCTTTTTTTTTAAATAGTTTTGTTTTTAACCAATACAGTGAAGATTTTTACAAATCTCTTTAATCTATTTTATTTATTTTTATCTTTTATTTTTTTTTAATTTACATCCAAATTATTTAGCATATAGTGCAACAATGATTTCAGGAGTAGATTCCTTAGTGCCCCTTACCCATTTAGCCCATCCCCCCTCCCACATCCCCTCCAGTAACCCTCAGTTTGTTCTCCATATTTATGAGTCTCTTCTGTTTTGTCCCCCTCCCTGTTTTGATATTATTTTTGTTTCCCTTCCCTTATGTTCATCTGTTTTGTCTCTTAAAGTCCTCATATGAGTGAAGTCATATGGTTTTTGTCCCTCTCTGACTAATTTCACTTAGCATAATACCCTCCAGTCCCATCCATGTAGTTGCAAATGGCAAGATTTCATTCTTTTTGATTGCCGAGTAATACTCCATTGTGTATGTACGTGTGTGTGTGTATATATATATATATATTACGTCTTCTTTATCCATTCACCCATCAATGGACATGTGGGCTCTTTCCATACTTTGGCTATTGTCGATGGTGCTGCTATAAACATGGGGGTGCACGTGTCCCTTCGAAACACCACACCTGTATCCCTTGGATAAATGCCTAGTAGTGCAATTGCTGGGTTGTAGGGTAGTTGTATTTTTAGTTTTTTGAGGAACCTCCATGCTGTTTTCCAGAGTAATCTATTTTAATATTAAACAGCCACAACACCTTTTTAATTCATGATACCAAGTTTCTAGAACATCTAGGCCAGGAGCCTTGTAGAATGTCCCACCTTCTGGCGTCATTTAATTGATCCTCCATGCTTACCTTGTCCACAAACTCGGAGTGAGATCTAGAGGCTGGAGTATACTCAGGTTCAACTTTTTTTCCCTTTTGCATAAATACTTCATATGCGAGGCTGGGAACTTCATATCCCATCACATGCAAAGTCTCCAGTATCAGGCTCTCCCACTATGAGTGAAGCTAAGTTTAATCCCTTGGTTAGAGTGGTAACCCTCCATTAGAAAGTTAGAATTTTCTTCTGTAATTAATACTCCGTGTCTTGTGATGTCCTGGTGATGTTTTGGTACCATATGAATATACTATTCCCCAACAGGCATTCATGGTTTTAGCTTCTGTTAACAATACTCCAACCATTTATTAAATTGGGAATTACAAAAATGGTGACTTTCTATCATTCCTTCTCTTTAAAATAGGTGGCTTTTTTTTCTGTAAAGAAGAGCTTTTTTCCACACCACCCCTACCCTCAAGCATCACTATGAATGCATTAGTGGGTTTTGATGTCTTCCATTTGGGTTACAATAGATCACAATCTCTGTACCCTTTACTAATGCCTCTGACTCATGCTCTACAGTGTGCTCAAAGACATCTTCTCTAAAAGCATATCTTCTCAACCTTCTCTCTCTTTCTCTCTCTCCTCTCTCTCTCTCTCTCTCCCTCACACACACACACACACACACAATTGCACACACATTTTAACATTTAAGGGTTTCCCAATGCTCTTGGGATAAAGGGGGAAAAAACCCTTAACTTAGCCTACAAGTGCCTATAATGTAACCCTTTTAACTACTTACTTGACTTTGCAAGCACTTAAGACAGATTCTAGATTTATTTGCATGGTTACCTGCTTTATTCCTCTCTGACCAACATGACTGTAAGCAATACAAGGGCCAGAACACAATCTGTTATTTTTTTTTTAACCAGGAACAGCACCTGGAACATAGCAGATGTTCAACAAAAACCTGTTGAATAATAAATAGTTCAACCTGATGTATGGTATTACTAATTAGTTTTATATACCTTTAGAACGATCTAGAGACAGAATGGAAGTACCTATAAAAATGTATCAACTAGCAATCAAGACTCCAGAATTTATTATTGAATCCATCTATAACTACCTAAAAAAGAAAAAGCAAAGCCCTAAGCATACAAGGGCACACTGCTGAACCACTGCTGGGGTTTTTCCTTTTTAAAAAGCATTTGCCATTTTTTAGTAATCTGCAACCACTGGGCTACACCTTGAAAAGCATAAATGCTGAAAGGCCTCTACCAGATCATCAGTCATGGCCAAATGTAACTTTTTTCTTCTGTAGAATAAGGAATTTCCTCCTGTAACAAACACACTGTGTCACAGCAAAAGGGATAGAAAATGGCCAATTAGAGCTTTGATGACATTCTTCTAAAGTCAGCTGAACAATATTATTTACTGGCCAGATCTGTATGTAGCTCTGTTACTGGCTGGATCCTGAAATTTCACCAAAGCGAATTCTCAACAAGAGATAAATGGGCGCTAAAATATTCTTACCGTAAGTACTATTTCTAATATTAATGCTGATACTCATCATCCATCAGAGTACATAACAGAGACTTCATGAAGTGAACCTTAATAAAATAGACTATGATATAAAAAATTTAGTAGAGGTCACAGAATTGTTTTCTTTTTTTCTTGCTCAGAGTGATCAAATAGATAGATTGGCAAATGCACACTCATGTAGGAAAACTACTGAAACACAATACAACTTCTAGTCTGTGCTAAAATGTTCAGCCCTGGTGGCGCATGCCCACCAGACATGTGGCAGAGCCTGCTAATCACAACTGGTAACACCGTTTCCAGAAACCACTCAAGAAGAACAACAACAAAATCCTGCTCTGAAAGTCTTTCTATTACAACCAACCTGTAAGCAAACAAAACTTAGTGAAAGCTATGCTCCATTCTGGACTGGACTATTTTATTATTTTTTAAGGTTTATTTTTGAGAGAAAGAGAGAGAGAGCAAGCAGCAGAGGGGCAAGGAGGGGGGTGGGCAGAGAATTTGAAGCAGGCTCTGTGCTGACAGCAGAGAGCCTCATGCGGGGCTCGAACTCATGAACTGTGAAATCATGACCTGAGCCGAAGTTGGACACTTAACCGATGGAGTTACCCAGGCGCCCTTGGACTGGACTATTTTGAATATCTGGCTGCAAAATGCAGAAGGTTTGAATCTCTTCTCTAAGACACAGAAGTGTGAAGAAACTGTTACATGAATTCTGTCCCTGTGTGCCTTTGAGGTATACCGCAGATAACTGAGGCTTATAAAACCAGAATTAAAAAAAAAGATGCTTTGCTTTTAGCATATGCATCTGCTAATTCACGTTTCTGTCCTATTGTAAGTTGAAAGCTATTACAGAGGGTAGGAAATATCCTTCCTAAGACCGACTCATTGTCACTGAGCAAAGCAGCAAACTGGGCTAGAGAATTGTGTGGAGGCTCAATGTTTCTTCTGTTCTGTCTTTTTAATTACACTAAGTGGTCACGATTGAGAGATAGCTGAGAGCAGTGGAATTTTACCAATTAAAAAGGAAGAGTTCCTCAGTGTGTGTGTGTGTGTGTGTGTGTGTGTGTCCCACGAGTAAAGTTCCTAATCATAGAGGAAATTTTTCAGAAGGCAAGCTAATTTTATTATCTGCGAAAGTTTTGTTATTAGCTATTAATAATACCCCAAGTATAAAGTACAACCTAATCAGATTAGAGAATGTGATATGATTCACTACAATTATCATGTTATATAATTTTCTTTTCCTATCCACTCACTACTATTCTAGTATATTAAGAAAGGTGTTCTTGCTAACACAACTGGTGGAAAATAAAGAGCAAAAGAAACACAGGGGATTTGGGGGAGTTATACACTGCTATGGCGACAATATTGAGTCAGCAGTCTCCACTTTCACATGATATTCTCAGCAAATGCTAAAAGAATACATTACAAATATGTTCAATTCCTTCTTTGAAGCAAATAAATACTGAGAGACTATCACCAAAGAAGCAATAATGTCTTCGTTGATTAGTAAGCAATTAATTCTTGGTCATTTCCTGAAGTTAAAATCACCACCACACAGAATTAGAGTAAAATTGTACACGGTCATTTACTTCATTACCTTCCTGATACTTCAAATCCCTTTTCTATTGGCAAACTCTAACACAGAGCTTTCTATCCTCTTTTTAAAATTTCCACCAATGGAAAGCGCACTGCCTTTTAAGGAAGCCCATTCTAGCATGTGATAGATTAAATTGTTAAGAAGTTCTCATCCCTGTTGATCTCATGTATCAAGTATTCATTAGAAGAATATTATGTACCAGGTACGAGGCCAGGGTTCCAGCACATTTCCTGCCTTCTTGGGGCTTACGGTCTAGTAGGAGAGATAAATAAGTGATCATAGAAAATGACTATGTAAGTACAAATTTTGGTAAGCCGTCTGAAAAAAAGCAAAAACTGCATGGGACACAGTAAGCCTAAAATAATTTAGCACAATATCAGATGAATCAATGGAGACTTGATGAGAGACTGTATCAATGGGGAGAAATAATTTAGACTGGGGAATCTGGGAAGGCTTCTTGGGAGAGGCGACGTTTAAGCTAAGACCGTAAGGATGACTAAGAACGCATCTGGAAAAGATCCAGGAGAAGGCAACAGGAACTGTATAACGAAAGTGTTGAAACAGAAAAAATCATGGCACCTTCCAGCTCCTAAAATAATGGTACAGGGACTGGACTGTAGGAGAATGGGGTGGGGGCGGGGCACGGGTAGAGTAAAAGAAAGCTGAAGAGGTTGCAGAAGCCTTGTGGCCTTCTTAAGGATATTAGATTTTAGTCTAAGTGAAATTGGGAATCCACTGAAGACTTTAATCAAGGGGACAAGATGACCAGGTTTTTGTTTTGTTTAAGACTGTTCAGTCTGCTTTCCTGTTAACTGGGTCCTCATCCTGATGTTTATGGCCACAAAGCATAGGTCTCATTCCTCTTTTTTTTTATGACTATCCTGTAGACACTAAGGGAAAGGGAAGCTATATGACCTGAGCCAGTACAGCAGGGGCTCAGGGAAGGTCCTCGTTGGTGACCACATAGATGCCCCCGTCCGCCTGAGGCACTGCTGAGCCCCCACTGAATTGTGGTTTTCTCCTAATCCTCCCCTGCCCTGTCAGGACTGGCGAAAGCCTCTTTGGAGGCCAGCACCCCCTTGGACAGACTGTCAGCAACTGACAGACCATCCATAAGAGAACACAATTATATACCCATAGTTGACATCAGAGTGTGATGTCAGTGCACCAGGTATTTTTAGCCACGAAAGGTGACATTTTCCAGAGGTCACAAACTTTCAGTGTAACAAGATGGGTAAGTTCTGGGGATCTAACATACAGCACGGTGACTATAGTTAACAACATGGTATTACATATACTTTGAAATTGCTAAGAGAATAGACCTTAAACGTTCTTGCCATCACAACAAAACGTTGTAACTATGACAGGTGATGGATGTGTTAACTAACCTTACTGTGGTAATCACTTTGCAATATACACATGCGTCAAATCCTCAAGTTGTCTACCTTAAACATATGCAACATTTTAGGTCAATTGTAATTTAATAAAGTTGAGGGAAAATGGGGACATTTTTCATAGCGGAATTAGGAACTGAACTCAGATTACTCTGTAAGAGTATGTTCTATCTTTGACCCTCTTGAAAATACTTGGAAAGCTGAAAACTGCTTCACCTAAAAATCTCTGGAGCACACTGGAAATGCATAGATTTGGAATCCAAATCTGAAAGTATTGACCAACTATCCTCTCTCTAGGTTCTGAAAGAGAAATCAAGCCAGCTTCTTGGACGATCACATTGCGAGGACTCAGCACTGCTGTATAAAAAGCCGTGTCGCAGTAAAGTAGGTCCTTTCTTAGAAATGGAACCGACAAAGCCTTTCATTTATTATTCATGGTGCCTTGTGCCCATGTCAACTCCTGATTAATAATTAAAATTAATCTCATTACAGAAGATTTCATTACAGGATAATTTAATTAAATGATGAATTGGCTCCCAGATGTTACCTTCTGTGCCATCTTTTAAATAATGCTGATGATGACACAGGGATTCGCTAGGTATCAGTTGGGTCTTAAGAAAGTGAATTATTTATAGGGCTCTGCCATTCTGCCAATAATAAATTGTATTGATCCCACATATGCACTATCTTTCTCCAAAGTCCCATTTTCCCAGGATTGCTGATATTTTCACAAAGTTTTTCAAGTCCATTGAAAAGTTAGGGCCACCATTTTGTCAGTCACAAGACTGTATCCATTTGGTAGAAATTTTAATCCACATAACTTATTCATTTTATAGGATAAGTATATAAAAGAGTCTCAGAATTAAAAACCTGAAATTTCAACTTGAATGAGAAGAACATATTAATCACTGTGAGGGCAAAAAGGGAGACGAATTATACAAAATAATCAAACAGTAGTAAGAATGAAACTTCAGAATTTTGTTTGATTTCTTTATATAAACGAGTAAAGAGTCTTACGACGTCAATGTGTTTTTTTTTTAATTTGCCATGAACCAATGTAAATCACAATTTTTAAGCACTTTCAGTTACCACATACTTCACTCTTATAAATACTGCTCTCACTGCACTCTGCACAAGATACACATCCTGACAGATCAACATAAGAAAACAATGAAACCCACTAAACTGGCCTTGCAGGGAATGAAAACACTTAAGAGACATTTCTTCACTTCCTTGCAAAAAATCTGGGCTTTTATATGAATGCCACAGTGTGTGACAAAATATAAGCCATTCCAAACACACATCAGCTAAACATACAGATTTAAAATATTCCTACTTGCTTTATCTTAAGGATTCGGATATAAAAAAGATACTTGTAGATTAAAATCTCAGTCTAAACTGTGGCTTTTATTTTTTATTTTTTCTCTAGCAGCGGTCAGATTTCTCTGAAATTGGAAATTATAAAAGCAAATTAGAAATATGACAGAATCTTCCCACATAAAGAAATGTATTGCTTCAGTACTTTAAAAAAAACAACTCACTGCAGTGAACTCAGGGTAGTTTCTAATTACAGAGTAATCAACTATATTACCAAGTCTTTCATATACTATATTCATTGGTTGATCAGCAATATAAGAAAGAGAATCACAGCATCTCAGAGGCTGGCGCTTATCTCGGAAGACATTTAGTCTACGTTCTATCTGATGTATGAATTCCTTAAACATCTAACAAAGAGACTATTGACATGAGTATCTGTTTTTATCTAGCTTCTTTTGTTTTCAGTCAGCCGATAGGGTTAGAAAGTCCTTACACAGGTCCTGTCGGAATCACTTGTGATTTTTTTCACTCTCTTTCTTCCCTTTTTCTCTCCTGCCCACTGCGCGTTTTTCATGCTGTGGGCAAGGTTCCAACTCTGGCCACACTGATCCATCTTCCTCGAATAGCTCTTGTTCTCTCCTTCGCATTCCAGGCTCCTTCTCTGCCGACTCATGTCTTTTCTCCTTTAGAGTTGATCCCAAACATGTCACTTCGGGATTCCCTGACATCGAGTCACCATTCACTTCCACAAAGAATACTTAATAGCCCTTACGTGGTCTGTACCATGCGATTTATATGCAGGTATATACTATACTATAATGGCAGGTCTTAAGCAAATAATACACAGAGAATTTGTGAGAAAACACCAGGCCTTCTGAGAAATAACAACTATTTAATTCTACTACCGTGAACTAGGAACAGATTTACAGCAAGACATTATGACTACACGTGCAATGTAAAACCAGCCATGAGCATACACAGTTCCCACAAAACTAAAGTAACAACTCAACCACGACTGGATGTTTCTGAGCTTTTTCTATTAATTGATCTTTGTGACTTGTTCTTTCAGAGAAGACAGGCTAAGGTTTCTCAAAACTATTCAAACAACTTTTTTTTTCTGTGCATTGGGAAAAATTATCATGTGACTTCCAATTGCTCAGTAAAATTTCGGCTCATTCCTGAGGGGGTTACGTTGCCATTTTTTGTATTCCTCGTTAGTGCCTGTAAAAATTTTGTAGTTACTCAATAGGTGTGGGCTGTAGCCTGGGAAGAGACTTGCTAGCACATAATAAGACTCTTAGGGTAGATATTATTTATATTGGGAGAACAGGCATGGGAAAAATAAGCTCAAAAACGTTTTAAAACTTTGGAGTTTGGATGGTATAAAAACAGCCCTAAGCATCAAGTCACAGTACAACAGAATTAACTGTCACCCCTCCAAGAAGTAGAAGAAATTTGCCGTTTGAAATTGTTTTTAAAGATTTAGACCAAAAAAGTGAAAGATACTTTGGAAACAGACCAAACCGAGAAATTTCCTTGCCCTCTGTTTGTGGAACTGTATTAAATCTCTTAAGTTTTTGAATTTGGAATATCAGATGAGGCTTTTACATCGACATCCATTTTTATCAGCTATATGCCTTCTGCAAACCTATAGATTTATCAAAGCAATTTATCTTCAAGGTCTTAAAATTCATCACTATCAGGTCTTGAGAAACAATTTTCACATATATATAAATGTATGTATATATACACATACATACATACACACACATATCTGGTATTTCTTACCTATTTCTCCATCCATATAAAATAGTAAGCTTTCTTTAATGAGTGACTATATTTTTAATATATTTATCAGGAGGGGAAACTTATAAACTAATTTTAAGTAAGTGACATACTGGAGATAGACTTTATGTCTATATTTTTAAAATTTCTCTCTAAAAAGAATCAGATTACGTAAGCCAGGCAGTTTTTCTCTTTATAGAATGCTGATGAGAGCTATCATTTAGTGAGTACTTGCTATGTGTTAGAAGATAACCTACACTTCTCTGAATAAATCCCTACAACCAATTTATGAAGTAGGTAATACCGCCCCCCGAATAGAGATAAGGACACTTAAACAAAGGTGGTTTAATTAATTTGCCCACAGTCATACAGCTAGTAAACAGTGGAGCAAGGATTGAAATCCATGTCTCTCTGACTCCAAGTATTAATAATAACAACGTTTTTAAAGGTTCTCAGAGCCCTGCATGTTATTAGTCTCATTTAATCCTTACATAACTAACGCTGTGAAGTTGGTTACTCTTAAAAGAACTATTTTAAGAATGAGATATCTAGGCACAGAGAGATAAAGTAACCTCCCACCACCAAGGTGCAGAACTGGGCTATAACGTCAGACAGTCCAACTCCATGGTATTTGTCCTTTATCACAAAGGGTTACGTTGGTTCTGTAAACGACCGTGACCTTTATTATAAGTCTACCAGCTCGAACCATATGTCAGTAACACTAACCAGTTGGAAGTGTCTAGGGATTTTTTCCCATTTCCCACCCCATCCAACCTGTCACCTGGACAATGTCAGCGCCCTTCTAACTGGTCTTTAGACATCTAGGTTTTTTTTCACTCTCCAGTCCACGCCCATATGAAACAGTCTCTATAGACTGATTTTGTCATAAAATAGTTAGTATGACTCAATATCTTTTCCTAGCAATTTTCCGATATACACTGTAAAGAATCGCTAGTCTCTGGTATACACCCACTTACTGAACTGGGTCACGTACTATGACCCTAGAATTATAAAAGACAATTTAGAAGCGGAAACCCCCCTAGTACACTGCTATGGCTGAGGGGGCGGTGGGAAGCCTTCTTTTTATCTCTCGTGAATGTCCCCGTGCTGCTCTCTGTGTACCATGACCAACATGGAAGCCCACTGATCTTTTCTCCAGTGTTAATTGATTTATAATATATTTGAGCCCCAATATTGCGGGCCCTTGAAAAATGTCTCTTAAGATCAGTACGTATACGTCATATTTGTGCTTAATCAGCAATGACTTTACAATGTAAGGATATGAACTAAAAATTAAATTTTGTATCACTACCCTGAGAAGCAACCTAATCTCTGCTTGGTCATAACTCATGCAGGGCCAACAGTGAGGCATGAGTCTTCAGCAACAGGTGCCACAAAGAGGTCAAGAAACAGGGAACATGGGAGCCAACAAGAAAGCCCCAAGAGGCTTGGTTCAGGCAGGGCGCTGAGAGCCCACAAAGTCTAAATGACAGAACCGGACAGAATCACAGGAGCCCAGGATGCCACCAGTCCCTAAAGAACACAGGAAGGCAACAGAGGGCCAGCCACCCGCTAAGAGCACCACTTCAGCTACAGCAAAGGTATAAGGAAGATAACGCAGAACTCTGGAGAAAAGTCAATCACCCGGTCCAGTCAAGCCGGCTAGGACCTGTCTCAGCAGAGCAAGAGGGTCTGTGAACATGAGGAAGGAGCAGTCCCACAGCTGTACAGCCCTGCCTGGTGTTTACCCAGTCCTACCAGCACCAGTCCCAGCAGTCAAACCCATTCCACTCATGCCAGCTCAAGGGCGCGAGGTCCCCAGCACATGTCAAGTTCTAGTCAAGACTGGCTCTGGAACCAGGCTGCTCTGAGCATCACTGCCTCCACATGTGAGGGAGCAGGAAAGAAGGGCACAGGCTGCATCCCTCCTCCCAAATCCAAACCTGCAAAGAAGGATGGAAATCCCCTCGGAAGAGAGCCTCAAAGCATAAAAGGCAAATAGAAACACAAAAGAGGAACTTGTAGATACAGCATTGTACCAGGTAGGTAACGACAGAGAAGGTTCCCTTTAGCACTTGGGAAAAGCTAATAGCTGTGGGAGAGAGTGTGGAGAAAGTGTGGGAGCTTTGAGGTCAACAAACTACATCCGGTTTTCCTACAGCTGACTTAACGTAGAAAGTCAACTACCACATTGATTCCTTTACCCGTTGACTGTGGCTTCTTTCTTGCTACAATGCCAGCACTGGGTAATTGCAACTGGGGCCATAAGGCCACAAAGCCTAAAACATTTACTATCTGGCCCTTTATACGAAAAGTCTGCTGACCCCTGCCTTCGGGAAATCTCAGTCTTTCCAGATGCAAATATATACATGGAAATAAGCACGAACAGTGAAAATTTAGAATTGTAAGATTTGAAGAACATAAAAATATCAGATAATCTCCACAGCTAACCCACACTAACCAGATGAATCACTCAGATGTGGATATAAACAATCAGGATTCTGATATTAACAAAATGGTCCAAATCAATAAGCTGGGCTATTTCAGTTCTACCTCCCTCTCTCTCTATGTATGCTTGTTTTTTCTCCACTATATCAATGCATTTACCTTCCACTAGGTTATATGGGTTCTTCCTTCTTAGGATAATCACCATTTTCTATACAGATCCCACTCATTCCTGCCTAAACAGACATGCTGCATGGATCCATTCTGCCCATTTTCTGAATGGCCACTTGGTTGCCATAATGAATACTTTACCTAGTGAGCTAACCTGGCATCCTACAAATATGCCAGCTGCCTTTCAGAGATTAGACTGCCTCTGTCAAAACAATTATTGAAAGATGCTCTCTAACTTTCCAGGAAAAAGTAACAAAACTTAAAAGAAGGGACTGTATTTATTATTATTTTTTTAATATTAGCTTATTCCCTAATTTTAAAAAAATGTTCTTTTTAATTCATTATCATTATTAAGATCCATATTCAAGAAAGTTCATGCAATGCCTCATTCAACAAATATTTACTGAGGACCTACTATGCACCCTAAGCTGTCCTGAGCACCAGTTTTGGACCAAGGAATAACCGGGACTCGTTTTCTATCTTTGCACTTTTACAGAGATCCTTTATTTTCCCAACATTTCAGACACATAGTGGGAGGAGTTTTATATATTTCTTTCACATACAAAGAAAAAACAATTCATGAAACCAAAACAGTAGCTTCTGTTATATATTCCATAAGAAACACTTCTAAAATTGAATACTTGAAAACAGAAAGGCAGTGAACCAAGTATTCTATGACACTAGTCTCTCTCTCTCTCTCTTTTTCTCTCACACACACACAAACACACGCAAAACCCACAGAATTTTAAGATCTTCAAAGACTTAAAATTTCTTGTTTCCTTCAAAATTACAGAAGCTGAAATGTTACTGTAAATAAAACTTCTAACTACAGACACTTTTCAAAATTATTTTGGGGTGGTAGAATATAAAAGAAATTTTTGGTCACATAAAGAGATGTACCGTATAATAATTAATGCACTTTCCAAATTTAATAATTTTAACTATATTTCTAATCTCAAGCTACAGAAAGACAGTTTTGACAGCAGTGAAGGAGGTGCTATATGCATTATAAATGAACTGGTATCCAGCTTACAAATTGTCTTTCAAAACAACTCGATTTTTGGGTTGATTTTCTTTTTTTTAAATTTTTTAATGTTTATTTATTTTTGAGAGAGAGAGACAGAGACAGTGTACAAGTGGAGGAGGGGCAGAGAGAAAGAGGGAGACACAGAATCCAAAGCAGGTTCTGGGCTCTGAGCTGTCTGCACAGAGCCCGACACAGGGCTCAAACTCACAAACTATGAGATCATGACCTGAGCTAAAGTTGGATGCTTAACCAACTGAGCCACCCAGGTCCCCCGAGAGGTTGATTTTCAAAAGAAGAAGGAAATGACTTTAAAAATATTTGAAATTATACAAACGGCGGTGGCAATTTAAAAAGATAATAATGGAGGATGAGTTTTAATACATAAAAGTTCTTATATTATATGAGAAACAAGAGTGGCCACTCAGATATCCAGATACTGTATCATGTAGCTTCTTATGGATCTGAATTAAAAACCTTGTGTTTGTGCCACCTCTGCCTTATAACCTGAGGGGAGACTACTAAGCATTTTAATGTTCCGGAAACAATTGTGGTGATTCCTTTATTATTTTTGTCTACATTAGTATATAAAACCTAAGTAACTGGAAAGCAAAATTTTAAAGGTTTTGACCTTTTAATATTCACTTTTATTCCTTTCTCTCCTCCCTTTCCATACACACACACACACACACACACACACACACAGGCATATGCACACATGCACATAATAATCCCTGCTTCCTTTAGAACCACATTATCAACTATTAAGTTATCACATACATGCAAGAAAAATACATTTATTCTATGCTATTTGGTGATACTAATACTTCTAATTTTAGTATGAAATAAAAGCATTATGTTTGGAGTTTTTATTTGTTCCTATTAACCAAAGTTTACACTCGTTCTCAGTCTTTAATTCAGATTAAAATATCAACAAATTGCATCTTGTAAAAAATTTGAGAGACCAGTAGCAGGACCTTTTCACTTTTGTTGAAATTCAAACTCAGAAACCGAGGTAACACTGCAGTTCGGTGTCTCAGAGCTCCTCTTGGGGCCACTTTAATTCTTAATGTCTTAATTACTTGCACTTATTAAATAATTGAAAGTCTCTAACAAACAAAAGATGAGATGACTGACTCTCCTTCTATCTGACCAATATGATGGTATGCGCTTAGTCTAAAAAGAGAAATCCAGCATTTGTTGAAAAATGTTGAAAAAATTGTAAAGCCTGTATTCATCATGGGTTTTTGATCCTTACACACACACACACACACACACACACACACACACACACACACACACACAGAGGTTGGTACTGATATGTATGCAGAGATATAGATTTATAAAACAAAAATGATTTTTTTCCTGAGAACCTGAGAATACTTATATTTAGAAACAATCACTAGAATCACAGGCCCTCAAAGATAGCATGTTAATTACAAATCATTTTGTCCTATTTCACCCGTAGCAAGCACATTATAGTACACAGGTGAATTCTATAATAACACAGAAACTCTAAACTGCGAGTGCTGCTGGCCTGAATTAACATTCTGGATATTGGTTCCTCCAGTATTTGTGATGCATAGTGTTCCTGAATTTCTCTTACATATATGTATTTACAAGATTCGCTGGCAATCATAGCTTAATGGTCAAGATATGGTCTCACTTTACAATGAGTCCAAAAGTGAGTCCAATTATACCTCCGAGTCGGCTCCTACTACTGATACTCCTGTGTCTGTTCCTTGGAAAATTAGGCTCAACCATCATGAAATGCAGTATTATAAATATCTTAAAAAGGGAATGGTGAATATTTGTTAAACAAATTAATGAACAAAATAAACTTCGGATTTATTCATGCACCATAGCGTCTTCTCAACAGCCCTGTGTTCAAAGTCTACTGGCCTTTGTATTTATATGCTCATCATGTATTTCTTGTAGGAAAATTCATCTTGTAATTCTGGGCAGAGCACAGATGTCAAAGGAAAGATGAGCTATGATACTGAGTCACAAATATCTATATATAAAAATTAAAGGGTAATAGTCTTTTAGAGCACAATGATTATACAATTTTGCTTTCTGGTAATGGGCTTGACTTGCTTACTGTCCTATATAACTACTGACAGTGCCTAATTTCACTCTCAAAACTGTCTCAGTTTAAATAATAAATGACATAGCTGCTCAATCTAAACAACCAATGCTCAACTTTTTCTTTGTCTCAGTAATTATTCCCTGAGGTTGGTCTCAACTTCCAATCAAGATGCTTCCACACATTGAATCACTGATATACCCTCTATGGCTCAAAATCCATGGCAATAATAAACATAATAAGAAAATAGAAAGTCACAAAGCTATCACTGAGATTTTTTTTTTAAACGTTAGGATGTTTAGGCAAGAAATGGAAAATTTGTAAGGGAAACAGGAACCATGGATCTATTGGCTTCTATGTCCAGGTAAGAATTTGGCTCCTGAAGAACACAGGCTTAGAAGTGGGAAACACTTTTGCTGAAATTCTTCAACTCAAAATGAGCCCTCATACCAAAATTCCAGAACATATTTTAAAAAACCCTAATCCCAAAAAACGCCACCAATTTGAACACTGTTTCTCCATATGAAATTACTTTTATGGAAATAAATTTAGAATTATCAAATAGACAAATAAGGGAAAAGGTCCTTTTCCTCCTCCCTCAAAAATGTAACGTTTTCCAACAACAACTGACAGAAATTTTAAAGAACAAGAGATATAAATGGTACAGATTTAAAATACTGAAAAGGAAATTAAAAACAGTTTAAATAAATGGACACTGAAGAACTACTTGGGAGGCTCTACTATCTACCTGATAGGAGTTATAGAAAAAAAAAGAGCTTATAAATATCTTTTATAGATAAAAATATGTACATGACAGATAAGATCACCATTATAGATAACAAACATTTGGAGCTACAAAAGTTAAGAATTTTCATAAAGTTGTATAATCCCTCAGCTCAATAATTTACTCTGAGTATCATGTAGGATAAATAAAGTGAAATCTGTACCTACATACAAACTAATATGTTTAATGAATGTAAACAATGAACTCCCTATTCAAAGACAGGAATTATGAGAGCTATCTAAAAATTTAAAACTCCAGTGTATTATGCTTGGAAGGGACATCCCTGAAAAAAACATGCAAAACAATTGTTTTTAAAATAAGAACATGGGGTGGGGGTGGAGGTGGGGGTGCCTGGGTGGCTCAGTAGGTTCAGCATCTGCCTCTTGATTTCAGCTCAGGGATGATCTCATTGTTTGTGGGATCGAGTCCCGCATCAGGCTCTATGCTGACAGCTCAGAGCCTTCTTGGGATTCTCTCTTTCCCTCTCCCTCTGCCCTTCCCCTATACACATGCATATGTGCATGCATTCTCTCTCTCTGTCTCTCTCAAAATAAATAAATAAATAAATAAACAAATAAATAAATAAATAACATTTAAAAAATAAATAAATAAGGGGCACCAAGGTGGCTCAGTTGGTTAAGTGGCAGACTCTTGATTTCGGCTCAGGTCACGATCTCACAGATCGTGGGATTGAGCCCTTATGTCAGGCTCTGGGCTGACAGTGTGGACCCTACTTGGGATTCTATCTCTCCCTCTCTTTCTGCCCCTCCCCTGCTCATGCGCTCTCTCTCTCAAAATAAATTGATAAACATTAAATAAATAAATGAAATAATAACATGGAGATTGAAGTAGGAATATTCAACAAATACTAACCAGAAGAAATCTGGTACAGCAATGTTGATAAGAAAAAAATAAAGCTTAAGTCAAAAAAAAGCACTAACTAGAGTATAAAGGGACATTGTCCAGGAGCAAAAAAATTCACCAAGAAAACACAATAATTATGAACTTGAATGCACAAGCAGCATAATCTCAAAATATACAAAGTAAAAACTGACATGAATCACTATACTTTACACCTGAAGCTAATCTAACACTGTAGATGAACTACAATGGAATAAAAATAATTTAAAAACTCACACAACATGGAGAAAAAAAAAGTGACAGAGTTACAATGTAAAAAAAGAACAACAACACATGCACAATCTTAAAGGGAGATTTGTATTCATCTAGTTTCAGGCCAACTGGTTATATCCAAATTCTGGTTGCTAAATCTAAGCCTTCTAGAAGCACTATCCCCTACTTGTTTCTGTTCTGAAGTTCTCCACCTCTTAACAAATATGACCAAGTGGGTATCCTCAAAGATTAAAGCAAAGCCCTGAGGACCAAGAATCCCCGACCACCACGAGCTGTGAAGACGGGCTTCCTGGGTGTCACCCTTGGTAGGGAAGATGAAAGACAGGAAGAGGGGCAGGGGTTTATTTTGCACTGGACTTCCTCAGAAGGAGGGCTAACTAGGCAGAAAAACAACACCCTTGGAGCTGCTGCTGCCAAGTGTGGGAAGGGAAAACGCTGTAAATGTGGCCTCCTGGACATAGATTCCCTGTGCAGACACAGCTCTGCAGATCCATCCAGACTTTAGAAAAATGGTATTTCGTGCTCAGATGATCCCATTAATAGAGTGTTGACTGCACACAAATGAATAGTGCCAAGGGCAGTGAAAGAAGAAACTAGAAAGTGTCGTCCAGGACTTACAGGGAAACCTGAATTTAGAAAAATTTAGAAAAAAATGAGAGTGATGATGTCAACATAAGTGTGAGCGACATCTGTCAGTGGTACCTCCAGTGGTACAGGCCGTGTTCAGGTATTCTGGATGTTTCAAAGGGTACTGAAAGCTGCTGAAGTCACTAAATGAGTTCAGGGGACCCTGGATGGTAAAAAAAAAAAAGTCTGTTTACTTTTTGAACTAGAAAAATGTGGACAGCAGAATGGAAAGAGCATCTGGAAATAGAACCAAGTGCAAGTTGAATCTTGTGGGAAGGACAGAGAAGGCATGAAGAGGAATACGCAGATAACCACAGGAACTAGTGTGTGAAAATAACTAGTCCCAGCAATGAGAACGACATTAGTTTTTGCTTACCTCCACAGACAACCAGTTTTCCTTCACGGTTTATCCATTGGCAGAAAAACCATTACATTACACTCAGCATTCACCATTGCCCATTCAGCTCTAAAATTCGTTTTTATTATTTTTTTAATGTTTATTTATTTTTGAGAGAGACAGAGAGACAGAACATGAGTAGGGGAGAAGCTGAGAGAGAGTGAGACACAGAATCAGAAGCAGGCTCCAGGCTCTGAGCTGTCAGCACAGAGCCCGACGTGGGGCTTGAACTCACGAACCGTGCGATGGTGACCTGAGCTGAAGTCGGATGCTCAACCGACTGAGTGACCCAGGCACCCCTAAAATTCTGTTTTTAAATCTGGGGTACTTCCTCTCGTATGTTTCCCCTGTAGTTCTATCCTCAGGGGAGCTGGCAAACAAGAACCAGCCGCACCCACCGAAGGGTCCAACACCTATACAAATGAGATACTTCAACTGTTCACAAATTGTCATGCTGCAGAAAAAAAAAAAAAAAAAACTGTTCAACTGAATAAGCAGATGCTAAGAAACAAAGCACTGGTGCATCATCCTTCCAAAATGTAGATCTACAAATACAAGTAGTCTATAAAAGTCAGTTTATCATCAAAACTGCACGAAAACAAGCGAGTTTCATTCTGTGGTCACACTTGTATAAGAGATAGATGACGTATGCATGGATGAATGGACAGATGGATGGCCAAGGAGATGATGGGAGGGTGAAACTAGGATGGTTATATAAAAACTGAGATGGTTACACACCAAACTATTACGTTGCTATCACTGAAAATACTGTTCTCTTTTATGTCCTATACTTAAGAGAAATGTGACTACAGAATACTAAATGCGTACTAATTTATTTTGTTGTTGTCGTTGGCCCACAAGTAACTTTTATTAAACAAATACAGTGGTGGCGTTTTCGATTATAGTCAATGAACACCGAAGGGGAGGCAGTGAATAGCCCTCCCCTTATGAATCACCCACAGTCTCTCTGTAGACACTCTTTTCACGAAAGGGTGACGTGAACAACCGCTAGGTCCTTCCCAAGCACTTTTTAAAATAACTTATTTCATGAACTGGCTCCAAATGGGGCTTTCAGGCAGTAGTATGTTGATAAATGTTATCAGTCAGTTATCATTTGTAGGCCTCACCCCTGAATATGTACTAACTTATGTTATTTTTATGTTCGTTAATTTAAGCACATCTATTCTAAATAGTGGTGCAACGATAACACACATAAACTTAGAATCCTATGAAGGTAGAATCATTCCAACGTAAAACCAAAGGAGGAGAACAGAAATACACTGGTATTATTAGTACATATGCAAATTGTCAAGGATAAAATCATCATCTCTTTGGTCTCAACGCCTGCCCAGAATCGGTGACTGCATCTGTTACGGTAAACTCAATACGGACACTGCTTGCCTGGCAGCTAAATTAATCTCCAGCCATCGACCTGTGTGGGGTAACAATAACAACACTGCTCAAATCAAGCTGAGCTGCTCTGGAGCATCAGAAAGTTCTGCAGACACTTGTTATTTGGCAGTTACAGGTGTGTGCCATTAGCCATTGAAATGAGCTGCCTGCAAATATCTCTATTTCTTGAAGTCCAAGAGCCTTTGACCTCTTGACATTTCAAGAGAACGAGTGGAGCTTTACGGTGGTAACATTCACCTGGGTAGCCTGTGGCCCTCTAACCTCCATTTCTGTCTTTGTCACTTTCTTTCTTGTTCCATAATGAACAAAGAATTTAGACGAGGCCCCAGTGGTCCAAAGCGATTGACACAAGCCAAAAGAAAATGCCGTAAAGCCACCAGGACCCAGGGGACCAGAGGGCCTGAATGTTGCACAGAGACCAAGGTCATCAAGAGGCAATTAGGCAGTGGTCAGAACGTTAGCTCTCACTGACAGGTACCTTGAACAAATATATATACATAGGACAGAGGAAGGCAGTGTCAGCCAGATCAAAATAGTGAATTGAGAGGAAAATATTGAGACAGATACTCTATGTATCTGTTGGTGTGGGATGACTGACAGGCAAAACACAACACTAATGAATAGCCATATATAAGTAAGGAGGGGCCAAAGAAGGGTAGAGGAGAACATCAATGGAAAGAAGTACAGAAGAATAAGGTAGTGATGGAATTAGTAGGCTAAAATAATATTTCAGTTAAACATTTGAGTATGAATTTTGTAAATTATCAAATTCTCTTTAAAAAAAAAAAAAAAGCACTTCTCAACATCTCCTGAAAAAGAAGGACAGGACCCAGGACAGTCTGCTCTAGTCGATTTGCCTTAAGTAACTACTCAGGCTAAAACCTGTTTAAGTAGCTAATCAGAGAACACTATTGGTTGTAACCACACACTCAAGGCTACAAGATTTCTACCTTGGGGCCTACAATCATACGTGGTAGAGACATTGTACCTACGAACTTAAGGAAACAAACTAACACAGCTCATTTTTTATGTGTTCATCTATGCACCTTGTAATAGGAAAGAAATCACTACATTAGCTTTCATCAATTCACTACTTGGTGAGAAAAAAAAGTAAAGCTGCCAGGCTGACCTTTCCACTGACACTTTCGAAAAACGCTCTGTTGCTGCTGACTTTACATCTCTCCCCCTTTCTGAGAAATTACCACACGATGGCTGCCGCTTCTTCCCAGTATGAACTTCTATTCGGAGATGCAAAATGCTTTTTTAGTAATACAAATCTTAGCAGTGGACAAAAGAAAAATACTTTTTAAATGAATTAAGGTAAGAACCTATATACTTCCAGGGCACCTGGATGGCTCAGTCAGTTAAGCATCCGACTTCAGCTCAGGTCATGATCTTGAGGTTTGTGAGTTGGAACCCTGTGTCGGGCTCTGTGCTGACAGCTCAGATCCTGGGGCCTGCTTAGGCTTCTGTGTCTCCCTCTCTCTCTCTGCCCCTCCCCTGTTCGCTCTCTTTCTCTCTCAAAAATAAATAAACATTTAAAAAAAAATGTTTTAAAAGAACCTATATACTTCTTGATCATTACTGGAAAGTTCATGTTTCACCATAATTCAATCCCACAAACTTCACATTTGTGGCAAGACATAGTTTAAATTTTGACTTCTATTTAAAGGCCCTAAGAATGTGCTTCCATCGCACTAACTGCTTCTGTGCCTGACACGTAGGCACCTTTCCTATCTTTCCACCTTTCCATCAGGGGCATGTACCTCCTCAATCTTCTTCACCATTTGTTGAGAATTTTCAGCGGAGTAATCGCTAACCAAACCTCACAAAAAGACAGCTTTTTCCTTCTTGCTCAATAATTTCCCACAAAATTATTTTTCATATAATTTTCTCAGGCCGCCCGGTGGCTCAGCTGGTTGAGTGTCTGACTCCAGATTTTGACTCTTTAATTTTTTTAGTGCTTATTTATTTTTAAGAGAGAGAGAGTACATGAGTGCACGCGAGGGAGAGCATGGGGGGTCGGGGAGAGGCAGGGAAAGAGGGAGAGAGAAGATTGGAAGCAGGCTCTGTGCTGACAGCAGAGCGCCTGGTGCGGGGCTCAAACTCACAAACCATGAGATCATGACCTGAGCTGAAGTCAGACGCATAACCAACTGAGCCACCTAGGCACTCCTTGACTTCAACTCTTGATTTCATCCCAGGGTCGTGGGATCAAGCCCCACATCAGGCTTTATGCTGACAGTGCAGGGGTCTGCGTGGGATTCTCTCTTTCCTTCTCTCTCTGCCCCTCCTCCATGCGCACACACTCTCTCTCAAAATAAATAAATTAAAAACAAATAAATAAATATAATTTTCTCAAGTAAAAATTGTAGTTTACTTACGATTAAAGAAATTTCACCTTAAGGTCGAAATCCCCGTACAAGAAATGTCTTCACCTTTCCAAGAACACACTTAGTTTTAACACCAGATGGGTTTCCAAAAGCACGAGGAAAGTAATGTACTTACGAAACCCCAGATGTTGTGGTTGCCATCCTGAGTAATATCTGTGGCCTCCCCCAAGTATACAGCTGTGCTGCCCACGTGTGATCCAGTGGCCTGAAAGCTGAAAGTCTGTGTCATTTCAGTAACCACAGCTCTTTATGGTCGAAGAGACTCCATTAACCATGTCTCATCTTTTCCATGCGGGTGGCTTACCCCTCAGTGTAAGCGTGTCCTTTTCATTGAGAGGTACTGGGCAAAAACAAAGGTTTATATAGAATGTTCTCTTGAAGATGAACTAGAAAATCAGCCCGCACCCGAAACTGCACACCCATATTAGATAAGCAGAGACAATGAGGTGATCTCTGAAACTGGTTCGTAACAGATTCCAATTTCACCTGGATATTCCAACTGAATTGGAGTTCCCCTCAGTAACCCCTCAAGGGAGAGAGCTACACATTACTTTAGGTTACCATATAAAATGTGTTATGGCCTCAAAATGTTTTAACAGCTAAAGACGATGAAGTAAAATCAAAGTTAAAATTATGTCTAATATTAGCTTTTGATTAATGGTTGTAATATTGCCATGTTAACTAAATTTTAGTTGAGATATATGGCTTGAGAAGCAAAATACTTTCATGCAGAAAGCAAGTTGTATCCATGTGCGCAGAAGACAGACATGTAAGACAATTAATCCGTTCAATAAAGTAGAAAAATAAAAATAAATCTGTATGTATATGTACATTTTCACATAGTTTACTCTCAGAATAGTTAACTTTTCGTGATTTACACTAAGGGAAATAAGCCATGCATGGTTAATCTTTTTAAATTTTTTTTAATGTTTATTTATTTTTGATAGAGCATGAGCAAGGGAGGAGTAGAGAGAGAAGAAGACAGAGAGAGAGGGAGACATAGAATCCAAAGCAGGCTTCAGGCTCCGAGCTGTCAGCACAGAGCTCGATGTGGGGCTCAAACTCACAGACCGTGAGATCATGACCTGAGCTGAAGTCAGACACTCAACTGACTGAGCCACCCAGGCGCCCCAATGCATGGTTAATCTTAGAAGTATTTAACCATGAGATGTTTTTGATTATTGTTTTATAAATTAAAACTGATCTTTAGGTTTCATTTAAGTATTTATTTATTTGTTTGTTTTAATTTTTAACATTTATTTATCTTTGAGAGACAGAGACACACAGTGCAAGCTGGGGAGGAGCAGAGAGGGAGACACAGAATCCAAAGCAGGCTCCAGGCTCCGAGCTGTCAGCACAGAGCCCAGCGTGGGGCTCGAACCCACAAACAGCGAGATTATGCCCGGAGCCGGAGTCAGATGCTCAACCGACTGAGCCACCCAGGCGCCCCTAAGTACATATTTAAACAGTCTTTCTAAATCAACAAAAGGGAAATTAATGGTGAAAGCTGAAAATGGTACAGTAAGTTTTGCAGAAGTTAACAGGCTTTGTGTGCAATACACAAGTTTCTATGTACAAATATATAGTCACACATAAGCACATACTGTGCTACTCAGTGTTCCCACCTATGTTTCTCTTCTAGCATAGCATTGAATTGCTAGTACTCAACTTATCTTTCCAGTTTTGAATGCAACTGGAGAGTCATAAGTAGTTTCTATCAGATGAATGATTTGGCCACATTTGCATTCTCATGTTTCTTATAACCACATGTGCCTCCACTGATAGCTTTCTTCAGATACTAACACAGAAGCTACAAACTTTCTACAACTTATTTTTTTATATATATAGCCGCACCTTTAAAAATGTAGCTTTATATTAGGAGTTAGCCATTTTCAATTCCTTTAGAGGCATTTTGAACAGATGAACAGTTAGCATTCTAACCAAAATCAACACACAGCTTTCCTCATAACACATCAGAAAGATCCTCATAGAAAGGCAGAGATAACTCATATACATTCTCTAACATGATTCCTCCGTAGTTGGCTTAAACATAACAATAAAAGGAATGAAGGTGATGGAAAACAAAGTCCCAATTTAACAACTGTATAAAGAAAAGAAGCCAGAGGGTTATAGCAGATATTTGCATAACAAAGAATAAAAAAGGGAGTGCACAAAAGTAAAATAAAAGTAAATTACATAAACTATGTAGACTCAAATGTGATCTGTACAGCTGGATCTCGGTGACCAAATTTTAATGACAAACAGGTAAGCAAGTAAAATAAGTAAATTTCTTTATCGGAGTAGCAACAATTAATCTCACACAGATTTTATATTTCATTAAGTTAACTAATCATCATTTAAGTCTACAATCTCCTAGAAAACATACTGTAGATCAACTGCGGTAGGGAGACAAAATTAAAAAGGGAGGGCTCTTCAAGCTAAATGTTTGGTCGTTTTTGGTTTTTGTTTTTTTGTTTTTTTTTTTGTTTTTGAAGGAAAGGCAATATATGTTAAATATGAATCCGAGTGGGAAGCACATAATGTGCCTAGATCCTCAACCTCCACCTATCCGATAACTTTTTCTAGGCAATGGGCACAGGAGACACAGGCAGATAGCCATTTCTCATTCCCAGTGAAGGGGATATGCCTGGCCTCGGGAAAATTTGCCTTCTTCAAAGGGAGAGAGACAATGTATTCTCATCCTGAAAGAAAGGATGCATCTGCTTCTCCCTAAAACAAAATAGAACCAATAAAGCTCTCCCACGCCCACATAAACTCACGCCAACATATTTATAAACACCACACATACTGACACATATTATGAATCCAATATGTAAACTCTATCCTTTAAGAAGTAACGAAATGAATGTAAACAGACGTGAGCTTTGAGAGAGGCTTTAAAGCAAGAAAACCTAGCCGATGAAAAATATGAAAATAAATACAGAAGAATATGAGTAATCTTAGAGAGACTGGGTACCTCTGTACTTAATCCTAAACCCCTCATCCCCTAAGGGAATAGAAGTAAATCTAGGAGGGCATATTTGTGGACTCAGTGCTATCGGGGAATGGAAGAAAGTCCTACTCCGAAAGTGAAATATATAGCCCAAGATGGAAAGACTAGTTAAAGAGAAAAATAAATGAGGACGAGGATATGAAAGAAACGCGACAGGAAGATATATTTAATAGAGGCGGAAAAAAGAAGATGAAAGCAAAGAAGCAAAGAGGATGAGCTGGTGTGCCACAGCTTGCTTTGAGTGAATATGAAGAGCTGAGCAAAGGCTATGGATACGCTTAGAAAGGATATGGAAGTGACAGTCCAGCTGGAGAATGTCTAGAAATGAATATTGAGGAATACAGGAAAATATCTGAGTAACAGTAGCAACAGTAATCTGTACGTAGCTAGGCAGGCAGACAGACAGATACAGATACAAATGGATATACAGATATAAATTGACAGACGAATCAATTTATAGTTTGTACTTTCACTATTACATTTGGTTCTCACCACGAGTTCAGTATTTTTATTATGCCTGTTTTTTTTTTAATTTATTTTTAATGTTTATTTAGTTTTGAGAGAGAGAGAGAGCGCAAGAAGGGGAGGGGCAGAGAGAGAGGGAGACACAGAATCCGAAGCAGGCAGAGCCTGACGCGGGGCTCGAACTCACAAACCATGAGATCATGACCTGAGCTGAAGTTGGACACTCAACTGACTGAGCCACCCAAGTGCGCCTATTATGTCTGTTTTACAAATAAATGAGGAATCTCCAAGTCAGAAGATTAAGTGATTTGTCTAAGGTAGGTTGGTGCCTATCTGTCTGTCTGTCCCCCACCCACCTATCCCCCATGCAGCAACTTAGTGGTACCACCACTGGGACTTGAACTTAGGTCTCTGTGTTTGCCGATATCCACCCAAGCACTCAACTAAAAACCTATTAAGTCCTTCCTTTTCCTCACCCTTCCTACATTTAAACTATTAGATAATCCTTAAATAAGACCCACGACAGTCTGCAGAAATGGTCACATGTTAGGTCCTCCAGCCATGGTCCACCTCTGCTACTACAGGCTTTTGACATACTCGTCTGTTTTTCTGGAAAACTTTCCCCCTACACCTCTTTACCCTTCCTCACTCACACAAACACCCCAATCTGCCACTCAAGATAACTCCTACTTATAACCTCAATCATGGCTGCCTCAGAAAGACTGCGCTGTCGCACGTTTTCAGAAAACCATGAACCCATTCTCCACAGCATTTCGCATCAGCGTTGTATTTCTACAGGTGTTGTCGCATGTGACTATTTGATCAATATTTACCCTACCACTAGAGAGTAAAGTCCCATGCATACAGGTCCACACACGTTACTTTTATTTTCCTCTCTCATTTATATATTTTTATACATTAACTGATTGCCAACTATGTCCCCAGTACCCAGCACAGCGCCTGCATTGTATGCAAGTCTTATAAATGTTCCTGAACGAAGATGAATGTCTCCATTGGGTTTACATTCTAGAGGGGGAACAGACAAGGCTAAGAGGACACGGTAAGAAGTTTGGATCTTTAGCTGAGTGCAGTGGGAAATTACTAAAGGACGTTGGGGGTGAGGGGGATATGATCTAATTTTAAGTTTAAAACATTTACTCCTGCCGTTGTATAAAGAATAGGCAAACACAGGAAAGAGGGGAAGGAAGGAATACTTGCTAGAAGCAACTGCAACGGCCCAGGAGGAATCATCACAGCCCGGCAGGTGCAAATGAGGCAGCAACCAAACTAGGAAGTTGTGAAAAGACTGTGCACATAATAATGGTGAGGAAATGGCTAGGCCTTGAAAATGGTAATGAACTGCATGTGGGGAATGAGCAAGCAGAAAACAGGAAAACTGAGTTTTAGATCTGAGGTACTCAAAAGGCAACTGAACACTGGAAGTTCAAAAATGAGTATAGAAAAACAAAAAGTCTGAGCTCTTAATGACAGAGTCTCCAAAGATTCTCAGTAAAGGAAATTCTGAAATATATCATCCTATAGGAATCTAATGTAAAGATTTCAAAGATAAAAATTGCAGCTGTTGCCCACAAAATTAAAGGCAGCCATAGGGTTTTTAAATTACCGGAACGCTTTCATATTCAAGAATCTATCTGCGGGGGGGCGCCTGGGTGGCTCAGTCAGTTAAGCATCCAACTTCAGCTCAGGTCATGATCTCGCGGTCTGTGAGTTTGAGCCCCGCGATGGGCTCTGTGCTGACAGTTCAGAGCCTGGAACCTGCTTCGGATTCTATGTCTACCTCTCTCTCTGCCCCTCCCCTGCTAGCTCTCTCTCTCTCTCTCCCCCTCTCTCAAAAATAAATAAACATTAAAAAAATTTAAAACAAAGACTCTGTTTTTGGATTTTGAATCTGGCTCAACTCCAGGCTTCTAATTCACAAGATTTTGTTATAATCTGTGATTGTTTCACATCTCTTTTCCCGGGCTTTCCAGGTTTCTTTTTCCTCAGAACTCCTTGTAAATATATTTACAAGTCACTAGTCTTGAAATCAATAGAAATACTGTTAACTAAATCTTAGTATCACATCTAAGTTCGGAAGTCCTCAGAAAACCTGATAACCATTTTCCACGTCAACTACATGGTACTTTTTTGCTTTACAATGACAATTAGTGGTTCACTCAAAGTTGGAAAAAAAATACCACAATTCAAACAAACCAAATTTATTTCCTAGTATACTGTATTAAAATTATGTCTAACAACTAACGGACGGGGGGGGGGGCATGAGATACAAATAACATACCGATAGGAGGAAATTAGAATTATTATTCACCATCAGAAATATATATTTCTAGACAGTTAAGCTGTTTTCAAGTCAGACTCAGACAACAGATATATAGTCGAGAAATAACAAGGCACTAAAATCCCTGTTTGCCCATAAATATTCTGCTACGGCAAAAGCCTTTTCCCTTCTGGAAGTGGAAATTATTGGAGGTCCTATAAAGCAGTAATTGTCAAAACACAGCCTGGTGTTTCACATAGGCTTCCCACTCTAAGTCACCCAGTAAGTAAAATGTACCCCTTCCCTTCACTTTCCAGGCTGTGTGGCCTCTTACTCATTATCCTCCCTTGCTCATTATCATAAAACCTCACACGGAAGATTCTCTAATTGTCAACAAATCATGGAGGCTTTCCCAGGTACACCTTTTTTCCTCCTACAAACCCCTGGACCTTTTCCCTGCTACTTTCTTCATCAGAAAGGCTGCGGTATCATAAGCAAAAGATTAAGAGGAAGCTCTCACCCCAGCGGTCCATCTATTAACCACGGGGTTTGATTGTGCAGACTTCTTCCTACAGGCTAACCTCGGGTCGCTTCCCCACGCCAGAGAATTCTAAGACTGGCAAGTTTCAAACCAGAAAAAGGGGTCTGGTTTCAAAGCAAACAGGCATGTTGGTAAATGGTTTTACTACTCCAGGACTGTGGAAAGAACGCGAGAATGGTTACGATTAATAGTAAACTAATGAAAACTACTCCTAAATATTTTGGACTACCACTGCCTCAATCAGAATAGGGAACAAAGATTTCTTTGAACCTGCCTGGAGGGCCTTAAAACAGAACATTTTTATGGGGGGAAAAAAAAAACCTGTATTTTTCTATCACATCTGCATAAAGATGTAACTACCTAATAAGTTAAAATTTTGAATTATTTTAAGAAAGTATTTCTTATTTGAATGTCATTGCCTAGTTTATTTTAAAATCTTATTAGATTTCAAGGTTTGGTCTGTCTAAAACAACTGCAATTCTAGATCGGCGTAGAGCCATTATCAGACTCTACTTACGCTCTAACATACTGAAACATGTTTCCTAAAACCAAGAGCAGCATCTCCATTAAATCTCAATTTAAATATCTTTGATTTCCAGGGTTTGGTGGTTTTTTTCACTACCTATAAAAGGACATCATATTGTTTTAATAAAAGCAAAAAATACAGATTTTAGCATAACGACCAAAGGAACCTGGACTATACTGGATATCGTAAGAAAACTATACCTAAATACCTCTTCAACAATATCTTCAAACCATACCTAAAATGCTTTTGTGAGCATGTTTTGTGGTTTATTTTGTTTAAGGGTGAACATTTCCAGTATAACCAGAAAGTTGAGCAGCTACAGAATATCATATTCACGGTTACAATCTTGTATCATCTCCCATTTGATTTAGATTTCAAGGTCCTGAAAATCTCTCTGAATAAAAAAAATAAAATTATAAATTAAATTCATTTAAAATAGATTACATATGTGTATTAAAGTTTATACATGTAAAAATATCAAGCTATTCTGGGGCACCTGGGTGGCTCAGTCGGTTGGGCGGCCGACTTCGGCTCAGGTCATGATCTCGCGGTCCGTGAGTTCGAGCCCCGTGTCGGGCTCTGTGCTGACAGCTCGGAGCCTGGAGCCTGTTTCAGATTCTGTGTCTCCCTCTCTCTGACCCTCCCCCGATCATGCTCTGTCTCTCTCTGTCTCAAAAATAAATAAACGTTAAAAAATTTTTTTAAAAAAAATATCAAGCTATTCAAAGTGAGACAACATGTTTTCGTCTAATATTACTGAACTTGGAATCAGAAGTCCTGGATCCAACTCCTGCTTTTTCCGTTTACTAGATCTAGGATTTGGGAGAGCCCCTTAACTCCTCAGATGCTAGTTGTATCATTTGAGAAAACAGAGACAGTGCCTGCATTAAGAACTGATTTAGAAGGCCAGCACTTACTGGCCATGCAACCTTGCACAAGTCCTCATAAGTAAATGGATGGTGATTATAAGTATATCTACCTCATAAGACTGCTGATAGGAATAAATGAGATCCTTTATATAAAGTGCTTAAGAACATGCTTGGTACAAAGTAAAGACTCAGAACTATCACTATTTCTATTGTTGTCCTTATATGGGGCAAATGCAACAAACATAATGTCCCAAGAGGAAAACATTCAGAGATGCTTTAGAGCCCGTCAGCTGGAATAGAACGCAAGATTATTGCAATCTGAAAATGCCTCCAGCCCAGAGCATTAACCAGTACTAGACTAAATAGCGACGTGTTCCTATGGCAGCAGGTTCTCAATGCAGTGAGTCAACTTGAAAAAGAAGACTGCTCCTTCCCAACTGTCAAATCCCAGCAAGAATTTTTCTCATCAGAGCAGACGTGCTGAAGCTTTTCAGACACAAGCCTGAACTGGATCTCTCTAGACCAAAGGGAAATCTAAACGCAATAACGTTTAACTTCATTGATTTAGTTCTTTATGAAGCCAGAAAAAAAAAAATGTCATGATCTATTAAAAATACTCAAAACCTCTGGGAGCTAGGACGGATGTTGGAATCCTTTCAAACCATGGAAGAAATGATTCAGGATGCAGAGACGTGCTAGGAGGCTCCTAATGAAACTCGGCTCACATTCATCATGAGCGGGGTCCTGGAACAGCTTTTGCTTTGTCCCATATGGTACTTTCAATACATTTCAAACTATTGTTGGTTTATATAGTACATGACAGAAGATAATTTAAACACAATGTCCCAACTGTATATTTGTTTTGGTTATAACACTTACTGTGTGTGCACTAAATGCCCCACTACAAAAATAATAAAAAATGTTTTTCTTAAACATAAATCATCCCCCGCTTTGTTGCAGTGCAAGTGTGGATTAAATACATGTGATGCTTTTTTTTTTTCAGTTCCTACTGAGGATCTTTGTCCAGTTCAGTTCTTTTATGATTTAAATCGATGTAGGTTATAAAGAAGGCGTATTTTATCCCTCATATCTGATTTATAGAAATAACTACTTAAACATGGCGACAGTATCCGTTTTTAAAATGTTAAATAGTATCAGCTGATATGCGAACAACAAGAGACTCTGAACAGGCCAATTTTCGATATAACTAGACACACAAGGTAACGGAAAGACACGAGCCTGGGTTTCAAGTTAAAGGTTCTGTTTTTAACGTCCGCAATAAAACTAAGTTGCTCAGAAACTTTGAGAGAATCAAAGAAGTGTTTGTTTTTGCCCTTGGAGAAGATGCTTGTCACCCGGAGACACAGCTGATGGAGCTAATGTGGGATAATGGAAGAGAGAGGCACAGATTCCAATCCTGTCTCTCTACGAGCTACTACAGCCAGTCATTCCACTATCAGAACCCCACTTTCTTTCCATGTAAAATGAGGAGCTCTGTTTATAAGATCCCTTCTGACGCCTGTATCTGCTCTGTGCTCTAGTCCATAGGAAAGTGAGCTCTGGGGCCAATCTGTATCTGCTCAGTCCTCATCTAGACTCTGTCACCTCCCTAGGCAAGTATCTTCACCAAGGCATTGAAGCTCTCCTTGCCCTAGTCTCCTCGCTTTTGTGCTTTGTGATATTAATCATGCGACCACACACTGTCTACCTGGCAGAGAAAAGGACCTAAACATCACAAGATTTTACAACATCATTAACACTGCTAGGGAAAGTGTTTCTGTTTAGCTCAATGTTTAATATGATTATATCAGACATACCATCTAGGATAATAAACATGCACACACACACACTCACACACACATAACAACATGTATTAAGCACACGTATAATCATTACCATTTAAGAGTTATGAATAATGGCAGAAATATAGATATGTCCTCCCTATTTTTATTTACTTCTATATTTTATTCTTGTGTATAACCTACTTGAACTTTTGGATACGAGGCAATCTAACCTAATTGAAAAAGACAGGCCTGGTTTCCAAACACAAGTCAACTCCTGCCCATTTCTCTGGTCTTGCCTAGGATGTTCAACTTTGTCAACAGCCTAACTGGAAGCATACATATGGGAGTAACAACAGCTGCCATGCGAGGTTACTGGGAAAAGAAAGGAGAAAACACGTTTAAGAAGCCTGTACCGGGGCACCTAGGTGGCTCAGTGGGTTGAGCATTCTGACTTCGGCTCAGGTCATCACTTCGCAGTCTGTGAGTTCAAGTCCCACATCAGGCTGGCTGCTGTCAGTGCAGAGCCCACTTCAGATCCTCGGTTCCCCTCTCTCTGCCCCTCCCCTGCTTGCTCTCTCTCTCTCTCAAAAATAAACATTTAAAAAAAAAGGAGCCTGCACAACATTCATTCACTGTGAGTGCTCAAGAGACTGTAGCATTCACCTTCCTGGTCCACTCAATCCCTATGCGTAACTCCTCCCGGCCGCTGTTGATAGGTAAGGTGGTCATGTCTCAGCTGGTAATGGAATGTTCTCTCACTCAAAACTTCAAAAAAAGACATGGTAGGCACTGTGCTCAGCAATGAAAAGTCAAAGAAGAATATGCATTGAGCCCTCTCTGCTCAATGTCATTACAAGTTCTAACAACCAATAACTAACGTGTATTGTTTGCTTACCACGTGCCAGGCACTTACTATCTGAAGTGATTTACAATGCGTTCAAAGACCACTTCTCACCACTCTTTTCCTATCACGCTGGCCTCCTAACTGGTCTTCCTTCTTCTGACCTTGCCCTACTTGGTCTGTTCTCAAAATGGCAGCCACAGTGTTCTTGTTAAAACAGTCAGACCGTGTTATGGCTTGCCCCAACCCCTCCAAGGCTTTATCTCACTCCAAGCCATAACAATGACCGTCAAAGACCTACAAACTCCAGGCCGCACCAGCACTCTGAATTTGTCTCCACTGCTCACTTGCCCTGCTCCAGTTGTAGTAACTCCTCATGTTCCCCGAACGTGTCAAGCACGTTCCATCTTGGGGCCTTGCGTTTGCTACTCCCTCTGCCAGGAGCGCTTTCCCCCCAGATATCATCACTGATTGGACCTCTACCTCTTTCGGGTCTTTATTCAACTGTCATCTTCTCAAAGAGGTCTTCCCTGATAACTTGAAAATTGCAAACTTCCCCTTTCCCTGCTCCTAATGTGACCCAGGATTCCCTCCTCCCCTTCTACCATTTACCACACCATCTATTCTGCTTATGTTATTCGTTGTCCATCTCCCCATTCCACCGCACCCTGAATGTAAACCTTGGGCAGGATTTTTGTGTAGGCATTTAGTGCTGTATTCCCAGTGCCTAGAAAAGTCCTGGAACACGGTAAGTATTCATAAATTAATTCTTGATTTAATGAACAAACCCTAAAAGATCAATTACATCCCCACTTTACAGGTGAGAAGAATGGATATCTGAACTTGCAGTAAGATGTAGAAGGATTAAAACTCACACTCTAGGGGTTCCCCGGGTGGCTCAGTAGGTTAAGCAGCAGACTCTTGATTTCAGCTCAGGTCGTGATCTCATAGTTTGTGATGTCGAGCCCCGCATCGCACTCTGTGCTGACAGAGCAGAGCCTGCTTGGGATTCTCTCTCCCTCTCTCTCCCTGCCCCTCCTCTGTTCTCTCTCTCTCTCAAAATAAATAAGTGAACTTTTTTTAAAAAGGAGGGAAAAAAACCCTACACTCTAGAATGCATACTTGAACACTATGCCATTCTGCCTCTCAAGATAAAGTTCATGGCCTCTTACCATGATGCACGTATCCCTCCATAGTCTGGCCCAGCCTTCCTCCCTCGACCCTTCTCCCAGCCTGCCAACAACATAGAGCTGCTTGTGGTACCCAGTGCATGCCACAATGTCTCAGCCACCTCTGCGTCTGCACCACCTCATTCTTCAGCCTAAATGTTCTTCCTTTCTTCTTCCTACTATTTCCCTAGCTCGCCTATAGTCACATCTCACAATCTGGCTGGGAATGCAAGAGCGGGAAAGGACGTCCATCGTGCTGAAGGAGATTCCTGAGTGGAGTGCCCTCCTTTGGATTGCCCTGGAACCCTGCACATGTTCCCTGCGATGCTCATCACGTTTCATTAAAATAATATACTCATATGTATCTTCCCTACTAGATAATTAACTAATTAGATAATTAATTAATTAATCCACCGAATCTGAGGTCAGACATGGCACAGACTCAAGGCTCAATTTAAGTCTGAACTGAATGATGGCCACAGAAGCTCACTAGGAAGTTTACGTGTTCGAGGTGTAGGAGGGATATCGCTGCTACCAATGATACTGTATACGCCATTCTTGTTCATTCAAGGAGAATATCCATGTATTCATTCACTCAGCCAACAAATTTACTTGAACCTTCTGTCTGAGGTACTGTGTTAGACTCCACGGACACCATGAAGATGCAGGAGGTAAGTCTTCCCCCACCTGAGCCCTACACCCAGCCCACCCCTCCTCGGACTAGGAGCTACCGAGCTCATACTAAATGCAGTGCCACATAAACTTCATACGAGTGATATGAACAGAACACTACCAGAACTGTGACGCGTGAGGTATCACTTCGGGCTGCAGTGAGAAGTAAACACGACATGAAGCCACATTTAGTTTAAATTAAAAGAACTGGTGGTATTGTAGCATTTTTATTTTATATTAAATAAAAGGAATATTCCTCCTAAGCCAAATCTTAAAAGATGGAATAAAGTGAAATAGCCTCCTCTTTTCTCTCCAACCAGAGGGACTCAAATAATTTAGTGTTTCTAAGCAAAAAAAAAAAAAAAAAAAAAAAAAAAAATTATTATAGGCTAGTAAAACATTCCAAATCTCTGTAACTGACCCCGAGAATGGGGAAAGGAAAAAAGGAGAGGAAGAATGGAGACATGTCACAGTCACCATGTTGGAAGCTATAGAAAGGGAGCGTGTAAACACTGGCCTCTTCAGTTTTGTAACACCGGTTATAACTGGGAAACACTGGTCTAGCTCTGGCACCTGCCTCCAACTGGACTATTGAGGGAACTGGACGGTCTGTTCAAGTGAGTGTCTGAAATCATTACAATCCACAAACCACAGTCACATAGTCAAATTACCACGAAGAACCACTTCACTGGTTTCAAACAGAAGAACAAATAAAAACCAAACCCAAGCAAAAGACTGTATCTAGTTCTGCCAAATATAAAATGAATCTACGTTGCTAAGAAAAAAAAAATCACCGAAAAAAACCCTGAATACCAACATGCTTACATTAAACGTGTACTAGGACCAAATGCAATAATGTGCAGTGCCAGCCTGCATCTTATAATAAAATTAAGAATCTAAAGCAAACACATACACAGAACTATAGAGCAGGAATCTGCAAACTATACTAGGTCTGTCCTGCCTCTTGTTTTTGTAAAATAAAGTTTTATTGGAACACGGCCACAGCCATTCATTCACATATTGGTTCCAACTGTTCCCACCCAACAACGGCAGAGTGAAACAGCTGTGACACAGAATGTGTGGCCCACAAAACCTGACATATTTCCCAACCAGCCCTTTACAGAAAGAGTCTACAGACCCCTGCATTAAGCTACTATTGTAAATCGTTTATCTGTGACTGGCATAGCTGATACAGTATTTCTTGACTATGGAAGAATTTTAATTCTACAAACTTTCCTAAGGCTTTTCTTTTCCTAAACATAAGCATATTATCACCATAGGGTGACAATGCTGTCATCTGTTCAGAAAGATTTAAGATCTTCATTTTTAAAATCTATACCTAAATGTATACATTTGTGTGGAGCACATATGTATTTTCTTAAAAATTACGGGGCGCCTGGGTGGCTCAGTCGGTTGGGCGGCCGACTTCGGCTCAGGTCATGATCTCACGGTCCGTGAGTTCGAGCCCTGCGTCGGGCTCTGTTCTGACAGCTCGGAGCCTGGAGTCTGTTTCAGATTCTGTGTCTCCCTCTCTCTCTGACCCTCCCCTATTCATGCTCTGTCTCTCTCTGTCTCAAAAATAAATAAACGTTAAAAAAAAATTTCAACTTCATTGCAGAAGCTAACAGGCTAAAAAATTAAAACAAACATAACTGACCTTTTCTTATTTTTTTTATGAAGAACGATTTGTTTCCAGAATGTCAAGGTCTCTGGTTGAATAAGTTCCAAATTCATTCAGTTGCAAAACAATTATTTAATGAATAAGCTGTAAAAAGTTATTAATTTTGGTGCATGAGAATACATAGTCTGGACTCCCAAAACCCGACTCACCACAGGACAGCTCTAGTATTAAATTGAAATCTCAGGGGTGCAGATATTTTTATCTCTGCCCTGTTCCCAAAAAGACTTAGGCCATGGAATCCTGACAGTCTTCAGCCTCGTCTCCCTAACTGAAAACTCCCCACTGTAACAAAACTTCCACAACAGCTGCTGGAGAAATTTTTGTTAAGAAAAAAAAAAAAGAAAGAAAGAAGGAAAGAAAGAAAGAAAGAAAGAAAGAAAGAAAGAAAGAAAGAAAGGAAGGAAGGAAGGAAGGAAGGAGGAAAGGAGGAAAGGAAGGAAGGAAGGAAGGAAGGAAGGAAGAAAGAAAGAAAGAAAGAAAAAGCAAATCTAATTCTATCACTGCTTAAACTCTTTCAATGGTTCTCCACGGTTCACACACAAGAAAGAGAAAACTCCTTCACCAGGCATCCAAAACCGTTCGAAATGGGGCCTCTGAGTCATCTGCAAAACCATCATTTTGCATATGTCCTCAGTTCCTGGAATACCACCCCCCCACTCCTATGCCAGCTAAGTCTTAATAATACTCCTCCAAGAAGTTAACCTGATGCCTCCCCTGTCTTCACTGCTGGTGGATTTGGTCTGCTCTTCTGTATTCCCCCCGAGTTCCCCGTATTCCGAGCTCCATGAATGTACACGTGATTACAACCCAGCAGACTGTGAGCTCCTTCAGAACAACAGACATGTCATAATTGTCTTTCTGCTTCTGAAGTCCAGCAATTTCCTCATCTAAAGCGTAAACTGACCAAAACAGCTGGTATGCAAATGGATGTCTCAGCAATAGCCAACAAAATAAGCATAACACGGTGGGTAGGAACTTGAATTCTGAAGGCAGGTCCAAATCCCAGCTCCACCGCCTACCTGGCTTTTACTTTATGCAGGTTACTAAACACCTGCAAGTTCCAGTTTTCCTCGTACATATAACAGGTTAAAAACAGCATATGCTGTATATGGTTGTATAAAGATTAAGTAAAACAATGCCAGCAGAATACTTAACATACGGCCTGATATGCAGTAAGATAGGCATCATGATCCTATGTACAGCTATTTTCATTCATTTTGTAATAGAATATTGTTCTTTTCACAAAGTAAAAGAACCAGAAGAACCCCAAAGGCATCAAGGAATCCGCTAAAATCTTGATAATCATAAAAGTCATATTTGGTGCACTAAGGGAAAACCTGGAAATTCAGAAGGTACACAAAGCAAAAAACTCGCCAGCCAAAGACAACGGTGGTTAACATTTTCATCATGTGTTATTAATACAATAGTATAACGTTTAAAAGATAAACATTAATTCATCATGTTTTCCCTAAGGAATTTCTCTCTGAAGAGTCCTTTAATGAATAGTTTACATATTTAAAGTTTCTTATCAAGATGGTTTAATAGACTCTTATGATTGGAATAATTGCACATGTTCCAGAACCCTCATATGGGGCATAAACACAAACACACACATCCTATTCATCAGCATGACTCACATGGATATGCCAGTCTCATTACAGTCAAAAGTGTATAAAATATGAAACATATGGTAAAAAAAGTCAAGACCAGCAAGAGATGGCCTTCAGCAAGATGTTCTTAGAATTTTGCAAGAAAACTTTGCTTTCAATTTTACAAGCACTGAAAAAGAATTGGGCATGCCGAAGACAGAAGGCAAGCAGAGCAGTGTGGTAACAATCTATTGTGTACATGAGAAGTTTTAAAAGGCTATTTCGTAGGAAGGTACTCATGATACTCCTCCATTTTGGGACTTCCACCAATTAAAGCATTTCTGAAAATGATAGCAGCCAGTATAAGAATTCATCACTCCTAAAAGAAACCAAGTTACATTAAAAAAAAAATTAACGTTTATTTATTTTCGAAAGAGAGACAGAGCATGAGCGGGGGAGGGGCAGAGAAAGAGGGAGACACAGAATCCGAAGCAGGCTCCAGGCTCTGAGCTGTCAGCACAGCGCCCTACATGGGGCTTGAACTCACGAACCATGAGATCATAACCTGAGCCAAAGTCGGATGCTTAACCGACAGAGCCACCCAGGCGCCCCCAACCAAGTTACATTTTGTACAAATATCAGTGATTAATAAAATACTGGCCAATAAAAGATAAACTAAATATGGGCCAATAAAAGACACTACTTCCTAAAGAAGGTCAGGTGTCTTCAGCTACGTTATTTGTACCAATTCTCTGTTATTCTCATTACATTAACACTGAGTAAGAGACAAGAAGAGAACCAGAGAATAAACTATGAACATTCATCATAGGAATTTCTATTTCTAGTGCTATTGTGAAGGATAACCAGATGTGAGCTTGATGTTGAGTGTTTAGCAGCACCATTTCAATAATAAAAATATCACTACAGGATTGAGATTGTGTCACATATGCAAGATAGAATGAAAAATTTTTTTAGAAGTCAACAAAGGAATAAGGAGGATTCTAATACATGTTAATTTTTTTGTATTATAAAATAGGTTATGATTATAGCATTTTTGTTTGCATAACTGCATACATTTCTGCACATATCTGGTTTATTTTTTTTTTTAATTTATTCCCTGAGGATATCCCATAGGAATTCCCACCTTAAGTCTGGGATCTCCAATCCAAAATCCCACACTTGTCATTCTCCAGTCGTCCAGACTTTGTCCCTTGCACCCCACTGACTCTGATAACCCAGGAAGAGTCCTGCCTCGCTCTCCACTACATAAAAACCACTGTCAAGAAACCTCATGCATAATTCTGTCACTTATCTCTCAAATCCTTCAGGGTAGGGACTCTTGTCCTTATCTTCAAGTGCCTACTGTGGAAGCTGCTGCTTGGCCCCTAACAGGCACTCAGTGGTGAAGGTGTTGATACATTTATTATGTTGAACCACATGGAATTACCATTTTTGTATAGCAAAAAATGGTCAAATAGTGGTAGTTCCACAAAATCCAACCTACTATTTTTAGCAAATGATCAATCACCAAGTGCATACTCTGGGCCAGGAACAGGTCTGTAATGTACATATGTTAATTAACACATTTTTCATACACACTTCCTAGGGTAACTACTTTTATTATTCTGATTTTGTAGACGTGCGATCTAAGACAGACACAGTTTGGTTAACTAAATTGCGCAAGGTCCAACAGCCAGTTCGGCATGGGGATTATTAAGCACTACGCTGTAATTTCTGACATTGGGTGTTCTGTTTTGTTTTGTTTTAGAACAAAGAAACTCTGTAAGTTGAGAGTATCAGCAGACCCTTAAAATTTTTAAAGTTAGATTTTCTAGTTGTTTCCACTGAAAGGTCCGAAACACAATGATATTCCACCAGCAACAAGCACATCTAGAACTCTGATCCTGTTTCTAAATACCATTTCCCAACAAAAGTAGCAGAGCTCCTTGGGAAAACTGATTCCAGATCTAGTTGAGGGGTAATACAAAGCAAGCCTGGATATCTTACTCTGAAAAGCAAAGACGGACTCAAAACTTTAAGTGGGGTATGTCAAAACGACACAGGAGTTGACTGGCGCCGTTCCCACCTAACAAATTCAGGACAGTTGCAATATCAAAGATAATGGCTGAAGAGGATTAAAATGTATTTGATTAGACATAATCCATGAGCCCACAATAAAAGAAAAAGGTAGGTAGGTCAGAGGAGAAAGCTCTTCTTTCCAGAAAAAATGGCAAATAGTACATATAGAAGAAATAATAAACCTTAAAAATCACTACTTTGTAGTCCTTGGGGTAATTGTGAATTCAGGCAATCATCATTATTGTATGCAAAACCCCCGCCCACTGAAAGGTTGTTGGAGAAGGGGATCTTCATGCAGTCTGAAGGTGTTTGCCCCACAAAGCTGGGGAACAGACACCACAGTGCTGGGCTTGGCCTCAGTCCTCACGTGTTCACAACTTGGCGTGCCAACAAGAATGTCTATGGACTAGATGTTTAGAGAAACCCTTCCTGGTAAGGCAGATGTAAAAATGCTGTATCAAAAATTATCTTTTAAGACATGGCTGGGATGACAGGAAAGTAAGGGAATTCCTCAGAGGATGAAAATGAAGACTGGAAAATGTGGCTGGGTTAACGAGCACAGACTGGGGTTTGTCTTGGAATCAGCCAATCCCCAGTGGACTCAAACTTGGGTTTTAATGAGGCAAAGAAAGGAGTCCAAACAGAATGAAATATTAAGATCTGGGGCATTCACATCAGGATGGGATCCTTGAATAGCTGCACCCTCAGTGATGTAGTAGGAAAAACCCCACCTTGCAGAGGGCAACGATGGGGCCTTGCACCTGGCCTGACCTTGACCCAGATGGGAAAATAAGATAACACTTCCCTAAGAATTCCTAACTACAAGCTCATAATCACTCAACTTGAGAATAAAAATTCATACTACATCAGTTGCCAAAAAAGCCTAAATCAAAATTTAGTTTAAATTAACCTCAGATGATAGGGTTTCTACGCATCTGGCAAGAGCAAATTCTAATTCTGTGAAGCAATTTAAAATTTTAAATCCAGGTCCCACAGGATTCCCACAGATAAAGTTTAAAACAACATGAACTCAAAAACAAGAACACAAACGCTAACCAAGAGAAAGATGATTGTAGCTAGATTAATAAAACCAAATAGACCTTAGAGCAAAAGGCATTTGATAAGGACATTAACATATACTGATGAAAGTTAATTCACCGGCAAGAATTAACAACAAATATTCATGGACCCAGTAAACTAACTTTAACATGTATAGAGCCAAAGTAGAATTTTAAGATAAACTGATAAATCCACCATCACACTGAGATTTTAAACAGACTTATCTCGGTAATTAACAGTCAGTAACACACATACACACCATCCTGCCCCAAAATTGACAGGTTAATCAATAAAAATCAGGAATATGAGGGTTTTGAACAACATAATTACGTCTATGTATGTCTTATTGGACATAAATGGATATAGTCATATAATAAGTGAAAAAGAAGGAAGGCCAATAAATGTGCTGAGAACGGTTAGCCACTTAGGGGAGAAAAAAAGTCCCTACCCAGCATCATATAAACAGTGGACTCCTGATTTCTTCCCGAATCTTTCCTCTTGAGCATTTTCTTATTTTAGTGCTTAGGGTCAAAAACTTGTCCTCACCGACCCTCTCTTTTCCTCCCACCCCACATCCTATCTGTTAGCTTATCTTGTGGGCTCTATGTTTGAAATAATTTTAGCATCCTACTACTTCTCATCGCTTTCAGTTATTCCCCCAGTCCAAGCCACCATCACCTCCTGTCTGAACCACTGCAATCACCTCCATAACTTGTTCCCCAGATCCTTCCCTGTTGTCCTACGGTCTCTTTTCCATCTAAAATACAAGCCGCACCATGTCACAAACACATGCTCCAATCTTTCCAATGACTCCTCATCTTCCTCAGAATACAGCCAAAGTTATGACCATCACCTACAGGTTTCTGGCCCCATACCACCTCTCTGATACCACATCTGACCTTCTCCCCTACACTCATTCTGCTTCAGGCACAATGGCCTCATTTTTGTTCTATCATCATGCAAATCCCCATCTTCAGAGCACTACACGTGCTGTTCCCTCAGTCTGAAGGCCATTCTAGCATATACTCCCATGGCTCACACTTTCACTTCCTTTAGACCTGTGCTCAAATGTCAGTTTTACAAAAGGTGCCTTCTTTGACCATCAACCTAGGGAAAAATGTATGCACCCCTCTTTCATCACTTTCTATCCTATTATACATCCTTGCCTTTTTTCCATAGCACTCACCACTATAGGACATATGTACATATTTTGTTTCTTGTCTTCACTAGAATATAAAATATGTGAAAGCAAGAATTTGAGGTGTATTTTTTCCACTGGAGTATTTTCAGTACTTCTAACAGTGCCTAACACCTAGTAAGTATTCAATTAGTATTGAGTTAATAAATTCATCAATAAATGATAAATATAATATAGCAGAACGAACAAAAACCGTAGGTTCAGGCTGACCTGGATTTGGATCCTGTCTTTACCACTTGCCATGTGAATTTAGGCAAAATCTTAACCTTGCTAAGACTCCATTGTCTCATCTTTAAAAGGGAATGTAAATAACCTAAATTCTAACTGCAATTTTTGCAAGGATAAAAACTGAATGTACAGACATATATTTAATATGTATGAAAAATTATGTATCACATATAAATCACTGTGCTTTATAATTAGTAAATAATAAGCAATTAAGTATCACTAAGCAATAGGTATCACTATTACTTTCTTTAACTTTTGGAGACATATTTTTAAAAATTTTTTAATGTTTATTTACTTTTCTGAGAGAGAGAGATACAGAGTGTGACTGGGCAAGGGGCAGAGAAAGGGGGACACGGAATCCAAAGCAGGCTCCAGGCTCTGTGCTGTCAGCACAGATCCCCACATGGGGCTCGAACTCACGAACTGCAAGATCATGACCTGAAATTAAGTTGGACTCTCAATGTACTGAGACACCCAGGCATCCCAGAGACATCTTCTTACTGTACCTCTCTCTGTAACAATCAAACCAAATCTCAATGCAAAGCCCTAGAATACTGCATGAGAAAGCTAGTTGCCCTGGTGAGGCTAAATGAAGCTATTTGAATACAGCATCGAAGCTGGTTTTGTCTAAGTGAGTTCAGAGTCCCAGTATTAATCAGTGATTCCATATATTACCACTCTAGGGGAGCATCTGTATATATAATCAGATGAGATTCTATAGAATTGTCTATAAACATTCTATATACAAACTTTCATAAACATGAAGAGCTGATCATATAAAGAACTCTTTAGAAATTCAGATGTCATGTGACACATTAATTTTGTATAACTTGGAAAAAAAACCATATTGATCCCATCAAGTTTGTGTTTGTGTTTTCCATACATAGCATATCACAACTTAAAATACTAACTCCAACTTCATAAGGAAACCAACAAGTAGATTAACAATAGGCCAAAAACTTAATAGACACCTTACCAAAGAAGCAATACAGATGTCAAATAAGGATAGATCATCAGGGAAATGGAAGTTAAAACAATGAGATGCCACCGCACACCTATCAGAATGGCCAGAAACTGGAACACTTACAACACCAAGTGCTGGTGAGGCTGTGAAACAATGGGGACTTCCTCAGGCACTGTGAGTGAGAAGGCAAAATGGTAACAGCCATTTTGGAAGACAGTATGGCGTCTTTTACAAAACTAAACACATTCTTACCACACAATCCAGCAGTTGTGCCCCTTGGCATTTTCCCAAAGGAGGTGAAAATTTATGTTCACACAAAAACCTACATTTAGATGTTTACAGCAGCTTTGTTCATAATCACCAAAATTAAGTATACTGTGGTACAACCAAACAATGAAATATAATTCAGGGCCAAAAAGAAATGAGCTGTCAAGCCATGAAAACACATGCAGGAACCTTAAATGCACTTACTAAGTGAAAGAAGCCAATCTGTAAAGGCTGTACACTATGTGATTCCAATCATATGACATTCTGGAAAATACAAAATTATGGCAATAGTAAAAAGATCAGTGGTTGCCAGAGGTTGGGAGCAGGGGGTGGGGCACAGAGAACTTCTAGGGCAGTGAAAATATTCTGTATGAATTTATAAAGGATACATGTCATTATACATTTAGTCCAAAACCACAGAATGCACAACACCAACAGCAAACCCTAATCACCCAAAACTATGGACTTTGGGTAATTATGATGTGCCAATGTGGGTTCATCAATTGTAATAAATGTACCATCTCGTGAGGGATGCTGATGACGTGGGAGGCTATGCACATGCCAGGGTAGGAGATATGTGGAAAATCTCTGCACCCTCCCCTCAGTTTTGCTGTGAACCTGAAACTACTCAAAAAATAAGTCTTAATAAAACAGAAAAGTTAAAATATTAACTCTGAAACCATTAAAACCTTTAAATGTATTTAGAATAATACTTACTGTCTTGCAGGGGGTGATAAATGTTTACCCACACTGTTTCAGAGTCTAGCTATATTACAGGAGAGCAGGAAACACACACACACACACACACACACACACACACACACACACACAAACTACTCTGGATATTCAAATGAGTGAGAAAGTTAAGAAATGTGTAACCAATGCAATGTTGAGTAGTCCTTTTTAAATGGTAATATTGACCTCTTTCTTAATAATAGGGAGTTTATTTCAATGTTAAATGACAATATAAAATGCAAGTGACCAAAAACATCCTTCTTCTTATTCTCTAGTGGATTAAGCGAGGCCCACATTGTTAATTTGAGTACATGCAAATCACCTGCAAGAATTAGCTTGTGAATAGTCTGCCGGTGAATATTCTACAGGGAAAAAAGACCTTTCTAGTTGAGATGATGACGATGACAAGGATGATCCCTACAAAAATACAGAACAGTTGTGTTGATATAAAAGTTTAGGGTTTAGAAAGCACAGGCTCACTCTGCCCCCTTCCCATCCCCCGGGGCAGGCAAGGATGAAAGTTACAGGTGAGGAAAGAGGTTCAAGGGAGTGAAGTTGCTACAGGCAAAGTGACAGGTAACTAGAACATTGAGATGGGAGCTGGAAACCATTTTTCTGCCCCTAAGTCAGCATCCTTCCTAAAACGCTGTGTTGCCTTTTCTTATTCTTTTGTGAATTATAACCATAGTATTCCATCATCAAGTATTTCTGAGAGATTCTTGATAACAAAAAATGTACCTCTTTCCCCAGTATTTTACATATAAAACTGGAAAACAGTTTATGAAATGCAACATATATATGTATATTATATATACTCTACTAAGACAATATGCACATTTGCGTATGGACTGTAAAGAGAAAAAAAAAATAGCGCTACAGGTGATATGGCCTCACAAAAAAGAACTATATTCCACTTTGGGGTAAGTATTTTTAAAATAAACAAAAACCTTGATATTTTTTAATGGATTTTTGGATTAAAAAAATAGTAGCATAGTTCTCTGGTCACAGGTTGCAAGGTGAGGCCATGACAAAGACGGAACTGAATTTCTGCAAAACAAAGTGAGAGAACTGGAGGATACTGAGGACATAGAGAAATTCAGAATACCGATAGAAGATGTGGAGATGCAAAAGAGGTAAGAGAGAGGCCATGAGACTCTAGAGCAAGATAGAGACCTCCAGGGATAGGTGACCAGTGACCCATGATGACCAAGGAATTTCTATAAACTATGCTGTGTGAAAGTCCCAAGTTCTTTCTTATACTTATTTCACTGTACTCACTCTAAAACCTCCTCCAGAAGCTCATAACTAACTGCCTTATGTTCATGGAATAGGGCAGCAGTGACTCAAAAAGGCTGTGGGCAGCGTGAGACAAAGCAGTGTGGGGAGAGGACAGTGTCCTCCTGGTCTATGAGCCAAAGAAGAGCAGAGAAGCAGGCAGCCGTGTGGACTGACTCATGAGAACAGCAGCTCCTACCTGCTGATCTTGGAAAGCTGGAAGATTTAGGAAAACAGAAGGTACAGAGGCTATAAACATCAGGGGTACCACACTGTTGTCTCATCCACCCTATTCCGGCTCACTGGCCTGGATCTATGTTTCTCGGACTCGAAGATCTTTAAGAATATGACCTGCAGAGTCTGACTTGAGAAATAGTAAGTAATTAGGTTAACCAGATAAATGTTGACACTTGTGTGATCAGTTGGTGACAATAAAATATAATTTAAAATGCAAACCACAGTACTAAAATCTCATAAGAGGTACTTGTTTATAAGGTCATGGGTCATTTACACGACCCAAAAATGTGCATAGGACTTGTTTGCTCACATATATAATACTTTAGTAGTTTAATAAAGCACTTGAGCCCCACTTCCTCAAGAAATATATCAACAGACCCCTGGGTACACAGATCCCAACATGAGAAACACCAGTCTGTATCACTTCATCATAATGGACGTATGGTTTAATTCTATTTCATAAGCATTCTGTTTTTCAATGCAACCATGACCCCCAACTCACATACACTTTTATTTCTTCTAACCTGGTTTCTAACCTAACCACTTAGGTATAATCACTTTCTTACTTATTTCCAGTAATCTCTACATATGCAAGTTGAGGAAGCACTTGTGAAAGTCCTTCTATAAATTCTATATAAGGCACTGTCCTACAGGCTGCGGTAGATAAAATGAAGAGTAAAACACAGTACTGCCTTGAAGAAATTTACAGTCTGGGTGTGGAGGCCTAAGATAAACAAATTAACACATAGCCCGCAATATAACTCAATATGGTGTTCTACAACCTGCACTTGTTTTTACATCACTTTGCATTTTTAGGATCTATTTTATAAGTGACTCACATTTCATTAGGGTTTAGATTAGGGTTTAAGAAACACGCTCAAAAGTCAGAGGATTAAATACAGCACCTCTTTCTGGACCATGAGTTTCATACATATTGAGGGTTAGGGGAAGTGCAGTGCTCAAGGGAGTATTTAACTATTAAGTTTTTTTTTTTAATTTACTTTGTATTTTAACATATAGATATATTACAGAGGAGAATGCAAAATGTGCATGATTTTTTCAGAATCAATAAAAAAGTAAAACTATGCACAGATAATATGACCGTCTACACAGAAAACCAAATACATTCGAACTAATAATTACTTGGCAAGGTTGCATAATGAAAGATAAATATACAAATATCAACTTATTCCCATATATAAGGGTGAACAGTCAGAAAAGGGAAATGAAAAACTTTCACAGTAGCACCAAAAATATGAAAGACTAAGGCATGAATCTGACTAGCTGTGCAGGACCTGTATGCTGAAAGCTCTAAGACTCTGTTGAGAGCAGTTAAGACGACATATATGTGGGTCAGAAGATTCAACATTCACTGTTAAGATGTTAATTGTCCTCAACTGATATATAGATTCAATGTAATGTCAATAAAAAGTTCATTTTTTTCTTTTTTTTTTTAATTAATAAACTACTAAGACCATGAAAATGCAGGACTTAGACTGGGAGAAAATACCTGTATATATTGGATAAACGATTTGCGTCCAGAGCGTGCGTGTACGTACACACACACACACACACACACACACACACACACAGAGTTTGCTATATATAAATCACTCCTCAATAAAAACTTAAAAATTAAAACAAATAAGGCAATCTCTAGTTTCAGAAGCATTCTTATCTTACTTAAAAAATCAGTCTTGAGAAGCATGAGATTATGTGATCCTTCAGGTCAGGAACTAAAACTTCTATATTTTCTTTCCTTTCCACCAGGGACTGAACCCACACACAAGGCTTAACAAATATAACCGAATAACTCAGTTCAGAAAAATAATTATCTCACAAGCAAGCAGTCTGGAAGGAGGATGTGTCAGGCTTGGCAGCTCAATGATTTCCTCAAGGATGTAAGTTCTCTCCGTCCTTCTGCTTGGCCATCTTTAGCATTTTGGCTTTTCATTCTTAGGCTTATCACCTCATTGTCAGAGAATGGCTAATGCATCACATTCTCCTGCTACAGCCTCCAGAGCAGTAAGCAATGCAGGATGAGAAAGGAGTCCTCCTTCCTGTGGCTCTCTATTTAGATGCAACAAGATCTTTCCCAGAAGTCCCTTGGGTCACTTGCCCAATAGCAGACCAATCACTGTCAAAGAAGTCTAAAGTTACCATAAATCTGGCTTCAACCAATTAGACATCTAGGACAGTAAGTGGCCCCCAACAAAATCAGGATTCTGTTAACAAAACAGAAAAGAGGTAAATGACTAGTATGCAACTGAAAATGTCTTCTACAATTGTTGGCTAGTAATTTAAATAGAAATCCTGAATAGCCTTTTTATATTACTTAACTCTCTCTGCTTCATATTCTACCGAAGAAGAATCAACATGAATGTTTATTTATTCACAGTCTCCCTTGTCTCAAAACAAGCATTTCTGGGGGTTTATGATACAATATGCTTTAAATTAAGGGTACATCACCTAACCCACACTGAAAGAAAAAGAGAGAGTGTGCATAGATGTTGGTAACTGCGAAGTGAGCCAGAATACAGCATTTAAAACCGACTGCTGCCACTGAGCACATAATGAGTTCTGAATCTTAACGGAAGAAAAAAGGAGAAGAAAGCATGCCTAATCAAACAGTTCTTGATGTGGACAATACAGAGTGAGAACTATCAACTTGCATTGCAATGCTTGGATCCTTTCTTAACACCATTTCAGTTTTTGCTAATGACATTTTCTAATGACTTTTCTTCTGAAACAATTAAAATTAGCTCGCATTCTCTGGGCAGTAGGGCACTAGGGCTGGGTTTGGTATAAGAAGCCGCAGATATATTTTATGCTGGCTAACCGTTTTCTATTCGAAAATACTGGAGGTTGAATATGGCGGGGATTCATGTGGGGTCAAATCAGTCTGAAATTTTTAGTGAAAGTTCCTCCTGCACGACTTCGGGGAAAAAAAAATCATCAATAAAGGTTTCCTGAACTCAAAACTTCAACTAAGCTGTAGCTGAAAACTCTAGGGCATGAAAAAGCAAGTATGCTGTGGTTATGAAGAACACAGCCTGGGCCTCAAAAACTCAGCCTGAATCATCATTCTACCACCTACCAGCTATGGGATCCTGAGCACCTCTTTAAGGTCGCTCGTCCATAGTTTACTCTGATTACATCCACGAAACAAGACAGTTGGACAATTTCGTCTCTTCAGTCTATTGAAGCTTTAACAAGCAAAAAAAAAAAAAAAAAAAAAAAAAAAAAAAAAAAAAATCTGCCAAAGGGGCAACATTTAGAAAAAGGACAAAACTATTTAAATAAATATACTTAAACTCCTCAGGGCTTTTTACTCTACACCCAAGACATCAAAGGATGTTTTTTAAAAGAACGTTGCGAGCTCTAAAAAAATTTTAGCAACGCAAAAATTTTCCTTTTCTCTCAATTCCTCAATTTTTTACTTGTCCCAAAAACAGAGAAAACCAAGCGCTTGGAGTTCATTTCCCTCCCAATTCCTTGCATAAAGGGTTGGTACACTCAATCTAATAGAATCTAACAGCAAAGCAACTTCCAGCCTAAGATCCAACATTAACATTCAATCCATATTCATGTAAGGAACACCGATATCCTGAAGTCCTTCAATTAATTCCTTTAAATTCCTCGGGCTTGACATTAAGGGCTCAAAAGTGAAAATAATGTACATTCAATTCCAATGACAGTGCAATAAACAATTAAATAAACAAAAGGAAAAAAAATCAATGTAGCCTTAAAATATTAAACCTATTAGACCAGAAAAGCTCAGCATAAGGTTTACTGCATCAAAGATTACTGAATTCATTCAACATTCTAAAATAATTATGCATAACCTGAAATTATCATTAATGATTCCTGACTTACTTCTGCATAGTAACTCAGGCACAGTAGAACGGGTCTGAATCGCCCACAGAGTAAACAAACAAACACCCTTACTGTAAGTACCATACAAATCTTCAGCAGACAAGCACTTCAGAAAGACCTCGAACCACCCATAACAAGTTACTTAAACATTAAACACCTCTTCTGAGTTTTCACAAAAGGATTCAAATCACAACTTATTTTCTTCGGATAATATGTAAGTTCTTTAATTTTGAATGACTTTCAAAATCTAAGATATTAAACAAACAAACAAAATGAGGGGAGAAAAAACATCAGTCTAGCTGGGATCCCAGCCAATGAAAACTTTATTTCATGGAAAAGAAACGAGAAGTCCACAATCTCCCCGTGAGGATGGAAACCATCACCCCAAACATGGATCAGTGTGGATCTTATTACGCAAAATGGAGTACTGAAGAAAAGGGGGAGCAATCAGTCTTGGGGTGACGGGAAGAGTCTCACGGAAGATACACAGGCACTGCCACACAGAGTTAGTAGCACCCTGACATTATTTGTCTCTTTCACTTACGCAAACGCTCTCAAAACGCAAGCTGCAAGAGCCTTTTGCTTGACTTTCTTTACATTTTTTATTTACTTTATGGACTTTCAGGCTTACTTTCCTTAATATTGATATTTGAATCACTGTTTCAACCCGTGACATTCAGTCTATCGTTCTCGTTACGGAATATCGTAACTAAACCAGGGCTCCACAGTGTTAAGCAACATACAAAAACATATAATGATACAATGTCTATCAACGTGTCAAAGTTACGCATTTGAAAACCACTGATTGTATAATACATGGTAGTCATCAAATACCTAGACTTTACGAGATTTGTGAAATGAGAAAATTTTGACGCAGGTGCTGTTCAGACAAGATTTAGCTAAAATAAGAGCACAAAACTATAAAGTATGAAGACATCCTTAGCAATATGAAAAACCACCATAATATATTTTTCAATCTTTGTTGAATGAAGATTTTAACTTCCTGTGCACCACTTAAATCTATGGTTCAATTCCGGGTCAGAACGAAGTAACCCAAATATGCACTCTGTTATATAAAAGGCCAAGAGGATGAAATTACATCTCTCTCTAATAAGGTCCTTTGAAATCCTATACTAAAGTAACTTCGCGGCCAAATTATTTTTCTTCTGTTAATGCTGATTGAGCAGTAAATAATAACCAGGAGAAAAACAAACACGTAAAATAAAGGGTTTCACACCTTTGCTTGAGTTTTCTTAAATGACCCCGATCTACCAACTTTAACACAAGCTCAAAGAAAGGCGACTGTTTCCTCAACTGAATTGTCGCAGTTTTCAGGGGGGTAGACTTTAATTCCAATGCGTTAAAAGCTGTATGCAAAAGTATTCAAATGTGAGGGTGGAGGTTGAGACAAATCAGAAGTTGTCATTTCGAAACACAGGGCTGTTGGAATGGCCTTAGCTTGATAAGGTACTTGAGCTTCTGAGCCTCCATTTTTGCATCTGTAAAAATAAAGGCTCTGGAAGGGGTAACCTCTAAAGGTCGCACCACCTGTAGAACAGGCCCTCTGGTAACGGTAATGTGAAAAGACGAAAAAGCGGGTATGACATTTAATGCGAAAGAAATGTGAGTATGTTTTTGAATCCTCCTACAGGCCCTGGCGTAGAAAAGCCAGCAGAGACTCCAAATCAACCTAAGCCATTTTTTTTAATTGAAGAATAATTAACATATAATATTATATTCATTTCAGGTATACAACACAGTGATTTGACATTATACACATCAGGAGATAGTCATGACAATAAATCTAGCTGCCATCTGTCACCATACAAGGTTGTTATAAACCCCTTTTTAAATCAGTAGATTGAAAAATACATACTGTCTATTTTATCACCTTCAGGCTACCCCTTCATATTATTTCTTGTGTGACAGATCTGTGAATTAAAGAAAATGTTAGTAGAAAAAAAATGGGGGTGCCTGGGTGGCTCCATCAGTCAAGCATCTGACTCTTGATTTTGGCTTAGGTCAAGATCCCAGGGTCGTGGGATCAAGCCCCACAAACTGACAGTGTGGAGCCTGCTTGGGATTCTCTCTCTCTCTCTCTCTCTCTCTCTCTCTCTCTCTCTCCCTAAATAAATAAATAAATATTTGTTAAAAAAAAAAAAAAGAAAGAAATGGACACATCAAATTTTGTTCTTCTTACGTATGAAAACTTAAAATTTCAAAATTTTGTTGTTGCTGCTGTAGGCATGAGTCAGGGTGGACGACTAAAAAGCACAGGGCATTTTCTCGGCAGACACACCTCACGGTTAATATTGTGGCCTCAGAAGCCAGACTGCCCACTTATAATCTGGCTCCCCAACCTGCTCGCTGAGTCACCCCTTCCCTATAAACTGGCAGATAACAATAGCTCCACTTCATCAAGCCATGAGAATTCACTGAATTAATATACATAAAGCACTTAGAAAGCCCAAGCAAGGGCAACATAAGTGTTAGCAATGAGGCTCTGGGGTTCACGATCAAGTGATAATCCACCGGCCACGTGCATCATCTATAGCACGTTGGGCAAAATAATGAAAGGCAAGCAAAGTAAGCAGGCAGTGTTTGTCTCCTCTTTTTAAACTCTGGTTTGTTGTTTTTGCAACCTTCCATCCTGCCATCCTGGTTCCTGCCAAGGGAGTTAATGTGAACTTAACATATTTACTCTTATAGGGGTATTTACATTCTAAAAGAGTCTGGACAGAGAAATCAATCCTCAACCCAAGCTATGAGACGACAGAATTTCATGTACTTGAGACGAGTATTTGTCAGTCTGACTCTACCGTCAAATTTGATACAATCACATCTAAGTAAATAGGCTCTTCTTTTTGTCGGACATACTGATACCCAAAGAAAACACGGCAAGCAGTTTCTTCCAAAGATGACAGGCGTTTTCCTCAACCACAAAAGTGTTTATTTTCTCTTGTCTCTTTTTAATGGTTTCAATGTAAAAAAAATAAATACATAAACGTTCAATGCGAACACACCGTCTTAAGTCCTATTCGATGCGACCTACTCCGCTAAAGGAACACTGAAAATATCTCTCAATAATCCACGTGTTGAGTTCTAGGAGATCACCTGCCAGTTTTTAAGGTAATAGTTGCTACTAATCTTCTTTATACCACTTAAGTATTTAATCCTACCATGCTCCCATCCACTTCCTGATCTTGTGTGAACAAATGTACTTCCCTCCTATGTTACTAAAAAAATGAATGCCATCAAAGAGGAGCACCTTAGAATATTTAAAACTACAGACATTCCCTAGCATTTTCAGGGGCAGAGGGTGCTATCCTTCCCTCATCCCAACACTGTCTTCCTCTTCTGGCCTCCACTGAGCCCATTATCCCTTCTGCACCAACTTGAGCCCACTGTGTCCTACTCTCCTGTCATCAACCATACACAAGCCTGCTCTTGTTTGAAAAAGGTGCTCCCCTCAATTACTGTTCTGTTTCTCTTTAAACACACAAGCTCCCTCTTACTTTCCCTTCTCTGTGCTGAGCCTCTGAGATGTCTCTTCTTCCCACAACTCAAATGAGGCTGTATTCCAAAGGGCCACCAATGACCTCCTAATCACCCGAGACAGCCTTTTTCTCAGTCACCATTCTGCTTGACCATTTGAAATGTCAGACAGTGATGGCCCAATTCCTCCTGAAAGCTGTCTTGGTCTGTAGCTCTGAAGACGGTATTACCCCAATCTTCCTTCTGTTTCCCTGTCTCTTTCGACCCATTTTCTTCCTTCCACTTTGCAAACGTGGTATTCTCCCAGGTTTATCCTCATGCTTTTGCCCTTTTTCCAGACATCGTTTCTCCTTATAACAGCACCCCAAGGAAAATACTGTTTCGCTCTACAGGGCCAGCCTGGACATCTCCTCCGTGGCACAACAGAGCTTCACCAGTTGCTATTTGACATGTTGTCTACAGTTCTAAATTCAAACACATCTTTCGCTTTCCTTACGTCGCTGACACCTGCTCCTCGACCGTCTTACTCGTACCTCCTAAACTTGAAGTTCCAGGATAATCTTTGCTCTTTTCTTCTCCACATCTACCACTCACCCTTCCTCTTAGTATCTCTGTTTGGCTGGTTACCAAGCTCAGCAAAGCTTTCTTCTCAAGGTCTTTCCCTTGATTCTTTCCTTGACTTCTTTCCAGTGACACATCACGAGTTTGCACTGGGAGCTGGCCAAGTATGGCCTGCCACATGTTTATGTAAATAAAGCTTTATTAGAACACAGCCATGACCATTCGTGTATGCATCGTTTACGGCTACCCCCACACTCCACCGACAGAGGTAAGTAGTTGTACAGAGACTGGATGGCCAGAAGTCCCCAAATTATTTCCTGTCCTGCCTTTTACAAAAAAAGCTTGCCTCCCTGTTTAGGCCCTTTTCAGCTCACCCACAAACTGCTTCCAGATCCCGCAAGCCATCTTCCATGCCCAGTTTCACACCTTCGCTGACCTTCCCACCATCTGGTTGATTTTCCCAAAACATCATTTAAAAAATACTAGTCTATTGCTCAAAAATTATGTCGCTTTCCATTATGTCCAAGATAAAAGTCCCAAAAGACAGGGTAGAATCGTCCACATCTCTACACCGCATGTAGTGACAAGCATCAGGCTGGACATCAGGCAACATGTGAATCTCTAAGCTTGACCTCAGAGATCTTTTTTCAGTCTGCTCTCGGGATTTCTCAGCTAGATCTCCCACCGCTCTCCACCTCCGTCCCCACAAAGTTGCCGATTCAGACATTCCAATGCATCCACTGTTTTGGGAAAGACCTTATTGTCTCATACTTTGCACTTTCGAATCTTCATTCCTGCAATTTGCCAGGCCAGGATAGGTCTTCTCGTGTCCGTACGATTATATTGTCCTTTAAGACCCAGTTAACGCGTGACTCAGCCTATGGATAATTCCTCTTTTCACCTTTCTTAACCAGACTTGCCCTGATGATAGCATAGTACGTATTATTTTCCACTGTTAACTTGGCAAACTTGGCAATGTTATTTTGCTTTCTTGCCTAAATTCTATAGGACCATGTGTTTGCCTTTTTGTCCCAGTTCCCTCTAATTTAGTATAGCATATTACTGTGAATGTTCAGATAAGCTTTCTCCAGTATTCTGCAGGGAACGAATACATAAGCAAGCGACTCGCTGAAAGGAGACATAACAAAGATCAGCGGTTTTCGCTTCCACTCAGAAGACATTTGTCCACATCGATGGCCATTTTTGATTGTCACTGAAGAGAGAAAGTACGGGAGGGAAGTGGGTGCTACTGACATCTAGTGGGCAGATACCAGAAATGCTTCTACACATCATACACTGCACAAGGCAGTCCTCCCCCTCTCCCCAGTGCAAAGAACCATCTGGCCCAAATTGTCAATAATGCTGGAACTGAGAAACCCCGAGGTAGGTCAATTCTTTGCTAATTTTAGAACGTCTAGAAACCTCATATCTACAGACACAGCAATGAGAAAATAATAATTATTTGCTGACTGATTTCTAGACATTGATGGCTTTGTTATGTGGATAGAAAATGCAAAGAGGTGAATGATGTCTCAGTATCGATTCAGCTGTATGCTGGCTCTTTCTTCCTTGAGAGAGGTGAACCCGGTACCTGGTAATGCAGATATGATATGTGATTGTTGGGAAGTTTGGAAGCAAGCACATCAAAAGAAACGTCACTGGCTGTAGCAACGTACAGGTGTGGCATAACACAGGGTTTATAGGTATTATAACAGTAGGATCAAACAACCACCTTACGTAAACTGTCGTCTCCTTAACCTCTAGATATGGGCGTTCCAGAACTCAGTCCTTTTCATTGTCTCCATCTAGACTTACTCTCTTCATGATCTCAACCAATACTTCTTTAAATGTCACACATCTCCTGAAGCCTTCCCAATTTATATTTCAAGCCCAATCTTCACTCCCGGGTCCCAAATGGTTACATCGAACTGACTTCCTAACATTTCCACTCATATGTCTAATACCGGGTAAAACTTAATATGTCTCTATGAACTCAGTTGCTTAATACTCTCCCAGAAATCTGTTCTCTGTGCAGTCTCAGCGGTGCAACATCCTTCAATCTTAGGGTTCTGCCATCTTTACCTGAAGCCTCCCCTCCATTCTTCATGCTAGCAGAACATACAGACCAAAAAATCACACAGCAGCGTCACACTGCCTCAACCTGGAAATGATACACACATCACTTCCCTTTGCATTTCATTCACCAAAACAAGCCATATGGTCCTGTCTACATGTAAGGAGGTTAGAAAGTATGGTTCCCAATGCACCAGAGAAGAGGAGTATGAAACCAGATTGGGGAAGACACAGCAATGTCTCCATTACCACGTTTAAAACTGAGCTCTTAGTCTCCACTCTCTACCTGTTCCTTCTACGTCCACCCATCTCAGCAAATGCCAACGCCGTCCTTCCCGTTGCTCAGGACATAAACCTTGAAATCATCTTTGACTCCTTTCTCTCACAACCCCTATCCAACCCATCAGCGAGTCCTCTGTCTCCACCTTCAAGACATATCCTGAATCCTACCGTTTCACACCACCTTCCCACTGCTGTCTTGTCCATTTCACATCTGGACACTAACAACAACCCAACTGCTACCCTTGTCATCGTTCTGTCATTCTCAGTACAGCAGACGGGGTGATCTTTTAAAAGCTTAAGTCACGTCATGTCGTCCCTAAGCTCCAAACTTTCCAATTGCTTCACACAACACTTAGGTTAAAACTCAAGTTCTTAAAATGGCCTAACCCCCCTACAAAATCTGTACTCTCCGCCTCACACTTCCATCCTGATTACCTCTTTATGTCCACCTTGTGTTCTCCACCAGTGCCATCAACACCGGCCTCCTTTCTATCCCTCAAACACGCCAGGCATGCGGCCACCTCACAGTTTTCACAGTAGCTGTTTCCTCCAACTAAACTCACTTTCCCCAGATGCCCTAAGGCTTGCTCCTTCACCTCCTTCAAACCTTTGTGGAAATGCTATTTCCTCGGTAAGATTCTCTGACTTCCCCCCCAAAACTGCAACCATCCCTACCCACCTACCTTGCCCCCAGAACTTCCTCTCCCCCCACCTATTTTATTTGGTTTTCCTCCTTGCATTTATTAGTATCCAACATACTATAGTTGTTTACTGTTTGTCTCCCCCAACTAGAATACAAACTCCATGGAATCGTAATAACATTCCCATTTTGTCCACCATGGGTTTCTTTTTTTTTTTTTTAATTTTTTATTTTATTTTTGAGAGACAGAGAGAGACAGAGCACAAGTGGAGGAGGGGCAGAGAGAGAGGGAGACACAGAATCCAAAGCAGGCTCCAAGCTCTGAGCTGTCAGCACAGAGCTTTGTAAAGTGGGGCTCGAGCCCACAAACTGTGAGATCAAGACCTGAGCCGAAGTTGAATGCTTAACTGACTGAGCCACCCAGGCACCCCACCCACTGTGGGTTTCTAATATCTAAAACCATGTTTCAAATACAGTTTTTCACAAATATTCACAGAATAAATTAGTTGCCACTGTCCAAAGCTCATTTTAAAATAACTTTAGAACTCAATGTAACATCTTACAATCTTATATTAAACTCAATCTTGTATTAAACTTATACTGGGGGGGGGGGGGACGACAGGAATGGTATTATATTTATCTTTTAATCCTTAGTTTAGCAAAGTTCCTGACAGACAATGAGGAATCTGTAAATATTTCTTTAATCGAGTTTGTTGGATTATCATTCAATTTTCATACATACTGCTATCTTATGACTGTCTGCTCAAAATATTTAGTAAGGAAGGTTGTGCAGTGGATTAGTAACCATGGTAGAATAACTTCTATTTCTCACCAAGACCCCAGATATCTAAAATGTTTGCTTTTCATTCTAATAAGTTGAGATCAAGTTGAGTTTTAATGCATGTTCCAAGACATCAAATGTATCAAAGGGTCTTAAAACCATTTAAATTGATCAAAGCAGGTAAGATAATACACTTAGCAGCATGGTTTCTGGAAGAAGACGGCACGAGCTCACATTCCACTAGCACAGAGTTCTAGCTGTCATGGCCTTGAATGAGATCTCTAAGTTCAGCTTCAGTATCTTCTTCTTTCAAAGAAGAGTCATGACAGAGCCTGACATTGAGGGTAGTTTAATGAGATGAGTCACATAAAGCACTATCAATGGACGCAAGCTCTTTTCATCAGCCAACATTGCCCATTCGCTGTATACCTTACAGCAAACGTGACATGACATTCATTTTGCCATTTCTCAGAATTGCTAAGGCCTGAAAGAAATAGATAACATTTCTATCACAAACAAGTGATTTTCATTCTAATTCATAAGACAGAATTATTGGACAATCTATATACCGTATGTAAGTTGCAAGTTCTGAGAAGAGACTTTAGGTACCTAAAGATGTCATAGCTCTTATCTGCATCTACAGTACCCAAACCCAGTGCTCAAAGCTGCTGACAACTATTCGGCCCAGGATCAGCAGGTGTGAGGCTCCACACCATTCCTCCTCCTAATTAAGTCCATGGCAGACTGCACTAAGTTGATAATGTTTCTCTTTCGTTGAGCCAGGAGGTACCTTTAGGTTCTTTCTCAACGGCAACTACTACTAACCAACTGATCACAGGTGACAGAAGAAAAGCCTAATATTTCCTCTCCAGATCACATGGCAAATGATATGCAATCACAATCCATACTCTGTATGATATGGGGCTCTCCCTCTATAGACAAGTGTATTCTCAAATTTGTGGGAAGGTTTTAATAAAATTAAATTATAATCTTAGAAGGTTTTATAGATAATTCATGGAATCTTCTTTTGAATCCTTATCAACTCATGTGAAGATACAGAAATTCAAAGTTAGAAAATTGTTCAAAGTGAAACAGTAAGCCTTAGCAACTAATACAAATTAAAAATCAAATTTACTGGGGTGCCTGGGCGGCTCAGTCTGTTAAGCCTCAACTCTTCACTTTTGGCTTGTGTCATGATCCCAAGGTCATGAGATTGAGCCCTACATAAGGGCTCGGGTAAGAGCATGGAGCCTGCTTGGGATTCTCTCTCTCTCTCTCTCTCTCTCTCTCTCTCTCTCTCTCATTCTCTGTCTCTGCCCCTCCACTGCTCATTTCTCTCTCTCTCAAAATAAATAAACAAACTTTTTAAAAAATCAAATTTACTGTATCTACTTTTCAGGTACTCTATTATATAATTGCAAAGTAAAGATGTAATTGGCAATTGGGAGTTACAACACTTTTGAAAGGAATTCAACTTTAAGCAAAAGTCCGCTGAACTCTCAAATATATGGTCCAGTTGGTTGGTGGAAAAAAATACATGTTGTGAACATGATTCCTTTGCCTAGTTTAAAGGCCAAGTTCTTGCTAATGGATTTGCAGCCTCAAAAATAATTTGAGTTTGGTTAGAACAGAATAAAATACATTGCATGCAAGCTGCTGAAATTGGTTTAGAGCACCTAAGAAAAAGCAATCAAATGATGGGATTCCAGGATTTTGACAATGTCAGGTTATCAAAAATGAAAAAATGATTTAAACTGAAATTAACAAAAATAAGTATTTTACAGCATGGGGCTAAAACACTGACAGAAATTGGTGACACTGAAGCTCTACATCTAAAGGGTAATTTGGATGATCTATTCAATTCCATGTAACAACTAGAAACCTGTCCAAAAGACTCCTAAAACAGCACAGGTTTTAAAGCTGGGCTAGTGGCTATAATCAAAATGATCCAGAGAATCTCTAAGAACTAAGAGCTGAGGAATAATCCAAAGGGAGATTATTTGGTATTCTAAGGGAGAAACACTGGCACAGAAAAGAGATTAATTTATTTAACTAACTCTAGAATTTTAATTCACACTATTAACAGGTTTGATGCAAAAAAATAAATACTACTACTAGCTACAAATATATATAAACTTCTAAAAATATTGCTGCAATGTATGTTTATAATATGGATCCAAAGGACGTGAATCTAGACCTCACTAACCAATATATTTCATCAATAATACAAGTTAAGTGATTCACTAACAATGTTGACATATGTAGGAATATTCAGGCCTTTAATGTCTAATATTAGGGAATGCTACCCTATAGTAAACTGTAACTTCCTCATTCTCCCTCAATTTACTTAGCAGCTACTAATGTTTTACGGCATAACAGACAGTACTTAAAATTCATAAGCAGTATTTTTTTTTCAAAACTCCTAGCTTGACAATGAATTTAGGCCATACTCCCTCTCACTTTGACGCGAATGACTCAGATGAGAAAAAAAAAAATCTATGGGAATATTCACTACCGAAACAGGACTTCAAAATATCTCAAAATATAAGGGTACTATAGAAATTAGAAAAACAGTAAATAGTGCTCAGCCTTTATTTGAATACAGGGAATATAACATATTCCACAATACCAAAGAAACTTCTGATAATTAGTATAGGTACCATTACATATAATCTAGATTGATATTTCTTTCTGTTAATAAGAACAACATTTAGTTTAAAACTTTAGTAAGCTATAACTGTATGTGAAACTGCTTCTAAATAATTATGAAGTTCTAATATAGAATTTCAGACAAACATGAAAACTAAACCTTACTTTAACTGCTGACCTCTTAAAATTCCCTAGACTCTCTCAGCCACACTGCAAAATAAAATCCAGATATAATGCAAAAAAAAAAAATTATTTAAGAACCAAAAACTCTGTTTTGATTACATGCTGTTAAAAGAGTATTATATGTTATGTGCAATTTTTTAAAAATGTAAGTGGAACATGAATTCGTGAGTCAGTAATCCGTTCTGAGAATAATATTTTGGTTTCTAAAATTCACCAGGCTACTCAGTAACATACCTTAGTAAGTAACAGTATATATAAGCTTTTGAAGAAAACATTCATTAAATGTCAGCAAGAATTGTGCTAAGAAGTAAGGCTACAAGATGAACAAGATGCGCTATTACGCTTAAGTAGTTTATAATCCACTAGAAAGGTAAATAAACAGATAAGATTTCAGTTCTGTGGGGTAAGTCCTGGGATAGAGGTAAATGCCACTGGCAGCACATGGTGGAGGCCCCTGACCCAGCATGGCTGGCGGCCTGGGGAAGAAAGGCAATCTGAGAGGCTTGCTCAGAGGGAGGGAGACCCAGAGTGAGTGTTCCAGATTTACAAGCAACCCGGGTGGGTAGCAAAGGCACAGAAACCTCAGAGAACCTGCAAGATGCAGGGAACTGAGAGAAGTCAGAAGTCATGCAGGAGAGATAGGGGTGAGCAACTGAGCCTGTGTGCTTTATTGCACACTTGAAACTCTCTCCTGAGGGCAAGAAAGGGCCTGTGACCGGTACGAAGTGGAACAGAGACATGACCCACTTGTATTTTAGAAAGACCACTCTAGAAGCAACTTAAAGCAGAAAAAGACAGTCAAGAGATGAAATTGAGACCCAAAATAGGAGCTGGAGCAGAGAAAACAGCTTTGAGGGGTTTTAAAAATTAAGAATAGACAGGAGTTTGGGGGCGCCTGGGTGGCTCAGTCGGGTAAGTGTCCGACTTCGGCTCAGGTCATGATTTCACGGTTCCTAAGTTCGAGCCCCGCGTCGGGCTCTGTGCTGATGGCTCAGAGCCTGGAGCCTGCTTCGAATTCTGTGTCTCCCCCTCTCTCTGCCCCTCCCCCACTCATGCTCTGTCTCTCTCAAATATAGATAAACAATAAAATATTTTTTTTTTTAAAAAATAGGAGTTTGAATGGGGATGAAGGAAAAAAGCATGACTACCTGCTTTTTGACTTAATCTACTCTGTAGCTGAGAGTGCCATCCACGGAGGCCATGGAAAGTACTGGAACAGAGGAGAAAGGGAGAAACTGGGAGAAGGGAGTTTGTGAGTTTAGTTCATATGCTGAGTTTGTAAACTATGAACTTCCAGGCAGGGATATCTGCCAGAAGGTAACTAGATATGCAAGAACCATCCCATACCCTTTAAAGATCATCTGAATATGTCAGGTAATTGTAAGAACAGCTAAGGTTGACCAAGTTTCTACTCTAAGCCAGGCATATGCCAAACCTTTCATGTAACTTCTTTCTTTCTTTTTTTTTTTACTTTTTTTTTTTTTTTAATTTTTGAGAAACAGAGTGAGACAAAGCCAGAGTGGGAGCAGGGAAGGGGGAGGGGCAGAGAGAGGACACACAAAATCCCAAGCAGGCTCCAGGCTCTGAGCCATCAGCACAGAGCCTGATGCGGGGCTTAAACCCACAAACTGTGAGATCGTGACCTAAGCCCAAGTCGGACGCTCAACTGACTGAGCCACCCAGGCGCCCCTCATATAACTTCTTTTTATCATCCTCCCTACTCTACAGATGAGGAAGAGTTTAATTTCCTAATGGTTACAAAGTATTTAAGTGTCATGGATTTCTGATTTTAAGCTCAAATCCCTACCCACTATATGATGCTGTATCATGCAAAATCCATGACAGATTTTAAGACCAGATAAAGGTGGGTTCAATTCTAATCTCTGCTACTTACCAGTTGTGTGACCTTGATACTCTCCAAGCCTTAGTTTCCTTATCTGTAAAATGGTGACCATAACAATTACATGGTAAGAAGACGGTAAGGATAGGAGAGAGCATACAGAAAATGCTAGGTTCAGTCTATATGTACAATAACTAGCACCCACTTGTTAGATCTATGCCCAAAGAAAGAAGTTTTCTATGATCTGAGCAAATTCCCTTTCATCTTATTATGAACTTTCTTTTAATTGTACCCTATTTGAGCTTTATCTTAGTAAATATGAAGTATTATTTTTCAAAATATTTACAACCTTAATATACTCTGTAAAATTCAATGTCACTTAAAAATTTCACTCAAATAGAAATCATTTCAATGCAAAGGGGTTGAATCACGTTTTGTTTGTTTGTTTTGTTTTGTTTGCCATTTTTATAGCGATGAATGTCAAAATAAGAAAACCCCAAAGCCATAAGGCATGTTGATGTTCTGGAAAGAGCTTTGGACTTGGAGTCAGAAGACCTGTGTGAAGTCCCAACTCTGACGTTTACTAGCCATGGCATTACGGGCAAGTCATTTCACAGTCCCAAGAGTTCCTTTGCACATGTACAAGATGAGATGCATAGATTGGCCTAGATGTTCTTCTAAGTCTGAGGAGCCTGAAGAAAAAAGGCTTTGGGATGTTTACAAAATCGAAGCCATTAAAAGTCATTAACACTTGACACAAACTTCAAGCTTCCTGTGTTTTAAACCAGAAGTGGCCTATCTCCACTTCGATGGCCTATCAAACCACTCCACGCATCAGGAGCTTCCAATTTGACTTTGACCAGACCTACGATAACCCTCAGGTGGCGAGTTCAAAGTGAGACGTGGGGATACGGAAGTGGGGAGGGGTGGGGGGGGCATTCTTTCCTTCTCTCAAAGTCTCCTCCGTCCTCACCACAAATTCGGCGGCTGAGTTTGAGCTGAGAGGCCAGGAGGCCACACTAGATTTCTGCTTTTCAAACCTGGCTGCACATCAGCAACACTAGGAACTTAAAACAAAAAAACAAAAAACAAAAAAACAGCAAAAAACACTTTGTTTTAATGCTGAGCTCCACAACTCTGAAACAACACTGGAGGATACTACGTATGATTTATAAATGCCAGGTTTCTCTTTGTAAAAGTGGTACAAAGCATCTTGTGTAATAACCTCATTCGAATGGTACACATTAAAACATATCCCTTTAACCTCTGCAACCCTGAAAAACAATACTCATTCTTGAGGATGCATGCACAACGAGATCAACCTCCCAAGTCTGCAGGCACTGCACCTGCGTTAGCTCTGAAAGTTCGATGTCCGGGGCAACCCCAGGGTCTCTGGGAAACAGGGACAGTTGGTCAATCTCTCTCTCTCTCTCTCTCTCTCTCTCTCTGTCTCTCTCTCTCTCTCTCTCTTTCTCTGTCTCTCTCTCTCTCACACACACACACACACACACTTTTAAGTAACCTTCAGTGTGTGAGAACAAAGTATAGATCAGCAGTGGCCCTCTCATGAAGCAGCACCACTAAAATGACATCATTATTCACTCAGGGACTTATATGGTGTCACTTACAGCCCTCTGACACCACTGGGATCCATTAAACATGCAACGGTGTGGGTGTCACCATCATGCTATCATCCATTTTGTTAGCGTCCACACTACGATAACCAGCATTTAAAAAAAATAACTACTTGGACGCACCTGCTGCCTAATTGCTATTTGTCTTGTCAGGCAATTTCTGAAAGAACAGCATCTCTACCATTTGACAGATTTTTTTTACCCTTTTTTGGTTTTGTATTTTTTCTGTTCCATTTTCCTATAACGATGCCATGTGATGTTAAATAATACGATAATATATAATGAAATTAGACAATGGTCTTGTCCATTTGTCAACTGAAGACTTCATTATCTTTTCTTTTCAGTGAATTACTTGAAAAAACAAACGATCTTGCAACGGCCTGTACACAACCAGAACATATATTCCCCTGTAACTCAAAACCGAGCTCAACATAGTCTCACATTTTCTAGAACCACATTCTTATACACAAACACACTGTCTTCTGTTGCCTCGATTAGACTCTCAGGCCAAGTCGTGACCGTACGAGCTACTGAAATATAGCATCAATCTGTGTAACACACCCTTGGCAGATACGTGTCTCCTTACTTGTGACGTGCCTAGCTGTCTGTGGGAAACACAGTTAGCAGCAGTGGGGGAGTGGGAGGGAAGACTTCCCACTGACTTCACTTCCACACGCTAAGGCACTAATGCCATGGAGACACTAGTAAGGAGTTAGGAGCAAAGGCCACATCAACCCCTTGAGAAATCAGACTCTTACAACGACTGCCACCCATCTTGCACATTCTTCCTTCTGCCAAGAACTTAGCAAAATAAGGAGGCCATGAAAGCACACAAGGGCTGTCGCTGCCATCCTTGAAATGGACAATAGGGATGCCGGGAATATACTGTGTCCTGTTATACTTCTGACATTCAATAATATATGCGCTCTGTAAGCACATTTGGAATAAAACCTAACAAAGGAGGTGTGTAAAATTACGGATTGTCAAAAACACTTAGCATGATTTAAATGCCCTAGTCTTTCTCCTACGGGCTTTGCAAGCAGACAATCAAGGGAGACCTCAAAATGTGACATCGTTAAGCAGGAACAGCATACATTTCCAAAAGTCTGTTTTATGGTCTTGGAAGAGAATTCAAAATTCAACTAAAACATACATATTTAACAAAACTCCTGCTTTTTACAACAAATTGCTTTTAGCAGGGTTTTGAGCAGTCTTACCACAACTTGTTTCAGCAAACTTGAGACTGAATTAAGACTTACTGATTGCTCATTTAAGTCCTGGGATTCTTCCATGTGGTTTTCTCACGTCTCCGGCCACCCCCAAACAGAAGCAGCGTCCTTCAGTTAAAACTGGACTATCTGAAACAAAAAGATGGAAACGAAGGGGGAAAATGGAAAAGTTATCTTTTTTATTTATTTGTAAAATCACCAAAACACACTGTGATTTACGTGATAATCTGTAGAAGCATTATTTTCAAAGAACAAAACTCATTATGGATGATCTCCGTATCTTATAGACTTAATGCTCTTGAAAATCACATCATGGCAACATTGGAATATGTGAACAGCTACTCAGGAATACTGTAGATAAACAAAAACATCTGAGGACAACTTTGGAGACACGGTCTGTAGAAAAGACTTAGTATACTATTTTACTGAGAGAGATATGTCATCAAGCAATTGGCAGATGACAAATTAATAGTCTGCATTGATCATTCACTTTTTTAAAATTTTTTTAACGTTTTTTATTTGTTTTTGAGGCAGAGAGAGACAGAGCATGAACGGGGGAGGGGCAGAGAGAGAGGGAGACACAGAATCGGAAACAGGCTCCAGGCTCTGAGCCATCAGCCCAGAGCCCGACGCGGGGCTCGAACTCACGGACCACGAGATCGTGACCTGAGCTGAAGTCGAACGCTTAACCAACTGAGCCACCCAGGCACCCTGATCACTCACTTTCTAAAGCATGTGAACTGAGAAAGTCTGTATCTTAATATGGCAGCTTTCTCTTACAGGACAATTTATCTGGATTACCAGATGATCTTTATTCAGTTTTAAAGAACAGAATGTTATAACATACAAGCTCAATTTATTTATTTATTTATTTATTTATTTATTTATTTATTTCTCTATCTATCTATTTATTTATTGAGAGAGAGCACACACACACAGGCAGGGGAGAGGGACAGGGAAAGAGAGAATCTTAAGCAGGCTCCACACCCAGAACAGCATGCTTAATTTTAAAAAGAGAATGAAAATGCTATTATTACTTAAAGAAGATATTACAAATATATACGGAAGGACAATCCATCAACAAACTATACTGAGGCAATCAGTTAATTATTCAAAAAACAAAGGTTCATCTTTACTCCATACCCCGTATTTAAATTTTTCCAGGCAAAGTGGAGTGTATAAAAGCTCTAAGAAAAATAGGGATAATGTCTTTTAATTCTCTGATGGAGAAGGATTTTGCAACAGAAACAGTGGAATATAAAACAAAAAAAAGCCAAATGACCTCTTGAATCTGCTCACACAAACCTCCCCCCAAAAAGATCAAAATGAAAAAGATACATGAAAATATAAAAAGAAATATCTGCACAAATATCGAACACACTAGGCTAATGTCCTTAACATAGAAAAAGCTCTTACAAACAGAAATGTACACACACCTCTAAAGAAAAATGGTTACACAAAACAATGTTCAACACACTAACAAAGAAAATGCAATTTAAAAGAGCAGTGAGACATTTGTGGCCCTTCAAATCCTAATTTTAAAAATAAAAATAATATGGAGTTAAAATCCAGTTTACATGGGGGTCCCTGGGCGGCACATGTCCGACTTCTGATTTGGGCTCAGGTCGTGATCTCACGGATGGTGAGAGGGAGCCTTTCGTATCTCTCTCTCCCTCTCTCTCTTTGGCATAAATAAACAAACTCATTAATGAATGAATGAATGTATTTACTTTTGAAAGGATTCATGTAAATAAAGGCATAAATTAGATATAAATTATTAAACTCACACTTCAAGGAATATTTAGTGAAGTCGAAATTCTCTGAAGATGTAATTTAAGTGGAAGATAAGTATTCCAGTAAGTATTCCCCAGAAACAATATTCTCCCCATTCAGTTTATTGAAATTCAACATTTGCAGGTGTTTTGCTCAGTTTTACATTTATCCATTCACACTTTCCCTACTACAATCAGGTAGACGTGGTTTTATTAATTTTTTAAAGTTTATTTATTTATTTTGAGAGGGAGAACGAGGTGGGGGGAGAGGCAGAGGGAGAGAGAGAATCCCAAGCAGGCTCCGCACCATCGGCATGGAGCCCCACTCAGGGTTCGATCCCACGCACCGTGAGATCGTGACCTGAGCTGAAATCCGGAGTCGGATGGTCAACCCACTAAGCCTCACAGGCGCCCCTAGACATGACTTTAATTTCTTTCCTGTGTTGTGTTTTCTACAACAAACCTGTTACTTTTCCTTATTAGAATACAAGACGTTAAATGACAAAGGACATTTACAATGTACATTGTAAATTGTTGTATGCATACACGAACGCAGCGATACAGATTAAAGATGTTTTTCAATCCTGAGAGTTAAAAGTCATAAAATGGTAACGTAACTTGTATGTAGGTGACAGTCTCTGCAAGACAGTGATTAAATACACTTCAAAACCAGAAACATGTCACTTTAAAGAACAGCCCAATTTAAAAGCATATATGAGATGGGAAGACCAGGGGTTAAGTCCTAAGCACGTTGAAAGGTGCAGCAGCATGCATGTGAACTCAGGAAGATAAGCGGGCGGGGAGTTCAAAACTGCAGATGTTATCTTTTTGGGTCGGGAGTGGGCCTGAGAGATGGTGCCTGGAAAACCCCCTTACCTCACATCTCCTCCCTCTTTCTCCTCCCCCTCCCCCTGTCTTCTTACGAACTGGTTCCTCCCTCTAATCTGGGTTTTCATCCTCATCCCGGATACTTACTGACCTCTTGCTTGCTCCTCCTATCCTCCAAGACCTCCATCCCAATCCCTGGCCCTGTGTACTCTCCCCACCCCCCACCCATCACCAAGACCACTCAGCTCAGGCTTCCCTTGGATATGGGCATACCACAGTAAGCGCGGGCCCCTAGTCCAACTGCTGCCTGCTTTGCGAGCCCTTCTTCCACCCTCCCAGGGGGAAATGCGGCAGACCATCTCTTTAGAGGCATTTTCTCCTCACTCCCTGGATAACCCACTAGCCAAGTACTCCTCAGGGCTGCTGTAAAATTAAAAAAAAAAAAAAAAAAAAAAAAGTACCACCAAATGGGAGACTCTGACCAGTAGGAAATTATTCTCCCATAGTTCTGACGGCAAGAAGTCCTAAACTGAGGTGCCGGCAGGCCCAGGGATCATTCCTTGTCTCTTCCTAGTTTCTGCTGTTTCTGCGGACGATCCCTGGCATCCCTTGGCTTGTAGATGCATCGTTCCAATCTCTGCTTCCATGGCCAACAGTACCTCCCTGCCTGCTTCTGTATGTGTGCCTCTGTGTCCAAATTTCCCTATTCCTCTAAATACACCAGTCACTGGATTAGAACGCACCCTAATCCGGTAAAACCTCATCTTGACTTGATTTCCTCTGCTTGCATGTAAGGTCTCATTCACAGGTAAGGGGGTTAGAATTTGAACATATCTCTTAGGGGACCCAATTCAACCCACAACACACGTACAGTTGCCACACTAAAATGATTTTTAAGATGTTATCAAGGTTTAAATGTAGTATTTCCAGAAAGGACACCTAACAATTAAATTAAGGATATTAAGGGTGCCTGGGTGGCTCAGTCGGTTGAGCGTCTGACTTCAGCTCGAGTCAGGATCTGACCTGGTTTGTGGGTACAAGCCCTGTGTCGTGCTGACAGCTCAGAGCCTGGAGCCTGCTTCAGAGTCTGTGTCTCTCTCTGTCTCTCTCTGTCTCTCTCTCTCTCTCTGTCCCTCCCCTGCTAGCATTCTTTCCCTGTCTCTCAAAAATGCATAAACACTACAAAAATTAAAAAATAAATAAAAATAAAAATAAATTAAGGATATTGATCATTAGGAAACAAGTAATCATCTTCTAGAAAGACCACCACCTCAGGGCACTGGTAATAACTCGGGTGAAATTAAAAATTAAGATTTCAGAAAAGATGTTGGAACATAAGAGAGAATTAAGCAAAAACTAGCCTTTTTTTTGTTAACCGCCCACTGAGAATTGATTTAACATTCCAGTTGGGAAGCTATTTGCATTAACGTTCCATGTTACAACGTAATACTTTGCTTTATGTTTCCTTAAAATTGAGATAGTTACTTAGTTTAACTTCTTTATGGTAACATGAATTTCTTTTTTTGCCAAGCACACTAAGGTACTAAAATATTATGAGCCCACTGATTTTATATTATGGAACCAAGTAAAACTACCTAGACTAATTGCGGACACAGTATTATTTTACATCATAATTTAGCAATGGTGGTTATGCTAAATCTTTTAACATTTCGTTTTCACAAATATGTAAGAAAAAGACAAGAACACTCTTTAACTCAAGTAAGAGAAGTGTTACCTCATAACAAAGATATAAAATTAAGGAATAACAATAACCTCTTGCTGTTTTATGAGGCAATAATCTAGGTCCCAGCTCTATTTCAAGGCCATTGCCCCAGAAAAGGTGAATTTAAAACAGGAATAATAGCAACCCCACCCATTCCATGTGAAATTATTTCTCCTGCAGTTAGCTTCTCAATACACAGAAAAATGGATGATATCCTTTGCTTTAACTCTGCTCTAGAAGTGGGCTATAAACTCTTGAGTCTTGGAACATTAGAATCAAAAAACAAAAAAACACCAATTCTTCCAATTTAGATATTCATATGTAAAGTTTTACAACAATTCTCAGAAATGGAACACAGTCCTGAGGGCTGGTCCCAGTGGTGGTGACAGCAAAGAGAAGACGTTGAGAGACTTCTGAGAAGTTTGTAGAGTTTGTGGGATGCAGCCCTCACCTTCTAGATTGATCTTTCCAGTCAAACCTTCGGTAAAAACCAGGTTGTCCACTCATGCTTTACTCTGGCTGAGTAAACATGAACGTGAAGGGGGTGGCCTCCAGTGCCAGGGCTGGCACGGGTTGAGGACAGAGCTGCACATGGGAACAGTACCCCTCTGGATTATGTACCCACAAGACACAGCCTGCTACCAGCCATGAAAGCCAGACCTGGGCTTTGTCACTGACCCCTTGGCGACTCCTCGCCAGTCCCTAAGCTACCCAGTGCTATCAATACCCACTGGAGTTCACTGAAACAGCTCCATGTTTCTCTCCTTGATGCTGCTACAGTAGTTCAAGCCATCAATGGCTCTTGGCCAGATGGGACCAAGAGCATCTTAAGAGTCACCTACCCTCCAGAGCTGCTCCTTTGAGGGAGTTTTCTTTTCACTTTAAAGTAGGGATCTAGGGGTGCCTGGGTGGCTCAGTAGGTTGAGAGTCCAACTCTTGGTTTCGGCTCAGGTCACGATCTCACGGTTCGTGGGTTCGTGCCCTGTGTCCGGCTCTGCGCTGACGCTCGGGAGCCTGCTTTAATTCTCCCTCTCTCCTGTCTCTGCCCCTCCCCCCCCATTCTCTCTCTCTCTCTCTCTCTCTCTCTCAAAAATAAATAAATGTAAAAAAAATTTTTTAATAAAGTAGGGATCTAAATGGGTTCTCCTTTATTTTTAAGTTTATTTATTTGGGGGGGGGGAGGGGCAGAAAGGGAGGGAGAGAGAGAATCCCTGATGTGAGACTCGATCCCACAAACTCATGAGATAATAACCTGAACTAAAACCAAGAGTTGGACGTTTAACCAACTGAGCCACCCAAGTGCCCCCTAAAAGGATTCTCTTTAAAAAAAAAAAACAACTCAGAGCTGTACCCTATCTTTAAGATAAACCAGAAATTCTTTAATCAATTTACTTGAAGCTATGGCAGGCAGTACCTGACAGAATCCTACGAAGGATAACCACTTGTCAGTTGGTTTTGTTCCCCAGGGCCACTGCTGTCCCGGGGGCGGGGGGGGGGGGAGTTCTGAGGGAGAACCCCACTGTCCTTCTCCCCCAGCCTGCATTCCACTGTGCTCACCATTCCCTTACCCCTATCACTACCAACACATCCATTGCAGTGCCCTGCAGCCAAGGGCTGGGAACTGTAGCAGGAGTCTCCTGGGACGGTGTGTCTCCTGGGACAGTACAGGCTCTGCCCCAGTGCAGAGAAAACAGAAGTGGGGAAAAGACTACAAGCCCCACCCATGCTCCAAATGCCTAATATAGCCTTAGGAAAAGATGTAAGATGACGGGGCTGCCCAAACTTTGGTCCCAGCCCCTGTGCAGACCCTGAATGCAGAGGGAGGTACGTGGACAGTCCTACCCATGACCACTGACAAGGCCGCCTTTAAACTCAGGTCAGGGGGCTCTGAAGAGTCTATGTACATGTGCAGAATTTCCTGGGCCATTCCATTCCATTCTATCATTCAGAACGGCTAAGCTATTGTTTGACCTTCAGATTTTCAAAGGACAAGTATATTTTCGGAAACATGTAGAAAATCACACCTTGTTTACGTGGGGGGGCAACATAAATATACGATATGCAGCTATTTTGCTGATCCCCATTCAACATTCAGCACATGACCCGTTCGATTCCACAGTTCTTTCCCACTCACACCAAATTACTTCTATCTAACACATATCACAATGCCTTCCTGTTGTTTAGGGTGTGAGTCTGGCAGAGTACCAGGCTAGTCCTCCTGCGGTGGCAACATTTCTAGGATATAAAACTTGGGCACCCGTTACAGACATGTGGATAAACCTGGTCGGCTCGAGAGAGACAGAAGGGAAGTGACCCAGAAAGAGTGGCAAAAGAGAGGATGGCAAGAAAGTCCTGGCAGAATTTAAGGACCTGGGTCTCATTACTCTTGACGTCTCAGCTGTTTCTATGCCCCTTCCTGCTGTGTGGCTGCTCAGTTCTTCCTTGGACTCCATGATCTATCTTCATAATCTTCAATTACGTTCCCTCCTTTATTGAGCATCTTGCCTAACATAAAAGTGCAACTGTCTAGGAAGTCTAACAATGTATGTTAATTAGCATTACATTATCGAGATATTATAGCTGGAATCCGACGGTTAAGAAGTGCATTGCTTTCACATCCCAGGTACCAAGTTACCTACACTGGCCTGCAAATTTCACGAATGGGTCTGTGAAGCTGGACAAGCACTGGCTGTTTTCAACAGCCGAGGCAGCGCGCCAGAGAGGGAAGCTCACAGCACAAAGAACACCTAGCTCCAATTCTACAGCCAACTGATCAGAGTGGACGTGGGCATTCTTTGACCGTGCATGTGACTCTCTTCCCTACTTGTACAAAAGGAAAACAGCAAAGGTGTCCAAGAAACAGATCCGGGTGAACAGTAAGGTGCAGTCTGCCGAGCTGCTATCTCCTTAAATGAAGCCAAACCAGATGCCAAGCTATTCTGAACTGTTTACAGAGCGTGGACTTTGCAAAACAGTCCGTTAAACACAAAGTGATTAATAATGATGGGGTTAATTTCTCATGCTAAAATTATAACCAGTTAGTTCAATGTCATGATAATCGCTTGGGTCACGAGGGATAGGGTCATTTTTTTTTTTTTTTGCAATGATCTTCCTGGAGTTATAAATTACGATCGCTTGATTTTTGATAAGCAGGGCCAGCCAAGTTTGTCTGCGTTGTTTTGTGTTTGTTAATTGTGGATGGTTGGCTGCTTATCCTAGAAAACACAGACCTAGTTATAACCAGATGGTCCCAGAGAAACTTCTGAAAGAACTCTGAGCTTGAGCAACTCCTGTTACCCTACAGACCCTCAAGCAGATGCTGCAAGTTCATGTACTGCTTCCGTTGTTCCTCCCCAACAAACTTCACAATGGCTCTGCTGGGCACTGTGTGTACCATAACACTTCATCGAGCTCTGGCTGTCCTGCAGCCTGGCAGGAAAACTATGTGAGTCCCTTCTTATAAATAGTCTGCTTCCCTCAGCCATAAACCTTTCTTCCACACCTGGGAACCGTTTTTCATAGGGAATATATTGGGGCGCCTGGGTGGCTCAGTTCGTTAAGCATCCAACTTCGGCTCAGGTCATGATCTCATGGTCTGTGGGTTCGAGCCCCGCATCAGGCTTTGTGCTGACAGCTCAGAGCCTGGAGCCGGCTTCGGATTCTGTGTCTCCTCCTCTCTCTGCCCCTCCCCTGCTCATGCTCTGTCTCTCTGTCTCTCAATAATAAATAAACGTTAAGAAAATTAAAGAAAAAGAATATACTGACCCTATGTATTACTTAACACATACCTGATGACTTTATGCCCCTCCTGAGGAAAATTTGGTGCACCTTGAAAGGATTTAAAAACACATCTCCTAAATTTAGTATTCACCTCTTGACACCCTAGAGGTATAAATGCTAGAGGGAATATAAACTTACTGATTACAAGTAAAGACTTCTGGAATACAACAGTTCTCTTTACGTGAGTCCCTGTGTTACCACTGGATAATGGTATGGCCTTGGGATAGTTAATTAATGCCTCTATTATTCTCTTCATACATAAAATACGGACAATAGTAATACCTGTATTGTATTTTGTTGGGATTAAATGAAATCCTGTATTTCAAAAATGCAAGCCATTTGATTACTCAAGACAGAGTGGAAGCAAATCTCTGCTTTTTCATTTTGCTCTCTACATAATGAATTAAAACATTTTAATATTTTTACTTTAAAGTGAAGTATTATATATGCAATTTCCTATGGAAATGTAATTATTTTTAACTCATCTCTAAGAATATTATATTAATTAGTGATCTCCAGAAGCTACATTATCTATGTTTAGATAGCAGCCAAAAGTCACCAGTCTTTGAGCAACTCTCTGAACTTACATAAGTTTGCAAAAATGAACAATATCTTAATTACATTATTGCCATTACCGTTTACCCCTTTTTAGTTTGCCATTCTACATAACATCAAAGTTGGGACTGGTTTCTTTAGTGTTGAGAGACTGATGCTGTCAGGAGTAGAATTATAGATGGGTAGTGAAAAAGAAAAGAAAACATTTCCAGAGAAGAAGTTTTGAACTGGTAAAAGCAGGATTGAGGAGCTAAATGTCAGTGGATAAATACAGTGGGTTTTGACTATATTTTGATACAGTCATAATGCAAACGAAGGAAGACATCGGTCATAAAACTGCAACCACACATCTACTTTGGATTTTTGAAAAACAAGATGAACAGTCACCAGAATTAAGGGGCCGCTTGAAGCCGTTGCACTGATCTAGGTAAGAAGTCAAGGGAACCCGAACTGATGTGGCAGCTGGTAGACACATGGAGAAAAGGTAGATATGCGTGATAATAATAAAGACCAATCAACAGGACATTGAACATATGTGATTATAACTCCTAAGGCAAATATGACTTTCAGGTGTCACACCCATGATTCTTGAAAAATGTTCCATGTGGAAAGTTGAGAGGAAAAGATATTCTTTGTGTATTATTGCGTTTGTTGTCATTATCTTCGTTTATAGAGATGGGCAGGGAACAAAGCAAGAGGCAGTGTATAAAAAGAAAGTCTGAAAACTCTGTCCCTTACATTGAAAGAGGGCTAGGAAACTCAGCCCACCATCTGACTCAGCAAGGAAGCTTGTCATATGATGGAGCCTTTGGGAAGAGAGTAAAAGAAAGTAATTACTTGAGATAAATCAAAACCTCAGTCTTGCTCAAATGTAAATTCTGAACTGTTACTGTATCTCTGGTACGGAAACCTCAAACCAAAAAACTACAAGCAGGACTGATCCAGAGGCTTGAAATCCCTAGACTCCAGGGGAAGTAAATGTAAAATTAGCTCCCGGGGCAGAAAAGATTCTGAGAGAGAAATTCATCAAAAATGATAAGCTACGTAAGGAAAAAAAACACCGTAGAGACAGACAGAAACGTAACAACAGGGAAACTGGGACCCAAAATCTGAGATTACAGGACAACCTGAAAAATGTCAGTATGCTTAAACCAAAGAAATAGAAACCAAATTAAAGGAACCTCACACTGCGAAAGATAAATACACAAATTTGGGTAAAAAAAAAACCATAAAAAGTGTTTTTGAAGTATATGCACTGAAATCTCCAGAAAGAAATGAATGAATTAAATATCAAATTACATTTAGCTAAGGAAACAGTTTGTGAGGAAGATGACACAGACAAATAAGCTAACAGAAAATATGCGGGAAGTATTTAGCCCCTGAAGTGAAATTAATGGGAACAAAAAAACAACAACACAAACACAAATGTTTTTCTCTAAAATTTTCCATATCACCAATTTCTCAGGAATCAAGATGTGACCACTGAGAGTCTTCCTTTTTATTTGGGGGAGGCGGGGGGTGTGCAGAATCTAGTACATAACAAAGTAAACATGAGAAATTTAAAATATAACAATAAATCTGACTTATCTAAAACAAGTTACTTGCTTGAATTATGTCCACAGTGAATATTAGTTAGGGGTTTAATCAATATGATGCTACTGGCCTTCCTAAAATTTGGGACACTTAAATTGTTTTTTGTGTTTTGTTTTTTTAATCTGGAGTTTTAATTGAGGCTGGGTTCAGGAAAGCTTGAGTACCTTCTTTCCTCTCAACAAATTCCCCTGTAGGATCCACTGACTTTATACCCGCATTCAAAGTAGAGTCACAATGGGGCACCCGGGTGGCGTAGCTGGTTGATCACCCAACTTTGGCTTAGGTCATGATCTCGTGTTCTTGAGTTCGAGCCCCGCATCGGGCTTGCTGTTGTCAGTGCAGAGCCCACTTCGGATCCTCTGTCCCCCTCTCTCTCCGCCCTTCCCCTGTTCATGCTCTCTCTCTCAAAATAAGGAGGAAAAAAAAAAAATCCAAGTAGAATCACATTAACAAAAAAAACTGTCATTATAGCTTCTAAAAATCCAAAAACGTTTTAAGGGCTAAAGATCTAGGAATTCAGAAAATAACAGGTCTAATAAATTTGGTGGTGGTGTTCAATCCCATATTGTGCACCCGTGTATGTTCTGTTATTTCTTTGTCCTGGGATCTGGAGGAATACAGAAATAAGTGAAGTTTATTTACAGAGTGCTCATATGAGTCTGCAGATACAACATTTGAAGCTTCTTAGCTCCAGTGAGGAGAATCACCTCCTTCTTCCTGTCTTCATTTTCAATTCTTCCTTATGTATTAGTTTTTAAATCTATCATTCCGAATTTCCACTCTAGTCTGCCCATCAGAGTCACAAAGCATAAACTGAATCCTGCTTTAATATGTAGGGTAGATACTAAGAGAGTGCTACCATTCACGTCACCTCTAAATCTTTTTTCCTCAAGTTAAGTACCTCTAGTTCATAAGACCACATCTTTAAAAAAAAAAAAAAAAGTTTTGTTTCCCAACAGGGATTATGGGAGAATTCACTCAGCCACAATTGCTAGGAATGCATAATTGCCTAGGAAATGCATTAAATGGAAGACCGATATCAACTAGGTCATAGTGCATCATTATCTTTAAACCATTCAATTATAAATGGACATTAAATTAGTACAGATCAGCATTAATGTATACCAAATATCACAAATTAATATCCAGACAAAAATGAAAAGGAAACCCAATTAGCAGAATTGGAAATTAATGGGAATCAGTTTTCAAAGCAGGAAGAATGAAAGACCTTAAGATTCTGTTCATTCGCTTGTTTGTTACAGACTGAATTATACTTCAGGAAAATCATAGAAAAGACTAATGTTTAAGATACTGGAAAGTTTGGTTTGCCTAGGACTTGGACGTGCCTGGGCTTGTTTGTAGAATCTATGGGTTAGGCTCCCAGGGCTCCAAGTGTTCTTGGGCCTGAAGAGCCTCCTGGGAAAGAACTCTTCCAAGGAAAGAGCTGGTGAGCCATAAGCTGGAACTGAGTTTCAGTCCTAAGTCTCAGAGCAGCAAGCAAAGAACAAGAAAACAAACAAAACAAAACAAAAACAGTGTCCACTAAACTCTGTAGAAAAGGTTGAGGGCAGATGGCACCCCTTTATATTATTTGGATTCTCTGTTATAGGGCACTGTATGGGAGGGGGCGGAGCGCGGGAGGAAGGTGCTGGATACTTTCCTTATTTGACATTACTTGTGGCACCAGCTGTTGAATCAAGGAGAAGTGAGGTCTGCCCCAGAGAAATACTATTTCCTTTAAATAGGACTCTTGCAGCTTGGAGAAAAAAAAAAAAAAAAGAAAAGAAAGGGAAACAAAAAAGAAAAGGGTGAAGAAAGCTTGGGAAAATACTGGTTAAACTAGGAAGAAAAAGATCACAATAAATAAGAATTAAAAATGTGAGATTTGAAACTCGAGAAAATGACAGGGAAGCAGGATAATCTCCCCTCTCCTGATCAAACCAAATATAAGAGATTGTAGAGATGTGGACACTGGTCCTTTCCATACACCTGATGGGTAATATGGTTTCTTCTCGCCACCACTCTGCTCCAGGACTAACTAGGGCTTCAGCCAAGTTCTTGTTCAAGCCCTTGAACAGAATGTATTAGCTCCTAAAGAAGCTTCAGGTGTTCCTCACAGATATTACTGTGGCCCACCCCTGAACAATCCAACCTATTGTTGAATGCCTTAATTTCTCTTTCATGGTCATGAGAAAAAAAATACAAGTTTCTTCAAAGAAAATATCAAAGATAGATAAATTCAAATATCATTCACACTCCCTACATCAAGATTGTATCTTGCAAAAACACTGATTCCTATATAATGTATAAACTAAGAAGTGAATGAATGAACCAGCAAATGAATGAGGAAACGCTCCTCAGGCACATGTCAGGAAATAGACAACTTGAATCTCATGAAATTGTAGGGTGAATCAGGCAAACAGAATTGTAGATTTCTATGTCTACCATGACTCAATGTATGGCTTTGGGAAAATCTTGTAATTTCTCCATACTTCAGTTTCTCACCCTATAAAAGGAGTATATTGCTTGAAATTTAATTCCCTCACTGCAGTGAAGGTTTTGATTCAACATTTATAAAACGCTTTTTAGCTTCCCTGATTAATAGGCAAAATACTGTGGTAGTTCCATAATACGGTTTCCAAAAAGTATAAAGGTAACTAGTCAAATCTAATGTAAAATGATACTTGGGAAAGAAATACCAGTCATATTTATTACTTCTCCATTCCGTTTGCTAGGTAATAAAAATTACTTCTAACAGAAAAAGTATCAAATTAATATTTAAGCCAGTTGAAGTGTTATCATCATAGGTTTACCTCTGTTGGGGGGGATGGGGAGTTGTTTTGTTTTTCCAGGCTGCCCCACATGTTTATATGGTACAGTCAGGAATGTTGGGCATGGTTTTGAAGGCCTCTGGCGTATTCGCTGGTTTCTGGCATTCTAATGCACTCTACTCTTATAACCATAAAAGTACTCTTGAGTGCTTCTGGAAATATATAACAAATCCTTAATCAATTTAAGAGTGTTTTAACTGCATACATGAAATTTCTTGGGAGGAAAATGTTAGCTATTCTACACACATATAGTACTTAAGTTAGCAAGAGAGTTCCTTCTCAAAGGCACAAAGCAGTTTCCCTGTAGTAATATAATTTTCAGTTTTATGTGCGTAAGTCCTATTGAGTCCCTTGGAATAACAGGAAATTCTGCAGGAAAAAAACCCCACAAAAATTGATAGCCATATTTATCCACTGCTAGAGGAATAGGTTAGCTATTTTGAGTTGGATTACTCTTTTAAGATAATAGATAACTCTTAAAGGTTAACCAGAACTTGTAAGAACTGACTATTCTGGAAACAGAAGTTTCTACATAGGAGATTCGAACAATGAAGTCAACTGATTAACATACTTCATCTTAAACTTCATGTATCACATTGCGGTAGTCAGGACTTGAGTAGCAATTTTCTGGATTTTGAGACATTAAATTTAATTTTCACATTAAACAGATTATAACATTTCACAGGTTTACAAATTAGTACATTGATATGACAGTTAATATTTTGGCATATAGTATTATTTATCAACATACATTCAGGATGGAGTAATCTCACTTGTAATAATACATGTCTATCCTTTTCAAATACATGTTAAAAAGCTACAGCAATATATGCGAGGTGCTTAGAATGTGCCCCTGGCACATAGTTGGCTCTTAACAGAATAATGATACGTAATTCCTCATAAATTCTCATCAACAACATATGAGTTAGAGCCACTTCTCCTAATAATTCTTATTAATGTTTTATGGTACTGAGGAAAACCAGGTCACGAATAGGACATATATGCATTTTTCTTCCTACCAATTAGTTAAAGAACTATGAATAAACACAATAATTACTCACATAATTACTCATTTAACAATTCTTAAATGAGATATTAACTGTATATAACATAGATTTGTTATATATGGGGTTAATAGAACGATTTGCTCTTATCACTAAACATTTCCAATTAGTGTTTGAGTCTCAAGGAATTTACTACTATTAGCTTTCCTATGAATTAGAGCACAAATTACTACAGTGTTAAATTGAGCATAACATTTTGCCCACCTCTTTTATGAGGGAGATGTAATAAGCATCATCATAGGGATGCAAGGTGTTACAACTTCTTGGAAAAATCTTTCGGGACCATCTATGCAATATACACATATTCTTCTGCCTATTCATCCTGCATGTAGAGTTTTACCTCCAGGAATTTGGGGGAGATATACAGAGAATTATATAAAAATCGTCACTGCAACACTATTCATAATAAGAAAAAACTGCAGGCAACCTAAGTACACACCAAGAAGGGAACAGTTACATCGTAAAACATACACATAAATTAAATAGGAGTACCCGGAATTATACGTACTCACGTGGGAAAGTATTCAAGATACAGGATACCAAAATAAAAACAAACGTAAAATAAAAATAAGTTACCACCTCATATAGTTCTTACATTTACATATGTACAGGAAAAAAAAAAGTCTGGAAAAAAAAGTCTGAAAGGAAGTGCACTAGAATAAAACGATTTACCCCGATTTGTGGAATCTAGAGGAAATGAATAAAGTGAAGGACATCCACTTTTGGCTTTAAATACATCTGTGTTTTTTAACTTTTTATTACAGTAAAACATACACAAGTACACATTTCAAAAGTAAACAACTGATACACATTTATTAAATAAGCACCCCGTGTCATCAGCAATCGGACCAAGATAAAGGCCATTACCAGCATTCCAGAAGCCTCTCTCCTTCCTTCTTCCAGTCATTCCCCTCAAAAATAATTTCTATCATCTCTGTTTTAATGTGCTACCCAACGTATGAATTACTTTTCTTAAAAGAAAAAATTGATTAAAAAAAAATCTTGCTTCAGCAGCACGAAGGTCCCCTTTTTGAATATTAAATACACTCAGCAGGTTATTCAAAGAAATCAATTCAAAATATGTTCTGAGCATCTTCAGTGTCTTTTCCTGTATGAACTGGGTTATTCCTTGCAACTCCACGAGGCAAGAGGCAAGTACTGTTATTACTCCCCGTGTCCACATCCTGGAGCTATGGCCTACGGCAGCTCAGTAACTTCCCCAAGGTTGCACGGCTGAGGAATGGCGGCAGGGCCTGGACACAGACAGACTGTGGTCTGATTCCAGTATCTGCAACTCCTTGTCAGACATGCCCGAAGGAAAACAAAGGCAACAATTCAGAGAGCTGGAAGCACTGGGGTGTCTCCAGGAGGAGGTCCTCTTTTTAGCTTCTTTCTGAAGACACCACTTAACGTCCCTAATCCATTCCCCCCCCCCCCCCCCCCGCCCCGCTGCAAAACGGAGAGGTAAGCTAAATTCCTCTTCTGATCTGATTCTCTGATAAACAATGTGACTTACTAAACTATCCAGCAAATATGCTTCCTCATGATGTAGTGCAATCACATACTGCATTCAGAAGTGACTCATACAAGGAAATAAAACCACAATTTTTGAAACTATTGGAAACAATCGTTTTAATTTAATGTTATTTTTGGACACGGGAGGGTTTTTTTTTCCCCCTAAATAAGCAAGTTGGTGGTTCTGAAGGGTCTTGCTCATCTTTTTGTGGAAAATGCCTAAAAACAAACCACCAGAAACTAAACAAAAAATTTTCCTTCCTCAATTGTGCCTGAAAAAAGACCTAATTTCTCTCACCAAAAGGCCACACATACTTTAAGACACATCTGGGATTTCTGGTCCCCATATTTTGAAACATTGACATAAACAAATACAGAACATGCTTCCTCTCAGATGAAGTCCATAATTCTGAGGGTTAAAAATTCTTCAAAATAACATGCAGTGCATCTCTGCAGAAAGCAACCAGAGAGGCCGAAGTTTGTTTTCGGAGGAAAACAGAAATACAAAGACTATTAAACCTCGACTAGAATCTGTCTTTTTAACTTTGGTGTATTCAAAACACCAGTTCATGCCAGATAGATCTTTTCTTCTTCTAGAAAATAATAATATCTTAGTACAAATGAAATATCAAATAAGTTATCATAAAAAACCACCACCACCAATAAATGTGTTTCTTTGACCATGAGAAAAAGAAAATCAGTTTCTAAACGGTAAACAGGATTTTCTTTGTAGCCGTCTGGCTTTGGCTGTATGTCCTGTGAAGACATGCATGGAATAGTGCAGTTAGTGAATTTCCATGAATATGCCCAGGTCCTGGCACTACAGTGGGGGAAAGATATGATCTCTATCCTCAGTGAGTTCAGGATCTCTCTAGAAGAACGATTCACATATAATCAGCCACAGCACAATGTGTTTCGATATTAACAGCCCCAAAAAGGTGCTATGGTATTACAGAGTGAAAAGAATGAATTCTGCCTGAGCCTTAGGGATGGCTTCCCAGACGAGGTGACATGTGAGCTAAGCCTTGAAAAGGTAGCAGATTTTTTTGTACAGGTAGGCAGCAAAAAAGTAAGATGTGAGAAGGTTGAGATAGCTGGGGCAGTGGAAGACAATGGGGGGAGAGAATACCCCGGGGAGACAAAAAGGAAGTGCCTAATTGTATTTAGTAACACAGAGCATTCATAAAAATATGTAAGTCTTACATTAGGACCCATTATACAAAGAATCAACCTGAGAAAGTAGATATGTGACCTGAAATTCTTGGGGGGGGGGGGGCGGTTCCCTAATTTATGAGCCCAGGAAGTGTTCCTTCGAAAAAACCAAACCTCTGGTTTGTTGGCTGTTCTCCAATGAACAGGCTTCTTATTCAACATCAGGTATAAAGCACCTGGATGGAGTTGAGTGTTGCTACGCCTTCTTTGGACTTCTTGTCAAGACAGGGAGCAGAACTCTCCTCCACCATCTGAAAACTGAAAACTCGGGGCGCCTGGGTGGCTCAGTCGGTTAAGCGGCCGACTTCGGCTCAGGTCATGATCTCGCGGTCCGTGAGTTCGAGCCCCGCGTCGGGCTCTGTGCTGACAGCTCAGAGCCTGGGGCCCGTTTCAGATTCTGTGTCTCCCTCTCTCTGACCCTCCCCCATTCATGCTCTGTCTCTGTCTCAAAAATAAATGTTAAAAAAAAAAAAATTAAAAAAAAAAAAAAGAAAACTGAAAACTCATGATTTAAGCCCCTAACTGACAACCCCCCAACTCCCCTGGAATGACCCCAACTGTCATTGAGTGGCTCAGAATCCAATTCATCTTTCTGCTAACAAGTGGCTGAGCAAGGTCCTTCTCCTCTTAGAAAACAGAAAGACATTTTGGCCACATTCAGTATGCTATATGCATAGCCACTTTCCCCTCTTAAAAGTACATTTCAAAACTTAAAGCATAAATCAAGGAGAGGTATGAGACAGACAGACAGAGTACGTTTTCAGGTTCTTCCGCCCTGCCTGCTTGAGCCTCAATTAGTAAATGACATGAAATCCCTAGGTCAGTTTGACTGCTTTCAGGTACCATGATTACCTGCCTAATATAATTAAAGTAAAACCACTAAATTAGATAATACATATGTGTAGAATTTCAAGTATCTTTGCAATTACTAATGAGATGAGAAGAATTATCTACTGTTTAGACCTCATAGGAGTAGGAGTCGAATTATATTTCTATAACTATTTCATACTTCAAAATACGTTTCACATTCAATCCAAAACTCATGTAGGTCGTTCTCCTCTCTCACTTTACATTAGCATTATGTTCCTTTTTGTTCGTTTAAGTGATCTTCAAACATCTTTCATATAGGCTAAACTAGGCAGAGGACAGAGGTGGTACTCAGACCACAGTCCCATTTACTTACATTCAACTACACAGGAGGTCACAGATAAAATGTCTGTCAAAATTAAACCTATAGAATTAGAACTAAGTTTGGATTTGGTGATTCATCACAGGAGTGCTTAATGCAATATTTTCATTTTCACTTTCTTCGGACTGGACTAATGTTATTGAATTCAAGATACTGAAATTGTGGTACAAACTGAAAGCTAAGACATATTTCATTTGAAAAGTTCTCATCGGAAATGAACAAATAATTGTATTAAGTATTTTAATCTTAGGCAGTTTTGATTATAGGAAACTTTATTTTTTCTGGCACTACAGTAAATACAAGTTTCTTGTGACTGAGTTATTCATCTGTGGGAAAAACATAGGTAATTGTCATTATTAAAAGCGAATCAACAGTATCTACTAATAAGCAACAGTAAAAAAAAAAAACAGACGTAAAGGTGAGTCAGAGAAATATCTACTTCCTATATACTTCCCTGGGTATTCTGCTCTCCCTACTCATATATTATTCCCAGAAAAAAAAAAATATGCTAAAAGTAGTCAATCCGTATAAAGCCTGAGGCACCTGCTGGCTTAGCTGGTTGAGCATCCGACTTTTGATTTTGGCTCAGGTTGTGACCTCAAGGTCGTAGGATCGAGCTGTCAGCGCAGAGCCCGACGTGGGGCTGGAACCCACAAACCGTGAGATCATGAACTGAGCCGAAGTCGGACGCTTAACCTATTGAGCGACTCAGGCGCCTCAATAGATAAATATTTTTAAAAGTCTGTGTAAAGCCTATCTGTAAATCCCATCTGCGTACAGCTTATCCATCAACACAACCAATAAGAGTTGTTTGATTTTGTATTTAAAGTTAGGCGGAAGGTACGAAGAGTCTTGACACTTGACTGAAAATAGAACAATCCGCTCATGCCTGGGAGTCTCGACCAAATCAAGTGATCTTAAGATCTACTTTGGTCATGGGTTCTCAAATGGGGACAATCGGCTTCCGGAGGATGCCTGGCAATGTCCGGGGAGATGCTGCCATTACTCCAGGGAAGGTGCTGCTGGCATCTAGTGGGTAGAGACTAGGAATGCTACTCCACACCCTATAATGCATCAGCCAGCCATATACACATGCCAACAATCATCAACCCCAAATGCCAATAAGAGCTTGAGAACACCTGAGACTAATGTCACACTATGTGTCAACTGCCGAGAAACACTGGGCTGCATATGCTAAGGGATTCAAGTACAACATCCATATGAGTACATTTTTCTTAGGACAGGTGCATCTGGAAGTTCCAGGTAAGCAATAAAAACAGAACCTCGACTAACAATTATTTTAACTTCCCTTCCTCCCTCAGCCCCACTCTGCTATACACTCATTACATCTGAATCCAAGGACTGAGTGATAAATTCTGAAACAGAGTGTTTATAACCCCCTATTGTCTCTGCAGAGATAAGAGTCATAGCAGTACTGGGGGCGCCTGGGTGGCTCAGTTGGTTAAGCATCTGACTCTTGATTTCGGCTCAGGTCATGATCTCATGTTTTGTGGGTTCAAGCCCCACACTGACAGTGCGGAGCCTGCTTGGGATTCTGCCTCTCCCTCTCTCTCTTTCTGCTCCCCCACTCAAAAGTAAATAAATAAACAAGCAAACATTTAAAAAAAATTAATTGTTTAGGGAAGTTGGAGAGCCCCATAAATCAAAGCCTTAAAAAAATCTAGAATACTGCATGTGGAAGCACTGGTGAAAAGAAATTCTGGGCAACATAAATGGCCAAAGCCCAGTTTGGGGCCCCTCTAATGTCTTCTCTCAGGGCTCCAAATACAGCCTCAGCTTTGCCAAGATCACCCAAGAATGCCAAATTTGCATTTGGACCACTGCAGACTCAAATTATAGTCCCCAGTCTATGACCCCCAAAATGACTTCCAGCTCTAAAACTCTGTGAACATTTTGGGTGACCTGATGAAGAGTAACAATCATAATCATAGCAGCTAATACCCTTATCCGACACCATTCTAAATACTTCACATACACTTACTCACTGAATTGTCATCAGAACCTCACAGAGTATGTTCTATTCCATAGGAGAAAACTGAAGCAAAACCAGTTTAAGTCACATGCTTATCATTCCAGAGTCTTTAGTGTCAAAGCTGGGGTTTGAACCCAAGCAGCCTGCCTCTATATTCTTTGTACTTAATCATTATGCTATAAGAAGAATCAGCTCCCTCGGATTTCAAGTGCAATGAAATACTCGTATCTTCAAAGATCTTTAGGATCCTTGGCTGACCCACTGGACCACTGACTTCTCAAGAGTCATGAGGGAAATAAATACATTTCTACACTCATACACACATACCTATAAGCTGGGCCTAGATTCAGAGTCGTAATTCTACTGGGCTAATACAAAAAATCCCTGAGGTTGTTCTTAAGGCTGTCCTGCGTCTCATGGTCACAGCTACCCCGCTCATGGGGCCTCCCAATCTCATGACAGACGATGTCCAGTCTCACCATCACTGCTCTCATCCCCATTTTCCTTACACATTTCACTCCACAGAAATTCACTCCACAGTGACCCCTGCTCACTGGAAATACGGAGATGAAAAATGCCAGTAAGTGCATCAAGTAAACACACAGGTCTAGAGCAGGATCTGAATTCATGAACTCTATTACATGTCAATGTGGCAGGTGCTGGGTTGAAGGCAGAAGCTGGGTGCTTTGGCAGCAAAAAGGAAAGAAACATCCAACTCAGCCTCTGGAACAGATGAACTTACCAGAAGAGGTAACATTTGATGTCTACAGTCTTAGAAAAGAAGTAAAAAAGCAAGCTTCAGGGGCAGAAGAGCTGTCTTCCGGGTAGAAAGAATCACATGCACAAAGCAATGAAGTGGCAATGACGCGGGGTATTTCTTTGAGAACTACGGTTCTCTCTACTGCTAGAGATTCCTGTGACCAGCTGGTGATGGAGGAGAAAGGCAACCTGAGCAATAAGGCTCTCGGCACAAAAGGCCTTGTACTCCCTGCTAAGAATTTTGGAATTGTCCTAGAGGCAACAGAGAATTTTTCTGAAGCATGTTGAAGTGCAAGAGGTACCTGCTAAAAATTGTCAACAAATGTGATTGAACATCTTATAGATAGGGAGGAGAGTCTTGGAGACAGGTCCAGCATCATCCACGATGGTCCCCCAGGACCAAACTAAAGACAATATGACTAAGTGTATATAGGACATGTGTACACCCAAAAAGCTAATATGATCATCTGAGAATTAAACCCGCGACCTCGGTTATCCCGGTTAACTCACTTATTACCATTAACCATTCCTTGTGAATGGTATATGCCAAGAAAAAGTAAAATGTACTAAAAGAGACTAAAAGCCCCAACGTCTCCAAAATTAATACACGGTAGGGAAAAACCTATTCATTTCACTCTAATTTTTACATGTCTTGAGCAACACTGAAAATGAAAAAGCACTTAAAAATCATGTATGGGTACCCATAATTTTGTTAGGTATCTTCACCAATGAAGACTGTAAAATCCAAAGGCAATAATTAAGGAGAGAAAATGGACCTAAATTACAATTCTTCTTGGGTCAACTAAGAAAAACAAAGCAGCAACATCATCTGAACACCTAAAGATTCGTGTAAACAAATTTAGTAGTATTGCTGTTCTCGACAGAATTTTTGAGGTTTGCATTCCTAAAATACCTACTAGAAGCAAAGTTTGAGATTACAGAAAATCTGCAAAAGGGAATCTGAACATGACTCACCCACTTGTGATTAAATCTGGCTAGAATTACTTGAGTCATACTCATACATGAATATACATTTGCATTAAAATATAAACTTTTAAGTGAAAAGCATTACCTAATTCAGAGACCTGCTGACTTCCCCAAGTTATCATCACTTTCAACACACTAGGCACATCAGGTTAGAAGTATTCAATCTCTTAGTGAGAACATTTAGTTCTTTTCAAATCCTTTAACATGGGGGAGATCGGAGTCAGAGGTGAACTGTAACGAATAGATCACTCTGTAGGGTACATGCAGAGGTCTGTGAATTGTGTATGTGACCTTTCAGAGAATAAGCTCTCCCAGTATGTGGTACACCCACCTGATTAAGTATAGAATTTCAAATCGAATGCTATTGCTTTTGTGAGTAGAATTAAACTTAATGGCATATGAATGTAAACTTTTATGATTTAATTGTAGCCTTCACTACAAAATGTCCCTTTCATTTTAGGAAGAAAAGAGGAAAGAATCACAGAAACGGCAGCAATAATTTACGTGAAAATCTAAGGGCATGTCAATTTCTGCCACTGCTGATGTTTCTTCAGAAAGTCATTAAAGGAAAAAAGATACTCTAATATAGCAAACATTTGCATGTAAAAATTCAGTGTGCCTCATTCAGACCTGGACCTTCGTGTGGGAAACATACCCGCTACTTTTATTTTCCAAGTGCTAAACTGAAATAAAGTGGCAGATTGGTTAAGAAGAACATTCCAAGTAATACTAGGATGGGCAGGCATGCCTTTGCCCACATATTACACTGCAGATACTTTGTGGTATTTGAGAGTTGTTTTTGTTTTGTTTTTTAGTGGATGACATTTCAACATGTTATACAGCAGGTACTCTGAATGGGCCCCTTTCTCAGAGGACCTTTTTTTCAGAGATTTTCACACACTCAAAGACCCTCAGAGAGACTGGGAGCGGGCAATGGTTGCAGGGCAGTGTTGGTGAGTGGTTCACGGGCCACCCATGTTCTGCTTCATTCAGGGCAGTGAATATTCCTCCTGTGGGCAGAGTGTCAGTTTTCACTTTAATAAAAGGGTCTGTGGCTAAATACATACATAAATAAATAAATGAAAACCACTGTGTCAGTGAAACAATAAAGTTATAAAACAGATTATCAACAGCAAAGCAAGTGTTCACCTAGAGAAAACCTTAAAAATATAGTCTGATATGATATCCATGCAAACTGAAAGTGTTTCCAAAATATGAGTGACCCATTACAATTTAAACTTGCCTCTAGAAATTCATCAAGCAGCCTTTATTAGTGTGTTCAAGATAAATGTGTAGATTTGAGATTCACAACCAGCATTCAGACTTCAAACAACAGCAACATCATAACAACAACAACAAAACCAGTAACATGTAACAAAATCAATAACATCTAACCAATGGATAAGGCTTGAAAAGCAAAGGAAAAGTTGGTACGTAAGTTAAATATTAAAAAGACCTGCTCATAAGTTCCTGACATTTGGGAAGCATTGTAGGGTAATAGTTTCTCTAAATTCAGTCATTTGCCACCAACCTCCATGATTTGGGCTATTTTAGCCGAGCGCTCACTCACTGTTACTTCATCCGTTTCTTTAAATAGGCGCTTTCTAAAATTTAACTTGCTTTACATCAATACTTTTTCTGTCCTTTTCTTCAACAATATGATCTGTGAAATTATAGGTTCAATATGTCACTTTACATATTTTTCTAATACCCTTAAATAAATACATAATTAATAATACAAAAAATAAAATGTCTGTTCGGAAAGCACCAAAAATGAACTCATATATGACTGTTGGGAGCGACTGCCTGATGCAGCCCTTGAGAATCAGACCTCTGAGGTCCGACTGCAGAGTTGGGACCCTGGCTCCACTCCATTACATGACTGGGTCTTAGTTTCCTCACCTGTAAAATGGGAATAATAAAAGTACCTAATTTATGGTAGAGTTGAAAAGATAAAATTGGTTATTCCACACTTTAAAGTAACGCCTCAGTAAATGTCAGCTATGATGCTGTGATGAGAATAACGACAGACATTGACAATGGGAATGATTTACAGGGAAAGGAAAATGACAACTTTACAAAAACGAATCTGACAATTTCTATTTTCAGATGTATTTTAAGATATGAACATGCCTGAGAAAATATACTGTAGGTGTGAAAACTCGAGATGGCTATTCAATACTAGTTTAATGCAACTTTGCATTGAAAGTATTCCAATGTGATCACAGCAATCAAACTCTGCCTCAAATTTTCACTCTAAAAATATCTACCCGTGAAAAAAAAATATTAAAAAAATCCTAACACGATAATATCAGTCTTTCTCCCATAGCTCAAAGGTGCATTAAAATAAATGCACTTATTGTCCATAAATAAAAGCTTCAAAAATGAGTATGTTGTATTAAAATGTTTCACAGAGAGAAAAAAAAAAATAGAATTCCTGACGTTTTAATATGGTGTTATTCATCAGCCATGGACTGAAATCTCAGGGTGAGAAAAGGGCCAGGCCAATGTTGAACGGTTTCAAATATCAAACTATACTATTATGTCAGTGACCTAAGATCAATTAGCACCTCTCAATGACAGAAAAGGTTACAGTGAGATCCAGAGGTGCACTCTCTGAAACTATTTTAAACTACCATAAAAATGTGGTTTTGATAACTCAAAATGGTTTCTATTTTTAAATTAATGCATTTCATCTCTTTTTCTGGAAGACAGAAAAGGAGTTAGGGCAGTAAGGGTAGTGGTATTCACTTTCAGTCCTCTCTACTAGCAGAAACATAGCTGGATACATGGTAAGAATCACAAACTTCAAGAGTAAAATGGCGTATCACCAAGGCATATACTAACGTGCAGTGCCAGGAGTAATATTAGGTGACAGTAATGTTTACAAAGTCTTCAAACCTCTTAAAAGCAATCAAAATTGCTTGCACTGCTTTTGAATATGTGTTTCTTGTTTATTTTCTTCCACTCAAGTTCAAAATAAATGATGCCAAGTTTTGCTCCACATACAATTCAATGAATATTCAGGGCTCCCGTGTTAAAACACATCTAACTGAATGCAATATTACACACACTGCAATTAAATACACCACTGCATCTCATCCATTTCTAGAACAAATGCCTAAAAGATCATGTCATTTCTTAGTTCACCAGGAAACATTCATGAGAGAAGCAGGTACATTGCAACTGTCCCGTCCATTCCTTCCCGTGTTGATTTCATTCACCTAGTAACCATTGTAATAAAATCCCCCAACTGTATTTCTGAATACAATTAGTTTAAGACACTTTATAGGAAGACACATTATAAGAGTTTAGACTATGTAAAAATAATACCCATTTAAAAACAACTGTCATGGTTACATTCTCACCGGAAAAAGAAGGTCTTTGATAAAGGTTTGTTCAGTTTTTCAATGAGAAGATTCAAAACATCTTCTACTTTTGATACCACGCTTTTCTGTTTGTTTCTTAAATGAGGGATCTGAAATATTTACAACCAGACAGTACCTAATTTTAGGTTTTAAGTGCTTTAACAGCTCCATGAAATATGATCAGCAGCTGCAATACAGAACTATGGTGAATAAACTCCTTATAAAGGGGGCCTGTTTCTACTGAATGTTCAGTGTTCCTGCATTTACCTAATAGGGGGAAAAAAAAGATAATGAAAAAACATAATAAATACCTGCACTCTTATTACTTAACATTTCACTAAGTCTTGAAAAGGATTATCTCCCCTCTTCTTGAATTCTCTATTAAAATGGAAGGTTTCACCGGGTGAAATAAGTTAACCTCATTATTTGAAAGTTAGAATTGGAACTTTCCGACATCCCAACTCTTCATAACAATCGCTACGGATCTTCTACTGTTCTGCTTTTCTAAAGATTCTGGATAATTTCATTTCGGTGCATACATTTTTTTAAATGAAATACCAAGCCACATAAATATATTTTTAGACATGGCATCAGTCATTTAGAACTTGCAACAGAGATTGAAAACATGAAACTGGACACTCTATTTCCCGTGGGTATGTAAAATTTATTTACACCCCAAATCACAACATAAATAAAAAGGAAACTCTTAGAAATGGATAACTTGATTTCTTTTTTTTTTTAATTCAAAGAGGTTTCTTAAAAGAAAAAATGACAAACTACTCATCTGCCAAACTCCCTTCAAGAAACTTTTATGCAAAGACAAGTTTTTCCACAAGCTTCTACAAATCCTCTAGAATGCAGCATCTATATTTTCTAATAAGAATAACGATTGCTCCTGAACCAATTTCTTCTTGTACAAATCTTATGTTTTATTTCTTTAATTTTTAAAAATTTGAACACAGTATTTAAATATTAGCTATAAACAGTTACTTAAAGCTTTCCATTTTGTAAGAGAAATTAAGTATCTAATAGCCACTGAAATAATTCCTAATAAAAAACATAATCAAGTCAGTCTTCTTACTTGTTATAATTGTGAAACAACCTCTAATTATAAATACATTAAAATGTATAAATACATTAAAATACTATTTTTGGGTAACTGACAAAGAAAAACAGGTTTTTCAAAACTACACTGATTTTAGACCTTCACTTGTTCTGAAAGACAAGGTTATGTCCCTACCAATCAGAAAAAAAAAAAAAAAGGAGTTTCCAAATAATCTAATTATGTTACTTTCAAAGCTGTAACTGTCAAAAGTTTAAACTTTCTTTCTTGAACAGTCATTTCTAAAAATTGGTTTAGCTCTGAATGGCTTACAACTTTTAATCGGGTGGAACAAACTATTTTTATGGTTTATAACGACAATAAAAATGGATGCGGTTATATCTGCCTTTGGTATTGTTGCCATAAAAATCAGATTCTGGCAGTCGAGCTCCACACAAAGCAGTTTGTCTCTTGTTACTACTGCTACTTATTTCTTGGGATAATGTTATTTTAAAACACACACACACAATTGCCTTTTGAGCGCAGTCCCCCAAAACGCACCCACCATACCAGGTATCAAGTATTTTGTTTTAGGATTCTCTCCCCGCCCCCTTTCCTGGTTTTTGGTTCTTCAGCTACAAGCTGGCCACAAACATTATAACAGAAAAAAGAAAAAGAAAAAAAAAGGCAACGTTTCTGTTTAAAACCAAAGTTCTGGAAACGCTATCAAGTGCAATCCCTGTCCTGGGGGTGTCCTGGGGGGGGGGGATTAAAAATAAAAAACAACCCAACAAACAAACAAAAACCATCCTCAACTCCCAATCCTGCCAGTCACCTAAGTGTAAATGAAACTCCAGAAGCTGCTAAAGGTGAGCCCGCGGTTGTTAAAAGCTCCTAAGACTCCCACCTAAGTCCCGAAGGAGCCCGCACAGAAACTGACAAATGCAGGAGGGTGCAAAAAGTGGCCGCTGAGAAGAGGAACAAAATGCCATATTCGAGAAGATCTGTTTCGCGACATCAATTACGTTGATCCCAGGGTGCCAAGCCAAAAGGGGTAAGGGAGAAAGAAAACTGTTAAGTATGAGCTCTTAATGTGAAACCTAACCTGTTGGTTCTCTGAGGTATCAGATTTTGGAAGTGTCTGTAATGACAGCCAGGAAAGCAAATTAATGGCCAACGGCCCACTGGGTTTGAACACGAGACTCCTGTTACCTCCTCACAGATCAAGTACACAACACACAGACACGCACACGGAGATGCTCCACGTGGAACTGCTCTGAAACCAAAACACACGCCCCGTCGCTGTTCTGCACCCCTGGCAGGAAGGGCCCAGGGACCTGCGCCTTCCTCCTCCGGTCTCAGGTTAGGGATTCATGAATGACTGCCCGCTCTGCAGTGCAGGGGAGAGAGGCGCGGGAAGCGAGGGGGCAGGGGACTGTCTCCAAACACTACCCTCCCCCCCCCCCACACACACACTCACCCCAAGGACGAACCCCGCGAGCCTTCAAGAGAAGGGGCGAGAGGGGTGATGGGGAGGAGAGACACTGCCACCCCAACCGGGGACTGCTCTCCGGCTTCGCCACAGCTCTGCCGTGGCACTCGGTCCGCAAACTTCCTTACAGCTCCAAGTTGTTCCCAATAATGCTAGCTTACAAAGAGAGAAACATCTTTAAAGTGCTACTAAACGAAAGTTCTGGCTGCTGGGTGGCGCAAAATAACACCAGCACACACGCGGTCTACTTCCGAATCCCGCTGAACCACACGCTAAAACAGAGAGCCGTTTCCAGGGCCACAACCACCCGGGACCCCAGCAAGCTCTGAAACGAGAGAAAACCTGCTCTCCGCAGCCAGGTCCCTTCGTTTGGAGAAGTTATAATCCCTCCATGGCATCCGCGTCCCGAGCCAATGAACGCGACTCCTCTGACAAGGCGCCTCTAATTTCACGGACCCTGGCAAGCTGCAGGAGACATTGGGTCCACGCCGCATAAAAACTATTAAAGTGGGATGGCCGCGGTTTAAAAGGCCCGTTCGTGCCTCGAGATCGGAGCACAAGCCGTGAACGTACACACGCATCCCGAATCGTGACAATGCCAGGAGCCCGGGCCCTCCACCGGACCGGGTCAGCATCCTTGCGTCAGGCTTATCTAGGGGGATCATCCCAGTAATAAATGGCACAGGAAGGATGTAGGGGAGACCCCGTGGCGCGCGCCTCGGCGAGCCGGGGGCGGGTACAGGTAGGGCGCGGCGCACCCCGTCCCGCCACCGCCCCGCAGCGGCCCCGCAGGCTCGGAGAAGACCCTCGGGGCAAGGGGCGTCCTCCCGGGCGGAAGGCTCCACTGCAGCCCCGGCGGCCTGGGCCTCGGGCGTGCTGCACTCCGCCTCCGGACGCCCGCGGGAATCGGCGCCCACACGCCGCGCGTCCTCCGTCCCCGGCGCTGGGCGTCCCCGGCGGAGCCGCGCGCACTTCGCCGGGGAGAGTCCGCAGGCTCCCGCAAAGCGGGACCCGCGGGAGGGGACGGGGAGAAGGGACACTCACCTCCCGCAGCCCGACCGCCTCGGGATCCGAAGTTCAAGTGTCTGTCCCAGCCGCGGATCCGTGCGTCTGTATTTAGGTATTTACTCTCGTTCTTTCCAGTGTCGGAGTTTCCTCTTCGCGCTGTGCCTCTGGTGAAAACAGGACATCCCCTTCGGCCACCCACCCCCACCCCCCCACCCCCGCCAACAAATAGCGTACACTAGTGGGGGAGAAACGGGGCGGGGGGAGAAGCCGGCTCCGAGGGGGAGGAGGAAAGGAGAGGAGCCAAAACTCTGGACTGAGGCAGGGGAGGGGAAAAGTGGAAGAAAAGAAAAAGAGAGCGCGCGCACAGCCACCGCGGTCGCCACTGCCCAGCTTTTCCCAAAGCTCTTTGCCCCTCTGAACGGGAGCGACAACTTCACGTGGACAGGCTCGAAGTTTTGCGCGGAAGCCGGGAGCCGCGGAGCGTGCGCCGCGCGGCGGGCAGCCTTGCACTTGCGCGCGGGGTTGGGGGCGGGGGACGCCGCCGCCGCCGGCGCCCGCGGCTACTGGAGGCCGCCGGGGGCCCCGGGACCGGCGGCGCGCGGGGACCAACTTCTTTTTATTCGATCTCGGTGACTGTCTTTTGTCATCGTTCGCGGTCCCGCGTGGGGACCGCTCGGGACCCTTGGCGTCCCCGGCGGCGCCGCAGTAATCTCCGCGCCCTCCGCGCCGCCCCCACCCCGCCCCCACCGGCTTGGCGTCGGCCGCTGCCACCCGCGACTGAGGGGAGGGACCCGCGGCCGCACTCCCCTCCCCGGACGAGGGAACCGAACCGCTGTCTGCCCCCACCTGCTTCTGCGGGGCAGCCCACGAGTTGCCTCCTACTCCGCAGCTACCCAGTCCCCGGGTGTAGGCCACTTCGGGCCCCCGGCCGGATTCCTTTCCACTTACCCCAAGGGAGAAGACTGAAGGGACTTCTACTTGCAACCGCGTAAAAGAAAAACCAACCTACGCCAATCGGAAGGGAGAAAATACCCTTTTCGGCGAACATGTACGCTAGGAAGGAGTAAGCAGTCTGGGGGGTAGGCTTTGCTGAGCAGGGCCTGGGCCCCTTCCAGCGCTGGGCACAGGTATAGGCATCCCTCCCAGACGCCCAAAGGTCAGACAGCGTCAGAGCTTCCCCAGGCACATTGCTGAAGTGACATTTCATGCCTAATCCTTCTGAGCATGCATTATGCACCCACATAGGATTTAATATTCTATGGGAAGGTATGTGTATATCATAACCAGAGGCCTCGGCAAAGTAGACAATAAACAACACATAAATTTTGCATCCATTTAATCACCTCTCTCCGACGCCTACCGTCTATTTTAGGAGCATCTTCCTTAATTGTCACATCATTATAAGTATTTTCATTTATTGAGAATTTACTGTCAGTGACTATACTGGTCCCTTCCGGTAGGTAGGTAAGTTCATTTAATTTTCACAGTTCTAAGGCCGTTATTCCATGGTGGTTATTTAAGCCCCACTAAGAGATAAGGAAACCGAGGCCCAAAGAAACCTAAGTAACTTTCCCAAAGACAGCCCAGTGGACTCTAATCAGAAAGCGAATGATTAGACAAGCAGTTCCCCGCATTGCCTTAGATGTGGTGGGAGAGATTACGAGGTCACTAGTAGAATTTACCCCTATTCAAAGAAAATTTAATGCGTTTTAATGTTTTCTCAACTGAATTATTTTCTGCGAAAAGTTCAGAACAAGATTTCCCCTTTGTTTCTGCTTGGTCTCTTGCAACTGACAGCAAGACCGTCAGGTTCAAAAGCAAAAACCCATATCGAATTCTTGTAGTTACAACTTATTTTTTCATCAGTGGGGCATTACCCACAACTATGAGCCGGCAATGGAAAAAGTGAGGTTGTAAATTTAAACCGATACAGGCACTCATTGCCGCTCTCGCCACTCACTGGGTCTGGATCTTTCCTGCAGATTGATTTAGATTTGCCAGTCACCAGGTTCCCTTCTCTGCTTCCTGAAGTGGAAGGGGTTCTGGTGGTGGATTTGGTGCAAAGAGGATTTGGGGCATGGTCTAAAGCACATCCTGGCCTGTAGAGGACATCAGTTAATATATACTTAAGTCAGAAATATCAATGGGAAGATGCTAATTACCTTTACAGATCTTATCTTCCCCCATTTTACAGGTAAGAAAACTAAGGGGTCAGAATTTGTAGCAGCTTCCTAGTAAATGGCAGACCTGAAATTCAAACCAGCCTCTGTGTAACTCAACGACCACTGCCAGCCACTGCGATGCTATTATTATTAACCGAGTAGTCAGAAAAATAGTAAATATTTTAGTGTAGTGTATATGTTTCATGACTATACCAAATATCATGTAAAAGGTAAATGCAGTGCTGAATTGAATACGCTCCTCATAAGACCACAAATTTATGAATTTTATTTTGGTATAAAACATTGTGTTAGTCTGACCTCTAAATAAAGGTGGGGAGATGCACAATTTGGATAAAATAAAATTTCACACAAATGTAATTTTATATTGTTCGTACAAATATAATTTTTAGCATTTTTTTTTACTCCCTCTTAAAATCAAATTTTCGGCAAGACTGACCTTGCTTTCAATTTACTTTGCTCCCACATGATTTTTTTGTACATTTTCATAAGAATGTATTTACCGGAGTTATTTTTAGAAACCTAGAATTATATCAGATACTAGCATTCAGCTTATTACTGTCTTCCAGTCCATCTAGTCTTAAACGTACACGTATTATATGGACATTAGTGATATAAAAAGTCGTATTTTAGTCCAAGTTTTAAATAAGAAATTGAGCATGGGAAACAAAGACTTTTAAGGCTGTATAGGTGAAACGTATCAGTTGTTTAAACAAGCATTATTTCCAGCATGTCTATTGAGTGTCACTTTTATAATTATTGCTTGATCACCTGTAATATTATTAACTTAATATTTTTCTTTAAACTATTTGTATTGTAAGTTTCTGTAACAAAGGAAACTTTTTATCATCATCATCATAAATGAGAAATCAATGTAATTTACCATGAATAGAAAATGACCTTGCAAATGAAATAAATTGAGAAATACTATTTTAAATAAATACATTCCTCATTGTCCTTTAAGCTCCCCAAAACATATTTCAGGCCTTTCCTTTCCATTATGGTAAAGAAATGTTGAGTCTAAGATGCTTTTAGGTATTACTTTTAAAATTCTGTTTTTATTCAATTATTGATTTCCTTGCCTAAAATATACTTGAAGTAACTAAAGTTGAGGTGTCTTTTTGAAATTAATTTATTTTTTATTGTTTTTCTTAGTATCTTACTTGTGGTGAAATTCAAACAGTTCATAAGCGCACAATTAAAAAGCCAATTTACTCTCTGGAGAGGCTGTCACAGTTGCTCATTACTCTCCCCTGCCCTCTGACTGGACTACACTCACACTTCATTTTAGGCCTTAACCTCTGAGAAAGAAACGTTCCAACTGTTGAACCTCGAGACATGGCAGCATCTATTGGCCCAGTCTGGTACTGCAGCAAAGTTCTGCAAGGCAATGAAGGGGAGAGGAGACAGCAAAACAATAAGAAAGGGCCAAAGAGCCTGAAAAGACAGGTGGGGAAATTCCAAAATCTTCTGGAAAATTTGGAAGTGATTCATAAATACAGACCCTACATAATATGAATCAGGCCATCAGAATATCCATAAATATCTGACTTAATCTGACAAAGGACATTTGTTTGGGAGCAAAAAATATTGTGACTTTATAGTGAAAATTGGTGGCATGTAAGTTTCTCTTACTAGCAATTCCTCTCCCACGCCCCCCACCCCCACCCCTGCACGCAGGGCGGGATGCTTCTACAGTTACCTACTACTATTTGTTTATTTGTCAAGGGTGCATAGTACTGTTTTGGCATTGGGTTTTATAGAAGACAAATTAAACAAACAAAGCCCTCTAGGAGCTCATAATCCAAAACATAGTTTTTACTTTTATTTAATTCAAAAGCAACCTTAAGGGAAAACCATTCTATCACTTTAGTAAGAACAAACATTAGGCTAAGAAAAGTTAATAAGACACTGCATTCACCAAAAAAAAAAAAAAAAAAAAAAAAGAAGCCAGAAGACTGGATGCTTATAGAAGCAATCCCAAAATTGATCTCTGGACTTACTCCAGTGGTGTACCTTTGAACTCCAGCTGGTCGTGGACACGATTCTTAAAAAACAAAGTTATTCAATCGTTTCTCAGTAAATGCTAAGCAAACCCCTTGAGCTTGGGGAGAATGGCCTTTCAGAGGCCAGCATCATTATGAACTAGGTTTAACACTGTTTTACTCAACTAGCCTACCAATGACAAACCACGGGAACAAAGGAGGATAAGACACAATTGCCCAGGAATCTAAAGTGCTATGCTGCTGGTTTACTAAAATCTGTAAATAAACACACATTCTGAGTAATTTTGTGCAAACAGATCAAGCTTAAAAAGGTTTTTACTGGTTTGTGAAAGTGAAGAAATCAGATCTGCAGGGGACCTGTTGGGTCACTCTCTTCTGCTGGGCTCTCTACTAAACTTCCTCATTCTTGGCAATGTCTCTAAAGAAAAGGAAATAAGTGCACACTCTCTGGGAGACAGCTTCATTATATTTGCTTTTGAATTCTCTCTTGAAAGTTTTTCTCAAGTTAAATCCTTTTAGTACCATACTATGCAGTTCTACTCTATCTTTCATGTTTACACCCAACCTTCAGCTGTTTATAAACAGATATCATGCCCACTTGTAGTCATCTGTGAGCCACGTTAAACAAATGTAAGGCCTTTTAATCTTGTTTCGGCTCAGTCTCTCCAACCCCTTAATCATTCTTATTGCTTGTCTCTGAACTATTTCCAGTTTCCTAGATGTTCATTTTTGTTAGACGTATCCCACATTGAACACACTATTCCAGGTGTGGTCTCATTAGCATACTACAATGAGCCCTTTCGTTTTGTTTTGTTTTGTTTTGTTTTGTTTTGTTTTTGTTCTTCTGTGGCCTTATGTTTTGGCTCCATTGCAAATCACCCCCAACTTATACTACTTTCATATTCTAACAAACTTACATGTAACTTTTTTCTCTATTCTCACTTCAAAGTTTCTTCTGGCTTATTGTAATAGTCTTGATTTCTCAAGTACTTCAAATGCCCAGTTTTAAATGATAACAGTAGTCAATGCACGAACAATATCACTGTTGTCCTTTTTTATTTCATTGGCTTCTACCCACCTACATTTCAAATTAGGAAAGACCTAACTGATCTATTTTTTATACACCTCTTTATTATATATCCTTATGATGTTCATCGACTTATAAAGAATGTCCGCTAATTATAATTCCAAAGTGCCCAGGGGTGCTTGGGTGACTCAGTTGGCTAAGTGTCCAACTCTTAATTTTGGCTCAGGTCATGATCCCAGGGTCCTGGGATGGAGCCCTATTGACAGCTCAGAGCCTGCTTGGGATTCTCTCTCTCCCTCTCTCTTTCTGCCCCTCCCCACTCTCATGCACATGCGTGTGCCTTCACAAGGCATAAATACATAAATATTTTTTAAAAATACATAAATACTTAAAAAATACATACACACACACACACACACACACACACACATATGTAAAATTCCAAAGCGCCCAAATGATGGAGGGCAAATAAATCAATTTGACAATTTTAATGTAATTCATTTGGCATGGTTTGCTCCATTACCTATTTATCTTATAAAATCTCAAAGCTAGGAAGACTGCTAAATTGCAACTATCTATTTAGACTGAATATTTTTTAATGAAAATGTTATAACTGAAAATTGTAAAGAAAATTTTCTCTTTTTAATAAAATTGCTTATTTGAGAAAGGGAGAGAGAGAAGCACCTTCAAGCAAGGAGGGGGCAGAGGGGCTCAAACTCACGATCTCTGAGATCATGACCTGAACCCATGTTGGATGCTTAACCGACTGAGCCATCCAGGTACCCCATAATTGTAAAGAAAGTTTTCTTTTTTTTAAAGAATTCTTTTGATGTTCATTTATTTTTGGGAGAGAGACAGAGAGTGAGCAGGGGAGGGGCAGAGAGAGAGGAAGACCCAGAATCTGAAACAGGCTCCAGGATCTGAGCTGTCAGCACAGAGTCTGATGCGAGGCTCCAACTCACAAGCCACGAGATCCATAGCATGACCTGGGCCGAAGTCTGATGCTTAACCGACTGAGCCACCCAGGCAGGCGTCCCTAAAAAAGCTTTCTAATGTCCATTCTTTTAACTGTGTTCTAGAACACAAACATTTAGAAACAATGTCTTTATACAGTGTTTTCCAATTTCAGGTGTATATTCTCACCCTGTCCCCAACACACATTAAAATGACTTCCGGGTTCACCTGATTCTTTTATTCTGCCACCAACCGTCTCAAAATAAGTGGCCAACACTCAGCGCATCTACTTCTCAACCTCATTAAATCCTAGAAATCTAGCTTTTCTCTCTTTTCTTCGCAGAGACTGCTCTCTTTAAGATCATCAGTGGTCTCCTAATGGTCATTTCTTCTGCATCACCCTTGACTTAGGGGAAGCATTTGGTATTCTTGACAGCCTTCTGCTAATTTTCAGTAGCCTTCTCCTCTTTTGACTTCCATGATTCTGTGTTTATCCCCTGACTGTACTTCCCTAGTTGATACAGATTCTCTTAATCATGCCTAAAAATAGACCTAGACATAAGTTCTCTTTATTTATGTTCTCTCTTTTACAGTTTCATTCACTTCTGTAATCCCTTCTTTCACCCTAAATGGGCAACTTTAGGACATAAATCTTCTTCCTAAAAGTCTGGGCATCTCACACTGAACATACTTAGAGCTGAATACATCACCTGTCCACTCTGCCCCTCCCACTGACTCCCCTTCTTGACTTAATTTTGTCACTGGCACCACCTTCATAGAGGTCCAACACTTAGAGTTAATCCTTACTCTCTTTCTTACCTTCCAGGTACAGTAAGTCAACAGGACAAGTTTATTTTGCATTGGCAAAATACCTGTCCTTCCATTTCTTTCTCACTGCTGCCTCCCCAAGCCAGATTTTACACATGCCTCTTCTGTCAGAATTGCCATCCTGCTCCCCTAGGCTCTCTTCCGCTAACCCATTAGACAGAGATGTGAGTTTTTCTTTCTCTAAAGTACAGTTCTTCTCTCAGCTAAGAAAACTACAGTAGGTTTCAAATGTCTACTTAATAAAGTGCAAACATCTTAACCCAGCAGTGAACTGCCCAGAGCAGATGTGGCAAACCAGAACTTTCCATCTTTCTCTCTCATGCGTAGTCCCTTGTATCTAGCAGGTGATCAATATTTACTTACATAAAATTTTCTAAAGTTTATGTATTTTGAAAGAGAGAGAGAGAGAGAGCGAGCGAGAGAGAGCAGGGGAGGGGCAGAGAGAGAGAGAGAGAGAGAGAATCTGAAGCAGGCTCTGCACCAGCCGCATGGGACCCGACACGGAGCTCGAACCTACGAACCATGAGATCATGAGCTGAAACCAAGAGTCAGACGCTTAACTCACTGAGCCACCCAGGCGCCCCAGATAAATACTTACATAAATTAATTAATTACTTGAAATTCGGTACTTAAATGAAGGATGATCAAATACTTCAGTTGACCACCTCTGCTTGCAGTAGAGCAGAGAGTAGTCTGTATGATGGGAATCCTCCTGCCTGCTTAATTTGCTTTTGGGTAATGCCAACTCATGTAGGATCCCCTTTGGGCAATTTGATACCCTGTAAGCCCAAAACAACTTCCCTCTTTTATATTCTTTGTACTGTTTCACATTAGCAGAGATGAAGTGTTCTGCCTGTGTCCTACAGTTCAGGATCTGTGACGAAGCATCCCAGCGTCATGACCGAATTTCCAAAGCAGCTATGAGCTCAAAACAACAGAGAACGGGACACATGGCTCAGGAGGAGAGTTTGAGGACCACTCACCAAGGCAAGAGAGGGAAGGCTGGGGTAGAGACAGGCAGGAGGAGAGGGATTCAGGGTGACTTCCTTTTTTTTCCCTCGATTAGTGTGCCATGTAGTGCTGGGGATCTAATAAGCACTCATTATTACACCGATTAAATGAACTTATTTGGTTGGAGACTCCCTGCTAACTTGACATTAACTGAAAGTGGACCATAGTTACCCCATCTGAAATAAAAGCATGAGCGCACATGCCTTTGTTTCGAGATGAAATGGGCTAGTGCAAAGTGCAAAAAGCTCCGTGGTCTCTAAAGTGCTATATACTCATGTCAGACGAAACCTTGGGGAGGTCTGTGTGCTGTTGCTCCTTAATCCTGCCTCATTTGGACAGTTGAGTGCTTAAAATACTGTAGCATTTTTCTCTTTAACCTTCAAAGAGACAGTCTAAATAATAGCCATGGATCTTTTGCCCCCATTGAGCCAGCGAAACAATTTCAAAAAATAGAAATCCATAAACACTTCTAATTTTCCCCCAAATTGGCTCTATTGCCAAAAAAAATGATTCGTAACAGCAAGGACCGATGCCACCGACAACATCAGTCTTGAGGACCTCAAGAGCCTGGTGGTGTTGCCTAGTTTTCATCCTGGGTTTCAGGATATCAAGTTCCTAAACCCTTCTTTCACTGTCAAGCCCTTTCCTCAGTCCTGTTCACAGACCTGTTCTTTGGTGAATGGCCCCACTGACAAGTTCCTCATTGAAACTTTCTTCTCTCGGCTTCCATGGGTCAGCGCTGGACTTGGTCACCTCCGGCCCCTCTGACTCTTCCTTTATCTTTCTTTGAATCCATTCTGGCCATTTAAATGTGGATGTCCCTTAGCATCTGCTCTTAGCATGCAAACATGCTTACTCAATGTAAGGAGGTACAGCGATGAGCCAGACATAATCGCTGTCCTCAGAAAATTTCAGTCTAGAGCAAGAAATAGGGCAGTTAAAAATAGTTATTACATGAGAGAGAAAGTGTCAAGCTCCTTACGAGAAACATTGACAAGCCTGCTACTTTAGTTCAGAACAGAGAGAGAGAAAGAGAGAGAGAGAGTTTGCTTCCATCTGAGGGAAGAAAGGAGGTAGCATTTGGACCCTGGCCTTTAGACCAAGAAGAGTGTTTATGCCTAGGAATATGTATAATTCTATACAAGAAAAACAGAAGCCATTGTCTGTCCCTTCCAGCCACCCCCAGAATAAGATACTCCTCTCCTCGTGTTCCCTTACCTATTAATGGCACCAATAACCCCCCAGCCACCTGGAGGCACAAATGACTCCTTTCATTCCTTAACCCTGTTCATCCAATCAGTTGCTGAATCCTAGAGGTCTCACTTCTGTGATAAGCTTCGCTTTATCCCTGCCCTGGTATTTTTTTTTTTTAATGCTAACTTAATCTCTGCCTCGTTTACTCTCACATATCCTATTTAAGTAGCCATACAATTGGTTTTCCCATTTCTAATGCCTTTCCCCACTTCTATCAGATTACTCATTTTACAACACAGTTCTGTCCATGTCACTACTTTATTTTGGGGGGAAATAAATCTTTATGATCACCATCCCAGAGCTTCCGCTCTCTCGTCCCATCCTGTCTTCCCAGCGCTATTTGCTTTGCTCTCGGCCCCTCAGCCGCCCCCACCATAGGTGATCTTTGCTCTTTCTCACGAACTCCTCCATAGCTGTTTGTGAGGTACGGGTGCTAGTCTACAAGTATGATGATTATAAGATTTTATTCACCTTCGGATCCTCTGAAGCGCTTAATGTAGAAGCTTACATTGAGTAGTCACTACATAAAAAGGTGTTGAATAAATCAATGAGAATTCTTTAATAAATATACTGCATACATACTGTCTCAGTCTTCTCGTATTGCCTAGGACTCATGGAAATATACCTTTGTGTTAACGGGCATAACTATAATTAGAGAGAGACAGAGAGAGAGAAGAAATCCTAAAAGGGAGGATAGGCCAGTGGAAGGAGTTATTCTATCTACTTCATAGGCTGCTGTTGAGAATTGGTTCATGGCATCACACACTGGTTTTCGTGTGTGTGGAGGCAAAGTCATAGTATCATCAGAATTACATGCTATTTATATCTTGAAGGCATTAAGAATTGTGTAACTAATCAAGTTTCTCTTTGTGACTCCCTGCAAAAAAGTTTAAAGCCACATTTGGGACTCATCCCCAGCAAGGGTGGAGGTGACTAGCGTGTGTCTTTTTGTTTCAGTGTTGGCCTCTACAACGAGATAAGGCTCTGTCTTATCTTCTTTCTTACCTGCTTTTGTTTTTTAAATTATATTTTATCCACATAAGCCTCCGGTAAATAAATAGCTGTGAAAAGCATTCACACTATTTTGAATGATTACGTAACAAGGAATGGGACCAAAAAACGGGCAAAAAAAAATTCCAGGGCTAGAATTTTAGGAAGCTTGCATTTAAAAAAAAAAAAAATATATATATATATATATATATATCATACATTCTTATGAATTCCTTCCACTGTTTCTCTAACTTGCTTACTCCACCCTTGTCAACAACCCACCAAAAAGTTCCAGGTAGTAGATTTCCTTACTTTTTTCTGTAACAGTGGGATAATAATTGTCCTAGAATAACTGATTGTATAAACTGTAAATAAGTTTGGTTGTAATGTGGCCCAAACTTCTCATTCTCTAGCTACGAAACTCTGGTTGCAGAGAAGTTAAGTGATTTATTTGCTCATTAAATGTTGGGGAAATGCAAATGGAGTAGAGGTCTCTCAACTCTTCACACAACGATTGAAGTTACTCAGCATAACATGTGTATATTATTGTGCCTGTGGATGACACATTTTTAACAGGAACTCCAGATATAATATTAGTTTTATGAAAACATGCAACTAATTGAGAAGTAGTGCAATTGACAAGACCTACTCTTTTTATGCCCCCCCCCTTTCTTTCCAACTCTTTGTTCCCATGGATTGTTTTTAGCATCTTATATTTTCTGAATATAATTGGAAACGCATAAAACAATTTTTGGTATAGATTTCCTATAGCATGTCATTCAAAATATTATTACACAGATGAAATAATTAGATCCATTTACCATGGTTATCAAATTTCAGGAATCAAGAGAGTATGACCTACCCTTATTATTAATGCTACATAAAGGAGTTGGATATTAACTCAGCAGCAAGTTGCAACTGGCAAATAAGAACAAACCAGAAGTGTTATGTGTGCATATAACACTTTCTTTAATTTAAAATATAGATTCACTATTTTTGAGGTAAAGCATGACTTGAGTTTAAACTTTTATTTTTAGTATCAAAACTCAAAGATGTTTATGTTTGATGTGATTGCTTTATCAATATTAGATAAATATTAGCCATATTTATATTATTTATATTTACATCAAAGTTATTTCATACATTATTTGAATATAGTTTATAATTTAATTGTATTTCATAATATATTTTAATTATAATTTAATAATATTATTTATCAAGAGATTTCTATTAAATAGCAAAACAATGATAATACATTTTGAACATATTGCTGTGATACTTAACTTAAAAACTATCAAACTGAACACAAAGCATGATACATGTACAACACACAAGAACTGCTCATGTAGATTGAGAACACGATCATGCGTGGCTTTCGGTACCCATTGCCAACACCTGAAAATATTTAATTTGTACTTTTAATATTGGAACACTTAAAAATACTCTTATTCGGTGTTTTCTTTCATAAAACTTCATAACCTGTAACATACAGCCTTTAAAACAATCAGTTCTTGTGCTGTCATTTAAATTCTTGCTGAGAAAAATATCAGACATCAAGCTAATTTGAGGAGCCTCCATATTTTATGTCTGTGTCAATCCTCTGATGAATATGTAAAATTAAAAGTAGTTTTCTATTTCCAAATAGCAAACATCACAGCTCATCAAGACTTACACTCATTTCACAAATTAAACCCACAATGCATTGTTTATGCATTTAGTTCAATATGCAAACAATGCCTCATTGAGGGTTGTATTTCAAAACAAATAAAAACTTGCTTTAGTTCCTTTTTCATGTCATTGTAACTTTGAAGTGTGGGCTTTTATGAAATAGCTTCTCATGGCCATCAGTGGTCTGTATACCATGGGTAACTAGCTAGATTAACTCCTACTTTAACTTTACCGCTCGTTATAGAGTCTACAAATTGTACCTTGGTGCTGCTCTTGATCAAAGATAAAAGAAAATGTTTTGTCTCCTCAGTTTTGCAATCTGTGTTTCATTAGATCCCTCAAATCATTAAGCAGCAAATCTGTTATTGTAACGTCATTAGCATTTCTGCTAAATTAGTGGAGATGAATAATGTTTCATATAAAAACTCACAAAGGATTACTCTACTCAGTACCTATGGAATTTTGTACTTTCAAATACTGCATACCAGTTTAAAAATGAATGTCTGTGGCTCTTTTCTTGTTTTGAAAATTTATATAATAATCTAAGATTTGAGATAGCCTAATAAAATAGTAATTTGTACTTATTAAGATGACCCCAAAATTCCAGTTATTAATAACTCATTATTTTATATGAGTTAATCCACACTTTTAAAAAAACACAAAAACTCCTCTTGCAAAGACTGTTCCCTTTTCTTTATATCCTTAACTGCTTCTTCATAGTTTCATGACTTGATGAAGTTCTATTAAGAGACCTCTGGAATTTTCTTGTGAAGAAACTGAAGAGTCCAGTCATCTTACAAAAATGAAGACAAGAACACAAACAAAACTCAACAGGAATTGCTTTTTGTTTAGCCTTTCCCAAATCCCATCAGATTTTTCATGGAGTGTAGTCACCAAAACTGCAATCCCATTTCTGATACAGATGAACCATAATTCTAGGCAAAAGTAGAACCATTTCTCTTATGTTTCTAATGTATTTCTAAACAACATCAAGAATGTAACAAAGTATTTTGTGATAGTGCTACCAGCATCTCAGCCTATTTCTTCAGAAATAATCTAATTGTAACAGTTATCCCTCCGGGACTGTGACCTACAATTTAGAAGTCATCATCTCAAAGTATTGTTCCTGGTACTGTTTGCTAAGTCAATTGCCTTGCAGTTCACAGCCTGAAATTCACCTCTATTAAGCTGTTCATGTACGCAGCCTTAAACCATTTTTCTGAATGTTTGCTTGACATTTTACAAACTGGAATGGGTTAATATCATCTAAAAGATGAGATATTTGACTGAAAATTTCTCCCTGTAGATCATCTTCAAAAACATTATAGGTCTTGGGGCACCTGGGTGGCTCAGTCGGTTAAATGTCTGACTCTTGATTTCGGGTCAGGTCATGATCTCATGATTAGTGAGATCAAGCCCTTCATGGGGCTCTGTGCTGACAGTAAGAAGCCTGCTTGGGATTTTCTCTCTCCCTCTGCCTCTTCCTCTCAAAATAAATAAATAAACTTAAAAAAAATTAAAAATATATTAAACATCTGTTCTCTATTTAGTAGCCTGTTTGATATTAAACCTCAAAAATGCCATTTATCCTGTTCTGTTTTCTAGCTGAAAGCCAGTTATTCTCTACGTCAAAATAAAACCTATTATTTATAATGGAATCTTTGATATAGAAAGAATCTAGTTCCTAAAGTAAATAACACACAAAAGCAATACCCCAAGAAAGGTATGCTTCTTTCTCCAAAATAATTTGAATTCAACATGTATTAATCCTACCAGTAATTTTATATGCTATTTATGTCATTTTTGCTTATGTAACAGGAAATTGAGATCCATCAGTCTACTATAGATTAGAGTGTCCCCTCTGGAAACTTGAAAAACTGAGAATCCTGTCAGAAGTGTACAAGATGTCTAGTGCCTTAACTCTTTGTGTTAATAGATCATGTATTGTTTCTCAACAAATCGTACAATTTCATTATTAAGTGCCTTTAAATCTCTCTAATCAATTTGATGTGGTCCGGGTAACTTATTCTTAAGGGTGAACATCAAAGGACGAATGAGTTGGATAAGAGGCTACCTGAGTGGTAGGAAGCAGCAGGGGAATGAGGTAGGGTTAGATAAAGGAGTTACGTTTTGATTCTGGTTGCAGTCATAGCTAAGGATGTTCACTTCCCAGTCTCAGCAAGAATTCCTTTGATATCATCCATAACCCATAGTCTCGAAGCATCATCTTAGGACATGGCAAATAGTAGGTATCTAATAAATGTTTGTTGCATAAATAAATTAATCCAATCTTAAACTTCAAGCTTAACACTAATGATATTTTTTGTTTGTTTCCCTAAAACAACCTTTTATGAGATTTCGGGCAGTCATGGCTGCATGAGTTTTGAGACTTCTACATTACAGAACAAGAAAATTGCTTTATTATACCTCAACCTGAATGGGAATGTATCTTGTTCCTCTCTCTCTCTCTCTCTCTCTCTCTCTCTCTCACTATTCTGTTACTTTAAGACAAGTTTTAAATGTAAGTAATATCTCCTAATTGATGTCACATAGATAATGAGAGAACAAGGGCCAGGGTGGTTCTAGAATACACAAAAAATAGTCAAAGCCTTAATAATACTTTCAGTTTTTCATTAAAACATACTATTGTGAATGTGCTGATTTGGCAAAGAATGACCTCTTGGCTCTGAAAATTATTTTTCCTGTAATGTTAAATGGGTGTCAAGAAATTAATCCTCTCACCACACTTATAGAAACAATAATAGTATGAGTTGGTTATGAGCCGCTTTGATAGGGTACTGTAAAGCCCTTTAGTCTTTAAAGAGTCCTGGCATTAGGTAACTTTAATTGTTGGTTTCAGATGTCAGTCTCCATCAGGAACACAGCTGGAGACTGATAGGTGTCACTTGGGAATAAGCATTTTGGATTACTTTGAAGTCAATTGGACTGAACATGAAAATTTTATAGTTAGTGGCAGATTTCTTTTTAAGATATATTTAAGTAAAGTATCACTTAAACCAATTACATTAAAAACCATCCAGAATAAGAGACCTCAAAGGAAAATTCTCCTCAGTGGCAAAGTGTTAATCAAATAAACCAAGAAAACATTTTTCCCAAACCCATAATTTCCATGTTTTGAGTCGTTCTCATTTGGACACAGCCCATTTTTAACTCTTTCGTTTAATTTCTTAGGATTTTCTGTTTTAAAATTGTTACTTCAAAAAGTCATAGAGATGGTAAAACACACAGGGTGAGGCAAGTCGTGTAATGGTCAGGAACAGTAGGGAACACTTTGGGAGTTCTGTGTGTGCCTGGCTGTGACTGATCCCTTATGTTTTTATTTATTTATTTATTTTTACATTTATTTTTGAGAGACAGAGTGAAACAGAGAGTGAGTGGGGGAGGAGCAGAGAGAGGGGGAGACACAGAATCTGAAGCAGGCTCCAGGCTCTGAGCAAGAGTTCAGCACAGAGCCCGATGCGGAGCTCAAACCCACGAACTGTGAGATCATGACCTGAGCTGAAGTCAGATGCTCAACCGACTGAGCCACCCCGGCACCCCGTGACCCCTCACGTTTTTATGTGAGCCTCCCTGGAAGATACAAGATCAATGCCTCCTGTTTCTCAGAGTTGTCTTTTTTATACAGAGAGGAGTCAGGACTGACTCATTTACTCTCCAACAGGTGCAAGAGGGCAACAGGGTGTTTTCCCTTGATGGTTAGCGGGTTTCAATTTTGTTTCCTACTCGAGAGTTTACATACATCAGTTTTTAAATTGAGTTGTGATTTATAGCAGACTCTTAATGCCCTTGAAATCAAAATGAAAAGTAACTTAATATTAAAGTCCATGGATTCCAAATTAGTGAGCAGATAGGAGTCAGTACATGTCAGACTACGTGCTGAGTACTGGCATTAGGCAGTGAATCTACCCAAAACAAAACGAACCGAAACAAAAAGAAACAAACAAAAACCCCACAATTAAGAAAATAAAAAATAAATGATATGTACTATATAAATTCATGGGCTGCAATGTTTCCATCTTTCCAGTTCTCCAGCTTTTAACTCTTATTTCAGTACAAAAAACTTCATATCAACATCAGACTGATCACTTCGTGCTTTATTCCCTCAGTCTTCTCATTCTCGCCATCGCCTACGGCACTATTAGACAGCTTCTTCTATTCTTTTCTTGAATTACCGCAGAAACTTTTGTTCTGGACACTTCATATATTGTACTGTTACTGGCATAGATAGCAAACAGAATGACTGCGGGTGATAACTCTTATATCTGCCATCAGAGGACATTTGGATTGAGCTCATTGCCCAGTTGCTGATCCAGCCGCAAACAAATGAATTTGTGATTTTTTTCTAGAATTAGAGATACAATGATTAAACACATATGTTAGAACTCTCTAAGAGTGGAAGCTGTCATAAGCATTATACCGTCACAGAGTCAGAGAGTGAAATGTATCTTAGGGTGTTTATCTCTCAGTGGGATACAAAGCCCTTCCTAACAACGGGTGGTCACACTTTACAGCTTCAGCATCGTGCTGTGTTTTATGCCTTAGTTTTTCCTTTGGATGCATAGGCCAGTGATCATAGTGGAAGAAACACTACATAGGAAACCAGGGCCCCGGGTACCAGGTGCACCTCTGCCACCATTTGTCGGCATTTAACTTCCGTGTTCAGTTTCCTAATCTGCAGAAAAAGGGGATCCAGCTCAGTGGTTATTTCTAAAGGCCTGCTCCAGCTTTAGCACTGATTCTGCCGCTCCCACCTTCTTGTTTGCCAGCCAATGAATAAGCATTTAATTGTTGCCTAATATGTACCTAGGTTGGATGAATTTCCCAGTGACTAAATAAATCTGTTTCCCAACTGAGGCCAGGTCTATAAATGGTAAGTAAATTAAACCAATAGCATAAGGGCTGCTCTACTCATATTTCTGCAGATTTTCTGTGAAGAGTAACTGGGGGTCAGGGACCAACTGCGTACATGGGTCTGGCTGCTAATTTAGCATCAGAGGACCTGTGCTAATCCAGGATAATTACTTTTCAGGTCCAGCTTATCATGGGTGTGTGAATATGGCCGTCATTCAGATGGTGTCCTGTAACAACTTTCAAGTGATGGGAGGAGGGGAAGAAGTGAGTCACGTTAGTAGACATAATTACATGTAGTGAAAAAAGTACTGGGAGAGTTCAATTAAACCCACACAAATATATACACATAACTGGATGTATTTAGTCAGGATTGGGATTGCCCACAGGACCGTATAATCATTGATAGTCTTGACTGATGTGATCTGTTAGGAACATTTGTTTTCTCCCAAAATGTCTCACCCACAGCTCTGTAAGGGATTGCAACACTCCACTATTAAGAATTGGTTTCTTGGGACGCCTGGGTGGCTCAGTTGGTTGAGCATCCAACTTTAGCTCAGGTCATGAGCTCGCGGTTCATGGGTTCGGGCCCCACGTAGGGTTCTCTGCCCTCAGTGTAGGGCCTGCTTCAGATCCTCTGTCCCCCGCCCCCCGCCCCTTCCTCATTCTCTCTCTTCCTCAAAAATAAAGAAACATTAAAACAATATTATAAAAAGAATTGTTTTCTTTGAGATAAACAAAGATTCACCTGTTCACATGGACATATCTTTGCATAGGTGGTTCCATATGTTTTTAATCTATCTTAGTGGGACTGTTCTTTTTCCAATGTGATAGCAAAGTGGGTCACACTGTGTGTCACACAATAAAGATGGTTTGATGTGGACTAGGAAGATACAGTGTTTGAATGGTTTGGGAAGTATAGATTTGGGAGAAGTGTCACAGTGGAGATCAATTGGAACCAGAATGTTTCAAGAGGGGAGCCTCAGACCCCAAGAGAAGAAAGTCATCAGAAAGAGAGACAGGAGAGTAACAAAAGATACACTTAGTCAACTTCCTGCTCTATTTAGAGCCTGTTGCTGGTTTATGTTTATGTCTTGGGTACCTTTGATAATATGATGCTTCTTATTCTTAGTACTTAAAACATTATCTTTACATTTATGCCACTTGGGAACTTCTGTGAGGCCAAGTTTTCATGTTAATTCTATTCGCTTATAAAATAGAATAACCATGGATAAATTGATTGATTTCTCTAAATCTAGCATAGAGATAACAAGAAGTCACTTTTCCTAACCTCTGATTTTGGAAGGTTCCATGGCTAAGGGGCAGGTAGGTAAAGAATAATCCCTACCAAAATACTAGCAAGGTTAACAATACTACAGGGAAATATGTGGTAAGGATGTGTGCCGTAATCTTTATGTAGTAAACAATGCAGTAATACTAACCAACTTTATTTCGAGTTTACCAAATGTTCTATGTGGATAATCTCCTTTAATCCTGACAACTCTGAAAGGTAGCTACTATTTTTAGTCCATTTTGCAGATAAGAAAACGAAGGCTTAAAAAGGTCAAGTCACTCAGTCTAACTCAATCTGCTGAGCACAGCAGAGATTCCAATGCAGGTTAATGAGACTATGGGTATGGATTGTCAAACAACTCTGGCAGAGAGCTCACTATAGTTGAAGGGTGTTGGTTGGCCCCTACCATTGGGGAAAAGAAAACAGACCAAAATGAAAACAAAAGATGGCTACTTGCTGTGGCATTTATGGAGTCATGGAAAAATATATTCAGGCTAAACTGAAATTGTCAGTAACCAAGATTTGTGTGTAACTTTCCAAGCAGACCGAGGGGTTCACCATTATACAAATTGAATTAAGACATCATCGCCAAACCTCAGAACTTAGAGTAGACCTGTTACTAGGTAAGAAATTTCAGAGGAAATGGAAAATCCAGCTGACAGCATTAGTAACTTGGCATTATTGTTATCCTCTGCATCGCTGCTTGAGTTCTTGTAGGAGAAGCACTGATGAGAAAATTCCTCAGGTTGGTTCAAATACTGTGGGCTAGTTAATTCCGGGTGCCTTTCAGTGATGCTGTCCTTTTGGCTACTGTGACCATATGTGTGGGATAACATTATCACAGTGGCATCTATGGTCGAGAGACACACGGCTAAGGCTAGGTTTCTTCCATTTCACCCTCACTTGTTCTCATTCTCTGCATTTTTTTCCATTGGGGTTTTGATATTTGATGTCAGCTCAGCAGAATCTTGACTTCACATAGGGGTTTTCTCAGCCCCAATTTAAGATGAAAAATAGCATTAATGTGTAACTTGGACGGTAAATGTTATCCCTTTCCTAAGGTATTGTTTCGGATGGTCTATGTAGCTAGAGACAAGAGTTGTATTCCTGTGTTACCAAGAAAGTTACACTAGAAGGCTGAGACAAATAGAAAGAACCCTATGTATAGGCATCTTGCCCAGGCTTTCTACACCTTGCTTGCCTCCATGCTCCCATGATTGGAACTCCTTTCTCAAATATAACCATTTCTATAAATCAGCAAGAGAAAGACAATCATAGAAAACCAGACAACAGTCTTTAATATGTGCTTCTCAAACGATGGTGTATAGAAAACCAATGAATACATGAGAAGATGCTCAATTTCATTGTTATAATGCAAATTAAAATTATGGTGAGATACACAAGAATAACTAAGAGTAAAAAGGAAGTAATGCCAAGGGTTGGGGAAGATATGGGAAAAAGCCAAACTCCTGTGCAGAGAGTATTATATATTGGGTAACCATTTTGAAAAAATTTTGAGTCTCTACTAAAGCTGAATATATGTGGACTCCATGACTCAGCAATTCCACTCCGAGTCTATATCCACCAGGAACACAAAGGTATGTTCACCAAAAACCGAAACAAAATCAACAAACAAAAAAGCATGTGACAAATATTCACTGCACGATTCATAATATCCAAACCGGAAGCTACCCAAATGCCGATCGACAGTGGAATGAATAAATTGTGGTACTTTCACACAATGGAATATTACATACACGATGAAAATGATTCACAAACACGTGCAACAATATAGAGGAATTTCATAGGCATAATGTGCAATGAAAGAAGCCAGATACGAAAGACTGCATAGGGTATGATTCCATTCAAGTAGAGTACAAAATGGACAGTATTGATGCCATATTTATTCCAAGTCAGAATAGTGTAGAGTCTTGGGGCTATATAGTGTTCAGTAAAAGGGTTTTGGGCTGTTGATAATGTCCTATTTTTTGATCTGGGTGCTGGTTACATGTGTGTTCACCTTCATTGAATTGCACACTTACGACGAATGCGCTTTTGTCTGAATTTATCTTATTTCTTCAGTAAAATAATTTCTAAAAATGGGTGAAGGAAGATTTCTTCCATAATACATGAATCTGAGTATCACATCAAATAGGTTGCATTTATTAGACTAGTTAGCAATCTCCTTAAAAAGCAGGCAGTGGAGATTTGACAGGATGAAACCAAAGTCAAGAAAGTTTTGATACGGTTGGGAAGGTGGCAGAGAATCTGAAAGACTTGTGAACACAGTAGGCCCAGAGGGAGAGCTGGTGTGGGTACAGCTGCATTTAGGAGGCAGCTGTGGATACTTTAAAGGGCCTGGATCAGGGAACGTGCAAGCAGACAAAGGAAGAGAGAAAGAGATTCTGGGATATAAAATGGAAAGCTGGAGGGTAGGACCTGAAAACACACTTCTCTTATTTCGCAATTTGCCCAGGGCTAGACCTACTCGAAAATACTGTTGATGTTATTCCAAGTGACATAGAATTGAATTAAACTTTCACTAATAATTCAGAACAGTATACCTTTCTCCTTGTAAGCCTTGGTGGTCTTACACAGTGTTTCTTTCTTAGTTCTTCATTTACAATTCACTAAGGCTGAAAATGGAAGGAAGGAAGTGGGATTCAACCCACACAGAACATTCATTCTGTATGGACTTCAGACAGTAAATGTTACCAGTAAGACCGTGTGATTTTATACATGAAATACAATTTAGAAGCGTTCCAATACTAAATACAAGGGCTTCAATTAATAATGTTTTCTCAGAGATAATTTTATTTAGGGAAAATAATTTTCTGTATTCATTCATTCACTTATTCTGTGAAAACTTGATGAATTCATCATCATCATATATTATTATTAGGTCCTTCTCTTCAAACCTGTAAGAATATGGACTATAGAAACAGCAGTCGCCAGCATAAATGCTTCCAACAATTTGAAATTATGGCCAAAATATAAATTATAAAAATTTTAAATAAAAGAGATGGCCTGGACCCCAAATAGAATGTGTGATTTAGAAATCATGCTGATGAGTTAAAAACATAGTAGAGAATTGAGAAATAAATGAAATAGTATAAAATATCCTGCACTTTAAATTCTATTGGATGCATCTAATACCAGTTTAAAATGTTGACTTTTCCCTGTGTGTTTAACAGTATCACTATGCGAATATCGAGCCCTTGTAATGGAACCCTTATGGTGTTTATTTTTGTCTACGTGTTGAAACGGCACTGTTTCTACAGGGAGAACATGTAGTAGAGAAGCCACTTGTTTTCATCTCATTTTTCTGGGATCATTTATTCCCTTGGGTTGCAATAAAGATTACACTTCCCACTATAACTCTCAATCTCAGTGGATTCCTTTCTCTCTTTTTTTGTCAGGGATAGCAAAGATGGCCTCAAACAAAGATCTACAAAGTCAACTGGAGGTATTCAGCTTCTTCCTTCTCTGATGATCTGTTCCTCTGGGCGGCAAAAACTTTGCTTTTGTCTTTCAACAAAAATGTTGCTTGATCCCCATAGGGTTTTAATCCTGTGATTCCTTTTTCCTTCCTACAGCCAATTTCCCCATTTTTAAAAGAAGATACCCTGGCTCCTCATAGTTCGAAATAGAACATATATCCTTAAATCAATAGGCTGTTTTAAATTTAGGAAGTGAATGGGGCGCCTGGGTGGCTCAGTTGGTTGAGCGTCCGACTTCAGCTCAGGTCATGATCTCACGGTCCGTGAGTTCGAGCCCCGCGTCGGGCTCTGGGCTGATGGCTCAGAGCCTGGGGCCTGCTTCTGATTCTGTGTCTCCCTCTCTCTCTCTGCCCCTCCCCTGTTCATGCTCTCTCTGTCTCAAAAATACATAAACGTTAAAAAAAAAAAATTAAATTTAGGAAGTGAAGTCTGATCAATTGATGTTTGTTTGAAGACTTCATATTATTTTGAAAAGGGCTGGTCCACCTTTCCTAGGCTAACCCAGCCCTGAGTCTTAGAAGCATTCTTCTGGAATAGCCCCTACCCCAGAAACTCTATAGGTATCTGCAATTGCAATGAATAGAGCTCCTGAACAGAATTATAAGTGAGAAATAAAATTATGCTTTGAATATTGTACTTTTTTTGGTTCCGGTTTTCAAGGCATTTTTCCTTTTGAGACTTGTCATAATATTCCTCTTTAAGGAACCCTCATATTCTCCATCACAAATCACAGAAGGCTTATAGATAAATAATTCCAGTGCTAATTGAACCCTGTAATTCCGTCTCATGACATTTTGTGTGATGTTACATGAATACCATGAGGGAATAATGCGGTGTAAATCTAGGTTCGTGAAGAGAACTTGGCATCATTTATGTGTATATCCAATGCCTTCAGAAGGTTACTTAACCTTTATGTTTTCTTTATCAACAAAATTAAAACAATTCTTCATTACGTTATTTGGACAGTGCTTCAAATGATTGAAATATTAATGGGAAATTATTGAAAATTAACATATTCCATGAATTTTTGTTCCCCTGACATTTAATAATAAATTTTTTTAAAGAATTATAGCATCGAAAACGAGCTTAAAAATTCCCCTAATTTAGGGGCGCCTGGGGTGGCTCAGTTAGTTAAATGACCAACTTCAGCTCAGGTCATGATCTTACAGTTTGTGGGCTTAAGCCCTGCATCAGGCTCTGCTTTGACAGCTCGGAGCCTGGAGCCTGCTTCAGATTCTGTCTCCCACTCTCTCTGTCCCTCCCCGACTTGTGCTCTGTCTCTCTGTCTCAAAAATAAATAAACATTAAAAAAATAATAATAACAAAATTCCCCTAACTTACAGATGGAGAAACCAAACATCTTTTGAGGAAGTCTGCCACTTTCAGTATCATCAAGAACGCAGTCAGATACTTAATTATCACTGTTCCCCCAAAAGAGATGCTCCTCACATATTCTAGAATGAAGAACAATTCTGGATTTCTAAAATGGCGCAACTGAACACAGAAATTGCTAAACATGCCAGTGATTAGCCTGGATCAGAGATAGTTCTAGTAAGTTACGGCTTTCTTCCCCTTATTATTATTAAAGAACAAAATGAAAATAACCAAGAAACATATTAAAGACTGTACGTGCCAATTCAAATAGAATAGAATGCTAATTTATCATTGAAGAAATATTTGTAATACCCAGGCTCTGAATACAGTGTACCAGGGGAAAAAATAGGCTTATGGGGACACCTGCTAACAACCCTTCAGGCTCAGTTATCTCATGTAAAAAATGGAGTCATTATCTACCTCAGGAATTAAATGAGATAATGGGGATTAAACAAGTTAATTCCTATAAATGATTTAGCATAGTACCAGGAACATAGTTGACACTCAGTAAACACTAGCTATTTTTATAACTGCCATTATTATTGTTATTTGCCAAACTTATGTTCGAAGAAGTCCCCTCGAACTTTTAATTAACAACTAGTGAATCTCCATCCCTCGGGAAAACACAGGGTTAGCTTCCCACAAGCCTGGTCACAATACTTTCATCTGCTGAACGATATATAACCCTGTTTTATGTGTATTTTTGTTTAAAGACACCGCTTCAATATGTATTATTGATTCATTAGCATTGAACTCAGCCAACACCACTGTAACTCATGCCTCAATACAGCTCGTCTAGCCCACATATCTTCTCCACAAGGCCCATCACAGCCTTCTTGCACTTAGGAATACTAGACAATACTTCAGTACTATACTTGGAAGCCATTTGGAACAACAAAATCATCACCAAAAAGCACAAGAATGGGAAAAAACATCACACTAAATGGACCCCCAAAAAGGACAGTTGCTCAGCCTCAACTGGGAGTGTGCACTTCAGGTGACTCAAGTTTTGCTGCTATGTGCACATGCGTGTCTGCAAATAACCACAAAACCCGGTGACTTTGATTTTGAAGTGACAAGGAAAGGTTAGCCAGTAGGTGAATTCACAAATACAGAATCAACAAACAAGGAAAATCGACTGTATTGAGTTTTTGAAAAACGAAAATAAATTGCTTGCCTGGATAAGAGTTTCGGGAGGGAAGCAGCCGAACAAGATGTTTGGAGATTTATACTCATGCCAGGAAAGGCAGGATCTGGTAAGCCCTGTTAAGAAGTCCTTTTCTAATAATAATGAGGCGCCATCAATAAAAGTTTGAAATGGAAGAATGTCATAATTAGATTTGTGTTTTAGAAAGAGCACCGCCTTATAATGAACACGAGAATAGAAGCAGCCTCTAGACTGGTGTCTTGTACAAGGTACATGCTCCATATTTACTGAATAAAGTCCATATTTACTGAGTGAAACATAGAGGTTAGTTTTGCTGGGGCTGGAGACACGGCTGGAGGCAGCGGAACTTTAAAATGCTACTACTGTTCAACGTTGTGCTAGAGGTTCTGGCCAGGGCGCTTAGGGAAGAAGTGAAATGAAAGGCATTCAGATTCAAAGAGAAGTAAAACTATGTCTGTTTGAAGATGACATGATCTTATACATAGAAATTCCTAAAGATTCCACTAAAAACTGTCAGAGCTAATGATCAATTTCAGCAAGGTTTTAATATACAAGATCGGTACATAAAACCAAGTGTATTTCTGTTCGGTAGCAATGAACAAAGCAAAACTAAAATTAGGAAAACAACTCTATTTACAATAGAATAAAAAAATAAAATGCTTAAGTGTACATTTAGCAAAAAAACACAAAAGGTAGGGGCGCCTGGGTGACTCAGCCAGTTAAGCGTCCGACTCTTGGTTTCAGCACAGGTCATAATTTCACGGTTTGTGAGTTTAATCCTTTAATTCTCTGCTGGCAGCACAAAGCCTGCTTGGAATCCTCTCTCCCTCTCTCTCTCTGTCCCTCCTCTGCTCACTCGCTCGCTCTCTCCCAAGATAAACAAATAAACTTAGAAGAAAAACACAAAATGTATACACTGAAAAGTATAAAATGTGGTTGAAAAAAACTGAAGACCTAAATAAATGGAAAGACATCATATTCCTAGATTAAAAGACAGTATTGTTAAGATTTCAATAGTCCCTAAATTGATCTGCAGATTCACCATAATCCCTATAAAAATTGCAACTGCTTTTGGGGCACATGGGTGGCTCAGTCAGTTAATTGTCTGACTTCGGCCCAGGTCACGATCTCGTGGTTTGTGAGTTCAAGCCCCACTTTCAGTGTAGAGCCTGCTTGAGATTCTCTCTCTCTCTGCCTCTCCCCCCCACCCCCCGCCTTCTGTCTCTCTCAAGATGAACTTAATTTTTTTTATTACAACTGCTTTTTAATATTGCTGTTATTGGGAAATTGACAAGGTGATGCTTAAAATTCATATGACAAGTATCTGACTCAGGATAGCCCAAACAATCTTGAAAATTATTGAAATTGTAGGACACACAGTTCCTGGTTTGAAAACTTACTGTTAAGCGACAATAATCAACACAGTGTGGTATTGGCATAAATCTAGACATAAAGACCAAAGGAATAGAATTGAGAGTCCAGAAGTAGACCCTCACGTTTTTAGCCAGTTGATTTTCAACCAGGGGCCAAGACATTTCCAAGGGGGGAGAAGGAGTCTTTTCAATAAGTTGCTGGGCCAACCAGAAACCTCATGCAAGAGAAAGACATTACCTGCCTAACTTGCACCATGACCAAAAACTAACTAACAACTGATCAAAGTACCAAATGCAAGTTTTGTAAAACTATAAAGTCTTAGAAGAAAAGAGGCGTAAATCTTCGTGACCATGAATTTGTTGGTGTTAACTTTCTTACGTATGATACTAAATGCTTGAGTAACAGCAGCAGCAATTAAAGATAAACTGGACATCATCAAATTTAAAACTTTGTGGTTCAAGTGATACCATCAAGAAAGTGAAAAGACTACACCCAAAATAGGAGATAATTTACAAATTATAGACCTGGTAAAGAGCTTGTATCTAGAACACACATATAACGAAGATAACCCAATTAAAAATAGACAAATAACAGGGCACCTGGGTGGCTCAATTGGTTAAGCATCTGACTTCAGCTCAGGTCATGATCTCACGGCTGGTGAGTTCGAGCGTCACCTCAGGCTCTGTGCTGATAGCCCAGAGCCTGGAGCCTGCTTCTGCTTCTGTGATTCCCTCTCTCCCTCTCTCTGCCCCTCCCCTGCTCATGTTCTGTCCTTCTCTGTCTCTCAAAAAATAAATAAATGTTTAAAAAATTGTTTTAAATAAAAAGAAAGAAATAGACAAAGGATTTGAGTAGACAGTTCTCCAAAGATATACAAAAAGTCAGTAAGCACATGAAAAAATGCTCAAACATCAATAGCCATCAGGAAAATGCAAATCAAAAGCCACAGTGAGATATCACTTCACACCCATTCATTTGGCTGTAATCTAAAAAGCAGCTAATAACAAGTGTGGGCAGAGAGGTGGAGAAATTGGAACCCTGATGCTGTGGTGGAAATGTAAATTTCCAATGTGGTATGGCTTCTTTCGAAAACAGTCTGGTAATTGCTCAAAAAGTTAAACCAAGAAATGCTATTTGACCAAGCAGTGCTCCTCTTGGACAGATATCTGAGGGAAATGAAAACATATATCCCCACCAGACTCATATGTGAAAACATATATCCACACCAAACACAAACACAACGATAGCAGCATTATTCATAGTAGTCAAAAAGTGGAAACAGCCCAAATGACCATCAATTAATGAATAAATAATGTGATATATCCACTCAATGAAATATTATTCAGCAATAAAAAGTAATGAAGTCCAATAAATGCTGTGACACGGATGAATCTTGGTAGCATTATGCTAAATTAACGAAACCGTTCGCGAAGACCTGTAGATTGTATGGTTTCATTTACATAAAAAGTCTAGAACGGGCAAATCTATACAAACAAAAAGTATATTAGTGGTTTCCAGGAGGTAAGGGGACAGAATGATTGTCAGGGACTGGTAATGTATATGAGTTTCTTTGGTGGGGGGTAGGCAGTGCCGAAAATTCTTTGGAATTAGGTAGTGGTTATGGTTGCATAAACTTTGTGAATATTCTAGAAACCACTGAAATGCACACTTTAAAAGGGCGGATTTTATGACCTGTGAATTATATCTAAAACTATTTGTAAGAATTCTATAGAATTTCTAATTTTGATCACGATGCAATGATTGCTAGGGGAATTATCCCCCCACTATTAATCAACACAACCATTGGTAAATTTGTGATAGAGACTTTTGAAGCCTTAGGCATCAGGTGGTACACAACTGTCATTTTTGAGAGAATGGAAAACATGAGATGAGCCTTATCTTTTCTGAACTTGAGCACATGAAATTGGAGTGCAAGCAGAACACAGTGATTTTGCATAGCTGAGGAGGCAAATTCCTATTTCAGAGGTGTAGAAGAGAGTGAAATTTAAGAGGCAGGTTCCCAGTATTTAGGGAGGTACTCAGATGGTGGGGATAAGTAAGAATAGAGTCTCCATTGCTTCCTTGGCCATGGCTTGGACTTTGCATGTAGCAGAAAACAGCTGCCGTGAGGCAGAGCAGTTAACAAACATTTCAGAATTTTCTCTGTGTTAGGAGGATGGGAGGGATGAAGAAGGGAAGGAAGAAAATGAGGTGAAGAATAGAACATATAAGTAGAAATATTGCATAGCCTCAGTGACTATAACCATGGCAAGCTTTGATTTTTCAAGTGATTAGACAAAACCAAGAATATCTTAAATAATTGTTAAGAGTTATTGACAATGTCAATCCATAAAAATTTAAGAAAAATAAAAACAGAAGCTGTTAAATATCTACTAAGTTTCATATCTAAAAGACATTAGTTGTGAAGGACACCACTGTAGAGTGAGGATAATAAGGAAGGTAAATTCTAAGAATTTAGTGGAATTTATTTAACTTGACAGATTCTTTTTTGTGTGGGATGATGGGTTGCAAGAGGAAGAGTGATAGGGAGAAGGGAGAGAAATTCCCCTTTATACACAAAATTATTCTCTAGAACAGAATGCTTTCAGAAATCGATTTTTCCCACAAGATCACTCCCATCAGTCCATCCATGTAGGCGGAATCCTTGGTTCAGAGTCAAACTAGGTACAATTATACTGAAAGCACTACTCAATTTTAAAATAAAGTATTAATGTCCACAAAGGTGTGAATCAATCTTTTCTAATTAATATTTTGGCCTTGTGTCCTTTTTATTTGAGTAAAGAATACATCTGTCAATTGCAAACATTTATTCACCTATTGGCGGGGCTGAACAAAAAGGCCAACTGGAAACGAGACTAGGAAAAACATGAGCCTAGTCTTATCACATTAACAAGTGATTTTAAAAATTGTTTTAACCTTGTAGTACGTGGTTAGTCATCACCATGTGCACCACTAACTCAAACTAGATACTTGTTCTTTTGCCAAATAATGTCACTTTAAATGTGTGCAAATATCAATATCACAGTGAAATTTAGGACCTAACTTCTGACAAGGTGTGACCACATGTATGGTAATGAAATTTCATCTGTTCTCTTAAAATTTCTCCTCTAAAGATGCTTTATTTTAGGAGAAATGGAACCCATTTAAGTTTAAAATATCCATTCAAGACAGCTATGAAAAAATAAACTGTACTGAAAAAATTCCAGCTCTAAGTATATATATGGATTTGTGATTCACTGTAACTCGTTGGAAAGGTTTTCTAAGGGCCTAACATTTTTAATACATTATGTATGAGAAAGTAAAGTTTCACTGTGTTGTATATTAGGTTAAACCCTTTAAAATAAATACTAGACAGTGAAATTCATCACAATATGCCTTCATTTAACATTTTCCTACAGCTAATGTTCATTTTTTAAAGGGCTGGCTAAGGGCCCAAAGAGGATCATGTAACACTGAAAAAAATCCCAGATCCCTGGAAAACATTATAGAGACATTCCAGTATATTTAATTTTTAAAAAATGATATTTGTCAAATTGTGAGCCATCTATTAGACTGTGCACTCTATGAATATACCACCATTTTAAAGTGTTGATAATACATCTTATTGGCCTTCCCACTAGCCAAGAGTTCCCGGTAAAATATTTTCCTACCACATAAGCCACTAGTCATCAACCATGTCAAACAACATTTTCAATTTGGATAATGAAATTCTAAGTGGACTGTACTCAATAAATAATAGAGATACATGATGTTAACTGTATAATATTTTAAGCATATTTAAATTAAGTTATATAACATCCAGGAAGTTAAGGAAAAACATTTATATTGATCTCACATACATAAATCTATTAACTACTATGTTTTACCAACGTATAATTTTTAACCCAGCTTTATCCAGAATGGAATTTAATGTCATATATGTATTAAAAACCAGGAACAGAAATCTGCTTTAAAAATATCAAATAAATTAACTTAAGCTCTGATATCTTTGATAGACAGGTGCATGGATAAAATACACAAAATACACAATTTACCATTATCGTCATTTTAAGCATACAGGTCAGTGGCATGAATTTCATTCACATTGTTTTGTAACCATCACCACCATCCATCTTCAAACTCTTTATCTTCCTAAACTGAAACTCTGTTCCCATTAAAAAATAAGTCCTCATTGCTCACCACTGTCACAACTAGAAAGCACATTCTACTGTCTGTCTCTGTGAATTTGATGAATCGAGATACCTTATACAAAGGAAATCATATACCATTTGTCCTTTTGTGACTGGTTTGACTTAGCATGATGTCCTCAGGGTTCACCCATATGGTACTGTGTGTAGGAATTTTCTTCCTTTAAGGCTTGATGAACTTGATGTAAAATAATAAGAAGAATAATAACGTCTCACTGTATGCCTTATACCATCCAAAAAATTGATATTTTATTCATCCATCCATCAGTGGACACTTGGGTTGCCCTCATCCTTTTGGCTATTGGGAATAACACTGCTATGAACATGGGTGAACAAATATCTATTAAGTCCCTGCTTGCAATTCTTTGGGGGCAATACCAAGAAGTGAAATTTCGGGGTTCTTTGCACCTGTATTTAATAAGTTCTCAGATCTACCATGGGCTTATTTCATATTTTAAAAGGTAGCTATTGCTGTTTTGAGCCTCTTTGGAAACGCAGTGTTAAATGCCATCTCTTCTTGGAAGTCCTTCCTGATCCTCCAGGATGATTAGAGTTGCCTTGTCTGAAAAATGGAGGGACAAATTTCCTTCTTTCGTTGATTTGTTGTGACAACTTGATGTAAAAAAAGATAGGCTTAAGCACTACCTAAAGCACAGGGTAAGTTTTCAGTAAATACTGACTGTCAATACCGGTGAAAACAAACAAACAAAAAATTTTAAGTTTATTTATTTATTCTGAGAGCGAGGGAGAGAGAGAGCATGCACATGTTGGGGGGGGGAGGGGCAGAGAGAGAGACAGAGAATTCCAAGCAAGCCCTGCACTGTCAGCACAGAGCCAGATGTTGGGCTTGATCCCACGAACTGTGAGGTCATAACCTGAGCTGACCGAGCCACCTGGGCACCCCTGAAAGCAAAATTTAATAAAGGATGAACAGTTGCTTCCTATCACTATATTAATTTTTTCTACATATAGAAATCATTATTATTTTACCATCTAGCCAAACCTTTTTGGTTTCTTTTCTACTAAACCATATTTTCTTACGTTCTATTCAATCTAAGTTCTCTTAAAAGCTTCACTGAAGATTCTGTCCTAAATCTTCACTAAATTATTCTCATCGACTTCAGTTTTACTGTCCTAACCTAGAAATTAATTTCCAAGTCTGAGAATGAAAAAATGTCACATACAATTGGAGATGGGAAGAAGAGAGATGCTAACTTAATATTGTTTTCCATCTTTATAATACTCGTTCTCTGATAATGTGTTGACACAGTATAATGCCTTCTTGGCTCACAGACCTCCTTTGCAAATACGATGAAAACTGTGGATTGTTGCTTGCCTTGCCTCCCAACAACTGCACACGGACAATTTTACATTAAAATTCTGGAGTTGGATGACCCCCCCCCCCGAATATTCCAGGATTGTCCATAGATCCCAGATCAACATAAAAATCTCAATTGTATTTTCCTCTGAAATGTGTCTCAGATTTCTTGCCCCGATAGTTTATCCCATTCTACCACTTGCTGTCTAGACCTCTTTATTGGTTTCTGAGGGTTAGATCAAGGCCTATTTAGCCAAATGCTCCAGACACTACAGAAAGCGATTGAAGGAACAAGCTATTATGTCTGTGTATAAGATACATCATTACCTCTTTTCCTGGAACTTGTAAAGGAGTTAGGAAACTCCTTTTCAGGCACAAAGGTAACACATTAAAAAATGTTAAATTCCTTAGTGTTTTTGAAAATCCTAACACACAAAGAAACTAAGGTTCTGAATTCACACACACACACACACACACACACACACACACAATAGCTCAGAAAATGTACTTCAATCCAGGTTCCCTCTAAAAAAAAGTCTTCACTAGACTATACAAAATTTTGCACTAACTGGTACATTTTGTAATTTTTTATTAGGTATTAAAATAAATTGGATAACGATCTAATTTATTGAGGAAGATGAACTTGATTCATCCAAGGGCTTTTCCATCATGGAATAAGATTTATTTCTAATCTGTGAGATTCTTATACATATATTTGTGAGTCAGCTGTTTTATTTGAAAGCACAAACTATTACCACTGAGAACAGAGGAAACCCACCTGACAAATTTCCCCAACCCCCATGATGAGCAAAGCAATTTAATCCTAAACCAAATACATTGGTTACCAGAAAGTCCTAATAATGTCTTCCTAAATTACTTAAAAATTTTTTTAATGTTTATTTATTTTTGCAGGACAGAGAGAGTCAGAGCACAAGAGGGGTAGGGGCAGAGAGAGAGGGAGACAAAGAATCCTAAGCAGGCTCCAGGCTCAGAGCTGTCAGCACAGAGCCTGGCTGGGGGCTCCAACTCAAGGAGCCCTGGGACCATGACCTGAGTGGAAGTCTGACATTTAACTGACTGAGTCACTCAGGCGCCCCCCCCCCCAAAGGTACTTTATCCTAAATGCAACTTTAACTTCAGTTTGATCATAATTGACTTTACCACATGATATTTGATGGGCTATACCTTATTCTTCGATACTCAGAAAGTGCCTCAGAGAAGTACATGCAAATGGTCCACCATCCCTGTTTACCTACTTGTGTGGATTGTGTGGATTCAGTAGTTGTAAATTCTGTTGTGCGGTGTATCATCGGCAACCAATCAGATGACACCGGTACCCCTGAGTAATAGACATTGGGAGCTGTTAGGGACTCAGGTATCCCTGAGTAGGAGCTTGACTATGAGTGAGAATTTAAGACACTTGCTTCCAGTCAAGTTGCGGAGTATAATTGATGAGCAGAGGGAAAGAGAGAAAAAGAGCGATTGAACAGCAAATGCTGAGAGATCATCTAATTTCACCTGCTTTTTCTATAAATGAAACATGAAGTAACTGATTCCTCTTAGATTAGGACTGGGGACATGGCTTAGGGGGAAAAATTAGTCATTTGAGATTCAGGAAACCTGAATTCCAGACTTAAATTTGCCATTAATATTAGGCAAGATAGTTTTTCTGTGTCGAAGTTGCCACAGATGTTAAATGAGAGGATTGGGTTAGAATTCCATGATGCTAATCTTTAATGAGGCTGTGTTCATTCCCAGGCTAATACTATTTCATTTGAACATTTACATTCTAAATACAGGCATAGTAGATGGTGGTCTTTACCATCAAATTAGCATCAGGAAGTCCTCCTTATAGTAATTATAATTATTACCCAATTAATATTAGCTATTTGGGGACAGATAATGTGATGTTTTTTAAGCTATGTTAAAATTATACTTTTTAAAATTGTTAAGCAATTTTTTTTTCATTTTTTAACAATAAACACAAGTATTTTTTTTTAATATATGAAGCTCCTACTAAGTATCACCCACATTTCTGGGTCCTGGGGATACAGCAGTACACAATTTAGAAAAGAACCCTGTCGGGGCACCTGGGTGGCTCAGTCGGTTAAGCGTCTGACTTCAGCTCAGGTCATGATCTCACGGTCCTTGAGTTGGAGCCCCACGTCAGGCTCTGTGCTGACAGCTCAGAGCCTGGAGCCTGCTTCAGATTCTGGGTCTCCCTCTCTCTCTGCCCCTCCCCTGCTCATACTCTGTCTCTCTCTGTCTCAAAAAAAAAAATTAAAAAAAATTTTTTAATAAAAAAATAAATTAAGAAAAGAACCCTGTCTGTAAGTATAGACAGACAACTGAGAATATGTAAATATAAAAATCAAAATAATCTCAGAGTGTAATTAATTTCTTTAAAGAAATAAGACAGTGGGACACCTAGGTGGCTCAGTTGGTTAAGCATCTGAGTCTTGATTTTGGCTCGGGTCATGATCTCACTGTCATGAGTTCGAGCCCCATGCTGGGCTCCATGTTTATCGAAGATTAAGATTCTCTTAACCCTTAGGATTAAGATTAATCTCTCCCCCTCTGCCCCTTCCCTGCTTGCTCTCTCTGTCTCTTTCTCAAAAAAAAAAAAAAAAAAAAGCAGTGACTTTTATAGAGAATATTTGGTAATATGACCGGGGGTGGGAAGATGTGGTTATAGATCGAATGGTCACTTCTAAAAGGGAAAAAAATGGGGATAAGGTGGACATCACGCGAGTAAATCAGTTCTGCCCAGAAGCGCAGAGCTTGGAAGGTACACAAGCCATGTAGAAGGAATGATCTTGCCCTTCAAAGAATAGCAAGAAGGCCTGTGTGGTCTGGTATGGGATAAAGTCTGAAGAATAGGCAAGGGCTAACCTGGAGAACAAGTTAAAAGTTTCCACTGAAATATTACATATCTACAACAACTAAAAGCTCTTAAACATTAACGTAAATGTACTCAAGGGGAATTTTTACTTAAAACCCAATGGACTATACATAATTCTGCCTTGCACGGAATGTGAACATGGGGAGAGTGATGTGCCCTCACGTGTGTGTGTGTGTGTGTGTGTGTGTGTGTGTGTGTGTGAAAGAGAGAGAGAGAGAGAGAGAGAGAGAGAGAGAGAGAGAGAGATTTTGGCATGAACATTTCTTAAGAGAGTAGAGTAAAATTTTTTTATATATCTCACTTCGTTGTACAGAGACTGGGCAAGGACAGAATATGGGTAATACCCGAAGTAGGTGTTTAGAAGCACACTTAGTGAGTCCTCATGTGTGCCTTGGAAACTCAACAGCTGAGTTTGGGCTTGGTTATAGAAAGTGGAATTATCCTCAAGAAGGAAAAGGGGGCGTTTGGTCCATGTGATGCATGGCTGGAGGCCAACATACTTTAAAGTCAAGACATCACCAATATTCAAAATGTTGTGTAATTAATTGCTAAGTAAACTACTTTAGTCTTGCCAAAACTTCAGTAAAGTCAGCTACACAGAAATTTTGGTTTAGAATCACTTTTTTGAGGGAATCATGCAAGAGGGCTGAGTTTCATGTTTGCACTGATGCAGAGCCTTAAGCATGGAGGTGATGTAGAGGGAGACTTGGGATCCTGTGAACTTTGGCACTTGAAGCCAGAAGAGACCACGAAAATACGAGTGTCCCAGAAATCTCAGGGAGAACATCAACTGAGTGGCGCGGGCTGGCTATAAGTTATAGAAGCGTTCATTTGTGTGTTCATTTTCAGTATCTCACCACTGTGGAGTCTCTTAAAGGAAAAGAAAGTAATTGGAGGAGGGAGGGAAAGAGAGAGAGAGAGAGAGAGAGAGAGAGAGAGATCTTAGAAACTGTAAGCATCCATGATGCCAAAACACCAATAGGTGAGAAGAACAAGTCAAGTTCGTTGTTTAATACAGAGTGCTCAAAATAATCGGCTGATTGACTAAGTTTTCACTTCCCAGCAGCTTGCTTTGTCGTAAAATAGAGCGCAAACATAAATATTTAAGAGTAGAAATACATTCATTTTATTCCAAATTCTGAGACATTCATAAACACGTTTCAGTTTTATCAGCAGGAATCCATGTGACTGAGTTGTCCCATTTGCTCTGGGATTCTGGAGTTTTAAGTGGGCCAGGGTTTTGAAGTGTTGAAAGATATTATAAAGCACTTACAAGTATTCAGCTAGTCAGACTGCTCAATTAGCTGAACATTTATAACCTCAAAATTTTGACACAGCATGATTCATGTAGGAATGACCCCTTGGACAACAGATGGCTGTATTGTAGGTATGCTTGAGAGAAAGCATACAAAGCAATGTGATCTGAAGGAAATAACATTGGAACGTGTACAGAAAGGAAAATTGAACTTAGAAACATGGATTGTACTCTTAAAAAAAAAGAAATTATCGAAAACTTTAGCTGATATACTTTTAACAATAGGGTGTTTACATTTTTTTTTTGTTTAAGAGTGTTTAAGGCACTCGTTTATGAGATATGCCATAAAAACAATATAGACTAAAATTAATATCTAGTTAATATCTAGGCAGCCCATACGAACTCATAAATATAAATGAACTATTTAGAAATAAATAAACATGACAGGGTTTGGCAGTAAGAGCCACAATGTCAACCAAAAACCTAAATCCACAGCATTTTAATTTCTTATTTTTTTTCTCTTATAGTTGTGGGCTGCTTATATTCTGGAAAGTATTCTGGAGAAGGATTAATTCAAAGGCACATTTTAGGATGATATTTTTACCAATAAAATATATCAAGTTTTGATTAAGAGGTTTCCATCAGTTTTTAAAGGAGAAACAAAGGTGGTTTAAATAAAAACATGTATTTTCAAGTATGTGCAGTATTTCTAAAACTCAAGTTAATGCCACATAGAAATTCATTTTGGAGAAAGAAACATCAGATCCTCCAAAATACTTTACATGAATCCATAGGACACATTCAAAATGTCCCTCTCATTTGAAGCCTATTATATTGGTACAATGCTTCCTTCCTTTCTTTCTTTCTTTCTTTCTTTCTTTCTTTCTTTCTTTCTTTCTTTCTTTCTTTCTTTCTCTTTCTTTCTTTCTTTCTTTCTTTCTTTCTTTCTTTCTTTCTTTCTTTCTTTCTTTCTTTCTTCTTTCTTTCTCTCCTTAATTTTCTGGGAGCACAAAATGACTCACATTACCATAAAATAATTCATGGAACAAGAAACAATGAACAATTTCTCCCAAGGGACCAAAAAAAAAAAAAATTATCTCCAGTGGGGAAAAAAAGTCAGAAAAACCATCAGGATCCATGGAAGAGAACAGGGCACAAGACATTCATGCCCCTACCTGTGCTCACCACAGACGATTCCTGACCATTCAGAAGAGTGTGCCACATCTGGAAGCAGTGTATGTGGCTGATTAGATTTCCCACACTTAACAGCTCCATTTGATAGAGTTATTATGGGGCAGTACAAGGACTTTTATCTGACTCTATCGAGTTAGCAACAGGTGAAAACAGAACACAGTCCTTAAATTCAGCACATGTTACTTCCTCGCAACTGCTGCTTAGTTATTAAAGTCATAATAAAGTAGTGTTCCTGCTTATCAAGTTTTCCAAAATAAATTAAAAAAAAATTAACAATGAAGAAATCAGTAACGACAAAAAAATGAATTACAAAGCTTATGCTTTTTTTCTCTTTTATATTGTCATTTCTCCCCTACCGCTATTAAGAAAGAAAGCATTTATGGACTAGGATGCATATTATGATTAATTGTTTATACAGACTATAAATGCACACTTTAATATTCTCATGCTTATTTGGGCCTCATTTCAACGCTACAGACCAGGTTATTGTATTTCTTGTCCTCAGTTTATAGACGAACCTGAAGTTCAAAGAAGATAATTTATCAAAAATCAAACAGCTGGTACAGAGGACAGTCAATATATAAAAATTTTTTGATGTTTATTTTTGTTTTGAGAGAGAGAGACAGAGACAGAGCACAAGCAGGGGAGGGACACAGGGAGAGAGGGAGACCCAGAATCTGAATCAGGCTCCAGGCTCTGTGCTGACAGCACAGAGTCCGATGCAGGGCTTGAACTCATGAACCATGAGATCATGACCCGAGCCGAAGTCAGATGCTTAACCAACTGAGCCAGCCAGGCACCTTGCCTGTGGTTACTATTAAATGCACAACTTCTGACTATAAATTATATTTTACCTCCTTTAATCATGCACCTGTAACTGTAATGACTCCAAATAAATATCTCTCTAAAAGATAATTTATTACAATACCTATTATCCACCCAATAGGGGCACATATTAAAAGTATAATTCTTGAGTAGTTTTCACAGGGATCTTATAAAAAGGTACCAGTGCTCTGAAGATCACTGTTAATACATACAAAATATTTTTTTTCAAAGTTCATGATTTGAATGACCAACAAATCAGAAAACGATCATACTTCAGCATCTTAGACATCATTATTAATTTCTCAAACTTTTCCTTTATATAATCTTTTTATATTCTTTTTCTAGTTTGAAGGATATTAAAAACCCATTAGGCAATTCAGCTGTTACAAGTAAAACTGAATTAAAAGAGAAAGAAATCAGGAACAAGAGAGAGAGATCTAACAATGATGGTAAGCTTGGGGCAGGAGGTAATCATAGTATTAGTTGAGGAAAAAAATGAAATACTGTGCTGTATGGGCACACAGAGCATTTATATATACAAAAATGATTTAAAATTGGCATTGGCTAAAATATCATCCATGAATACATTTTTAGACTTAAAAACAAAAACAAATACAACACTCATTATTACTGATAGAAAATACAATTTAAATGCAGAACAGTTAATTAGCAAGCATGGAATATTCCACAAATTACTTACAAGGACAAGTTAAGCCCTACCAAGCAAGGCTTCTGTGGTCTGCTCCTATGTGAGATAGTCGTTGTCACTGTATAGACTTTTTGCCCTTCTGCTAAATGTTCCATGACTTTCTTGGCAAGACTGAATGTAGCTTATTCTCAGAAAGTATCAGAACTCTCATAATTCGGATTTTTAGTATTATCCAAATTAATTACAACTTCAAGCAGTGACACGGACTAAAATAGCAAGGGCTGCTGGTGTTCTAAAACGACTCTCAGCATGTCCCAGCGAGTACTTGGCCAGGAGCACAGGCCACTTAAAAAAAGCACGTAACCCTTTAGACGCATCAGTCAATTAAGGCCTTGGGAGAAATGTCAGCCATAAGAATGAAAAGACCTTTCCATTATTTACATACAATTTTCCTCTAATTAGTGAGAACTGATTTTAATTTTTCCCCCTTCTTTTCTCAAACAGGACCATATGGGATCAAGCTTAGAAGGGCAGCTGCTTCATTAAAGACAGACAGAGAGAGAGAGAGAGAGGTCGTTTTTCTTGTCAATCAGACCTCATGATTCGTATAGAGACGGGTTCAGCAAATGCCTGTCAGCTTAGCAGTCTTTAAAGATGTGTAAGGAACTTTGCTAGGGGCTGTGCTAATGATGTGAAACAGTAAGACATTTTCAAAAATGCCTGACAAAGTATAAAAATAATCAGAGTGTAGTGTCCCCAGCTACTGATGTCTAGGTGGTAGAAAAGAGATCCACTCGTCTTTTTTTTAATACTGTTTGCTTGCCAAATAACTGTACATAATATGTAAAAAAAAATGATTTAAATGTAGGATAGTCAAAATAATATCTTAAAGTGACTTTTGTAAAGCGATTTGAAAAAAAAACTTTGAAATATTTGAGTAGAATTGACTATGGGATAATTATAAGTACTAGCCAGTCCCTAATATCAATCCGGAGTTGACATATCTTTGGGGGCACGGTTTGGGAAAGCTTTCACACAAGTGCGTGCGTTTCATTTTTTCTTCTATGGAATGGACAATACTAATATAATAAAATTCATTTTGCTGATGTTTTAATTTTATCTCTAGATTTGAGAATATTTATCTCTGGAGGGACGAGTGTTCTGGGTCTTTCTAATTACATTACCTCTTTAATATGACTTTGAAAAGTGTTTCTAGGTCACCAGATTCTGAGGAGAGACTTAGACTAATTTACACATTTAAGGGTAGAATTTAAAAACACCATGCGTTTCAGCTTGACTTATTTATATTTATTTGTTTCCAAATGTTAACTTGGAATTTCCACATGGGAATTTCCAAATGAGGTAGCAGGCATATGATATTTCTCTAGCACTTTTTACACTATACTGACAGTAAGAAAGATTGACATAAAAGAAAACATTAAGTATTCACAGCTTTGTTTCCATTTATCTTGACATTGTTATTGAAGACAAACTACCTAAACTTTCTTAAAATCCAAATGTATGCACAAGAGCCCAGCACTGCCCACAGCCTTGCACACGTGGCTTTAATTCAAATCAGAAGCAGTTTCACAAGCCGACCACAGGTTAACTATCCCCAGAAAATCTCCCTGAATTCCCCGGACCATTGTCTGAAGACAGGCCCAAACCAGAAAACAGACAATTCAAAACCAAGCCCAAAACACCCAGGTGAAGTCAGAACTAAAATGGAACGACTCCTGCCAACTAATAGGGTTCCTTTCTATTCTAATAGGATGGAACAAAAAATTCAGTCAATTCAGTTGTCTGGGGAGAAAGTAGCCTCTCAAGAACCAAGGAGTATGGGCAGAGTGTGTAGAGAATGGTAATGGCTTTCTCTTCTTCCTTTCTCACATCTTTAGACTGAACCATCATGGAGAAATATGAAAGCACTGTAGAACTCAGTCCGGAAGTAGGGCAGAGAGGGGCCCTTCATCCCAAGGGATTCCCAGTATTTGTCAATACGACAGTCTCCAGTGCTGCCTCCAAGCTTGCATAACCTCATGAAGGGCCACATTTGCTAGCTGACTTGGTGAAGACCAGGACCTACTGGCCCAAACATTTTCTTCTCTCACGCCCCTGGAAGAGTTACGTGCCTTCTACCACATGCCTTCTGTCCCCTTTCCGCCATCAGTCTCTTCTAGTTGGGAAGTACATACCCCCAGTCCTGACGCTGTTGACCAACTAATTCTTGACTCGGCTCCCTAACATATAAGTGAAATCAAAGAATCATTGTGTCGTTCAGTACTAGAGTCTTGGGTAACTCATTTTACAACGTGCCCAGGATGTATTCTAGATTCCTCCAATTTAAGTCTCTAGCATAGGCCGGAAGGATTTTCCTAAAATGAAACCGTTCCTGTTTTTTTCAATTATCTTTCCTACTTTAAGTCTTCTGGGGCTCCTCATTACGTATTTAGAACAGTGATTTGAAACACAGCACACACTCCAAAAACATCATGATATACCCTTCACCTTCAACATACTAGACTTGCTATTTCTAAATCACCTTCTGAAGAAGTTCTGCTAGAGTGGGGATCTTTCTCTCAAACCACTCCAATCCATTTTTTTTTTTTTTTTTTTTTGCACAGAGAGATGGACTAAAAGATTGCCAACCAGTATGCAGAGAGCCTGATTCTGGGGAGAAGAACAAAAATTTAAAAAATAAAAATAACAAAAGGAAAGGATCATGGAAATGAGGAAGAAAAGAGAAGGCAGGATTTCTTGGCCAGTTCTGAGGAGATGGCCTAGTAGGTGCCCATCCGAATGAGGATAACTGGGGGGTTGGGGCAGGAGGGATAAACAGAATGGTCGCTGCACAGGACCGGTTTCCTGGGCATGTAATCTGTGCAGTTGCACCCCCAGCAGGTATTCACACTTGGTTCGCATTCTATTTTCACCATCTTGAAATTCTTGATTTTATTTTTGAACTTGTGTTTTACCACTGAAATCTACTGACACAACTGAGCACTCAAGAGTACAGATTTGCTCAATTTGTGTGCCCACTGTTCCTTGTTTCCCCACAAGCACAGAATTCTGGGAGGCTCACAACGCATTGGGAGTTCACTGATGCTCCGGGTAGATGCCAAACATGTTATGTCTACACCTGAGTGAACAGGGTGCTGACAGCTCCAAGAAACCATACTTTCCTCTAGAACTAGAACATAGTTCAAACCCAAAACACAATGATGTTCTAAGAAGCACGATCACCAAAGAACCCTCCCATATCCTTTCTTTCTTACATTACTTCCCTGAATTAGCCAAAATCTTGTGCTAAAAATGATGACACGGAAGGGAAGGGAGAAATACAGCAAACCTATAAGTCCTTTTTTTTGTTGGTCTCTCCTTATCCATCAATAAGCCAAAGGATAAAGACTGTTGGGAACAATGTGTGCATATCGACAGATGCTACAGTTGTGATTTTTGTAGCATTTCTGCTTTTCTAGTAAGAACGAAATACATATGCATGTATAGGCTACGAAACGTGAGTTGTGTAATTTTGGTGATTTCGCATATGAGTGAAATGATCTTAGGTTTGCATTTAAAACTGGCACTGTCGGGGTGCCTGGGTAGCTCAGTCGGCTAAATGTCCGACCCTTGGCTTCGGCTCAGGTCATAATCTCACAGTTTCGTGGCTTTGAGACCCATGCGGGACTCCTTGCTATCAGCTCTCTCTCCCTCTCTCTCTGCCCCTCCCCCGACTTGTGCTGTCTCTGTCTCTCTCAAAATAAATAAGTCAACTTAAAAAATAAAAAAATAAAATAAAATAAAACTGGCCCTTTACGATATAAAGATGAAGGGCCAAGTTCATGTTAATGTGACATTTTAATGTTTCTTTACTTGGAACATTAAAAGCAAATGAAAAAAACACCAAGACAAATTGAGACACAGAGAGAGAGAGAGAGAGATGGTAGAAAAAGGGGAAAACATTATATTTCAAGAATTTTAACAACACCTTTTCCTTACTCTAAAACAAGGGTCCCGCATTTTCATTTCGTTCTGGGTCCTAAAAATGATGTACTTGGTCCTGCCATTTCATTACCTCCAATTCTCATTCTGGATTCCATAGTTGGGTTGAGGTTCTTATTCAAACCCCAAGTAAAAGACTACGTGATAGATTCTTCTCTATCTTGTGGCTTGACCAATTAGTTCTAGGGCCAGTTGAGGTATGCACTAAATGCCCCCTTTGTGCCACAATTGGGACGTAGTCAGAATCGTGGCTGGGGCTGGGAAGAGCAGAAAGAGTGGTTCAAACCTGGAGAAAACTTCTCCTAATGTACTATATTTTCAACAATTTTTAAAGGTAATATATTCTCATGACAGTTGCTAGAACCATGGGGGAAAGCTGCCTAAGGACCCCTGTGAAACATTCAGTTAAAATATCAATTTTGAGGGGCGCCTGGGTGGCTTAGTACGTTGAGAGTCTGACTCTTGCCTTTAGCTGAGGTCATGATCTCAGGATCCTGGGATCCAGCCTGGCAAGGTAGCAACTCCCCCTACCCCCCGCACCCCCTCCCTCCCGACCCCCATGCTGGATGTGGAGCCTGCTTAAGATTCTCTTTTTTTCTCTCTCTTTCCCTCTTTCCCCGCCCCTCTCCCCGACTCACACTTTCTCTCTCTCTCTCTCTCTTTGAAAGAAGTTTTGAGAATAAGGGACCTGTGGTTGCTGGTCTGGGCTTCATTTCTTTACAGGCACTTTCCTGAGTGCGAAGATGCCAGCACCCAACACAGTGACCAGCGTGGAATAAACACAGCAAGGAACACGTGAAAAATAAGTCCTGGGGTTTCCCTTGGTCCCACAAATTACAGCAGATTTAACTCTGAAAATAATGCTCTCCTCATTTGGTTCCATCTTCCAATTTTTTTTTACTCACTGATAAACAAAAGGAAAGAAAAATAGGTAAAAAACAAAACAAAACAAAACAAAAACAACAACCGAGTTATGCAGATAAATAATGGGAGGAAAACATATCTTCTTTTAAATTGGGGACATCTTGCTTTGCCTTGCCTTGCCTTGCTAAGAACCAGGATCAGTTGTGAAGAATTGCTCTTCCAGATTGAAGGGGAGGTGGGGGGGGAGGGAGAGTGGGAGGAAGGGGAGAGGAGAGGGAGGCAGGGAGACTGAGCTGCTAGAGCGGCCAGGGGAAAGGGGGAGACCTCCCAGGCAGTTCAGTAGGTAGTGACATTGCAGAAGTGTCTAAAGGGGTATTTCAAACGGTGGCTGCTGGTTTTGTGATAAAATTCTCTCCTGCGTCATCTTAAAATGAAACCTACAGTTTCTTGCTAACGTTTGATGGCAGTGGATTTTCATAGGTGGGGAAGCCTGGGGCCTGGGGTAAAGATTAAAATGGAGGGTGGGGGAAGGAAACTTCCAGAAGAGGACCGGGGAGTAGCTGACAGCAGTTAGAGTTATACAGATCTTATTTTATTTTGAAAGTTTATTTATTTATTTTGAGAGAGAGAGAGAAAGCATGAGTGGGGGCGGGGCAGAGAGAGAGAGGGAGAGAGAGAATCCCCAGCAGGCTCTGCACTGTCAGCACAGAGCCCAATGAGGGGCTCGAACTCATGAAACTGTGAGATCATGACCTGAGCCAAAACCGAATCAGATGCTTAACCCACTGAGCCACCCAGAGGTGCCCCGAGTTATACAGAGTTTGAAAGACTGTCTTTAGCATGTAAAAGAATGGAAAAATTAGCTCATTTCCCATTGAATATCTGGGTGCATATTCAGTCTCCCTCAGTCCTTTGCCCTCTCCGAAAGGAAAGAACAAATTCCAGTGTCTCCAGTTTTACCATCTAGCACTTTGTCCAGCAAATGGGCTCCTTGGAAAGATCATGAAAGAGAAATGTCAGTAGAGATTTGTGGCAAGGGCAGAGAATATTTTCATCATAAAGGGAAAGCCTGTTTCCCTGGCCACCTTCAATGGCCTATTTCCTGGGCTCTAAATATAGAGCACCAGGGCTTTCCTCACACCTGACCCTGAGTCTGCCAGCTGGGAGATTGGGTCTCTCTTCCAATATAAACTTGACACGTAAACAATATGTCTCAGCCACTTTTTTTAATACAGGAAGTTTTTTTCTTAAAAAGTATGTTAATGATAGATCGCTAAAATAAAAATATTCTGAGCAGCCACCAGCGGTCACCAAGAGATGAATCACTGCGACTCTAAATGGAAATCCTAGGCAATCACTCACAATACTTGCCTGAGGTTGATTGATTCGTGGTATATCGGCCCTTAAGCACCAGGGCCCTCACCTGTCCCCGTGGCCTGAAGAAACCATTTGTGGTTTTGATCACATGTGATTTTCTCCTGCCCCTAGCTTTCCATTTCTGGTCCATCCATCACACACAGACACAGTCAGCTTTCTACAACACAAATTATATTGTGCTATTCCCTCCTCAGAAACCCTGCAAGACTCCCCACTGATTTCAGAAGAATCCAACCCTCTTAGCAGAGCAATCAAAACCCTTCACAACTGGAACTCAGTCTTCCTCTCTAGTACGTTCTCTCTCCGTCCCTCCTCTTTCCTGTACTTCCTATCCCTTCTCTAAATATATGTTTAAATACTCCAGTAAGTCTGGTTAGCAGTTACTCATGGGATCAGCGATATTCACTCTTTCATTTGGCATGAGAAATTAAGCCACGCTTTTTTTTTTTTTTTTTTTTCAGGTGCGGAACATAGTGATTCAACAATTCCATACATCACCTGGCCAAACGTTACTTCTTTTTTTTTAAACGTTTATTTCTTTTTGAGACAGAGAGAGACAGAGCATGAACGGGGGAGGGTCAGAGAGAGGGAGACACAGAATCTGAAACAGGCTCCGGGCTCTGAGCTGTCAGCACAGAGCCCGACGCGGGGCTCGAACTCACGGACTGCGAGATCACGACCTGAGCCGAAGTCGGACGCTCAACCGACTGAGCCACCCAGGCGCCCCGCCAAACGTTACTTCTTTATCCTGACATTGATGGAAGGAGAAGAGGTTGGTTGAATAATGCTTATCCAGCCAAATATTGTTTATCCAATTTTTATTCGAGACATTTGATAAAAAAGCAGACTTGTCAGCACTACCTTAGACCTAAATCAGAACTTTGGAAACAGGATATGAAAATCTGAAGGTTAAGCAGGTTTCTCATGGCTATCTAATAACCCAGAGGTACTGGGTTTGAGAACTCCACGTATTTGACATTAGAAGCAATAGCATTTGCCTCAATATTATCTTTTTTATCTTAATCATCTCTATGCCACTCAAACGTTAACATACTGCCCATGCCCACTATGTATCCTGTAGGGCATACATTGCCCAGAATAGACATGGAGGACATACATTGCCCAGACTGATTGAACCAGAAAAAAAAAAAAAGCTGAAAATACCTATAAATGTTCCAAAAGACAAAGGAAATATGCCAGAATGCTGCGGTTTTGCTGGGATTCGGTGGCTAGAGCTGGAAATGTTTGATCTTAGAAGCCTTCAGAGAGATATACTGCTTTAAAAAGAAGAGAATCATTCCAACTTTGGAAATGCACGGAACCAAACCATGTGGAAGATTCATGAACCCTGATCAAGTTAAGAGTTGATATTAGTATGTGATGGGAAAGAGAGAAGTTACACATGGAGAAGAAAGGGAGCCTTATTAGGTATAATGGTTAGAAGCACACAATGAGAGGACTTCGACAGGGAATTCATTCAACAATTACTTGTTAGATCTGATATGAACGGCAATATAGTTCTAAGAAATAGGAAGTCATCCTGTGACTGTAACTGATACTCACTCAGCAATTATTTATTGAATGGCTTATGTACATGCCAATCGCTGTTTGGGGCACCAGGAAGTCAGCAGTGAAGAAAACAGACAAGCCCATACCATCAGGAAGGTAGACAATAAACATTCAGACCGCCAACATCCCTTCTAGCATTCCTGCACTGAATAGCAGCAATAGAGTGTGAAGAATTTTTCTCCACGCAAAAGGTGGGCCATTCTAGCTAAAGGCAACCCTAGTACCTCTTGCCAATGGCTGTTTGAGGAAAGGGACTTAGGATCCAGTTCTGGGTAATGAGATGAAAAGGAACGTTTGCTGGAGTCTAATAAAGGCACAGGAAACCAATTTCCCTTTCCTACTGGATGAAGAAGAAATATACGACCTCAGTTTCTGACACGAGGGGATCTATCCTTGGATGAAACCAACAACTGTCGTTAAAGGAAAAGAGATACGGAAGGAAGTTGTTGAAAGAACCCTCCCAGAAGCCTGCACAATCTCTAGACTTTTTCTTCCTTTCCTTCCTTCCTTTCTCCCTCCCCTGCTTGCTCTCTCTTCTCTCTCTGTCGAGACTAACTGGTCAGCACATTCTATGCTCTTTCCACTTTGCCACAAACTAGTTCTTGTGACAAAGCACTTCCTGTGAGTAAGATCTCATAGTGAAGTAGTTGTCAGGGCTTGGTAGTGTGAAAATTTCAATAAAAGAATGTTGGCGGAAGATGTGTGACTGCTAGTGACTGGAATCATAGTGTGCTAACAGTGAAAGTGATGACACGTTGAGAATAAGTCTGTGATAAGGGGTAACTAAATGGTATTAGTGGGAATTTCTTTTCTTTTTTTTTTTTTTAAGAAGAACCTTCTTTTATTTATTTATTTATTTATTTATTTATTTATTTATTTATTTTTGAGACAGAGAGAGAGAGAGCATGAACAGGGGAGGGGCAGAGAAAGAGGGAGACACAGAATCCGAAGCAGGCTCCAGGCTCTGAGCTGTCAGCACAGAGCCCGACGCGGGGCTCAAACTCACGAACTGTAAGATCATGACCTGAGCCAAAGTCGGCCGCTTAACCGACTGAGCCACCCAGGTGCCCCCGTATTAGTGGGAATTTCAAAGACAGAATTACAGTGAATATTTGGGAGTTATTAGCATTTTGCATAGGGATCACACATGAATCTTTGGGAAAGCCCAGAGAAGGACCTGAGAATAAGAGGACCCAGCAAAATAAAAGAGAATAAAACGCATGAACGAACCTGGCTCAACCACAGGCAAATTTTAGGCAAGGTGCTTGAAAGAAGAGTTTAGGGAGAATATGAAGAAAACCTGTCAAAATGCAAAATGAACTAATTCATCGTTCCACTTTGAACTCTCCGGTTCAAGATGTGGAGTGGTAAATAGCTGAACTAGGTTTATCAGCCTCTTAATTCCAGCAAAAAAGTGCCTGTGAAAATACCCCAAATCTGAGAAGTCAACAGAGATTCGACCTTCAGATCCCCCGCACTCCCAATGCAATAAGTTTCCTGTTGTTTGGAGAGGAAGAGAAGGTGGAAGGAACTTACTGGGTGCCTGTTCTGAGATAGACTCTACTGAGAACTTCACCTACAAGTTTTGATCCATCCTGTTGTGTGGATCTCAGAATAAAGCTTCACCATAAAAGCCGCAGAGATGTGATGGACACTTAATCCTCTCAATAACCACATGGGATTATTGTGTTAGCTTCTGTTTTACAATCGAAGAAGAAAGACTCAGAGGGATTAAGTTAGTAGCCATAGGTTATGCCACTTGAGGGGATGAAATCAGTATTGGAATGTAGGTTTGCATAACTCCAAAGCTATGTTTATCCACTTCTTGTAGACCTTCCAACCACATTTTATTTAAAATAGTCCTTCCATGAGGTAAAAAAAAACAACCCATAAAGTGAAAGATTCAGAGGCAATAAATAATACCATATAAGTATTCCCAAGAGCAAATTCATTTAGTTCAGTCACTGTACTCTTATAGTACCTTCTCCTTTTGTTTTTAAAATTTTTAATGTTTATTTGAGAGAGAGAGAGTGGGGGAGGGTAGAGAGAGAGAGAGAGAGAGAGAGAGGAAACAGAGGATCCAAAGCAGACTCCCTGCTGACAGCAGAGAGCCAGATGTGGGGCTTGAACTCACAACCTGTGAGATGATGACCTGAGCCAAAGTTGGACTCTTAACTGACTGAGTCACCCAGGTGCCCTTATAGTACCTTCTGATTAGTGTTCACACTAATCAACATACAAGAACACACAAGAATAAGAACAACAACATAAAGACTTTACCAGCTTTTGTAGAGTGACCAAGACTGAATTTACCCTTCTACCTTAAACAACTAGAAAATTAGACTAAACCTTTAAAACTATGGTTCTTCAGGCACTGGACAGCAGGTAACACAGGTCAGTGACTCCTGAGAGAAGGGAAACAAAGGAAGTGAACTCTGCTAGGAGAGAGGTGTCAGACTACCTTGGAGGGAGAGTGAGCCCAAATAGAACTTACTGATCTTGTCGAATTGAGAAAACAGAGTTGGGAGTTTGGGGAAACTGAGGTTGCTAGAATTCAAGTGGTAGAATCAGAAAAAATGGATCTGGACAGAAGGAGAACTCCAGAGATCTGCAGAGGTGCTCCTATAAATTTCTGGCTGAATAGTTTGGATATATGAGAAGAAAATACCCAAATTCAGAGAAAGAATTACCGCAAGGAAATACCTGGAAACATCTCCCCAAGTATTATATAAGACTGGGAATAATCCAAAGACCTAGTACATGAGGGGCATAGAATCCTTAGAAGGTATTGCATCAGAGGGTGAAGAAAATTACCCTGAGACTCAAGGCTGCTCTGGGCCCAGCTTAAAAGCAAATGTTAAAATTCCAAAAAATTTATCTGTATGCTATAATGAAGACTGAAGAAAAAAATCTGGCATGAAAAAACAAAACTTACAATGTCTGACATCCAGTCAAAACTTACCAGGCAAACAAAGAAGCCAGATAACATGCTCCATGGCGAAGAGAAAAATCGATCAATAAAAACAGAGCCAGCAATGACAAAGATGATAGAATTAGCAACATAAGGGCCTTCAAACAGCTGTTATAAAATTAAAGGAACAGAATATGAATAAATGGGGGACAATGTCAAGTAGAACAACACATTTGTGATTGGAGGACAACTACAATAATGTAGAACTAAATCCATTTTATGAATAACTAATGATGTTTGGTATAGTTTCAAATTTAAAGTAGAATGGATATGTAAATACTGATTATTTACCATATCTCAAATACCATAATAAATGAAGTGTAAGGTACCTAATATCTCTGCTCTAAAGTTTTTTTTTTAACGTTTATTTTATTTTTGAGACAGAGAGAAACAGAGCATGAACAGGGGAGCATCAGAGAGAGGGAGACACAGAATCTGAAGCAGGCTCCAGGCTCCAAGCTGTCAGTACAGAGCCCGACACGGGGCTCGAACTCACGGACTGTGAGATCATGACCTGAGCGGAAGCTGGATGCTTAACCGACTGAACCACCCAGGCACCCCGCTGCTCGAAAGTTTTTAACAGTCCCTTCAGGTGCATAAGGCAAGTAGAAGTTTTGCTATTTGTCTGGTACCAGGCAGAACATATGAGACCCCATGAAGAAGAATAAAATTTCAGAGCTAGGCTTAAAGAAATGCTTTGTGGGGGAGGGGACGTTTCAGTTGGGTGTTTGAGAATGAGTAGAAATTTGAGTCGTAATTATGGGGCAGAGAAAATATATTCTAGGTGTACAAGTGATTAAGAATAAATTAAAGGATGCAAGAAAATGAGGCATATATTTTAAGAGTGGTAAGTGCTATAGTGCCTTACATCAGTTCAGGAAGGAGGTATACCAGTTCAGAATGTGGGAAAGGGAGCTAGGGTAGGTGCAATCCTGTTACTTCCCTATTAATTTTTACTACATTTGCTAATTATTGTAAGAAATTAAAAAACTATTACAAATGTAGTGTTTATGTTATACTGGTGAGTATATTTATTTGCTAGGGCTGCCATTACCAAATACCACAAGCTGGGTAGCTTAAACAACAGGAATTCATTGCCTCTGTGTTGGAGCCTGGAAGTCCAAGATCTAAGTGTTGACAGGGTTGTTTCCTTCTGAAGACTGTGAGGGAGAGTCTGTTTTATGCCTCTCTTCTGGTGGTTTTCTAGCAATCCTTGTCTTTCCTTGGCTTGTAGATGCAATGTCTTCTTCATCTTTACATGGCATTCTACCTGTGTGTGTCTGTCTATGTGTCCAAATTTCGCCCTTTTTAAAGAAGACAGCCATATTGGATTTGGGGCCCACCCTTTTCCCATATGACCTCATCTTAACTAATCGTATCTCTAATTACCCAATTTCCAAATAAGGTCACATTCTGAGGAACTGGGGGTGTAAGGGCTCCAACATATGAATTTTAGAGGGGCACAATTCAAACCATAGCAGTGGGGAAATGTTGGAGACTCGGTAATAGGGGAGGATCTTGAACAGAATTGTCCATTAGCAAGAGTAATGTGGCAGCTGTGCGTCAACCAGCCTTTGAAAGTCTGTAGTCATATGCTCCGCTCTTTTCTCCATATCCAAATAATACGTACACTGTAACCGAGCAGTGCCTACATCCACCACACATTTTCCCCCATCTCTGCCCTCGCCTATGCTATTCCCACTCTTGGAATTCCTCTACACCATTTATGACTAACACCTCTTCTTCCTTCAATACTTATCTGAAATGTTTTACACAGAAATGTCCAGCACATTTTAGGAAGCCTTTCCTAAGCATACTGCTCCCTTCTGAATGGTAGTCACTGGCATGACAAAGAAAGAAAAGAAAAGTAACATCCATGTGTTACCATAATACTTTTTTTATGAAACCACGATGTACTTTAGGTTGGACACAGTCCCTAAGTCATCTCAGATCTCTTGCAACTAGCTCAGTGTGAGGGGTTCAATAAAAAGACCAGAGAGGTAAGGATGCAGCAGATTCCCCCTATTCTTCAAGACTTATTCTTAGAAAAATTAGCTGTGCTTGTATGTCTGGCACAGGTTTAGGTGCTAAATATATATTAGCTCATTTGAATCTTCACGAAATGGTGATGACGTAGATACCACTATTATCCCATTTTATAGGTGACCAGTCTGAGGCACAGAGAGACTCAGCAACTTGCCTGGAATTATGCAGTGACTGGGTGGTTGATGCGACACTCTAGTCCCTAACCACTTTGCAAAACTGCCTCTGAAAAACATTCGCCCTCTTAACCACAGTCCTTCACTTTGAAACCATTTCTAGCCCTGCTTCTAATTAGCTACATGACTTTGAGCAAGTTGTTTCTCTTTTCTCTACTTTACCTTTTTCGATTCTGAAGTGGAAATGATAGTGCATCCTTATAGAATTAATACACATAAAGCATTTGAAAAGTGCCCAACCCTGGGTAAGCCCACCACGCACACACACACGCACGCACACACACACACACACACACACACTGAATAACTGAGAATTTATTGTACACTATGCAGCTAATTGAAGCCATACTGCCTCCTGCTGATGATTAATAGTGTCTGGCTTCTGAAGAAGGATGGTATTGGCAGTTTTTTTTTTTTTCCTTTTTATGAAGGATGGGCCTGGGCTGTCACTTTCTATGAAAATGAGAAAGAGGAGGTCAGAGGTGTTTTTGATAGCAACACAATGGACCTTTTTAAGGCTTTAAAAAACATTGCAGTGTTAGGAGTCTGAGAATCTGGACTTCCACTGGCTAATAGCCGTCATTTTGACCTCTCCTCCCTCCTTGTAAAGGGCAATGGAAAGGCACCAGGGGAGGCAGGAAGAAAATCCAAGAAAATATTTCAGAAAATACAACCTTGAAAGGAAATTAAAAAATCAGAATTCTGCACAATAAGAAAATCCTGTTCACTGAGCCTGTTGAACAGTTATCAACAATTCTTTAGAAAATTCTAGCAGTTTACATGTGGAGTCAGTTGCTTTCTAATTGCTACAGCAGGCTACCACTGGGAAGAACAAAGGAAATATTTAGCACATCGTAAATTCTTCTGCAGCCCTGCGGAGTGGCTGGAGTTCAGATTACACATTTATAACTAGCATTTGAGAGCAATTTCTACCTCACTTTTGAGAAAGTTGTTGGGGAAGCAATTCAGCACTGTTCTTCCTATTGATTCTGGAGAAATACGGACCAAGTGTTTAAGTTTAACAATCCCATTCGTTTGTGTTGGGATTCAAGGAAGCCTGCAAAGATGTAACAATGAAGTACATCTTCTCCTCTAGAATTTGCTTTTTCACGGGAGGTAGGTTTTTCAGTGAGTGGGATATCGTACCTCAGATACACTGTTGGGGTGCTCTGACAGCTCTCCAACGTGGACAGTGGTCTTCTCATAGGCCAAGATGGAGACATTCTGAAAAACAGGCAGGACCTAAAGGTAGATTCAGTTCACACCGCCAAGGAGAGCGAGCACGCAAGAGGCAGTAAGACACCAAGGATGCAATGAAGAAGGTGCACTGCATAGCTAGGGAAGAAACCATCACAATCCTGTCAGGGCAGCAAGAAGCCGCTTGGATAGAAAAAGTCAGAGGTCAACTTGACCCCTAAGCTGACTCTTGAAGCTAATGTATTATTTATGTTACAGCTGACGAATGTATAGGTCCACAGTGCCTGATTTACCTTTGACTTTGGAGATGATTCCATTCTCTACAAAATTTAAGGGACACTTTTGCTTAGCAAATAGAAACACTTTGTGGAATAATTGGCTGATAGTTTATTGTTTATGAGTTGTCTCTGACTTTAGGTCCTTGGCTGGACACGGCCGTCGGGACTGCCTTGTAATTCTTTATCTAGATAATTGATAAAATATGGGAGGGCATTTCTCCCCATGATAGTAAATGAACGTCTTACCCCAAGCACAAAGTGGGACAAGCTAAAATTCATGTCTTTCCAATACATAAAAATGCATGCTTTTCTGAATTTACGGAGACTAAATTTCTCATCCTCCTACCGGAAGAATTCATAATCTTCTCACTAACTTGTCTAAACTTTGAATGGTGTATTAACTAACATTTGGAGAAAATTTCCAAATAAGGTAAAAGAACAAAAGAATCTAAATGGGTTTCCTGATTATTGAGACTAGTTCCAGGATAAAATCTCTATAGATGTAAACTACAGAACAAATCTTCTCTCTCTGGGGGAGTATAGATTGTAATCTCACTATCTTCTCTCTGACCAAATTTAGGATTGCAGCAACTTTGTTTTAAAAGTTTAGCAGTTATGGGCACCTGGGTGGCTCAGCCAGTTAAGCCTCCGACTTCGGCTCAAGTCATAATCTCATGGTTCAGGGGTTCAAGCCCCGCATCGGGTCTGTGCTGACCATTCAGAGCCTGGAGCCTGCTTTGGATTCCGTATCTCCCTCTCTCTCTGCCTCTCTCTTTCTCTGTCTCTCAAAAATAAATAAACATTAAAAAACATTAAAGAATAAAATTTAAAAGTTAAACAGTTAGTTCCCGTCTTAGGTTTTGGTTTTGCTACATAAATAGAGAAGATGATTACATTGAATAAAGAAGTCATTTAGTTCTTACATCTGTTAAGTTAATAGTTATAGTTTCTCTCCCAACATCACATAAATTTATGCAACTATAGGCTGACAAGACTGAGTTTCTCTATTATGTCACGTATATAATCTGTACCTCAATAGGGAAAAAATAACCTCTTTGGTTACTCATAATCTGAGTAGGCACTAATAATAATCTGGCTAGGTACAAACTTTTTTTGCTTTTTGTTTTTTTTAATCTGGCATGACTTTTTTTAAAAGTGCTAAAGGCAAATGAAAAACGCTTTAAAACTGTTAAAATACCTAATTTGTCTTCAGCAACAATCTGTTGTTCACATAAACGGTAGGAATTTATGCCATGTACATTCTGCAGCTCGACTACAAAAACTAGAAAAGCCTAGCCGTCCCTATGTAATAAAGTAGATATATTTTAAATATATTTTTAATATTTGAAAAAAATGGATAGAAAAAGGGTGACATGTATGAAGCAAGGAATTAAATGAATATTAGCTAAAATCTTGTCAAGTAAGATAATATTTATGGATGTACACGGTCAGTTGATTTTCACAACAAATTAAAAATCTCTGCGCAATCAAAACGTTTCTGAGCTCCAGCCAATGGCTTCCTTAGGGCAAACATTTGATACAAATAAAATCCAGTGTAGCCACTCCCTTGCATTTCATTGTGTTGGGATTTGTCCTCTGTTCACAGATATAAATGTTGGTCTAGAATACCCGATGCCTTTGGAAATTTCACCGAGTACATAATTGTTATTTTTAACCAGGGATTCTTATTGACGGTTTGGTAACTTACACAAATTCGCCTGTTTAAAAAAACAAGCAGGAGGTAAGAACCACCCTAATGAACCTAATTCTAAGAGAGAGTATTTTATTGTTGTGAAGCTTATAAAAATTGAAGGTCTCATGTTTTAAGATGAAAAAGGAATTCTTTTCTCTGCCGTGGAAATAAATGGACTATCTCACCCATGAATAATGATTAACGCTCTTTCACTCAGAGAAAAGGCTTGGAGGCGTTCACACCTGCAGCATTCATGAATTATAGGCCCCGTTCCCGTGAAAGAAACTTAATAATCAGTGTTCACAGGTGAAGTGTGCTTCAGTTGGATATAAAAAGTTGAGATAAAACCAGTCAGCTTTGTTTCCAGCGCTGTTATTTTCCCAGCATTCCATCCCCTCCGGTCACTGCAAAAATACTTGAGCAGCTTTAAAATGATCCAAAGGTGGTGTTGTAAATACCTTTTCTTCTCAGCTTAGTTCTGTGTTTATCGGAGATTCGGGGGTGATTTTAAAGGTCAGAAAAACAAGCTGCCTGAAAACTTGGATTCAAACGCAAGTAATAAGGTCGGCATTTTTACAACTGTATACTTCTCGATGCCATCCAGGTCTAAACTGACCTTAAATTTCCACATCCTGAGCCCTAACCTGCCGAAGCTGCCGTATAAATATAAATGCAAATATACACATATGTATCCATTTAAATAAAGGTGTAAATATAAGTATAATTTTGTATATAAAATTGAACATATATTTAAATATAAATACAAACAAAGATAAATAAAAATATACACACAAATTTATTTTTCCAATTTGGTGGGAAGGTTTTTGATTATTTGCGTTGCTATTTTAATTCAATAAAGATGTTTATGGTATATTTTTCTTTTTTCTTTTTTTTAAAGTGTTTTTTAAAATTTTTTAAAATTTTTATTTACTTTTAAGAGAGAGAGAGAGGGACAGAGTGCGAGTGGGGGTGGGGCAGAGAGAGAAGGAGACACAGAATCCAAAGCAGGCTCCACGCTCTGAGCTGCCAGCCCCAGAGCCCGATGTGGGACTTGAACTCATGAACTGAGAGAAGTTGGACGCTTAACCGAATGAGCCACTCAGGTGCCAGTGTTTTTTTTTTCTGTGTAGAGTCCACATTGAAGGCCCGCTTGCTGTCTATGGCTTGTTCACAGTTTTCTTGGTTAACAGGGTGTTTTAAAAAATATTAAGCCACAATTTAAAAACTGGGATACTTCATATTAAAAAACAAAATCTGTCTCAATTACTTGAAAAGTTTCAAGTTCTGGCAGTGCTGCATCTACATTCCCTCATAGTAAAAACTGACAGGAGCTGGGCATTGGGTCAGCATGGAGACCTGACCTGTACGTGACTCAGTTACCGTCGCCTGCCTGAACTTCAGGTGCTTGATCTCAGGATGGCTGGCCTGTCCTTCGCTCATCAGCCCTCATCACTCTTCACAGGGTCGGCTTTTAACTCATCCAACCAACCCATACGGCTTCTGTGTCTGACCTTGAGAGTACTCAGGTCTTCAGGTGGCAAGTGGATTAAACTGTGCATGCTCTGCATTGGCCTTGTAGGCAAGCATTTTATGAAGCACTGGAGGATGTGAAAATAATAGGCACTCCCACCTTCCAGACTGAAATTTAGTTGGGAGACAGAGAAATACACGTTAAACGTATAAATAAAACTTGTAAATGTGATGATGTAGGTATCATTGGAATTAGAGCATGCGGAGGAGGGTTCCCTGACTTAGGCGGGAAGGATGGAAAATGTGTGCCAGGGTTGAGGGGACCAAGGGGGATGTACAGATGTGGGCAGAGAAGGCTTCTCTCCTGGACTTTCGAAATTACGAAGGAGTTAGGGCAGCCAAGGGTCGGGTGGGGGGACAGTATCGGCTAAGCTATTGGTTTAGTGTTTTCCTTACTTCGTCTTGCCTTTATGATGAACTACTCTTGACTTCCACTCTGACTTTCTCTAGCTCTGAATTCAGTATTACATCTGTTGTTGCAATGCTTTGATGAACATTGCTCAAAAACAAACTCTACCATTGTTGCCACGTATTTTCCAAACACATATTCGTCTCTACCTCAGAAATAATCCTTAGATTTTCATCTGTGATTAAGTCTAGGGATATTTGATAAAACATATGAGAAAAAAAACATACTAAGACTTCAATAAAATGGGAGCCCATCACACACACACACACACACACACACACACACACACACAGACACCTTACATAGAAACATAATATATTAGGAGCTAATATTATTAGTCACTATTGAGATTCAACAAAATTGTCCCCAGCCACCAAAAAGAAGGGGAACTTTTTTTCCCAAGTGTTTAGAAATGGGATTTTAATATTTGGTCTGATCCAACATTTTGGTTTGATAGAACCAGATTGTTCATTACTATTTCAAGTTTTAAGATCCCAATTCATCATATTCATGATTATAAAAAACAAGAATGCGAAAAAATAGAAGTAGGAAAACATTCTAACTTTTTTTCACAAATAATCGTTTGTAAAGTGAAATTTTAGCTCCTGCTTTAAAAGAGAAACACTTAAAAAATAAATAGTATTCTTGTGGGTTTGGCACTGGTGTGTATTAAAAGATACAAGTAATTTTCTCACATAACAGAAATGCAGTGGTGAAGAATGAAGAGTGTTATCGGGATTCGTTTTTAGGGGATGCTGTCTTTTATTTGAGAAGAATCATCGTCAGGTTATGAAGCACAATACAAAGTGTTCAAGTCTCCTCACACATATGCTTCTTCTCAGTGAAATGATGCCAGTCATCGTAAGACATTTCAAGTGCAATCCATACAGTAATAGCTAACCAGATAAGTTCAAGTTGGCAGTTCGCAAAGCGTGCTCAGCCTCCAAAGTATTACCAGTTCTCGTTGCTTTGTTAGCTGGAGTCGTAGGCCTGCCAGCTTTTTTCTTTCAAAAGCTTATAAAATTCATAGTTAAGAGAGGTCTATGAAAACTGAAAAACAAAGGAGATGAATTCAAAAGCAGCTGCTTCTGTAGTTTGATCGCAGTATTTCACTGCAAGGCATGATGTCTTTGCAGCCGCTTCATACTTAAAAGATTCTGAAAGTTGATTGATTGTTCCCAAACTGCTACATAGTTTTATTTGATTAACCACGTATATTTTTTTGCCAATATGTCTGGCTACCTATTTAAAGTTAGTGCATTGCTGGCAATATTACAAAAACAGATTTTAAGGATTGGAATCAGATTTGGCAGTAAAGGATTCGGTTCCAAACTCAGAGGTGATCTTAAAATTTCATTTGACAGAAAAAGAAAAACCTTTGCAGTCAAAAACAAAAGGCTGTGCTTTCATGGGGGGGGGGGGAAGGTTTTTGGCTGCCAAACATGTTTATTTTTCCTTTGTTTTCTCTCTATCATGGATTCCTTTGAAGAATGGCCTTCAAGTGACACGACTTAAAAATATAAGGGCACACACACATTTAATCAAGAGCTTTAGTTAGAAGTGAACTAAAATCTTACTCCTTTAAAGTAAAAAAAAAAGACATATTTTCAAAAGTTCATTGCAATAAAAGAATCTTTTGTCCTTCCTCTTGGCATTTTAAGGTTTTAACGAGTTGTTTATATATCTCAATGGCTTGAAGAGACAGATGTATTTTATGTAATCTTCCATGTAAGCTTTTTTCATTTCCCTTATAAATTACTTTTCCATATTTTAAAATGTAGTTATGTTTTCAGGGAAAAATGGCCAAAAAATATGAGCCGTTATTTGTTGGCCACCATGAACCTTTAGATAAAGTAGGTATAAATCACAGTAAGCAATAAAATTCCATCCTAAAAATAAACCACAGCTTTATTGAAGAACTATCTATTAAAATCGTGTTGTCTCATTTTCGTTTTACCTGAACATTAACGTATGAGTTTCATTTGAAAGCCAACAGTTAACAACCCATGTTTCATATTCTAATTAACATAAAAGAGATCAGTTTCAATTAAAGAAAGCAAACTTCCTAGAGATTCAATGATAAACTGCTTTTATATTCCGTGAGCTAAGGCAGTAAATTATATATAGCATACTGAAAAAAAATAATAATACAGGACAAAGATGCCAACCCCTGAAATATCTAATTGAGTAATAATAATTTAAGTACACACGTGTCAGCCTGTGTGTATAGCAAATTCAACCTGCAGAAGTGCAGACCTAACAAAATGGTTTCTTGCTTTGTAATCTCCATAAACCTTTCCCGCTGCTCTTAACCTCTTCTAGGTTTGAGTACAAATCAAATGTAAACCTTAACCTCATCTGGAGCTGGAGTCCAGAAAACAAACAGAAACAAAACAACTTCTGAAATGGCTTACACGGACTAACAAACGTGTGCTTTGATGGATGATGAAAAAGCTCTCAAAGGTAAAGGGGCACAGCCGAGTGGATTGCTGTAGCGGCTAATGAGATTCCTCTGGTTCAGAAGTACCTGATTGTAATTAAATAATCCACCCCAATGTTTGCAATTAAGGTCATGTAAATTCTATTATTTGTGGGATACATTAAAAAGGCAATGTGAGAGCTCCCCCTATTGACTCACAATAATGCACAATGCACCCTGAAACACTCTTGCAACTATTCATAACAAATACAAAATTCCAGAAGCTTAAGGGATATCAAAGAATCATCTAATTTGACTGTACATTTTTATACTTGTAGGCACTGAGGCCTAATGACATTTCTGTGATGAAATAAATAAATTAGCTGCAGAGTTGGGACTGGAACCCAGAGCCTTTGTCTCTGAGCCCTGTTTTCTTTGCACCATGGTACCATATCCCGCGGGGGATACAATTTGCAAGTGAGGAAGAGCTAGAGAGAACATACAGCTCTAACTTCGACTTCCCCTCGTCAAGGAGACCAGAGAAGCTAAGACACCTGTGCAGATCACACAGCTTTTTACTAATAGATGGAGATTACTGGGTTCTGTTACTAACAGAATAAAATCCTAGCTTTATGCTCTACCTCTCCACAATTTCTACTCTGACAGTGTGTTCTGTTTTGTGTTGAGCCCCAAAATCTCTTGTTCTTTTGCGATTTAGACATACGTTTTTCAAAATATAAGAATTTAGATGTCTGGAAGACATGAAGACGTTCATGGCCCTTAAATGAACTGTTATTCACTTTTTGAGACACAGTTTTCTGTAAATGACTAGAACATGTATACTAATAGGGTCTTTACATTTTCTTACATGTCTCCCATTCAAATTATTTGGAAGATGACGTGTGCAATTGTGTAAAATGGCAAACTACTCTTGAATTGCAAAAAGCAAAAAAAATGTATTTCTCTAATTTGCTTTTTGGTGAAAATATTAGTGATTAATTGGCTAGCCTTGATATTACCGCTATTGTTCCTGTAATTCATCACGAGATATTATTGCTTCCATTTATGGCATGAGCAGGGTTTCCCCTTCCCCTCCCCCAAAACCTGAAGCTATGTGGAGAAAGATTTGTAAATTGAACTAGTCTGTTAACTCCTAGAGGACAAGGGTGGGGTTTTATACTTACACTTTTATCATCTATTTTTTCAGTGAACATAGTTGCGATAAACACAGGGCTTGCTTTTAATAAAAGCTTTCGACTTGCCATTGCTTGGTACTGAAGTCTGCTCAAAGGTGCCAATACTGATGGCTGGACCCCAGATAGCTGCTTTGCAGAATCCCACCACCCTAATGCTTTATTAAAAAAAATTTTTTTAACATTTATTCATTTTTGAGGGACAGAGACAGAGCATGAGTAGGGGAGGGGCAGAGAGAGAGGGAGACACGGAATCCGAAGCAGGCTCCAGGCTCTGAGCTGTCAGCACAGAGCCTGATGTGGGGCTCGAACCTGCAGACTGTGAAATCGTGACCTGAGCTGAAGTCGGATGCTTAACTGACTGAGCCACCCAGGCACCACCCCCCCCCCCCATGCTTCATTTTATACATGACACTTTCAAAATGCTGAGGTCCTGTACCTGTTGCCAAATTACCTGCCTTATCCTAGATGCTTAACCTCTATGACTTTTGTAGAAGTGTGTGTGAAAAGAAATTGAGTGAAATATTTGTTGAACTAGGTCTTGTGCATGGTGATCAGAAGCATAATTATGTGTTCTCAAATAATTTGGGACTAGAAATGAATAACCCTGTATTCCTGAAACGTAGACCCTACTCCTTGTATTCTTCATATTTGTATGATTAAAAATGCAAAGGCAACAGAAATCGGGCTATTTGTTGATCAAAATGAAACATGTATGTGGCTCTTATTCTCTGGAGTTTCCCAGAGATGTTAAATTGTTCAGCTATCTGTTACCTTTGTGGATTCTCCCTTCAACACCCCACATCACCCTTGTCTACTCCCCACCCTACAGGACAGAAACAGTCTTTTTAGAAGCTCAATGAAAGCAAAGAAAAATTATATATCTTATCAAGTTTGAAAATCAGGTTATTGCATTCCAAGGTGATACACTCAAAGTAAAAATCAGATAATTATATATCAGTTTCAATGTTTGATTTTGCCTTTCAGAGGAAGTTAAATAATGATGGTTAGAAAGTGTTTTTATTCCCTTTTCCACAAACACAAATATTTTTTTAAAGGTGCATGGGATGGCTTTCAACCTTCATGAACATAATGAAGGTAATAAAATATATCTTTGCCTTCTACAAATCTAACATCTACTTTATTTTAAGTCTGATATTTGGTTAACTCTTTGTGCACTGTTTTATTTACCTGAACAAACTTCTTTTGGGATTACTGAATTGTGTGGACTTTCGGTAAATCAGATACTGGCTTCAACTTCTGGTTTTTTTTTTTTTAATTTTTTTAATGTTTATTATTTTTGACAGACACACACACACACACACACACACACACACACACACAGAGTGTGAGTGGGGCGAGGGGCAGAGAAAGAAGGAAACACAGAATCTTCGCAGGCTCCAGGCTCTGAGTTGTCAGCACAGAGCCCGACGCAGGGCTTGAACTCACAAACTGTGAGATCATGACTTGAACCAAAGTCAGACACTTAACCAACTGAGCCACCCAGGCACCCCTCAACTTCTGTTTTGTTTGTTGGTTTGGTTTTTGTTTTTAACTCTTCTTGGGAATTTTGAGTGGGAAGGCAAAAATATGTTATATTAAGGTAACTTTGATGATGAAACTTTTAGAATTGGAGAAAAAGAACTAATGGGTGCAAGTCCTTCCTATGGGATGGTAAGAACGAACTATCTCTTACCTGATCAAGAATGTCTAAGTCTGGTGGCAGTTAGAGATGAAGCAGAGGCAAGGAAAAGACGGCTGGTACGAAGCTACAATGAGTCCAGGATCTAAGAAATAAGGAGGGAAAGGGGACTTCACTCAGGTGTTTCCATAGTTACCTGGTCTTCATAGGATGTCATCTACTGTCCATGAGGAAAAGAAATTGGCTTCACCTGTATGTCTTCCCTGTAGCTATGGATATTCTTGTGTGAGTGTGTGGATGGGAGGGAGGACATTGGTGAGGGGCACACACCAGCCAGGATGATAAGAAGTTTGACCACTGGCAACTAAGAGCAGTGGAGTTCATGTTCACAGAATTTGTTAACATCCACTGACCTCACCCTAGGCTCAGCAGTCAGTATCGTGAGGTGAGCCCACATTTGGGCAAGAGACATTTCTGGTTACCGGTGGTTAGACATGAAGTAAGTTCTTTACTTTCATTGAACCTCATTTCCTGTTTCCCAGACTTCAAGATAATTGCATTTAACTTTCAACGTGGTTGTGAGAATTAAATGGGATAAGGCATGTAAAAATCGCAAGCAGACAATATATTTCAATACCAAACTAAGAATGGGGACAAGAAAAGTTGAAGGAAGTGACTCGGGTTCTAAAAGAGGTTACGGTACAATGTAACAATGATGGTTTAAATTTAAAATACAGTGACAGCTTAAATTTAGTTAGTTATTACTTTTTATTTAAATTTTAGTTAACATACAGTGCAACATCGGTTTTAGGATTAGAATTCGGTGATTCGTCATTTACGCATAACACCCAGTGCTCATCCTGACGAGTGCCTTCGTGCTCATTGCCCGTCTAGCCCATCTAGCCCATCCCCCACTCACCTCCCTCCATCAACCCACAGTTTTTTCTCTGTAGTTAGTGGTTTGTTTCCCTCTCTCCTTTTACCCCCCTTCCCATATGTTCATCTGTTTTGTTTCTTAAGTTCTACACATGAGTGAAATCTTATTTGTCTTCCTCTGATCTGACTTATTTTGCTTAGCATAACACACTCTAGCTCCATCCGTGTGGTTGCAAAGAACATGATTTCATTCTTTTTGATGGTTGAGTAATATTCCATTGTGTGTGTGTGCGTGTGTGTGTGTGTGTGTATACCACATCTTTTTTATCAATTTAATTGATGGTTTAAATTTAAATAACCATTTGTAAAATGCTTCAGAGTAGCAATTCAAAGGGAGAAAATGCATGACAGTTTTAATAAATGCTTAAGCAATCATTTGATAATAGTTTACATTTGGAATGAAAAATAAACTTTTATAAATTAGGATTAAAAAGATGCTGTAAAGCAGTTAAAATGTATAATTTGTTAGTGAAACAAAGTATTGCCATTAATTTAGAAATATAACCAGAAAGGTTGTTATCTCTGGTATTGTTTTCCAGACTTATTGAGATATAATCAACATTGTATAACATTATATAAGTTTAAAGTGTACAATGTGATGATCTAATGTGTGTATATCTAGGGAAGTGATTACACAATAAGGTTAGTTAACACATCACCTAACATAATTCAACTTTTTCCTGCTATTATTTAATATCATTCTTGAGGAGTTATTAATCCAGTTGGACAAGATTATAAAATATTAACAAGAATTTGCATTTATATATTATAGACATATAATTTTATGCATATATAAAATTATGTATACAGGATATATATCTGGATATATATATATATTTCCAAATCTGGAAAATCCAAGACAATCAACTGAAAACTGATTTAGTTATGATTTAAAAAACACATTGCCTTTTTTTTTTTTAAATGAAGTATGGTTGACACACACTATTCTATTAGTTCCAGATCTACAACATAGTGATTACACAATTATATATATTAAAAAATACTCACCATGCTAGGAGTAGATAACAGTCACCAAAGTTATTACAATATTATATTGACTATATTCCCTATGGTGTACTTTTCATCCCTGTGACTTCTTTATTTTATAGCTGGAAGTTTGTACTTCCTAATACCCTTCATCTGTTTCACCCAATCCCCCAGCCCCCCGTCTTCTGGCAAGCACCAATTTATTCTCTATATTTATGTGTCTGTTTCTGTTCTCTATTTGTTCGTTTGTTTTCTTTTTTTAGATTTCACATATAAGTGGAACCATATGGTATTTGTCTTTCTCTGTCTGATGTATTTCACTTAGCATAATACTCTGTAGGTCCATCCACGTTGTCATGAATGACAAAAATTCATTCTTTTTTAGGGCTTGGTAATATTCTATTGTGTACATATATCACATCTTCTTTATTCATTCATCTCTCAATAGACACTTAGGTTACTGCCATATGTTGGCTACTGTAAATAACGTTACAATAAACATAGAGGTGCACCTGTATGTTTTCATTTTCTTTGGATGAATATCCAGAAGTGGAATTACTGGGTTGTATGGTATTTTTATGTTTAATTTGTTGAGGAACCTCCATAATAGTTTTCATAGTGGCTGCATGCACCACCTGATAATTAGTGATGTGGATTATCTTTTCATGTGTCTGTTGGCCATCTGTATGTCTTCTTTGGAAAATCTCTATTTAGGTCCTCTGCCCATTTTTAACTTGGAGCATTTGGTTTTTGATGTTGAGTTGTAGGGGTTCTTTATATATTTTGAATATTAACCCCTTATTAGATGTATCATTTGCAAATATCTTTGCCCATCCAGTAGGTTACCTTTTTATTTTGTTGATGGTTTTCTTTCTTGTGGAAAGCTTTATAGATTGATGAAGTCTCAATTGCTCATTTTTGGTTTGATTCCCTTGCGTGAGGAGACAGATCCAGAAAAACATTCCTAAGGCTGATGTTCAAGAGTTTATTGCCTATGTTTGCTCTTAGGAGTTTTATGGCTTCAGGCCTTATATTTAGGTCTTTAATCCATTTTTTAGTTTATTTTTGTGTATGGTATAAGAAAGTGGTCCAGTTTCATTCTTGTGCATTTGGCTGTCCAGTTTTCCCAACATGTTTCTTGTTTCTTTGTTTCTTGAAGAGGCTGTCTTTTCCCCCACTGTATACTCTTGTCTGCTTTGTCACAGATTAATTGACCATATAAATGTGGGTTTATTTCTGGACTCTCCACTCTGTCCCACTGATGTGTCTATTTTTGTGCCAGTACCATACTGTTTTAATTACTGTAGGTTTGTAGTATAGTTTGAAATCTGGGCTTGTGATACCTCCAGCTTTCTTCTTCTTTTTTCAAGGTTTCTTTGACTATTCAGGGCCCTCTGTGGTTCCATACAAATTTTAGGTATTTGTTCTAGTTATGTGAAAAATACTATTGGTATTTTGGTAGGGATTGCATTGAATATGTAGACTGTTTAGGTAGTATGGACATTTTAACAATATTAATCCTCCTTATCCATGAGCACAGTATATCTTTGCATTTATTTGTGGCATATTCAATTACTTTTATCAATATCTTACAGTTTTTAGAGTACAGGTCTTTCTAGCCAAAATCATAAAAATGAAATGTTACAATACATATAGTTCCATTTTTGGAAGATTAAATTAGCATTTAAGCAGCTTTCTGATGAAATAACAGATCTAGTAAAAGTGATCCTAAATTATTAGGTAAAAGTAACTGTGAAGATACTTGGTTACCTTAGATCAGTTCAACCAGTAGAATACTTTTCTTGTTATAAAAATGGAAAAAAAGAAAACTTAGATGAGAAGAGTGTTCTCCACTACCCTATGCTTTCAACTATTGCCCTATTATTGATCCTCAGATTGGGGAAGTATTTAATTTTCATTTCAGTAATCTTCATTACTTTTGGCTAAAGACTTTTATTTCTCAAAAAACAGTCAATTCTGAATCTCTGTATAGAGTTGGAGTATACAACGGTAATACATGTGTAGTTTAATGTTGGAAATTCCTCTGAAAGACAAGTATAAGGTAGAGTTGCAATGGAGATTACAATTTATGCCAAAAGAGAGTGAATGCTTTATTCCTACTCGGAAATTTAGGAATCATGGCCTTAGAGTGATTTGAAATCTGTAGCTTTGAATTGGTATTGATTATTAACTTCTGCAGTCACCCCCAGTACTGACACACTTCCATCAAATTTCCCACTACCTACACACAAAATTTAGGCTGAAAGATAAAAACTCTCAAGAGTGGATGCAAATGTGAGTTGGTTTTCATGATACACTGGTATGTGCTTATAAATTATGTGGGAATCAGAACCTGTAAGAGATTTCACTTTGCATCCTGGATACGCTTGTGAAAGCAAATTCATAGTGGGGCATGAGCAAAAATATTTACGGTAAAATCAGCTTTAGACAGGGCAAGGATGCACCTTCGTATTTATGATTTAAGCAACATGGCACAAGTGAAAGCCTGACTTAGCAAACTTTTTCTTACCTCTTGAAATATTAATAAAAAGTGTCTTTAGATATTTTTAAGAATAAATAGAGCCTTATTAAATTATTTGCATGGATGGTTTCTGGACTTTTATTTCTGACAATATGCAGATCAGATATCCTTAAAAAAACCCAAACCTCCGTGTACAAAAATCCTAAAAATGCTGGATAAAATTTAACAAAACCCATCTTTTTAAATGCTTAACTATTCTGGCAAGAAATAAAGGAGGCAGATTCATAGAAGCCAAAAAGAACAAGCAAGCATAAATCCAGAGATCTGTTACAGCACTACATTGGAAGCTGCCCAGGGGGACATCTGCCAGGCCCCGGGGGCCCAAAGCTTTCTTTTAATGGACCCAGTGAGTGGGCGATAGGTGATAAAGCCTATGGACCAATCAGGGCAGGAAGTTTAATTATAAACATCTTCATGATTCCAGAACCTTCAAAAAACAACATCTTTAGTAAAGAATAAATTAGAAAAAGTACCACAACAAAATTAAAAACTAAAAAAATTTGGCTGCAGATAGAAGGGGTAAAAAGCCTTTCCTGAGAATTTGTAACCACAGGCAAGGCATTATGTAGGTCTGGGCCAGAATTCATTCTGTTTGTGTGGTCTAAAAACTCTAAGATAAAAATTTAGTATAAACTGATCCTGGGTTGCTAGTGCCTCCAGCCACCTGGCAGAAGCAAAGAGTTATTTTCTGTAGGGAAGGACATGTTTGTCTGGGCCACAGAAAGTACCCCTCTAAAGTGTTACAAAGATGAGGTCTTAATTCAAAAATTCTAAGTCTACGGATATACTTACGGATATACTACGGATATACTTATTGTAAAATACTTACGGATATACTTACGGATATACTACGGATATACTTATTGTAAAATACGTATGCTCAATGCATTTGAAAAAAAAGAAAGGTAGAAAGAACATGACAAGGGAATAGCAGACCACTGCAAATATTCAGGAATGTTTGCGGGAAAAATAAATGAAAAATAAGAAGTATTATAAGAGCTCAATGGACAGGCTAAATAAAATATCTGACATAGCTAAAGAGAGATGTTACAGATGGGAAGATGTACAAGACATTATCCAGTTTGTAGAACAGACAGAGAGAAAGGGAATCGTAACAAATGAGTTAAGAAAAAAGACATGCCAGGTCCAGTGAGAAGGTAAAACATGTAACTATGGAATTCTAGAACGAGAGAGTGGATAATATGTGGAGGGAAAGGCAATATAAAGAGATAGTAAACAGGTAATGTCCAAGAGCTTTCTGTAAGTGATTTAAAAATAAATAAATAAATAACCAGACAGACTGAGACAATTCAATGAATCCCAAGCAGGATACATAAAAAGGAATCCACACTTGGACAAAGTGTAGTAAAATAGTAGACCTCCAAGACCAAAAGAACTGAGAAAAAAGACTACTTATGAAGGAATGAAAACTAGGCCGATCTCTCAAGAGGAAGAAAAATATCTTGCAGACCATAGGAGAAATCTTTGAAGTCCTGAGAGAATTACCTGCAAACCTAGAATTCTATGCAAAGGTCTACAAAACTATTTCTCACACACTGAAGAAGCTTACTACCAACCAGCCCTCTCTAAAGGAATGTCTGAAGAACAAACTTCAACATGAACAAAAATGTTCCTAAAAGAAAAATCTGAGGTGCAAATAGGAAGCAAAAGACAGTGATAAACATAAGGATGAGCTGTATGGAATTTGATTATATAAAATGATAACTGTGTCATCTGTGAGGTTAAAAAAAACATGGAACTAAATAGCAATAAAAGAATAACGTAAATTGGAGGAGAGTGGTTTGGAGTGCATTCTAAACGTTTAGAATTGCTTGAAAGGAGTAAATAAATGGCTTAAATATAGACTATATTAAGGCAATTAGTAATTAAAAAATGTCTTGAGTAAACACTAATAAAATAGAAAAAGAGTGTAGAGCTTCTAAGTTAACTACTAGGCAGAGAGACAGGTATGCATGCATAATATACAAAAAAGTAAACTGGAGAAGACACAGCAAAATTAGGAACTAAAAAAAGATTTAACGCTCAGCACAGATTAAAAAGACGAGAGACTGGGGTGCCTGGGTGGCTCAGTCAGTTGAGTGTCCGTTTCTTGATGTTGGCTCAGGTCATGATCCCAGGGTTGTGGGATCCAGGCCCATGTCGGGCTCCGCCCTGAGAATGGAGCCTGCTTGGGATTCTCTCTCCCTCCTCCCCTCTCCCCTGCTCGCACCTCTCTGTCTGAAAAAAAAAAAAGAAGAAAAAGAAAAAAACATAAGAGACTATTTTGCGATGAGTTTGAATACTTCATTGAAATTTCTAGATAATTTATAACATTAGCTAAAACTACATTAAAAAAAAAAACCTTTGAAGAGACCTATTGTATTGGAAAATAAATGTCATTTAAAATCCCCTTGGGGGCAGAGGGAAACTCAGAACCGGGTGATTTTAATCATGAGTTCTCTAAAATATTCAAAGGAAAGATAGTTCTTACTGCTACCAACTCTTAAGAGACAAAACAGTTGAGAGAACGCTCCTTAACTTGTTTTGTAAGGAATTGTCTTGATTCAAAAAAGCAGAGAAGGAAAGAAGAGAAAACTGTAGTATGATGTCACTTGTGAACATAGAGGGAGAAATAAAGACAAAAAGATCAACATGCGGAGTTAACGATGTGTAAAAAGATTGTATGTTACGACCAGTTGGATTTATCTCAGGAAAGCAGTGTTAATATGGTGGAAAACTAATGTAATTCACCACTTTAACGGATTAAAAGAAAAACATAAAAGCATACACTTCTCTCACTTTAGAAACAACACTCAACAAAATTCACTATCATTTATGCTTTTAGAAAAAGCAAACTAAAATCTCTTGGCAAACTTTCTCAAATTGGTGAATATAATATCTAAAAAATATCCCATCACTAATGATGAAATGCTAAACATTCTCTTTTTAAAACATTTTTAATGTTTATTTCTTTTTAAGAGAGAGAGAGAAGGGGGGAAGGGGCAGAGAGAGACGGAGACGCAGAATCCGAAGTAGGCTCCAGTCTCTGAGCTGTCAGCACAGAGCCTGATGTGGGGCTCCAACTCACAAAATGTGAGCTCATGACCTGAGCCAAAGTCTGATGCCTCCCCGACTGAGCCACCCAGGCGCCCCTAAACATTCTCTTTAACATCAGAGGAAAATAAGAATGTCTGCTATGATCACTTTTATTTGACTCTCAATTTTTAACACCTTACAACTACAAGATGAGAAAAATAAATAAAACCCCAAGGATTGGAAGGTAAGTAGTAAATTGACATTATTGTTATGTAATATGGTCATCTACCTAGAAAATCCTAAATAATTTACAGAATTATTTTTTTAGCTCTTTTACTGATACAAGAGCAGCAATCAAATTCAATTTTTGAATTTTGTTGTCAAAAGACAGTAACCAAATACAGGATGAAATTTTAAAGATAATATTATTTATAATGATATGCAATGTACCTAGGAATAAATCAAATGGAAAAACATAGAACCATTATGGTGAAAATGGTAAACTTTAACATAAGGCATTGAAGAAAAAGTTAAGAGACATACAATATTTACGGGCAGGAAGACTCAATATTTTGAGGCATATCAACTCTCCCCAAGTAATGAAGATATTTTAGTTACTTCCAATTAAAGTCCTAAGCTGATTTCAAAAGATACGTGGAAGAGAAAAAGACAAGCACAGTCCCGATCATCCTCACAAAGAACTAACAGGTATCTGTTATTTTTCCCACAAACATGATAGGTAACCATCATGACTTATCTATCATTTAATTGTGATGGAGTAAAAGAGTAAACCTGTTGCCAAGTGGCACAAAACAGACACCTCACTGCACTTGTGGGTACATGGATTTTTCCTGTGTGACTAAGATTGGACAGCAGATGGCTGGGGAAAAGGTTCAACAAATGAAATTAGTCCAGTGGGTTATCCACATATCAACAAAAACTAAATAAAATTCCTGACTTACGCCGTGAATTAAATTCCAGATGAATTATGAACATATAGTATGTGAAATACAGAGCTTTCAACATTTTAGGAAATAATATTAGTGAATATCTTTGGAACATTGAAACAGGGAGAATTCCTTAAATAAGACACATAAGGCACTAACTAAAAAGGCAAAGCTCTGGGCTACTGGTTGGCTCAGTTGGTTGAGTTGGCTCAGACTTCGGCTCAGGTCATGATCTCACAGTTCGTGTGGTCAAGCCCTGTGTTGGGCTCTGTGCTCGCAGTTCAGAGCCTGGAGCCTGCTTCGGATTCTGTGTCTCCCTCTCTCTCTGCCCCTCCCCTGCTCATGCTCTGTCTCTCTATTTCTCTCAAAAATAAATATAAACATTAAAAAAGTTCCAAAAGAAACCCTTTAACAAGGAAAAGCTTGGTAAATTTGACAATAATAAAACTGAACATTCTATTATCAAAAGATATCATATAGAAAGTGGAAAGACGAGGCATAAACTGGTTAAAAAAAAAGTCACAATATCTTCATTTGCCAAAGGATTGGTACCCAAAATGTATAAAGCATTCTTACATACTGATTTTTTTAGACGGGAAATAACCAGGTAGAGAAAAGGGGAAAGACTTGAATAAAAATTGCGTAGGCAAACAAAATCAGATGGACAAATGTAGGGAAAGATGCTCACCTCATTAGTATTCAGGAAATCCCGTTGAGAAATCATTTTACACCCAGCAGAATGGCAAAATTATTTAATGTCTGGCAAAATCAAGAGGCAGTGGAGCCGTGACAATGCCTATAAACTGCTGATGGAAAAGTAAATGCAGCAACGTTGGAAGTCTGGCTTTCAGTGGTGAAGTTTACAATGCACACGCCCTGCCAGATAAATACTTTCACGTGTACATCGGAGTCATGTATACAGAATTCTCATCAACATTTGTCTTAGTTATAAAAACTTGAAAACCACCCAAATGCTATTAAAAGAAAGGTAAGATAAATATAGAAAACACCAAGCAATATTTGGCGGGGAGGATGCATACGTCTGGGGTAGAACCATAAAAGAACACAAGAGTGATGATTTTAAAATTCAGGAGAATAACAATGAAATCTTTCGGGGGTATGCATGGGACTTCAAAATGTTAGTGATATTCTACTTCCCCAGAAGGGTGGCAGATTTTAACATGTACGGAGGCTTCATCTGTAATTGTCCTATGCAAACATTTCATAATAGCTTTTTTGAAAAAGTTTCTGAGCATTTGTTGGGTTTCACGCAAAGTAGCAACACATTGTCTCCAAAAGCTTAATTTAGCGGGGTGAGGGAGGGTGGCTAAGTAAATACTCTCAAAAGTAGCATATTTTACACTGTGAGGTGTAATCGATCCTCTTTTACAGGTGTTTATAATTCTAAAGGATTTACACTCATCATTTTTGGTAAAAGTACAGTGAGTAGATGTATTTCCTTACTCCTGAAGAAAAATTAAATAAAACCACGAATTTCCTTGTGTATGTACTCTAGACATTTGGAAGAAGTCCCTAATTCAAATGATGATGAACCCCATGGCATGGATATTGTCTGATTATTGACACAGTCTCTAATCCAGCATTACATCCTGCCTCTGGAGACAGATGTTTGGGTTGTCCCACGCAAACACTATTCTAACTGTTGATTTTGTGCTTCTACAGGTATTTCTCTTACTGAAATTCAATACATAGGATGTGGAAACTGCATTATCATAAGGGAATGTTTCTACCATTGTTACTCTGATATTCCGATAGAGGGGGTTTTTTTTGTTTTTGTTTTTGTTCTTTTTTTGAATGTCAGGAATAATGTCATGAAGTAATTGGTTTTCACATACACACAATGGAATGTAAGTACAACTTCATTGTTGAATCAAATAGGTGGAAAGCTGATAGTTCTTATTCAGGCTTACACAAGGACTCTCGTTCAATGCACTAAGCTGGATTTGCTGTTAACAAAGAGGGAGAACGGGCCTGGTGCATAGGATCGCCAATAAATTAAAACCCATCTCGCAAAAGCCCTCTCCATTTAGGGGTTTTAAAAACTGTGAGTCCGTGTTTAAGTAGGACCAGGCTCCTTCCACTGGCATTCGGTGAGTGTCTTGAAAAACAAAATGCCTGTGATAAGTAATCAGATACATCATTATACGCCCGTTAGAACAAAAAGTACTGTACGCCGACTGCCATAAAGAGTAGGAAGTAGGGACTGGATGCTTTAAGAGATTGGGTAATAATAAAGAAAAAGGCATCCTTTCAGCTCAGAGGACAGTAGCTGATTTTATTCCAGACAATGCCGGGAGATGCTGGAACTGGAACTCATTCATACCTGATGACTAACAAGGACCTCATACAGGCCATCAGATGGTATCGGTATCAGTTTAGAATCTGATGGAAAGCTGTCCACACAGTCGAAGTTGGTACGAAGTATCACGATACATTGTAAACAGCCTCAGCTCAGAAATTTTGCCTCATCTCCAAAATCAGAAATTAACCCAGATATCAGTTTTGTTCCAGCTAAAAGAAAAACATGTTATTGATTTTATTTCTGTTTAGAGTTGCCAGGTCTACCACATAAACATTTGAATTTGAATTTCAGATAAACAAAGAATATGTTTATGGTATAAGGACGTCCCATAAAATACTGGGGACACGCTTATACTAAACAATTATTTATTTTTGCTTTAGCCTCCTGTATTTTAGCTGGCAACATTTACTCATATTCTCCCCAATGTTCCAAGTTTTTTTGCAACAGTTTGTATATAGTTAATTAAAAAAAAAAACAGTATGGAGACTGATGACTCTGAATTTAGCTTGGACCTGAGTTAATTCTAAACATCTGAAAGAATTAAATCATGCAGGTTTATTTGTTATGGATCAGGACTATTCATGGTAAAAGAAAATGAAGTCTCTAGGTTAGACAACATAGGTGGTGAATCTTTTTTTTTTTTAATATGAAATTTATTGTCAAATTGGTTTCCATACAACACCCAGTGCTCATCCCAACAGGTGCCCTCCTCAATACCCATCACCCACCCTCCCCTCCGTCCCACCCCCCATCAACCCTCAGTTGGTTCTGTTTTTAAGAGTTTCTTACGGTTTGGCTCCCTCCCTCTCTGACTTTTTTTTTCCTTCCCCTCCCCCATGGTCTTCTGTTAAGTTTCTCAGGTGGTAAGTCTTTGAATCTTTACCTGGTGGTGCCTCAGTGATTCTTCCTGGCTTGATTTGCATAGGAATAAAGGAGTCAGAGAAAATTGTGAAAGGCAATAGCCTGTGTGAGATGCATAGATTCTCTGTTACCCAGTGTGACTAAAAGCAGCTGTGCTTCCTGAAACAAACCCCCCCCTTTTTTTTTTAAATCAGTGAAAGCCAATATCAAGAGGTGAACGCCAAGTGTTGAAGCTGCCCTAAGAAATTGCTAGGGCAGAATATTTGGTCCACTGTTTCCCTCCTGCCCAGAACACTGTTTTTCTAGATACCATTTGGTTCACTCATTTACTTCAAGTTTATGCCCACTTTTCACCTTCTCAGCAAGGCTCCCCACGCCCACCCTGTCAAAGACTCCAATCCGTCCCTTCTTCGTCACCCTCTTCCCTACCACAGGATACCCAATACCCTGTATGCTGTTGCACATTTCTTCACAGTTCTTATCACCTCCTAACACACATGTAATTCCCTTCTTTATCATGTTCTGTTGTCTGTCTTGCTCCACTAAAATGTAAGTCTCAGAGGCCATGGCCCCTAGTTTGTTGTGTTCACTGATCTATCAGGAGCACAGAGAGGAGTACCATGGATATAAATGGATCCATTTATAATGGGAACAATCTTCTACAAATTAGATTTTTTGAATCAAAACTCTCTGTAGCGTAAACCTGTAAATATCATTTTGAGTTTGCCTATTAAAATTGAATAACAAAAGCTCTGAGGCAGGAACAGGTATATTAACTCTAATCATAACACAGATATATTAATAAATTATTCCTTAAACCTGGTCAGAACAGATTCTTCTGACTGTGTTCTCCACAAGATCCACCTATAATCAAACTGTAACTCCTTGGGGTCATTGGAAAATGAAACATTCTAGTTATAGATTTCAATGTCTGATCCAAAAATATTTGTAAAATGTGTTACCATATGTTCATAAACACTACAATCCTGAATATGAATGTTATTCCTTAGACAGATATGTACTTTATCATTATTCAGAGTCCTGAATAGCAAATAAGTCTCCCGCTAGGACCATAACAAAACATAGAGGAAATATAGAAATCTAGGATAAATGTATATTGTCTGAGGACGTACCATGAAAGTCAGATTTGGGAGCGTTCGAAAAACTCTTCTCATGATGTGCTTGTTTCTGCTAAAAGCAGTTTAAAGAAAATGAGCCGGATTAATTAAGGATTACAATTTGAATCAAAGTTTAGTTAAGACCTTATTGTGAAATAAATTTTATTTTTTCTCCTTTCTGTCACTATTCTATTTATGGAACAAAACGGTATTTAAAAATTTTGTCTGTCCCTTGATCTGTGTACAGTGTTTTGCTTGTTTTTAGTTGATTAGCATTTTGGCCTCTCATCATCCTTCCAAGACAAAGAAAACCAAAAGGCAAAAACGTGTCGAAATTGGTGTTCTAGCATTCCACCAGGCCTAATGGTGGGCACCGACTAGTGTGCCCGAGGCCATAGTGATGGGCAGAAAGAGGGAGCAGCAGTGGCCTGTCACTTATGTGAATCAGAACACGAGAAGTCCTGTCCTGTGGGGATTATGGGAGAGTGGGATTACTTCCCAGTTCTCCTAGGAAGACAGTTTATAGAATCCACTCTCCCCAACTGCTGGGCAGGAACAAGTTCCATTATGATACATGTGTTAAGTTCTATACCCACAAAATCCCAAGGCCTTGAGTAGCTGCGTCTTGACACCCAGGTGTTTTAAGGACTAAGGGAGACCACGCTTATCTGTCCGTTCCTCTACTCACATCTTCTCTCGATCCAGTCATTTTGTACATTTTTACTGAGAATGCCTTGGAGAGTTGAGGCTCAACATTATAGCTAGTAGGTAGTCTTCATGTTGTTAGAAAGACTCCTCTCTACCGCCCTAACTCTGGACCAACAGGGATTCACTTTTTTTCCCTTTATTGAGGTATAATTGCCATATAATACTATGTTAGTTTCAAGTGTGCAACATAAAGATTCTGTATTTGCATATATTGCACAAGGATCACCTCCATAAGTCCAGTTGCCATTTGTTACCATACCTGGTATAGAAATGTTTCTTTCTTGTGATGAGAAATTTTAAGAAATACTCTCTCAGCAGCTTTCAGATATCCAATACAGTATTATTAACCAGTCACTATGCCTTTCATTACATCCTTATGTTATAACTGAAACTTTGTGACTTTTTATGCCCTTTACCTGTTTTGCCCACCACCCCCAGCAACCGCTAGTATGTTCTCTATATCTATGGGCTTATTTTATATTTTCGTTTTTGCTTTAGATTCCACATGTAAGTAAAATCATATAGTATTTGTCTTTATCTGACATTTCGCTTAGCATAATGCCTTCCAGGTACGTCCGTGTTATTACAAAAGACAAAATTTCATCCTTTTTTGTAGTTGAATAATATTCAACTGTATATATATACTGTACATATATTTTCTTTATCCATTCATCCATTAATGGACACATAAATGTTGTTTCCGTATCTCGGCTATTGTAAATAATGTTGCAATGAGCATGTGGCTGTATATACCTTTTCAAGTTATTTTTTTTTGACCTTTTTTTTCATATAAATACCCAGAAGTGGGATTGCTGGATCATATGGTATTTCTGTTTTGAATTTTTTGAGGCACCTCCATACTGTTTTCCATAGTGGCTGCACCCATTGACATTCCCACCAACAGTGCACAAGGGTTCCCTTTTCTGCACGTCCTCACCAACACTTACTTCTTGTCTTTTTTTTTTTTTTCTATCTAACAGTCATTCCAGCTGGTGTAAGGTGATATTTTATTGTGGTTTGGGTTCACATTTTCCTTATAATTAGTGATGTTTAACATCCTTTTGTGTACTTATTGGCCATCTGTGTATCTTTATTTTAAAAAATGTGTATTCAGATCCTCTGCCCATTTTTTAATTGGACTGTTTGCGCTTTGCTGTTAAGTTGTTGTATGAGTTCTTTATATATTTTGGATATTAGCCCTTTATCAGATATATGATATATGAGGAATATATGCAAATATTTCTCTCATTCAGTAGGTTGCCTTCTCATTTTGCTGATGATGCAATTTGCTTTATGCTTCAGCATTTTTTTTAAGTAGACTTTACACCCAACACAAAGCCCCCTGCACGTCTTGAACACACAACCCTGAGATCAAGACCTGAGCTAAGATCAAGTCAGATGCTTAACCAACTGAGCCACCCAGATGCCCCTGCTTAGGCATTTTTAATCATGTTTATGGATGTAGACGTTTTCTAACACTCCTAGGCCCTGATGGAAATCCACGCACTTGTGGAGAGCTTATCAGCATGAAAACAGCCCATCTTGGGCATGTTTGCATAGGCCACACACATACATGTGTCCAAACTACCTTTACTACATGTTGCTATCTTTTGGGACAGAGAGAGACAGAGCATGAACGGGGGAGGGGCAGAGAGAGAGGGAGACACAGAATCGGAAACAGGCTCCAGGCTCCGAGCCATCAGCCCAGAGCCTGACGCGGGGCTCGAACTCACGGACCGCGAGATCGTGACCTGGCTGAAGTCGGACGCTTAACCCACTGCGCCGCCCAGGCGCCCCTCTACATGTTGCTATCTTGAGGCATCTGTCACTTCTATTAGACTTGAGCTCCACAAGGGCACAGGACTTAGGTTTACTTCCATTCACAATATACTTGGACTATGGTAGAAATTTAATAAGTCGCTGTCAAGTAAATGAGTAAAAGCCTCAACTAATTAATTTTCAACACAATATTTTCTTAGATATAAAATTGTAATTCGATTTCTAGCTGGTGTTTCAAAATCATACCTGAAAAGCAAGAATCTCTCCACCTTGTCAAGTACAATGCAGTACTAGAAGGCATAAACAATTAATATAAGGTACTTAAAAATGAGGAAAAAAAACATGGAAATTAGGAAAGAGTTTTTTGGCAGAATAATTCTTATTTGTATTCATGATCTAAATTTCTCATAAGTCAAACTAAAACGAAGTAAATGCGAATATTACATGCACTTGGAGGTTTACTGTATATAAAATGCAAAGTGTCATATGAAACTGTTATATACCATATGGTATATCATATATAACTGTTGTAAATCTATGAAAAATTATATTAAGCTGGTTAGCTTTTCAATGTAGCTGGCTACTAAACTGTGTTTGGTACACTCACTAAAATCTCGGACTTTACATGAATACTAGATACCTTTGCTAAAACAATTTCCCAAGTGAGCTTATTCGTTACGATTGAAGACAATGACCACTATAAAAGAAGATTTAATTGCCAAGATTATATATTGTAGCTTTGTTAATCTTCAATTTCTCAGGCTAAGAGTTTAATAAAACCTCTACTTTACGGTTAGTTGAGCCAATGAAACTGTATTTGAGTCTGTATTTCTTAGATTTGTTGGATTTTTTTTCACAAGCATACACTTTAGTTATTCTTATAAATCACATTCTCAATCTCTTAAACTGTATCCTATATTCTTTCGTATTCATAGCAACTTATACAAATATATAAAAGTTCTTCTAAACCATGGAATCTGCAATGTCAAAGTTTCTTATTTCTTCTTCTTCTTATCATTATTATTATTATTATTACTATTATTATTAACTACAGATTTTAGGTCACTAATATACCAAAAGGTATGTTCCCAGCTATTGAATATCAGATATTTCCAAAATGTCTCAGTGAGGTGCTGTACTTTAATAAGTCCTTCAATGGATTTTTTCATCAACATTAATAGGAAAACCTTACCTTTATGTTTCATAACTTTAATATAAGATCTATTCTAAATCTATTAAAAAAAGTGGCATAGATAATATATCTGTCCTTTTTATATTTATTTTGGTATCAGATACATCGCTTATGAGGTAAAATTTAATTACTCCCATTAATAAACTAGAACCACCCAAGAATCCTTCTGTGTATGTGTTCTTTAAATTATTATTGTGAAGAACGTTTCCAATCAACCATCCAAAGTATGAATTGGATCCCAAAATTATTCTGATTGATGTAAACGGACAGAGATTTATGTGGGGTTTTTTGGTAACGGCAGCAAACTGTCAGTGATGGATGAGGTGAAAAGTCCATGACTGATGCCTTCAGATGCCCACACAGAGTGTGGTCTACTCACTGTCCCCACTGTGTAGATGTACAGCCATCCAGATGGCAAATCATTTCCCCTGAAGTTGTACTGTCATCTGGAAAGTTATACAGAAAGAGTATTCCCTATATTTCTCCTTCAGAAGGCTATCTAGTGGCCTCCTAAAATACTGATGAGATCTTTCTTATACAAGCTGGTTTATTCTCTAAATTAGTGGGTCTCCGGCTGTGGCCACAAAACCCAGTGGGCCAGAAGCCTATTACAAAGACAATACAAATGCAAATACAAATATTACAAAGACCATACAAATGCAAATACAAATGCAAATGCATTCTCCAATAAAGTCAAGCATTTGCTATTGAATGGATAAACTATATATTTTGCACATTTATGCAATGTCAGTTTCACATATAAGGAGTTTCCGTTGTGATTAGCAAAATACTAGCAATTCAAAACACCACTGAATTCATTCATGTCTTTTGCTTATGTAAGTTCCCAATCAAGGAGTAGTGTCTCCCCGATAACGTTACGTGGGGTTCATGGAATTTTTGACATTTACAAGAAGATCGTGATACAACAAAAGTTTGAGACGACAGGCCCCAAGTATGAATTTTCTTTTAACTTAAGTGCTCAATACATTAACAGGAACAAATGTGAAACATTGCGATGTTAATGTGAAAACAGTAACTTTCGACTATGAATCATTCTTTTCATTGAGAAGCTCTTTAAGTAAGATCTCTTTCAAAAATCATACTGGTTGCTTTTTATGCATATTCCCTTGGGAAAAGAAGACCCATGCCAGCATCACATAATGGATTTCACTTTACACAATCACAGCTTCGTAACAATCAGCTGCTAATTTGACTCCAGATAGGGCAATGAAATCACTTGCCTAGTATTCCCTGACAAAACCATTTGGATTTTCAGACATGACACACGGGAAGAGCCTTGCGGGTGACGGTACAAATTCATGGGAAAATGACTTACCAATGTTCCACTAGTGCTCTCACAGCCCCTCTCCCTGGCAGGTCCGGCACGGAGCATAAAACACTTTCTTACCTTGTTGTGTTTATCTGCTGCCCACAGAACACCAGTGACTTCCTCTCTATACTCCTGAGAGCTAATCTCTCAAGTAATAAAGGCTTAGAACTAAATTCAATCGCATATGCAAACAAGCTGTTTATTAGAAACCCTTGCCCATTTTCTGTAATCATCAGGTCATTAGTCAACAGCAACTACTTACCCAGCGATACCTTGTATTATCTCTGATGCATTGACAACAGCCAAAGGGGCTGTCATATGGAAGTGTTTCCTAAAGACTTTGTCCAGTCCCAGCCATTCTGTGTGTTTCTCCTTCTCTGTACCAGGAGCATAACGAAGTAAAAAAATCCACCCGTCCTAGGTCAGGTGTTTCAGAGAGAAGAGGTTCAGATCCCTTTGTCCTGAGGTGTCCCGAACCATATTGGTAGCATGGCCGATCTTTGCTGAGTCAACCCGCATGCTGTTATGGTGTTTTAGAGACTCATTTATTAGTTCATCATCTATTTTTAAGAGCTATAACATTCAAGGCTCTATGACATATATGGATTGAGCTGGAGATAAAAAGGGCTCAAGAGCAAGGATTTTTAAGACAGTGAAAACACTCTGTATGCTACCATAATGATGGATACATGCCATTATTTATTTGTCCAAACCTGTAGACTGTATAACACCAAGAGTGAACCCTAGTGTAACCTATGGACGTTGGGTGATTATAATGTGTCAAGTAAGTTCATCAAATGTAACAAATGTTGGTAATAGGTGAGATATTTGATAATGAAGAAGTCTATGCCTGTGTGGGGGCAGGAGGTGTATGGAACATTTTTGTACTGTTCTCTCAAGTTTGCTGTGACCCTAAAATTGCTTTAAAAAATAAAATCTCTCAAAAATAAAAGACTCAAGAGACAAAGGAAGAATACTGCTGAACTCTGATCATTTTCATGGCATCAAATGCACTTCTTTCTATGCACTTATTGATGTGTAGAAATATAGAGACTCAATCTTAGAGTGGGATCCAGAGAACTTCCCCCCACAGTTGAGGGCAAGTGTAAAGTACAAAGAGACTATTTGTTCTTCTTTTCTGGAATTTGAAAATAAGGCCCAACGTGGGAAGCTCTTGGACAGCTTCTTGCTATTCTGCAGGGCTGTTCTGCGCAGATTATTCAGCTACGGGAACAGCCAACGTCCTCCAGAGAGAAAAGGGAAATCGGGCTCATTGTGCCCTGTCCAGTAAAAGAGGAAAATCCACATTTGAATCAGCCTGAAGGTTAATAGAGAAAAGATTCACATAAATGCATTCCTTTTCCCCAAGGCTAGGCTACTGTCAGCAGAAGATGATTGAGTTAGCAAAGGCATTTCCCCTTTTTTTCTAAAATTTTCAGCATCATGAATTCCACCCATGCGTACTGCCCTCACTCCTCACCACCCCCCCACACACGCTTTAAAGACAGCATCTAAGTCTGCCAACTATGTGAACCTCCCCAATGACCTATGCCAGATTCCTCATCACAAACACATCGCATGAGAGGGGAAATAGCTAAAATTAGTTTCAATGGTATAAAAGAGACATTCCATTATACTGGTGAGGAAGGAGAATGGGAAATGCAAACAGACTAAGTAATTATGCTCTATTTGCATCTATAAAAATGGTGCTGACAACTCATGCAGACTTTAGTTTTTATTGTTCCATTTTAATATTCTCAGAACAATTGTTCTCTATCCCTTACAGTCAGTGACCAGTGCAAGGAGACCGCAGAAGAAAGTATGTTTTTGAAGGAATGAATGACTACATTATAGATGTCAAAAGTCTGACTTGTTTATTGGCCCAAGAATTTATATATAATGTAGATACTATATATGTATTTTATTACTCTTTAATACTTAGTGATTATGCCACCATATCTTTTTAAATATTTGGATTTATTTCTGTAACAGATTAAAAAAAAAAAAGAAATGACTACTCTTGAATGGACGTTGTAGTAAAGACACTGTTGTCTTAGAATTCTTTTTTTCTCTAATCTTCCATTAAAAAAACACCTTACTAATTTTCTACCTTCTATCATTGGCTCAAACAGTGTTAGAACTTCTGTTACATCCTAAATGTTCTATCTCATTATTGCTTTTTGCCCCATTACTAATACTCACAAATAGGATTTTAACACGTGCAAAAACCATCTGGTATGCTCCAGACCATGAGATCCAGGAGACCAGTGCTACCTGAAAAGGACTTGATTCATTTAGCATTGCTCATTTAAAATATTTTCTTTGGTTGATCTAGTGCTTGTTTTAAATACTTGAGTGCTCCAGTTTAAGATTTATTATGCCCATTAGTATTGCTTTGTTGAAACTGTAGTATGCATTCTAACAAGTATTTACAATTTATGGTGGTAAGTTCAAAGTTGTATAATTATTGTAGTAATTTCCAACTCATTCACTTGTCATTTTTTATTTCCAGACCTTCCCACAAAAATTTTCAAAATTAAAAAGGCTCTTGTCCAACTTGGTCTTTGTTCAAAAGTTAATTTTAGCTTTTGGTCAAGTCTGCCCGAAAATATATCAGCCATTTTTTTCCTCCTATTTAGTGTATTAAGGATGGGTCACCAAACCTCAGAAAAACTAGGACAATAACTAAAACACCCAAACGGCTGATTCCTGGAGATGATTTTTCCAGAATGTAATCTTTTGGACTAATGTTTTAGGTTCAATAGATGAAAGTGTAGGAAGCTTCCTTCCAAGATGTTTTTTGAAATCCCAGTTACAAAGACCTTGCCAGATCACACAGAGAAATAAACTGTAGGCTTATTTCATCCTCTCTGATTCATCCTCTCCTATAGAGAGAGCTACTGCAGTGATGATGTGTTATTTGTACTATAAGTAGCATCTGCCCAGGGGTCCTGGTCCTCTACCATTGCCTTTGATGCCACTCCATTCCTTGACCATTTTTATAACCAGGACTATGACTTCACAGAGAGGCCAATATAATGTTTTTTGAGGAGAGCACCTGGTCTTAGTTTCTTAAAGATGCATCTCTTCCTTAAGTCATGAAACCGTCACTTATTGAATAGAACCAAACAGTAGTTGTGATCAAATGACAATCGGAATATGGCATACATGTCTTCAAGAAATTATTTGATTCTTGTCGTAGCAAATTCTTAGGTTTCCAAAAAAAACATCACTTTAGTTTCCTAAAATAGTGGAGTTGAGAACTTTCATGAAAGCGGTTTGCCTTTAGGTATTTCCAATATCTATTTTTCAAATTTTCCTTAGCAGTGGAGTCCCTCCTCCAAATAAACTATTATTGTATGTCCCGATGTGTAAAAAGACAAAGCAGAGATTCTAATTAAAGTGGAGGTGGCTATTGAGAGCCCCATCAGCTCAACCCCTTTGCTGTTCAAGACAGTTATGGAGAAAGCTCCAGAGCTCTGAAAAGCGAAGCTTGAAAATCAGTCTTCAAAGGTCCTGTTTTCAGTGTTTAGTTCTTGATTCTATGAGTCCACAAGCATGAAGCAGATTCCGTCTTATCGTAACCAACATCAAGTAGGGGAGGTAGCATCCACATCTTTCACCCTCGACCCAACCTGATGGACATATCTACGTCCAGATCTCAAACCAATTGTATTACTCTTTCCACCTTCTGTTTCCTTTTGTATAAATCAAGATTATCATCTATCTTGTGCCAACGTCGCTGAGATGAAATGTAATAATATATGAAGACGCTCAGTAAATGTAGGCACTATCCCTGTCCCTTCTTTGTTAGGTTTTTCAAACGGCCGTTCTGTAGATCATCTATAAAGCTCCTGTTATTGGGTGTACTCACTGCCCGTCACCACAGCATGATTTCTCATCAGAATCAGAGAACTATTGCTGTGATAACAGCTCTTACGGTGGCCTAACAGCCTCCTTTCTAAAGTTCAGGGTCAAGTTTGGTATCTTTCTGACTCATTTTCGTCTTCAGCAGGGTCTAGCTGTGATCTAGCTGTCCTCTTTTACAACCAGCACTGTCTCATTTCCTCTTTGGTGTTCTTACCCTAGAAGGCAAGGTGGTCTCTTTGTCATTGTCTCTACAACAACCACCCAGATCTTTCAACTAATAATAAGCAGAAATAATCAGAGATTACCTAAAGCCAACAGATAGAAAAGTTACTCCTATATTAGAAATTTGTTAGGGGACATCTCCCAAGGATATGTGAAGTCACTTGTTGCTGCCATTGTAGTCTGCACAGTATGTTGTAAATTTTGCTGCACCTTTGTGGATTCTCAGCCATGCAACCACAGTCATCAAAGGTTATCTCCAAGGTGCTGAGAAGCCAGTGACAATGCCCTTCTGGGTGAGTTAATGCTATTGTTTGCTTTCTTTAAGACATTGAAGAGATCAGTATGATGAGAGACCAACATAGAAGTACCCTGACATCAGAGGTTTGAAACGTCAATTCACAAAATCACTGATACACTACCCTGAAGCAACTTGCAGTGTGATTTTTAATGACTAAGTCCCTTTTTCATGCCATTGAGCAGGAAATAGACCTGGAAGAGTGTCTATCTGGGTTTAGATATCAAACCTGAGAATAAAACAGCATAAGATTTTAAGACTCATCTTCAACGTTAAGCGCTGGTTTTCATGTCCACTTTCCCAGCCCAACACAATTTTTTAGAAGTATTAGTAATATTGTTTCAGTTCATGAACATGTACAGGACTCCCTTGTTTCTTGGTTCCAATTTGGAAGTAAAATATATTTGGCCTTATCTTAGCTGAATTCTAGATGAAAGCACACGACCTGTAGCAATAGGTAGATTGAGGGAAAACTTGACTGTCCAATCTGAGGGATTTTCAGAAACTCAGTTCTAAAACTTTTGTTCAGGTTCGGGCCCTAAAATAATTTCTCTGGCCATTTGGCTGAGCTTCCTCAATTATGTCGTTCTTCGAATTTTTCCGGATCCTATCCCTAGTTTTTGCTTTCTTTTTTTTTTTTTTAACGTTTATTTATTTTTGAGACAGAGAGAGACAGAGCATGAACGGGGAGGGTCAGAGAGAGAGGGAGACACAGAATCTGAAGCAGGCTCCAGGCTCTGAGCTCTCAGCACAGAGCCCGACACGGGGCTCGAACTCACAGACCGCGAGATCGTGACCTGAGCCGAAGTCGGACGCTTAACCGACTGAGCCACCCAGGTGCCCCTAGTTTTTGCTTTCTTAGATGAGGTGCAAACTTCCTTCTGTGACCCCTCCCCCCACAAGGATTCCTCCCCAGGCTCTGGACCGTCTTAGAAATCTTTTTCAAGATTCTTTATTCTTTTTGGATGACTACGATGTTCTAGCTTCTTTGGTTCATTTTTTTTTTCTGACTCAATTTTCTTTTCCCGAAGTCATCATTTCTTACTTTACATGGGTACAGCTCAGTTTACATTCTAAGCCAATGTCTGGATCCAGTCTCAGCGCTATCATCCCAAATCTTGCCGCCCTCTATCACACTGTTTCTCTCTCTGACCACATTGAATTGCTATCTACTTTTGTTACTACCCTTGCTGGGTATTCCAGTATGTTCTCCTTTCTAGACTGAAAGCCATCTAGATGACACATTTATATCACATCACAGGACATATTCTAAATCCAGTAAATATTCACCCCTCTAATGCTCGGTTTCATAAACTTCCCCTTGATTCTTCCTGCTAATGAAATTCAAATGCCATCCAGGAGGGTGGTTTTCTGAGACTTATAATAATAATTTTATAATACCAAACTATCTCAAGCAGACAATGAAGAAAAATCACTATAATTTCCTAGAAGGGAAAAACAGAGCTTTTCCATTAAGGCCTTATCATAGCATTTCTGAAAATGTCTGATTCTGGGGGGAAAAATGTGTGTTAACATTCTGAAAAGCAATAAAGACACGACAAGCTTTTTGTTCAATTTGGTGGCATCCGAGATGCATGCCACACTTTCGTTAATTTTGTCTGTGATCATATGCCAGTACAATGCTACCATTTTAGATTCTGAGCTTGTTTTTATATGGGTAGGAATGTGTAGGGGCGCCTGAGTGGCTCAGTCAGTTGAGCGTCTGACTTCAGCTCAGGTCATGATCTCACAGCTCATGAGTTCGAGTGTGTAAAGTGCCATGTAGGCATCAAACATTGTTATTACTGAAGCCAATATCATCAGACATGTGTTTCAGGGACCATAGTAGTGAAAGAAATATACTGTAAAGTCAGATCCCGCTTGTTACTTTCGCACTCTAATTATGTTAATTAGTGATCTTATATCTCTGTGCTTGGTTATTTGGGAGAATACAGAGATACATAGGCTTAAGTATCAGATTTATTTAGAGATTAATAACAGAATATTTTTGGTTGGGTTTTGCATTTTCATATCTGTTATCAGCTGTGATCTACTGGCCGGAAAAATAAAACAAAAGAGTAATTAAATTCACTTGCCCATTCTGCCAGGGCTGAGTCTTTCTGTGTTGGGAGGAAAAAGTGGGGAACAGATGATGGAAGGGAAAAAAGCAGACCTAATTTCTTCAAGGGAGAGTTAAATTCAAACACAGCTAAGCAGATTAACTTCTGAATTACTTGTCACTTTTGACCTTTTTATACTGGGTGCTTGTGGTCATTCCAACTGGAAATTCATGTGTGCCCTCATTCCAAGTTAGAGCATACTCCTGTAATTAGTTTGTAATTTATTCCTCTTTTGAGGCACTTTTTGTGTGTGTGCGCCTGCCTTTCCTCCTCACAAGACCTATGTATAAATATTTGGGGGGAAGTATTTATGAAAAAAGAGGAGGATTTATGTATTGAATATAAATAAAGAGGCTAAAGGATTTTAGTGTCATAGAAATCTATTGGAGTTATTTGCTTGTGTTTTCTAGGGGGTCTTAAAGTTTCAGCTTTGTATCCAAAAGATAGAATGAACATCAAAGAAAAATATGAGTGGAAATCCTGAATAGAAGTATGGTGCTCTTAGGAAAACTTCTGTGGTCAATGATACGCAATAAGATAATGTATCATCAGCTATATCTTTCCTAGCAGGAAAGCTTTGGGTGACTGTTTTAAGATTATTTAAAGCACATTTGTTTATAACACAAAATACTAAAGAGGGAGCTTTTCAAATGCATATTGTCCATATCATGCATTCAGAAATCTATGTCCAGGGAGTTCAGCAAGAAAGTGCTTAAATACCACTGACTCCTGGTTCTGGTGGCAGAAAACCTGATCAGAGCACTGCCTGCTGTCTCAAGTCTCAATATAGATTTTACAAGAGTAAGAACAAGCGGGACAGAATAGTGTTCATAATCTCTCACGCTGAAACCCAGGGGCAACTCCTAATACCTGGCATCAGAGAGTTATGATTATTCACCTGCCAGTGATGTCCAGGAATTGTATCATAGTCAGATATTTCAAGGACATATTGGACTGGTGCAATATTTCCATAATGAATTTTAATTGGAAGTCAACCAAATAATTATTAGGCCCTTCCTGCTTATAAGACACTGAGTGGGTGGCTGGGACTGCAAAATTAAATATATAATAATCCACTTCCCCAAAATACCGTATTTTGATTACGGAGTCTATGGAAAATATTTCAAGAAGTTTTCTATGGTTTCCATAAGACAAAAATCAAGGTTGAAAAAAAGAACTGGGAAAACAGGGACATCTAATGTATTCACTGCATTACTGTACAGGACAGTTCTCTTTAAAGAAGGGCTCCCTTCTCCATGCTAGTCCCTGAAGTCTCCTCCTTTGGCTCTCTCTTCTGGTTGTGGTCTTGCCTGCCCCATCCTGCTGTAGTCCTATCTCTGTTAAGCCTTGAATCGTTGACTGGGGTGCCCATCTCCCCTTCAAAAGGGGTGCTTTGGACAGCTCTGTGGTTTTCCACGCTCCACAGGCAGTCACCATTCCAACCCAATCCTATATAGCTAGCCCTAGATTCTTAATGCAGACAAGACCAGTATTCTCAGCCTGCGGCCTCACACAGGACAGTTAATTGGACAACTGGTTTCATCTCACACACCCACAGTGTGCAACAACTGGTTATTAGATACAAGGATGAATGTGATACTCTCCAAATCTTAGGGCATTCCTACTCCAGATTTAATTAACTTCATGTCTTCCTGAGTTTCCTAAATGTCTGCAATGGGTTATTTAAGATTTTGTTTTTGTTTTTGTTAAGAATGTAAAACGACTTCTCACTGCATGAGAAAAGATGATTATCCATTTAAGAGTGGATGCTAAAAAGGTTTTGATAGGAAAGACTCTAGACTCTAAGGGTAGAGTGCCTGATGGCCCCGAAGCCAGACTATTTCTTGCAGAGACCATTGTGCTTCAGACTCTGAATAGAAACGCTGTTGCCTTGACCCTCTGGCTGTATCAGTTCCTAGGTTCCCTTGTGCTATTCGTGTTAGGTGTTCTCTGTGTACTTGACCTCAGGCTAGCACTATCATGTAATTTGCCACATTGGGTCTCAGCTTGGTTCTTGTTTTGAGTGCAGTGTGGAGGGCGAACGTAGTCATGGGTTATGCTTATAACCAGGCATCATCTTCTACGTGAATGAGGCTGCATACAGAAAAATGCAAAGAACTGATATTGGTTTACTTATCTAATGCCATCCCTTTTTTCGTGTCTTTCTATGTTTTAAATATATCAAACATGACAACAATGCACAATGGTTTTCCTAGCAGCCTCACTCAGGATAATCATTTAGCTTTTTCAGTATATCAGCCAGGACAGAAAGTTGCTTCTTTCTTCCCAGAAACTGGATAGTGACAAATAATTCCCTATACACATAAGACTGGATTTTATTCCATTTCCCCCCTATTCTATTTTTGTTTTTCTATTAATTCAAAGCACTTTGAGTAAGATCACACTTTCTTAAATTCTGAGGTTGAAAGTCAACCAATTTCTATGCTTATCTTTTAAAAATATTGCTTGAATCCAACCTTGTCATTTTCCTGTAAAACTTCCAGTCTGTCCTTTAATGCACAAACAAGGTATATTTTAGGGACTTTGGGCTCTGACAGAATTTTATGGTGAATAACATTGGCCAGGTACTGTTGAAATGAATATTTTTCCCATCGGTACATTATGTAATAAGCTACAATCTCAGAGCGAACATCTGTACTATGGAAATAGCATGTGTAGAATTTTGAGATCAAGTTATGTTAAATCTATGTTCTCCAAAGTCATACTCTCTTCTATAACAAATGATATACAAATGTCAACTTCATTATGTACCTCACAACTACACATTTATTATTATTTTGAACCTACGCTAGGATTTCCTTATGACGATGCCATTATTTTAAGCGTATAATATATACAGTATGCTGAGGGTCAAAGAACAACCTGTTTCTTTTGTTTTCTCTTTTTCAGCATTTTGTGGTTATTTCCTTCTTTCTGCCATCTTTGGGTTTGATTTGTTCTTCTTTTTCTACTCTCTTAACATGTAAAATTAGGTTACTGATTTGAGATCTTATTTTTTGATATAGGCTTTTACAGCTATCAATTTCCCTCTCATCACTGCTTTTGCTGCATCACATAAATTTAGCATGTTTTTGTTTTTATTCATCTCAACGAATTTTCTGATTTCCCTTGTGATTTCTTCTTAGACCCATTGGTTGCTTAAAAGTGTATTGCTTGATTTCTACATGTTTGTGAATTTTCCAGATGTCCTTGTGTTATTGTTTGCCAGTTTCATTCCATTGTAGTCAGAGAAGATACCTTGTATAGTTGAAACCTTTACAAATTTATTGGCACTTGTATTGTGGCCTAACATACGGTCCAACATGAGGAATGTTCCATGTATCCTTGCGAAGAATGCATATTATACTGTTGGTGAGTGGAATGTGTTATAGTTGTTTGCTAAGATGGAATATCGACTTTTGACAAAGGCACAGAAGCAATTCAGTGGAGAGGGGAAAATATATAGTGCTGGACAATTGGATATTCATGTGCAAAAACAAACTAGGACTTCTATCGACATCTGGTACCAAATACAAAAATGAACTCAAAATGGACCACACACATAAATGTAAAACCCAAAACTATAAACTTCTACAAAAAAGTAGATGAAAATGTTTGTGACCTTAGGATAGGCAAAGCTTTCTTAGAAATGACACCAAAAGCATGATTTATACAAAGACAAATTGATAAATTGAACTTGATAAAAAACTAAAAGCATTGATTCTTCACAAAAGAAGCCTGGAAGAAAAATAGTGGGAGAAAATATTTGAAAATTATATCTGATAAAGGACTTGTATCCAGAACATCTAAGGAACTCTAAAAATACAACAATAGGTAAACTGAAAAACTCAATGGAAAAATGTGCAAAATATTTGAGTAGATTCTTCATCAAAGAAGATATATAGGTAGCAAATAAGCACATAAAATTATGCTCACTATCAGTAGTCATTGGGAAAATATATGTTTAAACCACATGAAAAACACTACACACCTCTTATAATTGCTAAAATTATTGGTGAGGATACAGTGAGACTGGAACTTTCATACACTATTGAGGCAAATATAAATGGTGCAATCACCTTGGAAAACTATCTGACAATCTTTTAAAAAGTTAAACATGACCTAAATCATATTATGTAGTCATTGCATTTGTAGGTATTTACTCAAGGCATTGAAAGCGTACGTCCTCACAGAGACATATGCATCAATATCCATAGCTTTATTCATAACAGCCCCAAATTGGAAACCACCCATATGTCCGTCAATAGACAATGGATAAATAAATTGTAGTATGTCCATATAATGGAATACTACTCAGCAATAAAAATGAATAAATCATTGATACATACAACATTGGCATATCTCAAAATAATTACACTGAGTGAATGAGGCCAGACAAAATGAATACATGCCATCCGATTTCATTCATGTGAAATTCTAGAAAATGTTAATCTATACTGACGGAAAGAAGATCACTGGTTCATTGGTCTCCTAGGTTTGGCTGTGAAAGAGAAGAAAGAACAATAATAAAAGAGCCCAAGGAAATTTGGGGAGTAATGTATATATTCATTACCTTGATTGTGGTTATGGATATATCTAATTTCCGTGAAAAAATGGTTTATTGTATGTCAATAAAACCTCAACAAAGATGTTTAAAAAATAATAACACAATGGGATCATGTCACTTTCCTGGTTAAAATTCTTCAGAGCCCACAGAGCCTAAGATAGAAGTCAACTCTCTGGCATGGCATACAATGTTTAAGATATGGTCTCCTATAATTCCTCTACCCACAACTTGTGTTCCTACCATTCAACAACTTGAAGTCCCCCAAGAAGCCATATTTTTTTGAAGCTCCCCATTGGGTAAACACTGTTTTTGCCTTGGTGTAAAGCCTCTATCTCTCAAGTGGACATCTACTTATCTTTTTGAGATTCAATTCAAATCACTTCTGTCATGTTTTCTCCCCAGTTCACCAGGGGATTAGGCCCTGCCTCATCTGTGATCTCATAGCAGCCTGTTCAAGCTATGATGATTACACTCTGGATGGGTAGAAATTATTTATCTTTTAATCTCTTTCCCATTACATTGTAAGCTTTTGGGGGACTCTGCTTTATTCTACTATCTCCTCAGGAGGTAGTGGGATTCAATAAATTTTTGTTAAATAAATGTATGATTTCAAGACCAATAACGTAAAGACATAAATTGCTTATATAAGATGCTGGTTCACAAGAACCAACAATTGTTACTGCTCTAAGTACGTCCTGAGAGTAAAAATCATCCCAGGAATCATCCAAATATCTCTCATAGAAAGGAGAAACAGGTTTACATCATACTTTCCATCAATAAATTATTACACAGGCTCTATCATCTAGATTCGTATCTCTCTTTGAGCCCAGTGAGATGATGTTTATACATCTCAAGTATCCTAGTTCTCACATTATTGAAGTTAAAATAAAGTTATTTGATGATAATATTTTCAGTGTTTTTAAGTGGAAAAAAATCTATAAAACTGTTAATAGGAAATAAAACTAACCTAAAAGCATCTCTTTGTAGCAGTAATAGTCTAATTAAATTTTAATTCATTTTGTCATATTTTCTTTAGGTAATCTTAAAACAACACAGTGCTTTAAAAATATTTCCTGCTTCCTGGTTTTTCCACTTTGATTTTGTGTAATGGTTGCTTTTTCTTAATTAAAAAGACTGCTGGAGGATAAAGGAGTGGTAACACAATCAGGCCAAACTTTTTCAAATTTCCTTCTTTATTGCTTTCTACCTTAATGAAAACATTCTCACACTAAGCCATGGCAATGTAAAGAACAACATGCATTGCATTTAGCATTATAGCGTAAATAAAAGAAAACAATTTTATTGCTCTCTAAGGAATCTGAAAGCAAGATAAGTCCATAATTTTAATGTTTGGCGTTGGCACCAAAAGGTCATTTTTACAATTAAATTTGCTATTACCTGCATTGCAATCATTTTCACCTATTGAATCATGCGCACAAATCACCTCTGCAATTGAGTTTGTAAGGCCAGATGACTGGTGACTGCGAACACTCAGAAGGGACAAACTTACAAAACTAGCTTCAGAAAAGAAACTCCTAATCCAATTGATTATGCCTCAGAGAGTCTGTGGGTTCCTTTTCCATTGCCGGGCGATTCTTGTCTGCTCAGCTTTAAGTAACTATGAAATCCAGACTGGTGGAACTATTCCAATCTGTGGACAGTGTGATTAATTCAGAGAGCTTTGGCATGGTAACAAAGTCAAGTGTTTCTCACTGTGAGAAATTCTCAACTTATTTCATGGATAAGATTGAATGGATTTGGAAGTACACTTCTATGGGAATAGCATTAGGGAGCGACACATGGTAAGGGAGGGTCTGGAAAAGTACTATCTTTGCTGGTGGTTTCTCGTAAGAGCTTCACCCAGAGCTTTGAGGTCTTGTGGAAATGTAGTCAACCCATGAAGGACAAAGCCTCGTAGATCATTATGCTTAGGAGAGGTGATCTTTATTAATCAAGCAACAGTGTTGACATAGTTATTCACTATGCAGTGAGCATGCAGGGTGCTGCTGGGCATACAGAGTGGAGGGAGAAAGACACAGTTTCTGGGCTGAGAGAGTGTTTCTCAAGGTGTGATTCTAGGATCATCTACAACGGAGTTGGATGCCTGGGCAACATCCAGGTTATTGAATAAGCAGTTTGGGTGGTTTGGCCCAGAAATACATAGTTTACCCTTTCCCCCAGAAACGTGTGTGTATCCTAAAGTGTGAAAGTCACTACTTTTGAGCTTCCATTCAATGAAATAATAAAACAAATTAACAGGTTACTGCGATATATGGCATAATTTGGTTTATGTAATGGGAAAATTGGCAAGTGCGATTTACATTTTTAAAAGGGAGAAACTATGCCTGGAAAATAGAATCTGAAAATACTTAAGAAAGGAATGTTTGAGATAGACTTCCTGGGAGAACATGTCGTTTTGGAGGAGTCCTGTCCTAGATGAAGGGACACCATGAGTGGAAGCAAAGTGTGTTTATGAAATACTGAATTTTGGTTAGTAATGTTCTCGACTTCCACATGGTAACCCCTGGAGAGCTTTTAAAAATGCTGATGCTCAGGCTTACCCTTCAAAATTCTTGTTTCATTTGTTTCTTGCAGGGCTTTGACGTTCATATTTTAAAATTATTAAATTGTATTATTGTTATTGTTACTTAAAGTATTTTTTAATAAAGGAAAATCAAGAAGATGAGCTGTTTGGCAAGGGGGAAAGGATGGGTTTGGCAGGCAAAAGAATGATGAATTTTTACATTTTTAAAAAATTTTTATTTATTTATTTTGAGAGAGAGAGAGCATGAACAGGGGAGGGGCGGAGAGAGGGAGAACGAGAATCCCAACAAGGCTCTGTGCAGTCAGTGTGGAGCCTAAAGTGGGGCTTGAGCTCATGAACCATGAGATCATGACCTGAGCTGAAATCAAGAGTGGGATGCTCAACTGACTGAGCCACCTAGGCACCCCAGAATGATGAGTTTTAACTGGAAAGGTGATTAGAATATTCAGGTGGCTAGTTCTAGCGGGCTATAGGAAGTATAAGTTGGAGTTCTGGAAAGAAGCTAGATGTTAACATGGAAGGGAATTTTTAAAGCTTTGAGTATGGATGAGGAGAGAGGTACAATTAGGATTTAGGGAGGCAAGAGTAGTAACGCACATGGGATTGCTTAGAACTATAGCAGAAGGACCAAGGCATAAAAACCAAAGTGAAGGGAGGAAAGAGTTTCGGGAGAATTCAAGTGATCATTATTGTGAACAGCCACTGTAGTAATTCTCAGTGGTAGCTTCACATTAGTATCACCTGGTGTGTGGTCCCGTTCGAGACCAACCAACTATACAAGAGTTGAGAAGGATGGTCATAAAGGAAAGTCCTCAGAATTTGGTGATTAGGAGATTGCTGGCGATCTTTGAGAGAACAGTTCCAACCTAATATTTGGGATCGGAGGCCAAATAGAAGAGGAGTTAAAGAATGAGATGTAGTGAAGAAGAAACTCTGGTCAGACCATACTGCCTTAGAAAAACATTTTGAAACTAAACCAAGCCATTTTTTGTACACTTCCTCAAAACCACTTTTAGAGAAAATAGCTATATTTGGAAGACAGCACTGAAACAAATCAGCAAACCAGTCCATGATTCACTAGGTTTCTGTGACCCTAATTATCGCAGGGGGCAGGCCACGGATCCAGCAAGAAAAGATGATACGTCAAACTTGGGGAATACCTCTGGATGAAAATGGTCAATGAAAATGGCTCCAACATGTCCTCCATGGTGATTCCCCACTTTCTTCCTTCTGCATAAAGTCTTTTTTCCTTTTTCTTTTCTCACTCTCTTGCCTTTTTGCTCTCTTACACAGGGAAGCGAAGTGATTGAGTAAGCTGGAGAATCTAAGAGCGAGAAGTAATTTAATTAGAAATATTTCCTACCACTAATTTTGTCCTTGATGGAATCAGATCATTTTTGTTTCAAGGAAATTTTTATTTTGATAGGAAAAAGAGAACGACATTAAAATTTGCCTTCATTTTTTGGCAAGTATTTGCATAATAATATACACTTGAGGGTTGGTGCCCGTGCATATTTCAGTGTACTAGGGTAACATTTATGTTTTTCTTCTTTTGTTTTGTCCTTTGATGCTTAGAGTTAGAACCCAAACAAGTCAGAAAATCATGATTCTTGAATTTAAGTGAGTGTATTATTGGTGTTACCTACGAAAGCCTCATGATTGTTGTTGCTTCTAGTATTTAATGACCATAAACTCGGAATTTACATCAGACTACTTCTTTCTCCTGGTTTGCCCCGATAGTTTTTCTTTTCTTCTTCTCCTTCTCCTCCTCCTCCTTCTTTTTTAACTTTCTGCTTTAACCCACTCAAACACCACATTTGTGTGTCTCTTAATCTCAATGGTTGCTTCTGTTTTGATATTCAGTGATGAGTATTTGAAGTTGGGGGAGTAAGAAGACACATAAAAATACAACTATCTTTTTTTTTTGAGGAACCCTCATGCCATTTTCCATTTTCCATAGTACCTGCACCATTTTAAATCCCCACCAAGAGTGTATAGGGTTCTAATTTCTTCACATACTCTCCAACACTTCTTATTTTTTATAATAGCCATACTAACAGGTGTGAGGTCATATCTCCCTGTGGGTTTGATTTGTATTTTTCTGATGATGATTGAGGTTGAGCATCTTTTCATATACCTCTTGGCCATTTGTATGTCTTCTTTGAAGAAAGGCTTACTCAGTGTTTTTGCCTATTTTTTATTTTTTATTTTATTTTTTTTAACGTTTATTTATTTTTGAGACAGAGAGAGACACAGCATGAACGGGGGAGGGGCAAAGAGAGAGGGAGACACAGAATTGGAAGCAAGCTCCAGGCTCTGAGCCATCAGCCCAGAGCCTGACGGGAGGCTCGAACTCGCGGACTGCGAGATCGTGACCTGAGCCGAAGTCGGACGCTTAACCAACTGAGCCACCCAGGCGCCTGTGCCTATTTTTTAAATCAGGTTACTTGTCAAAAAATTAAAAATAGAACTACCATATGATCTAGAAATCTCACTTTTGGGTATGTATCCAAAACAGTTGAAATCGGGATCTTGGAGAGATATCTGCATTCCCATATTCACTGTAGCATTATTCATAAAAGCTGAGATATGAAAATAATCTAAGTATCCACTGGCAGATGAATGGATAAAGAAGATATGGTATATATTTACAATGGCAAAGCATTCAGTCTTACCAAAGAAGCAAATCTTGCCGTATGTGAGACCATGGATAAACCTGAAGGACATTACACTATGTGAAGCAACCCAGTGACAGAAGGTCAAATACTGCATGAATTCGTTTGAATGAGGTACCTAAAATGGTCAAATGCATAGAAACAGAAAGCAAATGGCTGCCAGGGGCGGGGGGAGGGGGGGTGGGGAGGGTAAAGTACCGTGCTGTTGTTCAACAGGCATAAGGTTTCAGTTACACAAGATAAATAAGTTCTAGAGAGGTAGCGTAAAACACTGTGCCTATAATTAATACTGTATTGTGCACTTAGATGTTTTAAAGTGTTGATCTGGTGTTAAGTGTTCTTACCACCATCACCACCACAGAAACCTCAACAGAATGAGCAAAATATCAACACAATCTTATTCAAAACTTTCATTTGAACTTACAGTTTTATTCTAAACTGATGAAAAACTCGCAGAAACACCAAATACCTCTTTCCAGAACAATCTTTTTAGCCTTTACGGCCACCCAGTAGAGCTAGGGATGAGCATATAATCCAATTTGATTCTCTCTCTCTCTCTCTCTCTCTCTCTCTCTTTTTTTTTTTATCACTTCCCCTTTCCTCACTGTAGGTGAGAAAGCACCTGTCCTCGAAATTATGGGAAACCGGCCAAAGCATGAAGTGGACGCACGGAAGATAAAACAGATAAAATTATCACGGTTCTTCTGGAATGGCTTCAGTCCCATGAACAAACAAGTACCCTTTACTTTTTAGGCCAGCCGGAGTTGAAATTATATCATTTGCAACCAAAACATTCTTCTAGAATAGAACAAAAATCAACAGATTAAGAGTCCTGAGACCAAATACGGTCTGTGTCACATAGTGCACATTCAGGAACTATTAGTTGAATGAATAGACTTTCAAAGTTTCCATTATCTCCCTATGAAAACATGGGCAAATCACATTATTTTAATGTCTCTGATTATAAAATAAAATGTTGATGAACATTGTCTAAGATCACTTCCCACTGGAAGTAGGTATAATTTCTGTGAAGGTAAAAGTAAATACTAGCTATTATTATTAACATCAATTTCATATTTGAGAGGCTATTTCTTTGCAGGTTTCAATTTTCAATGCAAGTTGCATTTTTCTATTCTCTCTTTCTCATTGTTTCACTGAGCGTCAGCATTTTACAGCAAATTATCTCTACTAAAAGTAATAAACATTGTATTTTTCAGGAAAGATATTCTGTATATGCATTTTTATATCCTGAAAAAAGCAACATATGTGTTAGAAAATAACTAAGCAAATTCACATTAAATATTACATCACAATAGAGAGCTCACTGCTTCACTGGGTACTAAAAACTACAGGTCATTGTCTTCTGCAAATGTTTCAAGTATATTGCACTATATACTTGTTCAAACATCTGCTTATCAGTCACATTTGACTTCCAGGTTTGTTGAAACAGTTTAAATATTTTTTCTTGTGTTGTGCTTTACTCCTAGTCTTTTGCTTGTATAACAGAAAATTCATTATACTAAAACGTTAAAAATTAGATGGAGTTGTCTGATTACCTAACCAAGGTTAAAACTGAAAATCCTATGTCTAAGCTTTTGTTTGGAACCTAATAATCACACCTTATTCACTTCCTTAGGGGGACCGGTTAACAATTTATGTAGAGAAAAGAGAAGCATGGGACCTGAATAAGAGGAATTAAGCACAATTCATAAAACTGCAGTCATAGTGGGATTTCCACAAATGTCACAAATTTGTGTTGCACGACGTGGAGAATGTGTGATGGTCTGACAGAGTTTGTAATACAGGCTACCGGGTTTAAGTTGGAAATAGGTTAAACTCCCTAATGTGGTTGAAGAGGCCATTACTTAAATGAGATGGTAAAGCCTACTTCCCAGACTCTCATTGCTTCAAAGATTTCAGTACCCTCCCTGTAAGAATGTGACATCAAATCTTAATATCTGCTCCAATTTTATCTGAACTCTGTCATTGTTTTTTTCCTTCAGAAGGATGACTCTGGTCCAGTTCTTAAATACTGTAATTTGTGGCATTCAAACAAAGACCGGGAGGGAACCCAAGCCAACTCTGAGCTTTTTTCCCTTTGTGTTACAAGCAGGCTTCCAAAATAAGATTATATTCAGAGCCAAAACACTACTAATATTTGCCAGGGAATGAAAGAACCTCCATAAAGAGGCAATTTCCATCACTCTGTGGTCAAATTCAGGAAGATGGAGGTTGATCACACATGCAGGAATATAAAATGGATGTTTAAAATCATCAGCTAGCTCCTGAGACTTAAAATTTTAGTATGAAAATACCTTGATATCTCCCCAAATATTAAGGAGGACAGATTCAACAACTATAAAGAATATAGAATATCACTTTTAAAAGACACAGTGGAGAAGCCATGGCTTTAACTGAAGGCTGTGGCCATGTGATATGTTCTTTTCATTGCTTACTCATGAAAACCCTGTTTTCAATTGTTCTAAATAATATTCTGGTTATAGCATAATGATGCTATAACGCATAATGATGCGTTCCAGTCAGTGACCTTTTTGTTTTATCATCTCATTTTCTGAAGGTAAGGAAAGGGCACTTAGAAAGCATCCTAGTGTCTAGGTTTCTTAAGGTTTTAGTCTTTTTTAAGAGAAAAAACTCAAACTTACAAGGAATCCAATGCAACTTATATAATATCTTCATGAGCGACCCAATTGAGAAACAATATTAAAACACTAACAATATTACAGGTTCTTAAATCTTTTATTTCGCTAGCTAATGCAGATGAGGAGGCATGTGCACAGTTATTTTTAAAGACAGGTTTATTCCAGGGCTCTGAAATAGATGAGAGATCAACTTTGGCATAGTATGTGCTTAAAAGAGATCTCACCAGGACTCCAGTAAGAGCAGACTCCCTGTGCACCAGCCGCACTAACTGAACACAGTCTGAAGAGAGAAGGGGGGAAAATTCATCTACGCTGACAGAAAGAGTAGGGGTGACTTTTTGCTGAGAACAATGACTGGGATAGAGCTTGAGTGAGGCTCATGGATCCCAGTAATGCTGCAGAACCTGATTCGGGTGCAGGTTACCTAAGTGTGGTCCCTTTGTAAAAATTAACTGAAGAGTTCGCTTAAGATTTGTACGCTTCACTGTATATTTCAGTAACCAAGTTTACCGAAACTATGGAAGGACACTCTAAAAGACAACTGACCTGGCACCTGAGTGGTTCAGTCAGTTAAGCATCCGACTCTTGGTTTCAGCTCGGGTCATGATGTCACAGTTCATGAGTTCGAGCCCTGCATTGGGTTCCATGCTGACAAGCGTGGAGCCTGCTTGGATTCTCTCTCTCTCTGTCTCTCTCTGTCTCTCTCTCTCTCTCTCTCTCTGTCTCTCTCCCTGTCCCTCCCCAAGTCATGCTCTACATAAACAAACAACCAAACGAATAAACAAACAAACAAAAGACAATTGATCTCAATTCCTTTAAAAAAAAATCATCGTCAAACCAAACAAAACAAAGCACAATCAGATGTAATGTATAAATCTTGACTGAAGTTTGGATTAGGGGGAAAAGAGCTCTAAAAGTCTATTGGGGATGACTGGAGATATATGAATATGGAATGGTGAATACATTACATCATGAGATTATTGTTAATTTTCGTAAGTGGGATAAAGTATTGTTACATGGTTTTCGGGAAAGGCTCACGGATGTCCTTAGAAATATAGAGTCAGGATGTTTGCAACTTACTTTCAAACTGCAGAGAAACCTGCATGCGTGTGTATGTGTGCCTGTATATAAGGGTGTGAATGTGGCTTTGTGGAGGAGTGTGGGTTTATTATTGTTTCTTGAAGTCTGGTGGACACACAACCGTTGCATCAGTTCTAGGGGTCCACCACAGTGATTCCACAAGTTTGGGCCTTATGCTGTGCTCATCGCAAGGGTAGCTATGGTCTGTGTGAGTGTGTGATTGCGTGAGTGTGATTGCGTGTGTGATTGTGTGAGTGTGATTGAGAGAGTGAGCCAATGACAGAAATGAGATGCAGTTTTCAGCATTGCGAAATCCCAGGTATAGCGTACATTAAAGAATTTTTAAACATTACTGTACTTAAAAATTTTTTTTTTCAAATAAAAACGGGCCTTTAAAAGGAGAGGAGGGGGAAAAAAATGATCTTTTGACCCAAATCTGAAGTCTCGAGATTCCTGCTGAACTGTTCGGAAACCAGAGGAAGCTGCAAGGCTAAGGAAGAATGTGGAAATAATGGACCCCGAGACACGGGATGAGTTATATTCTTACATGCAAAGCTCCTGAACGCTCACCGTCCTAAATTTTATTTTTATATGGCACACATTTAGAAAATTTAGGAGTGTCCTGGAAAGTTGTAACAGCTGGTCTGCCAGCATTGGGCCCCGGAGCCGGGGGTGGTGGATGCCTGAGGAATTCCGAGGCCTGGGAGAGACGTGTATGTTTCCGAGCGAGGCCCCGCACTGCCCAGGAGCCCACAGTGTGAGAAGCAAGCCCCTGGACGGGCCCTGACAGATGTTATGAAAGGCTGGTGTTAAGTGCCTTTTTCAGGATATTAAACCAGCGTCCTAACTGGCAAAAAAATGAATTGTCACTGACATTATGTCGGCCCATTGGAGACCCTCTCTGCTACTTTCCGTGATCTGGGAACCATTATACACAGGAGATCGATATGCCCCTGGGCAGGAATTTAAATAATGATTTCTAATAAAACCTATTTCAGACTGCTCGGGCCAGAGGATAGAGACAAGTCACAAAACATAATGCGTTTAAAGCTGCTCTCCCTCCCTTTCTCTCTTTTTTAAAGACCTGAATAATGGAAGAGAGATCTGGCGATAAGGCACCAAAAAGGCCTTTCGGTCCCGGCCAATCTGCTTAGCTAATGGCTGTAAGCGGACACCCCTAATGAAATAAAAATGTCTCAGTTCAAGTACATAGCTGTACAATTGTTAACAACCCTGAACTCTGGCTGCGATCCTGCTGATGGGTACTGGGTAACCAAGTAACGCGCTGACAATTTCCCATGACTTCCTTCCTTTCTGCCCCTGCCTAGTGAACAGCTAATAAAAGCACCCTGCTCCAGATTAAAGGCCGGTAGCATCATGGGGGATTGAGGCCCGGGAGACGCGGGTGGGGGTCGTGTTTATCTCTTTCCTCGGCTCCTGAGCGTGGACCTGCCCGGGATGCATGTCAAGCGCTCAGGCCTGTGATGGGAAATTGACGGCGCTCGGTTTGGCCGGGGGAGGGGTGGCGGGGAAGGGGTGGGGGGTGGGGGGTGGGCGCTTGTTGCAAAGGTGCAGGGGAGGTAGAACGCGGGGGGTGTGTGCCCCTCCCTGGGCCCTCGGAGCTCCGCGGTGCGGCCGGCAGGCAGGCCGAGGAAAAGCCGCGTCCAAGTGTGCGAGGCCGGGATGGCTGTGGTTAAAATGGTTTCCCCTGGCTCTCCTTCCCAGCTTGCAGTTGTCTGATTTCAATCAGTGGCCGGTGGCAGCTCCCCCCACATGTCCAGCCATCAATCTTCCGCCGCCCCTGGATGAGTGTGTCACAGCACGGGGCATGTTCTAGTTAAAAAATAGCCTTTGCCACAGCTCTCCCTCCTCAGCCACTGATCAGTACGCCTTTGATATTTTTATTAAAAAAGAAAGAAAACACATTGGAAAATATGTTTCATTTCTCACAGCACAGACCAAAGCCCCTGAGGTTGAGGAGGATGGGGGTCTGTTGAGAGGAAACTGGGGAGGGGGGAGGGGGGTGCTGAGTTCTACCTTTGAAATCCCCGAGCTTTGCCAGGTGGGCAAGGCCGTGCCCCAGACAACTGAGTCTCTGAGGTCCCTGCCAGGGTGCTCCCAGGACCAGGCTGTGCCCCCGGGGTTTTCGATGGCAACAAGCCAATATCGCAATCCTCCGACAAGGGCCGCACATTTTAGAGAGAGACACGATTTTGAAAGAATGTGAAAAGAAATCGTGATCTCCGTCCCCCACCCCCACCTTTTCGAGACACCCACTGATGGACCACAGCACCCTGGTGGCCTGATGGTGTCTCCCACCTCACTGCGCGGCTCAGCCGCAGGAAGGAGGAGAGTGTGGGAGGCGGGGAAGTGTCGCTCCTAGGCAGGGCTCTGCTGGCCGGCCTCCAGGAGATGCCTGTCCACTGAGTCACCTCCAGGAGACGACACAGTAAACATTGTGTAGCCAGGTTCCCGGCGCCTACTTTAAAATAGGCTGTTCTGATCTATTTATCATCAGCAGTCCACCTACCTTCCTGGCAGAGTCATTAGAAAACCCTCTGGGATTGAGTGTACCTGATCCCCACCTCTCCACCCCTCCAGCCTTTTGTTCCTTTGTAAGGCTAAGGAGTGTCCGGCCTGGGTGAGGTTTATTTCAGTTAGGTTTTTAAATGAGGTCAGTCGTCCACTGCTGGGAAGGACTCTCACATTATCAAGCCCTTTACCCGGCAACACAAGAATGGAATTTAAAGTAAGAGGGCCTCTAGGTATCCCACCCTCTCAAGCCTCATATTCTTTGGGGGGTTGATTAGAAAATCATCTATCTTCAGAAGGGTCTATAGGGCTTCTAGTAGAGTAGGAACGTCGAGGGGAGGGGGAGGAGGGTTTCTAGATGGTCTGACATGGTAACTTCAGCTGAAGGAATCTGTAGGTCTGGGAGCAATTCTATTTTTGGAAAATCTTAGAATTAGAAATGACAACAAAATACCCTGGGACTTGAGGAGGTGTCCATAAATGGTTTTCGATATCTGGTACTGAGTACACTTGGAATAAGGGTTCAAGGATATGGTGAGCTTTCAGCCCTGTGCAAGACTACAGACAATATTTATGGACGGTAGTATCCCCATCCTAAAGAACTGACTCATGTTAAGAAGAAGAAGATGATTCGTAAGTGTTCCAAAAGGACATGAAGGAAAACAATCTCTTTATGAAGTAACACTTAAAGAGTTTCTCCATCTGGTTAAGCATTTCATTATGGATTGACTGAATTCAATGACTCACCCCACTTGCTGGCTTCTCATGGCCCATAAAATTTTACTGGTCTCGAAATTTTTATTCTCGAATGAATAAAATTGCTGTTTGTGTTGGTACAGATGATTATGATGTTTACAGTTTAGGACATAAAGACTAGAACAGAATAAAAAAGCCATCCATTCACTCAACCAATACTTTTGGACAGTCTACTGTGTGTTAAGCACTGTTCTTGGAGGTAGGCATACAGCAGGAAAGAAGAGAATATCCTTGGTAGCATTTACAAGCTAGAGGAGGAGACATACGATAAATAATTAAATGAAAAAAATAAAAGATATAATATCAGATACTGATAAATGCTACCAATAATAATGCAGGTGGTTAGAGGTGGCCTTCCTGAAAAGACTTATTGACTAGAGAACTGAATGTTGAAAAGGAGAGACCCAGAGAAGAATGTTCCACACAGAGAAGCCAGCCTGCCTGTGTGAGAAAAAGAAAGCAAGTTCGTAGCAAGGTGACCATCTGCCCCGGTTTGCCTGGAATGGAGGGTGTTCTCAGAACACATGACTTTCAGTGCTAAGATAAACTGGGAATTGTTGGTCACCCTATGCATTCCCAGATACGCCAAATGAGAAGCTGTGACAGAGGATGAATTTGGAGAGTTAAGCAGGGGTGGGGGCTCCTGGAAGCATGGTCTGGAGTGATCTCATTCTGAGATTGATGAGAAGCTTTGTAGGGTATCTGTGGGTCCCAGGCTCTTATTCTAGAAGATTCCTATTCCATAATGGCGTTGACACTTGAATGATTTAGTACGTAGAATTGGATATATATGGAATGAGATTAGCAGCGTACTTAAGGGTTCTTTCCATCCTGCAGAATTTTGGAAAAGTGAAAAATATAAGAGGCTCAGAGTTGGAATGATCTGTTTTTGTCATTTGCTGAAGTTGCTACAAAAGCTCCAGTGACAGAATGGGAAGAACAGGCAGTGGGTGGCCTTGGTATGAAGACTTTAATAGTGTAGGCCTTCATTTCTCAGTGGGATTGAGGGAGGGAGGATTCATTTTGGGAGGATTAAATTTATTTGTGGGAAAGGGGAGATTTGATTCATGGTATAGGGGCTTTATCTGTGAGAGTTTGAGAATGAGAGGGATTGCATTCTTAAATTTGGTAAGGTGGCAGGAAACATCAGACATTTGATGTTGCCGTTGTGTTACTGGGGCTGTGTGATAATCTGGGGCTCGTTGTTTAACCCTTTGTGGTGAACTGGGGTGGAATTAGAGCAGAGCATAGATCAAGGTGAAGAGAGAATGGAAGGTAACAACAAGAGATAATATTGCCTTGAAGGAATATTCATATCATGTACTGAGCCCTATCAGAAGCTTCTGGAGGTAACATTAAACAGGCATTTATAAAGGGTTTAGGGACTAAATTGGGATTCCATTGATTCTCTGTGGCTACATAGTGGCCAAAGACTAGGGACACAGCCCCACAATGATGCTGGCGGGACATCTCTGACATCTCTCTGCTAAATTGGTCTCTCAAGGGAGACAGCCCATCTCTAGTTGGCTGCTAGATTGCTAATCCACACCCCCATCATCTTTCATTTTTTAAATTTTTTTAATTTATTAAAAAAAATTTTTTTTCAACGTTTTTATTTATTTTTGGGACAGAGAGAGACAGAGCATGAACGGGGGAGGGGCAGAGAGAGAGGGAGACACAGAATCGGAAACAGGCTCCAGGCTCTGAGCCATCAGCCCAGAGCCTGAAGCCGGGCTCGAACTCACGGACCGCGAGATCGTGACCTGGCTGAAGTCGGACGCTTAACTGACTGCGCCACCCAGGCGCCCCTAATTTATTTTTTTAATATGAAATTTATTGATAAATTGGTTTCCATACAACACCCAGTGTCATCCCCACGGGTGCCCTTCTCAATGCCCATCCCCCACCCTCCCCTCCCTCCCACCCCCCCTTCCACCCTCAGTTTATTCTCAGTTTTTAAGAGTCTCTATGGTTTGCCTCCCTCCCTGACTTATTTTTTTCCCTTCCCTTCCCCCATGGTCTTCTGTTAAGTTTCTCAGGATCCATATAAGAGTGAAAACCTATGGTATCTGTCTTTCTCTGTATGACTTATTTCACTTAGCATCACAGTCTCCAGTTCCATCCACGTGGCTACAAAAGGCCAGATTTCATTCTTTCTCATTGCCACGTAGTATTCCATTGTGTATATAGACCACAATTTCTGTATCCATTCATCAGTTGCCCCATCATCTTTTAAATGAATGTAAGACTCCCTCCTTATTGGTCTCCCAAATCTCATTCTTCCCTCCCAGACTCTATACTCAGCAGAACAGCGATCTTTTAAAAGCAAGTTCCCATCACACCCTGCTTAAAAGTCTGCTAACAGCTTCCTGTTATAACAAGGAGAAAATTCAAGCTCTTCTGCATGCTCTATGGGCCCTGCATATGGCCCCTGCCTTCCTCTCCCTGCTCATCTTCTAGCATTCTGTCTTCCCTCGGGCCACTCCAGCCACACTGGACTTCCTGTTCCTCCAGCAACACTCCAGCTTGTGACTATAGCAAGGCCTTTATACTCAGTGGTCCCACTGCCTGGAATAGTCTTCTCCCCATGTTTGCTGGAGTTCCTCCTTCATATTATTTAGGTATCTACTTAAATGTCACTTCCTTAGAGACTCCCTTTCTGTCTCCACTATCTAAACTCGCCACCACCCTGTCACTTTCTATCACCTCAGCCTGCTTTATTTTCTTCATAGCATTGAGTAGCCATCTGTTTCATTTATTCAACTAGATTGATAAGAAATCCAGGATGTTGTTTTTTTATGAGTCCGTGGCGCTCAGAGCTGCTGTCTTTGTCCAAGAAGTTCTCTCCTAGTTACCTTTGTTCCCTTTCCTCTGGAGCCGATGGTTGTACTTTGGATTTACCTCTTTACACATGGCAGTGCTAAAGTTTGAGTCTTGGGTTTGGTCTTTAGAGTTGAAGTAGACAAAACTCACATATGAGATGCTTTTTTTTTTTTTTTTGCGCTACCTGTACTAAAGAGAAAAAGACCCTGTGCATTAACCCACTGAAGTTGTGCATTAGACTATTAGGCTAGCGAATAAGAAGAAGCCTTAACTCTTGCTTTGGTCAATCATTATCTTGTCCACTATCTCTCCCAGTGACCTCCCACGGAGAGGTTATTGTCTGGCAGATGATTCAGACATTCCGAGGTTCTCTGCCCAAAACAATATTACTATGATCTCTTTAGAATACTCCATTGTATCATTTGCAACATTTAAGCTTGCCAGAAGTGCCGGGAATACTATTAACAACATCAAAAGATTTTTTTTTTTCTTAACCGAAGCAAAGGCAAATCTCTAATTATCTTAAAATATATTTAAGGCAGTATATCTCATTTTCATCTTGCTTGTACCTAATCTTTTCAGTGTGGAAATGACCAGTGACATACTAATGATTAAAACATAAATGAACGTCTCCACACAGAAGAGTGTGAAAAGTTAAAGACAAGTTTTTTTGTTTTCATGTTAGAAGTTTACATTAAATAAACTAAGATAAGCTTCAAGTATGCTTAATTTCTGTGTTAAAACTCTCTTTTCCTAAATGTTATTGATCGGGCTAGATATGTGATCAGTTTAATAGGAAATACTTTGCATGTAGCTTTAAAATGTTTTCCAGTTTTTGTGTTTATTTACCAGGGAAGCTGTTTTTGTACTGGGTTTAAACCAAATCGTTGAGTGCATATGAATTTGACCTGTCTGGGAACTTACTGCATGGCTTGGTTTCTAAAACTCTGTTTCTCAGTTTGATTTGATGGGTTTTGAACCATTTATTATTGGAATTCACCTTCAATTAAGTGTGTGAAAGATAATGCTTTAATCTTTTGTATCTTCTGTGTTCAAGTCTGCTCCCTCTGAGCCTGTCTCTGTGTTAATACATTGAAGATCATTGCCGAGAGGGCGGCGGGGGTGGGGGGGGGGGAGGTTGGAGTGGATACAGAGAGAATGGGAGAGGGGGAGAAAGATAGAGAGAGGTTTAGAGAGAAGGTTAGAAAGAAGAGAGGGGGGTAGAGAGAGAGGGAGGGAGAGACAGAGAGAGAGAGATTTTTTCCTTATTCTCTTTTCTGTTTCTTCTTGTTAATGCTTTCTTGTTCCCTGATCGCTTGTCTTATTTTTAGAGGTCAACGTTCTTTTCCTTTCTCAAGTTTTGCTTAATTTCTTCTCCTCAAAACCCTTTAAATCTTTTTAAATTCTTTAAAATATTTATATCTGAGAGAGAGAGAGACAGTACAAGCAGGGGAGGGGCAGAGAGAGAAGGAAACAGAATCTGAAGCAGTCTTCAGGCTCTAAACTGTTAGCACAGAGACCAATGCAGGGATCAAACTCAGGAACCATGAGATCATGACCTGAGCCAAAGTCAGACACTTAATCGACGGAACCACCCAGATGCCGCTCCTCAAAACCCTTTAATAGGTAAGAGAATCAAATGCCAAATGGTAGAAAGTAGAATGTAGTGGTTAAAAGGCTGCATTCTGAAGCCAGACTCCCTGGATTTGAATTCCCAATCAACTACTTACTAGCTATGTGAAGATGGGCAATTTGTTTTAGCTCTCAGTTACTTCCTCTGTAAAATGGGAAGATCACCCCTCATCTCGTATTATTTAACGACGGTTCTTTAATTCAATGCATTAGTAGATGTAAAGTGCTAATAACAGTGCCTGGAGGTGAGTAAGCACCCGATAAACATTTGCTCTCATTATAATTTCCCTTCCAAATCCTGAGTCATGCATATCATTATCCAAAAGTGTTACATAAGACAAACCTTGGGTCACACTAGTGCTCCTGTGCGTGGCCTATGCTCCCTTGCCCCAACATGTTTGCCGGTTCAAATCAGGTTAAATTCAACACTGTGGACAGCTGAGAAGGAGAAATTAATCATAATAAGAGTATTCACAGTGTGTCTGGAGGAAAGGGCAGGCCATGTACGCCCATTAGTCTTGAAGATGAGGAAGGGAGGTGGCTACAGAAAGGTGGCCGGGAGCCTGGGGCTCCTTTTCGTGCTGTCTTGTGAGACCACCCTTTCCCCACAGTGACTCTCCTGGGACATAGCTCTGGCCCAGCAGCCCAGACTAACCAGGCTGTAGGACTCAGGACAGTCACTTGACTTTGAGGAACACTTGGGAAAGCTTAGCGTCCCAGGATTTAGCAAATGTAAATTTGTAATTATTAATTTTTACTTATATTTGTGAAAAAACAGAATTTCTTCATTAATAACAGATAATTAATCTGTTTCCATGATCATTTATGTCGGCATGCCTATTCCTAAAGAATAAAACATTTACATTGGTTATACATGTATACTATATTATTCAAAAAGTTTAAATGATAATTTCTTTAAGGTTTATTGGCTGATACAGTAGGGGAGTTTAGGCATATAGTCAGCACTAAGCAACTTTTACATTATAGATATTAATCAAATTCTATTTCATTTCAGGCACACGTTTTTAAAAAATATGTACAAATCATGCAAAAGCCAGTGTGCCTATCAGGGAGTCACTTTTCAATAAAAAGGCAATTTTTTACTAGTTGGGTACCTTACGATGGCAGTAGAAGTAATGTTAATCTAAGACCTATCTGATTTTGAAGTACAAGTTTGTTTGCATTGGCCGTAGAAAAGTCTTTGCTTAATGACCAAAAGCCAGATGTATAAATTGTAAATCTTTCTTTTCAATAAGGAACACTGCTCCTATACAAGCCTCTTTTCATTCTCAAATCCTGAAAACCAGGACTTTTCACCAAATAGTCATTAGACCTCCAGCATCCACAATTGCTCAGGCCTTTTGTGGCACAGAGAGTTGCAAATATTTTCATCTGGCTCTAACATCAAGGAAAATAACTGTCGGTCTGGCCTCATGAATCTACCAAAGGCAAGTTTACCTCCTGGGAAATCAAGGCTGTATAACGTTCTTCTTTCTGGAAGTCATGGTATCATCTAGCTATATTTCAGTTAATAGCGAATCATTGAACAGACATCTTGAAAATCAGAGCTACATTGGAGGGAACGCATTAAAAAAATTAAAATTAGTGGGAAGATTATCTGGTATTCTCACACACAAAAAAATCTCATAAATGTCTGCAGTCTTAACAGAGCAAATGCCTTTTTTAAATAAATAGCAATATTTAATGTGTAGAAATAAAAGAATGGTTTTTATTTATGCAATAAGAGAAAATAAATTTTAAAATAAAGTTTTCCCCTAAGGAAATATAACTTAATCAAACATTAAAATCTTTTAGGTATCACATTCATGGGTCAGAATTATGGAAAAGTGTTTTGAACTTGAGGAAAAAAAATTCTCTAAGTGAATAATAAATCTGGAAAACTTAAAAATCCTAGAATCAGTCATGACTGCTTGGTTTGCCAGGGAAAAAATTTCTATTCAAATTGTCTCAAACAACAGAAAGAATTTATTGGGTCATAAAACAATAACAGAAACTGATTTCAGGCATAGTTGGATCCAGGCACTTAGATGATGTTATCAGAAATTGTCCTTTCTCTCTCTCTTTCTTCACTCTCAGGCAAGTCTTTCCCTATGTGAAAGAAAGGATTACCACAAGCAATCCTACTTAGGCTTATGGGATTCGGGTAGCTTGAAATCTGGAAAGAAGAAAGATCATTTCCCCACTCTCTTAAATAATCTCCCCAAAGAGCTCTGATAAATACTGCATGGGTCATGTGCCTAAACTGGGCTAAATATTATACCTACAGGGGTAAAATCATGTGCCTATCCTCATATCCAGGAAGTATTGTAATGAAATTGATGGCCCCATCATAATCACAGTATGAGGGAAAGGAAGCAGGACAGAAAAAATAAAAAATAAATAAAACCAGATGTTTGCCCTGATACAGTAAATATATAGTTACTCTGTTGAAGTGATGTAACTTCACTAGAGGTTACTTGTCAGAATTGCTCAAGGAGAATTTATTGACTTCTGGTATGGATGTGGCCATTTACATTCAGGATTCTCCTCTTTTCTTAGGTACTGTCAGGAAGAAAACAGTCAAAATTTAAAAACAAAACCACAAATTCCATTTTCAACAACACTTGAAGTCATAAAATGTCTAAAGTTTCCACAGACGATAGAGTTTATGCAGAAGCTATACGGAAAGGAGTGGAGAACACTAGAGAATAAGAACACGACACTGGCAGTGTTCTGAATATGTAACCAGAATGTACTTCCTGGAGGAGAGAACTATACCTGAAGGCCAAAATTGTTTGCCTATATCTTCAAAGGGTGATGCAGAAATGTAAGTGAACTAGTTGAAGGAAGAGGTCACTATTCTTCACTCCTAACCAAATAGAATGATTGAAATCAGAAAAAGAGTAGAGAAGGATTTACAAAAAAAAAAAAAAAAAAGAATTATCCAAAAACCATATTTGCTTCATGCAGCCTAGGTGTGTGATAGCTGAAGATAAGGCAGGGTCTATGTTACCAAGAAAACAAAAACAAAACACAAAACAGTTACTCTAGAGCTCTACCTTCTTCCATCCCACTTACAGCAAACTCTTCTTATAACAGGCCCACAAACACTCAAGTCATAATAATAAACCATAAAAAGGAATTAGTACACATCTATGCAAGGAAGTCATAAGCATAAAGGAGAAAACAAACAACAAAATTTACCAACAAAGCCACTTACCAAGTTTAAAAGAATGTTGCCGTGGAAGAGTCTAACTTTTAAACAAACATTTTATTATTTTACTGAAGCATTTTAAGTAAGTGTAGCAATGGCCTCTGTGAATGAACACCACAAAACAGAATAGCAAGAACTTAAGGAAGAGATAGAGACACAACAATAGTAGGTAAGCCAGCATAACTCAGTAAGGACATCAGGCAAATTAAAGCATCAAAAAGTGAAGAAGGAATTAGAAGGAGCTCAAAAGTGAATAAATACTGGGAAAAAGCAGTAATGGACACAGATGAAAGAAATGACAAAAATAAACAGAATATAGTTGGAACAGGTAGTTAAAAAGGATTAGAGAAAAAATGTTGGTAATAGGGGAAAGAGATACAATGTATGCATAATTGGAGACAATGAAAGCGGGAAAATGGAATATGTAAAATATTTAACGATACAATTCAAGAAAACATTCCTAAAATAAAAAGCATTTGAGTCTAAATATAAAAAGCAGGTTATGTATTACAGATGTTCAACACCTGCACATTTTTGGTAAATTTACTAGATTAAAAAAAAAATGAATCCTTTGGGTAGCCGGGAAAAGATCTCACTTATATGAGACAGAAAATCAGTCATCTCTTATATATCTTCACAGCAAAATTTAATGTCAAACACCAAATGATAATCCATAAGACTTTTAATGTTTATTTATTTTTGAGAGAGAAAAAGAGACAGACAGACCATGAGTGGAGGATGGGCAGAGAGAGGGAGACAGAATCTGAAGCACACTCCAGACTCTGAGCTGTCAGCACATATCCTGACGTGGGGCTCAAACTCATGAACCTTGAGATCATGACTGGAGCCAAAGTCCGATGCTGAACCAACTGAGACACCCAGGGACCCCTATTTATTTATTTTTGAGAGAGAAACACAGAGAGAATTTGAGCAGGGCAGAGACAGAGAGAGAGGGAGACAGAGAATCCCAAGCAGGCTTTGCACTATCAGCACAGAGCCTGACTTGTGGCTCAGTCTTGCAAACCATGAGATCATGACCTGAGTCAAAACCAAGAGTTGGATGCTTAGCCAACTGAGCCACCCAGGTGGCCCACAATCATCCTTAATAGGGAAAAACTTAGAACTTTCCCCCCAGGTCAGGAATAAGACAAGGATGTCCATTCTCATCACTTTTATTCAACAGTGCTGGAAGTCCTAGCCACAGCAATCAGACAACAAAAAGAAATAAAAGACATCCAGATTGGTAAGGAAGAAGTAAAACTTTTACTATTTACAGATGACATGATACTCTATATAGAAAACCCAGAAGACTGCACAAAAACCTGCTAAAACTGATAAGTGAATTCAGTAAAGTTGCAGAATACAAAACCAATCTACATAAATCAGTTGCATTTTTATACACCAATAATGAAGCAGCAGAAAGAGAAATTAAGAACACAATCTCACCTGCAATTGCACCAACAATAATAAGATAGTTAGGAATAAACTTAACCAAACAGGTGAAAGACCTGTATTCTGAAACTATAAAACACTGATAAAGAAAATTATAGATGACACAAAGAAATGGAAAAAATATTCCATGCTCATGGATTGGAAGAACAAATATTGTTAAAATGTTTCTAGTACCCAATGCAATCTACTCATTTAATGCAATTCTTATCGAAATACCAACAACATTTTTTACAGAGCTACAACAAATAATCCTAAAGTTTGTATGGAACCAAAAAAGACCCCAAACAGCCAAAACAACCTTGAAAAAGCAAAGCAAAGCTGGAGGCATCACAATTTCATACTTCAAGTTATATTACAAAGCTGCACTAACCAAAACAGTAAGATACTGGCACAAAAATAGACACATAGATCAATGGAACAGAATAGAAAGTTCATAAATAAGCCTACAACTATACGGTCAATTAATCTTCAACAAAGCAGGAAAGAATATGCAATGGAAAAGGACAGTCTTCAACAAATGGTGTTGGTATAACCGGACAGCAACATGCAAAAGACTAAAACTGGACCACTTTCTTACACAATACACAAAAATAAACTCAAAAATAGGTTAAAGTCCTAAATGTGAGACCTGAAACAATAAAAATCCTAAAAGAGAACACAGGCAGCAACTTCTCCGCTGTCAACATAATAAATTTTTTCTAGATAGGGTTCCTGAGGCAAGAGAAACAAAAGCAAAAATAAACTATTGGACTGCATCAAAATAAAACATTTCTGCACAACAAAGGAAACAATCAACAAAAGTGAAAGGCAACCTAAGGAATGGGAGGAGATATTTACAAATGATATATTCAATGTATATTGTATTGAATTTAGTATTTAGTATCCAAAATATATAAAACTCAACACCCAAAACACAAATAATCCAATTAAAAATGGGCAGAAGTCATGAACAGACATTTCTGCAAAGAAGACATCCAGATGGCCAATGGGCAGATGAAAAGATACTCACCGTCACTTGTTATCAGGGAAATGCGAATCAAAACTACAATGCTATACCATCTCAGACCTATCAGAATGGCTAAAATCAACAACACAAGAAACAACAGGTGTCGGTGAGGATACAGAGAAAAAGGAACCCTCGTATACTGTCGATGGAAATGTAAACTGGTGCAGCCACTGTGGAAAACAGTACAGAGGTTCCTCAAAAAGTTAAAAATAGGGACACTGGACTGGCTCAGTTGGAAGAGCATGTGACTCTTGATCTCAGGATTGCAGGTTTGAGCCCCATGTGGGGTGTAGAGATAATTTAAATAAAACTTTTTTTAAAAGTTAAATATAGAACTACCCTAAGATCCAGCAATTGCATTACTGGGTATTTACCCAAAGAATACAAAAACACTAATCTAAAGGGATACATGCACCCCTATGTTTATAACAGCATTATTTATAATAGCCAAGAAATGGAAGCCCAAGTGTCCATTGATACATGAATGGATAAAGAAGATATACACAATAGAATATTATTCAGCCATAAAAGTAATGAAATCTTGCCATATGCAAATACAAGGATGGAGCTAGAGAATATAATGCTAAGCAAAATAAGTCAGTTAGAGAAAGACAAGTATCATACGATTTCACTCATGTGGAATTAAAAAAAAAAAAACAACAAATGAGCAAAGGGAAAAAAAGAGAGAAAGAAAGACAAAGCAAGAAACAGACTCTTAACTATAGAGAACAAATTGATGGTTACCAGAGGGGAAATGGGTGAGTGGGTGGGTTAAATAGGTGATGGGAGTTAAGGAGGGCACGTGTCTTGATGAGCACTGGGTGATTTATGGAAGTGTCGAATCACTATGCTGTGCACCTGAAACTAATACAACGCTCTCTGTGAACTATACTGGAATTAAAATAAAAACTTAAAAAAAAGAAATAGAAGTCAAATGATAAGTGTCAAGTACTGATCGTGAAAATAAAAGATACATTTTCAAGTATTTGAAATGTATTTTCCATAAACCTTTCAATTTTCAAAATAAAAACCTTCAATTTTCATAAACCTTTCATATATATATCAATCATACTGGGCACGAATGGAAACCTCAGTATATTCCAAAGAGTAAAATTAATACAGGAATCATCCTCTGATCACAATACAGTGAAACTAGAAATTAACAAAAACAACAACAAAAGCCCCCATTTCCCACAAATTTGAAGTCCTAAGTACAACTCACTAAAAAAGAATTTTAATCTCACATTATAAAATGTCTCACAAATGATGATAATTAAAACACTTCATATTAGAATTTATGAGATATAGCTAATACAACGTTCAGAGAAAATATTATAGTCTCAAATATTTTATCAATAAGTAGGAAAGATTTAAAAATGGAATTGGCATATATATTAAAAATATAAGAAAAGGAATAAAAAACTGAATATTAGTAAGGATTAATAGAGATGACATTAATCCGTAAATAAATAAACCAGGGGCACCTGGGTGGTTCAGTTGGTTGAGCATCCAAGTCTTGATATTGGCTCAGGTCATAATCCCAGGGTCGTGGGATTGAGCCCTGGGTCAGGCTCTACCCTGAGTGTGGAGTCTGCTTGGGATTCTCTCTCTCATCCAGCTACCTCGTTCTCTCTCTCTCTCTCTCTCAAATTAAAAAAATGAACAAAATAAATAAAGAAGAAAATAAATAAACCAATGAAGAAATAATTGTAAGCAATAAATAAGTCTGAAAGCTGTTTTTATTGAAAAAGTTGGATTAAAACTTTCACTGTCCTAATTTTTTAAAAATTCAGAAGTGAAAAAAATTAAGAGAATTATGACAGTATTTTGCCCAATTCCATACCAATAAATGAAAAATATCTAGATGAAAAGGGCATTTTTATTGGAAAATGTAATTTACCAAAACTGACTCCAGAAGAAATAGAAAAATCTAATTGCAAAGAGGAAACAAAGAAAACTGTCACTTTTTTCCAAAATGCACCAAGTGAAAATAGGCTAATGGAGGATTTACATCAAACTTGTGGAAGATAATGTTATTTAATCAGTTTCAAAATATAGATAAAAAAGGAAAGTTTCCAAATATTTTCCACAAAATATAAGGTATCTTGTGGACTGAAGCCTGATGAAAATCATCCCTGTATTTGTTTCTGTGTTGCATCATACATTATCACAAATTTAGCAGCCTAAAACAACACATGTTTATGATCTCATATTTTGTATGGGTCAGGAGTCCAGGCACAACTACTCGGTCTTCTGCCATCAACATATTAGTTGGGCTGCGTTCTCATCTGGATGCCTGAAAAAAGAAAAATCTATTTCCAAGCTCACTTAAATTGTTACCAGAATTCATTTCTCTGTGGCTGTAGAATTCATGGAAGTTTGCTTTTTCAAAGCCAACAATGGAGTGAGAGACTCCAGAAAAAGTTTGCCAGGAAGATAAAGATTTATATAATGTAATGTAAATATGGGAGTTCTATCCCATCACCTTTGCCGTATTGTATTGGTTAGAAGCGAGTCATGGAAGGATCCAACCCATATTCAAGGGAAGGCAATTAAACAAGGGCATAAACACCACAAGCGCACTTTAAAAGTTTGTCCACTGTATTCAGATTCTGGGTCTCCCTCTCTCTCTGCCCCTCCCCCACTTGCACTCTGTCTCTCTCTGTCTCAAAAATAAATAAACATTAAAAAAAATTAAAAAAAAAAAAGAAAGAAAAATGGGGCACCTGGGTGGCTCAGTTGGTTGAGCGTCCGACTTCAGCTCAGGTCATGATCTCACAGTCCGTGGGTTCGAGCCCCGCGTCAGGCTCTGTGCTGACCACTCAGAGCCTGGAGCCTGTTTCAGATTCTGTGTCTCCCTCTCTCTCTGCCCCTCCCCCACTTGCACTCTGTCTCTCTCTGTCTCAAAAATAAATAAACATTTAAAAAAAAATTTAAATAAAAAAAAAAGTTTGTCCACTGTAACCCCTAACAAAACTATATGGACCTCTCATGTATAAATGTCAATATAAAATGTTTACATAAAATATTGGCAAGAAGAATATAGCTTCACCTGAAAAGAACACAGTATTCCAATCTAGTGTAGATAACTCTAGAAACACAAGGATAGTTCAATATTATAAATGTATTATTACGATCCATTTTATTCATAAACCTAAAATTAAAAAAAAACCTACAGTTACTTCCATAGATGCTGAAAAAGCATTTAACACAATTCAACAGCCATTCTCATTTTTAAAAACAATTAAGTACTAAACACTTAATTAAGTTGCTCTTTAACCTAATAAAATATGTTTAATAGCCAGCTAGATTATTCTAAGTTAGTAACAAGAAAGATATCCAGTATCATTGGCATTATTTAAGATTGTATTGGAGGTACCAGCCAAATGCACTTAAAATAGAGAAAGAGGGGCACCTAGGTGGCTCAGTCAGTTAAGCGACTTTGGCTCAGGTCATGAGCTCGTGGTTCACGAGTTTAAGCCCTGCATTGGACTCTGTGCTGGCAACTCAGAGCCTGGGGCTTGCTTCAGATTTTGTGTCTCCCTCTCTCTATGCCCCTCCCCTGCTCACGCTCTCTCTCTCTCTCTCTCTCTCACAAATAAGTGAACATTAAAGCATTTTTAAATAGAGGAAGAAAATATAGAGACACAAAAAATTGGAAAGAAAGGAGTAACATTATTTCCTTTCGTAAATGGCGTAAATATGTACCTGGAAGCAACACCTAAGAGAGTTGATAAAACTCTATTACAAACAGCAATGGAATCCAGTTAGTTAAACCAGTAGAAAATAAATATAAACTAAGACCAAGCTCAATTCCTACATAAATAAGATGAAAAGAGCCCCTTTCTCTTGTGATGAGAGACTCAAGCTACCTCTCAAGGCACGGGCCTCTCAATCTTACTCAATGATGTTGAAGACTTCAGCGTGATTCCCCACACTTGATGGTAGTTGCCATAATGCTGCATGTGCAAAGCCACACTGTTTATGACACCATATCTCTGTTCTCTCAACAAGGCCTGCAATTCAATTCCCTCAGGAAGACATCTCTGATTATACTCAGCACATTCTCTGCATGCCATTACTCTGCATGCCCTTAGCACTTAGGGTAACAGTTTGTCTTGTCCTAATTTGTGTTTCCTTATATGTTGCTTGCTAAGTAAGTGTTAAGTGGTGCATGTTTTATTTACCCAAATAAAGATTTTGAAAATCTTGTCTTTTCTATACCCCTACCTATAGTGCCTGGCTGGAATAGTCCGGGCCCAAGTATGCAATAAATGTTTCTTTTAATTTTTTGATCAATTTGTGATATAGGGAACATAATTTCATAGTTAGGACATTAAAAGAGATATAATGGCATACATTGAAAAGTCTTTCTCCTATCTTATTCCCCATCTTCTCCATTCCCATCACCCACAGATGACCCCTGTTGTTATTTTCTTGTTTATCCTTCCAGAAAAAAAAATGTATTCGTGTGTGAGCCAAGACAGTTATAGCTTCTCTTTTTTCTTACCCCTTTTATATAAAGAGTAATGTGTCCATTTCTGCAAATCTTAACAGTATATTTCAAATAGCTTCCCATTAATACACAGAGACCTCCTCTAATTTTTAAATTGTACATTTTATTATAAGTACATACTACCATTTATTTAACCAGGACACTATTAATTGATATTAATTTGATTCCAATCTTTTGCTATTATAAATAGTACTTTTCCATTGGCCTATTAGATAGAAATAGATAGATTTTCAGTAAAATTATAGATACATATGTAGATTCATTTGCATTGAAACTATTATATGTTGATGGCCGAGAACACCCCTCGCCCTCTAAGATGACTTTTCATTTTTATGTTCTAATTCATGACGTATTCCTGGAAACAGCCATATTCCCCGCCCCTTCTTTCACTGCGATTATAATAGGAAGCCAATCATTTCCAACAAGGACAAGCATCACTCAAGGGAAGGGCTAGCCTTACTGCCTTATTACAGGATTGTGAAAATAGAGAGGGTGGCTAATTTCATCTCTTTTTATAAAGATTTGTTTAGTAAGAATATTTCTGGACATATAGGCAGATGATCCATGTGTGCTATGGCAATCAAAATAACTACACTTGTGAACCATGTATTACCACGTTAAGAACTTGAATTTTGAAAGCAGACTACTTCTATATGTAACTTTGGGCAACTTTTACTGCCTTATTTGCATTTCAAATGAGTGCATCTGTAAAATGCAGATACCAATAGTTCTTACTTAGTGTCTGACAAGCAACACTATGTAAATAACAGTTGATATTATTATTACTCTTTTTAGGAAACATTAACTAATATGTACTTATCACTGATAATAAAAGCAAAATGCTTACATTCTGCCGTCAACCCGTAGAAGATATGGTGGAGGCAGATCGCGCCCAGAGGGCCCCCACTGATGCCTAGATGCTTAGCCATCAAACTTGATTAGGCTCTACAGAACCATTGGCCAAACTCACTGACCCAAAGTGACTTTTGCACCAGTGTTTTTGCACAACCTCGTTTCTATATGCAGGCCTAGACAGGGGCTGGCTTTTATGAATTGCCCTAGGCTCCCAATTGTTTTTTTTACACACAGTGATCTGCAACGGTACTTGCTTTACTGTTGCAACGAACAGGGCATACGAACACCTGAGTATTCGTATTATTCAGCACAGGGAGTGAGAAAGCAACAAACTTACCAAGAACTGTTAAAATTACAGTGAAGCCATGTTTTAAAATGATGGCAAACAGAGAATTCAGGCAAAGTGAAAAAAATCCCTCACTGTACTGAGCAAGCACCCCACCCCCCCTCCAAAATCACCTATAATATTGAGTCTATGATATGACCAACCTTCCCCTGGGAGGCTGGAGCTGAAAATAGAGACAGGGCAGAGACCACTGTTGCTCGTAATGGTAGGGATTACATGTTAACATTGATTTATTTCATTGACTGGTTGCTGCCCATCAATATCATGGTAGAACAATGGCATCTGTGCTGAATCTAATGACTTTTATATTTATTTGTTCTCCTCAAAACCTCTTAGGAAACAAATCGATCTTAACCCCCAAATTAAGCACAATTTCTCAATTGTTATGTTAACTTCTCTAGTGTTACTCTTTTAAAACTGGTTCTAAAACATAAAAAGGAGTTTAACATCTGTAAATGAAAGACTGAATATATTTCTAATACATAGGATTCTAACACAGTTTTCAATTTCCAAAATAAAACTCGCATAAAGAAAACAAACATGTTTCCCCTGCATTTGATTGTCTGTTGACATCTTGCAACTATTTCCACACCATTCTTTGTTCTTCCCTCTACTGTGAGCGCTGAAGGCCCGAACCCACATTTCTCAGATGTCCTTGCCACCGGGTTCCAGTTTAAGAGCTGCGAGTCAGAGGCCCCTGTGTGTGATTTTCCCGGCAGAAGTGAGGAAGGGCCAAGATGGCTCCTGCCATGGTTGGAAGCTATATGGGCCTCAGCAGAGGTCCAGAAGACAGATGTGATGATTTTGCCAGAATTTTCTAGAAACCACCTACGTTAGGGCTATAGGTAGTGAGGTTATCAACGGTGGCTCCCTGAGATTCCTGCCTTCCTGAATTCTTGAGTATCAACAGCAGCTTCCTTGACTTTTGCACAACTTGTTCTTCCAGTGGTTTTGTGTCTCTGACTCCTGAATTAACTCCCTTCCCACATGCACACACTAGAGCCATTTCTCTTTTTGTCTCTAATTCCTCATCAATACAACGATTGCTACCAACAGGAAAAGCCAGTGGAGTCTTTCCCTCACTTTGGACCGGGACAGATGTTTCTGGGCTCTTTTTGGCTTTCACATTCTCATCAGGTGTGGCCTTGGACCCAAGAGCTAGCCAATCAAACGGGAGCCTAAAACAGATGCACCCGTCCAGTCTGGTTCTTACAAACTTTCCAAAGTTGATTCTCTTTTTTTCCCCCACCAACCAGCTGGATGGAACTGGCTCCCAGAGAAGGGCACAGCCCAAGGTAGAGAAAGTGTGTGTTCCTGATTAGCTCTAGAGTAGGGTCCTTCTCTCTCCGCCTCCCTTGCCCATGCAAGCCTCACTTCTTGGAAAAAGTAAGATTTTATTGTGAGAAGACACTGAGATCCTGGGACTGTTACAAGTTAGCCTTCTAAGGTTAGTGCATGGTCCTTGAACACAGGAAGTATATTCTCCAGCTTCTGCTTTTTCCATGGAGCCAAACATACATCTATGAGACTAGACAGTCAATAAATGTTTATGAAGGAAGGAAAAAAAGAGGTGAGGATAAATATATTTAAATAAGGATGATCTAATAATCGGGTGACCGCTGGAGGAGGTTAGCTCCAACATATAGTAGTGATCATATTGTCACATACGTTTGAATGAGAAAAAGGCACCAGCCCTCCCGACTATGCTAGCTGTTATGGCCGAGGGAAAGAATTAATACAGCACAGAGGTTAAAAGCATAGAAGTTCAAAACTGCTTTGCCACTTTCTACCTGGTTGTCTTGGAAAAGAGAGGAGCTTGGGGTTTAGTTTCTTCATTTTTTCATTTCATCTGGGGACAATGATCATAGCATAATTATCTCAGAGGCCCATTATGTAGATTCCATGAGCCCACACTTGTAGAGTACTGTGAAAAATGCCTGGCACATCATATTGTGTTTGCCAATGTGGAAGATAAAAATATTGAAAATATCCTGGCCTCTCTTGTCTTTGGCAATGAAGCCTTGTTTGATTTCTATTCTCTATTTTCTACACTCCATCCTTTAACACTGATTTTGATTTGGGTGCTATGGATTCCTTTGACTAGAGCTCTGTAAAGGAAAAACCTACCATTTTCCACCTGTGTAAGGAAAAACCCAGTTTTTCCCTTCTGGGTTTCTCTCCTGTGAGTCTCTCTTACTAGTCACAGAGAGCGTTTGACTTCTGACCCTGCTGGTCACCAAATGTGTGGGGGTTTTCTGCCTCAACGAGAAATTCTCTGTGATGTCAGCTGGGGGTCCTACACTTTAACTCAATTCTATCACTGCCTGGAGATAGTGTCAGATCCACGGCTTACGAGCTCAGTCCTGCAAGACTATCTGCCCCCCCACCCCAGTTCAGATACCAGTCTCAAGCCCAGATTATTACCCCCGCTTCTGACCAACTGGCTATAGATCAGGGGTTCCAATGATCCCCTTCCTTTGGTTCAATTAATTTGCTGGAACAGCTCACATTTTCAGGGAAACACTTCACATCCACCAGTCTATTAAGGGATGGGATAAAGGATGCAGCTGAACAACCAGATGAAGAGACACAGAAGACAAAGTCTGGGCAGGCGTCAAGTGCAGTAACTTCTGTCCCTGTAGAGTTGAGGTGTGAAACCCTCCCAATGTGGATGCGTTCACCGATTTGGAAGCTCTCCGAACCCCCTTCTATTGAAATCTTACCGAGGCTTCCTCACATGGCATGATCAATTATTAACTCAATTTCCAGCCCCTCTCACCTCTCTGAAGAATGAGGGTAGGGCTGAAAAGCTTCTAATCATGGCTTGGTCTGGGTGACCAGTGCCCATCCAGAAGCCCACTCAGAGTCACCTCAATGGAGCAAAAGATGTTCCTAGTACTCTTTTTTTTTTATTTTAACTTGTTTTATTTTTTATTTTTTAAAATTTACACCCAAATTTGTTAGCATCTAGTGCAACGATGATTTCAGGAGTAGATTCCTTAGTGCTCCTTACCCATTTAGTCCATCCCCCTTCCCAGAACCCCTCCAGCAACCCTCAGTTTGTTCTCCATATTTATGAATCTCGTCCCCCTCCCTGTTTTTATACTATTTTTGTTTCCCTTCCCTTATGTTCATCTGTTTAGTCTCTTAAAGTCCCCATATGAGTGAAGTCATATGATTTTTGTCTTTCTCTGACTGACTAATTTCACTTAGCATAATACCCTCCAGTTTCAGCCACTTCGTTGCAAATGGCAAGATTTCATTCTTTGTGATTGCCTAGTGATACTCCATTGTATATACATACCACACCTTCTTTATCCATCATTCATCCATCGATGGACATGTGGGCTCTTTCCATACTTTGGCTATTGTCGATAGTGCTGCTATGAACATGGGGGTGCATGTGTCCCTTCGAAACAGCACACCTGTATCCCTTGGATAAATGCCTAGTAGTGCAATTGCTGGGTCGTAGGGTAGATCTCTTTTTAGTTTTTTGAGGAATCTTCATACTGTTTAGAAAATAATAGGGATTTTAGGAGCTCTGTACCAGGAACTGGGGGCAAAGATCAATATACACATTTTTTATTATCTCACAAAGTCATAAAAAGACTTGGCCTTTTCCGCATCTTCACAATTTCTGTTCTTTTTTTTTTTTTCCTGGTTTACACGAATCCTTAATTCGCTTCCACGTTGGTTTATTATCTCAGACATATTATTCTTACATTCTTACTACATTAATGTCCAGTTAACAGCAGATGTCCCCCTTCTTCCTCGACAGCTTTAAAAAATACTTCATCAGGTTTTATTTTTCTATTATGACTTCTAAGGACTTCACAGAAATATTTAAGAAATTCCAGGTTGTATAGCCTCAGTCCACCAAGTCTGAGGCCACAAATCCTCCTTTCCATTTGTATTTTGTTCCGTGGCGCACAGCCTCTCTCTCTGTTTCTGTTTCCCTCTTTCTCTCAGTTACATGTTATGACATTCGGTGTCTGTAACCTGTTTGGCCACCGACACGTTATTCACCACACCCCCAATTTTCCCCCCGTAAGTGCCTCTGGACGGCCTATTCACTGACTTTTACTGTCACTCAGTTTCTCTGTGTACTTTTTTCCCTACATCCACCCTGCCACACACACGCAGCTGTGATTTCCTTTCTCCGTCACACTGCCTTTCTTGCTGAAATCAGCCCTGAGTCCTCAGTGACTCCTGCACATTTCCTCCAGGAGAAATTTGCTATGTGACGTTTATTCTGTTGTCACTACAACGGGCAGCACTCATAACATGCTGTTTTTAATTTGTGCTGCAGAGCTCAGACGCATACGGTCCTCATGGAATTAGAGACAATGAACAGGTCTAAGACTCAGTGCCGTGACAACCTTCCAAATACGTATCACTTCTTCCCCCCACCCCCACTCCCACCCAATACAGTCATATCAACTCCTGAAGTCAGTGTAGGGAGAAACGTCAAGAAGATGGCATGCCTTTGACAGTTTGTTTCTGTCTTTCTTATCTTTGAAATAGGGTGATAGGCACACAAGACCCCTTAAGCCAAATGTTGTGGCCTTCTTCGTTGACTGGGAAGAATCTTCAGTTGAACTGTCATGATTTATTCCTGAATTGAAAAGCAGAAGAAAGTGTAGCTAATGATGCGGACAGCCATATTTTTTTTAAAATTTTTCTTTTTTAACGTTTTTATTTATTTTTGAGACAGAGAGAGACAGAGCATGAATGGGGGAGGGGCAGAGAGAGAGAAGGAGACACAGAATCGGAAGCAAGCTCCAGGCTCCGAGCCATCAGCCCAGAGCCCGACGCGAGGCTCGAACTCACGGACCGTGAGATCGTGACCTGAGCTAAAGTCGGATGCTTAACCGACTGAGCCACCCAGGCACCCCGAGGACAGCCATATTGAGTGTTCTATCCGCAAGAGCTACAAGGTCAACCCTTTACAAGTTACCGATGCTTTCGAAAAATATGTTTATATTAAAAGAGTATTTGTTAAATGTGTCTGTATCTCTTGCACTAGCTTGGTGCCGTCTTCGAGGGCCCTAGTGTCTGGTCGTAGCAGAGGGAGTTGGGCCACAAAAAAAGTGTAATCGGAGTGGGCAGGAGTAAACCCACAGGTATGCTATCTAGGGATTTGTGCGGTGTCTGTGTTCATTGCCATGATCTTCAATGGAACGAGCTGGGCGCCACACAAGGGGCCGTCGTGCAGATGACTCTGACCTCTGTAACTAACAGCGCTGCGCTTTGTTTTCACCTCTCTCCCTGTTATCCCTTTGGCAAAGTCCTTTTTCCATCTCGCCATTCTCCGATGCTCCCCTGCTTCCGCTGGCCTCCCAGCATCCACCCAGGCAGCATCCTGTCTAGCTTGGTCTTCGAGGCCACAGGTTCTAAGCCTTTCTGCTCTCACTTCTTCCATCCCACACACCACAGTTTTCCTATTTTCTCTGCTTATCTGACTATTAGCTCTTTAAGAGACTGACCCACAGCTAATTCACATTTTCCTCCCCACATCTAGAACAGAGATATAGCACAGAACAGAGGTTAAACATACGTGTGTTGGAAGAATGAGTATTGACCCTGTCCCTCAAGATCGTACTGGCTTATAGTGACTCATAAAGTGCGCATGGGTAAAAATGCAATAATGCTTTGGCTTTCTTAGAAAATATTTAAACATTTTTATTATGAAAGTAAACCTGCTCCTTTTGAAACCTGTAGCAAAGCAGAATCATATGACGTGGAGTTCCTCTTGACTCTCCTACCTTCTAGCATCCGTCATTGCTGTGTACCCTTCTGAACATGTTCTAGGCATATACAATTACACAAATATGTCTATAATATATGAGTTGATTTATAATAAAGATATATAGAGATACAGATATCTTTATTTTAACACCTATGAAAGAATGCATGACCATCTTGCCCACATTCTTCAATAGTGAATAGTGAACTTGATGTTTCCTTACGACTTAGGTGTATGTATCTTCAATGAACACGTATCACCATATAATAATAATTTAAAGGCTACCACTTCCTGAAATTCTGTGATGCCCTCCAAAACTGTTGAGTTGGTAAAAGTCCTTCCACAAATGATAGCCCTGTTTCCGTCCCCCCCCGCCCCGCCAACCCCAATGCCTGGTTTTAACATGTTTAACATGTCTCCAACTCCTGCTTAGCTGTGAGTTGTTGCCTTTTTCTACTTTCAGTCTGTTTGTTTCTTTCCTCCTAATTTGCCATCTCTAATTTGTTATATGTTTGCAAATGAGATTACCGGGTTTACCTGGGATCTGCATAAGTTGAGGGTGAAGCCCTGAGGGAGGTCTTTGGAGGATCTTCTCTAAATGAGATGTGTGTACCTTTGGTCATGGGTTCTGCGATTTGAGAGTTACCTTGCAGAGAAGTTCCATGACAGCTTGCTGACAGGTGAAACCAGCCAACACAACCAAGATGGTGTCTTAATAAGTGTCCCTAGCATAAGGCTTGGTTCCAAACTGGGGAGTTTCCCTGGTTGGCGGAGACTCAAATAATTCAACTGTAATCTAAAAACAAAACGAAACAAAAACTTACAAAAACAGTAACAAAAATAAACCGTCGAACAGAGGGTTGCTTAAATGTTAATGTGATGTGGATTGTGAAAGTAACTAACAACGATTGGCTTCAACATTCAGACATATTAAAGGCAAAAGAAAATAAAGGGGTGGGGGCAGAGAGAGAGAGCCTTGTCTGTAACTTTGAGCTGCCTTATTTTTTTTTTAATGGAAAAATTGTTACAAATGGGTTCTTCAGCATATGTTATTAATTTCATTATCCTGGCTTTTTGCCAGCTAAGCATCAAGCCCTGGTTTTTGTGATTTCAGTTGCAACTAGTAAAACTCATGTGGGCATTAACAGAAACAGACAAGGGGACTTTTTTTCCCCCCAAAATCAACTCCAAGTGACTATTTGAAAGGCTTTTATTTCATAAAACTAGTTGGAACATTTGTTTTTGTTGATGAGAAGAATTATGCCTTCCTACAAATACAGTATTCCAGCCTATACCCACCTTATTTGAAGAACTTTGAGTAAATGATTTTTACTGACAGATAAAGAAATATTTAAGTAATGTTTTAACATGTATGAAATTTTATAAATGTTCAAATACTTTTGACTTTTTATTTTTAAATGCTCTACACAGTTTTCTTCTTTATAATAATGAAGACTGGGACCAAAAACCAAACACCAAAACCAAAAAACCCTTGTCTTCTAAATGAAGAAATGGTAATAAATCTCAGCAAACAGAATGGCAAATTCAGTATTAAAAGTGTACCACAAAGTATTCTTTAGTATACCATTAAAAAATTTTTTTTTAATGTTCACTTATTTTTGAGACAGAGAGACAGAGCATGAATGGCAGAGGGGCAGAGAGAGAGGGAGACAGAACCTGAAACAGGCTCCAGGCTCCAAGCTATCAGCACAGAGCCCGATACAGGGCTCGGGCTCACAAACCGAGAGATTATGACCTGAGCCGAAGTTGGACGCCCAACCGGCCGAGCCACCCGGGTGCCCCATACCACAAAGTATTCTTTGGTATGCCTTTTGAAATAGTATAATTCTGTCATGAAAAGTCATTGTCCAAGTCATAAAAAATACTCTGGAATTAGCATCCTCCCTCACCTTTAAGCTGACATTTACTGAAGCCGATTACAAGCCAGGCACTTTAATAATACCATTTGCTGTTTATCTAGTACTCATTGCGTACCAGGAACTTTATTAAGCACTATCTACATAGTTGTCCTTAAGAAATCCCTACAAGACTTTGACCCAGATATTTCCATTCCCAACTACAAATGTTTACAAATGAGAAATTGAAAATGTTTACGAATGAAAGAGAAAGTAGATCTTGCCCAAAGTCATATTGCTAATAAATGTTGAATGGAGAATTCAAATTCATGAGGGCATCTGACTCTTAAAAACCAGGGTCCCGTTTGCCTGGGACAAAGAGTTTATGGGATGAGTGATTTGGGCCCTAAAACTGGAAAGTTCCTAGGTGATCAGAGATGAGTTGGCCCAATTAGAACCTGCTGTTTTACCTGTTGTGCTAGCCCCTTATCTTGCTCTTTCCCACACCTACTACTCTATTACTTCGAAGCCCACAAATTGCCTAAATTTTGCATTCTTTATTTCTTTTTTTAAATCCTCAGCACCAGTCCTCATACTACTTTATATTTTTAATTTTTTAAATCCTCTTAAGGACACAGGATATTTGAAATTGATACATCCATTTCATAGATGCATTCATTCACTTATTCAGCAATTTTTACTGAATGCCCTCCATGTACCAGGCACAGGGGTTACCATAGTCAGGAAGACAAAGTCTCGTTGCAGAGCTTACACTGACATGAAAGAGGACACAGAAGAAACAAATAGGTACATTTCACATCTGCTGATGATCGAATGTTACGAAGCAGGGCAAGGAAAGTAGGGATTGGTCATGTTTTGTTGTTTCCTACCTTATAGTCGGGGAAGTGTGAGCAGTATTGAGGCAGAAGGGAACTTGACATGAAGTCCATGGAGCTGGAAGTAAAAGTGTAGGGGGTGTTCCATCAGGACCTCTGAGGAGGTACTAAGAAAGTTGTTGGGGAGGGGTGCTTAGGTGGCCTCAGTTGGTTAAGTGTCCGACTTCGGCTCAGGTCATGCTCTCCTGGTCCGTGAGTTCAAGCCGTGAGTTGGGCTCTGTGCTGACAGTTCAGAGCCTGGAGTCTGCTTCAGATTGTCTCTCTCTCTCTCTAAAATAAATAAGAACAATTAAAAATTTAAAGAAAAGAAAATTTGGGGGGAAGCAGCTGGGTATGAATGTGAGGTTCTCCCCCCCTTTTTTTCTCTTTCCCTTTCTCTGTCCAGAAAGCATAAAAGAAATCGCACAATTTTGGAAATTCTTCCATGAAATCTGCTTTGCAGTTTAGCCCTGGTGGCGATGATCATCAGGTAAGGAGTTAATACTGGGTGAGTTGAAGCAACTATAGGGCGTTGGAAAGAATTTCACCTAATGTCTCAAGTTCTCGATTTTTCACAAATGCACAGCCCAGATTGGCAAAACTCAACCATACAAGTTGAAGATTCTTAAGCTGCTAGATCAAATTAGTCAGGTATTGGTAGTAGCTTTTCTCCAATTTTTTTTTTTTTTTGGTCCTATGGTATTCATTGAGTGAATGTAACAATAATGACAACGACCACATGAATGTCTTATGTTTGAATAGCTATTGACAGCTCTCAGTGCCTTTTCTTAGCATTATCATTTATTCATAAAACCCAGGAGGGTAGCAAGGAGATAATAATAGCAACAAAATTTTATACATAATGAGGACGGAGGTTCACAGAAGTGAAAGTTAGGTGGTTTGTTGGAAGTCATGTTCGCAGAAAGTAGTGGACTCTGGACTAGAGTCATGGGGTCAGTGGTCCCATGTATGGTCTGCATATCACTTTGATGACATTACTGGCAAGGCGACACTCAGGGAAGCACCTGTCTCCTCTGGCAGGGTCGAGCACCATTTCACTGCAAAGACAAAATGGATCCAACCCATTCTTCTGGTTCCTATTGAGTTCTATGTTCATCCTAGAAAGTGTCTTGGTGGTGACAGGGCCAGTTGGGGTTCTTTTATCTCATTGTGGGGCACCTTCCTTCTAGCCATCTTCAGATTCCCATAACCCTTTCTCCCAGGTCATCTATTTAGTCTACATGAAAGTACATCTATCAGCCCTTCCCCCACCCCCACTCTCACATAGGAAAAATGAAAACATCAACTATTTTACACACAATTAGAAAAATATCTTACTCTCTGTTTTCCCCCAGTATCTTCCCCTTTATTCACATGCTCAAATCTCTGAACCTTAAAAAGTCTGCTTGATTCTAACCCCCCTCAAATTACTTCCCAATTTCTCTGATTTTTATAGCCAAGTTTCTTTGAAACTTTTATTCTCTATTTTCTTTCTTCCCCACCTATGCTCCCTTTAACCGATCATTTCATATTATTATGTTTGCTGATCCATGAATTTGCTCCTCTCTACCCTTTGAGGCAGCCGGAGTTGCAGTCCTCCTGATTGCTTGCACTGAACTCAGCCTCCCACTGGTCACCAGTTTCTTTCTAATGGAATCTGTCCTCACATTGATGCAGAATGAGCTCGCCAGGCCAAACCGACAGTGATAGTCTCCGATGCAAAGAAGCCGCTCTGTTGACTTCTCATGACCTACAATACATAAATCCCTTAGCTTGGTTCATGAGACTCATCACAAGCTGATCCAAACCTCTTTTCCAGCTTTATTTCCTGTTGTTCTTCCTTCTTTCATAGCTCCCCACAGGTGTAAATGCTATTCCCCGTGCCTGGGAAATGCATCCATCCACTCACACCCAGAGCAAGGGGCACCTTCTCCCATCCCCCCATGTGGTTCCAAAGGACTCGGATTATACCCCCTTTCAGCAGTTCTTGCCATATGGCAATACTGTTTTTCTCTTTATGTGTTTCTTCTCCCTGACTGTGCTGTGTTTGGCTCACCGCCTGCCACACAGTAGGGTCTTCATAAGCTTTTCAGTAAATATTGATATGAATAAAGAAATGAATGAATGGAATTGGGGAATTGGGTAACTTTATTACATAAATATCAATACGTATGCCTTTTTTTCACCACAAGAAAAAAGAAGTTCAATTTTACAATAAATAACCTACATGAAAGTGTATGTGTGCGTGTGTGTGTGTATACACATTTGCCCTCGTAACTATTCCCTAAGTGTATTTCAACTACTGTAGTTTTAACAGCTGCCATATATGTAAATATTGCAATAAATTTAAGGTTGCAGTTTTATGGCATTGAAGTGAAAATGAAAAATTCCAGTGAAACACTAGACTGCAGCAGTATCATAGAGGCTAAACATTATAGATCATATCACAAGATGTAAGACCATATAAAGCAGTGAACCTTTTTTGACCTCCGACAAAAATGCACCATTAAGGGACTAATAACACATAGTCTTTTTTTATAATTGAAAGATAAAAATAGGTCACAAACTTTGGATTTCAGTTAATTCTCCATTAAAACAGGATCAACAAAACTAAATACCCAATAATAGGTGAACTGTTATTACCCTCTATTCTTTTGTACTTTCTAATTTGTCTATAACAGGTATGTATTATTGTAGCAATGGGGAAACGAAATAAAAATAGCATACTTACATAACTGTAGGCTTGTTACGTCAAAGCTAGATGTAATTTTAGCTGCTTATACTTGATATTTTAATTTTATCATTAATAAATCTAGTTTTTTACATTCCTTTTAAATACGACTGTTTCTTCTAGAGCAGTTTTAGGTTTATAGCAAAACTAAGAAGGAGCTACAGAAATGTTCCACATTCTCCCTAGCCCCATGCATATGCTACCTTTCCCACTATCAAAATAGCACAGCAGAGTGGCATATTTGTTATGACCACTGAACCTACATGAACACATCATTACCACCCAAAGTCCATAACTCACATTAGGGTCCACCCTTGGTGCTGTACATTCTATGGGTTTAGACATATAGGTTTAGACTTCCTTTCACCGTTATAGGACCATACAGAATAGTTTCACCATGCTAAAAATCTTCTCTGTCCCTTTTCTTCATTCCTCCCTCCTCTTTAACTCCTGACAGCCAATGATCTTTTACTATCTCGATAGTTTTGCCTTTTGTAGAATTCGTATCGTTGGAATCATCTACTATGTAGCCTTCTCAAATTGGCTTCCTTCATTTAGTAATATCATTTAAGGTTCCTCCATGAATGTTTATGGTTTGATAATTCATTTCTTTTTAGTGCTGAGTAATATTCTATTGTCTAGATGTACCACAGTTTATTTTTCCATTCACTTACTGAAGGACAATTTGGTTGCTTCCAAGTTTTGTTTTGTCTTTTTTACATTTATGAATTAAGTTGCTATAAACAACTGTGTGCAGGCTTTTGTGTGGACAAACTTTTCAACCCCTCTTTGGGTAAATACCAAAGAACACAACTGCTACATGACCTAGTAAGAGTGGGTTTAGTTTTATAAGAAACAGCCAAACTTGTCATCCAAGTTCACTGCAGTTGGCTCCTAATTTCAAGAATAATTTATTTGTTGTAGTGAATTTCTTAAGGACACAGAAAAAATAAAAACCTTAAAGAATATTTAAATTACCCATGATTACACTAACCATAGCAACCTGTTAATATGTTGACTTATTACCTCCATATGTCTCTCTTAGTCATACAGTATATGTACACATTTTGTGTATTTCTTTTATCCCAATCTTTAAATCTTTCCCTGAATTTTGGAATATTTCCTTAGGAAAGTTAGCATCTCTTTATAAAGATGATTCCCAAATTTCATCTCCAGTCCTGACCTTTCCACTGAATTTCAAACTCACGTATAAAAATTCTCCCTTAACAACTTCAGACATTGCAAAGTCTAGTGGGCATCTCAACGTCAGTGGAGCCAAAGTTACAACTGATTGTTCTCCTCCCCCACTTCCCTGATGAACCTCTCCCTCCCAAATGTTCCCATCTCATAAAATGACCCCCAAATGGGCCCAGTTGCTTAGGTCAATAATGCAGGGTCATTCTGAATTTCTCTCCTTGTACTTCCCTACATCCTCCTATTGGCAGTCCTTCCCGATCATGTCCTACAAACCTGCCCATCTCTCTCCTTGTGCATGCCAGAACTCCAGTCTGGGCACCAACATCTCTTCTCTAGATTGTTTGAATTATTTTCTCACTAGCACACTCCTCAATACAACACGAGTCCTTTTGACTCCTCATATGACTCAAAAGTGTCAATCTTCACACTTAAACTGAGATCTAAATTTTTTCGCATGACATTTAAAGCCGTGCCTACCCCTTTATCTCTTTCCATTTCTCAGCATTATGCTGGCAAATGTATAAAAAGTGGGAGTCAGAAAAGCTCTGGTTGGAAGCGTTTGCTGATTTCTCTGAATGATTTCAAGCTAGTAGCATGGTGTCACGGAATGTGGGGTTGGAAAGATAGTCCTACATTCAGCTCTTGGGAGGCAATATGAGCAAGTCCCGGCATGCAACTGGGACCCAGAATAGAGGTCTTCTTTTTGTGCCCAAACACCTCACTTTCTTTTTTTACCTTAGAGGCTTTGCATCTGTTCCACCAGGAACACCTGGCTGGTTACATCTTGTCATTAACTTGTCAAGCTGCAATATCACCTATGATGACTAATTTAAAGTGTCAACTTGGCTAGGATATAGCGCCCAGTTGTTTGGTCAAACACCAGTCTAGACATTTCTGTGAAGATATTTTTTTAGATGTGATTATCATTTAAGTCATTTAGAGTTTGAGTAAAGCAGATTAAATTCCATTATATGGGTGAACCTCATTCAATTACTTGAAAGCCTTAAGAGAAAAGGCAAAAGTCCTCAGAAGAGAAAAGAATTTGCCTCCAGACTGCCTTTATAATCAAGAGTGAGACATCAACCCTTCCCTGGATTTTCAGCCTCCAACCTGCCCTCATGATTTCAGACTTGATAGCCTCACATGCATGTCAACCAACTCCTTAAAAGTTCTATATTTATCTATTGGTCAATCTAGATAGATAGATAGATAGATAGATAAGATAGATGATCAATAGACCTTTATCCTACCGGTTCTCTTTCTCTGGAGAACTTTAATACATCAATAAGAATTTCCCTGACAACCCCCTGGTCACTAACAAATTTTTCTTCACTCTATGTATCACTTTCTATAATATCTTGTCTGTTTACTTATTTGTTTATGTACGTGTTTATTGTCTGTTCTACCCCTGGTCTCCTGAGAATGTAAGTCCTGTGAGAGCAAGCACCTGGTCTGCCTTGTTAAATGCTCCATCACCAACCCCTGCACCCCCCCGCCCCCCCCCCCCGCCCCCATAGTAAAAGGTCCAGAACAAAGGAGGCCTTTAAAGAAAAAAAAAAAGTCTGTTCAATGGGTAATTCTCAGAAGTGTAATTAGGGGCCAAAAAGATATATTTTAAAAAGTTAAAACTCTTGCTACCTTAAATGCCTTCTAGAAAGCTTGTAGCAATTAAAGCTACCAATATCAGTATCAGAGATACTATCTCAACAATGCTTCATTTACATCATAAATGACTATTTTGGAGAGGCTCTGATAACCTAACTAACTTCTTAACCATCCTCTATTTGCTTACGAGTTCATTACTAGAAAGAAAATCTTTGGAATAGACAACGTAACACACAGACGTGGCCCACAGAATGATAGAGAACACCTCTTTACTTTTCTCCCAAATGACCAACTGTACATACAAAGGCTGCTGGTGATGGACTTTAGAAAGTTCTCCCTTTTCTACCATGTGAATTTTATTTTTTTTCTCTTCAGTATAGTCCAGGAAGGGGTCTACTGAAGAGTCATGATCCTGCTGAAAAAAGATGTGATGAAAAAAAAAAAAAAAACGATTCCTTCAGGCCCACTGTCACACTGAGACAACAACTTGGAAAAAAAAAATCAAAAAAAAATTTTTAATGTTTATTTATTTTTGAGAGAGAGACAGAGTGCAGCAGGGGAGGGGTGGAGGGGGGGAGGACACAGAATCCGAAGCAGGCTGCAAGCTCTGAGGTGTCAGCACAGAGCCCAACGCGGGGCTTGAACTCAAGAACCATGAGATCATGACCTGAGCCAAAGTCGGAGGCTTAACTGACTGAGCCACCCAGGAGCCCCAGAAAAAACTTGCTTATATAATACAGCCCTCGTGCTGTCTCTTCTACTCAACCAACCCTTCTACTGTCCTTACTGGGGACTCAAAAGGAAGGTTGGGTAACAAACCCCTCTAGTAAAGGATGGTCTGGGGGCTCGGTAGGGTATGTGTGACAATCCCATTGCACCTCTCGTTCCCTCTATTCCACTAATCTGCAGGTCATGGTGCTACCTTATTTTAAGTTGTTATGCAGTTGAAATGTATTTGATAGTGAGGGCATGTTTCGTTGTATTTATTAGTCACATATATATTCCTTGTCAGTGAATTGTATCTACACTTGGTCCACTTTCCTATTGGTAAACTTACTGATTGGCATGAACTATAAGTAATAGCATGTTTCTATTTTCTGTCATGTTTCTGAAAACCCTTTTCCAAGTTTATTGCTGATCCGTTAATTTTGCCTCTGATAGGTTTTGATGTATCAGGCTTGAGTATATTTTATGCACTCAAATATGCTGGATCTTTTTTCTCCCTTGGTGATTACTTCCTTTTTTTTTTTTTTTCTAAAATCAGGGCTCAGATTATTATTTATAGAAAATACTTCTGTTTGTAGTTTTATTTGTTGACATTACTTTATGATGTATCTGAAACTTATTTGGTTGTGATATTAAGATCTAGTTTATTTAACCCACTGTCACAGCATCATTCATTGAATTCCTTCCCGTGTGGTTTATTCAATTTTTAAAGTTTCGCTTTATTAAATTATTTCATTGGGCTTGTTAACATTAGTTTTGCTTAATTTTATTTGTGGTGGTAACTATGCCATGTGGAAAATGCTTCAATTACTGAGATTTGTTTCTAGATCTCCTTTTCTATCTCTTTGATCTGCCTTGTAATCCTTGAACCTAGGATACTCCGCCGTGTTACTACAGTTCTGTATTATGTTTTTAGTAGCCAGTAGAGCAAGTCCTCCAGCATTCTTTTCCAGAAATTTCTTTGACTTCTTGCCTTTTTAGCCTTCTGGATGCTTATGAATTCAAGGAAATCTGACTAGGATTTGCACTATTAATAATACTACCTCCATAACCTACTTTGAGAAAAATTGCCACCTTTACAACACCAGGGCTCATATCCATCAACAGTGGTAGAAAGATTCCTTCTTTTTATTAAAAAATAAAATCATGGTAAAGGGGTTAAAAGACAAGGATGATGAGGTCAAAACTACAGAGAAAACTTGAGGTAAAGGCCCACTTTCTGGACTCAAGGCCAAAAATGCCAATCTCCCCATTTCCCACCCCTACCCAACTGAACACTCTCACTCTTACTGTATGCACATTCTTCACGATGAGAAGGATTTTTTCTTCTTTCAACTCTTAGTTGTGCACGCGGTAGGTTCAGATCACTTATGCGAAATCTTGACTTTGCATCTATTGATGCACTGATGCATCTTAGCTTCCATTTGAAGGGCAAAGGAAGCATCGTATATCTTCTAACACCAGCGGGAGATTATGAAAAGGAAAAGGAAAATGATCAAATTCAGCTAATCTCCTAACTCTTCTTTAAACAGAGGGTGAACCGACACTAAAAGCCCTCAGATGTATGGGCCAGTTCTCTCCCTGATCCTGGAGAGTTAAAGATGGCATGTTCCCCATGTAAGGCTCGCTTCATGAAGGAAACCACAGTGAATCTATTATGTGAGAGCTCTCATTTCAGGATGTTGCTGCAAGAATTCCTTAGAGTTTTTTCCCGTAACCTTGAGCAATCCCCCTAGACATCATTCACCAGTCACACACAACTGTATGCAATCATGCATTACAGAAAGTTTTCTTAATCTTCAATTAGATTAGAAAACAGTATTTTTTCAAAAATGTTTTCAGTGATTCTTCCCCCTAGGGCTTATAATTGCTACCTTTATTTGTGACGGTAGGGAACAACCAGAATTTTTTTCTTAACGTTTTTATTTATTTTTTGAGACAGAGAGAGACAGAGCATGAATGGGGGAGGGTCAGAGAGAGGGAGACACAGAATCCGAAACAGGCTCCAGGCTCTGAGCTGTCAGCACGGAGCCCGACGCGGGGCTCGAACTCACGGACCGCGAGATCATGACCTGAGCTGAAGTCGGCCGCTTAACCGACTGAGCCACTCAGGCTCCCCCAGAATTCTTACATGAAGAGAATTTCTCAATACACTTCGGCTCAGGCCATCCTGTTCTAGTGCGACCATAAAAACCTGATTATTATTTGACCACACATAAAGGGCTGGGTTGCAGGCTCTCAGCTTCTCATTGCTTTTTTTTCTTTTTTTTTTTCCTGGATGTTTTGGAAATATTAGAAAAGGTAATTATAATATGATATTATGTTATTATATTTCATACATATTATAATACTATAAAAGATAAAGCAGAGAAATTAGGCGAAAGTGGTATCTGATGAAAACATGGGTGATTTATTTATTTGTTCTTTTAATTTTTTTAATGTTTATTTATTTTTGAGACAGACAGAGACAGAATGTGAGCGGGGCAGGGGCAGAGAGAAAGGGAGACAGAATCCGGAGCAGGCTCCAGGCTCTGAGCAAACTGTCAGCACAGAGCCCGACACAGGGCTTGAACTCACAAACTGCAAGATCATGACCTGAGCCGAAGTTGGACCCTTAACCAACGGAGCCACCCAGGTGCCCTGAAAACATGGGTGATTTAAATCTGACTATTCCTCAAATATGAATTTCTTATTACCAATTTCCTTCTCACTAAAGAAAAAATACTTCCTTGGCCCATAGCAGAAGAGTCAATATTGGACAATGTTTCGCAAGGGCATAAATACTGGACTTTTTCAGAAAGACAAAATTCTTTCTCAGATGGGACTAAAACGACATTAATTCATTGGCTAAGGACAATCCTTCTTTTCCCCTCTACTTTTGCCATTGTGTAATAATCACCACACTTTCAATCTGAGAAATGACTTTGTTTGATCTTTTTTTTTTATGATTCTATTATATAATTTCCATGCTTGTCTGTCAGGAACAGTATATTGAGTTGAGAATTATTAATTTTGAGAAAAGTAGGGTATGCTATTGCTAGCCTTCCTTCCAGAATGAGACTGAAATCTTTACTGCATTTTGGAGGTAATTGCTACCAATGAGGAATTCTGACATGAGCATACGTGTCGGTTTGTAACTTTAAGAAATTAAGAAGATGATAAAGCTCGCGTGGCATACCAAATATACGAATTGGGCTGTAAAGCCTCTATTCATTGCAGGATCAAATCAAAATTGTCACACGTGAAAATGAATATGGTACAAATTACTTCCAGGAGGCAGGGTGTTTTGGGATTCCACCATCCTGCTCTGTGATTTGACTGGAAAGTCTTCTTCGGTTTGGGGCCCAAGGATAGAGCTGAGAGGACATTGCATGATAACTGAGTAAAGGATTTGAAAAGGTAGCATTCAGACTACACGCACACTCTACCTCTTTTATTTCCAGGGCTTTTAGGGTATCCTTAGAGACAGTCCATTTTACCTAAAGTATTTAGATAGTAGAGAGTATTGAGGAAAGAAATGTCCGTTCTGAAAAAATAGTTCAAATCATGTTGGAAGGGCTTGTGTTTACACACAAAGAAAGACAAATAAGGTTTAAGACACGAGATATAATCCACTGACTTTGTGTTAAATGGTTATGTGCTGTCTGTAACAGAGGGGAATAAGGTCTCCATGGCGCTTTTAAAATTTATTTGGGGCGCCTGGGTGGCGCAGTTGGTTAAGCGTCCGACTTCAGCCAGGTCACGATCTCGCGGTCCGTGAGTTCGAGCCCCGCGTCGGGCTCTGGGCTGATGGCTCAGAGCATGGAGCCTGTTTCCGATTCTGTGTCTCCCTCTCTCTCTGCCCCTCCCCCGTTCATGCTCTGTCTCTGTCCCAAAAATAAATAAACGTTGAAAAATAAATAAATAAATAAATAAATAAATAAATAAAATTTGTTTATTTATTTTAAGAGGTGGAGAGGGGCAGAGAGGGGGGAGAGAGAATCCCAAGCAGGTTCCATGCTGTCAACACAGAGCCCGATGTAAGGTTCAAATTCACAACCCGGGAGAACATGACCTGAGCCGAAATCAAACCAGACATTTAACCAACTTAGCCACCCGGGCACCCTTCTGTGGCATTTTTTTTTTTTAACGTTTATTTATTTTTGAGACAGAGAGAGACAGAGCATGAACAGGGGAGGGTCAGAGAGAGAGGGAGACACAGAATCTGAAACAGGCTCCAGGCTCTGAGTCATCAGCACAGAGCCCGACGCAGGGCTCGAACTCACAGACCGTGAGATTATGACCTGAGCCGAAGTCGGCCGCTTAACTGACTGAGCCACCCAGGCGCCCCTGTGGCATTTTTTTTTTAAATGAACAAACATCTTTTTATAACGTATGGAAAAAATCTTTATGACCAACAACAATGGGATCTGGTGTGCCTAGCGTCAACATTCATTCATCTGTACACTTTTATTACAAATGTGATATGCCAGATAATGGTAAATTTTACCAGATAACAATAAAAAAAATTTCAGTGGTTCCTATCGTCTACCATTGATCTATAGCCAGATTTCATGGACAGTCTCTTTATTTGGCCAGTGACTATCATCATCGTTTTATTGTAAGAACATAAAACTGCTCAGAGAGTCTTGACTTTATTTCCCCAAATCCTACTTTCCCCGTGACACAGCGGAATGTTTCAGGAGCCTAACTCTGCTTTCAGTGGAAGACACTACCACACTATTCTGCCACTTCGAACAGCTGTGTGTGTAAACTCCATTCTTGAACACCAACCACCTAAATTTGCAAAGCCTTTGGAATCCTTAAGATCAAAGCATCTTTTAGCTGTACACTTCTATTATTAATTTGGATGCGAATTGAAAAGTTGGCCTGGTGGGCAGAATTGAATTGCACTGCTGATTTTATTAAGCTGATCAAACTTCACTAACTTGTAGCAATTCTTTTCTATCTACTGTTCAGGATAAACAGATGCTCAAACTAATCCCAGCAAATACCAAGTAATAACTTTTCATTTCAGTGCGGGCCATGACAGGCACAGGTGAGGACAGTTAAACGGTTGCAGGCTATCCTGCTGTTTAAAGCAGCCAGCCATCTCTCTAGAATCGTGTTATTACTGCAGCAGATGCCCCAGCTTGGTGAATAGCTGGAATTTTTCCTTGCCTGGAGATGCTATAAATTTGTCTTACTCTTTTTGTATCCGTAATACCTGGTGCAAAGTAGTTGTTCGTTATCAAATGTTGAGTACTGATTAATGGGCCTGCTATTTGGCATCGTTTTTGTTTCGGTTAGCAAGGTTTGTTTACGCAATGGAGCAAAATGTATGTAACACCCACAGATCATTTAAAGACATTTCTTGAATTGTGGAGATGATTATCCACCTAGTTCGCTGGAAAGGATCTAGGAGAGCTTGTAATGAAAGTCATTTATCAGTTGTTTTCAGAATTAAATGAGACTATATTTTTGAAAATTGTTTTTGGTTTGACAAATTTTTAATAATTATCATCATCATCCATCAGAATTCCAACGCCAAAAGGTGCAAGGTCACATAATGAAGGAGTTGTGTAAAGGTCATTATGCCAATGTAAAAAAAACCAAAAAACCAAAAACAAAAAACACCATCTCCATTCCAGTCTCAAATTGCTTGGCCAGACTTCAACCCTAGTATTACCTTGTTTACTGAGTATAATGCTTTACATTATTGTGCATCAAGGTTGATGCATTCTGTTCCCAGTTCTATTAACTCACTAATTTTGTAAATACAGAGCAGTCACTGAACTTCCTGAGCCTCATTTTTTTAAACCTATAAAACGCTACCACTGGCTACTCCTCTGTACTTCCAGAAGACCTGACTGTTACTGCCGTTACCAGACCTGTGTCAAGTGATGTTCTGATCTTTTTACCTTTATTAATTCATTTAATCTTCACCAAAAAAATGTTGTGAATTTTCCTCATTTCTTCTCTTCTTTCCTTCATTTCCTTCCTTGGCATCTTAGCAAATTTAAGCCCCTTTTCAAAGTCACACAGTTACTAAGAAATGGTCAGGATTTGAACACAAGCAATTTAGCACCAGAATCCAAACTCTAACCACCATTTTCCACCTTATTTTATTTTCCTTCATTTTAACTAAATGAGTATACATCTCTCTTCACCACTAGAATAAGAGCTCCTTATGGCCAAGTACTGTATTTTGTTGATCTTTTATCTTCCTCATTCTCAAGTATTTTGTTAGTCCCTCGCACATCATGGATGAGCCATTAGCATTTGTCAAATGCATGGAGGAATATTTGCCCAGCTGTCTCAAAGGAATACAACTCCTTGGGTAAGTTACGTTAGATGGCAAAGATGAAGAGATTTTACAGATAAATTAAGGCCCTTAATCAGTTGACTTTGTGTTAATCAAAAGAGATATTACCTTAAGTGAGTCTGATTTAAGCAGGTGAGCTCTTTAAAAGAGACTCAAAGCAGTAGTAGTGATATTCCTGTTGGCCTTCAAGGAGCAAACTGCCATGATGTACAGAGGAATCACATTACAGGAAATAGCAGGTGGCTTCTAGGAGTCGAGGGTTTCAGTCCTACGCCACAAGGAACTGAATTCTGTCACCAGCCGTGAGTTTTGAAGAGAGCCCTGAACCTTAGACAAAATCATAGCCATGACTGATGGCTTGAGGTTAGCCTGGGGAGACCCTGGGTAAAGAGTCCAGTTAAACCCATGACCAGACTCTTGACTCATGGAAACTGTGCGATAATAAATGTGTATTGCTTTCGGTTCCTGAATTTGTCATAACTTATTGTGAAAAAAAGGAAACTAGCCCAGGGCATTTTAGTTTAACCTCAGCGTTTTGGTTCTGCTGAATTCCTAGAGTTATCATGCTACCATGGCTGGAAACGTGAAGGTAGAAGACAGAGTCAAGGGCTCAGAGTGATTTAACTAGAATAAAACCCGGTTGTTGGAAATCTGTTCATATTTCTCCTACCCCCAACTCTGCTTTGGACATCAAGCTCTGAGAAGTCGGTTATTCCTACTCCCCAATACATGGCACTCATGATCATTGGTCTGTACAAGTTTCCCTCTGGTATTAGTTCTCTCTGTTTATTCCAGAATCCCTACCACTATTCCCCTCCCCTCCCCTGACACTCCAACGCATTAAAGACATGCTTTGATAAGACTTTGGCTGTGTGATGATCCTCATATAATAGAGTGTAAGTGAGCTATTGTATGTGTGTGCCCTTACTTTATATAAATGATATTGTGTAATAATTCTCTTTCTCTTTCTAATTTTTTTCTATCATGTTTATGATTTAAAGATCTAGCCACATTGGTCCTATTAATTTGTTGTCTCTTACCGCTGCTGAATGTTGCTGAACACACACACATAACCTATCTGTGCCCTAGGTTCTTGGACCTCCAGGTTGGTTCCAGTTCTCTTCTCTCACCCACAATCCTGTTCTCCAGAATAGCGAGTTTACATTTCAACCTGCAGTTCATGAGAGTTCCTGTTTCCCCAAATCTTTCCAAAAGTAGTATTATGGGTTTTCTAGTTTCTTGAGTCTTTTGAGTGTAAAATATGATCTCATCGGCCATTTGAGTTTCCCTTTCTGTGACATGCCAGTTTATACACTTTGCATATCTTCCTCCCTCTCGCTCTTCCTCCACCTCCATTTCTTTCCTCTTTCTTTCACGTTTAGTTTTATATTTGGTTTGGAATTTATTTTTGTATGCAGTGTGAAAGAGATGCATAATTTAATTTTTCTCTCTGTAATGAACTAATTTCCCGCCCCCACCCCCCACATTCAATAAGCAGGTTATTCTTTCTCCACAAATTTGTGGTACTGCTTTTTAATCGTGTATCAACTACACTTAAGCACAGACTAATTTCTGAGCTATCTATTCTGCTTCGTTGTTCTGTTTGTTTCTGTGCTAGGGTCACTCTGGTGTTTTTTTTTTTTTGTTTTTGTTTTTGTTTTTTTAAATAATGACTATGTAATATGTGTTAAGTCTGGGTCCATAAGAAGTCGATGCCAAAATGAGGGGCTGGGAGATACATCAAATGGTAATGCCAGTCTCACCTCAAGTGCAGAAGAGAAGCGAGTAAGAAACTTCTTAAGCTGCCCTGCACTTCTAAGGAGAGCTCGGCAAGGCTGTTCGAGAGTCCTGGAACCAAAGCTGGCCACTGGAAGCGTTCCATGTCTCCCGATAATGGGTTTGCCCTAGTATCCCTAATGTCTTAGTTCAGGCTGTTATGACAAATACAGCATAGCCTGGGTGGCTTAAACAACAAACATTTATTTCTCACAGTTCAGGAGCCTGGGAAGTCCAAGATCACAATGCTAGCATATCAAGCATCCGGTAAGAGCCTGCTTCCTGGCTTTTCGATGGCCATCTTCTCTTGCATCCTCACATGGCAGAAGCCAGAAGAGGAAGCAAGCTCTTTAGGTTCTCTTGTTTTAAGGACACCAATCTCATTCAGGAGGGCTCCACCGTCATGACCCATTCACCTCTCAAATGTCCCTCCTCCAAATAGCATCACGTTGTGGATCAGGTTTCAACCTATGAGTTTTGGGGGACGCGTTCAGTCCGTAGCATCTGCCATGCTTCATACTTGATAGGGAGCAAGTGTATTCTTGAGCACGAACACAGCAATGGATTTCAGAATAGAGCACCAGGGGACTGAGTCAATTACACCCACTGATCAGACTTCTGAGAGGTGCATACTTTCACTGCCAACTACAATCCACATGTGGATTCAAGAATGAGCCTTCTTTTCAAGACTGATTTAGCAATTCTCAAATCTGTAATTTTTTCAAACCAATTTTAGAATAGTTTGTCAAGTTGTTAAAATAACCTAGTGGAATTTATATTAGAATTGTACTAAACTTTTGGAATAATTTGGGGAGAATTTATATCTTTAAAATGTTAAACTTTCCCGTTCACAAACATATCATACCATTTATTTATTCAGGTGTTCTTTCAGGCAGTTTAGTAGGTTTAAATTTTTTTTCCATAAAAGCCTGTGTATTCATTGTGGTTAAATTTTATATAACTTAGAAGACCCATCATTACTGCAAAGACTATGCATCACTTATTTGGCTTATTAGTCCTTAACACATAACTATTATGCATTTTTGTGTGTTGCATGTAATAAATAATTCATTTCTTTTTGTTCAAACTCTGTCCTTATGATTTCCATCTCTATCATTTAAGTGGCTGAGTCTCCTCTTTTTACAAAAAAAGTTCCACCATTTCTTTTCTTTTAATTTTATTAGTTTATTAATGTGGTTTCCAAATTAATTTATACGTATCAATAAAATTATTTTGAAATGTACATAAGCGCTAAACAACAAAAGCTCCCAACTCTAAGTCTCAATGCAAAAATTGATTATTTTCTGATTCCCTCTGCTGTTAATTTGACATAATACGTCTGCTTTTATCATTGACTTTGGTTGTTTTGTAGGTTCTGGAAATATTGAATTTTCATTTACCCCTTAAAATTTCCCCATGATTTTTAGGCCATCTATCAGCCACTTTCCTTTAGCTCAATAAAGACTTAAGAACAGTGTCTGCTTAATCCCCTATCACCATATAAATAGGCAATAAAGAATTTACAACAAGGTAAAATCTTATGGGGAAAATATTTAAAAGATCATTAAGGTAATTATTCCCTGGAAGCCAAGGTAATTGTTTTGAAATCAGATTTTTTAGAATCGTATAGCTATCGAATGAGCATACAGTCGAGAGAGTTAAGCACAAAAAGTAGGTCTTTGGCACGACATTTAGCAGTCTTCCAAAAAGATGGTTTACATTTCCTTGTGAAATCATACAAAGGGAACGACACGCAACATGTTGTTGGATTTACAATTGGGCTGAAGATAAGGGTATAAAGTTTTCCAGTTCATACTACACTTGTCACCCACTTAAAGATGCTCTAGGCAAGGAAGAAGAAACTCAACTTGACGCACAGGGACTGCTGAGTAAGTGTAGAATCCCCACCCGGACTTTATGTACACAAACGTTTCAGATAGCTCATTTGGATCCTTGTTGGCCAGGCCTTTGGTGGCACCGTGGATGGCCCCAGGTAGCACTCACCATTGTAAATAGGCTCTCATGTTACAGAAGAAAGGAGTCAGGCAGCGAACAACCACTAAGCGGCAACATCTTCAAGCCCTTCCTATTTCTGTACCGGGGTAAAGACTTAATGGATAAAGAATGTTGAATAAAGCACTTAGGAAAAGCAGGAGAGCAGGTAAGTGCCAAATTATCACAACCTCAGGATATGATAATTTATGTATTTATTTCTAACAAAAACATGACTGAATACCTAGTGCTAACGGATTAAATTACATTGGAGGGTGTATTTGTTTTCTGTTGCTCTCATGACAAATTACCACAAATTCAGGAGCTTAAAACAACACACCCTCTTACAGTTCAGTGGGTGGATCAACAGTCTGAGTGGCCTTGACTGATTTCTCTGTTCTGGGTCTTCTAAGGTCAAAATCAAGGAGTCCTCTAGCCTGGATCTTACCTAGAGGCTCTTGTGAAGACTTTTCCAGACTCACTCAGGTTGTCGGCAGAATTTAGTGGCCCGCGGTTGTAGAACTGAAATCCCCATTTTTTGTTTGCTGGCTGTTAGGGGTCACTCTCAGCTTCTAGAGGCTGCCCATATTCTCTAGTGCATGGCCTCCTTCATTTTCAAAGCCAGAAGTCTAGGTAGTTCTTTTCACCTGTCAAACTTCTTCAACTTTCTTCTTTCTCATCCACCCTGTCTCCAGGTGGAGAAAGTTCTCTGCTTTAGAGGACTCCTATGATCATATTGGGCCAACCTGGATAAGGCAGGGTACAGTCTCTCCTCGGTTGCCTCTGGAAATCCCTTTTGCAAGTTAACAGTCACAGGCTCAAGGCATTAGGGTATGAGCATCCTTGGAGGTCACTTTGCTGACCATAGAAGGTCAATTATAAGGGATAAGTCATTCCCCTGGGTCTGGTTAGTGTGCACCCTCATTTTGGCATGTCTGGGAAGAGACAACACACTTAGAGAAGAAATTCATTATATGATGCTTCCAATGAATGGCTCATCTACAGATCATCCTCCAGTTAAGAACAGAGTTCACTAGCCCTTATGGTTTCCTTCTTCCCCATGGACCTGACAGAGATCAGGGTCCTTCAAACATGCACAACACCAAACAGAGAATGTGCTAATTTAGTGGCTTTTGTAGTTTTTAGTCTCCAAAACGCCTCAGCAGTATTATCCAAAATTCATTACCCCAATATCTGTCTTTGGTGACCACACTGATGCAATGTTATCTCCTTGAAATGAATTTTTAATTAATAACTTTTAAAGTAAAACAAAAGTGGACAGCTATCTCGGGAATTTGTAGCTTACTATAGGATATTGGTGTGAACGGTGCTTTTTGGATTAGATCTTTTCTGCCTGTGCCCCTTGGACTCAGAGGTTATCAAAAAGCTAACAAAACTTTCTATTATTTAAAGTAGCTTAGAGAACAGAAATGAAGAGCTCACTAGAAGGAAAGTGCCCAAGGACAAAGATAAAGGACCTTATTCACTGATGTATTCTAAGCTAGATAGTCCCCGGCACAGAGTATGCACTCAGGCAATATTTGTTAAATAAATGAATGATGAATGTAGGAAAGACATGCTATTATCACATACGAATGAATCTAATCTGGGCAATCTGCTGTGATTTCGTTTTCTTGTGTTTGTCTAAAAGTTGGTGATCTAATGTCAAAATAAATGCATACAAAGTGAAATCTGTATAACTTTCATAAATTCACAGCTTACTAAAGATCTATTATTACAGTATGACAAATTCCATGACTATATTGTAAATGGAATTATCTTGGTGTGTGAATGCAAGAGTGTTTGACCTTCCCCAAATTCTGAATTGTATGTACTAGCAGGACGAAAGGGAAGAGCTCAAAATCTACACTTACATCACGGCAACACTTCACTGGGTTCATTATTTCAAATCTCCATGTTTATAAGACTGTTGCGCATATTTGTCACATGTCTCAAAATTTCTGCTTTCAAAAATGCATGGGAAAAGAGAATCGAAAGTGATATGCTGAAATATTAATTTTGGCAAGAGCATGGATGATTATTTTTGTTTATGAGTAAACACTAGGAGCACAGGAACACACTTCACTTTTATTGTCGGAACACAATATCCTCTACAAAGGAGCAGGGAATCAGTCTTGTCACCTCCCTGTCCCCGGTGACGCTGTTTCCTACTGGCCGGTAAAGTGATACAAGGAGCAAAGAAGGATTTCACAGATACCACAGAGCTAAGGTGCAAACTATAAAAAGGAATAAATCAAGTTTTGATAAGCCAATCGAAGTTTTTCATACCTTACCTATTCTTTCATATTAACTTTTTATGTTGATGGTTTATATATTCACAATAGTTGTAAATTGGATGAAAATAAGTACAAGGTAGAAGGAATTAGTTAATGCTGTTAAGGACTCGTATGTCTTCATTTCTTTGACTTTGACAGACTCTTACAAAACAGGTCAGGAAAACATCCACAAGGCAGGCAACGAGGAAAGTTTCCATTGTGCTTTCCTCCCTTGCATCTGGTAACGTGGAAAAAATTACCATACGTTCCTGTGGGAGAAGACTTGCTTCCCTTTGGGGTATTTCACCATGGAAGTCTGAATGAATAGAACATGACTATCAGAAAAATCAAAGATTTTAGAGTTTACAGAATCTTATGCATCTCAACAACACAGATTAAGGCTTGCATCCTTCAAGAGGAAAGAGAGCTTGACAATCCGGGCCGACAATCGGTTATATCTTACAAGCAAAGAGTCTGTGGTTGGGTTCAGTTCGGACTAAATGGCTGAACCTGAAGGGGAAAGGAAGCACATCGCCTCCTTCCAGGGGCTCATCAGTACTATATAGCTGTCGTAGCAACAGGGAAACGTACCAATCTCTGAAAGTCACAGCCACCAAAGAAAGAGTGTAAGCCACTCTTCACGTATGATTGTTTGGGACTTTTAAAATAATGAAGTGGGCAGGTTATAGGTTATACTTCATTCTGTTTTTGAAGAAGTGCTCTGAAAAGTAAGGAAGCCATACAGGAAAAAAAACCCCACAAGCCCTCTGAAAATATGACCTGTGTATACCTAATTTGCATATATGCTTTTCTCATAATGTCCCAAGAATTTAAAACAACGTTTACATTAGCTGTATATATATATATATATATATATATATATATATATATATATGAGTCTTCGAACAGAAGGAAATACTCCGAAAAAAACTGTGAATAAAATTTGATATGCGATGCATTTAACAGCTGGAAGGATTTCACACTTAGAGCCCAATTTGCAAAACTTTGGAGTTGGCATTGTTTCAACTCTAGTCCTGGAAGTCATAATTTCCCAAAGATTTTTTTTTCTGGACGTGTAAATTATTTGTGTACGGATCATACATCATTTCAAAAATGAAGTTATCATAGCTGAAGCTGGCCAGGCATAAATGAATAACTTCAGAAGAGATGCCTGAAAGCATTATTCACTCCCACTGAAGTCCGACAGTTTCATTTGCTGGCTATCAAAATTCTTTCTTTGCAAGCAAGTGACCTCTGCTTTCACGCTGCCCATCTTTAATTAGCAGAAGAAACTTGCTGCTTTGTGATCAAAATAAGACACAAGCTTCCCATATCATAAGTAGTGATAATAAAGAATAGAAACTCAATTTTGTTCTGTGTGTGTGTGTGTGTGTGTGTGTGTGTGTGGTATGTGTGTGTGTGTGTGATGTGTGGTGATGGGGTGTGGCAGATGGCTAGAATAATACTGAGATGAAGATGAAGAGACGCTGAGGGACTGAGGTGGGTTTGTTTTGACTTGTAAGCACAAGGAAGGAAAAGAACGTCTGCCGGAGACGAATCGCACGGAGGTGAACAAATTCACACCCCCGTTGCTACTATTGGCTGCCTTAATCTGTCCCAGGCCCCGCACTCCCGGGACACCGGGACGTGATGGATGGTGAGAAAAGAGGGGCACTCTATTCTTCCCCTCATAGATTCTCCTCGGTGAGGCCTCCAGGCCGGAACTTCCTTCTGTGCATCCAGATTTCTCTAGGTTCAAGAAAATGGACCAAAGCTCGGACTCGTTTGCAAATTACAGTTCGATGCAGCTTCAAAGACAATTTTACAAAATTGCCAGTAATACAATCATCGTTAGGCGTCAAGTTGCTTTGGCCTTGCCTGTACTCGCTGAAACTTCTCGCTTTGAATCTGCGAACCATGAACAGTTCCTTTAAACACTACTTAGGATTCCATTTTGAACCACACCTTGTGACAGAAATTAGCCTTGTTGTCATTTGTTTTAGCCACTACATTTAAATGTGCTGTTTGTGGGAACTTTGAGGACTTTGTCTTCTGAGAAGTAGCCTGGTGTGATGAAAACAGCAGAAATCTGTGAGTCAGACAAAATGTTTATATCCCGGTGTTGCCGTTTGTAAGCTGTGGGACTCTGAACAAATTACTATACCTCTCTGAGGTTCATGTTGCTAATTTACAATGTGTTGTACCAGATTATGGTTAAGAGATGGTAATATACATACACATATATGAGTTAGCACCTGGAATGATACCTAGAAGATAATGAGGCTGCTCTAAATCGGTATTTGTGATCCCATGTCATATCAAAGGGTGCACCAAGCTTTCAAGTTTTGGAAGAAGTGCCTCTGGAATTAGAAAAAGAATTTTAGAATTTATCTTTGGCATTGAAAAATTAGGTGTGTATATTACCATATCTCTCAGTCTGAAATAAGGCAATGAAGCTGAAGCAAAACCATACATGCGAATTTTCTGTCACCTGTTGAGAGTGTTGATTGATAAACTGAGTAATCCAAAAGACAAATTTCACCAAGAAATGCACATGGGACCCCTGAAGAGCTGTTTGGGTGTAGATTTTTTTTTTTTATGCCTAGAGTCTGGTTCCATTAACAAATTTTGTTGTAACGATTTTAAACCCGGATGCAACAAGTCAAAGCCGAAGATCTAAGACTATTCCAGAATACGATGTCCTGTCACCCCGGCCACCCACTTTAAACAGGTCACAGATCTTATTAAATACATGGAAATCTGTTTTGCCCCTAGCGATGTTCTGCTTAATTCTTGGCGGGCCACTCTGAGCTGTGCCCCGAAAAGAGGTCGCCCGGCCTGTTTTGTTTTCACACCTGCGGGGGGGAAAACACCCCAAGACTGTCATGCGGCACACAAAAGGCTCAGGTGTCTCCCTGTTTAGAAGCTGGCCGTCCCGAATAGCGAGAGGAAGTCAGGTTGTAATACTAATAAACACCTGCTGGTTCTATTACACTCATTGGCTCATTTAGTCAGTCAACGAAACCCAAGAAAACGGTGGGCTAAACCCCAAGGCAGCCTGCGTGACAACACGCGGCTGCCAGGCCCCCCTGGGATAAAATGCGACAAGCCCCCGCCCTGTACTGTTCTGCCACCTCGGAGGGCCGCGTGGATCCCCCAGCAAGAAGTTAAAAGTAGCAACAGTAATAACAGCGTGATTTGCCAGTGCCAGGCGCTGTCATAGGTGGGCACGAGGGACACTACAGTGAATGAGAAAATAAAGGTCTCTGCTTCCCTGGAGGTCACATTCCAGAGAGACAGAGAGAGAGAGAGAGCGCGCGCGACAAAGGATAAGCCCAGTGAGTCCCCTTCCTGTCACTCTCAGATCACTCTGCCCATTTCCCCAGGATGTTGATCCATGAGACGGTGACGTGTGGGGTGGGGAGGGGACAGAAGGGCCCCAGCCAGGACTTCCTCGGCCGACAGAAGATGCCTGACCGAAGAAGGGGCCTCTGAACAAAGATCTGAGCGAGGAGAAGGCACCAGGACCGGATGGTCCTGGAGAAGATGGCCTTCTCCCAGAGAAACGCAGATGCTTAGAGCCGAGTCCCAAGGAAGCGGAGGAAGTGGAAGTCACACTATGTCTGGCCCACTGCAAATACGCTCCTTCGGCGGCCCCAGGAAGCATCGCTTCTTGGAGAAAAGGAAATGTGAGTGGTGCTGTGGCATTGGTGGTACATTCTCACTTAGCAGGAGGAGCATTTTTATTAGGCCTTGGATATGTGTGAGCACCTCCGAACCCACTCCTTAGGGAGGCCTGGGAGCACCATAGGGGCGCTGCTTTAAAAATGTACTTTACCAAGGGGGCCCCTGGGCCGCCCGGTAGGTTGAGCGTCAGACTCCGGCTCAGGTCATGATCTCGTGGTTCGTGGGTTCGAGCCCCACGTCGGGCTCTGTGCTGGCAGCTCGGAGCCTGGAGCCTGCTTCGGAGTCTGTGTCTCCCTCTCTCTCTGCTCCTCCCTGGCTCATGCGCTGTCTCTCTCTCCTTCAAAAATAAATAAAAACATATTAGAAAAAATAAAGTAGCATGTAATATAAGAATCCTGTTTCCATACACGATCAAATCTTTGAGAGGATATAAAACATATCCCAATTGTGGGGGAGAAAAAAGATAGCCAAGCGCAACTTTAGAAAACTATTACTGACAAATGTATTTTACTAATTCTATTTCAAAAATAGATAAAATAAGAAGATAAGATAATTAACAGCCATGCATTTTATCAGCTATCAGCTGTATGAAGACAGGCTCTGGGCCATTTTATCTGTTTCCCAGACTGTATCTTGCATAAAGGATATCAACAAACATTTGTTTAAAGAGAATGGAAATGAGTGCCAGCCAAGAAACTGGCCAGCAAATGCATTCTAAGGAAAAAGAATGATAATAAAATAGTTCTGTTATGCACACAAAATGCACCCAGAGAAATGCAGCAATTTCAAGGAAAGGAACCACAGAACAATTAAACAGTAGCATGGCTTTCCCTTAGGAGAAAAGATAGCAAACACTAAATGAAAAAGCCTTATAATAATATCTTGTGCATCAAATAGTTGGAATATAAGGATATGCATTCATTATTTTTTATTATACTGAATATCTCACCCCCCCCCCCAAGAACCTTTCTTTTTTGCCCAGATGAAGATAATAGAGATAAAAATAAGTTTTAAAAACATCACCACTTGCCTACGGAAGGCTTTCAGCTATGAGCAGCCGAGGAGTTAGAAGCTATGGAACCAGAAAGGAGAGGCTGGAGACCCAAACTACAAACCTGGTTTCTTTTATATTTCCCAGTTGGTCTATTAGAGCTGAATTAAAGAACTTTGCTGAATGATTCTGTTGGCATAAGTGAGTCTGGCCAGAGGTCCAGAAACAGAAACACATGGCGGAGGGCACAGGGGAATCTCAGACAGCGGACTGTGGCTTCACTCACACGCACCTAGCCCCCCCCAACACAGAAACACACAGACGACTTTCTCACTGGTGAACCAGCAGAGCAACCCCCTCCAACTTCTAAAATTAGAAAAGGCATGCATGAGTACTCTGAATCAGAAATATTTCAAGATCATTGTAAGAATAATCTGTCTATGGGGTGACTGGGTGGCTCAGTCTGTTAAGTGTCAGACTTTGGCTCAGGTCACCATCTCGCAGGGCTTGAGTGTGAGCCCCACATCAGGCTCTCTGCTGTCAGCACAGAGCCTGCTTTAGATCCTCTGCCCCCCCTGACCCCTCCCCCCTGCTCGTTCTCTCTCTCTCTCTCTTTCTGAAAATAAATAAACTTAAAGAATAACCTGTCTAGGGGCGCCTGGGTGGCTCAGTCGGTTAAGCGTCTGACTCGGTTTCAGCTTAGGTCACGATCTCACAGTTTGTGAGTTCAAGCCCCACATTGGCCTCCGTGCTTGCTATCTCCCTTTCCCTTTCTCTCTGCCCCTCTCCCTCTCCCTCTCTCTCCCTGCCTCAAAAGTAAATAAATAAACTTAAAAAAAAAAAAACAACCTATTTCACTTGTCTATTTTAATGATTATTTAATGACACCCTTTTACCACTGTGTAAATATAATTGGAAATGAAAGGCAATCCTGGTCTATATAGCAACAGCAAGTGCCATCTCTCTATACCGGACCAAACAGATTCGTACCTGAGCTGGTAAATCCTGATGATTATTTTAACTCATTAGTGATAATGCCCGTAGTGCGCAACTCTACTGTTTTAACATACAGCAAAATGGTATTAAAAAAAGAGTCATCGCCCACTCCCATAACTACTTGAAACATCAGATCGCAGACAACGAAATCGGTGTCCACGGGACCACCAATTTCATTGCTAATGAAATGCGCGGCTGTGCACGTGTTAGAAAAGAACTAAAAATTAAAGAAGAAAATGAGAAGTCGTGACTAGAGATGCAATAAGATGGGATAAATATGCAATCGAACAAGTCAAATGTTCACAGCACGGTTGAGGTGGTGGGAACACGAGTGTTCACAACAAAAGCGTGTCAACATTGCTGTATGCTTGCAAATATTCTTTTTTTTTAATGTTTATTTATTTTTGAGACAGAGGGAGACAGAGCATGAACGGGGGAGGGTCAGAGAGAGAGGGAGACACAGAATCCGAAGCAGGCTCCGGGCTCTGAGCTGTCGGCACAGAGCCCGACGCGGGGCTCGAACTCACGGACTGTGAGATCACGACCTGAGCCGAAGTCGGCCGCTTAACCGACCGAGCCACCCAGGCGCCCCGCGAATATCCTTAATAACAGGGGAAAATACAATTTAGGAAAACATTAAAAAGTGGCAACGAAGAAAAACGAGTTAAGAACACAAAGACTTGGAGTAGCGGACATAGTATCCTGCAGGTATCGTGGCCCGTGAGGCAGGCAGTGGAACGCAGAGCCCGAGAGCACAGGTTTTGAAGTTAAACGCTTGAAGTTAAAAGAATTCAGTCTTGAGACGCCTGAGTGGCTGATTTGGTTGCGTGTCTTGACTCTTGATATCACGCAGGTCATGATCTCACAGTTGGTGGGTTCGAGCCCTGCACTGGGCTCTGCACTGACAGGGCAGAGCCTGCTTGCGATTCTTTCTCTCTCTGCTCCTCCCCTGCTCATGCTCTCTCTCGTTCTCAAAATACATAAATTTTGAAAAATTCATTCCTTCATTAAATTAAAAAAAAAAAATAAAGAATTCAGCCTCAGCTCTATTATTTACCAGTTGTGTAGCTGAGGGGATCACTCTGTTTTGGCATTAGCAAAATGGAGACGATCTTGCCTACTTAATAAAAATATAAACACAGAAAAGCCTTAGGAGAATATCAAACATTATTCACATTTGCCATTGCTGATAATTACAAAATCAGGCGAAACACCACCAGGAGGGGTAAAAATAAATTAGCTGCATACACCCTAGCCCGTTAAATGACGCACACAGCGTTAACAATATATTAAAATGTTTTGGGGTGCAAATAATGAAATACTCAAATAAAGGTCAAATAACATTTTTTTGTACATCTCACATAACAAAGAGTCAGGAAGTGGATGATTTTATGGGTGGTTAATTCCGCAGCTTAATAAGATCAGAGGACTGGGGGGAAATTTGTTTCCTCTCATGGTCATGTGTTGGCTGTAGCTGCTTCAGTCATAACTTCTTCTCAGTAGAATATCCAAAGGCAAGAATAAAAAAGATGCTATTCCTTGCACATCTCTCTTGTTATCAGGGAGAAAGTGTTTTCCCAGAAACCCTATGCTATTTTTACCCCAGTCAGAAATGGATCACATGGTCACCTATAAATATTCACCAACAAAGGAGAATGGATTGCAAGGATTGGCTTCGAACAGTCATAGTTTATCCTTTGGATTTAAACAATGGACCTCTTCCTTGAATGCGGTATTGCCTAGTATCTGAAAAAAAATCAAGTTTTCCTGGGTAAGAAAGATGAATAAATAGCCATTGAGTTGGTAACACACAGTTGCAAGCTACATACGGAAAAATAATGATCATGTTAATAAAAACACACAAATTACATGCTGATCACAATAAACATGTGACATAAAATAACAAAACCCTCTGTGATATAAGAAAGTCCCTTTAAAACTGCTAGGATTATTTTTGTAGCAAAGTTTCTACCAAAATATTCCACACTGAAGTTGATTACACATGGTGAATCTATGCTATGGTAGCCCCTTTAATTACAAAGCATGAATGATTTTCAAGAAGCAAAAGAGATCCACTTCTGAGCAACAAATATTCCTCTATCAAAATGTCTCCAATAATGAAGTGCTTTAGCTTTACCTTCATTTCTTCAGGGTAAATTTTGAAATAAACGAATAGGTGGGTCCCTATTATAGAATAAAAGCTTATAACTTCCTGTTATGGGAAAGATTTTGATTACAGTGTTTGCACTTATTAGTTATGAGTAGTTACACCAGGAAATTGGACATAAAAATTGCACAGTTCATTTCAAGCTTTTACCATAAAGATGTTCCATATTTAGAACGAGATATTCTGGGCTGAGTTTGGCTGATGCAAAAATACAGCTTACTAATATTTAAGAAGCCCATTTACACGTTGTTAAAATTGTGTTACCTGAGGGGGAATTGGAAGAAGGTAGTCAAAAGGTATACACTTCCCGTTATGATAAATAAGTATGAGGGATACAATGTACGGCATAACGAATATAGGTAATGATGCTGTATGATAAATAGGAAAGTTGTTAAAAGAGTAAATGCTCAGAGTTCTCATCTTAAGAAGAATTTTTTTTTCCTTTGGATTGTATCTGTACAAGAGGCTGGGTGTTAACTAAAACCTATTACTATAATATATATCAGTTCATAATATATGTAAATCAAATCATCATGCTCTACACTTTAAACATACACATATACAATGATGTGTGTCAATTCCTTCTCAATAAATTAGGAAAACAATGTGTCAGTTAAGACTAAAATTTAGGTAGATTGCTCTGTCATTAGATGCTAGAAAGGTGGATAGAGTAGGGCAACGTACAAATGAAGCTTTGGAAGAAACAGAGTTTTACACGAATAGGGAACCAGGCAGCCACTTGAAAAACATGCCCTAGGTCCCCAGCTGATAGTATTTTGTGAGCCTTGTATTCGGGCCAAAAAATCTTTGGAAGTCCTTAGGGAGCTACAGTACCAAAGTTTCAGCTAATTTAGCATCATTTAAATGGGGCCTTGCTATATATCTTTGGGTCTGGATTTCTTTATTTCCAATTCTTTAATGGATTTATTGGGGAAAAAAGTTTTATTTCAAAACTCTTATTTTAAAAAGGCCTATGTAATTTTCTTCTTTTGTGAATTGAAAATACATGCTACTGCTTTGAATTAAATTCATTTCAAATCAACAATTATTTACTAAGTTCTTACCACTTGTAAATCCTGCGTTAGGTGATCCAGAAGAACAATGAAGTTTAAAACATAACCCTGGACCTCTAGGATTTCCAGTAACCTAGAACTGAGTTATGCATCCTCAAAAAATCTTTCTCTGACATATTCTGTCTGTTGAAGACTCTTTGGGGATAATATGCCTCTGGATTAAGCAAAATAAAATAAAGAATGCAGGTAGGATAAAGAAAGGGCACTGAAGGAGAGTTCTACTGTACCTACACATATCTATATGTCTTAATCTTTAATGAACATGGGTTTCTTTGTAATAAAGAAACATTATTTAACAGTTTTTGGAACATCAATAATAATCTAACTTTCTAAACATCTCAGAAGTTATAATATGTATGTTGTAGGTAGCCTCCAAGATGGTCCCACAGACCCCCGCCTCCTCACCGTATCCTTACCCTTGTATACTCCCCTTCCACACTGTATCAGGGTTGGTCTATATGGCCAGTAGAATATGGCAGAAGGGAAGTATGTCATTTCTGAGATTAGGATGTGAAAGACTGAGGCTTCCCTCTCAGGATTCTCTCTCTCTTTCTCATCTATCATTCTTCTATTTCCATCTCTCTCTCTCTCTCTTATTACTTACTGTGGGAGAAGGCAGCTGCCATAGCATGAGGTAGCCTTATGGAGACGTAAAGGTGCATGTAATGGAGAACTGTGCCTTCCAGCTACCATAGAGCTTGAAAGCAGATCCTGCAGCCCCAGCTGAACGTGCAGATGACTAAGGACCTGGCCACTCTTGTTTGTAATCTCGTGGAGGAGCCACGTGAGCCAGAACCACCAGCGAAGCTCAGAAACTGGGAGAGATAACAAATGTTTGTTGTTTTAAGTGCTTATATTTGAGTACATTGTTATGTAGCAATAGATATCTAATGCAATGTAAAATGTCATCTCCTGACTGATAACCTCCTGGCAAAGTCCAGTTCAATTACTAGAGCGTTTATTCAACAAAGCACCTGCTATTTCCTAAGTTAATTTGCTTAGATTTTCTACCATAAATGTTTTTCTAAGAAGCCCATTATTGAAAGAAAGAAGGGAAGAGAGAAAGAAAGAAGGAAAGAAGGAAGGAAGGAAGGAAGGAAGGAAGGAAGGAAGGAAGGAAGGAAGAAAGAAACCTATCATTCCTCAAAGCCCAGGATTTTTAGTGTATCTATTTCATACAAGCTATTAACATGAGCTTCAAAAATTATTAAAACAAATTATTTTATATATGAAACTTGTAATTTGCTGTCTTTCAAATAACTGTTTCTGATTGGTGGATATATAGGTTTGGAATATTTACTTTAACTTATTTTTACTTATTATATAATTGTAGCTAATGTAAGAAACTCTCAGATCTCAGTGGCTTAAATCCATCAAACTATTTCTTATTTGTGTTAAGTCCACAGTAGATATGCTGGTAAGGGGAGAGATTTCTGTGTGGTTCTTCAAGTACGCTGGATTTTTCCATTTCATGGATCCTGGGCTGGTCATTTGCATCTCATCAATAGACCAAAGAAGGAAGACTATGAAGGAACCAGTGGAATGTTTTTGTGTACCAAACCTGGAAGTGGGAGACATCATTCCAACTGTATCCATTGGTTGGATCTTTCTTCTCTTCCCAATCCTATGAATCTTTGTTAAGCTTAAGGTCAGAAAATGGACTTTCTCTTATTTTTCAAGGCCAGACTGTTCAGACTTGAAAAATACGTTCTTTTATTCAATTCCCCATTTTAAAAACTAAAAGCTTGCTATCAGTTTTTGTCCCTTGTTTTTCTGCTATAGCAGGTTGAATCTCTTCTTGTTTTGTTATTGCGCTGTTCTTTTATTTGTAACTCCAGGTAGCTCTCCAAAAGTTGAGCAGAACTGGTGGGAATACCAAATTTTGTACACAATTTTTAAAAAATAGGTAAGATCAAGACATTAATAATAAATCTTTTGAAATATTACTTTTAGCAAGTTTCTTTTGATTTTTATTTAAAATATAAATAAATTCGGGGCGCCTGGGTGGCTCAGTCGGTTGAGCGTCCGACTTCAGCTCAGGTCACGATCTCACAGTCCATGGGTTCGAGCCCCGCGTCGGGCTCTGGGCTGATGGCTCAGAGCCTGGAGCCTGTTTCCGATTCTGTGTCTCCCTCTCTCTCTGCCCCTCCCCCGTCATGCTCTGTCTCTGTCTCAAAAATAAATAAACGTTAAAGAAATTTTTTTTAAAAATATGAATAAATTCCTAATACTTAGGCTGAATAGTATATTAAAAAATGAATAATTTTTTTCCCTCTGGATAGCCTTTTACATTTAAAATTAATCACTTTATATATACATTTAAATTATGATAATATTTATTTTAGAAACATTTATGTGATTTTCACTGGTATGTTAAAGTCATATTGTTAGTAGTTTCTCATATATGTGTATTTATATACACACACTTACTACATGTATTTTTATATTGCACACACACTTACACTGATTCATAGACCATATGGTTCATGTGATTCCAACATTATTCTACTACTTAGTGAAGGGCCACTAGAACAAAGACCATAGGTTATAAAATTTTCATAATTTCTTGACATGAATATTACCGCTACCCAAGAGTATATCAAATTAGTCATTCTACTCTAGATAGCTTTCTAAACTTTTTCCCCTTGAAATAAAATATACTTTTTGATGTAAAAGAGGCAGGAAACAATCAAATCTTCCATTTCTGGTCCAACTTTATAATTTCACAGTTCTATTTCAAATACACCACAGAAGAGAGAAAAATTAATCAAGTAGAAAATTATACAAACTATGAATCTTACATTTTTTTCTAATAAAAAAATAATTCTAGTGATTTAGAATGATTTTGGTTTACATGAGAAAGGAAGCAAAATAGTCCCCAAATCTGGATAAGCATTTAGGGATAATATGAAAGATGACCTAATTCGGAATTATAAAATGACGCCCAATGGAATATTTTTTATTAATACAATGAATAAACATATGGCATTGAAATTTTTAAATTGAAAGAGAACTTTTCAAATCACCCTGAAAAATAACCAGATTAGTCATTTCTTTCACGGTGAAGACTAGGCTTCATTAAATCTTGAGCAAATTTTTTACTTTGGGAGTAATTTATTCTCTTTTTTTTTCTTTTTGGTTTGTCCTGGAAATTCAATAGTGACTGTAATAATCTCCATAATCCATAATCCAGTAGTCTGAGGATCAGATAGAAAAACAGGCAAGAACCTGAAATTCAGTCTTCCCTGGTTTTATGTATTTTGCTTAAAGGTCCTACAAGAAACAAGTTTATGCCTCTTTGATCCATATGAAATGAAGTATAACAACAGCCTGTAAGCCCTCCCCCCTCCAACACCTAGAAATTCAAGATAAAATAGAACTTTCAGTTTTATTGTTATTTTTTATTTTTATTTTAGAAAGAGTGAGAAAGTGTGAGCATGGGAGAGGGACAGAGGGAGAAGGAGAGAAAGGATCTTAAGGAGGCTCCGTACTCAGCATGGAGCCCCACTTGGAGCTTGATCCCACAACCCTGGGATCATGACCTGAGCCAAAATCAAGAGTTGGATGCTCAACCGACTGAGCCACCCTGGCGCCCCTGAAACCTTTATTTTAAATATATAGCAGAAATGCACAAAAAGAAATGGGTTTCCTTATGTGCTGGGGAAAAAATGAGAGCTAAACCAGGTGGTTAGCTCATGAGCTGTTGTAGCTGCTATGGTCTAGGATTTATAATCCAAAATTATAAAATATCCAGAGAGGTAATCCCCCATGACTGAGATTCAGAAGCCACAACACGTAGAAGAATTAGACCCCAATAACATGAATAATAGAAAAAGTCTGACAGAGCATACAAAATACGTATTTTTAAAAATGATTAAGGCATAAAAGGGAGAGTTGAAATTTTACAAAAATCCAAAAACATCAATGAAAGAAACCTTGGCAGACTCGGAAAAGGACCAAATAATAGACACCAATAAAATCTGGTAAACTGGAAGATAGACATGCTTATTTTAAAAAAAGAAAGAAAGAACATATTGACCCAAAGATAACAAAGGTAAGGATGAAGAGCTGTAAAATGTGAATGGGATGAAGAAATATGGAACGTAGAATGACAAGATACATGTATCCGTAAGTTTCAGATGAAGAGGAAAAAAGAGAATAGGAGAAAGGCAATATTTAAATATTTAATTCCTGACAATTTTCCTAAATTGATGAGGACTTGAGTCCTCCCATTAAAGAAATCTGAGTTCCAAGCACGATAAATAAAAATAACTCCACACCTAAAACAAATAGCACCAAAATTACAGACTATCACAGATAAAGAAAATATCTTCAAGGAAAAAAAAGGAAAAAGTCCACCACCTACAAAGGAAATGTATGGTTAGATTAACTGCGGAGTTCTAGATTAACTGCAATAATGAAGTCAGAATAAAACGGAATAACAAGTTCATTGCACTGAATACAAATAACTGGAAATAAACATAAAACAAACATTTTTTCAGGACAGAGGGTTTAAAGGCATATTGAGACAAAGACTATTAGGCAGTTTATCATTTGCAAGATCACCATTGGCTAAAATAAATAAAAATCCATTTTTAAAAATGTTTACTTATTTTGAGAGAGAGAGAGAGAGCACACATGAGTGGGAGGGGGCAGAGAGTGGGGGAGGAGAGAATCCCAAGCAGACTCTGCTGTCAGCACAGAGCCAGATGCTGGGCTCAATCTCCCCAACCTTGAGATCATGACCTGAGCCAAAATCAAGAGCCAGATATTTGACTGAGCCACCCAGGTGGCCCAAAAATGCATTTTAAGAAAGAAATTGAATCCAGAAGGAATATAGAGAATACAAGAGGCAATGATGTGAAATGAAATTGGTCAATAGGTGAGTAATTCTAAATAATATTTGGCTGTATATTTTTTAAATGATTAATCTGGTAGCATAAGCATAAGATAGAAATAAAATACTGGATAGCTGTTACATACAGGAGATACACTGGAGTAAACTCTCCAAAGATCCCTTACGGGCTAGGAGGAAAGTTAGAATTTAAATTGTGTTAATAACACCATACATGAAAGAAAGAAAGAAAGAAAGAAAGAAAGAAAGAAAGAAAGAAAGGAAGGAAAAAAGAAAAGAACACCATACATATTAAATTTTAAGATTGATCTTTAATAAAGTAGAAATAGACTATAAAGCTTCCAAACTATAATGGAGAGAAAAAAGGAATAAAGAAACTTGATTGATGTAATAGAGGTAGGCAAAGAAAAAAAATGAGTAAAATATGTTGAATAAAATAAGATATTCTATCGTTCCTTACTTCCAAGAAGTAGATTCAAAATTCTTATCAAGGAATAGGAATATATATACATGAGACTATTTAACATTATTTTCTCAAGATATTACCCAAATGGAAAAGAACCAACCTATATTATTGTATTATATTTAAAATAATTTAGCTAAGATTAAATTATAAACTTGGAGAGTATTAAATAAATAATGTTATTAGCACCAAACCATCTAAAAATTAAGATGGAGTAGGCTCGCAGATAATTAGATAACATTTTGTGAGGTGGTTTGTAGACCTCTTCTCTAAAGAGAATATTTGGCACAATTAAACCAGCACAAAAGTTTTTTGGAATGCCCAGTTGTACTTGAACAGATGTGGTAGATGAATAAAATAGTTCCTTCTGATGTGGTTTCTACTTCCATCTTCTGCCCATGGTTGCTAACGTAATGAGCCATCATTTTATATATTTAATAATACAAGAAAATAAAAAATAACTAAAAGACAGATTTGCTAATGTTATATTTTATACAGTTGCCCCATTCCATTTAGCTACCTACACACCATTGGTTCCTATCACATTGTGATGCTTGTGTTTTGGTCCCTCTCATCTTGACATCCCATACCCAATCACTCCTGGGTTCATTAAGCCCCTCCCTTCAGCTGTCCAGAGTGTGACCTAACTCTGCCCTTCCATGCCAACGCTATAAATGGCAAAATTTTCCAGTGGCCCTCTTACAATAAATGTACCTGCCATGTGTTCTGTTCTGTATGGAGCTTTCTCTTTTCAGCCTTCCACTGTAATAGCAATAATACTATCAAAAATATGACTCTCCTCTACTTAGGTAACAAGTGAATTTCATGGTAGCTTTATCATGCAATCAAAGATTGTGTTCAAGGTCAAACTAGATCTCTAAGCAGCTGTGAGACTTATGGGAAACCACTAAACTTATTGAGCTTTAGTTTCTTCATTTGCAAAATAGGAAAATGGCTCCTGAACTGCCTGCCTCAAATGAGTATTAGGGACAGTACTTGAAAAAAAATGTCAAAGTAATTTAAATTGTATCAACCTCAATATGTTGTATTTAAAAAAACCAAACTCATTCAAGTCTTTGCACTTGCTGTTCTCTCTACTTGGACTTCTCTTCCTCTACGTAATGTCATAGGCCTACTTTTCAGGAAGACTTCCCCAATTACCTTTGGTAAAATATAGTCCATCCATCCCCAAAACCTCTCATTGCTGCAGCACAGAACACTCTTTATTGTCTCCTGTTGCTATTTCTTTTTCTTTTTTCTTTTTTTTAACGTTTATTTATTTTTGAGAGAGAGAGGCAGAGAGTGAGACACAGAATCCGAAGCAGGCTCCAGGCCCTGAGCTATCAGCACATAGCCCGACACAGGGATCAAAATCACAAACCATGAGATCATGACCTGAGCCGAAGTCAGATGCTCAACCAACTGAGTCACCCAGGCTCCCCACTATATTCTTTATAATATCACCACCTACCTTTTTTTTTGTTTCTGTCTGTTTTGCTCTGCTAGCATGTCAATTCACTGCTATATCCCAGTGCCTAGATATACATACCTTGTATGTACTTAATAAACATTTTTGAGTGAAAAAAACTCATTTAAATGATTGATTTTGCTATGAATTTTGAATATGGTAACTGCTCAGACTCTGAGCATTTTTAAGTGGGTGTTCCGTTTGAAACACATAAGCAGACAGTTGTCTACATTTTCTTGCAATGTTTTGAAAGTCATCTTGAAATTAACTCTCATTGAGAAATCCAATTACTTCCAAATAATGTATATGCTGATGTACTCCCTGATTTCTAATCACCCGGGCTCAAGAAGGCCAAAACATGAAAAATAAAAACCAGGCATCTAGAGAAAATGGGAAGTTTAGCCACACTCATTTATTCTGTTCAAGAACTAGTCATTTCATCTTTTACAAGGTTCAGGGTACAATATCAACCTTCAGAAATATTCTGTGAACTGACTAAATGCTATGACAGTTAGGAACTTAAAAGCCTTTCATTAGCTATTCTGCAAGTCTGGCAAGGGACCCAACTGGAGAGGTAAATATTAAAAATTTGGGTCTAATGTAACAAATATTTCCTCTTAAAAAAAGGAATGATTCCCACTATTTAACTGTAGTACACTATAAAGTCAATGACAGATTCCTTTAGTGTAAGTGGTATTAGTTAACTGAAACAAATTAGGGTGCAACTCAAAATGTATCTAAGTAGATTCAATAAATTTAATAACTGGTTGGAAAAAGTAGATAGCAGGTCAATCTCAGAATAAGGGATACATACATACAACACACAGAGATTTTTATTCTCTACTATTACTTATTTTTCTCAAATCATAGTAGATAAAATATAAGTGACTTTATGCATATTTTAAAAAATATTTTGAAGTAATAGAAGAGAAACATGTCGACATCACCAACTAGACAGGTCAACATAACCCAGAAGGGAACGCACTGTGACATTTTGTTGGTATTGAACAAGTAAGTAAAAACACTTCTCTGTGCGTGCCTTCCCTTAATATGAAACCATTGTGTATTCTGCTGGCTAATCAACAAAACTTACTCTGCAAGTCCGAACTTTAGACACCATGAAATACAAAAATGGATACAGTTTTGAAGAGTTTCACTATATAGAATTCATTATATAGTTTCACTATATTCATTATAGGTAAACTGCAATTGTTGCTTTCTTACCACCTCTGTGTGGCCCAAGGGCAGGTCTCAGGGCAGAGAAAGAGTCAAAATATCTACCGATATTTTTTTTGGGGGGGGGGGAATATCCAGTCGTAGTATTTCTATCAGTTTTTATAATGCACTTAGCTCGTCCACTGGTGGTCCTTTCCATAAAATAGTTTTGAAAATAAGTATTTCAAAATGTCACAGGCAAGACAAAATGCCCTTTTAACGGATGAAAAGTCTCAACTCCGAAATGTATCTTCGTTACATGGAAGACAAATCTTTGAAGGCAGGCCTGTGTAATAAGACACTGGATCAACACGGCAGGTAAGTACTGACATCCTGGTGACTTTACTGGAGGAGTACCAGTGTTTAGTGGAATATCAGTGGTCTCAGGCACTTAGAATTTTAAAAGCAGAAAATTAATTGCCATTGATGCTTGAACCGAGATTTATGAACACGATGCGGTGGGAGAGTGGAGTCGGTTTTGTTGGTTTAACCTGCGCCGGCGATATTTTCACCCAAGCCATCGTGTCGGCGCTCATGTTGTAGGTTCCACCTCTCCCCGTTTGGAAACGCGGTACACATTTCTAAGTCCGATTTTTCTGGTTGTTTTCTGAAAAGGTTTATGATCACAGCTGCGGTAGTTATGGGTTGGTTTATAGTACGTTGCCCATAGATGGGCCCATATGTCCAACAGAGTTTGTTTGATACTATTACCTTCCACAGACACGGGGCAGTTCTTGAGGTGCGCCTATAAACCTGCCGTTAAATGGACCAGCTGTACTCATAAACTTACATCAGCAGCCTCAATCCCCCCGCCTTACAAAAGTCATTGGCAATAAATCTATGTTCAGTCTATATATGCACTTTTAAGTATTTTTTTACACTTCTGAAAAGAAAATATAAAATATATCCAAGTCTTCTGTGATCCTGACTGAAATAAGAGCTGATTTCTTTGGGGTGAATAAACAACGTCTTTAAAGGCCTCACTTTCCATTTCTTTGCAAGAAGTCCAGCGTTCTTGACAGCCTTTATTCCACAGCTTAAAAGAGAGAGAGAGAGAGCGAGAGAGAGCGAGCAAATGATAAATGTGGGAGGGCAGGGTTCAACCTGAAATCTTTTGATAAGAACTTTTGAAGGCTTGAGCACGATTCTTTCTACGGTCACTGTTTCATGCATTTGGTGTGGCAGCTCCCTGTGGAGCCAGGAGCGAGCAAGTGTCAACCCGGTGATCCACACTGATTTGCTGTGAGAGTGTGCTTCTTTGGTGTGGTCACCGGGGACCACACCACTTGCACGGGATGGACCTTCTCCACTCTCTTGGTGTGCCGTCAAAGACTCGTGGTAGTTACCAAGGCCTCTGCAGGAAGGACGTAGCGAGAAGAAGCTACTTTTCCATCTGAAACAGAATTCTGGTTCATTCTGTTCATCAGATTTGTTCCGTGGCATTCTACTCCTCACGAAACTTTTAATTACTCCTTTCAGCTTTTTTTTTTTTGGGGGGGGGGGTATGTGTTACGGTTTTATATTAGAAAAAAACAAAACAACAAAAACCTTGTATCTGAAATCTTCGGTAGAAATCCCGGGTCTACAACTTAGAGCAGTGCTGTGGGGCGGACTATTGCATCTTTGAGTTTCCTCTTCCACAAAATGGAGAAAACTCTGCGTGTGAGACAGTGCTGAGTAAATATTTGCTGAATCTCAGATCTGTGCTTCTTCTTCCACTTGAGGCACAGCATCATTTCAATTTCTCCACTTTATTCCAGAAACAATCCTTTTTTCCCACTACTATCCCCTACTCTACATGATGAGAGTGATAAATGCTTCCTGTTTGGACTATTGCAACGGCATCTGATCTGGTAATCCACTTTCCAGTTCTTTCCCTTTTCAGACCATCTTCCTATGAGATTCTCATGACCTAGTCGTTCTCTTGCTCAGACCACTTTCGTTCCAAATGTATGCATAGATTTACAGCTTTTTCTTAAATTACAAGACATTTCGGCCAATTTAAATGAGTCAAAGATACACATTTTTTTAAAAAAACCAACTTTGGAGAGAGTTTTAAATTACTTTGAGGATGTAAAACTGGCTTTCCAACTAAAGCAAAGTTAAAAAGCCTTCTGAAAGTTCCCTTGCCTGAACGTTCTCATCTCGAAATGGCTGGGCACTTGAGAAATTACCAACAGCAGGTTTTCAGTCAGTTTTGCAAGTATCATCAATAACAATTTATTTTAGATAGCATAAGGAATCCTTGGATAAAGATATTAGACATTGTATTACTAATCTAAGTACTGTCTCTATGGGACAATCCAGTGGTGACAAAATTGGGAAAGGTGATAGAGGAAATAGATACAACAGCTCTTATTTAAGGCTTCCTTGAGTAACAATTATTCAGAAATAGGCTAAGCTCTCTCTCTCTCTCTCTCTCTCTCTTATTTAAGTAATAAGAAAAGAGTAATTTATATGTTCACCTTAGTTCTTTGGGGAGTGGGGACAGTAAGAAATTCTTTTCCCTTCCTTCTCTGGCTCAGTGCAAAGTTTTTCAGGTGACCTTGCGAAAGCATTCAACACTATCAGACCATTCTTTTCTTGTAATACCATTTTCCTTGGTGTCTAGATATACTATGCCCCTGCCTTCTGTCACCTCTCTGTCTTCTGAAGCAGTACATTTTCTTCTTCATGGCCATTAAATGTTGTCTTTGCTTGGTGTTTGGTCACTGACCCTTCGTTCACTTCATTTTATATCTTTCCCTAAGTAATCTCATTTATACTCATATCCTTAGTCATCACCGACACTCAGATGATCCACAAATTTGTGTTCCTGGCTGAGACCTTTCTTTGAGTCATACATGTATGTATCCAACAGCTGATTTCACATGTCCCCAGGCAGTCTCACATATACCACAAATTTACTACGCCAAAAAACAAAATCATGATCTTCCCTTCCAAACCTGGACTGTTCCCTGTCACAGTGAATGGAAGTAATATCTATTAAATTCTGTAAACCAAGAACCTGAATTCATCCTTGAAACTTACCTTTCCTTCAGTAATCTCCTTGCCACATCCAATCCATCACCAAATTAGGCTAATTTATCTCCTAAATAAGCTCGGAAACCAATTCCTTTTTCTGTTTCTTCATCACCGACTCTATCATCCAAGCAGCCATCGTCCCTTGACTGGCCTAGAAAATACCTTCTTTCTGGTCTACCCAAATTCACTTGGCTCCCTCTACTACAACTCCACATCTGTCAAGATGCTTTTTCTCATTGCACCCTCACCATAACTACTCCCCAGTTAAAACCCTTCACTGGTTTGACATTGCTTTCAGAAAAATAAGACTAAATGATCAATATGGTTTATAACGCCCGAATAGTATTGTGCCTACCTGTCTTCTCAGCTCCATTTTGTACTATTATCCCTTTTGCTCTCCTCATCTTAAGCCTTGTTAGCCATCATTCGTCTTTCTTAATCATCTTTTCCCTCCCTTGCTCCAAATCCTTTGGATCTGGGGTATTCTTTATTTTTTAATTTACAGAGTTTAATCTTATTTACCTTTTGGAGATTAGGATGCTTATATTGGAACTACCTGTTGTAAGCTGTCTAGTATAATGTATGTCTTCTTTCTGGTGCTGTTAGAATTTCAATTTTGCATTTATTTTGGATTTTTTTTTATTTGTTGCTACCTTTTGAACAGGCTTTAAGCTTCCTAAAGACATTGACCAATTCACTCAATGTGTAGCACAGAGCGAGTCATCAGTAGTATTTTTTGCCAGAATTACTTGATAATTGAACATGTCTACAGTGGTAGATCTACCTTTTCAAAGTGGCCGAAATGACCGTGGTCTCTCTGTAAGAAGCAGTGGAACAAGGAAGGGGAAACATGGACCATGGAGTCAAAGAAACGTGGGTATGAAACTCCGTATTTTATTGGAGTCCTCCCTGCCCATCACTTTTCTCCTTATCAGAAGTAGTGTTAACGAGGTCTTCTTTCAGGGCTGTTATGAGGTAAGGGACATGGAGTAAGCACTTTTTGGATAAGTAATTTAACAGATATACTCATTCAAGTGACAGCAATTTTTAAGCACCTACCGTATGGCAGGGATCATCATCGTTCTCATTTTTTGCTTCTCAGTATGGATACTGATTCATTGAAATCAATATCAACTGTGTCACTTGTTGACATTCAGTGTTCTCTTTTTTTCATGTTTATTTATTTATTTTTGAGAGAGAGAGAGAGAGAGAGAGCACGTGAGCAGGGGAAAGGCAGAGAGGAGGCCGGGGGAGAGAGAATGCTAAGCAGGCTCCGCACTGTCAGCACTGAGCCTGACATGGGGCTCAGTCTCGTGAATGGTGAGATCATGACCAGAGCCAAAACCAAGAGTCAGATGCTGAGCTGACTGAGCCACCCAGGTGCCCCTGACATTCAGTGTTTTTAATCTTGTCTGTGTGTACATATTTTGTTTCCTCAAGAAGATTAGGAAGCAGGTGTAATGGGCTAAGATTGTTTTCCTTTTAAATGACTTTCACTTCTCTTTATTATTTATTTCACATAATAAATGGCTATAAACGTATGTTAATTTATTTAATAACTTCAAATACCAATTGCACAGCTAATCGCCAGGAAGGAATATTTAAAAAACAAACAAAAAGGCCCATAATCTTTGCTTTTAGAGAGTTCAAAAATCAAATTATAGAGAATAAATAAATACCAGCCCACATGAGAATGATTTTAGAGTATAAGTATTACAGCGGATGTCAGGAACTTTGTCATCATAGTAGAGTTTTAATATATGAAATGTAAACTTAGAACAAATTAGTAGTTGCCCATAAACACCTTTAAAAAATTTATGACTCTAGCTCTTTTCCATGTCCAAACCAGCTTTTAGGAGACACTCTGAAAATCAGAAACATTTCCTCAAATATCCTTTACGTGTTTTGTGGGAAGCATAATGGTAGTGAATGTGGAAAATATTCTATTTTATTTTGAAAGAAATCCTCAACGGAATTATTCCATGCCAGGGTTAAGCTGTGAGTTTGTACTCCACAGTCTAGTTATAACTTACATGCAAAAAGTTAGGATGACTAACAAAACTAGGCATTTAAAAAACAAACTAAGGCTTTAATTCCATTTACAATATCTGTAAATGTTGCTTATCCTTCCTGGAGTGAAGCAAAATGCAGACCTTGATCCTTGGCTCACGGAAATGGTGGTGCTAAGGATTCAACATTCTGGGCTATTTCACGAAATAAAACTTGCATTTTTCCATATTTACAACATTTACTCTTAAAAGTACATTATAAAATTATAGCAGCAGTACCAGTTCATGAGAGAAATTTAGAGACATTTTAAAAACGTAGAGAAGGAAAGAAATGAACTCTACTTGATGAGTTTATGAAACAAAAAAAGATGTGTCTAAACTCTACTCTAAGGGAAAATTGGCCAGGCTGGAGTCTCTGAGATTCACCTCAGAAGGTGAAACCGAGGAAGGTTCAAGGAGCCTAAGAGAAAATCTCAGCAAAGTGAACCTAACCTCCAAGAAAGACTTGGCCCTTGAAAGGGATTTGATCTTCCAGATTCTGAGTGCCACATGGGTTCTGACGCCAGGATTTGTCGCTCAGGCCAGTTCTTTATTAAAATCATACCTTAGTCCATCAAAGAGCTCGGGAATCCATGAAAAGCTGTTCCAATAAAACTTAGTAAGCCCTTGGGAATAAAAAGGATGGGGCAAATATTCCTCCAACAGGAGGTATCACATAAGGGAAACAAGCCATATTCCCTTTTCATCCAAGAAGCCCCAAGGAGGTATCTGGCATCTGGAGGTTCTCAATGTCGCAGGTTGGGTGGGAGAAGATGGTCTCCAGCATATGCTGAGTGAGTAAAAGGCAGCTCTGTCCGGGCTGACCAACGGCAATAGCAGGAGGGGAGGTAAGTTCTAGAATAAACTTGCAAATGCAAGAAAGATACCTCCTGGAATATGAATTAGATTTTTAAGAAATGATGCCTTATTTTAGTTAGCATATCTTTGATTTCTAAGAATTTTAAAAAATGATTTAGAAGTTTGTTTGTCAGGGGTGCCTGGGTGGCTCAGTCAGTTGAGTGTCCCACTCTTGATTTCAGCTTGGGTCATGATCCCAGGGCCATGGGATCTATCCCCACGACAGGTTGCATGCTGAGTGTGGGGCTGCTTAAGATTCTTTCTCTCTCGCTCTCGCTCTCTCTCTCCATCTCTACCCCTCTTCCCTGCTATTCCTCTAAAATAAATAAAATCTTAGAAAAAGGAAGTTTCTTGGTCATATAGTTCTTGTGATTTGCCTATTCATGTCTTTTTTTCTGCCTTTGTGTTCATTCTTTTTACTTAAAAGGATGTCATTACAAATCTGAAGATTTAACAACCTCTCTACAATATGCTGCACTAACTTTTTAGAATTTGTAGTTTGTTCTTTAATTTTACTTAGGATATTTTGACCCAGATCTATATATTTTTTCTTTTGTCTTCAGCCTTTGTGCTTTACTCCACGGTCATTCATCTTTAAGTTGTTATGTTTAGCTCTATAAACCACATGAATAAAATTTTTAATAGCTAACTCATTTTTGCATTTTTAAAACAATTACCTTATTGCCATTATTTCCATAATCCATAATTTCCTCACTGATTTGAAAGTCCATATTTCTCATATTCATTTTACTCATATGTATTTGTCATCTCTTTGTTTCCAATGTCCTGCTGTAAATTCAAATGGCGATACCACGTCTTCCAAGTAATAAGAGTTATCATTTATTTTAATATGGAATAATGTAAGTGTGCCTCATTATTCTTTTTAAAAATATGTTGCCTATTTTCTTCTATTTACTTTTTCAAATGAGCTTTAGAATCAGTGATCAACACTCTTTGTTTTTAAGCTGATTTATTTGTTTTGCGAGAGAAAGGGCATGAGCGGGGGAGGGGCAGAGAGAGAGGGAGACAGAGAGAATTCCAAGCAGCCTTCGTGTTGACAGCCTCAGCTTACCAACAGTGAGATCATGACCTTATCCGAAATCAAAACTTGGAGGCTCAAACGACTGAGCCACTCAGGCGCCCCAAGTGATCGAATTTCTAAGTAAGAGCTTGTGGAGCTTTGGGTTTGGATTTCACTAAATGTACACATTAACATGTGGTAGAAGTGACAACTTTGCCATGCTGAAAAACTCCCATTCTAAAGCCAAATATATTTCTCCGATTAGGGTTTTATATTTTCTGCTTCAATAAAGCTTCGTGGCTTTGTTGTCACTAGTTTCTGCACTTTTCTTGTAAGTTTATTCCAAATCAGTATGTCGTTTGGTGTATTTTGTTCCTCTTGAGAGAGATCTTTTTAATCTATTATATTCCGCTGAGTGAGGAAATTAGTTTCTCTGTATTTATTTTAACATACACTTCTTGAAGAGTATCCCCTTCTGTACAGTGTCTACTTCAAATGCTTTACAGCTGATGATATCTTAAGTTTCAGGTAAAGAGAAAAACCCACAGACTTCGGCATCAAAGATACTTGTAGGTTGCACCTCGGCTCAAATGTTTCCTCACTACATAAAATTGAAAAGCTGTACATTGTCCGAACCTCTGTATCCTCATCTACAAAAGGGGCTTGATGTTTCCCTTGGAGTGGCCAACGCGAGGCAACATTCAGAACTTTTGTAAAGCACAGACCTCAAGTATAGCAAAAGGTAGGAATAGAGGAAAAACACCAATTCCTTCCTCCTCAACTTGTTCTCAAAAAATATGACTTGGAAATTTCACTTTTTAGATATATATGAACTAGAAAAAAATAATTGGAGGTAAACACATACACATATAGATAATGTGCATTTTTATTATTTGGTTAGATAACTTTTCTCCTGGTCCTATTAGTTGGTGGCAAAATGAACATCTGTGCATGTATGTGAGCGTGCATGGTGTAATAAATAGTATTACTTTATAGATGAAATACCAGTGGCTCTAATGTAGAAGTTAATGAATTAAGTCACAGAATTGATCTATGGAACCACAGCCGGTCACATCTGCCAGGCTGATGAGCCACTAATGACAGTCGGCAGTCGAGGGTTTCACTCATTAATTATCCAAATACTCACACTGTGAGCACGAACTCCTAGGCACAGTGCTGGGCACTGAGGATGTGAAAGGTAACAATCTCTGCTCCCGTAACTGGGTGGCATCTTCAATTTTTTTTTTTTTTTAATATTTACTATTTATTTTTTGAGCGAGAGAGAGAGAAAGAGAGAGACAGACAGACAGAATACAAGCAGGGAAGGGGCAGAGAGAGAAGGGGACACAGAGTGCGAAGCGGGCTCCAGGCTCTGGGCTGTCAGCATAGAGCCCCACGGTGGGGGCTCGAACTCAGGAACCGTGAGATCGTGACCTGCTCCGAAGTCGAAGTCGGAAGCTTAACCGACCGACCGAGCCACCCAGGCGCCCCTGGGGCATTCTCAATTTAAGCAATCCGCTGGTGGACTCGTATAAAGCGGTGGTTTCCTCATCTGGATCTTCTGCTAATGTGTCCAATTTCTTTACCCTGAGAAGCTTCTCTTATGGATCTGATGTTCCCGTCTTTACCCGCTGGGAAAAATGGTTCTCAGCCTGAGCGGACTGAAGCAAACCCTTGAGCATTCCATTTTCGTTCCTGAAGTTACTGCCCAAATCTTTATTTCCTTTTCTGTCGGTGCCTCAGAAGCTGACGTAGGATAAATGGAAGCGATCAACTGGCAACTGTGTTGTCAGCTGCGTGGTGGGGTCAAAGGTGCCGGCTGAGCTTGCAAATTCTGACCGTGGGCCAACAGCGAGGGTGTTTGCCTTAGAGGGAAACGGTGCCCTGCGCATATCTCACCCCGCGGTGCTGCTGAATGCGCCAGTTTCAGGTGATGCCCCCTTTGCAGAAAAGAAGCACAAAGAAGGACATCTCCTTGATGCCCTTCAAGCACCCGAAACTACCCACAGCTCCGTAGCCACCCTGCCCTCTGCTCCAGGCACACCCCCATGCGTTAATACCAGGAGGGAGGCAAGTTTCTGTTTCCTCCGAGTTCTGGGAACTGGCATGACAGCTGGTTGCCCTAAGCAGCGCACATATTCCGACCCTGGGAACTAAAAAAAAAACCTCCCCACAACATGCGCATCTATTCAACCCAAAGGGGCTTTAGTGCACTTTTCGTGCTTTCGGTACGTTTCTCTAACTGCCTCACATTAAAATCTTGCCAACGAAGGGTTGTTCTTAGGCTGAAAAAGAATTTACCTTTGGCCAAGTGTAATTCAAATGCCGGATTTCTGGTTTCAACAAAAAGACACACGGAGCGGTTAGCACTGGGGGAAAACAATCTGTTGACAAAATCATTTGACAAACCAGGGCACGCCTGACATCGGCCGGAAATCATGGTCATGTCCGTTTGAAAGAAACAACACTGAAAGAATGTGCTTTTTCTCTGGAAAGATGCACCCTCTGACCTACCTTGGGGCCTGGAGCGAAGAGCTCAGTAACTATAAATGTTACCGATGACTCTCACCCCTGGTTTAACTCTGGGTTTTTCTAAATGCTTATGTAGCGTGCAAATTATCTGCTGAAGTGTAGACATCGGTGCCAAATGAACAGTGCGGGAGACGTCAGAAGGGAGTGAAACTTGGAAATGAAACGGCAGCCTTTAAATAGCCCAACTGCGTGCATCATGACGTGACATCAGGGCCTCTCCAGTCATTGCTGATAGGCTACAAGGGAGGACCCTTGAAAGGATTTAATCCAGAGCAAGCTTTTTTTTTTTTTTTTTTTTTTTTTAAATTCAGTTATTACTCTATTACCACTAGGGTAGCTCCTCTCCTGTCATTCAAGATGTTATGTTCTCCTCTTTTTTTTGTTCACTTCTGTCTTCCTTTCCTTAGAAGGGCCTCAAAAATTCAGGCCCTAAATGATTTGCCGTTTAATCAGTTTTGAGCACTGCAATCAGGAATTTAGGCATCATTTTGTGACTTGTCATGGGAAAAAAAAGGACACGATTAAGAATTTTGAGTTTTAAGAGAAGAGGCCATAAACCAATTTTAATAGCATTTTTTCTACTAAAATTTTGAGGCATTGGATGAATTAAGAGCCATTCATATGAAGAATGTGCGTATAACTGTGGAAAATAACTTAACGTTTATTAGCTTCCTAATATGTGTCAAGCACTAGGCTAAGCATTTTACATATGTTTTCTCATTTACTCTTTTTAACAGCCTGAAGAAATATGCATTATTGTCCTTAATCTACAGAGCAGGAAACTGGAGACTCACAAAGATTAAGTCAAGTATTCAAGCTTAGAGAGAAACTGCTTTTAAGTGGCAGAACTTGGATTAAAATTCAGCTCTCCTGGATTAAAAATGACATCTGCTAACCCCAGACCTCCTTCGCTTTGTATTACAGCCCACAGGATTTCTCATTCAATGAGAAATCGAAAAGGTAAAACTTACAATTTAAAAATGTTCCCTCTCACTGGGGTGCCAGGTGGCTCAGTCTATTAAGCGTCTGACTTCGGCTCAGGTCATGATCTTGCGGTCTGTGAGTTCGAGCCCCTGTGCTGACAGCTCAGAGCCTGGAGCCTGCTTTGGATTCTGTGACTCCCTCTCTCTCTGCCCACTCCCCCACTCACTCTCTCAAAAAATAAATAAATGTTAAAAAAATTTTTTTAACGTTCCCCTCAGTAACAAAAACAGCAAAAAAACCTAAAAAGAATAATCATAATTAAGCAACGTTTACATCTGCTCATAAAAATATTTATTTTTAAAATTTTTAAAAAATGTTTATTTTTGAGAGAGAGAGGGAGAGCGAGAGAGAGAGAAACAGAGCACAAGCGGGGGAGGGTCAGAGAGAGAGAAAGAGGGAAACACAGAATCCAAAGCAGGCTCCAGGCTCTGAGCTGTGAGCACAGAGCCCGATGTGGGGCTCGAACTCACAAACCACAAGATCATGAACTGAGCTGAAGTTGGACTCTTAACCGACTGAGACACCCAGGTGCCCCTCAAGATATTTATTCTTATGCAATAATGTAAACTTTTATCTCCTCTTTTTAATTAATTAACTTATTTTTTATTTCAGAGAGAGAGAGAGTGCATGAGTGGGGGAGAGGGGCAGAAAAACAGAGAGAACCTTTAGCAGGCTCCACACACAGCGTGAAGCCTAACACTGAGCTCAATCCCACAAAATCAAGAGCCAAAAATCAAGAGTTGGACACTCAACCGACTGAGCCACCCAGGAAGCCCTAAACTTTTATATTTTAATAATAAATGATCTGAGTGGGAAGTTTGTCCCCATTATTATTAAAACATAGTTTAAATGACATCAATAGTTCCCACAAAGTTAAATTTATATTAGGCTCATACATAAATACAAAATACATGCAGATTTGCCACATTAAATGTAGAATATACCTCCCCTTGATTTATGTTTTAATTCTTAGTGATCAAGAGAAAACAAAATAAAAGGTCTTTGCCCCACCCTTAATAGGTCATAGTCTGAGCACAGTTGGAAATGGCACCTTGAAGAACATAAACCCACCAGAAAGCTCCATAAGAGGATATCTTCATCCCAACCAATGATGGTCAGCCCTCTGATAAGTCAGAAATTGAGAACAATATTTGCTTTTCCTTCTGTAATAGCAATATGCCTGGATTAACCAGGAAAACAAAATTTCATGAACTTAATTCTCCTTAATTTATCCTCTGGAGCTATCTCCAAGGAATATATTTCTATGGAAAGTTTCTTCTTCATGGCTGTGCTGTCCAATATGGTGGCCACAAGCCACATGTGGCTACTGACTACTTGAAATATGGCTAGTGCTGTGGAGAAACTGAATTTTTTAGTTTGCTTAACTTACATGCGTTTAAGTTTTAAAACAGAAGCAGTATGTAACACGTTTTTGTTAAACACGACTGTATTGCTTTGGTAAATGCTACATGTCCCCTTAACTGTTGCATCAGGTAAGATATTACTGAAGTTCAATTTTATTCTTTACTTTTTTAATGTGGCTAACTAGGAAATTTTAAATTAAATAAATGACTGATGTCTTTCTATGGGATAGCACTGTGCTAGAGGAAATAGGGCAAGGATTCTCATGTCAGATTGCATGGGATCAAAGTCAGTTCCTCTACCTACTACCGCTTGGCCATGGACAATTTACTTAACCTCTCCGTGCACCAGTTTTCTCATCTATAAAACGGGTGTGATAATACAACTACCTACTCCATAGGGTTACAAGGACTAAATGCATTAAGCCTTGTAAAGTGCTTAAAATAGTGCCTGGCATAGAGAAAACATTATATATGCACTTGCAAACGAAAAATGAAAGCCAATTGTTCCTCTCTAGAAGAGGTAGGTCACCATTCTTTCAATGGAGGCTACCTGAGAGTAAATTGACTACAGTTATTCTGATGCCCTAAGCTGTACATCTGTAATAGATAAGGAATTAGCGTATTTGGAATTTTTTGATGAAGTCCCATAAAAAGGATGCTCAACAACGGAGGTGAACCGAAACATACATTCTTACAAGAGCTTAGTTACCTTAAAGTATATTTTAAAACACTTTATGAAAGGCAAACAAAGACCCCCAAATATTACTCTTGTTCCTATAATGTAGTCCTCTCTCTTCCAGGACTGAAACTGTCGGAGCCCAGAACAATCATCCTTAGACATCACTTGCGGTAGCTGCCAATCAGCCACAATCGTTTAAAAAATTTTTTTCATGTTTATTTATTTCTGAGACAGAGAGAGACAGAGCACGAGGGGGTTAGGGGCAGAGAGAGAGGGAGACACAGAATCCGAAGCAGGCTCCAGGCTCTGAGCTGTGAGAACAGAACGCGATGCGGGGCTCGAACTCACGAACCGCGAGATCATGACCTGGGCCGAAGTCGGATGCTCAACCGACTGAGCCACCCAGGCGCCCCCAGCCACAATCATTTAAGACATTTAAATACCAGTATGTGTCTATTTTACTATAATAACCAGCTGTGTCACTTAGACACATAATTAAACTATCTGAAAAATTATCACTAAAATATACAGAAAGGCTCAATCAAAGAAGTCAAGTCTAAGTAAAAGATTCTTTTAAATTTTTATTTAGACAGCAGAAGGGATAGAGAAATCTCATCTACAAAATTCCTTAATTCGCTAGTTAGGCATTCACTGAATGCCTGCTGTGCACATGGCCCAGCGAAACAAGCCACAATCTCGGTGTTCAAAAAACAAAACTTCTGTAGAGTCGAAATTAAGGCAAAAGCGAGCAATTCGTGATTGTAGTTTTTTACAAAACAAAAGGTCTATTTTGAGTGGGCTACCATCAGAATAGACCCATGTTTCTGAGTTTCTTTTCCGGAACAATGTTCAAAAATGTAATTTCTAATTTGAGAGGGTAGTCGTCTCCACAATTCATCAAGCTTCCTTTAGTGTGGCTACTTAAAATACAGGAAAGAGCTACGGTCAATATTCTAGCAAACACTAACGTGCTTCCCTGGAAGGTCAAACATCCTCCCCTCGGCACAGATCCTCTTGAGAGTGACCATAAACCCCCAAGTCAAGCTTAGACAAACGCACGAATAAGTCGGGAAAAATGAGGGCTAGATTTGTGCTTGTCATGGTATTTTCCGAATGTAGTAGTCCTTCTATCTCCCCCTCATCTGGGAAACACATCTGAGATTTTTTTTTTTTTTACTAACCATTTTCCAGCCTCTTTCATAAAATAGCGGTTGTGTTCTGGTGTTTTTCATTTTGAATACTCAGAGCACGTCTCCCATCTCATCCACCGCCACGTTGTTAAATCCAAAGTAGAAAGAGAGAGTGATCGCTCCGGTGTCTCCAGTTGGCAGCAGAAAATGTGTTGTTTTCAATTACTGTGTGTAAACGCTCAGCCAAAGGGACAGCTTTGCAGGATGACGTGCCTCGAGAAGGAGCTACCACAAGTGCACACGGAAGGGACAACCCCAAAAGGCCTCCTTAAAGGACTCGTGTGCAGGGACAGTCACTAAGACTGAACACTGACCTCAGTTTTGCCAAGTCACCTAAGGGAACGTGATTTTGTCTTCTGGGCCGAAGGTCACAGGCAGACACGGCCTGGATCCCTACAGAGTGGTGTTTGACAAAGGAAGGTCATGTGCCCAGCTTTGCTCCAGAGGATGTCTGCTCTCCGCAATAGTAAAAGTTAACACGATACAGAAGTTTCGCTAATACAAAGGATTTGCGATTAACACTCGACATCGATTCTGATTTTCCATATTTTTTTAGTAGAACCAGGTTTGCTAATAAATTGCCAGCTGTTAAAGTCACTAAGCCTATTTTCATCACAACCACCACATAACAGGACCCCTGCAAATACCTGAGGCCTGCTTTTCTCTCATTGTACACTTTATATTGTTTCAGATGAAACGTACCCTCCGCCAACATTTCTGGGGCTTCATCGTTAATGACTTAAAATACAGTTACAAGGTTCGGGTGGGAAGTTGGCAGGTCTGCCGTCAGTGTGGCATCCAAGCCGCTCTCTTCTAAGGCCTGGAGATGATTTCAAAAGAGAAGGAAGGGGGGCGGGGTGGGGGAGAGGAGGAAAAAGTAAGGGGAGTCACCAAAAACTTTGACTCATGGCCACATTGCCGAAAATACAGATTTTCAGATTAATGCTTCATCAGAAGGCAGGTAGGAAGGTGGGGGGGTGGGGGAAGGAGTGATGAGTTAGAAACAAAAACTGGAAGGGGAAAAAGGCGACGCTGTGTCAATCAAATTGGGTGCAACTCTGTCATAAAGAAGGAAAATGTTGCGTTTAGATCTTAACGGTCAATATCTAGTCGTCACAAGAATCCCAGATTTTCTGTCTCTTCCTTCCTCCCCCACCGCCTCCAAGAGAAAGGGAAGAATTTATGAGAGAAGGAGGTCTGTAAAAAAAACTAAAAGGATACCAAAGATTTCGAATATTTGGAGGAGCTTTCAAGAAAATCACGCACTGACACCTCCAGCTTCTCAACAGCGGTGAGTTTTGCCCCTGAGCAAACGCGATTTTCATCACGCTGCTGCTCTAGCTAAAAGGCTGGTCTTGACAAGCTGTGTTCCTGGTAAAATGTTATGGTTGGCAAATGCGGTTGGTGGAGAGACAGCTTCGGGAGGCTCCCTCCAGAGTGGAGATGTGCAAATTGACTCCAGCACCTGTGGGAGAGTCAGGTACCTCTGACCCAGATTCGCTCTGTTTTCTAGCACCCTGTCCCTTTGTTCTGTAATGAGAGCCAAATGTTCCCTTTCTCCAGTCCCTCTGGCCCTGTAATGTGACGCCCATCTGCCCCGGACAGCCCCCCTCGCCCTTCCCCACTCCTGGGCCCTGCTGCTACCACTGGCCTGAAATGGAAAGGGAATTAAAAGCCTTCAGTTCTCTTGGGTGTCACGCTAGAGCTCTCTGCTCCCTGAGTTCTGGGATAGCTGTGCCCTGCTAACTTTTCTTCCGCAGTGAACCCGAGCATTAGCAGGGCAGTCGTGAAGGCGAAGTTCTTAGGCGTGGGAGAGTTCTCCTGTTTTCCAGGCAAGAGAGACTCTTCTCCCGAATGAAAAACCCGGGGAATTTTACGACACTGCGTAGGACTGACTCGTATCAGGAAACGCCTGCGTCTAACTGAAATCACTGATGCTGTAGTTTAAGTCCGTGTGTTTTTCTGGCTCCTTTTCCCCCCATCTCAGTAAAGACACGGGGAAGCGGATGAAGCTCCAGCAAGGTGCCAGAGCAGTGGTGCTGGGCTCCAAATCACATTTGAAAATGTCAGCATGTGGCCTGGTTTCGTTTAGGGTGTTCGTCCTTTACCTAAGCCCGGCTCCCCGTCGGACCACACGCCAGTGGCTGCACAGGTCAATCAACCACACCTCTGCCCAACAGACCAACGACTCTTCTCCCAAAGCAAAACAAGTCTTAAGAAGGTTTCAGGAAAAAAAAAAAATTAGGGAGCCATGAGGTCGCCCCACCTCAACCCACTCTTCTTCAATCTCGTGAGTTAAATTGGCCTGGAAAGTTCAAGAAGACCTTTCCTTCGGTCACTCTTAAACAGGACCACAAGAGATTTGCTCTCAAATATGTCAAATCAGACTCTGCTTTTCGAGGCATCCCCCTTTTCCATGTCCATTTCTATGGTGACCACCACATAAGTTTTCCTATCACTGTTGTGATGTCATGGGCTTTCGAAAGATGGCCTCTCTTGCCAGGGCAAACAGTTGGACTGGAGTTAGAGGAACCAATTCAGTTTCTGTATTCCAGGGGAAGACGAAGAGTCACCTTCGAGAGCTCTCTAAGGGAGGTTTTTTTATATATATATATAATTACAGCTTGCCAGACATCAGACATTGTGCTAAGGACTTTACATGCATTGTCTCGAAACACCAACGGCGATAATACCATTGCCCCGTTGTGCGAGGAAATTGACATGTAGAGAAAGATGAATTTCCTTGTGTCAGTATGTGTGACTGAGCTGCGATTTGCATTAAAGTCTCTCTGATTCTGAAGTGCAGATTTCTAACAGAAATGCCAAAGGAGATTTAGGGACTGAGCAGATGCTGGGGAAGGAGAAGGGCCTTGGGGTCGGAGTGACGATACTATATTGAACCTAGAAATACGAAGTAAGATTCACAAAATACATTGAGACCCAAAAGCGATTCTAGTGATTTAGATCAACTGTACTGTTTTTTAGTTGTCTCCTTCACGTCACTTTCAAGTGCCAGCTTTACAGCCTTACAGCCAGAGGAGGGGAATATTAAAGTGTTAGACATTGAGGTCCCTGTTATAAATCAGTCAGCTAGCCAGCCTGCTTACAACATTCCATTCCATCTCCAGAAAACTGGGTGAATCTGCTATTCTGTTTTCCAACTCTGTTTAAGTTTAGGGTATTTTTCTTTATGTAACATGTTGAATGCTCTCTGTGCCTTTCAGCTTTGTTGGGGAGCAAGTATATTACGTCGTGGTCTGCATTGTCCCCGACTCATGTGGGACAAATTAGCCAAGTATACCTTTCCCCTGATTCAAACACCCAAGTTTCTAAGTAAAGGAGAAATATCCCTATTTGTGTGCATTTGTTTTGGATACACATTAAGTTACCTAGCCTGTGTTTGGGTGCCGTGTTCTAGGCAAGATGCTTTGCATGTACACCTTTATCCAATCCTCACCACCATGATTATATCTACTTTTCAGATAAGGAAACTGAAGATGAATTTTTCTGCTATTGTTGTTCAGGTTCGCGCAGCTAAGCAGACCGTGTGGATATCTGTTCACCTGCTCCCTCCAAAGCTCCCCTTCTTTCCACCACAACGTGCCTCCTTCATTTGCAATTGTGCAAGGGCCCCTTATCACCTACAGCCCAAAGTCCAGCCTGCTGAGGGGGACATGTACCCTCTCAGCGTCTGGCCTCTGGACCTCCTGCCTCCTGTCTCCCTGCCATCCCCTAGGGACGAACACCTCCATGCCACAGGGGGCTCTGCAGTTTCAGGCCAGGCCTTCTAGCCATTGACCACATTTTCTCCTCTTCCTGGAAGTCTCCTCACCAGGCCTCCAGCCACTTTACAGACAATCAAGACAACGGAAACATAACGCATGTTCAATCGAGGTCAGCCTCTTTTACTTCTAGAAAGCACTAGTTTTTCTCCACTTTCTTATTTTTCTTGGTTTTAGCCTCACAAGAAACTATGTGATTGAGAATGAAAAGCTTTTCAATGCACACTTACCAGGAAAAGAGACAGTAACCTTTGGAACAGAATGAGTAGTTAGTTGTGTTGCTGCTTCGGCACCCCCTCTCCAGCACGCCCGTCTAGGAGAGCAGAATTCAGGCAACCTGCCCAGCATGAGGCACAGAGAAAACCATCGCTGGTTGGCAAACCACCCACGAGTGCGGTGGGAACTGATTCAGCGCTCTGTCAGGTCCTGCCGAAGCCAACAGGAGGAGCCCAAGGTACATACCCCTGACCTGGGAGGAAAGCTTAAGTCCACCCTGGGCAGGACCAAAATATAAAATGATCCACACTCTCTTGGGGCCCTCAAGACCGTGCAGGAAAACTGTACCGGCTGGAGAAGAAGGCATTGGCACCAAGAAGTATCACATATGGGAGGAAATAAAAAGAAATATCTAAAAACTGAAACCTCAAGAGAGGAGGCTCCTTATAACCTGTAAGAAGAAAAAAATGAGGAAAGCAAACAATATACGGCTTCAAACACAACAATGGAACCGTGCCCGGAGAGCAACAAGTCTCGATGATGTCATACGTCTCTTCCCTCTCCCCAACATGGAGACCCTTTCAGTCCTTTCTGTCATCCTTGCTTCAACTACATGAAGCATAACGTAAGTTTCTCCCTTGTGTCTCCAAGGAAGCATAGCAGCTTACAGCAAGTGGAGATATAAACAGTGTCCTTGTCAGAGGCATGATTTTGGTTTTTGATACATAGGTATCCAACGACTTTAAGAAGGGCAACTTGTGAAAAACCCACAACGCTGCAAAGCTTTTCAAGATTGCAGATACCACTGCAGAACTAAATCTTATTATATTGTGTTCCTAACAAGGCTCACGTGAAGATGTCTTTCGGCAAATTCAATGATATATCAGCTGACCTCCATGAGCTAGTTACAAAAGGAGCCCTTCTGAGAATAATTTTGGAGGAAGAGGTGCTTTCTCGATCATGGAATACGACCCCTGCTTCATTTGTTTCTAAGTCCTGTTCTTATTCATACTTTTCTTGGTCACAACAGAGACCTTCTCTTCCAAATAGCCTGGGGAGCTCAGAGGCTCATACAACTTCCAGAGTTCCAAATTGTCTTCTCTTCTTACGAGGTCTCTCTTATTTTTTCTAGGCAGCGCAGAAAGTAAAGCCGAATTTGAAATAAATATTCTCTCAAACAGATCAAGTGTAGAAATGTACAAAGAGAATTGTTTAAACCCAAAGGGCAAGTGAAGAGAGCAGGACCTAGAAGGCAAAGGCAAGGGAAATTTGAGGAACTCAAGTCTTATGGGCATATTAGAAAAAAGAAATAAATGCGGACAGACCCTCATGCCAAGGCACAACATAAAATAAATAACCCAAAAGTTCAACACAGACCCTCAACTATCAAACAACATAGGGAATTTCCTTTAAAGTCTGCTGGAATTTTCACTAAAAGTTGATCAATAGGCATCAACAGCAGTTTATTAAAGGTGACACAGCCCCTAATGACTTGCATTTATTCACGATTCAACGTATTATTCAGCCTATAATATGCTGAGGCCAGTGAAGGACTAATAATGGAAACACTCTTCACAAAGGTTCGTATTTGAATAGAGAATATGACCACTTGGATGAATAATAAGAAGTTCTAGAGGAGGTGGTAGACACAAGACTCAAAACACACACAGAACACAGTGGGGCACGGAGGAGGAGAGGTTCATTATCTGCAGAATAGTCCGAGAAAGCCGACCAGAGGAGGTGGCTCATAAGTTGGTCTTGATGGATGAAGAGGAGAAGGATCAACATTTTCAAATGGTGACCAAAGCATCACAGACCACAGTGGATACTGGTCATGGGGAGCAGTTTCAGGTATGAAAACTAGGGGAACCATTCAATTCCATTGAACAAGCAACTGTCCAGAACTGACTTCTGCCCTTAGCACTACATTGAGTTTTCTGTGGGATATTAAGAGAAGAAAAAGAAATAAAAGACAGAACGCTGCCTACAATGAATTGTAATCATAACTGGGAAAACAGGGCTTCAACACATGAACTAATAAGAGAATAATGTAAAACAGTACCATTAACTGTCAGAGTTTGTTCATAGAAACAAGGTACTATAAGAGGTTAACCTTTGGGGTGTCTGGGTGACTCAGTTGGTTAAGCGTCTGACTTCGGCTCAGGTCATGATCTCCCAGTTTGTGAGTTGGAGCCCCACATTGGGCTCTGCACTGACAGTGTGGAGCCTGCTTGGGATTCTCTCTCTCCCTCCCTCTCTCTGCCCCTCCCTGACTTCACTCTCAATCTCTCTCTCTCTCTCTCTCTCAAAGTAAAGAAATAAAAATTTAAAAAAAGAGGTCAACCTTTGAAATCTTATTGTTCATAATATTAGTAGGCAAGAAAGTGGAGGGTCTATTTTTAAGGAATATACCAGATAGAAACTGGTAGTTATAACTCATTTCATTAACATTTGTTCCAGACAGGTCATCTGAATCAATAATTGAAAATGGAATGCTTGGGGTTCCTGGGTGGCTCCGTTGGTTAAGCATTCAACTTCTGCTCAGGTCATGATCTCGCAGTTCATGAGTTCAAGCCCTGCGTCGGGGCTCTGTGCTGACATCTCAGAGCCTAGAACCTGCTTCAGATTCTGGGTCTCCTTCTCTCTGCCCCTCCCCAACTCACACTTGTTCTCTCTCTCTCTCTTTCAAAAATAAATAAATGTTAAAAAAAAAAAAAGAAAATGAAGAAAATGAAATGCTTAATTGTTTAGTGATACATTGGCAATGAAGCAAATCTTACCAAGACATTATTGCCAAACAAAACTCCATGTTCTTTCACGTAACCTATAATGGAATAGACTTGGGAAGTGTCTTTTGCTTTTTCCCATGATCTCGCTGAGCTTCCAGACAGATTTGGAGATCACATGGTCAGCTTCTTGTTAAACCTGAGTGAGTGTACTTAGGCAATTGCTGAGGTTGGGAGTTGGATATCAGGTGGCAAATTAAGAACGGGATTTCACTGAACCATAATCACCAGGTATGCAGCTATTTCCTTGACCCCTAAGCAGGCGCCAGGCCTTGTCAGGTGGTGAATAAGTGACCACAACAAAGGAACAAGTCAGCAAAGACAAGGGACATATCTGCCTATCTGTAGTCCACTGATAACCAGGAGGGAAATGTAGGTACAGGACAGGAGAAAAAGAGTCGCTAGGGGATAGCCAACAAATGGCTACATAGTTGCATAAACAAACAAGCTCTCCACCCAGAGTTCTATAAATAGAAGAATCATCTTAATATCTAACAGATCTTCCTTTTAATGGACTAGCTCTAACAAATAGCTATAAATGCCTTTAATTAATCTTATAAAATAGATTGACTAATTATAACTGTCTAAAACAAAGTTTAATTCGTATGTGAATACGGGAGAATGTTGGCTCCTTAGCTAGAGAGGGTAGAAGATGATAACAGAGTCTTTGGTGGTATTTGGGTAGCTAACCACTACTTAGTGCCATCAATGACACGGTGACACTGCAATGCCAAACATAGCTGGTTATAAACACTTCTAGCTTTGAAATAAAAATTAGTTGGGACCAAAATGTAAGCTTTCCCTCCCCAGAGACCTGAGCACATCAGCTCAGTACATGCATTCAGAATTCTCTCTGCAGATTTTCACCATTTAGTTTTGCTGCTCTCAAACTGATCCAGGTTGTGATTCTGTGGTTCTTTCTCTCTCTCTGTATCTCTCCCTCTTTTTTTCTCTCCCCTTCCCTATCTTTCTCCCCCTCTTTCTCAAGCTGGAGCTTGGATCCCTTTGTGTTTTTCTTAAAATATTATGCCATTCCAAGAATAACTTACTCACTTTATCCCCCTAAGGATCAGATCTCATGGTTGCAGTTAAACCATCACCCTGCCTATAAAAGAGGTTTTGGTAGATACCCTTCCTTAGGATCAGCCTTACTCAGCTTCATGAAATTTGCAGCCGGTCTCTCTCTCATGATTCCATCTGTGATGTTTTTCTTTCTTGCACTTCTACACCATGAATATGTTCTCTCAGGATTCAAACCCAAGGAAAACACAAGTAAGAAGGTTTCTACCCATTTCCACCTTACTCCCCATGATGGAAGTGAGGACGGTATTGATCATTGACAAGCCTTTATCGCAGAAATGAAACAGCAGTGGCAAAGTTTCCATCACAAGTCAGCAAATAGAAAAATTTAGCCAAATTGGAAAGACTTTTCTAGTATTGCTGAAATTATCTCGCACTGTAACTGCCTTATCTCACTGAGAGCTACTGATCTTGCCCTTGTCCTCGCTTCCAGAAAGATGATCTTCTTGCCAAGTGATAACATAAAACAAAACAAAACACCACACTCTTAATGGCAGACAAATGAGACAAAAATAATCCCTGGGGGTTTCTATGATTTATTCATCTGCTCTAAATACAAATGCATATCTAGCTTTCTACCCTACAATCATTAGACCATTATTAATATACAGTCCTTACACTTGATTCCTCAATAGAACATAGACTCAGAAGTGAGCTTGTCATGATATATATATATATATATATAATTTATATATTACAATTATTTAATTAATAAAACATAATGATTTATATTAACAAGTTTAGTAAATATAACCATTATAAATTATGCTGTATAACATTTATTATATAAAATATAAAATATACAAATATCTCAAATCTATTGATGCCCCTATTGACTGAGGACCCAGTTACCAGACCCTTCTCTTCCAAACGTACAAGGACCAAATCTGAGGTCCTCCCGATTTAAACCCTTCTGAGACTCCCTAGGTACTTCCAGTGCAGCTTGTAGTTTAGAACACAAAGAAAATTTAGAATAACACATGGCAGACCATAGAGGCTTGAGATGCTATTACAGTCAATCGTGTAGACTCTCGTGTACGTACTTAACTTCAAAAGCATGGAGATTTTCACTTCCACTCTTCCCTCCCGCCCTCCCCCTTTCAGCCGGCATGTACCAAAATAAAGAGGAAATGAAATTATATAAACCACTTTCATGACATGTTGTTGGTCTGGCTTACATTCCAGCAATCTATATGTATAATCATTTTATGGCTTAAAATATTATGATTATACCTCACATTTTTTCAGATAAAATGGGTTTTTTAAAAGAGGAGAAACCAGAGGAAAAGAAGGAAATACTGGGATTATGGAACAACCTTTAATTCAAAAGACTTTTCAGTGTATCTGTTCTCAGGGATTGCAAATCAGATACCAAATCTCACACAGAGATTGTGGGATGTCACGGGTTGCAGAAACGATAAAAATCCTCCCAGTCTCTGCCTTTCTGAAGTCTTGTGGGTTTGAACAAGACCTCTTGCTGCTATTTGGACTTGGGCTTTGTGGTTAATATATGATAAAGGGGTTATTACACAGTGATCCTTGAGCTTTGAGGTCAGCTGTGGCAATCAATCAAGAGACACTTCTTTTCTGGCAGCACGTACTTCCCTACAAAATTCTCTGGCAGGCTCAAGTCAGTTGGTAATGACAGAGTAACCCCTATGTCAAGTAATATACTGGATAAATTTTGCATGTGCTATTGACTGACAGAAGTTCTGGCGTTCTGGTAAGTAGTAATACAAGCTTCAAAAGAGCGTAGAAATCTCTTTCTTCTACCCAAACTAAAGTTAGTTCAATTAAACCTGTTACATCTATAAAATTTAGAAAGACGCTTCAAGAATAATTTCACATGTTGGTGCCTATTCTTAGTTCCTTTTCTTTATTCTATTACAAATGGTCTCCCTAACACATCGTTTCATTAAGCTAATTTGCATTGCTGAATGATTCAGTTCCATGCAACGAAAGTTTCCGGAACTCCTACTGTATATTTGGTGCTAGGGTTAGTGAGGAGAGAAAGATAGGCAAGATACTCCCTAACATCTTACATCTCGTTCACAGTCATCGTCTTTCAGGATCAACAAATTCAAAAGGATGTACAAAGAGGGGATAGTCTTTTAATTTGGTTCTCAGTTTACGTGGGTTAGTTTGTGTTTCCCACTAAGAAGATGCTGGCATACGATGATTCTGCCTTTCCATCTTGTGAGAAAAAAAAGGGATGGGAACTCTGTACGGAGCAGTTAGACTGCAGCTCGGTCACTCTTACATTTCCCATCAGCCATTTTAAGTGAGGTGATAATTATTCTAATTTTGGCAAGGATAGGCAAATCTATTATGACCTCTAGTGGTCTGTCATGCCAGGCCTGTTCTTGGGGGCGGGGGGAATGGGGAGGAAACCTTATCTAAGTTGACCAAAAATGATTTCTCATGGGTTGATTAAGAAAAGTTTGGGGGAAGGTAAGGCTAACTAAACAAGCACTAATGTTGGCTTCCTTATTAACTCAATGATGCTTCTGTGAATAACAGACCTGTTAAGAAAAGAATACTCCAGGAAGGAGTTGAGATAATCAATCTCCTAGGTGATAGTTCTAAGACACGCTAAGGGAGAAGTGACAAAGATTGTACGTATGGATATGACTGTGCGTGACAGCACTACCTAATAGAAATATAAAGCGAGTCACATATGTCATTTCAAGTTTCCTAGGTGTCACCATCCGCTAGAAACACAATATGAGCTACACGTGTAATTTTTAATTTTCTAGTAGCCACATGACCAAAAAAAAAAAAGCAAAAGAGAGAGAGATCCGTGTAACATTATATTTTATTTAACACAATATCTTGAAATAAGTATCATTTCAAAATGTAATCAACATTAAAAAATTAATGAGATATGTGTTCTTTTTTTCTATGAAGTCTTGGAAATCCAGTGTGTATTTTTCATTTACAGCATGTCTCAATTTGGACCAGCCACGTTTCAAGCGTTCAGTGGTCACACACGGCGAGTGGTTGTCTTAGTGTGTGGGCAGTGTAGATCTACAGAATTCTTTTTTTTTTTTACGTTTATTTTTGAGAGAGAGAGAGACAGAGCATGAACGGGGGAGGGTCAGAGAGAGAGGGAGACACAGAATCTGAAGCAGGCTCCAGGCTCTGAGCCGTCAGCACAGAGCCCGACGCGGGGCTCGAACTCACGGACGGCGAGATTGTGACCTGAGCCGAAGTCGGACGCCCAACCGACTGAGCCACCCAGGCGCCCCTAGATTTCTTAAAACAGTAAGAGATGCTACCATTGAATTGCACAATACTTAGTGCTAAACTTCTGGTTCAAACAACCAATTGGTAATGAAAATTTTTATATCATTTAAATAAGCTTCACATAGAAAAAAAAAACATGCTTTTTGAGAAAAGAGATAAGATAATCCAATTTAAATCTTGAAATATATAATGATCTGAGCAAAAACTTCAACTCAACAAGTGATTAATAATCAAAAATATTTCCCAGGGGCGCCTGGGTGGCTCAGTCGGTTAAGCCTCCGACTTCAGCTCAGGTCATGATTTCACGGTTCATGAGTTCGAGCCCCGCATCGGGCTCTGTGCTGACAGCTCAGAGCCTGGAGCCTGCTTCAGATTCTATGTCCCCCTCTCTCTCCGCCCCACCCCTGCTTGTGCTCTGTCTCTCTCTGTCTTTCAAAAATGAATAAACATTAAAAAAATTTTTTTTTAAATATTTCCCTACCAATTACCTAAAAATCTAATACAATTCTGTCATTAAAGTATTTTCAACTCTAAACAATGTTTGCTAGGGGTGCCTGGGTGCTCAGCAGGTTAAGTGTCCGACTTTGGCTCAGGCCAAAGGACTTACAGTTTCTGAGTTCGAGCCCCACATCTGGCTCTCTGCTGTTAGCTCTGGAGCCCACTTCTGATCCTGTCTCCCTCTGTCTGTCCCGCTCTGCTTGCACACATTCTCTCTCTCTCTCCCTCTCTCTCCCCCCTCCCCAAAATACATAAACATTAGAAAAAAAAATATTTGCCATCACACAAACCCCAAAAGTTCCACCAACCCGTTCTCTGGGTGAAATATAGTCACTCCTATCAATCCAAATGAACATGCTCATAGAGAAAATAAGGACCTTTAAACTACCATTTATAAACGTCAAACTGCTCATCAGCAATACCGACAGTTCCTGGTGTAGTTTGGCAGAAGAGCATGCAATGCAATTCACCACGGACTTCCAAAGATCAAAACCAACCAGATCTATAATCGTGTGTTCAAACATTCTCATTTCGAAAAGATAGAGTCTATTTGTTTCTGAAACAGCTTATTTGGAATTCACATAAATATGTCCTTAACTTCCCTTCTAACACAAGTATGAATTCCTCAAAGACCACAAGAGCCAAGTTTATACTTAACTATAGTGGAAAGGTTTGTCAAAACGATATTTTTCTATTACTGAACTTTTATTTTTGTTTGTTTAAAAACTTTTGTATTTTTAAGAAAAATGTAAAATGATGACACAGGCAAGCCCATGGTAACTGTGCATCCACCCTTTAGGTAAACTGTTGATAAAAACTTTTTTATGAAAAATAAAACCTCTTCCAAGAGAATTTTGAATTTTCCATCATGATTTTCATATTTTGAGGCGCTACCTTACCATGCACTACCTGGTTTTAATGACAAATGCTAAACAATCTTTGAAAGGGAGCAGCGAATGGTGGTGGACATCAGTGCAGAAAGCCCAGAACTTGGCCTCGCAGTGATTAGCCGCAGGACTGAAATGCATTTCAAATCTCTGGATCTCAATGTCCTCATCTATAAAATTTGAAAATAAGGATAAATCAACTTCAAGACATCTTATGTTCTGTAAATTACTAGGGAAATCATGGTAAAAAGTTTGCAAGATTCGTCACTTGTTAGGCTGAGCAAAGAAGTTTTGCATTTTCAAATGCAACCATGGAAAAGTCATCCACGCCAAGTTTCCATTTAATCAGGTTTATCTATACAAAGGCTAACAATTGCTTGATTCTGCCACTTCCATTAAGCGTCCAAGTTAATTCAATGTTGGCTCTGTCTCGCTTCTTCCAAAGCCGACAAAAAAAGGGAAAGACCCCATATAGACTATTAAATGTGTAAATTGTTGTTCATTGTCTAATATGTCCACCTTACAATCTAGCGTAACATAACAGAAAGTCCATGGGTGCTATTAGTGAACATAGATTTCTTCTTCCCCGTTTCAGTAGATGACAGTAAACCATTGAGTTATATGAGTTAATATGTCTCCAAAAGTTGAGTACTATTCTCTTTGCCAAAACATACCATTAAATGTGTCATATCCTGAAGATGGACAAGATAATTATTTTTGATTGTGCTTACTTGTTTCGGAGTCAAGGATTAAGTTTAATAACCATGCATATTTATGAAGGAATTTCCATTCCCCTACTGCATAAAATTTCCATGTGGATAACATTCTAATACCCTCCAAAAATGTAGATAGACAGATAGATAAATACATAGATAGGTAGGTATATATTGATAGATAGATGATAGATACATAGATACATAGATAGATACATAGACAGATAATAGATAGATAGAAATAGGTAGAGCATATGTACATACATACATATATGACATTTTTAACTTCTTTATGGGTTTACCTATACCTTCATCCAGCCTAATAACCAGCTTAAAATGGAGCGGAGACATGAATGGAAGTCTTTTGCTTTATCTTCTAATGGAAAGCACTACCTTTATGATTTGTTTGCAAATAATAGTTTATGTACCTTTCAATTCTTTGTTTATGTATGAAATGCTTAGCTTGTTTGAATGACATATGGATTCATTGATTCTTGTTTCTTTTTCATTCGATGATTTTTATATGGTAATTAATATTTTAATCACACAATAGCGGTATTGGATTTTATTTATTAAAAATAAATTTTAATTATTATCTTGGCATGCCTACATATATCACCGTATAGTTATATGCTGGTCAGTCATTCTTCAACTTTCTATTTTTTCTTTTTATTACAAATTTTAAATTCAAGCTAGTGTGTTCTATTTGACATAAAAAAAATCATTTTGCATTATATACTATCCATTTGTGTAATATATATATATATATATATATATACATATATATGTGTATTAACCATTCTTTTGCATCTTGATGATAAAAATGCAGTAGGAATATAATTTTAAACAGAACGAAAGATTAAGCAAACCAAAAATAATGAAAAGTCAAAATATGCACACTGTGCAAAAACATGGTCACATAGCCTTTGCCTTGTATAAACTTCATCCTGCCTATGTGGGTTTTAACATATTTCCATGGCTTTAAATAGGAAAACATCTTAAAGCTCAGCCCATGGGAAACCCAAGCTTGATTAGTTTTCCCTTTTACTACAGCCTGCAGAGTGTAAAACACAGCACATCAGAATTGAATTTGTCATCTCCAGACCTCACAGGAATTTTAGGAACTAAATAGTTAGGAAGCCATCCTGGTACTTCTCTTTGCTTTAATCAAAGTCGAAGTTTCAATTTAAACATTCAGGAAATCTCCCTTATTTAAAGCAATCAACTCGTTGCTGACAGGGTCTGGCCTTACTGTGTTTAATTTTTTGGCATCAAGCAAAACTTGATTGGTCACAGCCAGTGCACGAGGAGTCCTCCCCTTCCCTCAAAGAAGAAAGAAGGATTCCAGACCTTTGCTGCTTCCAACCTGAGTCTAGAGATTTTGATGCATTCTCAAGTCAGCAATGCATTGATGTAAACCTCAACTGGAAAATGGAGCTAATGTTTAAGACCTATGTGGGGTTTCAGAGTCAAACAATGAGCCCATGGAGAGCCACTCCACTGTCAAAGAATTTTCTGAGACAGTATGAGTCAAGCTTTTCTATTCCTCCGATTTCCCCCTCTCTTGTCACACTTTGTGGAATATGTGGCAAGTCACCAACCTGCGTTTTATTTTGAAGATTTCAATTTCCTGTAGATCAAGCGGACAACAGAACTAGTGAGGCATGGGGCAGGAACAAGGTTGCGGCACGCTTAAGAGCTAGCCGCCAGACTCTCCTAGGAAAATGGGTTTAAGGAACGGTCTCATGGGATACAGGCACAGAGGTGGATGCAGATGTAGCAGTAGAAGTAGAAATTGAGATAGATGGAGATATAGACACATCCTAAGACACATAAGATATAGACACATTTAAGAAATGGGGGAGGGGGTGGGTAGCTAACAGAACCAGACCGATTGCACTAAGATTGAAAAGCATTATTAAAGCTCTAAGAAAAAAATCACACAGTCAAGAGTTTGGAATGATTGTGTCTGTTCTTGGAGCTCCTAAGGACTCATCTTCTTATATTAAATACTCAAAGATGGGAAACGTGAAGTGTTAGCTCTTTAGTTTGGCTACCCCATGGAGGTACAACCAAAGCACGGCTGAAAATATTCCACACTATATTAGACTCAGACGTTTGCAGCCTTCTGTGATAGTTCTCCAAGAACATCCTTCCTCAAAAGAAGCTAAAAGATGTGAATTATATAGTAAATTTACTAGTTCTTGAGTGAGGCTTTAATCTAGAAGTGCTATATTTAAATACTTTCAACTTTTATGAAGCAAACTCTACAATAAAAATTAAGTGGTCATGTTTTGTGCCGTCAAAATGCGTAAAAATGCACAAAATTTTAAGAGGCCTCTAAAGTTAGATCTTATGTAGGATTCTGTTTTCCCCGGCTATTATTTGGCCTGTGTACTGGTCTAATCAGGCTACCATAACAAAATACCACAGATTGGGTGGTGTAAACAACAGAAATGTGTTTTCTCACAGTTCTGGAAGGTAGAAGTCTCAGATTAAGGTCCAGAAAGGTCAGTTTCCAGTAAGAGCTCTCTTCCCAGCTTGTAGACAGCTGTGTGCTCGCACAGCCTCTGCTTTGTGCTCAGATGGAAAAAGGAAGAAAGCGGGGGAAAATAAAGCATGGGGTCTCTGGTGTCTCTTCTTATAAGGCATTCACCCTTTCGTATCAGGACTGCACCCCTATGACCTCATTTAACACTAATTATCACCTTACACATTATCTCCAAATCTAGTCACACCGGGGATTTAACATAACTTTTGGAGAGACGCAAATCAGTCCATAGCGGTCTATTAACAAGATATTAGATATTTATGTTTTTTACCTACTAGCAGAGGAAAATTTCTCTCCTCCGCTATGAACTGACAAATTCATATATACTTTCTCCTCTAAATAAACACATATATAGCATCAGAAACAAACTACATTCTTGGAAATTAATCTGTGTATTTGTGTGCAGCAGTGTGGAAATCTGATATGTTTCCCTAGAATAGTTACTGTTTCCTTGATATTACTGATAAAAAAAAATCTAACAACATACGCCACTCATGTTCTAGTCAAAATCAAATGCTGTAGAACAAAAATGTTGGGAACTTCAGATTCTCTAAAAACCAGGTTATTATTTACAACATGGCCTAAGATATCGGTGCCAAATAGTTCCATAGTTTTTACAGAAATGCCTTTTCTCTTGACCAACAGGAAAGGAAATGTACAGAAATTGCCCCCACAAAATCTGAGAAAAGGTGTTTGAGACTTTTGGGTACAGGGAAATGCCTATTACACTTTCATTTTTCAACCATGGCATACCACAGCTCAAAACCCAGGGGTAAAGAACTCATTTAACTAAGATACATCCCATACATCACAAAAATGGGGCTGCCTTCACTGAAAGATGATGTCACATTGAAAGCAAGTATATTGTGTTACTGGGTTTTCTGTAGTTTTTCCTTGTAACTGTCACACTTTGGATATGATAAGTGAGGACAACTACTTGATATACTGTATTTTATTTCCCAGTCATGCATCATTTGAGCCGGAGTTACTCCCAAGCGTGGTCCGGAGAGGCCCTGGGGGCCCTCTGGTTCGTCTGTAATGCTTCCTGGGGAAGAAGAACTTGACTGGGGCGGGGGTACCGAGTAGAGTGACGGTTGCAGAAGGCAACTGAGGTCGTGGTAGTTCTTACCCACAAAAAGAGGCCAAAAGAGCGGAAATCTGACAAGTCTGAAATGTAGCAAGCATGAGAACATTAAAGCTGAGGACTCCTTCTCGATGGCAGGGTGGCATTGTTCTCCTTTTAGCAAGTCATAGGACCCCAACAGACTCTCCTTTGCTCCAACTCGACCCATTGTCTCCTGGCACATTCCCCAGCATCAACACCCTCACCCAAGACTTCCTACAGAGCCAAGGAGGTCGGCAGGGCATTATTCCTCCACGTTGCCACAGAGGACAAGATCTTTCCTCTTTCATCCAGTCTGTTGTCCTTGACTAGGGGGAAAGCAGAGAACACAGAAGTAGCAAACACAGAAAGTTACCAATATCTCAGAATTCTTATACCCCTCTGAGATGATCACTGGGCTTCTGTCTCTCCTTTCATTTCTGAGGATAGAGCTCTCTGTTCGCCTCTGTCTCCCTGCAGGGCAGCGAATCCCTTGCTCCCAAGCAGCCCCATTTAGTTGAGGGGTGCTTGGTGTACCTCATTGTTGTTCCCATTTCATAAGTCAGTACTTTGCATTTTCAACGTGCTGGTAAAGGGTGGAACTACGTTAAATGGACTCTGTCCCGGCACAAGAAAGTTCCTGCCAAACCATTTCTTCACATGGCATTTTATTTACCTTTTCACATTATTCACTTAAAAAATACCATAGCAGTCCTATGGCATTAAAACAATTTTTGTAATGCTTATTATTTTTTTTTTTAAATTTTTTTTCCCAACATTTATTTATTTTTGGGACAGAGAGAGACAGAGCATGAACGGGGGAGGGTCAGAGAGAGAGGGAGACACAGAATCTGAAGCAGGCTCCAGGCTCTGAGCCATTAGCCCAGAGCCTGACGCGGGGCTCGAACTCACGGACCGCGAGATCGTGACCTGGCTGAAGTCGGACGCTTAACCGACTGTGCCACCCAGGCGCCCCATGTAATGCTTATTATTTTTGAGACAGAGAGAGAGAGAGAGACAGAGAGAGAGACAGAGAGAGAAAGAGAGAAAGAGTGTGAGCAGGGGAGGGGCAGAAAGAGAGGGAGACACAGAACCTGAAGCGGAACCCTCCAGGCTCAGGCTGTCAGTGCGGAGCCTGATGCGGAGATCAAACTCACGAACCATGAGATCTTGACCTGAGCCGAAGTTGGATGCTTAACCGACTGAACCACCCAGGTGCCCCAGTCATATGGTATTTTAAATGCAAAGTAAAAACAACAACAACAACAACAAACATTTAAATGGTGTATATATGAAAAGTTTCCCCATCCTTTGCTTCAGTCCCACAATCTGGTCTGCTTTCACATCTGATTGTCCATTGGGACAACCGTTTAGATTGTCACTATATACAAGTGACATATATATATATATACATATACACACAGACACACACACACACACACACATACACACACACACACATATAGGGGTATATATGTATGTATGCATGTATGTGTATCTATCTATGTATCTATCTATCTATCCATCTATCATCTATCTGTCATCCTTTTGTTTCTTAATATAGTAAAGTATACTATGCATTGTTCCAAAAGTTTTGGTGCAGTCTCAAGCTTTAGTAATTTTAGAAGTATAAACACTACAAGCTTTCACCAAAAAAATTAAAATTTTGATTATTTAGATTTTTTTTCAACGTTTTTAATTTTATTTTTGGGACAGAGAGAGACAGAGCATGAACGGGGGAGGGGCAGAGAGAGAGGGAGACACAGAATCGGAAACAGGCTCCGAGCCATCAGCCCAGAGCCTGACGCGGGGCTCGAACTCACAGACCGCGAGATCGTGACCTGGCTGAAGTTGGACGCTTAACCGACTGCGCCACCCACGCGCCCCTATTTAGATTTTATTTATAGTCATTTAAGTCTTTTACAGTTTGAATAATATATTTTTAATTTTAATATTTGGGTTTTTAAAAATATTTTTAGGTTCATTTTTTTAATTTTTTATTTTTTAAAGTAGTTGTTTTTCTTTTATTTTTTTTTTCAAGTTTACTTATTTATTTTGAGATAGAGAGAGTGAGCAGGGGTGGGGCCAAGAAAGAGGGAGAGTGAGAGAATTCAAGGCTCGATGTGGCTTGATGCGGGGCTCCAACTAAAGAACCATAAGATTATGACCTGTGCCAAAGTCAGAGGCTTAACTGACTGAGCCACCCAGGTGCCTTTCTATTTATTTTTGAGACAGAGAGACGTAAGTTGGGGAGGGACAGAGAGAGAACAACAATCCCAAGCAGGCTCTGCTCATCAGCAGAAAGCCCAACTCGGGGCTAGAACCCACAAACCATGAGATCACGACCTGAGCTGAAATCAAGAGTGGGATGCTTAACCGACTGAACCACAGAGAAGCCCCAATCTTTTGTTTTCATTGTTTGGCATCTTCATTTTGAGAGATTGAAATATACATTATTACTCTGTTTTTGCTTTTTCCATTTACTGTGTCTTGATGATTTTTTGTCACAATATATATAAATTTCTATCATCCTTTTTCGGAGCCACATTGTAGCCCACTGTATGACCGGAGGAGAAATGATTTAACCAGCCGTCTGTTTATGTACGGTTAAGTTGTTTATAACAACAGCGTAAAGACTATTCAATATATATATTGCTCACTTATGATGGCATATCAGTTAAGAATGCTTTCAGTTACAAATTAAAAGAAATGTGGACCAACCATGACAACACTATTTGTTTTCAGTAGGTGTTTTATCCCCCACATAATAAGAAGTCCAGCGATGAGTGGTTGCAGGCAGTTTCAGCTGCTCAGTGATGTCATGCTTGACTGAAAGAGTCATGCCTTACATATTTTCATATAATCTTTCTTAGTGTGCTGGACTTTTGTCCTCATCCTTGTCACCTCATGGTCACAGGGTAGCTACCACAGCTCCAGAAATCACATTTATCATCCAGACAAGAAACGGGGGAGAAAGAGAGGCAACTACATCTGTCCCTTGGCTGAGGATAGGGAAAACGTTCTTAGATCCTGCAGTAGACTTCCAATTTTAAGACGATGATGATATCTCTCCCCATCTTCAAGGGAAATAGCAAGAGAATGGAGTACTGGAAATAGCTGTTGTGTTAACTGACCGACATTGTCTGCCAGAGCAAATTCATCAACTGGAAACATTTCCAGATCTTTTCCAGTGACTTTTTGCTTAATACACAATCCAAATTCTTCACTAAATGTTCTGTCTACCCCAGACTTCCTGATAGCTCTTCTCTGAACCCCTGCCCTCCCTTTGGTCCTATTGTCCAGTTTCTTATTTGTTTTATTTATTAAAAAAATTTTTTAACGTTTATTCACTTTTTAGGGAGAGACAGAGACAGAGCACAAGTGGGGGAGGGGCACAGAGAGAAAGGGAGACACAGGATCCGAAGCAGGCTCCAGGCTCTGAGCCATCAGCACAAAGCCCAACGCGGGGCTTGAACTCTTGAACCAGGAGGTCATGACCTGAGCTGAAGATGAATGCCCAACTGACTGAGCCACCCAGGTTCCCCTTGTTTTATTTATTGTAGTCTCTTCTCTACTTTGAGCTCATATAATGTTCTGGGGTGGAGACCTTGTAGTTCTTTGTTACTCACAGCAACCAACAGAGCCATTAGTCTACAAATATGTATATTAGTTAAAGAAAAATGTAGAAAGCTACTAAAAAATGTTGTCTGAACTCCGAAATTTTTGAAATGTTGGCAGTTGATTCACCCAGACCACTAGGTCAGAAAATATTTTGCCTTATATTGTCAGACAAAAAAATATAAGTTTAATGTAATATGTATGACCCTATTTCAGTAAAATCATTAGTATATATATAGAATATTCATAGAATCTATTTAATATGACACACTACATATACACATATATATACAGTATTTGTGTGTGTGTGTATATACATGTGCAAGAAGGATAGGGAGAGATATATTTCAGTCTTTTATTATTGGTTGGGGAGGAGAAAAAGAGATACAAGGGAGACAGAAGTGGTTACCTTTTACTTTGCTTTTTCACTTGATAATACCAGAATTGAGTACTTGAGTAATTTGGAAATAATCAAATAAGAAAATACAAAGAAAAAAAGGGAAGTCTCCTTTTCAAAAACACATTGATGCATTTTATAATAAAATTCTAAAGATCCATAAACAGAATTTCAGATAAAGAACTATTTCTGAAATAAATAGAGCAACTTAGCCCGTACATTTGTATTAGTTCCCGGAATAGAAGTCCTTTTACAAAGAAAGAGTTTGATGTAACGAAACTGTGTATAAAAGTCAATAGTTCAGATACATACTCCCTGTACTCTTTAGTCTTTTAAATAAATCAAAACTCATTTGAAAATTATTACTGATATTCTGAAGACCACATTGAAGGCAAGGGGAAATAAAATATACTTAGTACCAGTAGACTGAGTAGACTGAAATAGTCATTTGAATAGACAATGTGCACATCCCTGTAAACTTGGAGGACGTCAGACCCTATGTCAAAAAGCAAACCAGGCGGCAGATTGGAAAAATATTGGAGAGTCTCCCTTTCTTTTCTATCGCTGCATTTATTAGGTTTTCATGGGAATATGTGTTCACACAGAAACTGAATATGCTTGATGCAGTCTATAGGGATTTTTTTTTCTTTTGGTGCTTCTGTATCAGCTCAAAAATGCCTGAATCTGCGGAATCTATTTTCATTGCCTATCAATCAAAAATGCATTCTACAAGCAGCATTCACACTCTACAGAGAATCCTACATTTAGGGCTAATCCTTACCTTCCTTTTCTTCTTTCTCCTCCTTTCTCCTGGTCTTTTTCCCTCTAGACTGAAATGTAAAAATCCAGGGCAATAAGCAAAACTACACCGTGAGCAAACATAAAGAAAGACTGGAGGGACACTGAGCACTGGATTGGGGCAATGATCCAGCTAAAAAATTATTGAATGTTTATTACACACCAGGCCATGTTTTTTGTGCTTTACGCCTGTTAACGAATTTAACACTCACAGCAATTTTGTCTACATAGAGAGATCCGTATTATCAGAACCATCAACGGTAAACTAGGCAACAAAAACAATATCTTGGCGAAGGAGGGCAACTTCACAGGTTTTAGCCCCAGGCCATGTCAGAAATAAGACAGAGGGAGAGTTACAATTATTTTATCTTCTTTCTCTAACTTCATCGCCCCTTAAATCTCATCCTCTGATTGGCATACGGCCCTCAGCCTTAGCATGAAAACAATCAGCCCATCCTTACACCAGAGAAAGTACTGAAATTGCTCTCTTCAGCTCTGATCTTGGCAGTGCGATGAAATCTTCCCATATGATTTATTCTTTTAATGCCTCATCATTTTAATTAAGAAAACTCTTGAATTAATTTTTCAAAGTTTAAATTCATGCTATATAAACGATAAAAAATAACGATAAAAGATACAAACTTCAGCTTGGCTTTTTCTGGTGGATCCAAAGAACAAGATTGAGATTACTGGCTAATTATTACTTACTTTCATTTAATGCTGAGTCGGAGCTTGAAAAGTCAGAGCCAAATTTTAGTTGACCAATTGGGGAGCTTTTTATAAGAGTAAAACCTTTTTGTTGTTTTTTAAAAAAAAATTTTTTTAACATTTATTTATTACTGAGAGACAGAGAGAGACAGAGCATGAGCATGGGAGGCGCAGAGAGAGGAGGAGACACAGAATATGAAGCAGGCTCCAGGCTCTGAGCTGTCAGCACAGAGCCCGACGTGGGGCTTGAACTCACAAATCTTGAGATCATGACTGGAGCCAAAGTCAGACGCTTAATGGACTGAGCCACCCAGGAGCCCCTGTTCTTTTTTTTTTTTTTTTTAATGTTTATTTATTTTTGAGAAAGAGAGAGAGAGAGGGCAGGGGAAGGGCAGAGAGAGACAGAGACACAGAATCTGAAACAGGCTCCAGGCTCCAAGCTGCCAGCACAGAGCCCGATTTGGAATTCAAACCCACGAACCTTGAGATCATGACCTGAGCTAAAGTTAGATGTTTAACTGACTGAGCCACCCAGGCGCCCCATTAAGTTTTTAAAAATAAAACATTGTCCTTAAAAAGAGTTTCAGGGGCACGTGGATGGCTCAGTCGGTTGAGCGTCCAGCTCTTGATTTGGGCTCAGGTCATGATACCAAAGTCATAGGATCGAGCTTCTCCTTGGGCTCTGCACTGAGCGGGGAGCCTGCTTATGATTCTGTCTGCCTGTCTCTCTCTCTCAGAAGGAGGTGGAGAAGAGGGAAGAGGAGGAGGAGGAGAGGGAGAAAGAGAAGGAGTATTCTAGTGCCAATAGCTCTCTCAAGTCCTGATGCAATCTGATGCTTGAAGTCTTTCTTGGGATTTGTGAACCCGGAGTCAGCAGTAAAATCTACAGTGCTCAAGTTCTTACATCACTGTATCTCCAGCAGGGTCTCTTTCAAAAAGAAAACAACAGCTAACAGTGACCTGTGTCGCTCATCCTTAGGGGAGGAGTTTGTAAAGCCAAAGTGCAGTAAAGTGATATACGAAGTCCTTGGTCTAAGAGTGTAGCCCGCTTCCTAGCTTGCAGTGTGTTTGCCTATCTGCTTGTTGATCTCTCCAACCAGAAATGAACACGCACATGTGAGAGATCTGCCTTTCGCTAGGAGCTTTCCACTCAGCTAAATTCCATAATTTATCGCACTACAATCTGCATGGGCTCGCCTTCCCCGCTGACTTGACCTCCTGTCATATCACAGAAAAGGGAGCATTGAGCAGAATCTCTACCACCCTCTAGGTTTTACCTCTGTGGCACACCCTGAGCCGTTGAGTTTCGGGCATTTCAAACTTAAGAAAGGAAAGCAAAATCACATGTTAATTTTGGTATTATGAATCTGCGAGAAAATAGGGGGCCTGGAATAGCTGTATGCTAAAAAATACTGGTCAAAACCACGATGAGACTTTTTTTTAAAAAATAAGAGGTTACGCCAAGTTCTGGCTCCTCTTGTCTCCCAACTGCTGTCCCACAGACCCCTGCACTATTCTAAGGGCCGGAAAGGCTTCTATACACAGGCTCATTTGTGGTCAACATAAAGTAGACTGTAGCCTTGTCCCCGCTCTCTTTGCCTTGTTAAAAATAACATTAATACACATTCATTGTAGAAAATTTGGAAAATAGAGAAAAGCATAAAGAAAATAAGAATTACCCATAGGCCCACCCCTCGGCTCGCTTCCTTAGCTGCTGAATTAAGAGCAAACACAGAGATCAAAAAGGCAGATAAGTGTGCCCGAGGTTTTCTGGTTCCTTTTTACATTGTTCATATCCAAATATTTATTTAGCCAAGCAACTGGCAGCAAAATGACTAAACAAAAGAACTGCCTTTGAATCACAGCATCTTAGAGGCAGAATAGACAACCTGAAACCCTACCCAGGAATTTCTTCACACTACCTCTGAGGGAGTGTAAGCCAGATTCAGTTCAATGTTTCCAGGAAGGCTTTTCTGGAGAGTTGGCTTGGCTCGATGAATTTCTCTTTGCCAAAAACTTCTACCTACGTGATATACTTCCTACCCACGGGTCCTAATAGAACTCTGGAGCAACATACAATAGGTTTCACTTCCTCTTATGTTATTTTAATAATCAACCACTGAATCTTCCTAAACCTTATTTCAAGAGTAAAGTATTCCGGACATATTACTGTGGATGAGCTCTACTTTGTTTAAATCGTGATGTCCAGAACTGATTTTGCTGAATAAAGGGGTGGGGGTGGGGGGGTCATGGTAACATCTATGATATTGACACAATATCTGTTAACATCCACCTAATAGTCAAAATGCAGTTAAAACACATGTTCTAATTAAAAAAAAAAAGTTTAATTTCATCCAAACTCACTGGCCACACCTTACACTGAGGATGTTGGCAGGAACACTGGCTATCCTCACCCTGTCTCACCAGCCCTAGAAGGACACCTTAAACAATTTTTGTGCCTCTGCAAATGTTATGATGGTTAATTTATATGTCAACTTGGTTAGGTTATGGTGCTTATTTGTTTGGTCAAACACCATTCTAGATGCTGCTATGAAGATATTTTTTCATATGTAATTAACATTTAAATCAGGAGACTTTGAGTAAAGCACTTAACCCTCCATAATGTGAGTGGGTTCCACCCAGCCAGTTGAAGGCCTTAAGAAGACTGAAGTCCTAGAGGAAGGAATTCTGACTCCAGACTGCCTTTGTACTCAAGGGATACAACATCAACCCTTGCCAGAATTTCTAGTGTTCCAGCCCGCTTTGCAAATTTTGGATTTGACAAACCCATAATTGTGTAAGCCAATTCTTTACAATAGATCTCTTTCTGTCTGTCTCTCTTCATCTATTGGTTCTATTTCTTTAACGGTTCTACCACATGTGTATATAGTATTGTTACATTCTTCCATTCCTTTCCTTCTCTGTTATCTCTTACTTTCTTTCCCTATGCTTGATGCACTTGGTCAAACGTGGATCCTTAGCTCAACTTATTTTTTGTTCACTAGACAAATTTTGTGCACTTCTATATGTGAATCATGATTTTCTTGGCCCCATCTCCAAGAAAATATTTTTTGCCATATCCACTTAATGAAATGCCCTGGTACTTGCTGCCTTATGAACCACAGTTCTTTTCTCAAAACATTGACTAGAATCACCTTTGCGGGGAGACTCATGACTTAAACTCTTATGGCTCTGGTCAATGACACCTCTAGCAACTCACAAAACACCTACCTCTGCCGTATGCCTACTTCTATTCTAGAACCCTGTTTATGTGCTTTTATGGTTATTTTTTCTATGCTCTTTTCTTTTTGGTTTCATCTGGGTTTTCTTTCAAATTTATATTAAAAGCTCTCTAAGGAATGAAACGAGTCTGACTTTTTAGTCAGACTTTTTTGCCAGAACTATGTTCAACATACAGAGGCTCCTTAATAAATATCCTTCACTGTAACTTATTCAGATAACTTGAGATTTTCTAATGGATGGAGTATGGATGAAGCAGAGAGCTAGACACAAAATTACCTCGAATTTCCATAAAACTAAGCCCTGTTTAGATCATGTTTTAAGACCACTGTGAGATTTCAGCTATTGCTATTTATACAACTTCTTTTAAGACCAATTTCCTGAGGGTCCATTGTTAAACTTTTCAAAGTCCTACCAGTACACACATGCTGAGAAGATTATATGCAATGATGCAGTGCTTCTCAAACTTTCATGTGCATAGGACTCACCTAAAGAGCTTGTTAAAATGTAGATTCTGATGGCAAGTGTCTGGGTCGGGCCTGAAATACTGCATCTCTAACGTGTCAGGGGATGATGATGATGATGCCGGTCCATGGTCCACATTCTGATTAACATGAGCCTAACAGTGGGGCGCCTGGGTGGCTCAGTCGGTTGAGTGTCCGACTTCGGTTCAGGTCATGATCTCATGGTCTGTGAGTTCGAGCCCCACATCAGGCTCCTCGTTGATGGTGCAGAGCCTGCTTGGGATTCTCTCTCTCTCCCTCTCTCTCTGCTCTCCCCGCCCCCCCCCCCCCCACACACTTGCAGGTGCACTCTCTCACTCTGTCTCTCTCAAAATTAATAAATAAACTAAAAAAAAAAAAAAAAAAGATGGGCCTAACAGAAAGGACATGGGAACTAAAGTCACAGCTGACCCCAAATCATGACTCTCTCTCTTACTAGCTCTGGGAAATACCTAAAACAAAAGCATATTGGTAAGATTAAATAAGCAGATGCATATGAAAGCACCTAGAGGAGAGTCTGGAATTTAACAGTTGTTCAGTAATCTTTATTTCTTTCCCACCATGTCAATGACTCTCCCTGTCACCCTGTTATATCTCTCATGTCTGGCTCTTTTAAATTTGTCAGCTTCTAATGGTGGTATTTTTTCTCAAAACATCTGTAGTTTTTTAAAAACCTGCTTAAATTATCTTTGTTTTTTCATAATCTTTGTAAAATAAGAAATGATTTCTGTACTCCATTCATTTCCATTGGCATACCACACATCCTTGTGTGGGCTTTGAAGTCCAACGGACCCGATTATTCAAATTGTGGCTCTGCGACCTGTTGGCTGAGAACCAATATAAGTTACTTCATTTTTGTAAACTTTATTTTTCTCATTTCAAAAATGAGGATGATAGTAATCCAGGCTACAGGCCTCTTGAAAGGATTACGTGAAAGCATGTAAGAAAGTTAATCAGGGTTTGATTCATAGTAAACACTTACATCAGATATTTTTGAGCTTTGATTTATATCTTAATGATAAGGGTGGAAAAACTACAGAGGAGACTGAAGGCACACCCTTGACCGTTCTTCTTTGACAAAGTCAGGAACAGGAGGAGTGGGACACAAAGACCTATGATGGAGACATTTGAGTGGATGAGACTGAAAATCTTGAACACCTACAGTTCACTGAATTCACTGCCTGGCAGAAATCCTTTCCCCCTTGCAAGAGGAGAGCAGCCCTCCCTGTCCCATAAAGGCCTTACCTGAGGCAGCTGCCTTGCAGGATGATGCTTATCTTCCTCCAGATCTACCTTTCATCATGTATCGTCTACAGGCCAAACAACAGTGTCAAGTCTCAGCTTAGCCCGAATGGGGAAACACAATCCCTGCTTTGAGGGAAGATAGCTTGCACATCAAAAAATTGCTAAGCCTTGGCGAAAATATAAAAGCAAGAACCAAGAGGCTATGCATGAGGGTGGTCTTTAAGGGTATAGGACTAGATGGGGCAGAATAGATTGTAAGGTTGGTCAGAAACATTTATTGACAAGGGAGCGCTCTTCCGTAACAGGACGTTCAATGTTGTAGCAGTCTGCTATTGCCACAACAACCACATAATTTCAGTGACATGCCACAAGAAGCCTTCATTTCTCACTTTGCTGAGGTTTGGCTGATACAGTCTGGGCTTGGCTAGGCTTGCTCCCAGCCGTGGGTTGAATCCAGATCGGCAACTCATGTCTTTCATCTTCCTTGGAACAAGGGTTATTCAAGGCATGGTCTTCTTGTGGCTAAAGATAGGAGTTCAGAAGACCGGTCCAACTGTGCATCCATATTTGAAGCTTCTGCTCCCATCATGTTCAATAGCATCCCAATAGCCGAACCAAGTCATGAAGCCAAGCGCAATGTTCTAAGCATTTGAAAGAAAGAAAATATTTTCATTATTTGCAGATGATATAATTATCTACCTAGAAGACAAAGAATGCATAGATAAAAATATTAGGCGAGTAAGAAGCTATAGCAAGGTAGCCAAAGACAAGATCAGTGTACAAAGAGAACTGCATTATTATTTGCTATAAAATCTTATTATAAAAATAATCTATGAAAGATACCATTTACAGTCAAAACGAAGAGGAAAAGCTGCACAGGCTATGTGTGGAGAAAATGTTGAAGCTTTTTGAAGGACCTAAAAGAAAACCTAGGTACTTAAAAATATATCTCATAATCAAGGGTAGGAAGGCGCAAAATCATAAGAATATACATAACCTCCAACAAAATTCTAAATTCAATTAAAAAATGCTAAGCAGTTCTTTTCCCAATAATTTGACAAATCATTCTAAAATTTATATAGAAGAGCAAAAATCCAAGATGAATGAACACATGAAGGAAATTGAAACAAATGGAGAAGTGTTCCTACCAGATATCAAGATCTCTTATAAAACTAAATTAATTAACACACTGTAGTATTAGAACAGAGACAGACAAATCTATCCACTGAACAGAACGACAAGCTCAGATTAAGACTCATGCTAAGAAAAGAGAGATTTTAGAAGACCGTATAGGAAGAGACCTTTACAGACTTTCGATACGGAACATTTTGTAAAATAAGACAGAAAACATTAACTATAAAAATGTTAATAAACATCATTGCATTCAGAGGATCTTCATTGCTCTAGAAGGTTACCATGGTATGAACCCCCCCAGGTAGTGTATGCATGGGTGCCAAGTGCATTCTCGTGCTGTGGTGACAGAGATGTTTCAAGGCTTCTTCAGTGGCTGAAGAAGAGGCAAGTTTGAAAGAATATGATGGCGGGCAGAAGCCACCATATGACAGTTACTTTCGTTACATTTAGCCATAACTCATTTGCATTTATTTACAGATAACTATTTAGTTATTTTAGGAGTTATTGTTTGATAATTCCAATATCGTAAGTTGCTTGCAATTTCCACTGAAATTCAATCAGTGGGTAGTTTTCCGAGACGCTTCCTGATCTTTGGTTCTGATCGCTGTTTGGCTCACCTTTACCCATGAAAAATTGAAGATGCTTAACTTTGGAGAAGAATTATGTTTGTTTCTATTAGAAGCAGGAAGGGACTACTGGCCTTGGACAATTTTATCCCCTTTGGAAAGTTCTTGGATTAATCCTAGAGTCTCTGATTTATTTCTCCCATTTTGCCCTTGGCCAAAGGCAGTTTCCCAGCTGCAGCCCCAATGTAGGCATGTATATTTAAGGCAAAGTTACTTTTGAGTTCGTTTAATGATTCCTTTTTCAGCACATATTTTTGTGCTTTTGTCTCCAGGTGGCAGGTTCTTTAGAGTTTTCTTTATTTCCTGCAAGTCCAGAAGTCCAATTAAAATAAGTTTTATGCAGATCTTATTTTTCCCCCTCGGAGGGCCCTCCACAATGTCTGGTCTGCCAAAGGGACAGAAGCCAAAGCCTTGGGTACATAATTTTGGACAGAGCCTGGCCGTGTATCGTTGGCTGTTCGCAAACTACAGCAATACCTACTTTCCCTCCTATAAAACCTCCCATGCTCGCTGATAACTCTGCATTGCTCCCTTTCCATCACCTCTGGCACTTTAGTCCCCTCAGTGTGGAATGCTTAAGGAATCTTACAACTGCTCCAAGATGAGGAAATATGAAAGATTGCCAGCCAGTGACTTTCTGACTCTTCACCTGAAACTATAGCCCTTTCTCTACTGTTTTTTTATTCTAAAAGCAAAAAGGAAATGATTATTCATCAGAACCTGTGCCTTGGTCTGATTAAATTATATCACAGGATAAGAACAGAGTAAGCTGACTACAGGGATAATGTGAAACAATGGAGAATTTGGTTAACGAACTCTAAAATAGTTCACGATGCTGTTTGCACTTTGCAATTCTGACCTATAGCCAGACAGAAAAGTGAAAGGCATTTCGCTATTCAAATACAAATTTAGCTCAGCTCAATTTTAAATCACATTTTGAAGGACGTCATTCGACTACTATGATTTTCCTGCTTTGCTCTCATTCTAAAATATAAAATATTCTGTCTGCTTTTCTTCTATTATGTCTAACCCACAACGGATAAAGCCTTCGAATTCATAGTCAGAAACTCACAATCTACTGTGATACTTTTTATGTTTCCTTTCACCATGAACCAAATTGTGCATTTAAAATTCTGGCTACATTTAGGATCCTAAAAGCACATTAGCTACAACCCAACATTTTCTTTCCCTCTGGTACCCGTTGAAAACACACTTTCCAAGCTCTTACTTACTCATGCAGCAGTTTCAAGTTATACTTTGTTAGCAGCTTTAATAAAACAAAGAAAAGAATCTAGTAAAGAATATAATTAGATCAGAATTTTTAAAAACTTCATATTTCATACTCTCCACCAAAATGTGATCTACAACACTTCCGCAGCTTTGAGTTAAGTTATGAAGTGCTAATAATTTTACCTTTCAATATATTTCTTTTACTTGAGAAGACAAAGCAATAAGTTCCTGCTTTAAAAAAATTACTCTGCTCCAAGCAGATGCCTTCAACCAGCCCTCCAACATAAAGGACATGAGAAAACTGGACAAACTGTATACTTAGGGAAAGGGAAATCTACCAAGATAGTGAAGAAATATCAGGACAGAATATGAAAGAGTATAGGAGCCTGAGAAGGTGAGTCTGAGATTTGAGGCTGTTCCCTCCCTCACCTCACCCCCCCACCCCCACCCCCACGTCCCCCATGAACATTTCTGACTCTAGATGGGGCAGCTGCGAGGCTAGGCTATGCTTTCAGCAAACTAGCGGGAGCAGGGATCAACAATTGGGGTCAGGGCTTGTCAAAGGAATGGAGTCTGGTAATTCTCCTTGCTTTTGCTTGGCCACACATTAAGGGTGAACAAGAAGCAAAAAGCCCTCCACGGTGGCTGAAAGACAGTTTTAAGTCATGAAATCCTTCAAATTGGACTGAGTGAATCTCAGGTTGTCAGGACTGCCCAGGCACCTGGTAAAAGCAAATGTCAGTCCTCTCTGGAGGAAGAGACCACCACTGTAAGGTTCAAATTACTTCTGTATTCAGTTTTGCAAAATCGATTTCTGGTACGCAATGAAAAACCGGTCACATTAGGAGAAAATAACGCATTCGAGGAAATCAGCAGAAACAAAAGCAAGAAACAGATTGAGAAGGTCTCCAAATATCAGCACTATATGGAGATACGAAACACAAACTGTAAGATAACTCTGCGTTCTGTGTTCAGTGAAATAACAGACAAGATGAAGAATGAGAACTGAAGGTTATAAAGACGAAAACTAAATGGAAATTCTGCAATTTAAATAATATTTACCAAGATTAAGAAATCAATGCATAGGTATAAGAGCAGATTTGACCTGGCTAAAGTCATAAATAGTAGCTATAAAATAAGAAAAAGAAAACATAGAAGAAAGCAGAGAGCAAGAGAAGAAAAATACAGAGACGTGGATATAAGGTTTAGAAGGCAGAGTGGGAATTCTAATATGAAAGAATTCGAAACATCAGATACAGAAGAAAGAGACAATGTGGACAGAAAAAATATTTGAAGAGATAGTGGTTGATGAAAAATATTGAACTATAGATTTAAGAATCCCTAAAACTCCTAAGCAGGATTAAAACATTTCGTACCTAGGTCTGATAGCAAACCTATTGAATACCAACTGCTCCCTAAAAAGCAAAAGAAATAAGACAGTCATCAAAGGACAACAATTAATCAGAGAGCCATCTTCTTGATAGGCAAAAAGTAAAAACAATGGAATAGAATAATATATTTATGGGCCTGAGAATAATAACTGGTCACCTAGAATTTGAATTTTATATCCAACAAAGTATTCTTTGAGAATGAAGGAAAAGTAAATATTTTTCAGACAAACAGAAATTGAGACAACTCCTCTCCTGAGGACCTGTACTGACAGTCATCAGGCAGAAAGAAAGTAAATTCAGATGAAAGTTTGGGATGCAGGAAGGAAGAGAAAGCAACAGAAAGGGCAATATATATGTGTCAGTCTCAATGAATGTTGACCACATATACCAATGATAATGTGTAATTAAAATAGTTATTGGTGCAAGGATACATTAGAGCAATGAATCAGAATGGGAATCACATAAATAGACCTATGCATATATAGACTATTGATTTATTAAAAAGTTAGCTCTAGAGCAGTGGGGAGTAAAAAGTACAGGCATAATGGGATATCAATATTTTTAATGGAGGTTATCCTTTACTTCATACACACACACAAAATAAATTCCAAGGAGATTTTTTTTTAGTTTATATATTTATTTTGAGAGAGAGAGAGAGAGAGAAAGAGAGAGCACAAGTGGGGAGGGGCATAGAGAGAAGGAGAGTGAGAATCCCAAGCAGGCCCTGTGCTGTCAGCGCAGAGCCCTATTCAGGATTTGATCTCGTGAAAGGTGAGATCATGACCTTAGCCCAAATCAAGAGTCAGATGCTTAACCAGCTGAGCCGCCTAGGTGCCTTCAAGTAGATTTTAGAGCACTGGGTGCTGTAGGTAAGCGATGAACCATGGGAATCTACCTCAAAAACCAAAACCACACTTTACACACTGTATGTTAGCCAGTTTGACAATAAATTATGTTAAAAAATAATAATAATAAAATTTTTTTAAAGGTAAAAATTTCACACACGGAAAATAAAAAATAAAAATGAAAATAAATTTAAAAAATAAGTGTAAAAAGTAAATAACAACACTCTCCAAGATACTTTAAGAGAATATCTTCGTGACGTTAGGGTAAGGAAAAACTTTTCAAACAAAGGCTGAAAATGCACTAACCATAAAGGAAAAGATCAATAAAATGGACTACATTAAAACAATCTCCATTTTTCAAAAGACAGTGCTAAATAAAAATTTTTTAAAAAGACACTATTAAGAGAGTTAAGTGGGTCACACACTGAACAACAGTATGTGCAATACACATACTTGGCAAAAGGTTCACCTACTGAATCTACAAGAAGATGCCTAAAGATCAATAAGAAAAAGACATCCCAAAAGAAAAATGGGCAAGAGATTTGCATAGGCACTTCAAAGAAGAGAAAATACAAAGAGGTTGATAAACATAAAAAAAGGGTTCAATTGCATTAGTTATAAGGAAAATGCAAGTAAAACCAAAATGAGTACCTCCCCCTCCCCCACCTGAACTGTTAAAAGAAGATGACTGGCCATCACAAGTGTTGGTGGGGAGGTGGAGCAGACGAGACTCTCATAATCTGATGATGGGAATGTAAATTTGTATAGCCTCTTGAAAAGTTTATTGGCATTAATTACTAAAGCTCAATTTACACATAATCCATTGACTCAATAATTCTACTCCTAGGTAGATATCCATGTGTGCACCAAGAGACATGCTCAAGAATGTTACCGTAGCATTGTTTCTAATAATAATTCTAACCGGGTAGCAATCCAAAAGTCCAGCAAAAGTAGAACAGATCAATTAATTCTGGTATATCCTTTCAATTCTTATGAATTGCATGAATACATAACTGCAAACAACACTGTGGATAAATCTTGCAAATATAATGTGGGATGAAAGACTGCTTACACTATATGATTCCATTCTTGTAAATTTAAAAACACCTGACACTAAACTATAATGTTAAATGATGCATATGTATATGGCATAACTACAAAGATATGCGTGAATGTGATTATCATAAAAATTATGGAAGTGGAAAAAAATTATGGTAGTGGAAATTTGGGGAAGGAGGATGGAAGGGATACTGACTGGGGTACACAAAGAGTACTTTTGGGTCTTGGCAATTTTCTGTTTATTCCTAGATCATGGACAGGATGTACACTTTGTAATAGATCATAGAACTTAACATTTTGGTTCTGTATTTCCTTTCTGTATGCATGTTTATATTTCACAATAAAAAAAGCTAAAAACTAAACCAACAGAAAGTAAATAAAATAAATTTTAGCTTGAGAGTCAAATTTTTGTAAGGATCACCTTTTGCTATTTTTCTTTTCAGACTGTAAATAGTAGAAAATGACGTGTCAATGTGGAATATTCCATCTTGAAAGGAAAAGGGCTGATACCTTTTGGATATACCAGACGTTTGCATGCTTGTTATTTTGTTTTGTTTTGCTTTTGTTTTTAGCAGTTCAAAAAGAGATTGAGTAGCAGTATGTTGTGACCAGAAATGTTTTCTCGAAGGAGACTACTTTTTTTCTCTTCCTTTTCTTTTCATACATACGGAATACGTACCGAAGAGAAGAAAAAAAAAAAAAAAACTACTACAAAGGATATATTACTATGTAAAAGCAACTGAAATTCAGTATAATATGTTGACCTCTTCCTTTTCCTTTGTTGATTCTTAGTTCATTTTCACAAACTGCTTTTGAGTTTGGACCTTCTGTCTCTAGTTTTCCTGTTTCCCTGAAGAGTTTCTTCAAATTACAAGTACCCCCAAACAGCCTTAATTAAATGCCTTTAATTATAAGTTGAAATGTATGTTTTCCCATTTGCTACGACTTTACAATTTCCTAACAATGATGACCTCACTGCTATTCTGAAGTTCAAAACCACATGCGTAGCTACTAATCCATCGTGGATTTGTGCCAAGTGTCACTCCTCTCCTTGGTGCTCAAGAGCACTGGTGAGACTGTGATCATTAGAACCCCCTGAGGATGAGAATCTTACACGTTCATGCATAGCTTCTGCCCAAACTGCTTTTGCTCAAACACAAGCCTGTTTTTGCGATTACTCTAAAGATGGAGTCAGCTTATTGTATTGATATGGCAGATCTATGTGGGCTCCCTTTCCTGGAGTATAGACGTCTTGATGACTTTATGAATAAAACTTCTGTTTGAGTCAAAAGTAATTCCAAGGAAGAAAGTCTGTAGGATCTGAAACCTATTAAATAATGTGTTAAATTAACACCCAACCTTTCACAGCACCCAATTAATCACTAAATCCTGCTCGTTGTTTTTCCTGAAGACACCATCATTTCTTGCTCAAATTACTATGAATGTTTTCTTACTGGCCTCCCTCACGCTAATCTTGATCCCTTCTTGGTGATCATGCTAAAAAGTAAGGATACCTTCTTACCACCCTGTTTAAAGTTTCTTCCTTCCAAAGTATCCAGAATTCTCAGAATAAACTTCAAATTCATTTAGCAGACCCCAAAACCCTTCGTGATCAGACCTCTGAAGATGTGAAGAGGCTGTATGCCCCAGGATTTTGAATTGGTTGCCCAGGATGTGTTGTGTTCTCTCTCTGCGCCTGTGTACCGTTCCTCTACCCATAACCCCACTTCTACACCTCCCTTCTTCCTCTGAGAATTTCACATGGTTAATGGCTATTTCCTATTTGGCCTTTTCAGTCTCGGGTTAGATATCACTTTTTCTGCGCTTCCTTCTCTCAAGATCCCAGTCTGGATTATATGCCACCCAGCATGTGTTTTTCTAAGACTCTATACTTGGCCCCCTGACTTTCTTATCACTTTGAATTAATGGCTCATCTCATTTTCTGCCTGAACCACAATTCATAAGCCTTAGAGGGCGGGGGCTGTGTCTGCAATGTGACTAACCCTGATGGCTAGCACTGTGCTGGCATAGACTGGGTACATTCCTGAAAAATAATAATAATTGAATGCGGTACTATTGTCCACTATTAAATAGTAGGCACTGAAACTCTGAGTGGAAGAAAGGCAAGAACAGGGTATATAGGCAACTATTTCATGACGGACTAAAGCAATGAAACCATATTCCATCTACAGATGGGAAAATGTTTTCATGATTGGCTGAAGATGTGTTTCAAGTATCTTGCCAAAATTTGAGAATATCACACCAATAAGATTAGCTTCAAAATCAGAAGCCATACTTTTCAAATCCCAAACCAGAACAGATGGGGACAAATGATTCTAGTGATTGCTAAATCCATCTACATAAACAATTTAAAATGTTTAAAAACAAACCGTATTTAACACTTAAGAAATTGCCTTCCCTAAAAATAATTGAATTTCTTGGGAATAGCATACAAGCATATAAAATAGCATATATATACATGCATATATATGTATATATATATGATGAAAATCTGAACGCTATGATTTCTGCATCTATAAGTGTATAAATTTAGGGTGTTTTTGATGAGAAAATGCAAACTGACTTAGGCTATGAGGAAATATACATCATGAACTTCAGAGGTGGAGCAAGTGATAGACTTGGCTAATCCAGAGGCTCTGTCTCCATTTCTCCCCTTGCCTTCAGCCGTGTGCTCTCCCAGGTAGGCTGGATCCTCCAGTTGGAGCCTAAATGGTTCTACAGCAGTTCTGGGCCTCCAACTTGTACACCACAACATAGAAGAGACTTCTTTCCCAGGAGAGCTCAACAATATCTCTTCAGGTCTTAAGTGCCGAAAACGTGTAACGTGTCACATGTGAAATAATTGCCGTGGCCTCATTGGTTTATTCCTGAGTTCCTAAACATGTCCCTGTAGACCAGACATGAGCTAGACAGGTAACTCAAAATCAGGGCATTGAAAGGAAGGAGAAATGGGACAATAGATCCTGAGAAAACAGCCAACAATTCTCACTATAGTAAAGATAGCATGATTCAGTTTCAAGTTTTTAATAATTGCTTTTAAATTATTAAAGAAAGAAGATATATAGAGTATACACTTATATCGTATAGGTTTTTAGTGGAATTCAAATTGAGCATATGCCTAGCTTCAATACATAAAGGATCACATTTTAGCACATGGTGTATAATAATCTGAGTAACGCATTCAAAGGCTCATCATGAGAGGCAAATACTCAAATGCAAAACATTGCTCAAAGCCAAACACTGTAGGTCTCCTGGGTGGCTCAGTCGGTTGAGCGTCTGACTTCGGCCCAGGTCATGATCTCACGGTTTGTGAGTTTGAGTCTCGCATTGGGCTCTGTGTTGACAGTTCAGAGTCTGGAGCCCGCTTTGGATTCTGTGTCTCCCTCTCTCTCTCTCTACCGCTCTCTTGCTCATGCACTGTGTCTCTCTCACAAAAATAAGTAAATATTAAAAAAGAAAGAAAGAAAGAAAGAAAGAAAGAAGAAAGAAAGAAAGAAAGAAACTCAAAGCCAAACGCGATAGCCATTTAAAAATATTTTCTGACTTCTGACTGGTTAAAAATGGTTTGCTTGGAAGTATTGTTAATAAAATATGTGGACTTAGAAAATACGTGTGCAATTCCTAAATTGTGGAAATGATAGTCAAAGAATTGAAATAGATATCTATATTGTTAAGTGGATTCAGCCCTTTGTTTCTTAGGTAAAGTAAGAAATACACACAATATGCAAAAATCTGTTTACACATTTTGTTTAGAGAAAGCACTTAAATTGTATATTTTACTTTTCTGGCTTCCTCAAAGAAATCATAACCCAAGTTTGACAATGTAAGCGATATAAAGACAAAGTAAACAATATATACAACTCCTTTCTAAGTTAAACTGCCTTCAAGCACAAAACAAAAGATTTGTTTTATTGTGTGCCTGAATTGGCTGTGCTAGGAGGTCAGGCTTGCGCCCAGGCCCCTAAGACCATAACGTCATGCCTTTTCCCACGCAGGAAATGTCATACTATTATGGGTAGCATACAAATTAGAAACGCAGAAGTCATTTTAAAGCCATCTTTGTTTTGGCCCTCAATTCATTATTTATATCTAGGATATCCTCATTTTGTTTAATTAAAGAGTCCTTTAAATTTTTATCAACAAAAATTAAATAGTTTAATACAGTTAGTGCCACAAGGTTTGGTTTAAAAAGTCCAGACTCTCTCTTTAAATAAGGTTAGGGTTATATTTTCCTATCTAGATTGAACCAAACTATATAATTTTTTATGTTCAGCCCAGGATCCTATGCAGAGATTATTATCAAATGGATAATAATGAATATAGCACATAACAGGCATTTAAGAGTTTTTCACATAGTAAATTATACTTAAAAAGAAATGTTATATGCCAGTATACATACATATCTATTTTACATTCTGAACAGGGGGAAATTCCTGTGTGTGTGTGTGTGTGTGTGTGTGTGTGTGTGTGTGTGTGTTTAGGAAATAGAAAGAGACCATTGTTAGAAGAACTTCAGTAAAAGCAAAACTTACTGTCATTTTCCTATTTTTACATGTATAGAGTTGACCAAAGCCATCCATTATAAAAAGGAGACATGACTCACAAATCATTTAAAAGCTGTAGAACCTCACACCTTCTTTTAGTGGCTCTACACTGTACTTATTGCCAAGGTCACTGTGGTTACCAGAGCCTTGCTTTTCTAGGATTGAAAATATTTTGTTACTGAAAAACACATCGTATTATTTACATAAATATAAATAAATTATATTTATCATGTAATTTAGATAAAAAGAGCTTAGGTCAAAATCAAAATAAAAGACAGGATATTTGCCCTTAAAGCAGTGTCTCTTTGAAAAGCCCCAAAGTATTTATAGAACAACCCTCAAGACGCTGTTCTGGCCTTGACTTCATCACTCCCCTCTTGTGAGACTTCAACATTGTTTTTCCAGTTTCCAACTTTACACAATTTATGCCTCCTGCATAAAAAAGTAGATTCTGTAAAGTCCTTCAGATTGCTAAGAAATGAGGGATAAACGCAATAAACACAAAATATTAAGAAAGGAAGTCTGTCCCAATAAAAGGCCACATTTTAAAACTTCCATTGCTGCTACACTATCCCAGACCACAGAAAAAGATGCAAATCTCCCCAATTCATTTTACAAAGACAGCGTACATTTATTGTCAAAACCTGCTAACCCTTTATTGCCAAATAGGTTCCAAAATATTAAATTTGAGTATGTAATTGCATTGCATATCTCAAAATGGTATTCACCACTCATCATATATTGATGTGGAAAAGATCACATCGTAAACTCAAACTCCGCCCCGCCGGGATCGGACCGTCCTTCCCTCCCCTCCCCTGCATCTCCTTCCTGCACGCTGGGACCACATCAGATCTCTAAGGGCAGTTCTGGCCTTGAGCCTTTAGCCAGCGACAGGCCATTTTTCAGGGACTCAACATCATGTCACCAGTTCGCTCTGATGCACTTGTCCTGGTGCTGAGATTCGAATTTGGCTGTTTCTTGGGCCTCCTTTGAAAAGGAGATCTGACCCTGAGCCCCTTGTCGAAACTAAAAGCCCGTAACTGCTGACACTAATTCTGAGGCTGACTCTGTCTGATTCACCTTGCACGTGGGACACCTGGATGCGGACTTGTCTGGGCTGGCGCTGTCGCAACTACTATTGTCTCCACTCCGCTGGACTGGACAGCCTCTCAGAATGCAGGATTGATTCTATCTCTTCAGCATCTGACCAATCGCCCTGACATTTTTAGTTCTGGGTATTTCTCCTTCCAAGTGTGACTCTTTCTGACTACCGTTAACCAAGCGGTATCTGACAAATGACAGACCTCCCCACGCTTCGGCACTAATTTTTGTATATGTTCCCAATATCAACATGCTAAAAGAAGAACACTAATGTGACGCTACTGTCCGTAAGTCAATGGTCCCGTAGACACACACGCACATGCGCGCACACACACACACACACACATAGATGAGCACATAGAAACACATACAAAGCGCTAGATGACAATCTATAATTTCCTAAGTGGGTAGAATTGCATGATTTTGACAGTATCGAAGGCAGTTTTTTGCACCCAGTAATACTTGGTAAATGTCGACAGTGAGAAATTAGATGCCCGCTTTCAGTCATGGCACTGCTTACTGCTTCCCACTTGTACTCTTTTTTTTTTTTTTAATTTTTTTAACGTTTATTTATTTTTGAGAGAGAGAGAGACAGAGCATGAACGGGGGAGGGGCAGAGAAAGAGGGAGACACAGAATCCGAAGCAGGCTCCAGGCTCTGAGCCATCAGCCCAGAGCCCAACACGGGGCTCGAACTCACAGACCGCAAGATCGTGACCTGAGCTGAAGTCGGACGCTCAACCGACTGAGCCACCCAGCACGCTTGTACTTTCTAATGATACGTCTTTCAAAGCGATATTCACTACAAAGTGTTTTTATTCCCGTGTTCTCTCCTCAGTTCTCAAAAGTGAAGTTTCTGGCTAAAGTTCTGTTCCAAATCTTGACACCCTTTTCGGCTTACTCGTTAAAACCAAAATGCCTTAACAGTAATGTAGTTAATAGAAAATTGTTAAAGCAACCAGGTTTCATCCAGTGCGCGTATTCCCAGATACAGTTGAATCCATACTAATGAATACCAGGAGCATCTGTCTTCAGATTATAGGCACATTGCTTTTTAATATAAATATCAACCCAAAGAAATCGCTTACTACATTATTCAGAGGACACAACAGGAATGTTTTAGGGCAGTTGGAAGATGACAAGAGGATCAGTGTTTGGACCTCCAAGGCAATGTTTCTGTTTGAAATATTACAGTATCATTTGCAGGGAAGGCATGTGAAATTCTGTATGTTACTTGATTAATATGGGCAGTGACATAGTTTTCCAAACTGTAGTTTTGTCTGACTTCCAGCACCATTTAGCAGTAAACGCGAGACATGTTACATTGCAATTTAACTTACAACCTCTCTGAATCAAAAGCTACCCACCATTACCCAATCACCTACGCGTAGGCTTTCACCCCCAACACTTGCTCATTGACACCAACCCATCACATCTTACCAACACTTGGCCCCTGGACAGTCCCTGAGTCCCCATTTCACACAGTCTTCTTCCTATGTTGTCCCTTTTCAACTGGTTTCTTTTTTTTTAAATTTTGTTTAATGTTTATTTATTTTTCAGAAACAGAGACTGAGCACGAGTAGGGGAGGGGCAGAGAAAGAGAGAGAGGGAGACACAGAATCCGAAGCAGGCTCCAGGCTCCGAGCTGTCAGCAAAGAGCAGGAGCGGGGCTCAAACTCATGAACCATGAGATCGCGACCTAGGCCGAAGTCAGACGCTTAACGGACTGAGCCACCCAGGTGCCCCTCAACTGGTTTCTTTTTGCCCAGCCTTGAATTCTCTTTCTCTTAAGCCTGTCGGCTACCCTCCTCCCACCGAAAACCCCATTTCTCATGGTTGGGAGAGGAAGGACAAAAGCAATTTGGCTTTGAAGCATTTAAGTGGATTCCTTGCTTTAAAGACATAACCAAATGAAGATATATTGCCTTTACTCAAAGCAAAAAAAAAAAAAAAAAAAATCTAGATTTATACAAATTAAAGTTACATTGTATACCAAGAGATGTTTGATTTTGTCTCTCTCTTAACTTGATTATTAAGCAATCATGAAGAATAGAAAAAGAACTAAAAAGGTCATTACGGGAATTAAGTGAAATCTGACTGGTTAGTGGGTTTATGCTCTCATCAAGGTCATGTATTAGTTTGATTTCGCTAGGTTGTAGCATAACAACCCCTTGTCTCAGGACAGAATGGTACAAGTTCAAAATCGTTTGCATAATTCTGGTCCAACATTTACAAATACTTACATTTAATCAGGATGTAGTTTCCATATAGAACAGTCATCCCCTGGCCTAGTAACTGGCTTCATTCAGAAAAAAAAAAAATTAATCGTAATTACAAACATAAATAAACACTGTCGTTTTCATGTGATATATTTCAGCAAACTCAATCAATTAATGGAGCAAATCAATAACTTCCAGTAATATATAAATTAAGCAGATATGGAGGCAGTGCCCTTCTTATTCATGGGTTTCTTACCATAAGATTAACACTGTGGCAGAGTTAATTACCTTCTTCATGTGAATTGGGTATCATTTCCCAAAGAGAAAACCCAAGACTAACGATAGCAAAATTAGAACTGATAAAACGGCTTGCAGTAACGTAGTCTGCCGAATTATTGATATTAAATACATAGCTTTTGTAAATGTTTCATAGCAACAGTCAGTTAAAAAAAAAAATGTTTGCAAAACATCCTGTTCCAAGTGCCAGCCACAGAATTTAAAAACATAGCAAACAACCCAACAAAAACTTCCAGGCAAAATTTAACAACAAAAATGAAGGAGAAGGAAGAGGAGACGGGTGATGAGGAGAAGTAGGAAGACGGAGAAAGAGCAAGCATTAATTCTTTTTAAAGAATTAATTCGCAAATTTATCTTGCACATTAAAAATGAAGAAATTCTGTAAAAGAAGGGATAGTAAGGAGAAAAGCATCTTACCAGGTATCAAAATATACCATAAGACTATATTAATTAAAACTGGAGATACAGGAATAGACAAATAATAGAATAAAATGATGACAGTAGTTAATTCCATGCTTATATGAGAGGTTAGTCTGTTAAAAAGGTAGCATTTCAAATTTCAGAAGGAAATGGACCATTTAACAAATGATGTTCTTAAAACAACCCTCCACTTAGGAGAAAAAGTTGTAAGGAATACTTTCCAGATGGATTAAATATCCAAACCTAAACATGAAAAGTGATAATGGAAGATAAGGTAGTAAAATTATTTCTATGATCTCCCTAATCAAGACACAAAATAGTGCAAAGAAATGAGAGATTTAAAAAAAAAATTAAATTATTCTTTTAAACAACAGACTAATTTGGCAGATGTTTCCTTAAGATGGACACTAGGGGCACCTGAGTGGCTCAGTCAAACTTTTGACTTTTGATTTTAGCTCAGTTCATGATCCCAGGGTCGTGGGATCAAGCCCTGCATCGGGCTCCATGCTGAGTGTGGAGCCTGCTTTGGATTCTCTCTCTCTCTCTCTCTCTCTCTCTCTCTCTCTCTCTCTCTCTCTCTTTCTCTCTCCCTATGCCCCTCTCCCCACTCGCTCTCTCTTTTTCTAAAATAAAAATTTAAAAACAGAAGTATAGATTTACCCCTCCCCCCTTGAGGTCAGGGTGCCTACATAAATTATTTGGAATTCTTCAAACAGGAGACTTATCTCTTCTCCCATATTTATTAATTTATTCAATTATTTATTTATAGAACTATGGACTCATAGATGTTTATTGTATACTCTGTCTTATAACCAATACTACTTTATTTGTTTTATTACTCAAATTGGCCCAGTTTTGGCCATTGGGAGCTCTTTCAGTAGGGCCCCGTGCCTCTTGGACATACACCCCCTCATCGGTAGTGTTTTGTTTTGTTTTGAGTAGTTCCTTACTGTTTGGCACTACAAGATGCTCCAGACTGATCCCATATATTTCCTTCCCGAGCCCCAGGGTCAGCCATTTCTCCAGAGAGCTCTGGTTCCTTCTATTGGAGAATGGTTTTCGCAACCAACATCTGGGCACTAAGTCTGCTCTTCACTACTGAGATTTTGCTTCTAGGCTCCCTCAGCTGACAAAGCAAATAAATATGAATATATTCACTAACCCAAGTGTATGCAAATATCTATAAATGTTTCTATGTGTAACCATCCATGTCCATATGTAGTTAAATATGAGTTTATAATGATTGTCTCCAGTTCTCAGCCATTACTACGTGAATCTCTCTAGCCTCTTCCCTTGCTTGTCTGTAGATTCCAGGACAACAGTGACAAATTCAACACCCACCACCTGCCACCTATTTACTTAATTTTTCAATTCCAGTATACATAGGTCCGTATCAGAATTGTTTACCTGTGCCCCCTGAGAAATGACTTTATCAACCAGAGGGTAGCACTTTTTTACCTTTAGTGTTACAGATTCTGCTCATTTGCAGAGTTGTTTAGGTCAGCCTCTTTTACCCCATCCCCTGCAATGCTGTTGTCTCATATATTTGTAATACATGTATATTCTCTTGTGGTAGTCTGTACTCCTTCCTGATATCCCCCAACCTCCTAAATATTTTTTTTCACTTGCATACATTAAAGTTCACTCCTTGTGCTGTAAAAGCTCTATGGGTCTTGTCAGATATCAAAAGGCATGCATCAGCCATTCGAGTATCATACAGAATAGTTTCACTGTCCCCCAAAAATCCCCTTTGCTTCACCTATTCATCCCTCCTCCCTGAACGCCTGGCAACCACTGATCGTTCTACGTGTATGGTTTTGCCTTTTCCAGAATGCCATAGAGTGGAATCGTGCAATATAGAGCCTTTTCAGGCTAGTTTATTTCACTGAGAAAAAAAAAATCTAAATCAAGTAATGAGAATATAAGTGACTTGAAGTATAAAGAAAAAAAAAGGAATATAAATATCTAGTATGGATCACAATTTATAAACACTAAACTCAGAATGCATAGGCTTTGTGGCCCTCGGAGACTTTGGGAAAACACTCAGCAAGCGTCCTTTGTGAAAAAAAAATCCTTAATTCCAAACCTTGTAAATCAACACAGGACCTGTCAGCAGGACTGCGTGAGTCCATCTAATTACTGCAGATGGCCGGTCTAAGGGGGAGAGGTAACCTCGAAAGGAACTAAGATTTATCCACAGCTAGAATCCAAACCATTTCAGGGATATGGTTAGGAGAGTAATTTTATTCTAAATTTGTTTTTGCAATAGCAGACCATTTAAGAGACCATATAATGTTTAAAAACCAAATACCCATAGGTATGATACAGTCAAAAATATCTTCCCCATGGCTTAATAGTGTACTATTTAAAGTGCAAAAATTATACCACACAGAAGCATGAAAAAGAAATGTAATGATCAAGCGGTTAAGGGGTATGTATTCTACTTAAGGGCAAGCGATTGTTTCTTGAAAAACGGCATTTCGACAAACTGCAAGCGAAAGTGTAGTTAAGCCATTAAATAGTTTTTGTTACTAGTAAGTTAAAATCACTGGCTGACAAAATGCTATTTATATCTGATACTTGTATAGAGGTGGATAAAGATAGACCCCATGAGTTACTCAGATAGAAGACGCAAATAGTGTTACAAGTTCAAACGTCTAGGTGCTGCTTATGTTCCAACTGGAGTCAACGACTTGCTGTATTGTGGTGTTCTTGTTTCATGCCAAAGCCAGGAAGTCCTGAACCAGAAATCTTCCAAGAAAGCCTATTCTTATGCGATATTTAATCTGATTTTACGGCAACTAAAACAGAATAAGTTTGGACTGGGCTTCAGAACGTTTTGGCTGCTTATCTAAACTGAATAGAACCAAACTATTGGAGCCTTTTGTACTTTTTAAAATATTTTCTTTAAAGGAAAAAGAGTGCTGTATTGTTTCTTTAAAAACCGGGGTGGCAGGTGGGCAAAAAGTAATAAATAAATAAATAAATATATATATATATAAATATATAAATAAATAAATAAATTAATTAATTAATTAATTAATTAAAGTAAGAACCAAACCAAAGTTTACAGATTTGAGTTATGCCTTCTAGAAAATTCAACTTTTCTTCATTACCTGGCAATAATGAGAAATAAGTATGTACTGGCTTCTGTATGAACACACATACTGTTTCCCAAATCCTCGAGATATCTTGGATAAATGACATCACTCTAAAAGTAGCACCTTAGGAGTGCCTGAGGGGCTCAGTTGGTGAAGCGTCTGACTTTGGCTCAGGTCATGATCCTGTGGTTCATGAGTTTGAGCCCCGTGTCGGGCTCTATGCTGGCAGCTCAGAGCCTGGAGCCTGCTTCGGATTCTGTGTGTCTCTCTCTTTCTGAAAAACCAAATAAACATTAAACAGGTTTTAAAGTGGCTCCCTTAGGAATTATTTAAATTCAAAAGGTTTAGGGAGCTGAGAATGCACAAATCTAGAAAGAGTTTTCAAATTATCTAAGATTTTCTTTATGTGAGACCTTTAGAAATTTGCTTATCAATGGAATGGAGGGTGAGTCTTTTACATGGATGCACACTTTTCATACAAATTGGTGAATTTTTAAAAATTATAACTGGGTAAAAGTGAAAATACAAGGAAATGATCATCTATACACTGTTGGTGAGAGAATAAATTCTTATGAGAATCTTTTAGTAACACAAATTAAAAACCTTTAAACCATGCATACCTTTAAATGAATAATTCTACTTCTATCCATGGGTCCGAGGATTTAGTGACAAGGATAGTCATCACACCCCCTATAATAGGGAGTTTCAGAAACATTGAAATGTCCAGTAATATGCATTATTTGATTTCAATAAATAAAACTACCTAATACATAAACTATTCTCCTAAATCTTTTAACCTTCTGAATAGCCCCACAAGGTAGGTGCTTTTGATATTTCCACTGAAGAAACTCACATGCAGAGATTAAGTAACTTCTACGAGTTCATACCCTTAGTAAGTATTAGAGCCGGGATTTGACCCTGTGCTACCTAGATCCAGCATCCCTACTCTTAATCACCAGTAACTGTTTATGGCTAACAATTCCCACTATGTTCATCAAGATGAGCACTTTACATGTACTAAGCTATCTAACCCTTATTACTATAGGTGGACACTGTCATAGACATTCTCATTATCTCTATCCTTTAGGTAAACGAACTGAGGTAATTCTCAGTAACAGGAATATATTTCTACCAAGCTTGTTTTCTGGGACCTCTCTTCCTCCTGTTTTTCTAGTTCCAATTAAAGAATAATCCATTTATCCTGCACCACTCGGGCTTTCCTTTCGCATGGAAATCCATCCATGAGGTCTGGGGAGATGTGGGTAAAAGATTTGGGGCATCTTTCCTTGATTCATTTCAGAACCATTGTCTTGAGCAGATACTTTTTTGCAGACTGAACCTTAAGGAAATGGCTCTCTTCTGGTTTCTTTGAAGATGGAAAAAGGAGGAGTTTAACTTTTATTCATATTAGTATGTTTCAGAACTGTGGTTCTGGTTAGGAAACACACTTTGAAACCACAGATATAGAGCACTTGTCTTTTATTTCCTGGGTGTAACCTGAATATTGTCTGTTTGCTTCTCTAGATCTACTCTCTCCCCTTCTCCACCTGACTCTGTTCCAGGAGGCCGTCTCTGAGCAGAATGGATAGAATCCATGTATCTCCTTGCCCTTTGGCTCCTGATTGGTTTAAACTAATGGAGGAACTAACAGAAGGGAAAGAAGAGAGTGACATGGGGTACTTATTCCCCAGGCTCCTTTTCTTCCCTGTCATTGTGGGTTGACTGCCTCCCTATATGAGGAACACAGATGTGATGCTGTCGTGAGGGACTTCTCCAGGCTGCCATAATTGTTCTCTCTCTTACCTCTCAGGTCTAGGGCAACAATAGCTTTCAATGCCACTGTTCTTAGCCTTGGGTTCCTACATATTCTTTGTAGCTTTCCCTAAACCTGCCCACAGCTTTATAAATACTGCTTTTGTTAGTCTCTTCAAATTAGTATTTTTAGTGTCCCAGCTGTTTCCTGCCAGTACCTTGACTATTACAGTAAGATACGTGTTCAGCTTCATGTTGTTTCCCCTGCATCCAACATATCTAGGATGAAAGAGCCCTGCTGAGTTTTTTGCATCCTTGAACTTGAAAGATTTCTGTGTCTTTCTCAAAAATGTGAAAGCAGCTCATATAGAGCAAGAGAATTTAAAGAAGTCCCGAGCCAAGATAAGGAGAACTCAGCAGTACCCCAACAAAGACCATCATCTGGCAGGTCCAGGAATCACTTGATTGAGGAATCGCAGTAATTAGGAATAAGAGACATATATTTGTCAGTAGATGGTAACAGGTGAAAACCAGATCACCCTCTCCCAACAAGGGAAACTTTGGAGATAGGACTTTATGGATGTGACAACTCTGGAATTTAGATGGATAGTTGGACTAAAATGTTCAAAGACCAGCCATGTCACAAAGAAAAAGGAAAAGAAAACCCTTGAGTTGACAAAGACCAGGAAAATGGGAGGACACAATGAGTTTAAATTATTGTAGTCGCCTCCAAGATAGACACCAATGATTCCCACTACGAGTATTTGTGTCCTTGTATAGTGTTTCTCCACACTGAATAGGGCTGACCTGTGTAACCAGAAGCATATCATGGAAATGGCAGCGTATGATTTCCAAGGCCAGGTCATAAAAGACATCACAACTTCTACTTTACTCTCTTGGATCACTCATTCTGGGAAAGTCAGGTGCTATGCTGTGAGAATACTCAAGTCCAAGGAGAAGTCTATGAGACAACAGTTAGCATCAACTGGCCAGTCATGCAAATCAACCATCTTGGAATCAAATCCTTTCATCTCCATCCATCATTCAGATGACTTAGAGCCCTGACTGAATTCTGGACTCATAAAAGACCCAGGGTAAAGACCACCCAGCAAAGCTGGTGCCAACTTCTTGACACATAGAAATTCCGTCAATAATAAACATTTATTGTTTTAAATTGCCAAGTTTGGGGTAACTTATTTCATAGCAGGTGGTGACTCCTACGAATTTCAGTAACTGGGCGTGAATGGGGTGCTGACATAAGAAAAGCCTAAAAAGTGGAAAAAACTTTCTAACTGGCAGTGGGCAGAAGCTGGAAGAACTCTAAGAAGAGTATTAGGGAAAATCTAATGGGCTTTGAAGATATTGTTAGCAGAATCCTAATGGCCTTTGAGAACACTGCCAGAGAAGGCTTAAAGAAAAGTAGGGAGAATGTTATTGGAAACTGGAGGAAAGGAGATACTTACGTACTGGCAGAAAGTTTAGCAACACTGCCACCTGTGGTAATGAGGAAAGTAGAGAATATACCAATTAATTAGGTACATTACTTGGAACCTCAGATACAAGCATGTCATTTCAAGTGCAAATGACAACTGGCCATTCTGGGCCACTAACGGAATGCAAATTCCTCTGGTCAACTAACCTCTCAAGTAACTAAGGAGATTTCCAGGCAGTGTGCTGCCTTATTTCTTCCTGACGCTTATATTACGATGGTGGAAGAGAGAGAGAAGCTAAAGGAAGGACGGTTAACAAAAAGGAGCCAAGAATTGTTAAAGTTGAATATTCCAAATGGCCAACACCAAGAAGTGGCTTCTGGGCAAAGATGAAAGCCAGGAAACTATCAGAAAAACGTGAGATGGAGTTGAAGATGTGACCATAAAATCTCTTGAGACTCCATAAAGAGCTAAGGCATTGGCTCAGAACACTGCTCAATCAATACAATAGGGCTTTTGTCTAATGGAATGAACCTCAATCAGCTCAGTTTGGGGGCAATTTGTTACTCTGCAATAGATAACTAATACAATATGTAGTAGAAAATTGGGTTACTTTTTGTTGTTGTTACACACAACTAAGTTTGAGGCCTTAGAATCCACATCTACAACATTTTAATATCCCAAAGGAAAACACAAATTCAATTAAATCAGAACTGAATTTTCATTCTCTGTCTCATTGTATGGAATCGCCATCTACTCTTCTCAGTCACTACTTAGTCCCTTTCCCCAGCTGTCAACAGTGTGCGCGCGCGCGCGCGCGCGAGCATGCACACACACACACACACACACACACACACACACACACACACACAACTGATTACTGGATATCATAGATTCTGCTAAGTGAAATGCTTTTCCGAGATTTTTGCAACCCTTGCTGGTCTCTAGGCTTCTTGTCTAATCCCTGACAGTCCTATCCACCATGTTAGCACAAGACTGATCTCCCTAAACTGAAAATCAAGTTATAGCCCTTTTCTTTATAGAGAGCTTTATTGTTTTTTAGGAGACAATTCAGCTCAGCGCATGAATCTTGCCATGCTTTGATTCCTGACGAAGTGCCTTCTTTACCTTCTATAACTTTCCTAAGAAATACTTTTCTCTGGCCATATCAGTTTTCAAACACGTGATCTTTTTGTACTCTGCTTTCATACACATGGTACACACATGAGGCAGGTTATTCTTTACTTCTCTGACTAGCTAATTCCCTTTCATATTTTGAAATGACACAAATATAATGTCCGTAACTGAAGGGTACAATATTAGCCAAATTACGTAAAATATCTTAGCCTCCATTTTCTCATAGGTAAATAGTGGTAATACTATCTATATTCGGGGCTTGAAGTGAAGATTAAATGAGATACTGTGTGAAAAGTGCTTACCAGAAGTCCCAGCAATGTATCATCGTTTTTATGTGTTTTTAAAGCTCCACATGAGGAATTTTCTTTTCAAAACACTATGGCCTTGTTTAAACAGAAAAGATCTCCTCCTACTAACATCTTAGACACCACTTGAGACTTTGGAGGTAAGCATGTCACTTTAACAGCAAACAGCAGTCATTCTCTCAACTGGCCGTTCTGAGCCATCAGACAAAATACAAATCTCTCTAGCTAATTAAATACTCCCAAGTGCTCTTATTTGCATGACTTGGTGCTTACATTCTCAGCTACTTTTCCTTCTATTAACCTTTGTCTTAATTCTTCTCAAAATGCCTTTTGAAACATTTTCCCATTAAAATAAATTCTTCATTGCATTCTTCAAAATACCCTCACCTGAGGATCTTGTCTTATACTAATATCTTGTTCTTGCCCTCAGGCTTTTAAAGTGATGGACGTTCATTTTCCTGGCCTGTGACTATAAAATGTAACAAAAGCATTGTTTGCATTCTCCTCTTCCCCCTTTGTTAAAGCTACTTCTAGACCATTGCCTAACAGCAAGACCTTTTCCAAACTCCTGACGTTTCTACACAATATGCCGAGGCTTTTTGGAGAAAGTCTGATTCTGGTCTCAAGTTTTATATCCTCTCTTATTTTTTGGCATTTATTTAAAAACCCATAGAGTCTTTGTTTAAAAATTTAATTATCCGGGGGCGCGTGGGTGGCTCAGTCAGTTAAGCATCTGACTTCAGCTCAGGTCATGATCTCACAGCTTGTGAGTTGGAGCCCCACATCGGCCTCTGTACTGACACCTCCGGAGCCTGAAGCCTGCTTCAGATTCTGTGTCTCCCTCTCTCTCTGACCTTCCCCTGCTCGCACTCTGTCTCTCTCTCTCTCTCTCTCTCTCTCAAACATAAATAAACATTAAAAAAAATTATTATCCGAATTTCTTATTGGCCTAATCTTGGTGTTTATTGCAACCTGCCCATTTCCCTTACAGCGGCTTATTTCTTTAAATGAGTTTATAATGCAGATTATAATCTTATCTGCAGAAAATATTAAAAATGTGTCTTCCTCCAGAGTTGTGTTATGGTAAGCTATAATAAATATCAATTTAAATGCCTACCTGAGCTTTCAAGCATGTATCCATACATGTATATATTTTCACACACACACGCGCGCGCGCGCGCATATATGTCTGCATATGTAAAAGCAATTTCTGGAAGCTAGAACCCAAGAGGAAAATGAAAACCAGAGCAGTTAAGAGAGAGTTTATGTAGGAGTTGTTTGGGGTATTGGCCAAGCTCATGGCCAAAGATTCTGCTTTTATATATCCTTAGAAATAGGATATTAAGCTTTGAGGTATCTTGAGATAGAAATTCTGAGTGTTTTGCCTAAAGTAAGGACTGCAACTTAAATGAAATGGTAGACCAGGAGCAAACTGCTTGCCAGCACATGGAGTTTGCTTGTCTTGTCCTGGAGTCACAATGGGAAAAGTCTCCTTGATTATTTGCATCCAGGAGCCTTCTGGTCTGTGACTTTGAGTCTTGAATTTATCTTCTCTGTAGAGTCTGGGAGCCAAAAACCATGACTCTAATTTTTTTTTAAGTAGTAATTTACACTTTCTAGAGTAATTTATGACAATTTTATAAACTGATATTTACTGTACGGTGTGCGTTTCCAGGTGGTTCAGAAGGGTTTTCAGGTTGTTTCATCTACCATGTTGCCAGAAAATAGAAGTCTTTTGGTTTACTTCACCTATTTTTTTTAACTTTATGGTTTCTATTCCCTTCTAACTTCAGCTTCTTCAGAACTAACTTTCCACGACCCTGCTAACAAGGACATTCTCTTTGACTCTCTTCATAAATTTCCCTACTTATATCCCCAAGGGAAAGGAAGGCTTGTCCTTGCTAATCACCATTATTCCTTGTTTAAGCAGACATACCAGACCATAGGCCACTGGATTGGTTGCCCCAGTGTTAGCTGCCCATCACTTGGTCCAATCAGCAATGAGCATGACAGTGCAGCCATTTGTATACAGATGGATGCTGTCTCATTAGGCTCTGTCAGTGAGGTAGTTCTCTTATGTAGGGGCTATAATTTTGAAAGTAATTGTGAATCACCTCTCTATATAGTACATTGCCACTGTTGGAAAACCCAGAAACGTGGTCTCCCAGAAAAAGGAGAAGTCCCAAAGTTGCGTGATAAAGCTTTTTTTTCTGTTTCTGCCACCTCCAATCGTATCCTTCCTCCTGCTTTCCCACACACACCCTCCATTCTCATTTCAGCTTAGACAAAAAAATCCCCTCAGTAGAATTCCCCACAACTCCAGCAGGTTCCTACCAATGGTATCATTAGGTTGTCATCGAATTCCTGGAGCCCCAGACCTGTAGAGCATCCCAGGGACCATCTCTACTCAAAGCTAACAAGAGACAGGTTGCCATTACACAATAGCTTTTAAGGCTAAATATCAGCATTTTTCAAAAACAAAGTTCTGACACCTGTTTGTTTCAATAATTGTGAGATAATTATACTTTGTTATATATTTATTAATTTTTAAATGTTTGTTTATTTTTTGACAGACAGAGAGAGACAGAGTGCAAGCAGGGGAGGGGCAGAGAGAGAGGGAGACACAGAATCCAAAGCAGGCTCCAGCTTCTGAGCTGTCAGCACAGAGCCCGACGTGGGTGGGGCTCGAACCCACAAACTGTGAGATCATGACCTGAGCCAAAGTCTGGCGCTTAACCGCCTGAGCCAACCAGGCACCCCAGTTATACTCTGTTATTCACAATAAATGTAAAATATTTATGAGTGATTTGCTTTTTATTCACAATGTCATTTGCATTATGATAATTTGCATTCTGCAAATAATCTGCATGCAACTATAAAAATGAAATTAGGACAAATATATCAGTGAAATCTCTTTCATTGAAATCTACAGACATAGAATTTATTGGAAGGATATCAAGAAGGAAATTACGGTTCACAGCTTATCAGAGGATAAAGAGTAAGGCTTCAGCATACAAAGGAAACAAGTCAGCTCCGAAAACTAGGAAGAAGGAATCACCACCATAGTCTCATAGCCAAGCAAGGATAGTGAGGACCTCACAAACAGGAAGGAAGAAACCTAAGCATTTTGGTCTGTCTGTTCTTCTACTCAAGATTAAAGTCCTCAAACAAAGCATCTGATTGCTCTGGCTTTGTCTTTGGCCAGAAGACATCAGGCCTCCGATAATGGCAGTAAGGATGCTGTTTAAAAAAAAGGAAAGGAAAGGAAAGGAAATAGGTGCAAAGGGTCAAAAGATACAAAATTCCAGTAATAAGATAAATACAGTAATGGAGACATAATGCGCAGCATGGAAACTACGGTTGTATTGTATATTTAAAAGTTGCTGAACGAGTAGATCTTAAAAGTGCTCACCATAAGAAAAAATTATGTGTGATGATGCATGTTCACTAACTTTATTGTGGTGATCATTTTGCAAGATATAGGCATGAAATCATTACGTCGTACAACTAAACCTAATGCAATGTTACATACCAATTAGATCTCAGTTAAAAACATATAGTAAAACAAACGGAAACTACGGCTTAAGGGAAAACGAATGCTGGGCAGTGAAATAAAACAAAGCAAAACAAAACCTATGTCCACTGCAGCTTGCATCCTGGAATGACGTATTATCTGTAACCTCTATGTTTCCATAAGTGTGCTGTAAGCATATGGATCTCAGCTCAGAAATACTGCCACGTATATAGCAGTTTCAGTAAGCAATGCTTGTCTGTTCTGTTTTCATTCTTTTTAAAATTTTTTAAATGTTTCTTTTTTGAGAAGCAGAGACAGAGAGAGAGAGAGAGAGAGAGAGCAGGAGAGGAGCAGAGAGAGAGAGGGAGACACAGAATCTGAAGCAGGCTCCATGCTCGGAGCTGTCAGCACAGAGCCCGCTGCGGGGCTTGAACCCACGGACTGCGAGATCATGACCTGAGCTGAACTTGGATGCTTAACTGACTGAGCCACTCAGGCACCCCGTATGTTTTCTTTCTTAAAGAGAAGAGCTAAGGAAATTCATAGAACATTAGAAACCAAAGATTCGTTTAAAATGCTACTTATTGAATTTCTTAGAAAATGCCAAATTTTTTTAATGTGTGGGATTCAGGTAACTCCGGATTCAAATTCAGAAGCTTAACCAATGACTATAATGTATGCATTTTATAAATAGTCTTAAACCAACAAGTACAAACCTATCATTTATTATAAATCTGTGAGGAAAGCATGTTCACGGCCCCCACCTCCACAGCTTTCTTTCTTGACCCTGAGTCTAGGGGAGGTTTTGAGTCTCTTCCTTCAGTTTCTTCTTCCTCTGCACTAACTGCTCTGTACTAACTGTGAGTCATGGTAAGACTGAAGACGCAGGCTTGCCAGCATGTGGCTGGCTTATGCGGTCATTCTTGAAGTGCCACTGGGCATGATGTACGGACGATTCCAGACTATTACTTGCCTTCACAACTTTTTGTAACAGGTGCAGCAAATGAACTTCTGCCCCTGTCTTCCTTAAATGCACACAAATAAAGCGTTACCATGTCCTGGATGTGAAGTCATGCCTACTTCCATGAATCATATTTTGTGTTCATGACTCTGCAACTGGGAATTAGTCATTTAGACCTAATTAGTTTCTTCAAAATAGGAAATGTTGCACCAACAATTTAATATCCAAGATATAATTTCATATAGTTATGAAACATCTAGAAAAATGCCAGTTAAGATATTCAACGACAAACAACAAATATATGTATTTTTGCACCCTGCCATCAGAACCCTAAATGAACCCTGAGAATCATGTGCTGAAACTGGCTACTCTCCTACATTTGTAGAGGGCAGTCACAATCAAGGGCAAACTTTCAGCAATGTTGAACCCAACCAAATACCTGACAAGGCCCCATTCAAGGAAAATGCAAACAAACAAATCTTGTGTCATGCACCTTTTGAAAATTGTATTTCAATTTGATAATTTTGTCATGTGACCAAAATGAATCTATTCAAGTATTGTTGATGAAGCCAGCATGTTACCAGAAATAGAAACAATTCTTTGAATCTGCTGCTTGTTTTTTTTTTTTCCACAACAAACACATGTATTAGGACATATAGAAATATGCACAACCCTTGGCTTTATCTTTCTATGCATTTAATATTCATGGACACAAAATAAAAGAAACTTTAACGTGCAGACTGTCACTAAGATATTTTTAAACTTATTTACAATCCCCACAAGAGTACAAGAATCTATTTTGCTGAAGATGAGCAAAGCACATTTGTATTTCCAAGTAAGTTGACAACACTTTGTGCATTTCTACTTTGGGTGAAGTACATATAACACCTCCAGAAGTGACTGGAGAATATTTTCTGGACACAAATGTTTGGTGTTAATCTAACAAACATTTGTTTAACACCCACTAATATGTTTTATAATTTTTAGTGTAGAAATAGTACACATCTTTTATTAAATATATTCTTAACTATTTGATTTTTGATGCTCATTTTAATGGAATTATTCTATTTTGTAGTTTTTCCATAGTGAGTTGCCAGCAAATTAAAATAATTGATCTTTGGGGGCGCCTGGGTAGCTCAGTCGGTTGGGCATCTGACGTCGGCTCAGGTCATGATCTCACAACTCATAAGTTCAAGCTCTGCATTGAATTCTGGGCTGACAGCTCAGAGCCTGGAGCCTGCTTCAGATTCTGAGTCTTCTTCTCTCTCTGACCCTCCTCTGTTCATGCTGTCTCTCTCTCTCTCTCTCTCAAAAATAACAAATAAATTAAAAATTTTTAAATAATTTATTTTCATATGTTTACCTTGTATCTAACAACTTTGTTAAATTTACTTATTGATTACATTAGATAATTTGCAGATATTCTAGCAGAATCTATTTTACTGGATTCTATTTTCACAATTATGTGATCTACCTTTTGCTTCCTTTTAAAGATATTTTAACATTTTATTTCTATTTCTTATCTTACTGAACTACCTAGGATCATGGAAGCATTCTGAAGAGAAAAATGACCTCTTTGCAACACTATTTTTAAAATACATTCTGGCAGATGTGTGTGATATTTAGTGAAACGAGAAGTTAGGTCTAGAGAAATCTAACGAAGGAAGCATATGTAGGAATTCAGAGAAAGACACATATTCAAGATCTTTCAGAAATAAAATTGACAAGGGATAGTAATCATTTATAGAGACTGAGCTCTCTAGCCAGAATGGCTAGATATTACATGAGCTAAGGGACATTTAAAAAGAAACAGAATTAGGGACACCTGGGTGGCTCAATCTGTTGAGCAGCCGACTTCAGCTCAGGTCATGATCTCACAGCTCGTGAGTTCGAGCCCCACATCAGGCTCTGTGCTGACAGCTCAGAGCCTGGATCCTGCTTCAGATCTGTGTCTCCCTCTCTCTCTGCCCCCACCTCACTCGCATTCTGACTCTGTCTCTCTCAAAAGTAAATAAACATTAAAAAAAATTTAAAAGAAGAATTAACTAGAAGTATGTTCAAAAAAGGTAATCCAAATGAATACATCTTGAAAATAGTTGATATCCAATTCCAATCGCATTTCCAGATCTTACAAAGCCAATAATTTTAACACCTGTATAGATTAGGTATCTGCCTCACCCCAGGGAGAGAGGGCAGATAGGCCTGGGTAACCATGGCTTGAATTCTAAGCCACAGCTGAGGGATCTTAATGTAGGATCTAAGAAGTTGATTTATAGGGTGACCAGTTGCCTCCTGAAAAAAAAAAAGTGGCCCAATAGGAATTAATTTTGAACAGTCTGTTTCAGTAATTAGAGCTATGAAGTATGAAGGGATTCAGGTTGTAGGAAACCAAAGCAAATCTAAATGGAAACCTAGAGAAAGCTTATAGAAAGAATAGAATCCATGAACAAACTCCAGATATGGATTAACCTCAGCTTCAAGGTAACAGAAAGCTGCAAAGGGGAGGAATGATTTAGGGACAAAGAAAGATAGGTAACAGGAGTATTTAAATGAAAATCCAACAAATATTTGAGCATCTACTATGTTGAAGGTACTTTTCTGGGTTCTGGAACTATAGCAGTGAATAAAGCATACAAAAATATTTGCCGTCACGGAAGGATTACATTTTGGTGTGAAGATAAATATGATAAATGAGCGAAATATATAGCATATCAGAATGTGGCAAGTGCTATGGAGAAAAAGGAAGCAAAGAGGAGAAATAATGTGTCCTGAATAAAAGAGAATATGAGTTTCAAGTAGAGTGGTTTAAGAAAAGCATCACAAGGGCGCCTGGGTGGCTCCGTCGGTTGAGCGTCCCTCTTGGGCTCAGGTCATGATCTCGCGGTTCCTGAGTTCCAACCCCGCGTCGGGCTCTGTGCTGACAGCCCAGAACCTGGAGCCTGCTTCGAATTCTGTGTCTCCCTCTCTCTCTGCTCCTCCCCGCTCATGTTCTCTCTCTCTCTCCTTCAAAAATAAGTTTAAAAAACATTAAAAAATTCTTTTTAATTAAAAAAAGAGAAAAGCATCCCAAAAATGATAATATGTGCAAGAACTTTCATTGGGGGCACACTTGGCATGCTCAGGGAACAGCAGAGAAGACAGTGAAGCCGGAATGGATGGAGCCAAGGGGGGTGTGGAAGGAAGAGAAGTCAGAGGAGGCCACAAAAGTGGATCCTGACAGGTGTATGTGCGTGTGCACTATAAATGCGTTGATCACTTTCAGATTTACGGGGTCATTGCTTGACTGATTCAGTCTATCACTCATTCCCTTGATCTGCTTCATCCATTAAATTAACTAACCTATAGTATTAGCATCTGTGAGAACTAAGGTCAAGTTCATTCCTCTTTTTGTACACTATTTGGTTAAGTACTTGCTCCTCATTTTGGATATCTAATCCCTTTAGCCAAGTCAGTTTCTCAGCCCCCTTCTTCATCATCCTTTTTTAGCCTCAATCCATCTTCCATTGCAGCCAGACCCTGTTGCTCTGGTGCTAAGCACGCAGCAGAAGTTCCCTCCAGTCAGGAGGGTATCATTATACACTTTCTTGCTCTAGTGGTCATTAGTAAAAAACCCAATCAGAGCAGTAAGATTTTCCTTTTAAGATAATATTCCCAGAGGCAAACTCACTTCCACTGGAAAAACTCACAAAAGAAGGATGGCTTTTGAGGTCCCACATGGCCCGTGAGCTTGCTTGGGGAAGTTACTCAACTCACCTCCCATCAGGACTGCAGAGGACTGGCAGAATTATAATGACGGTGTGGGTCTGGGAGAATTAGTAAGAAAATTACTTAATTCCATTTCTTGCAACTTATGTCTTTCTTTCCATGTGCTTGAGTCACATGTGGGGCATTGACTCTATTCCTCTCAACCGGACAATGAAATAGAAACAGAAACAGCTTTTCTAACAAGTCTGGTGTGTTAGTACAGTTTTGTGCCTTCGCATTTTCTTTTCTAGTTCCTTTGCACACATGGAAAAAAAAAAATGTCAGCTGTTACATTCATGAAATCTCAGAAGTCTCAGTCCAAGGAAGGGGTTTGGAGTAAAATATGCTGATGTATAAGTTAAACCAACTCTTCCCCCCCCTCCCCAATATAATTGACATCTCCTCAAGAACTGATAGCAGTTACAGCTTGAAAACAAAAGTTGCAATGTAAGCTAAGTTTAGAAGACAATGAGAGGCGAGAATACTCGAGGCTGGTGCTTGCCTTCAGTAAACAGCAACCTGTAATTTTAAAGAGGTAAAAATATCTCACAGAAACACCATTTTAAATTTTGGAAAGGCCCTTTCTCCCCCAGAAACAGATGCACAATTATCTAAGTGTAGTAAAATTCAAAGTGCATGAACAAGTTTCTCCCAGTTTTGATAAAATTTTTGAAGTTGAAAAATAAGTTATTAGACCATATACAATTGGCCAGAATCAAAACATATAAAAAGGTCTGGAGAGAATTAGGAATCTGAAACAATGACAGTTTTGCCAACCTATGTTATTAAAAGCCCAGCTCTGCCGCCTTTTCAGTTATGGACATTTAAGGTAGAGGACCACAGACTGCAGGGAGGAAAAACAATTATACTTGTTCTGGGTGTCCTCAATTTGCATAACTGACATCAAATGTTGGAAGCTACAATGAAATGGATTTGGCACAAATGAGGCCAACATTGTGAGATGCTCAACGATTTCCAAAGACAGTAAACTTTCGAACCCAGCAGAGAATTTTCCATTTCTGGATTTGTCAGGCAGAGGCCCATTGACCACTATCCTTCATAGATGGTTGTATAAAAGTATGTCCCAAGCTTTAGTCATTTAAAAATTTATATCATTAATTCACCATACTTATGTACCGTGTCTTAATTTTTTACATTAAAAAGGTAACTTTTCACCTGAATACTTTGTTGATAGAAAAAGCAACGATATCTGTCATAGTAAAGGCTTAATGTCAAGGGGCTTTTTTTTTTCCTAAAACACTTTATTTTTTTTTAATTTTTTTTTAACATTTATTTATTTTTGAGACAGAGAGAGACAGAGCATGGATGGGGGAGGATCAGAGAGAAAGGGAGACACAGAATCCGAACCAGGCTCCAGGCTCTGAGCTGTCAGCTCAGAGCCCGATGCGGGGCTTGAACTCACGGACCGCGAGATCATGACCTGAGCTGAAGTTGGACGCTTAACTGACTGAACCACCCAGGCACCCCTCCTAAAACACTTTAAATTAAGCATTTTAAGTAAGTGTTTTAAATAACTTAAAAACTGTCATTCACGTAGCATCTAAAGTCACCTCATTTCAACTTTAGGAAATATGATGCAAAAGACAATTCAGCATAGAGAGGGACCCTTAGTGTCCTTTTCCCTCTGGGGTCTGTGATTCTAAATAAGGGAGAAGCACAACTTTTTCTCTTCTGCTGCTAAAGCACAGGTCACATAGAGCCTTCCATATCGGTAGACTTTTATCATTTCAAAAGTGCTTTTACTAGCCATTCTGGAAAACAGTATCAAGATTCCTCAAAAAGTTGAACTTTTTTAGAACTCAGCAATTGCAATATGAGGTGTTTACCCAAAGGATACAAAAATACTGATTAAAAGGGGTACATGCACCCCAATGTTTGTAGCAAATAACCAAATTATGGGAAAAGCCCAAATGTCCATCGATGAATGGATAAAGAAGATGTGGTATGTATATACAATGGAATATAACTCAGCCATAAAAAGAGAATGAAATCTTGCCATTTACAATGACATGGATGGAGCTAGAGTGTATTATGCTAGGGGAAATAAGCCATAGAATGACAAATACTATATAATTTCACTCATATGTGGAATTTAAGAAACCAAACAGGTGAACATGGCGGGGGTGGGCGGAGAAAAAGAGAGAGAGAGAGGGAGGCAAACCATAAAAGACACTCTTAACTATAGAGAACAAACCGAGGCTTACTGGAGGGAAAGTGGACCAGGGAATGGGCGAAACGGGTGATGGGTACCAAGAAGGACGCTTGTCGCGATGAGCACTGGGTGTAAGTGATGTAAGCGACGAATCAGTAAATTCTACTCTTGAAACCAATATTGCACTCTATGTTAACGAACTAGAATTTAAATAAAAACATGAAACATTTATTTTTTAAAAAGTGCTTTTACTTATATCATTGTGTTTTACTCAGAGCTCTGCATAGCAATAGTAGGGGTGAGAAAATAAAAGCACATAAAGTTGCATTAAGCCCAACATCACACAGCTAGCTCTTGAAAAACTAGGTCTAAAGTCAACTCTGAGCCATATGTCCTTTCCACTAAATTAAATTCATCCGTGGTGGAGAGAATTATTTAGACCTTTGGCTGTTTTATGCACCTTTTATTTTTTATTTATTTATTTATTTTTAATTTTTTTTTCAACGTTTATTTATTTTTGGGACAGAGAGAGACAGAGCATGAACGGGCGAGGGGCAGAGAGAGAGGGAGACACAGAATCGGAAACAGGCTCCAGGCTCTGAGCCATCAGCCCAGAGCCCAACGCGGGGCTCGAACTCACGGACCGCGAGATCGTGACCTGGCTGAAGTTGGATGCTTAACCGACTGCGCCACCCAGGCGCCCCATATGCACCTTTTAATAAAAATATTTTTCCCACTTAGCTGTTCTTTATTTCCCCTTATTTCTTAAAATGGGAAAACCTTGGCTCAAACAGCAAACAAAACTCTGGGCAAATGTTTTTTTGAATACTTTGACTTTACACACTTGTATTAAGACAGTTCTGAGTATAAAATGCTATTTCACTTAAAATAACTACCATTGTAATAATACTGAAATGTCGAAAGATGGGACTTGAATAAATCACATTTTTTTTGTAATGTATTTTTTCTTGATATTATTTTGAGTGACATTCTGATACTCCAATAAGTCAATTAAGTAACTTGTATTTTTTGAAGACTACATATGTGCCCATCACTAGGATACGTGCCGTGGAGATATATGTAGAAGCATAAATTAGTGCAGCGATAAATCTTACAATTTAATTAATAGAACAAAAATCTTAAAAGTCTTTTTAACTTTATTTATTTATTTATTTGGGAGAGAGAGAGAGACAGAGACAGAGACAGACAGAGAGATCGAGCAGGAGCGAGCAGGAGGAGGGAGGGCAGAGAGAGAGGGAACGAGAGAATCCCAAGCAGGCTCCACACTGTCAGCACAGAGCCTGATGTGGGGCTCAAACTCACAAACTGTGGGATCATGACCTGAGCCAAAACCAAGAGTCAGAGCTTAACTGACTGAGCCACCCAGGGGCCCCTAATTAATAGAACAAATGCAACATAAATAGAAGAAATAGCAAATAACTCCTTTGATGGAAAAACCATATTCTTACAGATTTTTCTATGCCTTTGAATAATACACTTACCCTCTCTGAGTTATTTCATTTGCAAAATAAGAGGATTGATTTTGTTCTTTCCAATCACTGAAATTCTAAAATTTATGTCTTAGAGTAGATAAGATTAAGTAAAAGAAAAAATTTGCTTAAGAAACTTGACATTCTTTTCTTGCAAAGAATGCAAAACACATCAATTTAATAGTTTGTTAAGTAAATTTTTCAGAATACTGCTGAAATGGTATCAATATTTAAGATTTAATTCAGACATAACGATAGGTTCTAGTAAGCTACTTAACAAATATTTCCTGGGGTGCCTGGGTGGCTCAGTCGGTTAAGCATCTGACTTCAGCTCAGGTCATGATCTCGCGGTCCGTGGGTTCGAGCCCCGTGTCGGGCTCTGTGCTGACAGTTCAGAGCCTGGAGCCTGCTTCGGATTCTGTGTCTCCCTCTCTCTCTGACCCTCCCCCGTTCATGCTCTGTCTCTCTCTGTCTCAAAAATAAATAAACATTAAAAAAAAAATTTCCTGAGCAACTGTTCATGCCAGGCACGGTTATAGTAGGGGCTGGTGATATATGCAAGAGTCCCTGTCCATATGGGAGCTTACATTCCAGAATCAGGGTGGGGCGGGCCAAAGAATAAACATCAGGTATCAGCATGACTTGGATTGTACTGAAAGCATTTAAGAGATAATTGTGTCTGTTTCTTATAAATTTAGTCTTCTTTCCCATGTACTCTCATACGAGACGTCAACTTGGCATCTCCAATCAAGCTGTCCCCTCAGCTGGATGGTGAAATAGACGGAAGGCAGGATCTGACGCCAACTTCTAGGAAGTTTTGTCAGTCCTTGGGAGAACTATCCCCTAAAAACTATAGCACAGCAATGGCTTCCTATCTCTTCTTCAAGTTACTTTATCAAGGGCAAATCCATTGTACTCTGGCCAATCTCTTGCTCCTTCTTTTCCCCAGAGTCACCAGTGCCTTCTTTCTAGTAGCCTTCCTGGTAAAAGCTAAACTAAGGCCATGCCACTCTCCCATTTATGATCTCACAAGATTATCCCACACATCCACTAGTCTGACAAACTTCAAGAGTGCGAATTTCAGCCCAGTCAGCTCTTCTTGGCTCCACATCAAAGAAGCTACTCCTTCTGTCACTGACATTTTAGGTTTTTAGTCAGGATCCAAACACTGACTAAATGCAAAGGGCTTATATTAAGGTCTCAGAGTGGTCTCATTAAGGATCTTTCCTCTTGATCTGAGGTTAAAAAGATATAACACACGGACTCCTGTCTTCAGACCTGCCCCTATTTCTAACCCTTACTCTTTCCACCCTCTTGTGAGTGAAGGGTTCATAGGATTAGTTCTTTACCGTTCTCTTTGAAAATGCGGTGTTATTCTAGCCTTTAAACATTATTGTCAGTTTGCAAGGAGAACAGACGAACTTTAATTAAATAAGGATGCAATCAGCCAAACCCAGAATGGGAAACTACAAGACAAACATCCCAGTTTTTTCAACAAATAATTATAAGAGGGGGAAATAAAAGGAAGAAAAATCCATACATTAAAAGAGACTGAAGAGATGTATCAACTAAATATGATTCATGAACTTTGGTCCCTAATTCAAATATACTACCTATAAAAAATATGAAACAACGAAGGAAATGTAAACACTGGCTGGATTTTGGTGATATTAAGGAAATATAGTTGAATTTTTTTGAGGGATAGTGGTATTGTGAATATGTTAAACACTGAGTCCTTATCTGTTAGGAATATACACTAAGATATTCGTAGATGAACTAATACAATGTCTGGAATGTGTTTCAAAATAATGTATTAGTAGACAGAGTGAGGGCAGAGATGAAACAAAGCTGGCCATATGCTGAAGCCAAGTGATAGATACTAAGGATTCATTATACTATTCTATCTACTTCTGTAAATGTTTGGAATTTTCTGTGAAACTAAAACGGGAAAGCACAGTTTCATGGGTCTCTTTGAATTGTGGCATTGATTGCCTTGATGCCTCAACTGAAATATTCATTTGACATTTTTAATATAATGCATTACAGATGTCTTGCCACCTCTTGGATTGTCTAATATTCAATTCACTTTGTACCATACTGTATTTCTCCTTCTTGAAAGTTCACCCTGGACAACTGGTCTACTCTTTCCCCAACCCCATCAAAGTGATATCATACGGGAGCAACATGGTATAGGGAAGTAACTTTCTGGATTTTTAAGTCTATGAGTCACTAACTGAGCACTTCAAAATTTCTTTTACCATGCTAATCATGAAATTCAATAGGTTCTATCATGAAGTTTTACGTAGGAGACAGTTATGCTTCTTATCAGTCTCAAGGAAGTGACTTTGTTTTGAGGTCAAATACTTGATTTTAAAATGCATATATATATATATATATATATGTTCTTTTATTTATTATTTTTAAGTAAGCTTCACGCCCAGCACACAGCCCAACACAGGGCTTAAACTCACGACTTTGTCCAAGACCTGAGCTGAGACCAAGAGTCAGATGTTTAGCCAACTGAGCCACCCAGATGCCCTGAGGTCAAATACTTTAAATTATTCATTAATGCCTCAATTTGTATAACCATTTGACATAAAATTATAGTGTAAATGATTTATGGACTATCAGTTGCACTTCTGGAGTACGCTAGAATTAAATGCCATTTAGAGTTTTTTACTATGATGACATTATGCCGTCCTAGATCCTTTCTCTTAAAATTGCTTCTCTTTTGAGTATCTGTTGTAAATTTCATGACTGATTACAAAAATTTTTCTGCTGGGCCCAAATCCCCTACACTTATTTCTTGTATTCCATTCTTTGTTATGTTACCCAAAATTAACAGTGCCAAAAGCTATTATGAGGACAGACATTTACAGGAATTTTAGGGTAAAGCTCATGGAAAGCAAATAAAAATAAGGGGCCACATAATATTCTCTGCTTCATGTTTCACTTTCTTTCTACTCAAATATTCTTTTCTTTAATAACATGGGTAAAAAAGAGGGCAAGTTAAACTTTCTCACCACTATTAAATATTACAAGTTACAGATATATTTCAACTAGGCATCATTAACATGTCATAAATTATCTAAATTCTCTTTCCTTCCTTAGAAACAGCAAGGAAATCTCAAACACACACACACACACACACAGCCCCAAGATGACACTGACTTACACACACACACACACACACACACACACACAGCCCCAAGATGACACTGACTTCATATCGCTAAGTTGAAGTCCCTAATTTCTTCATTTCATTCTCTTGCACAATAAAATAATAAAATTTTGGGCACGCAAGATAGAAAAAAAAGAGCTATAACCTCATCAGAATATTTAGAGAATTACAACTTAATCTCTATTAGCAACTGAGGAAAACCAAAGTTTGGTCCTGATTCATTCTCCAGTTAAAGGACAATGACATGGAACAAGGTCATGGCCATCAAAATTATAGACAAAACGTTGAAAATATAGTAAAACTCATCACCCAAATATCTATTTATAAAGATAAAATTTGAATGTGAAGGAGACCAATAAACAAATTAGCTTTCTAATGTTTTTCATAGATTTGTACATCTAACAAACCTAAAGAATGCTGGTATGGTAAGTTGACTCTGAAAACAATTTTCTAAGTATGTCATCCACATGCATCGACGTAACTGGGATAAGGTAGTTTTGCACATTATGAAGGAGGTACACCTGAGAGGGTACCTGGCCAAGGAAAACTGATTATGCTGGAATATCATCAGCCAGTAAGGGGAGAAAAAGAGATGCACAGATGACAAACGCAACTGAGCAAAAACCCAGAAATCGTTTTCAGAGAATTTTGTATTTTTATCAATTGCTTGGACTTCCCAATGATATTGTTACATTAAATGGATGGTTAGCGCTTGATAATAACTATATATACAGTGCCTGTTATGTTATTATAAATTGTCCTAACACTGCATCAACCCCTGTAATCTTCATAACAATCCTATGAGAAAGCACTGTTATTATACCTGGTTTTAATACGCGTAATAACAGTAAACCGAGGCATGAGAAGTTATGTAACTTTCCCCAGGAAATGAGTGAACCAAAGCCACTACTCTCTACTACCGCTTGCCTTTGAATAGACAAGACTAACTTACATTAAATACTTAGAAAACAGTTGTAAATGTATCAGAAAAGCTATACGTGCATATCAAGAAAACGTGGAGAATGGATATGTGTTTTGGAGAGGAACATGGCCAAAGAATGAAAAAAACCAACTGTAATACTTAATTGGGGTAAATGCAGAATAAGGGAATTTCAGATCTTTCATCTGATTCAGGGAAGAAATAATAATAAAAAAAAAAAAACCTGCACAAAGATGGGATAAGAGACATGATACATCATAATCTCTACCTGAGTTAGCAAATTAAAATAAATTCAAAAATCATAATTAGAACCCCAAGAAGTAAGAACCTTGAGAACGTCCTACTGACATACTTGGTCAGGTTATTCTTTGCCATCGGGCCATCTGTGGATGAAGCTGGGGCTCAAAAGTGTAGGCAGAAACCATCCAAATAGTAAATTTATATTTTCCATTCTCCAGACATTGTGTTTTAGTAGCAGTAGTATTGTTATTTTCATTATTACGATTAATGACAAAAATCAATTTTTGCTGATTGTGTGATCCAAAATAAGTATTGAAACAAATAAGGGCAAGTTCAACAAGAATGATAAGGACAGACTGGACATATTGAAGACTGTTGAAAAATACAGGTCAGAAATCCTAAGGAATTGCAGCATTATTAACAACAGCCAAGGTATTGAAATAACCTAAGAGCCCATCAATGGATGAATAGATCATCTGGTATATCTACACAATGGAATATTATTCAGCTATAAAAAGAAAAAAAAATATTGCCAGTTGCAACAGCATGGATAGAATTTGAGGGCATTATGCTAAATGAAATAACTCAGAGAAGGACAAATACTGTATGATCTCACTTATATGTGGAATCTAACAAAACAAAATTCACAGAAACAGAAAAGAGACTGGTGGTTGCCACAGGAAGGAGGTTGGAGAGTCGGCGAAATGGGTGAAGATTTTTGAAACCTCCAGTTATAAAATAAAAAACCCTGAGGATATAACGCACAGCGTGGTAACTAGAGTTAATAACACTGTATTGCGCATTTGGAAGTAGCTAAGAGAGTAGATCTTAAAAGTTCTCATCAGAAGAAAAGAATTGGTAACTATATGAAGAGGTTGATATTAACCTGACTTACTGTGGTGATAGTTTTGCAACATATACAAATATTGAATCATTATGTTGTACATGTGAAATTAGCATAATTTTACATGTCAGTTATACCTCAACTGAAGGGAAGGAAGGGAGGGAGGGAGGTTCTCTCTCCTAGCCAGTATCCAAAGGTCAGGGAGGGAGAGAGAGAATGAGACAGAAAGTCTGCGGAGATAACCATACCCTTGCTAGATAGAGAGGATCTGACTGGCTTCCTTTGCATGAACTTTGAGTGAACTTTTCCTATCGGGGTTCTTTTCAAAGTAGTCCTCACAGTGAAAAGTTGTGAAGAGATATTTTATGGCTGATGGTAAAGGCTTTTTTTTTTTTTTCTAATGAAGGGCAGAATGAAATGCGGCTTTAAAAATCCTAGGACTCAGTTTAGGCATAGGAGAAATGTCTTGGCTGTAAAAACCTACGGTCTCCGTAGCACTATGGCAAAGTAAATTATTGACTCACCTTCTAGTGTTTTTATGACCAAAGAAGAAAAGGATCTTGAGGGCCTGCCTGGAATCAGGGGGATGGACTAAACACGACTTCAAGGATTCCTTCCTGCTGGTCGATTTGGGGATAATTACAGGGAAGAACAAACAGAGTCTACTGTTAGATGTCTGGTATATCCCCCAAGTGATTTTAAAAAGTCAAAAAAAAAAAAAAAACCATTAGGGTACATGAGCTCGTTACGATACCTTAAATACACCTACATCCAAATCTTTGCGGATGTGAAGATATGTTTCTCCTGCCTTCTTGTATCTAGTATCTGACGTCCTTGGCAAATTTAGCCCTGGTGTATCCCTAGCACTGAGGCAGGGGTTTCGAGTTACTGATGAGGTCTTCCGCCTCTTTAAAGGTGGTATTAAGAGTACCTAGCAGTTCTGAGCAATATCGTCCCTTTTTAGATCTGTCCATTCATCATGATCCCGTGCCAGAATTTGTTAGGTAAACATGATTGACAGGCAGCCATCTTTATCCTTTATATGGCTGGAGGTCAGCCCTGGTGGAAAGTAATGCTTTTTTAATTAGCTGTTAGAGGATTGAGTTTCCTTTGTGTGCAGTATGGGCAACTCTGTCTCCTAGCCAGTATCCAAAGTGGGTATCTCTCATGCCTTTTGCGCTTGGTATAACTCAGATGACTGAAGAAGTCATAAAAGATTCATATTGAAGCTGTTTTCTAAAAATTTGCACAGCTGGCAAAAAAATAGACAGAAAAAAACACCCTTGAAATAACAGAGTTCTCAGAAAGGAAAATGAGCAAACTTTTCAAGGCTATCCTGGCAAATAGTGACGGTGAAGAGAAAATGGTTTTGTCACAATATCCCGGCTGCAAAAATAAAATAAAATAAACATAATTTTTAACGGTAATGTGCAAAATATAATTTCCCTCCAAGGAATTGGTCCTTCCATTGAAAGGTAAAATAAACCCCTGAAACACTTTTGGTTTGGCAGAGTTTGCAAGAAAAACAGAGCAAGCATTCGTGACTAATTCAATGGCACTGTAGTCCTTCCATATCTTTTGTGAGGCAAGATGTTCGCTTCAGAAGAAGCTGATGATTTTTATGCCTAAAACAATTAATTCAACAATACATGAAACCGCTGTGAAATAGGAACGGGCGTGCACAAAATGTTAATACATATTCAAAACACATGACTTTTATTTAAGTGTGAAATTGATGGGCTACAAAAGAAACACTCTCGAGCTTATAATACAAACTCCTAAGTAGTATATAAATCCACGAACTAGATATGATGATTCAGCACAAGGGCTAAAATTACATTAAGATCCTAAAAATGAACTTTCTAATTTGTGAATCAAACAAATAAAATCAATTATTTGAATGCAAGGCATAAATAGACCCAAACTCTCTTTTGTCTAGTTTTGTGTCTAAAGTAGTCTGCTGCTTTTCTTTATTGATTTCTGTTTCCAATTTCACTAATTTCTGATGTTTTCTTTTTATTATTTTCTTCTTCTTGGGTTTATTATACTCTTCTCTTTCTAGTTGTTTGAAGTGAAAGCTTAGATAGTTGACTTGAGATGGTTCTTTTTTTTTTTGGAACTTTCTTCCACCATGTGCTCTCTGTCTCTCTCTTTTTTTTTTGTTTTCATTAAGTGGTGGTATGGTGTTTCAAAGCATCCAGTCTGGAGCCAAACTGCCTGGGTTTGATCTAAGACCATTTACTAGCTGTGTGATCTTGAGAAAATTACTTAAGCCCTCTGGGTCTCAGTTTTCTAATCTGTAAAATGGGACTAAAAATACTTCCTGCCCATTTGACTGTTATTAGGAATAAGTACGTAAAGATACATAAAGAACTTTGAATTCTTTGTAAGGAGGACAATTTGAGTGCTATTATTATCGCAAGTGGCATGAATTTATAAAACATGTGGAGTATCCATCAGGCATAGTCTACCTTTTAAAAAAACCGACTTCATCTAAATAACACATCAACGCCTGCGTGGCTCAGTCGGTTAAGCGACTGACTTCAGCTCAGGTCATGATCTTGTGGTCCATGGGTTCGAGCCCTGCGTCAGACTCGGTGTTGACAGCTCAGAGCCTAGAGGCTGCTTTAGATTCTGTGACTCCCTCTCTCTCTCTGCCCCTCCCCTGCTCATGCTCTGTCTCTCTCTCTCTCTCTTTCTAAGATAAATAAACATTAAAAAAATAATACAATAAATAACACATCAACATTAGTAAATAGTTCATTGGGGTTTTTGTTTGTGCTTCATTTTTCAATGTATCAATGTATATATATGCAAAATATTGGGTTGTAGTTAGCATGGAGAAGGAAAATGAATTCATCCACTTGTAATGCTGACCCCATCTATCACCCAGTGAAGGTATCTACGCCAATGGGTGCAATTTCAACACAGAAAGACTTGAAGACGTCTCTGTTGCATGTCTTGTCTATGACAAGAATTAGTTCATTATTAGCTAATTAAGCTCCAGAGATCTATTCATTATGAATCTGTATCCCTCGCCTTCTGAGCGACCTGGTATCATGTATTATTTAAACAAACAACAATCTGCAGGAGTAAAGAGTTCACTTAAAGCAATGACTACAAGGCCCAATTAAGTGCCCAATTAAAAAAAAAAAAAAATCCAGGCTGAGATGACTTTAAGAGAGTCCCCAAGATGTAGTGTTGCTAGTTTGTGTCTGATGCTAGGCAGACAAATCCTTTGTCCCTTCATCTTGCAACTTTGGGCGGAAAAGTTGGCCTATGCGATCAGAAACCTGGACCACATTTGAATTCACTTGAATTTTTAGCTTGCTAAGGTTGCGTTTTTCCCCCCAAAAGGGTCGTGATGGCTGTCAGAGAAATCGACGTATAAAACTTGCTTACCGCAGGTTAAACAAGCCATTCCATCGGCAGCTGCTCTGGCCGCTGGTGACGCTGCAGGGGGCCTGAGCAACCACGTGCACGGCCAAGATTCGTGCTCTTCACCATTTCCCGTCAACACATGGCAGCTTTGCTCCCATGTGTGACGATGCGCATGGCAGCCAGGGTGATGACGGGAATGAAAATGAGGAGGGATCCACTTTATTGAGCACTTATTATGTGCCTGGCGCTGTGCTGGGTAAGCCCACTGTGTATTATCCCATTTGATCAATTGAATGAAAGCAGAATTAGAAAAGCCTTTTGGAATGAACGATCATTTGAGAAATCGGAGGTCGCACCAATGAGCTGTTTTGGCCGGTTGGGATAAAAGTCGCTGCATGAGGTTTTTAAATGCTCACTTGGAGAGGGTTGTTATGCATCTCTGTTCCTCTCATTTATGGGACTGTAGGGCTCCTCCTGACACAGCCAGTGTTCTTCATTGCTGTAGGTGCACTCAAATCCCCAAATTCATGAACACGTACAGCCTAAAGAACGTGTTACGGGAATCGGTGTTAGCTGTACATTTTGTTAAATCTTATTTCCTTTTGCTGGGATCTGGTTTTGAAGGGAAAACGCCGCTGCTTTGGTGTTTCATCTCAATAAAGTACCCGCACGGAAAAGGCTTTGCTAGAAATTTATAAACAAATGCAGCATTATGGGTCTAATTAGCTGGAAGAATACCTATATAAATGGAGCCTGTCGGACACAATGAGCGGCCCTTCCCCCACTCACTTATATAATAATCCTGGCTTTCAGAAGACTAATCACTACACACCATCTACACAGCATCTAATTTCCTCATCAAATTTCTCTGCTGGGTTTAGCCATGCTTGTCAACTTCCCAGCTCCCTCTTCAATAACTGGGTTTATTCTTAGTGTCTCGCCAATAAACATTCCTATGGGCAAACCCATGAAAGAATGAAGTCCAGAATTCTTTATCGCTCCCTCTGTCGAGAAGGGTTTTCTGCTCATACTCCTGGGAAAGGTCACAGGTAATTTGGGGCTGGTCACTTTCGGGTGGCAGGACTGTGGCAAGCACATTGGGCCCTTTTGTTTACACAGCCCCCTGAGCACCAAAGGTGCGGCAGGGAGACCCTTTAGAAAGGCTCACAGGCAATAATGGAAGCAAGGTTGCCCAATTCAGTCTCCCTTTCAGCACGAATGAAGTTGCTCGTATTCGGCGCCGGGACAAAGGCAGCTTTCTGCCAGCAAACTTTCCTCCCTTTTTGCTTACGTACTCTATAGTGCTGAGTGTTTGCAACAAGTTTTAAGATGACTTCTGGTGGAAGAGAAAGGTGCCATGAATGAACCGAAAGCCGAATGCTTTTCATATCAATTTTATCAACGGAGAGTTCATTGAACTCTTTCCCACTGAGTATCTCCGAAACATCTGCCTCCCGAGAGTCTCAAAAGGCAAGTGGGAATGCGGTAAATTGTGTAAATGCGTAGCTACTGAACTGCCCGTTTCTAAAATGGTATTGACCTGGGGTGCTGTACAGGTGGGATTGTGTCCCCAACCCCACTTCCCAGAAAGATATGTCAGAGTCCTAACCCCCAGTGCCTCTGGATGTGACTTTCTTTGAAGATAAATATGTTACAGAAGTAATCAAATTAAAATGAGGTCATCAGGACGGGCTCCGAGCCAACATGACTGGTGTCCTTATAGGAAGGGGAAACTGGACACACACAGGGAGAATGAAAGAACATTGGGATGGTATGGGAAAAGCCAAAGGTTGCCAGCGAGGCACCAGAAGCTAGGAGAGAGGCATGGAGAAGATTCTCCCTCACAGCCCTTAGAAAGAAAAAAACCCTTGGGGCGCCTGGGTGACGCTTCGGCTCATGATTTCGCGGTTCCTGAGTTCGAGCCCCACACTGGGCTGCACGCAAAGCAGATAGAGCCTACTTCGGATGTTCTGTCCCCCTCTCTCTCTGTCCCTCTCCCCCACTCTCAAAAATAAAATAAACATTAAAAAAAAAAAAAAGCCCTTCTGCCACCTGGTCTTGAACTTCCAGCCTCCAGAACTGAGACAGTACGTTTGTGTTGTTCAAGGCCGTCTGTCTGCGGTACTTTGTTATGACAGCACTGGGGAACTGGTATGAATACTAATGACATTCATAGGTCATTCAGGATGTTAAGAAGTAGTCACTGGACCTGAAAAATCACTCGATGACCACAAATAAGTCAGTGGTAGTTATAGAAATACAGGCTACCTAGATGCTGCTGTCGGGCAAGCTTCTTCGTAAGCAAATTAGCCTTGCTCTCTCCTTTTACCTCTGTGACTCCCTAAACTATAGAGGTGCTCTATTACCCTCCAAAACTAATAAAACCCCTGAGCGAGAGTTTCTCAGCCTCTGCACTATTACCACTTGGGGTCAGATAATTCTGGAGTGGGGGCTGTCCCATATGTTGTGGGATATTTACCGGCCTCCCCGGCATCATTGGATGCCCAGCGGCCACATCCCCAAGAGCTGTGACAGCATCTACAGACATTTTGAAATATTCCCTGAGAGGCAAATCACCCCTGGTTGAGAACCACGGCTCTGAATGTCTTTTCAGGGAATGATGGCAAACTTTTAATGAAAAAAAAAAAAAAAAAGAATTATAATTGATGTTCCCTAATCCCCAGTTTTCATGGCCTTTGGAGACTTTTTCCAAACCTCAGTAAATGAAAGCCTTGTTTTATTCACAGGCAAACCAATCTTATTCAATTTTATTTCCTGAGCGCTTCTCATTGGATGGGTTAGGCTGGAGATCCCTTGACACATGAATCTTACTAAAGTAGCCTTGCAAATGTGTCCCTCTTCATATCTGGGAGTTCTTACCTACGAAATGGGTCAGTTTCGCAAGCATCATCCTCCCCTCGTCTTAAGGGTGAAAAGGAAAGTTTACGCGAATCAAGAGCCCGCCATCTAGTGGGAAGGGTGGTCTTCTGTGACCGCGGGCGCCTTGCCAAAACAAACACTCAGCAAATGTTTGTTGGAACAATGATGGCTCTTGTTCCTCAAAGATAAGAAATAAAAATAAAAAGTTTCAGGCGAGACACGCTAGAAAATTCGTATATTGGTAAGTTCCTCTTTCGTGAGTGAAATGAATCTATTCGTCTTATTCTACACCATTTCTAGACTATACGTTTTCAACCCCAAATGAGGCATTTGGCCCCGAAGTGAAAGGTTTTCTTATATTTTGGTTGACTTGTGTGCGAGGTACCAGTGTCCACCACGTTGACGTATGCTGTGGTCTGATACCTAGATCCCAGGGCTGGATTCAGATAAACGTGGATACATGAGTTTGAATCCCAGACGCAACAGGGAGCCGTTTTTTGCCAGTTCCTTGTCCCAACACAGCTTCAGGCTTGTGTTTTTTTTGTTTTTTTTTTTCATTTTTTTTTAATCTGTAAAATGGGACTAACAGTACCTGATGGAGTTATTAGGGGATCTAGTAGGGTGACGCTGACAAAACACTTAGCTGGGTGATAAACGCATAGCTACTGTTGATGATTATTTTCAGAGCTGGACAATTTCCAAGTTGTTCCATACAAATGTGTTCTCTCCCTAAGTCTTTCCAAATGACCAAACTTTCCTGCTGTAGAGATACTTTCCATGGCTTTCCATGATAACAATATATAAGGACAGTTTTTCCAAAATGGCTAACAGCACGCATTTCCATGAAGGAACAGGTAGAAATATTTTAATCTTTGCCAGACAGTCTTTATCTCAGCCACTCACCTCTGCCATTGTAATGTAGCATTAAGACAGCCAAAACCACTATGTTACCAAATGAACATGGCTGTGTCTCAATAAAACTTTATTTACAAAAACAAGGGATTGTCTGGTTTGACCCACAGGCTGCACTTTGCTAATATTTATTCTAAAAAGAACAAACAGGGGCGCCTGGGTGGCTTAGTCAGTTGAGCATCCGACTCTTGATTTTGGTTCAGGTCATGATCCCAGGGTCATGGGATCCAGCCCCTCGTCAGGCTCTGTGCTGAGCACTGAGCATGAAGCCTGCTTAAGATTTGCTCTCTCTCTCTCTCTCTCTCTTTCTTCTCCTTTCCCCCATTTGTGCTCTCTGACCCTCTCAAACAAACAAACAAAGAACAAGCAGCTTTCCCTTTTCATTTGTCACCAGGGTCTGTATGTTGGTACTTCAAGTAAAGAAGGGGCACCTGGGTGGCTCAGTAGGTCGAGCATCTGACTTCGGCTCAGGTCGTGATCTCACAGTTTGTGGGTTCGAGCCCCACATCAGGCTCTGTGCTCACGGCTTGCTCAGAGCCTGGAGCCTGCTTCAGATTCTGTGTCTCTTTCTCTCTCTGCCCCTCCCCCGCTCACGCTTTGTCTCCGTTTCTCAAAAATAAATACATGTGAAAAAAAATTTTTTTTTAAAGAAAAGAAAAAGCTCAAATATAAACCACACCTTATCCTTTTTCCTTAAAGCTTTACACCCCTGCATATGATTCAGAATAGTGGCAAGTAAACTGAGTTTATACATTGTGAGATGAAATCGGGGCCAAAGGTATTTTCCATTGTAGTCAAAAGAAAGTTTGGTTCTTGGGTTTCACTTCTGCTCAGGAAAACAAGCTGGGCATGCGTGGGCGTCCTGCCCCTGGCATGGCTGGAGGAACCTCTACGGAAGCCTGTGTGAGGGTCGGACTTGGCCCTCCTCCTGGTGACCTTATCAACAGCAGGTTAAGATGGGTCCCCCAGTGTGACCGCCCATGACATCAGAAGTACTGTGGCGGGACCTGCCTCTCACACATCAAGGTGGCCATAAGGACTTATGTATACAAATCTTTGTTCCCCTCCGGTGCAGACTTTGAGTGCTATCACAGCTCAAAGAGCAGAGTCCAGTTTACAAAAGTCATTTCCAAAAAAAAGAAAAAAAAAAAAGAAAAAACCTTAGTCATTTATTTCCACTTTTTAAAATCATTGAAGGGATTAGTAGGGCAAAGAATGCCTTTTTAAAATCCCACTTCTGCCTACCATCGACGTCTATGTTTAATGTTAGTTTATTTTGAAAGGATTTATGAATACCACCTCCATGCTGATCGAATGTTACTAGAGCACCAGGGACACGGGATTCCCGCTTTCACGGTCAGGATGCTCCCTGCCGTAACAAATCCTCCGAAACGCAAGCCCCAACCCCTCGCATTCATGCCTGCTGTCATCTTTTCCTTTCTCTTTCTCTTTCCTTCTGGTTCTTCCTCTTAAAGCCAAAGCTGATGGCCGATGACAAAGAAGGTCACGCAGAGAAAAAGCTAGGAACCCTCATGAATAATTAATAAGTCCCATAATAAATGCATGATGTACCTTGATGATGATGCTGCGTTTTGAAGCCTTAAATCAGAATTCCAACAAACTCCTATCCCTTTTGAGAAATGAAAGAGTAGGTAGTAACCCTAAGGCAGAGGAGGAAATGAGATGTTTGACAAGAAGAATGTAACAACCACCGCCACCATTTATAATTTGAAGTTCCTGGTAACGGGTCATTTGTGGCATCCACAATGCGGGTGCACTCTTCTCTTTCTTAGCAATGCCAGTTCTGTCGATGTTCAAAGTCTAGATACAGTTTGTACTGAACCCGAGCGTATTCGTTTTCTGTTGCCGTGTAACAAGTTACCACAAACTCAGCCAGGTAAAGTGACACTCCTTTACCATTTCACAGCCCAACTGGGTTCCCGGCGCAAGGTCTCAGCACATTAAGTCAAGGTGTCAGCCAGGGCTGTGAGCCCATCTGGGGCTCAGGGTTCTCTTCTAAACTCACTTGGTTGTGACTATACTCAGTTCCTTGCTGCTGTAGGACTGAGTCCCTGCTTTCTTTCTGGATGTCAGCTGGGGGTCTAGCTCAGCCTCAGGAGGTTTCTGTAGTTCTTGCCATGTGGCCTTCTCACGGGCCCTCTCACAGCATGGCAGCTGATGTCAGAGCCAACAGAGAATCTCTCTGGCCTCAGGGAAGGCTTCAGTTTCTGTTTTAAAGGCCTTGCTTCGTTGGGTCAGACCACTCTGAATAATCTCTTTTATGTTTTAATGTTTATTTACTTATTTTGAAAGAGAGAGAGAGAGAGCATGTGCACACCTGCGAGCAGAAGAGGGGCAGAGAGAGAGGGAGAGAATCCCAAGCAGGTTCTGCACTGTCAGCGCAAAGCCCAACGCAGGACTCGATCCCACAAACTGTGATCATGACCTGAGCCGAAATCAGGAGGTGGACGCTTAACTGACTGAGCCACCCAGGGACCCCATCATAATCTTTTAACGAACTCAAGGTCAACTGATTAGGGACCTTAATTACATCTTTAAAATGACTCCCCCTCTACCATATATAACACAAGATAATCTCAGGGATGATATTTCATCGCACTCATAGGTCTTACCCACACTTGGGTGCATAGGACGTGCCCCATAGGAGACAGGAATCCTGGGAGCCATTTTAGCATTCTACCTACCACTATGGAAAGCTACCGTGTTGGCATTGACAGCAATCAATCCAAAACTACCATACATAAGTGTGTGTGTGCGTGTGAGCGTGTGACACACTCCTATCCTTAGGAACTCACTTCTGAGGATGGGCTCCCCAAAAGTGTAAAGTCCCACACTTAAGATCCACAGCTATCACACAGCGTATTTTTTGTTTGTTTATTAAGACTGTGCTATAAAAGGCCCACATGTTTAATACTTTCATTCCGTGCAACAAAATGAAATCTCGAGATCATTCTGATGATAGGGACAGGAACCCAGATGTGCCTTTCAGGCAATGACTTTCTCTTGCCTGGAAAACTACAAAGTGAATTTGAAACCTCGGGCAACACAGTGGCAGTCACATGGATAAGATAAAAAAAAAAAAAAAAAACAGGAAAAACAGAAACATCAGGAGCCTTTAAGCCGTTTTCTAAATTCAGAACCAGCGGAATATTTATGTTGGCAGCATCCGCATAACTCACAGCAGGAGATCTGACAGAATGCACTCTATACATAACCCATGCGAGCCCCAGATCAAGAGGAGAGTATTTGCATAAACAGAATCCTAGAGACCACGTCGCCGCTGTCTTTCTCTTCCTCCTCGCTCCCTCTCTCCCCTACTAGCCAGTCGTATTGAGTTTCCCCGGGCTACCTTCCACGAACATCAAGGAATGCAGCAGAGCTGAATGTTACATCGACCCCAGCAGCACCACCACGGAAAACTGTTTGTCCACTCTTTTCATTTCTCAGCACAAGCAAGCATCTAAAGACTTTGCACCTGTTCTGGTTAGCCCTGGCAGATGCAGTCTGTATTTATATTAATAGAATGATGTTTTCATAACAAAATGGATGTGCAGCAATTGTGGCACTCACTCTGGATGCTCTCACAAGTGCAGCGACTGCGGGGGAGGGGTAGCTCTTACATAAAGTCCCACGGCAGGGGTCAAAGACGCACAAATCCCAAGCTGAGTCGTCGGGACAGTTGGAGAACTTTTTCAGGCGTGACCAGAGTCAAGTATTGGCAATTGAATCAGATACTCGCGTAAGAGGAAACTAGGCTGGATGCAAATGGGCTTTTTTCATGGGTAGTTTGGAGCGATGAACTCTTTTGTTTTCCATCTCCTGTTTCTGCAATTTGTGTCTTATCTCCCCAGGGTAGAGCTGAGAACTGGTGAGATCATACTTGGCTCAACTCCCGAAAGTTTGTTTTGAGTCGCCAGTGTAAATATTGCCCACCCAATCTGTACATTTGCACAAATTAACTGAAACCAGCTACCCAATTCCTTGTTCATATTTGGATCTGTTGATTAACCCTGACAGCTGTAACCTCATTAGTCCAAGCTCTGGCCATAGCAAAGCAGCTGTCAAATTAGGAGGAAGTCGACTCACTGAAGTTGCCTCTATGGACCAGACGTATTAAAATCGATAGGTGCTCTAAGAGGTTTCAGTTATGATTCTAATTCTAATTTATGTTGTGCAGCGGGCTTCTCCCCGATCCAGAAGATAGGCCCAAAGTCAGTTGTTTACGAAGAGAACAGAAGCTCTCACACAAAGCAAGAACGCAGATTTTTTTACCTGAAGACTTTGGATCTGTCTCCGTCGAAAATGGGTCTTTAGCACGCATTACAACAGAGACGTTTTAATATATTTTAAAATATTAGTTCCTAATGTAGTTTTTGGCGTGAGAGATTTTGTTAGTTTTGACAAGAGGCCAACAGGGTCTTGACTGTAGAAATAAGAAAAATCCTGCAGCTGGTGCTCCCTGGAAAAGTAGAGATAAAAAGTGAGAAAAGAATCAGAACACACTCCAATAGGAATGTGGTTTCCCTAAATAGAACACAAAGTCCTCGGAGTGAAGCCTGTTCTCTTCCGTAAGAATGTCTCAGGAAGGGGGACGGAGGGAAAATGTGCAGTGTCTATTCATTAAAACCGGGAGGTTCGGGGACAGAGATGACTGTCCATTCACCAGTGTTAAGAAGGACAACAGGGCCAGGTCAAACGCGGCGTGCGACCTTTCCCTGCAGGATTTTCACTATGTGGAGACAGCATGGCGGAGTGGAAGAAGCTGTGAAGGAAAAACCTGGAGACCTCTGTTCTAGTTCCTGCTCTGCCAGACCCCACCATCAGGGCTTTGGATAAGTCCTCGACTCCCTCTGTGGATCTCAGCGGACTCAGTTATAAAGTAAGGTTTACCTGATGATTGCAATGGCCCTGTCCACTTCTAGTGACTGAGGACAACGTGCACAAACCCACTGTCATAAGAAGTTGCTCCACCATGGCCCCAAGTGGCCCCAAGTGCAAGTATTCTCAGGGGTAATTTTCTTCTATTCTTTTTACAGTGCCCTTCAGCCTACTATGCGAACTGGTGCTGTCCTTTGGCACCCCCTGCTGGTGTCTACGGCTGTTGCACGTGCCTTCACCGGGAGGTCCTTGAAGATACGAAGGCTGCGAGTGGGAACCCACCGGGAGAGGCCAGACTGCTGTTCTCCAGGGAAGAAAGCAAACCAAACACTCACTGTTGTTACATCACAACTTTTAACACACTGCTTTTTAGAGACTTAACTGAGCATGCGGATTGTTTTTTTCAAGCTGCATTAATCGGACACTTTATTGGCATAAACACTATAAATGCTTAGCCTGCTTCAAGTTGAAGATTTACAAAATAGCAAGGACTTCTACATTATTGTGGGGAAATAAGACATAATATAGGAAGTATTCAGGTATTTGTTAGAAGTGTTTCCTTTGCACATGATTAATTAAAATTACCAGAGATATTAGATAACCTATCCCCTGATGGTACCTTCCCTAAATGTACATTGAGATAATAAGAAAGCACTAAAAGTTTACGGAGCCTTTCTTTTCGTGTAAAAAATCGTTTACAGAGAATACTCTGAAAGTCAAAAGTCAGTTAATGTGAAAAAGTCAAGAAAATGATTTTTTTTGTTGTTATTGAATGGCAGGTAAATATATTTTAAGAATTGTGAGTCATTAGAAATCAGATTCTACCCTCAGTCACGATAACTTGCATCGAAGATAACAATTACAGTGTATTTGCCCTGATCGCGTCAGTCCCACTCTTTTTACTTAGAATTCTCTTCTGTTCCTTTCACTTTGAAGCTTAGTAAGAAATCGTCTTTGAGTATAAAAGCAAGCACAACACTTTAAACTGAAGTGTCAAAAATTGTGACTATTCAAAGAAATTAGGCACATCCAGTGTAAAGGAGAAATGGAAAACCTCACAAAACTTCAATTACTCTAAACGACGTTGCCTATATTGACACTATCGTGTGTTAATACTAAGTACTTTCGAGCCTAATTCATCTCCGTGTACTTAGCTTGATATGATTATAGCCACAATAACTGTTTCCAGGCAGAGTAAGAAGAAGGAAAAGTCACAGGAGAGAGAGAAGTCAATATTCCCTAAAGGAGAAAAACATTTCTCTGCCATGTTTACTTGCCTCCTTCTGGCAAAAGGCTGTTAGCCGTTGTGCCACACAGTCCAACCAGAGCTTGCCTCCAGAACAAAATATATATATGCATAATTGCATCTCAGAGATTTGGTTTGGAAAATCTGCTTTTGTTTCCAATGCCTCGCCTCTTCTTAACCACGTTTATAAGCATTTTCCAATCTCTTTACGAGCATTTTGCCTGCCTCTCCACACTCCTAAATATCACCCTCTGCTCCTTACGGCCAGCCACGTTTTCAGCCTTGGCCAAGGAATAAAACGTTGGTTCACCTCAAAGGCTGCCATTAAATTTACCTCATTTATTGACCAGCAGGAGGTGCACCCACCCTACCAAGGTCAATGTTAACTATAATACTGCGGAGCTCATTGGCGCCCCAGACTGCTACCCTGTTTAATGACTGTTGGGCCCCGTGGGCCAGGTAAATTCTACTGTTGACATATTGGTGGCAATGCCCTTGGAACACCTTTGATCCATTAACATGCACTCTCCGTTCAGGGATGTATTTTACTGTGTGTTGAATAAAAATAACCAGATATGGAGAAGTGACGGAAGCAAAGTGAGCTCCTACTGGAAGAATAAGCCATTTATACTTCTCTGCAGTAGATACCAGGGCTTATTAGGACATCAAATTTCAGGAAAATCAGGCCTGGAGAACTCCGCCGTCTGGATAGTACTATCCCATAGGTCCTCTGTTGCCCTTGAGGTGGGTAGTAGTAAACCAGCCATGAACCTGCCAGCTCACTGAAAGGCATACCAGGCAATGATCCCTTCCATGTTCCCGTTTTACCCTGCAGAGTTGTCTCTCTCAGGCCTGGCCTGCAGTAACCAGGTTGGATGGTCAGGGCTCCCAGTCTGAATGCTGACTCAGGCCTTCTCTCTCCGCTGCCAATAATAGTTCGCTTTGTGCCAAATTTAGTGGTGGTTTCTTATGATGTGGATACCTGTCCAGCCGGGATTGGACTGTGACCGCAAGCCATTTTCCTTAAGCCACAGAATAACTGTCGGAGGGTAACTGCTGATCGTTACTACTTGCCAGGCTCAGCCGCCTCCAAGTGAGACACTTACACATCCCATGGTGGTTTCACCGAGAAGCCCTCTCCCACAAAGAAGCAAATGTTATCAGTATGTAAAAACTCCTTGGGGGGATAATTGGGTGTGCGATCTTCAGTTCTTTGAAAAATTAACAAGCAGAACAATATCCAACGCAATCAAAAGCCCCCTGCTCTTCTCTCCCATACAGATGGGGTCTTTTTATTCTGGTATTAATGGTTTTCTGTGTCATGGCACTTGTGTATCCTACTGTTAAAAAATTAAAATTAAAACATTAAAATTAAAAAATTAAAAAACCGGGGCGCCTGGGTGGCTCAGTCGGTTAAGCGTCCGACTTCGGCTCAGGTCACGATCTTGAGGTATGTGAGTTCGAGCCCTGCATCGGGCTCTGTGCTGACTGCTCAGAGCCTGGAGCCTGTTTCCGATTCTGTGTCTCCCTCTCTCTCTGACCCTCCCCCGTTCGTGCTCTGTCTCTCTCTGTCTCAAAAATAAATAAATGTTAAAAAAAAAATTAAAAAAAGATTAAAAAACTAAATTAAATTAAAATTTAATTTAATTTTAAAAAAAGTTATATTCATGTATTGCTTTCCTCTGAGAGTGGAGAATACTTTTAAGATGCTTTTCTTACAGCCTCTCTCTTTTGTAGTCTGGAATAGGATTATAGTATAATCATGTTATAGAAGAGGAATCGAAACGCCTACCCTGAAGTACTACAACGCTAAGCGGAATGCCATACCCTTAGTACAGGGCAGAGACAAGCAAGCAAACAAAATCAGAAGGATAACTCCTCGCTACTAATCACTTTGTGATATGCTAGACCCTCTGTTCTTGAATTGAATCTGGCAGACTTGGAGAGTATGTTTTAGGTGAAGTGTTAACACAGACAGACAGAAGTTTACTCCACGTAATGGTGACTTCCTGGAGAAAATTTCCTCGGAACCCCAGAGCGTAACAATTTTTCTGTTTCATTTCTTATAAACTAATAGCATTGTCATGCATGCTGGTGCCTGGAAAGCCTTATTCCTTAAACCATAAAGTAGATGTAAGCTCTTAGGAGTAAAAATGTTTCAAATAAACTAAATATTAACATGTAAATATAATATAATATGTATATTATAGAAAGAGAGAGAGAGAAAGTGTGTGTGTGTGTGTGTGTGTGTGTGTGTGTGTGAAAGAAAACAGTCAAATATGTTTGTAATCTGAATGATTCTTGACGTTTGGGCTCTGAGATTTAGAGCACATTCACTGGGGAAAGTGAACGAAGCTTATCCCAAAGTGAGAAGTAAGACAGTTCATGATTTAGCAACTATTATACTTCTTTTGCCAGAAATTGACAGTCTTTCCCTAAGTAAACGTGTAAACTTTTTTTATTAGAATAAGCTTGAATCTCTATGATACTTTAGCTCAGACCAAAAAGGTGCAATTTTTAAATTTTTGTACATAAAGCAACTTGCCTTCCTAAGATTGTAGAAAATGTGAGAATTTTAGAGCTGAGACACCCTGGGTTTCCTATGGTCCCACGCATTCGTCATACAGGAAAGGACAATGAGGCCCTGAGAGATTGAATGAACTCCCCAAGGTCACGCAACGTGAGTCAGGACTTTGCAGGGGACATTGGACTTCAACCTCTCCATCTTGCCTCAGTATCTCACTATTTCAGCTATATTACAAAAACCCAGATACTGAGATATGTCTGCCCCTGTATGACACCTATCTGGCCTCTACTTTCGCATCTCTCATGTAGAAAACCCAGTTCAAAAAACTCATGCTCAAGCCCACTGTCTCCATATGCTCTCAAGCTCGTTCTCTAAACTGCCAAGCAACAATGTCTATGAAATACCAAAATGTCTCCCACATAGACAGCCACAAAAGTTCTTCAAAGTTCTAAGCCAAGTAATATAAATTTTATCTGCACACGCTTGGGGGAACAAAGCAGGAAAATAGGTCAAGTTGCCATAGACCAAAACTAGACAATAAGAAAAAATGTCCTATATGTTTGAGGACCAAGAGTGGGCTCCAAAGGCCCTCTCCTGATTCTCCTCCAGCTGTACCAAAAGTGTCTTGGAAACAAGTGTGATTTCGACTGAAACACAACCAGTTTCTGATAATCATTTCAATTGCTATATTTCCTTGGACACGTTTTCAAAGGATTTGAATGGAGCCCCACATGCAAATTATGTTCCCTGAAAAGAAAGCTTTCGCTGGCAAGTTGGCTCTCCAGTTCTTGCGGCCATGGCATAGAGACACAATGTATTTTTAACATTCTTGTTTTGTTCTTGTCTTAACTGACACTAGTAATTTGAGAAACATCGAGGGCGTTACTGAATATAAAGTTGAGGAAAAACAACTCTTCGAACTATATTGTTAGAAGTAGGATGAATATTCAATCAAAGATGAATCAAAAAGTTTAGATGACGTATATGGGCATATACCTTCCTGAAAACAGACTTTTTCCCTGACTCTTTCCTCATGATGTGGTATCCACAAGAATCACACTGCAATTGCAGCCGATTGTATTCTGAATGATAGAAATCTGCCCCACACTTATTTGAAAGTTCTTTTTATAGATTTATTGAATTCCAGGGCTAGAGATGATAGATGAACTATCTCACTTTGCGGAAGAGGAAACAAGTTTTGAGAGCAAAGCTATTTGCCTGAAGTTAGAGAATATGTTACAGCTTTCTTTAAAAACCCAGATTCTGAACCCTTAGCTAAGAAATAGCCTCCCCACTCTTCAAAATGGTTGACACCACATTTCATACTCAAGTTTTCTTCAATGCTTCTATTTAGTCATCCATTCTTAAGTTCTTTCCTAGCCTCCCTCCTTTCCTTTCTTCCTTCCTTTTTTCTTTCATAAATATTTATTTACCGCATGCGAATCATTGTGATGAGCTCTGGAATACAAAGAATAGAATATGGTCCATGTCTCAAAGAACAGCTCATTTGTAAAGAAGACTGACATAATAACCAGTGGTTCTAAACTCTTTAATGGCTTACATAGTCCTCTACAAGACCCCTAACTCACGTGTCTAGCTACTACTCTCCATCTTCCTCCATGCTCCAACCTTGCTAGATGTTTCGGGCTCACTGAATGGGTTTCTCCCACCTGTGCCATCACACCTACCCACTTCCTGGACCATTGCTTCTCCCCTTCCCTCTTCATCTGACTGGCACCGTGTTATCCTTCAGGTCTGAGCCTAAACGTCTATTCTAAGAGAATTCTTCCTTGACCCATAAGACTAGATTAAGTTTTCCTGCTAATGTGCAAACATTTGCATAATGCCTCTTTTCCTTTCTTGACTGGTGAGTTCAGTAAGGAGAGTGATAAATAAGTAACATGTTCATTCTTATATCTGCATTTACCTAGTTAAGGAATTGGCACTCCGTACAAGTTCAATAAATCTAGGGAATGAAGGAATTTGTTTAGCATACAATAGAAGCACGAATGTAGTCAATTCTACCGGGGAGGCGGTCAGTGGGTGTCATCCATGTGTATGTACTTCATTTGAAGGTTTGGGATGAATCTCATAAAATCAAGTGGATACAGTTTCCCACCTTCTGTTCTGGTAAAAACAAAAACCAGTAAAGAAGACCAGTTTTCAGCTCTACTATCTATGTCCCAATTTATTTCCTAATATAGACCCATCCATAATCCTTTATCTCCCATTCTGAAATCCAAAAGAAAATCTGAAAAGAGACATTTTTCATATGTGTGGGTGGACAACGTGACCTTAACTAACATGAGGTAATATTCTTTATCCCATTTTATATGGATATTCGTGTTTTGCTGCCGGAATATCAATGTTATTAGTCCTTGTCTCACATTGTCTGAACATTTGTTTGGCTTCAGAAATGTTTGGCCTTGAAGCCCCCCAAGGATGTCATATATCCCTACATTTGAAACACACCCGGTGTCAAAAATTTCTGAAAAGGAAACATGAACATGTATTGATGTACTATCTTGTGTTGTATGCAAATTATTACATCAGCGTTCTCTCTCTTTTTCCAATGCTCTCCCTGATTAAGATGTTTCTCTATTGAGGGGCACCTGGGTGGCTCAGTCGGTTGAGCAACCGACTTCGGCTCAGGTCATGATCTCATGGTTTGTGAGTTTGAGCCCTGCGTCGGGCTCTGTGCTGACAGCTCGGAGCCCGGAGCCTGCTCCGGATTCTGTGTCTCCCTCTCTCTCTGCCCCTCCCCGACTCATGCTCTGTCTCTCTCTGTCTCAGCAATAAATAAACATTAAAAAAAAATTTTAAAAATGCTTCTGTATTGAGAAGGATAGAAGTAAGAAGCACAAAATTTTAGAAACGTAAAGCTCCGGGAAGAAGGCAGATCCATGTGGGCTGTCCCTGGAACTGATGTGGTCCTACATCCTAAATAAAGGTCCAGAACCAAGAGGTCTTCTTCAGGCTTCATTTTTAAAGTTTATACAATTAATGAGGTGAAGCCTTGCTGAGCTCCTTCATTCTATGGGGAAAAAAATAGGGGCCTCCTGAGGCCAAGCTTTTGTCCTGGGCCACAGAGCGGGTTTATGGCTGCTCGATGTCTAGAAAGCAGTCACTTGGCTCCTCATTTAGTGTTCTCTCCCCTCAAACATATACCATTCAAAGAGCTAGGTGGAAATATAAAAAGAAAAAAAAAAAAAAATGGAACTTCAGTGACCTGAAAAGCAAAAGAAAGGCTATGATAACTTCATTCTTGGTGTTTTCACAGGAGCACACTTCTACACCCCCAAGCCGGACCCCCAGGCTTCAAATGATAGGAAACAACCAGGAGCATCACTATTAAGGACCAACTGTGAACCAAGAGATTGGCGAGCAGCGTGACAATGACAGGAACCTGGGAGAAAGAGGGTGTGGATGTGATCCTAGACCACTGGAAAGCACACAGTGGGTGGGTCTAGAAGGAAGTTAGGGAGAAAGCTTTCAAATATTTCCAAGATAACAGGGTCATTATCCTAGCATAAGCCTCCAGAAGCTAAAGTTAGGACAAAAACGTGTTGCTAAAAATAAGTCCAGTCCAGGGAGCCCCCAATAAAGTCAGCTTTACCAACGAATACAGGAAAGATGGAAGAAAGACTTTTAGCAGAGACAAATAATAAATGTTTAAAGCCTTGTTCTGAAAATGTGGGGAAGGATAGTACTAAGAGTTTCTATGTTTAAGAAGGGATTTTAGTTAGTACAAACAAATTATTAAAGCAATCCATTTATTTGCTTGAGGTAATGTTGAAATGTTGGCGAAAGACTGAGCAATGAGAACTCGTCCACTTTCTGAAAACAAGAGTGATCTTGGAGCTAAAAGAGAGGGAAGAGAAAAAGCCAAAAAAGAACTGAAGTCCAACATAACAGAAACACCGTGTAGTGTCTATTAAGTGAACCCAAGCCTCTGTTGACACATGATGAGGGCAAGCAAGAAATTTTGTTGCCCAGCCACTGAAAATGGTGAAGAAAAAATGAACACTTGAGCTTCATTCAGGAGCAATGACTAGAAAACAGAATGGATTTAAAGGGAACACCCCTGTTGCGTTCACTTTTCACTTAGGGAGGTAACTCATGGACAAAGGAAACGATTTCACGAACAAGATGGATGGATTGGCCTGAATGCTTTACAGTTAGGTGGATTATTAAGCGGGTGAAACTCGGTGCTAACCAATCACCATGGAGGGAGGTCCAGGGGCATTTTACAGGGCTCTGTTCTCAGTTCTGTCATTTCTTACTTTTTTTTTTTTTTTTTTTGGAGTATGAAGGAATGAAGGTAGCAAATTTTCATTTGCTACAAAGCCAGTCGAGTGATAGAGAATAAAACATTCTTGGCAAAGGAGAAATATGGCTTCCAGCAAAACAAAAATGTCTAGTGGTTTCATTGGTTTAAGTGGCTGGGAAGTTCAGCATTCCCCAAACAGAGTTCATGGCTCCTTCACAGATGCAGCATCCCTGAATGAGGGAGACAGAATCCTTCACTGCTCTACTCTAACCAGACATTCCTGGGAGTTGTGCTCATTTCTGGGAGCCATGCTGTACAGGAGACGAAATTGCAAAGACAGACAACTCCAATTAGGAATTGAGACAGTGCTCCAAATTATGTTTCTGGGGAAATTTTAAAGACTTTGAGAATTTTTAACCTCAGGAGTAGACTTCAGTCGGGTATGACGACTGCCTTGAAATAAACTTTGTCATATGACAAGGGGATTATTGCTCTAGGGGACACAAAGGTCCAAACGTCAAGGACACAAATCTTGGTTCCATATAAACAAGTTGCCCAAAGAACAGAATCGTACTGCCTCCTTCTCTCTCAGAGCAGTCAGCTGAACAAAGTATTCTCTGACCGGGCACAAAGTATTCTCAATCTTTGAGTCAGCCTTTGAGCAAAGATAAAGAAGGATGGTCGAGAACCATATCTCAGCAAAACTATCAACTGAAAAAGAATGTTGATAGAACAGATTGTGTTCTTTTCTTCCATTTGAATACACTCCACTGTCTTAAGTATAAAGAAATGAAACAAACGTGTTACTGTAAGTGGGCAAAGTTAAAAACAAACAAACAAACAAAACAACAAAAAACAGTAAAAACAAACAAAAAAACTAGTCTACAAAGAGTGCTTATGTTCTTAGGTTCTCAGCTATGTACCTTCAACATGGAAACTAAAAATGTGAGTGTGACCCGTACCGTGCCATTGGGCAAGCACAGGACGGTTACCGACCATGTTGTTTGTCGACCCATTTCTACAATACACAAAACCAAAGGTTTTAAATCTACAAAAGTGTGAGTCCAAGAAACCCTTCGCCCGAGCTCCCTCTACACGTTAGTCATCTACACTAAATCATATTTAGATTTTGGCAGGCAAACTTCTTGGAAATAAAATCATTTTTAAAAGCACGGATTTTTCTATTAATCTCCAGGCATGAATGGAATTTTTTTAATGTCAGCCGAATGTCCACAGTGGGAACATAAGAGCAACCCACCCATTTCCTTTCAATGTATATGTTAAAAGGGCTCTATGAATAAATGCATAATCTAAAAAATTCAAAAACAACAGAGAGGAATGAAAACAAAAATCAGTCTGCTCTTTTGTTCACAATTTCCAAATGAGACAGTAACACTGCCATTTATTTAACAGGCAATATCTATCAGATCAGTTCTGAGGCTAAGAATGTATGCCCAGGAGATCATCTCCACATGCCGGTCAGTTCTTCAAAGGAAAACAAAAGCTCCTCAAGCTTGTCCTATCTTGACATGCTTTCAGATGACAGAGGGAAAAGAGGGCAGCCTTCCCATTACTTCATGAAGGTCGAGAGTATTTAGTAATTCTTGGTGGAAAATGTTATGGAAGATCCATTAGAAAAAAGACTAAATTGCCACATTTCTGCTGCCTCGGGATAGGACCACAATAAATTGGCCATATTTCGCAGGAAGAGAGGGAAATATCCAGGCAGAGACTCCTCTCATGGCAATGTTTTCAGATGTCCAGAGAAGTCTCAGAGGCTTTCTTGTTGGCCGCTGGGCAATGTGCAAAGCCATGGGTCATTACCCACCGGCACACACGTACAGAGAACTACCTCAAATCCCAGATACGCTATGTTTGCTCAAAGACGTGCTCTGTGGTATCCAGAAGTTAAGGGAGATATAATTTATGGCATGAATATGTGCCTTCTGGAATGACTAAATTTAGAATTTTCCATAAATATTATCGAAGTTACATGATATGTTCTACTGCTCCCCCAATAAGAGTAAGTGGGTTTTGTGTTTCTTTGTTTGAATGGCACTGCATTTCCTTTTGTCTTTTTTTTTTTTTTAACACGGGGGGGGGGGCAGTAATGATCCAAATGCAATAAGGACCTCTCTGCACACTATATAGTATTAATTACAATGACAATGATGCTCCAGAGACACATTAGTGAGGTATTGCTTCCCAAACGACAGTTCAGACGGGTGCAAGATTTTTACTGGTACATGCCAAGGTTTTTACCAGTATATTAGGAAATAAGAAAACTAAGAATGTCGTGGTTGTTTACCCCAAATGCATTCTATTGAAAAGATTGTCATTTATGCTGATAGCATGTCATTTTTATTCTTTTGGTCTTAAAAAAAAAAATTTAAGAATAGAATGACAGTGTCGGGGTGGGTAAGATACGTTGCTGTTTTGTTGCCCGAAGCCACAAACAGCCAGAAAGTGACAAATGTGAAATCTACCCTCAGGCTATGCCACTCCGGAGCCTGCACTCCTAACCAATATGCCCTGCTAGCTTCTGGTACCTCAGTGCCCCCATCTGAAAAATGGACAATAGTGAAAGTACTCGTCCTCCGGTTGTGAAAATTAATGAGCCAATATTTGTGCAGTTCTTCAACGGTGCCTGACATACAGCAAGTTCCATATGAATAATTGTTGAAAAACAACAAAAAGTTAGTGTTTTACCCGAATCACACAGCTAGTAAACAGCAGAGCCAGGATTGTAACCCACACCGTTTAGCTGCGTCTACACCCTTCACCTGCACGCACCACTGCTTCGGAATCATGCTGATTCACGCCATTAAACACCAAATGAGTGTGAGAGGCAACCACTAGGTTAAGGCATAGCCAGTTTCAAAACTATCTGGGACGGAGGCAGTCAACCGTGGAAATGGGTCGTTGCCTTGTTAGCGACTAAAAAACTAAAAATTTCATCTGGATGGGAGGAAAAGAATGGAACCAGGTGGGCTGTATTCCCCAGGGGTCCCAGCACTCTTGCAGCTGTTCCGTTGGGTTAAGAGGCTTAAAATAAAACCGAGTACAACGACCAGCATGACCTAGCCCTGCCTCAGCCTCTGTAGGAGAGAAAATGTTCATAGAAGGAACATTCATTAATTGGCCTTTAAAACTCTAGATGTAGCATTAATCATTGGTTCGCTTCTAAGTGCTCTAAGTTTTAAAAGAAGTCGTGCTTCTCAAAAGCAGACATGCGCGCGCACACACACACACACACACACACAGCATTTTCAATCATCATTGAGGGCCCGTTCATGATAAAACGGTAGAAAGCATGATCGTGTGGATATGGAAGGAAGGAAAAAAGAGAGATTTTGAGTTTTTTGCCATCATCTCTTACTTTGGCAGCGAACTGAAAGATAAAGTGATGGAGTCTTTACGGGTTCCTGGTCCCACATTTCTCTCTGTTTTGTCTATTACTTGCATTTCATCAGCTCAATGTAAACATCCCTGCTCTGGCTGCTGCCAGGTTAGGAAAAACTATTTAGCCTTCCAGGAAATCACCGGCACTTTGTACTTACATCTTGATGAGTGAAAATTTGATGGAAGAATGAACCAGCAGGACTGAGTGAACGTTTTGGGACCCATTACATGTTGTTATTTCTACAGTTGATCATGCCGGAGAATGATTTTGCCAATTAGCGCGGCCTCTGCAAAGCATCCCACATCAGGAGAGCTGGCTGGTTCGCGTCCTCTCCGACAGCCTCAAACTCCAAATCCGGGGCAGGTCTTTCATCACTTGTCACAGTCTTTGTAAATAACTCCGACCATATGAAAGGGTTTTCCTTTTTTCGCCGGTAACCTTGTTTACCGTATATGTACGACACAAGGGATGGCATTTTGTTTGGGACTTCTTTTCTGATTAGTTTCTCTGGCCAGGGACCCATTGTTGCGGAAACAGATGTTGTGGGGTCCAATAATAGCTCTCAGCTGCCAAAGGCAGAATAAGAAACTGTGCCCAGGGCACGCAGAACACGTGACCGCAATGAGGGGATGCTGAAGGCCAAATAGAGCGAGTTGACATTTCATGGACGTAGCAAGTTATGTGTAAAGGCACAGACTGGACAGGTCAGACGGGGCTCCTTCCGGCCCCTCTCGTCTGAACAACCAGCCCGGAGGGCAGGTCCAGCATTAGCGCTAAGCCTGCCCCTCCCCAAGTGAGAACGCAGACATGCCCACTCAGGAACGACAGTCCAGCTGACTCACGAATTGGAACTAAAAGACCCTGTCTCACACTCTGACCCAGTCTGTAAAATTAAGCAGATAGCTCCATGTAAGCTAGCTTCATGTTGAAAATGGCAACCAGATTTTTTTTTTTTTTGATCCGTAAACACGAAACATAAATGCAACACAGGTTTACCAGAGGGGTACGCTAGTTAGCATTTTAACAACAGACTCTCCCCGGGGGGAGAAAGTCCTGATTGCAGTATTTTTCAGTTTCCAAGGGTGTAAATATTCCCACTATGATCGATTTCAGGCTCTCAACATCACATCCCCACGCACAGAGATGAGAAGAGATGGGTAGTGGCACACATTTCCCAGCACACATAAAGAAACATCAAGAGCATCGGTAACTGAGAATTGTAGGAAAATAATTAGTGAGTCATGATGGGAGTGCTTATTGCTTTTGTTCACCATTCACTTGATTGTACACTTTTATGAGTGAATTGTTAGTAATGACTGTGCCTGACAACGGCTCCCAATATTCCTGAAAATGTAACAACGGGCTCTCACGCTGCCGTAGAAGCTAACGTCAGCACATCACAAGTCACCGTCACCACGTGAATGGCCACTTCATGCTGTTCCACTCGGACCGTGGTCCTTAGTCCAGCAGCCTCGACTAGGAATATCATCTAGGAGCTTGTGGGATCCCATCCCACAGTCCTGGGTCAGAATCTGCATTTAACAGAATCCCCAAGTGGTTCTGGGGCACATCAAAATTTGAGAGGAACTGAGCTAATGAACAGCTTGAAGGGATGCTAATTTAGGGAAATACACACGTATATAATTTATTGTAATTAAAAATTAACGAAGGGGCGCCTGAGTGGCCAGGTCGGTTAGGCGGCGGACCCTTGATTTCAGCTCAGGTCACCATCTCCTGGTTCTCGAGATCAAGCCTCACACCGGGCTCTGCGTTGACAGTGAGTGGAGCCTACCTCTGATTCTCTCTCTCTCCCTCTCTCTCTCTCTCTCTGCCCCTCCCCCTCTCACATTTGCTGTCTCTCAAAATAAATAAATAAACTTAAATTTTTTTTTCAATTAGTGAATATATACATTAAATGAATACACACACATGCGTACGTATATATTCACTTTTTAAACTGCTGGACTCGAAAGAATCTTTCAAGAAAACCTCAAATAATCAAGATGCTTCAAAACAGCTGCAAAGAATTGCTGCAAAATCCATAAGGCCCCAAGATTTTTGTTTGGCTAATTCTGGATGAAATGTGTGTTGGCATTCCTGTAGCTCTGGGGCTCAGAGATTCTGCCGTTAAACCTTTGAGCTCCAATCCTAGCTTTCTGCCAAGTTTGTCAGCAGAGGAAGAGTGTAAAAATTATGAAACCTCTCTGTATCTGAACTTCCTCATCTGGACAAGAGGATATTACTAGTACCTACCTCGTTGATTGGTTGGAAACCAGTGAGCTTTAAGTGCTGGTGACTGGCATAGAGTAAAGGCTCAGTAAACTTTAGTAGTAATTATTACTATTTCCTAGAGGGGAAGAATTTCAAACTATTCTCCATGTAAACCCTAAAAGATGTTTAAAAATAAGAAAGATGCATGTTACCTTGGCCCACCTTCTAAAAATTCAGATTTTGATCAGATTTATGCTGTTCTTATTCCCTAAAAGTATAAGCAAAGACAACAATTAAAATCACTTCTAAAATATAACCAAATTTCAGAGTGATTCATTCTAACTTAGGGTAGTTACCCGGCTACTTCTGAGAAATGGTCTTTAAACGAGGCTCAAAGAAGAGACTGTCTCTTCTGCTTGATTGTCTCAGGTGCAGGCCCTACCTTGAACTCTGTGACCATGACCTCAGGGGCAACCAAGATGGCAGAGAGAACAATGGAAAAGAACCTAAACCTTGGGCCTGTGAGGAGCTCCAGCGTCCAAACCTGGACAACTGGAGCAGGGCCACCTTGGGACTTTTGTCATTTGTGATAACAAATAGTCCTTAATGTTTAAGCTGAAAGAGTTGACTCTTTGATTCACCGGGATGCGTCTAAATCACACAAATCTCTTTAGGTTAAACTGAGACTCAAAGTGATTAAAGAAGTTGCCCAAAGTAGCCGTTTGTGACAGAACCAGACATGTGTTTGCATTTGTTGGTTTTTTTTTTCTTTTCCTTTTTCTCTTCCTTTCTTTTCTCCTCCTCTCTCCTTCCTTTTCTTAACTAAACTCAGAGTAAATTTGACCATTTCAAATTTTTCAGACAGCCAACACTGCCCATTTTTTATGCAACATGTCCAATGGTATGATTACAGCCAAAATGTCCCCACTAAGCCAAACAGGCATTCAATTCCAAATTTCGTGCTTTGAGTAGACTTTCTCTAAGTAACCATATGGGAGACAGCAACTACGGTATGAAATTACACCAACACAAATCCAAAAAATTACTCAATTATGAAAGAAAAATAATACTATTAAACTGGCTTTTTGGTGTCATCTAGGAAAAAAAAAAAAAAACATTGATTTATGTTTTAACTTTTGCTATATCCAGCCAATAAGGTTGGTATAACCCAGTCTATTTTCCCCTGAAATATGCAGCTCCTGGAAAATTTATTCAAGAATGACTTACAAACTTAAGTTAAATCAAAAAAGATCTGACCAGGAAAAAAGAAATTGCTTCAAGTGATTTTGACACTGGGAACTGGTTACACAGTGGATAGCATCCACTTTTTTTTTTTTTTAACGTTTTTATTTATTTTTGAGACAGGGAGAGACAGAGCATGAACAGGGGAGGGTCAGAGAGAGGGAGACACAGAATCTGAAACAGGCGCCAGGCTCTCAGCTGTCAGCACAGAGCCCGACGTGGGGCTCGAACTCACGGACTGCAAGATCATGACCTGAGCTGAAGTTGGCCGCTCAACCGACTGAGCCACCCAGGTGCCCCTAGCATCCACTTTTGAGATGCTATCGTAAAAGCCAGTATTGTTCAGAAAAAGGCAGAGCAATTAAGTTTGGTGGGACCCAGCACCATGGAGGAATCGTTGCTAAAGATGCCACCAGAGGCAGAGAGTGGGCTAGGAGAAACCCTCACTCCCCTCTCCTCCTACCCTCTTATCTCCTGCCAGAGCTTGCCATTGGTTGAGCCCCATGAAAAGCCATATGGCACCAGAACCTGGGAACTACAGCCTGGAAGAATCACGACTGGGGCAGCGTACTGAAAGTATGAGCCATGGCTCCAAGGATAACAGGCCAAGGATCCTCCTGAGGGCTTCGTAAACATTCGTAAACATTTCTTTACCAGTTTAATTTATTGTTGAGTTTTCTGGCAATTCGATTATAAATGTCACAGAGGAACATGAAGTTCAAAGATATTTTTATCCTACCTCAGTAAGTCTCCAGTCAGCATACCTAAGAATTAATTAAACTTAAGGATGATAGGGACTACTCTAACTCTCTAGAAAGAAACTTCAGCAATGAGACTATTTGAATTCAGACACCAACGGCCAAGTAGGTAGGCAGGTATTGTCCCAAGCTTGAAAATGAAATATAGGCAGACATGGGACACAATTGAAAATGCGCATCCATTGTCCCACTCTCTCATCAAACCAAAAGAAGAAGGAGGCTGACCATGAGGAGAAAGAGGAAAAGAAGGAGGAGGAGGAGGACTGAGAGAGAAAGAAAGAAAGAAAGAAAGAAAGAAAGAAAGAAAGAGAGAGAAAGGCACAGAGGAAGGAAGGAAGGAAGGAAGGAAGGAAGGAAGGAAGGAAGGAAAGAAGGAAGGAAGGAGGGAGGAAGGGAAGGAAGGAGGGAGTGAGAGGAGGAAGGAAGAAAAGAAAGAAAACCACACTCGAATCAGGAACATTTTAACTAGTATGCAAATCACAACATGGATATTGATAATGACCATTTAGCACTTAAGTTTCTAATAATTCACATGTCTTTCAGCATTTTGTCTCTGAAAAACACCTATTCATCTTTGTTGTGTAACTGTATTTCTATTAGCTGGGTTGAAGCAAGTGGCTATAAATTGTGTTTTATATATTTGAAAGACTTACCTTTTTCCTCTCTTATACGATATTTGTCTTAAAATGAAGTAACACATTTTCTGAAGATTTAGAGAGTTTATTCTACCTGCTTTTCTATCCTTCAGGGCGAGTTTACCAGCTTGCAGCCCTAGCCAAGAAAGAAAGATTCCAGTCTCATTCTCAATTTCAGACTGTGTGGAGAGAAGTCCTATTTTAATTGAAATTGAAATCCCACAATTAGGTTAGAAGAGCACTTTCTCAATGGAATTCTTTGGAAGGTTATCTTTTTCTAAGTTGAATAACTAGGAAATGAAACGGGTCATCAAGAAAATTCCTTAGGTCTTTTGCATTGCCCATCAAGGAAATGTTTAGGTCGTATGTCAATTCACTTTTTTCCTTTTTTGCCCCCCTTTTCCTATTAAGTGATTTTTATCTACAAAACAAGATGACCCAGGGCACTACAAAATGACTTGTAAGTTGATATTGGAAAGTAGGAAAAAAGAAGTTTTAAACAAGATGAGTGTAGGAGACGGAATACCAATTACTTGAATAAGGCACATACTTTTTACCCTACACAGAAAATCAACAAAGTGTGTGAAAAAAAAAATACATATATATATACTCTGTATTTAGTGAGTGTTTGGAAATGAAATGAGAATATTAAACTTTATAAAGTGTATGGTTGGTTGCATTAGATGGGTACCACTGCTTCACGAGATGGATTGATGAAACACCTTTATTGCTGTCAGAACTCAATACAACAGTTCTCATCAAGCAAAAAACACTACAGAAGTATTGTTTGGCAAGAATTTAAAGTCATGTTTCATATCAGTAGAAATTATGCCTATGGGCTTGTGTGCATGTGTGTAGACTATCTATTAACTCCAAAAACGTGTTATGGCTCTACCCTGAGAAGACACGCAAAGCCAGGATATTGAAATACTTGAATGTTCATAAGAATATTAATATATGGATGGCTCCCAGCAAGAATGAGAAAAGGAATAATGTCCAGGCCTCCCATAATATTCTGAGTACTTTTCTAGAAAAGCACATGCGTTAAGCTATTTGCTCGCCCGTGTCCTCTACTAAACTTTAAATTCCTTCAAATTAGGGGTTGCATCTTTCAATCTCTGCCCTTTGTGCTGGCATACTCCAAGAAACACTGGGAATTTTAATCATGGTTTTTGAATAATGGAATGACAAAAGAAAAGTATTATGTTTACTTGCGTTGAAACCTTTCATAAATATAATTGGAAGTGAGTAATATCAGGGGATCTAATCCTCAGATTTGGGCTGAAACACTGGTCTCTTAAGGTAGAATCAACGTTCCTTCTATTTGCTTAGCGAATTTTCACAGCATTATTGATATTGGTCATGCAAATTAACCCCCTGGATAATTATACAAGCTTTGAGTTTGTTTTGTTCAAGCAAAAAATTAAATATATGAATTTGGACAAAATCATTCCTTAAATTTCTTATCTCAGTTTATAAATCCGTAGGATTTGTGACTTGTAATAAGATATTTGGAGACACTTAGTAAATCATAGTAATTGCTCAGTGCAGATAATTGCCATTTAGAATTTGTAAGAAATTCAAACATTGTTTTTTTAAGAAATTCAAAGTTTAAATTGTACAACATGAACCACTTAATACTACTATAAATTTTTATTGAAGAAATGTAAGCTAAACGATTAAACTATCATTTTAAAAGCTATTTTCTATCTTTTTCAACTCTTAATTTTGTAAAGATTTACACATTACATTTCTTGAAGCAAAAGTTTATCATACTACACATGCTGTGAAGTATTTCTGAATGGTTCTTAAAAATGCACAACAGAGTGCCCAATGGTTTGGGTATTTTTTACCTGCACATTAAATTCACTAAAGATATTTGACTATTTCAAGGCCAAAGTTTTCCTAAACAGAAAAGCAGTTTTCTCTACTGAATGTAGTTCTATTGACCCTTCTTTCTGCATTTTCAAGGTAACCCAGTTACATAGAGGAAATTCGGGTATGTTTTCCACGCCAGCTCTTTAAATTGTTAAACGAATCGTCATAAGAAATAAGTTGGATGATAGATTTCATTGCCAAGTAGCTAATCCCTGCCTGCCTACCAAAATGCCCTTGTAAAGGAAATGGCCTTGCTTCCAACGGCTATTTGAGGGTCTGGGCCCGGTGGCTTGGATATCACGAGATACTCTAATCAACCCCAGTAATTCTTTTTTTTTTCATATTTTTAAATATTTGTTTTTGAGAGAGAGAGAGAGAGACCGAGACAGAACATGAGTGGGGGAGGGGCAGAAGGAGAGAGGCGGGGCACAGAATCCAAAGCAGGCTCCAGGCGTCAAGCTGTCAGCACAGAGCCCCATACAGGGCAGAAACCCATGAACTGAGAGATCATGACCTGAGCCAAAGTCGTGTACTTAACAGACTGAGCCACCCAGATGCCCCAGCTCCAGTAATTCTATTAAGCGATCACCCGACCCAAGGATAGCCAAGCCACAAGCCCGCCAATAATATCTGACATGGTCTAGATGGAAGGAAAGAAACAATAGTTCGTTTAATCAGTCAAATTCCTTTTCTCCTCCATGATTTTAAGTAAGAAATATCCAGAAAGCAGTATAGCCAGTTAACAAAAATGCAGAAATGACACCCGGGCAGTAAGAGCCATGACTAGCTAAAGCCATAAGCCAGCAAAGTAATGGCAGAGCAGAACATGTTACTCTTAAAAAAAGAACAGACTGGTTACCCAGCAGGAGGATAGATGCTCCAACGGGGCTGTGAATCCCCAGGAAGCCTGAGGAGAAAGTCTCAGCATTGTCTCCTTTCCATTTCTGCTTCATTCGGTTCCAGTCCACATATATTCTTTCAACAGTTTCCCAAAAGGAAAATAGTTTTGCTGCTTTCCTGGTAAGTAAGCATAAGACATTGTGAAACAAACAAAATATTTAATGTAATAAGGATTTTTTTTTAAAAAAAACCACTAATAGCCATCAGACGTCTCTTTAGATATATACTAGAATTCACGTATGATTTGTCATGGCTGGTTTGGAGCTTGCATTTTTTAAGTTAAATGTCATGAACACATTTCCATGCTCATAAATATAGCTTTGTAGCATTACTTCTAATGGCTCATAGTATTCCATTGTATCCATATACTATAATGTCTAACAGAAATGCCTTCATAATAGACATTTATATTGTTTCCAGTTTTACTCTGTAATAAGTAATGCAGCAATAAATCTACTCCAACAATCTAAATACTGTACACGTATTTTTACTTAACTATCTAATTATTTTCTCAACTTAAGATTTTGAAGTAGAATTATTAGGACAAATGGTATACTTTTTCTTTTTGATTCAGTAATAATATTGGCAATTTCAATTTCATAAGATACCCATTTTTTCTAAGCCATTGTTAACACACAGTATTGATCGTTTCCAAACTGGTGAAAAATCCTATCTCATTCCTGTTTTAATTTGCTTTCCTTTGATTATTACTAATATTTTTTGACAACTTGTATTTTTCTTGTAAGGACCTATTCATAAACTTTGCCCATTTTGCTGTCAAAATGTTGATTTTCTTTTGTTGACTTAAAGAGTTCTTTATACATCAAGATCATTAATATTTTGTCTAGTGTATATATTATGAACATTACCCTAGTATGTTATTTGCCTTTAAAATTGTTTGAAATATCTTTTGCGGTCAAGAGTTTAAAACATTTTATAGTCAAAGTTACCACCCTTGTACTTCATGATTCCTGGGTTTTTTTTTTATCATACTTAGAATGGCCTTCCCAAGAATATAAAAATATTCATTCTAAGTTTTTAAGGCTGTTTATGGATTCATTATTTATATTTATACATTTGATCCATCTGGAACTTATTTTGGTATGATTAAAGAAAATATTTGGTTTAATTTTTTGCCTCAATCTGTAGAGTCATCCCCAGCACCATTTACTTAATAATGTATTGTTTTTCCACTGGCTGATTCAAAATGCTACTTTTATCATGTACTAAACGCCATGATATACTAGAAAGCCTGTGGACATAGTGGTAAAGCAGTTTAATGCTAGAATTAGAAAGACTCAGTGCTCACACTGACTGACTGTCACTCTGGACAAGTTACTAAATCTGTCTAAGCCTCAGTTTCTCTTTCTAAAGTGTGGAGACAATAATGCCTCCTAAAACCACATAAAGATTAAGTCATAAAAAGTAGGCAGAGCACTTAGCCAGGCATCTGGCATTATGAAAATCTCAGTAAAATTAGTTCCTAGCTGGACTTGGGCTTATTACTAGATTTTCTTTTCAGTCCTATCATTCCTGTAAAAGTAAGTTACCCTTAAAAAAAAAAAAAGTTTATTTATTTTTATTTTGAGAGAGAGGGAGAGCGCACCTGCACAAGCGGGGGAGAGGCAGAGAGAGAGGGAGAGAGACAGCGAATCCCAGGTATAGACAGCACCAAGCCTGACGCAGGGCTCGAACTCATGAACTGAGAGATCATGACCTGAGCAGAAATCAGGAGTCGGTTGCTTAACCGACCGAGCCACCCAGGTACTCCCCAAATAAGTTACTTTTAATGATTATGTCTCATATCTACTGAGGCAAGTGTCTTGCATTAATTTTTTCTTAGAATTATCCAGGCTTTATTATTCTTTAGAAAACAACTACCTTCCTTGAAGTAACTTGAGTGGTGTAATTAAAACAATAACCATTATTTAATCTCTCTGAGCTACAGTTTAAGCACATACAAACTGGATGCAATGCCTACTTCTTACCGCTTTCATGAAGGTCAGATGTTAATGTAAATAAATTGCTTAATGCAGTGTCTGAAGCATAGAAGGTGTTCAATAAGAGGTAGTATTGCGATTATTGTAATCTTGATTGATAACAATTGATCAACAATCAACAATTGATCAACAATCTTGATAACTCTAAACTGATAATAATTAGTGTGCAGTGAGACATGTCAATAGGAAACGTAAACCGATCTAGACAAGAAGATTCCTGAAGCACCGGCCGTGCAGGTTTAGTACTACAGGGGCAGCCCTTGATACAATAATTAGGAAACCTTTGCTGATGGAGGAGGAAAGAGTGGGCGTCTCAACTTTCATGACTCCACTGGACTCAAGACAAAACAAAAAGTTGGTGCTACAACTGCAAATGCGTAGGATGTATATTATAGACCTTCATGCAAGTATATGTGCGTGAGGGTACGGCTGCGAGATGATATGGAGAGCATTTGCTACTCTTCAGAATACGGTGTCTACAAGGTAAATAACAGTGTGCACACCTTTCAGGATGCTTATGGACTGAAACTTGAAATGGCTTTGAGAAAACTGATTAATGGGCCATTTCCTGAGAGTAAGAAGACCTCTGGGAATAATGAAAATTCCTAGCCTGCCTCCCTCCCTCCCATCGATCCTTCCTTCCTTCCTTCCCTTCCTCCCTCCTTTTCCTTCCTTCCTTCCTTCCTTCCTTCCTTCCTTCCTTCCTTCTCTCACTCACTCATCCACTCAACATACAGGGCCTCCTCTTACAATTTAGTATCTGTCCTTAAGAAAAAAGAAAATGTTTACTGTCCTCCTTTACCTCTGAGAGAAGGGAAAGCAAAGAATTTCAGAACCCTAGTCAAAATAAATATCAAATGTATTATTGTTTTTAATGAGTCTTCCAGGGGAGGGGAGTTCCTCATCCAAACCACCCACACAAAATACCTAAAGAACAGTATTTTCTCACTGTGAGCATAAATCTGCTAGTTAAGAAGTAAAAAAGCAGAACTAAGAAACAAATGCCAAACTCCATTTCTTTCTTTCTTTCCTTTTTTTTTTCTTTCTTTCTTTCTTTCTTTTTTTTTTCCTTATTATTACTATTATTACTATTATTATTATTTGGTAACTTTCTTTTCTTGCAAATGCGTTATAACCAACGGATGTCAGATTGTGAGAGTTTAAAATGCCTACAGTACACCCCATAATATGCCATCTGGGTAAGTCTGAATGTGGCAGGCAGTCACCTTACTTTTCGGTTCTGAGGTTATGTTCAGGAAGAGAGCTGCAGTTGGTGTCACATTGCACAAGCTCCCGGAGCTTGGGGGGAGAATAATGACACGAATCAATAATGCTGTCTGGGAAATGGCTTAGAATAAAATATTACAGAAGGGCACGAACATCACCCAGGGGGAGACTTCAGTGTTGATTAAATATGGCTGCCTCAGCTCTCTTCCACGCAGTGACAGATGGGGAAGGAGTGCTTACTTTGGCTTTTGGTGCGTTTTTCTGGACTAGGGTTACTCAGGTAGCATGAAAAACAGGGCGGTGCATGCCGGTTCCTTTAGCTTCGCTGTGTTTGGCTGCCCCCTGCAGGCCAAAACTGCACATACAAAGAATCCCGCCCCCCCCCCCCCCCCCGCCAACCTTTTCACTTTAAAAAACACTCACACAGAGTTCTTTTCACCAATCTCCGCATCCCAAAGAAAACATAAGTTTTGTTTATTGAAGTTACCAAAATATGTTCAACAGTGCAGAATAATGAACAAAATATTCCAAATAAAAATTAGAATTTAAAGGCTATCTAGCTAAACGCCAACTTTAAATCACATCTGCATGCATGAAAACAAGTGTGAACACAAATTTGCACTCTCAGTGTCAATAAATCGTTCTTCATTTCCTCCATGTATAAACTGTTTCAAAACCCAATGCCACAATAAGGATATCTAGTGTTCTCCCATTTTATCAGACTCTACTATGAATTTATTGTGGTGCTAATGTAGAAAAATTCAACACCTTTTATCCTACAGTATCATTTATCCTGCCAATCCTTTATTTCGGCCTTTCATAGAGGCTACATTTGTTTTTAAAACAAAACAACTTGTTTTATTCGTGGGAATAAAAAATGTGGGTGCAGGCAGAGGAATTAACCTTCAGTAGTCTGGGCACTGAATGTCCTCTGTGTGGGAATGCTTGTGTCTCTGGGTACCCTGTCTCTGGAGACACAGGCCCAGAAATGCTTGGTGCCTACTCAGCTCTGTTATAAATTTGACTGAAACCATTAGCTCGAATGTAATGAATTCCATGTGTCAGTCTTACTTAGCATTCAAAAAAAAAAGAAAGATAGGATTTTTAGAACATATAATTGTGATGTATCCAGTATATGTTGTATGTTTATAATATATGTTTTGTGGGGTTTTTTGTTTCTTTTTGGAACTAGGATTCCTTCCAAAAAACAGATTTTAAACAGTCAAATGGACATTTACATATTAACTGCTAGTTACAACTCCTGCCCTATTAATTTATACTTGCAACCACTTTTTCCAATATTTTGCTGAAGCAGGAAAACAGGTGAACTTTTTCGGGCCACTGACACCTAGAAACTTTTTGTTGATAATTGGGCATACTTAAGACTCTTCCTCAAATGCTATTTATATATAAATGTTAATGTATATGTTTAACATAAATGTTAAATGTAAAGGTTTATAACAAATAGAAAGCATTTTGTTCTATCAACCTAATTCCTAAAAACTCAAGCTTAATATGCATTCTTTTAACATTTTTATGCCCTGAAAACAGTCTGTTTGAAATAAATGATCTTCATTCAGAAGTTTCTTTTAGCTAGTACCATAAATGAAAACTTAAGAAGAAGCTACTAGAACCTGAGGGGCTCTTGGGTGGCTCAGTTGGTTGAGGGTCTGATTCTTGGGTTCAGCTCAGGTCATGATCTCATGGTTTCATGATTTCAAGCCCCGTGCCCCGCTCTGTGCTGGCAGCATGAAGCCTGCTTGGGATTCTCTCTCTCTCCCTCTCTCTCTCTCTCTGAACTTTCCCCACCTGTCTCTCTCAAAATAAATAAATATTTAAAAAAAAAAAAAAAGAAGAATCTACCAGAACTTGAAAACACTGAAAGATTCTAAATCTGTATTAAATTGGCCCCTCCCAAAAGTTTCTAATTTAGGTAATTAGGTGAAGATACTAAGTTGCATCTTTTAACAAAAGATTTTCTCTAAAATACAATGGTGCCCCTTTAAGATACGTACATACACAAAAGCAAGTGCCGACCTCTCGTACACAACATGGTGTCCATTTTTGATTATCAGACATTTTGAAAGTAAACATGAACTGAAAGCCAATTTTGCATTATTTTAAATTGAAAAAGAAACAAAACCTATGCTATAGAATAACCCCTAAATACCAACCAATTTATTAAAACACAATGATTCCTAAGTGTAACACACTAGTCAGTGAGACTCTAAAATGCTGAAAACATCGATTCTTCATTACTGAATAGTTAATTTTGCTGTTGACACAGAGTAGCTTTGTGAAGTACCATGGCCTTCCTTTACACCAGCAGCCTTAACTCTGATGATATGGACTGTGTTTGGAATATAATAGGAGTCTTTTCCCACATACGAATGAGTTTGGGGAAACAATTTTTTTCTTTACAAGCATTATCTAAACAATGTATTGAGGAGATGCGCATGTTTCGTTATCGAAAACCAGGGAGCTTTGTCATGGCAAAATGATCAAAGGGAGGAGCTTGGGCAGAGGGTACCTCTATCACCACTGTGATCCCATGATTCCGTGGGCGGCCTCAGGAGTTGCTGATTTTCTTCTTCCCAAAGAGCAGCAAGCCCGAGCTGGATGGTCTTGCGATTACAATAGCACATGTGGCCCTGGCCATCTGTTAGTTTCCCGGAGCTGATCTAACAAACTACCACAAAGTTGGTGGCTTAAAACAACAGAAATTTTTCCTCTCACAGTTCTAGAGGCTAGAAGTCCAAAATCAAGGCGTTAGTGGAGTCACTCCTTCCAAGGTTCCTCAGGAGAACCCGTTCTATGTCTCCCTCTTAGCTTCTGGTGGCTGCTGGTAACTCGTGGTATTCCTTGGCTTGTAGACACATTGCTCCAATCTCTGCTTCTGTCTTCACGTTTCCTTCTCCCTTCTCTTCTCTTCTGAGGACACTTGTCACTGGATTTAGAACACACCCTAATGCATGATGACCTCCTCTTGAATTCTTTGACTTCATTACTTCTGCAAAGACCTTTTTTCCAACTAACTTCGGATTCAGAGGTTCTGAGTAGACAGATCTTGGGGGTGGGGGCACCATTGAATTCACTATAACCTCTGCGATTGAATTTATGTGAAAACATATCACCGCCATTGGAAACCATACCCACAGGGGCAAAGCCGTGCTTTGCCACAGGTTTTCATCCAATTGAGCCACAGCCCCCACTGTCACTGTCATTTGCCGAATCAAAGGAGGGACAGGAACTCCATTTAAATCTTCGCGGGAGGCAATCTGATCTAACTAATTGTAGCACAAAGAAATGCTTCCTCTGTGTATATATCCAAAAACGATCTGAAAAAGTCAGGAGCCAGAGAGCCTTCCCAGGAGTGACCCTGTGGCAGGTATCATGCAGGGTCTCTGTGGAAACAAGACCAAGTTCCTATGGTTTTCTGACTTTTTTGTCCAGAAACTTCTAATGCACCTCCATTAAAGTGGTAATAGAAATCATTCTAATTGAGAAATCACGTGTAGACAAACAAAACAAACAAACAAACGTGTGACCTAAGAAATGGCATGTTTGATGGCTCACTAGATTCTATCAACTTGCAACGAAGATGAAATTAGAGGGCTTATGTTATAGCCCACCAAGACAGAGAGCTTACAGACTTGACCCAGCTTTCATTAATGTGTGAAATAAAATTACTCCGTGATGTTTACAGATGTGGGTAGAGGAGGAGCTTATACATTTTCATAAGCGCATAAACTTGTTTATGTGCCGCCTGTGTATAATTTACAAACAAAAATTCAGGGATGTCGCTGTCGAAGTGTTTTGTTCTTATCAATTGACTTTTGCAGTTCTGATGTTCCCCCATCCCTGCTTCTTTCTTTTTCCTCCTTTTTTTCTTTTTTTAAATAAAGTTTTCTTTCAAGTCCTCTACTGTTACCGCGTTTCGGCCATCAAAGTCCCCTCGTAGCCATTTTCATTTACCTTGTGACTCTGACCTTTTGTGGAGCTGAGCATTTTCAGAGTAAGCTGATCCTGCGGGTCCCCAAGGATGTTATTCTCATTTATTCACTCAGCCCTTTGAATGGAGCAGCCCTCACTTGGCAGCCGTTCAGCAGACCAAGATTCAAAGAGCACACAATCCTTTTTCTTCCAAGGGCCTTTCAAAACCTGGTCCAAGGCTTGTCGAGAAGCTTTAATGGATGTCAGTCATGTAGCATGTTACATTGCATTCATGGCTGCCAGGGAACGTGGTGAGTAGAGAAGGAATCAAAGAAACAGGCAGACAATAAGGGTAAGGGATAATTTTCCGAGCCTTTTGTGACGTGACATTATAGAGGGCATTTCTGAGCTGCCATTACTCATGATGAGGGAGTTAAAATAGAGGAGTTAATGTACTTGTATTTAAAGCCCCACCAAAGCCTCCCAAACAACTCTCAAGCCAGGATTTCAGGAAACTAGGGATCAATTTGAAACGTGGGTGCTCTGGATCTAAGACAGCTGTTCAGTGGGGCCCTACTTCCCCTCCCCCCCTCCAGCTGGGTGATGGAAGGATGGAGGTCCTTTTGTGCCATCTGCATGGTCCCCTCTGACAGCTGGCTCTCCTTTTCTGAACTTGAAAATGTTTGGGGACAGTCTCTGGGGACCAGCAAGAAGACAGAGAAGCTTGCTGACAGTCCCAGGAGGCAGAGAAGGGGGAACAGAGGGGAAGGCACAGGGCTGCGGATCTCTGTACCTGCCAACTGGTATGACACAGACAGGCTAAAATTACTGACTGGTCAATTATCTGATTAAAGAGAGCCTTTCGTTTGAGGCCTTTTTTTTTTTTTTTTTTCTCCATCCAGACTGAAATCTAAACCTTCTAGAAAGTTACCATAACTTTTTTTTTTTTTTAACTTGGGCATAATCAACAGTTGGTGGGGAGATGATAAAAAAGTACAGGGAGAAACACTTTGTTACTGGCTAGAGGCCACAAATTGTTCTGGGATTTTCTTTTCTTCCCTCTCTCTCTCTCTCTCTCTCGCTCTCGCTCTCGCTCTTTTTTTTCTCCCGCTTGGGTCCGACAGCGATGTTATGAACTTACTTGAAACCACTGGCATCAGATTTAATCTTACTTATCTTCACACACACACAGCTACCAGGCTGATCATATTTTTAAATTAATAGAATCAATTGATTTTAAAAGGTACCCGTTTCCCCAAACGCAATTTATTTTTTATTAGTTTTACAATTGCATTGAAATCCTTTTAAATTATAGAGTCCATGAATTATGCCTCTGTCAGGCAGCATCAGAACTTGTCTTTATGGCTCTTGGATTCCACAGAGGCTGTTGTGGTTTGAAAATAACAGAACAATGTGATGCTGCTTCTCCAGCCGCTTAATGACTTGCCCCATAGTTAAAGGCCCCAAACCGCACAGGGCAAGCCGGCTCAGCCACCCGGGCCAGGGCTGCCTGGCTGGCCCATGCAACGACCATTACACATCCATTATTCAATCCATGCTGCATTGACTTCTTGAAATTTTGTTAACAATTTCTCCATAGCTTATACCGTCCTGTTTGTTGTCTAGAAAGGGGGGAAAAGACATTGCAAAGTTGTGGAGTCAGCAAACAGGAACGCACAGGAAGAAGTTAAAATGTCAAAGCTCAAAAACATTCTTAATCACTAGGCTGAAGACTGGGTGTGGGTTGGGGGCTGTGGAGGGGGCTCCAAAGAATCGCGACCCTTTGTTAGAAGAACAAAAAGAGGAGAAGGGGCAGGAGGAAGAGGAAGAGAAGGAGGGAGAGGAAAAAGAGAAGGAGGGGCAGCAGGAGGAGGAGGAAGGAGAGAGCAGGAGGGAGGGAGGGAGAGGGAGATGAGCGGAGGGAGGGAGGAATCAAAGAAAAGAAAGTCTCATCTACACAGCGCCCATTTCTCAATTCATAACCTGGTCCTCCCATTAAGCACGAATGAAGGATTTACACCGAAGACTGCAGTCGTTGCTAATGTACATGCCCAAGAGTCTTCAGAAAACTATATCAAGATGGATGCCGACAATAGGACATTTTGTTCAACCTGTTCTTTTCACCCAAAGTTTCTGCTCTACAATCCCAAGAAAATCCACAGGCTTCTGCAACCTCATATTTTGTAATTTAATGCAACACCTTCATGATTTTGCTATAGAGCAAACGTTATTAGGGGTTAGCTCTTCCTTCCCAGCGTACCTTTTCCCACACAAGGTACAAGGTAACAGCCCGACTGATGTGTGTCCAGCTAGATCAGGACCTATTGCCCTCAGAGTCATAAATAAACCTGGAGAAAGGACTCCTGCTACAGTGGCTGATGATAACTTTGATTTTAATGTATTTCACTGTTATTCCTTGACCTACCTCGTTCCCTTTTTTAAAAAATTAAGAGATGGTAAAAAGAAGAAAGATGTAGGGGAGCCTGGGTGGCTCAGTTGGTTAAGCGCCAGACTCTTGGTTTGGGCTCAGGTCATGATCTCACTATTCGTGAGTCAGAGCCCCCCGTCAGGCTCTACACTGACAGTGTGGAGCCTGCTTGGGATTCTGCCTCCCTCTCTCTCTCTGCCCCTCCCCTCTCTCAAAAATAAATAAAGATTAAATGTATATACATAGGATGTAAAATGTAAATGTAGAGTAGCTGTGTGTGTGTGCGTGTGTGTGTGCACACATCTGTCTGTGTGTGTGTAAGGGAAGCCTCAGTTGTGTGTCCCAAAGGCATAAGAGTAGCCTGGGTGCCATGGAAATGAAAATAGGCCCTAGTTACTAAAAAAGAAGAATTGACCCAAGATCCCAATATGATTCTTATAGGAAGTGAACAAAGGTATTGCCATAGATGCTACCTCAGACTCATAAGGACTCTTCAGCCCTGACTCTCTTCTCCCACCTCTCTGGCAGGTGAGCACACAGAGCTCGCCCAACACTCCTGGTGGCCCGCCATCCACTGAGTCACCCTGTTCCTAAATCACTTTAATTATCAGAAAAGCATTTTCTTCTATGAACCTGAACTTAGCACCCTGTGACTTCGCCCCCCCCCATTCATTTTTAGTTCTGTAACTATGCAGAAAAATCTACCTCCTCTACTGTAGAACAGCCTTTGAAATTTTTAACACAACTCGTCATTTTCTTCAGGTTAAATGAACACATTCCCCCAGTTACTCCTTATATGATATGGTTTCCAGACCCTTCACCGTCCCTCCTTTGAACACGTTCCAGTTTGCTGTCAACTTCTCTCTTAAAATGTGGTGCCCAGGACTCAACACAGCACTTCCTGTGTGACCGGCAGCAAGTGAGGTTAGCCTAATAATTCCCTTGATGTGAATGCTATATTTCAATTAATATGACTGAGTTAGGTATTCAGGACCAGATGCACACTCTTGGGTTACATGAACTTGCATTAAAACTCCCAAGTTTTTTTTTTTTTTTTACATTTATTACCAAATCATATTTTCACCATTCTCCACATGAGAAATGGATTATTCAACTCTAAATGTAAGATTTTTTTTTTCATTTATTCTGTTGCATTTCCACTTCTTTGTTGGAACCAACTTTCCTCGCATATAAAATTCTTCTAGTGGATTATTTTGTTTTCAAACTCATTAGCTAATCCTCCTAATTTTGTGTCACTTACAATCTGGATAAAGCTTCCTTCTTTGTCCAAGGCATTGAACAATAGAGAAAAGATAAGTGCCTTTACAGGTAAAGAATTTTTTTTTATGTTTATTTATTTTGAGAGAGAAGGTGCAACTGGGGGAGGGGCCAAGAGACAAGGAGAGAGAGAGAGAGAGAGAGAGAGAGAGAGAGAGAGAGAATCTCAAGCAGGATTTGCACTATCAGTGTAGGGCTTGATGTGGGGCTTGAACTCATGAACCATGAGATCATGACCTGGGCTGAAGTCAGATGCTTAACCGACTGAGCCACCCAAGAGCCCCATAAAGAATTTAATGAAGTACCTGACACCAAGCATTTAAGAAACATTAGCAGTTAACCTCATTAAAACCCTTCAGAGTTCTTCTTATGGTGGACATCATGCCCATAACTTATAAAGACTTGTAAAAAAAAAATGGGATGGGGTGGGGCAGAGAAACAAATATTATAAAGGAAAGAGAGGCCACAATGTGAAAATAAAGACACCCATGAGAAAGTCACATTGCTATTCCCAGGGTTCAGCTCCTAGCTGGTGGTCTGGAGTCTGGTCTAGCTCATGCCCTCAGATTTCCCCCTAAGATGTGTTTGTTCCCTTTTGCTCCTGGATTTCTATCTCCGCAGCTGGAAAAAGTCCTGAAATCTGGTAACTACTGTAACTTTTTTTATTATTCTGTTCTTTCAATATACCTGGGTTTGCTTTTTATTTGCATACAAAGTATATACAAAGTATATAAATAGTCTTTACAATGTGTGACTCTGGTACTTATTAAATAAGTCCAAATGAATGAGGGTTTCATAAAGTAACATGCTATCTCTTCCTGTCTATGTTTCCTAATTGCTTATTTACATTGTTGAGAAAGGTAATGTTCATTTTTAGGAAAATAGGGCTTATAATATAGAAGGAATATAGCTTTTATATTTATAAACTTGAGACCACTACGAAAGTCTTAAATTATACAACAAAATTAATTTAATCAGGACCCTAGGACGATGTTTACATATCCAAAAATAAATGTAAAATGTACATTTCTACCAATTTCTTATATTTTCCCACTGTTTAAGGTACTCAAGAACCTACAAACTATCTGATTTTCTATCCATATCTGTATTTTCCATACGAAAAATAATTGTATACTAAAAAACAAAATTCTAATTATGCAACAACTGAATTCATCAAAGTGGTCTCTTAGCTTATGAGAAACACAGACACACATATACTTCATCAGGTTAAAGAGCAATAAAAAATACAGGAATATGATATTTTTTAAGAACCCCACAGCTGGAAAAGATGGTGGAAAGAGCTCTTTGTCACATCGTGGCTTCAGATTATCTATGTCACATGGGAGTCTCACAGTTTTCAAACTCCCTTAACCAAGCCACGTACCTGTTGTCTGTGCACCTCTATAGCCTGAGACTAACTAGGCTCCCTACTGAGACTGGAAACTCATTAATCCTGAACTATAGTCTTGTTTACCTACCCCGGGGGTCCTGCAGTTATGAAGGCATGAATGAGTGGGAGTGAATGGGAGACAGAACTGACCCAGGTTCTTCTCTTCCATGATGCCCACCTCCTTCCTGGCCACCTTGGAGAGGAAGCATAGGGAGTCCTTTACTGCACTGGCTTCTGCCTTCACTTACTAATGTTTTTTTTGTGATAATCTGGCTACTGATTCTTTTAATGTTAACTAACACTAGATGCTTTTAATCTACCCACACAATGATGGCCGAGAAAACCAAGAAGAAAGAAATTCTTCCAAGTTAAGACAAGTGACAAAAATAGAATAGTTTTAAGTAGTTATTATTGCACTAGGTGATCATTTTGATTTGGTAAATCTCTCTGAGAGAACAGAGAGACCAGCTTTCATTAGCCCTATTTCTCCTATAAATCTGCTTCAGACTCACTGATTTTTTTTCTGACTCTTGTGTAAATACTTCTATGTATCTAAAGACACTTGCCGAATAATTAACTATTTACATTTTTCTTTACAAAAATAAAAGGATCTGATTTGTTCATGACTTGGTCTCAGTAATTCCCATATTCTAAACATGTTATTCTAGAATTTAAAAGTCTCTCCTATAATCCTTATAAATGTTTCACATTTGCTTTTCTTACTTTTATTCCTTTGAGTATCCTTTATTTTAATTTAATAAAAAAAATCCACCCACCTGCATCCAAAAAAATAGATCAAACAGTTTACCTTTTTAGAGAGCTTACAGAGCTCAGAAGCAAGTACGTTCATTTACTACTGATAATTCTATAACATAGGTATGATTTTAAAAATTTTTTAAGTATTCATTTTTGAGAAAGAGAGAGAGTAGGGGAGGGGCAGAGATAGAGGGGGACCACAGATCCAAAGCTGGTTCTGTGCTGACAGCAGAAAGCCCAACTGTGGGGCTCAAACTCATGAACAGTGAGGTCATGCCCTGAGCCGATGTCTGACGCTTGACTGACTGAGCCACCCAGCGCCCCAGATACTATTTTTATACTCACATTACGGAATAGGATATTGCACTTTACGGGGTTTAAACGATGCCTCAAGATCTACTTCATAGCTACAAGTTATGGAACTGAGAGAGAAGGCACAGTTTTGTTCAGAATACTGACTCACATCTATGCTTCCTTCCCTCACACCAGCTTTTCAAACTCCAACATGGACTCATGTTTAACACCTGCCTTCCTTTGTGCCCATGGTAATTATCCCTTAAATGAGAAATGCCTGCATCTTCCACTGATGGTGTGTGAGTGTGTGTGTGTGTGTGTATGCATGCGTGTGTGTGTGTGTGTGTGTGTGTGAGAGAGAGAGAGAGAGAGAGAGAGAACATGGAGTGGGGAGGCAGGGCTTACTTATATATATATTACTCATGGGTATTGGCAGGGATGGTTATTTGCATAAAACATAATTAAGAGATGGAAAAAGATTTCTTCTTTATTGCCAGAAAAAAAATTTTATCCATGTTACTTTAAAACCTATGTGAACATTACAATGTCAAACTCACGTTTACTTCTTCCTAATATGCATTCCATTAGACCATCTCAAAATGTATGCTAACTACAGCACTATACTTTTTTGCATTATTGTGTACTTGAAATTGAAAGGATTACTGTTTGGGCAATTGCAGGAAGAATTTAAACAGAAAACTAATGTATATTCTACAGAGGACCCAAATTACAGTAGTGACCAATGGTACACTGATTTCATCTAGATCTCAAAAATGGCAATGGGCCTTGATTATATCAACCTTTTATTTGCTTAGTCAGCTTCTAATCAGCAAGGAAGATCAAATATGAGCCACATACACTAAAATCTATGATGATGTTGGCATAACATTAGCAAAATATGGTTGTTACAGTGTTGGGGTAAAACCACTCTTGTTAAAGAATATGTTCTCTGAGTGCATGTGGGTCCTACGTAGCTTGTCATCAGTGAAAGGTAAGAAAATATTATCTTGCCATAAATAAGATGTCATTCTAAATTCTACTCATTGCTGCTACATTAAGTTCTTTAGCGCTGGAAGGCATTTAATAGCATCTGTTTGATCTATATGTAGGAAAACAGGGCCCTGAGTCTCTGGTCCAAGTAAACAGAGATAACAAGTGGCTGAGCCAGACCCCAAATCAGGACCTCTGATTCCCGATCCAGCCCACTTCCCCACTGCAGCAGGCCCGTGTAAACTCCAAGATACACATTTCAAACAGGATGTGCAATTTGGAATTTTTATTTTGAATTATAACCTTGTGCCCTGATTATTTTCCATCAGTATTTATCTTTGTATGTTTCTCTGTCCTGAGGGTTCTCTCTTTTGGATCACTGTTATCTGATTTTTCTAAACATTCCTGTTTGTCTTTCACTGTATCTCCATGGTTGCTTTCCATTTTTAGGCCTTATCTCTACTTTTATTTTTATTCTGAGTTTTTTTTTTTCTTTTTCCATTTTCTGAAAATATAAAATAACATGACTTCATTATCAAGAACTTGGATGCTATTTACACATTCCAGATACTTACAGTTATCTTTGAAATTAATTTCCCCTTTGTAATTTTTATCAAGTTACCTAAGCCCTTTCATCCCCTTGAATATCTGTTTTGAAATTTGCTTTGTAGGCTATGAGAATTCTGTAGATGAAAAAAAAAATGAGATGAGTGTGGTTAGGGCAAACAATGAGATTCTGGCGTGTAGTCAATATGATTCAGTGGATAAGCAGAATTTCCGATTGTTATATCAGTTTTAAACCAAATCATGCATTGCCCAATTCAGGAAGCTTGATTCTTCCAACATGTTTGAACTATTTTCTGGCAGAGAATCGGATGCTTTGAGAACAGAACAAAACCAAGAGTTTATGGTGTGGTATAGTCCTAGATCATCAGAAATTCTGAGGAACAAACACAGGGCACTTTAAAGGCAAAGGATTTGCTCCACTGAATATGTTAAGTCTTATAAATGTACTATTACCATGCTCGGAGAGGCAATGTTTTAGATTTTGAGAATTTTACGTATTTCAGAATTAGGGACAGGGAAGAATTTTGAAAGAGACCAACCCGAGTTCAAATTCTACCAGAGCCATCACTTATTAGCTTTGGGTCCTTGGAACGTTAACTTTCTGGGCTTCATCTGTAAACACTTCAGGGTTGTTATGACAATTAAAATAATGCACGCAAAGTGCCTGGCACATAATGGTTCCGAGTAAGTGATACGACGATGGTGGTGATGTTGAGGATGTTACCCAGCTCTCTTACCAAGGAAAGGAGGAACAGAAGAAAACCTTCCTAACAGATATAACTGACACAAAATAACTTACAACTGTGAAAATTTTAAAGAGGAACAACAATTTAAAAATCACATTGACGATTCAATAAATAAGTCTTCTAGGAACAAAAAAACCCCAAAATCTTTACCCTTAAGGCCCACAGTAACTAATCTGAAAAATCTATAAATATTTGTTTGGCCTTGATGTAATAAGTAATTTTTTAAAACAATGTTATAGAAATTTACAGAGTTATTAGCATCTTACGATGGGTGTTTCCAATGTCTTTCAGGATCCGGTACATGATAAGAGATCATAAAACCTTTTTAAAAATCCACCACTTAAAATTACTTGTAACTGAGAGTGAAGCAGGCCAGAGAGAAGAAATATGCTGCCAAATGTACATCCTGAAAAGTTATTTCTAAGGTTTCCTTCTACCATCCTGTATTTGTTTTGTGACATTAAATGGCAGAAATTCCAGGGGAGGATCTGAACCCCGGTAAGGCAAGACAAGCAGATATTCTATACGTCGTGGTCCATACGTAGAAAGGCTCGTGCTCACAGACAATTTTAGAATAAACAAAAATCAGACGTTCCATGCTTCGCTCGCCTCCCACGGGGGAAGGGCCCTCTGAAAAGGCAGCCCACCTCCCACTCCCCCCCACCGAAGGTGGAGACCCTCTTGGCCTCCTCACTGATTCAACTCTCAGGAGTTCTCTCTCAGTGGCCGACACTGGCCAAGAAGAGCCGGTGATCTTTCCTGTTTGCTAAACCTCCTGCTGTGATTCTGAAATTTTGACGTCATCATTTTGAAGCCAACAACATATTCCTAAAAACAGAAAGAGTGGACATTTTCCTACCGACTGCAGCAAAAGAGACTGTGCCGTGGCTCCCTCACATGGGTTCTAAGTGTTGAATAACAGCCTCCAATAATGATTTCCTCTATCCCACACTCTTCTTTTTTGGTGCACTGCCCAGGTAGGCAGCCAGTACTAAGTATCTGATAACACATCTTGTCGGGCCATGTAGAATAATATTTTGTTCCAAGCCCGGTAATCTTGTCCCTCCACAATCTACGGCTCCACGCCTGGCACATCTTGTCTCTTGGGAAAGCCGCAGAGTCTCGGGGCCCATAGTTACCCTATTTCTACTTCTTCCGAACCAAGAGGAAGATTTGAAGCTTCTGTTTGCTGGCTGCTCACTGAACACATTCACACATTCCAAAAATTCCGGAGAAAATGCAAAGATGAAGTCGTCTCTGAATTAGAAGCCAAATGTCTCCTCAAAGCTCATTTTACTGGTGGATCCTACGTGTTTTTAAAGGCTGTCTAAGGGGAATTAATGTATGTTTACCTCTGCTATCGAATTCAGTAAGTGTAAATCGTATTTCTCATATAGAAGGATGTGGAACCTTACATTGGTTTGCATATTTTCTGGTAGATAACTTGATTACACATACGTGGAATGATCTTCTTTATATCTAGCCAGGTACTTTTAGTCGTAGAAAACTGAGGTCTGGAAAAATCAGTTACTCACATTAAAAATACAGTTTTGCAGGGGCGCCTGGGTGGCTCAGTCGGTTGAGCGTCCGACTTTGGCTCAGGTCATGATCTCTCAGTTCGTGAGTTCCAGCCCCGCTTCGGGCTCTATGCTGACAGCTCAGAACCTGGAGCCTGCTTCGGATTCTGTGTCTCCCTCTCTCTGCCCCTTCCCCACTCATGCTCTGTCTCTCTCTGTCTCTCAAAAATGAATAAACGTTAAAAAAATTTTTTTAAATAAAGTTTTGCATAAGAGACTCATAAATATGGAGAACAAACTGAGAGTTACTGCAGGGGTTGATGGGCTAAATGGGTAAGGGGCACTAAGGAATCTACTCCTGAAATCATTGTTGCACTAGATGCTAACCAATTTGGATGTAATTTTTAAAAATAAAAAAATAAAATTAAAGAAAAATAGTAATAAAAATACAGTTTTGCTCAGAAGCTAAGAATAATGCTATAAATGTGATCTTTGAAGATGTCTCCCCCCGACTGTCATATTGTTTCTTTTTCTTAAATTGCCAGAGATTTCTCATAAGGTGATATGTAGGTAAATGTCAGGTTGTTTAGATTATTGAGGGCAAGGTGGGAGATGGAAAAATAGTACGTGTTGCTTTCTTCTCCATAGGCTAGCTGCAGAGTAAAACAAAGTGAAAGTGACCATTGTCTTGATATGCAAACCGGTATTTGACAATTTTGTGTTTACTACTGTTGTATAGAATAAAGGGGAAACAGCTTCTCCCATACTGTCCAACCAACTTGACACTTTTCCCCACTTTTGCCCCACTTGCTCTCTTCACCTCTTCAAACACTTTATCTGAAGTACATCTCAGTTTGTGATTTAAAGTACACCCAGACTTCTCTGCAGATCACATTGGCGTAAACCAAATCACATTTCTTATCAAACGTGCAAATACGGTTTAAAAGGGCAGTTTCCAGGGCGCCTGGGTGGCTCCGTCAGTTTAGCGTCCGACTTCCGCTCAGGACATGATCTCCCAGTCCGTGAGTTCGAGCCCCGCATGGAGCTCTGTGCTGACAGCTGAGAGCCTGGAGCCTGCTTCGGATTCTGTATGTCTCCCTCTCTCTCTGCCCCTTCCCCACTTGTGCTCTCTCTCTCTCTTTCTCAAAAATAAATAAACATTAAAAAATTAAAAAGAAAAAGAAAAGGAGATTCCTCACTGCTGTGATGAGTCTATTCTCTAACTTATAAACCCAATAAATCAAGACGTTGGCACAGCCGATTCTTCTGGTGCAGAACAAAGGTGTCGTTTGCCTCCGGTGTTTGCTGCCACAATGTTCCAGTGCTTGAGAGAATAGAACCATAAGCCGCCGAGAAGCCTCCAGGAGGATCTCTGCCCAATGGAAGAGAAGATGCTAAGGGAAGAGGATGGATGAGCTTGAGCAGGTGGAATCCTGGGGGTCGGAAGGAGAAGGGGAAGGAGCCCAGCATTAGGACTTTGGGGGGGCCCTACAGCTACTCAGAAATGGTCTCCAACACATCAATTTTATCTCAGTAGAAATTTCTGATTCTCTGTGTTTCCTAAATCATGGATGGATGACATGATGAAGATAAATATTAGACAGAAATAACTTTTTAAAAAATAACTTTCTCCAGAGGTCATTACAAATTTCAGGTGTCCGCAACTTTTTTCTGCCTCAATTCAATTCAGCCAACGTAAATGCCGTATTTCCCAGGTGACAGATGTAAATCGCACTCATTGTACCCTCAAATACTTATTACATCGCAGGCCTCCAGTTTGATGGCCAGGAGTGAAGCTGACAGTAAAAGATTGGTTTTATGTCCCTCCTCCTGATGGAAGCCTTACTGTTGTGTGAAGCGATTGGACTCCTTAGCCCATCTGCCTTCAGCTCATGCCAGGACAATAATATAGCAGAGGTGACCCAGCACTGTTGAGTGTTGGACCTCAGCTATGGGGAGTAGAGGGCCTCTGGAGGATTCACGGAGGCTGCGGATCGTCCCCCTGTCCTGCACACCATATTCTACCTTTTAAAGAAACATCCTCTGCAGTCAGTCTCCCGGGTATTGTTTAATTCTTCCAGTTTAAATGGTCCGTGGGTCAGCAATTGACCTTCTCTGCGCAAGACAGGATTGCCAAATCCTCTCCTGAGAGGCAGGCTGGGCAAGGCTCCACATTCCATGGACCTCTCCTGGAGCAGTGGAACACAGGAAGAGGGACAGAAAACACAAGTCCCTACTCCCAGACCGGAAGACAAGACCACCTTGACTTCCACGTATCTTGAGAATCAGAGAGCCCGTGCAGTTTTCTGTCTGCAGGAGGAGCTACCTAAGTTGTTGATAAAGTAAACACGATTTTCCTAATTACCACTTGTCCATGGCAAAGTAAGAACTTCCAAGTTCCCAGGTCAGAAGAGGTAAAATTACATTTTGATGTGCGACTTATTTATCACCCTTCAACCTTTAACTCAGAAGCTCAACTTGCTTAAAACGGTTCCAAGGCCAAAACGACGTAGCAGTTACAGCTCTAGGACATCTTGTTTGTAACCAGAAGAATCGGCAAAGTCAGAAGCTTTCTGCAGTGAGCACTTTTGTTTCTCCTCTTTTGTTTTATTAACCTCTCCACAGCTGGTGCAGTTGAAAGCGCTCTTTCAACACATGCTTAGCAGAAGTTCAAGTGCAGCTGAGAGCGCAGCCAAGAATCTGTCGGCCGGATTCACTGTCAGAATGTCATGTTTCACTTTTAACCTAACTCCTATCTGATACAGCTGACGGAAACAGACAAAGAAAATCTCCAACAGTCAGGGTTCTCCCCGGACCCTCTAAAACTGATTATTCCTGAGGAATCGAGGACAAGTCAAGTCCAACAGAGTCGTAATAGTTTCACATTCATACATGAATTCAGGATTCACCAGGATTTGTTTGCCTGTTCGCTTTTTTTTTTTTTTAATGTAGTAAATAGTCTACAAAATCACAAAGCTGCTTGATTAGGAAGTAATCATGCACTCTTGTCCGATAGTAGTTAGAATTTACAAAATTCAAAATAAAATAGAATAATATACCTGATTGTTCTTTTCCTGCTCTCAACAGAGCACTTTACAGCCCCCATCTTTGTATCTCAGTATCTATTTTTATTTTTAATTTATGGAGTATTCCTGATGATTGGTTAATATTTAGGTAAATACACTTGTTTATTATTACTGCAACATGATTACATCGGCTGCCACAATGTTTTCTGTAAAATGAGATGAGGACTCAAGTTACTTCTCTTGAAGAATGAATACATTTTTAGTAACACTTCCCAAATTACATGATTCAGGCAAAAATTTGCCTCTGTTATAAGAGAATCATTTTTTTTCTTTTTCCCTAATGTATTCATATGTTTTAAAACACTTCAGGGATGCCTGGGTGGCTCAGTCGGTCGAGTGACCGACTTCGGCTCAGGTCATGATGTCACGGTTTGTGAGTTCGAGCCCCGTGTCGGGCTCTGTGCTGACAGCTCAGAGCCCGGAGCCTGCTTCGGATTCTGTGTCTCCCTCTCTCTCTGCCCCTCTCCTGCTCGTGCTCTTTCTCTCTCAAAAATGAATAAAGTTAAAAAAAATTTTTTTAAACACTTCAATTTTAGTGCATTATGGACAGGATCATCTTCCAGATGTCACTACATAACACTTCTTCTGTTGTGATGTTCAGTTCATAGGCACATTAATAAAAACTAAATATCTCCTAAAACTTAAGAAATGGTACTATCAAGAATCATTAGAGGTGCCTGTGTGGCTCAGTCTGTTAAGCATCTGACTCGGGATTTCGGCTCAGTTCATGATCCTAAGTTCGTGAGATAGAGCCCTGTAATGGGCTTGGGATTCTGTCTTTCTCCCTCTCTCTCTGCCCCTCCCCTGCTCGTGTGCTTACATGTGGGCACGCTCGCACTCACTCTCTCAAAATAAATAAATAAACTTAAAAAAAAAGAAAAAAGGATCATTAGCGCTCTAGCCCGTGATGCCTATCTTGGTTCCTTCATTCGATCAATAGATAAATATTTATTAAGAGCCTATTATGTGCCTGGTGCCGCTCTAGGTGGTCCTGAGGATTCTGCAATGTGCAAGGGAGATAAAATTCCAGTGCTCTGGTTGATTTACGTGGAGAGAATGAGACAGAAAATACACAAACAAACACAACAGGTAGCAAGGAGTTCCATGCAGAGAATTTAAATTGAGTGATGAGACAGAGAATGACTGGCAAAGCTCTGTTCGACTGGGTAGCCAGAAAGTTCCCTCTGAAGGAGCATGATGATAGCTCAGTTCTTCCCCATGATTAAGAAAAGGCAGTCATGTGAGGATTTGGAGAGGAACAGCTGGTTGAAGGACCATGAGTTGAGGATCGAAAAAGACCTATAAGGCTAAAATATGTTGCATTTTATTACAAGAGTATTGAGAAATCCTTTGGAGGATTCCAAAAGGGGAATAACTTGATTTGATTACTGTGTTAAAAACACCGCCATAAAAATTAGGTGGTTAGTGGAAACTAAGAAACCCTGGGAGCAAGGATGTTAGCTTAGACCAAGTGATAGCTGACATTTGTTGTTACACACAGATAAAGTCTTAATATAACGTTCCGTTGCTAAAATACTGAAATACTGCCCTTCTGATGGATAAGTAGCCCTCGGCCTGAATCCCCTGAATGCTGCCCACCTTCCTATCCTCACTATACTATATGGCCCCTCAGGACCTCTAAATGTCTTCATGATTCAGTAACTAATGGGTTAAGATGTGGCATAGCAGAGAACTTATAGGACTTCAGTATTCCTACTGATGGTCCAAGTTCCTGTCATGTATTTTTAAATATTTTTAAAATGTTTATTATTTTGAGAGAGACCTCCCGCATGAGCACAAGTGGGGGAGGAGCAGAAAGAGAGAGGGGGAGAGAAAAAAATCCCAGTCAGGCTCTGGGCTGTCAGCACAGAGCCCAACACAGGGCTTGATCCCACGAACCCGTGAGGTCATGACCTGAGCCGAAATCAAGAGTCGAACACTTAACCAACTGAGCTACCCAGGTACCCCTATAACATTTTGAGTATCATTGCATGTGTAGGGAAAAATATTAATTTTACAAATATTTACTGAGAACCTATGACATAGTAAATACTATTCTAGGTCCTGGGAATGCTAACCCTAAAAATAGACAAAAATATCTGTACTGTAAAAAAGTTGGCAAGGGGAGCCTGGGTGGCTCAGTCGGTTGAGTGTCCTACTTCGGCTCAGGTCATGATCTCACAGCTCATGAGTTTGAGCCCCACGTCGGGCTCTGTGCCGACAGCTCAGGGCCTGGAGCCTGCTTCAGATTCTGTGCCTCCCTCTCCCTCTGCCCCAACCCGCTCGCATTCTGTCTCTGTCTCTTTCAAAAATAAACATTAAAAAAAATAAGTTGACAAATTTGGATAATAATTTAGAAATAAAGTCATCAGGACTTGCCAATGGATTTGATGTGGGGAGAAGGGAAATAAAGAGATCAAGAAACATCCTAAGTTTGTTACTCAAGCAACTGGTAAATTATAGCGCTGCTTATTCAATGGGGAGAATTGAGAAGGGATAGGTTTGAGAAGAGAAACATTTTCTCATGCTTCATAGCAAAACTAAATTCACAAAAACATATATGGAGAGGCCAATGAGAAACTTATAAAAAAGAATACAGAGTCACGTTATTCTAACCAATTCTTCCTCTATAAACCTGGAACATTAGTATCTACTATACATTCTTAAGAGGGTTGTGGGAATGACCCAATGTGTAGTAAAATATATGAAGTATTTTGCTTCCTCTAGAGAACTGTGGGTCACTATCACTAAAGTATCATGATGAGCTCCATGCAGATTCCTAGGAACCACCATTCATGGGTTTTCCAGGCTCTCCCCACATGGGAATGTAGGAGGCCGGAGCTGCTGAGCATGGGCACAGGAATAGCTGGGATGCTGGTAGGTAAGACCAGCAGTTTAAAGTTCCTAAAAGTTGGGATACCTGGGTGGCTCAGTCCATGAAGCATCTGACTGACTCTCGGCATCAGCTAAGGTCATGATCTCATGGCTTGTGAGTTCGAGCCCCAAGTCGGGCTCTGCGCTGTCAGCATGGAGCCTGCTTGGGATTCTCTCTCTGCCCCTCCCCTGCTCATGCTGTCTCTCTCTTGCCTCTCTCTTTCTCTCTCTCTCTCTCTCTCTCCAAAATAAATAAATAAACTTTTAAAAAGTTACTGCAAAAGACTACGCCCTGTATATATCAATTCTTACCACTTCAGGGATGGCTTCTCAATGAATCATTTTCTCAGCCTTAACGAGGAACTGTACCGTACCAGTTTTGATACCAAGAGCATCAGTTGCAATTAAGCTTGTTTATCTGATATAATTTTAAGAAGCAAGATGAGGAGGAGAGAAAAATCAATAAGAGGTGCAATTCACGTGTCACGTTCACGCTTTTTACATTTCAAGTCTTCGCCTCTGTAAGATATGAATCATATATGCACTACTTACCTTCCAGAGTTGTGGAAAGAATCAAGTCAAATAGGGCCTGGGCACGTGCTCTTCAAATGTGTGTTGTTATGATACCAACAGGACATAGAGTATATGGTGGGAAAACTATTTGTGGGCTACAAAGAGTTGCTTATTTGTTTTAAATCTTCTTACTTCACCCCATGGAAACCACAGCATCTTGTATTGATTCCAAAGCATTTACCATCCCTCACTGGATTAAATGAATTATTATTGAAGACAGCAGATGACGAGAATATCATGTGTCTAATTTACTGTACCTAGAGGCTTAAGTTCAAAGCTTTGGCACAACTCCTAAGGTACTTTGCACCCTCCACATAATTCCAAACAACCCTTAAAAATCTCAGTAGTTCAAATTCTCTGCCAATATTTCTCAGCCGCTTCTTTTCCTTTCTCTTAAAGAATGAATAATTTAACTTTCTGAAGCTTAATAAAAATTAAACAACACGGGATAGTGGTTAAAAACACAAGAATGGATGTCAGGCTACCTGGGTTTCAAACCAACTTGTGTGACTTATCTTGGACAAGTCACTGAAGCCCTTTTTGGCCATGCAAGATGGGGAAATTGATAAAACCCATCTCTAGGGTTGTCATGATGAATGAATAAGTTGTTACATGTAAAATGTTTAGAACAGTGCTTGGCACATACGATGAGTTCAGTGAATATTATACATTATTATGTCCTTAGAATATGACATGGCATCTGTATAGCAAAAAGTAAAAGAAGAAATAGGGGTGGATATATTCATGTTACGTACCTTGATACTAGTGAGTAGAAAGTAATGTAAAGGATCTTCGTCACTGAATCAATCGATATCAAGAGCTTGACTGGAATGTTGACATAGAAAACTGTTGGTTACACAAACATTTATGAAATGCATACCATGTGGCAGGGACTGCGATCTTGGATAGAGTATATATGAAAACGTACATAAACCCCATCCTCAAGTAATTCACACTGCAGTGAAAACCAATTTGAAGTGAGTGAGGATATTACTCGTTCATGCCCACCTAGTTGCAAATTTCTGTCTATAGCGGTGTGAAAGGTGTTAGAACGGAGAAGCACAGAGCACAGAGCTGTGGAATTGTAAGAACTTCTCATAACAGGGGTGATCCATTTACAGGGCCCTGAAAAGAGGAGAGGCTTGAAACTGACCTGTGATAGAAGAAAAATGGATCAGAAAGCACTTCTAAGAAGATATGAGAGTTAGAGATCTGAGTCTTAAAGGATAAGAAGTTTACTAGGTAAACAAAATTGGGGAAGAAGGGGTAGGTATTTTAAGGTGCATAAAAATTGATATATACATGAAGCATGAGATAGCATGGCCTAATCTGGCAATTTGTATAACTAAATATGGCCAGAATGAAGAGTATGTCTGAGGGCATTGAAGGAGTTCAGAATGGACAGTTTGCCGAGAGTCATAGCATATAGGGCGGGGTATATCAGGCTTAGAAGTGTGATCTTGGTGCTGAAGGTAATGGGGTGGCTTTGAAAGGTTTGAGCAAGGGAACATTGCTATCAGATGTGCGCTTTCAAAATATCTAATAGACAACATCCCCAGCCTACTCCCAGCATTCCTTCTTCCTTTTCCTGTGCTCTATTTTCCTCAATGACACTTATCACCACCTGGCATACTATTTGATTTGTTGGTTGTCAGTCTCCCCCTGCCAGAGTGTAAGCTCCATAAGAACAGATAGATAAGCACCTGTCTTGCATTAAATGTTCATTACATAAATGGCATATGGAGCACACTTCATACAACTTCTCACCTTCAAACTCACCCATGTATTTAATTTCCCTTTCTTCCAAGGGCAATTTATTCTGGTGGGATAGCCACCATTCTGTAAACATGAGGATTAAAATGTTAATCAAGATTCTTTTGATACCTCCTTTCAACTGGCATTAAGGAAAAACACTTTATCACCAATGATCCATCCCGACTTCCTTCTCAAGAAGAGGAGCTACACATCTAGCATGATCCAAAATAGATCTCAGAGGCCACCTGCTTTTATAAATACGTAGAAATAGCACAATAGAATAGCCTTATTTGACATTGTATCTCCCCTCCAAAAAGAGTAATACTTATGAAAGCTCATCATTTCTATGAATTTTTTTTTTTACTTTAATACATTTTGGAGGAAATCTAAACAATGATTACTGAATCAGTACACTTCACAACAAGAGTATTCTAACAGGGGTTCCTGGCTGGCACAGTAAGTAGAGCATGAGACTCTTGATCTCAGGTCATGAGTTTGAGCTGCAGAGTGAGTGTAATTTACTTTAAATAAATGAATAAATAAATAAATAAAAATAAAAATAAAAAAAACAACACAAATTGAATCCATTCCTAACACCTTTGTTTGGAAGTAGGTTTAAAAAAAAAAAGAGTATTTTAATGGTCTATAACTTTAACTCCTTAAAGTTATATCAAATTTCTTAAAATAGAAAAATGTTTGCAAATTTAAATAATTAGTTAAGAATTATATTTAATGGAGTTTTAACCTGGACAATTCAGGGACCTAACGAAGACGCACGACATTTTTCAGAATTAGGCCTGCTCTCATTTGTTTCATGATGCTTCCTTACCAGTTGGGAAACAATTCAGTTGGGTTTCATTGTACAGTATGCATCATGGGTCCCAGCTGCATTGGGAACTTTATTTACTTCCTGCCTTTGATCACCAGTCGTATCCCCTGACTCATTTTGAGTAGGAAAGTTCCATGCTTGATTCTGTCAACCCACATCCTGCTGTTCTAAAAGCACAGGATGCAATTTTCCCTTGCCATCTCCAGAGTATTTTATGTTGTTCATGTCTCTCGCTCTTTGATGACTTCCAAGACCCCCTCTTTGGTTGTATCCTTTGAAAGAAGGCAGCTGGGCTCTCCCTGGCCTGCCCCATTGACTGACCCTAGTGTCTACTCTGCCTGTACCTACTGGGTTTCATTTTACCAAGTCTAAATTTGGTAAACCACAGTGAGCTGCTCTCCATCGTCAGTTCAAAGTGGTCCCCTACCAATTATTGCTATCATTTGCTTGATATTTAGGGAAGTAGCTGGGCTTTCTGTTCCTTGGGAAATAGTTTAGCTGGAATGTGATCTTCAGAGTTCAAAATTCAATCTGTTGCTTTCTGGGCTCAGAAATAATTACTATTTCTGCCCAGAAGAGAATTCTTCTTAAATAACAGAATAACTGTTCTTTAACAACAACAACAACAACAACAACAACAACAAATTGAGGAAAAGTTGCCATTTTTAAAATTCAAACATTTAAATATTATTACTGAAAGACTTTAAAACATATTATGTGTCTTAAATGTTGAATGAGATAACCAGGAGTTTAAATTCAATCCTGAAAATTAAAAATAATATAAGGGAAGGAAAAGCAAAAAAAAAAAAAAAAAAAAAAAAGAAAGGATTAAGGGCAAATGCAGGACTCTAATAAGTGAAAAGTGCTTTGCATTTTTAAACGCTATTAAATGACTGTGCTGATATTGTCTTTTGAAATGTCAGGAACTGTGAAAAGACTGTGATGTTTATTTGTAAGTTAACAAGTTAGCTGGCCGCAGTCATATATGCTGAACACATGAGATTCCTGGTTCAGAGACAAAAGACTTTACTACTCACAGCACAGCAGGCAACATGAGCTTCAAGTTTGTGTTGGTTCCCCTTATGCCCCAAGTCCCTTGGGAGTGATGCAAGTAGGTCTAGATGGGTGCTGCATCCTAATGGGTATGTATCACAGCTGAGGAATTCTGAGCTTTGGGAAATCCCAATCTTATAAGGAGTTGCTAAATATATCTGCCCACCCTCTTCCAGAGAGAGCTATTATATTTATCATTCTAAACAGAAAGCAAATCCACCCTCAATTCCAGAAAGATCTCTTTCTTTCCAGTGCTATGCCGTGTGCACAGAAAATAGCCTTGAAAACATAGTGTGGAATGAAAGCTGTCACAAGACCTGTAGAAACACCATGGAGAATTGACCTGAACAATATCCATCCCTTCATGTAGTCTTTGGAAATATAAAAATTTGGAGGTATCTGGGAAGCTCAGTTGGTTAAGCGCCCAACTCCTGATCTCAGATCAGGTCTTGATATCAGGGTTGTGAGCTCAGGCTCACATTGGGCATGAAGCCTGCTTGAAAAATAAAATAAATAAAAAAATAAAAATTCTGTTGGAAGTTTATAAGAACTACCACTCAACTTTATAAAACATCATTGCAGAGTTCAGCAACAAACATAACCACCTTTAATTCAGCAAGTATTTTGATTCTCAAAACTAGCAAACCAACAAAAAGTTTAACATATTAAGCACTGTTTTGCAAGTGGCACAGTGTAAACTAGTCCCATAAGAATGTTCAAGTAGTATATACGATCTTACATTAAAGTAAAACTTTCAATGGATGGCTACAGAGTAAATATATAATAATGACAATAGTGAAGACTTTTACAATTAGGTAAATTTCTAAGGGTTCATGTTTTCTATCTTTATAGAGAAATTGAAGGGAAAAAAGCTACTACATTAAAAATATAAAATGAAATATATAATGACTTTTCCCTTCCTCACTTTTCCTTTTCTTATAACTCAAGCAATATCTACTCCCTTCCCTACTCTCAGCTATTCTCTTATTTCACTGAAAAAATAGTTGTCAATTACAAAACAATCATGTACCCCAATGTTTATAGCGCACTTTCAACAATAGTCAAATTATGGAAAGAGCCTAAATGCCCATCAACTGAAATGGATAAAGAAGATGTGGTTTATATATACAATGGAATACTACCTGGCAATGAGAAAGAATGACCTCGTGCCATTTGCAGCAACGTGGATGGAACTGGAGAGTGTTAGGCTGAGTGAAATAAGTCAGTCAGAGAAAGACAGATATCATATGTTTTCATTCATGTGTGGATTTTGAGAAACTTAACAGAAGACCGTGGGGGAAAGGAAGGGGAAAAATAGTTACAAACAGAGAGGGAGGGAGGAAAACCATAAGAGACTCTTAAATACAGAGAACAAACTGAGGGGGGGTGGGGGGATGGGGGAGAGGGAAATTGGGTGATGGGCCTTGAGGAGAGCACCTGTTGGGATGAGCACTGGGTGTTGTATGTAAGCGATGAACCATGGGAATCTACCTCAAAAACCAAGAGCACACTTTACACACTGTATGTTAGCCAATTTGACCATAAATTATATTAAAAAAAAAAAAGACAAACATCTCATTTCCAATCACCAAATCTACCAACCTATTTAACCATGTCCATACTCTGTTGCCTTCTGTTAAGCTGAGTTAACTCTTCCCCTTCTCTTCTAAGTCTATTTTTTACCCTAGATTTCATCCTCTTCCAACTTCTTCAGAGAATTTTTTCTTGCAGTTACTCCCTCTCTATCCTACGTCATCAGTATTCTCCTTGTTACTGGCTCATTCTTATCAGTATATGAACATGCTTCAAAAAACTTTTAAAAGGGCTGCTTGGCTGGCTCACTCAGGGCATGTTGCTCATGATCTCAGGGTTGTGAGTTCGAGACCCACATTAGGCAAAGAGATCACTTAAAATAAAAAATTTTAAATTTAAAAATTTAAAAATTAAAAAAAAAAAAAAAAGCTCTTGGGATGCCTGGCTGGCTCAGTTGCTAGAACATGTAACTCTTGATCTCAGGGTTGTTCAATCCCCCCATTGGGTGTGGCAATTACTTAAAAATAAAATCTTAAAAATAGAAAACAACACTTAGGGAAAACCTCCCCTGACCTCATGTCTGCCTTTATTCCCCTATTCCCCACTTCCTCAGAAGAGGTCTCTAAATAGTCCTTGTCTCCACTTCCTCACCTCCCTGTCTCCTCAACCAAACCTCCTTCCGTCCTGCCATCCCACTGAGACTGTTATTGTCTAGGTCAACATTTATAGGTACCAAAACAGACGAAATTTCAGCTCTCGTGTAATATAGACCAAATTCTACTCAAAAACACAACTCAAAAATCAGCTACCTAATTTATAAATTGCACATAATATCTGTCTTCGCTACCTCACAGAGTTGTTGCAAATCCAATGACGTAACGCAAAGGAAGATTTCTGTAAGCCACAACGCATCACACGCCTGTAAGCACTGTGATTTTCTAGGCTACCATCAGGGGCATGGAGTTTTGAAGTTCTTACGTAGCCCTAGTGTAACACACAAACTAGAATATGGTAGATTGTCCACAGACATCTGTGGAACAAACCAAGAAACAAATAAACAAATGAACAGTGGGAATGTTTGGTTTGGTGGAGGCTGTGGTTGGAAGTAAGTGGCAGCACTTAACCAGAGTGGGGCCAAAGAAGAGAGCAGTGTTCAGAAAGTACCGCAGAAAAATCATTCCTCCCGGAGCAACGTGCAGCAACCCCTCCCCCAAATAATCAAAACCCTTGAATAACTCTTAAGCCTTCCTTGTGCTTAAGAACTTATCTGAGCTTTCGAAGGATCCTTCTTAAGTTCCTATTTAACTGAGGAGCTCTCGCATACCGCCACATAGCAAATAAAGATAACAAACATACACATACGAGACCTGTCTTTTCTGGTCAGCCAAGACCCAGATATCCAGGCTCATTAACACCGTCAACTGAAAGGTAAAATGTGTCAAACTCAGTAAAAAAAACCATTCTCTGTCATCTGGTGGACTACTGCTTCCAGATACTTTTAAAATAAGCTAATGAAGATGTTGAGACCCTGAGTTAGGCAAACAATAGCTTACTTGGCAAAGTCACATTTAAATTATGCCATGGTCTCCTTTCTATAAAATGCTGAAATTTTGGTGACCTCCATTATAATGTTCTCCCAGACTTCGAAAGCTTCTCCCACATAGTCTAAAGAGGGACTTGGAGGCCTGACTGGTCAGGATTCGAGAAAAAAATAAATGGGCCGTTTTCGAATATTTCCTTCGGGGTTGGTGGACATCAGTCTACCACGTGATAGTTTATAGGGGAGAGCAAGAAAGCTTGACTCAAGCACAGTGTTGCCACCAGAGTAAACAGTGCTGCAAACCAAGGAAATTTAAAGCACATGCCTTATCGTCAGGCTTAACTTGTCTTACAGATCCAAACAGCCGTCCCGCTTCTAAAAACCCATTTCTGCTTCGATAACTAATATTTAGTCATAAAGATAAAATAAGCATATTTGTGCACATACATATGTAGTGATTATAATTTTTGCCGAAGAACTTAACTTTTCTTTTTCTTTTTTCAAAATTTTTTTACTGTTTGTTCATTTCTTTAGAGAGAGAGAGAGACAGAGCGCAAGTGGGGGTGGGGCAGAGAGAGAGGGAGACACAGAATCCGAAGCAGGCTCCAGGCTCTGGGCTATCAGCACAGAGCCCGATGCAGGACTCAAGCTCACAAACCATGAGATCATGACCCGAGGCGAAGTCGGACACCTAACCCTACTGAGCCACCCAGATGCCCCAGAACATAACTTTTCAATTATTGTATGGGAAATGGTTAGAGGAGGTAATAATAATGACAGAGACATTTTAACGTAGTGGCGTCACTAAAGAGCTAAGACGCATCCTACTTCTTCCTAGACTAGAGATACATATCTGCAGGCCTGAAATATAAGGCGATACTGTTTTGTCAATATATTCTCTCTTTCTACGTATCCTATACCCTGCCCTCCTAAATGATACTATACAAATCTTTGACTGAACACAGACTTGGAGCATCCAGAAGACTTGGATTCAAATCTTAAATCAGCCACTTTCTAAGTGGCATGTTTCCTCACAGGAATGTTTTGAAGAGGGTATCTGACATGGTTGGAAACTTCTTCTATGCAGTTACTGGCTCTGACCTTGTCCTGTTAGGGCACCATCAAATTAAATGACCGTTGCTGGTGTAACTGTCTTGGCCATTAGGCTACAAGCTCAGTGTAGGCCGGAAGCCTGTCTATCTTGTGCAACACTCTATCCTCAACATCTACACAATAACTGGTTCTTCCTGACACTTCTTTGTTGAATGAATTCACGGGTGAATGAGTGGTGTCTACGTGTTTCTCTGCCTTTTCATTCCTTTCAAAACCCACTTGACGCTATCTTTATGTGAATTTTTCCATGATGACATTTCTACTGCATTTTATTGTTCCAAGTTACTAAGGGCATATTACAGAATTATTGATTTGGAACCTTAATCCTATCCATGTTAATCTTCGAATTTGAGTAGGAAAATCAGGTTTCCTAAACCTATTTCCTGTTTACTCTGAAAATAAGAGCAGAGCACTGAAAATAATAGGCAAAAAATAATGGCACCAGCAAAGGAAACTGAAAAATACTATTTTGCTCCAGGACGTTTTCAAAATTTTTCTTTTTGAATTTCATGTGGACTCCAACTTTGACCAGGGTGTGAATGAGTAACACCTGGATCCACTCTGGAGGGACTCTTTGAGTGCGATAATTATGGTGAGCAACTTTGCAATCTCCACTAAAAGTTCTCCTAATGTTCACCTTCTTTGCCCAGTTTTTCACTTCCTTGACTTACCCTAAGAAAATAATCAGAGATACACAATGTGTAAGAAAATACAGTAAACATGTAATAAAATAGAGCGTTGACTTAGCACAATAGGATACGAGGCAGTTATTAAACTTCATGTAAGAGAGGGATAATTATACTTGAAAATTACCCAAGAGAGAAAAGTGAATCACAAAGAAACATAGGTGAAAGTTACTCATATGTATATTTTATCTCTGACATATACACACATGTATATTAAAGGACTAGAATGAAATACACTGTAAGTTAGATTGTAGGAGGTGATGCTGTAGTAACAAATAATCCTAAAATTTAGTCACAAAACAATCAACATTAAATTTTTGCTCTTGTTTAATGTCATCTGGGAGTCTCTCCATGCATCCTCTTTGTTCTACTATTTAGTCTGAAGATACAGTCCTTTGGTTTTTTGTCCTTCTCCATGTCAGAGAAACAAGAGCCAAGGAGAAACCATGTGACGACTTGTAAAGGCGGTACTCAGGAGTAACACGTCATTTCCATTCATATTTCATTGGCCAAAGCAAGTTGGACAAAAGTGTCTTCACTGGGGCAAGAGGAGTAATCCTCTTATAAGGAGGATGCCACACATCACATGGAGAAACAGTGAATATTAGGAAAATATAATACAATTTCCACAATAACCTTTGTATAATTCTAAGGCTAATTTTTCTTTTCTTCTTCATACTCCTATATACGTTGCCTTTTTTCTGTAATGAACACAGATATTACTTTTAAAAGCAGGGGAAAAAAACCATCAAACACAAAACGAGATCTCTTGTATCATACCACATGGTTCACCTCCTACTTTACTTCCTCCTGCTTAAACTTGATACTGTCATCTGTGGTCAAGTGCATTCTAATGTATCATTGGCTATGAGTGCTGTTGATCCGGTTGGTCTGTCATTGTTTCTCACTGAGACATGTGTAGGCTTCTTTTCAATACCTTATAGCCCTATAAAATAGATCTATAAATAATATCAATTCCATGACTGAAGAGTGGATATTAGTGTAGTAGATAGCCCAGTGGTCCTCAGCTAAGGACGATTCTACCCCCCAGAGGTTATCTGGCAACGTCTGGAGGCATTTTTGGTCAACACAATTTGGTAGAGGAAGACTATGCTTCTGACATCTAGTGGGTAGAGGCCAGGAATGCTAAGGAAATCTCCCTCCCCCATAAAATTATTATCTGGCTCAAAAGGTTAATAAATACCAAGACTGAGAAACCATGTGACCCGCCATAATAGCATAATCCATACTTAAAAGGAGAACTAGGAATGCGCAAGTGATTTGGCACCCAAGTCTTACAAGCTCAGCCTTCAGACATGGATGGTATAATCGCATCAATGTAACCTGTGACGTAGACAGTACTGTTAACCAGCTTTATAGACCAATCAAGGTATACATTCGTGCATCTTACCATCAGGACTTATGTTCTAAGTTAATATTTAAAATAACTGAGAAATAACATCTGAATGATGATGGTGAGACTCAGTCCCGAGAGCAACTGCTCTGGGCTTTTGCACAGGAAATCGTTGCCGACCTGAGGAGGAGTATTTGGAAAACAGCAAGGAATGTTGTGACGGTTTGTCAGTCATGAGTAACTTCAAATGCTACAACCATAACCATCATTGGTATACACGTCTGTCACTTTGCCTTCATCTGTCGTGTATTTGGGAGATGAAGGAGAACAGAAGTGACGTCACCATGTATTGTTCAAGAAGCACCTTGTAACATTTGTCTTAAACATGCTCTCATCAAGGTTATCAACGGACCACAATTTTATCCTAAAATTCAAACCAGTGTTACAGGAATGTCTCCGTTTAAGAGATCATTTTATAAAAGGTTCCACTTACAAGAATTAGTTTTAAATATTTAAAATATAACCTGTGCTATCTTTACTTCTTGCCATATGTTTCCCTATTCCTTACCTTAGAAATTCCATCCCACCAAAGTCCAAGGACTCTTTTGCCACCTGCCCTGTGCCAAAGTTCCACATCCTCACAAAATAGTCCCTCCTTTATCCCTAGTATGTGGATTAGCATTGACACCCATGTAACACTCCCCAGCACATCACTGTACTCAAGCTGGTCTCTTAATGAAATTGTGGACTTCTAAAAAAGAGACTGCTGAGGGGCGCCTGGATGGCTCAGGCGGTTAAGCATCCAACTTCAGCTCAGGCCATGAACTCGTGGTTCGTGAGTTCAAGCCCCATGTCAAGCTCTGTGCTGACAGCTCAGAGCCTGGAGTCTGCTTTGGATTCTGTGTCTCCCTCTCTCTCTGTTTTTTCCCCCACTTGCACTCTGTCTCTCTCTCAAAAATAAAGATTTTAAAAAATTAAAAAGAAAAAAGAGACTGCTGATGGGATGCCTAGCTGGGTGGCTCAGTCAGTTGAGCCTCCGACTCTTGATTCGGGCTCAGATCATGATCTTGTGGTTGTGAGATCAAGCCCCACATCAGGCCCTGTGCTGAGTGCGGAGCCTGCTTGGGATCCTTTCTCTCCTTTCTCTCTGCCTCTCCCCCTGCTTGCTCTCTCTCTCTCTCTCTCTCTCTCTCTCTCTCTCTCTCAAAGTAAATAAATAAACATTTAAAATAAAAAGTTGAAAAAGATAAAAATAAAAAAGAGACGAATTATAATCTCTTTGCAAACCAGAGATTTACATAATGTCCAGTTAATGGCAGGTGTCATTAAATGACTACAAGTTAATGAATTGCCTAAATGGCCAGGTTTAATTACAGAGGAGGAAGAATGAATTAGAGCTGCTTTTTATATTAAGAGGTGAACGAGTAGTTTTTCAAAAGAGCACATATGCTGACTCACAGTAACAAATATCTGGTGGTGAGATTCCACAAGGGAGACTACAGAATAGGAAACGTATTTTGAGGCAAAAGAGGCTTTCTAGTTTCTCAAATCATCACTCAAGGGCAATGGCCTGTGCCAACATGATCAGGTCCTGCCCTGCTCTAAAGAAATAAAGCTACATCTAGGACATTGCCCTTCACTATATGAGTTCTTCAAACTAAAAATTATTTTTCTTAAAAATCACGGTTGAAATTCTAACACATGTTGCAATGATATGGCTAAAAAAAACCATTTTTTTTTCAACGTTTATTTATTTTTGGGACAGAGAGAGACAGAGCATGAACGGGGGAGGGGCAGAAAGAGAGGGAGACACAGAATCGGAAACAGGCTCCAGGCTCTGAGCCATCAGCCCAGAGCCTGACGCGGGGCTCGAACTCACGGACCTCGAGATCGTGACCTGGCTGAAGTCGGACGCTTAACCGACTGTGCCACCCAGGCGCCCCTAAAAAAAACATTTGACCACATGTTCAAAATACCAGTTTGACCTAAAAAAAATATTTTTGGATGTATTTTTTTAGTGTTTATTTATTTTTGAAAGAGAGACAGAGTGTGAGTGGGGGAGGAACAGAGAGAGAAGGAGACACAGAATCTGAAGCAGGCTCCAGGCTCTGAGCTGTCAGCACAGAGCCTGAGGCGGGGCTCGAACCCACAAACCACGAGATCATGACCTGAGCTGAAGTCGGACGCTTACCGACTGAGCCACCAAGGCACCCCTTTTTTTGATATTTTTTAACTTATACCTGTAGCTATAGATTCCAAATATCTAACACTGGTGAAAATTCTTCTAAATTCTATAGTCTATTGAGTTATATTTTTAAATACTATGATATACTCATTGTTTTATTGTTGTCAGGTTCAACTTTGATTTAACTCTTGAAAAACACATACTCTGAAAAAGTAAATTAATAAAATAAAATAAAATAAAAACACATGCTCTTGCAATAAGTGTTGTCTTTTTCTCCCTGGTTATCTTTAGACATTAATGGTTACACTTTATATTTAGAATTCTTGGTGATATCGGATTTAGTATTTTATTATATACTTTGTTCTGTGATCACTAACACTTTCTTACAGATGTCATATCTCCCACTAAAGTTCCTTGAGAAAAGAATTGGGTTGCAGGCAGGCATTCTGAACTTACAAATAGGTTGTATTTCCAAAGTCATACATGTTTTCAATATGTATTTATTGATCACCTACCCTTGCCAGAATCTGCTACTTGTTGGGAATAAATACACCCTACTCAATTGAAGTTGATTTCTTTTTTAACTTAGAATGCACTTTTCCATTGAGGCAGTGCTTCGAAATGAGGTTACGTTCCCAGGTGACACCCCCAAATCAATTGTGTATACCACATGTTTCTATGGCATCATCCTTTGTTCTTAGTTCTGTATCCTAATTGGGAAGGTACTAAACTGCCGGTACTAACTTATTCTAACAAGAATAAATTTAAATTGTGGCACATAACAACGCTTTCCCAGAAATGGCAACAAATAGTATTTCTTTTTTTTTAAATTCTTTTTTTTAATGTTTTTATTTTTACTTTTGAGACAGAGAGAGACAGAGCATGAGCAGGGGAGGGGCAGAGAGAGGGGGAGACACAGAATCTGAAGCAGGCCCCAGGCTCTGAGCTGTCAGCCCTGAGCCCGACGTGGGGCTTGAACTCATGGAGTGTGAGATCATGACCTGCGCTGAAGTCGGACACTAAACTGACTGAGCCACCCAGGCGCCCCAACGAATAGTATTTCAATACTGCAATGAACAGTCAGGAACTGAGGGGCGCCTGGGTGGCTCAGTGGGTTAAGCATCCGACTTCAGCTCAGGTCATGATCTCACAGTTTGTGAGTTCAAGCCCCGCATCAGGCTGTGTCTCTCTCTCTCTGCCCCTCTCCCACTCATGCTCTGTTTCTCTCTCTCTCTCTCAAACACAAATACTTAAAAAAAAAAAAAAAAAAAAAAAAAAAAAGCAGGAACTGAGTCTATGCCCAGCTCCTGGGGTGGATCGTGATTACTTTAAATCAATTATCAATTGATTTATCAATCAATTATCTCCCAAGGTCTCCCATGGATTGAAAGCTGTAACCAGACTGAAGGGACAGATCTCTCACTGTGTTTGAAGGAAACAATTTCTTTCTCTCTCTCCCGTTGGGAGCAATCTAGGAAGGGAGAATCCTGACTATCGCTGGCTGTTCTCTCACAGCCAGAAGAAATACCTGGGATGGTCCCAGACCTACCGTGAGGAAAGCAAAAAACTCTGGTCCGTGATGCTGCCGTCCCAGTTACTAAACTAATCACACCTGAAGCCTTACTTCTGGGATTTCTAGGATGTAGTATAACAACGTTCCTTTGGGTTAAACCAGTTTATGTCAGGTTTTTATTACTACAGCTAAAACTATTCTAAACAACCCAATATCAAATATTTCAGAATAGAGAACACCATAATCCTCTGTTCCTTCTATCCTAATCCTAGCAATAAGAGTCTGTCTGAAATTTCCTAGACCTAGTTTTATTGAGATATATCAGGCAGAAATCCCTTGCTTATATAGGAACCATTTTTGGTTACCATTAGAGTCCTTGGTGCCTCACTTTTTCCCTGGGCCAGAAAAAAAATTCTTCTTCAGATACCAAAGGAAGAAAATGGCACAAAGCCCAAAGACAAGCTATTTTTCTTTTTCCACTGCAAATGAGGTTCAAATCTCAGCCAGTTTCTTTTCAACAGTTCACCACCACATCTAAAAATCTAAGCGTGTGCTACATTAGTAGCTGCCCTGAATTCCAAATTACTCTGAACACCCGTTCCTAATCATAGAGATCTTGATTGGAACTAAATTTGGTCTCTGTGTAGAAATCACTCATGTTCCAAGAGCAGTTTCTCCTCTGGTCAAATTAGCTGTGTAAATATTACAAATAAAAATATATGTAGGGGCAAGTGGATTACAAAAAGGCATTTCCTTATAAATGATCCATATGACCCCAAATTAGAATGTGTCTTGAAAATAGGGAAAGCCTGGGAAAGATTAGTAGACCAAAATAACTGGTGCCCATAAACTGCCCCAGACTCATACACCAAATTCTCACCAGTGTAGAGCTTTAAAAAAAACAAAAACAAAAACAAAAACAAAAACAAAAAAAAACAGTGGGAAGAAACATTGGAAAAAGGGAGAGAGGGACATTTTAGGTACAATAGTTTCAAATACTAAAACACAAGCTGGATTTTGAAAAACAAGAGGGAAATAAAATAGAAAGAATACACAGATTGAGGCTTTCTTTGGCTTTTTCCAAATTTCTGCTTTTAATGTGTTTCCCTCCTATTGGAAATGATTTATTCATTCTTTCAGATTTTTTAAAACAAATTGTGTATTTATGTTTGTGTGGTACTTAGAAAGGAAATAAGAAAAAACACGCCCGACATATCTTATTATTACATAAAGCCTAGGGAGATTCTTTAGTGTGGTGATGTTCCCTTGTAAAGATAATCAGCTACATCATAAAAGACTTAAAGGCATAAAAATACACATTTGTAACACCATGACATTCTGCTGTTTTCCTTGGGAAAACCCTACTCATCTGAGGCGTGAGTCGGGACCACGGAGGCTTCTATCTCAATACTGGGGAAAGGTCAGCGATGGAATATAGTCGCTCATTTTCCCTTGTCTGCTTCAATTACAGCATTCACTTGGAGTTTGTTCATTTGTTCATCTTAGTCTAAGGAGACAAAGTAAATAAATCTTGCTAAGTGTTCAGTCTGTTTCAAAAGCAACTAACACTCTGCTTACCCAGTGCTGGACTTTTCTGGCAATGATGATTACACTTTTATAACATTCAGTGAATCCTAGGAGCCAAAGAAAGAATTAGATATATTTTGTCAGAGAAAGGTTCTTGTTGGAAAAGTACCAAACGTCTGCCCCGTGCCATTTAAGTATTTTCAGAGTAAAACTATTACCATGAACAGTGTTTGTTATGGATGACAAGTAGTGAGCTGATTGCGGTTCAGGATGGACCCTTCTATTAAAAATTAACATGTAGATATAAATCATACTTCAACACTTACCCAAAAGAGTCTTTTAAAGCCACAACTATTCCCGAGTTTAACCGTTATGCAAATCAAGGCTTTGGTCTTTAAATCATCACATAATAAATTATGCAAGTTCAAATTTATGTATTAATTATTGAAATATCCACCCTATGAAACTAAATACTACAAAAAAAATTACCCTTTTTATGAAACTGCTTGGAAAAGAAGGGCTCTGTGTGTGTGTGTGTGTGTGTGTGTGTGCACGTGTGTTTGCTTTTCAAAAATCTAAAGTATCTGTTAGATAAATGTGAAGAAAATAGGATGTTCCTTCATGTCTGTATCACATAATGTTTTCATGTTTTCTTTTATCCAAGTATTTTATGATATCATGTCTAAATTTCCCTGCCTTCATGTCAAATGTTCTCCCCCTCCCCCACTAATCCGAAGGATTTCCCACTAATCCCAAACATTCCCCTTCACTCCAGACCAGTCTTTTAATGTATCCTTCCAGATGCCATGCTCAGTTCTGCTATTATTATTATGACTTTTTCCTGCTTTAGAAAAGCTGAAAACCTCAGCATCACCACCCCCCACTTCTTTTTTAGTGTTCCCGATCCTTTGCATTTTAACTACGTCCTCTTTCATGAAAAATTTTTTGGCAGTTGAGACTTACCGATACCTCTCACCTGTCTTCTTTACAAAACCACACATAAAGTAGTCCCTGGCGACTCAGCTGTTAATTGCTCGGATTCCCTAGGATGAGTGTGCCCTTCCCAACCACACTGTAGACCTACTGAGCGCAAACACTTGATCCTTCCTTAACAGAGCAGCGCGAGCGACCCGGTTGCACACTGATTTTTCAAAATCGTTATCTTCTGTAAATCCTAGTTACAAAAATTTGTCCCACAATATACTTTTGTGCAAAAAACAAGTAGCAGAATAGTATGCAGGGTATAATTTAATTTGCATTTAAAAAATGGAATCTTTTTAGATGTTGCTATGGGATGGAAAAGTTCTAGAAAGATGTACCCCAAATTGTTCCCAGGAATTACCTCTGAAGAATAAATAACGATGCAGGGTTTTGGCGGGATGGGGAAAGGTGGTGGGGCTTGTAAGAGACTTTAATTTTCCTTTGAAAAAAAATATTGTGTTTGTTTTCATTTTTGTAGAGTGAGCATTATTTCTTTTTATAATTTCAAAAAAAATTTAGGACAGAATTAATGGATACTGTGTGATTCCCTTCAGTTTTTATGAATACTCCGTGTTTCTAGAAGCACTGCTCGGCAATTCCAAAGCACAGGGTGAAACCCCGCTACCCAGAGGCCTCCCAGACTGACACAAATTCAGTCACTACTAATACATCGACCATGGAAGGCTTACCAGATCATAGCCAACTATGACGTCTTTGAAGAAAAAGTACCATATGAAGATAAATGTATTTGATGATCCGTAAAATGTGAATAATTTCTCTGTAGATCCATTTGAATCATTACCTTGTGATGTGGAGGAAAATGTAAAATTGATCAGTAAGTGAGACTTCTCTCACCAGGACATTTCTTACACTATGGCCTAGAGCTGCTCCTTCTGAGGCATTAGGCCTATGGACGATCAGTCTGGGTGAGAAAAGGACTCAGTACCATCACCATGGAGAAGTTTGACAGTGGACAAGTCGTGGCAGTGGTTCTTTAGCTTCTTGGAATCACCCTCGGGGGGAATTTGCAGGTCTTACAATTCCACAGCTACTGGGGACGCTGAGGCTGCTGATCCTGAACCACCTCCCCTGGGTACTGATGCTAAGTTTTGTCCTCTACTTTCCAAATTGCAACAGGTTTTGCCCAACTTTAAAAGTCTTTACGTTTTGATTCATATTCAATTGATCTATAGTAAATCGGCCAACGAACATTTCAGTACTTAGAGTAAAATCTCCAGAGGCTTGTGGTCCCTGAGATGTGCTTGCTTTCTTTACCTATCGATAAATTTCTCTGCCTTGCCCCAGTCAGAATTTCTAAGTTTCCATTTACTTTGTCATCGCCTTCGATTTCTTATTAATTAACCACAACAAAAGTCCTTGACATCACGAGCGGTCAAAAGAGGAAAAAATAAAAAGCAACAACTCCTCAAAACAAATCATTATCATCATCATCATCACCATCCTCATCCAGTTGGAAGCATGGATATCTCTTGTGAATGGAAATGTTTACATCCAGACCATTTTCTCCACCGCATGGAAATACCCTGGCTGTTTTTATGATCAGTGATAGGACCATTTTATTCCAAATGAACTATAGCCTGTTTGATGAGATAATCAGCAGTAACATGACTACTGTGTACCCTAGCTACGTTATTATTGTTTTATTTACTTGAATTTCGTCGAGCTTGCTTTTAGAAGGTGCCCAGCATCTGTAAGTTGGGAACATAGCACTTGCTCAGGCTGACAGCTTTGTCTGGCCCAGGCTTAACAGAAATGCCGCTTGCGGGCCTCGCAAAGCAGACAGGGATGAGCAACATACTTAAAAACATCCTTTCAATAAAAGCTACAATCGTTTCCTATGACAGCTTCTCCTCGCCTGCCCTGATGCTTGCTGAGGGCATGATGCCAAACGCAGTTCAGCAGAAGCGATCCCACAAGGGGCCACAGCAATTTGGTCAAAGTACGAAACTGCCTGGCAGGCTGGCGAGTATTAGAAACACTGGAGAAGTCGTTGGAACGCTATCCTTTTGGCGCTGCTCCCCAAATAATAGTTCTTGAGACAAAAATCCATGATAAGAGTTGAGCAGCTGAAAAGGGGGAGGGGAGAAGGAATGAACACGATATGAGAGTGTCTGGCTGTACCCCGCCCCCGGCACCGCTGTCCCGCTCATGGGAGCTGCTGTCTGTCACTGGGGGTGTTGCGGCACGCGGCGGCTTGGAGTGACAGAAGAAATGATTTCTGCCTTGACGCATCATCATTTTGCAAATGCACAGACACCCCCGGCCTTGTTTGGAGTCACCCTTGGGCTTTTGGCACGGCTATGTATGTTCTCCACTGGAGGACCGTTACGCATCAAGCCTGCTTATGGGACTCGAGCTGATGAAATGGCTGTTTGCTGTTGCCCAGCGTGCTAAGCCCGAGTCTTGCTCCTTGGAAAGGGTTTTGGCTGTGTAAACCCGATGAGAGGACCCTGGGTGGCTCAGTCGGTTAAGCATCCGACTCTGGATTTCATCTCAGGTCATGATCTCATGGTCATGAGACCGAGCCCCCCATCAGGCTTCTAGGTGGGCATGGAGTCTGCTTAAGATTCTCTCTCCCTCTTCCTCTGCCCCTGCTAGAGTGTGTGCTCTCTCTCTCTCGCTCTCTCTCTCTCTCACATACATACATACATAAATAAATAAATAAATAAATAAGATCAATGAAATAAATACATACATACATACATACATAAATATTTTTAAGAATTTTAAAAAAGACATTTAAACCCAATGAACTGTAAGGTACCTAAAAAGGTATCTTGTGATGACCTTCCAGAGCACTTCCAAATCCTCTATATTGGCCTTGTGTTGAGACAGAGAGGCCTAAAAATGTGTTCCACGCCTATTTGGATACGATCTTATATCTTCAGAAACATAAAAAGGAAGGAAATGCTGTACTGGACCACTGTTTACATACATAAAACAACCATTCTTAAGTGTTTTGTATGATGTGGAGTAGAGAGATGGGAGAATTTCCAAGAAGGACTACATGTCTTTGTAAACAGAACATAAATGGATCCACGAGTGTCTCTAAAAAGGGCCTGAAAACAAGATAATACCAAAAGGGGGATCCTAAAAGTAGAACCACCTTTGTCACTCTCTCAAACCCTTCCCTTTCGTCTACATGGCACCAAACAGGAAAATGAAGTTTTCCATTAATAGGGACCTATAGTTATCAAGAATGCCAACCTAGTCTTTCTATTGGCCCATAAACAGAAGGCCCAAATGCCCAAACTGATTGCAGATGTCTTCAATCTTCCTGTTCTTGAGAAACTGCAGAGTTTCTTGGGGTTCGATTCTCTTTCCAATTTGTACTTTCTTAATAGCTACCCTTTCTTTCAAAAATAATAAGCATATAGAAATCCCTTATTTTTTACTTGGGGGATTAAAATATCTAGTTCAAAATCAACAATTTTGGATTGGATTAACAGTATAGTCCAGAAAGAAAGAAAGAAAGAAAGAAAGAAAGAAAGAAAGAAAAGGAAAGAAATATTTCTTCCTAGACTTGTCAAGGAACAGTATAGTCCAGAAAGAAAGGAAAGGAAAGGAAAGGAAAGGAAAGGAAAGGAAAGGAAAGGAAAGGAAAGGAAGAGAGAGAGTAACTTACTGCTCTAGAAAGACCAAAGTAAGAATAGATGTTTGTCTCTTTATAGTCCTATGACTACCATTTTCATTTGAAATGAAATATACATATCTATGATACACACCTATTTAGACATCACAGTAGACACCAAATTGAGTTTTTAAATATCAGAAAACTCTATTTAGAGACAGTCAAACAAAAATTAACTGTTAGTTGATTTATAATGTCAGTCCCAATATATATTGTATGGCAAAAACATCAAGCAAAAAAACAGAACATTTAGTATTAAGTCATACTTTTTATGGACTTCATTTCTCTTAAAAGTTTCAGATAAGATCTTGTTAACTAAAAATTCTGTTTTAGCAGCATACGTTTTTGGAAGTTAGGAAACTTAACCTATTCTTACTTGCATCTTATACAAACCTGGTCCAAAACACAAGTTTTAGCGCCACACCGTCTTGTGATTTATGCCTGGCTATGCTATTCTCTTGCTGTTGGGGAAAACGAGCTAGGTGTTTTGTGCCTCAGTTTCCTCCTCAATAAGTAAAGATAATAACAGCGACTACCTCATTGATCAGTCAGTGAGAGAGTTAAATGTGTTAACTCATGGGAAAAATAGCTGAGCAAGGCCTAGCACACGCTCAAACAAATTTGTAAGCAGTACTTTATGAAATGTGTATTCCTTAAACCTGCATCTCTTTGTAATGCACTCTGTATGAATATTTTGTTTAATCCCACAATCTTATTTGGACACACATTTTTATTATGCCTAAAACTGTAATACTTAAACCAGGTGAAAAAATAATTTATGAAAAAACAGAAGAACAGGAGTCTGAGTTGGAGGTTGAACAGTCTGCATTCCCCAGAGGCCCTGACCTGAGTTCTTGGGCCCTGGAGGTGAAAAACATCCTTAACACGGAAAGAGCCTTATACATTTGTATAAACAGAGAAAGTATACAAATGGACAGACTGGTCAATAATCTCGTTCACAATCACAAAAGGCTCTTAACTTGGCCTCAAACACCCTAAAATAATGTCTGGTTGAACAGAAAAGAAATGCAAAAATAAGGACTCCAACTGGAAAGAGATGGAAAAGAAGGGGGCCCCTCTGATCACTTTCACTGCCTACTTGTTAGACACTCACCCCAATAATATTACCATCCCCCTGCCCTCCCCCTTCAAAAGGGGAAAGAAAAAATTACCACAGGTGGAAAATTGTTTCTGGCACTAATCCTTCTAGCTCATATCAAGAATATGGATATCAGTAATCTCTGAAATAGCCATCGTTACTCATTTCAGTACCATGATGAAAACGCAGGCGGAGAAAAAAAGGCTTCTTGGCCACTTTCAAAGAAACTCACAGAAAGAGATAAAATGAATGAGCATCTATGCATACTAACATCCCAATTTCAGCTAACTAGGTTAAAAAGCAGAAGCAAGGCCCCTTTTTCTTAGAGTATTTAGTCCCTCAGGGGTTTTGCCAGAAGGCAGGCTCCTAAGTTATCAAGCTCAGAAGTTTCCTCAATTCCTTCTTTTTCTAGTTTGCTTCTTGCGGTTGACTCGGTTACTAACTTATAGCGATAAACACCTGGAGTCTATCAAACACAAAGAGAGGCTTATTCAGTGGGTACAGCCCTGCCTGGTGAACACCCTGAGCAGAAGCAAAGTACATAATATAAGACTTGAACAGGAATATGTTTTTTATGATGTGCCAGCATAAGGGGGATCAAAGGCTAAAGCCAAATAAATAGCAATTGGGCACCAGCAGAGGAAACATATTTAGGCTTTAAAATAATCAAAAACAAACCCAAAGAACACTAACACCCTCCACATTCAGCAGTCATATTTACCCTCTTTTTATACGTGGCTTAAACCTGTCAAGAGTTTTTGAAGCTAATCACTGCAACTGAAGAAGAATCCTGCCTTTCACCGAGGTTGTGACAATAACCAAAAAGACTGGGTGCAAAGAGATAGACCCTCCCCCAACCGCCTCCCACCAGCTTCTTCATGCCAATCCCACCCCCACCCCCCCCCCGCCCTTTCTCTATTGGCTTATTATTGAATTTACTTTGGCCACAGTATGGAATTTGCCGGCTGACATTAACACATTTATTGAGCTTGACTCCTCCTTATCTAAAACATCTCCAGGCAAACTGAAACAATCTGTCTGCCATCCACTGATTGGCAGAGCAAATTTTTCCAGGTGGTACAACTAGATCCCCTCAAATGACTCGCCCACCTTCTCTGAGCCTGATAGAATGAGCAAAAAAGAAGCCGGGGCAACCCTTGTTCACAGGGACATTCAGTCCCTGCAATGTATTTACATCCTAAACAACTTTGAAAGATTAGTCAAATTGGAAAAAAAGTTGAGGATGGGAGGCCCCAGCCCCAAGAGGAGGAGGTAGATATGAGAGCAGAGAATTGACAGGCTCAACCCTGAGGGCAAAAAGCTACATCTGTATTTGATTTGTCGGGGATTTACATTAGTGAAACTTTAACTCTGCAGATGATACATAAGATTACACTTACAGAACAAGCTTATGCAAATATGGTTTAAACGCCATGGTATGTAGCCCAGACAGTGAATTTGGCAGATTTCATTGAGTCTGGTGGCTGGATCTAATAAATTCATTTACATGAAGGATTAGAACATCTGGAAAAGTAGCCTGGTGGTTTATTGAAACATAAATAACATTAATTGAAAGGTTACAGGTATGCAAAACACTTCATGCAGGCAATGCAAAATGTTTTAAAGCTGCTTCCCTGTTCTACTACAGCAAAAGAGAGAACTATCTTGCTAACATAAACAGAGAAGGTAATTTCCAGGCTCTCACTGAAATGTCATTTCAGATACTAAGAGTGAGAGAGGCAGCCCATTTCTTCCTCCCGCCTTTGTAGTGAACCCTCTTTTCCAAATCGGCCCCGTGCTGCCCTCCCAATACACATCTCACGCGCTAATTAGCAGCAGCAAGGTAGTGACATAATTAAATTTATTTTCGGTTACAAATCCCCAAACTGTCATGCCATTTTGCAGACAGAAAAGCACGGTTGAGGTCTCCAGCTATTTCTTCAATGAGTTTATTTTTATTTTAGTGCTGTAATGTATACTTGCTGGTAATGTGGATTGCCGGTTAATGTCTCGTGGAGTTGGTGACCATAAGCGTAATAACAAATTACCCAGAGGAAAATGAGCAAAGATTGATATCATATGATTTAAAAGCTGAGGGGAAAGCTCAGGTGGTTTACAATCATTTGAGTACCTCAAGATTAATTTATAACTTGGTAACCCATTCAAATTCCCCTTCAACATTTATCCTCGAATAAAGAGGGGACTGAAGCTGCTCGGTCACCCCCAAATGCCTCCCGCCCCTCGCAATGGCAAGCCATTCCTTTTTAAAAGGATCGTTTTCATTATAAGTCATTATCAAAATGCTGACTTTGAGAAGTCATGTAAATCAGGAAGCAGGAAATCTGGTATTCTCTCAGGTACGGAGACTGTGTGGAGCCCACTTCAGAAATTCGATGTGGATTTGACATAAAGTAATCGAGTAAAGAGTTGTTTGACCAAAATGGAAAGAGGAACCTCTGGCAATTATTTCATGAAAAACAGGACGTAATGGAATGATTGATTTACAGTGGAGAATAACAAGATAAAAAAGAAAAGACAAATATCCTAGATGAGCTTGCTCTCCGCAATAACTAGAAAGTAGACATGATCTTCTTTTCTTGGAAAGCAGCTAAGAAGATCAGAAAATAGAAGAAATCTTCACCGACCTTACACATTTCAACCCATCATAAATATAATTATAAACATAATTCACACGATGCATAAAATTATAATATTGCTCTTGATAGGGTTCTTGCCTGAAAACTGAACAAAACCAGTGACTGAAATGGCTCAAGTCAATATATTGCCACAGTAAGCTATTTTTCTAGCTGGATGTTTGAAAAACCAAAAAAAGACACGTAAAAAGCCAAGATTTTTCTTAAATATCTAAATACGGTAGACCCGTTGCAGAAAGAAATCATGTTCGCTAATTACCGTGGCTCTCTAAAGAACAGAGAATTTGATGCTTCCAAATTTTCACACAGAAATGCCATTCGACTGCACAGTGATAGGATGTGAAATATCTGTCAAGGGATATATTTCAGATTGTCCTTATCAAGGTAGGTAGCTCATTCAGCACTACTTGTCTTCACTTGGAACAGTTGGCCACCAGTACTGTTGGGATAACAGGAAGCACATCGTCATGTATACTGATATTGACCAGTCTGAAAATGTAGGGAAAAATTATTGCCTATAAATGGACCCAGTGCTTAAAAGAAAGGTCATGGTTTCCTGACAAAAAGAAGCAGAATCATAATACTGACCAGGCCTCGGTGGGCATAGTAACTTACGTTGTGATGAGAATGACCAGTAAAGAGCTGACCCATCCAATTAAATCCTCCACATTATTCAGAAGGGTTGCTTCCTTAGGTAGTTTTAGAAGAGCTAACATCAAATCTCAGGCACCAAACATCATTTGATGCTCATCAGTGTTTTTGTACATTTTTGACACTGAGAAGGCAGGGTTCCATAGGAAGTGCTCGTTGACGTCCATTAAACCACTGGATAAAGTTCAGAGGAGAAGACTTCCCCAGTCACAAGGATTTTAGGATGAAAATCCAGAGGTGATAAGAGGTCATACACAGAGCTCACAGAGATCAAATTCAAGCTTGCTTTCTATGACAAGTCAACCACAGTATTTATGAGTATGACCTTAGTAAGTAAGACTACCTACTCACCTATGGGCTCGGGACATTGTCTAGATTTTAGAAAAGATGACAACCACCGTCCATACTGAAAAAGTGCTGCTGCCTATTTGTAAGACACTATAATTGAACACGGACAACATGTGGATACCAAAATGGTGGAATGAACAGCAGATTCAGCGCACAGACAGGAATCTGGTTGACGACCATTTACTAGTTTGGAGACCTTGGGCAAGTTACTCAGTGTGCCTTATTTTCCTCAGCTACAAAGTGGGGATAATGGGGCGCCTGGGTGGCTCAGTCGGTTAAGCGTCCGACTTCAGCTCAGGTCACAATCTCACGGTCTGTGAGTTCCAGCCCCGCGTCGGGCTCTGGGCTGATGGCTCAGAGCCTGGAGCCTGCTTCCGGTTCTGTGTCTCCCTCTCTCTCTGCCCCTGCCCCGTTCATGCTCTGTCTCTCTCTGTTTCAAAAATAAATAAACGTTAAAAAAAAAAAAAATTAAAGTGGGGATAGTAATAATACCTACCTAATGGTATTGCAGTAAGTAGTGCTTTATTGATTTACTGTATACATAATTCCCTTAATATTGTGGGTGGCACATATTTAAGTCTTTGCTGCTGCTACTTTTGTGGTTGCAACTTACGTGCCCAGCAGAGCACAGCCCATACTGGCTACCGTTTACCAATAACTTTACTATCATTTCTAGGAGGAGCTGAAAGACAGCAATAGGTTGCAGAGAATAATTCATCAATGTAAACTCACTCAATCACAAAACAAATAATAACCATAGTCTTATGGGCAGCTCACCAATATGGAAAAAGAAAAGAAGCGTTTCTTACCGAGAAATTTTGAGATGATTAAGAGTGACTGATTTTTGGCATACAACAGAGTGAGAGAAGGGTTAGACTCAAGATCAATCACAAGAGTTAAGAGAACAAAAAGAAAGAGAAAATGTAAGAAAAAAAGTTTGTCAAGAGAAAGAGATAAGAATGAGTAAAGAAACATTAAATCCAGGATTGAACAGAGAGTATATATGTGTGTGTATATATATGTATACATATATATATACATATATATATATATGATTGGACAGAAAGTATATACTTATTAAGTATATTTGACTTCCTCAAAGCAATCTCAAAAGAGTTGATGGAAGCGGGGTTCTGAAAAATACTGATACACTATCAAATTAACCGAACTATAGTTTGGTTCTATATACAGAATCCATTTAAAGCTTGGTTGTAAGTCCAGAAGTTATATAAAGTATGCAAGTATCATGTTAAATAGAATGCAAAAGAACCCAAGTTCAAGATATTTTTGAACGGAATGTTAAAAGAGATCTATTTCCATGACTTCCATGGCTACTTCCCTATGTGTTCAAACACCTCATCTTGACCTTGTCTGAGCTTCAGACCCATCTCAACACCCAGATGTACTTCAGCCTCCTCAAATATCTCTAGCTCAAAGATGAACTCATCTCTTCCACTGCCCCATCCTCCAAAAAGCTCTCCCTGGTTTGTCAGCAAATGACATCACCATATTACCAGGTGCCCAAACTCCATGCCTCCCCTCACCTGTGTCTTTAATCTCCTTAGCCAATAACACAGTAGAGCCTGTTGATTCCGCATCATCCAGTTCTCTTAAATCCATCCAGCCCATTCCCTCCTAGCCCTAGCCACTGCTTTGTCTAAAACCTATGATCATTTCATTCTCCTGCTTAAAGTCTATCACTGGTTCTCCTTTGCCTGTAAGTGAAAGTTCAAAGTTCCCAAGATAAACATGGGGAGGTACTCATGGCACCAGTGTTTTGCTAGTCTGTGAGGTACAATGCTTTGGCTCTCTGGGATTTTTTTTCTTCTCAGTTTAGTTCAGAAAAAAAAAAGAGAAAGAGAGAGAAAGAGAGAGAAAGAGCGCCTTACCAACCATATTGCTCCCCATTGAATCAGTTCATTAAACATCCCTCTACCACACAACATACCATGAATTTTTCACAACTCTGGACATTTGAACATGTTATTTCCTCTCTCTCCAACTAGCAGGCTCCCACTCATTCATCAAGGTTCGGCTCAAATGTCACCTGCTCAGTGCAGCTTTTCTCAACTCAAGGCAAACTTTATTCCTCTCCACTGTGTTCCCCTAAGCATTTTTGTACTTCTCTCATGAAATATATATTTCATTTAAACTCTCAATAGCCAGGATCTCCAGGGCTAAGCACAATTCACAGGAGGTACTTAATAAATGTCTAGCGAACAACTACATCTAGAGGTGTCTAAAATGACAATTCCATCAGAAGCAGGTAACAAAGCAAATGGATATCAATTAAAATAATTTCTTAAAGACAGATGGGTGGAAATCATTTAAGCAGAAAAGAATTCCCAGAAGATATGGTTCACAACAAAACACAGTTAAAAATGAGCTGGAGAAGTCTCAGAATGAAAATAATTTATATTTCTAATCATTATTTATTTGTGGTTCTAACCTTGAGAACATGTTAGCTGGTCGAATGGAATCAGACTTGGGAGTATCTAAATTTTTCATTGTCCAGTATGAACAAAGCAGTATACCAGCTACCCCTTTCCATCCAATCATTCTTTCAGCCCCCAGTCTTATCCACAGAATGTGTCCATTGTCAGCATTTCCATACTCTCTTCCTTCCTACTTCCAAATCTCAATTCCAGACTAGGTTTTCATGTAAGAAAACCATACTGGACTTGGAAGCCATGTTGCTATATCTATGTGGTTTGGTTGAACCAGTTTCCCTGTCCCTTGTATTATTAGGGTGGTTTATATCCAGAAGCTTGGTATACTTGAATATATGTTTTAAATTTCTCATTTTGCAAAATACTGATGCTTTCATGGTTTTCTCGAGACTTACTTTGGGGTCATGAAAGGTACACAATGTGTTTGTTCCAGAATTCTTACGGAGAGAATAATGACCCAGCTCAAACTTGGTTTCAGTGCCAGTTGCTGACAGAATAATCCCTTGGGTCTTGTGATAGCAATGCAGGCACATTAGACAGAGATCAGATCTTCTCGTAAATAACACTGACTTCTGCCCTGCTCCCATAAAACAAATAACATGAACTGGCTTATTTTGCCAACAATAAACAAATTTGAATATAGTAAAACACCTGTCCTCAAGAGGATCATACTGTAGTGGGACAGAGAAATGGATGTAAAATTTACAGAACAACATGGCAACTGCAATTGCAGAGATAAACAATGTTAGGGAGATAGTATGGAGATAGAAGTAACCCCAGGTTACTTTCAGAGTGAGTGAAGCTTTCCCTAAGTCATGTGCAGAGAGGTGTATAGGGCGGCGACTGCACAAATGGACTCGAATTCAAGCCACAGTCTGGTTTCAAATCCCAGAAACTCCAGTTCAAATCACCCAACCTCTGTCTGCCTCAATTTCTTTATCTATAAAACAAGAAAAATAAGATACTAGATTGTTGTAAGCGTTAGCGAAATTAATGCATGTCAAACACTTAAATCGGTGCCTAGGACACACTAGATAAATATCTTATGGACGTTACCACGAAAGCATATGGATCTAATAAAATGTTTTATTTATGTTTATTTATTGTTAAGATGTTAAAATTGTTTTATTTATATTTATTTATTGTTAAGATGATAGACAATTAGATTTGTACCAAAGAGTTCTGATAGTTGAAAAAGACTGTCCTGGCTGCAAAAAGCATGAGAAGAGTGTAGATTTTTCTAGACCATAAGATAATATCTAGACTGAGGGACAGAGTAAGAAGTTGATTATTCAGAATTATTTTAGGAACTTGCCACCACTCCAACCAAACTGTCTTCCCACTGGGCCACCGGAAATGCCTCAGGGTCAAGAATTTCAAGAAAGTCAGACTCATGTGGTTGTGTAGGGGTAATGCACTGAGATCATTATTCTGGAAGAGATTAATTTTCAGATTAGTTATTTCCCACTACTCAAAGCCTTCCTTTGAGTAGTGACCAGCTTCACTGTAACCAGACGGTGAAGTCAATTTCATGTTAGGAGGGTGTCACGAATGTTCTAGAGTTTGAAATGTACCAGCAGAACAGATCCATTTGGGGTAATGAAGTAAAAGACTATAGCCACGCAATGAGGAGCTTAATACCAGGTATCAAAGACAGGTGTGAACAGGTGTAGTAAAGATGACCTCCAGTGTGTGGTTTAATGACAGGCTCTTGTGTCCCCCTTGCCATCCCCTTCACAAGTGCCACATGTGTAGCCAGCGTCCCTTGGCACAACTAGCAACTTTCTCCTCAGCAAAAGCCATGCTCAGGAAAGCATCTGAAGACATCTGATGCAAACTACGTACACCTTAGTTTTTAAGCCTTTTTGAAAAATTCTAGAGAGAAAAGCTTTACTTCTCACTGAAGAAGTTCCAAGTATTTTGGAAGGCGTCGGGCTTGTTTTCACCAGGAAATCTCTTTCATGTCCTTGGTGGCACATGCTGTGTTTCTCAGATTACATCAGACACGGGACATGTTACTTGGGTATTTAAATACTGAAGGAAACTCTCCAAACTTAAAAACAGACAAACAACAGCACAAGTAAACTGGAGGCAGGCCTGCCTGCCATGGGGGCTTTACCTCGGTAGAAAGGTTTGCTCTGAAGATTCCCTGTTGCTTTAGGTTTCTCAGAGATTAAATAGCTTCTCTAAAGAAAAATCACGTGAATGAGCATTCTGGTTTAGAGAGGTCAAGAAAGAACATTTAATCCAGCTTACTCCAGTCCCCCTGACTGGAGGGTGGTGGTTAGGGAACGGGGAGTGGAAAACGAGGAAGCAAACCAGGCCTGGACAGGTGTTTTGTGATCTGTTTTGTTTGTTTGTTTGTTCGTTAGATCATAAAATCTACTCAAGGGAAAAAGATGTTGGATGGGATGTTTTAACCTGGGTTAAACACTAATTTTTAAACACAATTTTAAAATATTCTATTAAAATTTCCATCACCAGTCATTTTCGCTGCGTTGCCTAAATATGGGGGATAAGCTGTTACACCCATTACGATAGGGAGCAATTCCTAAAGCCATTTTAATGACCATCAGCCATTCACATGTTGGTAGTCAGCCACATGGAGGTCTGCTTAACACTTGCTTGCCTCTCAACAAGAAAATAAATTTTAGAATCACAATGTGTACCTTTGACTGTATCTCTTTTAAACTCTTAAAAAAAAAAAAAAAAAAAAAAAAAGCAGGACTTCCTCAGTTCCCTGACACCCACTGCGGTTATGTTGAAATAGGTTACTTATTTTTCCTGTGTGGTTTCAGGTATCTGAAATACTGATGAAGAGACAGTGGCATACCTGGAGCAAATACTTTTTAACACCCCCATTGAACAAGATTATCTCCAGTAGAGACCATGGAAACAAGTAACAATATAGCCAGAGAAGAAATGTAAGTGGTGAATTTTTTTCTTTTATTGAACTTTGTATATATATTCATATTGGGTAAAAATATAAAATAGGGGCCCCTGGGTGGCTCGGTTGGTTGAGTGTCCAACTTCAGTTGGAGTCATGATCTCGTGGTTCGTGAGTTCAAGCCCCACTTCAGGCTCATTGCTGTCAGCGCAGAGCCGACTTCAGATCCTCTGTCCCCCTCTCCCTGCCTCTTCTCCACTTGCGCTTTCTGTCTCAAAAATAAATAATATTTTATACATTAAATGTCTCTTTATACATTAATGTATCTTTTGAAGAAGAGAAAAAAGTTTATACCTGCATATTGGTCTATCACAGTACTGAATAATAAACAAGACAATTTCTGTTTTAGAGGCTTAACTTCTGCGAATTTGTAAATGACTTTGTCAAAATTGATCTTTGCGTACTCATAGGCATTATGGTCAGACTTTTTAAAATTTACCTTTGCTTATGGCTGATTAAAGACCATTTTTATAATTTTAACTTTGAAAAGTTTCTTTCACATGAAGAAACAGATGCACAAATAGGACAATTCTTAGACATAAGGGTAAGCGTGACCAAGAATCAGAAAAATCCCACTCCACCATAAATTCCAGAAGTTGCAGTTCTGTTTTTGTTTCTTCCGAATCAAGTCTAGGGGTTTTCAAATGTCTCCTCCAGTTGAAAATTTTCAACATAAATAAAAATTCTAAGTGAATCTATATCTAAGTGAATCTATAGAAACAAAATTAAAGCAACTTGAGTTCTGCTTTTTCATCTTAGCAATCATCATCTTATCATCCTTTATTTCAGATCCAGTACTTAGAAAAGAATACATGCTATCAGGAGATATGAACACGAACTGCCCCCCAAAGAGAACTAGAAGGAACCCTTAAGAACTTGCTCTAAAAATGAATGCGTGTAGCTGAGTCTCTGTCTGTTGAGGTCAGACTATAAAACGGAGAGTTTTCTGAATGAGCTTTTATATAGGAAATGATGTTTATTAAAGGATAAATTTAATAATAGGCTTATTGGAAGCTTATACACACCCATACACATGCACACACGCATTTAAAACTGGACACTACCAGGGGCACCTGGGTAGCTCAGTCAGTTGAGCATCCAACTTCAGCCTCGGTCATGATCTCACCATTCCCGAGTTTGAGCCCCGTGTCAGGCTCTGTGCTGACAGCTCAGAGCCTGGAGCCTGCTTCAGATTCTGTGTCTCCCTCTCTCTCTGCCCTTCCCCCACTCACAGTCTCTGTCTGTCTCTCTCAAAAATAAACATTAAAATATATATATATATATATATATACACATAACCATATCAATTATTTAAACTGAGACAGTGGGTTTTTTTTTTTTAAAATAGTTTACAACTAACTTTGGCACATGGTGATAAAGCAGATTGACTAAAAGTTGGTTGTATAATTGTTTATAAAGTCTCTAAGGGCAGCACAACCCCTTACTGACTGCTCTCAAGGCAACCTTGACTTTGAAACGCCACTAAGGAAAGAATAAGTAGAGATTAACTCGGATTCTTTTCTTAGAGTTTCTATATGGAAAAGTAACTATTTAAAACTATCAACTGTTCAATAATACTACGAATTCTCTATTTTTTTCTTTTTAAAGTTTATTTATTTATTCTGAGAGAGAGAGAGAGTAAGAGAGCATGAGCAGAGGAGGGACAGAGACAGAGGGAGAGAGAAAATCCCAAACAGGCTCCACGCTGTCAGAGCAGAGCCTGATGAGGGGCTTGATCCCATGAACCATGAGATTATGACCTGAGCCAAAATCTAGAGTCCGATGCTCAGTCGACTGAGCCACCCAGGTGCCCTCTCTATTTTTTCATATTTGTGTTCATTGGACTTAATGTTACTAGATTGGTATCAGATCAAACAATAATTCTGGTACTTCTCAGAAATACCTGAATGTTATCACATTACCATTAGAAAGAGTCTAAAGGATGTCAGAAGTTGGGGCACCTGGGTGGCTCAATCGGTTGAGCATCCGACTTCGGCTCAGGTCGTGATCTCACAGTTTTTGAGCTGGAGCCCCCTGTGGGGCTCTGTGCTGACAGCTCAGAGCCTGAAGCCTGCTTCAGATTCTGTGTCTTCCTCTCTCTCTGCCCATCCCTCACTAGTACTCTGTCTTTCTCTCAAAAATAAATTTAAAAAAAATTTAAAAAAATTTAAAAAAAAAGATGTCGGAAGAGTTAACAAATAGTAAGCATTCAGTAAATATGTTCCAGTGAATGAACAGATTGTGCAAACACACTGCCACCAACAGTGATGGAAATAGTGATGCATCTCACGCAGGGTAAGGCTTGTCTTTAAACCCATCTTAACTTCCTGCTTCCCATTTCCCTTTTTTCCAGTGAGCACAGAGGACATTTTTCTTGGCCTGCATCACATGCAAAAGGTCAGATCAAAAATAGATCTGTTAAATGATGAATCAGTACGTATGACAACTTAATTTTCAATAACTTTTACATCACAGCATATCCAGACTCAGTCAAGAAATACATTTTTTCAAAGTTGGATAGGACACTGTACCCAAATGCTCCGGAGTAAGTTCCATTCTCCCAAGAGCATTATGAAAGCAGGCATTCTTATCACTCACAAACTTTGCAGATATGTGCTTTGAGCCTCTGAGATATTAGCTGGCTTAAGGTCAATAGCTTGTAGGTGGAAGAGTTAGACTTGAACTTGTGGTCTTCAGATTCCAGAAGAAAGAAGGGAGCCTTATCTATCTACAAAGACTAAATCTGGATAATCTCAGGCTTGCAAATTCTATACTTTTAGAAAATCAATTTGATTCTTAAAGATAAAAAACAGAAATATGTGAAGAAGAAGAAGAAGAAGAAGAAGAAGAAGAAGAAGAAGAAGAAGAAAAAGAAGGGGAAGGGGAAAGGGAGGGGGTGGGAGAAGGAGGGGGAGGGAGGGGGAGGGAGGGGGAGGGAGGGGGAGGGAGGGGGAGGGAGGGGGAGGGAGGGGGAGGAGAAAAAACCCTGAGGAACTCTTTCTGCTATAAAGGACAGCTATGATTTGGAAGACAGAGAAGAGATAAGAACAGGTATTTCTAACTTTGGACTGTCTAGAATAGTCCCTTCAAAGGATATTTAACATGGTGTTGGCTGAGTTTATCTGAGTTGATAAATATATTTTAATTGCCATATGAGAGTAAACATTTTTGTGAGAAACACCAAAGGTAGTGGCTGATCTTATTAAATCAAACTGGAGATACGTAAAGAGTTAAGAGAAATCTAGTTGGTTTACTTGTCCTTCCTAGTCTCTTGGCGGTTGAATTAGAAACGAAAACACTTTTTTTAAAGTCTAGATTTAACTTCTAACTTTTACCTTCTCAAAGAAATTAATAGCTACAGTACTTGTCATATCGTTTTACACTGAAACATATTTAGTTTTTTGTAAAGATCTGTTATGTCAAGGATGAGGTTTTCTAAAATCAGTACAGAGTCCTTTCTTTAAATACTAAGTTTAATTGCTGCTTCCAATAAACTATCTTTATAGAAAAAACCGTATTCATTGAATAACTTCCTTCCATCTTTTTTTTTTAATTTTTTTTTTAAGTTTATTTATTTTTGACAGAGACAGAGTGTGAGCATGAGCGGGGGAGGGGCAGAGAGAGAGGGAGACACAGAATCCGAAGCAGGCTCCAGGCTCCAAGCGGTCAGCACAGAGCCCGACGCGGGGCTCGAACTCACAAACTACGAGATCATGACCTGGGCCGAAGTCGGATGCCTAACCGACTGAGCCACCCAGGCGCCCCAACTTCCTTCCATCTTAAGTTAAAATCTAACTCTTCTTTGATATATTTGTGCTTACAAAAGAGGATGTAAATCCCTTCAATTTAAGTTTCCATTCTTGAATCCTTTCTTTTGTTTAGCAACTAAGGTCTGTAAAACCTTACCATAGCGTACTACTATCGGTAAAGAACACTGTGAGCCATTTGGATTCTTTAGGTCTCGGTATTTCATTTCAATCCTAGCTATCATTCGCTGATTTAAGAGTTTCTATTGCTCAGCATGGGCTGATGCATTGTTAGCTTTATTTTTTTGGAGTTTAAAATCTGGGGAGAGAGACTTCATTTTAAAAAGCAATTCGAGAAAATCCCACGGCTTAACCTATACAGTAGAGACAATTACATGCAGCGTTTCAACATAGGCTGGGATTGTCTGGAAAATACTTTAAAGAGGAAGTAGAGATTGAAATCTGTATTCAGAGGAGCATTGGTGTGGAATAATAAGACCGAGGGCATTCTACTTCAAGAGAGGCAGATAATGTGTGAACGAAGATGTGGGTACATGGGAATTCTGAGAGTAGTCAGATTAGAGAATATTGCTGAAGTGTTGAAGATAATGTAGAATAGCAAAATGAGCCAGATTCTGGGCATTTTGAATACCAGACTCAGAAGTTTGAGTCTGATATGAAAGGAGTCACAGATACTTAAAGAAATCCAGGCCGTAAGGAGTCAAGTTAAGATTGTGGCTGTGGGGAAAAGGAGGGAGATACATTTGAATGCCATAGATTAGTAACAGAAAGGATATTTTAAAAAAAAGAAGATAAAAATGACTAATTTTTCGAACCTGAATAACCATGAAAATGTTGAAAATCCAACTAAGGGAAATCCTAGTCCTAAACATTCTAAAGATATTATATAGAGAGTGGATTTGTTTAGTAAAAATTTGGTCATTCAACATGGACCTTGTCATGGACTGCTGGAATTGATTTTAATAGTTCCATTTGTTTCATTATTAAATGCTCAAACAAACGCAGGAGATGCCTTTGAATTTACGATAAGCTCTAGTAATCTGGAGAATATTGATGAGGCATAAATTATTCGCATTTAAACAATAAACAGAGACAGAATGCCATGAATATGAAAAGATAATGATGCTTCACTAAATTGAAGCCAGATGAGAGTGAGTGTATCAGAAGGCATCAAATATTGTGACAAATCTTTCGGTGAATTTACAGAATGAAGCTTTCGGGGGGTGAAACACTGAAGTAAATGATTGGTCTTATCCTCATACTCATTAAACTGGCAATAAGTGAAAAGTTAAGCGAGTGCCAGTAAGTGGACGATAATTCATAAAACTGAATACAGGATGTTATCATATATGATCATTTGGATCCACCATATTGCATCTGAGTACAATCTAAATCCATGTTTATGAAAATAAACATTTTAATCAAGATTTTATCTTTAATGATAATTTTTTTAAATTTTTTTTTCAACGTTTATTTATTTTTGGGACAGAGAGAGACAGAGCATGAACGGGGGAGGGGCAGAGAGAGAGGGAGACACAGAATCGGAAACAGGCTCCAGGCTCCGAGCCATCAGCCCAGAGCCTGACGCGGGGCTCGAACTCCCGGACCGCGAGATCGTGACCTGGCTGAAGTCGGACGTTCAACCGACTGCGCCACCCAGGCGCCCCTTGATAAATTTTTATACACAATGATTTTCTGCCAAATTGTCAGTTTAATCCCTTTTTAATTTTCAAAATGGCACAGTTAACTCGTTCCATTTTTTGTTTTTTTCAAATTTACTGAACCTATTTTCAATCTCCTTTTATAATATAAATCACCAATGAAGAATTAGCTACCTTATGGGATCTTTAGCCATACCAATTTTTACCCAACCCGTTGTGGGGTTTTTTTTGTTTTCAGGTAGCGTATGTGTGGCTGTTATTTGTACAAGAACAATGTCCTTTAATTCCATTTCGTGCATCTAAATTTTGGTTAGAAAGAGAATTGTGTGCAGATTTAATATGCCTCCATTTTATTTTGTGTTCATTGCTTTCCAGGAGTACATTTTTTTCTGTGTCAAAACAGCAGAGTAAAACTGTCCCAAAAGGTTGAGATCAAAGCTTTTTGCTTCACATGAGTCATCTAGACAGGGGCCACAGGCAGTGGGAAACATGTCGCGAGTTTTCTTGGACACATCCAGTGTGACGGCCTGCTTTCTCATTGGAGTAACAATGAGTAATAATTTCAGCAGCAGCAAAATTCACCTCATTTGCCTGATTTTTAGTTTTCACTTATTTTGTCACTGCTTAAGAGCACCCAAATACTGTTAATCGGCCGAGGACATGAGAGCAATAAAATCTCTTACACAACTTGCTTCATGCTATAATTTCTATCAGAAGCTTCATCCCAATGGTCTGCGATTGTGTTACACGCTTTCTATAAAGATTCGTTTCCCTGCCAAAATACGTGGTGGTTTCAGGGACAGCTTTCTGCTAATTATTGTGTGAGCTCTGAATCACAGAAGACCAGAAAAAGTGTAAAAGTAAATTCATAGATTTCACCACTTAAGGATCCACTGGGCATGGCTCATACTACAGTAAAATGTTTTGGAAATCTCTTTGCCCTGCTTTCTAAACACCTCCTAGCAAGCATAATGCTGTCTATGACTTTCACCATCTCAATTATTCATTTGTCACTGGCAAAACTTCTTGAATGTATTGCTTGTCTTTGAGACATAACGAGAGACTATAATGTTTCCCTAGTATGAAGAAATTGGTAGCATGATGGATGAAACTTCAGGAACATTACACTAGCTGGTTGTTTAAGCTTTAATAAAAAACACACTTGGGTCTTCCTTGCTAGATTTGAAACTTACCAGGAATTGGCCTGCAAGAAAATCTAAATACCATTTTTGGTACATTTGGATTTTTACGTGTATCACTTACTCAGAAAATTTGATATTTTCTAATGCTCACTATTATAAAGTTTTTTTTAAATCCTAGGATAGAAACATAAGTTGAGGGGCACCTGACTGGCTCAGTTGGTGGAGCATGTGACTCTCGAACTCAGCGTTGTGAGTTCAACTCCACATTGGGTGTAGAGATTCCTTAAAAATAAAATCTTAAACAAACAAACAAAAAAAACCAACTTGTTTCTGAGGCTTTATATAGTACTTTCTTGAATCTAATCCATATTTAAGTCATTTCTCCTCTATCATTTAAAAAAAATTTTTTTAGGATATTTTTTGAGAAAGAGAACAGGCGAGGAACAAAGAGAGAGAGGGAAAGAGAGGATCCCAAGCAGGTTCCTCAGTCAGTGCAGAACCTGATGCTGGGCTCGAACTCAGGAACCATAAGATCATGACCTGAGCTATCGGATGCTTAACCAAGTGAGCCACCCAGGAGCCCCTCATCTATCATTTAAAAAAAATTTTTATTTAACAGTTTTGAGACACAGAGACAGACAGAACATGAGTGGGGAGTGGCAGCGTGAGAGGGAGACACAGAATCTGAAGCAGCCTTCACGCTCTGAGCTTTCAGCATAGATCCCAACGCGGGGCCCAAACTGAGAAACCACAAGATCATGACCTGAGCCGAAGTCCAATGCTTAACTGACTGAGCCACCCAGGCGCCTCACCCCACCTCATCTATCATTTTATTTTATTTTTTTTTAATTTTTTTTAACATTTATTTATTTTTGAGACAGAGAGAGACAGAGCATGAATGGGGAGGGTCAGAGAGAGAGGGAGACACAGAATCTGAAACAGGCTCCAGGCTCTGAGCGGTCAGCACAGAGCCCGACGCGGGGCTCGAACTCACGGACCGTGAGATCATGACCTGAGCCGAAGTCGGACACTTAACCGACTGAGCCACCCAGGCGCCCCATCATCTATCATTTTAAAAAGTTGTTGGTTATGACATCAAATGCTCCTTTTCTCCTAATTAATTTAATATACACAGCAAGTGTTTTATTTTAATCCACCTGAAACAGTCCCTCTGTGACCCAGTTTGGAATAAGTTCTTGAGCTGGTCAGTGGTCTGGAGTGAAGAAAAACAAAATGAAATGTATTAAATTAAAAGAAGTATTACGTATACATATAAGCAACTAAAATAAAAAACTTTTTTAATAAAATCAACATGATGGGGAGAAAAGGCCTTTAAAATTTTATTTTTTTTAAGAAAGACTTTTTACTTCTGTTCTCCAAATCAAGCCTTTTGAGCTATGATGCAGTTCTTGGCTAGCTCAATGATGTGACCTGTGATATAGCCAATATTTGAGATATTATGGGAGCCTTGAAATGTTATATAAAGTATGATTGCAGAGGGCAGGTGGGATGATCATTTAGATGCCAAATCAAGGATGAGAACCTAATTTGGACATTAAGAAGTCATTGTTTTCCGTTTTCAATTCCAGGAAACGTTTGAACAATGATGCCTCTTTGTTTGGTAAACTTTTATATTAATTAAACCTTATTTAGGGGCGCCTGGGTGGCGCAGTTGGTTGAGCGTCCGACTTCAGCCAGGTCACGATCTCGCAGCCCGTGAGTTCGAGCCCCGCGTCAGGCTCTGGGCTGATGGCTCAGAGCCTGGAGCCTGTTTCCGATTCTGTGTCTCCCTCTCTCTCTGCCCCTCCCCCGTTCATGCTCTGTCTCTCTCTGTCCCAAAAAAAATAAATAAACGTTGAAAAAAAAATTTTTTTAAATAAAGAAAAATAAACCTTATTTGAGTTTTACATGGTCCCAACCATTATTTTAGTTAATGCCTTTCAAACGAGACATCATAAACAATTTCAATAAGTAAAAGATCAAACAAAATATATTCATTTAAAATTATTCACAGAGGGTTCAGAATTATTAAAGATAATTAGGTGATCATTTATTTTATCCAGATGAATATATTTGTTCCCTAAAAATATTTTGATGGGTACAGATAAAAGAGATTACATTCATCTCATTAGATGATAATGAACCTATTGTTCACCAACTACATCAGCTCATATCTGAGACACTTGTGGTTTCTTTCCTGATCAGCTCATACCAAAGAGGGATTATCATGACAACAATTTGTTTCAGATTTACTCTGTCAGATCAGCTATTAATGGCTTGAGACCACCCTTATCTGAGGTAGAAAATGGAGCTTTTTGTTGAGAGGGGGGAGAAAATGTTTATTATTTTTCAAGCCATCTCATTTTTTGTTTGTTTGTTTGATACAAATAAGAGTGGAGAATACAATTCCGATGAACTTGAGTGCATTTTAAAGTATTGTTCACGTGCACCTGTCTTATGTATTTTTGGTTCTGTAGAGTTTTGATTCCACTGACTAGATTGAAAAGCAAAGCAAAGTAAAATTTCAAACGCCTTAGTTCTCCCCACCAAACATTAAAGACAGAAACTCTTTAATTAATTATTTAATTATTAGCCCAAATAACCAGGAAGAAATGATAAAGGAGTGAAGTTTGCAATGAATCTTTTTCAAATTATATGACTGGGTCTGCTGCTCCAGCATTATGGAAACTTCCCTTCTCTCAATTTAAATGTCATTTTAGTTCCAAAAGCTTTGTACAAGAACAGTACTTAAGTGTTCGCCGTGTAACATGTTTTTCAATTATATTTTCACCTTCTTCTATCTGATCGATAATGACTCTCAAAATTTTAATCCAAGGTAGTCCAAGGTATTGCATATTAACATTTATTAACTAGATAAAATGATTCAACTTTGACTCTACCTTCCCCCTACCTGTGGATTATTGTTTAAATGTCTGAATGAGGTTTTCAAATTTGCCAGTTCCATAAACGTGGTATCTATATTTAGCCCAGAAGTCAATGCATGGTGGCTAAGTGGTCAGGTTCTGAAGTCACATATTAACTATGCGATCTTGGGCACAAAAGTTAACCTTTCGACGCCCCACATCTCAGCCGCCAAGGGCAACAAATACTAGCGCCCTCCCCACTGGGCTGCGTGAGGATTATATATGACAGTATGATAAATCATGTCTTTAAAAGGTTTTAGCCTAGTTCCAGAGATGTGATAAACTCTTAATAAATGCAAGTTGCCATTGTTATTGTTGTTTCGTGTTAGTTTCACATCCATGGTTTCTGAAATTTCTCCAAAGCCCCTTTGGCACATAGTCAGAAGTCTTAGATGCTAGGTAATTCCTTGTTCCTAAAGAGGATGCTTATTTTGATTAGAATTCCTTTGTTTGCAAACAACAGAGATCAGTTTAAGTTAATTAGGCGAGAAAGAGACAGGACAGAGAGAGACAGTAGAGAGAGAAAAGAGAAGAGAAAAATGAGGGAAAAATTTATTACAAGAGAGTGCAGGAATGTCTCCCAGAATCTAACGTCAGAAACACAGCTACACCTCCAGAAAGACTCAAAGTGGAAACTGGGAGGCTCCTGGGATCCCAGACATTGATCTCTTTCCATTTCTTCTCACTGTTTCTCTCAGTACATCTGGTTTTCTTCTCTCTTCTCCTTTCTATGTTCTTCTCTTTGTGTTGCACTTCTGTCCACCTGACAAAAAATGACCACACCAGAATTATACACCTCCTGTATTCAAGGGACTAACCCCGATGGATACCTACCTCTTTTCATCCCAATTAATATTGTCTCAAAGAGACAATATGGTGATCCCAGCTTGGGGTTACATATCCATCGCTGAACAAATAAGCTGTGGGAGGGACAGAGACTACACGTCAAATTCAAGTCTGTGTCAAGAGCATCTCTATGAGTTCATGCCAAAGAGGGACTTCTGGAAGAATGACCAGAGAGTATCCACTATAGCATTAACTCTCAAAACAGAAACGAGGTCTCATATACTCTTGTCTCCCCTGGAACGCACAGCCGTGTTCAAGGTTTGGAAAAATGTTGAGAAATGGTTGGTTGATTTTGATTTTCATCAGCTTTTACATCCAGTCTTTTCTTTCTGTTCTTAGCGGAGCTGGAGACTTATTTTATACTTGAGGACTGTGACTCAGTTACTGCCTCAACTTTTACTCCTTCATTTTGAGTAACTTGGGTTTTCTCTCAGTGTTGCTTCTACTTGTATTTTCCTATGTCTAAGAATTTTTTTTTTTCATTTTGGTAATGGCTTCACTGTCTTTTCAGAAAAAAATACTAGGGAGTATGCCCAACCCACGAGTAGCCAATGCAAAGTGTAACGAAACTGCTTTCAGGGCACCTGGGTGGCTCAGTTAAGCGACTGACTCTTGATCTTGGCTCAGGTCATGATCTTGCAGCTCGTGAGTTACAGCCCTGCATCCAACTCTGTGTTGATGGCACGGAGCTTTCCTGGGATTCTGTCTCCCCTTCTCTCTGCCCTTCCCCAATTGTGCTCTCGCTCGCTCTCAAAATAAATAAATAAACTTTTTAAAAAAACAAAGAAATTGCTTTCATTACCTACTCAGTTCCTCACACTGTGCTTATCTTTGTAACCATCTACTCTTCTGATGCTTTCCAGGGGATTTTCTCCTATATTTGAACATCTCCTGATTTTATTTGTGTAGTCAATTCACCATCATCTTTGAGTAACGGAAGAGAAATTAGAGTTTATACCCCAAGGATGAAAAGAAGTACACACCTACACATAAACATGCCAGCACACACACAAATTAAACTGTTCTCAGCAATGATATTGTTGGGGATGTTTTTCCGAGTCTGTTATGTTAGCAATGTGTATAAGCAAATTAATAAATATCAAATTAAATGATATTCTAACAAACTTGAGAACCAGGACTAAAGAAAAAGACTAAAATCCTGTAGTCTTACGGTAACATCAGTAATAACTTAAATTTTAGCTTGTGTGTGTGTGTGTGTGTGTGTGTGTGTGTGTGTGTATGCGTGTGTGTGTTGTGTGGTAATGTCTAGAGTTCACTTCAAAATAATACAGGAGGAGCACCTGGGTGGCTCCATAGGTTAAGTGTATGACTCTTGATTTCGGCTCAGGTCACGATCTCACAGATCATGGGTTCAAGTGCCTGACAGTGGAGAGCCTGCTTGAGCTTCTCTCTATCTCCCTCTCTCTCTCTCTGCCCCTCCCCTGCTCTCTCTCTCTCAAAATAAATAAATAAACTTTAAAAAAAATTATATGGGAAAAGGAAAAAAAATTGGGGCGTCGATGAAAAACATTGGCCATGAGTTGCTACTTATTTAATCTGGGAGTTGAGTACGGGAGGGTTTCCATACTATTCTCTCATTTCAGATATATTTAAATTAATAAATTCTCTAATAAAACTTCTTTTAAAGTGAAAAATCACTAAAATGCAGTGTGATGCAATGAAGGCAACTCTACGTAAGAGGTTGGGAAACCTACCTGCCTTCTAGTCTCCCACTTACCATACATAAACAAGATGCAACAACCCGAGCAGGTCATTAAACTTCTCATGGTTTTGTTGATTCATTTGCAGATGTGGGATATCACTTTCAGACTCAGAGTAGAGACTCAGCTGAACTTTCCATGGAGTTCACTTGAAGCTCTCAGGACTGTTATTTCATAAATATCTCCAAATTCATCACAATGTTCACGACTGACATTAGATTGTAACAGAACAAACTGCAGTCCAAAAAGCCATTATCCATTGAATTTAAGTATCAGTCCAAATTATTCAGACCAAAGATGGCAAAAGCTTATACTCTCAACTAAAAACTATGATTAATAACTAGCAAACCATTAAAATTTAATCATGAAATTAGGTTTCCGTTGACAAGTTCAACCAGAACCGATTTTGCCTCAAAGTCTAAACTTAAATCGGTATTATAGAAAAAAAATGTCAAAAATATCTGAGCAATCTTCATTCTAAGCTTAGGGTAATTTAATAATCAAAACCAAATCCAAACATAATAGTGAATACAAATATTACAATGTATTCTTTCAGAGTGTCATTTTCAGGATCAACTTCACAAACAGCTTCTGAAAAATCTCCATTCTGTAAAGTAACTATTAAGACATTCTCTTAAATCATGCCTGAGCCCACCCATAGAATGTGGCAAATAGTTCGCTTTTCAAATCTCTCAATGACGTATTTCCCCATCCGCTTGGATGGGTCTATAGAGTAGGCTTTAAGTTGTAGGATTTTCTCCTGCTCAGTACATTCTATTTATGAAATAACCAGAAAAAAATGTCCTTTTCCATCCAAGTGAATTAAACAAAATGAAACAAAACAAAACAAAAGAGACGTTTTAGGACTTGCCCTCATTCACATACACATTCATTCATCAAGCACACACACATGTGCGAACACACACATTTTAGTTGTACTAAACTTAATGTGAAATTTTAGATTAGAGTCTCATTTATTGGCAATTCTGGGAAAGGGTTTTAGCTTAATCCCCAGTTAATGAAACCCTTGCTAGTGAACTTCCTTTGTCAACACTGCATTTAATGTATAGTGCTCCATACCTGCTAGATCATCAAAACCCACAAAGCGATTAGGCTCAATCGGAATGCACAAGTTGGAAGGAGTTGGAAATTTTTGTAAAATTTTATAAAACGATTATGCTCAGAAATTACATGGGCTGGCTCTATTTAAAAAACTATTTTCCAGCTTCTGTGTTTTGCTATTGAAAGTAATGAATAGCTATGCTTCAAACGCAACAAAGCATTTCTTAGAAATCAAGCCTGATTGATCTATGGTTCCTTGAGGAAAAGCAACCAGGTCAGATACTGGCTCAGAAAAATCTGGCACAGCCCCTCTTCCTTCTTTTGCTCTTTCAGGCTAGACCCATACGTACAAATGACTCCAAAAATATTACAGCAAATGCCTACCCAGAAGATTTGGGGAAAGTATATATGATATTCAAACATTAAGGTTAAAGAAAGCTATCAAGGAGGGGCACCTGGGTGGCATCTGACTTCAGTTAAGCGTCTGACTTCGGCTCGGGTCCTGATCTCACAGTTCATGAGTTTGAGTCCCGCGTTGGGCTCTGTGCTGACAGCTTGGAGCCTAGAGCCTGCTTCAGATTCTGTGTCTCCCTCTCTGTCTGCCCCTCCCTCACTTGCACTCTGTCTCCCTCTCTTTGTCTCTCAAAACTAAATAAACATTAAAAATAATTTTAAAAAGAAAGCTATCAATGATTTGTACACTATTTTTCCATTACCCATTTCCAAAGAGTTGGGCTATAATAACATTCAGTAAATACCAAACGCACATCACAACCTCTCTTTGGAGGTACAGGAGGTACTTCCAGATTTAGCATTGTCTTCCAATATGGTACCCAAAGTTACTAAAGGAGAATTCCCATTGATAATGGTAACAATCACAAGGCAGAAATGGACATTACAGAGATCATCAAAAGCAACAACATGCGGCTGTTTGTCGGGAATAAGCTGAGGGAATTCCTAAGTTTAAGCTTATTTCTCACAGTTGTTAGTGTCAAAATTCTCCGGTGAAACTGAAGTTTAATTTTATTGAGTAGTATAAAATACAGCTTTTTAATCATAAGTATAATGAGAATTCCACCATGAACCCTTCATCGTTGGTGTTTCTTCAAGGGAATAAATAAAAAATTTCTACACAGTATCACTTTAAGACAATAAATCTTGATTCCTATTCAGAATAAAGCAAGAACCTAGCTATGGGAACTAAAGTTTATAGCAAAACAGTAAAATACTATCTATACTTAAAGTTGGTCTGCTAAAAAAAAACCTCTCTTTTTGTGTTTCTGTGAGTGATTTCCTTATTTAAAAGTTTACGGCATTAAAATGCTATTAATAGGTGCTTCAGCCAAGTACTTTTCAGAAATTCTTGCTTCCCGTCAGTTTGATTGCTACCATGTTTACCGGAAGAAAAACTAGGCAACTGCATAATTGTGACCTTAATCCCAAACAGTCTATAATTGTAGAGATATGATTACCTCGAGTGAACTTATTTAAAGCTTGGCGACACCCACACAAAATCTAAAGCCCATAAAGAACAAAAAATTCAGGCGGAACCCTAGCCCCCAGATGTAAAAAAAAAAAAAAAAAATGGCTGCCAACTCTTCACGGGAGTTTGCTTAACCTCTTAGACAATGGTATTAGGTTTGATAACCCTGTTCTGGCCTTTTAGAACTAAAACCAAACATTTGTCTCCATGACTGCTAGTCCTGAACTTCCCAGCCTACTACTTCAGCTTGTGAAAAGGCAGTCTCTTTTGTTGACTTTAGCTGTACTATTTATTAGTTAAAAAAAAAAAAAAAAAAGGGAAAAAGAAAACAAAACTTTCTAGATTCATAAAAGGATGTCATGATAAATATGACTTTTGGCCCATTATGTAATACCAACAGAAAGAAGAGGTCCATGTATATGTGTTCACATACATATATTTATAGCATCTTATATACTAATAAGAATATTAGCTTTTATTTTTTTTTCAACGTTTATTTATTTTTGGGACAGAGAGAGACAGAGCATGAACGGGGGAGGGGCAGAGAGAGGGAGACACAGAATCGGAAACAGGCTCCAGGCTCTGAGCCATCAGCCCAGAGCCCGACGCGTGGCTCGAACTCACGGACCGCGAGATCGTGACCTGGCTGAAGTCGGACGCTTAACCGACTGCGCCACCCAGGCGCCCCAAGAATATTAGCTTTTAAAGAAAACTGTTCATCCAAAGAGAAAGCAGATGGAAGATAGCCCTTTCTCCTGAAATGCACCTGTAAATAGTCTGTCATCACCTTCCCCTGTCTGAAGGTAGAACGCTCTGGGACACGTCGGGAGACTTCCCAGTATGATTAGAATATCCTTTCCTTCCATGCAGCTGTTTAAGTATGAAATCAGAACTTTTCTTCCTCCTTGAATTGGGGAAGAGAGAATGTGGCGCACTCCATTTTTACAAGAATATTTTGGAATATGTAACAATGCACTGATTCAGATCTTAGCGAAAGGTGCTATAATATTAAGAGCCCCTGAAGAGCCCTGAGCTTTTGTGGAAGTAAAATCTCTATAAATAGTAATGAGGTCAATTCTCTCATATTTGGAAGGACATGAGTGAAGGTTTATGGAATGAGAAGGAGCAAAGGGAGCCTAGGCCTGGAGGTAGTGATTTTCAAGTGTTTACAACACTCCTGCTCCAGTGTCAGAGCAAAGCTAAACTTACAGTCTCTTTAAAATATGAGACTCAAGCTCATTATTACCATAGTGGGTATTCTCTCCATTCTTTTACTGCTCCCTGAAACCATTCTTTCGGTTTATAGGTAAATTTGCAATATTTTAAAGAGAATGAGGAAAAGTCACAAATACACCAGTTAAAGCAGTGGTTTAAACAGACAGCACAAAACACCATTTGGATGCAAGTAGGTACTCAGAGAACAAAGTACAGAAATTGGGATTTTTGTAAAAGCATTGATTGGAAACCTGGAGGAGGAAACGAAAGAATGAGGGTCACAAAGTTGGCTCTACGATTTCAAACGACAAAAGTATAATTTCAAACATAATGAGTTCTAAGATTCACTCTCTATAAAATTAAAACACAACTATTTGGGAAAAGCACTCCTTATAGTGAGACTAGAGAGAAAAGTTTCCAATAGGTTCTCATAAGCAAGACCCTATATAATATAACAAGGAGCATATTTAATGTAGACATAACAACAAATTTTATAAAGCGATCTTTTTAACAATCAAAGCTGTGAATCTCATGCCAGAAGTACAATTCCACAAAAACACTCAGGATGGATCTGGGCAGAAGAGTGAGCTAGTGATAAATGTTGAGCAGGACTATGGCTCTCTTCATCTTGGGATAGTATTTAGAATATGTATGATTGGAAGCAACATTCCATTTGTACTCATCGAAACTTTGAAAACTATTAAGTGGCATTAGTACATAGATTATAATTCCTAAAAGAACCAAGAGTTATCAAGCAAGAAAAATATGTAACTTTAATAAAGATGATTTGAGGGTATTACTAGAGTCTCAGCGAGTATATCAATGTGAAAATTTTTAAATTTTATTAATGTTTATTCATTTTTGAACAAAATATGATCAGCCAGTGAATCCAAGTGAAGAATATACAGGGCCCATCGGATTATTCTTTTAATTTTTCTATAAGCTTGAAAGTTTTTAAAAAGAAAGATGGAAGAAAATTTTTCTAGTAAGAACGATGGATTTGAAGCTAAAAAAATATACAGCATCTATACGTAAAACAATACGATGCTTCTAAATCATATGACAAATGGTTATACACTTAATAAATAAAAGGTTCATAGAAGTTCATAAGGAAAATATTAAGACCCCAAAAGAAAAAATGAGCCGAGGATGCAAACAGATGGTCTTCAGAAGAAATCCAAGTGACTAATATTTTTTTCTAATTTTTTAATATTTATTTTTGAGACAGAGAGAGACAGAACATGAACAGGGGAGGGTCAGACAGAGAGGGAGACACAGAATCTGAAACAGGCTCCTGGCTCTGAGCTGTCAGCACAGAGCCCGACGCGGGGCTCGAACTCATGTTCGAGCATGAGTACGTGTGTTCTGAAGAAATTTATAAGTGGTTTTAAGAACATGAAAAACATGTACAAACTCTGACTGAGTAATTATTTTTGTAATAATTTATCCTACGGAATAACAAAACTTGGGGCAAATACTGCATGGTAAAAAATGTGTATGGTCACATAGAGCAGTTTCCAGTAAAACAGGAAACAACCTCAATGCCCACTGTTAGGGTAAAAGTAAACAAGTTTTGTACTACATAACACATTCACTTAGTAGGACATTTTGACACTATTAGAGATGTTTCTGAAGAGTTTAATGACACAAGACACTTCATATTATAACATACTAACTGGAAAACACAGGGTACCAAGCCGCATATTCAGTATGACCTCTCTTGGGAAAACAAAAAAAAATCAGAAAACATTGTACAAGTGCTGAAACAAGCAAGATATGAACAACTGGTGCCTGTAGGTAGTGTGATGGTTTCTGTGGCTTTCTTCTCTTTTTTATACTCTTCCATATTCCCCAAACTTTTCTCTATGAGTCATGTCTGATGTTAGTGCAATACAAATAAAGTTCATTTAGAATTGCTTGAAAAAGACATTAATAAAAACAAGGAAGAGACTCTCCAGAGTACTCAGGTAAACCAAAACCACACTGGAATCCATTCAGTGCTAATTTGGTCATATAAATACATATCACATTAAAAGAAATAAAAACAAACCATCTGGGATGGACCATGTTACCTCAGGGACCAAACACAACTTCTGGAAAACTTTCCAAGCAAGCGCTCTTTTTCTGTGTTTTTATAAGAGGCCAAATATTTCCGGGAGGTTTTTGTTTGTGTGTTTGTTATGTTTCATTTTCTTTTTAATTTCAGATGAAAGGAGAAAGTGGAGTGAGTGTCACTGAACGGGGGGCGAGGAGGGAAGAATAACAGAGCTATGACCTCAGACAAAGCCCTCTGAACACATAATTCCCTTCTGGATAACTCCATCTTGCACATTAGACACTTCTCTGAGCTAAACTAATCTTTTTGAATCATAATCAAGTCAACTATCTTAATCATATAATAGTTTTACTTCAAAAATCAGTACACTGGGGAAAACAGAGATGATTGATTTCGAATTTTTATATGTTTATTTTTTAAATCTCCAAATGAATTTAAAGACTCAAAGTGGAAAAGCCAACCATTTTGTTTGAACATTATTTCTAACCCTCTTTTCAAGAATCTGCCCATCCCCCATCTCAAAGAGAATGGTCCCACAGGACCCACTAAATGGGTAGCAAGACATGTGACCCAAACTCAGACCATAGCTGATTGGACCAGAAGAACACCTAACCCGAACAAGTTCTCTGAGATTCTCTTTTCTGGGAATTTGCAGTTAAAACACAGGCGGTTTACTGAGGTTATTCTGGCCAGTTACTAGACCGATGGCTACGACTACCAACTCAAAATTTTTTGTGTCAACAAACCAACCAACAGAGCCATCTATGGGGAAAATCAAGAAAATGAAGCAGAAACACAAAGCAAAAGAAAGAACATAAGCGGCACAAAGAAAAGACAGTCGATTAAGGAGCCTTGGTTTCTGAGGGCTTTCTAGTTCTTTGTTCCAGCACTCACTTGGATCTGGCTACACATCCTGTCTTCGGTTCCGTAAGATACACCCGATGTCTTATTAAAACTCCCCCTTTACTCATTTTGTTTATTTCATAAGTGGCATTCATACTCATTTTCATTCTCATGTTCTTTTTTTCTTTTTTTCACCTTTATTTATTTTTGAGAGACAGAGAGAGACAGAACGTGAGCAGGGGAGGGGCAGAGAGAGAAGGAGACACAGAATCTGAAGCAGGCTCCAGGCTCACAAACTGTGAGATCATGACCTGAGCCAAAGTCAGACGCTTAACCGACTGAGCCACCCAGGAGTCCCCCAAACTCCCCCTTTATTTAAACCAACTTTAGATGTTATTTTGTTGCTTATAACCAAAGCATCCCTGGGTGAAATAAGTACTTTTCCTTTTGAAATTACGTTGAAAGGTGGATGAGGTATGCATTTTTTATCCACCTTTAATGGATCAGGAACTGAGTCAAATAATTTAACATTATATGACTGGTTTACTGAAGCCTTGTAACTAGAGTTTGGATCTTCTGATTCCAGTTCGTCTCCTGTTAACTCTTCTCTGTTTGGAGGTAAATACAGCCAGTGCCGTCCTGGTAGCCATTGAACATAGAAGAAGTCTGTTTATAAGGAACTGCAACTGGGTAATTGACACATTAGGGTTCTGCTGCGGTGGCACCATGACCGTAAGTGAACAGGTTACATGAAAGTATCAGGACCACTTGCGTGTATAGTTCTACCATCATATTTGTACAAAAACCCAAGGAAATGGAGTTCTGACATTAAATGTTAACCAAAACATATTACAGCTTCTATTTTAGCTAGAGCTCTAGTTTCAGCATTAAATGGTACTTTTCATCAAGTGGAAAGCCAAAGAAAATATTTTCTAATTCTAGTGTTAAAAATATTCTGTAAATTCTACCATCTTCAATTCTATCCAGTAAGGAAAAAAAAAAAAAAACAGTTGAAGTCAGCTAGAACCTATTCTATGTTCTTAAATCTCTGTTTCGTATAATTAAAGAAATATAGTTAATTTACTAAAAACTGTTATAGTAGCTAGTATCTATTAAGTGCCTACATTGTGCCAGGCACTAGTCTAGATTCTTTTCACACATTATTCATTCATTTGTTCATTCAACAAATACTGATTTTACTGAGTATACCCTGTGACACTCACTGTTCATATGTAATACTCACTGAGAATATAGCAGTGAACAAAACAGAATCCCTGCTCTCAGAAAATTTTAGACTTAATCATCACGATCGCCTCACTGTTGTTACCATTTTTTTAAAGAGGAAAATACCTCAGAGAGGTTAAATAATTTACCCAAGGTCATATAACTGATCAGGGGTAGCCTGGGCTTCTTAAAATCTCAGACTCTTTCCATTTGGCCACTCTGCCTCTCATTAAATCATTGACTATGGAAAATGAGACATATTTATAGCCAGAAGAACACTGTTGAAGAGCTGATAATCACTGATAATCCATGCCAGGACCTTCTCACATATATCAGTTCCTTGATGCATTTCCTATGAATGTAGATTGCTTCCCAAAAAGCAATGCTCCCATTGAAACCAATATTGCCTAAAACACTTAAACAATCTTTGAAATTTATCATTAGATTATCACTAAATTGGAAACTAAAAATACTCCACCGTTCATAGAAACAATTTTCCAGGTGTTTAATATGAGATGAATGCAAATAATTTTGTTAAATTAAATCAGGCTGATTTTGTTTTTAATTTAATTCATTTATATATTGAGTGCCTATCGTGTGCCAGACAAGTGTTAGGTGCTAGGGTACAGAAATGAAGAAAAAAAAATACCTACTCTAATGGCATTCACATAAAATATATATTTTGTCATATGGTGGCAAGTACAATAAAAAATAACAATAAAGCATAGAAGAAAGCTGGAGTATAAAGAGCTAGGACTCATAATTTCAAATAAGCAGGTCAGGAAGACCTCATTGAAAAGTGACATTTGAGCAGATTCTTAAAAGAATTACGAGAGTGAGCCACAGGGAGATGCAGGCAAAGAACACATCAAGTTCAATGTCCCTGAGGTGGCATATCCAAGCTCTCAGGGGTATCAGAATGGGAAGTAGCAGGCACCAGATTACATAGGGCTCCTCGAGATCATCCTGAGGAGTTTGCCTTTTACTCTGAGCGACATGGGAAGTCACAGAGGAATTTTGAACAAAGAAATGATATTATATGTCTCAATTTCTTGAAAGTATCCCTGGCTGTTATATGGAGAATGGACCATAGGAAGAGATAGGGTGGAAACAGGGAGACAAGTTGCAAGATGTGACAACCAAGGCGAAAGTCGATGGTGTCGTCTGTCAGGAGTAAAAGTGGCCAGATCTTTGGCTGTATTTTGATGGTAAAGCCAGTAGGATTTGCCAACATACTGGATGTGGAGTTTGAGAGAAAGGAAGAAGCCACAGATGATACCAAGTTTTTTGGCCCAAGCAATGGGAAAGATGGAGTTGCCGTTTACTGTGGGAGGGGCTGAGGTAAGGAGTTCAGCTTGGGACAAGTTCAGTCAGGGACACAAAGAAAGTATTCCAAGGAAGTGAGCAAGTACATCAAACACTACTGAGAGGCTGAGTGCTATGAAGGCTGGGAATTGACTACTGAATTCAACAATATGAAGGGCATCAGTCATTGGGGACCGTGACAGAACTGTTTTGGTGGAATAAAAGGATCAGAGGTGGGGGAGGAGGCTGATTAGTCCACGAGACTATGGAGAAAGGCAATGAGAAAGGATTGGAGGCCACAAGTAAAGTCAACACTTCTGAGGAATTTTTTTTAGAAGCAGCGAAAATGAGCAAAACCTGAAGGAAAAGTGAAGTTGAGGAAGCTTTTCTTCACAACAGGTTAGGACTGAAGAAAGAACATGTTGGTGTGTGGATGTAAATGACTCAATAGAAAGCAAAGGATAGATGGATGGAGTTTGTTCTTGCATAAGGAGAAAGGATGAGCTATCAGGAAGAAGTCGGTCTCAGAAGAGTGAACAGTTTATCCACATGAGCATGCATGCTGTTATGATTGCAATCACTCAATATATTACATGATTTTCATAATTATTCATATACTATTGCTATTGCAATTAACATTTTTTCAATTTGCGAAAAGGACTGCCTGTTTTTTCACACAAAGTAAATTTCATTTGTCAAGAAAGAGTAATCTTGCTCAATTTTTATCACCATTTTTCTGAATTTATTCAGCAATAAATGTTTCCATGTTTACACTAACGTTTAATGAAGTAGTAATGTATACATGAATGCTAAGAGACTCACTGTGTATCTAAAAAGACATGGTTTTCCCCTAGAATCTACCCCCATGCTTCTCTGCTTCATACTTGGTGCCCAATTGATGAGTCAGCGTTCAAGAAACCCTTGGATTTTGCCTTCCGCTTGATCCATTTCCTACCTCACTGACATGTCCCCCCTCGGTCTTCAGTTAATTCTTTACCTCTTTCTATTCTCCATAGGCATGAGTCCATTCTTGGCTGTCTGTATCTTCTCTTTTTCAGCTTACCTCATTAGAGAATTTATGCGGTGAATCACCTCAACTACCCCTTCTATAATGTTTCTTCTCAATTTTACTTCTTGGGTCTCTTAACAGACAGTTGACAACAAAGCATCTACATTTAAAGGTTCTAGGGGCACCTGGGTGGCTCAGATGGTTAAGTGTCCGACTTCAGCTCAGGTCATGATCTTGTGGTGAGTTCGAGCCCCGCATTGGGCTCTGTGCTGACCGCTCAGAGCCTGGAGCCTGCTTCAGATTCTGTGTCTCCCTCTCTCTCTCTGCCCCTCCCCTGCTCGTGCTCTGTCTCTCTCTGTCTCAAAAATAAATAAAAACATTAAAAAAAATTTTTTTAATAAATAAAGGTTCTCGAATTGCCTCAAAGAGACATCTAAAAGCAAACAAATTATCTCTTGGTTTTTTCCATTTGTGAGCTATTCTGCCAGCTTCCTAAGCTTGTAACCTCTAGGGTAGGGAGAATTTCTCTATTACTTCCTCAAATGCAAATGGACAACAGAATGCTTTGTTTGTTTGTTTGTTTTTTAATGCAACTGATTTTGCTCTTTTATCCTGCTCCCCATGACCTTGGCCACCTCTCTAGGACACCACTTCTCACCTTTACCTGCATTCCTCCAATCAACTTGGAGTTCCTGCTCTCAGTCTCTCCTGGATTCAAGCCAATCTGCACACTAAAGGCCTGGATAGTATCATGAAAATGTAGATTTCATCATGTGATTGCTATACTTAAAAAGCAAACCTTCAGCAGTATGTTCAAATCCCTCCATCAGGTGGAAATTTACAAATTCAGCCTTACTGGTTCCATCATATTTACCTTTCGCCATTCTGTCGTGTGCATAGTCCACTCAAAAGAGGTCGGGCTCCTTTCTTCTCTTAATCCACATCAGGTGTTCTTTTCTTTAGTGTCTCCTTCCCTGAGAGCTATCCATACCCAGCATCTTCTTCATGGTCCAGATTCAAATACACACTCCATGAACTTGTGCTACAATTACCTGTCTCACTCTTCTACTCCCCTGAGATTGGCAGCAGCTTCAACTTGGAGAACCAGGTCTTGAGTCAGCAAAAAAAAAATTCTCGGGCACCGAGATTTTGTTAATGATAGAAGTTACAACACAGACAAGGCTCTGGGAAAGACCCAAGGTCCCAATTCTTCATGCAAATTCTCTCTAGATTTCAGACAAAATTAGTTTCAGAATTACTTTAAAAGATTTTGGATTCGTCAATTATGATCAGCAAGAATCGCCGAGTTTTATGTTTCACACCTTCCCGAAAACTAACTCTTGATAATTACAAAGGCCACAGATTATTTTTGTTTTGAAGTCTTTTAACAAAAAAACTTCCAAATTAAAAATAAACCGTTATTTTGAAAGCACAAGAATTTTATTTGGAGATGTGTAAATATGCATAATAATCTTATTTGTTTTTTAAATTGGAAAACAAACCTTACACTTTAGAAAGCAAAAGATTGCAGGATCATATATTGTAGCTTTTAAAGTTATATATTTGTCGATTAATCATTGATCTATTCTCTCAACACCTTAACCTCATGGACAATTCTATGAATTTGATGCTAAAGTGACATTCACTATGTTATAGTTTGACGATAACAATCATACATCATTTAGTCTCTGTAAAACAGAAAATCTTGTTCTAACATTTATAATCTTAGGAGACAAGTGTTATCATTTATTCCCATTGTGTAGAAGAGGTTAGATAGATTGCCCAGCTCACACAGGTAGAAGTCCTGGGATTTCAGATCAAGTCTGTGTGATTCCAAAAGCCTGCTAGAAAACATTACCTCACACTGCTACCTATAACATGGTAGTCCTTACTCATTCTACCAAACCAAAATATAATTTTGACACACTTCTCTACCTAGAAAAAATGTATCCACAATAGAACTACAGTTAAAAAAACCTAACTTTTTCCTTTAATAAATATCATTCTATACACATGTATGGATTATACAGAATCCACTGTAGACTATAAAAAAAGTTAATAATTATAACAGTTGTGTACTGTTCACTCATTGAGGCCCTGAGTTATGAGTTGGGCTTGTTAAATTCAATAGGAAGAAATTCTTGATAAAAAGTATATTTTGAATTTCAAAAAATTAGATGGAGCCAATGGTAAAGGGACAAGATGAGCTCTTTAAACACAGGAGACAGGTGGACAGATATGAAGAATGCGAAATAGAAAAGACTTAACGCCTAGCATAGAACAGGGGTTTCCCCAGACAAAGCAATGACAGATTGGACCGAGACAGTGTGAGAAGCTAGCCACGTGCCCGTAGAGACACTTAGTGCCATCATGAGTCTTACAGTTACTCAAGTGAGACCTTTGTAAGACAGTTTTTGAGAAACAAGCTGCCCATGCATTTACAATTAATTTGTACTTATGTGAAGCAATGTAGGCTACAACCCTGCTACTCAAAGTACGGTCCAGCAGGAACCAGTAATATCTGTATCCCCTGGAAGAGTGTTAGAAATGCAGAATCTCTGGCCACACCATTGACCCACTAAAGCAGAATCTCCAGATGATTCCTTGAGAAGCCCTGTGCCTGTGTTCTAACACTGATTTGATCTGGCTATTTCCTTAACATGTAACTCTAAGCAAATCCTTTCATCTCCAGACCAAAGTTGTTCATCTCTAGAGTGGGTAGGATCCCTGCCATTCTAATCCAGAGACTGATAGAAGGATCAAAAACAATGAACTGCATGAAAGCACTTGGTAATCTGTGAAGCACCATTAGAAGTCTCTCTCCCATCAAATGAGCAACTGTGTCCAACAGAACGCCAGGGCCCCCGGGCTGGCGCCTGGAATGTTTTGGCCACTTCCCTCCCAGCTGCCTCCACCATTTCTGTGTACAAAACCTCGGGGAAATGTTTCATTTGGGAAAACAAATGCTCAGTTTTATAACAATGTCACGGCCCTGAATTACCTCAGGAGATTCCTGGGGTGATGCCTGGCCCAGCTGCTCCAACTCAAGCCGAGGGATGTGCCATCATGCCTGGGCACCTACCGCTACTTGGTGACATTCCTAATTACTCTCTCCACACTCTTCTCATCCCTTCTCAGGTGGTGGACTGACTGTTGTGGGAAGGCTGAGGAAACAAGGCAAGGCGGGAGTTGGCATTTCCTGATGTGGGCGTGTCAGGTCAAAGGTTTACAGGCCCCAGATGCTCTGCAACAATGAAAGCAAACTGTCATATAACAAACAGACCTTTCCGTTCCGTTGCGAACTGTCATCTTGGAACTTTCTGGCCGGCAATCCTCCTTAAAATGAAGTTTTAAAGCGACTGAAAGTTATTTGTCTGAAATTGGGTTTTCCAGTACCCTGCCCCGGAAATGCTTAAGAAAAGGGGTTCCGAGCTCAAGGAAGTTTGGGGTCCTACACACCAGCCCTCCTTCTGAAGGATCATCAAAAAAATCCTGTTTGACTTCGCTGACCATGCATTTTCTCCAAACGTATTTGACTGCAAAACACTTTCTTACCTATTACCTATTAACAAACTGCAATTTAAATAGTAGTTACGGTAAGAACACCCTTTGGGGCACCTGGGTGGCTCAGTCGGTGAAGCACCCGACTCTTGATTCGGTTCTGGTCATGATCTCACGCTTGGTGAGCTCCAGCCCCACGTCGGGCTCCGCGCTGCCAATTCAAACAAAGCCTCTATGGGATTCTCTCTCCCTCTCTCTCTCTGCTCCTCCCCCATTCATGCTCTCTCTCTCTTTCTCCCTCTCTCTCTGCCTCTCCCCCATTCACTCTCTCTCTCTTTCTCTCTCTCTCAAAAAAAATAAATAAATAAACTTAAACTAAAGAACATACTTTGAAAATTACTGTCTTTTTTGGTTATAATATTTAATATAATCTCAATAAGCACAGCAATCCGTACCTTGGTGGATTTTTTTAAGTGAGCTCTTCTAGACCAGAAGGTTCTTGACTACAGTAACTCTGCTTCTCATTCTCTGGCATTGAGCGCCGTAGAAGGCATTTAGCCATCCTCAGTGAATGTTTGTTAAATTTTTAAAAATCACAACAGAACCCGGTTTTTTTTTTTTTTTTTTGCATGAGAAAATACATCCTCACTCTTCACCGAAAAGACTCCAAGAGTTCTTGAATGGGTTTTGTGTGATGGATACGTACACCAAAATACTTGGCTCGGGCTGATTATTTGCTACTATAAGTAATAGGTAAGGAAAGGCCGTCCTAAAAAAAAGGAATTTATACACAAGAATACTGTCAACTTAGTCTTCTCCGACTTAGTTTCCCAACATTTGGAAAATATCACGTTTCAATGCTTCCAAAGAACCAGAAAATACTTTTTTATAAAGGCAGGAGCCAATGTTGTACTCTATAAAATAGCGTGGAAGGTGGGCTGTGAACAGGGCAGCCTCCAGAGACTTGGAATCACCACTCGAAGTTTATAGTCCTTAGTTATCAAACTGCTGGTAAAGCAGAAAATACATCCAGGGGGCCTCGATTGTTCTAAATTACAGCTGGTTTCTCAGCATCACATCCCGGGCCTCTCTCCACTGCGTCCTGAGAGAGGCATTTTGAATCTGCAAAGCTACCAGAAAAAGAGGAACGGGGGGGTGAGTGGGCAGGAGAAATGTGCATTCTAAACTAAATACAGAAACACGGATGCTGATGCTAACAAAGTTTCCTCAAGGAGAGAACCCTAGGTGAGCACACGTTAACTTTGAAGTGACCCACAAACAGCTCCCTTTAAAGAACATTCTCCATCTCGCCCAGATTGTATTTCCCATAACGGGAAATAAAAGCCCTTCGGGCTCTGCTCAAGTGAATGATTTGCCACAGTCACCAGACCAAGCAGCTAAATATTCCTAGCAAGCTCATGTATTTATTGAATCCTGCTTTTAGAGCTTTTTGAAAACCTTGGCCTTGGAAGGATGAGAGAAATATAACCTGGAAGCAAAAGTCCAGTTTTCTTGGGCTCAGAAGGGGACTTGACATAAACTGCTCTATTAACAAAATGCCCTTTGTTACAACCCCAAGGAAAAAAGAAGTTGCAAAAAAAAAAAAAAAAAAAAAAAAAGTGAAGGAAAAAAGAAGTGAGCAAAAGCACTTTCTAAAGACTGCCCCAAGGGCCCTACTGGTTTCTCCCGAAATCTCAGGGACTGCCATTCCATTGTGACCCCTCTCTTACTTTCTTAACCTTCTAGTACGTTATACTCAAATGTTTCGCTGATGCTACTAATAATTGAAGGATATTATCTTAAGTCTCAAACTCAGATTTGGCATTTCTTTATTATCCTTAGATTACATCTTTATTATCTTTATATATTACATACAAACATATATATAGATAGTCTTTAATTTTTTTTTTTATTTTAGAGAGAAAGCACGAGCAGGGGAGAGGGGCAGAGGGAGAGAGAGAGGATCTTAATCAGGCTTCACGCTCAGCATGGAGCCCAACACAAGGCTCGATCCCATGACCCTGGGATCATGACCTGAGCCGAAATCAAGAGTCAAAGGCAAAACTGACTGAGCCACCCAGGTGCCTATATTATCTTTATATATACATTATCAAACTATGGTGTTTTGAACTAACTTTGGGTTTACAGATATACCTATTCTCAACATAATATTCATAAGACAAATGCCAAATGATAAGGAAAAAAAGTCCAAAGGAAACCCTATGAAATATGCACTAAGAACATGGCAGATCTGGAAAAGATACTTAACCTCTTGAAACTTCAGTTTTTTGAGCTGTCAGCTGAAGAATAATAGAACCCACAATATATACAGTATAGAACTTACAATAATAGAGCCTACATTTGTAAGGATTAAAGAGGATGTGTTTAAAATACTTGGCCTCGGGGCACCTGGGGGGCTCAGTCGGTAAAGCGTCGGACTTCAGCTCGGGTCATGATCTCGCGGTCCGTGAGTTCGAACCCCGCAACGGGCTCTGTGCTGACAGCTCGGAGCCTGGAGCCGGTTTCGGATTCTGTGTCTCCCTCTCTCTCTGCCCCTCCCCCGCTCATGCTCTGTCTCCCTCTCTCTCAAAAATAAAAACACTAAAAAAAATTAAAAAAATAAAATAAAATACTTGGCCTCTTGAACGCTAGCTACTATTTTTGACGTTGCTATTGTTTTTACTATCATCATTATTATTATGGCCTTTAAAATTAAAATGATTCTTAGTGGATCCCTGAAGATTGTTACTCAATAGAAATGCACCTGTGTTAAATATGGAGAAATAAAGGTATACAGCTAACGTCATAGCCTAAATTAGAATGAAGGACAGATTGGGGCCCCTGGGTGGCTCAGTCGATTAAGCGTCTGACTTTGGCTCAGGTCATGATCTCATGGTTCCTGCACTGGCAGCACAGAGCCTGCTTCAGACCCTCTGTCCACCTCTCTCTCTGCCCCTCCCCTGCTCACACTCTCGCTCTCAAAAATAAATAAACATTTCAAAATAAATAAATAAATAAATACTCTATTAAAAAAAAGACTGAGGGACAAATTTTTCTGGGTTCTGAGACTATTCTCAGTTCCATTCTGATCTTTTTTTTAGAACTTAACCAACACTGACAAGTCAACACTTCTGAAAGGAAAAGATAAAGGAATCCACCAAGGGGCACCTGGGTGGCTCAGTTGGGTAAGTGTCCACCTTGATTTCGGCTCAGGTCATGATCTCGCAGTTTGTGGGTTCGAGCCCCACGTTGGGCTCTGCATTGACAGCATGGAGCCTGCTTGAGATTCTCTCTCTCCCTCTCCCTCTCTCTCTCTCTCTCTCTCTCTCTCTGCCTCTCCCAGCTTGTGCTCTATCTCTCTCAAAATAAATGAATAACTGTTATAAAAAATATATAAAAAATAAATAAAGGAATTCACCAACAAGTAGGTCACACAGGTTTCCTGGTAAGCAAAACTATGTGAGTTGCTGTTCATATAAGAATAGGATTCATCCAAACCATTCAGTTTGAATTTGAGTATTTACATTAAAATTCATGTAAAATACAAAATTATGAAATATATTATAAACTTATATTCAATATATGTTACTATGACTCCAAGCAGGAAAAAGGCAAAAAAATTTTTTTTCAGAGGTAGAAATATATATATTTAAATGTAATATATAAAAATGTATATATATAAATATATATATAAATATATATATTTCCCCTATACATGATCTTTGCTTTATTCTGCATTATGTTAGGAAAATTAAATAAAAATAACAATATTCTTATATTAAAAGTTTCATATTTTGTTTTGTTGTTGTTCAGTATCTAGAGACTCTGGAATATGGGAAACTTTCTCACAATTATTTTGGTAAAATAAACACGAACTTTCTGAGAGGCTTTTGCTTCATATGTTATGTTCAGTGGGATTTTCCCTAGGATTTTAGACCAAATACCAAATCTTCCATATGGTATGAACACCTGGCACATAATAAGTTCTCAGCATATATATTTGTTAAAATAAAGAATAAACAATTTGTTGTGAAGGTGCCCATAGGCCGGTGGCTCATTTGGTTGAGCATCCAACCCTTAAGTTCGGCTCAGGTCATGATACCAGGGTCATGGGGTTAAGGCCCAAGTCAGGCTCTGCACTGAGTGTGCAGCCTGCTTCAGATTCTCTCTCCCTCTCTCTCTCTGCCCCTCCCTCCACTTGCTATCTCTCTTTCTCTCTCTCTCTCTCTCTCTCTCAAAAAAAAAAAAAGGAAAAGGAAATTCTAACTGACTGCTGAATCTGAATGTTACCACTTCTTTACCAAATGACAACACAGAATTGTAATGAAAGGATTATAAAGTGGCTGGACATCACTCACTTGGAAACCCTTCCAGACTGCATTTACTTCTGTGCTGTGATAGAAAGGTTCATACACACTCCAGGTGGGCCTTAAAGAGCAGATCAGATGACGTATGCTTAACAGTATTTCTCCAGTGCACGATAATGAATACAGACTTTCCTGAAAACCCCACTTTGAAATACACTGCCCCACCACTGTCATAATAACATTGCATTTATTAGGTTTTGCGGTTGTGGTATAAAGGGTAATGTTTTTTTCCCCCGGTATTACATGATTTAATTTCTTTGCGTTAGAGATGAAAATGATCTCGGGTACGCTTAAAGCAAATGTATGTAATGAGAGTGATAATGTATAATGATTGATAAATATCATGTCCCACACACGTTTTGGATATCCTTCCATATCTTTTGAAAGCATTAAGGTTGGAACAGATAGTAAGTTGACTGAAGGCGGAACACTGGTGTGAAAATTGAACAGTGCTGGACAAAACTGGAGGGCAGGGGTTCTGAAAGACTAGAGAATAAAGACTAGAGGATAAAGACTCACTGTGTGGATGTGAAACACAAAAATGTAACGGAGTTTTCTAAACACAAAGTAATTAGAAAAAATATAATCAAACCCAGAAAAAAGGATGGTAAAGTCAGAAGGATGTCTGACTAATGAGCCAGAATATCAGAAAACTACAGGTATCATCCTAAACTTGAGAATTAAGCTTGCTCCCTACAAACTATGCCTGTCTGAATTTGGTAAAGTCACATAGCTGACACTATCCTAAATTAACAGGCAAGTTGGATCTTGATTATAGGAAAAGCTCTTGATAAAGCCTTCCAGGATAAATTTGAAATAAAGATCACAGACCGTGTTTTAATCTATTTCCAAGACCTACCATATTTCCTGACATCTAGTAGGCACTTAATAAATTAGAAGAATTAGGAATGTAACCCAGTGAATACCACCTTAAATACATTAATAGCTGGATCAAATATATTTATCAATCAATGCATTACTATAGTCTCTATTGAAAGCATCTGAGGGCAGAGACCACGTAATATTCTTTACCTTTGCATCCCAAGACTGAGCAAAGGATACATAGTAAGTGTTTTCAGATCAACTGAACTTGGAGGAAAATATCCAGTGGCTTACCACAGAACTCAGATGGGAATACTTTTAACTATGATGTGAATGAATACCGTAGAGGTTTAAGCTGGTCAAATGTGTAGATGATACAAAGCTTGAGGATAGTTATTATTACATGAAATGCTGTAACACCTGGTTCATCTATGGGGCACCACCACACATGTTAAATTCAGCACTTCATGGGAACAATAGGAGCAATATTGAGTAAAGTCCGAACCATTAAAAACAACAGATAAAAGGTAATTTGAGGGAAAACTGTATTGACTGCTTTCAGACAAGACTATTTTTCCCCTCTGGATGCTATTTACACAGATACTGAAAATTTGAAATATAGTCTAAGGAAATGTGTAATGTATTTAGTTATGTCTGCTTTAATATTTTAGGCAAATGTGAAAAAATACTGATTTAAAAAAAAGGTTTGAAGCCTCATCTAAAAGCATATAAAGAAGCAGTTTCCTGTCTCCAAAGAACAACATTGGTTAAGTGGTCACCGAATAAAATGTGCTGAAGGACCATCTAATTCAAAAAAAATTGATTGTTTTCCAGAGTTGTTAAAATGATAATATAAATAGGTTCTGAAAAGGCCTTTGGCTGGGAAGGTACTAACTTAGAGGACAGCGGCCATCTGGTACCCTTGAAGCCTGAGGCAGGGACTTGAAAACTTAAGAGACTCCACTTTGCATGTGAAAACCACTGTCCTATCCAAGCAAGGGGATCTCAGGAGACCTCTGAGCCTGTCGCGGCGCGGCGAGTTCCTGGACCACGTTCCAGCAAGGGCTTTTCATGTCTCATGAAGATCACAATGATACAGATGCTAGCTTCAGCTTCCACTTGTTTGGGGTTGAAGCGGTTTATTTCCTGCCATTCCCCACAAAATATAAAGACCTATTCAGAGGTCAATTTCTATGTTAGAAATAGAAATATCTGACACATGCAAAAATGTGCCAAGAGTTAGATTTCTAACTGTGTAATTTTATCCTCTGTTTTCAGCAAGAAATTTAAAATTTTCCCCAAACTCATAATTTTCCTAGTACATTGTCATCTCGGTGCAACAGCAACATGAAGGAATACAAACTTTGAAGGGAGGAAAATTAAAACATTATTTTGAATATTTGAATCTTATTTGAAAGAATAAGGACGGCCATGGAATCGTTCGGAGGAGTTTAGAAAAATAGTCCAATGACTAGGGTTTTGCCAGACCATTTGCCAAAATGTTGACATGACAGTTCCCTCCAAACTTTGTCTTAGGTTTCCAAAAATGTCACCGGGAAATTGCTGAAAGAATAAACAATTAGCTCTATTGCGTACTGTGAAGAATAAGGTCTATAGCCACTGTGCATATTCACTGTTGATAGCTGGGAAGAATTTAAATGACTTTCCTAGCATTCCTTCTTTCTTTTTAAGTATAAACTAACTCAAAAAATTAGGTAAAAATTGATGATCTAGCAATGTTTCTCTGGCTGCCATACAGTATGGGCAATGAGTTCTAGACTCCAATTTATTGGTTTGTCAGAAAGTTTGGTTATTTTCATCAATTTAGCTTTACATTTAACATTCCTCTGCTTAATTGAAACCATGCGGACACATTTGGTTAGCATCCACATTCCTTCAAAAGAAAAAAAGGGTACTTTGTTTAAAATTCTGCACAGTTAACCAGTAGGTTATATTTTTCTTGCAGTAACAATTAAACACGCAGTTGGCACTTAAGAGCGAACCCTTTCTAATCCCCATTATCAATAAGTACAACCCAGCTTTAACAAACAGCCAGTCAGCTTGTGGAGGAAAGAGCATCGTCCATAACTTTGTTTTAATAATTGAATAAATGGTTTTCCGGGGACTAATCCCAGGGTTTTAAAACATGGCCTTTGGAAAATTATGACCATTTTAGAAGCTTATTCAACCCCTTTCTCTACTTCCTGCCCTTCTGGGATCCTGCCCCAAAGAGCTGGCAGAGGGTAAGATCTGAGGGGTAAGCTGGTAAGTGCCACAGTTGATTACTGCCTGTTCTTCTTTCTTTTTCAATCTCAGTGTGGAAAATTACTCTGGATGGGTTTATGAAGTGAGTTTAGAGAGTGTAGCAGGTTTCTAGGATTTGTACTTTCTCTGCTTTGGCAAAGCAATTCCAAGTAAGCCAAAGATACAACAGCAACATAGCCTGTATAGCTAAAATACAATGTTTTGAGGTTAACTAATTTAAAAAATGATGTCCGTCCCACTTTCCCTGTTAGGAAATATGCAAAGAAAAAGAAGGGAAAAAAGAAGAAGGAAGGATGACCAACAGGATGAATTAAAATGACTCCTAACTGACAATGACAGGGTGGGTCATTCTAGATCAGTCCATGCTCTCTGTGGAAGTTAGAATTGCCCTCTGCTATTTATGGGTAGATCCACTGTTGGAGACAGAGCTCTCATCTTTCAGGACATATTTACTGAGCACATAGTATGTACTACTCCCCTAGGCACTCTTGCTACCCTTGTTGTCATTTCTGTAGCCACAGAGAGATGGACAAGACAGAGCCATGTCTCCCCATATTTTACATTCCAGGCACCGCACCCCACCCCCCCCCCCCCCCGCCCACCCTCTTTCTCCTCTTCCTTAGCTTTGTGGCCAAGCACTGAGGCCAGAGCATGGTTGCTCTTCCTGAATTGTCAGAGCCCAGGGCAGGGAAGCCACACCTGACTGGAAGAAAGATAATAAGGCCTGAGTGGCTAAGTCAAGAGAGGTCCAGACGTCAAGCAGTGAGGGAGTCAGAGAGAGTGCCAAGTGCAAAAGTAAGGATAGATAATAGGCCACCACGGGAACGGCTTCACTAGAACACCCATTGGCCAGCCTCCTGCCTCTGACTTGCTTGCCCTTCCCCCCTTTGCACAAGACCAGAGCTTTCCCAGTGTGTAAATATGATCCTGTCACCCATCCTTAAAATATTTTAAGTGACTTCCCATTCATTGTCCTGGAGATAAAAAACCACAGCATAAAATGTCTATCAGAGACTTTTCCACGGCTCCCTGCGTTCCACCTCTGTAGTCAAAAGTCCAGCCATTCTGAACTAACTTCTCCCCTCGAACTCCTGTGCATTTGCCCATGCTATTCCCTATGAGAAGAGCAATCTCCTGCCCCATTCTGCTCTCCCCACCTTCTTGCCTGAAGGTACTAGAATTTCAGGTCTTTGTTTAAACGCTACCTCTTCCAGATAACCTTCCCTGACTCTCTATATCACAGAGTTCCTCAGAAGGCAGACCTGCCGTGCTTGTTTAAAGTATTTAGGGCTCACGCTCTATTCACTGAATTAATTCTCTGGGCTAAGGTCCAAGGAACTACATTTTTAGCAAGCATTCTATATATATCATAAAGTTTCAAAACTAATGACTTTGGAATGATACAAAAAAATAATGACCCATATAGCACAGTCATCAACCAATCAAAATGGACATAGCAGCCAATCAGAAATGTGCCACAACCAATCAGAGAGGACTCCGGCTACCAATCTGTCACAGTTACTAGAGTGTACTAACAATAATCAGCTGTCCCTATGCTCTGTTTCATCGTGTCTGCCCTTCCCCCGGGCTGGAATATACTGGCTGATGTTTACTGAGCACTTCCTTTGTGTCACGTATTTATTGTTTTACATACTTGTCTTCTGTTACCTCAATTAACTTTCAAAATAATCTTCTAGGTTAGGTGCTACTATTATTTTCACTTATGGATGAGAGATGTTGTGACCTGCCCAATGTCACACAGCCAGTGAGTAGCAGAGCTAGATTTCAAACGATCTGGCCCCAGAGCCCTATCCTTCACGGCACCTATCATGGTATGTCTGAGAACTTTCTTTAATCGCTAAGTCTAGTTATCCGACTTCTTCATTACACTATGATGCCCACGGGGGTTAATCTGATCTATAACAGGCTGTCTATAAATGTTGGAGAATAAAATCATGCTAATTTAGTTTAGGATGAAGGGCAGTGGATGGGTGTGAGGTTTTGGGGATTGTAGGGAGACATGGTAGGGGAGGCACTGTCCATGCACCACAGTCAGGAGTTTTGATAAAGTTTAAATGTTATTGTATGTTCTTCCAATGACGCAGGGAAACCACATTCTTTCCCATTCCATCCAAATGCCCCATGGCTCCCACATTGTTATCCAAGTTGCGAATCTTTGAGATTAGGCTCTGTTCTGTTTTTTCCCCTCAGTTTCCAGAAGAAATGCTTCAAGAATCCAGCTCTGCCTCCAATACTCTGACTACATCTCACCTTAATCCTGGACAGCTCCCGTCCTCGGCCTCTGAGATTTTCCACGGCTGGACTGGACTGGAGTATATTATCTGGTTCCTATTTGGACTTGGTCTTATAATTGGCACTCTCCCAGGGTGGGGAAACAGGGAGAGAAGAGGTTTGCAGAAGTAAAAGTGAGAGAACTCACTTTCCTAACTTCACTGTGACCTGAGAGCCTATTAACTTCTGATTAACCCCATTTCAGCACCTCCATCACCCACTACCAGTTGCCCATCTCCATCTCTGCCATTTGTTTACATCGAGCTTTGGTGTCTGTGCCACCCAGAACTGAGGTTCAAGGCAGTGATGGGAAGGAGCAGAGCCAATCTAGACAGAGATCTAGAGACAAACCAAAACTCAGACGCTTAACTATAGAGAACAAACTGGTGGTTACCAGAGAGTAGGTGGGTGGGGGGATGGGTGCAGTCAGTGAAGGAGATTAAGAGAACATGTACCATTTTGAGCACATGTAGAATTATTGAATCACTGGGTTGTACACCTGAAACTCAGGTGTAACACTGTATGTTAACTATACAGGAATTAAGATAAAATTCGACTTTTTTTAATTTAAAAAAAGAGTGAACAAATAGAGATTTAGAATATTAGGAATAATTGAAATTAGTGACTTACACTGGCATAAGCAAATATCAAAATTACAGAATTTTCTTTTGTTTTGTTTTTAAGAATGGGTTGCATTGCTTTTAGAACTAAGAAAGTGTAGCGTTCGATGAATGGAAAAACTAGGGAAGACTTTTAAGTAGCACAGTGACAATCTGGAGAAGTTCCTTAGATAGCTACAAGATTTTTAGTCTGATTCCAAAACACACATTTCCATTATAATCCTGTTCACTGTTTTTAATCAGTTCGTCATTCATAAAGAGAGCAAAGATTAGCTGAAATATATTCCATGTTTGAGTTGCCACAGATTTTCTCTCCCTGCTCTAAATCAAAAACATTCAGTGCTATCCAATGAACCAGAGAAACTAAAAACTGGTTGGAAGGACAGTCAATGATAATCCCAAATGTCACTTTGGTTTTCTGGTGATTGGCCTTTCCTGTAATGTCCTCTATCAACTGGAGTCTATGTCTCAAAATTTTCCCTGGCTTACACTTCAGTATTTAGTTATCCCTTTTCAGAAGACAATTCTACATTCAGAAGACATACACATTTAATATGAATACGACTTTTAAAAAGCAAATTATTATAATGAAAAACATATACACTCAAGGATTGCTTATGTGACTCGAGTTTCATCTAGCTAGAGTGTTGTTGACATTGATAAACCATTCAACTTTTGCTTTTCTAGTTTACAAGGTCATTAGGCAAGTTCAATGGAACTTTAGTCTACATGTGTGGGGGGTGGGGGGGCACATTTGAAGACTTATAATTTGTCAATAATTACACTCCTCCAATGAAATATTTTACATTTCTTAGTGAATTGACTCCCCAAAGACATTCTGATTATATTACCCACTATAAGAATAAAGTCCGGGCAGTTTATCATTGTCAATAGGTTTTTTTCCTCAGAGAATAATCTTTATGGAAAATACTATCACACATTTATGTTAATAACTTGGTTCTGTTAAGATAACAAATGAATCAGAACTTATTTCTAAGTTATCCATGTTAGATAGAGGTGCAATTAAGAAAGTTTTTGTCAATGTGAAAATTCTAGAATGAGGAAAGAAGTTGGAATAAAAGATTAAATGTAAGACCACTTAAAATCCAAAATAAGTGCTTAGCTAACTTATGAAAAAAAATATGCAGTATGCATTATTGCCACATCCAGCGTGGATACTTAAATGGCAGCTTTTCAGAGCTATTATTTTGTATATTTTTCCTTGTGTTATTGGCCACTTTACTCTCTATAATCAGGAAATCAGTTATAATATTTAAAAGGATCATGCATAATACATCTAAAAGTTTACTATCTTGAAAATATAATTCCCTCTGGGAAGTTTAGTATGGCTTTCTTGGATTCTTGCCTTTATTTATATTTTATAAGGGTTACATCCATGAGTGAGGTCTTGGAAATCTGGTAACCAACCAATTTTTCATGACACAGTGTAACTCCCTTAGCAATACAATGCTAAAACCAGGAAAGTGAAATTTCCTCCATTGTCTTTGGCTGTAGCTATGAGTTTCCTTTCAAAGAGACCACAAAGCAGGACTCAACGAGTTTAATAATCCTGATAGAACTAGAGTGAGTGAAAGTAATGAGCACAGACAGGGAAGCTGGGGAAAAGTAAAACAGTAAGAAAGTCGACACATGCAGGCAAAGACAATCAGTCACCAGCATCAATTTTACACTGGTTTATAAACCAGGATATTGGGGAGAGAGGGGGTTGAGAATGAGAGCGGGGAGGAGGGTTGTTTTTAATATAGTGATTTTCCTTTCGGTTTTCCCTTTTAATCCTGTGGTGTTGAAAGCACAGCTTTCTCAAAGACAATCTGACCTATAGTCAACATTATAAATCACTCCCCTAACCTCATAAGCTGAAGGTCTGCAATGAAGATCTGTAATCAACACTGTAACTCATTCTTCTACCCACATAAGTTAAAAAAGAAGAAGAAGAAGAAGAAGAAGAAGAAGAAGAAGAAGAAGAAGAAGAAAGAAAGAAAGAAAGAAAGAAAGAAAGAAAGAAAGAAAGAAAGAAAGAAAGAAAGAAAGAAAGAAACTATAACATCCTTATGGTCAATTCTAGAAAACAAATACCAAGATAAGGTTTTTTTTTCTTTTTTACTCCAAAAACTTTATATTCAACAATACTACTTGAAGCTATTACTTGTTACTTCTGGGCTCCATATCTGAACATGAACCTCACCGACATTTTCTGAAATCAGTAAGTGTAAGGCACAAAGTAATAAGAATATTGTTAACAGTAGGATTAACAATTGAGTTATACCTCAAACTTTAAAACAAAATGAAAACTCTGCTTTTAAAACTCCGATTAACGTCATCAGAGTTTTTCTGGTTATCTTGAACTATTCCCATGTGCAGCCTTCACATCAACCTATCAATTTACTAGTAAATAGTCTGTTTCTGCATAACACAGATACAACCAACCATGAATGTAGGACGATCTGTAAAAATCTAAGATCCAGAGTAGTCCAAGCAAAGTGTCAGAGATACCAGAAAAGTACCAAAGACAACAGTTCTGAGTGAAAAAAAACAACAAATAAGTAGAAAACATAGGATAGGATTGCAAACTACCAGCATGGTTCCAGATTTAGGAAACTTTATTGTCATTATATTCTATATTGGTCAGAACACTGCCAGATAACCTTGACTGTTTCTGGGTGTTACATTTTCAAATGGACAATACAAAATAAGACAGTGTCTACTGAAAACTGCTTGGTTTAGAAAACACGAACTATGAAGACATTTGCCAAAACTAATTGTTGTAAGAACCTGGGAAAGAAAAGATGAGGGTAAACTATGGTAGTATATGTCAAAGATCGGAAGAGGAGTCTAGCCTCTGTAATTTCAGAAAATATAATCAACATTTGCTAATACCCAGCACTGATTTTGTAGATCTCCATGTATGATTCTTTGCCAAACATAACACTTTATTTAAAAATTTTGGAGATCAAAAAGCCAGAAATCACTTAAAAATGTAAATCCTGCATATGTCAAGATGCATATCCAGTCTTTAATATTCATTATGTTTAGCCTGGGTTTATGACACAGTTCAGTGCACCCTAAATATTATCACAAATTATACACTTAAGATAAAGTAATAAGGCAATAGAGTCAGACACTGCTTATATTTTTTTTAAACATGTTGATAACAGCCTACCAATAATATTTCCTAGCAGGTGAAGAAATAATATATGCAGTATGGCATGAGAAAAAAAAATTAAATATAAACAGGGGCACAGAATTTGAAATTGGCAAGGCTGATGCTGTCACTAATATTGCATAGAAAATTTTAATGTCCTCTTACATCAGGCCATAATTTTAATAAGATTTTCTAATTTATTTAATATTTAAAAATTTAATGTATTTAAAGAATTACTTGGTGAAGATTGGTTAGAAGCCTTTAAATGATTAAATTTGGAATGACATATTTGCAGGCATCTCTCTTTCTTCTACTGGTTATTATATCTCTCATCCCTACATGTTAGCACCTGCTCACAGACTTGGGTGCAGGCTGAGAAGAATCACAGCAGTCATCAGTGTTTAGGACGTATATAGCATTTTCCACTTTCTCTGTCCTCTTACCTTGATCGTCTTTTTCTTATATCACTTAACAACTCTTATTACATGTCTGCAACCCTTATCCGAAACCCTTAGGACTGCTTGTGTTTGAGAATTCAACTTGAAAAAAAATTTTTTTATAAAGACCTTATGGCATACTTCCATCAGGGTCGGTGACGGCTCCCCATAATCAAACACTAATATTTCTTCCACACAGCACATGGCGATTCATGCGAAGAGAGATAAACAAAGACTACGACTAGCTTCACCTTTCTCCAGGTCAGGTTTTGCTGCCAACTGCGTTAGAGAAGACCTTTCAGTCTGAAGAGCTTTTTGAATTTCAGGACCACAGATAAGAGATTGAGGGCCTGTACATGTTCTTTCCTTGTCTGTATTCTTTCCATCCTCCCAGCTCGGATCTGGGAGCCATGGAGACCTAATTGTTTTGTTTACCTTCTTCACTGTGTCTCTAAAGCCTAGAATAATAAAACACGCGAAGTCCCGGTAAAGAGCTGTCTGGTGAATGAGTGAATGAGACGGTCTGGCATTTGAGTTCTGCCTAACAGGAGAACTCCGTATTTTATACCAGATCTTCTCTCTTGGGGACTTTATATAGTAAGACACAGAGGGGGATACAAGCTGTGGGTTGGTGTAGAAACTGAAAAACAAGACGAAACAAAACTGCTAATGGAGAGAAAAGATATGAAGTGAAAGCAAGGAAGCAACAAAAGTTGTAAGTAAACAGAAGCCATGAGGTAGAAAGAGAGAAGTATCAGAAATAACAGAAACCATGAAAGAGAGACAGACAACTGAGTCCACATACTAATAGAGTTAAGACCCAGTACTAGTGATACCCTACACATCCTTTTAAAAACTTTCTAGGGGCACCTGGGTGGCTCAGCCAGTTGAGCTTCTGACTTCGGCTCAGGTCATGATCTCGTGGTCCGTGGGTTCGAGCCCCGCACTGGGCTCTGTGCTGCCGGCTCAGAGCCTGAAGCCTCTTCAGATTCTGTGTTTCCCTCTCTCTCTGCCCCTCCCCTGCTCATGCTCTGTCTCTCTCCATCTCTGAAAAATGAATAAACGTTAAAAATGTTTTTTAAAACTTTCTATTAAGTAAAGAGTTATTGTTTGATTTTGTTCCTTGCAACCTGGAACAAACTAAGACCTTAGTTGAATCATGTAATTTCTCTGAGCCTCAAATCTTCATGTATTAAGTGATGAGTTTGGAGAGAAGATGCCAAAATTTCCTTCCACCTAAAATAATTGTGTACAGCACTGTTTTTTTTTAATTTTTTCTTTAAGTTTATATATGTTGAGAGAGAGAGACCACGAGTGGGAGAGAGGGAGAGAGAGAATCCCAAGCAGGTTCCATGCTGTCAGTGCAGAGCCCGATGTGGGGCTTGAACTCACGAACTGTGAGATCATGACCTGAGCCAAAATCAAAAATCCGACACTTAACTGACTGAGACACCCAGGCCCCCCTGTATAGCAGTGGTTCTTAAACATCAGTATACAGGATCACCTGAGGGATTGTTTAAACCCATATTGCTGCACCGTCCCCCCCATACACACACACACACACACACACACACACACACACACACACACACACAAAGTTTTTGATTTAAAAGGGTTGAGAATTTGCCTCTTTTAGATGAAGGTGATGCTGCTGCTGTTGCTGAAGGTCTGGGGACCACAGTTTGAGAACCACTGCTCCACTACAGAAACAGTATTTATTTTAAAAGGCACATGTGAGCCATTATCCACATTCCAGCGCCCTCTGCAAATTATTTGAGTTTGGCCATCTATCAAAGCATGTCCAAGGTTCCCATCCACTCTTGATATTCAATTTGATTTTCCATCCTAAAATGCAGGCCTTCTAGCAAAAACCAAAGACAGAATCTCTTCTCACCAAGGAGCTGATTTCATCATAAGGCTCACTTTTTTGAAATCAAGTGAAACTCACATTTAATATTGTTTCATGGACACCCAAGACAGGCCTCAAATAAGAGAAATTTCAGGATTCCTGTACTCTCTGGACCTACTCACTCACGGCAGCTGCTTATTTTCTAGCAGCCAGACATCTTTAATTACAAATGACACAGCACAGCCAACCTATGTCCCATTGAGTTTCAGGTTCTAACAAGGTTGCTTACTTCCCTGGAAGCAAGTTTTTATGAACTGAAAACTTCACAGAATAATTTTAATTCCTCTTCCAAAGGCAAAAGGCATGGGAAAAGGAAGCTTTGCAGCTTAATTTTTTTTTTAACATCCAGATCAAAATAATCATTAGGGGAAAAAAAAATAGTTCAAATGTGGCAGGTTCAAAAGTAAAGTCTTAGAAAATCTAGAACCACCAAATAAATGGAATGACTTTTTTGGACATAATTACACTTCAAAGCAAGTAAATACCATTATTCACTTGCAAAGACAGGAAAATAGGTGTAAATTGCTTTAAGAGCTTCATAGCTCACTAGAAAACTACTTGGCAAAATATTTTATTACCAAATGACACATGGGCAAAGCTACCCACCCTCTTTCCTGTGGGAGGAAGATTGTGGTGGGGTCAAAGCGAGCCTGGGGCAGTATTTTAGGTGATTGATCCTTGGGTGATTAATTATTGCATACAAATATGGGTGTGACAAAGCATATAAAAGGGACTCAAAGTACACGTCTGGGTCACCTGATGCTCTTTTAGAAATGAACAATGGATCCCTGAAGACTGAACTATGCATGGTACCATAGTCAGGAAAAAGAAGATGGAAAATGAAGGATTAAAAAGCTTGACAGTGATTTTTTTTTTTTCCTGAAGCCAATTTATTTTTCTTTGAGCTAAAAGGTCTCTGCCTCAAGGCTGGCGTAAAGCAACCTTTCCAGGAAGCCACATTCATCACACCAAGGAAAAGCGCCACAGAGGAGACAGCATGATAAATACCCGGTTTCAGGGTCCCATGATAGAGTGTCCAGAAATGAGGGTAAGAATTTATTTATTTCTTTGGAGCCTGGGCTGTAGCTCAAATAATATTCTCAGCAAAGTTTGCTTCAAAACACCCAATCTATTCATTGGTTTAAGACATTAGATATATTAATTACATTATGCTTTGTCATATTCTAAAAAGGTTTATAGAGTTGTCTTCTAATCTAGGACACACATGCAAGTTATTTGTTATGGTGATTGCTTGCTTTGCAGAGTGTCTGCCCTTGACCCAGTCCCATAGATCAATGTCAGGACGAGTGAGGTCTCCAGCAAGGGACAGCATGAACCCTCTTCGTCAAGGCTAGGCTTTCGAACTTAAAGTTGGTCTGAGATTCTTCCATCAGACTGACTTGGGTTTGAATTTTATCTCCAAACTTAAAGTTGTGTGACCTTAAGTGACTTAACCTCTGGAGGCTTCAATTTCCTCATGCGTAAAATGAAGCTAATTTTAAATCATGCCTCAAAGGATGTTTGTGAGTCAAATGGGACGTATTATGCATAAAGTGTTTACGTCTGGCACATAGTAAGTGTTCAATAAATATCAGTTACTATTACTATTATTATATTATTTTTGAAGAGTTTTTTAATAAATTGTTTAACGTTTATTTATTATTATTGAGAAACAGAGAGAGACAGAGCATGAGCATGCGAAGGGCAGAGAGAAGGGGAGACACAGAATCCAAAGCAGGCTCCAGGATCCGAGCTGTCAGCACAGAGCCCGACGTGAGTCTCAAACCCACAAACCGTGAGATCATGACCTGAGCCGAAGTCGGACGTTCAACCTACTGAGCCACCCAGGTGCCCCTATATTATTTTTTTATAGTAGAGCATCTCTTAATGACTTTCAATTAACTGATTGGCCAGATTAATTCACCATGCTATCCATTCCTTCTGTTAAGCATATAGACTGATGCCCATGGCATTCTAAATGTTGTCAACAGATTACACCTAAGAAGTCCTGCTCCTGCCGGTTGAGTTTTACGCTTAACATAAGTCAAATTGGTTTATTCCCACATCTGACTGTGACAGTTGGAATTGTTATGGGCTTTTTATATTTAAAAAATAGTATGTAAATGTGTGAAACATAAGAGCAAAAATATTGTTCTCTGTGGAAACTAAGTTAAACTCCTTAGAAGGATAGATGGAAAAATGATTTCTGCCAAATTAAGTGACAAAATCACAGGTTAAGAAAAAATCACAATAAGCTAGACAGCACTGCACGTAGATCACTCATAAGTATATTTAAGATCATTCTACATAGCTTGGCTAATGCTGATAAGGCTGCTATAAATATTGGGGTGCATGTACCCCTTCAAATCTGTGTTTTTGTATCCTTTGGGTAAATACCTAATCATGCAATTGCTGGGTCGTAGGCTGGTTCTATTTTTAGTTGTTTGAGGAACCTCCATACTGTTTTCCAGAGTGGCTGCACCAGCTTGCATTCCCACCAACAATGCAAAAGAGATCCTCTTTCTCCGCATCCTCGCCAACATCTGTCGTTGCCTGAGTTGTTCATGTTAGCAGGTGTGCGGTGGTATCTCGTTGTGGTTTTACCAACAACAGCCAAACTGCGGAGAGAGCCCAAATGTCCATCAACTGATGAATGGATAAAGAACATGTGGTGTAGATATACAATGGAATATTTCTGAGCCACCAAAAAGAATGAAATCTTGCCATTTGCAATGACATGGGCGGAGGTAGAATGTATTATGCTAAGCCAAATAAGTCCATCAGGGAAAGACAAATACCATATAATTTCACTTATAAACAAAACAGGGGAGCACATTGGGAAAAGAGAAGAAAGGGAAATAAACCACATGAGACTCTTAATGACAGAGAACAAACTGAGAGCTGATGGAGGGAGGTGAGTGGGGGACAGGCATGATAGGCATTAAGGAGAACACTTGATGGGATGAGCATGGGGTGTTGTATGTAAGTGATGAATCACTGAATTCTACTCCTGAAACTAATATTGCACTGTATGTTAACTAACATAAAATAAAATAAAATAAAATAAAATAAAATAAAATAAAATAAAGTAAAATAAAATAAAAGTAAAATAGACTTCCACCAAAACAAACAAACAAACAAAAAAAACACAACACCAAAAGTGAACCCTAACATAAATTGTACACCTGGATTATGATGATGTGTCAAATGTGATACGTACCTCAGTTGTAACAAACGTCCTACTCTGATGGAAGGTGCTGGTGGTAAGGGAGGCTAGGCATGTGGGGTGGGAGACCTGTATGGGGAAGTCTTTGTACTTTCCTCTCAATTTTGTTGTGAACCTAAAACTACTTTAAAAAAAAAATGTCTAAGAAGAAAAGTAAATGACCATTGCTGGTCCCATCTAAACCAGATAAAAGAGTTTCAATAGTGTTAGGCAAATACGCTTACTCATTAAGCCCCTTCTTAGAGGGGGCTAAATAAATAAGTTAAGGGAAGCAGTTATGGGTTTGTTCTGTGCTTTACCCACAACCATAATCAGTCATACAAAATAGCACGGGACCCACCCAGGACCAAAAGGTGTTGCATGAGGTAGCAAAAGAGACCATATAGAATAGAAGTTCTCCGGTGCTTCTCTACTAACTAGCAGCCTCAAAATTATCAGGAGAGTTTTCTGAGAGTACAGATTCCTAAGACTCATGTCCAGTATTCAGGTCTGGAGTAAGACCCAGAAAACTGAGGATTTTAGAAGTTTGCTGGAGGCTTCTGATGGATAACCAGTTCTGAAAAAGATTGACATCGAGCAGTACTGTCTAATCTCCATATAATGCATGACACAAATGTGACCCACATTTTCTGGTAGTCCCATTTCAAAGTTTTCTAGTGGCCTCACTCAAAAAAGAAAAAAAAATTCTTACTCACACTTTTAAATTTCTTAACAAAACATTTTATTTAATACAATGAACCCCAGATATTACCTTTCCAACATGTAATCAACATGAAAATCATTAATAAGATGTCTTACATCCTTTTTATTTCTACTAAGTGAAATCCAGTGTGTGATTTATGTTTATAGCGCATCTCGATTTGGACTAGCCCCAGTGCAAGAGTTCAACAGGCACACACTCCTATAGGCTGCCATATTGGGAAGAGCAGATACAGAGGGTAAAGGGGAAAACCACCTTAGTGATGTGGGTTGTCTTGATGATGGTAATATATTTGGATGGCTCACAACTACAAAGCCCTTAAGGAGAAGAAGTGATTAGGAGGGTCAAAAAAAGATAATGAAACAGCATGGAAAATACAAGATGAATACGACAATATGGTTCTTGGAAGCTTCATGTCCTATACATCAAGGGAGTACACACAGTCAAAGGGAAACAAGTGAAACTGATGTCCATGTACTCACGAAGGCAGAAAGGAGAAAACGCTCAATTAGACAAGAGTGAATGCCATCTACTGTGCAACTCGTTTTTTTTTTTTAATCCAAAAATAGAATTCCCACAGAGTCCATGTTCACACTTCAGAAACCTGGGGGACAGTAGAGTATGGAATAGAAATGCTTTTATAGAAAAAGTAAACTGCCCAGTATAAAGCAACTTGCAGAAGCATTTCCAAATGGTTTAAGCTGTGCACACACTTTTTGCATTTATCACGCTATTATGTTAGTGAAAACACATTTTGGAGGCTGAAATAATAAGTCCGAACAAAGAGCTTAACATAGAACTGATGCACATTATCCTTTGGGAATTCAACTAATTTTTTTTTTAAGGATTTCAGCAGTAAAGTATTCTAACCAGGAATATCACAGCCCAAAACGCTGTAAATCAAACAAAACATTTTTGAAGGAAAGCTCCTTAATTCCTCACCAACACTTGTATCAATGAAAAAACAATCAGAATAGAACAAATTCAATGTCAGAGGTTAATGGAGATGTGTGAGGTATCAGATTACAGACTTTTATTATACAGTATGTAAAAAAATTCTATAGTAGCCCAGTGTTTTGTCTCAAGCCTAACACTGCACCAACATTTAAATGTATTTGAATCTCACATATGAAATACGTTTTCTCATTTTCCTCTTACCTGATGAATCAGATGGCACAAAATCAGCTTTTGAAGAAAGTATAGAGTATTTATAAAATTCTAAGAATTCAATTTAAAACCAAACTCTTTCATGTGCAGATTCATAAATACGTAAGGATGTAGTGATGCTCCATCGGGGGATACATTTTTTTACTCATTCATCCAACAGAAGCACTGGGTTTTCACTGCTCTGTCAGGTGATACTTTTGCTCAGGTTAAAAATGGTCAAGGAGGGGCGCCTGGGTGGCACAGTCGGTTAAGCGTCCGACTTCGGCTCAGGTCACGACAGCTCAGAGCCTGGAGCCTGCTTCGGATTCTGTGTCTCCCTCTCTCTCTGCCCCTCCTCTGCTGCTCTCACTCTGTCTCTCTCTCTCAAAAATAAATAAACATTAAAAAAAAGTGGTCAAGGAAACTCAGGATTCAAACTAGAAATAAATAGTAACTTGACGACATGGACATTTAGTTTCTGTACTCATACACACAAGTCACAATGGCTGTATACTAATGATTAAAGAATTAATAGATTTTTCAGTAACTCCTTTAGGCAGAGATCTAAAAGATGTTTGAAATCACAGCAATTAAGCTTTCGGCCAAGTAAACAGACACTCACTGTGTTTCTTTGATAAGTTTGATAACTGACTGTTAATTGGCAATAGTCAGTTAATCCCAAATAAAACAACAATCAGCTAAATGACCAAACATTACACTAAAAAGAGAAGTGTTGACTTATTAATATGCCAGTGGTTTGTGCCCATTTTTCAGTAGATCAATATTTACTTATTCAGTCGACTAATCCTTGCATTTTCAATATACAAAGCCCTCTGTTAGGTGCTGCACTGAGTTAAGCTAATAATAAAAAAATAATTATTTGTTCTTTATGTTCACTTTACGAGCACTGTGCATACTCACAAATACAACTGAAGATCAATGAACACACATAGGAAACATTATGCCTTTTGATCTCCTGAGCGCCCAGTCACTGTTGTCCCCAAGATAGATGAATGTCAGATTTTCTCCTGAAAGTCTCTCTACCACTGTCACATTGGTATATAAATTGCTTCCCAAACTGCACCATCTCATGTTTATTTTCATCGTTCTCTTTATTTTGGGTTCCTCTGGCCACCTAAGTGCCCTCTCACTTATCCTCCACAGATATCTTTCCCTTTAGAATTTTTTTTTTAACGTTTATTGATTTTTGAGATAGGGAGAGACAGAGCATGAACAGGGGAGGGTCAGAGAGAGAGGGAGACACAGAATCTGAAACAGGTTCCAGGCTCTGAGCAGTCAGCACAGAGCCCGGCGCGGGGCTCGAACTCCCGGACCACGAGATCGTGACCTGAGCCGAAGTCGGACGCTTAACCGACTGAGCCACCCAGGCACCCCGATATCTTTCCCTTTAGAGCTATTTTGACACAGGTAAACTGGTGATGGCCTGTTAATTTTATTTTACAAATCAGTATCACACAAGAATCACAGGACATGTTAAATACATGTAACAATAAAGGGATATCAAGGTTAGAGGGTGTAGATGACAAGGAAACAGAAAAAGTGAGCAAGTATCATCACCTTTCTGTGAACCTCTGCCTGGCTAGAGCGTAATACTGAGGAAAGGGCATCACTGGTCTGTTAGCTTCTTCAGAATGTATCCTAATTCATTTTTCTTTGTGATGATCATCATGGACTTGGCCATTTGACCTCGGGCTGCTTTATCCCCTATTTGCAGATGTCTAATTTCAGTGAGTTAAAGTGTTCTCTGTTGGGGGTTTTACACTGAACCTCCATCCCCTCACATGTCTTTGGGTCTCTGCACAAATTCCACAGAACGGTCTATAATCCCCCTTGTCTTCTTTAGCTCCTTAAAATTACTGTTAAAATATCCTGTGTCCTTGTATTGGTCCGGGTCCCAGTGGGAAATAAATGGCATACTCAGATAGTCTAAGTGAAAATAGCTTAATAAAGAGATTATTTATAAAAAAGAGTAAGCACATTTGGGGAAACAGTAAGGAGTGATATAGGGTCCTAGGACAAGTAAGACCAGAAAGCTGTCACCACCCCTGGAGAGAGTTGGGACAACGCTCTTGTCCTATAGGACTGGGGTGAACCAACAAGAAGCCCCAGTCTAAACACCCCAGCCTCATCCCCTTCCCACCCTGTTGGTGCCTCTCCTTAGTGTGGCTAAAGTGAAGTCAATGAAAAAATAGAGAAAGATCATAGAGAAAGCAGAATCAGACAATGTAGGGCCTTATAGGTATTGTAAGGACTGTCTTTTACTCTGAGTGAGATGAAAATCCACAAGGGAATTCAAGCAGAGAAGGGAAATGATCTAATGTAAGTTTTCAAAGGCTCGCTGCAGCTGCTATTGGGGAGAACAGACTGTTGGGGTCAAGGGTGGAAGCAGGGACCCTGCTTAGAAGACTCCTGCAGCTATCCAGGTGGGACATAATACTGACTTGTACCAGAATGAAAGCAATGAAGGTCGTAAGAGATCGCCTCATGTTGACTATATCTTGAAGTTAAAAACAACAGGATTTGCTGACAGAATTGAAAGTGGAGTATAAAAGAGAGAAGGCAAGGATGACTCCCACGTTTTTGACTTGAGCCATTAAGAGGATAGAGTTGTGATCAACCACAATGGGGAGGAATCAGGAATGGAGGGAGTTCTTGGAGGAAAGATGAGAAGCTTGGTTGAGAAGCCTTTTAGACATCCAAGTGGAGATGTTAAGTGAGCTGTTGGGTATATGCTATTTGGAGTTCAGAGGAAAGTTCTATTAAAAAGATGTAAATTTAGGGGAGCCTGGGAGGCTCAGTCAGTTGAACATCCAACTCTTGATTTTGGCTCAGGTCATGATCCCAAGGCCATGGCATTGAGCCTGCACTGAGTTGGGCTCAGTGCTGAGCATGGATCCTGCTTGAGATTCTCTCTCTCTCTCTCTCTCTCTCTCTCTCTCTCTCTCTCTCTCTCCCTCTGCCCCTCTCCCCCACTCACTCTCTCTCTCTCTCTCCAAAAAAGAAAAAGAGAGATATAAATTTGGAAGCCATCTACAAAACTATGGATGAGACCACCAAGAGAGTGGGTGTGAATAGAGAAGAGATCCAGGAAATGAAACCTGTGTTCTCCAATATTTAGGTCAGAGACAGAACGACGAACTGGTAATGTGGACCAAGACGGAGGAGTCAAGGAAGCAATCAAAAACAAAAGACAAGTAAAGGAAGTGTTTCACAGAAGGGACAGTGATCAACTCTCAAGTGCTACCAAGAAGTCAAGAAAGGTAAGGATTGAGAATTGAACATGAAATTTAATAACATAATTCACTGGTGACCCTGGGAAGAGAAGTTTCAGGGGAATTTTGAATGAATACTGATTGGAGTGGTTTCGAGATGACCTGGAAGGAGAATTGAAAAGAGGGAGTACAGACAACTCTTTTGGATAGTTTTGCTATAAATGGGAATTGAGAAATGGGACAGTAGCTAAAAAGGATGTAGGAACATATACTTTGCCCATTCACTCTGTCTCTCTCCCGACGTCTCCTCTCACCTCAAATTTCCATCACCTCCTCCCTCATCTTGATTCTGGCTGGTGACCTTGCTTCCTTGTTTCAATGAGAGAAACAAAAATAATCAGGGAGGAACATCAACTTGCCACCACAATTTCTAACCTCCAGTCTGCAGCATGAACCCAGTTGATTTGGTTGCATGCTTTTTCTGCAATGGTGTCCAGCTGTGTGGGCGTAGGAATGGAATAGGTTCACTCATATAGTATTAACCAGTATTGTATTAACAGTATTGTAATAGCCAAGGTTGTGGTTTTGCTATGTGAGGATGATGAAGGGTGCTGGGGACAAGGACAAAATAATTATAAAATTGTAACGGTGATACCTTCCATTCTTTATGGCCCCCGAGAGCATAAGAACTGCCCTGCTGTCCAAGGCTGGGCTCTGCCTGTTCAATAGAACTGCTCAATCTTGGCAGAGACAAGATGGCGACAGCTCATGTTAATTCTAATGTTTAGGGATTTACTCAAAACTTGTGGCTTCCTTTCACTATTCGTTTTACATTTTGCCTCTTCACTTATTCAAACTTACTCTTTTGGGCCTCTATCACCCTTAGAGTAACATGGTATCTCCTCAATATGCAAAGTAGCTCTCTGTGTAATTCTTTCATAGATTAGCCTAAATTATAATGGTGAAAAGAGTGTGTTTGCTCAGTCTGCACCACACATGACCCCTGTCATAGAATTCAACTGTCATCTTTCCATAATGAAGAACCTCCATTTTATCCTAATCATATTTGGCCGTGCTTGTATCCCCAATACACAAAATGTGACCACAGTTCATATTCATGTTCTCATTTCTTAAATACCTTTTAAATAAAACATCACATTAGGCATCGGGGAAAGCATAGAAGGATGCCTCCTACCTTCAAGAGAGTCTTAATCAAGGATGCATCTCTAAGCTAGCGTGGGTGTGCAAATGAGGGTTTAGAGCAGGTAAGAAAGTGCAGGGAGAGAAGCAGGCAGAATCAGGGATAAGATTATCTGACCTCATTGTTCAAAGACCTAAGCTGTCATTGAAAGAAAACACAACAACAACAACAACAACAAAGCACAACAGACCCAAAAATCAAGGAGCATTCAAGGCAGAAGGCTTAGATTTTGGAATATTTAAATTTGTTTTGTTCCCTAGGAAACAACAAAAAAAATCCTACACAAATAAAAAGTAAGACATTGTGTTAAACATCCAGTATGCAAGTAGTGTGCAAGAATGGATGTCCCGTTTAAGAAATGCTGTTCAGAGTAATGTCTCCACACAGCCACGGCCAATGCTCTTAACACGCATACTATCTACAGAAGCACAAAGCCAGAGTTGAGGGCTGAAGTCAAGAGCAGGAATCTGAACAGACATAAACTCCCACTGGGCAGAACAGTTTTCTATAATCTTTCTAAATAATCTTCAGACCAGCTTCTATGAACCCCTTAGGACCGGGACCCTAATAAAGTTCATGGCCTTCGAAAGCTATTTATAAAACTTTTCTGAGACGGTTACACAAATATATTGTTTCAAGCACTATGTAACTCAAAGGTATAAACCTATTCCTTAAGGGATATCCAAGTTTTTAACAGATTTTAAAACTATCTTTATATAGCCTGGGGCTTTGCAAAGACAAAAGTGATCTAACTGTATTTTATATACACGTATATTTATTTAAATCTGCTGTGATAATTCTGTATCATCATAATAATAACCACCACCATTTATGTTCTGAACACTGGGCTAAGCAGTTGACACATATCGTTTTAATTAATCTTCATTTAAAAAAAAAAGCTATAAGATATTATTAGTATTCCTATTTTAGAGAAAAAGGATTGGGGTTTATAGAACCTAAATGACTTCTGTAAGGTCTTACAATCACTAATTGGCAAAGCCAGGATTCATACCCAAGTCAGTGTGGGCTGAAACAACCAGTACACGTGTGTGCGCATGTGCACACACACTGGAAGCCATTGTGTTTGCTTGACTTATCACTTTCCAAATGACTTGATTATGAACACCACAACTTCTACTAACAAATCTGATGCCCACTGGTTGGTCCTCCAAACCTACCAAAAACCTCTGTCAAATCTCATTTTAAAGTCCTTAGTATGTCAAAAGGGATGAAAACTAGCAGTCCCTTTCTTCACAATGTGAAAGAAAGCACATTGAAAAAGAAAGGTGGAACAGGTTTTAAGATTAGATATTCCCTTCCTACTACATATGGAGGCTAGGATAAAGCTCTTACTGAGTTATGATTAAACATCTATGTTTTTCATTTATTCAGACTCACGCTCAAGCCATTATTTCTGATATAGTAACCCTGTCAGTGATATAAGCTGCCAAGTCGTGGACTAAATTTCAAGTTCACCTTTGAATCTCTGGTCAACCCATAAAAGCTATATTTATGTATTTGTTAACCCTGGATTTTAATGGAAAAATAGTTGGCTTATTAATAAAACGTTCTGTTTAGTACACAGAAGTCAAATTGATGCCATTGTGGGAGGGTTGCTTTCTAAAAATAAAACACACACAAAAAACAAAACAAAACAAAACAAAACAAAAACCAAAGCAAAACAAAAAACAACAAGCATAACTCTACGAAGCAGACTCTATGAAGACATGAGGAAATTAAAGCTCATAGGTTTATGAAAATGAGAAATAGAAATCCATATTTAAAGGTAGAGTTTTTTAAAATATGTTTTAAATAAGACATCTAAATATGTAGAATTTTAAAATGAAGGTAAAGGCTGGAATGCAATTCTCCAGTTTAAATTAATCCTTGGAGGGGCTCGTGGGTGGCTCCTCAGTTAAGCATCCAACTCTTGATTTCGGCTCAGGTCACGATCTCAAGGTTCAAGCCTGGTGTCTGCTTCTGTGCCGCTTGGGATTCTCCCTCTCCCTCTCTCTCTGCGCCTTCCCTGGTCACATTGTCTCCCTCTCTCTCTCAAAAGAAACAAACATTAAAATATAATAATAAAATACAATAAAACAATCCTTGGAATCTTTTCTTTCTTAACCAGGGTAAAGACCTACCATAAGTAGCAAAAAAAACTCTTCTCTATTTAGGTTTTTGTTTTCTCCTCTTTTTTTTTTTTTTTTTTTTTTTTTTTTTTTTTTTTTTTTGGTAAAGCCAATAAATTTTGATTCTCCAGGTACTCTTCTAATAGCTGGTTAAAATTCCCAAAGGAAGCTGAGAAAGACTATGCCAAGTTCGTCACACATAGAGTGCATGTAGACTGATTTACGGATATGTATCTTTTTCAGGATTGCAGCAAAATATATCCAGGTTGCACATTACATGTTTGTATTCCTTAAAATTGCCTCCACCAAGAAAGGTACCAAACAATACTGAAAAGAAGCAGAGGTCCAGAGACGTGGAGGCCCACAGATTTACTAATCTAATCACTTTCTCCCACATTAACATTTAACAAAGCAGTTAGTAGTACTTGTAGTGCTGGTGCATATATGCATTTTTATTGATCTGAAATCCAGGTTCCTTGTTCTTTATTATTAAAGTCTGTTTAGAAATTTGAGAAGAAAGAAAGCAGATACGTGTTTAGTGTTCTCAGAAAATTACTTCTCCATAAAAAAAAAAAAAAAAAAAAAAAAACAAAAAACAAAAAACAGAGATTGAAAATCCCACAGCTGTAGGGCCAAGTTCTTTGTTAGGCATGTACAGCTTCCTAAATCCCATAAAAATCTCAACATCTGACCCATTTCATTTTTACAAAGGAAGGGACTACCACACTGGAAAATATGCGTAAAAATCTGCAGCATTCAGAGGCATTAAACAGTTTTATTTCACATTTGTTTCCTGTGTATCCTGCTTGATAGACACACGGTAGCACCTGCTACTCTAACTCTACTCTCTCCATCGGCTCCCAACCTTCTCTTTTCAGAAGGGATTAGCAGCCGCCTTTTCCAGAACATCTGAAGTAATGCTGCCATCTTCTGTTCATGGCACAGAATGTAATGAAATCACCCTCCAAAGGAACACAAAGGAATGGAATGGATAAAAACGACCAACTAGAGAATGCTGGCTCTCTCCTAACTTTGCTCGCCCAGTAGATTAAGACCAATTTTATTCACAATGGCGACGCCACAATAATTTTGTTTTAAATTAGATATGTTTTAGAGAGAAGCTACTGTAGGAGTTTGGGAGTTTTTATCGAGACGTTAAGGTGGTAGTTCTGATTTTTCTAAATACTGCTTCCATTATCAGTTACTTATTTTTTTTTTCAAACGAAACATAAATAAAGCATTTTAAAACTTTAAAAATAACAATTGTACGTGTTGAATTTTAATGGTAGCAGAAGTGTTTTCAAGAAATTGATTTCTCTTCAACGATTCCGAATTTAGAAACACTCACCGGGCAGAGAGCTGGTGGAAGGCAAGTTCCACGGTGACGAAAATTACAGTTTTACTGTGGAATCTTACCAAGGTACAGAGACAAGTGAGCAAATAAACGTTTCAAAAGTTTCTATTCAACGTTAACTCTTAGGATCTAAAAGCATACCCACCAGAGAGTTCCATATTTTCAAAAGTTATTTATTTATTTATTTATTTTTGCTCACAAACCATGAACGCTGATGCTTGAATGCAATTGTCTCCCTCAGATTTGTGTGGGTGGGAACTGCATTCTGGCCTGGGGTAAGAATCCACATCTCGTGCTTATAACTCAAAGAGATCATTAAGAGGTAGGCTCTTCTTGACAAACATTAGCAACATTCTGCCAACAGTATATTGAAGACTGGATATCTAATCCAGAACCATTCTTAAAAGGAAAAGTCCAAGTCCCCTACCAATCAGTTATAGATGGTAATGCTCCTTCCTCCTTTAAAGTTATTTATAACCGCTTTTGAAATGTGAGACGAATTTATTTATTTAATGGCAAGATAAAGCAGCTAGCTGAAACCGTTTGTAAAATGCATCATTATTCACTTTGAGACAAGTTTTCTTCGAATCACTGTTTTCTGGACAAATATCTCCCCTTATCTTCCCTTTTTTTGTGTGTTTTTTGTTTTTTGTTTTTAAAGACACGTCTTTGAATCGGTTAGGTCACCTGTATATCGAGGGCCCAACAAGGGGGTCCGCTGTAGATCTCTAGTTTGGGAACCTTCACTGCTCTGTATCGTTGTTGGCCTGGATAATATGGAACAAGTGCAGGTCAGAAAATTACCTCACAGCCAAACTCCAAGTGCAGAGCATTGTAAAGGGATGGCCTGTGGAAGATTATGCATGCACATTTTAGTTTTGTATAAACAATCTTCCACATCTGTACGTTCCTCTTGTGGGAGCCAACTAAATTGCCATCATTGACTTATTTTTCAGGCAGTAAAATGTGTTTATGGACTTACAGTATATTTGCGGTTCTCATCACTGATATTTTTCACTTACACATAGCAATTTACAAATATAATCCCTCTACATATTAAGTACAGAATAGTTTCATCTTCAACAAAGTGACAAATCCCGTAATCTCTTAGTTTATTCGCGTATCCAAAGGCTTCTTGGGGCATGCCCTGGGATTTGGGACTGTGTCTTCTCAGCTGGAAAAGGAAGGAATCAAACAAACAAACAAACAAACAAACAAAAACGTTTCTCAGGTCCTTCCATCAGAAAAATTCAGATTCTAACTGCAAAGTGGAGTCTGCCATGGGAAAATGTAGCCACTTCAGGCCTAAACTCCAGACCTAATTCTCTCTGGGCAAGAGAAAGCATCTTCTCCAGAAATATAGGAAGAAAATAGCAAGGTCACATTTTGGTCAGCCCACATAGTTACCTCAATAAAATAACACAACCAGTAATGGTAATAGAGGCAAGGTAGCTACCGTGAGAAAACAATTTACCACAATTGCCATTATGATTACTTTAGATGACAATATTAAAGAAGGCACATAAGCTAACTTTGGGAGGTGATCATGATTAAGTATAATAGAAATACACTTTTTTTTTTTTTGCACTAAATGATTATTCTTAAATAGAGCCCAGAATTATGTAAGAACCCCTTCCTGGTAGTCTCTCTTCAAAGGACTCAAATCAGACACGCAGCAATTTGCAGATTGCCTAAGATGACAAAATGATAGAATGAAAGAAAGGTCTATTCTTTCTCTGCACAGTTGAACTCTCATCAAGGCATCAAGCCAACAAAGAATCAGAATTAAAGGCTGAAAGGAACAATTGACATGCTCGCCCACTCAACTCTACATATGGGGTTTGTTTTTGTTCTATATTATTTGTGTGTTGGGAAGACTGTGCTTGGTTATTTGTGTTCCGGTTTAAATAAAGTAATATAAATATTATTAAATGTATTTTCTCCTTAAATAAGAGTTTGTATCACTCATCCAAACTGGCAGTTAATTTCCAAATTTGCCTTACAAGGAAGATGGAGTTAACCATATAGGTAGGATATAATGTTTTGTTTTGCTGAGAAGAATTTTTAGCACACAAGTACAAGGGTGGGGACCGGCAATGATTGCGAGCACTTCCATTTCAATAAAAGACCACTGCAGTTGAGACTGTGATCACCAGGAAAGACAAGTACTGGACCTCTAGCCAATGCAATGAGAGTGGGACTGGTCAGCTGATACTCAGCTCATGTATACGTATTTTCAACTAATGACTTACAACGTTAAGTGATTGCTGACCTTCCAAAATCAAAGGCGAATGTTGATATTTTCTCATTTTTGTCACTGAAGAAGATAACGTGTGGAGTAAACTAATAAATTCTTGCCAGGGGCGCCTGGGTGACTCAGTCGGTTAAGCGTCCGACTTCCACTCGGGTCATGATCTCACGGTTCGTGAGTTTAAGCCCCGCATCAGGCTCTGGGCTAACAGCTCAGAGCCTGGAGCCTGCTTCAGATTCTGTGTCTCCCTCTCTCTGCTCCTCCCCTGCTCACGCTCTGTCTCTCTCTCAGAAGTAAAATTAAAAAAAAAAAAAATTTATAAATTCTTCCTACTACGTTATAACAACATGAACATGTATTTCTCTCCCACTCCTCCCTCCCTCTCCTTCTTCCTTTCTCCCCTCCTCCTGCTTCTTGTTCTCCTCCTCCTCCTCTTCCTTCTTCCTTTTCTCCTCCCTCTCTCTACTTTCTTCCTTCCCTCTGTCTGGGAGGAAGAATTTCTTCTGCCCATCAACGTCCTTTTGGCTGGACCAAGAATCAAATTAGCCAAAGACAGGTTAACAAGAGAAAATCAAATTTAATTTCTTATGTACAGGAAATCCATACAGACATGGAAATTCAAAACACAGGCAAAATGAGGGGTATATGTCATCCTGAACTAAAGAGAAGGGGGTAGGGGCCCGGACTCCAAAGGGAAGAAATGAAATGCACAGGAAGATGAAAAAGACTAAATGTTTGGTAAACGACTGTTTGTTGGGCCGCTCGGAAACAATGGGACACAAAGGACTTTGATCAAACAGGCCTTGCCAGTTTCCTCCCTGTTTATCATACCTAGTTCTTACTACATAATGTGGTTCTCTGTGGTGACAGCTCTCCTTGTGGACCAAGCGAGACCTCCATCCGTTTAGACAGTTGTTGGGGAGGTAAAGAGCTTTTCCCTGAATCTACTAGGTTTTGATGGCCTTGAACTCAAAATAATCTTCATGCCAAAGTGTTCCATCTTGAGGCAGTCTGCCCCTGGCCCCTACACCTCTTTCTCCTCTTTTCTTCTGTCTCTTTTCCCCTGTTTCCCCCGCCCCCACCTTCCTCTTTCTTCTTCTCTACTCGCACCCCACCCCCACCGAAATACAGCTTGCTTTCACAACGTCACCTTCACTTGCCACAAATAAACCGAACACCTCCTTTCAAGTTGTCCTTATGTGAGAAAGTACTGGGTCTCCTTGTTCGGGCCGGTTTCTGCTTCATGACAGGAACCCCTGCCCGTTGTTCTCAAGCTATGACAGGGGAAACGCAGTGAGCGGTGTTACTAAAACAGAGAAGCCTCTTTGAAGACCAGCTCGTTTCTTACCTGTTTTATTTTTACTGCCATCCAACCCGATAGTTGCAAACCGTAACTGAATGTTAGCCAAACCTACATCTGTCCTGCACTCTATTTCCAACAGCCCTCCAGATGGCCGCCATGCTACCTGGAATGCTTTGAAGGAGGCGCGCTTCACGTGACAACCGTAGGCAACAATGAAGGTCATAACAAGTGTGAGTTTTATGCCTTGATCACAGCTACTTAAAAACCTGCAAGCTTTAATAAACCTCGATCGCTCTCCAGACAGAGTTCTGAATCCTCCGTCTGCCCTTCAGCATGGCCCACATGATGTGTGCTATCATTTTCATGTTTTAGAGTAAAATTTCCAGACTCTTTATACAGGACGGAAATTTAGAATATGAGATTTTGGACGGGATGATTCCCGAATTCAGCTCGTGGCGTGGTGTTGGTGGTGCAGTGAGGATTGCTGCCTTCCGAAACGCAGCTTGTGGGTCAGAGTAGGGAAGGTTCTACCTTCTTCTTAAGAATGACATGGGGACTCCCTTCTGAAATACTGGCATAACTGCATCATTTTATAATCCACGTGTGGGGAAGCACCTCCCAGCGACTCACAACCTGCGCCCACTTAGCAAAACATCTGCTGACCCCTGCAACTCACCGAGTATATCCGAGCATCGGATCCGAAAGCGAAGACAGGGCTTTTAATTTGTAGCCTCTTGTATGTTAATATTTTATTTCCCCCTTATGAATCCCATAGCTATTTCTTTCTTTACGTGCGTTTTGCTCCTGTTAATCTGGTGGCAGTGCTATGAAATGTCACAGGCCTTTCACTCAGTGTTTCTCTAACAAGCCAACCAGGTACAAACAGGATTTTTATATCCATTTGTAAATTCTAGTCGGGGGCAGCTGAGTTGAGAGAAGGGAAAATAAAAAGACAAATACTACATTTATGTAAGGTTTCGTTCACATCGCCTGTACAATACCGTGCTGTTGACATGTGTCTTAATAAATAGGCTTCAAAAAGAAATCATTGCAATGTAAAAATAGTTTCACCGAACTCACATGCTTTTTACTGTTCCCAGGTCTCAAAGTGGCTTTTAAAGTGATTTCTCAGACTCTTAGAGCTCTGTACCCCATATTGTGATAGGATACATTTCTCTGCCCTGCTCCCTAGAGTGGAGCTGGAGCGAAGGCAGGCTGAGACAGCTTGGCACCGTTCTAGTCTAAAAGAGGCCCCGCTTGAGAGATTGACTACTGTTGCTAGAAAAAAAAGGAACATGAGAAATTCATGTGTCAAAAGGGACTGGGGAGTGTAAGCCTTGAGAAGAAACCCCACTACCTACCTACCTCCCTCCCTCGCTAAGTAGATTGAAAGGTCAAATCTGTTCATCCAACAAAAGATATTGGAGGGCCTACCAGAGCAAGCAAGGTCCCAGCGATACAGCGCGGAACAAAGTCAATGCTTCCACGGAGTGACTCTGTGTTCGGTAATCTCCAAAATACCTCCGCTGCCCTGATACTCTCCAAACGATGCCCATTTTCCAAAACAGGCCTGAAACAGGCCCGCTCTGGGACAGGCAGCTCTCCACAAAGCTCAGTGTAGTGGAAGAGAAAGGAGTCTAACAAAAGCATACAATTATGGACCCAAACCTTTTCCTCTGGGAACGGTGGCAAGAGTTTCCGTTTCTCGGTTGTACGTAAAATAACCACGGTCGCCTCTCCTGGCACATCATGACCTCCCTGCTAGGGACTGTGGATTCTGCAGTAGCAAGGCAAAGAGCAAATGCAGCCAGTAGTAAACTAAAGCCCACTGATCTTCCAAGAGTGGGAGAAGAATCTTTTCCTATGAGGAGCCTGCTGTAGTTCGCGCCGCTTCCCGAACTGACGTGTCATCCCCGTACAGGGGTCAGCGCTCGTCTCTGGGTTGTTCCAACTTCAGTCAGTGTGCTGCCGAAGCGAGCACCCTGGTTAGTGCCTATCGGGCTTGTTCCCCCATTCGTCCCTCACCAGGCGCCAGCTTCTTACTGCCCTCTGCTGGTTAAGTCTGAGGTCAGCCTTTTTTGTGCTTTACCCAACTATTTTACTAGACAAGTCAATAAAGGCACTTGTTCACAGAACATTAATCTTTTAAAAAAACTTTTATATTTGTGATACTTAATGTTAACCCTGAAAGAGCCCTATACCATTTCCTTTCTTTAAATGTTTTCTTACTACAAAAGCAACATGTCGAATGAAAAAAAAATAAGCAAAAAGCCCACATACCCACCTTGTAAGAAACCACTAAAACCTCGATGTATATTTATATATTCCTTTATTTTTTTTACAAAATGTGATTCTATCATACATTTTTAATATTGCTTTAAAATATAGTAACAAATGTCCTTCCGTACTGTCCATTTTTGTGGCATCATCATATCCCGTTATGTAATTGAAACACATTTTAATCATTCCCCTAGTTCAACCCACAAAAGTATTTCAAATAGTCCTGTGGTAAATATACTAATAGCTATAATCACTCGTTCCTTTGTAAGTGGTCAATAAATGTGTGCCCATAACTAAGGGCATTCTGAATTGATGTTTACATTTTTTTCTCTCCCTTTATCATCAAAAACCCGAAGAGTTGATGCTCCCTCATTTTTGAAAGTTTCTAAGGAAAAGCCAGATTGTACTGCAAGTTCAAGCAGCAGACTTCAGTTAGATTGTGCAGGTTTTAGATAAAAAGCTGGCTTCAACACCTTGCTTGGGATAAAGTGGTTTGAATTTAGGTGTGCTTATGCTACTTGAAGCATAAACCATGTTTTTTTAAAAAGGACTCACAATTATTTTTGCCTGGGGAGCAAGCACCAGTCTGAATCCCTCTGAACACTCTGATGCATGAATATGTGGCCAAAGTCCCAAATACCACATCACCCTCTGAAAGAAGTGAGACCCCTCTGCCCCCAACAAGGAGTCAGGCTTCACTCAACAGGTTCCATACAGGAAGAGGAGTCTGATGGCCTCGGTGTTGGACACGTCCTTAGCCCAGCCATCGTGCCCCCATTGCTCTTGCTGGAACTTACTACTAGGAAGTTCTCTTCTGGCTTGTGGATTGAGCTGAGGGCCCTGGCTGGGAAGACAATGTCTTCTCCTTCTCAGCCTGTCCTATATTCAGTCTGGAGCGTTGAAAGCTGTGCTCGTTTCCTCTCCTTGGCTAAATAGCCTCACCTCCTCCTTCCAAGGGTCTCAGGAGTACAGGAAGAGAAACTAAAAGCTTGCTTGTGTTTAACATATCCCTTGAACCTAACTCTGCATACTTACCTAAAAAGGAAAAAAAAAATTTACCTCCAACTTAAGGACTACATTAGCCTTAAAATGATATTTCCACTTTTTTAGGACTTGTAACACGTCTGCCCAAATGGTTCCATTGCCTCTACGATCCAGCTGAAAATGAACAAATTCCTGTTTTTAACACATCCCAACTTAATTCAGCTTTTACAATTCCTCTGTGATGTCCTGGTTCATTTTTTAAAAGCATTTACATTTAAGCTTACCAAGAATACATGTAATAGAAATTTTAATAAAATCAGGACCAAGCAAAAATAAAAACTAAGCTAAGGACAAAGAAAATGGAATATTCGGCTTGGAGGTTTCTTATTGCCAAAGTGAACAGGAATGAATGTCACTGACCACCAGAGCAAGAAAACAGTATAAGGTGCTTAGCTCAGGGATCTGTTTGGGTCCATGAGGTTAGTCCTCAAGATTAAGTGCACAGAGCAACTGGTTTCACAAAACTACCCTTTTCCCCAGTGAAAAATGAAGACAAGACATCTGCTTCTACCCTGGCACCTCACCATGGTTGAGCTCCCTCGTGAACCCCACAGAAGCTACAGACAAATCCCAACTGTTGGGTTTAAACTGGGTTTTGAAGGATGAGTAGAAGACTGCCAGGTAGAGAAAACTGCACTTGAGGCAGAATGAGCCCACAGATGAATTACAAAGAGCCGTGGGGACTGACTGAATGGAGCCGTGACTCACAGCAGTTAGCCGAGGGGCCACCACAATCCCTTGAAGAGTCTGCCATAGCTATACAAACAAGGTAGAGGCTGGAGCTGAGGATGCCCCAGGCCTCCGCCTTAGGTTGGTACAAAGTAGAGGTCAAAGCTTGGTGCAGCGCTTGATACACACTAGATATTCAAGAACGCTACATTCTAACCAGAAACATTTTAAGATGTTCGCTTTGAGGCATACAAAACTTGAGCTACAAATGGGTGTTCACGGGATACCCCCTAGTGCACACCATTTATGTAGAGTGAATCAACACAAAACAGAGAACTCAAATTGGAAAGGAAAGGAAATCTAGAGTAGAAGCTACAGGAGTAGGATGTCCCAGGCCACGAAGGCTGCACAGAAGTAAACAGGACCACAGCCAAATTGTTACAAAGCAGCAAAAGGGGCTGAGGACTGAATCTGGCCAAAGTTAAAGTACAAACAAAATTATTCTAGAAAATGCCACCAAGAGGTTAAAGAGGAAGGCTGTGAAGCTACTGGATTTGACCAGAAAGAGGTCTTGGTGACTACACTGACATTTTACCTGACAGAAGACAAAAAAAGAGAATGAAGTAGAATAAGAGGATGGAAACCATCTCTAGTAGGATTTTGAAGAAGTGCCATACTAAGGTAGTACTTAGAGGAAGATGTAGGATCAAGGGTAGAATATTCCTTAAGAGATTTGACTATGTTTTGCAGCTGAAGGAACAGTAAATCTGGTAATCCAAAAAAAAAAAAAAAAGCTAACAAGCCAGTGGGAAGGAATATTCAGATTAGCATCAGCAAAAAAATCAAACGCAAAGCTCTATACTCACAGCCGTTTTCCTTCACACTAACTACATTTCACATAAACCACCAAACCTAGTATTTGAAAGATAGGGTTTTTCCTACTGCATCAACAGCTCCAACAGTGCCAGATGCAGAATAAGTGTTTCAGATGTTGGCATACACCAGAATTCAAAGTAAATACAAACCCATCCCCTTAAATACCAGCTGGGTCTGGTTGCTTTAATGTTAGCAGATTGACCCCATGCTACATTATCTAAGTGAACTACCCATGATGCTTTGTGAGTTATAATTAGCTCAAATTTCATTTGAGGCCATTCACTCCACCACTGTAGATACCACATGGAGGACAACTAGCCTTCAGCTATACCTGAGATGGCTACAAAACTTGAAGTAGATCTTAGACAAGGGCTTAACCCTGTAAATTCCCAACATGCGGAAGAACACCATACAACTGAGCATTCAACACACCTGGAGCACCTTACTGGGTGGCTTAGAGCCCAACAGTACAGAGCCTGCAAGGGATTTTCTGCCCTTCCCTGCTTGTCTCCTAAACTTACAAACCCATCTGGCTCCAGTTGTTTCACATGTGCTCCCGTAACTGCATGGCAATACTGGGAAACTATAGAAGATAAACTCAAAAGTATACCCAATTTACATGAAATTGTGATGACATTTCCACAAATCCTACCTAGCTTAATAATTCACGCTCAAACCAATATAATCAACTCGTTCCAGGCTTATTGAAATACATGGGTCATCACTAATTCCCCCCACAGATTGTGACTTGAGTATCCTGCTTCTGAGCTTTAATACTTTATGTGACCTTCAGTTTGCTGTCACAAGCTGTAAAGACACACCCACCCTTGACCAGCCTCAGCCCATTACTCCAGGTCCCAGGCTGTTCTAGCCTCAGTTGTGGTGAATGTGCACCCACCCAAGAAGCCCTGGCTGTCACGAACCGATCACTGCAAAGCCAACTTTACTCAGGTCATTCTGTTTGCAGTTGTCAACACCGAAGTTACTTACTGGTTGGAGTAGGCCTTCATTTAGACACCAAGAGACAAATAACTTGCTTCTAGTAATTTGGCTAATTTTACAATGATTATCTTTTGTCTTTTGCTAACAGAGACCTTACTTTACTGCCCCCAATAAAATAAAAATTTAAAAAAACAGGTGAGGAACAAGAGTCAAGTTTATTTGTTCATTTCTTGCATTTGAAGTATTCCTCGATGACATCCTTGGCCTGAGACTCTTTGCCATAGTCCTAAAAAATAAAAAGCAATTTTTTTTGACTAACATTAATAACTCTTGTTAGCATTAGTTATGGTGAAGCTTTACAAAACTAGTTCGTGTCTTATGAAAATGTTTCCCATCACTAAAATTTCTTGTAGCCATTTTCAGGGACCTTAATGACTTCAATGTCTTTAAGGCTCGTAACATGGCGTTCCTATTGCCAGCGTTTTTTAAATTTCTGCAGAAACACATTCAGCTAAGCAGATTCATTGGCCGGCTTCATTACAGCCTATTTTCCTTTTCTGAAAAGCTGAAAACAGGACTCCGAATGTTGAAAATCACACATCTTTTTCGTTGAGGTTCTGGACTTTAACAATTAAAACTGAGTACAGAATTATGCAGTTTCCCAGCACAACCTTCAACCCAGAGATAAAAACGGACTTACCTTAACCACCACACAACTGCAACCAACCACTTTACGGGGTTTTCCCTCCCTGTCAATTTTACAGAGGCCGACCCATTCCCCTAGTTTCTTGTTGTCATCAACCTATTGGGACGGAATTAAGAGGGGGAAAAAAAAAAGATCACCATATTAGCAGACATTAATACTAAGGACAGTAAGTCAAACAGAGACGGTAGCTGTAGTCAGATAGGGTGACATGGCAGTTTCCTCATAGCAGTTCAGTAGAGGGAGCCAGTTGTCATCATGTACAGCACCAAAATCACCCAGAAACACTGCCACTTTTTTCTGTACCAATACCAAAATTAGCAATTCATTCTGCACGAAACATTCCCATAAACTAGCCCAAAATACCAAGTTTAAGCCATGTTTTTCACAGCACCAGAAATGACCCATTTTTATACAGAACTTGCTCTGGTATAGTAGCTTTAACCCAAACATGACCCTAACTGGCTCTATTTTCACGAAGCTAAAGCATCTCTCAACTCAAAAAAATGGACAACTTACCTTAATTAGGTTGATCTGGTGCTCAGCACAAAGGGCCTCCACCAACTTGACATACATAGGCTCATCGCAGTTGGATGCAAGCACACAAAGATGGGCTTGGCGCCTGAAATGCACAATCCAACAGAAACCGCAACTCGAACCTGAGCTTACTACTACCGACCCTTTACGAGAATTATCTTGGCAATGGCTACACTGGGGGAACACAAGCAGCACCCCCACTGGAGAACAACACAAGTGCCTCAGTTTGAGAAGCCGGTCAAAAAGCATATATATTCACACGTCTTTAGAACCACCAGACCTGCAGTGATTCCCTAAAAATACCAACTTCACATACAACCGGTTTATCCATCTGTGGCCAAAGAAAAATCCTTTCCTGTGAGCCACTTACACGTTTAAAAGGCGGTATGAGAAACGAACTACGATATCAGAGTCGTTACCGGCTACCGGCCTAAAAACTTAATACTGCCCAGCACTACCATTGTACAAACAGCGCAGGGGCTTCACACCAGGACCTGAAGGGCTTCCGGCGAAGTGCGACTTCGCTGGGTTCAAGAAGCCAGTCTACACCAAGGCAAACTAAGAGATCTTAAAATTTAACCCAGCTGTAAGAAATTCCTGAAGGGCACGGATGCTCCACTCCAATAGCGAACACATACAGTTGTCTTGCCCACTTAAATAACTGAAAACTTAAACGGGCGTTTTTACAAATATTTCGTACTTACGTGGGTTTCTATGGCTACCACTTCCTGAACTCGTTTTTGAGTCCAGCTGCTTCTGCAACGTTAGCTTGAAAACCTCTAGTTTCACTCGAGGATACCTATCTGCCCTCTAATGTGAAATCAGCCCCACAACCTACAGGTTTGTCAGACTGTTAGGTTTCACTCACAGAAAGAGTGAAGGGGTATCCGACAACTTACGTCATCATTCAAACACTGTAGTCTTGCTTTAAGAATAAAGCACTCATCCCCACTCCAAACGAACCCACATACTTTAGGTGGGCCACACAGATCTGAGTTCTGATACCTTTTCCTAGGTTTCCTGTAGAACGGATGCCATTCAGAACTTTTGTGCTAACACCATGAACTTCACGCTTTCTCTCCTTGGCTGCAGTTTTGTTCCGGTTCCAACAACCCACAGTATTGAGACTGATACACGTACTTGTCTAAGGCTTTGGCAGCTTCGCGAATTCCACGTGCCAGGCCATCGTGGATGAGGGCGGTCTTCAGCACCTCTTGTAAAGCAGTATTAACGTCCATTACACCTCCAGCAGCAATGCTGAAAACGGAGCAAGTCAAAACCATCACTAAACTCCCCACGCACCACCGGACCGCTTGGGACTCAAAAATCACAAACGAGGCACAGCAGGCGCCCTTAGGAGGCCGCGGCTGACCCTGAGACCCGACAGCAGGCTCGCTGCCCATGCCCTTCCCAGCCCCCACGGCTCCGACCCTGGACTCACCCTTCCTCGGCCATGGCGGTGGGTTACGGATGGAGCCGAATCTTGACCGCACTGTAATGCAAAGAAAGAAAAAAAGGTTAAGAAATTAAGACACCAGTTGAACAAACAACTCCGCGCAAGCCCAATCCTGGCCAAAAGCACCACAACCACCACCCCACTACCGTTCAACTCACCCCGAGCCTCCGCCTCCGCGCGACTCGGCGGCGGCAGGGAAAGAGGTCGTGCGCGCCCGCATGACGGTATTTAAGGGCTTCCCAGGACCCCCACCCCCTAGGCGCATGTGCACTCCCTTTCACGAAAGAGGTGGCTCTGGTGGTGCCGGGACTCGAGAATTTCTATTTCCGGATTGAGGCCAACCCGAGGCAAGATTACTCTTAGTCTTCCGACTCTCCGCGGCCGGTCACTGTTACGCGCAACAGGCACCAACGCGGGCAGCCTCACATCGTCCTTCCTCGCCAGGGGCGTGGCCTACGGAGGCCCAGAGAGTGGCTTCTACGGAGCGCGAGAAGGGCCAAGCGCGCGTCTGCGTGGTCTTAGCTCCCTAGTTCCTTGTCTTCCTCGTTAAGTCAGTACCTTGTAATTTCCTGTCGAACCCATTAACTGGGCCTTCCTGCACGGCCCGCTTTCGCATCGCTTCTCAGTTACTCTAGACGTCTGCGAGTGTGTCGTTTTGTGCGTGTTTTGTTGTGAAACGAAAGCCAGCACGTCTTCACTGCTAAGTACGCCGCAAATTCTTTACCGGCGTTGTATGACTAAAGTGGAACCTCTGGTTAGGTGGTTGGTTACAGTTTCTAAATGCAGTTGGTTCTAAAATTGTTTTGTTTTGTTTTTAACGCCAGATTGTTCCCGAAATTCGTAAACCCGCGCAGATCGGGATTCAGTAGGTGCATTTCATTAGGTGCATTTAAAACGCCTACGACGCGCCAGACACAGGAACTGGGTTCGGGATATAGTAAAGAGAGAACGTAGTCTTTGAGAAATCCGGCATGAATTTCGCCATACAGACCTGGAAGAGTTAGGAGTGGAATCTGAGATCCCTGAAACTGACTTTTACTGGAAGCAACATTTTGAATTTTGCATTGATTGGTCATTCTCCTGTCCCCATTTCAAAACGCAAACATGAAATACGGCCGCAAACAGTCAGTAGTCCTTTTGCCTTTTTTTTTTTTTTTTTTTGAACTTCCTTTCCTGATAAGCCCCCAAGCCTGTTGCAGGATTTTTTTTTACGTCAATACCCGGGGTTCATCATTGTCTTGCGGCTTTGAAGAATGAAGAGGTGGAAACAAAATGAGCAGCAGGCAAAAGTTTATTAGAATGTAAGAAAGGAAGAAAAGTATGGAAGCCCTCTTTTCAGAGAGGTGGCATTCGAAAGTGAATGCCCAGGACCGTAGGCAAGGGTACTTGCTTTATGAGGTTCTGGTTGCCCTCCCTTCCCCCTGGTTCTTTCTCTGCTCCTACCCGTATTGGCTTGATAACTAGGCGCTGGGTTGTCCATTCCTGATTGGCTCGTTTCCATTGTATGAGGGGTGGTCTATGGCCATACCCTTCCTGGTGGGTCACACGGTGTTGTGGTCTCGTTTTTTAGTCAGGCCTTTTGTCAGATTTCTGAGGGAAATCTGGGGGGTGGGTAGTGTCTGTTAGATTCTTAAGAGGACCCTTGTGCCTGAGGGGGTTCGCTGTGGGCCTACACTCTGCATTGTTCCAAAACTTGTGTTTTTCCCCACCCGGGGACCTTAGGTCTTAATCTTTCCCTCTCTGCCTCTTGTATCCTATCTTTTGCCTGTCACTGTCAGCAATTATTAGGTGTTTGATAAGTGCGAGCACCATGGATACAGTGAGCAGATAATGTGAGACTCCCCAAGTCTGTGAAGAAAACAAAAATAGGTAGTATGGGTGCGGGGCAGAGTTAACCAGAACCGAGAGAGACTGGAGAGACTGGAAGTATAATACATTTACATAGTTCCTTTTTAGCTTTTTGTGTGCTTTCAAATTTCCATTTTAAAAGTGTTGAGCTGCTGCTTTCTACTCATAACTCCTCCTAAAATGATGCTGCTCACTTAGTTGGCGATTTAATTACCTAGTTAACTTTTGCTTAAAAAAAAAAAAAAGCTGCAGGATTTTTAAGGATGAGATTTATTCCTGCCACTCTCATGTTTGTGGCCGGATTAAGATTTGAACTGAAGATTAGAGTACCTAAACGCCACAGGGAAGGTACAAAGCGGCATGGGGGTCAGAGAGTGGGGATGATGTGGAAAGACAAAGGATTGAAGGCTGTGGCAACATTTGAAATGGGAAAACACAACAATAACAATTAAAAGGATCCCAAACAGGGAAGATGAGAGAAATGGAGAGAGTAAGGGCAGAGGCACAGATGTCTCCTTGGCTGTTTTGGAAGTTATCATACCACATTTGTATCTTTGAAAGAGAATGCGGTAGTTTCAGCAAATGTGTAATTAAAGTTAATAAAAGTTAATATGCTAAGCATTAGGTTTCATATTAGATGTCTTCCCCTCCCCCCCAAACCCAAATTGGAAAAAAAAAAAAAAGTTTAACTTTTTATTCATTTTTGAGAGACAGGGAGAGTGAGGGAGGAGCAGAGAGAGAGAGAGAAAGAGAGAGGCACAGACACAGAATCCGAAGCAGTCTCCAGGCTCTGAGCTGTCAGCACAGAGCCCGATGAAGGGCTTGAACCCACGAACTGTGAGATTGTGACCTGAGCCAAAATCCCACACTCAACCAACTAAGCCACCCAGGCGCCCCTAAATCTTTTTTTTAATGTTTATTTTCAAGAGAGAGCATGCACGCACGTGCACGAGGGCGGGGGGGCGGGGGGGGGGGGGACGGAGGATGTGACGCGGGCTCCACACTGACAGCAGAGAGCCAGATGTGGGGTTTGAACTCATGGACTGTGAGATAATGACCTGAGCCTGAGCCGAAGTCAGACGCTTAACCAACTGAGCCACAGAGGCGGCCCCAAAAACAAATCTTAGAATGTGAGAATTTGGTAAAAACTCAAGATACATAAAAGGGGAAAATAATCATTTCCAAACAATGTATTTACATAGGGGGAAAACAAGTACCTTTTAGCTTATGTTGTTGGTTTCTGTCTTCTAGAAGCTGGTAGTCTAAAATATCATGGGTCTATGCCTTAATATTTCACCTTATAAATACCTTTTCTATCAGTTATAAACCCCTCTCCTTAAAACCAGAGCTACAATTTTTTTTTGTTTTTTAAAGTTCTAGTAATATAGCTGTTTCTAATCCCAGGAATGAGCTTAAAGGACACACTGGTGATTCAAGGAAACTTTAATATAAATTCTCCTAGTTCACTTGTTTAAGTTTACCTCCTTTCAACTTTAGATATTGCCAACAGTTGGAAGACAATGGTTACATAGAGACTAAAGGCCAGTTACCGATTATAATACTTCTAGACTGTACCCCAGTGTGCATCTGAAATACACATGAAAGTTAAATTCTGAAGTTTGCTTTAGGAACAATAAACAATAATAAGTAATTTTGTTTAGCACTTTCTATATGCCAAGTAGTGTGCTAAATTATCATGTATTTTCTCCCTTGATCGTCCTTGAGAGCCTATGTGGCAGTGGTCTATTTAGCCCCTGTTAACAAAGTAACAAAGCAAGCTCAGAGAGTTGCTGAAGATCACACAGCTGGTAAATATTGAAGCTGGTATTTGAGCCCAGTGGACTTCAAAGCTCATGCTTCCAACCCTACATCCATTCAGATGATTGTCCAGATGCGGATGAGAGGTCACAGAATTCAGCGATGACTCTTCACCTCTCAAGTTGGGAACAATGTGACTGGTTCTACTTCATCATGCTAAAAAGTTGGACAGACGGAGAAAGGGAATATTGCAGTTTTAGGCAGAAAAAGCAGTAGAAATTTAGGTTCTTGATCTAGGTGTAGATGCATTAGTTTGCTACAGCTGCCATAACAAAATATCGAAAGCTGGGTGACTTAACAGAAAGCTATTATCTCACAGTTCTGAAGGCAAGCGGTCTGAAATCGGGTGTCTCCAGGGTTGCCTCCTTCTAAAGCTGTGAGGGGGAATCTGTTCATGCCTTTCTCCTGGGTTCTGGAGGCTTGCCAGAAATCTTGGTGTTCTGCTATGGCAGTATGAAACACCAGTATTCACGTGATGGTCTCCTTATCTATGTCTGTGTCCAAATTTTTCTTTTGTTTTTCAAAGTAGGCTTCATACCTAGTGTGGAGCCCAATGCACGGCTTGAACTCACGACCCTGGGATCAAGACCTGGACTGAGATTAAGAGTCAGATGCTTAACCGACTGAGCCACCTGGGTGCCCCCCCCCCCAATTTTTCATTTTTTAAGGCTACTAGTTATCTTGAATTAAGGGCCCACCCTATTCTAGTATGACCTCATCTTAACAAATTACATCTAGAACAGCCCTGTTTCCAAATAGGGTGTTGACGTGATTAGGACTTGAACATGTGTATTCTGAGGGAACACAATTCAGCCTGTAACAGATGTCAAAGAAGGAAGAGATGTAGGACAGATTAAATGCTAGAAAAGATCTTGGAGTTGAACTTCAACAAGCTTACTTGGGAAACAAGAGCTGGGAAGAGAAGCTGGGCCAAGGCACATTAAAGATTTTACATCTTGGAGAGGTGGGGACCAGCTAGCTGAGCGGAGTCCAAATTTCAGCTCACTTTGTAGCCTTGGGCAAATTACTTCCTTTTCTGAGCCAGCCAATTTGTGATAATACTGTGATATTGTTACGAGGATTACATGGAATGGTTGCTTTAAGTGTTTACCCCTATAGTTATTATCTTATAGAGAACTTCATATGAAAATAACTGTATACGGAAAGGTTCTTAACTATTACTTTCTCCTGTCCTAAACCACACAGCGCTTAGTAGAATGATTTGCGTGTTGGAATCACTAAACTAATGTGTTCTGAAATGAACACATCGAATGAAATAAGTTTCAAGAAGCAACTGTGTAGACGACATACCTAAAAGAAAGCCATGTGGAGAACTACATGCGTAAATTAACATCTCTTAAGACTTAGCTGGAGGCTTTGGGCATCCCAGGAAACCACTATTAATTTGAAAACTTTAAAATGTCCCCACCTTTGGGGCTAAAAAAAAAAGCCCAAAGGATGGAAATGGGAGCTAAGAAATAGAAAACTCAGGAACCATCATCCTGCTGCAGCTCGGGAACATATAGGTCTAGTCTTGGCTTACATAGCATATGGTTTTAAACATACTGCAGAAAATTAGTTGTAGCTGAAGAGAGGTTTGGGCCAAAGAAGATAGAATCCCAGCATATCAAGGGTAAAATCAAAGGAGAAAGAAAGGTTGGCAAGAGGGAAGAGAATAAGAAAGAAAATAAGGAACTAGACAAGTAAGAATGGAATGAATTCATAAAGACTGTAGGTAGTAGCTTGTAAAGTTAATCTGTGAGGCCTTTAATTGGAAAACCTAGTTTATTAAGGGGGAAAATGGTGATAGGGGAGAAGGGGGTGAGGTGATTGAAACGCTAACTAGGAAGCCTATGTCACTAGGTTGTATATTTGGAAGGTTTTGTGTGATTCTCATCGACCTTTTCCTAAGTGTTACTAAGAATGTTTTCTCAGTACTTATTTTTATTGTTCCCCAGAGTTGTTTGGGTGCTATAGCTGCTTGCTACAGGGCTGATGCAGGATTATGGAAACTAAACATAGGAAGATAAATAGAGATAATACTTAAAGTTTATGAATAATCTAATTATGTACCCGGCAACACAGGTAATTTATAAATGAAAAAGAGTAGTGGCCGAGAGAGCAGACCCTGATTCTCCTCTCTATCATTTTCTGAGTCTGTAGCTTTGATCAAAATACTTTTAGCCTCTGATCCTCAAGTACCTCAGCTGCAAAATGTAATAGAATGAGATGTTCTTAAGACTTTTGGTTTGGACATTCTATGTCATCATCTTGAAACAATAATTTAACTTCGAACAAATGTCGAACGTTTATGTGGTCTGCTGTATTCATTTTCTGAAATCATATGACTTCATGACATGACACTGAGCTATAGCTGATGCCAGCTTCCCTCCTCTGTATCCAAGTTATAGATGATGTCTTTATTTGTAAATGACGGTTATTGGTTGTTGTTGTTGTTGTTGTTGTTGTTGTTGTTTTTTCTGTATTAGGACAAGAAAGTATGTTCATTGTAGAAAATTTGGATAATACTGTACCAATTATGGTAATTTGGGTACAACCGAATGACCTATGGCCAACATTAAAAAAAAAAAATGAATTTACTGGTAAGCTTTTGGATGGCTCAGAGAATTAAAGGGTTTGCTGAGCAATCAGATTTGAGGAATGCCAGACACAGGGTGGTTCTAGGGATCTTGGTTCTAAGAACTCATGAAAAGTCTCAAAGGCAGTGCTTTTCAAACGAACTGACTGTATGGGAGATTTTTCACCCAATACATCACAGGTTATTAGCTTAATAAAATACAGCATAACTACTAGGAGGTTCTGCAAGACTAACCATCTTGCAGATAACAAACGTAAGCCTAAAATTTTTTTAAACAGCTACCTAAAGACACTGAACAGTAACCAAAGGTAGACAGAACTGGGGTGGGGGGGGTGGCGGGTGGTGAGGATCATGGTGATCAACACTTGAAAAAAAGAATAGCAGTGGCTAAATTCCCTTTTTTATGGCTTCTAGTATAAGGGCAGACCCAGTCAGTGCCCTATGGGGCAACTAATAGCCCAGATTTGTCAGTTTTACTTCCTGAAAACCCAGAGGGCGGAGTTTAGAACAACCACAGCTACTGGAAATGGAGAGGAGGGGAAAATCCCAGAGAGACTCAGAAAGGTGGAGGCCAATATTCTGCCTAAATCTCTGGCTGGCTTTTGAACTATACATGCATGGGGCAGACTCCTAGCATCGCAGCCAGGGACAAACAAAATGCATGACAATTTCAGCTGCTTCCCACTAGGGAAGCAGATACAAGGTTTGAGTCAAGGCAGGTGAACTCTTAGTGAAATTTTTTAAAAAATCAATATTATTGGAAAGAATACAACAGAATCCAGAGTCCCTGTGACATATTACTCATGATGTCCTTGCTATGATACAAAGTTATTATATATACTAAGAAACAGGAAAATATGACTCATACATTAAAAAAAAAAAAAGGCAATATGGAGACTGAATCCAAAATAATCAAAATGCCAGGGCACCTGGGTGGCTCGGTCGGTTATGTGTCTGACTCTTGATATCAGCTCAGGTCTTGATCTCAGGGTTGAGAGTTCACATCCCACGTTGGGTTTGTGCTGGCACAGAGCAAAAACAACCAACCAAACAAAATAACCCAAATGTTAAAATATCAGACAAGCATTTTAAAGCATCTATTACAAAGGTGCTCCAGAATGTAAAAAAAATAATAATTTTCACAGTGAATGAGCAAATAGGAAAAGTATAAACTACAAAAGAGGATCAAACAGAAATTTGAGAATTGAAAAATAACATGTGAGACATTTACTGGAAGGGCTAGCAGTCGACTGAAGATGACAAAAGCAGGACTCAATGAATTTTCAGCTAGATCAGTCTGAAATCATCCAACTTGAAGAACAGAGAGAAAAACTAAATACAGCTGTAATGATCTGTGGGACAAAATCTGAAAGGCTAACATATATATAACTAAATGCATATTTCTAACACATATGCAATTGGAGTTCCAGGAGGCAAAAGAATGAGACAGACAAAAACATTTGAAACAATAATGACCCAAACCTTCCCAAATTTTATGAAACACACATTTACAGATTCAAGAAGCTCAGTGCACCCCAAGAAGTATAAATACAAATAGACACATAGGGGAACTACTGAAACTCAAAGAGAAAATTCCAAAAAGCAGCCAGGAAAAGAAAAAGGTACGTAACATGCAAAATTATACCGATTTCTCTTGAGAAATTATGGGGACCGAAAGCAGTAGAAACATGTCCTGAAGAGGCTAAAAGATAACAACTTTCTCCTCATACTTCTATATCCAATAAAAAGATCCTCCAAGAATGAATTTATCTGGGGGAATAGCATTCCAATGGAATAAAATACTCCATTTTAGTTTGTAAAAAAAAAAAAAGGTTCCATATGTCTCCATATGTTTATGACGAGTATAAAAAAAAAGTGAGTGGATACTTGTGGTAGACTAATAAATGGCTCCCAAAGATGTGTCCGCATCTTACTCTCTGGAACTTGTAAATGTTACCGCATTTGTAAAAAAAAAAAAAAAAAAAAAAGTCCATGCAGATGTGATTCAGTTAAAGGTATTGAGATGAGAGCATTTTGGACTTTGGCTCAGCGAAATTAGCGTTGAACTTCTGGCCTACAGGACTGTGTTGTTTTAAGCCACCAAGTTTGTAGTAATTTGTGACAGCAACCACGGAACACTAATATGATAATATGTTAACCTGTAATACTGACCGTGTGGAGGGAAGGTAGGAAGTAGAGATTAGAAGTGGAGAGAAAGTTAGGAATATGAATATACGCGACAATACACTTTATATAAATGAAAGGTAGATGGATGCAAAATAAGAATACACATTTTGTAGGGGGTGCCTGGGTGGCTCAGTCAGTTGGGTGTCTGACTTTGGTTCAGGTCATGATCTCATGGTTTATGGGTTCGAGCCCCGCGTCGGGCTCGGTGCTGACGGCTCAGAGCCTGGAGCCTGCTTCAAATTCTGTGTCTCCCTCGCTCTCTGCCCCTCCCCCGCTCCCACTCTGTCTCTCTCAAAAATAAATAAACATTTTTAAAAATTTTAAAAAAAGAATACACATTTTGTGAAAATACATACCAACAAAAAAGAGCTGTATTAAACATACAAGAATGGGGTACGTGGCTGGCTCAGTCGGTAGAGCATGGGACTCTCAATCTCAGGTTGTAAATTCAATCTCCATGTAGGGTGTAGAAATTACTTAAAAATAAAATCTTAAAGGATGCAAAAATGATTGCTGATGGAGGGGAGAGGAAAAGGAATGGAGATAGAAATAAATGGCAACAGAAATGAAAAATCCAGCTGAAAGACTGGAAGATAAAGTAGGGGGAAACTCCTATCAGATGGACCAAGAACAGTAAGAGATCAAAAGTAGAAGACAAAAAATAAATAAATAAATAAGAGGGCCAGTCTGGAAAAAGAACAAAAAAGGAAATGTAATCATCAAAAAAATAATGCAAAACAAACAAACAAAAAAATCTCCTTTACAGTTTGGTGTTAGATTGGAGACGGAACATAGACTGGAGAAGCCAGCAGGGGTTAGATCATAAAGATTCTAGAAAGCCACTGGAAGGAACCTTGCTAATGCTAATCCTTCTGTTTAGTATGGCTCTGAGGCTCTCCTTACCTACCCAGGAATTTTTGCACAAACTTCAAGACCCAAGGTAACCTCTCTTCCTCAGGAAGCCACCCTGGACTGGTTGAGCCAAAGTAAATAGTTCTGCCAATATGCTTTTATTACAGAGTTCATTATATCATAAGAAATTATTAATAGATGTCTGTTTTACCTGCTAGATGGAAGTATGCTACTTGAGGCTGGTTGGGGCTTACTCATCTTTAAATTCACCATGCCTGGAACAAGGTGGTCATTGGATAGTCTTTTAAATTTTATCTTGGCCCCAAATCAAGAATTTCCCAGATAGTTAGCTCTTCCCAAGTAGTAAATAAGGTGAAGATAAGTGAAGCCTCAGTGTGTGTGTATGTGGGGTATGGTGCGAGCAGGGAGTGTTGTGATGGTGACAGTAAGGTGGCGGCTTTTGTGGTCCAGCTCCAAGCACTTTACAGACCTTATCACCAGTGCTCACAGCCACCCACAAGCCAGGCATCAGTACCCCAATTGTGCACATGGAGAAATTGACCTTGTCCTCCAAAGTCACCAACAGAAAGTAAGTGCCTTGTCTTGGAACGCAGGCCATCTGCCTCGACAGGTATACTCCCAGCTATGCTTCCTCGACATTCACCATAATTCTTGCAAATATTTTTCTACTCTGGGTGCTTCACATCAGTTAATCCAGTCAATTCATTTCAAGTTTACTCGAGTATGATTTAAGGGATTACAACCACTACGTCGTTTACTCACCTGAAAGTGACCAAGAGCAGTGCGGACGGACACCTCTTGGTGGCTTGCGTCCTGTCCCCTTTACCCACGATTGAATTGGCTTTAGCTTGGTTTGTTTCAGAGAGATTCAAAACGGCTGGGGCCTGAGGGTGGGGTTCGGGTTAGAGCTTCTTCTCCCTCTGCAAGGGGTTCAAGTTCAGGGCCTGGGAGAGTTCTCTCAAGACTTTTCTCCTCTGTAGCACTGCTTTTATAAATACCGTGTGTTTGGGGTTGATGAGGACTAATTTTCTTTTTTTCTCTTAATGGTTACCTATTTCTGAGAGAGAGAGAGAGAGAGAGAGAGAGAGAGAGACAGAACGCAAGCAGGGGGAGGGGCAGAGAGAGAAGGAGACACAGAATCTGAAGCAGGATCCAAGCTCTTGAGCTGTCAGCACAGAGTCCCACGCGGGGCTCGAGCTCACAAACTTGTGAGATCATGGCCTGAGCCCACGTCGGACTGACCTGAGCCCACGTCAGAAGCTTAACCCACTGAGCCACTCAGGCGCCCCATGAGGACTAATTTTCTTAATTCACATTAGCACCTTTCAGTTCAGGCACTGTAGCTCTTCTGTGCCTAAATACGCTTCCTTTCTTACTGCTAGTAGAAATACATTTTACTCATTTTAAACTTGGGGGTTCAGCTACCTGGAATGTAGATTAGCCCTTACCCACCCCACCCCGAACATATCCAAGGTCGTGAATTACTATGGTAGCCTGAGTTTTTAGGGGAAAAAAAAAAAAAAAAAAAAAAAAAAAAAGGCGGTACTCCACCCCGCCCCGCCCCCCGCCCCCGCCCCGCCTCCTGGAGCCCCTTAGGTGTCCGCCCCGGCTGCCTGCAGCTCCCGGCCCAGCGCTGCCCGTTGGGAAGCGACGATGCCTGGGTCGGGCTGAACAGGCGCCGCCGGCTCGTCTGCCCGTGCGAGGTCGAGTCCGAGGAGCGGGCTTGGACCCAGGAGCCCCGGCGCCGGAGTCCGCGCACCGCGCATGGACGCGCCGCGGGACTGCGAGGGCCCACGCCTCCCCGGAGGTGACCGATAGCGGCACGGACGGACACCTCTCGGTGGCGTGGGTCCTGTCCCCTTTACCCACGATTGAATTAGCTTTAGCTTGGTTTGTTTCGGAGAGATTCGAAAAGCCTGGGGCCTGAGGGTGGGGTTCGGGTTAGAGCTTCTCTCTCTCTCTCTGCAAGGGGTTAAAGTTCAGGGCCCGGGAGAGAGAGTTCCCTCAAGACTTTGCTCTTCGTGTAGCGCTGCTTTTATAAATTACCATGTGATTGGAAATGCATTCAAATTAGTATGCCATTAGACAAAGGTAAAACATTCCATTGTTGTTCCTCCCCTTTTAACTTTCACTTCCCTTCCTCTTCTACTCCAGAAGTTTTACAAAGATTCTTGAGACTTCCTCATCTTGCACAGATTTCCTTTCTTTCCTTCTTTCTTTTTTTTTCCTGGACCGCAATGACAACCTCTGAAAAGTAGAGCAAACCAAGTATAGTCTTCTAACTTAAATTTCTTTTTTTTCCAAACCATTGACCTTAAAAATGACTGATAGATTCGCTGAATATTTGAAACTGAGTAATTGACCTGTTGTCTTTAAGTTAAATGAAGATTTAGCCTTGGGAATCAGTATGAAAATGATCGGTGCAAAAGGCCAGTTATTAGTGTACAATGTGTATTGATTTACCGATTTATGGGACTTGTCTCTCCAGGAGCATTACCATTGTACGATGGCATTTGCCAATTGAATATTTTAGCTTGTTTTCTCCCACTTACACTTCACTTGACTTCTACACTACTCCAGAATGCTTAACCAACAGCTAAGGTGACATGTTTAGAACACTGTTAAGTCCATGGAACGTATGAGGCTGGTAACTTCATTATAGTTACCTTATACTTTAGAGAGTAGCACCCTTTGGAGATCACCTGGTTGCCTTATCCTTCTTGAAGGAATTTACCAAAGGTGGAAGAAATAGTGAAGGCAAAACAGGTTTCAGATGGTTTGGTAAATTCTGCCCTGAAAATGAGGTGTTTTCAAAATGACAGTGTTGTACCAGATTTTGTGTGACATTTTATCAAATGTGGTATATTCAAAAGAGCCCTTAGCTCAGCGTATGTTATCTTCACATTGCACAGAAGTGACATGTGTCAACTTCAATCAGCAGTCCCAATTACATGCCTGTGACTGTAGCATGTTTGCATTTAAGGTGATGGCCCTCCAGGAGGTACAAGAGAGACATCCAGACAGCTTTCAAGAGAACAGCTTTTTGTGCTGATATCGGCAGCTTCCATTAACTTGGGTTCTATGATGTGCTATTCTATCCTTGGACCCTTTTTCCCCAAGGAGGTGAGACATTTTAATATTGTTATGAACTCTAATTAAAAAAAAAAAAAGCCCTTTGCATTATTTCATTTTACAGTATGTGAAATGTGAAACTCTGCATTTAGTAAAGATGATGCATAGAACTTCAGTAAACAGAAAGACTTCTGACAGAATATTTGACGCCAGATATAAAAACAATCCAGTCAGAAAGAATATCCTCTCGGGAAATAACTCACCTAAATATAACTGACCTTCTGAGGATTGCTTTGCTTACCATGTAGTTTTATAAATCTTTGTTTGGTTTCTGCAACTGAAACAAAGGGGGTGCTTTGAGTAACTGAGATTTGAGTGTTACTGCAAAAGGTCTGTGCTGAGACAGGAAGTCTGTCTCCTGGAGTTTTTCGCTTATTGATATTTTTGGAATTAGGAAGACATGATCCACTAAATTCCCTTTTTCTGACTTGAATTTCTGATGGTATCTAATGGCAATGGTTTGTCCCAAGGAAGAATTCTGGTTAATACTGATTAGCCCTTTGTAATCATTGCCTTTTATGTAGTGTTAGGGTTTATAGTTCATGGCACAGACTCACAGGGAATTAACCCCTAGAGAATCCACCTGGAATCTGAAGGTGAGTGGGACATAGCATGAAACTATGGCTTGCAACTGGCTTGTTTGCATGGAGATGATATACCCATGTGTTTATTTTTTATTGTTTAGAATGTTTGTTTGTTTATTTATTTAGAGAGAGTGAGCAGGGGAGAGGCAGAGAGAAAGGGAGAGAGAATCCCGAGCAGGCTCCATGCTCAGCACAGAGCTCAACAAGTGGCTTGATCCCCCGATTGTGAGATCATGACCTGAGCCGAAATCAAGAGTCAGACACTTAACCGACTGAACCACCCAGGTGCCCCATCCGCCATTCTGCGTGTTACCAAGGAGAATGGATATGGTTTCTCTGCCAAAGGAACAATGTGACTCTGTACCCATACAGTGCTTTTTAGTTTTCAGTGTGATTTCCCACGCATTTATCCCATTTGGTCTTTGCAGCTACTCCCTAAGGCAGCGTAGTGAGAACGCCATCCGTCATGTTGTCAATGAAGACAAGACTCAGAAGTTCAGCGACTGGCTCAGTTTGGTTCTATTTACTGAGTGGGAGCGGGAGGGGTAACCGTCTCCCACTCTAGAGTGTGCAGGCACTGGATGCATTAGGACAGAAAAAAGATCGGGAAAATGTCCCTCTCTTGTCTACCAGTTGGGAGTGAGACAATATGAAAAAACATTGGTCTTCAGAAAGGTAGCTCTCAAGGTGAACCACAGAGGCAAGGGTGTTCTAGGAAAGAAATCACTTGAGATAGTCATGGGATTAGCACAGGAAATAGCACGTTCTCCGGGAAAGCAGACAACTTGATGTGGCTTGAGCCTGAGGTGGAGTGAGGTCCAAGAGGCAGCAGGTCTGGGGAGGAGACAGAGCTAGAATGCAGGGGTCCTTACGCGTATGCCGGAGACATTAGTCGGTGAGAAGTTATCAGAACAAGACAGACTAGACTGATCAGTTTTGGGATTTGGAAAATATAATGATGGGTGGAGCCTGCAGAGTTAGGGCAGAGAGGAACTGGAGGAAGTAGAATGATGCCCAGTTAGCAGGGCATTTCCTGGCTGAAAACTGGGCAGCTGGCTCAACCTTCAGGGCACTAGAGCAACTAATGTTAGCTTCTGCTTAGTGGAATGCACACAAAGGAACACCAGACTACAGATGTGTGTCTTTTGATTTTGTTAATAATTTTTCCAATCCCTTTTAAAAAAAATTGACAAAATGTTGACGTACCATGTTAGTTTCACATCTACAACATAGCAAATACTCAATTCTGTGTATTATGCAGTGCTCACCATGGTAAGTGTTGTTACCATCTGTCAACATACAAAGTTATTACAGTATCTTTTAAGTTTAGTTATTTATTTTGAGAGAGAGAGAGAATGAGCGAGCCGGGGGGGTTGGGGCTGCAGAGAGAGAGAGGGAGAGAGAGAGAATGACAGGCAGGCTCCACACTTTCAGTGGGGTACCCGATGCAGGGCTGGAACTCCAGAACAGCGAGATCACGACCTGAGCCAAAGTCGGATGCTTAACTAAACCACCCAGGTATCCTCAAAGTTATTACAGTATTATTGACTATATTCCCCATGCTATACTTTTAAGTTTTTGATTTAGTTTTTTTTGCTTACAAGAGGGAAGGCTGAAGGAAAGAAAACAGAGGCAGGGAGAGAGCGCTCTAATTTTAAAAGGTCTAGATACAAAGAGTGGGCTCTTCCTTTTTGTTTATTAGAACCCTGTGGTTGACAAATGCACTGGAAAAACTTACCCTTCCTCCTGCATGCTCTGTTTTCCTTCCTTCTAGCCAGAGCTAATTAGGCAAAGGAAAAACAGGGCCCTTCTTAAATTCTAGAGTAAGATTCCTATTCCTAGTCCTCCTTTTTCTGGCATCCTCTTTTGTTGTCACAGGATAACATGTGAACCAGAAATTGCTTTTAATAGCTCTTCTTGCTTACTGATGTGAAGCAGGATCCACATTCCAAAAGTCATATTTAGCTGCTGCCGTGGAATGTGATTCTAGGATATCTGAAGTCACCATCCTGTCTCTACGGTGAACGTGGGAACCTGCTCAAGATGGAAACTGTCATGGCTTCTGTGACCCTATAAACTTTGCAAGTCTGTACCCTCATCTATAAAATGGGGCCCACTAAAAATACATGCTTTATTTTATTGTTGCTAGAAACCATGTAAAACAGTGCTTAATAATAGAGATTCTGGCTCATAGTGGGGGCCAGTAAATGTTAGTTGTGAGGCCATTATATAAGTAATGCCAAACTCTAGAATACTTCTCAGATCTATTAAGCAAAGAACGTGGATAATGTGGCTTGACCCATGAGTGTTCTTTCTACATCTTTATTGACTCCTTCGATGATACCTTCCCTCTGAGGTACCTGTTTTAGTTTGCTGGTGCTGCCATAACAAAGTACCACAAACTGGGTGGCTTCTGGAGCCACCAGTCTGAGATGAAGGTGTTCACGGGGTTAGTTCCTCCTGAGGACTGTGAGGGAAGAGTCTGTTCCCGCTTCTCTCCTTGGCTTATGGATAGCTGACTTCTCATCCCATCTGTCTACTTTTGGTTTTATTGCCCGAGCTCTTGGTGTCCAATCCAAGAAATCATCGCCAAGACCAATGTCAAGAAGCACCTCCTCCCCCATATTTTCTCTGGGGGGTTTGACAGTTTCAGGTCTTATGTTTAAGTCTTTTTGAGTTGATTTTGTGAGTGGTGTAAGATGGGGGTCTGACTTCATTCTTTTGTTGGTGCATGTCTCGTTTCCCCAACGCCATTTGTCAAAGAGACTATCCTTTCTTCGTTGTGTGTCCTTGACACCCTGTGGAAGATCAATGATCATATATGTGTGGGTTTATTTCTAAGGTCTCTAATCTGTTTCATATGTTTGTATTTATGCTGTTTTAATTCAGCTTTGCAATTTATTTTTGAAATCACAAAGTACGTTGCTGCCAGCTTTGTTTTCCTTTCTCAAGATTGTAAAGCTGACAATTCTTTAGGGGTGTGTTGAGTGAATAGTTTCCATGTCAGAGACTAGGTTTTACCATAGTTTCCCTTCCTTCCCCATCCAGCTTATTTTAAAATAATAATCTTTGAAAATTGCTACACAGATAAAGGTTATAAGAAAACAATGCTCTGATCTAATAGCTCCCGTTTTTCCTCACTGATGCTAATTTGTCTGTCAAACTTTGTTTCCTTTTTCGTTTCTTTAAAGGCTGAAAAGAAAGGAGCCAGCAATACAGTTACCGGTATGATCTTTGGATGTTATGCTTTATTTGACTTGCTGGCATCTTTGGTATTTGGAAAATACGTGAGTATTAAAGTTCATGGGAACATTTTAACTTTTGAAAGTTGTGTAATGACCTATTCTAATCTATAAGCCTCGAATTTCCATTGATTCAGAAATAACCACCATTATATTTTATGAAATATGCTCCTGTTGATAACTCTGTTCATAGGGTTGATTGATTTTTTTTTTTGTTTTTATTTTAATTTCAGTTGACATCAGTGTAATATTAGTTTCAGGTGTGCAGTGTGGTGATTCAACACTTCTATATAACCCTTGGGCTCATCACAACAAGTGCCCTCCTTAGTCCCCTTCACCTATTTCACCCTACCCCCCCCCCCCCCGCCCCCACCTCGTTCTGGTAACCATCAATTTGTTCTCTATAGTAAGAGTCTGTTGTGTGGTTTGCTTCTTTCTTGTCTTTTTTTTCTCTTTGCTCATTTGTTTTGTTTCTTAAATTCCACAGATGGGTGAAATCATATAGTATTTATCTTTCTCTGACTGACTTATTTTGCTTATCGTAATGGGTTGATTTATTTTTTTGCTTCTTCCATGTTTTTAAGCAATGTGTGTTGCCATTCCACTAAAGAATTATTATAATATTACATTAACTATATTTCCCAAACATATGTTTCCCAAATCTTGTATATTTCCTGATACAGTGGGTTTGTGTTTATCTGGATGTAGACTTGTAACAGTCGTCGATTTACCGACTCTTCTCTGACATTTATTATAGCTTGTACATATTGGAGCAAAATTTATGTTTGTGGCAGGAATGTTTGTCTCAGGAGGAGTTACAGTTCTCTTTGGGTAAGTCATGCTCTGATCTGTTTGGGAGCTTGAACAGATTTCATAATTTATCTTCAGTTTAAAATGTTAACGAATTCTTTAAATCAGTCCGTCCCATTGATTGTCTGTTGAGGGCTCAGCGTGTAGCTATTGGGTGATTTAGAGAATGGGACTAATGAAGGACAGAGTCTTCTAAGGGCTGAGCATTAAGTGGCTTCTGAATCTGTTCATTAGGATTGCTATGAGTGGGAGTGACAGAAACTTAACTCACTTTTCGGAGTCACAGATACATTTTGCCTTGAGCAGAGAAAGTGCAATAAAGAATGAGCTGGAGAACATCAGGACACACATATTAAAATACTGCCATCGGAAATCTATCTCAAGCTCCCAGTTTTGCTTTCCTCTTCTTCTGCTTTGTTCATGGACAAGCTGTCTGCTTGTGGTGGCAAGAATTCTCCAGCAGCTCCCAGAGGAAGAGAATGCCACTTTTCCTGGAATTCCAGGAGATTCACAGGATGGAGCCCCTGGCTTGATCTTTGTTGGTGACCTATCCCTGCATCAAGGTTAATGCAGGGGAGGGGGTACTCTGGCCAGGCTTGAGTCATATGCTCACTTCAGAATGGTTCCCTCCATTGCTATTTCCAGGAAAAGGGAAAATAGAGGCAAAATAGCTGTGGAAGTTCTTAAGAGTCCTTAAATCAGCGGCTTAGTGGCAAATAATATGGATGAGCCTACACAGCTTCTTGGGGAACATAGGAGAAGGAAGAGTGCTGTAAGATTATGGTGAAGTAAGCTAGGAAGCCTTCGTGTCAAACTAAGTGTTTTTTGTTTTTTTTTTTTCCTCTTCCTTTTTCTATTTTTTGGTGGGGGAAGGGGCATGGTCTTCTATTTTCTGCCCCACCCCCCTTTTTCCCCCCCCAAGGTTTGAGTCCTACCACTGAGGGATACCTGAAACTAAGAAGTCTTTCTTTTGTATATGTTCTGGTCAGCGTGATTCTACATATCTCAGAGAAACTAATTTAGTGTTATCATTTAAACGGCCAATTGCGTCAACAGAAAAGGGCGACTAAACCGTCATTATGAATCGAATGGTTACCCATCTCCCCCCCAAAAAGAGACTTCCCTTTGTATAATAAAGCAATTGAAAACATTCATATTCTGAAGAGATTTATTATATTAACTGTGTGAGATGCTACTCTTTTCAGTGAGTAGCGGTAAAAAGGAAAACAACAACAACGACGATGACGACAAACCAACTTGGCATTTGAGAATTGTCTTGTTCTTTTTTAGTGTGTTGGACCAAGTTCCAGAAGGACCGGTATTTACCGCTATGTGTTTTCTAGTGAGAATAGCAGACGCAGTCAGCTTTGCGGCGGCAATAACTGCGTCTTTTTCTATTCTTGCAAAGGCTTTTCCAAACAGTGTGGCCACGGTGTTGGTATGTATTTTACACGTTTTTCCTGTTTTCCTTTTAGCGTAGGCTCAAGTATTTGTTTGCCCTTCCAAGTTAAAGCTGAAATCCATTCTTCTAGACCTGCCCTTTCTTTTTCTTTTCTATTTTCTGTGTTTTGGTTACCTTTTACCCCAATTACTGCTTCTAGCAGCGGACTATCACTGAACATACCATTAGTCTTATTTAGGTCTCTTCCTGGGTTTAGAGTCTACCACTTAAAAGAACAACACCTGCCCAGTAGTATTTTGTTGTCTCTGTAGCCCAGATTGTGGCTGAGCTGCCGGAGGCATTCCTTTGCTTTAGAAAAGTCATCCCTAGTGGCCACTTGAGTATATACTAATGTCCTTCCTCTACTCTTCCCAGGTTCGTGGAAGGAATCGTAGAGACCTTAAAGCCTTTCCCTGCCTCTGTGCCGTTTGCCGAGTGCTTTCTTATTTTCCCCCAAACCCAGAACTTGGTAGCATTGTATTAACATAATATATTGGCTAGGTGCCTGGATGCCTGGCACTGGTGATGTACCAGATTTCTGTCCCAGCTCTTGGCTACTGCCTCCTTCACCCCAAGCAGGCTCTCTCCTGCCTGTCTCCTCTGGACCCATGCATTTCTGAAGGACGTGTGGTTTGCATAGTAGACCAAATGCAGCCCTCCCAACAAATAATTGTCCTTGAGACTTCAGGGCCTCATCGGCTTAGTACCAAGAATTTCCTCCTTTGCCCATATTAATACTATAGCTTTGGCCATTAAGTACACTATTTGCTGTGGAGATCGTTATTTACTCCCATTTTAATTAAATATCTATATCTACAGCTGGCTAGCTAGCTGCTTAGGTTTATTTTGGGTTGTACAGCCATGTGGCACGCAGTGGTGGCCACTGTGATAGGCGTACTGCTTACATTTCCCAGAAACAACATTTCTCAGAAAGGGTTCTGGAGAACATGAGCCCATTGATGTGCTTTGTAAAATAAGGTTTTGTGGGTAAAATGTTTGGAGCACATGTCCCTTCCAACTTAAGAGACATCCAGTTCACGGGAGTGTATTAAGACTCCGAGAAATCCTGTAGTAAAGATATTTTCCCCAACTCAATTTGACTATGGCCACACTCTTTAACTCTTAAAGAGCTGCCATTTTGTGGAACACTCTGGAAGGTGCTTTCCAAGAAACTCCTGTGACGACGACAGGAGTCCATTTGATTTTCTGATCGACAGGGGAAATTAATGTTGCCGTACTGAGTTTCTGTATAAAAACTGTGGCCAAAAACTGACACCCTAACACGGTGGTTGTTCTGGATGGCTTCATGGTGCTTAAATGGAGAATTCCTGTATTCTTTAGGAAGTTGAAAGTTACCAATGGAGTACTTTCGTGTCCTCTCTGAGGTCTGAGGGAGGATGTGAGGTTGTAAACCACAGTCTCTGTGTAACACCCCTAAAGACTACATCGATTTAAAATGGCGCAATTTCTGTAAGAGTTTTTTAATGGTAAAATATTTCCCATAACACCGTTTTGTTTATTTTAATTTTAATAAACGCCTTCTACATGGTACAAAATTCAAAAGTTATAAAAGGAAATAGAGGATAGAGTGAATGTATTCTATATGTTACTTTTCCTCAAGCTTCATAGACCCACCTGTTGTCCAGGCATCCAGTCCAACATTGTTCTCCCAGAAGGCAATAGGGATTATCGGTTCCTTCTAGAGTGATTCCATGTGTGTATGAACATGTATGTACACGCTCACACAAGTGCACACACACACGCAGGGCATGATTCCTTCCCCCTTTGTTTTCTTTACACTCGTGGTCGCATACTCTCTACGCTGTTCAGAACCTGGCTGATATGCTAACAATGAAACCATCTTGGAGATCTTTCTATGCCTATGGGTGAAGAGTTTCTTACTCTTTACCTCCCTTTAGAAGCAGTATACGGTACTTCACTAGATGGAGGTAACATACATCCATAGTTTCTTCAAATTATCAATGAATATTTAGATTGTCTACGTATTTTCCTGGTGCAAACAGTGCTATAACACACAAGCTTGTGCATACACCATGTCACATCTTTACGGTTCCCCATATAAATTCAATTCCCAGAATGGCATTCTGGGCCAGAGAGTATGTGTGTTTGTAATATTGATAGATTTGCCAAGTTACCCTCCTGTGTTCACTCACCAGCGTGTCCAAACGTGCCTCTTTCCTCACTTTGCTGCCCCCGCGGAGCGTTTGATGGGTGATGGGTAAAAATTGTTATCTTGTGGTTTAACCGTTTACTTTTTTTTTTTAAAGTGAGGGTGAGCTTTCTTTTACATGCCTGAGACGTATTTGCATTTTCTTTCACGTGTCAATAGTCTGTTTGTAGCATTTGCTCATTTTCCTATTGGGTTGTTCATTTTTCCCCCATTGATTAGTATTAGCTCTTTTGATATATTTGGGGAAATTAGTCCTTTGTCAGTATTTTTTTTTTTTTTTTACTATTCTTCATTTATCTTTTTTATGTGCTTAACATCCATAGTTTTTTCACATTTTCATGTAATCAGATTTATGATTCTTCTGTGTCTTCTGAGTTTTATGTCATAATTAGAAAAACTTCCCCACCATAGAAAAAAAAACCTCCTCCCATATTTTATTTTTCTAGTACTTCTGTGGTTTCAATATGCATGTTTAAAGTTTTGGTTCATCTTGGGGTTGTGTGGGTTTGGGTGTGTAAATTGTGAGGTGGATAGCCTTTTTTTCAGTTAGCGTCCATTAAATCTTTATTTGTGAATTCTTCAGACCAACTGTATTGACTCAATTCTCTTTTTTTCCCCCATTTTTAGGGAAGTCTTGAGATTTTTTCTGGCCTGGGACTAGTGTTAGGGCCCCCTTTAGGTGGCTTCTTGTATCAATCCTTTGGCTATGAGGTGCCTTTTATCTTTCTGGGATGCATAGTTCTGCTGATGGTACCACTCAACATGTACATTTTACCTAATTATGGTAAGACTGCATTTATTACTCATTTTAAGAATCTTAAATTGAAGTATTTTTATACATGTATAGGGGACCAAGTTAACAGTACTCACTTTCATCTTGTATGCTCCATGGTAGATTTCTAGAGTACCCTGAAAGAGCTGATTCTCTTTTGAGAAATGTTGCTGTAGGCAGTTTATGTGAATTTCTATATATTACAAGTTTTTCTGACCTTTAGAACTAACAAATATTTAATTCCTTGTCATAAAACATCACCATATAAAGTGTCCACCAGAGGTGTTCTTGGACTTAATTAAATATTTCAGAATGACGAGTTACCAAGGGCCACACATGGCACTGTCTTCCTGGAAGGCCACCAGGCGGGAGGGCAAGGCCTGACCTTCTCCCCAGTGGTCCTCCCAGCTGCCTGTGAAGCACAGCCCAAGTACAAGGACACAGGGCCACATCAGGCAGTAGTGGGGGTCACTCTGGCTTCAAACCTTCACACCCCATAAGAGTCAACCTATCCCGTAGCAACTTCCTGGACATGGCTCTCAGGATCACCATGAGGGACGCGCCGGGTACAAGAGTCAGAACACTCAGGGCACAAATCATGGTGTGCAGGTTCATGTACAGTTTCTTCTGTACCAGGCAAGGGTTATTCTCACTGTAAGCAAGATTGCCTAGTGACATAGCTGGCATTTTACGCTTATCCGATGACGAAGGGAACAGAGCTAGAGAGCTAACTTGAAGGCTAGAGAGGAGAGAGCCAGAGAATGTTTCTAGAGAGTCACCACCATGCTGAAACATGTAAGACGGTGGTTTCTACTTGTGAGAAGTACAACTACTTCTTCTACTGTGGTTTCTGTGGTTAAGCGTCCTGGTTGCTTGGTTCACAGATGAACAATGGACCGATAATCAAGACACTGGCACCAGGTCACATTGTCATGGAGCAGGGAAAAGAGTCACGTTCGCCCTTTACCACACTGTATGGGGGAAAGACTGTGTTTATTAATTAATGGTAGGGCAGGGTATTTAGAACTTGTGTGATTAGGCACTGGACCGGCCCCAATATCTGTTTCTCCTGGAGTCCTGGCCTGCTCCCCTCGCCTCCTCCCTCCCCCGACAATCTTTTGCGGCCCCCTCTGGTTGCCACCAGCCTAGTTACTTGATGGTCATTTCTCTTCATTTCTGTTAATCCTCAACTAAAATCTCCCGGCATTTTCATTGAACTCAACAAAGTCCCAGTTAGCTATATTTCTATGAACAAACTTTTTGGCAAACACTGGTTATCTATGGAAGGACCTTCTATTTAGATTGAATGGAAAAAACTGGTATTAATAAAAAGATCTCTGAGATTGATAATGTAAAGCCTGTAAGTATAGGTTTAGGTGTTCTCATTAAGGAGTACTTTTTAAAATTAGTGTTTTGGGAGGCACCTGGGTGGCTCAGTTAGTTGAGAGCCCAACTCTTGATGTCGGCTCAGGTCATGATCCCAGGGTGTGGGATCGAGCCCTACATCGGGCTCCACTCTGAGCGCAGAGCCTGCTTTGGATTCTCTCTCCCTTTCTTTCTCTGCCCTTCCCTGATTCACACATGCGCTCTCTTTCTCTCTCTCAAAAATGAATACATAAATATTTAAAAAAATGGTTCATTAAAAAAATAAAAAAGTTAAATAAAATTAGTGTTTTGGGAGAGCTTATGGAGAGAAGACTGACAATTAAATTGTCTTTTATTTTGATGATATTGGCAGAATTTTGTGTCCTACAAGTTCTACCCCACTCCTTTACCCCATTCTAGACTCGTAGCCAACATGGTTCTCGAGTCAACTTTGGTCCCTCCCTCTCTCTCATCCTTTGTATCTGTGCATCAAGTCCCCTCTCCTGTACTGCTCTAAAGAAATATTTCTAAAGCACAGTCATGGACGTGCCAATCCTCTTATTAAAAATCTGTGAATCTGTGAAATGTGAGCCCTATCCTGAAAGCTGTGAGGAAGCTGTTGTGAGATCCCAGTAGAGGAGTCACATGATCTGAAACCTGTCCCTTTCGCATCCACTCTAATCCCTCCTCATCCTTCAAAACTTAACTTGTATTACCTCTTCTGGGAAATCCTTCTGAAGCTTCTCGGTCATTGGAATAAGTGCTCAGTAAGTAGTGCTGCAGTGATCAGCATGCTTCCTGCCCCTTCACACCTGAGGGGTTCCCTGTTTCCCTCCCCTGCTTTATCGCCTCTACCAGTAGCTTCCTGTGGCAGGCCAGGTCAATCAGGGGGTCATGTCTCTCTCAAAGAATATGTCAGAATTGTGGGGAGCAGAGAGAGTAATTGAGTAGCTTGGAAAAGCTCCTCATCTGTCTCTTAAAGTGGATAATCAGCCTAGGTTTTCATTACTTGGGCTTCTGCAACAGTTTAATTAAACTCATTATGTATTTGTTGCTATGGACGTTCTTACGTACCCTCATTATGATTTCTCATCTTTCCCACTTTGGATTTAGAGAAGGGGACCATTTCTGCCATAATAATTTATCTTATAGCATAAATCCATAATACCTTTTATATGCAAGTAAATATAACCAATTCAAGTTGATCTTTATAATTTATATCTTAAAGGCAACTAATGAACATCTTTAATAAACAATTCAAAATACTCGCCAAATGGAGTCTCCTTGCTGGCCCTACTGCACCGAGCCATATGCTAGTGCTTGTCCCCTTTCTAAGTCTGTGCACTTTCTGTGGTTGAGCGTCGTGGACTGTTTAGCATTGAATATTTGGCTAATAATTAAGAAACTAACATCATGGTTTAACCTTTATCCCTTGTATCCTGACAAAGTCTAAATGTAACACTTAAAATACTTGAATCGATCTTTGTGTTTCTTTGAATTTGTTCCATGCTAGATCATTATTCACCAAGAATTAAGTAATGAAGCATGGTGGGTGTTTTTGGAGAAATGAGAGCATAACAGGGGCTAATCCTCACCCTCAAAGATCTTCCTTACCCAGACCTGGCCAGTATCATCTCTGGCCTGGCACTCCACCAGCCTCCTAACTGGTCCTCTTGTCTCCATTCTCCACAAGGCCACAGAGAGGTCTCTTTAAACCACAGATCTCATTCCTACCCCTCGGTTAGAATCCGTAGCGATTTCTCAGGCCTGTTAGCATGTTTTACAAAGTCTTGCATAACATGCTTCTGCAGTATGATCTCTCTCTCCACCGTGCTGGTGTCCCCTACTCTAATCTCCATCCTCTAGCTTTGCTTCTCTTCTTTCATTTCCTTCAAACTCAGAATAGTTTTCCTCACTGCTGAGTCTTGGAATGTACCATTCCTGGAATAATATGCCTGGATTATTCTTTCCTTCTTCTTTGCTTGCTCATCTTAAGCTCATGCTTTGGGCACCAACTTAGATATTACTACTTGACGAAAGCCTTCTCTATATGGCTTTCTCTGTTTTTGTTGTTGTTGTTGTTGTTGTTGTTTGTTTTTGTTATTGTTTTGTTTTAGCCAACTATCTGCTGTGCTTTGAAAGATTCCCTCCTTGTTCCATCCTTTTTCTCTCCACTCTTTACTATAACTTCTCTGTGAGAACAGGGTCTGAGCTTGTCTTCTTTGTCTTTGTCTGCCCAGCATTTTGCATGGTACCTGACTCAGCAAAGACATGGCTCAGTAAATTAACGGGAAGACAGGAAAATCACCAAACAATAGTAAACAATGTAAAATGAAATGTGGTTTAGTTGCTAAAAGGTATGGTACAGAGCAGAAGTGCAGTAGGAAACAGAGGAAGGTAAGATTTGTGGAATAATTAGGGCCAGAGCCAGACCTCACAGAGTGAATAGAATTTGAAAAATTAGCAGGAGAAAAAGAAAGGAATCATAGCATGTGACTGGAGGCTTGGATACAACAGTTCCTGTTGCTGGGAACAGTAAAGAATCTGGGTTACTGCAAGGGAGATGCTAGAAGTGAGGTCCGTGCTCAGTTGACCTTGAATGCCCATGTGATTTATGCATGATTCAGTAACACCCTTCTCAATCTGGTGTTTTCTTTGCCATCAGGAAAAAAAAAATTTGTGCCCTTTGATGAACTCAGATTTCTCCCTTCCTTGATAAAGCTTCTGGCTCTTCCCATGCACCAAATCTAACTTCATATAGTCTCTATCTCATTGGGGGGAAGGCCTCAACTTGCTTCAAAGTTATAACCTATAACCTAAGACCCTCTCTTCTCCTCACACTCTGATTCCAGTTGATTCTTTATCAATTTGAGAAATTGTCTTTAAGAAGACTGAAGGTGGCTTCTAGGTGTGAATAATTTATTCGCAAATGCAGACAATATGCAATTTTAGGCAAACTCAGAGGTGCAGTTATTTTGATTACCAGATAAAAGATGGCCTTACCAATTTCACTTTTCCAAATAGGTTAGAGTTTTAATTACTCTTTTTTGGATTTTTTACCCTTAGACTCTGATCCAGGTGAACACTCATTCTGGAAACTCATCACATTACCCAAGATTGCACTTATAGCCTTCGTCATCAACTCCCTCAGCTCATGTTTTGGCTTCCTTGATCCTACTCTGTCTCTCTTTGTTCTGGAGAAGGTGAGTAGCCTGCTTGTCAGAGAGCTCTGCACTGTAGAAGGTGGGTGCACTTGCTTGCTCTGGGGCCCCACTCTGTAGAAAGACTCTGAGTGGCTGTGAGGAGACAGAATGAGATCTACACCCCAACACAGCCTGTCCCCTCCCTCTGTGACATCCCTTTCGCCAGGGGTCTGATTCAGGGCAAGTGAGAGAAGCTTTTCACCAAGTGGCCCAAACATTGGTCTCCTTTTCAAGGTCTTGCTTGAGTCATCACATGTCTGGCTTGGGAATTATCCTGAGTGCTTGACAAGGACACTTTTCCTCTACTTGTTTGAATTCCAGTGAAGCATTTGGGGTACTCTGTAGCTCATTTAATGTTCTTCACTAACAGGTCCCCTGTGGGTCCACTTACTTTTTAGGCTGTTACATATAATTGAATGACTGTGGAATATATTAATCTGGGACGGTAGAAAGGAACCAAGACTCTTCTTCTTCTTCTTCTTTTTTTTTTTTAGTGCTGGAAAATAAATTCGGAATGTAAAGGGTTGTTGTAGAGATTTGCTCTTAGATATTTCTTTTCCTTCTCTTCGTTTTTTAATTTAGAGAGAGAGGTTAGAGCACGAGTGAGGGAGAAGGGCTGAAGGAGGGAGAGAATCTTTAGCAGTTTCTGTCCTCAGTGCATAGCCTGAAGTGGGGCCCAGTGTGGGGTTCGATCCCATGACCCTGGGATAATGATCTGAGCTAAAGAGTCGGAGGCTTAACCGGCTGAGCCACCCGGGCACCCCACTCTTAGATATTTCTGAAAAAAGGATTATCAGTGATGTGATAAAGTGTATGACCAACTCTGGTAGTTAATTATACTGAAGGATTAACATGTGTTTATCGAGGTAGAAATCCAATTGCGGCCCATGCTGACTTTATGTGAGGTACTGGAATTAAAAAAGCAGTTACCAGAAACACAATTCCTCAACGGCACTAGGGACAGTTTTGTGTTTGTGAAATATCCAAAAAGATAAACGTGGACACTGCCATTTTGGTGCCTTGCCCAAGACTTAAAAAATAATATAATATCTTGTTTAAGCAGTGAGCATCCATAAGGTAACAAGAAACATATTTTGTGTTTATGAGGACACATTGCAGTCACATCAACAGTGTATCTCTCCAGGAGTCATTTTTGTATCTTCTTAAGAGAGTTTCTGCCCACATGAGGAAAAAATATCTTAGCCAAAGTCTGGTAAATCCCAGTTGCGCATGTCTATTTCATAAGAAATCTTTACAAGTGTCATTTTCTAAATACACTTAGAAATACATCTTTGAGGGGCACCTGGGTGGCTCAGTCGATTGAGCGTCCGATTTCGGCTCAGGTCATGATCTCACGGTTCGTGGGTTCGAGCCCCGCCTCGGGCTTTGTGCTGATGGCTCAGAGCCTGGAGCCTGCTTCACATTCTGTGTCTCCCTCTCTCTCTGCCCCTCTGCTGCTCATGCTCTGTCTCTCTCTGTCTCAAAAATAAATAAAACATTAAAAAAAACATTAAAAAAATACATCTTTGAGTTTTCCTGTTTTTTTATAGAAAGTTTTTTTTATCCTATTGCCATTCTTCTGACTTTACATCATTGTTTGAATTGACAGTTCACTGTCCAGTCACTGGTGACCCAGCCTTTTAGGCTGCGAGGGCTCCATTCTGTCTTGACCAGTTATAAAACCGGAAGAAGACATCTCTGACTTTTTTCTTCCTCCTCGTATCTTTAAGGGACTAATTTGTCATAAAGTTGTTGAAATGTACATGGACTCCTATATAAATCTCACGTGCTTACTTAAGAAAATCAGTTAAGGAAATTAAGGAAATGAAAACAATTCAGTTAACCAAAGAAAGGTGTTTGTACCATGCTGGTAATAGTAACAATATCACAGAGTGATGTGGTTAACTTACTGTTTTAAAAGCCTTTTGTAAAGTGTCATACCATGTAATTCTTTAAATTAGATATTAACATCCCTTTGAAATGGATAGAATAGATATTATCCTCCGGGTTTTTCACATCAGTATACTGCAGTCCATGGACAGTAAGCATCGCCTAGTTGCTTATTAGAAGTCAGGTTCTCTGGCCCCATCTCATACCTTTTGAATCAGAAATTCTAGGTCTGAAGCCTAAGAACCTTTTTGTTTTTTTCCATCCCTTGAACCAAGGTATGTTAGCACTTGGATCCAACTAAGAAACCCTTTTAACAAGTTCTCTGGGAGGTACCTCGGTGGCTCAGTCAGTTAAGGGACCGACTGTTGATTTCTGTTCAGGTCATGATCTCAAGGTTCAAGCCCTGTGTCTGGCTCTGTGCTACTTGGGATTCTCTCTCTCTCTCCCTCTCTCTCTGTCCCTCCCCTGCTCTCATGCTCGCTCTCTCAAAATAAGTAAACAAACATTAAAAAAAAAAGTTCTCTGGGTAATTCTGATGCACATAAAGTTTATACAGCACTGGTTTAAATGTAAAAATATATGTAAAAATACTATGGTTCATAGAAACAAATTTATACGTACAATATCAAATGCTGCAAAACAAGATATCTAGGACTTTTGACCTCTGATTAGATTTTTTCCCCCTCGTAAAGAAAAAGTAATCCATTTAAAAAAGTAAGACCAAAATTAGGAACGATGCTAAGTGTTAATAGTGGGCTCATGGTAGATAACAAGAGCTGAAGAAGTGTGTAGAAAAGATTTATGTGTGGGGCACTTGGGTGGCTCAGTCAGTTAAGTGTCCAGCTCTTGATTTTGGCTCAGGTCATTATCTCACGGTTCATGAGTTTGAGCTCTGCATCGGGCTCTGCACTGATAGCACGGAGCCTCCTTGAGATTCTCTCTCTCCCTCTCTCTCTGCCCTTCCCTGCCCATTCATTCTCTCTCTCTGTCTCAGAATAAATAAATCAACTTTTTTTTTTTTTAAAAAGAAAAGATTTTTGTTTATGTAAAAAATGACTTAATGGTGTAACTCTAATAAAAAATTTCTTTTACAGTTTAATTTACCAGCTGGCTATGTGGGACTGGTATTCCTGGGTTTGGCAGTATCCTACGCCATTTCTTCACCGCTGTTTGGTTTACTAAGTGATAAAATACCAGTACGTACACTTAACCTACGTTTGAGAAACACCTTTGTGTATTTAGATTGGTGAGCTTTCCAGCTGTACTTCTGGAACTCTAGAGGTCCAATGATTAGAATTGACATTCAAATTTTTTTAAAAAATTAGCTTATCACTGTTTAATTGAGAAATAAAATTGTAAGATATTTAAAGTGTGCATCATGGTGATTCGGGATCCGAATACATTGTGAAAGGATGTCCTCTGTCAGGTTAATTAACACAGCCATCACCTCTGTATTATCTCTCTGTTTTGTTTTTTTTTTTACTTGAGGGGGCGAGAACACTTAAATTGTACTATATTCAATTTTTGGAGTTGATGGAGAGGTTCCCATGTCTTCCAACCTGCCATCATTCAGAGAACATTCACTGTTAATTGCTTCTTCTGGGGAAAAGGGGTCTGTGCTAACAAGGCTGTTGAAAACTATTGGATTAGACTCTCTAAAGGATGAAACTCACTTGATGCAAAATACACGGATTGGCCTTAATAATTAGGGCAGGGGGCACCTGGGTGGCTCAGTCAGTGGAACGTTTGATTCTTGATTTCAGCTCAGGTCATGATCTCGCGGATGGTGAGTTCAGGCCCCACATCGGGCTCTGCACTGACAGTGCGGAGCCTGCTTGGGATTCTCTCTCTGCCCTTGCACCACTCACGCTCTCTCTCAAAAATAAATAAGCATTTAAAAAAATAAAATAATTAGGGCAGAGTCCCTAATTAGGACTCGGTCAGACTGAGAGGAGATAATTTAGTTTCTTTTCTGTGGGAATGAAAGGGGTGGCTACATAAATGTACATTGCTTATCCTGTAACTATCCTGATAGAAATTCCCTTCTGTTCTCCTTTGCTTAGGTCTAAACCATTCACTCCAGATGCTGGTAAACAGTACTAGTAAGTACTGTTAACCAAATACCAAGCTTCTGTGGCTTTAGTGCTTTTTACTTGTCTGCATTTCCTCTCTTTGTTAAACTTGCATAAATATTTATCACAACCTAAATTACATAGAGTTTACTTAGTAACCCAGGTGACAAAAAGCAAGTGTCTTAAACAGTGATTGGAGCTTGTTTTAAGGCAGTCTTATTTAACTGAGCAGCTATTTTACCCCTAGAATTTTCAGCCTGCATTCAAGTAGTTTAAAAGGAGTAATTTTATTGGGTGCTTTTTAAATAGTGTGAATTTTTCAGGTACTGTATCTACCAGGTGGTTCCTTGTGCTGACTGTTTTTTTATTTTTATTTATTCTATTTATTTAAAAAAATGTTTATATTTATTTTTGAGACAGGGACAGAGCATGAGCAGGGGAGGGGCAGAGAGAGAGAGGGAGACACAGAATCCAAAGCAGGCTCCATCCAGGCTCTGAGCTGTCAGCACAGAGCCCAATGTGGGGCTCAAGCTCGTCAACTGTGAGATTACGACCTGAACCGAAGTTGGACGCTCAACCGGCTGAGCCACCCAGGCACCCCAATTTTATTTAGTTTTTTAAATGTTTATTCATTTTTTGAGAGAGACAGAGAGAGAGTGAGTAAGAGAGGGGCAGAGGGAGTGAGGGAGACAAAGAATCCAAAACAGGTACCAGACTGAGCTGTCAGCACAGAGCCCGACATGGAGCTTGAACTCATGAACCTGAGCCTAAGTCAGATGCCTAACCGACTGAGCCATCTAGGCACCCCAGGATGGCTGCTTTTTAAATTGTTACTTTGAGGATAGTTCATCATGTGTAAAATCTACAATACACTCCTTTCCCAAGGAATCCTTGTCCTTAGAAACTCCCTATCTTGGGGTATATTATCTCACTTTTCTGTTTACCATCTACCTATTTTCTCTTAAATGTAAAGTTTCATTTTCTTCAATGTATTTGGATTTTTAAATGTCAGGGCTTGTGTTCTTCAGTGATTTTTGTGTATATGCTTTGATTGTGGAGGGGCTTTACCTCTCAGGGGTTTTTCGGACTCTCCTTCTCTTTACCAGCATCTCAGGAAATGGTTTCTGGTTTTGGGAAACATAATCACAGCCGGATGCTACATGCTCTTGGGACCTATCCCGGTCTTGCACATTCAAAGGTAATGTTTTTTCCTTCTTCTGTATTTTTGGCTGAATAACATTAAGAATTACCACAGAAATTTTTTGTGTGCTGCTGGTATGGTTTCGTATTTTGAACCTTATTATTTAAATAACTACCTTGATTTAGGACGCTATTGAATTGTTGGGTTGGACTGGCAGTATCCTACCTTACCAGAAGGTGGCACTGCTACAAGCAGATAGAAAATGCATCATCACATCTGGATCAAATGCGAAAACCGCTTCTCCCTTTGTGTTTCAATTGCACGCTTATTTGTACTTTATTTTGAAAATAGCATTATAGCATTTGTTGCCGCCTCCCTTTGGTTGATAGCTGTTAAAACGTGTTTTTTGGTTTTTTTTTTTCCTACTCTTTCTCAATCCTTGAGTCTGGGATCAAGTCTTTTTTTTGTTTGTTTGTTTCTGTATCATTCTTAGCATGTGGTACCGGCTCATTGGAGCTTGTTAAGGGTAATGTATTTGCTAAAACAAAGGGAGCTTAGAGCTTTTCAGCTGGTTCTGGGATCAAGTGTGACATGGAAAGGGCAAGGATTTCAGAGTCCTTCACATTTGGGTTTGCATTTTGCTTTGCCACTTACTAGGTATGTGAACTCCGGCAAATCATTTAGCTTCCGAGAGCCTTAGTGTTCTTATCTCCAAAAAGGAGCTGATGATGGTGCTTACTTGGCAGAATATTGCTGCAAGGAGTCAATGGGGGTAATGGATGTTAAGCCATTGGCACGGTGCAGGAAGCCGAGCAAATTAGTTTCCCGCCCCTTCTTTACCAGTTCCCTTCTATGCCATTTTTTTTCTGTCCATTGAATTTCAAAGCCAAGTGATTGAAGGAGCAGCGTTAACATTTAACCAATTTTGAAAAGATTCCGTATGGTGATAAGAGGGCATGTGATATATGTGACCAAAGAAATTGAGGTATCGTGGTGAATTGATTCGCCACCCCCCTCAAAGTGGGAGGAGCCAGAGGGTGCTGTCTCTGAATGAAGTGGGATCAGATAGGAATGAGGCCGACTAGTGATGCCATCTCGGAAGCACGCTTCTCTGGGATTCAGCCTGCCCTCCTTAACTTGAGCCCTGTGTCTATCAACATGCTCATGTCGTTTTGTTTTGTTTCTTTTTCCAAAACTCTTTTGCAGTCAGCTGTGGCTGCTGGTGCTGATATTAGTCTTGAATGGCGTCTCTGCTGGAATGAGTGTCATTCCAACCTTCCCGGAGATTCTCAGTTGTGCATAGTAAGTTATCTCTGTGCTTGCGGAGCTGTGTTGCAAATAGCAGTGAGCATCACAGGCTTTCTTGAATTTCTCAATTTTGTAGGATGTTGGATTTTTTTTTCCACAAGGCCAAATCTTCATGATTTTATGTCACACAATATTCTGATATAAATACTGCATGCAGTAATTCTGTAATTGAAATGAAAATACAGGAAAACCTTGAAACATGCTTATAATCCAAAGCACTTGTATATCAAATCGAATTTCCCCTTAAGAAATGATGGAAACTCAGATGATTCGCTCCACAACCCAAAAATATTCATATAAAAATGATTATAATACTATAATATAATACAAAATAATAAAGCACAAAATGTAAAGAAAGATAAATTAACCTGCACGTACCTTTGAAAACCTTCATGGCTGGTGTGAGGGAGACGAGAGAGGAAGGTTATTGTGTAGAATGACTTTCACTATCACTAATGGAATCACTGCTATCTACTGGCTCAATGGAATCTTTTTTTTTTTTTTTTTTTGTGCAACTTTAACAAGGAACCTATCCAATGACACTCGCCTTTGCCTCTTTTTGAGGATTTTGAAGAAATGTGACATTGCATTGATGATCGCCCACAGTCTTGCAGTGAGAGAGAAGAATCATTGCCTCAGTTGTGATCCTGTCCCATTCATGGTCACATGCTACTCTTGTTGCAAGACAGTCGCTCATTTATCAAGTTAAAATTTGTGAGAAATGTTTGCCCGTCTTACAGAACACTCGTAGAACAAGTTACTCGCAATGCAAGGTTTTACCGTATATGGTAATATTATACAATGATAGGTAAAATGAGTTGTGGATGGAGGCTTGGCTTGGTTGATGCCTAGGAACAGAAACACTTTTGAAAAGCTAAAGCACAACGGAAAGGCCTCAGCATTGTTTCCTTCTCACGGAGAAGGTCCATACGCGGGCACACAAGGACCAGGTAAAATGATTCTAGTCCCATTTCCAGTGCAGGGTCGGGAAAGGGGGCAGCTCCCACACCACCAAGCAATTCTCCCAAACCAGCCAGGTGTCCTACAATGCAACTCCGTTCTGAGACTATCCATCTGGTGACATGATCAGATCCCACAGGTGAGGGACTCCGTCCCACAGATTGCCCTCTGCTTCAGGTGTTAGTTACAAGTTCACATGTGCTTCCGACTGACTGGCCCGTGGTTCCCTTGATGACCTCCTTAGATTCAATTAATCTGCTAGAGTGACTCACAGAACTCAGGAATCCAGCGTACTGGTTAGATTCAGTGATTTGTTACAAAAGAGATTAAAGGATACGAATCAACAACCAGACGAAAAGACACAAAGAGTAACCTGAACAAAGGAACTTCTGTCCTTGTGGGTTTTGGAGCCCTGGCACACTGGCATGTGGAAAGGGTCTGGTTTACCAACTCAGCAGCTCTCTCGCCCTCCTTTTGGGATTTTTGCGGACGCTTACATACTGCTGATTGGTTAAATCACTCACCATTGGCCATTGATTCCATCTCCAGCCTGGCCCCTCCTCAGAGGTGGGGGGTTCTGGTCTTGGGATTGGAAGTTCTAACCCCTCTAATCACATGGTTGACTCTCTGGGCAACCAGCCCCTAAAAGCCACCACATGAACATAACAAAAAAGGTACTTGAAATTGTTTTAATCACTTAGGAAATTCCAAGGGTGTTATGGGTTCTATGCTGCAAACAGGAGGGAGACCAGATATATATTTCTTATTATGAATCACAGTCTCGTGCCGGGTATTTGTCACTTGGCCATCGGTGTTGTTTACTAGGCATGATGGTAAAGAACACCACGTGAACTAGAGCAGGGAGGAGATCCACTGGGTTGACTCAGTATTCTCTGAGGAATAATGAGTTGCCTCCGTGTTTTCTAAAAGTTGCCCATTATTCTCTTTGCGTGTTCATCTCATTTTAAGAATTCCTTAGGGGCGCCTGGGTGGCTCAGTCGGTTGAGCGTCTGACTTTTGCTCTGGTCATGATCTCACGGGTTCGCAGGTTCGAGCCACACATGGGCTTGCTGCTAGCAGCAGGGGGCCCACCTCTGAGCCTCTGTCCCCCTCTCTCTGGCCCTCCCCTGCTCACCCTCTCTCTCTCAAAAATAAATAGAACATAAAAAAAAGAATTTCTTAATTATGTATTTTTATGAGACTTCATGCAAATGGGTCATGATTCTTAATGTCATGTTTTAGATATGCAGTAAAATTATTTTTAGAAAACCATGGAGTAGAGGTAACTATGAAAATTCCTTCAGATTTGATTCGCTTTTATCTTAGAGACGGAGTGTTCTGTCTGTTGGTTTTGTTCAGATTATTCCCAGTCTCTTTAAAAAAATTTTTTTTAACATTTATTCATTTTTGAGAGACAGAGTGTGACCAGGGGAGGGGCAGAGAGAGGGAGACACAGAATCCGAAGCAGGCTCCAGGCTCCGAGCTGTCCTCACAGAGCCCAGCACAGGGGTTTAACCCACTATCTAGGAGATTGTGACCTGAGCCAAAGTCGAACGCTTACCCCAGTGAGTCACCCAGGTGCCCCCAGATTATTCCCAGTCTCTTAATTTATTTGTCACACACTGTTCATTGCTTTCACGCAGGTTTCCCTGTCCATAACAGATCTACTCTTGTCTCTTTGCAGCGAAAATGGATTTGAAGAAGGGTTAAGTACCTTGGGACTTGTGTCGGGGCTCTTCAGTGCCATGTGGTCAGTTGGGTGAGTAGCCATTTCGTTCACACCTGCAAGATGGAAAATACTATCTGCATTTGCCTGAAGAAACTGACACCGAGAGGTCTGATGAGGTGCCCAAAGGCACTTAATTCATTTAGGGCAGAGTTGGAGTCCTAACCCCACACCCTCTGACTCCGAGATCACTAGTTTATACCAGCAATTTAATACCTAATCAAAATGGTCCCCATATACTTTGTCTTAAGTGACCTTTCTAAGTTCCTTTAACAGGTCATGTCTCAGTATTCTTCATTCATTTGTTTCGTTTTTATTCTTTGCTCTTCCTGAGGAATAAATGTATGCTGGAACTGTAGAATATCTCAGTAAATATGTGCAGACTTGAGTTATTTTAAATACAATTATTGAGAACAATAGAGAGAATCATGTAAGGGTTCTTTTGCATGTATGTCACATTTTAAAATTTTTATGTAAGGCACCAACTTTTTAGAAGCAGTTATAATTTTAGAATTGTTTAAAAAGCGTTAAACATCATCATTATCGGGTAGAATTGGTTTTGTCGCACCCAGTGCTCCGTCCAGGAATTGGCTTCTGTCTTCAGTACTTACAGTTCCAATTTAATGAAGATCTATGATTGAGGGATCATGCGGCCTTTAGGAAATAATTCTTTTTTTTTTTTTTTTTACACTATTTAATACGCTTTCTTCTTAGTGCTTTTATAGGACCCACACTGGGTGGATTTCTTTATGAGAAAATTGGTTTTGAATGGGCAGCTGCTGTGCAAGGTCTTTGGGCTCTGACAAGTGTGAGTAGCCTTTTGTTTTCACCTTCCTGGCATTTGCAGAGAAGCGTGATTTGGAGCATTGGCATTAACTGCCCCTTTCATTGTGTTAAAGGGATTGGCGATGGGCTTGTTTTACCTGTGGGAGCACGCACAGAGAAGAAGGTATGGTCGGTTCTTGGGCTTATTTTTTTCCCTTTAAAAATCAGCCCTCGAAGCACCTGGGTGGCTCAGCTGGGTACCCATCAGATCTTGATCTCGGCTCAGGTCATGACCTCACAGTTGGGTTCGTGAGTTGGAGCCCCTCGTGTGCTCTGCACTGACTCGTGGGGCCTATTTGGGATCCCCCTCCCCCCCGACCCTCCCCTGATCATGTGCTCTCTCTCTCTCTCTCAAAATAAGTAAACATTAGGGGCTCCTGGGTGGCTCAGTTGGTTAGGCGTCCAACTTCAGCTCTGTTCATGATCTCACAGCCCATGGGTTTGAGCCCCTCGTCGGGCTCTGTGCTGGCAGCTCAGAGCCTGGAGCCTGCTTCGGATTCTGTGACTCCTTCTTACTCTGCCCTTCCACCTCGCACGCTCTGTCTCTCTCTGACTCTCTCTCAAACATAAACATTACAAAAACATTAAAAAAAAAAAAAGTAAACATTAAAAAAAGAAAAGTCAGCCCAGGGCAGTGGAAAAGAAATAGCCATTTTACGCCCTTCCTTCAGGCAGAAGATTTCTGGGCACTGTAAGCCTCATCACTTGGTAGATGGCATTTAAGGGGAAAGGCAGAGGTGTAGGTACTGGGTCTTTTTAAGATGAGAAATAGTAAGGTACTCCTCTTTTTCCCTTCAACGCAGATCTAAACTCCAAAATATCCTCGGCACAGAGGAAGAGCAAACTGCTCTCTTACCTGATGAAATCTAGCCTTAAGAATCCTGGATGGATACCTGTGGGGAGACTGATGGCTCCTGGCCTTGAACATCAAAGTTGAAAGGGGTTTTCTTACTATTACACGTAAAACTCCACAGACCCTACCTACACCCCACCATCCTGAAAGTCTCAACATATTTTTGGAGAATCCTGTGTTGGGCTTTCCTGAAAAGCTGGCCTGTTGAACCAGCCATGTGTGAAACATTAAGTGTGAGAAGATCGGTTGAGAATCAGCAAGTTTGTGTTTTTAGGTGATCGAATTTGTCCATCAAGAGGTTATTGACTCCAGGTCTCCTGATTCCTCTGTTTACTTTTTATTCTAAATGCACTAATTCTGTGAATATACCTTTTCTTTATTAACAGGGAAATAAATGAATTAATTTGATATGCCTCAAAGTAGTACCAAGATTTCTCAAAATGTATAGAATAGTTACTGTGAAATCAGTTTTTAAAAGGCATGCTTTATCTGTGTCCTAAGAGTTTTGTTCTTTTCAAAAGGCAAAATTCCTTCCTCCCATGCAAAAGTTGCATAGTATTCCCAGGCCCTCAGCTCTTCTAGAAGTTTCGTTTGTGTGAGAGTTACAAGAATAACCTTACTTTAGATTTTCCCTTTTGTAACGTACTTTATGAATTATGATCTGGATTTATAAACCATACTTAGTATAACATTACTCATTTCCCTTAATGTCTGTATTTCTGTTCTGTCATCTGTTTTTTGTGTTTTTTTTTTTTTTTAAACCTACTTCTGGTAGATGTATCCCATTCCCAAGCAAGTAAGCCCACAGGATTGCTTACTATATTTCAGGGAAGGGGTTTGTCTGACTTCACGTAAAATCCGTGCTGTTGCTTGAAGTGGGTGAATCCCTACTGTGTAGTTCTCATACCTTCTGCTGTGTTTCCATGGTGTAGTAGCCACGTTTATCCCCTCACCCCCCATTTTTTTAAATAGAAGAAGTGTATTAATTCAAAAATATTTATTGAATGACTTCTCTAAACTGACAGTCTGTGACGTGCTAGGAATTGAACTGTGATCAAAATAAACACAATCTCTGCTTTTTGGAACTTGGTGGATGGACAACATATAAATAAATACCAGACTCTCCCGTTGTCTTACAGAGTTGCTATTAAGGGGAAAACATGGTGATAGGAAAGAGAAAGTGGCTGGAGTCATTAGGTGTGGGGTTCTAATTTAGATAAGGCCTCTCCATGGAGGTGAGACGTTTGAACTGAGACCCGAAGGATGAGAATAAGGCAGTCATCCCGAGGGAGAGCCTTCCCTAGCCCGTGCCAAAGGGTTTGTCATGGTCAAAGATGACACTGTGGCCCATGTGGCTGAAATCTAGTAAACAGAGGATGTTGGGGAGGTAGGAAGGAACCAGCTTCTCAACAGGGGATGCCAGAATTTGATTCATGTTTCAGGAGGGCCATTGTCTAGCAACGATGGAGGGAGATCTACGGGAGCTTGGAGACAGAGAGAGAGAGAGACATGAGTGGTTTAGACCATGGAGGTGGTGGCGGAGATGGAGCATAAAAGATGTGTTTGGAAGGAGAGCCAACAGGACCTGCTCGTGTAGAAGGAGGGGAGAGAGGAATTTAAGGGTGATTCAAGGTTTTGGCTTGAGGATGTATGTGGGTGGATGAGAGTGCCTCTTAGTGAGATGGGGAAGAATAGGAGCAAATCAAATCCTGAAGGGGAAAAATAACCCAGGGTGGGATGCCCTGTAACAACACCACCAGAGCGGAAAAAAAAAAAAAAAAAAGAAAAGAAAATTAAAAGGATGATGGAGATGGGGATGATGGAGAGCAACCACGTGTTGGAAAATTGGCTTTAACTGCGGAAATCTTCATTGCCCTTCTCCCCCGAAGTCCCTCCGTTGTGGGCACTCCGGAGGGTGGTCCAGTGCATGTGAGAAGCAGTGGCTGGTCACCCAGCCCCCTGTGCCCCACTTCCCGGAGTGGAACCGGGATGGAGTGTGCCCCTGACCCGCTGCACCCCAGCGTCCGCCCAGGGGCCCAGTTTGCCGCTGAACACCTGCAGTTCCCGCCGCTGCCGCACGGGGCCGCTATTAAATCACTGTGGCGATGGATCCTGCAGCTCCCAGCTGGGGCGCTGCGACCGGGCTCGCGGGGCTCGCATGCCACATGGCTCCGGACCACCAGCGCTGTTGACCGTCACCGCAAAGATTCCAGGCTTTCTGGCGAGAGGTTTCTGCCCCCCTTCCCAAACACGATGCTTCCAATACCTGCCGCCGTCTACCTGTGTATTTACAGACACTGTGCAAAACCACCTTTGCTACTTCCTCATTTTATGATTTTGCAGATGCTAAAATAGATGACAAAAATTCAAAACTATGAGAAAAGAGAGAGGAACTTTGATGAAAAGGTGGGTCAAAACTCAGGGAAATCACTGTAAGTGTGTTTATATTTTTATAGATCTGTATGCCTCTAAATGTAACAAAGATACCCAGCTTAAAAGAAACCTTTTTTTTTTTTAAAATGAGACTGAATGTAGAATAATAAATAAAAGGTATCATATATACATATAGACATGCAAATTAATCCAAATGGAAAATAAAATAAGGGCAAATAAAAATTCACAAATCGTTTTTCTGAAACTTTTTTTTTTCACCTTGATAATTGCTGGTTCACATGCGGTTGAAATAATACACAGAAGTAATATGGAGACCATGTTTACTCCATACCCAGGCTCCCCCAGTGGTGACATCTTGCAACAGGACGGTACAATATTAAAACCAAGGTGCAGTCAAGATACAGAGCAGTCCCATCCTTCATGTTGTCCTTTTATAGGCATATCCGCTTCCTTCTCACCCTCACCCCCTCCTTAATCCTAGGCAAGCACTGCTCTGTTCCCCAGTTCTATAATTTCATCATTTCAAGAATGTGTTCAAATGGAATCCTATAGTATGCTACCTTTTGGGATTGTTTTTTCTCATTCAGCCAAATGCTCTTTAGATCGTGTACATATTGGTAGTTAATTTCTGTATATTGATGAGTAGCATTCCATGCTATGGATATGCAGTATGCTTACTCATCCACTTAAGAACATCTGGATTGTTTCCATTTTATGATTATAAACACAAATAAACTATGCTATGAACATTCACTTGCAGGGTTCTTTTTTGTGAACACAAATCTTTACTTCTCTGGGATAAATGCCCAGGAATACAACTGCTAGGTTGTATGATACTTCATGTTTGCCCCAAATAACCCACTTATTTACATAGGAAATTTGATTTAGACAATACATGTTAAATATCATACCTTAACGTAATATTCTATTTACTTGTTTATTAATTTATCGAGATCCAATATGTTAAATATACCCTCTTAAATCTAGGTGGCAAAAGAAGTGAGTAATAATACTACACAGCCAACTAATTTTCATTAAATACAGTTAATAAATGAGAAATAAAGAAGCAGATATCTCTATTTACATACAATCGTATCAAAAGGGAATGATCCAAAAATGACTACTAGGACAGTTACCTTTCCTTTGGTATCACTCTCATATGTCCTCAGTTTATGAGATACATGCACAGAAGAGTAAGTCTCAGAAACAACATAGTTAGACTGAAAAAATACCTTTCTAAGGTATGAAAAGAAACTGGTCTGCTTATTTAGTCTTCATTAGGAAAACTTGCAACTTTGAAATATTTGCCCTAGTTTCCTTCAGAAAATTCACAGCTGCGCTTCTAATCCCAGCCTATTTATAGTTTGAGTTATAGGGAATGATCTAGGAAAGCATGATAATAACTTTTGATTTATGGTTTAGTGTGATTTCGTCATCAGTAGTAAAACAAAGTGTATTTCTTGTTGACAATGGTTCAACAATAGTGTGACAAATACAAATACAAAAAACAATCGGTTTTAAGTTTTTGTCATTCAAGATAAATTTGAATACCAAATTAGCTGTCACATTATTATATATTTTAAAAGTGATGGATACAAGATCAGTTGTTGGATGAATTCAGATAGAGCTTTTTGCTTTTAAGAGAAAACCAGTGTAGATAAAGACTTCATTTAAACGTAATACTAATACCTTTTCTTTTCTTTTTTTAATATGAAATTTATTATCAAATTGATTTCCATACAACACCCAGTGCTCATCCCAAAAGGTGCCTTCCTCAGTACCCATCACCCACCCTCCCCTCCATCCCACCCCCATCAACCCTCAGTTTGTTCTCAGTTTTTAAGAGTCTCTTATGGTTTGCCTCCCTCCCTCTCTAACTTTTCTTTCCCTTCCCCTCCCCCATGAAATATGGCCTTTTGTAGCAACGTGGATGGAACTGGAAAGAGTGTTATGCTAAGTGAAATAAGTCATACGGAGAAAGACAGATACCGTATGTTTTCACTCTTATGTGGATCCTGAGAAACTTAATACCTTTTCTTTGTACACTTGGAGAACTTTGGGCTATACTCATTTCCTCTATTGTTTTCTGTTCTATCACTGTTACTGGTTGGCTTTTGCCTCTTCTATTTGTGTGGTAAAAATCAGAGTCACTTGGTTGTCGATGAGTCCATTCCTAAGAGATCCGTTCCCCGGATCCAGAACATGGTGGGGAGGGAACAAGGATGTCTGTGAAGAAGCAACCCGGTCATGTCATGGTAAGGTGGCTGCCACATTGGATTACATGCATGCCGCTGCACATTTTTTAAAAGAAAACATGTTCTTGAGGTAAAGCAGCATTATTAATTGGAAAAAAAAAAAACCTGCCTAAAACAGTAAGATCTGCTTACAACGTCTTCATTCCTGTAGCTAGTGAATTTATCTTCACACGGCTTTCAAGACCACGTTAAGTGGGTTCAGAAGAGCGAGAACTCCCAAGCAGATATTGCACATTAATTGATCACCCATGTACACGAATTCCGTGTAGCAGGGCTATGACATAAGATTGGGATTCTGGGTGTTCAAAGCAGACAAACACAAACCTGCAGCTTTTTTTTCTCTGTCTTGGCACATGGTCACTTTAGTTACTGGTGTGGCCCATAAGGAACTGAAGAAACATCTCCTAAAGCATTTCTAAATTGGGGTCTCTAAATTCTCCACGCTGTCCTGTCTCCTTTTCCAGAGCAGGGAACATGAGGATAGAGGAGGCACAGTGACCCTGCCCTGCCTCCCTGATTTGCCTGTCATCCCAGAGGGGGCCAGGCAGTGGATAGTTTTTTTTTAAGAAACTGCCAACCTGTTTTCTAGAGTGGCGGGGCCATTTTCCATTCCCCACAGCGACGCCTGAGTAATCCAGTTTGTTGGTAAGCTGTTTTTCTCTCTGTGTGGGAGGTTTAAACAAAAGAATGAGGCAAGAAATAAGGATAGAGGGCTATTGATCAGAGGGAGACTCTCTGGTCGTGTTAGAAGGAAAGCCATCCAGATTATCTAGTAGGAATAGACTTGAATAAGTTCAGGAGAAACCATTCTGGTCAGGCTGACGCAGAAGAGACGGAACAAAGAAGGACTTTGTGGAAAGAGACGGAACAATGAGAAGATAGAGAATGTGGATTAGTTCATGTTCTTTTAACCAGTTATTAGTCAGGGATGGGTGGCCCACTGATCAGCAAGAGTTAAAGATGTGGGTCAAAGATGCGCTGGGCCTTGCCCTCAGAATGAAGCCTCTGTCTTGTAGACCTGAGGCAGTAATAATAACAGCAAAAATCACTTCGTCCATCACTATTTTGCAGATGCAGAAAACTGTGGCACATAACTTGCTCACGGTTGCACAGCTAGAAAGTGACTCAAGCCTCTGGCTTCCTTAACCGTTACTCAATACCATCACGACTCATAACTGTGGTGAGGAAAATTCACGTCACCTAAGTTAGCAGTAATTAGATGCAGGACCATACAGAATGTAGTCATCTCCACCCCGAGGAAAGTTCTAGAGTAGATCTGTGTTATAATAGATAATAGAATAATGTGCTAAAAAAAGAAAGAATATGACATGAACTTAAGAGTCAGCTTAGGCCCAGAGGTAGAAATTCCCAGCTTCTGTTGCCCTGTTACTTCTCCTGGCCATTTGGCCTTCGTTCAGTAGAAATCATGCAGTCCCATCGTGCCAGTGTAAACCTGGCCTCCGATGGCTTGAAAGAAAACCCCAGAATCAGAGTTGTCAGGCTAGATAAAACAAATACTCCCTTTCCTGGTCCCTGAGTAGGAGGGCAGAATCCTCTGGAAAGTAAAACAAAACTGAAAGGGGTGATTGGAGGAGCCACCGGCTTTGGAAAAAAAGAAGCAGATGGGATCCAGGGGAACAGAGGGCTTCACTTCGACAGAACCTGTAACTAGTTATCTTGGGCCTCCGACATGCTTTTCTATGTCTTTGCTCACTGAAAAAGAACAAGGCGAATTATGATAGATTAGTGTGGTGCTTTCATATGACTCAACAAAACGATAAATGTACCGCAGCTTGATGGACACTTTTCTCTTTTCATCTATCTTTTTCCTCTGTAAGTTTCTGAGATTTCACTTTTGTTTTTGTATCATATCCTTTCCTTCTTTAAAAAAAATTTTTTTTAACATTTTATTTTATTTTTTGAGAGACAGAGAGAGAGAGCTTGAGCAGGGGAGGGGCAGAAAGAGGTGGGGGACGCAGAATCCAAAGCAGGCCCCAGGCTCTGAGCTGTCAGCACAGAGCCCGATGCAGGGGCTCAAGCCCATGAACACGAGATCGAGATCGCGACCAGAGCCAAAGTTGGGCGCTCAACCAACTGAGCCACCCAGGCGCCCCAAATATCATATCCTTTTAAATGCATGCTTCTTCACCTGCCTCATCAATTAAACAAATGACTTCGATCCATTTCCTTTGGATTTGTTTTAGTTGCAGCGGTCACCCTGACCTTGAATCCAGCTGTGTTGGTCAGTTCAGGCTGCTGTAACAGAATACGGTAGACTGGATGGCTTATAAGCAACAGAAATTTATTTCTCACAGTTCCGGAGGCCGGGCAGTCCAAGAACAAGGCCCCCGCAGATTTCAGGTCTGGTGAGAACCGGCTTCCTGGCTGCAAACTGCCAACTTCTCACCGTGTCCTCACAGGGCAGAAGGGGCAAGGGAGCTCTCTGGGGTCTCTTTTATAACCGCAGACCTCCCATTGGTGAGGACTTCACCCTCATGATGCAATCACCTCCCAAAGGTTCCACCCCCTACCACCATCGCACTGGGGATCAAGATTCCACATATGAATGTGGGAAGCAGGGGGGAGTGGGGGGGGCACACAGACATTCAGTCTATAGCACCAACCGAAAGAGTTTTTACAGGTCTCTGCTGGTGAATGCGATGAACTTTTGGCAGAGTTGGATCAGAGCAAAAGTTGGCAATCTGCAAGTGACATCAATAAGAGAGCTCGGTACTGTTTTTCTTCTGAGGAAGTCGCGGCCCTCCGAATGGGAGCATGCTACCTGTTCTCTGCGGCTCAGCACACCTCCATCCTAGACTTCCGAGAACAGAAAGGAGCCGGGCAGGCTGCTGTTGTAGGCCAAAACCAGTTGGCTAGTGGCACCTTCCTGTGGTTTAGCTCTGTCCAACCAGTCGGGCCTGTGGGGAGCACGAGGCTATCGTGCGTCATTATGATCTCAGATCCTGTCTTGGCTTCAGTTGCATTGCGGGTCTCAAGAGAACGCCCACACCAGGCCAGGCCAGGCCAGAGGAGCACCGGTTGAAGTTCAGACCGGCTCTGGTCAAGTTCAGGCTGGTTCTGCTCAAAAAAAGACCTTCCCTTCCACGGAGGCTGATTAAAACTGTCTTGCAGAGGACGCGGGCCAAGAATTCAGGGGGTGGGGTGGGGGTGGGGGCAGGACAGAAACGTTCTTTAACTCCATGTTCCTTTTTTGGGGTACGGGATCTTTGTTGTCTTCTTTTTTTGGCATGTGCTATCCAGAGAAAATCGTTTTACAAGAAGGGCCCGAGTTTTCTGTTTTCCTTGCTTCCTATTTTGATGTGTCATCCTGGCTGCCTAGGAGGAAATGCTGTCAAAAATTGTACATGCTGTTTCCAACCCTGTATTTCTTAACTCGCTTATTATCATCTCATATCTGGGAGAGAGGCCAGACCAGTCCTGTAGCCCGTGTCAGAGCCCGGAGCTGCTCCCTCCTTCCTGTCTTGGTGCCTTTGCTGTGCCTCTGACGACCGCCCCCCCGCCCCCCTCCCCCGTCCCCTTCCCCCGCCCCCTCCCCAGTCCCCCCCGCCTCCCCCCCCCCCCCCCCCCCCCGTTGTGCATCTGCTGTTCCTGCCTTGGCTTGATATCCTGTCCACAACCTGTTCCCAGCTGTTTCCCAGCACAGCACCCTGAACGGCATAGATGCGTTTAACTGAACAGCAGTAGCTCTGTGAACTTAACAAAGAACATTGAGCAGTCAGGATCGTTGCATTGCTACATTGGCGCTCCTTTTTGTTAATGCTTGTGATCCCATCGTAATCTTATGGAGGACTTTCCTGTGTCTTTGGCTCTCCGAATAACCTTGTGAAGGCGATAGAGCAGGTATGATGACCTGAACTCTTAGGTGAGAGACAGAGGTTCAAAGAAGGGGAGTGCAAAGCAGAAACTACGCTTCTATTCTTTTCCCTTATTACAGATGCGAAACCTAGCCCCAACTGAGCACCGTTCTTAGAGACAACCAGATTCACAATTATTTTTTGTATGTTTTTTCAGAGTGACTCCTTGACCAAATAACTTTGAATCGATTGTAACTTTTCACCCTTGCAACTAAGTCCGTTAATCACAAAATGGTAAATCAGAAGGTAGGCACTCTTAGCGGCAAATTATGATTCATCCGTGCTCCTGTGACGGGTAATGTTATTTTATAACTGAGCTAAACTAAAGAAGTTAAGCTTTATTTAGTCAATCACTTTAATGAACATGAAAATGGGAACTCTGGAAGTTCTATGTCTTGAATTGAATCTTTTACTTCTGAAGATTTCAGGCAATAGCAACTGTCTCGACAGCAAATGTTTGTAAGGATGATTCACTTTTCCTTTCTATCTCAAGGATCTTTCTGTGTTTTAATTGCTGTTTTCCATGCCTTTACTTTTGTTACACCTCAATTGTAATGAGACAATTTTGAAAGGCTGCAGAGAAAAGAGGCAACTCGGTCATCCTCTCGACTTCACCAGGAAACTGGGGGATGCTAAGACGTGAAGGACGGATATGGCTGTTTCTGCTCCTAGCCTCAAAAAGAAAAGGTTGTAGCTCATCTTTGCCAGCTTACCTGACTACTTCTAAGCAAAGGAGATAATGAAATATTATTAGTTAGTGAGTTCAGTCACATGAAGGTAGGTCATGATCCCTATAGTTCTGGGAGAGATGGAAAAGCTTAAGGGTCTTCACTAGGCATTGACCACATCAAGTGCCCATCTAGCACTTAGCAGATTCATGTGAGGTTTCCTTAAGGCGATCACTGTGAATTGAGTTCTTTAAACGGCTCCGGGGCTCAGACCCTGGGATGCAGACATTAAATCAGAGCACAGTCCCACGCATGATCTCTTGGATATAAGGAGAAGATTCTGAAATCAGGAATGAGAAGCTGCACACCCGTCTCTAAGTTACTCTGCTTCTCTGTGCCTCAGATTCCTGTCCTATAAAGTGTGGGCATTTGGTTTATATGCTCTCTAAACTCTAAAGGCACTCAAAATCTACTGTATAGAGATGAGTATATACCAATTACCTATATTAATATAATAACTATGGACAAACTATACAGTACAATCAAATACTAGTAATCTATTGTACAATCTGCTAAAAATTCACAAACATATCTCTCCCCTCACATTGTCCACTAAAGGGCTTGACCATTTTTATCAAAATTATTTGTATTGTTCTATTTAAGAAGTTATTTCTTAAATAGAAAATTCTATTCAAAGCAGAAAATATGAGCAGACTTGTTTATAGCCCTTAGGCCTTTCCTTTACCAAGAATTTTATCTCCATATGAGGGAAAGCACAGAATAATTTATTTGTTGCTACTCTACAATAATATTTGAATGGCTTTTACTAAGAAGGCCAGATTTTTTAAAACAACAACAACAACAACAACAACAACAACAATAACAAAAAACCCTAAAACAACTAGAAAAACCTCTTGCATGGTAGAATTGGGAGCAGGAGAGTGAGAATATGGATGTCCTAGGGAAAGCATATTCTTAAAACTCTATTATGTGATTAATTTGTCTTTGAGAAAACGAAAGTTATGTCTTCTCTGAGTTATAACAGAGATTATCTTTATGATGACTGGTCTGAGATACTTCTTCCCTTGTATGTACTTTGGAAGGAGGGAAGGAAGGGAGGGAGGAAAAGAGGAAAGGAGAGAGGAAGGAGGTGAAGGAAGGAAGTGGAGGGGGGAGGAGGAAGGGAGGGAAGAAGGGAAGGAGAGAGGGAGGAAGGAAGGAAATAGGAAGGGGGGACAGAAGGGAGGGAGGGCAGAATGGAAAGAGAGAGGGAGGGAAGGAAGAAGTAAGTTTAGTTCTCCTAGGGCTGGGTCCGGCTAAGCAGTGACCTTGATTTCTCCTCTGGCCTAACACCAGAGAACCTCACCTACACAATTCATGCTTTGGGCACTGAGGATTTGGCAGTGAATAAAATAGACACAAAATCATGCTTTTATGGAGCACACATTCTTAGTCTTTAATAAGTAAGCCAGAGTGTCAATTTGGGTGAATTTTCTTCCCGATGTTGTACCGTAGTGCATTTTCCTAGTAGCAAATATTTTAAAATTGTTCTCCTCTTCTAAAAATATACATGATGTAAATCATTTAATAGAGCAGAAAAAAAAAAGGTTTTGTAATTTAATAAATGAAATGTTTATTGTATTATGATTTTTCACGAGAGTTACTTTATTTTCTTTCTATCAATAAAAGGGTACAGTGGGCTTACATTTGAATTTTGTGGTTTTTTAAATTCGATATCAAATCTTATCAATAGTACATATTGTGTAATCCTTGTAATAGTTTCTGATTGTATTCATTGAACTGAAATGTTTTTTTTTTCCACAAAAGTAGTTAGGTATAATATTCCTAAGATTATAAAAGAAAAGTCTGTTAGCTGGAAGTTAGTTTTATGTGATATAAATGCTTCCCTCTCTAGAAGTACTGAATGAATGTTGCTTTCACTTTCAGAGCTCACTAGATGTTGGCTATGATCACTTCTTCTCTTCAAATCTCCATGGCAATTTTTGCCCTAATCATCCTGCACATTAGTGCCTTGGATGCTTTTACAGTCGCGGTATATGAACATGCTGTTATATTGCCAAATAAGACAGAAACGCTTGTTTCCCAGGACAATGCCCTGTTCCTTATGAACGAGAATATAGGTTTCTAGACAGAGCAGTTAAGCACTCAGCTAAGCAGGTAGGGAGAGCGAGTAGGAGAATGGAGTGGTGAACTATGTGACATATGAAGAAATAATTTTGATTTCGCTTATTTTAAGCAGAATGCTCAAATGACTGTGACTCCAGAAGATGCGCTTTATGGATGGAAATTTTCCAGGGAAACCATTTCTCTTTATCTGAAGGATATCCCGGTGCCTCAGGTGAATTGGATTACATGTCAAAACACCCAGAGGTATATATTTCTTAAACTTAAAAAAAAAAAGTTTATTTATTTATTTTGAGAGAGAGAGAGAGAGAGAGAGAGCATGAGCACGTGTGCATGGGAACAGCGGAGGGGCAGAGAGAGAGGGAGAGGGAATCCCAAGCAGGCTCCATGCAGTCAGCACAAAGCCCACCGCAGCACTTAATCCCACCCACTGTGAGATCATGACCTGAGCCAAGATCGAGAGTTGGACGCTTAACCAACTGAGCCACCGAGGTGCCCAGGAAGATATTTTAAATATCCTCATTGTGCAAAAATGCTGCAATTCTCTAAAATGCACATGTTCACCACAGCGACATGATAAATCCTGAATTATCACAGATGTGGCATACAATATTGTTATTTTCATCTTGGCATTTGCTTAAAAAATGTGTGCTTAGATACCACTTAATAATCATTTATAAATGGATAGCTTTATTAAATTTGGAGAAAATATGTAAACAAGATATTTATTGCTAGGATTAGAAGCTAAGGGGAAGAGAATCTCATGGAGTCAAGTAATAAATTAATTTCTGAAGTAGACAGTGGGTTGTATTTGGGAAGTAGCCCAAGGTCTCCATTGAAAGTACCATACATCGGGGGCATCTGGGTGGCTCAGTTGGTTAAGTGTCCCACTTCGGCTCAGGTCATGATCTCATGGTTTGAGCTCGGGGCTGAGAGTTCAGGTCCTGGAGGCTACTTCAGTTTCTGTGTCTCCCTCTCTCTGCCTCTCTCTCTCTCTCTCTCTCAAAAAATGAATAAACATTAAAAAAGAAATTACGAAACTTCAATCTTATGGAGTCTTTCTGTTCCAGAATCTACTTCTCAGGCAGAAAGAGCTTACTATGTACATTCTCGTGAATCATAAGACCTTATGCTTTGAAACTTAGTGTTTTCCTAGGCTCATAAGGCTAATTTTCTTGAGGAAAAATAATCTAGAGACTTTCTAATATAAAATATTTAATATATATAAGTGCATATTTAATGTATAAATCTTACTGTCTAATAAGGCTTGAAAATTAAATTACTGAGGTACAGATCACACGTTTCTATTTTGGCACTCTCTCTCTCCTGTCAAATCCTCTCTCTTACTCTCTCATACTTTCTCTCCCTCTTTTACCTCAGATTAAGTTTATTAAACATTTATCCGCCATTTTTTGGGTTTTACTAGAGGATTATGAATACCATACTTTTTTTTAGGATGCCTGGCTCTTCTGACATTTATATAAGGGTTACCAGAAAACAGCTTTTCTTAGCTCTAAAGAGACACAAAGAAGAAAATATTGGGTGACATGATAAAAGACAGTTAATCTCTCCATCCTTCTTGTCCTGAGTTGATGCTGTCTATGGTGTTTGTAAATTTTCTTTTGTTCCAGAAAAGAGGTCAATAGCTAGACAGTCTTTCTGCATAGAAGTTTTGAAAATTGGGACAACTCATTTGTTTTTCAACTCACAGTAGGGTTAAGTTCTGGGTTTCCTGTTAATAACAACATACGTTGGGGGTGCCTGGGTGGCTCAGTTGGTTAAAGCATCCCACTTCGGCTCAGGTCATGATTTCATGGTTCCTGGGTTCAAGCCCCATATGGGGCTCTGTGCTTGTGGTAGGGTCCCCTCCCTAAGGAAAGAAAAAATAAAAACCTCAAGGCAACCTGGCTATCCTCATACATAACATTCCTCACAACCTTGTAACAAGACCTGATCAAACTGCATGTTTGTGTGTTACCATGTATGGGAGACAGAGTAGCAAAAAATATATAGAAAACTATGCCATGTGTCATTCAGGGCTCAGTTCCTCAGTGGGAACCCCACTGAGTCATGCGGGGGGGGGGGGGGGGAGGGGGGGTTGGGGAATAAAGTTGCTTCCTGGAAAGAAAAGCCTCCATGTCGCATGTCACGACTCCCTGGGAGTATCCTGCTACATGCTGACAGCTCAGAGCTTTGATCCTGCTTCAGATTCTTTGTCTCCCTCTCTCTCTGCCCCTCCCCCACTCGTGCTTTGTCTCTCTCTGTCTCTCAAGAATAAATAAATGTTAAAAAAAAACTGAAAACAACAACAACAACTACATGTATTGGGGGCATCTGGATGGCTCAGTCGGTTAAGCGTCTGACTTCAGCTCTGGTCACAAACTCGTGGTGCATGAGTTCGAGCCCCGCATAGGGCTCTGCACTGACAGCTCAGAGCCTGGAGCCTGCTTCAGATTCTCTCTGCCCCTCCCCTGCTTGTGCTCTGTCTCTCTCCCTCTCAAAAATAAATAAACATAAAAAAATTAAAAACAACAACACACGTTGTAAAGTTATGAACTAGTCAAAGATCACAATAGCTATGGAAACTAGTGAAGTTTGGGGGAAAGGATGTTACGTATGGTTAGTAAAGAGCTCTGTCACAGCCCTACAGTAGAAGGAATGAATTTTGACAGAAAATGGGTTTGCATCGTCATCCAGGATAGTCACATTGAATTCACTTAATTTTCACTCATTCAGCCATTATTTATCGAGCATCTATGATGTGCCAGATATTATTCTAGAAATAGGAGATACAGCGCTTAGTAAATGAAGGTTATGCCCTCCCCCACCATGACTTATGAATATTTAGTGAGAGAAGGTAGAGGTAAACAGACTCATTATTATTTAGAATGTTGTGTGGTGATCAGAATAGATATATTTTAGATGTCAAGGGGACAGGATTTGTTGCCGGATTTGTTGTGGGGGTATGAGAGAAAGACAAGCGTCAGGAGTGACTCCCATTTTCGGCCTGAGCAAACGGAGACACGGAATTGCCATTTACAGATATACAGAGCACTGAAGGAACAGCAAGTCTGGGATGCCAATTAGGAAGCCAATTTTGTGCACCTTACGTGTAAGCTGCCCTTTCAACATCCAGGCGGAGATGTAAGCCTGCCAGTTGCATATACAAGTCTGGCATGGAAGGACAAAGTCAGGACTGAGATAGAAAACCCAAGGTCAGCACACAGATGATTTTTAGCACCATGATGGTTCACCTATGGAGTGAGTTACAGAAGAGAAGAGATCTAAGGCTTGAGATCCAGGAAACTCCGATGTTTAGACTCAGAAGGGGTGAGGAAGAACCAGCAAAGGAGTATGAGAAGAGCAGCCATTGAGCAGGAGAAGGAGAGAGCGGGGTCCAATCAGCAGGGTGAAGTGTTTCTGGGAAGAGGGTGTCATTAACTGTGTCAAGTGTTGCAGACAAGTAGGATGACATCAAGTAAGATGTGGAGGTCATTGTTGGCATCGGTAAGAGTTGTCAGGTGGGATGATAGAAATGGAAGCTCATTTGAATGCCTCAAGAAAGAATGAGAGAGAACAAGCTGGAAACAGCCAGATGGACAACTCTTTCTATGAGCTTTGCTAGAAGAGGGAGCTGAGCAATGGAACAGTATTTAGAGGAACATATGGATTCAGGAGAGGTTTTTAATTTTTTTTTTTTTTTAAGTACTAGAGCACATTTGCATGCCAGTGGAATGATCCAGTAGAGAGGAGACAGCCAATGACCCAGGAGAGTGAATAAGGAATTGCCAGAGCAGTAGCTCCGATGTGAAAAAAAAAATCATGAAGTTTAACTTATGGCTTTTAATGATGATCTTTTTCATGAATAGTTTTTACATTGGCTTGTAAATTGACTCACACTTAGATTCTCACTACTGTTTGTTTCTGGATGAACTGAATAAAATACTCTTTTAGGTTATGTTGTTAACTCTAATCACTATGCAGTGCGTTGAATCTCCAGGACATATTTATCTGCTAGCTGCAACTCTGCACCCTTAAATGATATCCCCAATTCCTCCTTCCCCCAAGCCCCCAGTAATCACCATTCTTATTCTTCTTTTATGAGTTCAGCTTTTCTAGATTCCACATATAAGTGCTATCATACAGTATTTATCTGTCTCTGTCTAACTTATTGAAATGTTTCAATTAAAATTTCATTTAGATTTGGTCACACACCAGTACAAGCAAGACTCATCGACCTGGCCAAGAACAATTCTATGTCTTGGCAAATATTGGGAACAAAAAGTCATGTAGTTCCCATGACTCCACATGTCCTCCTGAGGGGGGACGTGGTGGCACATTACCATAAGTAATAGGGTGGGGATATGTAAAATGGAGCCCTGCTGTGCTGAGTGGTCAATGCTGTGTTTGAGTTTGATCTTGGGGCACCTGGGTGGCTCAGTCGGTTAAGCATCTGACTTCGACTCAGGTCATGATCTCACGGTTCTTGAGTTCGAACCCTGCATCGGGCGTTGTGCTGACAGCTCAGAGCCTGGAGCCTGCTTTGGATTCTATGTCTCCCTCTCTCTCTGCCCCTCCCCTGCTCATCCTCAATCTCCCTCTCAAAAATAAATAAACATTAAAAAAAGTTTGATCTTCATTACCTCTATAATACGACAATGCTAGAGATTTTTTTTTAAGTGAGCAATTAAAGAAAATCGCATTTTAGAAAAAAAGTGCTCTGGAACAAAATGTAGGCAAAGATCTATTAGAAAGGTGTAATATTCCAGGATTGAGATTTTTTGGCATATAAGAAAACAAATCATTTTAATATTGATACAAAAGACAGTAAGTTGACTATAATCTGGATACAACTTAATATCAAAAGGATACAAAGATGTTTCCAAACTGTATGAATCAGTTTCATAGAAGTTAAATTCCTTATTATCTTTCAGATCACAAAAATCATCTTTCTCTTTATTTTCTATACCAGTTCATTTAATTACCCTTTTACAGGTTTAAGGTCAAATCCTAAAATTTCTACTTTAAAGTCTGAGTTTCAAGACTAAAATAACCTTATGCCATAATTTTATACTAAATGGGGGTAGGGAAGTATACTAAATTTTATACTTCAATGGCGATGTGATGTACATATCAGTGTGAACGGCCTTCTTCCTCCCTATATTTTTTCTAAGCATCTTAAATTGTAGCCTCAGAATCTTTTGAGTAGAGAAATTGTCTCCTGGAAGTTCCAGTTAAAATGTAGATATCAGCCAAGAGGAATGATATTGAGCCAATGATTTTCAAATGTTTTGATCATATATCCCTACTGGAAAAATTTTAATGAGTCCTCGGTATGTATATATTTATTTATTTTTGCATTTATAAGTAAAACACAAAACTTCCAAAAACTTTCCTCATAGCTTTGTGGGTTTTGACAATTTCTTTTCATATGCAAGTAAACTTTCATATTCTCCTCAAAAATGTGTCTCATACCAGGAATAGAAATGTCACCTGTTCTTTTTTTTTTTTTTTTTTGAGACTGTTCGCATTATTAGTATCATTTTTTAACGCACTTTCTTTGTAACAATCATTTTAGGCTATTCTTCTATTCTGTAAATGTTGATTTAGTTAAAATGGTAGCCTAGTTGGTTAAGCCATTTAACCAGGCCCATGTAAACTGCAGGATGGCACAGTGCAGTGAACGTGGACGAGCTAGTGAGGAATCTGCAGTCATCCTGTGTAAATTAAGGATCGTTCTCCCCTCTGGGTACCTTGGAGACCATTTGTGACCCATGACCTCTGACACATGGACCTATTAAGAGTACCTTTGTCCATCAATTCTTAAAATGCTAGTAAATTTCACTTTCTTTTTATATTTTTTTATATAGAAAATAAATGTAGGGAGACATTTTAATAGTTTCATTCCTAACCTTTGGCATTCCCTATGTTGCAGACCATTTTATTAAACTATTGACCCTGACTACTGTGTTAAACTAGGTTAGTTTTTAAAGGTTACCTGGAAGGAATCAAAGAGAGTTGAATAAAATGTTTAGTTTCAACAGCAATTTTGAAAGCTGGATAAGAGTCTCTAAAATTACTTTGGATGGAACATATGGTAAAGAGGGAGGTGTTATCCCTCATCTGATTAGCAGATACTTACTGTTCAGGACAATAACATGCACTATTCTTCTTTGAATCCCTGATACCTGGAAACATAAAAGAGGTTCTTCAGGTTTCAAGAAACTCATAATCTTCAGGATTCATAGGAAGGTATTTGGCTCCTAACTGGGAGGAAGGAGTAAGGATAAGGTGGGGGGCATGGAACAGAAACAGAGACAGAAAGAGAGAAACTGCATTTCCTCCTGTTTTCCTTGGAAATTTACTTCCAATCACCAGATTCATACACTTCCTATAGGGTACCTACCATTGACTATAGCCAAAATTATTACTAACTTTGGAGGGTTTCTGTGAATTATGCCTTCAAAAAACAAGGTTTTTCTGACTTTGTCCTTTACCTTTGTAACAGTACCACCTCTATTCTGAGCCTGTTTGGTGCCCCTAAAATGTCAGAGATAGTGACTTTCAACACCATCTTTGAAGAGTGGTATTTTCATATGCTTTAATATAGTTTTCTGTGATTCTGCTGTGACCCTGGTGGAAGATTTTCATGCGGATACCATACTGATTCCCATAGTTTGGATGAATGTCTTGTCCCATTGGACAGCTATTGAATTCCATGTGGCTTAGGCTGTGGGGATGGGAATTCATTTTCTTGTGACCAACACAAGTCATGTCAGCCTACCTTCCAGAAACTACCAAATACAAAGATTTTTATATTTGGTTTAATTATTCATAATGGTAACAAATAATTCCATTATATTCAAAGTTCACTTGAAATGAGACCTTTGTAATTTTCTCCAATAGAGCATAGGGAAAGTGCTTGAGTATTGAGCGTAACTAGAAGCCTGTGTGCTATCTCAATGTAACTAATATGGTGACATGATCACACGCTCAGTTCTGATGGGGAATCTGGCAGCGTTGGTTCATTTTTGTTTTTAGAAGATTTCTATTCACAGTCGGTGGTATCTATGCACCATCCTCTCCCAAAGTTTACCATTATGATATGGAAGCAGAGTCGGGAAAGATCTTCCTTTTGGAAGCCATAGATTTTTTTTTTTAATTTTTTAATGTTTATTCTTGGGAGAGAGAGAGAGCATGCACGCCAGCAGGGGAGGGTCAAAGAGAGAGGGAGACACAGAATCTGAGCAGGCTCCAGGCTCTGAGCTGTCAGCACAGAGCCCGACGTGGGGCTCAAACTCACAAACCGTGAGACCATGACCTGAGCTGAAGTCGGAAGCTTAACTGACTGAGCCACCCAGGCGCCCCTGGACACATTCACTTATTAAAAAAAAAAAAAAAACAAACGCATATTGCAAATTATTTAAGAACGTATTACGACAATGTGACACACAGAGGTGTATAAAGGATTGCATAGCAATCACCTGTGGATCTGCTGTTCAGTTTGTGTCATGAAGAAGGTACCCCTTGTATTCCCTTCCAATCACATTCTGGTCCTTTCTTGGGAAATAACTACCTTAAGATTTTTCTAGATCATTCCCAGGACATCCTGGTTGTTTATTACACACGTACTTATTCCTACTTGGTACTTTTTGTATCTTTTTGAACTTTGTACATATGCAGATTTATTGCATGCAAATGTATTGCGTATTTCTGATTTCTATATAAGAAATTGTGAGTTTAATCCATGTAAATAAGCATCAGTCTAATTTCACCCATTTTCACTGCTGTATGGTGTACAGTTATATGAATGTGTTCGTTATTAAGCTATTGTCTTTCAGCTCCAAACCTACCCTTCAGTATTCTTCGTGATGCTGGGCTAGGACTAGGCAAGTATGTTTCTCCTTGGCCGCCTGGCTCTCTATTAGATTCTGCCCAGAGGGGGCGCTAAAGGAATACGGAAGGTTGGAGGAGGGGCGATGGGACCTCCTTCTGTTTGCTCACCAATCAGTGTTGTCCCATCCACCCGGCAGCAGACCAGTAGTTTGTTCCGATAGCAGGTGCTTCCAGTTTTCAATTTGTCCCCATTCTTTCAGAACCAGTGTCATTGCCTTTCTTCCAAACTACCAGCACCAGCCATTGTCCCCTCAAGAGAGGTGAGTTCTAGCTCCCTGGGGACAGTCCTCTCAGGATCTGTTCCTCTGCTCCAGCTGGAGAGCACACCCTTCTCAGGGGTTGGAGCTTCGGCAACACAGGCTCCTCTGGAAAGCTTCTCGCCCCTAACACCTTCTCTTCCCTCTGTCCCCCCAACACTAGGAGTGGTAGCTGCTTTTTGCAGTTGCTTTGTTACCTAGGTGTTCCTTTCATGTGCTTCAATCATCAAATACCTCTTTAACCGAATCCTTATGTTCTCTGAAAATAACTGGTGTGGATTCTGTTTCCCTAGTTGCACCTTGTCTGGTGCCCGGATGAAAACAATCTTCATGTGTCCTTTCTCTTATTGATAAATAGGGCAAGCATGGCCCGGCTGACTGCACTAACATCTTGGGTAAACTCCATGATGTAGCAACAAACAAAATGTGCAGAAGTGGGGCAGTGGTGGTTCCACGCATGCTGTCAGGACCGCTCCCCCAGCCACCAGTAAAAAAGCAATAGGCCCATTGTCTGGCTTCCTCTGATCTGCTGTGTTCTTCACTTCACAAGGTCTGTGGAAGCCATGAACTTTGGGTGCACATCTGTGAGAACACAGGCTTTGCGGCCACACGCAAGCAAGTGATTATGTGATTTCTTAGTAACAAGCTGAACCAAGAAGCAACCTTAGCTCACTCTGAGTCATCATTTTTCAATAGTCTTTGTCCCTGAACTTGTTTCTGTGGTTTAGCTTGTTCAACAGATGCTTCGGTTTTCGAATTTTTTTAATTTATTTATTATAGTTATTACCACTATTAATTCCTATTTTAAGTAGTTTCTCTGAACATCCTTGTATGTGTCTCTTTGATCTTAAGTCAAAGAGCTTTTTGGATGCTTACTATCCGTCAGGGAGGCCTTGTGCTGGATGGTGATAATGAATAGAACAAAAGTTCTTTTCTTAAGGATCACAGTCGGGAAGAGGAAACAGAACATCACTATCATTACTGTCTTTCTTTAGCAGAGTAATAATCAAATTTGAACACTTAGAAAATGCTTCACACTGGGCTAAAGTGTTTTCAAGCATCTCGTTTCATGCTATAATAAAAGCCATAGAATATGATAATGCTGTGACCAATATCAGGGCCAGGAAGGAGTCCATTTTACCTTGGAAGACAAGAAAGGTGACTGAGACCAGCTGGGCAAGGCAGTAAGGGCATTCAGGTAGACTTAGTCACGCATACAAAGACATGGGAGAATAGCATGTTGCAAAAAGAGTCCAATAGATTTAGAGGGGTGGGGTGGGCAGGTAAAGGAGGAAGAGGAAGGGGAAACAATAAGAACATGAGCCAAGGACCAGATCACTGAAGCACAAATAAAATGTAGACTGTATCCTGAGGCTAAGGGAAAACCCATTGAAAGATTCTAGAGTCTAATATTATGGTGAGCTAAAGAGTCTTTAAATCATTGATAGTGGTTTGCAGGATGGAGTAGAAAGGAGTAGAGAGAAATTCTAAATGCAGCGTGGCCGTGTAGGAGACAATTCTCAGGGTAGTGGCGGCAGAATAGCCCATCGCGACATGCTTGAGGAGCAGCAAGGGGACCAATACAATTGGAGCCACAGGAACCTGGGGGAAGTTAGTAGGAGTTGATGTTAGGAGTAACAGGAGCCCGGATCATAGTGGGGCTTGTAAGCATGGCAAGACCTTGGCTTTTTGCTCTGAGCGAAGTGAGATGCCATTGAAGGATTTTGAGCAGAGGACCGACACAGTTGTTTTTACATTTTAATAGGATTGCTATCGAGCAGAGGTAGAAGCAGAGGCACCAAAACCAGGTAGGAAGTTATTGGGGTAATCCAGGCCAGAGATGATGGCGGCTCGGACCGGGGTTGCAATAGCAAAAGGTCTCCTGATGCAACATGTGTAGAGTGAGAGACCAAGAGAGAACTAAGGAGAACCCCGAAGGCTTTGGCCTGAAAAACTAGAGGACGAAAAGCCATTAACTGAGATCCGAAAGATTGTAAGAGTGGCAGGAGGGGAAGGCTAAAAGCTCAATTTTGTTTGTGTTGATTTGATGTGTCTATGCAGCCAAATGCAGGTTTTGAGCAGACATTGTGGGCCATGGGCATCTGGAGTCCAGGGGCGAAGTCTGAGTGAAAAGTTATAAATCCGTTTATCACTGAAATATATTTATGGTGTTGAAAGCCATGAAATAAAGGTAATCACCCAGGCAGCAAGTGCAGATATATCGGAACAGAAGGTTTCCAAAAACTGGGATCAGGATGCACTAATGTTAAGAGGTCTGAGGCGGTAAGAAGCAACTAGAAAAAGACAAATAGATCCACAAAAACATCCAAAGTAAACAAGCGCAGAAACTGAGAAGGAGGAAGGAAAAGGAAACCCAGAAGAGCCTGGGGAGAGAAAGCAGATTGAGAATGAGGTAATGGCAAGTGAGCTAATAAGTCAAGTCAAATGGGACCGAAAACTGACCGATGGATTTAGTCACGTGATGATCAACGATGAGCTTGATAAGATGGTGGAATCATGGGGGCAAAATCTCTGTGGGAGGAAAGGAATTAAAACAGAATGGGCACAAGCCCGTAAAGGAGTTTCGTTGTAAAATGGAGCGGGGAAATGGGGCAGGAACCGTAAGGGAATGTCAGATCAGGAGAGTTCCTTTTTAAGATAGGTGATATGATGGGGTATTCGTATGCTGATTATAATCACCCAGTAGGCAGAAATTGATGCTGAGTAAGCGAGAAGGATTCCTAAAGATATATCTTCGGGATCTGCTGCACAAGGACGGAAAGGGGCATGGGCAGTCATTTACAGTGACAGGAGGGGAGGCAGAGTTGATAGGCTAAGATGCTGGCAAGTGGGCTGATGCTTGCTGGGAACTTAGGGAAGTCTCTGTCTAGTTGGATAAACAGGCCTGGAGTTCAGGAGAAAAGTTTGAGCTAAAGGTAGAGACAGCATAACAGGTAGTCGAAGGTATGCAATAGAAAAGATCTGCTATGGGGAAGAGACAGTCGAATATGGCATGAGAACACCAATTAACAAAATGTGGCTTCTGACCATAAGTACATTAAAAGTTCAGAGAAGAAATGAGCAACAAAGAATGACAAGACTTGAGTCAAAGGGGCAGGATTTAGCGAGACATCATTCCAGGATCAGGGCAGTAGCGAGTGTATTAAAAAGCATAATAAGAAGAATGGTCTGAGCTAAGAACAGGAGAGAGAAAATGGCACCAAGTGGGAGAAAGTTCTGGTTGTCTGCCTTGATTTGCTATACATATAGGAAGAATTTTAGTTAGTGGGAGCAATGGTTAAGGGAACTTAAATGGCTTGCAACACTGATTGAAGATTAACATGTCAGGGGTGGGATCAACCCTGTAAGTAAGAGGAATGCTTGGCCACAGAGTTAGGACTCTGATAATGGGAATGGGGAGGAAGATTAACCATGGATATTAGAAACAAAGACTTGGGGAGGGCAAACAAATTCTTAGAGATTTTATTCTAGGGTGCTTTTCCCCTTTAGAATTTGTGCTTTACATATTTTAAAGCAGAATTATATTTATTTTAATACAAAACTCTCCCTAATCCTGCAAGAATTTCAAACTGTCATTCAGGTTACATAGAAACACCTTGTTTAAATAACTTACACCCACAATCCCTATTCTTTATACACATATGAGGCAAAGCCATTGCTAACCACATTTGATAACATTTAATCCGGGTTTCTGTTGATTTCAATATAATAAAAGTAGGTACACTTCCTGGAATTGGGTACTGGAGAGTAAAGGGAAATTCTCATATATTTTCTTTTGGTTCTATTTGCACAGTCAGGTGAACCAAGACAATAGAATTTCAATTTGAAATATGAAAATAGTTTCCTTTTTCTCATTACAAAGCAATCCATTAGTTTTACAGAATTTCTATGTCACTTTCAATTTTTTTTTTTTTGCCAAAATGAAAATTTGCATCTAATGAACATCATTTCAGTGTATAAGGACACATGGAAACTCACTGGGGAAACTGGGAGAAGAAAGGAGTATTCAGATAATGGAAAACGGTTACTGGAATGGAAAGATTTTGAACTCTAGAACCAACCAACCAAACAAATGAGAGACATTAATCTCCAAAACCTATTGGTTTCTCTATGTCAGATGATTAGAAAGAATCCCGGAGAGAGAGAGAGCAAGTACCGGTATTAATGATTCTAGAATCAGAGATGTAAATCTTAAAAAAAAATTCCTTCACATGAACTCACTTTCAAAAAAGGGGATTCATTCCAAAACTAGGACAGGAAATTGAGTTTAACAAATCAGAAAACATTTACAGAGCTTAGCACAGTACAAACCTCCATAGAAGCAGCAGAGAGAATCAAAATGTGGCCCCATTCTTAAGGAATTTATAAGGATAATGCATCAGAAAAATGAAAGAATTAAGAGACAATTTAGAACTCTCTTTGAATTATCTAATAGTCTGGAAGTAGGAAGCAAGAAGCGGGCTTGGATTTATTGTTCTAAACCGTAGAAGATACATGATGTAAACTGCATCTCAGTGCAAGAAAGGGTGTTCTAAAAATTCGCAGTGTTCAAACATGAAACAGACTGAAGTTTCAGGTAGCGGATTTCATTCAACAATCATTCATGTATCGGGCTTCCTCACCTATTACACATGTGGGCTGGAGTGATGAGGTTCATCAGTCAGCAAGACGCTTTCTTATCCTCCAGGAGTCACAACCTTGGGACGCATCATCTATAGATAATTATTTGACATGGATGTTCTGGAAAGATACAACAAGATTCTTTTTGAATATCTTTTAAGAAGACAAGACATACATATACAGAACGCAATATCGGAATCGGATTTAAATTGAAGGTCAAGACAACAGCAAGCGGTGAGTGGCATTCACCAGGACAAGAAAAATGTGCTCTGATGGCTCAGAAATATTGCTGAGGACTAGGGGTAGGTTTGGGAGAACTGTACACGGAGTTAGAGCTTAGACAGCGAGCCAGGACATTTCAGGGAGAATTGGGCAGAGACTCATCTAGGTGGAATAGTGCATGACGTGTTCAGAGATCAGGGAATGATTCAACTTCACTGAATAAAGTCTTCATAAAGGCAGCCATAGAGATAAATCCAGGTTGTAGGAGAACTTGAACAATGTCAGCTTTTCCCAAATTTCAGGAAATCATGTCATTATGCCATTATCTTTATGATTTTTGTATTAACCATATACCATTTTACTTACTTGGTAATCTTTTAAGACGGATGGACATCTTTTGTGTCACCTCATCCTAAACTCTACTATCCATGGGTTTATGAGTCTTAAATTATCTAATAAGCATGATAGTTAATCTGTCACTATTAAAAGTATTTATCTGTATATCTTGCAAAATCAACCTGCTTTCCCCTCACGGAGCATGGATCACGTTTGGAGAGTTAACGTTTTAAATAATGGAAAATCACGCTTTAAATAATGGAATTTAAGTGACATAACAGGAGCTGGATTTCGGAGACAATTCATCTGGTGGCTATGTGTCGAATGAACAACTTTGGCCATTGTGGGAGGTAGGAAGATCAATTAAAAAGCAGAACCTGCTTTAGCATAAACAATCAGGACAGGAAGAGATATTTTATTTATTTATTTATTTATTTATTTATTTAATGTTTATATTTGAGAGAGAGAGAGCATGAGTGTGGGAGGGGCGGGCAGAGAGAGAGGGAGACACAGAATCTGAAGCAAGCTCCAGGCTCTGAGCTGTCAGCACAGGGCCCAACGCAGGGCTCCAATCCACAAACCACAGGATTATGACCTGAGCCGAAGTTGGATTCTCAATTGACTGGGCCACTCAGGTGCCCCAGGACAGGAAGAGATGTTTAACAGAAACTTTACAATGAATTAGATGTGGGAGCAAAGGGAGAGGAAAATGTCTGAGAGTCCAGTTAAATGGATGACACCTATATCTAATATTTTAAAGATGTTCAGCTCTTTAGAGGCACAAGGAAATCATTTCCTGAAAATGAGATTTTGGATGATGTAATAGTACAAGTATTTAGGGAAGAGGACTTCACTTAAAAAAAATGGGCAGATTTGGGGCGCCTGGGTGCCTCGGTCAGTCGGGCGTCTGACTTCAGCTCAGGTCATGATCTCGCGGTTCATGAGTTCAAGCCCTGTGTCGGGCTCTGTGCTGACAGCTCAGATTCGGGAGCCTGCTTCGAATATGTGTCTTCTTCTCTCTCTGACCCTCCCCCACTCACACTCTGTCTCTCTCAAAAATAAATAAACATTAAAAAATTGTGTTTTAAATGGGCCAATTCTATAAAGATGAAGAAATTGTATGATCTGAAGCCTAACTTCTTGGTTTTCAGCACATGAGCTCTACAGCAGTAGCCAGATTCTGGAGACGCCCAGAGACTCAACTCAGTGGGCACTCATTAACTTATTGACCACGTTATAATCTGTGTTTTGCAAAGTGGTCAGAGAAACTTCCTACATTTCAGACTATTTTACAGTCTTTCGGAGGGAAACCAGCAACTGTGGTTCCTGCTGAAATCCTTTTATAATGCAAAAATTGAGGGCCACTGGTTATGAACCCAATCATAAGCAGGTATATCTATTCTCCTTTGGCATTTTATGAGCTCTGTTGAAACTGGAGCTTGTCTTACGCTCTGTTCTGTTTCTGCTACAGCCACACGTATAAGTTCTTAGCACATTGTTGTTATGCTGGGTGCCTTCTAGAAGAGTTGAGTATTGGCCTTATTAATGGAACCATTGAGCTACCAGGAAAATATATTTTATTTAAAAAAAGAGTTCAACGGGGTGCCTGGGCAGCTCAGTTGGCCAAGCATCAGACTTCTACTCAGGTCACGATCTCACGGCTCATGAGCTCGAGCCCTGCATTGGGCTCTGTGCTGACTCTCTCTCTCTCTCTCTCTCTCTCTCTCTCTCTCTCTCTCTCTCCCTTCCACCACTCATGCATGTGCTCTCTGTATCCCAGAATTAATAAATAAACTTTAAAAAAGGAGTTCAACAGCCAGTGGTTTGGGGATTGGCTTGAACTCATCTGATTCACTCACTAATTTCACTTCTAGAGTTGAATAAACCTCTGAACCACTGTCAACAAGAACATTGCACACTTGAGTCAATGTGATTTTGTACTTCTGGCTGTCAGTTTTCTTGCGCAACATTCTTTCTTAATGTGTTGTGTAATGTTATTTCTGTGAAAATATAAATACCCGGAAGCGAGCCGGGTTTTACCCTAAAACTTTCTCCAGTGATACCAAATATGAGAATCTGAGTTTATCGAAGATCACCAACTTCTAGCTATGATTACATCATATTTTCCAAAATATGTGGCGCTATTTGCCATCTGTGTCCTATGTGTGGGTGCATTGGACACTTTCATTGCTGCAGTGTATGAACACGCTGTCATATTACCAAACAGAACAGAGACACCAGTTTCCAAAGAAGAAGCTTTGCTCCTGATGAACAAGAACATAGATGTTTTGGAGAACGCAGTTAAACTGGCAGCCCGGCAGGTATTGTCCTTTCTTATGCTGGCTGGGATATTGCAGAGGAAATTTGAAACTTGGAAAGAGCGTGGGTATTTGGAATTTGTGAAAGACTGTTTTGCTCGTACTTGTTTTGAGCAGGGCGCACATATCATTGTTACCCCAGAAGATGGAATTTATGGCTGGGTTTTCACAAGAGAGACCATTTACCCCTATCTGGAAGATATCCCAGACCCAGAGGTGAACTGGATTCCATGTACAGATCCCCAGAGGTAATGTCATTACCCTTTGATTTTTGAACAAAAAAATTGTGATATTGCAAAAATACAAATACCAAATCCATTAAACTTGACTCGTTCTCTTTTCTGGCAATCAATTTATGGCTCTGGACCCACAAGCCTCTTCATACTGTGTGCCGTCTGGCATGGCTTGAGATGATGATTCTTGGTTGGTTATTTATTGTGGCTTTCTTTAATGAATGGCCTGTGTGTACATAGTTTTTATAATAAATACACTCCATGGGGTTTCAACAAAGTGAAAAAGTTGTACTAGCTAGGACTTCTGTCCCCAAATAAAGTAAGCTCACCCATGAATACCTGCCTCCTTTGCAGGAATGGTAAAAAGATAAATGAACGTATGTTTCCAAAGAGCTCTGATATCACTCCCATTTGCCGTGTGATGAGTATGGCAGGTGGAAACTGCACAGGACTTGAAAAAGGAAACATCATTTCCAAGACAATACCACCTCCTAGCTGTGTGATGGGCAGCAGATCACCTAAATACTTCTCATCTCCGTTTCTTTATCCACGAAACAGAGATAATAAAATTTCCTGTCCTACTTCCTTTACAGAGTAGACAAGAGTTTCAGCTGAAGTGATACACGTAGAATCTAAACACAGTTGTGCTGCCTCCAACGTTAGCTGTCACGATTCCTTTTTTTTTTTTTTCCCCACAAAAATAATTGGATCTGGAGGCGCCTGGGTGGCTCAGTCGGTTAAGCGTCCTGCTTCGGCTCAGGTCATGATCTCACGGTTTGTGAGTTCGAGCTCCACATCGGGCTCTGTGCTGACAGCTCAGAGCCTAGAACCTGCTTCGGATTCTGTCTCCCTCTCTCTGTTCCTCCCCCACTCACACTCTGTCTCTCTCTCTCTCTCAAAAATAAATAACGATTAAAAAAATAAAAATAAAGGATAATTGGATCTGAACTTTGTTTTCTTGTCTTTGAGAAATTTAAGCAATTATTAATAGCTATAGTTTAAGCATAACTTTTCAATGTTTATTTTATTTTTGAGAGACAGAGAGACAGAGCATGAGGGGGGTGGGGCAGAGAGAGAGGGAGACACAGAATCCAAAGCAGGCTCCAGGCTCCGAGCCATCAGCACAGAGCCTGATGCGGGGCTTGACCTCACAAACTGCAAGATCGTGACCTGAGCTGAAGTCGGACACTCAACCAACTGAGCCACCCAGGCACTTCGTTTAAGCATAACTTTCTTAGGGAACATCTGTATAAAACATAAGACAGATTTATGAAATTATTTTAGGTGTATTTACTTTTTAAAATAGTTTATATGTAACTCCTTTAAAAGGCAAAACTATGCATTAAAAAAATTTAATTTGCTAATTTTAAACTTGCAGGCATCTGTTCTGAACTATATCTATTGTACAAGAAAAAGAATGTCTTCAATAGTTTTAACATTTGAAATTGACTGGGGGAGTCAAGTCCAACGTTGCAACATAGGAGTTCTACTGTGTGGGTCAGTTTCGCCCAGGAGTTTCACCTTGGAAAAAATAATCTACGTGTTGCATCGTCTATGTTTACAGTAACCGTGTTAACTGTAACTCAATGTTTACTTGATCATGACGTTTCGTTTTTTTTTCCCCAGAGCAGGAAGGACTCATTATCTGCAATAATCCAAGAGGCTGATTCTAAAATTCACTTTATTTGCCTGGGCTGATAATACTGACTTTCCTAGGGGAAAGAGGTCCTGAATCCTGATAATTAATCTCAGATGAATTATTTTAAGTTGGGAAGGTAGATGACTGATGAAACTTCAACATTATTGAGGGTTGCAGACATTTACTCAAATGGTAAACTTTCAGCCTGACTTACAAAACAGAAATCCGATATTTAATAAGACGGTAATATTGGTTTTAAAAAAAGCCACCATTTCTTCCCTAGTAATATTTATACTTAAAGGGGATAATAGAGGGCCACCTAGTTATCCTTGTGTATTTAAATACCATCATTTACAATACTGACCTGTCCCATGCTTCCTTGAGCATTACCCATGAGGAGTAATAGAAGATATTAAAATGCCCTAATTATTTAGCAGGAAGAAAGAAAGAAAGAAAGAAAGAAAGAAAGAAAGAAAGAAAGAAAGAGAGAAAGAGAGAAAGAGAGAAAGAGAGAAAGAGAGAAAGAGAGAAAGAGAGAAAGAGAGAAAGAGAGAAAGAGAGAAAGAGAGAAGGAGAGAGAGAGAGAGAGAGAGAGAAAGAAACAGAAAGAAAGAAATAAAAGAAAGAGAGAAAGAAAGAAAGAAAAAAGAAAATAGGTGATAGTTTCACTGAAAGTTTTAAAGAATATCAATGTTAACAATGTTGCCCTGTTTTTCCTGAGGGCAAAAAAAAAAATGAAAAGAAATGATCTGAAACAGTAGTCATAAATCATAAATCATAAATCAATCACTGTCATAAATTTGCCCTTTCTCTTCAAAGATTAGGTCCACATCAACTGTAGAGAGGCTGAGAGATGATGGAGAGAACCCAAACGGCTTCCAGAAGCAGTAAATCCATAAGTTTCCTGGGTTGTCCCCCTGTAGTTACAAAGTCCATAATGGCCATTATTTCTTTATGGAGCATCCACGTGGTTCCAGGAATTGTACCTGGTACACTAGACATATTGTCTCGTTCACTTTATGTGACAGGTATAACTATTTCCATTTTTCATATCAGGGAAAAAAGGAGGCTTACAGTCTCATATTGGTAATTAACATGGCAGGAAATCAAACCCAGCCATTTCCATCTGAGCCCTGATAACTGGTAGTCTTGGAGCACCTGGATGCACCATATTGTATTTGAAATCACCAGTGACCAGGGAATCCACTCCTTTGACAGAATGTTCTGGTTGCAAATTTTTTTTTTCTTTTCTGCATATCTGTCTCTCTATAACGTTAGTCTTTGTACTGCCTTTATTACTTTATATATTATCATTGGATATATATGACTCACCTCCTTCAGATTAGAGCCTTTCAGATATTTGAAGCCACCTACCATTCCACCTATTTTGTCACCTCAATCTCTTCTTATTTCTTGGTTAATGTCCCGAATGTAGATGGATTTGGCAATACTTTGAGAAGCAATTTCGTAGTCTGTATTTATCTCAGGGTTTCCCATGAACACCCTCGCAGGCAGGCAGGAAGTAATTATGTTGTACTGACAGATAAGGAAACTGAAGCAACACAGTGAAGTCCCTTCCTTCTTTCCTCCCTCCCTCCCTCCCTCCCTCCCTCTCTCCCTCTCTCCCTCCTTTCTTTCTTTCTTTCTTTCTTTCTTTCTTTCTTTCTTTCTTTCTCTCTCTTTCTTTTTCTCTCTCTCCTTTTTCCTTTTCTTTCTTTCTTCCTTTCTTTTCTTTCTCCTCCCTCCCTCCCTTCCTTCCTTCCTCCCTCCCTTCCTCCCTCCTTCCCTCCCTTCCTTCCTGAAATATTTCAAGTACATAATGATGCATTTGTTCTCTATAGAAGACGATTGACATAGGAACAACTATTTACTGCTTCCTAGTAAGAGTATGGCTAGAATTATAGAAAAGCTCCTCCCCACTGAAAGAGTGTGTTAAATTTTAAGCCCTTCATTTGCCTGCCTAGAAGCACTTTATAAGAGAAAGCTTTCCTTCTCTTCTTTCTCCTCTTCCTCCACCATCTTTCCAGTGTTTCAGTCTCACACTGCAACTGAGAGTCTGGCACATTAAAATAGGTTAGCCTTCAGGGGAGGCGGGGGGATGGGCAAGATGGGCAAAGGGGAGTGGGAGATCCGGGATTCCCATTATGGAATGAATTAGTCATGGACTAAAAGGCACAGTATAGCAAATGTAGTCCATGGTATTGTCATAGTGTTGTGTGGTGACAAATGATAGCTACACTGGTAGTGAGCATAGCACGACGTCGAGGACTGTCGAATCATTAGGCTGTACGCCTAGAACTAATGTAACAATGTGTCAACTATACTTCAATAAAAAATAAGCAAGGTAAACTAGGTTAGCTTTCATAAATATGAAGACTATATTGCATGTGGAATTTTAGATCTTTTCTGATTTGATTCTTAACCTAGAGCTTGTGTTCTAAGTAACAGGCAAATAAAGTATGTTCTGGAAGATTAGAAATCACTCAAGTACAGTAAGTTTAAGGCCATATCTATTAAATCAGGTTTGGCCACACCCCAGTGCAAGAAAGACTCAGCTGCCTGGCCAAGCACAACTCTATCTACGTTGTGGCAAATATTGGGGACAAGAAGCCATGCAATGCCAGTGACCCTCAGTGTCCCCCCGATGGCCGTTACCAGTACAACACTGATGTGGTGTTTGATTCTGAGGGTAGGCTGGTGGCACGCTACCATAAGGTAAGAATATCTTCTTGTGTTTGTTTGTGGTATATATGTACATTCATTTGTTGAACATGGCCGAAAGAACTGTTATGAATGTGTCTCTTGATTATTACGCTTTAGTTGAAAAGGGGGTTTCATTTACTCTGGTCTCACATAAGGGTTCTGAGTTTGAATTAAGCATAAAGCAGAATTTGGCAGAATATTGAATGTGATCATAGTCTCACAAAGATGTTAATAGTCTCTGAGAAAGAAGGAGAAATGTTGTTATACCCTAGTTAGTGTTTTGGCTCAATTCATTGACACTCATAGCATGACTAAGCTTTATCAGATGTAGTCTGTCCCTCAGAGGCTCAAAAGACGTCAGCCATTCCTCTAGCTCTCTTAACCTGTGTTACAGCTTTTACTCGAGCTGTGCTTTTAGAGACCCCATGGTGCTCAACATAAAGCTCACATTCTGTAGGAGCAAAATCCAGAGGAAGAGTGTATTTTTGTCCTGCCTTGTAGACCTCGTCATCACCCCTTGATGCCAGTTAGGCTACGTGCCTTCCTTGAGCCGATCCCTGCGGGATGAAGGACAAGCTTCCACCTGCGTGTAGGGTAGAGGAGCAAGTGACCCTCACTGAAAGGGAGGGGGTATTGCCAGAGCACACATATGTACGCATCAAGCCTCATGGTACATAGTATCTGAGCAAGTACTCTTGACCCGGGGCAAAGTGGAGTTGGGGAGTAATAATCAAGCTGGAAAAAAATTACCAATGGCTCACTGATTAACAAGTGTGAGCTATTACCTTGCCTAACTTTACTTTAAATGTACTTCACTTCTATAAACCCAGCAGTATCAAAGGGAGATATGACAAAGTTAATTTTATTACTACGTGCTAGGATTCACACTGGCAGTGTTGTTGGTATTTAAAGAATACAGTGACAAAAAATCTGAAGTTTATAAGATTCAGATTTTCAACCTGTGATGTTAAGAGAAATAGTCACCTTTCAAATATCGTTTTTACATATGATTTCGTTCGTTAGTTGTGGAAAGGTGGAGTTTTCTGACCAGCACCGTCGTAATAAAACTCCTAGACAGTGGTATACTGGGTGTGATTTCTGCAAATTTATGTGCAATAGTTTTAAATATGCATGTCAACATGGCTGGGAAAAAATTTTGATGGGTATGAAACACCTCTCCTTGGTAGTTTTCTCATGAATTTCCCCCTTCTTTGCTTTTTGTTAACAGTACAATCTTTTTGCGCCTGAAATTCAATTTGATTTCCCCAAGGATTCAGAATCTGTGACTTTTGAGACTCCTTTTGGGAAGTTTGGCATTTTCACTTGCTTTGACATTTTTTCTCACACCCCAGCTGTGGTGGTGGTGGATGAGTTTCAAGTGGACAGCGTCCTCTACCCGGTGGCGTGGTACAACACGCTACCCCTTCTGTCGGCTGTTCCCTTCCACTCTGCGTGGGCCAGAGCCATGAGAGTCAACTTGCTTGCTGCGAATACCCACAACACCAGCATGCACATGACAGGTAACTCACACGTGTCCTGCACCGACTGGCCATGATAGCCTTAGACAGTCTTCATTGATTTCCAAGCCACACGTCTTTAATAATTCCTTTATTAATTCTAATGTCACAAAATTAATAATAGCCTGGCTTTCAGTGCCAATATGTTTTAAGGACCATTATCCCTATGAGTACGGAAGGAGGTAAACGCTATTATCTCAATTTCACATGAGGGAACATTGGAGTTAAAGAGAAGTCAAGTCACATGAACAAACAAACAAAAACAAGCAAAAAAAGAAAAACAAAGCCAGATCTAAAGAACTTTGCTGCCTGCATCCATCAGTAATAGTGAAATAAATCTTTGTGGTTGAGGTGATAAAATGATTTTAGACTTAACCAGAGTTTATCCTTCATTGCATCCATGTTCGAGGTAATACAAGCTCCCCTCTTGACTGCTTGGGTTATTCATTGATCCAGATGAAGAAACTTAAACACAAATAAATTAGGTCAGCAGAGAGCTAAAATTATTCTTCGTGTTGGGGAATTTTCTAGTTGTTTGTTAAGTTGGTTAAAAAAGAGGTAGTTTAAGTAAGAAAGTCAATTGACCCAAGTCAATTGATAATTTCAGTGCAAGCAGAACCTAATGGAGGACACAGAGGCAAATGGGAACTATGCCAGGCTAACAAGCCATCTCCTTAACTGTCCTGAAAGTGCTTATGCTTTCATAAAGCCATATCAAATTTCTCTGGGGGATGATTTTATGAGTTTGTAACCATGCAAAATTTGGAACCAATATTTGCGTTGCCTTGTGTCGCCATAGGGAGTGGAATCTACGCACCGGAGGCGGTCAAAGTGTATCACTATGACATGGAAACAGAGAGTGGCCAGCTGATGCTGTCCAAACTGAAGTCCCGGCCGCGAAGTGAACCCACCTATCCTGCAGCTGTTGACTGGAGTGCTTATGCCAGAAGTGTCAAGCCATTCTTGTCTGAACAGTCAAATTTTCCAGGGATGATTTATTTTGATGAGCTCACCTTCATTGAGCTTAAGAGAAACACAGGAAATTACACAGTTTGCCAGAAAGACCTGTGCTGCCACTTAACTTACAAGATGTCGGAGAAACGAACAGATGAGGTTTACGCACTAGGTGCTTTTGATGGACTGCACACGGTAGAAGGTCAATATTACCTACAGGTACACAATAGTGACGTAAGTTAGAATGGATTATTAGTTTTTCTTCTGGATCATCGCTGCATTTCTTTAAAAATCGTGCTGGATTCAGTTACTTGGTAGCCCGTTACAGTCATCACTGAAGTTTTCCCCCAGCACACTTTGTTTAGTCTTAGCAAGAACAGAATGTCTTCTCTTGGCTGCAAGGTAAAACATAAAGCGAGTTGATGAGCTCTCAGCCAGCTGGATTCAAGTTGAAAGGATGCAACCTCCATGCCTTCTCGTTTTGTGTCAGGTTACTTTAGAACAGTGCTTTTCGAACTGTCTTCAACAGGAGTCCAGAATCAGAAGTCCGTTTCATGTTACGATGCTGTGCGGTCAAGATGCGTGATGGTAATTGAAACAAATATTTTATTTATTACTTCAATTAGAATTAGAAGTAGCCATAATTATGAGCAATAGCAGTCTGACTTTTAAAATCCAATTTATTGCATTTCACTTTATTTAAAAGAGACAGAGAGAGAGAGAGAGAGAGAGGGAGGGAGTTAGTCCTGACCTATTGAACTGATTTTCAGATTCACTAATAGCCTCTGACCTCCAGTTTGAAAAGACTGCTTAAGAGGTGTAGGGGATAAAGGCAGGCCATCCCAAGAGGAGCCATTTGGGCATGAAGATTATTGTGAATTAAAAAAGCAATTAAAAGCCAGAAGATTCAGAAAAAGCTCTTTACCTCCCCCACAACTGCCTACAAGAATTTAGGTAGAGGATCTGCTTCAGAAAGAGAGCTATCAGTATAAGTAAGGATGTGAGGACAGGAACCAGGTGTGGCAAACAGGGAGGAGCCTCACAAGGCCTGTTGGATCAAAGGCCTCCACATTCCAGCGTTTCTAAGAGGCCCGGCAAATATTTGTGTACCCAATGTTTATTCTTTCTCATCTTACTGTAAATTGCATTCCTTCCCTTTCAAGTCCCAGACCCCTATGCCCTCCTCCTTATTCCAGAACGATATGCGCACCTCATTTTGCCTGTCTTGGGAATTGCCATGTCTGTGTGGGTTCCCAAATGTACAAAATTCAATTTGACGTTCTCCTGTTAATCTGTCTCGTGTCCTTTCAATTCTTAGTCTGGCCAGAAGGACCTTGACGGGGACAGGAAATTCTTCCTCCCTGACAGATGCGACTTAACAAATCTTCCTCTATTCCTTGAGATTGCGTCTTTCATGGAGAAACTATTTCCAAGATCTCTGACTACTTCTCTCTCCTTTGCCTACACAGATATGCACATTACTGAAGTGTCAAATCAGTGACCTGAGAACTTGTGGGGAGCCCGTGGGGTCAGCTTTCACCAAGTTGGAAGAATTCTCCCTCAGCGGCACATTTGCAACACGTTATGTTTTCCCACAGATCATTCTCAGTGGAAGTCAGCTTGCTCCTGAAAGGCATTATGAGGTAGGAGGAATTCAGGATGATCAATTTCTTTGAACAGATGGGGTAGACTAGCACCATGGAAATCTTTGAGATTATGACACAGCGTTGCAGTGCTGTGGTTTACATTATACAGGCAGAGCTTTAAAGACACGGGAAGCTTTAATATGGAAGAGAAATTGTGGTTCTAGATGTCTTTAGGCTGTGACAGAGAATTTGGGGTTCACTTTTTCTACATGAATGCGATGCTGATATCCAAGGCAACAGTAGGGTTATGGATGACCGCAGCTAATGTTCTCTTTATTTGCATAAATAAATAAATTTTTTTTTTTAATGGTGTGAAGGCCCAAGTTAAACACATTAAACAATGCACCTACAGCTTATTTCATGGGTATGTTATTTTGAGAAGTTGTTATAATGATAGCAATAATGAGAGTAATAATGGCGGTGCTTCATGAGTTAAAAGAATTTTTTTTATACGTCATCTTTTTTAACCACCTGTGCGGTAGTTTTTTTGCTGCACTTTCACCCAAATCTCTCTACCCTTCGACCTTTAGATCTGACACATGGGTCTTCTGACACCAAATCCCGTGTGCCTGTCTGTTACTATTTTAGAATGATGCTGTCAGAGAAGGCCTCTGGGCTGGAAACCAAAGCTCTGCATTGGAGTTAAATCCTTTGCTCTCTTTGATCAGGTCTTGAGAGACGGACGTCTGAGGAGCCGAAGCAGAACCCCTCTGCCTGTCTTAGTTTTGGCCCTGTACGGAAGAGTGTTTGACAAAGACCCTCCGCGCTTGGGGCAAGGACCCCGGAGATTAGAATGATCCCTTTCCACTGGCACACTTTCAGGATTACCCTGACAAAGAAAGGGAGAGGGGAAAAAAAAAAAAAAAAAAAAAAGCTTCATGTCTGTGTAGAAGAGATGTCACAAATTGGCCGGAACAACAAACTTTTTTAAAACGTGAAAAGCAGTGGATGGGTTTTATATGTTTTACGTTTTCCGTATTTGATATATAGCACCAACTCATTTATGGGAGCTGCATGTAGGATCCGTGTAGGTGCAATGTAAGTATATGTGAGTATATGTGTGTGTAGCAGAACATGCAGTTAAATGGAGGGGGACTTAGAAAACTCCTTTTGTGTTAACTACTCTGATATATGTGAATGTTTGTCTATCATTTGTAAATACACAGGGGGCACCTTAAGTATGCAGAGGGCTTTTGATCCTCGTTGATTACGATATAGGAAGTAAAAAAACAAGGGCATCTCCTAAAGTAATTATGAGTAACTTTTCAAAAAATTTTGAGTAACTTGTTAACTGATTAAAATTCTTCTATTATCTGTTTATTATACTCTTAAGTTCTAATTGTATGGAAATCAGATCCTTAGGACAGAAATAAAAAAGAAAAAATGATCTCCTTCAGACCACACTCTGTTTCCTTCTGGAAATATTCTATCCTAAAATTTATCCAATCCTGATTAAGCCCCCTGGATCCTCAGATTTGTTGCAGTCTGTGTTACACTGGGAGCTTCCTTAGAAAGGGCCAACCTGTCACCTTTCCCCCAGTTACCATTGGTCTCTCAGCCCTGTTACCGCTGAGCTCTTTTTTTTCCAGATGGTCACTGATTAACACTGGGAAGAGACACACAGGAGATCAGGGAGCTTTCTGGTTCATGCGGGAGTGGCTGGGGATCACTCTGGGCTGGGGACATCTTTTTCACACAGGCTTCTCCCAGATGCTTATTTCCATTCCATTTAGTTCAACCCAGTTCCAGGAGGCTGGAGATGTTCTGAGCAGCAGACGATCCCCTTGATCTCTGCTCCCATCATGTCTGGATTTCCTCTCCAGGTGCTATGCCATTCAGATCCCAAGATTGTACCAGTGCCCCGGAATCTTCCATGCGGGACATGGGCATCTTCTGTCCTGATGGTCTTGTGTGGGCTTTTTCTAGAATTCTTCCCTCTCTTTCCTAGACATTTGTCTGGTGACAGCATTAGTACCTGGTGGCCCCAGCCTCTTCACCACCCTTCACCCCATGCATGTTACGTAAGCGACCTCTGCCCCCTTTCTCTAGCATGAGGAGACCACAGAATCACCAGATCCTGTGAGTTTCTCCACTCCTACTCACGATGACTCAACAAACAAGCTGTCTCTCTGGAAGTTGTTTTGATCCTTATCTTTTAATACCACATGTTTTTTATTTCTTTGACCTCTTTAGTCTCTCTCTTATCTCCCCCCCCCCACTTTATTTACCATGACTTATAAATGAGGAGCTCTGATAGACTCACTCCTCAGAGCAGCGACTTCCTCGTCTAAATTCTTTCTTTGGAGAGTGAAATCCTTCTTTTGGCTTCAGCTAGTATTCCTGAGTCAGCAGAGTATAATCTACAGGTGAGCAAAAATATTTTTTTCTTTTTATGGGAGCCAGTTTAGCCACAGAACAATGGTTAGGACTGATAGTTAAAAAATAAATGTTTTATTAAGTTCTGTGGCAAAAATATATACATTCTTACAATGTAAATAACTGTACCAATCAGATTCACGTCTGTAGAAAGCTGAAAGTGTTCTAGTCAGTAAGTATTAAATAACAAGAATTCAACTGAGTAAATTTAAAGACCAAATTGGCTTCATTCAGTGATTTATGAGTCCAGCAGCATTTCATCTAGGGGGGAAAAAAACAAAAACAAACTCCATTGAGGTTTAGAAAAAGGAAGGTTTTTAAAGGCAGAGAGAGAGTGGAAAAAGAAAAATTATTATCAAACAATGCATTATTTTATTCAAGGTGGCTCTCCTACGGGGAGCTTAAGGATTAAGTTCTAGTACAGCCCAGGAAATTTCAGGTTGTCTGGTTAAAGTTCACATTTCTGGGAGAAGTTGAAGCTGCCAGTTAGGTTAGGTATTAAGTCTTGGTGGGGTTTAGAATAAGTGACTCCATTTTGGAACTGCTGTCTTCTTTTTAACAATATTAATATCTAGGCATATATATTTAGTAGCAACACGGAGGCAGATTTCTTATCTTTTATCATACATAACATACTATAACTCTGACTCCGATCCCACTTCTGATCACCACCTACAATTCTGACACCCAATTCTGAGGTGGGGGAGGAGGGTCCCACACCATTAAGCAATTGTCTGACACCAGCTGGAGGTCCTACAATTCAACTCAATTCTGATACTATATACCTAGAGACAGTGCTGGGTCCCACAGTTGAAGGGCTTAGCCCCACAAAACTGCCCTCTCCCCACTTTAGACGTCAAGCCCAGATTGTCACCTGTGCTTCTGACCGACTGGTTATACAAAGGAGGGTCCAAGGACCCCCTCCTTCGGTTTGGTTAATTTGCCCTAGTGGCTCACTAGAACTCAGAAACATTTTACTCACTGGATTACTCGTGTTAAAAAACAAAATTCAACCGAGTAAATTTGAAGATCTAATTGTCTTTGGAAATGATTCATGAGTCAGGCAGGCAGCATCCCATTGCAAGTGGAGGGGAGCTCCCTGGAGCTAAACAAGAAAAAGGTATTTAAAGGCAGAGAAAGGGCATAAAAATAAATAAGTAGAAAAATAAAGTGAAATAAAATGAAATAAAATAAAATAAAATAAAATAAAATAAAATAAAATAAAATAAAATAAATAAAAAAGAAGAAGAAGGAGAAGGAGAAGAAAGGAATTTATTAGCAAGGAATGCATTGTTTAGGCCAAGTTGCCTTTCTAAATGGAATAGTAAGTACTACTTACTACTCCAATCCTGGTCTAGAATTGACCAGGAAATTTGATGTTGACTGGTTACAGGTTACATGGGGTAACATTTGGGGTGTTGCAATTGCAGTAGTGGGTTAGGTAGTAAGTCTTGGTTTACTTGATGGGGTTTTGGGGTGATGATGGGTTGGTCCAGAGCCAATGGCCAAGGAAGAATTCTTGAAGACATCTTTGGTGCAAAAAGGTGATTTTATGAAAGCACAGGGACAGGGCCCGTGGGCAGAAAGAGGTGCAATGGGGTTGTGACGGGTAACTGATTATATACCATCAGGTTGGGAGGGGGTCAGGGGTAGAGTAAGTCTCTAAGGTATTTTGGAAGCAAGGTTTTCAGGACCTTTCAGGCAGCTGAGCTCCTGGAGGGAGGTCACTCTGCCTGTTTCAAGGACTTGTTGATGGGCTGTAGGCAGTAAGGGGATTTACTTTTTCATTTGCCTTTGTTTCCCACATCATCTTCGCAAGTACTTAAACCCCCTTCCATCTTGATGAGGGTGATAGTAGGGCTCCAGGAAACAGAGTCTATAGGTTTCTGGAGATTAAGCTATGGATAAGATTGCCTTTTTCTTGCAGTTTACTAAGTTATCTGTAAACCGAAGGAGACTCCTGTCCTGCATGACCGTGATCTCTATCAGTCAACCATTTGCTTTCTTTCCTTTCCCCTGTTCTTGGGCAGCCGGGGGTGTCTGAGAAATATCACTCATATCCCACCTAGTGATGGCAGGGGGTTCTGTTAGCCTGTACTTTGCCCTCAGCTTGCCCCAGGCTCCCTCATCCTACTTGACTTGGGGCCTTAACCTAAGTGATGCCATTTTGGGTCTGTGATTTTCTTTTTAACAATCCCCTCCTTTTGATCAGACTTTCAGATGTGATCAAAATTTAAGGCAGTAATGCCACTGCTCTGAAGTTCTTGAAGCTTTTGTTGATTCTTTGTGTGGCATTCACAGGTCATGACTTTTTTCTTTACCTCTGTGATATCTGCAGATTATGAGTTTAGGTTTGCACCCTGTAAGTCAATCATCCTTGGTTCCTTTGCTGATGCATTTAAAAGTTTTGAAAGAATATCAGGTACCAGGAAGGCTGTTATGATTACTATAAGTGGGATAATTCCCGATGTTTGGAGTGTACTTTGAAGTCATAGTCCCTGCTGTCGGGTCGTTGAGCGCAACAGTCAAGAAAGAAACCTTGAAACATTTTTGGTGCAAAAAAGGTGTTTTTATTAAAGCCAGGGACAGGACCCAGGGGCAGAAAGAGCTGCACTTGTGATTGTGAGGTGTGGCTGATTATATATTTTGGAGTTTAACACACAGGGATTTCTGTATGTTAAAGAAAACTTCTAGGATCCCGGAGGTCTGGTTATTGTCAAGCTAAGGTTGCTTTTCGTCTCTAGCAAAGCATTAACATTAAGGCAGTTTGTGAGTTCCTTAAGGAATGTCATACTCTGCAAGTCTCAAGTATTTATCAATGGGCTGCAGGTTGTAAGGAAATTTTATTTGCATTTCTTTTGCCTTTGGTCTCTTCATTATTCTCTTCCCACCCCCACTCTCCACACCCCCCCCCCCAACAATTTTGACCCTTAAATCTTTGAGATTGCTGAGGTGGAAGGTCTTGTCTTCTGTAACCTTTTCCTATGTAGAGATGTCCCTACCTATGGGTCAACATTGGTCAGTTGGGGAATTTATATAAAGGAGTTACGAAAGGCAGAGGCAGTCAAATCCAAGACAGACAACATACATGAATCTCTTTCATCTGTCAGCTTGAAGTCATGGAAGTGAAGGAGCTTAGGCACCAGGCAGGGAGACACTGGAAGAGACCACAAATTAAGATCAATATTATTATGAGAAAAAGAAGCCTAATAAAGAGACCTGTGGTAGTTGGACTGAAATTTTCCTTCTGTCCAGGAGTTTAACCAATCATTAAGGGAGAGAGAAGGATGATGTAAAGTGCCAATTTGGGGATTCATACCTTTAGCAATCTTGTTATGTTTTTGTGATAATCTGGAGTATATCTTTTAAAAATTCTGGAATATATACACTACATTCCGTTTTGATAATGGCACATGTAACTACTTGTGCAGCTGTTAAAGCAGGTAAGGTCATTTAATTTTGCAGAACTGCTTTACATATCTGCTTAATGTCAGCATTAAGGAAATACTGCTTTGTGAGTCATTTAGTGCTTTTACAGTTTATTGATTAAGGGCTTCCATATGCCAAATGACATTCTCTAGTCCCATTGATGGAACAAAGATGGACATTAAGTGATCATATCGGTGAAGTATTGACCGTGTCCATTGTTGTTTTAAATTTGGAAGATTAGTCATGGTTTTGATAATACACCGATAAATCCAAGCAAGACTCAAGGGGCGATGACCTATTATCCATCCTGGAGGAAGCCAGGGCCATAGGTTAGATCCACATAACCATTGGATCCCGTTTGGAGCTACCCATCCCATTCTGGGCTACCCTGTCCAATCAGTAGCAAACCAATCAGAAGCAAACCAATCAGTAGCCTGGAATACAATGGTTTGAGAACAGATTTCTAGAGATAGCCAACCCAAACGTCGTGTGCTGTTTGTCCAGGTATCATATATATGGTTTCTTTGTTTCCAGTGTAAAATTGCCTTTTGACTGAGTTGTCCAATGAAGGGGTGTGAGCCATAAATATTAATCCCAGATTTGGTATATATATTGTCCTGGGTAAATTGATAAGTAGAGTTTTATAATCTAGGCACTCCTTGATGGGCATTAACTAGTGGGCTTGTGAATTCAATTAAAACCTTAGTAGGGTATGAAAAAGTCTGGTTATGACCTGGAAAGTTCCAAGTCATACTGATCATGGGCCAAGAAGAAACATTATGTCTAATGATAGAATTATCACGATACATGCTAGTGTTAGGATTATGTATTATTTTTTTTTTAAATTTTTTTTTCAACGTTTATTTATTTTTGGGACAGAGAGAGACAGAGCATGAACGGGGGAGGGGCAGAGAGAGAGGGAGACACAGAATCGGAAACAGGCTCCAGGCTCTGAGCCATCAGCCCAGAGCCTGACGCGGGGCTCGAACTCACTGACTGCGAGATTGTGACCTGGCTGAAGTCAGACGCTTAACCAACTGCGCAACCCAGGCGCCCCAGGATTATGTATTATATCTAAAACATAAGTGCATAAGCAGTACTAAGCAGTGCCTTGTAAAGGAGAAACACATCAGGGTAACCCAGACATACGTGACATGGGCAAAACTCCACATATCCAACAAACTATTTGATTCTGAAGTCCAGTATAATGTTGTTCCCATTGTAGAAAGGAATTGTCTATTAAAATGGGTGCACAGAGAATGAAAAGAAATTGTACAACCTTCATCGTCATTTGACATCTTCTACAGGTCCATAAGAGTAAGAAGTCACGTTAGTTTGTTCATTGTTTACTATGAAGGAGTTACCGGTTTTATTCTAGATATATGAGTCCAGGAAGAGTGTCCCTTTAATTTTATTGCAGTGGGAGTACATAATATGGCCTGATATGGACTTGGGGTTTAAGCCCTCCACTATATTTGACTTCCAATATTTTAAATAAACCATGCCTCCAGGGCTTGCATGGGGTAAGCTTTCAGTTATAGTTAAGTTAGATTTGGGGAGCATACATTCGGTATATGAAGTAATTTATGAATTAACCTGGCTTCAAGTGAGTAATTTAATAAAGTATTATAATCTGTATCTAATAACAGGTCCACTGTAAAATGGTTTTCCATATAATAACTCAAAATAGCTTAGTCCTATAAGTTGTTTTGGAGCAGTCCTCATTCTGAGATGTCCTATTGGTAAGAAAGTAACCCAATTTTCTTGGATCTCCAGACTAAGTTTAGTAAGGTGTTGTTTTCAAGTATGATTAGCTTGGGGCACCTGAGGGGCTTTGTTGGTTGAGCATCTGACTCTTGATTTCGGCTCCGGTCATGTCTCAAGGTTTGCAAGATCGAGCTCCCTATCAGCTCTGCACTGACAGCATGGAGCCTGCTTGGGATTCTCTCTCTCAACCTCTTTCACTCTGCACCACCTCTGCTCATGCTCTCTCTTTCTCTCTCAAAAAATAAAAATAAAAATAAAAATAAAAACATTCAAAAACTGAAGTATGATTAGCTTTCTCTACCTTTCCAGAGAATTGTGATGCCAGGCTGAGTGTAAAAAATATATAATTTTTAAGCTCATGCTATTTGTTGAGTTATTTGTGCAGTAAAAGAAGGGCCATTGTCACTTTGAAGGGCTCATGGAAGGCCAAGTCTAGGAGTAATTTCTCACAACAGGACTTTGGTCACTTCTGTGGTTCTTTCAGTTTTACATGGAAAGGCCTTGACTCGTCCAGGGAAAGTATCAACAAACACTAGTAGGAACTTACAGCCTTTGCAAGGAGGCATCTGTGTGACATCAAGCTGCCAGTCCTCTTCTGGATATGTTCAAGTCTTCAGACTGGTTTGAAAGACTGCACCTTCCAAATTTACTCCTGCACAAACAATATAGGATTGAGAGAGCTATTTCATAGTAGTTGTTAAATTTATTCCATCATATATATATATATATGTACATATATGTACATATATATATATATATTAATGGTTATTTATTTTTGAGAGAGAGAGAGAGAGAGAGAGAGAGAGAACGTGAGTGGGGGAGGGGCAGAGAGAGAGAGTGAGGCACAGAATCTGAAGTAGGCTCAAGGCTCTGAGCTGTCAGCACAGAGCCTGATGTAGGGCTTGAACTCGTGAACAACGAGATCATGACCTGAGCTGAAGATCGGTACTTTACCGACTGAGCCACCCAGGAGCCCCAATCATCAAATATATTTTTAATTAAATGTTCTAAAGCATATTTGCCCAAATGAGTAGCCTGCTGTAAACCCTGTACTACTTTTCACTGGTTATTTTTGGATATGAAGATTTTTTTTCCCTTGTTATTAGTAAGCCAGTCCCATGTATTTTTTTTTTTTTTAAAATATCCTCATTCCTGGACTATGTGAATTTCTTGGTCTGAATAGACTGGAGTTATGGATTGTATTAGAATGAAGACTGGTATATGTTCATTTTGTGCTGCCTGCTTCACTTGCATGGTTTGCCAAATTGTTTCTTTTAGACTCTAAATTCATACCCTTTTGATGTCCTCTAGGTGAATTATAGCTCCCTCCTTAGGCAGGTGTACAGCCTCAAGAAGGATGATTATTTCAGGCCCATATTTGTTTGGGGAATTATGATTTGATAAAAATCCCTTTTCCTTCCAACCTGCCCCATGGTCATGAAGCACCAAGAAAGTGTATTTAGAGTTAGTATAAATATTAATTTTTAGGGCTTTGGCCGATTGAAGAGCATGGGTACATGCTCTTCATTCAGTCTTTTGGGCAGTTATTCACTGGAAGGGCTTTTGCCTCAATGGTCTTAGTTAAGATCGCTACAGCATATCTAGCATTTCTTTCTCCCTTATCCGGGAAGCTACCGCCATCAGTAAACCAACCATCGTCTGCATTTTCAATAGGGGAGTCTTTTCAATCTAGTCTGCTAGAATAAACAAGTTTGATAATTTCTGAGCAGTCATGTTCTAGCATAGAGGCATGATGGTCACATCCAAGAATCAGGGTAGCTGGGTTTAAAGTTTGACAGGTTTTAAGTATTATTTTGAGAATATCTAAAAGCATAGCCTGTATGTTTAGTATATTGGTCTCCTGTTATTTTCACTGTTTCTTTGGTGGTCTTTGGTCTCTAGGACTCTCTGGGCCTGATGTGATGTCATTACTGTCAAGGATTGTCCCACAGTAAGTTTCAAAGCTTCTTCCTCTTAGTGAGCTGTTGTAGCCACTGCTTGAAGACAAGATGGCCGCCCTTGCACTACATTCTCAAATATCTCTGAAAAATAGTCCACTGTTCTTATTTTATTTCCTAATTTCTTGATAAGAACTCCCAAGTTTGTCCCTGTTTTTCTGCTACATATAAAGGAAAAGGTTTTTCTAAATTTGGTAAAGCCAAGGCTGGGGTGGACAGCTGTCAAGTTTTTAGTGCTTGAAAGGCTGTCTGTTGGGCTTTAGTCATTAAATCATACAATGGTGTGGTTAAGAGCCCAAATCCAGGAATCGATAGGTGGCGAAAACTTCCCATGTCTAGGGAAGTGTGGAGTTGCTTCTTTGTAGTTGGGGGCTCAAGATCTAATATAGCCTGTTTCTTGTCAGTAAACGGTGTCTAGTGATCTGGTGTTAATTCATATCCCAGATATTATACCTTCTGTTTAGATATTTGTGCCTTCTTAGGGATGATGCAATACCCCCATCTGCCAATACATTAAGCAAAGTTATAGAATTACTATCAGACATTTCTCCGGTGGGACTGCAGTTTAAAATATCATCCACATATCAAATTATTGTTCTTTGAGGCAAGGATATATCACAGAGGTCTTTGCTAAGTGCAGCCCCTGAAAAGGTGGAGACTGTCTCTAAATTCCTGTGTCAAAACTGTCCATGTTAATCGAGCAGCCTGTGGGCTGAAAGGTGAGGTCCATTCAAAAGCAAATAGTGGCCGTGTTTTTGCACTGAGAAGGATGTAAAGAAGGAAGCTTTTATTATTTATTATTTTTTTAATGTTAATTTATTTTTAAGAGAAAGAGAGAGAGAACATATGCAGGGGAGGGGCAGAGAGACAGAAGGACATGCCTTCTGAGACAGAAGGACATGGCCCTACTGGAGAGCATTTGTTTGGACATTCCTTGCTCCAGTATCTGATGGCCACACCTCTAGCATGGGATCTTACCTTGTCCTTTGATACCTGCTTTTTCTTTGGCTCCTGGTTAGTCTGGCATTGTGGAGAATCTGTGATAGTGGCAGCCAATATTTGAGCCTGTATTTGTCCCTGCAATTTAGGTCTTCAGTCCTTCTCTTGTCTTAAAACCATACTGCTATTATTAAAAATTCCAGTATTCCTACCTCAAGAAGCAAAAAATTCTCATATACACAGCTTAACCTTACACCTAAAGGAGCTAGAAAAGGAACAGCAAAAAGGAATGCTGAGGAAACTCAGCAGAAAGGAACTAATAATGATTAGAGTGGAAATAAATGATATAGAAACAAAAACAACAACAAAAAGCCCAGTAGAACAAATCAGCAAAACTAGGAATTGGTTCTTTGAAAGAGTTAACAAAATTGATAACCCCCTAGCCAGACTATCAAAAAGAAAAGAGGAAGGACCCAAATAAATAAAATCATGAATGAAAGAGGAGAGATCACAACCAACACCACAGAAATACACACAATTATAAGAAAATATTATGAAAAGTTATGTGCCAACAAATTGAGCAATCTGGAAGAAAAGGATAAATTCCAAGAAACATACAAATTTCCCAAACAGGAAGAACTAGGAAGTTTGAACAGATCCATTACCAGAAATGAAAGTGAATGAGTAACCAAAAATCTCCCAAGAAACAAAAGTTCAAGGCCAGATGATTTCCTAGGAGAATTCTACCAGACATTTTAAGAAGAGTTAATTTTTCTTTTTTTTCAACGTTTATTTATTTTTGGGACAGAGAGAGACAGAGCATGAACGGGGGAGGGGCAGAGAGAGAGGGAGACACAGAATCAGAAACAGGCTCCAGGCTCTGAGCCATCAGCCCAGAGCCCGACGTGGGGCTCGAACTCACGGACTGCGAGATTGTGACCTGGCTGAAGTCGGACGCTTAACCGACTGCGCCACCCAGGTGCCCCAGAGTTAATTTTTCTTAAACTGTTACAAAAAAATAGAAATGGAAGGAAAAACCTTTGTTCCAACCTCATTATAAGAGGCCAACTTTATTTGATTCCAAAACCAGACAAAGCAAAGTTGGAGGCATCATGATTCTGGACTTCAAGCTATATAACAAAGCTGTAATCATCAAGACAGTATGGTACTGGCACAAAAACAGACACATAGATCAATGGAACAGAATACAAAACCCAGAAATGGACCCACAGATATATGGTCAACTAACCTTTGACAAAACAGGAATATCCAATGGAAGAATGACAGTCTCTTCAACAAGTGGTGTTGGGAAAACTAGATAGCAACATGCAGAAGAATGAAACTGGGCCATTTTCTTACACTACACACAAAAATAAGTTTAAAATGGATGAAAGACCTAAATGTGAGACAGGAAACCATCAAAATCCTAGAGGAGAACATAGGCAGCAACCTCTTTGACCTTGGCCATAGCAACTTCTTACTAGACACGTCTCCAGAGACAAAGGGAAACAAAAGCAGACATGAACTACTGGGACTTCATCAAGATAAAAAGCCTCTGCAGAGTGAAGGAGACAATCAACAAAACTGAAAGGCAGCCTATGGAATGGGAGATGATATTTGCAAATGACATATCCGATAAAGGGTTTGTATCCAAAATCTATAAAGGACTTATCAAACTCAATAGCCAAAAACCAAATAGTCCAATTAAGAAATGGGCAGAAGACATGAATAGACACTTTTCCAAAGAAGACATCCAGATGGCTAACAGGCACATAAAAAGATGCTCAATGCCACTTATCATCAGGGAAATGCAAATCAAAACCACCCTGATGAGATACCACCTCACACCTGTCAGAATGGCTAAACTTAACAACCCAAGAAACAACAGGTGTTGGCGAGGATGCAGAGAAAGGGGAACTCTCTTGCACTGTTGGTGGGAGTGCAAACTGGGGCAGCCACTCTGGAAAACAGTAGGACGTCCCTCAAGAAAGTAAAAATGGAACTACTTTACCATCCAGCAGTTGCACTACTGAGTGTTTATCCAAAGGGTACAAAAATACAGATTTGAAGGGGTACATGCACCCTGATTTTTATAGCAGCATTATCAAGAATAACCAAACTATGGAAAGAACCCAAATGTCCATTGAGTGATGAATGAATAAAGAAGATGTGGTATATACATATATAATGCAATATTACTCAGCTATCAAAAAGAAGGAAATCTTGCCATGTGCTGTAATGTGGATGCAGCTAGAGTGTATTATGCTAAGGGAAATAAGTCCATCAGGGAAACAAACCAAAAGAGACTCTTAGAATAGAGAACAAACTGAGGGTGGTTGGAGGGATGTGGGTGGGGGATGGGCTAAAGGGGGGATGGGCATTAAGGAAGGCGCTTGTCTTGTTGAGCACTGGGTGTTATATGTAAGTGATGAATCACTAAATTCTACTCCTGAAACCAATATCACACTACATGTTAACTAAGTAGATTTTTTTAAAAAATTGGAGAAAAAAATAAAAAAATAAAATTTACCCTTTCCCCTCGGAAAACTAAAACAAACAAAAAAACTAAAACAAAACAAACAAACAAACAAAATTAAAACAAAAAACTCCAGGAGGTACCTCCAGTAGACACTGGGTGGAGGTTTGAGGCCCTAAAGCCACTTTAGTCAATTTTTGACAGATGTCAGGTGCCAACTGATTTTTTATAAAATGTACGTTTAATGTAGTTGTTCACTCAGGTGAGGTTGGGTCCAGATTTATATATTTAAGGATGGCTTCTCCAAATGACCCTGAAATAGAGCTGGATTTTCATCAGCTCCTGGGGTAATTTGCTGAATTTTAGCAAAGTTTACAAGTTTAGAGAATCCTTTTTTTTCATTCCTACTATTAAACAAGTGATCATATGGTCTCATGTTTTCCTTCTCATCCTACCCTCCTGGTGATTCCAATGTGGTTTGGTATTTGGGCCAGCATTACCCTACTGCATAATGATCTTTATCTCTGGGTGCTAGCTCATCAGCAAATTCTTGAGCCCTTGCCCAGAAGGTTCTTTTCCTGAGGGGTGCAGCCATGAGTTAATGTGATATCTATCTATCTATCTATCTATCTATCTATCTATCTCAATCTTGCCAAGTCAAGTGAAACATAATAGAAACTTGTTGAAAACCCTCAATAAATTGAGAAGAGTTTTCAGAATATCATCCTAATTGTTTTGTATGAGTCAAGTCTTCCATGAAGAATGGGACGCGGGTTCTAATAGTGCCCATTTCTCCATTAACAACGTCCCTAAGGGGATATAGTCCAGATGTAGGAGAAGCTTCTGGAAGATGGGGGATTCTGCCTCTGTTATGTCCAGCCAGGCTGGAAGCAGGAGAGTCCTTAGGGTTTGTAAGGAGGAGGGATAATAACAGAGCCAATGTCCTCCTTGTTTGAACCGGCTGGTGATTCCTCCAGTAGCCCAGGTTTGTTAGGAGGAGGGGGCCTATTTACACAGTCATTATCCAATATGTCAAGAGTAAACCTTAAAAGAAAAAAAAAAAGAGGGAAATCTTATGTTCCTATAAAAGTGGATATGTTCGTTACCATAATTGCCTCCCCTCCCCTGGCTCCTGGGTTGCATCCCATTCAGAATAATGTCGAGGGTCCCTGGTGTTCAAAGCAACCAGAGGCATCCCTCAAAAAGCTGTTTCGAACACCAGCTTGTTTACTGAAGTGATGTTGATGTCTCTTTTCTTCCCTATTTTTTTTTTCTGGGACACAATAGGTGCCCGTAGATGAACCAAAGACAGACTGCCATTTTAACCCATGGAGATGCTAAGAATTTGCAAGAGCAGAATTACCTAATATTACAACTTAAGTACTCAGTAGGGGACATTGATGAGGAATAATAAAGTGGAAATCCATCACGGTCTAAGCGACATTCCAACACATGTAGTCTTTAAAACTGACTTCCCCACGTAACACTCCCTGGTTGCAACGGTTTTAAATTCAGTTGCATACTGGTTTCAGCTGGCTCTAAGCAGAGGTCTTTTGGCCAGAAGTGACTAGACTAGAGATGTGGAGGGGATTGCAGTGACCAATGAGGAGGAAAATTGATATTGGAGTCTTAAGATTGGCAACCATCTTAGTGACTTAGGTGACTGTCCTGTGCCCAAGAAAGACAGCTTTGTATAAGAATAGGAATGAAGAGAGGGCATCAAGTATCTGGATAAATATCTGGTGTAAAAAGGTGCTTTCGTTAAAGCACAGGGACGGGACCTGTGGGTATTGAAAGAGCTGCACTGGGGTTGTGAGGCATGACTGATTATATATTTTGGAGTTGGGGTGGTAGAGATAATGGAAGTCTCTGAAAGTATTTCTGGATGTTAAAGAAACCTTCTAGGATCCTGGAGTTCTGGCTATTGTCAAGCTAAGGTTGCTTTTCATCTCTAGCAAAGCATTAACATTAAAGGCAGTTTGTGAGTTCCTTAAGGAATGTCACACTCTGCAGGTCTCAAGCATTTATCAGTGGGCTGCAGGTTGTAAGGAAATTTAACTTTATCTACATTTCTCTTGCCTTTGTGTTCCTCATCAGTCCCCTAGGCCCAATCTAATCAAAACCAAATAAAAAGACCTCACGGAAGGAGTCACCTTTTTAATCCAAATGGATCGCTTTGTAACCTTATGTAACGGAGTTTTAACTTCTGCAGAAGTGCTAATCCAGGTATAGCGGGAGAAACTGGTTACAGCAGACACCTCCTTGCTCAGCCGACAGATGATCAAGGGCTATCCTGTTATCAAGAACAACTTAAGCAAGACGGTCTAAGGATCTTTGTTGGGCAGTTATTGCTTTCGCAGTGGATTCTGCAACAATTTCAAGAATTAAAGAGGAGCTCCTGATCACAGCCTCATTTATATTTATCCCTTGCCAGAGAAGTCAGAACCTGCCAAAGGAGTGAGTCCCGAATCACGAAAGCCTCCTGGTAGGCCTTTTCTAACTTGATGATATAAATTCAGGGGAGTCAACCAATGAGATGTAGGGGGTCATTTAGATTTCAGCTTCCTTCCCTGAAATAAAAGGTTGTTGTTCTCAATTCCAGAGGTTACCTATCTCAGAAATGGCCTGGGAGATAAAGATGAGGGGGTTATTTTTCCCAGCCAATTCCACAGTGAAGGAAGGGGAAGAAGTGAAGAGGAGTGAAGAAGGACAAGGGGTTTCATGTTCAATTAAAGGAGGAAGTCGATCTGGCATCTTGGGTGGAAACAGTCTACCTCAGCTACTTCTCTTCCCTGTCACTTTGATTCAGAGCTCTCCAGTGTCTCCAGGACCAGGGGTCAGATTGAGTCTTCTTCACCTGTGCAATATGTACTCAGGGCTCTACACCTTCTAGTTTTGTAGCCGTGTCAGTGGTCAGGAACACCTGGTAAGCTTCTTTCTAATGGGGCCGGAGGTCTTGCTCTGATGACATATTCAGAATACCCAGTCACGGGGCTCTAAACTGGGACCAACGGGATCCTTTGAATTGGGACCCAGGAAGGCTTCTTTACCCTGTTGATGACAGGCTTGAGTATAAGGCATTAGAGCCTTACAGTAGTAGTGGCCATAATAGCATGAGACAGAAAGGAATCAGCAAAAGGTTATATATTGATAGAATTCAAGAAGTTTGCAAGGTTTTCATTAAGGTTCAGATGCTTCACCCAGTGAAGCGGGTGCCTTGATCACTGGAGATTAAAGAAGGTATACTCAAAGTGGGAAATACAGTTTTTAGCAGCATCCCACCCCCATCCCATGAGAGCTTCGACTCATCTGGGAAACATGCATACAATAACAAGGACATATTGGTAACCCCTACTAAGTGGCCATTGAATGAAGTCTAGCTGTAGGTAGGGGTTCAAAGAGTCTATACGGAGATGGTTTGAGGACACTGTAGACAAAAATCAGTTTTTTTCAGGACTATGGGTCTGACACGTTAGACATTTTGGTAGACTGTTTTTGCAATTTTAGAGAGGCTTTCCCACTAATGTCTATGTATAATTTGAGTCATCTTAAATGCACTACAGTGGTTGAAGGAACACAAAAATAAAAAACATGGAGTTTGTCAAGGACCTGGCAAAAACGAAGCAACCATCTTGGGTTTCTGATGGCCCCAACTATTCGTTTAATTTACAACCATTGTCTACCCACCTCAATTTCTCTGATTCAGGGGCAGACTGTTGCCATGTTATACGGATATCAGGATGACAACAGCCTGGCAGTGAGAAACCATTTTTGCAGAAGCAGAATGGACCTCATCCAGATGTGCTATAATCATTATGGATTCTGTTGCTGCAGCCTTGTCACGGAAGCCAACTTGATCACTTATTGAAAGTTCTTTCCAAATTCCTTTTTTTTTTTAATATATAAACCTTCTATAATTTTCTTTCTTTAACTCAGATTTGTCCTAGGTTTTCCCTCTTTAAATAACCAGCCTCACTTTAGGACAAAATTACTTTATTTTCCCTCAACAAGAATGCATCTCTGTATCTCATAATTTTTTTTCACTGAAAACATCCATCTTATTTTCTTTGCATACAAAGCTTTTTCCCTTATCATTTCCAGTGGTCTAATACATTACATTCATTAGAATTTTTAAGTCTTAGAAACCTTCATTTCTAGTGAACATTAAGTAGTGATTGCAAACTGTCTGTCTTAGCACAATTGTTCAGATTTGCACATTTATGAACATATTTCATAATTTTTAGAAGCATATGTCTTTTTAAATTTTCCAGTGGAGCATGAACAGATCAGGACATCTTTTAGTTTCTCTGTAACTAGAAGTCAAAAATACATAAACCTATGTTTAGTAATTAATGTTTTAGTATCTTGTTTTATTTGGAAGTGATCTAGATATTTAATGAATGTATGTATGTACGTATGTATGTATGTATGTATGTATTCTCCATACCCAGCATGAAGCTCATTGCAGAGCTTGAACTCATGACCCTGAGATCAAGACCTGAGGTGAGATCAAGAGTCAGACACTTTTTGGACTGAGCTACCCAGGCGCCCCGATATTTAACAAATTTAACTGAACTCATCGTTTAACCTAACTCAGCAACTTTTTAAGGTTCTAGGTGACCAGTAAGATTTAGGAAAATTATTTAAAAGTTTAGCTTATTTTTTTTTATTTTAGTTATGCTTATTCAATTTACTTGTTCTCAACAATTTATGCTTAGGTTACTCATAAAAACTTTGTGATACATCAAAGTCCGTCTTCCAAGTTATTTTTCTTTTTTGTTAATTATTTTATTTTATTTTTTATTCTTTTAGAGAGAGAGAGAGCACAATCGGGGAGAAGGGCAGAGGGAGAGTGAGAGAGATAATCTTAAGCAGACTGCATCCTCAACATGGAGCCTGACACGGGGCTTGATTCCACGACCCTGGGATCATGACCTAAGCTGAAACCAAGAGTCTGATGCCCACCCAACTGAGCCACCCAGGCGCTCCTCCAAGCTATTTTTTTTTTTAATATTCTGTAACAGAGATAATATTGATTTATAGGACTTTAAGTAAACCCAGGCAGAATAAAAGTTTTAATTTTATTGCTGATAGCTCTGAAGACATGTTTATTTTAATCAAACCAGCAACCTTAAACCAGCTTTCATATCGAATATTTTCCTGGATCACATGAACTTGAAAAAAACACTTGGGTTAATTTCTATCTTTTTCAGAGGTTTAGAATGGGCAGTCCTTATTAGCACTGGTCTTCAAACCAACTAAATAGAGCTCTTTTGAAAATTAATTTTGCTACAAATATTTGTGGAGATTTTTAACATTTGTATTTGTTCCTAAATTAATCTTAAGAAAGCTGTGCTGGAGTCTGGGCACAAGAGCCCTTTTAGCAGTTACTTTTATTTATTTATTTATTTTTTGAGAGGGAGAGAGAGAGAGAATCCCAAGCAGGCCACACATTCCCACATTCTGTGAGACATACACATGTCATATTCTGACATGGGGCTCCAATTCACAAACCGTGAGGTCATGACCTGAGTCGAAATCAAGAGTTGGACGCTTAACCAACTGAGCCACCCAGGGACCCTGGCAGTTTATTTTAAAAAAGACTCTTTTTCTTTCTTTTTTTCCCCTTCAGTCTCAGGTAGTTTGGGGCTATATTTACATTGCAAAGACATGATAAGATGTATAACTTTAAGAGGAAGAGAAAAAAAGGGAGTTCTCCCAAGAAGGACTTTGATTTTCTAAGGCCGATGATTTACAGGGTTTTTCAGATAAAGAAGAGAAGTTTTGGGATTGGTAAAAGAATAGGCGAATTTGAATAGCCTGTAGACTGACTTTTGTTTTGTAAAAGATCTATAAGAATGTTGTTTTTAATTCCTCAAAGAACTGGGTTATAAATTAAATGACTTTATAGGTTAATCCGTCTATCCTACTACATTATCCTCTTTTTTTTTTCTTTCCCTCTGGATACATAGCTTTGTTGTTTTTTTAATCCCAGTATAATTAGCATACAATGTTATATTTGTTCCATGTGTACAGTATAGTGATACAACAATTGTATACATTACTCAGTGCTCATTGTGATAAGTGTACTCTCAATCCCCTTTATCTATTTCACCCATCTCCCCACAGGTCTCCCCTCTGGTAACCATAAATTTGTTCTCCATATTTATGAGTCTTTTTTTTTGTGTGTCTCTTTTTTTCTTTGTTGGTTTGTTTTGTTTCTTAAATTCCACATGATGAAATGACATAACTATTCGTCTTCCTCTGACTGACTTATTTCAGTTAGCATTATACCCTGTAGATTCATCCATTTTGCTGCAAATGTCATTCTTTTCTTATGGCTGAGTTACATTTAGTGTGTGTGTGTGTGTGTGTGTGTGTGTGTGTGTGTGTGTGTGTATCTCACTTCCTTATCGATTCATCAATCGATGGACACTTGAATTGCTTCCATAATTTGGCTATTGTAAGTAATGCTGCATGGGTACATAGTTTTAATTTTAAATATTTCTGGCAGTATTGCATAACATCTCATGGGTGTCCAGCAGGCCCCCAAAGAGGGTGCAAAAGATCCTATCTTTCTCAAATCCAGAGTCACTCCCACAGACAGCCAAAAGAAAGAAACAACTTGCATGTACCATACCAGGCAGGCAGAAAGCCTAGCCTATTCACGCAAAAGGAGACAAGTAAGAAGGCAATTCTTATCCCTTGGAGAGAAAAGAACAATACACAATGGGTTTGCATTTGGAAATGAAGGGACAACAGTGAGATTTCATTTTCCTCTCTGGACTGGGCATCACAGACAGAGACTCAGAAGAACTGATTCTGGTAAGAATTTTCATCTTTCACTGGCCTTTGACAGTTTTTCCAGAATCCTGTCTACAGGCTCTGATATCCACCAGTTCCCTCTTAGCTGTTTAAGGGAAGAATGTAGCAGTTTACCAGAAAATTCCTCAGTTTCTTCAACTCTGGGAGGGGGCCCCATGGGGGCCCTTCTCTGAAGGTAGTTACAGGAGTGTCTGTAAAAGCATTAAATTGGCAGACTTTTGCTTTTAATTATGTAGTCTTTCCAGAGTGGGAGAACAATTTAGACAGAGGATTAGTAGAATGGAGTACTCAGAAGAGGATAGAGATGAGCCATGAGAGTTACATCAGTCCAATTGTCTTTTGCTGTAGGTATATCAGGGAGCACGAATTTCGTTTTCCTCTCAAGGCCCATCTAGCCAGATTAGGAATCAAACTGACATGAGACAAATTAACAGGAGAAAATTGAATTTGATTTCATATGTACTGGGAATCCACATGCCCATGGAAATTCCAAAGACATCAGGCAAAATGAAGTATATCTGTCACTGTGAAGTAAAGAGAAGAGGGTGGGGCCTGGGACTTCACAGGGAAGGAATGAAATTCACAGGGAGATAAGAAAGAGTAAATGGTTGGTAAACAAATGTTTGCTAGGCCTCTCAGGAAATGTGAGACAAACAGGACTTTGATGAAACAAGTCTTGCTAGGTTTCTTCCTGTCTGCCACACCTAGTTCATGTCAAAACATAGTTATCTAAGGTGATAGCTCACGTCCTGGAGCTGATCCTCTATCTAAATTCTTTTCAGGCAGTTGTGGAGGAGGTAAAGAGCTTTTCCTGAATTTGCTGGATTTTGATTACTTTCTTTTCATCAAATTTTTATTAAATTCTAGTTAGCTAACATATAGCGTAATGTTGGCTTCAGGAGTAGAATTGAGTGATTTATCGCTTGCATACAACATCCAGTGCTCATCCCAACAAGTGTCCTCCTTAATACCCATCCCCCATCTAGCCCATCCCACGGAACACCTCCCTTCCAGCAACCCTTAGTTTCTTCTCTATAGTTAAGAGTCTCTATGGTTTGCCTCCCCCTTTCTCTTTTTTTCCTCTTTTCCCTGTGTTTATCTGTCTTGTTTCTTAAATTCTACATATGAGTGAAATCCTATGGTATTTGTCTTTCTCTGGCTGACTTATTCCACTTAGCATAATACACTCTAGCTCCATCTATGTCATTGCAAATGGCAAGATTTCATTCTTTTTGATGGCTGAGTAATATTCCATTGTACCTATATACCACATCTTCTTTATCCATTCATCAGTCAATGGACAATTGGTATCTTTCCATAGTTTGGTTATTCTTGATAATGCTGTTATAAATATCAGGGTCATGTACCCCTTTGAATCTGTGTTTTTGTATCCTTTGGATAAATATCTAATAGTGCAATTGCTGGATTGTAGGGTAGATCTATTTTTAGTTTCTCGAGGAACCTCCATACTGTTCTCCATACTGCACTGGTTTGCATTCCCACCAACAGTGTAAGAGGGTTCCCTTTATCCACATCCATGCCAACACCTGTTGTTTCTTGTGGTGTTAATTTTAGCCATTTTGTGGCTAAAGATTTATCCACATCTTTCCTTGCGTCTGTTAGCCATCTGGATGTCTTCTTTGGAAAAGTGTCTATTCATGTCTTCTGTCCATTTCTTAATTGGATTATTTGGTTTTTGGCTGTTGAGTTTGATAAGTCTTTTATAGATTTTAGATAATAACCCTTTATAAGATATGTCATTTGCAAATATCTTCTCCCATTCCATAGGCTGCCTTTCAGCTCTGTTGATTGTCTCCTTCACTCTGCACAGGCTTTTTATCTTGATGAAGTCCCAGTAGTTCATGTCTGCTTTTGTTTCCCTTTGCCTCTGGAGACGTGTCTAGTAAGAAGTTGCTATGGCCAAGGTCGAAGAAGTTGCTGCCTATGTTCTCCTCTAGGATTTTGATGGTTTCCTGTCTCACATTTAGGTCTTTCATCCATTTTGAATTTATTCTTTGTGTATGGTGTAAGAAAGTGGTCCAGGTTCATTCTTCTGCATATTGCTGTCTAGTTTTAATACCACTTGTTGAAGAGACTGCCTTTCTTCCATTGGATATTCTTCCTGCTTTGTCAAGGATTAATTGACCATACAGTTGTGGGTCAACAATATTTCTGGGCTTTGTATTCCGTTCCATTGATCTGTGTGTCTGTTTTCGTGCCAGTACCATACTGTCTTGATGATTACAGCTTTGTCATACAGCTTGAAGTCCGGAATTGTGATGCTTCTGCTTTGCTTTGCTTTTTCAAACTTGCTTTTGCTCTTTGGGGTCTTTTGTGGTTTCATACAAATCTTAGGGCTTATTTTCCAGCCTGTAAAAAATTCTGGTGGTATTTTCATAGGCATTACATTAAATATGTAGATTGCTTTGGCTAGTATAAGCATTTTAACAATGTTTGTTCTTCTAATCCATAAGCATGGGAAGTTTTTCCATTTCTTTGTGACCTCTTCAATTTCTTTCGTAAGTGTTCTATAGTTTTCAGAGTACAGATCTTTCACCACGTTGGTTAAGTTTTTCATAGGTATCTTATGGTTTTTGGTGTAATTGTAAATGGGATTGATTCCTTGATTTCTTTTTCTGCTCGTTCATTATTGGTGTGTAGCAATGCAACAGACTTTTTTCTTTCTTTTTTTGTTTTATTGTCAAGTTAGCTAACATACAGTGTGGCGTTGGCTTCAGGAGTAGATTCCCGTGATTCATCACTTACATGCAACACTCAGTGCTCATCCCAACAAGTCCCCTCCTCAATGCCCATCACCCATTTTCCCTACTCCCAACTCCCAACCCCATCAACCCTCAGTTTGTTCTCTGTATTTAAGAGTCTTTTATGGTTTGCCTCGCTCTGTTTGTATCTTATTTTTCTTTCCCTTCCCCTATGGTCTTCTAATAAGTTTTTCAAATTTGATATATGAGTGAAATCATATGATATCTGTCTTTCTCTGACTGATTTATTTCACTTAGCATAATACCCTCCAGTTCCATCCACGTTGAATGCAACAGATTTCTGTGCATTGATTGTATGTTCTGAGACTTTGCTGAATTAATGTGTTAGTTCTAACAATTTTTTGGTGGAGTCTTTGATTTTTCTACATAGAATACCATGTCATTTGCAAATAGTGAAAGTTTGATTTCTTCCTTGCTGATTCGAATGCCTTTTATTTCTTTTTGTTGTCCAATTGCTGAGGCTAAGACTTTATTTCTTTTTGTTGTCTGATTGCTGAGGCTAAGACTTGCAATACTTTGTTAAATATGGTAAGAGTGGGCATCCCTGTCTTGTTCCTGACTATAAAGGAAAACCTCTCAGTTTTTCCTCATTGAGAATGGTATTAGCTGTGGGTCTTTCATATATGGCCTTTATGATGTTGAAGTGTGTTCTATCTATCCCTATGTTGTTGAGGGTTTTTATCAAGAATGGATGCTGTATTTTGTCAAACACTCTTTCTGCATCTATTGAGGGGATCCTATGGTACTCATCCTTTCTTTTATTAATGTGGTGTATCACGTTGATCAATTTGTGAATATTGAACCACCCCAGCTGCCCAGAAACCAATCCTACTTGATCGTGGTGAATAATAATTCTTTTAGTGTACTGCTGGATTTGATTTGCTAGTATCTTGTTGAGAATTTTTGCTGCCCATAATTCTCCTTTTTAGTGGGGTTTTTGGTTTTGGAATAAAGGTAATTTTGGCCTTGTAGATTGAGTTTGGAAGTTTTCCTTCCATTTCTATTCTTTTGAAACAGTTTGAGAAGAGTAGATATGAACTGTTCTTAAATATCTGGTAGAATTCTCCTGGTAAGCCATCTGGCCCTGGACTTTTGTTTATTGCGAGATTTGTGATTACTGATTCACTTTCTTTGCTGGTAAAGGATCTGTTCAAATTTTCTATTTCTTCCTGTTTCAGCTCTGGTAGTTTGTATGTTTCCTGGAATTTATCCATTTCTTCCAGATTGCCCAATTTGCTGGCATATAACTGTTCACAATATTTTTTTGTACTTGTTTTATTTCTGTGGTGTTGGTTGTGATCTCTCCTCTTTAGTTTGTGATTTTGTTTTCTTGGTTTTTCCTCTTTTCTTTTTGATTAAGTCTGGCCAGGGGTTCATCAATTTTATTAATTCTTTCAAAGAACCAGCTTTTTGTTCCATTGATCTTTTCTACTGATTTTTTGGTTTGTTTCTATATAATTTGTTTCTGCTCTATGTTTTATTATTTCCCTTCTTTTGCTGGCTTTAGGCTTTATGAGGTAAGCCTGGATTGCTACATACTTCTCTTTTATGACCTCCTTTGCTGCATCTGAAAGGTTCTGAACTGTCATGTTTTCATTTTCATTTGCTTCTATGTATTTTTTTTAATTTTTTCTTTAATTTTCTGGTTAACCCATTCATTATTTAGTAAGATGTTCTTTAACCTCCATGTACTTGTGGTCTTTCCAAACTTTTTCTTGTGTTTGATTTCATGTTTCATGGCATTGTGGTCTGAAAATATGCATGGTATGATTTCAATCTTTTTGTACTTGCTGAGGCCTGATTTGTGAATCTGTATGTGATCTATTGTGGAGAATGCTCCATGTTCACTCAAAAAGGATGTGTATTCTGCTGCTTTAGGGTGAAATGTTTTGAATATAATTATAAGTCCATCTGATTCAATGTGGTATTCAAAGCCATTGTTCCCTTGTTGATTTTCTTTTAAGATGATCTGTCCTTTGTTGTAAGTGGGGTGTTAAAGTCTCTTACTACTATTGTATCATTATCAATGAATTTCTTTATGTTTGTGATTAGGTGATTTATATATTTGGGTGTCACCACATTGGGGGCACATATATTTACAATTGTTAGATCTTGTTGGATAGACCCATTTATTATGGTATAGTGACTTTCTTTATCTCTTGCTACATTTCTGTTTAAAAAATAGTTTGTCTGATATAAGTATGGCATGGCTACTCCAGCTTTCTGTTGATGTCCATTAGCATGATAGGTGGTGCTGTATCATCTCACTTTCAATTTGGATGTGTCTTTAGCTCAAAGTAATCTTCATGCCAAAATGGCCCTTCTTGGGACAGCCTCCCTTTTGCCCTACAGTCCCTTTGTCTGAAACTTCCCTGATGTTTCACACATTAATAAATTGAGTTGGTGGATGATTTCATATTTTCAAACCAGTCTCTTAGTCCTGACAATAGGTCAATTTAGTTAAACTCATTTCAGGAGGTCATGATAAAGGTATATTCTCAAAGTTTGGCCTTTGGTATAAACAACCAGATATTAAATAAGAGACATTTTTATGGAAACAAAAGAAAACAATGGTTAAGGTTTGTATCAAATTATAAACCAATTTCCAAGTTTTGAGGGTAGCCAATCAAGAAGATTTTTATATGTCAGGCTATCTTTTTTTTTTTTAATTTTTTTAAATGTTTACTTATTTTTGAGAGAGGCAGAGACAGCATGTGAGTGTGATCGTGACCTGAGTTGAAGTCAGATGCTTAACCAAGTGAGCCACCCAGGCGCCCGTCAGGCTATCTTTTTGAGCGGTCCACAGAGCAAGAGGCCTGAAGATTGTTTATACATGAGCTATTGTGGTGATTTCTCTAAAATTTATACCAAGTTGTTTATATTCAGTTTGTAGAGCTTCAGAAATAAAGGCAGTTTTAGTTTTTAAATGATTTCAAGTCAGAAAGGTGAGAGAAAAAAATGTTAGTTTGGAGAGTCATAACCAGGCATTAGGGAACACTAGAAGAAATCAGAATCTGGTCCAGTTTATAAGAAGCAGTATTAAAATCCAATACAGTAAAACCTTGTGTTGCAAGTAACTTGCTCGTGAGTGTTCCGCAAGATAAGCAAATATTTCTAATACATTTTAACTTGATAAAAGAGCAATGTCTTACAATATGAGTAGCACATGATGCTGAATGCCACATGATCATAAGTGAGCCAATGGTTCTTCTCTCTCTCTCTCTCTCTCTCTCTTACTGTGCGATTGTGGGTAATGGTCTCCCATGCTTGGATGCTCAGTCTCAGGCCACGGTGTTTGGCAGAAATCAGTGGTTTTTCAGAACATTAGAAAGTGCCCATAACTGGCACTAGTGTGTTTTTTATCACTTCATAGCAACTATGGACAGTCCTCTACTTTTCCATACAAGAGTAAGCTTAGGAACGCTTTGCTTCATTCTAGGTCAGGCTGCTTGCAGATCTAGACCCTTTCCTCTGCTGCCTTATTGCCAGTTACATTAAATACAGTATATGACACTATACTGTAGTCAACATCCAGTGAAAGTGAAAGTCATCCTATACAATAACCCTCCTCTCTCTTGTCTCCCTCACACCAGTCACTAGGATTTTCAAAGGTAAGTGCAGGTTAATTTGCTTATTTTTCTTTATATTTTGTATTTTCTTTATTATTTTGTATTATATTACAGAATTGTAATCATTTTTATATGAATATTTTTGGGTTGTGGAACAAATCATCTGAGTTTCCATTACTTCTTATGGGGAAATTCGCTTTGATATACTCACGCTTTGGATTACAAGCGTATTCCCTGAATGAATTATGCTCAGAAACCAAGATTTTACTGTACTTACAAAGATGTGTTGAGGAGGAAGAATTTCGTCTGCTATTCAAGGTCCTTCTAGCTGGACTAAGAATCAAATGGATATGAGACAGATGACAGGAGAAAATCGAATTTAATTTCATACATACAGGGAATCCACACAGGCATGAAATTCCTAAAGATACAAAGGGAAGAAAGATCATCAGCAGGAAGCTGAGGACATGTTTGGAAAACAATGCTTGCCTATTGTGCTGATAGATTTATTAGGTAGAGAGAAATCTCTGTTAATACCTGTTTTCCTGATGCAGGCAGTGGAGGAGGAGGTAAAGAGTTTTCCTGAATCTGTTGGGTTCTTTTGCTTTTAACTCAAAATAATGTTCATGCCAAAGTGGCCCATCTTGGGGCAGCCTGCCCTTGGCCCTGGCAGGTAGCTCATCTAAATTTAATTTTTCATTATCCTTTTGCAGTGGATCTTCCAATGAAACTATTTTGAAATTTGGAAACTTTTTGCAGGCGTCTGCTTGCCAATTAAAACAGGTATCCCATTCTGTTTACTTTGGGAACCCTTACTTTCAAGTGTACTCCTTAGATGGCCTTACCTAATTGAAACGTTCTGCATCATGGCCATCATAATTCTATGTTGTTTTTATTAAAGTTTTACCATTTCTGTAGATAATCACAGCCCCCAGCACTATAGTTTTTAGACATAAAATAAGCGGGTGTTCCAGGTGACATGCTTGACTCTTCTGATTTTAAGAATCCCATTAGCTAAGTGTTTGTTCACAGGCCACAAGACAAACAAACATGGGCACCTTAATGCACCAGGAGTAAACAAAAGTTGTCACTGTGGACTGGCCAAGGGAAGGCTGTGCCCACCACTAGCAATTCCCACTGTGGACTAAACCAGCAGAATTCATTATGGAGACTGCAGACTGGAACTGGGGAAAAGAATAAACCAGGAAACCCCAGTAAATGGGGACTTCAGTGTGGAAGTTAAGAAGGAATCCCAATGTGGAATTGCAGACTGATCAAAGGGCTTAGGACTGGCACTCCATTAAAGCTTCCTATCTGTCTAGACCGACCTGTTGACCATGGACTGGAAAGCCAATTAGGTCAGGAGCTCGAATGCAAAAACAGCAGAGCTTAACTGAGAGGGACTTACCAATGGCCCTCATAAGAAGCAAGACAGTGAACTCAGAAGTGTTCACAGAGCATTATACCTGTGTTTCTCATTGCTCCCAAATACAGTCAGAATTGTGCTTCAGATCCTGACAGTGCCCCCAAATTTGTTAAAACAAAACAAAACAAAACAATTCAGCCGAGTATATTTGAAGATCTAACTAGCTTTATTAAATGATTCATGAATCAGGCAGCATTCCATCTAGCAAATAGACGGGAGCTCCCTTGAGCTAAATAAGAGGCAGGTTTTGTAACTGAACCAACGTTAAGTTTGCTCCTTGGTGAATCAGAAATTGAACTGGGTTGAGTTGGCACACAAAGAAAGATTTATTTGCAGCAAATAAGGACATTACAGGGAATGGCTTCCAATGCAGTGACTCTCCAAGCAAGGGTGAATGGATTCTCTTTATTTAGATTCAGGGTGAATATTTAGATTAGGAAGCCTCCCCTTTGTATGCAGAGGTAGTCATAAGGTCATGCACATGCCTTAGAGAAACATGCCTATACGTGCATTGTGTGTTATGTCAATGAGGTCTGTGCTCTTCCTTGGGCAGAGATTTTAGTATTATAATGAGGTAAAGGTAGTTTTTGGTCATTCTGGAGGTCACTCTATGGTCCTCCTGTGCAGGTGCAAGTCAGAAGTTAAGCTCAAACTGGTCTTGTTGGTCTGGGCTGGCTGGAGGTCTTGTCAGGGCAGTCACTATGGCCTGAGGAGTGCTTTTGGTTTTTATTTGTCTGAGTTAGGAGATAAGCTGGAAAGAAGAGCTTACGGAAAAATGTGGGACAAAGGTTGGTGAGTACAAGCAGGTGGGGAGTGAGGGTCAGGTCTTGGGGGTCTTGCAGGTAACAGTTTTTGAAGGGAGAGAGAAAGCATAAAAAAAAAAAAAAGAAAGAAAAAAGGAATTTATTACCAAGGAATGCATTGTTTAGGCAAGGTTGTCTTCCTAAGGGTAGTGGTAAGGGCCTATCAGTAAATTTTCTAGAATTGACCAGGAAATTCCGTGTTGGCTGGTGAATGGTTACATCCTTGGGGTGTTGCAATTATATACAGGTTAGGTGTTAAGTCTTGGTTTACTGACTTGGGGCCCTAAGTGATGCCATTTTGGGGCCTGTGGCTTTCTTTTTAACATTAGTTTCATTAAAAAGGATACATGGAAAGGATGCACAGGGCAAGGTATAGGGAAGGGGCACAGAGTTTCCATGCCCTCTCCAGGAGTACTGCTCTCCCCATACTTCCATGTGTTCGCCAACCCCAAAGCTCTCCAAACCCCTTCATTACATAGGCACTCATGATTAAATCATGGTTCTCTTGGATTGACCTCCCTTGGATCATCTGGAACAACTGGATTAGCTGCAACAACTGAACAGATCACCAATGAGGGAAGTAAATTATCCAAAGTTCTATCGAAAGCTGGTGGCAGTCCTGGGGTGATCCCTTAAATGGCACATTTGTTAGGTCTTTTGTGTACCAGGTATTGTGCTGGGTATTGGGTACATAGAGAAATGCAACAAGCAGTACCCACCCCATTCGGTCTTTGTTCTCCTCTCCTTTCTCCTGTTTCTGGTTCTTTCCACTTGGGCTGGGCAAGATGTGCTGCTGAGTTCCTTTTGGGGTTGGCTACCTGGGTTGCTGTCAGTGAAACCCCAGATGCTGGAGGTCTTATTCCAACACCAGGCAGTGGGATGTTATATATTCCCTCTCAGCGGGTAATCATCTCTATCCTTGCAGGTTTGGTTGGATGTCTGGTGGTATTAATCAAGATTGCTCTCTACCTAAAAGTTTTGTTGGGGTTGGGGAGGAAAGTGGCGCCTGGGTGGCTCAGTCAGTTAAGCGTCCAACTCTTGATGTGGACTCAAGTCATGATCTAACGATTTGTGAGTTCAAGCCCCTGGTCCCTATGGAGTCTGCTCAGGATTCTCTGTCCCTCCCCTGCTCATGCTCATTCTCTCCTCTCTCTCTCTCTCTCTCTCTCTCTCTCTCTCTCTCTCTCTGTCTCTCAAAATAAATAAATAAACTTAGGAGCACCTGGGTGGCTCAGTCAGTTGAGCGGCTGACTTCAGCTCAACTCATGATCTCACAGCCTGTAAGTTTGAGCCTCGCATCGGGCTCTGTGCTGACAGCTCAGAGCCTGGATCCTGCTTCAGATCTGTGTCTTTTTTTTTTTTTTTAATTTTTTTTTTCAACGTTTATTTATTTTTGGGACAGAGAGAGACAGAGCATGAACGGGGGAGGGGCAGAGAGAGAGGGAGACACAGAATCGGAAACAGGCTCCAGGCTCCAGGCTCTGAGCCATCAGCCCAGAGCCTGACGCGGGGCTCGAACTCACGGACCACGAGATCGTGACCTGGCTGAAGTCGGACGCTTAACCGACTGCGCCACCCAGGCGCCCCTGTGTCTTTTTTTTAAATAAATAAACTTAAAAAAATAAGTTTTGTTCAGGCCAAGGGCAGGCCACTCCAAAGTGTGCCACTTTGGCATATTATTTAAAAAAAAAATTACTTAAGAAACAGCCAATGCAAAAAGAACAGTCTGACTCCTCCTTGTCGTGAGAAAACAAGACGGCAAATCTCTTGTGTAAAAGGTAGTCTCTCTGTGCCTGGAGGTAAATAGATTCTTATCACCAGAGATAGGACATTTAGAACCAAAAAAGGCTGTTACTTTTTATTTAATTTACTACCGTAGTCCCTAAATTCTGTTTAGAATTCCTTACTCATTGAAGTTTCCAAAGTTATGTTTCTTTGTCCTGTGAATTCCTCACCACAGATTTACTGCCCCTTTGTCTAAAAAGCTGAGAAACTGTCTGCCTTGGTAATTTCTTTAGGACTCAATTTCGTTATTGGGACTCTGTATGCACGTATTAAAGCTTTGGCTCCCCCCCCCACCCCTCCCCGTTAATCTGTCTCATGTTCATTTAATTCTTAGACCAGCTGGAAATCTTTGAAAGCAGAGGAGGTTGTTCCTCCCCTATGGTTGGCGTGGCCAGCTGGATCAACTTCCGCTGGATATTTGCTCCGAGATTCTGCAGCTTTGAGGTCTTGGGAGATCTGACGTACAGCCGGCAGAAGGTAAGGTTTCTTACCATGCCAGCCTCCTGGAATCTGTGAGGTCTGGTGGAGTGAGAGTGATGACAGCCTTTCTCTCTCTGTCTCTCTCTTTTCTCTCTCTCAGATTAGATTAGTAAGAGAAAATATTTGTCGAACTAGTTTCTTTGGCTTAGTGACTCTCGGTAAAAATTTGGTAGAGTACTGTTTGGTTAGTGATCCCTTTCCTCCCAGAGGTGGTCTTTTTTTTCCTCCCTTGGTCTGTGTCTTTTGTGTTATTTTTCTTAAAAGGGATTATCGTAGAGAAGAACTCAAGCATAGACCCTACCAGCCTGCTGTGCAAGCTGATCCCACTGAGTGATGAGTTCACAGTTTCTCATCAGACAGTGTCAGTTCGGACATACTTTGCTGTGAATCCCTGTGTAATCACCGGATGAGGGTTTTCCTTTCATCTTGTTCTATGTGCTAAGAGCTTGGCTTTGTGACCAGTGAGAACATTCTCTCTGGCATTCGGAAGGTGCATTTACTGGGATGCACTTCAGTGGCCAGTTGAATACAGTGGGGATCTGAGACACCCGCTGACGAGGAGCACTCTCTTTCTCCAGCTGTGCCAGCTCTCAGGGGAATTTGTCATGAGAAAATGTCTTATGTCTAGACCATAAGGACCTTTGTCCTCTCAACTTTCATTGCTTGTTAAGTGCTAGAAAAATCCCTTTCTGGCAGCACCTGCCTGCTGACACACATTAGTGGGTCAGGAAGCTTTGCACCTTTGTGGGAGGCTGGAGACACAGGGTATACCACCCCATTTTTCCCTACTGTCCCCCAAGGCCTTTGCTTTCTTAGGCTATTCTTGAGAGTAGACTTTTGGATCATGGGAACTTCATCAACTATGCCCTCTCTAGGGATGCCTTTTGTATCTTTGGTTAAGCCATGAAAAGACTTACTGGTTTGAGTCACTATTAATAGTAAGATCTTACTCATCAATGACCAGCAGAAGATGAATCTTTTAAATTAGCTAAACTTAAAAAAAAAAAAATCTTTATAGAGAGCTCTGAATTGTCTTATTAGTATAAGGCTAGCCTTAGGGACTCGCTTAACAAGACAAAGAACAGAAATTAAACTTTCCACTCCGTACAAGATTTGTAGACAGCATTCCAGCTTAATCTCAAGTTCAAAGTATACAAGTTACTCATAAATGCTGAAAGCCAAAAAGTAAATTTAGCAGAAGCACCTGAGACAGGCAGTAGGGCTTGCTTTGCTCTAATCAGGCTCTGCCACCTTTAGGCATTTCTATGCAATGACCCTGCCCCCAACAACCATAGAGAATTCATGTCCCTTGAACAGCAGCAGATCTTTTAAGTTATAATGCCCCTTTTCCTCCACTTTCAAAAGACCCTACCAGCTTGGATTAAGTCGGCTAAGCACCCAACTCTTGATCTCAGCTCAGGTCTTGATCTCATGGTCATGAGTTCAAACCCTGCCTGGGGCTCCACCCTGGGCATGAAACCTACTAATATTTCAAAGAAAAGATCCTACCAAATTTAGAGGAATTGGCTTAATGGCTAGTCACAGCCTCACTCACAGAGAACTTGACTGGTTGCTAAGGGAAGTTTCTTTCAGCTCATGATTATATATATGGTTATTAGGCATGACAGAAGGCCCCCTGGAACTCTGCCCCCCTTCACAGAGGAAGCAGAAGACCAAAATTTCTCCTAGGCCCTCCTTCAATTAATCAGTGGAAGGCTGATTCTCAAGGCTTAATATAATAAAAGCTCAAGGTTAAATTTTGTACTTAGGGGGAAAAAAAGGCTTTTATTAGAGTGCTTTATATAGAATTTACACAGGCATAAAGGTTTTGATTCCTATTTTAGTTAATCATCTCCCTGGTATAAATATATAATGTTTAGCTAAAAAGGCAGGATGGGCGTCTGGGTGGCTCAGTTGGTTAAGCATCTAACTTCAGCTCAGGGTGTGATCTCACAGTTCATGAGTTTGAGTCCTGCTTCTTTCTCTCCCCCTCTCTGTCTTCTCCTTCTTTCTCTGCCCATCGTGGGATTCTCCCTCTCTCTCTCTCCCTCTCTCTCTCTCTGCCCCTCACTCATTTGTGCTGTCTCTCTCAATCTCTCAAAAAAAAAAAAAAGGCAGGTCAATCCCTTGATATTCAGGGTGCACTCCAAATCTTTGGGGGAATTAAAAACAAGTGTCTTTATCTTATAAATCTCTACAAAACTCTAAAAGCAAGTCAAACCCACCGATCTTTACTAATCTCAAAATCTTTCCTATTCCTCTCAAAATGCTTATAGATACTATAAAAGATCAGGATATTGGAGCAAAATTGTCCTAAGAACAGAAATAAATTTTAAATAGCAATTAGCCCACATTTCTTTAAAAAACAAAACAAAACAAACTTGCATTCTTCCTCTGTTCCTTAAAATTATAAATTTTTATCATACCTTTGAAATGTAAACACAGCCCACAATTGCCTGAGACTGAAGGAAAAAGGCAGAGAAGAGAAAAGGTCTTTTAAAAATACAAACTACTAAAATGCCTCTTGTGCCCAGGCTCTAACATCTCTGATAAGAGAACAATATGTCCCCAAAAGTCCACGTTGGAGAAAACTTGGATACTTTCTCTATGTCTTTGTGATATCAATTTTCTACTGAAAAGCCATCCTTTGAAATACAAACTCTAAAAAAAAAAGTTTCGCATCAGAAGGAAGACAGAGAGAGAGAGAAAAGGTATGTCAAAATCAGACCCATGATGTTCTCTCCACAAAACAAAAATGATAAGATCTTTGTTTACATCTGTAAGTATGTTTGTATGTATGTCCATACTGTTAAATCACGAAAATCCAACAGAGTAAATTTTAAAGATCTAATCGGCGTTATTAATCAATTCATGAATTGGGAGCGTCCCATCTAACAATTAGAAAGGAACTCCAGAGTGCTACAGAAAAGGAACTGTTTTTGAAAGTAGAGGTGGAGTGGAAAAGGATAGTTTTTAGCAAAGCATCCATTGTTGTAGGCTGTGTTGCCCTCCTAAGGGAAATGGAAGAGGTCTATCAATAAACTTCTTGTGCTGACCAGGAAATTCCATGTTGACTGGTTAAAGGTTGCATTCCTGGGGAATTGAAATTGCAGTTAGTTCAGGTATTTAGTCGTGGTTTACTGACTTGGAGCCTTAACCTAAGTAATTCCATTTTAGGCCTGTGGTTTTCCTTTTAACAACACATATGTTGTAAGTGTGAGATTTTTTCCCTACATCTGGATGGTATTACTAAAATTAATTTGTAAAAGAGCCCTATTTAGTTGGTTTAAAGGCAAGCGCTTATTTTCAAGTTCATATGATCTGGGAAAATATTCAGTGTTAAAGGTAATTTAAGGTGGTTGGTTTAATTAAAATAGACATGTTTTAAAATTATCACCATTAAAACTAAAACTTTTATTCTGCCTCAGTTTAGTTCAAGTCAAGTAAGTGGATACTACCTCTGTTGTAAAATGTTTTAAAAATATAATTAGCTTGGGAAGATTTTCATGTCTCATGTAGTTTTTATTGGTAACCTACGCATGACTGTTAAGAACAAGTAAATTGAAGAGATATAACTTTTAAAAGGTTTTTAGGTAAACTTTTAAAGTAGTTTCTCCAGGGACACCTGGGTGGCTCCGTCGCTTAAGCAACCAACTTTGGCTGGGGTCATGATCTCATGGTCCATGAGTTTGAGCCCTATGTTGGGCTCTGTGCTGACAGCTCAGAGTCTGGAGCCTACTTTGGATTCTGTGTCTCCCTCTCTCTCTGCCCCTCCCTACTCACACTCTGTCTGTCTCTCAAAAAGAAATAATAAACATTAAAAAAAAATTTTTGAGTAGCGTTCCCAAATCTTTTTGGCAAGTTGAAACCTTGACGTTTTGCTAAGTGATAAGTTAGGTTGAATTCATTGACTATCTGGGTCATTTCCAAATAAGATAAAATAATAAACATTAAATACTAAGCATAGGTTTATCTACTTATAATTTCCTTATTATAGAGAAACTAAAAATAAATTTGGATCTGTTAGCAACCATGTTTTGTGCTTTATTAAAAGATTGCACTATGAAGAAATACATGCTTCTAGAAGCTATGAAATATATTCAGAAAATTGCCAATCTAAAAAATGCTGGAGAAACAGACAATTCACATTTTTTACTACTTAGTTTTCACTAGAAATTAGTTTGTAAGGGTTAAAAGTTGTGATTAATACATGTGATTAAAGCTGTTAAAAATTAGGGCACTTGGGTGGTTCAGTTGGTTAAGTGTCAGACTCCTGATTTCGGCTGAGGTCATGGTCTCACAAACTGTGAGATCAAACCAGGTATCCAGCTTGGCATTGACAGTGTAGAGCCTGCTTGGGATTCTCTCTTTCCCTCTTTCTCTGTACCTCCCCTACTCTCTCTTTCTCTCTCTCTCTCAAATAAATAAACTTAAAAAAAATTGTAAATGGCTAAGATTAGAATACATTTATTTAAGAATAAGTTTTCGTATCAAAAGTACACTCATGGAAAGAAAATTAGAATTTGGTTTTTTCCTCTGTTAAAAGAAAAAAGCTTTCTTAGGTGATTTGTTTGCTTTTTATTAGAAATTGTAATAAAAAATTTCTTTACCTCTAATGTAATCTGCCTAGAAAAAGATTCTGTGTTTTGTTTTAATCAAATCTTTGATCATTCAAGAACCGAGTCTTCCTAATATTAAAAGAGCTAAGATTTGTTTACAACTACGTAATCCTCTCTATGTGCCTTTAAAATTTCCTGTTGTCAGAGGGTGCCTGGGTGGCTCAGTTGGTTAGGCATCTGACTTTGGCTCAGGTCATGGTCTTGCGGTTCGTGAGTTTGAGCCCCAAGTCGGGCTCTGTGCTGATAGCCTGGAGCCTGTTTTGGATTCTGTGTCTCCCTCTCTCTCTGCCCCTCCCCCTCTCATGCTCTCTCTCTTTCTCAAAGAATAAATAAACATTAAAAAAAAATTTTTTTAATCTTTTATTGTCACTTTGTTTAAACTGATAAGTAGTTTTATAATGATCTATGATCATTCTTTAATTAAATGTTTGAAACTTTTGATATTTTTTGATGACCTTCCCAAAATCAAATTTTTTTTAAGATTTTATTTTTAAGTTATCTCTACACCCAACATGGGGCTTGAACTCACTACCCTGAGATCAAGAGTCACACACTCTTCCAACTGAACCAGCCAGGCACCCTCCAAAATTGAGCTGTAAAATAGTGTTTTGACTACAAGCCAATTGAAATGTTCCAGAGGGCCCCTGGAATAGTTCGATGATTCTATTTCTCATCATAAAAGAGAGATATTAAACTACTTAGGCGTTCTTGGTATGTTAAATTACATAGGAAGTATTATCAAATAAGTAATACTAAACTGTCTTATATTTGTGTAGATATATGTTACTAAAGTCAGTACTCTGGAAATTGTATGAAACGCCTAGAAATCTGATATGTCCTGGTATGTTATCTTAAAATGTTATGTACCAGAAAAATAACCAAATTTCCTTACCAATTACATTGTAATGATTTCTAATCACATCTTTAATCATGGATTTTTAAGGCCCTTTATCATTTACAGACAGTTATACTTTTTCTCAGATGCTTTTACAACAGTTTCCTGCACATGTATTTTATCTCCAGTGAGACTCATGGAAAGAACTCTGAGTATAGGTTTATTGTTTTTAAAGCTTTTTGTTTAATTTTTTTAATGTTTGTTACTTTTTGAGAGAGAGAGAGACTGGGGGAGGGGCAAATAGAGGGAGACACAGAATCCTAAGCAGGCTCCAGGCTCTGAGCTGTCAGCCCAGAACCCAAGGCAGGGCTCAAACTCATGGACCTTGAGATCATAACCTGAGCCGAAGTCAGATATTTCATCGACTGAGCCACCCAGGCACCACCAGGTTGTGTTTTAGCAACCCTAAGACGTTAAAACTAAACTTGGTTTAGTGGGGAAATTGGATTCAAGCAGAACACAAATTAATATCATGAGACTAAATGAACTGAGGATGATTATACTTTTTATGACTTTTTTTGTTTGAAACATTGCTGATCTTTTAAGGTTTTGCTTTTCCAGATTTGACTAACTTTCTCTTAAGCTAACTATGGCCTATAGCAATTTGACAAAATAAAACTTTTCAACAAATTAAAACATATACCTTTTTCTTCTATCTGATCCCTTCAGAATTTTCAGTGAATATTCTTATATTTTCATGGCAATGTATCCACTTGCATAAGTTCAGTAAGAACCAGTTCCTGTAACAGAACATAATTGGAAACATTGATTGTACTACTGAGGCTTTGACTGGAATGTTATATTTGAGGGAGACCTGCAAAAACTTAGATATTACCTGACAGCTTTAAGGAACTAGTATTAATGATAGGGAGCCAATAAAGCTCCTTGGGAAAACAGCCCAATACCTTGCTTATGGGGTTGCTAGCAACCTTACAGGTAAAGAAGGTCACTTCTTGGCAGGTGCAGGAACCTCAGGATATTTTGAGGACTTCAAGAAGAGAAGAATTAACCTAAATCTATAAATATTAAAGGCAGAGTCTGATGGCAAGGATTTGACTTGGCTTCTGGCCTTCAGAGCCTGTTAAAAGTTGAGTCTAGAGGTTCTTTATAAAAAATTCCAGCAAAGCAGATTTAAAAGAGTCGGTATGATCAAATGCTATTCTTGCTGAACTTTTATAAAGAATCAGGCCAATATTTTTAAACTACGTTTATTTTATAAACAAATCAGTCTTAATTTGACTATCTTTGGTAAAATGAGGGTGCTTATAAAAAGAAAATTATGCTTCAGTAACACATCTTTATAGATATTAGATTCTAAAACAGTTCATTATAAATGAGACTAGATCCATGGGGTGCCTGGGCGGCTCAGTCAGTTAACCACGTGCCTTCGGCTCAGATCATATCTCCCGGTTTGTGAGTTCAAGACTCACATCAGGCTCTGTGCTGTCATCACAGAAGCCCGCTTTGGATCCTCTGTCCCCTCTTCTCTCCGCTCCTTCCCTCTTGTGCTCTCTCTCTGTCTCTCTCAAAATAAACAAATAAACTTAAAAACAAACAAACAAACAAACAAACAAACAAATGAGACCAGACCTTGATTTTTTTCTAGTTTCCTTCAGTGTCTGGTTATAACTCTGAATGAACATTTCCAGTTTTTTCCCATCATTTTGACTTGGAATCATTTTGTAAATAAAACTTCTCCTTTTTCTGAAGCCTTACAGACTGAATAGAAACAACTTGATGTAAACTCCAGAGAAGTCACCACAACAGCTAATATATAACAATCGTCATGCCTGTTGTGCGGGTCGCTCAGAAAGTTTACCAGAGACGCTTGTACAAACCGAAACAGTCTGCCAAATTGTCACTGCCTGCACTAACCTTATTTGAAGATGCTTGTAGCCTGCCATCTAGAAATCTTTTTAACTGGCTACTCTCAGAACTCAAAACCAGTTTTATAATGTATCTAATCTTAACCATTGTTTTTGTTGTTGTTGTTGTTTCCATAAAAATGCCTCGTATCTACTATATGATTATTTGAACCGTCGGCTTCACTCTGAAAATACACAAGCAGCACAGCCTTCTAAAGTTCATTTAATTTACACTAACCCATTGTTACAACTAAAATACTGTTTAGTGACATAAAACAATCTGCCAGCTCAACTTCAAATGTGTGAAACTTCCAGGGAAGTTTCCGAGGAGGAAACTATAGGGACCAAGGACAGGCCACCCCAAAATGTGACCACTGTGGCATATTGATTATTTTATCTATTTATTTTTATTTTCTTTGCTATCTTTTTCCAATTTTTATTATTTATTTTTTTTAAATATAATTTATCGTCATTTGGCTAACATCCAGTGTGTAAAGTGTACTCTTGATTTTGGAGGTAGATTCCTGTAGTTCATCGCTTACATCCAACACCCAGCACTTATCCGAACAGGTGCACTTCTCAACGCCCATCACTCATTTTCCCCGGCATGCTGATTATTTTAAATAAAAGTGACTTAAGAAACAACCAAGGCAAACAAAACAAAACAAAACCAAACCAGCTCTGACACCCCCCATCTTCACCTCCAGAAAACAATACATCTCCCATGTGAAAGGTAACCTCTCTGTACCAGGAGGTAGAGAGATCCTCATTACCAAAGATAGGAAATTTAGAGCCAAAAACACTGTATGAACAGCCCTTGTTACTTTTTGTTTAATTTACAACTCTAGCCCAGATTCTGGAAGCCCTTACTAATTGAAGCTCCCGAAGCGTTCTTTGTCCTGTCAGTTTCTCACAGGTTTATTGTCTCATTGTCTAAAAAGTAGGAAAACTGCCTGCCTTGGTTATTTGCCGGAGCATCTGGCAATTAGTCAATGACAGTTAATGTGATCATACCAATTCTGGCTCCAACCACTTGTACCTTAGAATGTGACCTCATTTGGGAATAAGATTGTTTCAGATATAGGTTAAGATGAGGTCATTAGGGGAGTTAAGGTGGGCACTAAATCTAATGACTCCCGTCCTCGTCAAAAAGGGAAGTTTTGATTCAGACGTGCGCACAGGAGGAATCCATGAGTAGACACAGGGAGAATATCATGTGTAGACACAGGGAGAAGATAGCCGTCTACACAGAGAGAAGCCTTGCCTTCCCTTATAGCCCTCAAGAGGAACCAGATCTGTTTTCCTCTGAAACTTCTTGCCTCCAGAGCTGTGAGACAATAAGCTTCTGTTGCTTAAACTCCCCAGTTTCTAGTCCTTCATTATGAAAAGCCTGGCAAACTGAAACATACATTTCCTCATTGGATCCTCACAAATCCCTACAATAAGAGTCCTTTGTTATGTAAGATTTGTTTGCATCTCTATGATGTAAAACCACACGGCTTGCTTATAGTAGATTTTAATTTGCTTGTAAGGTACTAAGTCCTGGGAATCACATGATTTATTGTGTTTTCTCTCTGTACATATCAGGACTTGCTCTGTTTATCAGCAGTCATTGGACTTCAGCATGATTACTCCCCAGTTGCTGGCTTATGTGGCAATTTCAGTTTCCTGTGTCTTAAAAGTCAGCTCCCTGGATACCTTCATTGCAGCTGTTTATGAACACGCCGTGATATTGCCTAATACCACCCTAATACCAGTGTCCCGTGAAGAGGCATTGGCGTTAATGAACCGAAATCTGGATCTTTTGGAGGGAGCGATCACTTCAGCAGCAAAACAGGTACCATCTGTCGAGTGTGCTAGATTCCATGTAGAGGAAGAGTGGGGGTCTTAAGAGACAGGGTCACTGGCAGGTTCAGTTATACTTTTGGATGACGTAAGTGTCAGGGTAGCCAACAACTTTTGCTGTACAATCGGAGTCCTACCTCCTTCTCAAAATTATTACGGCAAGGACACTATTATGCCTCCCTGAGTGAGACCAAGGAAGAAAAGAATGGCTTCCTCATCATTAAGGCTCAGCAGGCCTTTGAGGAACTTGCTGTGAATTCCACAACTTTGCTCCTGTCCTTTTGCTGCACATAAAGGGTGGAAGATAAATGGGTCAGGACCAGGTGCTGTGCTTTAGAGTGTTAGCAGCCTTGGTATACTTTTGTGCTCTTAAGTGGGTGCAGGTTTTCAGATTAGTTCATAACACCAAAATAAAGTTAGTAAGTTGCAAATTAATATGCATTATGTACTTCATACTTCATTCTAATTACAGGATAAAAGTATATGTTGATGCATAGTAAGTCCTTGAGTTCAATGAAGGGTTAAGTTTAAGTGTGTGGTTTGAATGGGTATGGTTTAAATAAGGCATTTGTAGATCAGGTGTAGAGGAGGGATATGTAAAGTGTGATGAGTCATGAATACATACGTATAACGTACACATCACATCTCACACTTCATCAGCACACGTTCTTATACATACTTACGAACATTTTAAAGGCTGCGAGAAATCTGAGGTTCTTTTTCACCCTTAGTCCAGCCATTTTCTCAAAGGCTACAGTAGCTTTCAGGGTGATCCCCCCGTCTGAAGGTGCCCTGGTTAGCGTGGGGTGTACCTCTGGGCTTGGCACGCTTCAGGGAACCAGGGTCTGAGTGCCCTCCTTCTGAGAAGCCAGAGTCACTTTTGCAGGATACGGAGCAGGGAAGGCTGGAACGGAGGAGGAAGTAAAACCAAGACTTTGAGTATAAGTCAACCCGGTGACACTCAGACACAACATGCGACTGAAGTCCAGAAAAGGGAAGTGATTTTGAGAAGACCAGGGTTTACAGTTAACTGCAGTGGATGGCAAACATGTAAGGCTATTGATGTTTATGGAAAAATGAAAAAGTTGTATAGAAATGGCGACGGTGGGATTAGACAATAAAAATGGCTGGACCAAGAAAATAAATTCTAAAAATAGTGAAAACAAAGGATTAGGATTGAAAGGGGGAAAAAAAAAGAAAGCCTGGATGGTTGTTTCTCATCCACTCAGTTGCTCAGGTCCTCTTATAAACCCTTCTTGGATCCTTTCCTCAATTGAGAAATATTTCAATTAAGCTACATTTTTCACAGGGTGCACATATTATTGTGACTCCAGAAGATGGTATCTATGGCTGGAATTTTAACAGAGAAACTATCTATCCATACTTGGAGGATATCCCAGACCCTCGAGTGAACTGGATCCCTTGTAATTATCCCAACAGGTAAAGAAACAGATGGTGGACAATTCAATCATGAACATGAACTTACTGTACCTGGGAGAACTTTGTAGAAGATCAGTGCATAAGATTCACTATCAACTCGAAGCTCAAGATGATTTTATTATTTTTCACCTCCTATGGGTACATTTATTAGGGAAGCGAATATGAATTGTGAAATCACAGAGATCAGTGTTGGAAGGTCTCATAGAAACCACCAAATTGTGAATATATTTTCATTGAGAGAATGAATCTGGAAGACAATAGCGTAACTTGCTTATGGTTTACAGGGGTAGTTGGTTAGTGGGAGAACCAGAATCAAACTCTAGTCTCTGACTTCTTACCAGTGAACAAAAAATTGTTTCCCCATGTGGGCACTGTAATCTGAAAACTGTGAGAAAATGGCAAAATAGAGTCACATGTTAGTTTAAGATTAAAAATTTCCCTTTTACATCAATAAGATAGCTAAATGAGGTTAATGTGAATGAAATCCTGAGAGCTTAAGGTAATTATTGGTGTCCTAGAACTGTGTGAGTGGTTTAAGTCTGGCGTAAACTAAAGAAATATAATGTATGATGAAAGCAGCACTATTTTTTTTTAACGTAAGCAAAGCAATACCTTATAGATTTAAGAAAATTATTTCTGTTAACTCACTTCTTTCCAAATGTGCTATTGCTAACATCATTAGGAACTCCCGTTTTGGAAATGCTCTCAAAACCATGCAAACTAACCACTGTAACTGCGTATAGAGACACCTTGATTTTGACACAGTTCAGTATTATTTATCTTAATCGTCTACTATCTTCATATTTCATTGTATCGTGATTATTTTTTATTTGACCACCTCTCATGCCAGATTTTTGGTTCTTAAAGGGCAACACTCTGTGTTCACTTTCATTATGTATTGACTTCACTTGCTTCTGAATGACTTTTTCCCAGAACCACATTTCCAAGGGTCTCCTGGAAATCCCCACCAGACCCTTCCATACATCTCATTTCAAGAAATCTGGTTGCTCTTCTTTTTTTCCATCAACTAATGACATCTCCATTCCTTGCCTTCACTCATCTATTCAACATTTTTTTTTGTGTGTGTACTTATTATGTTCAGGCACTCACTATTCTGGACAGTAGAGTAGACAAAATAGATTAAAAATCTCTGTCTTCCTGGAGCTTATATTCTACTGTGGGGAGATAGTCAATGAAAAAAAGATAATATCTATTTAGCTGTTATCTATCTACTGCTCTATACCATGTAGCAAAGGTAAATGTTACAGAGAAAAACAAAAGCAGGACCAGTGAATATGGCAGAAAGCATGGGGCTTAAATTTTTGGTCATCAGTCAACTCCATGGTAACATCTAAACAGAGACTTGGAAGAAGTGAGTGAGTAGGTAATATGGGTGTATTTTCTAACAAAGCATTTTGGAGCCTTTCCTGGATAGAGTAAACAGTCTGAAAAATGTGGTTTAAATGTAAATATATTAGAATATCTGATGTACTTTCAAGGTTAATAGAAAGGAGGGAAATATGTAATTGGGACTGTTTAAGAAATCCCAAACACCAGGCTTCTATTTCAATATACTATTCTACCATTTGTGGAGATCTGAAAAGACTTGGGCTAAATATGTTTCAAGTGGTTCAATGTGTTGTGCTTACATCTATGTCGTTCAGGAATTAATTGAAGAAAACAGGGAGAACAACTATCAAATAGTTGTTCTTTATATAAATGCATTAAAATAATAATTTTTACATGTGGTTTATCATCCTCATTGTCTTTTTTAAGGATATGTTTTGTAGATAATTGCTTATGTTAATTTTACCAATTTGTAGATCTAACAGTATAGATTTGATACTCAAAGAAAGCTCCAGCAGATGGCACCAATATCCCATTCATTCAACAGTAATTTTACCCTTCTCAGCTATTCTTCAATAACCTAGTATTAACCATTTAATATTTAAGGATTGTGCCAGTAGAGTACATATGGCTATATGTTATATATTCTGAGGTCTCACTTTTGAAGATTGTATTTTAGTTGATTTACTGGGACAACTTGGTAACATGATAAAGAATAAAGAAATCAAACATTAACAAATGTTCCAATATTTCCAGTTTTCCATACTGTCTGGCATCGCCCTAGCCCAACCCTTGTTGCTTTTAACTTGAACTATTCCAACAGTTTCCCAACAATTCTATACCCTAATGCCCTATTATCTGAAAAATAATTGAGATCATGTTACTTCTGTCCTTAAAACCTTTAATGGTACTTTTCTGTCTGTTAAATTTAAAATAAGCTTTTTAGCTTCTTGTGCTGAGCTCTATCTTTTATGACCCCAAATGCATCTTTTTAAATTTCCTCTTCCCTTTTCTTCCTTAAGGATGCCTCTGCACCAACCAGATTGACTAGTTCCCTGAACAAGATTTCCCTTTTCTTAGCCTACAAAAGGTTACTTTTTTCTAATATTCTTTACTGGGGTAAAATACACATAACATAAAATTTACCATCTTAACCCTTTTTAAATGTGCTGTCAGTAGTATTAAGTCTGTTTATGTTGTTGTTCGACCATCACCATCATCCACCTCCAGAACTCTTTTTTATCTAGCAAAACCCAAAACCTTGTGGCCCTTGCACAAGGATAACATGCAAATTCCTGAAGCATGCCATATTTTTAGAAATGAAAGAGGAGACATTATGTTTATATGATATCAAAGAAGTACTACAGATCATAAGACACTACTCTGAACAATTATATGTCGACAAATTGGACAATTTAGAAGAAATTCATAGATTTCTAGAAACAGGCAACCTACCAAGACCAAATCATGAAGAAATAGAGAATCTGAACACACTGATAATGAGTAAGGATATTGGATCAGTAATCAAAAAACTCTCAACAAAGGAAAGCCCAGAACCAGATGGCTCACAGATAAATTTTATCAAACTTTTAAAGAATAATTAATTCCAGTTAATCTCAAACTCATCCAAAAAATTTAAGAGGAGAGAATAGTCCCAAACTTATTTTATGAGGCCAACATTACCTTAATGCCAGAGTTAGGTAAGGATACCACAATAAAATAAAACTACAGCCCAATATCCCTGATGAATATAGATGTAAAAATTCTTACCAAAATACTAGCAAACCAAATTCAACAGCATATCAAAAGGATCATAGACCATGGTTAAGTGGAATTTGTCCCTGGGATGCAAGAATGTTTCAACGCATGTAATCGAAGCATATGATACACCACATTAATAGAATGAAATATAAAAAACATATCATTTCAATAGATACAGAAAAATCATTTGACAAAATTCAACATCCTTTCATTTTAGAAACTTTCAACAAAATGGGTATAAAAGGAACATACCTCAACATAATGAAGGCCATAAATAGCAAGCCCACAGCTAACATCATATTCAGTGATGAAATTTGAAGATTTTCTCTCTAAGATCAAGAAAAGACAGTATCAGTACTCCTATTTAATTAGTACTGGAAGTCTTAGCCAGAGCAATTAGGCAAGAAAAAGAAACACATAGACCAGTTGAACAGACTCGAGAGCCCAGAAATATACCATGTGTATATGATCAATGAACATTTGACTAAAGAGCCAGGAATACTCAATGGGGAGAGGACAGTCTGTTCAATAAATGGTGTTGGGAAAACTTTATATTCACATGCAAAAGAGTAAAATTGAACCTTTGTCTTACACCATTCACAAAAATTAACTCAAAAGGGGTTAAAGACTTAAATATAAGACCTAAACAATAAAAATCCTAGAAGAAAACATGGGGGATAATCTCCTTGAAATTGGTGTTGCCAGAGGCAGAAACTTCCTGAGAGAAAACGCTCAGTGAAGACCAGGCAGGCCCATAAAAGGACAGGTCCTGTTGTCCATAACTAGGTTCTCATCCTTGAAACAAGTAGAAGCTCTGCATCTTGTAACAAGTCTCTGAAATACAAAGGGAAATAATAATCTGGCCAAGCACCTCTGATGAAAATCAAATCACAGGAGGGGCACCTGGGTGGCTCAGTCGGTTAAGCATCCGACTTTGGCTCAGGTCATGATCTCACAGTCCGTGAGTTCGAGCCCCACGTCAGGCTCTGTGCTGACAGCTCAGAGCCTGGAGCCTGCTTCGGATTCTGTGTCTCCCTCTCTCTCTGACCTCCCCGGTTCATGCTCTGTCTCTCTCTGTCTCAAAAATAAATAAACTTAAAAAAAAAAAAGAAAGAAAGAAAATCAAATCAAAGGAGCAGCATCGAGACCCTGAGCTTGTTTCACCTCTGAAACACAGGTAGATCAGCTCCAAACCATTTTGAACACCTAAGAAACTGATCTGAGGATTAACACAACAATCTGCATAATTTGAGCCACAAAACTCGGCAGGTACATAGCATGGAAAGGTGAACAGGGGGAGAGAATAGCCACAGAGGCTAGGGAGCTGTTTTTGCAGAGAGAGGACAGAGAAAGAGAAAGGGGGAGAGTGCAGCACATCAGATTGTGCAAGAAAAGTACTCCCCCAAAAGTAGCTGGAGAGAAAGAGAGGGAAACAGTGAAAATACTTGCAGGGGCCTGATCAAGAAATCTGTTCCCCAAAACCGTTGATGGGAAGAAAGGAGAGCATTACCACCAGGATTCTATAAACAGCGGAGTGCAGAGTGTGAAGTTTCTGAGCTCAATGCCTGGTGGTACTCTGGTGAGGAAGTAGCGTGAATTCCCAGGAGCAGGCAGTGGGGTCTGAGGGGTCCATGTGCCACACAGGGGAAGCAGTTCCCTTGCTTGGAAAGCATTTGGTAAAGGCCATACATTCTCCCCATAGGCAAAGGTCCCAGCAGACGCTGGAGAGCGGCCACGTTTGCTGGTATTGGGACAAAGACTCCAGAGTGCAGTGAAATCTGGCACTGGCTGTGTGTTGTAATTTGCCATAATCTCTGAATCTCTGCTATTGAACAATTGCACAAATGTTTTCTGGGGCAAGCCAAGGCCTGGCCAATGCTCAACAAGACCCTTCCCCAGAGAGTCAGATGGGTCCAAGCCACGGGGGTCTCTGAAGTGTGGGATTTTAAAACACAACCCCATCTGAGATAAAACTCTGGAAACAGATGTCACCTGGCAGGTGGACAGCTTGGACACGGACAAGGTAGAGGTGGGGAGTGGACAGAGGCCTCGGACAAAGGAGTGGTGCTTGACTGTAAGTCGGTAAGAGCACAGAGTTCCTGTTTTAGAGATTAGGGAGCTGGGTGAAGCCATTTCCACCTTTCCCACACACATGCAAGTGCACATGCACATGCATGCCACACTGATCCACCCCAGTAAGCTAAGCAGCACCACCTAGTAAAGAATGGAACCATTACACCAAGCCCTGCCCAACTGCACCCTCCAAGCACATCCCCTAGAAAACCAGCACAAGCCACTCCACCTGTTTAGTGTATGGACTATAGAAGGTTTCATAGTTTCAGTTCTAGAAGAAACTGGATGTAACTTCATCCAGAGTTCACTCTGTTTGCTGATTCATTTATTTGTTCCTTTTCTTTCCTTCTGTTTTTGCTTAAATTGTTTTCTCTTTTCTTTCGTTCCATCCTCTTTCTTGGATACAGAAAGAGAAACATTTATTTTTATTTCTTTTTTACATTATTTTTTATTTAAAAAATTTTTATTCTATTTCATTTTATTTTATTATATAAACTATTTTATTTAAAATTTTTTCTTACTTTTTTTTCTTTCCTTTTTTTACTCTATTATATCAAGCTTCTTTCAACAAGCAGACCAAAACACACAAAACAGCTAGGATCTAGCTTCCTTTATTTGATTTTTTGCTTTGTGTTTAATTTTTTAATTTTAATTTTTAATCTTATTAATTTTTTTCTTCCTCCAAAATGACAAAATGAAGGAATTTACCCCAAAATAAAGAACAGGAGGAAATGACAGCCAGGGGCTTAGTCAATACAGATATAAGCAAGATGTCTGAACTAGGATTTATAGCCACAATAATAGGAATATTAGCTGCTTTTGAAGAAAGCATAGAGTCCCTCTCTGTGGAGATAAAAGAAATAAAATCTAGTCGGGATGAGATTAAAAATGCTATAACCAAGATGCAATCTTGAATGATGCCACGATGGCAAGGATGGGCAGAGCAGAGCAGCGAATCCATGGTAGAGAAGATAAAATTATGGAGGATAATGAAGCAGAAAAAAAGGAGGGAAACAAAGACAAAAGATCATGATACAATTAGAGAACTCAGTGACTTGTCAACAAGGAATAGCATCCAAATCATAAGAGTCCCAGAAGATGAATAGAGAGAAAAAGAGGCAGAAGATTTATGTGAGCAAATTATAGTGGAAAACTTTCCTTAGTCTGGGGAAGTTCACAGACATCAAAATCCAAGAAGCACAGAGAACTCCCATTAGATTCAACAAAAACCAACCATCACCAAGACCTATCACAGTCAAATTCACAAAATACATAGACAAGGAAAGAATTATAAAAGTGGCCAGGGAAAAAACGTCCTTAACCTATAAGGGAAGACAGATCAGGTGCACAGCAGACCTATCCACAGAAACTTGGCAGTCCAGAAAGGAGTGACAGGATATATTCAATGTGTTGCAGGATATATGCAGCCAAGAATTCTTTATCCAGCAAGGCCGTCATTCAAAATAGGAGAGATAAAGAGTTTCCCAGACAAACAAAAACTAAAGGAGTTTGTTACCACTAAACCAGCCCTGCAAGAAATTTTAAGGGGGACCCTGTGAGTGGAGAAAAGACCAAACAAAACAAAAAATACCAAAAGCAACAAACACTAGAAAGGACCAGAGAACATTACCAGAAACACCAATGCTACAGGGAACACAATGGCACTAAATTCACATCTTGCAGTACTCACTATAAATGTCAATGGACTAAATTCTCCAATCAAAAGACATAGGGTATCAGAATGCATAAGAAAACAAGACCCATCTATATGTTGCTTACAAAAGACTCATTATAGACTTAAAGACACCTGCAGAGTGGAACTAAGAGGATGGAGAATCATCTATCATGATAATGGTCATCAAAAGAAAGCTGGGGTAGCCATACTTATATCAGACAAACTAGATTTTAAAATAAAGACTGTAACAAGAGATGAAGAAGGGCATTATATTATAATTAAGGGGTCTATCCACCAATAAGATATAATGATGTAAATATTTATGCCTCCAATATGCAGCCACCCAAATATATAAACCAGTTAATCACAAACATAAAGAAACTCATTGATAATAATACCATAATGGTAGGGGACCTCAACACCTCACTTACAGCAATGGACAGACCATATACACAGAAAATCAACAAGGAAACAATGGCTTTGAATGACACACTCAACCAGATGGACTTAACAGATATATTCGGAACATTTCATCCTAAAGCAGCAGAATACACATTCTTCTCAAGTGCACATGGAACATTCTCCAGTATAGATCACTTACTGGGACACAAATCAGCCCTCAACAAGTATACAAAAAATTGTGATCATACCTTGCATATTTTCAAACCATAACACTATGAAACTTGAAATCAACCACAAGAAAAAATTTGGAAAGACCCTGAATTCTTGGAGATTAAAGAACATCCTATTAAAGAATGAATGAATTAACCAAGAAATTAAAGAGGAAATTAAAAAGTACACGGAAGCCAATGAAAATGAAAACATGACAGTCCAAAACCTCTGGGATGCAGCAAAGATGGTTATAAGAGGGAAGTATATAGCAACCGAGGCCTTTCTGAAGAAGGAAGAAAGGTCTCAAATACACAACCTAACCTTACACCTAAAACATTTGGAAAAAGAAGAGCAAATTAAGCCCCAAACCAACAGTAGAAGGGAAACAGTAAAGTGTAGAGCAGAAATCAATGATATCGAGAAAAAGCAACAACAGGAGAACAGATCAATGAAACCAGGAGCTGATTATTAGAAAGAATTAATAAATTGATAACCCCCTAGCCAGATTGATCAAAAAGAAAAAGGAAAGGACCCAAATTCATAAAATCACGAATGTGGGTGCCTGGGTGTCTCACTCAGTTAAGCGTCCAACTTCAGCTCAGGTCATGATCTCACGGCTTGTGAGTTCAAGCCTCGCATCGGGCTCCGTGCTGACAGCTCAGAGCCTGGAGCCTGCTTCAGATTCTGTGTCTCCCTCTCTCTCTGCCTCTTCCCTGCTTGTGCTCTGTCTCTCTGTCTCAAAAGTAAATAAACATTAAAAATTTTTTAAAAATCATGAATGAAAGAGGAGAGATCACAACCAACACCACAGGAATGCAAACAATAATAGAATATCATGAACAATTATATGCCAACAAATTGGACAATCTGGAAGAAATGGACAAATTCCTAGAAACATAAACTGCCAAACTGAAACAGGGAAAATTTGAACAGATCCATAACCAGTAAAGAAAGTGAATCGGTAATCAAAAATCTCCCAAGAAACAAGAGTCCAGAGCTGGAAGGCTTTCCAGGGGAATTCTATCAAACATCTAAAGAGTTAACACCTATTCTTTTGAAGCTGTCCCAAAAAATAGAAACAGAAGGAAAACTTCCAAACTGTTTCTACAAGGCCAGCATTACCTTGATTCCAAAACCAGACAAAGACCCCACCAACATTTTTGCATGAACACGTATGCAAAAATTCTCAATAAGTCCTAGCAAACCACATCAAACAATACACTAAAAGAATTATTCACCACGATCCAGTGGGATTTATTTATGGGATGCAGGGCTGGTTCAATATCTGCAAATCAATCAATGTGATACATCACATTAATAAAAGAAAGGATAAGAACCACATGATCCTCTCAATAGATGCGGAAAAAAGCTTTTGACAAAATATAACATCCTTTTTTTATTCCTTTAAAAATTTTTTGATTGATTGATTGATTGTTTAATTTACATCCAAGTTAGTTAGCATATAGTGCAATAATGATTTCAGGAGTAGATTCCAGTGATCCACCCTCTATGTGTAACACCCAGTCCCCATCCCAAGTGTCTTCCTTAATGTCCCTTACCCATTTAGCCCATTTAACCCCCTACCCAACACCCTGCCAGCAACCGTCAGTTTGTTCTCTGTATATAAGAGTCTCTTATGGTTCGTCTCCCTCTCTGTTGTTATATTATTTTTGTTTCCCTTCTCTTATGTTCATCTGTTTTGTTTCTTAAACTCCACTTCTGAGTGAACTCATATGATATTTGTCTTTCTCTGACTAATTTCACTTAGCATAAAACCCTCTGGTTCCATCCATGTAGTTGCAAATGGCAAGATTTCATTCTTTTTGATTGCCAAGTAATACTCCATTGTATATACCACATCTTCTTTATCCACTCGTCAGTCAATGGACATTTGGGCGCTTTCCATACTTCAGCTATTGTCGATAGTGTTGCTATAAACATTGGGGTCATGTGCCCCTTCGAAACACACACCTGTATCCCTTGGATAAATACCTAGTAGTGCAATTGCTGGATCGTAGGGTAGTTCTAGTTTTAATTTTTTGAGGAACCTTCACACTGTTTTTGAGAGTGGCTGCACCATCAGCAGTGCAAAAGAGATCCTCTTTCTCCACATCCTCACCAACATTGTAGTTGCCTGCGTTGTTAATTTTAGTCATTCTGACAGATGTGAGGTTTTAATTTGTATTTCCCTAATGATGAGTGATGTTGAGCATATTTTCATGTGTCTGTTAGCCATCTGGATGGCTTCTTTGGAAAAGTGCCTATTCACATCTTTTGCCCATTTCTTCATTGGACTGTTTGTTTTTGGGTGTTGAGTTTGATAAGTTCTTTATAGATTTTGGATACTAATGCTTTATCTGATATGTCATTTGCAAATATCTTCTCCCATTCCATTGGTTGCCTTTTAGTTTTGTTGATTGTTTCCTTCAAGGTGCAGAAGCTTTTTATCTTGATGAGGTCCCAATAGTTCATGTTTGCTTTTGTTTCTCTTGCCTCTGGAGACATGTTGTGTAAGAAGTTGCTGCGGCTGAGGTCAGAGATTTTTGCCTGCTTTCTCCTCTAGGATTTTGATGGCTTCCTGTCTCAAGTTTAGGTCTTTCATCCATTTTGAGTTTATTTTTGTGTATGGTGTAAGAAAGTGGCCCAGGTTCATTCTTCTGCATGTCTCTATCCAGTTTTCCCAGTAACATTTACTGAAGGGACTGTCTATATTCCATTGACTGTTCTTTCCTGCTTTGTCAAAGATTAGCTGGCCATACGTTTGTGGGTCCATTTCTGGGTTCTCTATTATGTTCCATTGATCTATGTATCTGTTTTTGTTCCAGTACCATACTGTCTTGATGATTACAGCTTTGGAATACAGCTTGAAGTCCAGGATTGTGATGCCTCCATCTTTGGTTTTCTTTTTCAGGATTGCTTTGGCTATACGGGGTCTTTTCTGGTTCCATACAAATTTTAAGATTGTTTGTTCTAGCTCTGTGACGAATGCTGGTGTTATTTTGATAGGGATTGCATTGAATATATACATTGCTTTGGGTAGTATCAACACTTTAACAATATTTGTTCTTCCAATCCTTGAGCACGGAATATTTTTCCTTTTTGTGTGCGTGTCTTCTTCAAGTTCTTTCATAAAGTTTCTATAGTTCTCAGTGTATAGATTTTTCACCTCTTTGGTTAGGTTTATTCCTAGGTATTTTATGGCTTTGGTGCAATTGTAAATGGGATCGAATCCTTGATTTCTCTTTCTGTTGCTTCATTATTGGTGTATAGGAATGCAACTGATTTTTGTGCGTTGATTTTATGTCCTGTGACTTTGCTGAATTCATGGATCAGTTCTAGCAGTTTTTTGGTGGAATCTTCTGGGTTTTTCAGGTAGAGTATCATGTTGGCTGCAAAGAGTAAAAGTCTGACTTCCTCTTTGCCAATTTGGATGCCTTTTATTCCTTTGTGTTGTCTGATTGCTGAGGCCAGGACTTCCAACACTACGTTGAATAACAGTAGTGAGAGTGGACATCCCTGTCGTGTTCCGGATGTTAAGGGGAAAGCTCTCAATTTTTCCTCATTGAAGATGATATTAGTTGTGGGTCTTTCATATATGGTTTTAAGATCTTGAGGTATGGTCCTTCTATCCCTACTTTCTTGAGGGTTTTTATCAAAGAAAGAACAGACCTACCAGTAATATTGGCCATTTTTATGGCCTTTTTTTTTTTTTTGAGAAAAGTTTATTCCAGTCTTTTGCCCATTTTTAAATCAGCGTTTTTGTTGTTGTTGAATTTTAAGAGTTCTCTGTTGTATTGTGAATATTAATATACAATGCTCTTCTCTGTCTCTTAAAATCTTTTTTTTTTAATTTAAAGTCAATTATGTCAGATATTAGCATAGAATATCTTAATTTCCCCCTCACATTTGAAGGACAGTGTTGCTGAATATAGGATTTTTAGTTGAAAGTTTTTTCTTTCAGTGCTTTAAATATATTGGCCCCCTGCTTTCTGGCCTCTAAAGTGTCTGATTAAAAACTGTGATAATCTTACTGAGGATTGGTTGTATGGTATCAATCACTTATCTCTTGTGGCCTTCAACATTCTTATTTTGTCTTTGGCTTTTGATAATTTGATTAGAATGTGTGTTGCTATGGGTGTCTTTGAGTTCATCCTTCTTGGAGATCATTTAACTTCTTGGATCTTTATAGTCATGCCTTTATTCAAATTTGGAAAGTTTTTGGACATTATTTCTTCAAATAATCTCTCCGTTCCCTTATCTCACTCTTCTCGAACTCCTAGAATGTGTATATTCGTCCACTTGGTGGTGTCCTACAGCTCCCTTAGGCCTTGTTCACATCAGTCTTTTTCTCTTTCTATTCTTTCAACTCGATCATTTCAATTTGCATTACCTTTAAGTTTATTGATTCTTTCTTCTGCCAACTCAAATCCATCTCTGAATCCCTTTAGTAATTTTTTTTTTATTTTAAACACTGTAATTTTCAGCTCTGGAATTTCTTTTTGGTTTATTTTAGGTTTTCCATCTTTTTTATTGATATTTCCTTTTTGTTCACACATCATTTTCTTGACTTCCTCTGCATTTGCTTTTAGTTCTTTGAGCATCTTTAAAACCGTTGTTTTTGTCTTTGTCCAGGAAGTTTGCCATCTGGTCGTACTCAAGGATAGTTTCTGTAGGTTTATTCTTATTTTCCTTGGAATGGGGACACCCTTTCCTCTTTATTTGTATACCTTATGATTTTTTTGTTGACAAGTTGGTATTTGAATCTTAAAATGTGATAATTCTGGAAATGAAATTTTCCCCCTTCCCCAGGGTTTACTGCCTTTTGCTTGTTTATCTGTTTTGATTGCTGTAGGTGTTTCTGTGCTAGGCATAAGCTTGAGGTATAAAATCTTTTGAAGCCTTGTCTTAGCCTTTATGTTACCCTGAGCATATGTGGCGACTTTCTACAATCCCCTATATATATGATTGCTTTTGTATATCCTAGTCCTTCAATGTATGATTCCCAAAAGAAAGGAAAAAAAAGCAAAATTAAAGAAGGGGGAGAGAAGAAGACTCTGGCTTTTTAAATCCTCTAGAAATTATTTCAGTTAGTGGGGGAAGGACTGACAACATTATAGTGGTGGAGATGCAACAATGGCTACCTGTCCCTGTGTCTGCACCTCCAGGATAAGAAGCAGCTATCAGTGATCAGAATACAGTTTCCTGATATTTAGAGGACAGGGTTTCTATTGTCTAACCTGATCCCATAAACTACCTACACAGTATTGCAGGAACACTTGCATGGCTGCCTGCCATGGGGCTTGGGGTGGGGTAGAGCATGGGTAGCCACTACCCATGATAAGAGCTGAAATTGACTGAAACTAACTGAAATTTAGTGAAATTTAGTGAAATTACTGAATTAGTTAGCTTAGACAGACTAGATGTTACTGTGAGTTTAAAATAGCAATAGCAATCATGCAATCCCTTTTCACTTTTCTATTTCAAATGCCATTTCCAACATCGCTTTCAGGAAGCGGCATCTATGCACCTGCCAAACCTTCCCCCTGGAACTCACAACCCTTGGAATAGACTCCAAAATTTCAGTTAGATTCTGCCAGCACAAATACCATTTACGTGGAAGGATGGATTCCTGGTGCTTTGTACTCAGCCATCTTCCCAAAATTCTCTTAATTCCAAGTTGTTCTTATTTCAATTGAAATATATTTTTTTTAATGCTTCTTTTCTGCCAGGGTTAGTGAACAGAAGATGTATATCTTTGCCCAAAATATCTATGAGATATGACACAGATCATAAGATAAACACATAATGAATACTGATTATAGATGATGATAAATGCTGTGAAGAAAAAGATACATGACCTAGAATCTTATCCTAGAACAGTTTTCTACAACCAAATTCCCACAAGTGTGTACTTCCTCCAAAGTCTATTCTTGTTTTAATCCTTCCCTTCTATTATGTTATTTAGAATTTAGTTTTGCGTATGTCACATAATAGCTTCAGGCAATATAACGCTGAATTTTATTAAGAGGTAAGCTTGATTTTTGTTTTCCTCTTCCAATGAACACATATTAGGTTTGGCCACACCCCAGTGCAAGAAAGACTCAGCTGCCTGGCCAAGCACAACTCTATCTACATTGTGGCAAATATTGGGGACAAGAAGCCATGCAATGCCAGTGACCCTCAGTGTCCCCCTGATGGCCGTTACCAGTACAACACTGATGTGGTGTTTGATTCTCAGGGAAAACTGGTGGCACGCTACCATAAGGTAAAAATAATTTGCACACAGTTCAGATACTGAATGTTTAACAAAATAAAGTGGGAAAAAAGGGGAAAAAACATTAATGTTTATAATAAGCATACTTTAGAAGCAGAGTAGAGACAGCATAGAAAACGATGATTAGGCGTGGTAAGCTCCTATAAAGAGGCTCAAGAGGTTTTCTATGCGTTTAGGAACACAGGAATGTATCTTTGGAAGTATGTGAGAATCAGCAGGAGGTACCTGCACTGAAATATAATGTTGCCTTTTAGACTTTGTCTTTTTAAGGACATGCCCTGGCAATGGGTCAAGACTAGAACAAAAAAACTACCTACCAGATAGACTTGGTTTTGAAAAGAAAGGAGCAATTTTGTCTATAGAAAATATTAAGTGTTCTTGGCAAATAGAAGTTATCTATTTTACTCTTAGGTCTTGTAGGATTCAATAGGGTCTTAATACATAAGGATTCCCTTCTACAGATCTCTAAAATGTAGAGATTGAACCAAAGGCTCCTATCAGCCATAGTAATCTCTGATTCTGTAACACTTTTTCCCTGTGAGGACGGTGGTTATGGATGAAATTGGCACTAAGAGATGTTGGCTTGCACTTTTTCAGACACATTGACACCCAGGCCAACTTCTGAAAAGAGACTTTTACCCACTTCATCTTCTCTTTATTACAGTACAACCTTTTCATGGGTGAGGATCAATTCAACGTACCAAAGAAGCCTGAGGTTGTGACTTTTGACACCATCTTTGGAAGATTTGGCATTTTCACATGCTTCGATATACTCTTCCATGATCCCGCTGTTACTCTGGTGAAAGATTTCCACGTGGATACCATAGTTTTCCCAACAGCGTGGATGAATGTCTTGCCACATTTATCAGCTGTTGAATTCCACTCGGCTTGGGCAGTGGGCATGGGGGTTAACTTCCTTGCAGCCAACATACACCACCCCCACAAGAGGATGACAGGTAATGTGTAATCTCTAAGGTGTACAAACTTTAGGCCATAACCAAAAAAGCAAAATAATGATTTTTTCTAGCTAACGTGTACTCCTTAATATAATGTTTTCCAACTCTTATTTTTTGCACCTCTGGCTGGTGACATACCGTAGAATCCATCTCAATCTAAATTGTTTTGTAGATTTATTTAGTTCTGTTCAACTTACAGGCACACTTTTTTTTCCCCCTCAAGATTGACCACTTCTGACCCGAAAGTTTCTCTTATTGGCTTCTCAGTAGCAAACCCTGTTGGATTTCCTCTCACCTGTTTCCCTGTCAGTATATTTTACTGAAATTACTGAAATAGTTACCTTAGCCAGACTAAATGTTAATGTGAGTTTAAAATAGCAGTAGCAATCATGCAATCCCTTTTCACTTCTCTATTTCAAATGCCATTTCCAACATCACTTTCAGGAAGCGGCATCTATGCACCTGACTCTCCAAGAGCATTTCATTATGACATGAAGACAAAGGAGGGAAAACTCCTCATCTCACGACTGAATTCTTCTTCATACGACCCTGGAGTGGTAAATTGGGCTTCTTATGCCAGTAGTATAAAAGCATTCTCCACAGGAAATCAGGAATTTAAAAGTACTGCGTTTTTTGATGAATTCACCTTCTTGGAGCTCACAAGAGTCACAGGAAATTACACAGTTTGTCAGAAAGAACTCTGCTGCCATCTAAGCTACAAGATGTCTGAGAAGAAACCAGATGAAGTTTATGCCCTAGGGGCATTTGATGGACTACATATTGTCGAAGGGAGTTATTATCTACAGGTAATGCTTGCTTTGCTGGCAGGGGCATTAACCAGGCAAAATATAGGACACCCAGTTGAATTTGACTCTCAGATAAACAATGAGTTGTTTCATTGTAAGTGTGTCCCACTTCAAGAAAAAAAATGGGTCCCACTTTTGAGGATATATGCACACTAAAAATTTTGTTATTTACCTGAAATTCAAACTTAGTTGGGCATCCTGAATTCTTATTTGCCAAAACTTGCAATCCTAGATGTCCAATTTTAAACTGGCTGGAAAAAGGCAGAAGATTTATTTACAGTACCCGCATTTAAAATGACACAGTAATCAAATTACAGATGATTTTAAAGGATGATTAACCTCTGATAGTTCTTCCCTGAACAAACATACCCATTTTCTTGATATGTTCGCTAAAGCTTTTTATTTTTATTTTTAATTTTTTTCAATATTTATTTTCGAGAGCAGGAGAGACAGAGCATGAGTGGGGAGGGGCAGAGAGAGAGAGAGAGAGAGAGAGAGAGAGACACGCACAGAATCCGAAGCAGGCTCCAGGCTCTAGGCTGTCAGCACAGAGCCCAACACGGGGCTCAAACTCACAAAGTGCGAGATCATGACCTGAGCCGAAGTCGGACGCTCAACCGACTGAGCCACCCAGCCCCCTCCCCCCCTTTTTTTTTTTTGCTTTTTTTTACTTAAGAACTTGACACTAAGTATGTCCTGGAGACATCTAGGGTTGACCTCTGAGACATGCAGTAGAGTAGTTTACTGGTGCAGAGACTTGGTATCTGGCAGCCCTCAACATCAAAGGAAGAGCTATGGTGAGTTGCAACAAGCAACTTTCATGTTCCTCTCATTCTGCTCTCCTCTTCCTTGATCTGGCTCCTATCCTATGTCACTCAGACTGTGCAACATCTGAACAGGGCTTCCTGTTGACAGTTTCAGCTCCATCCCATCCACTTCCCATACTCTAATTATACCAATTACTAAAAGCCATTTCTGATTATTTCCCTGCCTTGCTTAAAAGGCCTCACTGTCTTCTCATTGGCAAATCAACTTCCTCACCAAAAAGCTACTCAGAAATGCTTGACATGTACCTCTTCCTACTCTCTGTTCTCTTCTCTCACTTCTACCCACATGTGCCCTGGGCTCCTCTCATGTTGAGGCATTTCTTCATCCCCAGTGTGCCGGCATCTGCAGAACCTCTGGATGTTTGCACAGGTTGTCTCCTTTATCTATGATGGCCCCACCTCCTCACCATTCATGGTGCTTTTCGGGTGTTATCTTCACCCCGAGGGCTGCCCTGACACTTCCTGTAGCACCAAGTCCACCTCCCCAGGCATCCTACGCTCAGCTTTATTAAGGACATATTATGTGAAATGATGCACATATTTGTGCATAAGTGCTGGAACTGTACCCAATGTGCAAAATGTTGTTTGCTGTATGATAAGCACCGTCTTAATGCATCTTTACCTGGACACTTGTTGAGTACCTACTACATAGTAGGTGTATATATTCAGTGCTAATGATATGAAGACGAATAAGCCAAGGCCCTCCTCTTGAAGAATTTAGCAGGGGGGAAAGACATAGGACCAGGTAATGTCAGTACAAATCGGCATGTGATAGAACATAGAGTGCACGTTTTGTTGTAGGAAATACTAAGGAGCTATACCTAGCCTGATTTGGGGATTCAGGGAAGTTTCTGGAGACATGATGTATGAGCTTATGCTCATGCTATTCTCCAGACTGAAAAAGAGTGAGAGGAAATTCTAGGTGGAGTGGAGAGTGTGAGCAAGGGTGAGGACATGCCAAGAAGTAGGGTATACGGGTCAGTGTCACTAAGGCATAACGTAAGAAGCAAGGATTGGTGGAAGATGGGCTTAGAGGCAGGATCACGTTTGGCAGGATCTTACCCGTCATTCCTAAGGTTTGGGCTTTATTCTGTGGGTGCCAGTCTTCTGTGGGAAGGTGTTCAGCCAGGGAATGATGTGATCAGATCTGCTGTTGAGTTAGATCGCTGTGGCAGCACTGTGGAGGGAGGAGCGAGGGCACAAAGACTGGTTAGATTTTAAAAATAGCCCTATTAAAACCTGTATCAAGATTATGTCAGTAGGAGTAAGAGCAGGGTGTGGACTCTGGCAATATGTAGAAGTCTAAACTTAGTAGTTAATTGGATACAGAACAGGAAAGCAGAATGGAGGGGCTAGAATGCCAGGTTTCCGACAAGAGCAGCTGGGTGAATGTATGTTTCAGGATGTTAGAAGGGGAGCAGGCTGGCAGTGGAGAGATGCTCAGTTCAGCTATGGATATTCTGGTTTCAAAGTATTTATGGGACATTCAGCTGGAGCCCTGGTACCTGACATCACCAGCAGAGTCTGGAGCAGCACCCCAGATAAAAGTGTTAATGTGTCTGCTGGAAAACGTGGGATTATGCACCCTAAATAACTTGAATAAAAACAGGATAGCCTTATGTTAGTTCAAGTTAGGTTTCAATGTCCAATGTGCTACAAAAGCCTTTATTTTCAGAGAAGTTTGGTCTTGGAATTAAGAATGAGGGATTTGGGTATTGGATTATATTCATAATCCTTCATAGTCTAACTGTGATGATAACTAATGCCAGAAAAATCTCTGTAACACCAACATCTAGTTCTTAACTAAGAAGAGAAGACAAAAAAAAAAAAAAAGGGAAATAAGGGTACAATAACTCTGCATCTTGCCACGGAGATTTTCCAAATGTTCTATAGTGAATTTTAAGGACGTAGGGAAAGAAGGTGCTTGTAGCATTTTCTAGAGTAGAGGATGGTAAAAGATTGGGTAAAAATTTATAGCAGTGGTTATAGAAGAGTGGGAGAAGCAGCCTATGTATTTTAAAGAATCATTGAGTAAATCAATTAATAAAGAAGGAATAAACTAAACAAAAGTTCATTCCCTTTACCCCATATAACCTGGGAGATCTTCCTCCTGAGATTATTTTCTGTACCCTTTGTCCTCTCCATTTCCTCCCACCAAGGTAAGAGTCATCCAAATCACCAGCCTCTCTCTTCTAGAATGTGAAACTATTTCCCAACAGGGTAAGAAATTAAGGATATGACATGGTGAGAACATAGATTCTGGAGTCAGAAATTCTGGGTAAATCACTTCTTAACTGTATAGTGGCCACCTGGCCCTGGGCCAACCTCTTTAAATCCCTGGTTCCTCATCTGTAACATGTGGATTCATTTTCATTCACCAAATATTTATGTAATGCTTTCTGTGTGCAAGCACTTGGTACAGCCTGAGGATATTAAGATGAGCAAGACAGATACTGTCACTGTCTTCATAGAGCTTAATGCTGGTGGGGACACAGGCATTGAAGAGAACACTAAGGAAATCACTAGTTGATTTTAGCTGGGACAAAGGTTTCCAAAGGAAAGTAGCATGGACAATTAAACCATACAACTAGAGGACCTAACTTAATCCTAGGAGGAAGTAAGAATGATGACAATAATAATAATGATAATAATAATAGCTATTATTATTATTTATGGCATTTGGGGGAACTTTGATTTCATAAATAAATGTAAACAGGGACACCCGGGTGGCTCAGTCAGTTGAGCGTCTAACTCTTCATTTTGGCTCAGGTCATGCTTTCACAGTTTGTGAATTTGAGCCCCACGTCTGGCTCCGCACTGTCTTCCTTTCTCTCTACCTCTCCCCTGCTCGTGCTCAATCTCTCTCTCTCCCTGCCCCCCACCCCCAATCAAAGTAAAGAAATAAACATTAAAAATAAGTAAATATATAAACTAACAAATGAATGTAAAGAATTCAGCACCGTGCCTACACATAAGAAGTCCTCAATGAATGTTAACTTTTATTATTGTTGTTGTTGCTGCTAAAAAAAGTAACATAAACTTTTCTTTTAACTGTCAGACCTATACGACCAGGTTTGCTCACGTGAACACTGGCTGCATTGCAAGCAGCTCCTGAGTCAACTCCTTTGTTTCTTGAGTCCTTGTCATATGCCAGATGTTCTCTCCCTTCCTACCACCTGGATTGCCTCTATCACTTCTTTCTTCATTTTAATAAAAGTAATGCATGGGCACACCTAAGAAGACAGCACTAAAATCTTGTGAAACACCGGTTTCTTCCCTAATCCATCTTGTCCTTCTTTCTGAAGGCAAACACTTTTGAATCTTTTAACTGTTTCTTCTGAAATTTACTCGTCTGACATCCTCTACCAGGAGCTAATGTGGAGTCCACAGACTGAGCGCTCAGTCCCACAAGACTGGTCCCCTCCCCATTTGAGACTCCAATCGCAAGTCCAGGTTGTCACCCATGCTTCTGACCTGACTGACTGTAAATCAGGGGCTCCTGCGATCTCTGCCTTGGGTTTGCTAATTTTCTGGAATGGCTCATAGAACCTAAGAAAGTGCCTTATGTACTACTAACAGTTTATTACAGAGGACATTTCAAAGAATACAAATGAACAGCCAGATGAAGAGACACATACGGCAAGGTCTGGGAGTATCCCAAGCATAGGAGTTTCTGTCCCATGGAGTTTGGGGTATGCCACCTTCCCATCATGTAGATACGGCATTCTTGTTCACCAACCTGGATTCTCTCTGAACTCCATACTTTAGGGATTTTCATGGAGGCTTAATTTCATGGACATGATTGATTCAAGTTATTGACCATTGGTGCTTAATTTAGCCTCCAGCTCCTCTTCCCTCCGCAGATATAGGGGTGGGGATGGCGACGCTGAAAATTCCAGCTCTCTAACCAGGTGGTTGGTTTCCCTGGTCACCAGTTTCCATCCTGTGGTTATTTAAGGCTCTCCAAAAATCTCCTCATTAACATGAACTCAGTCGTGGTTGAAAGAGGCTTGTTATTAGTAACAAAAGCCCCTCTTTTCACATTTCACCTCTCATCACTAAGGAAATTCCAAGGATTTTAGAGCTCTTCTTGCCAGGCACTAGAAAAAGACCAAATATATATTTCTTACTATATTTTCTTACACAGTACCACCCACCTCCTTTGTTGTTGGTGGTGTAAGTTCCTGGAAGATCACTCTGAGTGGGTGGTAAAATATTTTCAACTTACAAGTCTCAAAATGCCTTTCCTTTCATATTTGATGGAGGATTTCCTTAAGTATAAAATTCAAGGTCATTGTATTGCTACTGAGAATTCTTGAGTTATTTTGATTCCTGGTGCTTTGTATGTGTATCCCTCTTCCTACTGTTTCCTCAGAAACCTTATAGAATTTCCTCACCTCCATGGTTTCCTCTTCTGGAACTCCTATTTTTGGAATCATGTGTTTTTTGGGTTTGTCCTCTAATATTTTTGTATCTTTTCTTTGTTTTCTTTCTCTCTTTCTTCCTTTCTTTCTTTCTTTCCTGCTCTTTCTTTCTTTCTTTCTTTCTTTCTTTCTTTCTTCTTTCTCTTTTTTTCATTTACTCCTCTTGATCTTTCAAGCCTTACATTGAGTCATTTATTTTTGTTGACATGTTTTTATTTTTCAAGAACTATTTTTTTTTTGCTTTATGAATTTTTTTCTGTTGATGTTGTTTTGTGGATCCAGCATTTTATCTCTCTGAGACTGGTAAGGAATTTTTTTTCTTTTTTTCTTTCTTTTAAATGTTTATTCATTTATTTTGAGAGAGAGAGAGAGAGAGAGAGACAATAAGGGTGAGTGGGGGAGGCACAGAGAGATGGGGGAGAGAGAATCCCAAGCGGGTGCTGCACTGTCAGTGCAGAGTTTGAAAGGGGGCTCAATCTCCAGAGCTGTGAGATCGCAACTTGAGTCAAAATCAAGATTCAGACACTTAACTGACTGAGCCGCTCAGGTGCCCTACAGAAAATTTTTTCTTGAAGCTTCTTCTCTTTAAATAGTCTCTTTTTCCCTAAAGTTTCTTTTATCTACTTGTTCTGCTCTCTCTTTCATGTTAGAAGCTTTCCTCAGAAATATAGTAACCCTTTAACCTTACCAAAAACTAAGTGAAGGGCCGAGCATGAGTGATATTTGCCCACTTAAACTTCAAAGTAGGGTGATCTAACCAGGCATTTTGTTAGGGGAAACAGTAAGTAAGTATATTTGGAGTAAGTATATTTGGAGTAAGTATATTTGGAGACTTCCTCTTGGGATGGGTCACGTTTCTCAGTCTTTAAAATTCTTCTAACTCTCTTCCTGAATAATGTTATCTAATTTAGCAAATTGAAATACAGGGTGCCCTAGTAAATTCAAAGTTTGGATAAACAACAAATATTTAAAAAATATAAGATTGTCCCATTCAATATTTGAGACATACTTACACACTAAAAACCATTTTTGATACTATTAGTATATTTAAACTTCAAATTTAAATTGGGCTCCTGTCCTGTCTTTATCTGGTAATTTTATTTCTGAAGGGTAAATTCATTGCTGACAGCATTTAGAGAACCAGGTGAGAGCAATGACCTTGCTGGATGCATCATGGTGGAGGGGGATGATCTCAACAAAATTTCATTCATGTAATCCCCTTCAACCAGGTTTTTCAAAACCTCTACTAAAAATCATCTGCCTTACCCTCTCTGGGAATAAATGCCCCATCTTTTACTGGAATAGAAGAAGGAGAGTTGCCCATCCATGGTGGGGGACTCAGAATCTGAGGCATCCTTAACAAATTCCTACCACTTTTCCTTACATTAGCCACCACAACTTTACCAGTTCCTGAGGTACCTGGTGCTCCCAGGGTGGAATCTTCTGAGTATTCTGCCGTGTAGATAGGGTTGATTCGTGGCTCTCTTATTGCCAGATTAGGACTTGGCTTTCCTTAGGCTTGGGAAATCAGTCACTACTTTTGCATCAACCGTCCCAACTTCCAACATTAAGCCATGCTCTAGCCTCCTGTTTTCCTATCCTTATGGGTTCATGTCTTAAACAAACAAACCAAGTTTAGCTTAGGTAAGATATAGGGAATAAAACAGATGCATGTATTCATTGTTCCTTTATCTGAAAGCTATTTGTATCCCATCTTAACATACTTGCTCTAAAGCTCTTACTCCCTGACTTCAAAAGTAGAAACAGGGAGACCAGTTAAAGCTGTTGCTTTAGTCAGGCAGGAGGTAAGGTGGCTTGAAATAAGGTTTGGAAGATGCAGTACAGGTTCAATGAATATGGATCTTCCTTTTGGGGACTTTGCATCTGCATAGTGAGATGATCCCTATACTTAGATTTTACATTTACATTTACATGTACATTACATTTACATTATTATGTAGTAGAGTAGAGTAGAATATAACTGTGTAGTATAGTGAGAACTATTTCAGTTCTTGCTCAGATATAAAGTGTGTGACTTTTCCCATTCACAGGGATTGCCTCTAGATCAACTCTAGGGTTCATTACAACTTTAAATTTCTTTTATTGCGGGAAATAGGCAAAAATGTAGAGATGAAACTAGATTTAACCTTTTGGAAAAAAAAATGGAAGTCAATGATTAAAAGCATTGCCAGCTTGAGAACAATGAGGGTATAGTTGTTCATCGCTATAGACCAAGGGTCTGATTGTCTCTTCATGAGATTTAATCTGTTTGACCGTGAATGGCAGAAAGCATTAGGGTCTGAAGTCGTTTATTTTTATTACTAGTTGAATTAGCTATCCATCAATGAATTGAATTAATCGAATGGAAAAATAACATTATTTTATCAAACAAAAGAGCCTAGGCATTGCAGAGGCAATATTTGTAGGTCAGAAGGGTGCATCAGTTGGTTTTCTTAGGACTCACTGGTTTGCATTTACTTTCCTAGATTTGTACTCTGCTGAAGTGTAAAACACCAAACTTACGCACTTGTGGTGATGCGGTTGAATCTGCTTCCACCAGGTTTGAAATGTTTTCCCTCAGTGGCACTTTTGGAACCCGATATGTCTTCCCTGAGGTGTTGCTGAGTGACAGTCAGCTTGCACCTGGGGAATTTCAGGTAAGAATCTTTGCTGAATATTGACAATTCATTTCATGTAAGAGGGAGCACTTTTTGAGTATGAAACCGACTCAAGTGTTTACAAATATCACAAAAATCTCCATTTGGAAAGGATAAAATTGTCCTTAGGAATCAGGAAGCACACTGAGCTGGCTGGATTTTTTGTCTGGAAATTCTTACTATAGTAATTAGTGTCCTTGAGAACAATATATATATGTATGTACATATATATATTATGTACATAATATATATGTATATATATTATGTATACATATATACATATATATATTATGGAGACTACTGGGAGGAGGCTGGCTGTTTCGGATCCCCTGAGTAGGAAGAAGACTCCAGAAGGGTTTTAGGACCAGTCCCACCAGAGGGAACCCCTTCACATCAAGAGCAGTGATAGCCTAGCAAAAATAAAGGGAGTTCCTTTCATTGTTGTGTAAAGACCTTCTGTGATCACAGGAGGAAAAAGAAGGAAGGAAAAGCTGAGGAGAGAGAATCTGATGGTAGCTGAAATTGTCAAGAAACAAAACACGTCTGTTTTTTTTTTAAAGGCCGGAAATAGTTCCTTACTGTATAAGCTCTGCCCAGCCACATTCTTCCCCTGGCTTTCCTGCAGGTTCTGCTCTTACTCTGTATTCCTTGTAGGAACAGCTACTGTGGGGCATTGGGTCAATGAACATGGTGGGGGGCTGTGGTGAGCGAGTGACAGGATTGACAAAGGCTCAGCTCAACCCCCTCAGTCAGTCCCTTCTGTCCACTTGGAAGAGCCTATTTTGTCTGAGAGCATTCGACTTCCCAAACCCATTGCTTTATGCTTGCTTCCTCATGGAATGCTTCCTCAAATAAGTCAATTATAAGATATTGGTTGTAGCCATTTCAATAATAAATGAATCCATGCCAGTTCCACACCTCCAATTTTTCCCGTGATCTGCACCATTTCAAAATTTCTGACAGAAGGTAGCCATTATTATTTTGACTGTTTCTTCATCCAGTTGCCCTGAATTTTAAAAGCGTGGGGTTGTAGAACTTGCAGGGAGACCCGGTTAACTTCTCTGTGCTTTAATTAGGTGTCGAGTGATGGACGCTTGTTTAGCGTGAAGCCGCCATCAGGACCTGTCTTGACCGTAACTCTGTTTGGGAGGTTGTACGAGAAGGACTGGATATTAAAGGCTTCATCAGACCTCAGGGCACAAGCGCCGGGAGTAATGCTCGTAGTTATAGCACTGACTGTGTGCTCATTCAGTTGGTAAAATAGTTCTATTTCCCTTTTTATTTTGCATGATTTAAAAAATGATGGGTGACAACAGAAGCATGGATCTGGGCTTTTGATAAGAGTGGTCATGGTCTTTTGTACAAGTGAATACAATTATTTATACGTATGTATTTCTCTGTTTTTAGACGCATACACACACACACACACACACACATACACACACACAGACACACACCAGATAATAGAAGCCAGATACACAGTGACATAATTTTGAAAGGTAAAATCCATAAAATGAGAATAACAATGATACCCACATTTTAGGGATTTTTGGTGGGGAAAAAAAATACACTTACAGTCCTTAGAGCAGTTACTGGATCATGGAAAGGACTGCACGTGTGCTAACTATCACAACTGTGAATGGCTGTCACAGGAAAACAATGCACGATATATTGACTGCTAAAACTATATCACTCTAATTGTCTAAAGTGAAAACATTTTTCAATGGTTCAGTCACCCTGCATATTTCAGTTAGAAAATCAGTGAATTCGGGGTGCCTGGGTGGCTTAGTCGGTTAAACATCTGACTTGAGCTCAGGTCATGTTCTCAAAGTCCATGAGTTTAAGCCCTGTTACTGCGCTCTGTGCTGACAGCTCAGAGCCCGGAGCCTGCTTCAGATTCTGTGGCTCCCTCTCTCTCTCTGCCCCTTCCCCACTCATGCTCTGTGTCTCAGAGAGTGTCTCTCAATGAATTCAACATCAGCTAATTGGCTTTGGCTTGGTACCTAGCAATGAGGTATTCTAGAAGGCAGCTGGGCTTCCACCTAGGAACTTGTTAGAAGGCCTTCATGTTTTTTGTGGTTTTCAGCGTCTCTTTAGTGTTTTGTCTACCTTGTCAGCCTATAAGTATAGTAATAAGGAGGCTCTAAGACATTTACCAAATCTGGCCTGTAATCTATTTTCGCATAGCCCGTTAGCTAAGAAAGGGTTTTATGTTTCTAAATGGTTGAAAAAGAGGAAGAATCCCAAGAAGAAGAATATTTTGTGATACATGAAAACGATCTAAAGTTCAAATTTTAGTCTTAATACCTAAAGTTTTATTGAACACAGCCACATTTGTTTAAGTATTGCTGATGACTGGTTTTTTTTTTTTAATTTAAAAAAAAAATTTTTTTTAACGTTTATTTATTTTTGAGACAGAGAGACACACAGCATGGACGGGGGAGGGGCAGAGAGAGAGGGAGACACAGAATCGGAAGCAGGCTCCAGGTTCTGAGACGTCAGCCCAGAGCCTGACGCGGGGCTCAAACTCACAGACCGCGAGATCGTGACCTGAGCTAAAGTCGGACGCTTAACCGACTGAGCCACCCAGGCGCCCCTGCTGATGACTGTTTTTATGCTATGGTGACAAAGTTGACACAGAAAAGCTGTTATGGCCAGTTATGGCCAGTTATGGCCAGAAAAGCTGCAAATATTTACTGCTTGGCCCTTTCCACAAAAAAGTTTGTTAACTCCTGCTCTGAAGTATTAAATAACTACAGATGTTAGTATTAAAAGCCTTTAAAGCAATTCAGTGGGCATTTTGCCTGTGTCTTTCATAAAAAGAGAAATAGAATATCTTTATTTGCTTTGTATTATATACCATCACGCACACATGTGCGAAGATTACCTTGATTAACGTATGGCCAAATGTGCTAAGTAGATTAATACCCCAAATAAGATCATTTTTATAAACATGGTTGATATCCATTCACTGTAAGATACCACATCACAAAGCCTTTTGATGGATTTGGTATGTTCTCAAATTCCTGGGAGAAAGCACATTAGTATTTATTTTCAAATTTTTCGTGGAGATCAACTAAGAACCATTCATATGAATACACTATCTGGTATTTTAACTTCGGCAAACTCACCAGCTTGCCTTAGAATGATTTTTCTTAAGATTAAACATTACAGGCAATGAATTTACTTTTTTAAAAATGGTATTTACAACATCCATACCCAGATCTGATTACTTTTTCACCGTGCATTTCTTTAACACATGCATACGTATTTTACGATAGTTTTGATGTGCTTTTTAACTGTGATTTTTATTTCTTTTGCGTAAAACATTTGTAATACTCTTTTCATACAAACAACCCAATTCCAAAAAAGACCAATGCTCAAATATATGTTCCTTAATCTCTTTATACCTTGATCAATTTGAATGGTCCTGTCTATGGCCATACCACCCTGAACGCACCCGATCTCCTTTGAATGGTCCAGAGAGCAATTTTTGATACTTCCTCATTTAAAGATATCATTTGTTATCAACTTCATGATGATGATGTAACCACTTCCTCTCTCACTGTAGTAGCCTTTTTCCAAGCTGGTCCCCAGTGATTCCCACCCAGGCTCCATGGAGAAATTCTCCACGATTAATTGTTTTGTTGCTATTGATTCTTATATTAATTTTTATATAGCTTCTGAGCCTTGTCATTTATAATAAATATGAATTCATTCTTACTTGTATTATAACACATATCTGTTATTCAGCTCTGCTTCAGTGTTCTATTGATTTTACTTATTTGGTCTTTTAGTTTTTTTATCGAAACAATCTATTTCAGGTCTCCTATAGGCTGAATTATGTCCCCCCTCAAATTCACGTATTGAAGTCTGAATTCCATACCTCAGAATGTGATTGCATTTGAAGATAAAGTCTTTTAAGAGGTAAAATGATGGCATTAGGGTGGGCCCTAATCCAATAGGACTGGTATTCTTATAAGAAGAGAAGGTTAGGACATAGACACTATGGAAACTATGTGAAACTATGTGAAGACACAAAGGAAGATGGCCATCTACAAGCCAAGGAGAAAGGCCCTCAGAAGAAATCAACCCTGTTGACAGTTTGATTTGGATTTCTGGCCTCCAGAATTTTGAGAAAATAAATTTCTGTGGTTTAAACTAATCCGTGGTACTTTATAATGGCAGCCCTAAAAAACCAGTACAAATTCTAATCCCCTCTCCTCTCCATTTCTACCATAAATTGAAGCTTAAACAGAATGGTTACCTAGTTAAGAAGATCCAGCTAGCCTGGTTCCATGAGACTCAACTAGATACTCTCAGAGAACCATTGCTGATGAACTGGTGCCGAAACCATCAGACCATCTGGATGTTGGGAAAGCAGAAAGTCACACGGATGAAATCATGTACTTGATCTGTCCTTAAATATTCTTTTTTAGTAACAAAAGAATCTGTTGATACAACTTAGTGAAACAAAGGACATCGTTGAAGTCAAAAACATCTCTCAACCAGTAGACTATCCACATAGCCCGAGATCAGCCCCACACTATACGAAGCATGCCCTTCTGCAAAGGAGAGCATGATCCATACCAGTAATATATCATTTTGAAATAAACATTTTTGTGGTAGATACTTTTCAAAAAAAAATACTATCTCATCCAATAATATTTGAGTAAAATTCACCTTATACTTTTGGGTGATATTAACTACCTTTTAAAAAGGGCCCATTAGAAAATAACCCCCTATGTATTTAGGGACCACAATCATCATGGCAAGCCTCAATACTTCATACAATTTTAATTTAAAGAAAAAAATTGTTGTAACGGTGTTAAGTTTAAAATATTAAAGCCTTCGATAAACCCTAAGGGCTTCTTTGCTATTCTATTTTGGCAAATATATCACATATCCATTGTAGCACAGCAAATTACTGGCAACGTAACAGCTTAAAACCGCAAACATTTATTATCTGACACAGTTTCTAGGAGTCAGGATCTGGGAATGGCTTAAATGGGTTTTCTGGCTTAAGGTCTCTCTTAACGTTGTAATAAACCTGTCCCCAGGGTTACAATCATCTTAAGTTCCTCTGGGCCTGAAGACTCCACTGCTAAGATCACTCACATGGCTGTTGATGGTCCTCAGCTCCTTGCTGGAAGCTGGCTGTGGCCTTTTTCCTTATGCATGGGCTACCTGAAATTTTTCACAAAAAAGCAACTGGCGTCTCCAAGAGTGAGTGATGAGATAGACAAATATACCTATCTATATCTGTATCTATATCTACATCTACATCTGTATCTATATCTATATCATTGATATCTATATCATCTATATCTATCTATATCCATATCATGTGTATCTATATCATCTATATCTATATATAGAAGGGTGTGGATATTTCAGTCTTTTATAGCCTAATTTTGGAAGTGACATCACTTCTGCCATACGCTATTTGTCACACAGACCAACAGTGGTACAATGTGGGAGAGAATCACACAAAGGTAAGAATATCAAGAGACAAGGATCTTTGCAGATCAATTGGGATGCTGGCTGTTACGATAAGTATGTATTTATATTTATATGTATTTCTATATAATTTTAAAACATAGGACCGTTTCCTTTTCTTTTTGCTATATATGTAATATGTCTTTCAAAATATACTCCCAATATTTACATCTGAAAAGTATTGTGCCAAAGGACTTTCTACAATTATTTTCTATGCTAAAGATTAAATAATTTAATGATTTCTGCTCTTGGTAAAATTTAAATTGGTTGGATTAACTCATTTGTGGTGACATCATCTTCTCCTGATACACACCTGTGACTTTTACATTCACTTCTTAGAAGTCCACTTTATAAAAGAATACACATTAAAAAGTAACATAGAATAGCGGTGCCTGGGTGGCTCAGTCGGTTGGGCGTCCGACTTTGGCTCAGGTCATGATCACGTGGTTCATGAGTTCGAGCCCCGAATTGGGCTCTGTGCTGACAACTCAGAGCCTGGAGCCTGCTTCGGATTCTGTGTCTCCCTCTCTCTGCTCCTCCCCCACTCTCTCTCTCTCTCTCTCTCAAAAATAAACAAAGCTTAAAAAAAAAAGTAACATAGAATAAACAGCATAAGTTCCAGAATCATTAATTCATGAAATGACACTACTAGGAAAAAGGGTCTTAAGAACATCAACATATTAACTGTTTTTTTTTCTTTTTGAATCAGCAAGGATTTTTTTCTACTAATCTATAAAAATATAAAACAAATGGAAAGTAACAATTGACGTGTTCTGAATATGGCAACAATCAACTAGAAAGTCATTATCAATGTCAGAAGCTGCTCTGAAATCTATCACTTGGCTCTTACATCGAAAATTAACCTCGCATTCCCCACATTCTTCCAATTCTCTATTCTGGATGTCTTGAGTGTATTCCAAATGCATTACCTTAATTTTGCTTTTGTAATCACCGAGTCTTGGATGGGGAAAATACCTATATCCACGAGTAATACTGTAGCATGCTGCCATAATCAATAAGTTTAGTGTTTTAAGTACAGACACTACAAAACCAAATTTCTTTCACTCTGCTATACTTTTTCTTTATCGTGTGTATTAGTCAGGATAGGCTAGCTTGTGGCGTAGTAACAAATAAAACCAAAAATCTCCTGGCTAAATAAGATGAAAATTCATTTCTCACTCAAAGTCTACTCCAGGGCAGCTAGCCTCTGTGTCAAAGCTCAGAACCTCAGGCTTTTTCATTGTGTGTTGTTTCCTTATTACCAATGCTCCCATAATTTCTGGAGCATGACAGAAGAATATGGAGAAATTGCACACTGTCTTTTAAATGCTTTCATCTAGGAGCGAACGGGTGGCTCAGGTGGTTGGGCATCTGACCCCAGCTCAGGTCATGATCTCGTGTTTTGTGAGTTTGAGCCCCACATTGGGCTCTGTGCTGTCAGTGTGGAGCCCACTTCAGATCTTCTGTCCCCCCTACTCTGCCCTTCCCCTGCTATGTGTGCTCTTTCTCTCTCTCAAAAATGAATAAACATTTAAAAAAAATGCTTTCATCTAGTGATACTTGTCATTCCCATTTGTATTTTCTTGGCCAAAACAAGTCCTATGGACTTGCTAAATTTAAATGCACAGAAAGCATAATTTTCCTGTGTGTCCAGGAAAGGGAAGGGATTCATAAATATTGGTTAGCACTAGTAACAGCTATCATTTAATGAAAGTCTTCAAAGGCATGCATCTTACGTTCTTTCTCCACTTCCATTTATTTCCACCCAATAAATGTCTGCCATGAGTCACCAGCACTGCTATTTATCATTTATTTTCCAATGTTTAGTGAGACTATAATCCTTGCCTCCTACCCCATACTTCGTTGACAGCCCCATGTGCCTGCCAATTGCAAGTCAAGATGACCACTTCCTTCAAACTTTACTTGCCCTTTCCATTAATCTGAAGGCAACTTCGCCTGTGTCTTCTTACCCAGAGTATGCAAAGACATCACTAATGTCTTACGTATAGTGTTTCATAGTTTACAAAACATTTTCAGATACATTTTCTATTTCACAAAGTGGGTACTTTTTTTTTTTCTTCTTCCATTTTTTACCTTAGAGAGCAAAGTGTTGTTTTCTGCTCTTCTTACTTAGGTGCATCAGATATCAGATCCTCAAAGGGGAATCTTTTAATTTTATGTCCAATGCTTTTTCTAGTATTACAGGTTACTAATGGTTTCTTACACACTAGACTGTGGCTTTCTGAAAGACTCAGTGTTAATCTTGTTGATGGAAATGCTAGATACTGATTATTTGCTTAGTGAGCTGGACACTGATTGTTTGCTTAGGATTATTATTATATTTTTAAGAATATTTTTAAAAATTTTTTAATGTTTACTTACTTTTGAGAGACAGAGAGAGAGAGAGAGAGAGAGAGCAGGAGAGGGACAAGGAGAGAGGGAGAGACAGCTCCATGCTGTCAGCATAGAGCCTGATGTGGGCTCAAATTCACGAATTGTGAGATCATGACCTGAGTCAAAATCAAGAGTTGGAAGCTTAACCAACTAAGCCACCCAGGCACCCCTTTGCTTAGTGATTATTAAAGCCAGATTTTAATTGCATCCTTACCTTTACGGGAAAGATATGCCACATTCTACATAGTCTCATAGCTTTAATAGCTCAGACTTTGACAGAATGCAGGATGAGAGCTAAGGTGAAAGTACACGATTAATATTAAAGCATATATATCTCCTGGAACAAAGATTGAACTTAGTTGGTCATATTTGTTGACGTGGCATGGAGAATAAAAATTTGCCTTGAAAAATTAGGAGAAGATTATCAAAATGAAGAGTGGGAATTTTTCAGTCTTGAGAGGTAAGTTTAGAAGCATCAATGACTATGTGTTAACAGAAGAGTGAGCTCTTTTAATCTTTCTATTTTGAAATTAGTTGCATATGGTGGTCTAGCCACAGAAATATGGCAAGAGCTCTTATCAGTGTTAGCAACTATTCAGCTATCAATACCTTCTAGAAACTTTGAACTCTTGCCAAGGCAAATAAGGCCCACCTGTCAGTATGGTGGTAGATTACCTAATAAAAAGTTAATGTTTGGGCAATGTGCTTTGTAGACATGTTGATTGGATACACTTTGAATTGAGTTGTGAAAATATTAGTAAAACAAAATACTCTTTTAACAGATTGCAATGTTGACTTAACTGAAATTCATTGTGAACCAGCTGATTTTTTTCTTTCTGTCTATGATAAAATTTCATCTTGTTCTATCAAAGACAATTACTGAGGGTTTATTTGCTGTTGCAATATGAATAAAAATTGATTGAAAAGCCTGCCACTGTGTACCTAGTTATAGGAAAGTAGTTGTTCTAGAGGTAGATTATGAAAGCACTATGGCAAAAAAATAAAATAAAATCTAAACACTGAAATTATTCCTTAAGGACATATATAATTTAATTTTAACTGAAATAAGGATGTGAGCATTATCTTCAGAGACTGTTGATAAAAATATATTACAATGATGTTAGTTATTAAGACAATTACAAATACTATTTTGAAAGTGTTCTGATACTACTACTTAGTTTGTTATAACTTCACCTTGCTTAGCTTGTAATTAATAAGATTCCCCAACCCACCGATCCATAGATGGATGTTAGCTGAAATTTTCATTAAGGTAGTAATTATCTCAGTTTTCCCTATCCAGTTATTTGGAGGGTATTGGGAATAAACCAGAGAGATTTCATGTAATGCCTTTTGCCCAGTGACTGGTCTAAGTTCAGTAAGTTTTTCCCCCTCCCTTTCTCTTCTCTTCCTCTTTCTCTTTTTTTCCTCGTCCTCCTATGTTCCCTCCTCTTCTTTCTCTTCCTCCTTCACCACTGCTCTTTACCCTTCTCATCCTCCTTATAATTTCTCTTTATTACTATTGACACGAACCAAGCATTGGCTGTGCCCACATGAGCAGTATGTTCAGGTTCTGTCTTCAAGATCCTAAAATGTGAGAAAAGGTTCTGAGCAGCACACTGTGGGGGAATTCACCATTTTAAATTGCTGCCCTAGTTTATTCCTCCTCTCGCCTCCAATGGGGAAAACAAACAAAAAAGGTGAAAGAGATGAAGTTACTTTATACTGGGTCTCTCCATTCTGGGGCCCTGAGGAGTAGAGATCTGGTATAAAAACCCAAAGGCTGCCTTCTATAGGTTCAAGTGAATATACTATCTGGCTCAGAGATTCAAGTTCAATAAGAAACTAACATTCAAGGTGACATGTCTTAGGATAGGTTCAAAAAGAGAAAATATCCTTCCTAAAATATATAAGCTGAATGCCCCTCACATTCCATTCTTCTCTTTGTAGTGGGCAAAGAATAGATATACAGACAATCCTCTAAAACTCATGAAAGTATTCAGGGTTTATGGCATCAGGATGATTTTATTTACCTGTCAACCTATTTTCTGAAAGCGGTTTTAAGAGATTTATGAGACTTGCTAGCATTTGGTCTATCCTCAGGACTCTGAACTGAACACAGTTTTTGAAGCATCACTTGCTATTTAGCTTCCTTATTATTATTAGTTTCCGGAACTATTACTTACTGGGTTTCTAGACCCCAGAGGCTGTACTAGGCCCCTAAGATATAAATGCTTCAGGGGCACCTGGGTGGCTCAGTAGGTTAAATGTGGGACTTTGGCTCAAGTCATGATCTCCCAGTTCACAAGTGGTTCACGAGTTCGAGTCGCACGTGGGGCTCTGTGCTGACAGCTCAGAGGCTGGAGCCTGCTTTCTATTGTGTGTCTCCCTTTCTCTCTCTGCCCCTCCCCCGCTCACATTCTCTCCCTCTCTATCTCTCTCTCTCTCACTCAAAAATAAACATTAAAAAAATATATAAATGATTCCGATACACTAAGGTATTTAGATAGAAGTGGCTTCAGATAGAATATTCAGCTCTAATGTAGAGATTTGCATGGAATTTTCTGTAGAGTCACTTGCTTCAGTAGCTACTGTATTCCATGCCATTGGATGGCCTCATGCTTTCACAAGGTATCATGGTCATATCCTGTACTTACACACTGTCTGCAAATATAGTCAAGAGATTGATATTGTACAAAGTTGCCCTTTTTTGGAAGGGAGACGGTTCTATTCCCTGTCTGTTCTCTATACTGTAAGCTCTAAAACTCAGTCTCAGTGTCACCAGAAATGATCAGCCTCTGGGAAACTGAGCCACTTTAACTAAACTCACCAAAGACAATTTATAAATCGGAGTGTGTCTAGTTGTCTGTAAAATGGGAGAAATAAAATGACAGCAGAGAGAAATGGAACTTCAGAGTTAGACCTTCCTTTGATTCCTGGCTTTGCCACTTTCTGCTATGAGACCAAATTCCTTAGTTGCCTTGAGCATCAGTCTTTTTAAAGGCAATAGGACAGTACGTGTCTGGCATCCAGGAAGCACTCCATAAATCATTGACTGCATCTTACCAAACCAGTTGGATACTCATGTCAGAACAGCAGCATCTTTCATGATATAAAGCTTGCTTGGGAAACCCAAATACAGTTGATCGTTGAACAACACAAGTTTGAACTGTGTGGGTCCACTTATACTCATATTTTTTAAATAAATACAGTACAGAACTGTAAATGTATTTTCTATTCTCCAAAATTTTCTTAATAAGATTTTCTTTTCTCTAGCTTATTTTGAGAACACAATATGTAATACATGTAACATGCAAAATATATGTTAATTATGTTATCAATAAGGCTTCCAGTCAACATAGGCTATTAATAGTTAAGTTTCTGGAGACTCAAAAGTTGTACACAGATTTTCAACTGTATGAGAGGTCAGCACCCATACCACCTGCATTGTTCAAGAGTCAACTGTAATACATATAAGTTTGCTTTATAAAAATCAATTAAAAATTATAGTAAAAGACATTTATATTCATGTGGAATATTTTTCAGGAGGCCATGATAGTTTGCTGGGTCAGTTTTCTTTCACAATAGAAGGAGTACTGCCTACCTGACCATATACATGTCCCATGTAAGGAAAGGCTTCATCCTAGACAATGCCAGGGCTATGCTCTGATTTCAGGGGCTTGAAGCCACATTCTTTATACCAAGATCTTTGTCCCATCTGCCCCAAATTCCATAAGTTGAGACATTCTTTTATGCATTGAAGACCTGGTTTGTTTAAGTTCTTTCAATGGAAGCATCTCTGGCCATAGCCATATTTGTTTTGCTGTTGAAAAGTTGGGGTCATTGATGACCATTCACTGGAAAGATGGGTTCTAAAATGGAAAGAAGAGGGAGGGCACCTGAGAGTAATGAAACCATCAGAAAAAAATCTTTGCTACATTTACAGTAAAAAATGTAGGGGTGCTTAGGAAAGGGGAAGGCTCTGCATATCAGAGATTTCTCCTTAAGTCTAAGCCATTTCTGGAATAGTTTCCAAGTAATAACCAATCATGCCTATGGTAACTTTATAAAGAGGCTTATATTACAGTTTCTTGCTGTAACAACATTACTTTCTTTTTATGCCAGTAGAAAACATCCCCAAATGTAAAACTCAAATGGAATTATAAAGTCTTTCCTTTTCCTTATTTTTGCCTCCATAGACTGATTTTTTTCCCCATTGCAAGTGATATCTCTACCCTAGTTGTCTTCTGTATTTTTAGCAGAATGGAGAAAATGATCTTACCAGTAAAATGGTTTTGAATTCCCATTATTTTGCTTTGATTGATGATATGAACCCCCATAATATCTCTTCTATAGTCCATATCAGGGGTCAGTAAACTATTTCCTGTAAATATAATTTTATTGGACAATGATACACCCATTCATTTATGTATCATCTATGACTACTTTCATGTTACAATGACAGAATTAAATAGTTGCCATGTACCTATGGCCTTCAAAGCGTATGGCATTTACTATCTAGCCCTTTACAGAAACAATTTACTGATTCCTCACCTACATGGTAAGGAAAACCTCTATGAATCTAAAAGCAGACACTTTATTCCTTGTCTATACATTTCATGACTTATCGTCTTTTCTAAAAATTTGATTCATTTATGGTGCTAGCTGGCCTTAGTACTCATCTTTTTCTACCATATTGGAAAAGAGTATTTGCGCCAACTACATTCTTCCCTGATGAAAAAAGAAATATTAGTTTGATTTCTGGCTTTGCCATTTGCTAGTAATATGACATTGGAAAAGCTATTTAAGTTCTCCCAGATTCATCATAACCTGTAAAGTGGAAATAATGAGATCTACTCCATTTGGTTATTGTGAAGGTTAAGTGAAAATATTACTTTAGCACTTAGCATAATTCCACTCATAATGAGTGCTCAATGCGTTTTATTTACATATAATAGAAGTAACTTTAAAAACATATTTTGAAAATATCAACATACCCACAGAAACATGCCATTATAAAAATGATACTAAGTAATTCCCAATACAAACAAAGATACCTTAGTTTTGTTCTTTGCAAATAAAACAAGAGGGATAAAGCTAATCATTAACTTGGAGTTCATTGAGCTTTGATAGTGAGAATGAAGACATTTGCTAATTTCTATTTTTTAAGTGTGTGTGTGTGTGTGTGTGTGTGTAACAAGAAGGAATTAGAAACTAACTTGAATGCCTGCAGTACACAGTCAAAACACTTCTGTTGATAAAAAGAAAAAGGTGCTGGAATAAGATAATAAAAATGTAAAACATGATTGTTACTGATTAACAGATTTTAATTGTCCACTATGAAGTTATTTTCTTAGGATTAAATATGAAGTTTTTGCATGTTTTCCTATTCTAAATTTAGCCTGTTTGTGAAGTGCTCTGAGTCCTTCTTTTCTGTTTCAGTTTATATGTGACCTGCAGGCAATCTTTCCTAGCTACCGTGTGTGGTTTCCAGATCCGTCTTATGTGCTCCCATAACTCAACCTTTCTGTTATTATTCAGCACATTCTATATTGTACTTTATCTGTTTGCATGTCTAACTCACCATTAGCTACATATTCCTGGAAAGAAGAATCATAATTATATTTTATCCTGCACACTTACCACGCAGTGATTGTCAGTCAGTTAAATAAATGTTCAGGTTAAAAGAAAGAATGTGACATACATAAAATGGAAAGAAGGCTTTTCAGTACAGTTTTATAATTAACGCTGAAATTATGAGAATTCCATATTCATGCAATATTCTGATTTAAAAAACTTTAAAAATGAAAAATGAACTCAATTAGTAATTTAATATCATTCAACCAACAAATATTTATTGAGCAAATGATTTGCAGGCACTATTTTAGGTGATGGGGAGACAGTAATGAACGAAGCAGATAAGATCTCTGATTTCCTAGAGCATCATGAACTCCCATACATGAGGCATTGTACTTGCTTGCAAAGAAAACTCACTCACAAAATGACAGATGTATGTGTTATTGAGGCAAACTCTGAACTCATGTTTGGAAAGATGAATGACATTTTCTATTCACTGTTATAAGCAGTGAACTTGGATGTTATTTCTTGAACCATCCTTTAATATCTAGAAATTTCTGAAGCAGGAGTTATAATCGCCTAGTAAAATGTCAACGTCACTTATGTAAAGCATAATTTTCATTTTATGCTGTTTCTGTTTTTGCTATCGCAGTTTCTGTTAGTGACTATTTAGATCACAAGTGACCCATCATGTGGTATCAGTGTTTCTCTGTGTCGGTGTTTCTGCAAGGTGGGGGAATGGGGTAATAGATCTCAGTGGCTTCTTTCAGAAAAACAATTAACACAGTAATTTATTGCCATGAAAATTCTGTATAGCAAACCACCCTGAAACTCATTGGACCAATGGGCTTCACTGGGGCTTGGTCTTCTCATGGGAAAGCATGGAGGACATTCATAAATATAGAGTTCTCCCAATGACACGGCTTAGAACTGGCACACTTTTATTTCTATCCATATTCTTTTGGCTAAAACAAGTAAAGTAACAAAGCTCAAGTTCTAAGGACAGGATAGTAGCTTCCATTCTCAGAGAAGAAAAGACACAAGTGTAGATGCCAGGAGAGTGAAGAACTGGGACCAACAGTAGCCTATCACAATAATCCTATGATTTACTATGGCTGAGTAACAAACAGAAATGGATGAGAAATTGTACTTAAGATAGTCATTTTGCTCAACTGAAGGATCTGGCTCCATTTTGGAAGTTTTATACAGAGGAATTAAAAAATTGATGTACCGAACATATGTGACCACCTACCCTCAAAACCAGTGTTTCTGTAATTGTGATTAGTAACATTATTGGGGGGGATAAACCCCACTAATTAAACAAAGAAATAAAATAGAAAATATCAGAGTGGGTTGAATGAAGTAAGCATTTTGTTTAATGAAAACGTTTGCTTCTGTTATGGAGGCATACCTACATGTGTACTGAGTCATGATACAAAATATATGTCTTCCTATTGTGGTTAAAACAAAGCTTGGGAAAGCCGTTGTTCTAACTTATTTTCTATCTATAAGATGTTATTGGGTTTAAGTACATTCTAATTTTTCAAAATAGTCCTTGGGCAGGCATGTCATCTGTTTTGAAATTGAACCGTTTTTTCAGTGTTCGTTTTTTCCTTTGTACAGATATCTAATACAGGAGTACTTTTCTTTCAAATCAATCAACAATTAAGGCAGTTTTAATGGACACGTGTTTTTATATATATGCTGGTAACACCCATGACTGTGGTTACTGGTGGCCCATGTTTGAGATTATTTTAAAAGTAATGGTAATATTTACCTTCTCTATTTAGCTTGCTCACTGCCAGCTTCCTGATGCTGGTTTAGAATAAAAGCACTTCCCAGTTATATGTATCAATAATATACTGTTACCTTGCTTCAGAAAGATTTATTATCAGCTTATCTTTTCCAGATTTCAATATTTGCGTCATCTGTCTAGGTGAACTGTGGCCTACGGTAACACAGCAGTGGCTCTAGTCAGTAGCTGTCCAGGGGACACATGCGGAGGGGGCCTCCTCCCCAAAGGCAGTGTTTCTGCAGCCGGCTTGTCCCCTCTCTGGTCACTCTTACCTGAGAAGGTAGGTCTGAATGCTCACAGGGACTAGCCTGAGGGCCTAGGTAATCTTTCACTGAGAAAATGCTGACAGCCAGAAAAGTTATCAATGGTTTGGTACTTACTAATACATTAAAATTTAGGATTATTTAATAGAAAAGTTAACAAGGTTTCTGTAATTTAGTTTCATAAAACCTGAGTTAGTAAGAGAAGGTAAAAAATAGTGACATATTTTTAAATAGCATGCTTTACCTGTGCTTTTAAAATGTTTCACGTTTATTAAAACTTCACCTATGAAAACCTAGGAAACCTGGAAAGTTAAGACATGATTTTTTATCTCCATTTCTCGTAAATGAAGGAAATTCCTTCTGTGGATGTTGGCTAGTGTTAGCATAACAAAACGATCCCCACAGAGATTTTTATACATTTTAAAATTAAATCGCATGTTATTGTTACTATTTGCTCAATTACAAAACTAAAATCTTATTTGCACAAGTATTATTGGTGGGAAAAATCCTGGCCCTTTGCCAAATGACTTCACTCTTTAGCGTGTGCGTGTGTGTGTGTGTGTGTGTGTCTGTTTACGTGCCATATATTAGATTGATTAGATTAGGAAGTTTTTAGTTATGATGACCTAAATTTGATACATATCATCTTATGCAAGTCTACATACCAGAAAAATTTTCCAGTATAGTTGATTTACCTGATCATAATATTGCTGAAGATTCTTTTTTCTCTTTTCAATTGGAATGGGTTGATGAATAAGCAAACGAATGGAATTTGCCATTCTTCCTGTTTCTTTAAGATGGAAAGGATTGCTTCCAGTGATATCACCTTCTCAAGACTCATGACTTAAATATTTGAAAAAGTTGTTTCTCCTACCCCTTCTTTCTTTCTCTCTTTTAAAATAAGTGTTTTACCCTAGAGGAGAAAGCAGGAAAAGACCTCTCTGGTCTCAGCCGTAGCAATTTCTTACTTGACACATCCCCAAAGGCAAGGGAATTAAAAGCAAAAATGAACTACTGGGACCTTATGAAGATAAAAACATGATTAAAAATTGTTTTGCACTCTCAGCATCAGTGCCATCTTCTGGGAAACCTCTGTGCCACAGAGCCAAGTGGAAGAAGCAGTGGATGAACAGGCTGAAGCGAAAAAGAAGAAAGATGAGGCAGAGGTCCAAGTAAACTGTCAGCTTGTGCACCCACGGAAGTCACAGGAACATCCCAGAGGTCAGGGATATTTGTACAAATTGTTGGACTGCACGCCTACTTTCTAGAACTTGATTCAGTGGATCTAGACATCCATCATCATTTGATCACAATGACCACCTGGGACCTTCCTTAGCAAAGGCAACAACCAACAAAACTAAAAGGCAACCAATGGAATGGGAAAAGATATTTGCAAATGACATATCGGAAAAAGGGCTAGTATCCAAAATCTATAAAGAGCTCACCAAACTCCACACCTGAAAAACAAATAACCCAGTGAAGAAATGGGCAGAAAACATGAATAGACACTTCTCTAAGGAAGACATCCAGATGGCCAACAGGCACATGAAAAGATGCTCAACGTCACTCCTCATCAGGGAAATACAAATCAAAACCACATTCAGATATCACCTCACGCCAGTCAGAGTGGCCAAAATGAACAAATCAGGAGACTATAGATGCTGGAGAGGATGTGGAGAAACGGGAACCCTCTTGCACTGTTGGTGGGAATGCAAACTGGTGCAGCCACTCTGGAAAACAGTGTGGAGGTTCCTCAAAAAATTAAAAATAGACCTACCCTACGACCCAGCAATAGCACTGCTAGGAATTTACCCAAGGGATACAGGAGTACTGATGCATAGGGGCACTTGTACCCCAATGTTTATAGCAGCACTCTCAACAATAGCCAAATTATGGAAAGAGCCTAAATGTCCATCAACTGACGAATGGAAAAAGAAATTGTGGTTTATATACACAATGGAGTACTACGTGGCAATGAGAAAGAATGAAATATGGCCCTTTGTAGCAACATGGATGGAACTGGAGAGTGTGATGCTAAGTGAAATAACCCATACAGAGAAAGATACCATATGTTTTCATTCTTATGTGGATCCTGAGAAACTTAACAGGAACCCATGGGGGAGGGGAAGGAAAAAAAAAAGAGGTTAGAGTGGAAGAGAGCCAAAGCATAAGAGACTCTTAAAAACTGAGAACAAACTGAGGGTTGATGGGGGGTGGGAGGGAGGGGAGGGTGGGTGATGGGTATTGAGGAGGGCACCTTTTGGGATGAGCACTGGGTGTTGTATGGAAACCAATTTGACAATAAACTTCATATATTGAAAAAAATAAAAATAAAATAAGTGTTTTACAAAACACTTTTGGTATTGTAATAAAGAATAGTGGATAAATTAGAGAGCTGCAAACGTATTTTTAGAATAAAATTATTATCAAGTTTATTTCTAGTTTTATTTCTAAATCTGTATAGAACAAAAACAGGATATGAGGGCATTTCAGAAACTTTAGGGCATTTAGCAAAACTTTAATTTTAATATAAGACTAATGTGGATAAGTAACTCATGTAAAGAATTATATAAGCACAAAAAGCACAAATTGTATAATTTCTTAATAATTACTCACCAAGAGGTTTTTTTTTAAAGTATGGTTAAAGTTTTGTTTGAAGCAATTCATAGACAATACATTTAATTTTATTAAATACTTTTTTTCTGGTTATGAAAGTAAAACATTCTTATAGTAGAAAACTTGGAATATGTAGAAAACATAGAGAAGAAAGTAAAACTTTCCTATTCTTTCACCACCCAGGAAATTTTTTTGGTAAAATTTGGTATTATTTTTCTTATTTGCTGTTGTTTAATTTTTTTTTTTTGAGTTTCAATCTCACCACCTCTGAGTAAATGATATTAAGCATTTAGAGTATACCATTCCATACCTATTTTCCATGTTTATACAAATGTGTGTGTGTGTGTGTGTGTGTGTGTGTGTGTGTGTCCCTACAAGTAGTATTGTTGAAAATATTTTTTTCTTTACTTGACAAGATATCATTGCCATCTTTCTATATCTCCAAATATTTTAATTTTACATCTTACTGCGTATCTGTCATATCTACTGATGTGTGTATGTCTGCTAGAAGTTCAGACTGTTTTAGTTCTTACTTTTGTTGCTGTTACAAAAACTACTGCTGGGTTGAACAACATAGGTATTTTAACTTGAAAAAATACTGCTAGAGAAAATTGCCAAAATAAATGATTAGCTATATATCTTGTCATCTTGTCAAGAAGTTTCATTTGCCTGCCCCTCACCATCCTGAGAAAAACTGGGAGACATTGAGATAGTTGCAAATTTAAGTTCCAGGTTAGCATTAAGTTTTCTTGAAATACATATTTTTTCATTTCAAAAATCCTTTTTTAATAAGCATTGCATTGTGTTATATGATCATAATCCTTTTTAGTTTACACTAAATCTTAGTTTAAATAGTGTTACTTACTGATGTTGTTTTTATTCTTCATCTGTTGTTATTTAGAATTTTTTGTTTTGATTTCATTTTTATATTGTTAGAGTATTCCCTAGAGTTTCTCAGAAGGTGGTCATAAATGTATACTTGTCTTTCTTTTGCCTTCATCTGACTACTGTTTTGGCTGAATATAGGATTGTTGAGTTGCCGTCTTATTTCCTTAATAGTTTCTAAACTTCTTCCACTGCCCTCTGGCTTCCAAAATTGCTAGCCCAATCATCTTTCCTTTGTGTGTGTGTGTATGTGTGTGTGTGTGTGTGTGTGTGTGTGTGTGTGTGTGTGTTTAAGCAGCATTGTTGAGATATAATTGATATGCAAAGAACCATACACATTTAACATGTACAATGAAGGAATTTCTAACTGGATGGCTAGAAGATTTTCTTCTTTATCTTTGAAATCAGAACCAAGCTAAGTGTATGTGCCCTACTTTATAATGGCCCCAGGGGGCACAGAAATGAACTAATGAACTCCTTAGTTCATTTGTTCATTCATTCAATCCTTTATTCATTTTTGTGCTCAATGTTCTAGACATTTCCCAGGCCCTGGGGCTATAGCAATGAATAAAACAGCCCATTCCTTTATGACATACTCCCTTCTTTGATTCATTTCATCTTGATTTTTCCCTGTTCATCCCCCTTTTCCCATTGCTTTCCCTCTGCCTATAGTGACCTTTTAGAATGTACCTTTTAATGTTGATTTAAATATATGTGTATTCTTATAAGAGTTTCCTGATGCTTTTTTATATATTCCCTTAACATGTCTATAACATTCTTCTTGGATGTTTCCTTATTTGATAAACTATGCACAGGATACTATTGTAAGTAAACACTTTACAAATGTTAACTCATTCCAGCCTCATAAAACCTCAAGAAATAGGTTTTTATTTATTTATTGCATAAGAAAACTATAGGCCCAAGAGTTTGGGTAGCCTGTCCAAGGGCACAGAATATGTGAATGGCCAGACCTGCCTGGACTTGAAAGGCCACACTCTTCAGCACACAGCTCCAACCTCATAAATTCAAAACCCAACTCCTGATTTCTTCCTGTTTCTTGCCCTTCTCCAATCACCATCTTTTTCATCTCCTTAAACGGGACCCTCCACCTTCAAGCTGCTCAAAACAAAAGCCTTGCTATTTCCCTTGATAACTTCCTCCCAGCCCACACTCAGTCGATGTGCAAATTCTGCCTGCTGTATCTTTAGAACATTTCCAAACTTGACCACTACTCTCCACACTCACTGTCCCTGCTATGTCCAAACCATCATCTTCCCTCACCAGGTTCTAGTGACAGCATCCTAATCATCTCATCTTTGCCCTTACCCTCTGGCTCTGTTCTCAGCACAGTAGCCAGGGTGGATCTGTCAGAACCTGTCAACTCATGTTGCTGGGTTCAAAACCCTCCAGTGACTTCCTTTTTTCACTCAAGGGCAAACAAAGCTAAAATTCTTACTGTGACCTGAAAGGCCCTATTCAGTGTAGCTCTGTACAGCTTCCGTGGCTTCCCCATCTATTTTTTCTCTGTGTTGCTGGCTTTGTGCTATCCCCATTGACATCTGCTAATTTTGCAAACACACTAAGCATGTTCCCATCTCAAGACTTTGGAGTCTGCTCTATCCCCTCCCTGGATTGTGCTTCCTCTACATATCCATGTGGTTAGCTTCTCGGTTCCTTCAGATACATATATATATATTATTCAGTCAGCTTTTTATTTAAGTTTTCCATGGCTACCTTATCCTGAAGCTCAATCCTCTCTCCAAACCTTGCACTTCTCTCTTCTTTGCTTTATTTTTTCTCCTTAGTAACTATTGCAATCTAATTTCATGTTTATTGAGAACATGAAGTGTCCCCCAACCCACACCTGAATGTAAGTTCCTGAAGGGCAGGAAGTTTTGTTATGTCTTTTCACCCCAGTACCTGGTATCTGACAGAGGGAAGGCATTTACCCAATATTTATGAAAAAGGATGTGTGAATTTCTATTTCTTTGTATTTTAGCTTAATGTATGTAATGTTCTTCCACTTGATTCACAAGGTCAGTGATTTGGTCTTCAGTGGTGACTATTCTCTTTTATAACTTCTTTATGGATTTTAAAAATACCCAAGATAATTTCTTTTGCTTTCAGAACCTTTTTCCGTGTTCTAATTTGATCTTCTTGGGTGCTTTTGCTAAATTTTGTTTAAAGCTCTCATTTTTCTGCCTCTAGAGTAGTTTTTCTTTTCTTTTCTTTTTTAATTCAAATGTTTATTTATTTATGGAGAAAGAGAGAGAGAGAGAGAGCAAGCGTGAGAGGGACAGAGAGAGAGGGAGAGAGAGGATCCCACGCAGGCTCTGCACTGTCAGCATGCAGCCCAATGTGGGGCTCAAACTCACAAACTATGAGATCAGGATCTGAGCCAAAATCAAGAGTCGGATGCTTAACCTACTGATCCACCCAGATGCCCCAGGTCCATATTACTTTTTAAAAATTCCCTCCCTCACATCAGTCAGAGTACTGTATACCTCAAAGTTTCTCTTATAAATAGCCATGGATAGTTCTAGAACAAAAAATGAAATCCTGGGTTACAAGGTCTTATATCTCTATTCCGAATTTTGCATTATGTATTAACTACAAAGTCACCATCTAGAAGAAATGGAAAGTCACTTAAATGAATCCAAAGAAGCCAACAGAGCATTGAGACTGGCTTCTATCTAGGCCAAAGACAGCTATTTATTCTTAGTTTCCTTTAAGGTATCAAGCAGTCCTTGCCTTGAATTCCCTGGTAATTTAACTGCTCTACATTTCCTCCTTGGAAACTGCTTTTGTATTTCTACATTTTGTACATTTCTACATTTGTGCATTTTGCTAAGGACATACCAGAAGATTCTGCACTGTTATAACTCCAGGCCATTTTACTATTGTTTCCTTGAATAGCTGCCAGTTCCCTTGCGGCAAAAAGTCTTGATATCTCTCTAAGTGTGCCTTGGAATCAGGTGACTTTTTCCTGTAGTGTTTGGGAGTGCTGAGAAATTCCTTATCTAAGCTTGTGTAACTTCTGCTTCTCCCTGGTTCTGTTCATCTGGATACTAGTGATTGCAGCTTTATTAAAAGAATTTTTTTAATGTTTGTTATATATCTTTGAGAGAGAGACAGAGTGCAAGTGGGGAAGGGGCAGAGAGAGAGGGAGACACAGAATCTGAAGCAGGGTCCAGGCTCTGAGCTATTAGCACAGAGCCCAATGTGGGGCTCAAACCCACGAACCATGAGATCATGACCTGAGCTGAAGTTGGATCCTTAGCCAACTGAGCCACCCAGCTCCCCAACAGTTTTATTTTTAAAAGCTATGACTTTTCCACTCTATTCTCCATGATTATCTTTTGAAGGGGCACAGTGGGCCTCCTTTCCTTTCACTTTATAACTAATTATTACAACTGATGGCAAACAGAATGAATTTCTCTTTGCTTAACATTGTCTGTCAGACATACTTTCCATCCCTTTCACATAATTCACTCATATTCTTTACTTTTTACGAAAGAGTGGTGAGGAAGAAACCAATCCACTCCTTCGCTTAGAAGCTATGTATTCAAGTAAAACAGAAAGGAAGGGAAAAAAGAAAAGAATCAGAGAAGCCAGCTAGGAGGCTACTAATTTGACAGTGTTTGGTGGCTCGGACTATGAGAGCTGGTCCAATTATGGATATATTTTCAATGAAGTGTCAAAATATCTACTGATGGGTTGGCTATATTGTTGAGTATAAGAAAGAGTAGTCAATGATTACTTCAAGGACTAGGACTGAGGATTTTCAAGAATGAGTTGCCATTTTCTAGATGTGTAGGAAGGAAGAGGAGCTGGACACATGTTGTGAAGATTTGAGGCTTTAAACATAGTCAGTGGTTATATCCTCTAGGCAGCAGGAGATGTTTGTCCAGAGTACAAGCAGGAGGCCATGGCTGGAGGTATTTATTTGAGACCCATCAGCATATAGATTAGCTTAAAGCCAGGAGACTAAGAAATCACCTAGGGAGCTGTTCTAAGTAGAGAAGAGAATCAAAGACTTGCCTTAGGGCAAGTGACTTAAGGAAGAACTAGCAACGAAGACTGAAAAGAGTAACCAGTGAGGTATCAGAGGTTTAAGAGTGGTGACCTGGGAGCCAAGGAAAGAAATTGTTTCAAGAAGTACCTTGGGATACTGAGAATGATGAGTAGATGAAATCTGAGCATTTATCACTGGGTTTAGAACACAGGACAACATGATTAAAAATTGTTTTGCACTCTCAGCATCAGTGCCACCTTCTGGGAGACCTCTGCGCCACAGAGCCAAGTGGAAGAAGCAGTGGATGAACAGGCTGAAGCGAAAAAGAAGAAAGATGAGGCAGAGGTCCAAGTAAACTGCCAGCTTGTGCACCCACGGAAGTCACAGGAACACAAATAAGGAAAGCCAGAGGTCAGGGATGTTTGTACAAATTGTTGGAGTGCACACCTACTTTCTAGAACTTGATTCAGTGGATCTAGACATCCATCATCATTTGATCACAATGACCACCTTTGAGAAACCCACCTTTCTCATACCAAAACAGTCCCTTTTGGTCCTTTGCCAAGGAGCCTTGACTTCCAGGACTCATTCTGTTTTCATCTGTGGCTGAATGTAACACATGTAAAATAAATCATCTCTTCTGCTGTCTTAGCTGAAGAAAAAAGCTTTTAATGAAGTGCTGACAATAAAAGTCTCTTTGGAGTATATTCAAAGGGTTAGTAAGAGGGGCACCCGGGTGGTTCAGTTACTTGAGTTTTAGACTCTTGATTTTCGGCTCAGGTCATGATCCCAGCGTCAGGGGCTCTGCACTGAGTATGGAGCCTGCTTAAGATTCTCTGTCTCTCCCTCTGCCCCCTCCCCACCCCGCTTTCTCTCAAATAATAATAAAAACAGGTTAGTAGGAGAAGAAAGGAAGACAGGGAATGAAAATTACTCTTTTGAAGAAGTTTTGTTTTTCGAAGTGAATTTAAAAATAATTGCTTTTTGTGGAATTTATTCTTTTTATGGAAGAGTACTACATATTTGGGTACTGCAGGTAATTATTTACAAGGGAAATACTAAAGAGCCAAGGAAGAGAGGAGAATTGTAGGTTATGTCCTTGAACAGGTATGAAGAGATGCTTACTGGGCATGTGCGATGAGACATGGTTGGTTATTTGCATTAATAAGACAGAGGATTAAGTATACAAACAGATGTAGGCTGGGAGGTAAGTGAAGAGATACAGTGTGGACATTTTCTTCTGATCGGGTGTGTTTTTTCAGTGAAACAGGATCAAGGCCATCAGAGAACGAAGATGAGAGAGAAGGTATCTGAGATAGAAGGAGGGAGCAGGTGTGAAACAGTCATCTCAGAGAGTGGGAGAACAAAAGTAATAGAAGGAGGGGGAGGATCCTTGAGCAGTTCTAGTGGCCAATACTTGTCATGAATTTAACAGGAGGCCCCTTGTGTGTTTTTCTCCACCACACTCAGCTGCATGAATGCAGGAGGAGAGCAAGAGGAGAACTGGATTGGACAAAGGTTCAGGTTTTGCTAGGAAAGTTTGTTAATGAGAAGGAGTTGTAAGATAATGTCAAAAACTATTGGAATCTAACTGGGTAAACAGGGGTGCCTGGGTGGCTCAGTCGGTTGAGCGTCTGACTTCAGCTCAGGTCACGATCCCACGGTCTGTGAGTTCGAGCCCCACGTCAGGCTCTGTGCTGTCGGTTCAGAGCCTGGAGCCTGCTTCGGATTCTGTGTCTCCTTCTCTCTCTGCCCCTCCCGGACTCAGGTTCTGTCTCTCTCTATCAAAAAATGAATAAACATTAAAACAAAATTTAAAAAAATGAGATGAGCCTGAGGGAATGAGGAATAGTGAAAAGATGATAAAAGAAATGAATGAAGGGCTTCGAGGGGGTTGAAAACGTGTTAAAAGAAGAGCACTAGTGGCATGGATTAGGAAGACAAAGTGTGGAGCTTGAAGTTAATATTTTGGAATGACTGCATTACTGATGAAGACAAATTCTAGGGCATGGCCATGGGAGTTTGAGATAAAATAGAATGGGGGTCATACTTATTGGAAGACAAAGGGTCAACGAGCTGAAAGCTCATTACTGGATCATTATGTGACATTAAAATTATCAAGAGTTTTGGCAGGAGTAAACTTGGAGAGAGTGGTGGTAGGTCAGGAGCTAACCTTTGCAAGAAATAAAGAGAAATGACTTGGGAGTCTGTAGATGTCTACAAATGAAGGAGGTATAGTTTGAACACAGAACTTCAAACTTTCAAGGGGTGGTGGTTAGGAAGGATGGCGGCACAACGATCTGCAGTGGCAGTCAATGCAAGGGGAATCTACTTTTCCTCTAAGCTGTATGGTACAAAGGGGATTAAGGATGCAGGAGAGAGAACAGCCACCTTTGACAAGGCTCCGGGTGATGAGGTGTACTCAGGGGAGAGATGGTTTTGGTTAGAACAAAGTGAGGGAAATATTTGAGAAGAGTTTGAGGAGTAGGGTGATGACCCAAGCTCCAGAAGGCACACTTGGAAGGGTTTTGTGGGTAATGGCAGATAGGTGCAGATTAGGGAGTTGTACGCAACAGAGACTGAGCCGTTAGAGGTGGAACCAGGGACCAAGGGCATGGTGAGATTAGTGCTGATGGTCTTTCACCGGAAAGTGGGAACACTCGACCACTGAGTTCCTATCATGTTAGACAGATCTATTTTAAACTATAACTCCTATCAGTATATTTTTAATTCATATGCCATTTTCAAACATTAGGTGATCAGATCATTTGTACAGAATTGGTTGTTTAGCGAGCTAACCAAAGAGATTTGTTACCTTTCCATATTACTATCTTGCATTATTTGTATATACAAATAATGATTATTTCTAGTAAGCTAAATTCTTAGAGCTGGAAGAAAAGAAACAAAAGTACTATTATGTCATGTTCTTAGGTAAGCATTTAACGCGTAATATCATCATACGCCATTTATTTAAGCAATTAAATCTGTTTAAAGGCAAATTATAACACTTTAATCAATACTTGCTATAAATTATGTGTAGTATTCTTTAAGATAAGCAGGAAAAAGTTTTAAGTGTTTTTCAAAGTTTATTTATTTTTGAGAGAGAGAGTGAGAGAGAGAGGGGGCACAAGTGGGGGAGGGGCAGAGGGAGAGGGAGACACAGAATCTGAAGCAGGCTCCAGGCTCCGAACTGTCAGCACAGCTCTTTTATTTTTTTATTTTTCATTTATTTAGCGACAGACAGACAGCACGAGTGGGGGAAGGGCAGAGAGAGGGAGAGAGAGAATCTGTACTGTCAGCGCAAAGCCTGATGTGGGGCCTGAACTCACGAACTGTGAGATCCTGACCTGTGCCCAAACCAAAAGTCTATAACTGAAGTGATAGAGTATAGTTGGGTGCACATTTAAATTACATAGTAAAAACCCATCATTCTTTTCGTGAAATCTGAATTATAATTCAAATGTTACTGAGTTCAAATAACCTAACTAGTTGTAACTTGCTATTTGTTCTGTCATGGAAGAGGCCTGGGTGTCTGTTGAAATGCATCTTACAGATTCATTTGGCATAAATATGTTTCTTTCCGGGAATAGAGAGCAGGAAGGAATTGGGGAGAGGTGTTTCAAATTTATGAAAATATGCATTTTAGTACCTAAATATTTTATTCCTCCAATTCTAGTTCTGGATACATTTAGGTTTTTTTATTTTGTTTTGAGAGAGAGAGAGAGAGACAGAGAGAGAGACAAAGTGCGCACAAGGAGAGGAGGGGCAGAGAGAGAGGGAGACACAGAATCTGAAACAGGCTTCAGGCTCTGAGCTGTCAGCACAGAGCTTGGCACAGGACTCAAACCTGCAAACTGCGAGATCATGATCTGAACCGAACCAAAGTCAGGTGCTTAACCAACTGAGCCACCCAGGCACCCCTGGATGCATTTAGATTTCTGTGTAGTCTTGATCTAAACTGTCAGCCCAGAGGGAAATGCAGGAGATGGAAATGATGACAGACTCCTGGAATTCTAAGGCTTGTTGCTATTTTGTAGCATTTCAACCTAGTGACAGGTTGTTCATTGACAGCAGAAATTCACATTCTTCTCTCCCTCTCTCTCTCTCTCCCTCTCTCTGTGTATATGTATCTGTGTGTATACATACACACACACACACATATATTTGTGTATATATATACATATATATTTCAAAATATATTGAAAATTCCAGAATTTAGCTGAGAATTGCAGAATCATATAGAAACAGTGGGGACATTTTTAAACTCGGTCTCATGGAGACTTGGGTTCTTTAATGAGGCATGAGGAAGAAGAAAGTGCCATCTCTGTTTTAACAAGATTTTACTTTTATTTGTTTTATAAATTGGGATTGCATGAAAAAAAAATTTTTTTAATCAGTTTCAGAGCTTTAAAGAAAAAATCAAAACAGGCTCCAGTGCCGTGCCCACAGCCCACACCGAAGCTCAGTTTCTCTGGATTTCTCACCTCAGCTGTCTTTTCTCTGGGCCACATCATTTCTTACCATAACTTTGGTCCATATATTTAAAATCTCTAATACTTTGGACCACAACATAATACTTCACTGGCGGGTACCACTTTTCAAGACAGCCTATGTTCTCACATGAAAACTAAAAGCTTAATATTCTTGAAAATAATTCATCTGTGTTGGTCCTTTCTGCCATGGAAAGAAAATATGGATTGGTAACGATGAAACTGTACAAGTAATTGAGACCTCAGATCATATTCCAGCTTTAATGGTTTCGTGAACTAAGCCTCGATTTCTTGCCAGTGTAATTACACTTACAAAACGTGTCATGTCCTCTTTATAAGGAACAGTGTTTATATTGTAGATGTGAAATGTTAAATGACGTAACACTTGGAATATTATATTTCAGTGCTTTGCAAACTGGAAGTAAAGGTATGTAAGCTTCTTTCCATTGCAATTCATTCTGTAATTAGAAATAACTTATATGGGGCACCTGGGTGGCTCAGTCGGTTAAGCGTCCAGCTTCAGCACAGGTCATGATCTCACAGGTGGTGGGTTCGAGCCCTGCATCGGGCTCTGTGCTGACAGTTCAGCCTGGATATTGCTTCAGATTCTGTGTCTCCCTCTCTCTCTGTGCCCCTCCCCCATTCATGCTCTGTCTCTCTCTTTCTCAAAAATAAAAAACAACATTAAAAAAAAGAAAGAACTTATATATTATCAAGTGCAAAAGGAGGCACTAGGGGATATTACCTGTGTACAAGAGGCACACGTAAAATATTTCACTTTTTCTTCTAAAATTTCTAAAATTTTAATTCTAAAATTTCTGGGAACTTGTATCTACCCTTTAGAATATAAAGCTCTCCCTCAAGACTGTCTTTTGAACAAAGACTATTTCCATAGATTAAGCATATAAAGAATTCATCATTTGACCTTCTCTGGCCTCAAAAATGTGCTGTTTCATATACTTTAACCTAATAATTCAACTTTTCATTTCTAGCACAGTATCCTACATCAAGTAGATGTTTAAAAAAAATTATTGAACTGAACCATTGAATTAAGCTTAGAAATGAAAGCTCTTTCTAAAATAACTATTTGGGGGGGCACCTGGGTGGTTCAGTCGGTTGGGCGGCCATCTACAGCTCAGGTCATGATCTCACGGTCTGTGAGTTCGAGCCCTGCATTGGGCTCTGTTCTGAGAGCTCAGAGCCTGGAGCCTGCTTCGGATTCTGCGTCTCCCTCTCTCTCTGCCCCTTCCCTGCTTGCTTTCTGTCTCTCTGTCTCTCTCAAAAATAATAAACAATAAACAAATTTTAAAAAAAGGATTAGTTTTTTAGCAAGAAGTAGTAGGTAAATGTGTTAGAAGTTAAAAGAATCAAATTGCCAATGATTCGCTCTCTCTTTTTTTTTCCCCTCCCAGGTTTCCGGAATAGGTTTATGGAAAGCGAAGAAGAAACTCTAACCTGAGTATGGATTTTGAAGAAAGATTCCTCAACACGCAAAGGAAGAAATAAGCTGGTGGATAGCCCTCAGGAATGATGTCCTTTTGCCACAATGTCATTAATATTTCTTGTGTGAAAAGCAGCTGGTCAAATGATGTCCGTGCTTCCCTGTACAGTTTAATGGTGCTCATAATTCTGACCACACTCATTGGCAATCTGATAGTCATTATTTCCATATCACACTTCAGGCAACTTCATACCCCAACGAATTGGCTCATTCATTCCATGGCGACTGTGGATTTTCTGCTGGGGTGCCTGGTCATGCCTTATAGTATGGTGAGATCTGTTGAGCATGGCTGGTACTTTGGAGAAGTCTTCTGTAAAATTCACACCAGCACTGACATTATGCTGAGCTCGGCGTCCATTTTCCACTTGTCCTTCATTTCCATTGACCGCTACTATGCCGTGTGTGACCCACTGAGATACAAAGCCAAGATCAGTATCTTGGTTATTTTTGTGATGATCTTCATTAGTTGGAGTGTCCCCGCTCTTTTTGCATTTGGAATGATCTTTCTGGAGCTCAACTTCAAAGGAGCTGAAGAGATATATTACAAGTACATTCACTGCATAGGAGGTTGCTCTGTCTTCTTTAGCAAAACATCTGGGGTACTGGCCTTTATGACTTCTTTCTATATACCTGGATCTATTATGTTGTGTGTCTATTCCAGAATATACTTCATAGCTCAAGGACAGGCAAGATCAATTAATGATGCAATTGGATTGGAAGAGAAAAATGGAATGTCACAAAACAAAGAAAGGAAAGCTGCAAAGACTTTAGGGATTGTGGTGGGAGTTTTCCTAATATGCTGGTGTCCTTTCTTTGTCTGCATGGTCATGGACCCTTTCCTAGACTATGCTATTCCACCCACCTTAAATGATGCATTGGTCTGGTGTGGCTACCTGAACTCTACTTTCAATCCAATGGTTTATGCATTTTTCTACCCCTGGTTCAGAAAAGCACTGAAGATGATTCTATGTGGTAAAATTTTCCAAAAAGACTCTTGTAGGTATAAACTATTTTTAGAGTCACATCCATAGAATTATTATATTTACTGTTTATTGCTTTGCAAAACAGCTGGTGATCATAATTTTGAACACAACATAATTAAACACATGCACCAATTGCGGGGTCTTTCGTCAAATGTTTGAGCCAAAGAATGGATAGTGACATATAATGCTTTTATTTCACTTCCTTTTTGGGACACAGTGGATGTAATCCTTGCCATGCTTACTATTACATAGAAGCTTTGCAAGTCCAGAATTTAAGGCCTTACGTTAAGAGCATTTCTTGCCCTTAGCTGAACTGCCACGAATTGACAATTGTTCAATGCTGAAATTATGGGGCCGCAATTGGATATGCAAATTAGAATTACTTTGTCATCCATTTGCTCGAATATATATGTCTTTTTGTGAAATCAAATAAAGTACACATTAAATGATATTAAATACTTTTTATACATAATTTGCTATTTATCATGAATTCTTATTAATATATATTCCACTTTTAAAATATTTTGATTTTCATCTTTTTATAATATGCTTTCTTGATTCTCATACTTGCAGAAATTTGGAAAATAAGGAAAAAATAAAAATAAAATATCGTATAGAAACAAAATGAAAATAAAGATATCACTCATAGTTCACCTCCTGAAAAAACTTAAAATTCTTGACAACATGATTTTTTGGTAACTGTATAATGTTACATTGTATGGATGCACAAAGATTTTTTTAGACCATTTCTCTGTTGACCACTTAGACTTCAGTTTCTTTTTTTTTTGTTTTGTTTTTTTAATAATGGAAATGAAACCAAGTTTCTGTCTGTTACCTGCTACTGAAAGTTAGGAAAGTGTCTGAAAGGATTTCACTGTATTTCAAGGTTGTGCCTGGTATGGCAGGACTCAAAATACAAGTTCTAGGAAGTAAGACAAATCCACTTGTTGGGTTCCAGGCTGCATCGAAAGAGAAACAGCCATCCATCAACGCAGCCAAGCATGAGGGATTAACAAAAGGTACAATCAGAATAGACATGCCATGCCTGTTAAGATGGCATCCACACAAAGAAAAAAAGGAACAGGGGCGCCTGGGTGGTTCAGTCGGTTGAGCCTCCGGCTTCGGCTCAGGTCATGATCTCACAGCTTGTGAGTTTGAGCCCCGCGTCGGGCTCTGTGTCTCCCTCTCTCTGTGCCCTCTCTCTCTTCCCCAACTCATGCTCTGCCTCTTTCTCTCTCAGGAATAAACGTTAAAAAAAAAAAAAGAAAAAAAAAAGAAAAAAAGAACAAATGATAGTTTCAAATGAGATTCCCTAACAGGAGTGGGCAACCATTCTAAATTATAAGCACTGATTTCCAGTTGAACTGTTTCTCATACAGGCTTCAAGTAGTCTGTTGCATGGGGAGTAACCCTAGGGATTCGGATTTATTTATTTAATAAAAGAGACTTATGTTCATGAGTACGTTAGGGTAAGGCAGCTAATTTTTTTTTTTTTTGTTTTTTTTTGGGAGAGAGACAGAGCATGAACGGGGGAGGGGCAGAGAGAGAGGGAGACACAGAATCGGAAACAGGCTCCAGGCTCTGAGCCATCAGCCCAGAGCCCGACGCGGGGCTCGAACTCACAGACCGTGAGATCGTGACCCGGCTTAAGTCGGACGCTCAACCGACTGCGCCACCCAGGCGCCCCAAGGCAGCTAATTTTAAATGAAATTAAAACACACCTTCTTGCATGCAAATGTGTGTTCACAAACTTGATGATATCTGAGGATATGTTAAATCCTTCTAGCTCTCACAGTCTATTTCAAGACTACATGTTTTGTTTCATTGATCTGACTAGAGTTTTGTTCTGGTACATTTAAAAAACACAAGTTACCTTTTCATTGAGTGTATGATAAGACAAATTGTCATTATTTACTCCTAGTGTCAAAAATTACCTTGACTTTTTTTTTAGCTGAGACGATTCTGTCAGATTCTAAAAAGGGAACAAAAGCATTTAGACAGCTTTCTGTACATTATAGCAAGTTTCTGTGGTGTTCTCTATTTGCTCCCACACATTCCTCTTAAAATTATTCCTATTTTGTACTTTTGTGTATGTGTGTTTTGCCTATTGTGAATAAATCTTTTTTTAAGCCACTATGTTTTTTGGTACCCATTATTGCTGGCATGCAGTAAAATTGATTTTAGCTTTTCCGTTGATTTGTTTGGGCTTCTACTCTATAGTCATATTATCCTCAAACAATGCTAAATTTTATCTTCCGTCCAATAGTTATGATTTTTATTTTTATTCTTTGTTATACTTTATTAGTCAGAATTTCCAAAGAAATACTGATAGTGGTAATAAGAGTCATGCTTGTCTTACATCTATTTTAAATTAATACTCAGGTTTTTAATATTGATTCCACATTTTTCTTGGGACAAGTTCATGACTCAGATAATACTACTTTTTTTACTCAACGTTATGGCCTCATAGCCTATGTTTTTAATACTCATAATAAGAGATAGCCCATAACCCACCCTCTCAGTGAAACAAGAAGAAAGACTCATTTTGTCTTTCTATATTTCCAGCTTTATTCCAGCTTTCACTCCTTCATGAAGAAAGCATTTTTGTCTTTTAGCTGTCCATTTCCCAACTGGCATTCAATTAGCTTTTGAGAAATGTCACATTCCAACATCGTTATGGGTATCCATAGTTCTGGATATAGTTTGTTGGAACTATAGGGAAAAGATAGACCCCTGCTGTTCCCCCTAGCTAAATAGACAGGTTGGTAAACCAAGCTAAGATTTTCAGAAAGTCTTTCTTTGGAATTTGGACCTTTACCAGAATGAGAAAGACAGTGATCTTTAGCAGAATCGTTAGTAGAAAACAGTGAAAACATGTGGATTTCCATGACATCTACATGGTAAAATCATGATCAGACTGCTCTTGGTCTTACTGGGGTTTTTGCTTACTAGACCCTGGAGCTGCCTCACTGTCCATTTCCAAATTAACTTCTCCAGTCTCTCATGTATTCCATGAATCCCAGATAATCTTCTGATAAATCCTCTTGGAGAATAATTCTTGGTTGCATCCATGGAAAGAATCTTAACTTGATATACTGTGTTATGGTAAAGGCCAAGAAAATGACTGCAATGGCATAACATTCCTTTCCTCAAGTCCAGCCAATTTCCAATCAAAACAGTCTCCTTTTCCACTCTCCTCTCAAAGAGGAGAATTTTTATAAAGTACCACTAAGGAAGAGATAAAAATAGACACATTAGCAAGGAAGTGTGTTGGAACTTATTTATTATTGATAATAATAAAGCCATCTTAAGAGATCAATAGACTAGAAGACCCATTCCCATTTAAACTTGATTCTTAAACTCAATAATCCAGTCTTCAGAGAGTCATAAATACTTGCCAAAAACATAAGGCAAACCATGTGAACTCTAACCCATTGCAGATTCTGGTGAGTCATAGTTTCTGTTTAGTTGAACATTGTCAACAAGAGCTTGAACTTTAACTTCAGTGTGTAAAGATGTATGAAGAATGATTTGTTTTTAAATTTAGCAGACTATTAAGTGTACTCATAAAATAACTCTCCAAAGAGATATTTTGAATGCTGCACTCAAATAATCTAGATGACATAAGAATCAGACCGAAGTGTTTTTTTTTGTTTTTTTTTTTTTAAGATAGGGTACATGTGCATTTTCCAATACAGGTTATTGAGTATATGGTCAGCAGTAAAAAGTATTCAAAGGACATAAATTTATCTTTGCCAGGTCCTGACCATCTTTTCTGTATCACTCCTTCTCCTGAAACCCCTTTCCCAAGTCATTACACCCCCAGCGATTTTATACACCATTTTAACTTGGTTGAGGCTGGTTCTCCTGTGAAGTCATAATAAATATCAGCATGTAATTTGTTTCTCTCTTTGATTTTTCCTGGGAGAGAGAAATCCTTGACTCATACAAATTAAAAGTTCTTAGCGTATATATCAACTTAAGTGACTTTGAAGCTTGAAGTGAAGCTACTCACAATGGTTTATCAATGGTAAACTGTCTTCTTCCTAAATATACAAGTCAGATAAACAATGATAGATAGATGATAAACTCTAAGATTTGTTTATTGGTCAATGTCTTCCCTATGCGATGTGTTAAAAAGTAGAGCCTCTCAACCCTGGCTGCTGCTCAGGGAGCAATAATGTAGAATAAATAGTGTGGATACTTGGGTCCTATGCCAAGAAAATGATCCGTGGTGGAAAGGGAAAGCTTAGAAGCCAGCCACTGTGGGTTTATATTCTGGAGCCCTATTTATCAGCTATTATTTGGACAAAGTTATTTAAAAACTCTAAGCTTTAGTTCACTCACCTACAAAAGGAGGCCAGTGATAGCACCCACCCCACTGACTGCTGATTATTGGGTGAACATGGGGCCTTTCCCGAAAATGCTCAACAAACATATGTTATTAGTATTATCCTTGTCATTTTATTGGCAAATGCTACGGTGATGCTCTCTCAGAATATGCTCAGGCAATGTACACAGAGAAGTTGACACAGGCAAACAGTCCATAGCAGGTTGTTTTGTGGGTTTTTTTTTAAGATAGTGCAGAATTACATCATCCTCGTTCCTAATAAATTTCAAAATTACAATTATGCCACAGAATAAGCAGAAGATTTATTTCCAGGTCTATACACAGAAGGAAGTTGAACCTGGTGTTTACATTTTTAGATTGCTGGTCTGTGGCATGTCGGTGTTGGGCATACAGTATGTTTGAGAGGCTATGGGGATTTTTATTTCTTTAGAAAATAATTTATATAAAAATGTGTGTGTGTGTACCATACCTATGTATTTATATATACATATATGATACTGATATTTGCAAAATAACTATTATCTGCCTATCTAATAAGTTTGAATGGATACTTTGTGTAAGCCCTGGTGCACATTGGCGTAAAACAGAGTCCTGCAGCACCCCACACATGGGGGTGTCTTCAGGCTTTGGAATCGGGCAAACCTGGGTTCAAATCCTAGCTCTCTTTGTAGTCCCTGTGCTTTCTCTCCTTTGTGCCTTTGCTTCTGCAGCCCCTGATGCCTGGAATGCCTCCTCCCTAACTCCACCTCCCTTTACTGGCTGACATTTACTCATTTTAAAGTACTCATCTTGAGGGGAACCTCTCCAGGAAGCCATCTTTAATCCTTCCAGATCAGGTAAGTGTTTTTCCCTGAACTCTCAAATATCCTATGCACTTCCTTGTTGGTGCATTTATTACTTATGTTAAGATGTCCTTTGCCCCAGAGAACTTTGAATTGCTGAAGTAAGAGAGTATGTTTTAGTCATCGTTGTACCCTGTGCTTAGCACAGTGCCTGGCACAGACAAGCCACTCTATGCATGTTTTTAAGAGGGAGTAAATGAAGATGGGATGATTAGGTATCCAAGGGGATCAAGCTTATAAAAGTTAGAGACAGATTTGAGCCCCAGTCTGTCTGGCTACAAACTCCACCTTCCAGGAAACCTATTTCAGAAAGTGGAGCCAACTATAGGGAAACTATAAGGACTCATAGTTTTTTTAAAAAAATGTTGTTAACATTTATTTATTTTTGAGACAGAGAGAGAGAGAGCATGAACAGGGGAGGGTCAGAGGAAGAGGGAGACATAGAATCTGAAACAGGCTCCAGGCTCTGAGCTGTCAGCACAGAGCCTGACGCGGGGCTGAACCCACAGACCGCGAGATCATGACCTGAGCCGAAGCGCTTAACAGACTGAGCCACCCAGGCGCCCCCTAGGACTCATAGTTTTATCTCCAATCAACTCTAAGCAGATGTGCCTAGATGGGTTTAATTTGGGTAATAAATGCGTATTCATTGTGAATAGAAAGGATTTGAAGAATTAAGTTATTAAAACTTGTATTCTGAAACTAACTACGTTTAGCTAACAGCTACTACCTAAGGCAATGTTTGAAGCCCTAACCGCCCTGGAAGTTTTGGGGCATGTTTGGACTGAGACTGAGAAATCTTTAGTTTCAACTAGCAACCTAGGTCCTTTGAGCTACATTTCTTCTAACAACCATGGACTTGGATCCTTAAGATAAAGGTATTCTGAATTTTTCAGTTCATATAGTACAGTGAAAACTTAGAGAGATAATAAATACTATACCATGTTTTAAAAGGAGCTCAGAAATCCTGGCGTGTTCATCTCCAGCACCTGCCACAGGGCCTTGGTACAGGGTGGTTGCTCCAGGAAAGTTTGTTCAAGGATGGGAGAGAAGAAAGATAAGTGATTAGAATGTGGCATTTTTAAAGCAGCAAGAAAGATTATTTCTCAAGTTATCTCTTGAAATTTAGGCATTTTATTTTATTTATTATTTTTTTAATGTTTATTTATTTTTTGAGGGGGGGGGACAGAGCAAGAGCAAGGGAGGGGCAGAGAGAGAGAGGGAGACAGAATTCAAAGCAGGTACCAGGCTCTGAGCTGTCGGTACAGACCGCGAGATCATGACCTGAGCTGAAGTCGGACGTTTAATCGACTGAGCCACCCAGGTGGCCCCAAATTTAGGCATTTTAATGTCATTTTCTCAAAGTAACGGTGCCTTGGCAGTCTGACTCAGGACTTCCCAAGTCCTCTCAGTCTGTGGATTAGTGCTGGATATGACAAACATTTTACAGATCATTGTGAAATAAGAAAATAACAAGGTAGGAGTTTTTCATTTTAGAATGCTTATTCAACTTAATAGATTTTCTTTCATCTAAGATCATGGCCTTGCTAAATGTTCAGGATTAAGATGTTTCTTTTCTTTTATGAAAATATGATAATAATAGATGGGGGTTTTTAAAATGACTATTTGATAACCTGACAATTACCCCCACGTTTTTAAAACTTTTTATTTATGAAATTTCCAAACCCACTATTCTGCCCGGTTACTAACCCCACCTCAGCTCTGGTTGGCTGAGGTGTGATGTTAGTTGAATGGTTTTCCTGAGACTTGTGAAATCTTCCAGACGGTGATGCTTTGTTTTTTGGTTTTTGGTTTTTTGTTTTTTGGTTTTTTTTGCTTATTATGCCAGCTCTGTAAACATATTTACATCAAATAAGAAAATAGACTAAGGTAGAAGTCAGTGTTTTGCTTTCTTGCATCAACTAAAGTTTTCTTCCTCAGATTTACACTTTGCCTTTGCTTAATAGTCTGAGAATTCCCCAAACATTTGGTTCCTCAAATAAAGTTCTCTGATAAATGTTTTCCTATCTCTACTAAGTACAACTGCTTCCCTAATGACTTACAGTGTGAAATTATTTCCCATCATGACCAAGGCAGAACAGCAGATGTGTTAATGATGCCCTCTGGTCTCTATTTACCTGGAAGTTTGGCAAAGGAAGACGAAGTAAAAGAGATGCTGCTTACACTTGTCTCTTTGGACTGTGGACTCAGATTGCACCTTTAGAGTGTCAAACTGTAAATGAATTGCGGTGGGCATTGGTAAGTATCCAATCAACACATTTAATTACTATTATTAGCAATTCTCATAAGGCTTCGAACAAACAGAAGAGTTTCCAAACAGTGATATCATATGCTTGAAATACGTTAGCTTTATTTTTTTAAATGGTTTAGGGTTTCATCTTGTCTGTATATCATCCTAAGCATGGAAAACTATGAAAGTTTGGGGAATAAGGAAAAGCCCATAAAACATCCATTGGTTTTCCTTCCACGGTTCATATTACAAGGAATAATAAAATAAAACACAACAAAACAAAACAGGGCAGTGACCCCTATTTTACTACCAGGTAGTAGACTAGATACGGAATTACCACAAGGCTAAATTTGATCGTGGACAGCAATGTGACAGGTTAGTCCTATATAAAAAGATGAAGTGAAAAATGGTAGTCATGACCTGGATAGGTGAGTCCCCTAAACTCTTCTTCCTGGTTCCTGTTTGCATCATCAAATAAAACCATAACCAAAAGAGACCAGAATCATGGTTTGTGATGTCACTGGAAGCATATTAGCCTGAGTTTATATTCAAATACTGTTGATTGTCAACTGTTTAGCAATGTTCAACAGCAGAGAGCAATTTACTAAACCTCTTTAAATTTCATTTTTGTTATTGACAAAGGGGTAGTATGTAACTTTCAGTGTATTGTGAAGATTTTTTTCATTCATTAAATCCCTTATCCATTCATATAACAAGTATGAATTATTGAGCCCCTGTTTTATATGTATCCAATTATTGAGCACCTGTTATATATATCCATTCATATAACAAGTATGAATTATTAAGCACCTGTTAGAGCCCATTGTGTTAGCTGTCTGCTAAGGGTACAGACGGGAACAAGGCCAACACGTTCCCTGTCCCTCTGGAATTTTTGTGGAGATAAAATGCAGGTTTTGGAAATGAAATGAGATTGTATTTTATCACACATTGTCACGACATACAGTACATGGCTCATATCACACAGTCAACAAGTTGGTTCTTATGATTATGATTTCCAATTCACTTAGGCATTGTCAGCCTCGTCCATGCTGCAGAGAGAATTTAAAAATATATCCCTGACTATCCATTTTGAGCTCAGATCTCTTTCTGTTTAGCTGATATAACAAATCCTCAAAGTCATTGTGATCATACTCTCGCTGCCCCCTCCTCGTTTCTGTTCTTGTCTGGCCACCTTATATAAAACACACTGGTGTCTTTGTCTATTGGGAAGCTCCCCTTCAGCAGGTGCCAAAATCCTGTATGTGCCTAATTAAACTAAGTTGTTCCATTATCCCATCTTGTCCTATGTTCTCCATTGAAAGACACCCGCTATCCTTGCAATTGCTCAAGCTGAGAGTCTGGGAGGAATCCTTGGCTCTTCCTCATGCTTACACCCCACTTCCTGTCAAGTATGGACCACGCATTGTAATTCCGGATGCAACTTTCTCTCCATGGACTCAGGATAAATCCCACAACTGGTTTCATTCCTCAAGTCTTGACCTCTCTAGTCCAGTAGCCTCTCAGCGCAGCAGCCACCGATTCCTCTAAAACCCATATTTGGCCCCTGTCGAAATGTCTTTCTGCTGTTGAACATCCTTAACTGTTTCGTAGTACTTTTTATATTACTTGCGCCACAACGCCCAAGTTCCTGGCTAACATAAAAGACCGTCTGTTGTCTGTGCCGCCTACTTTTCTATCTGTATCTCCTACCCCTCTTATAAGCATATTATATTTCAGCCACACCAGGTTATCTACATTTCCTGAAAATTCTGTGTCTTTTTGGAACCAGGCTTTTCAAAACCCAGGCTTTGAACACTCGACTTCTGCTATTCAGAATACCCTTCATCAAATTGTTTATGTCCTCATTCTCAAGGCCTTCCCACAGCAGAACTTTTTGCTAAAGGTCAACTGATAACGCCTCAGACCCAGGTGCTACTTTCTTCTCTGATCTCCAAAAGACACTCAGGCATAGTTCTATGACGACATGTAACGCATTGCAGTGTAATGATCTGTCTGTACAAGCAAATTAGTTTTTAATAAATATTGCACAGAATATTTGACACAGTATATGTAAGGTACAAACGTTAGGCATAAAAATCACTAAGAGCATGCACACAGCTTAATTCTCACTTTAGGAAAAATAACATTATTTTTAAAAATTCCAGTGATTTGTAGTTCTTTGCATATTCTTGTTGCTAACTCTTTGCCGTGTGACAAATGTCTTCCCCCAATTATTAGCTTATTTTTTCAGCTTTTTTTCTGATGACGTATTGAACAAATTCTTTATCCTCATGTAGTCAGATTCATTAAGCATTTATTTTTTGTCCTTTTTTGGTGACAGCGGTCATCCTTTTATACAATGAAAGCATAAAGACATTTTCCTATATGTCTTCTAAGCATTTTTTTTTTAATTTGAGAGAGAGAGAGAGAGAGAAAATGGGTGGTGGAGAGGGGCAGAGGGAGAGAGAAAGAGTCTTAAGCAGACTCCACATTCAGCATGGAGTCTGCCGTGGGGCTCTACCCCACGACCCTGGGATCATTACCTGAGCTGAAATCAAGAATTGGACCCTCAACTAAGACACCTGAGCCCCTCTGGCTTCTAAGAGTTTTGTAGCTTTGTCTTTCATATTTAGGTTTTTAATTCACCTTAATTCTGGAATTGATTGCTGTGTGTGGTTGAGACAAGGCCCAATTTCATTTATCTTTTCTTTTTCAAAGTCTGGGAAATTAAAAAAAAATTTTTTTTAATGTTTATTTATGTTTGAGAAAGGCGGTGGGGGGAGGCAGACACAGAATCAGAAGCAGGCTCCAGGCTCCGAGCTGTCAGCACAGAGCCAAATGTAGGACTCAAACCCACAAACCGTGAGATCATGACCTGAGCCGAAGTCAGTGGCTCAACAAACTGAGCCACCCAGGCACCACTCATTTATCTTGTCTGTGTAACTAATTGTCCTAGCACCTCTACCCATTCTCCATTAATCTGTTGTGAGCAGTATCATAACTCACATTTCCATATATATATAGGAAGCCATATGTCTTTGGGCTCTTTGAAGCCTTCATTTACCTATACCAACACCACATTGTCTTAATTACTATAACTTTATATTAAGTCTTTGAATGAGATAAAGGAAAGTTCCCTTCATCCCATTTTTTTCCTCCTTCTCCTCTTCTTGCTTTTTCTTTTTCTTCATCTGGAGACTTTAGGTTTATGAGGACCTTCATAATTTCTTATACATTATTGAGACAACTTGTCAAGTTGCATACACACACACACACGCACTTGCACACCCGCTGAGATTTTAATAGAGAATGTATTAACTCTATAGGTCATTTTGTGGAAAATTAGTACCTTTATTACAATAATTCTTCTACTCCCAGAATACGGTATAGTTCTTCATTTATTTAGGGCTTCATTTATGCCTTTAAATAAAATTGGAAACTTTTTCCATAAAGAACTTTCACATCTATTTCTCAAGGTATTTTGTATATATTTTTTGATTATGTTGTAAAGATAAGCTTTTAGAAAGTTATGGTTTTTACTCCTTTTTTGATGTTAGAAAGCAATATTTCTGTACACTGCTTTTTTAAAAAATATAGCAAACTTTGTTAACCTCTCTTATTGATTGTAAAAATGTAAACATATATTTTGAATATTTTACAGAGATATTTGTATCATTTGTCAATAATAACAGTTTTTCCTGTTTCTAATCTTTATACATTTTTTCTCTGCTTTTCTGCATGGCCCAAGCCTTCAGCAAAAGAAGGAAATGAAATGATTTTGGAGTGTTTTCAGGAGGTTTGCCTCATCCTCAAGAGAATCATGTCTCATCAGTAAGATATCTCTCGAAAACTTTTCATTTTTTGCAGAGATACTCTTAATTGGGTTAAGGAAATCACTTTTCCGCCTGGTCTGCTGCAAGTTATTTTTTAAAATAATAAGTAGATTTTAATTTTATCATGTGTCTATTAAGATAATAAAATGACCATCAACTCTTATTCTGACATGGTAGTGAATGACTGCAAGACATGTCTAATGTCAAAACGTCAAACCATGCTTACATGGTCCGATTTTGGCTCAGGTCATGATCTTGCAGTTTGTGAGTTCGAGCCCTGCATCAGGCCCCACATTGGGTTCTGTGCTGATAGCTCGGAGCCTGGAGCCTGCTTCAGATTCTGTGTCTCCCTCTCTGTCTGTCCCTCCCCTGCTTGTGCTCTCTCTCTCTCTCAAAAATAAATAAACATTAAAATTTTAAAAAATAACTCAGAACTCTATAGACTGTTACATTTGTGTTTACGAGTAAGAATAAGCTTTGATTTTCCTATCCTGCATATCCTTGTGAGGATTTGGCACTCTCATATGAAGTTTATGCTAACCTCATAAAATCAACTTGCAAACTGACTGTTTTCTGTATTCTAGATAGTTTGTGTAAGACAGGAATTATTTGGTCCTGAAACATTCTTTATGAGAACATTTCCAACTATTCATTTTAATGGTCACAGACTGTTTAGTCACAGATGTTTCTGTTTTAATGCAATGTGTGGGTACCTGAGAAACGAATGTTATTAAAATTGTGCTCTGTGAATAATAGAGCTAATGGGAAAAATAGGATTACTGGCAGACCACCGAAGTCCCACGTAGCACTGGAATTGGGGCCCTAACAAAAGCAAATATAATCCTAACAAAAACATCAGTAGAGTAAATTTCCACTGGAATTTGCACTCAGCTTCACAGTGAACTTCTCTGACGGGGCTTCTGCTCGCTCCTTTGCATTCTGGATCCGTGAGCGCATTTGTTTCCAATAGAGATCCGTTTAATAACAAAATAAAATTAAAAATCTAACCTTGGGCATGCTATGGATCATTAATTAGAAAAAAAAAGTTAACATCAGAGGAAATAACTGCCGCCTTTTCATATGTACTCTCGGCTTCCCCAGAGGGATTAGAGCTGTGGCTAAGAGAGCCGTTTTCAAAACCACCAAAACCGCTACCTCTCGCTTCAGAAAGATCCCTAAGACCTCTATATATTGCTAAGACTTTTTTTTTTCTAGTTGCAAGGAAACCTGTCATAATTATTTCAAAACTTTCATGTGTTGGGAAAGATCACATAAGAATCAAAATATAATTCTGAATTATGCTGACATCATCTTACTACGGATCAGTCGGATATGAGCTAATGTGTATTCTGGAAACACACACTGTAGAACAGACTGTCTTCCTTTTCTCCTTGAGTCAGTTTTTATGAACCATATTTTTCCAGGAGTTTGTTTCACAAGGGTTTTCAGATTTGTGGTGTAAAGTTGTTCATGATGCCCTATGACCTTTCTTAATATTTGCTGAATATATAGTTACACATATTCAGATGCCTTTTATTTCTGATATTATGTATTTTCTCTTTCTCTCTCTTTCCCAAAAATAGCTAGGCTTTATTTAGCCTTTCTATTATTGTATGTTGGTTTCCTGTATCAATTACTCCTGTTATTTTATTATTTTTTCCTTCCTTTTCTTTCTGTATTCCACTGCTCTTTTTCTTTCTTTGTAAGTTTTTATTTATTCCTTTTGAGAGAGAGAGTATGAACAAAGGAGGGACAGAGAGAGAGAAAGGGAGAAAGAGAGAGAGAGGAGAATCCCAAGCAGGCTCCATGCTGACAGCATGGAGCCCAACGCAGGGCTTGAACTCACAGACCGTGAGATCATGACCTGAGCCCAAATCAAGACGCAGACGCTTAACCAATTGAGCTTCTCTGCTGCTCTTTTTCTAAATTCTTAATACGGATGATTATTTAGCTAATTTTCAGTCTCTCTTCTTTTATATTAGCAATTAAGGGAAAATTTATCCCCTTCAGTTTTATTTTTAGATGACTCTTTCAAGCCTTAATACATTTTTTCATTGATTAGTTCAAAATAAGTTCCAATTTCAATGTTTGATTCCTTTTTAGTCAATGAGTGATTTAGAAGTATGTTTTAATATCCCAAGACAAGGGGTTTTCTTAGTTACTTGTTTCTGGCTTAATTGCTCTGTGTTTTGACAACCTGACACATATAATGTCAGTCCCTTGAAATTAGTTGAGACTTTATGTTATATCCCAGTATTTTATCAATTTTTATAAATGTTTTGTGTATGCCTGAGAAGACCATGTGTTCTGCAGTTGTTTTGTTGTATTGTACTTATTTACTTATTTAAAATCTTACTGATATTTGTATTTATCCTTTTTCTCCTTACAGTGTGGTTTTCTTTTTCTTTTTTTTAAGTAGGCTCCACGCTCAATGCTTGGTTCAAACTCCTGACCCTGAGATCAAGAGTCACGTGCTGGACCAACTGAGCCAGCCAGGTGCTCCTGGTACTTATCCTTTCATTTATTGATAGACATGTGTTAAAAGATCCCACAAAGATTGTGGATTTTGTCTGTTTTTCTTTGTAGTTTGGTTAGTTTTTTTCTTTATGGATTTGTAGACTGATTGAATTACATGCATTACATCATCTTGGGAAACGGAACTCTTTTTTGTTATGTATACTTTTCATTAGTAATGCTTTTGCTCTTAACATATACATTGTCTTATATTAATATAACTACACAAGTTTTTTTTAATTTAACTTTATTTTTTATTTTTTAAAATTTACATCCAAATTAGTATATAGTGAAGAAATGATTTCAGTAGATTCCTTAATGCCACTTACCCATTTAGCCCATCCCCCCTCCCACAAACCCTCCAGGAACCCTCAGTTTGTTCTCCATGTTTATGAGTCTCTTTTGTTTTGTCCCCCTCCCTGTTTTTATATTATTTTTGTTTCCCTTCCCTTATGTTCATCTGTTTTACACATGTTTTATTTTGATTTATATTTGTTTGGAATATTTTTTTCTAATTTTTGTTTTAATTTCAAAATGTCTCTATCCGTATATTTTCAATGCATCTCTTTAAAAACAGCTCATAGTTGGATTTGTTTCTCAAATATCTGATCCTTTTTTTTTAAGAAGGAAAGTTACAGAAGATGAGACCAAATAGATGGCCAGAATGGCTGACCTTTTAAGCTAAAATTAGGTCTTTGAATGTTATTCTAAGAAAGGAAACCACTGGGGAGTTTTGAGCATGAGTGTATCATGGGTGTCTTTCTCCTTTCATGCCTCTCTCATTTCTTTTCCTCCTCCTTCCTTCCTCCTTTCCTTCCTCCTTCTTTCCTTCCTTCTTTCCTTTCTTCCTCCCTTCCTTCCTCCTTTCCTTCCTTCCTTCTTTCCTTCCTTCCTCCCTTCCTTCCCCCCTTCCTTTTTTCCTTCCTTCCTTCCTTCCTTCCTTCCTTCCTTCCTTTTTTCCTTCCTTCCTTCCTCCCTTCCTTCCTTCCTTCCTTCCTTCCCTTAATTCCTTTCTCTTTTGTCATATAAAAAATTATTTGCTTAAAATCTACTTTGCTGGCACATGTTTGGGTTGGGGAAGGATAAGGGTCAAAATAAACTGGAAACAGAGTACAGCAGTGCAATATACACTGACACTTTCAATACAAAGCATGTGAGTGACAAGTTGCCACAATGAGAGCTTTACTAATTCAGAGTAGTGAGAAGCCATTATCAGACTAAAGTAAGGCTAATCCTATTTTTTGCAGATTAAATACACATATATTTGTAAAAATCTTTAATATGAATTTGGGTTTTCAGAAACAGTAAGAAACCATTAAAGCAAAGTCTCAGTGATTTGACTAAGTAATAAACTATGCTATTTATTTTCTAAAATTGAATACTAACTACCATAAAGCTACTTTTTTGTGTCTGAATAAAAGACAAGCAGGAGTTCCCAAACAGTTTGGAACCATATCATCTCTAAAAGATCTTTTAGTTCCTAGGAACATATAAACTACCAAAACTTAAACAGGAAGAAATAGAAAATTTGAACAGACCCATAACCAGTAAAGAAAATGAATCAGTAATCAAAAACCTCCTAATAAACAAAAGTCTAGGGCCAGATGGCTTCCCAAGGGAATTGTACCAGACATCTAAGAAGAGTTAATACCTGTTATCCTGAAACTGTTCCAAAAAATAGAAATGGAAGAAAAAATTCCAAACTTATTCTACAAAGCCAGCATTACCTTGATTCCAAAACCAGACAAAGACCCCACTAAAAAGGAGAAACACAAGCCAGTATCTCTCAGGAACATGGCAGCAAAAACTCTCAACAAGATACTAGCCAATCAAATTCAACAGCACATTAAAAGAATTATTTACCATGCAGGCAGTGCCGGGGTGGCTCAGTTGGTTAAGCATCTAACTCTTGATCTCAGCTCAGGTCATGATTTCACAGTTTGTGAGTTTGGGCCCGGTATCAGGCTCTGGGCTGCCAGCATGGAGCCTGCTTGGGATTCTGTCTCTTATTCTCTCTGCCCCTTCCCTGCTGGCGCTCTCTCTCTCTCTCTCTCTCTCTCAATAAGCTTAAAAAATGAAAAAAAGAATTATTCATCATGATCAAGTAGGATTTATTCCTGGGCTGCCAGACTGCCAGAGTGGTTCAATATTCACAAATCAATCAAGCTGATATACCATATTAATAAAAGAAAGGATAAGAACCATATGATCCCCTCAAGAGATGCAGAAAACATTTGACAAAGTACAGCATCCATTCTTGATAAAACCCTCAACAAAGTAAAGATAGATGGAACATACCTCAACATCATATATGAAGGCCATACATGAAGGATCCACAGCTAATATCATCCTTAATGGAGGATGAGAGGTGTTTCTTTACAGTCAAGGAATGTGGCAGGGATGTCCACGCTCACCATTGTTATTTAGCATAGTACTGGAAGTCCTAGCTTCAGCAATCAGAAAATAAAAAGAAATAAAAGGCATCCAAATCATCAAGGAAGAAGTCAAGCATTCACTCTTCGCTGATGACATAATCTCTATGTAGAAAACCCGGAAGACTCCACCAAAAAAAAAATTGCTAGAACTGATGCATGAATTCAGCAAGGTCACAGGATACAAAAGCAATATACAGAAATCTGTTGTATTTCTATACACCAATAATGAAGCAGCAGAAAGTGAAATAAAGAAATTTAACCCCATTTACAATTTCACCAAAACCCATAAGTTATCTAGTAATAACCAAAGAGGTAGAAGATCTGTACTCTGAAAACTATAGAATAATTAATGAAGGAAATTGAAGAGGGCACAAAGAAGTGATAAAGCATTCCATTCTTAAGGATCAGAAGAACAAACATTGTTAAAATGTCTATACTACCCAAAGCAATCTACATATTTAATGCAATGCCTATCAAAATGCCATCAGCATTTTTCACAGAGCTAGAACACACAATCCTAAAATTTGTATGGAATCACAAAAGACCCCAAAGAGCAAAAGCAATTTTGAAAAGGAAAAGCAAAGCAAGAGACATCATGAGTTTGGACTTCAATCTATATTACAAAGCTGTAATCATCAAGACAGCATGGTACTGGCACAAAAACAGACACATAGATGAATGGAACAGAATAGAGAACCCCCACAAATGTATGGCCAACTAATCTTTGACAAAGCAGGAAAGAATATCCAATGGAAAAAAGATATATCCAAGAATATCCAAAAAAGAATATCCAATGGAAAAAAGCCTCTTCAACAAATGGTGTTGGGAAAACTGAACAGCAACATGCAAAAGAAGGAAACTGGACCACTTTCTTACACCATACACAAAAATTAATTCAAGGGGCGCCTGGGTGGCTCAGTTGGTTAAGGCTCAGGTCATGATCTCGCGGTGCGTGAGTTCGAGCCCCGCATCGGGCTCTGTGCTGACAGCTCGGAGCCTGGAGCCTGTTTCAGATTCTGTGTCTCCCTCTCTCTCTGACCCTTCCCTGTTCATGCTCTCTCTCTGTCTCAAAAATAAATAAATGTTAAAAAAAATTAAAAAAAAATAAATTCAAAATGGATGAAAGAGCTAAATGTGAGACAGGAAACCATCAAAATCATAGAGGAGAACACAGGCAGCCACTTCTTTGACCTTGGCAGTAACAACTTCTTACTAGACATGTCTCCAGAGGCAAGGGAAACAAAAGCAGACATGAATAATTGGGACTTTATCAAGATAAAAATCTTCTGCACCGCACAAGAAAGCAATCAACAACGTTTAAAGACAACCTATGGAATAGGAGAAGATATTTGCAAATGACGTATCTGATAAAGGCTTAGTATCCAAAATCTATAAAGAACTTATCGAACAACACCCAAAAAACAAATAATCCAGTTAAGAAATGGACAGAAGACATGAATAGACATTTTTCCAAAGAAGACATCCAGGTGGCTAACAGGCACATGAAAAGATGCTTAACATCATTCATCATCAGGGAAATACAAATCAAAACCATGATGAGCTATCACCTCACACTATTAGAATGGCTAAAATTAACAACACAGGAAACAACAGATTTGGTGAGGATGTGGAGAAAGGGGAATCCTCTTGCACTGCTGGTGGGATTGAAAACTTGGAAGTAGCCACTCTGGAAAACAGTATGGAGGTTCCTCAAAAAGTTAAAAATAAAACTACCTTACGACCCAGCAATTGCACTACTCAGTATTTCTCAAAGCATACAAAAATACTGATTCGAAGGGGCACATGCACCCCAATACTTATAGGAACATTATCAATAGTAGCCAATCTATGAAAAGAGCCCAAACGTCCATAGGCTGATGAATGATAAAGAAGATATGGTATATATATATATATATATATATATATATATATATATATATATAATGGAATATTACTCAGCCATCAAAAAGAATGAAATCTTTTCATTTGCAATCACATGAATGGAGCTAGAGTATATTATGATAAGCAAAATAAGTCAGTTAGAGATAGACAAATACCACATGATTTCACTCATGTGTGGAATTAAAAAAAACAAAACAGGTGAACATAGGGGAAGGGGGAAAAAAAGAGAGAGTGGCAAACCATAAAGACCTTAACTCTAGGGAACAAACTGAGGTTTGCTGGAAGGGAGGTGGGCAAGGGATGGGCTAAGTGGGTGATGGGTATTAAGGAGGGCACTCATGATGAGAAGTTATATAGGTGTTTTATACGTAAGTGATGAATCACTAAGTCCTACTTCTGAAACTAATATTACACTATATGTTAAGTAACTAGAATTTAAATAAAACTTAAAAAAGAAAAAGAACAGAAGACTTTTAACAGTCATAACAAGTATGAGTTTTTTTTAAAAGCTGCTTCATCATTTTGTAATTATACCTTAATCAACACTGTTCTAGAGGTCTTAGCACAATATGTTAAGAATAAGGAATTGAAAGCCTAAAGGATTGAAAAGAAGGAAACAAAACCATAGTTACTTATAGATAGTATTATTAACCACATAGAAAATCCACAAAAATCCACAGAGATACTTTTAAAATAATAAGAGAATTCAGCAAGTTGCCCCATTCTTCCTGGTCTCAGAGGGTTGATGAGAATTGTTCTTCTAATCACATTTTTGCTAGGGAAAAAAGAAAAAGAAAAACAATGGATGGTAAGGCCTATTCTCAGTGGCTGGAATGTGAGACAAATACGAACTGTGACGATCTCAGATTTTCCTAAAGAGCTGGAGGACACATGTCCATTTTTCTACTGGAATCATTGTGTGGTTGGGATCAGCTTCCTTAGGGCCACCTGAAATGCAACAGGTCAGCTGCATTTTTATAGTCATTATGTAATAGCGGACTTAGGGACCAAAGGTTCAGATGATGACAACTTAGGCAGCAGAGACTCCTGAGAGGATAGAGGAGTGGTTTAGGCTTATTAAGCTGTTAGACTTTAGAAAGCAAGGGTTTGTTTTTGCTTTTTTCCCCCTCTCTTAAGTATTTCAGTCCCAATTCCCTTGAGATTAATTGATAAATTCTAGAATAGCACCATTCACATACTGCAGGTCTTCTATTTCCATATAAACATTCACAGTGGTTAGAAAAGAAACAAGGAAATAAAGGTCCTGCTAGAAGGAGTTTGATTAACAATGGCCTCATCTACAATACAACAGGTATGTGGAGCATGGATTAAGGACAGACCTGTGTGTTTTCTCTTTCCTGAGGTTTTGTTAGGAAGTAAACTGTCATTCCTATTATGCAACAGCATTATTCATGACCTGATTCTTCTTTTTTGCATTTTTGCCATGTGCAGGGAGAATGTGTAGGAATATAAAAGATAGTAGGTGCACAACTCAATATGAATTTTTAATAAAAGGCAGAGTCTTTTTATTATGTGAACGGGATAATATGTTGCTCTGCAGTATAATACGTTTCTTGGGAAGAAGATATAGTATCCTGGAAAGTGTTACCTCTTCACAAATGGCTGAGTAAATTATCACTGTCATTAACCTAAGTGAAGCAGAGGATTAAAGCAGACCTCAGATTTTCCATACAACCCCAATCCTTTATTTTTGTAGGAAAAATATTTTCTGGTGAAATATATTCTTGAATGTCCATCCCAGCAAAGAAGGAAGAAAGATGAAAAGAAAGTCATCTTGGTAGTGTTCTTTGTACGTCAGGCATTGTGCTAAGGCTGTTCATGTGTGTTATTTAATATGTTAAGATTCATTACCATTGAATATTTCATAGAAATTGAAAAACTGAAAGAAAACAAAAGCTTGGATAAGGGCAGAATAATTCCAGAAAGGTAGAAAGAATGATTGGCAGGAAGAAGGACTTTTAAAGTCTGTTAAAAGTTGAAAAAATGGTTGCTAAAGCAGAGGAATGTTTAATATGGAAGCACTTACCAATTTAATAAGGTAAAGAGACAAGAGATTACATTAGAAAAATCAGAAAATACTTTATTATTGCAGACATGGTCTTGCAATTTAATCACTTTCTCAGGAGTGTAGAAAGCACTTTTATTTTTAACAATACAGTGGAATAAATTTTAGGCATGGTATTTATTAATTATTCGTGAATGTGCAAGCAATTCATTGTGTTCTGTGTCTTTAGTTTTTGTTCTTCTTGTAGATATACCAACAATGGAGAAAAGATTATGCTTTAATTCTATTAACATCCATGTAGCTATATATGCTTATATTAACAGGTTTAAAATTTTTTTTAATTCATTTTGAGAGAGAGAGAAAAAGAGAGAGAGAGAACATGCTCCAGTGGGGGAGGGGGAGGGAGAGAGGGAGAGACAGAATCCCAAGCAGGCTCCATGCTGACAGCACAGAGCCTGACATGAGGCTTGAACCCACGAACCATGAGATCATGACCTGAGCCTAAATCAAGAGTTGGACACTCAGCTGACTGAGCCACCCAGGTGCCCTGGTTTAAAAAAATTTTAATGATACTTGAAGAATATAGTCCTGAAAGAATTGTTTTATGCATTTAGCATTCACAGACTATCACTGTAAAAGATGTGAAAGATGTGACCATTGAAATGTTTGAATTGTTGATGGATGTCACACGCAAGAAACGTGCCAAATACACCATACAGGACAATGATGCTTAGAAGGAAGTTACTTAAAAGTCCTATTTGATGAAGTCATCAAATAGTCATCCACTGTGCCCCTTTCTGCTCTGTGGCAGGGGTATGAGGAACACCCTTCAGGACGTATACTAACATACACATCATGCTCTGCATTTCAAAGAACTTTATTAAGGTTCCTAGAGCTTGTTGGCTATGTAAGTTTCCTGAATATTAAAGGGAGGTGAGCTCTGCACCCTATGATCTGAAGCTTAGAAGGATTGAGTATGACTTTCAAAAATGGACAGTAAGCTGATTATAATAGGAAAGTCACTAAACCAGGAACACAAAAAGTTTGCAGTTAAACCCTAAAATGTATTGTCATGGAGTTGCCTTTAGCACAAGAATACTCTGTGGTGTGTGTGTGTGTGTGTGTGCCATTTTCATTAAAATGAAATTATTTATTTCTCTTAGCTTTCCTTTCTAAGAAGTAAAGTGGCTTAAAAATAAGCCAACAAAATAGAACTTTCCTTTCTATTTCATAGTACAGCTGACCCTTGAACAACTTGGGAGTTATGGGCACCAAGCACCCCTACTCAAGAATACATGTATAACTTTTGACTCCCCCAAAACTTAACTACTAATAGCCTACGTTGACTGGAAGCCTTACTGGTAACATGAACAGTTGATTAACACATGTTTTATATGTGATATGTATATATGCTGTATTCTTACAATGAAGTAAGCCAGAGAAAAGAAAATGCTATTAAGAAAGTCATTCAAGGGGAGCCTGGGTGGCTCAGTCAGTTAAGTGTCTGACTTCAGCTCAGGTCATGATCTTGAGTTTGAGCCCAGCTTTGGGCTCTGTGCTGACAGTTTGGAGCCTGGAGCCTGCTTTGGATTCTGTGTCTCCCTCTCTCTCTGCCCCTCTCCCCCTTCTCTCTCTCTTTGTCAAAAATAAAAATTAAAAATTAAACAGAAAAGAACATCATTAAAAAGAAAGACTACATTTAGACTAACTATTGAAAACAATCCACATATAGGTAAATCCATCTGTGCAGTTCAAGCCTGCACTGTTAAAGTATTTTCTTCTGTGCTGATACTTAACTGGTAAGCACGTGGGTGACTAAAGCAATTGGTTAAAAAACTTGGTCCCAAAAGGGGGGGAAATTCCTTGCCTATTGTTTTTCCCTTCTACCTTCTTTCCTATCAGAATGTCAGGCTGAACGTTACATACGTAATAGAAACCGCTACAGTAGCTGCTAAAATTGAATGTAACTTGTGAACCAGTGGTACACATTTAAAAATTTTGGGGATGAAAATGTTTTGGCAAAACTGTCTTTCAAGAATAAGTCTGTCGTTTCTGTAAATAGTCGTTAGGGCATGAGCTGGCAGAGACCCCAAATGCAGTTTGGTAGCGTTCCTCTGTGGTTTTAAACAGTCGTGTTCCTCCTTCTCTAACTTTAGCTCCATTGCTAAAATGTGTCCCATCTCACAGTTAGGCTATTAGTTCTGTTTAGGTGGAGATAGAACCCCAGAGTAGGAAGGATAAGTAGGATATAATTGCTTTGGATTCAACACTTAGAATTAGTTGGAGAATTAGCATCCAGAATATCAGTTGGAAGGTAAACAGCCAACTCATGCAACTCAATATCAAAAAAATGAAAAAAAAAACAAACAGAAAGAAAAACAACAACAACAAGCCCAATCTAACTAAAAAAGTGGACAGAGCACTGGGTATCATATGTAAGAGATGAATAGCGCTGGATTCTACTCCTGAAGCTAAGACTACATTGTATGTTAACTAACTAGAGAATAAAAAAATAAACAAAACAAAATAATAAAAGAAAAATGGGCCGAGGACTCGAATAGACTTTTTGTTTTCCCCCAAGAAAACAACATACAGATGGCCGACAGGCACATGAAAAAATGCTCACCATCATTAAAGGAAACACAAATCAAAACCACAATGAGATACCATCTCACGCCCGTGAGAATGGTTATTATCAAAAAGATAAGAAATGACAAGTGATGGGGCGCCTGGGTGGCGCAGCCGGTTAAGCGTCCGACTTCAGCCAGGTCACAATCTCGCAGTCCGTGAGTTCGAGCCCCGCGTCAGGCTCTGGGCTGATGGCTCAGAACCTGGAGCCTGTTTCCGATTCTGTGTCTCCCTCTCTCTCTGCCCCTCCCCCGTTCATGCTCTGTCTCTCTCTGTCCCCCCAAAAATAAATAAACGTTGAAAAAAAAGAAAGAAATGACAAGTGTTGATAAGGATGTGGAAAGAAGGGAACCCTTGTGCACTGTTGGTGGGAATGTCAACTGGTGTAGCCACTACAGAAAATAGTACGGTGTTTCCTCAAAAAATTAAAAACAAAACTACCATATGATCTAGTAATTGTCCTTCCAGGTATTTACCTGAAGAAAACAAAAACTTTAATCCGTAAAGACATATGCACTCCTATGTTCACCGCAGCATTATTTACAATAGTTAAGATATGAAAACAATCTAAATGTCCATTGATAGATGAATGGATAACGATGTGGTCCTTACATTTACATTGAAATATTATCCATCCTTAAAAGAGAAAGAATCTTGCGATTTGCAACAACTTGGATAGACCTTGAGGGTATTATGCTAAGTGAAATAAGTCAGGCAGAGCCAGACGAATGCCATATGGTTTCATTTATATGTGGGACGTAAAAACCAAAACAAGTGAACGAATAAACAAAACAGAAACCGATTCACAGATACAGAAAACAAACTGATGGTCATCAGAAGGGAGATGGGTGGAATGGACAAAATTGGTGAATGGAATTAGGACGTACAATCTTCCAGTTATAAAATAAATAAGACATGGGGATATGATGCACAGCATAGGAAATATACTCAACAACATTGTAGCAACTTTGCCTGGTGACAGATGATAACTAGACTTATTGTAGTGACCATTTTATAATATATAAATATCAAATCACTACACCTGAAACGAATAGAGTCTTCTATGTCAGTTATTCTTCAACAAAAAGAGAATCAGTTGGAGAAAGCTTTTAATTTCAGATCTGCACTCATTCTCCTCCTGCAGCTATCTTAATTGCTTTCTTTATTTTTTCTTTTTAAAATCACGTTTAACTTCGAGAAAAATGGGAAAGCTCCTTGACTACCTACTGGCTAAGACCACTGGCTTGGGGGCAACAGTGAAACTAGACACCCTCCCGCCTCCCACTCTATCCTCTCCCCCACCCTCTATTTTCTCTGTTATGTTCTGGAGACCCTGAGAATGACTTTCAAAAATCTTCAACCAACCTCGAGCTCTTCCTTCACCTTTTCTTCTGCTTATAACCGGCTTTCTTTCTTCTGTTTAAATCCCACTCACCCACTGAGAACCAAATGTAAAGTCCCAACCTCACCGGAGCATTCTTGTCTACCCCAGCCTGAAATTCCCTCACCCATTTCTTTTACCTTTGCACATTTTGCTTAGACTCCTTTTAGATCAGTTAATCTCCACAGTTGGTTTTTATCTGTGGTGCAGAGTCATTTAGGTTTTAAGTTCTGCCTCTTCAGTTGTTTTGTAGAATCTCTGAGGCCAAGGACTAGCTCAAGCTTTCTTGTTCCTTTCATTGTGTCTTGCGTGTTGTGGGCACTCTGTAAACAGTTGTGGCTCAGTGTCTGATGGTGCTCACAGGGGCTGAGAATTTATTGGTTTATCTGTTAGTAACTGGTCAGGTCTGATATTTGTGAAGCCCTTGATGGCCACAGACTCTCAGCAGTATTGACAGTTATTCTTATTGTATTCTTTTTGTATTTAGTGTTTTCTCCCCCAACGTACTTTAAAAAAAAGGAAAGTTATCCTAATTCATGAACATGTTACCTTCCAAATATACATGGAAATAGCATCATGCAGATTTTTATATGCAAAATGAAGATACTGGGCCAACACAAGGAAGGAGTGGAGATGCCTAGCTGTCCTGAAGCTCGCTAACCACCTGCTCCTATAGCTTTCTCTGCGACTCACACACTGAAACTTATTCGGCTTTCATTTTGCGTGATACGCGTTGCCCAAGGCTCTGAGGAGAAGCACCATGGAGGTGTACTTGTTCTTCCCAAAGAAGTGAGAGTGGTCCAATTTTGGCCTCTGCCCATGTCTGATTCAGCTGCTCTGGCTGGTGAGATGCTTGTCAGGGCTCCATGACTGGCTGAAAATGATTCTACCCGGTCATTAGACATCCTTAAATGATTCTTCCCCTTATTTTTTAAATTTTTTTTTCAACGTTTATTTATTTTTGGGACAGAGAGAGACAGAGCATGAACGGGGGAGGGGCAGAGAGAGAGGGAGACACAGAATCGGAAACAGGCTCCAGGCTCTGAGCCATCAGCCCAGAGCCCGACGCGGGGCTCCAACTCACGGACCGCGAGATCGTGACCTGGCTGAAGTCGGATGCTTAACCGACTGCGCCACCCAGGCGCCCCTGATTCTTCCCCTTTTAAACAACCTTGGCATGAACAAAATCAAAACACCATGAAAATAATACAACACATGAATGAAACAATTTTCAAATAATAATAACATCCTGGTCCCACAAGGCAGTAGACTGTACTCAAATAAAAGCTGATTAAGTGTTCCGGACTTATTTGAAGAAGAAGTGAATGTATTGTCTAATAAATATCCATTCTTTCTATGAACATAGGAGCATCAATTATAATAAAGTAGATAATGAACTTGCTTCTTCTCTTCCCCTCCTTCCACCTCCCAGTTCTCTCTCTCTTCCTCCTCTCTTCCTTCTTTTTCATTTCTGGCCCTGGAATAAAATAAGAGCCTACTAAATGTTGGTGGTATAATTTGAATCCAGGAAAGTATAAAGCAAATAAATCATTTAAACCCAGGTTAAAATTCTGTGAAGTTGCAAATGAAAGTTAAGATACATAAATGAGAAAGATTGTAATTAGTATTTCAGCATAAATTAATTATCTTCCTTGAGTCTTCTATATTTTTCTTGAGTTGTTCTGTGAAAACTTACAAAAAATATAGAATATTTGATTAATATCTGACAAAATTTCATGTGTTCTTGCTTTTTCTGAAGGAAATATTGGATTGCTCTGGATACGGAAATGGATCTTGCCCGGAAAATGAAAGGCCACTGGGTGTCCGAGCTGCTATGTATTCATTTATGGCCGCAGCCATATTCATCACGGTGTTTGGCAACCTCGCCATGATAGTATCCATTTCCTTCTTCAAGCAGCTTCACACACCAACCAACTTCCTCATCCTCTCCATGGCAGTCACTGACTTCCTCCTGGGGCTCACCATCATGCCCTACAGTATGGTCAGATCGGTGGAGACTTGCTGGTATTTCGGGCTTACATTTTGCAAGATTCATTACAGTTTTGACCTGATGCTTAGCATAACGTCCATTTTCCATCTTTGCTCTGTGGCTATTGACAGATTTTATGCTATCTGCTACCCTTTACGTTATTCCACAAAAATGACGATTCCCCTCATCAAGCGATTGCTATTTCTCTGCTGGTCGGTTCCCGGAGCATTTGCTTTCGGGGTGGTCTTCTCGGAGGCCTACGCCGACGGGATTGAGGGCTACGATATACTGGTGGCCTGTTCCAGTTCCTGTCCAGTGATGTTCAACAAGTTATGGGGGACCACCTTGTTCATGGCCGGGTTCTTCACTCCTGGGTCTGTGATGGTGGGGATTTATGGCAAGATTTTTGCGGTATCAAGAAAACATGCTCGAGCAATCAATAGCTTGCCCGAAAATCAAAATAATCAAATGAGGAAAGACAAAAAAGCGGCCAAAACTTTAGGAATAGTGATGGGCGTTTTCTTACTATGTTGGTTTCCCTGTTTTTTCACAATTTTATTGGATCCCTTTTTGAACTTCTCTACTCCTGTAGTTCTGTTTGATGCTTTGACATGGTTTGGCTATTTTAACTCCACGTGTAATCCCATAATATACGGTTTCTTCTATCCCTGGTTTCGCAGAGCACTGAAGTGCATTTTACTAGGTAAAATTTTCAGCTCACGTTTCCATACTACTGATCTGTTTACTCAAAAAGAAACTGAATAGACTTGTGTATGAGTGAAATGAGGCAAAAGCACAGGAATGTAGAAGAATAAAGTCACTTAAAGCATGTGTATATGTGTGTGCATGTGCGTATATGTGTGTGCATGTGTGTATATGTGTATGTAGGTGTGTGCGTGATTTTGGCTACCAAGGCAAGCTTTTAGTTTCCAAGACTTGAGGGGAAAAAAAAGAGTCTTCTCTTTGAACCAAAATCCCTCTTCTTCAGAATATTTCATATACCTATTACTTCTAGGGAGAAAAGAGGAAGAAACTTGGAAGGATAAAGAGAAGACAAGGAAAAGCCAGGAATGGTGTGAAAAGAACACACAACCTTGATACTATTTGGAAGGGATCAGAGCATAAACTGAGCTTAAAAACTCCTGCTGCCTCTTACCACCACGAGCACTTTGTGTGATTCTTCCATTCGCTTTTTGTTCTTTCGTGCCTGACCGGATGTAGTTTGAAATGTCAACAGCTAATAATTATAGGCAAATAAATACAGAAATAATTTCAAACATGCATATTCTGTCAGGAACCAGTCACTGGTTAGCTGAGAGTTAAACCTTTATTAGAATTTACTATTGTGAGGTTAAATGTTTCTTTTTTTTTTTTTAAGTAAAGTTTATTTATTTTGAGAGAGACAGAGAGAGAGAGCAGAGGAGGGGCAGAAAGAAGGAGAGAGAGAATCCCAAGCAAGCTTTGCACTGTCAGTGCAGAGCCCCGGACTTGAACTTATGAGCCATGAGGTTTTTATTCAGCGTCTTTTTAACTATAAGTTGAGGCCCATTAGTAACTTTTGAAGTGAAGTTAGTGGTCTGCAACCAGGGGTGTGCTGCTAAGTGTTTGACACCTGACTCTGAAAAGGAACAAAAAAAAACAAAGAAAAAAAAAGCCTTGATTTGCAGAATTTGACTATAAATATACATATAAACTCAATATATATATATATATATAGAGAAAGAGAGAGAGAGAGAGAGAGATTATATATATATGTATGAAAATTATGATTCCAGTACATATATATATATATATATATATACATACACACATACATTTATTTAGCAGAATGAATATATATTGTTCATTTAGCTGAAATCAAGCTATAAATGTGATGTCAACTGGCTCTCAGAAGTCCTGAAAAGTTAACCTGTTCTTGTCAGTGGGCATGAGAGGTGCCAGTACACCACTGGCTGCAAACAGCATTTTTCATGAAAAGCAAACAGAAGAAAATAAATCGGCTCAGAATACGTTGCTTGCATTGAGGGTAAGTAATGCCTTATAATGTTTTAATTTTAGTTATGTGAGTGTGTGTGTAAGTGAACTGCGTTCCACTAAAATTTTTTGTGGTTCATTTCTTTTTTTTTTTAATGTTTATTTATTTTTGAGAGAGACAGAGTGCAAGCGGGGGAGGGGCAGAGAGAGAGGGAGACACACAATCTGAAGCAGGTTCCAGGCTCTGAGCTGTCAGCATAGAGCCTGACACGGGGCTCAAACCCACGAACTGTGAGATCATGACCTGAGATGAAGTTGGACACTCAACCAACTGAGCCACCCAGGTGCCCCTAATTTCTTTATTTAGAAAGTGATAAACTATATTGATGAACAAATTAGCAATTTCTCCTCTTTATGAAAAAGCTTACATCATTGCCTGTAAATTTGCTTTGATCTTAGTTAATTGCACAAATCACAATTAAGCAGTGACCATTCTGTGGTCAGCTGAAATATTAGTTTTGTCTACCTGCCCAAAGATGGCCCTGCCACATATTGTCTAGACCTTCCATCCCTGCTAGCGTGCTGATAGGTTGGTGCCTCCCCGTAGCCTTAGAGTAGAGGAGAAATGGTGGAGATTCTTTGAGATGGTGAAAGAGATTGCAAGTACAAAATAAGTGGAAACACTGATTTTCCAAGAAGAGAGGAATTAAAGCCAGGTGCAATGATGAGAGCTAATATGGTGTGTTGGATGCTATTGTGGCTTTTTGGCAATTCTTTTTAATGAAATACAGTAAAACCTTGGTTTGTGGCATAATTTCATCCAGAAACATGCTTGTAATCCAAAGCACTTGTATATCAAAGCAAGTCTCCCCGAAAGAAATAATGGAAACTCAGATGATTCGTTCCACAACCCAAAAAAATTGATATAAAAATGATTACAAATACTGTAACATAATACAAAATTATAAAGAAAGTACAAAATATAAAGAAAAATAAGCAAATTAGCCTGCATTTACCTCTGAAAACCTTCATGGCTGGTGTGAGGGAAACAAGAGAGAGGAGGGTTATTGTGTAGGACGACTTTCACTATCACTAACGGAATCACTGCTGTCTATTGGCTCAAGGAAATCTTTTTCTTTTCATGCAACTTTAACAAGGGACCTATCCAGTGACACTTGGTTTTGCCTCCTTTGGAGGATTTCGGGGAACTGTGACATTGCATGGTCATTCAACAGATTCATCCCTCGCACTGCTACAGACTTGTTCAGGTGGTGCTTTTCCACAAAATTTTGCGCTGTTTCACACATTTTACACATCTTCCTAATCTCATTTGAAGCGAGCGATTCCTCCGCCTTTGTCTCCTCCTCCTCTGCAAACAAGATGCAGACATAGACTTCTTATAACATCTTGCAATTTCGGCAACCTGCATATGTCATTTGTACTTCTCAGTGATTTCCTTCTTACCTTCCACTGCGATCATCTCCTTATAACTGCCTTTCTTTTTAACCTTTTTCCGCACGGGGGCCATTGTGTATGCTAGCACGGATGTTGACCACAATCCAGTATTCATAAACTCTTCTCATATACTGTATTTAATGTAACTGACAATAAGGCAGCAGAAGAAAGAGTCTGTATCTGCAGGCCACCTGACCTAGAATGAAGCAAAGCATTCCTAAGCTGATTCTTGTATGGAAAAGAAAAGGACTGTCCATAGGTGCTTTGAAGTGACAAAAAATTCACTAGTGCCAGTTGTGGGCAGCTTCCAACGTTCTGAAAAATCACTGATTTCTGCCAAACACCACAGCCTGAGACCAAGCGTCCGAGCATGGGAGATGATCACCCACAATCCTACAGTGTGTATTGTGAGAGACGAACCACCGGCTCAGTTGTGATCATGTCATATTCGGCATCATGTATTACTCGTATTGCAAGACATTGGCTCATATATCAAGTTAAAATTTATTAGAAATGTTTGCTCATCTTGCGGATCACTCACAGAGCAAGTTACGATCCAAGGTTTTACTGTACTGATGTTTATGCTGCTTTGGTATTTGAACACCCACCCCCCAAAACACACAGATGTTCTGTTTTTATTTAAAAGACCAATTGCCAAAAAGAAATATATAAGTAAAATAGAATTTAGTTTTACTGGAAAGTAGAAGTATCTTGAATTAATTTGTATTAATTACAATTCCTCCCAATTCCTTAACGTATGACTTTAGAAAAGAAAACTAAATATTTTGATGTAAGTTTGTCGACAAACTTGCAACAAATTCAGTGGAGAGTGTTAGACATTGCTTTTTTTTTTTTTTTTTGGCCAAAGGATAATGTTTGTGATGGTGGTTCTTGTTTATGCCAGTGCTTACAGATGCAAGAAAATGTTAGTAGCCCTACACCATATAGTTCCTTCTAATACTTCTTTCCTTCTTCTACTAGATCCTATTCGTATTTGAAAACATCAAATAGCCCCGTGTAAAGTTCTGCTCAGTTAGTCCCCTTTCATTGAAACAGATAATTTTCTCTATAGGTTCTGATGGCACTTGTTGGTTTCAGAATGTAGTCATCCTGACTTGTTTGCTGTGGAAGAAAGTGATCCAGCCTCATACCTACTGTCCACCTTCCATCATTTCCCAGAGTTAGTAAAATAGCCTCCTTTCCACACCCAGGATTTGACGGTAGGTGGCAAATGAGAAAACTGAACCCAGAGATATTAAATGATTTGCCCTGAATTTTACAGCTAATTATGAAAACCGGAACTAGAACCCAGCTCTACTGACTTCTCATTCAATGTTCTTTGTTCGCTGAACTGATTTTTTCAAGATTTGTGGCACCTTAACTGGCTTTTCTTCTTCTTCTTTTTTTTTTTATTAAGGATTTTAGTCAGACTAATATAAATCACTAAAGCAAAAATAAATACTTCCCTCTTACCCCAATATCTTATTACATTCAGGAGTCAAACTGTAAACAGCAACCTTTTCGGAGTCAATTGTCCCTCCTTTGGATATCAGCTAATGTTTAATTTAGCCTACACATATTTATGTGTTTTTAATGTACAGAAAGGATACCTTATCTTTGGTACCTTATCTTGCCAGAATGAAGCCCAAAGGACCATGAAATCGATATGAAATAGTCCTTTGTTTGGAAAAAAAGGAAACTGAAAATACTCGGGACATTAAAAATACACAGAATATTTTGATATCCTCCAAGAAAGAGAGTTAGAAGAGTAATTCCACTGGGGCTCTGCAGTTAGCTACTCTCTCAGAGCTCCTGGATCTGAGCTCCCCACTCCAAGTCTCTTGAGAGCAGAGGCAAACTTATATGAATCAGATATTTCAATCCTCAACCCTACACTTCCTAGAACTTCCTGACCTCATACCTGCCAAGTCACCAGAAAAGACTCAATGATTCACAACTAACTTTTCAGGAGATGGAAGGTACTGAGTCAATAAAAAGAATTGGAAATGTACCATTGTTTTTTTAAATATTGCTAATTTGTTTGCTTTTTCAAAATAATTGAACAGAGAGGACTCAATTTGGTGGAAAACCAGAAATTGTTGCCATAAAAAAAGGTAAGGTATTTTCCTAACTGGAAAATGATAATTATTATGACATTTAAGTGAACGAAACTTCTTACATTTTCCATTAAGTTTTGTCTGGCAAGTTTTGTAAATTTTTATGTGGTGGCCTATAAAAAAATGTTTTTGTGAAATTCTAGAATTATTCCAAGCATGATTCAATAAATGTAAGGTACATCTATGTTTCAATAATGTTAAAATGCTTTCTCCTCTTTAATATTATATTTTAATAAGCAAATCCTGTTGTATACTACTTAATTCACTGCTAATGCTTAATTCACTACATATTTCATTTTTGGTATTTTTCTCTTGCCAGCAGCATTTACTTAAGGTATTCAGTTGCTCTTTGCTCCTCAAAATTATTCACTCATTTCAGATACAAAGAGTGTCCGAACTAAAAATGCAGTTTCTCTATTGTCTGGAATTATTCTTCTAGAATTCGTTGGGCATACAAATAACATAGGTATCTTGCTAAGATGTACATTTTGGGATGGCTTAAGATATTTCATTTCCCAAAATATTCCCAGGAGATGATGATGTGGCCAGTCTGGGGACCATATTTTGATTGGTGAGGCCTAGTAGGAGAAACTATAAGCAGACAAAGCTGTAGAAAAGACCTAGATTATAATGTTGTTTTTCAGCATTTAGTGGCAATATCTACCTCAGGGCCTTAGTTATAGGGGGAATGTGGCTTTCAAGTAATTTAGAAACATTAAGGCACCCAAAATTTTAATTGTCACCTAGGTTTCATTTAGAATACTGTTTATTTGGGGATAAACAACATTTAATGTTTTCCTAATGTTTTAAACTTTCCCAAACCAGAGAGAGGTCTCTAACACCATGAGAGGAGATGCTTATTAACCAGGTTACATCATGTGTTGGGATTAATTTCTTTGCATTTAATCCAACAAGCTGTTACTGCACGGTCCCCAAACACACAGCTCTGTACTGAGTATTGCAAGAGTAGGAAGGTTAACAGAATGGGTTGAAAAATTTTTACAGTCAGGGTGAAGTCATTTTAAAAAAAACAGTTGTGTCTTGTTGGGAGCACTGGGTGTGGTATGTAAAGGATGAATCACTGAATTGTACTCCTGAAACCAATATTCACTGTTAGCTAACTAGAAATTATATTTTAAAAACTTAAAAGAAAAAAGAACTTTGCTGAAAAAGGAAACAAAAGTATTTGAACTCGAAGTCAGCTATGAGAAGAGGAATTGGAACCACTTATCTCTATGATCTTTGGCCACCCCAACGGTCTGGAATTTCATGAGATTAACTCCAACTGGGAGAATCAAAAATAGGTTCCTGGAAGGAAATGATATTTTTGTAGAGCCTTGAAGTGCTCAGAGATGAAGGGATGGGCAATCAGGAAATGGGGTTGGCCAAGTCACGGAGTGGGCCTTTGTAGGGCAACATGGAGACAACTGTGGGCAAAAGTGACTGCGCTATTGCAGACTGAAGGGGGGGCAGGTGATAGACAGATGCTGAAAGCGTAAATTTATGGCATGCAGGATTATGCCAAGGTATGTTGTCTCCGACTTTTTCCCTTGTATCCACTGAAAAATGTATACGTGATCTTGATAAAAGGTGTACTTAGATCAATTCCTCTTGGGCTGTCTACTTCTGACACATTTTCTGATGCATAGTTTTAGTAAAACTTCCTCTGTTCTACTGGTTTTCAAACATGCCATCATTTATAGCTAATTATAAGAAAGGTGTTTTCCTTTGCTCTTAGTTTTCACTCTTCTTTCTGCCCCCCCTCTCTGAAATGAAAGGTGCTCTGTCTGTTCTCCAGGTAATGTTTCCTGATCCCAGCTGCCTTTGAGAAGGCAACATTTTCAAGATGTCATCTCTGCCTGTTGCCAGCTGCTACGTGGCGTTATAAGGCTTACTTAAGAACCCTGAGCCACTTGGGGTCAACCAGTCATTTACACGCTAGGTACCATTTTTACTTTTTGATGTCATGATGTGTAAACTACTAGAGATAGTTGTAAAGTCGATTTATAGAAAAAATAATCTTTTTCTTCTGTTTGTTTTGTTTTCAGTGTTACATTTGAATATAGCCTACTTATTATCATCCCTGAAACGTCTTCCAAAGAGTCTTTGTGATTGTAGTCTTTAAATATTCATTGTAGTCTATGTTAGATATTAAAGAATTAACCAGAAAAGATCCAATATCATGAATTCATAAATTGCAAACCTTGGCTTATTTTTTTCTGTTACACTATGTACACTATTTACGCCCTGCTCTCTTAACAAGTTTAATAGAAAATTAACACAAATCTGCTCTTCGGGTGGAATTTGGTTTTAGGCCCAGAATGATTTGGGAGCTTTACAAACGGAATTTATATCTGAGACTTTGCAGTTTGGGATCAATTTCTTGGAAGATTATATGAAAATTGACGTTATTTTCTAACTTGTGGCAAGAGAAATGAAATAGTCATTTTTAGTGTCATTTTTAGGCCTTCCAATTGGTGCTCGTTTTGATAAGAGACTGTCTTAACTGGCACACCATGAGCAGGCATTCAGAAGAGCCTATGGTTTGAGAGGCTAGTTTGAAATTTTACGTGGTTCTCTCAAGCAGTTAGGTGATCAGCTGAAATACTTTGGACTTTAGCCTTAAATTCCAGGGCGATCAGAATTCAAAGGAGAAAAAGAAAGCACATTATTTATGATCATCATCCACATTTGTGTGCAAACAAGACAGAAACTTTAAAATCTCCTTCTTATTACACTTAATTTGACTCAGAGTATTACAGAACAATAATACTGACTCATATCTTCCTTTGCTGATCCTTTATACCTGACATTTTTTCAACAATTAAAAATGAGAAAAACCTTAATTGGGATTAATTTATGTATATGTACACAGACATATATACATAGGAGGCGATAGCAATTTTAAGTTCTTTACCAAATAGTTAGGTTCCAGAAGAGAATGTGTTTTCTAGCAATGGTGATACTTATGTACTTATGTTAGTTGGTGCTTTGTTAATAGCATATGCAAATGTATGTCTCCTTCTATTAGAACCATGGATTATAAATGCCCATTTTCTACTACATCTTATATGATATTCATATTTTAAGGCTATGAAAATTAGATTCTGAACCTAAATTTTGTGTTGGACCACTTTTTCCTCCTACTAAAATCAGGTGTTCACATGAAGATTTTCTTCAAGAAGCTTTAACTCCATGTTATAATCTTGCACAGAAAATCTGACATCCTGCACATGTATGTGACTGGAGATATGCCAGCCTTGTTATCAGTCAGTGCTTGGAACTGAAAACTAAGGGGAAAAAGAAAAAAAAACCACCTAATGTAATGTACCTAATGTAAATTATATAAAAGTATTAATATTTTAACGTTTTAACTTACAAAAATGACAATTTCATAGAGGCGTGTGGTTCAACATAATAGATTACATGGAAGTACAAAATAAAGAAAACTTGGCGGAGATGCCATAATTCTTATGCAGAAAATCAAGGAGGAAGGTAAAAATAACGCTAATGGTCTTAAATATCTTCACAGCCAACTCTCCCATTTTATAAAAGAGGGAACTGAGGCTCAGGGACACTGAAAAGTTGTCCAGAGTAATATGGTTGATAAGTGCTACAGCCAATCATCAAACAAGGTTGACCTGATTTCAAAGTCATCTTGTGGGATGTAAGATAGCCAGGAAGCTGGAAAATGCACAAAATCACATAATATGTCTTTGTAAACATTCCATTTGAGGTCTCTACTTCTGAAAGTGTGTGTGCAGTTTCCCTTATATAAATAGTAATGTGCATAGAGGAAAATTTGATCTCATGTTAAAACACCTCCTAGAATCCTCTCAATCCTTAAAGAAATGGAGCAGTTATTTATATACAGCCCTCATATGATGTTGCTTCAATGTCACGGCTGTCATCATTAAGGTCATGTGGGCAACTGAGGTGTGACAGGGAGTTTCTTGGGCAACACTACACTTTAAGCGTTCATGTCTTCATGGACTTACATACTGTATAAGGTCAATGGTGAGTCTGTGCTTTCCAGATCGTATTTAATTTATGAAAGTCTGTGAGTTTCGGCAGGAAGAAAATCTTCAACTCCCCTCAGTGGTAGGTAAGGTTCTAAACATTGTAAAAGGGGCTGAAAAGGGCCAGTATAACCTCATTTTAACGTGTTCATGAAACACCAATGGAGTTTTATGCCACCATCACCACCACCTCGTAGGTGCATTTAACTAAAAAACTCAGCAGCTTTTTTTTTTCTTTTACTGACATCTTTGTATTTATCTGAACTTACTATCTTTAATCCTCTTATCACTAGCCTAAGGGATCAATAAAGTATGTCTACAGCAATCCCTCCTGTCTGCCTGTCTAAACGTTGTCTAAATAATGAGGGATTATTTTACAACACCATCAGAAGCAATTGAATCCTGGAAGGTATGTTCACAAACTGTGCTCCCGGGTCTAGTCCATTCCTTTACAGCAAAGTTTCAAGTACATTGAAGCAACTGCTTTAATTGGAACAATGCAGATATTTTTTAAAACAGACATAATTTGCCATTTATTTTTACTGTTATTTGTTCAAAAATATGTACCTAGTGTCTGCCACAAGCACTAACCAAGGTGCTGAGAATCCAGGGGTGAATGAGATCCGACAGGTTCCTTGCCTCAAGGTAGTATATTAAAAAATTGTGTCTGATAAGATTTAGCTGGTACTTAGAGTTGATTATAAAGGCAAGAAAAGACAAGATGCGAGCTGATGTATATTTTAACACAGATAATACATTCAACAACTGTTTATCGACTGCTATCACTTATATGCTAAAATGGGGCCCAGGTTAGATGCTCACAACCTTTCCTTGGTGAAAACCAAAGAAGAAAGAGAGGCAATGAGGAGTGGAGGAGCGTCTACAGTGGAGAGAAACAAATCCGTGATCTTGGTCAGATGTGCCTCAGGACTGAAAGTACTATTCAATGAATTCCTGCATTGAGCCACATCCTTTATTCTATGTTTTCCTTTCATCTTGTTTCTCTGTTTTTCCACTTTCTATTTTTTTTAGGAGAAGATAATTTAAAACCAAGGACCTTTCGGGTACCAATCATTCACAGATTTTCAGAGCCTCTGAAAGGCCATCTATTCTAGCACACCTCCTTTTCCCGGGAGCTCACAGCTAGTGAGAGGTAACGCTCACAGTAGAAGAAGAACCCCTAATCCAAGGATATTTTGCCCCCTCTCCTTTGGAAGTAAGTACGTCCCTAACCCAGAGCAAACAGGAGAGCCACATGGAGCAGTCAGCTCAAAAAGGATCCCCCTAAGACTTTCTGAAGAGAAACCTTCCTGAGACTTGGGAAAAGATGCTTCTCCAACTACATTGAACAGGTTTTTCTGTCATGACCAGGTTCTTTTACTTTTCCCTGTCAATCAGGAAAGAGAGACAGAATCAGAAGGAATGAAAGGAACTTCTGACACTTTGAGACCAGAGACCAGTAAGGGACCTTTCGTGCTGCTCTTCCTTAGGGTTCTAAAGGCAAAACTAAGTTGAGTCTGCCTAAGTAGATGAACTTGCCAAATGTACGCTATGGTTGAATCTCTGTGGCTTGGAAGAATCTGACGTAGGGCAAGAGTGTCTCTTGTGTCTGACTCAGACAAGATTGGACTTGTCTTTCTATAGCTCACTAAGTAGATTTGATGCTTTGTGAGACGCACGGTGTCTAGCTTCTCCAGAACCAGCCAGTGGTTTTTCATGGTGGCGTCCCAAAGTAAAGAGCAGGGAGGTGCAATAACTTACTGAGAGGTTGGACTTACGCAATTTGTCCATCATCTCTTATTCAGCCCACTGTGACCAACAGCAGGTACGTGAGATTTGACTCACCCAAGTCTGTGAATATGAAATTTGTGATACTTCTGAGTCACTCGGGGATGGCATATATGTCCAGTAGTTAGAATTTCAGATGAATGACAACACTCTAGAAATACAGGGGAGGGGAACAAAGAAGGAAGGGCAGAAGAGAAGGACAGAGGAGAGGAGAGGAAGGGAGTAGAGAGTAGAGAAACTTTGAAGCGTTAGCCCAGGTGCATGGTTTGACCCATAGGTACGTGGTTTTCCTTGTATTTCAACAGCTATATGCCAGTTATAACTCTTACAACATCTGCAGACTCTTTAAAACGAAGAGTTTAAATTATTGAAAGAATACCTAAAGAAAAACACCGCGATTTCACTTAGCTTTTGTGTATTAAGTATTTTTATGATGAGAGATGTTAACTTGTTGTAGTGCAAAGGAGTTTCTAGAAAAGTGGTTGCTCAAGGTAAAAGTTGACCATAAATTCTTTTTTCTTAAATAGCTTTATTGAGAGGTATATTGATAGACAAAGAACTGCACAATTTGATTAGTTTGGACATCATACACCTGTGATACCATTACCATGGTCAAGGTAAGGGACATAACCAACAAGTTCTGGCCCTTTCTTTTTAGTTTTAGTTGTGTGCGTGTGTGTGCATGCGAGTGTGTGTGTGTGTGTGTGTGTGTGTGTGTGTGTGTTAAGAACACTTACATGAGATTTACCCTCTTAACATATTTTGAAGTACACAATACCATATTATTAACTATAGGCACTCTGATGTACAACAGACCTCTAGAATTTATTCATGTAGCATAACTAAAACTTTGTATCCATTGAACAATAACTCCCCACCTCCCCCACGCTGGTAACCACTATTGTCTTCTCTGCTTCATGGGTTTGACTATTACAGATCCCTATACAAGTGGAATAAACTCTTAAGAAGCTCTCAATACCTTAAAAGAACAGAGCAATCAATAGATAAACCCAGGTCGAATGAACAAATGGATGAGTGGAATAGAATAAAATAGAACAGGAAAGAATAAGTAGTTGAAACTTTTCCTGCCCTAATGCAGCAAATAACTCAGAGCGCAACCACAATTGGCATAATTTTAAATATTTAAATAAATGGAAATTGAAATGAATTCATAACAGATGTCTTTTTTTATGCAATTAATGCTTTTTTTTATGCGCTTAGGAGCTGAAGTTTCCTGGAATCATTTTTAAGAGGAGAGGAAACACAGACTCATCTTCCTAGAAAAGGGACTTTTAAGTGATAAAGCACTATGGATCCAATTTATATTCCTGAAGACTTCTCTGGTTGTCCAAAATTTGGGAATAAATCTTGTCCTCCCGTAAACCGCTCTTTGCATGTCCGAGTGATAATGTATTCAATTATGACTGCAGCCACGTTTATCACTATCTTTGGAAACTTGGTTATAATGATTTCCATATCACATTTCAAACAGCTTCACTCTCCCACAAACTTTCTGATCCTCTCCATGGCAACCACCGACTTCCTTCTGGGTTTTGTCGTCATGCCATACAGCATGGTGCGATCAGTGGAGAGCTGCTGGTATTTTGGGGATGGCTTTTGTAAATTCCATGCAAGCTTTGACATGATGCTTAGCCTAACCTCCATTTTCCACCTCTGTTCCATTGCTATTGATCGATTTTATGCCGTGTGCTACCCTTTACACTATGCGACCACCATGACCACCTCCATGATAAAGCGACTGTTAGCATTTTGCTGGTCGGCACCTGCTCTTTTTTCATTCAGTTTAGTTCTATCCGAGGCCAACGTTGCCGGCATGCAGAGCTACGAGATTCTTGTTGCTTGTTTCCATTTCTGTGCACTTACGTTCAACAAATTTTGGGGGACGATATTGTTCACTACATGTTTCTTTACTCCTGGCTCCATCATGGTTGGTATTTATGGCAAAATCTTTCTTGTTTCCAAACGACATGCTCAAGTTATCAGCAACATGCCTGAAAACACAAAGGTGGAAGTGAAAAAAAACTTATCTAAGAAAAAGGACAGGAAAGCAGCTAAGACCCTGGGAATAGTAATGGGGGTGTTTTTAGCATGCTGGCTGCCTTGCTTTCTTGCTGTCTTGATAGACCCATACTTAGACTATTCCACTCCCATAATAGTACTTGACCTTTTAGTGTGGCTTGGGTACTTCAACTCTACTTGCAACCCCCTCATTCATGGGTTTTTTTACCCGTGGTTTCGGAAAGCTCTTGAGTACATATTGTCAGGCAAAATATTTAGCTCTCACTCAGGAACTGCAAACCTATTTCCTGAGGCACATTAATAAAAAAAAAAAAAAGCTATTACAAAAGTGAAGAGAGTATTGAAAATGAGACTTATCATTTTGGCCTCATGCCTCACATTAATGATACTATTAAATTTCAGTAATCTGGATAAGTGTCTCCTAACGTGCGCAACAGTTACCTTCAGTATCTTTGACCCATCAGGCATCAGCCATGTATTAACTGTGAACTCTATCTAATCAACACTCCCATCTGACTGGGGGAAAATACACAAAAGGAGTATAAAACATTTCAGAATGGGTTGGCCTCTACTTACACACATGAGACAATTATAAACCCATAAAAGAATCAATGTAAGAATAAAGAAAATAAAGTGCTAATGGTTTTGGTTGCTGACTCCACTCTAGGAATTCAGAAAATAGATTATTGAGGCCTGCGGACCCATGGAGAAAGTGTGACATAAGGTTGGTCTATACTACCAACTAGCAGTCAGTCTCCTTTATTGTTTGGTTTGGGAGAATTATTAACCATCATTATATGAATTATTCAGTCATTTCCTGACACCCCGAAGCTTACTACAAAGAGCTGCCCATTGGAGAAGCAGTTGATTACAAATCATCATATGCAATTTGAGCTTTTATCCTTGTGATTTCTCACTCCGTGGTTTATATTTGAAATGACTTCCTGTTTCTTTGTCCCCACCTTCTTCCTCTGCATGCTGTGTCTACACCACTTGCCAGCAATCACAAAGCCTCTCCCTGTACTCGTTTAAATCATTTTCTCTGTAAGTTGCCCTGCCATCCTGCCAAATACATTTCATCCACACCACAATGCCTGTGATTTAAGTCAGATCATGAATGTTTGGTGAGAATCCTTCCAGTGATTCTTCTGTGAAACACTGAGAAAAAACAGAAACTTCCTTTTATCTGATAGATTGGAAAACACATGCGTACGTGTAACAACCATGTGCACATCCTGTCCTACGTTGGATTAAGTTGTGGGATGGAAAAGAGGAGGAGCAGAAGGAGGGCCGATTGCTCCTGAATCCAAGTTCAGCTTTAGGTCAGACTTTGAATAGGCAAATTTAATTCTGGCTTTTTCCCGACTCTCTTCTAAGCTCTTCTCTCCCCATACCCTGACATCCATGTTCTAGGTCCAGCTATGGACAATCATTGGGCTCCACTTGTGCCTTGAAGGACAACATGATTCCATAAGGATGATTCCTCTTCACCATGATTACAGTTTTCATTTCCTGTACTTGTTGGTAGAAAAGCAAAGGGGTGTAATAAATGCATAATTGAAGTACTTTCAAATCTGCCAAAATATTTACTAATGCAGTGCAACTGCTCGTCTTGAGACGAGAGGGAGGGAGATTGGGTATGAGTAGCACTGCCTGGCTCCTTCTTCCTGAGAGTCCCAAAAGACTGTGGACACCACCCAAGTATACCTCTTCCCTCACAGTTGATGACCAGGGGGCCTGGCTGGCTCAGTCAGTAAAGCATATGTCTCCTGATCTCAGGATCCTGAGTTTGAGCCCCATATTGAGTGTAAAGATTACTTTAAAAAAATTATCACAGATGAAGACCTTACAACTGACTTGCTGACTGTAGATAGAAATCTATTCTAAATATAAATGGAATAATCTATTGGAATAGATTCAGCTAGGCAATGCATGTAATAGCTCTAAGGCTATAGGAAAACTGTCTCTATTCATTGATATAGATATTGAGTCCTCAATAAAGGATATAAACACTCATCATATGCCTTCCCTCCCATCTGTGTTAACTAGTGTTCTTGCCTCAGGTTTCACAGCTTTCTGATCTACTCTACACAGTTTTCTGAAGTTAACAACTTTCTTCTTAAATATCTTCCATTGTTTCTATGCTGGATTCCCTCTATTTACACTAGTGGGGAGCACAGATTAAGATTAGGATTAAGGGGGTCCCTTGCTGTGGGGTGTCCAATGGCATTCTACCAATGAGAAGCACCGCAGGAGATTGAAGGATGGACAGAAGTTGAAATCAGGGTAACGCAGATAATCTCTCTGTCACATTGCCCTGGAGTTGGCTGACTTCATACAGGAAAGGACATGTGGAGTCCCTCTCCATACAACTATTCTCTCAAGTTCCCATAGCTTCTCCCTTTCCCTGTCACTTAGGGCCCCACAGGGTGGTGGGTGACTCTATGTTATTGCTGCCCCTGGATACTAGGCTGTTTCTTGCTGGTTTTCTTAATGCTGCCCACATCATTGTAAATAGTCCCTTTATTAAACTCTCTCAATCACCCAGGTTGATTGTGCCATCTGTTTCCTGCTAGACACATGGTGAGTGTAGCTTTCATTGCTCTAAGGCAAAGTTTTGAAATTCTTCTCAAAAACATCAAATCTGTCCAAACCCAACTTGGCCTTTCTTTGTGTTTTCACATTTAGTCACTTCTCTGAAGGGATTGTTGGTGTCCAATAAATCATTCTTCAGTTAGTCCTACCTGGGGGCAACTTGCCTTTCTCCTCTACCTGACAAACTTTTTATTTTTAGGATAAGTCATCAATGTAAGATTTATGGTGTCCTTTTTGTGTATAGAAAAGATTATTTGAGGTAATTTTGGCTTCTAAAATTAATCTTTCACTCACAAAATAATAATATTGAAAAACATAGCGCTTCCTTAAAAATCTTATTTAACTTATAAGTTTTATTTAATGGTAACATATAAACTATAATTTATAAACAGAATATAGTTACTCTATTTCCACAGTTAGTAACTTCTAACATCTTTAAGGGGCAAATACAGCTATTTAATTGAATTATCTTAATATTTTACTTGTATTTATCAAAATGTTCAACTTCTCTTTTTTGTAGTTTTTAATTTTATAATTTTTTAAATTTTATTTAATTTTATTTTAAGTAGTCTCCACGCCCAACATGGAGCTTAAACTCATGACCCCAAGATTAAGAGTTCCATGCTCTACCAACTGAATTAGCCAAGAGCAACCCTTAATTTCCCTCTTGAAAATTTGTCAGACTAATGCATAAAACTTTTCCTAGTACTTAGAAACTCTTGTAGACTTAATGACTTACAAATATGGTAATTTTAAGATTCTGTTGTTTTATTTTATTATTTTTTTTATTTTAAAGAGAAAGAGAGAGCATGAGCAGGGGAAGGGGCAGAGGGAAAGAGAGTGAGAGCATCCCAAGCAGGTTCCACGCTCAGTATGAAGCCTGACACAAGGCTCGATCTCATGACCTGGGATCATGACCTGAGTTAAAATCAAGAGTCAGATGTTCAATTGACTGAGCCACCCGAGCGATCCGGTAATTTAAGATTCTTAGCAATTATAATACCATTTATAGACTTACCAAACTTTTCTTGGGCCTTTCAACTTAAAAATCATGGCTAAATTAATTATTTAATAACAGATTTTATACAACAGAATAAGAGGCTTCTGCACAGCAAAGGAAAACAATCAACAAAACTAAAAGACAACCTACTGAATGGGAGATTATACTTGCAAATGACCTATCCTATAAAAGGTTAGTATCAAAAATGTTTAAAGAACTTACACGACTCAACAGCCAAAAACAAATAATCAAATTAAAAAATAGGCAGAAGACATGAACAGACATTGTTCCAAAGAAGACATCCAGATGGACAACAGACACACGACTAGATGCTCAACATCACTCATCATCCGGGAAATGCAAATCAAAACCACAGTGAGATATACCTCACACCTTTTAGAATGGCTAAAATCAAAAAAAGAAAAAAAAACAGAAGAAAGAACAAATGTTGGCAAGGATGTAGAGAAAAAAGAACCCTCTTGCATTGTTGGTGCACCAACAATTGTTGCACCATTGTTGCAAACTGGTGCAGGCAGTCTGGAAAACAGTATGGCTTTTCCTCAAAAAGTTAAAAGCAGAAGTACTCTATGATCCAGTAATCTTACTACTGGGTATTTACTCAAAAAATACAAAACCACTAATTCAAAGGGATACATGCATCTCTGTTTATTGCAGCATTATTTATAATTGCCAAATTATGGAAGCGACCCAAGTGTCCATGAATGGATAAAGAAGAGGTGGAATATACATGTATATCAATATTATTCAGCCATTGAAAGGAATGAAATCTTTTTAATTTGCAACGACATGGATGGAGCGACAGAGTATAATGCTAAGCAAAATAATTCAGTCAGAGAAATACAAAAGCTATATGATTTCACTCATATACAGAATTTAAGAGACAAAACAAAGACAAAACAAGAAGAGAAAGAAAGAGAGAGACAAACCAAGAAACAGACTGTTAACAATAGAGAACAAACTGGTGATTACCAGAGAGGAGGTAGGTGGTGAGGGGATGGGTGAAATAGGTGATGGGGATTAAAGAGTTCACTTATCACGACGAGCACTGAGTAATGTATGGAATTGTTGAATCCCTGTATTATCTACCTGAGACAAATATAACACTATATTTCGACTACACTGAATTAATATTTAAAAACTTAATAAAAAAATCCCTAAAGAAGTAGGAAAATATTCCATACTAATGGATTTAAATTCTCAATATGGATTGAAGATGACAATGCTCCCTGTCGATGTATAGGTTAAATGCGATCCCAATCAAAAGCCCATCAAGATGTGTGTGTGCGTGTGTGTGTGTGTGTGTGTGTGTGTGTGTAAGTTGAAGGGCTGATTCTAAAATGTTCATGTGGAAATGCATAAGATATAGAAAACAATCTTGAAGAAGAACAAAGAGGACCTTCCACTACCAAATATCGATTACTACTACAAAGCTATAGTAAGTAAGACAGTGTTATAACGGTGAAAGGATAGAACGGAATAGAAAGCCCAGAACCAGTTCCATATATATTTGGTTACCTGACATAAGATCAAGGCACCGCTGCATTTATATATACTGTGATTCCATTTATAAAAATAGCAAGAACAGGAGGGGCGTCTGGCTGGTTCAGTCAGAGGCATATGACTCTTGATCTTGGGGTATTGAGTTCAAACCCCATTGGGTGTAGTGATTACTAAATAAATAAAGAAAGACACTTTTAAAAAAATTGCAAGAAGAGGAAAAACTAATTTTTGATGAAAAAAGTCAGAATAGTGGTTACCCATACGGGAAGAAGTGACTAGAAAGGGGCACAAGAGAACCATCTACATACAGGAAATATTCTAGGTCTCTCCTGGATTATGGCTATACAGGTCTATATGTATTCAAAATCTCATAAGCTGTATGCTTGATATTTGTGCATTTACTGGGTTTGTGTTGTACTACAATAAAAAGTTTTAAGAATATAAAAAGGAAAGAAATAAAAACACTTTTTAAGTGGGAATCACAAAGCTATGGTGATAAATGCCCTAACATACGAAATTCTTGTAAACATTACAAATACTGAAAATGACACATATACAAAGATTACTTTGAAACTGAATGTAAACTATATTAATACTACAAATTTGAATTACAAATCTTTCACAAGCATGAATATAAGGGTTTTTATATGCAAAATTTTAATTAATAAATTTAAATGATATAAATAAAATAAATATAAATGATAAAAATAAATAATAAATTTAAATGATATAAAGAAAAACTTTAAAAGAATCTTTTGAGGGGCACCTGGATGGCTCAGTCGGTTGAGCGTCCGACTTTGACTCAGGTCATGATCTCACAGTTTGTGAGTTCGGGCCCCATGTCAGGCTTTGTGCTGACAGCTCAGAGCCTGGAACCTGCTTCAGATTCTGTGTCTCCCTCTCTCTCTGCCCCTTCTCTGCTTGCACTCTGTATCTCTCTCTCTCAAAAATAAATGAACATTAAAAATTTTTTTTAAGTCTTTTGAAAAAATTTTAAAGAGACCGCGTGCATATTAAAAATGCAAAAGGAAGAAAGAATTGTGCACTAAAAAATAAATTTCCCTCTAATCTGTCCTTCTGGCTTACAGACCGCTTTTTCAGAGGCAATTACTTTCCTGTGTATCTTTCTAGAAATACACAGGCACATCCACAATCATATATGTACACATTGTTCTCACGTACTTTTTTTGAAGATGGCAAAATACTATACATGCTGTTCTGCAACTTGATTGTTTCACTTAGTAATATTAGGGATTCATTCTCTATCAGGAAACAGTTTTTCCTAATTTTTCAAAAGCTCTAAAAAATATTCCATTATTTGGAAGCATCATAATGTATATAACTGGATTTCTACTGTTTCTGATTTCTGTGGTAACAAATCATGCTGCAATAAATATCCATGTGAGCACATATCTATTTATTGAGTATATCAGCAAACACCTTAGTCGTTTGCTTTTTGATGTTTATTTTACTGCATTTCCATGATTGCATTATATCATTTCTCCCTTTGTGGTTCAATACAGTGCTTAGTTATCAGTGTCTACCCAGAGGGATACAGAACAGAACATAGTGATAAGCTAGAACTAAACCCTGTCCTCTGGAAATTTGAATCTTAGTGAGGGAAAAGAAAACAGGGCAGATGAACACATATTTTGCAAAGTTTTTCAAGTATAATATACCTGACCTGAACCATGTAAATCTTGCGTTTAATTTAGATCTATTAGTTATTTAGTGTATGAAGGAAATCCTTCTGAAAATTCAAGTGTGCAATTTATAGGTACCTGTTGATCTGGTTTGTCTTTTCCTTCCTTCCTTCCATTCTTTTTTCTTTTTTACTTTATTCTTTGATCTTTATTTTAGTCTCTATAACTTGATTCTTATTTCTTTTATTTTACTTACTTTATTCTTATTTATACTTTATCCTATATTACTTTATTCAACTTGGGGGATAAGCCACTGAGAGTGGGCTGCTGGTAAATTAATGCCAAGGGAAGAAAAGATCTTCTTAAGGTCAAAAGGATGCAATTGTTTTTCCTTTTGCAAATTAAGCTTTTTTAGTAATAATTAAGTCCTGGGGCTCCAAAAGTCCCTGTGCCCCAGGAGAGCTGGGATGATGGATCGGACAGCTCAGAATCTGACTGTAGCAGCTAAGTGTGTGCTTTATGCTTCATCATCTCAGAAGCTCACTGAGGAGTAATCTTCATGCTAAATAATTTTGCTTAGTCAAACACCATTGAAGCATTCGAGCCTTGGTTTGAGCCTGGATAAACTGTTGTTGTTATTGTTCTTTTAATGTTTATTTATTTATTTTGAGAGAGAGAGAGAGAGAGAGAGCAATCAGGGGAGGGCAGAGAGAGAGGAGAGAGAGAAAGAGAGAGAATCTCAAGAAGGCTCCGCATTGTCCGTGCAGAGCCTGAAGCCAGGCTCAATCTCACGAACTGTAAGATCATGACCTGAGCCGAAATCAAGAGTTGGCCGCTTCACCGACTGAGCCACCTAGGCGCCCCTCACCTGGACAAACTCTTAAAGCCACCAATAGGTCATAAGTCCTCCACTAGCTCTTAAAACAACTTCACAGTTGATTTCTCTCTGTTAAAACAACAATGTACCTTTCTACTTTCCTGAATGGACCCTGCCCGATAGAATGAGAATTTATAAAAATATGCCATGAAGTTATTAGTTCTATATCTAGGAAGACATTTGGAAAGAGAAGTTTTATAAACCCAGATGAGCATTGAAGGAAAACCCAACATCTTCTAACTGTCCCCATTCACCAAGGGTTTTCATTTTATAAAGAAAAATCCCCAGAGGATGGAATAGTTTTTGCTAGTTCTAAATATGAATAATTTGATTCAATGTTTTCTAAATACCTAAACTCTGATGCTCTCTAAAGCATTGAGTATTTAGATATAACAGTTTTATGTCCCTGATGGGTGATAAAATTATCCATGTAAACGACCTGAAGCTTAGTGTTTAGAACTATGGTGCCCTAATAGAAGCACCTTCCCCCAGGGATCATGAAAATACTCACATGGTGAAAGAAGTTTTCGCTTTTCATTTGGTTGGTTTGAAGCAATGGTTCTTATTGCTTTTTGCGTGGTTAGGATCCTCATTTGGAAAATTATGGACTTCATTGCAGTATGAAGATCACTGACCCATGCATGGTAGCATAAGGAAAAAATACTGATAGGAAAAGATAGGATTCTATAGGCAGAGAGAGAGGGAAAGGATAGGACCTGAGGTCCCTGGGTGGGGAAAAACACCTTTTTTGGAGCAATGCTGGCAGGTCTGACCACAGCTAACCCCCTCAAGGCGTAAGGGTCCTCTTAAGAACATAACAGACCCCACCTACTCCCCCTCAGGTTTCCCTCAGGAATTTGAGCAAAGATAAGTAGAACTCAAAATAAGTAGACCATAAAACGTATGACTCACAAGGAATGGTATGGCCATAGACCATCCCTCAGACAATGGAAATGAGCCAATCAGGAATGGACAACTCAGCACCTAATTACCAAGCCAATAAGCATAGAACCTGAGAAGAAATATGGGGGAAGGGAAGCAGGGGGCGACCAGAACCTTACAAGGACTCTTGCCTATAGTCGTCAGGCATTCACTTTCCAATGGCCCCTCTCTTTAAACAGAGCGATGAAAGCTCTCTTTACGAAACTATTCTTCCTTACTGATCTCATACTCTAATAAGCTTTTGCCTGCGGCTCATTTTGTGTCCCCCTCTTCATTCTTCGAAGAGACTAGACAAGGAATCCCCGGTACTGAGGTAAGAAATCCTGCAACAGTATAAATGAGTCAACTTTTCATTAGGGATTAAAGAACTCAGTGCTTCAAAACACCTGTCATTTGGTAATAAGTGGAGTGAGCACTTTTTTAGATTTTAACCAAATTCTCTCCTTTCTTCTTTGCTTCCTTATCCCCCCCTCCCTCTCTTCCTCCCTTCTTTTCACTTTTTCTCATTTGTCTCCACTTTGGCCTTGTGCTAGCCTATTCCATGCTGTTCCTCTGAAGCCAAAGGGACAGTAGGACACTGATTCGCCCTCCCAGAGCCAATTCTCTGGTGACCTGCTGTAATGGCTTTGCCGGCAGCGCATGGAAGATTGTTAAAGGACACGCCTGTCAAAAGCAGGACAGAAGGAGGTAATGCAGCCTCAGGAGGCATATTTTGTGTGTACACGCTGATGACAGGATAGCCTGCCAGGGCTCCACCTATAAGAACTTCAGCCTAAGTGCCTTTTCTGGTCGGGTGTCAGCAGAGAGGAGAGCCGTGAGACACAATGAGCAGTTGTGTGGTAAGAAACCTTGGCACAACAGATATTTCATCTCACAGTGACTTTAGCTCCAAATTACCTAATTAGCCAGACAAGTTCTGGTAAACAAGAGGAGAATATCTTAAAAGAAGAAAAAGATCAGATACAGTCATCCTTTTTCTGATTTATGTTGAAAGGAATCAAATTTGAAACACTGGTCTAAAAAATAAAGCCAGATGACTTTTTTTTTTTTTTAATCACCGAAATTCTAAACAGGCCATGATAGGAAAACCCACAACAGTTCTTTCTTGAATTTGATTCACAAGCAAGCTCCCTTGCCTAGGAAACCATTGCGTAAGTGATGTACGTCAAGGTAAGATAAAATCATTTTTCCCCACAGAAATAGTCTCAGAAGTAAAGCAGCTGAACTATGTCACAAGCAAGAGAAGAAAAATCAGACCTGAGTAAGCAGGTTTGATATGTCCTTTCCTAAAATTTCCACTGTATTTGTAATACATTATTGAGCTAGATGAATATTTTCCTTCTTATTTTGGAGAAATAAATATATATTAATAGAATTTTAGGTATTTAATGCTTGGGGAAAATTATTACGTGAGTCCTTTTTCATTTTTTCTTTGCAATTCTGAGGGACTTTTGTGTTTTTGAAATCATTATTTCAGTCCTTGTTTGTTTCCTTATTATGTTATCTTTTCCCTTAAATAATTAAATTTCAACTAAAAAACAATGCAATGCTTGCTCCTCTCCAGAGTTGTTTGCAAATGTTTCTTTTTACTTCTTAGGAAAAAAACTAACAGTTTTCTATGTTTGCATTGGGTGATTGTTTACAGTGCTGTCATGCATTTGGCCCCCGGAAATGTAACTGGTAAAAAGAAAAAGAAGTGCAATAATAATATCCTAGGTTGAAAGTGAGATGTCTTAGTGGCCTTAACTTTATTTAATCTTATTAAAAATTACTGTAGGGGCGCCTGGGTGGCGCAGTCGGTTAAGCGTCCGACTTCAGCCAGGTCACGATCTCGCGGTCCGTGAGTTCGAGCCCCGCGTCGGGCTCTGGGCTGATAGCTCGGAGCCTGGAGCCTGTTTCCGATTCTGTGTCTCCCTCTCTCTCTGCCCCTCCCGCGTTCATGCTCTGTCTCTCTCTGTCCCAAAAATAAATAAAAACCGTTGAAAAAAAAATTACTGTATATCTTTTGGAAGTGAGTCTTCAACCTAAAGGAATCTAGTTTGTTATGTTCTTTTTATGTTTATTTTTGAGACAGAGAGAGACAGAGCATGAACAGGACAGGGTCAGAGAGAGAGGGAGACACAGAATCGGAAGTAGGCTCCAGGCTCTGAGCTGTCAGCACAGAGCCCTATGTGGGGCTCGAACTCACGGACCCTGAAATCATGACCTGAGCCGAATCAGACGCTTAACCAACTGAGCCACCCAGGCGCCCCTGTTGTGTTCTTAAATAACAAACAAAAGCCGGACTGCACTTGATTTCATGACCATTTCCTTGTTTAACAAAGCAGTAGACCAGCAGCCATATTTGCATTTGCTTACTTGCTTTTGTAATTTGGGACCAAGAGTTTATGATAGGGGCTTACAGCACTATTACCTTTGACATTACCTTCACAATTCACACGCGTAATGACTTTGTAAGTAAATAAGTTTAAACACTTCCCTAATATAGGTAACCATGCATCAGAAACATGAGATAATGCTATTAAGTTTGGGCAGCTGTTTCATACCCTGCTTCCTCCCACAAAAAAATAAATAAATAAGATGAAATAAATGATATTCACTTTACACACCTAGGAGGTTAAGCTGTATCAATTCTTTCAGGCATTGAATTTTCTAAAATGAAACTTCAAACTCCAAAAATTATACCATAAACAATTGAAGAGTGTCTATTTTGTATGAGAATGCTGTCTGTCTATGGATATGCAGTGAAATGCTTAAGAAATTTTTTGGTACCTGTCAGCTATCTTTAAGGATGATTTTTTAAAGAATTAAAGAAAAAAATTAAATTCACAAAAATAAGATGAAAGGCAGAATAAAGTTAATTTGTTAAAGAAGTTAATTGAGCATTTAAGATTTCATTATTCCATTATTTAAGATTTCATGGCTAACGTGATAAGTAACCAAATAATTTGTGCTGTATGTTCCAAAATTGATAAGCTACAGTTTAAAAAGGATTTGAATAAGTCTTTGTCCTTCTTACCTGTGTTTGGTTTCTCAAGTTCAAATCCATTGCACAATATTTGATTGACAAAATTAAAACATACCTAAAGAAAAATGTTAATTTGAGAAATTAACTTATTATATCCAGATCAAATAAAATGTGCCATGATGTTAAAATTTCAAATAATACACATTGGAAAAAAAAATGGCTGAGCTATTGCAGCAAATACTGTAAATATTATTTTCAAAGGTAATTGTATTCTCATTTAGTGTGTTTTCCAAGTAAATTTCATGAGGACATGATTGTGGGTTTGTTTTTATGACAGACCAGTGAGTTTTCATTTCTTCTCAGGCCAAAGTCCACTCTACCCACCTGGCCTTAGAGCTCAGTAATGCTTGTCTTTGGTCATCAGAATTACACAGCCAGTCCGGGCACTGGAAAAACAAATCCAACCTCTGCCATACTCTGGGTGAGTCAGTCTCATTATTTTCACATTTTTAAAGGCAACAGCATAAATTATGTAACGTGACAGTTTAAACAGTGAGCACGCCCATGTGTCAAATTTGTTCCCAATATAAGTCTTGCAATCTGGGGACCAGGAGACCTCAACTTAAATTTGAATTCATGGATGGAGTTGCTAAATGAAAGGAGGTACCACACGAGATTTACAGAATTTATCATATCAGTATCCCCCTGCCCTTTTTGGAGATTATTCATGTATAATTTTGTAGACTTTAGCACATTTTTAGTCGACCACCAATTGCTCTAAAAATCTAAAAACTTATTCTTCACATTGGAAAGAAAAATATTCCCTTAACTGAATAGTATGTATTAATCAACAGGATCCAAAGCATTTGCAAATACCCACAAGAGAAGTTAAGGGGGGGGGGGGGAAGCACAATCTTTAGATTGTAATTATTTTTGAAGCTAAACATTAAATAAAAGTTCCATAAGTCCTAGTAATTCTTGACAGGTTTTATCCATCAAATTGGTTAATATAAGTGGGATAGAGAAAATTCTTGATCTGCCTATAGATTTGGAATCCTAAGTAAGGGTTACATATTAGTGCCCAGAACATGGGCATTTACCTGGGTTACTTAGGTGGTTTTAACTGGGTTACTTAGACCTTGGATATTCATTCAGTTGTCTTTAGTCCCTTCCTACTTAAGGGATAGTCCTTAGACTAACAGCATTGGCATCTCCTGAGAGCCAGACTCTTAACCTCCACCCCAGAAACAGAATCTGTATTTTAGAAAAACCCCTGGGTGATTTGTATGTACATTAAAGTTTGGAAAGCAGTGCTCTTGGTCGGTAGGAAGTTCAGTTTAGGATTGGAAATGCAGCTACCTGGGCCTTTCTGAAAATTTGCCCACCAGGGATTTTTATTGTTTTTCTTCTTTCTCTCACAGAAAAGAGAGGAGCACAGTAATTTTGCAAAAGATTAATAGTACCCACAGGACAAAGACGATGAATTCACCTGAACTTTGGAATCCTCCGGAAGTCCAATTTTGTTTTGCTTTGGTCAACAATTCATGCCCTAGAAATGTGAGGTCTGTGCTGAGTGTGTGTGCCATGTATGTTGTCATGACTGGTGCTATAGTGATGACCATGTTGGGCAACCTGGTTGTGATCATTTCCATCGCTCACTTCAAGCAGCTCCAGTCCCCAACCAACTTCCTGATTCTCTCCATGGCCACAACTGACTTTTTGTTGAGCTGTGTGGTCATGCCCTTCAGTATGGTCAGGTCCATTGAGTCTTGCTGGTATTTTGGAGACCTCTTTTGCAAAGTCCACAGCTGCTGTGACATCATGCTCTGCACCACCTCTATTTTTCACCTCTGCTTCATCTCAGTGGATCGCTACTATGCTGTTTGTGACCCTTTGCATTATGTCACCAAAATTACCATCCCTGTAATAGAGGTCTTTCTACTCATCAGTTGGTCTATTCCAATTTTTTTTGCCTTTGGCCTGGTATTCTCAGAATTAAACATAGTTGCTGCAGAAGACTTTGTTGCAGCCATTGACTGCACAGGTTTGTGTGTATTGATATTTAACAAGCTCTGGGGGGTGTTGGCTTCCTTTATAGCCTGCTTCCTACCTGGGACTGTAATGGTGGGGATTTACATACACATTTTCAGCGTAGCCAGGAAGCATACTAAGCAAATTGGCATGGGTCCTACCAGGAAACACTTTGGGTCAGAAAGCAAAATGAAAGTATCATCCAAAAGAGAAAGCAAGGCCACCAAGACTTTAAGCATAGTCATGGGAGTGTTTGTATTGTGCTGGCTGCCCTTTTTCATCTTGACAATCACAGACCCTTTCATTAATTTCACAACTCCTGAAGATTTGTACAATGTTTTCCTCTGGCTGGGTTATTTCAACTCCGCTTTCAATCCCATCATATATGGCATGTTTTATCCCTGGTTTCGCAAGGCATTGCGGATGATTGTCACGGGAACCATCTTCCACCCTGACTCTTCTACCCTAAGCCTATATCCTGCAGATACTTAGGCAATATTCTCCATTCTGTAAGATTCTTTCCTGGTAAGGAATCTTGTTGGATGCTCCTCCTCAAAGGTAAGGCCATAAACTTACTGGATAAGCATATTCTTCCAGTTGGTGTTATGGACATCTATCTAAGTAGGAGCAATCGATCTAGCGTTCTAGGTTTACCAGAGCTACCAAAGTGGTTAATTTCTGGAGTTCTGGGGAAGGCATCTCCAATAAAAAACTCTGTCCCATGGCTTGCTGATTCCTGAATTCACAAAATTAGAGATTTAGAATTTCACTCCTTTGACTTAAATCAAATGGAGATCTTATTTTTTCTTATGAACATCAGAAGAGGAGACAGAGTTGGTCTTCACACTTATTGACAGCCAAGCAGAGTTTATCTAAATCTTTCATGAGACTACTGTTCTATCTTAGGGGAGCCAGGGAGAGAGCTTGAGAACATTGGGAGTCTGGATTATTTAGCATGTGATTGACTTGGAAGGGGAGAAGGAAGCAGACAGTTGTAGCTAATTTCAATTTCTTTGGTTCTGACTTAAACCTCTTCTAAAAGCATTGATGTGAATTTTGTAATATTTTGGTAAAATTGGACTGTCTTACTGAAGGAGAAGAATGAATAAATAAGAGTTTAGGAATATATTCTTTCTCCCTCTCAAAATGTAATTATGTATGCTGTATATATTTACAGCCTGTGTATATACACATAGGTGGTATTTCCATGTCTTTGGGTGTCTGTGTGTACATACTAATTATTCACTAAGGTTGAGTTTCATTCACAACTGAAGTTCTTTCCCTACCCCATAGTTTTAAGGTAATACTTAATGCTGCACATGTCTCTGCATGTCTTTTTTTTTTTTTTTTGTCTTGCTCTTGCTTCTCCTACCCCATAAACTTATTTTGTCCTTTACAACCTTCTTTTCATCCTTCATACCATCCCTCTGTCTCTCTAATCTGGTGGTTCTCAATCAGGGACAGTTTTGCCCTTTGTGGCCATTCAGTGTCTGGAGATGTTTTTGGTTTTTACAACCAGGGAGGGATGCTACTGACATCTAGAGGGTAGAGGTAAGGAACACTGCTAAAGAGTCTACAATGCACAGAATATCCCCCACACTAAAGGATTATCTGGCCTAAGACTTCAATAGTTTCATGGTTAAGAAATCCTGCTTTAACCTTAGTTAACCTCACAGCTTCAATATTCATGTCTATATATCTTTCTCTCAAGTATATTTATTTGCAGCCTATCATTTCTTCCAAACTCAAGCCCTTCATTTCTTACTACCAATAGACTGCCATTTTGAATGTTCTACCAAGATCGCAAACTCAATGTAACCAGCATCTTCCTTCTATGCACACCCACCACCCCAAACCCATTTCTCTGACTCCTGCTTTGTGCCAGAGTTGAGTATGCACCAGTGTGTTGGTTCCTCATTAGATTGTAAGCTTCTTCTGTGGGACACTATGTCTTTATATTTTCCATTTTGTATCCCACAGTGCCTGGGATGGTTCCTTTCCCATTAAAATCTCTGAACATATTCACTGGATAACTAAAACATATAAACTTTGAAGAACATGGGAGTTACTCAAATCCACCAAGATAAACAACTACAAAGCAAAGAATTCTAGGCAAGAAGGGACTCCTTCTCTTGGGAAAGAAGACGGAAGAAAAAGCCTATTTGTAAAGTAGAAATTGAACTGAATTTAATTCCTGTTTTCTTTGGTCACATGTGCACGATGTTGTACTGGGAAACTGGGGGACAGAGCCAGAAAAGGCACATAGTGGAAAAGGACTTACTGACTCAGAAACATTTGCAACACTCAAAATGAAGCTTTCATGCTCATATAGTGAGATTCCCATGAATGGAAGTCAGATCTTCCCTTTCTTTCCTAATGCCTCAGTGGTGGAAGTATTTTACTTTAAGGTTTGGTTATGTAGAAATATTGTTGATTATCTAATAGATTGACAGATTAGGAAATTTCATAAATGGAGATGTTCAATAGAAGGACTCTTCCAGCCAAATAGACTATATCTGCAAATAGTTTGTATGTGGCTGATGTGATTTATTTATAACTTTTGCTTATTTTTGCAGGAAGTAAGGTTGCTTTTCATAACTTTCAGACACTGGTATGTTGCAAAGAGAAATCTTGTTACCATTAGCATAGGCTTTAATATTAAGTGCATTTTATTGCAGTAATTTATTTTCTTTTATTTTTGAGAGTGGGGGTGGGGGTGGGGCAGAGGCTCTGAAGTGGGTTCTGTGCTGACAGCAGAGAGGCTGATGTGGGGCTTGAACTCACAAAACAGTGAGATTATGACCTGAGCCAAAGCCAGACGCTTAACCGACTAAGCTACCCACGTGCCCCTACAGTAATTCTTATAGTAATATCAGAATATTTGGTTAATCAACCCCCCTCCATTCTTTGACCTGGCTAAATGATATCACACATCCATGCAGGACATCTTAATACTTAAAGTTTCTAATGTCCATATACATATATATAAATCCTAAATGCTGTTATGAACCTTTTTTGCTTTTTTGACTCTATCCCCATTCTAGACTATCTATTAGGAACTACTCATTATTCCAAAATACATTTAATAACATCTCTATTCAGTTGAGAATTCCCAATACTCTCTGGATCTACATGTTCTGTTGAATATTTATAGCTTCCTGAGGCCAGTACTTGTAATTTAATCATTTAGATATAGCATATTTAGATCCTGAGATGTTTTGGGAAATTATTATTATTATTATTATTATTATCATCATCATCATCATCATCAAAGGACAGTATTTAGAATCATAATTAGGTTTTAAGATGCTTGGTAAAGTATTGGTTTTTTCTTTAATGACTACAGTCATTTAATCCTTCAGGAGGAGATTTCTTCTGCCCCTAATCCCAAACACGACATTCCAGAGGCTAATGGTACTCCTTCCTTTTGAAGACTCAAAGAAACAGGAGGAGTTCCTTGGTCTTTAGGCCAACATAGACCTCCTTCCTGGGTCAGATGGGTCAATAGATAGAGCACCATATGATGGAAAGAGTATTTTACAACCTGCTTCCCATGATGAGCCTCTCTTCCTTTTTCGGGATTCAACAAGGTTATTTGCACTGCTAGAACTGAGAGACTGAATGAGAAGGACAGCCATTTACTCGGTATATATGCATTTTCTCATTTGACCCTCAGCATAGCATAAGGATGGGGCACGTGGGCAGCTCAGTTGATTAAGCATTTGACTTCGGCTCAGGTCATGATCTCGCAGTTCACAAGTTTGAGCGCCATGTCAGGCTCTGTGCTGACAGCTCAGAGCCTGGAGCTTATTTCAGATTCTGTGTCTCCTCTCTCTCTGCCCCTCCCCAGTTCGTGCTCTGTCTCTCAAAAATAAACAAAACATTACAAAAATTAGAATTACACAAAATGGTTGACTTAGTATCAAGGAACTCAGATCTGTGGCCACAGGCCACATTTTCTCTTGCCCACTAAAAGCATAGCTAAATAGAGGAGAAATGAAAGAGCATATGGAAGCTTCTGCTGCAGTCATAATCACTCCCTACCTTCATAAAGCACTTCTGTAATTTACAAAGGATGTCCATGGACATCAGCTCAATTGTTTCTCAAAACAGCTCCACCTTGTCTTCCCTAGGGGAAGGTGGCTAGTCCGAGGAAAAGTGAATCATTCCATTATTATTACAAACCCAGTGCTCTTCTTTCCAGAATGTATTGAGGTTGAATAGAGCAGCCATTATCCTAGGAGGATGGTGGCTGCCATGGACAGCCTATATTAAAAGCCACTCAGTTCAATAAACATTTACTGAGCATCTACTATGTGCCAAGTACTACTCTGAGTGTTTTTTGTTCAGAGACACATAAAGCTGAAATCCTGGCCTTAAGGGGCTCATGGTCTAATAGGAGAGACATAGCCATTCAATTACCCTGCATGGTAATATATCTTATGATAGAGCCAGGCACAATAAGCTACAGCATATGGAGGAGGAAAATTTTGCCTGGCTTGGGGTGTAGGGAAGACTGCATTTTAGGCTGAAGGAATGTGTCATCACATTGAGTAAAGGAGATGCTTCCTACCACTGAACTACCTAATCTTCCTAGCACTCTTCATAACCTCTAGCTTAAATCCCCTGTTCAAGAGATTAGGCAACTTTTCCAAGATCATAATATTCAAAACCTGGTGTATCTCTTGGTAAAGCCCACTTTTTTTTTTTGCCTCATCTACTGCTAACGTAGGTTTTCCCTTTCATATGCATTTAATTGATCTTGACTGGATTGCAGAGGGGCTACGAAAAACAGGAAATCTTGTTCTGCAATTGCTTTTTTATTTGTGTCCTCAAGGGAATTGCTTTTATTATTCTTTCTGTTAAAAAAAAAAGAAAAAGAAAAAGAAAAACCTGACTTTCTTAGACCTTAGTCATCAATGGTGATTACTGTTTCAGATTGCAAATATGAATAGAGGCAATTCTTAAAAACTTACTGACTGCCTGTCTCAAATATTGCTAGCATTTATGGGTCCCTTGGGTATCATCAGTTAGATTATTTTCTTTTCTAGAATATCTCCTAGTAACCTTTATCTCTCCTGGACCAACACTCACAGCTTATCTCAAAGGAGTCAGACATTGCTTTGGGGGAGGGGGGAACATTAATATTCTTGTCTTATAGCCTACTCTAGTAGCTTTAGCATTGTTAAATAGCAAAACTAATTGTTAAGATCCTAAATCTAAACAACACTTTTGACTACCTTATAAATATTCCACTTTCTCTTCTGTCTTGTTTCTAAAATATAAAGCCTCTTTGATGAAAGCTGTACAAATGGAACATCAATGAATCCCAAGATGAGCAAGAAAATCTAGAGGATCCAAACCCCAATTAGTTTTGCTCCCAGTTGTTATGTACCTGGAGTGTATTTCTGAAAGTCAGTCTGGAAGAGGGGATCAGAGCCCTAACTTGGGAGGGTTAACACAGAATCGGGACTAGTATCTATTCCCACTCTTGTCTGTCTGTCTTGTCTTGTCTGTCCAGCTTGCCATTCAGGAACCATTCTTAACACTCATCCATCTTCATGACAAACTTGTGGTTGTAGGTATTGTATTATATTCAATTTATAGATTAGAAAACAGGGCACAGAAGGTTAGGTAATCTCTGACAGAAGAATCACACATGTGCTTACATATTGCATTTCAGGTTTGATGCAATATATCCCCCAAACAAACAAAACACAAGATCCTTTTTGAGAGTTTCCTTCTTAGGCCTTCTTTTATTTGGAAGACATTTGTCCTTACTTTTCACAAACTCTTGGTCAGATTAGACTTAGAGCCATGGGAATCTCTGCCTAATTGCAGGGTGGATTAGGATTTATGAATCAAAAGGTGTCACGGTATGTGATAACGCAGGATCCTTCCTGGTCTGATCATCAAGTTCTGGAGTTAAAAATCTATTTCTATGCACGTGGACTGGATACAGTGCAAGTTTCCAGTGACGACCACTGGGTTTGGCCCAGGCTTTGTGGAGAAGGTGGAGGTGTCTGTCAACCTCCTTCATTTTTCTTTTATTTCATTCCTTCGACCCCTATACTTCCTACTACAGGCCCCATTGGCAGATGTAATCTTTTGTCACCTTTACAGTTATGTGGTTTTTGCAACACTGGTTTGATTTATCTTGAGGAATGATCTCTCCAAGGCCATAAAGAGGCATCCCATCCCCTGGAGGTTTGGTACCAAAAATCAGAGAGAGCAGAATATGATCGAATGTGTTATTTTCCTTGGTAGTATCCACATAAAGTATGGACATATGAGTCTACTTGTAGGTACTCTTACCAATGGGGAGGCAGAGGGACGAAAAGGGTAAGGGATGACTGAGGGGGTAACAGAACAAGACTCTAACTCAGCTGAATTCAGGGAACTGTTTCATCTACTGTGACTTCTTTAACCAACACGAAGTGAACCTAAGGGCTTATGATCAATTATTCTCAACTATTTTGTTGAAAGAAATGTGCCCAAATAATTTTTTTTAATATTTAACGTTTATTTATTTTTGAGAGAGAGAGAAAGAGATACAGAATTCAAGTGGGGGAGGGGCAGAGAGAAGAGAGAGACACAGAATCCGAAGCAGGCTCCAGGCTCTGAACTGTCAACACAGAGCTTGATGCAGGGCTCGAACTCACAAACCGTGAGATCATGAACTGAGACAAAGTCAGACTCTTAACCAACTGAGCCACAGAGACACCCCGTGCACGAATAATTCTAAAGCAAGTGGGGTGCCTGGGTGGCTCAGGTCATGATCTCGTGGTCTGTGGGTTCAGGCCCCATGTTGGGTTCTGTGCTGACAGCAGCCTCGAGCCTGCTTCGGATTCTGTGTCTCCCTCTCTCTCTGCTCCTCCCCCATTCATGCTCTGTCTCTCTTTGCCTCTCAAAAATGAATAAATTAAAAAAAATTTAATAAAAAACAAAGCAGAAAGGATATACAGAACTCACTAAAAATAAAATTAAACAAAAGGATATATAAAACTGGTGTCTTCAATTTTCATCTCTAATTAATTGGCAAGATAAATGATCTCGTGCTGAGAAGAAGCTTCAGACTACTGAAACTTGTGAATAGTGCAAACTAGGTCCCTTGGAGCACTTCCAACACTCATTTGCATGGCATACCACCCTGAGGACTAGTTTCTATTTGGAGTATAAAATCATTAACTGATTGCACATCTGTTGTCTTTGCTGATGGAAGAGAATTCTACATACCTGTGTTCACCTGCTACAAGAAGGACTTCTGATGAAGTGATCCTGATTCCTACTTCTGTAAGTAGTTTAGAAACCTTGAATTCAATTTACTGGAACTTGTTTAAAATTGCAGACCAGTGTTAAGATAGAAAAATACTTTTTCACAACAGATAGTTCTTCCAGGATGTATGAACAATGTGTGTTCTCTTTAGGAATTGTGCCGCATGCAAAACTGAAATTGGTAATTCTCTACTTTTTTAAATTATTTGTGTTTTGAATTATTTTCTTGGTTGGCATGTAATTAAACATCTCAACCTGTTGATTTTACTGTTGCTTTATTTAATTCTTGAAGAGAGGAGCCAGATGTTATTCTTTCCCCAAGCAATGATTTATTACAAAGACTTAATTCTTCCTTGTTTCAGACTGATAACTTGAAATCTCACTTTATGTTTCACAATAGGTCAACTTATCAAAATGGAAGAGATGGCCTCTCAATAATTGTATAGTACCTACCGTGACATAGCCTGCTTTGTCTCTGAGGGAACAGTTAGCTTACATTCTACTTCTTTTCCCTTAAAGATACAGTCTACACTAATTTCAAAAGTGCCCAGTTAGAGAAACCAGAGCCAGCCGAGAAATGACTCTTATGAGACCTTAAATCTCACATTATACTGATTTTTGGCCAATATTTGCTTCAGTACCTAAGTAAATTGTACTAGGTTACAAAATGCCCTTCAGTTTCTCCTCCACATCTTTTTGTTTTGTTTTGTTTTGTTTTGTTTGTTTGTTTGTTTGTTTTGTTTTGTGGTTTTTTGGGGGGGTTGTTTTTTTGTTTGTTTGTTTTTTGGGTGGTACAGGTGGCCAGTTTCCAGAGAGAAAGGAAGAGTAGGAACCATAAATGAGTGCTGTCCTCAACCAAGGTGCTGAAGAACACCCTGCAGCATTCTGCTACCAGGTGAATGGATCTTGCCCCAGGACAGTCCATCCTCTGGGCATCCGGTTGGCCATCTACCTGGCCGGTGCAGTAGGCATGTTGATTACGGTCCTAGGAAATTTGTTTGTGGTGTTTGCTGTGTCCTACTTCAAAGTGCTTCACACCCCCACTAACTTCTTGCTGCTTTCCTTGGCCCTGGCTGACATGTTTCTGGGTCTGTTAGTGCTGCCTCTCAGTACCATTCGCTCAGTGGAGAGCTGCTGGTTCCTTGGAGACTTCCTCTGCCACCTGCATACCTATCTGGATACCCTCTTCTGCCTCACCTCCATCTTCCACCTCTGTTTCATTTCCATAGACCGCCACTGTGCCATCTGTGAGCCCTTGATCTATCCCTCCAAGTTCACAGTCAGGGTGGCCATCAGGTACATTCTGGCAGGGTGGGGGATTCCAGCAGCTTACACTGCCTTCTTCCTCTACACAGATGTGGTAGGGAATGCGCTCAGTCAGTGGCTGGAAGAGATGCCTTGTGTGGGCAGTTGCCAACTGCTCTTCAATAAGTTTTGGGGCTGGTTAAATTTTCCTATGTTCTTCTTCCCCTGCCTCATCATGATCAGCTTGTACATGAAGATTTTTGTGGTTGCCATCAGGCAGGCTCAGCAGATCAACACCTTGAGCAAAAACCTGGCTGGGGCTGCCAAACGTGAAAGAAAAGCTGCCAAGACCCTCGGCATTGCCGTGGGCATATACCTCTTGTGCTGGCTTCCCTTCACCATTGACACGCTGGTTGACAGCCTCCTTAACTTCGTCACACCGCCACTGGTCTTTGACATCTTTATTTGGTTTGCTTACTTCAACTCGGCCTGCAACCCTATCATCTATGTCTTCTCCTACCGGTGGTTCAGAAAGGCACTGAAACTCTGCCTGAGTCGAGAGATCTTCTCACCTCGGACACCCACTATTGACTTGTACCAAGAGTGACTTCTTTGAATGCAGGCGAGGGTAGGTCCCTGCAGGAAGGATGAGTGCTCTGTGGCAGGGGCGGTGTCATGAGTTTGTGGGCATGCTTTTAGGGCACCGCGGTTTAAGTGGAGGAGAAAAAACAACCTCTTAATTCGAAAAGAAATGTAGTACTCTCTTAATTCAATGTTTCTGTAGTAGAATGTAGCACTCTCTTTATTCAATGTTTCTGTAGAAAAGGAGGGAATGAAATCAATCAAGTATTTATTGGCTGGGTTAAACTTCTGTGAAAATATTTGGCTCCTTGTTATCACCTCCTTGAGACTGAGCTACAGAGGTGGAGAGAAAAGAGCGTGAGGTGGAGATTTCTGAGTTCTCATACTGGTTCTGCCTCCTGGCAGTGCTTGGGTGAGACTATTTTGACAACCTTTGAATTTCTCCCCATCTCAGAGTTACAGCTGGAAAATTAGGGTTTTGTACTGTTTGTTCAGGTAACCTGAAGCTCAAATATTGTATAATAATTTAACTTTGGAAAACGCTGTTTGACATCACTTTTCATAATGTAGTCAAGTGTTGGGAGTGTTTCTTTTTCAAAATGTCCTCTTTAGAATCCCTGTCTCCCTAAACAGGATTGTAAACTACGTTTGTCCATTTCAATGATCACTGAGTAAATGTATTGTATTCTTGAAGGAATATTTTCTCGCTTTTCTTTAATTATTAAAACTTGGAAATGGTGAAATGTTTGTAAAGTGATAATGATCCACATCTGGCCATTGTAATATTTTTCCTTTAAAAAAAAATTACCTAAGTTAGATCTACTATCTTTCCAGGGACACCAGTATATGATTTTCTTTGGAAATACAAGTACTTAAGCCACATGCTTGTTCAACACTGAACCAAGTGTTTCTTAGGACCTATTACTAGTAAAGGTATTGACATCTTCTATGTACATTTTGCCTCTTTTTTCTTCCTAAATCTTTTCCTACAGGTCTCTAATAACTCCCACATTTCTTACTGACTATTTTTCAAATTAATAATTGCTGATTTGGAAAACTTATTTGTAAGTTAATTTGAGGTCTCCAAAGTACAAACATATAGATAGATGTAATATATATATGAACATAAATCAATCAATCTCCATAAATAAAAAAGTAATGTTTTATTTTGTCATGGAAGTTAACTGAAATGAATTCATTTCCTTTCCTTCCTTCCCTCCTTCCTTCCCTCCTTCCTTCCTTCCTTCCTTCCTTCCTTCCTTCCTTTCTTTCTGGCTAGAGAGATAACTTTTATTGACTTTATTGTTTTTCTTAATTAAAAAATTATTTATTGTAGGGACACTTGGGTTGCTCAGTCGATCGAGTATCTGACTCTTGATTTCATCTAAGGTCATGATCCCTGAGTGGAGTCTCCAGTCAGACTTCATGCTAAGCGTGGAGCCTGTTTAAGATCCTCTCTCTCTCTCTCTCTCCTTCTGCCCCTCTCCCCCACTCATGCTCTCTCTTTTTCTCTCAAAAAAATTATTTATTATAAACATATTTTTTGATGTATTTTTTAATGCTTCTTTTTTCTTTCGAAGTAATTATTCTTTCTTTTCCAATTAACTTTTTGGTATTATTACATAATTAAATTAAAAAAGAATTATAAATTACAATTTATTCTAATATATGCAATTTTGAGATATCAAGGAACACTGTGCCTTAGATATAGGAATAAATAAAAATTGCAAAGTATAAATCAGTCATTACTTTAAAAAACACACTTTCGGGGCACCTGGGTAGCTCAGTTGGTTAAGTGTCCGACTTCAGCTCAGGTCATAACCTTGCAGTTCATGAGGTCGAGCCCCGTGTCAGGCTCTGTGCTGATAGCTCAGAGTCTGGAACCTGTTTCAGATTCTGTGTCTCCCTCTCTTTCTGCCCCTCCCCCGCTCATACTCTTGTCTCTCTCTCTCTCTCTCTGTCTCTCTTTTTCTCAAAAATAAATTAAAAAAAATTTTTAAAAACACATTTTCCTCTTCTTAGAGATAAATCCACACCTCTTCACAATCCACTGAGTATGGCACTGTCTGTCCTAGAAGGACGCTCTGCTATATCACAAGGTGGAACTCTGCATAAATAATTTTTATGTGCATATTTAAACGATGTTAAACAGGTTTTTGTTGAAACAGGACTTCTCGGAGTCTTTACTTTGTCATGTCTAGTGTTATTCTCCAAGAGCAGGCTATTGTATGCAGCAATTCCAAAACGTTGGGGATGCAGGAATTTCTTTCCCCTGGAGCATTTCGTAGGATGACTGTCTGATAAAATCTCATTTGGGAAATGTTAGCTCAGAAGACAATGAGAATCAGAGGAGTCAAAACCTGAGCAGAGCAGTGGAGGTAAGAATGCCTCCAAATTAAAGTGGGGGATGCCTGGGAAGATGGAGGGAGAGGAAGAGGTGGAGGGGCTTGAATGCCAACCTCAGGGAGGTCAAAAGGGTGACGACTCCCTTGGTAGTTGTTTAGCTGCTTTGTCTCCGTATTTCCTGAATACTCTGTGCACTTTCTCAGTTTCTTCCGTCATGCCATTCCTTCAGCCTGAAAATCCATTTCCATCCTTTCCCTCCTGCAAAATCTCTGAATCTCATAAGGCCCAGCTTAAGTGCCACTTCTTTAATAAGTCTCCCTGATCTTCCTTCGAGAAGCCAAGTTCTCCTTTCTTTCGTGCTTCTCCAACACATCTTTTATCATTTAAACTTCCATGCATTCCAAACCATAAAAATTGTTGATATACCATTTTTTTCTATAAGATAGTCTTAGGTTTTTGTTTTGTATTCCTAAAGCTCTGAACCAGAACCCAGAATGCTAAGTTTTCTAAGGTATTTGTGAAATGGATCAATGAATCAGTAGTATAAGGATCAATGCTCACTGTCCTCACATAATTGTGTGCTCTATATTTTAAAAATAAACATTTTATTTTAGAATATTTTAAATTTACAGGAAAGCTGCAAAGATAGTACAGAGAGTTTCTATACCCTACACCCCATTTCTCCTATTATTAACAATTTAGATTAGTATCATAAATTTCTTACAATTAATGAACCAACATTGATATATTATTATTAATGTATCAGTAAGAAGTCCAACATGATTCAGATTGCCTTAGGTTTTCCTTATGTCCTTCCTCTGTTCTAGTTCCCCTTTAGGACACTACGTTACATTTAGTTGTTATGTCTCCTTAGGCCCCTCTAGACCTTGACAGTTTCTTTTATCCCTTATTTTTTATGACCTTGACAGTTTTGAGGAGCACTAGTCAGGCATTTTGTAGGATAGTCCTCTATGAGGGTTTGTGTAATGATTTTTCTCATGATTCCACTGAGGTTATAGGTTTTTTGGGGGAAAAAAACATTGAAATAACATGCCATTCTCATCACATCATGACAAGGGCACACTGCTATCAACATGGCTTGTCACTATCGATGTTAATCTTGATCTAGTTGAACTAGTGTTTATTCTTTTAAAATTTTCACAGTTAACAACATTGCTTCTTGCCAGAGTTACAGATTCTGAAACATAAAGGTAAGATGGTATTACCATTTTTACATAATCTAGCACTGATTTGGTACAATGTGGGCATGCGGTTCATATGTCAAAAATGAAAAACAAGGTGAATATGTGAATGTCTTTATTGATGTATATTTCACTTACCTCCTAAAACTAGCAAATTTTCTGTTGAAATTAAGTTTTGTTATAGAAAAGAAAGAACTAAAGACTGCTTTCAAAAAAGAATTACCCTGAATGGGAAAGTAATATTCAATGAGTTTAAACAGAAGAGCATAGCATAGAGTCCTATCCATACCAACCATTTACACAGTTGTGAGTTGTAACAGCAGTAGTGAGAAGAGCAGAGAAATAATCATCCTATCATCGTTTCGGGAAGTACAGTGGCTTCTGCTTCCTACATTGGGGGAGGAAACAATTACACAAGATGACAGTAATCTGTTTGGCCATCACAACAGCTTGGTCAAAACGATATCTATGCTTGCAAATGCCCCCCAACCCCCAAGAGATCTCCACTAATTCTAAATCAGACACAGTGGCTGTGTTAGTCTACACACAATTTATAGATAAATATTTCAGATCTCTCTCCTCAGACATTAAGCCCAAGACATGTAACTGCTCCCCAAAAGGCTCCCTCTGGAAATGAAGCAAACCAAAAGAAAGCAAGAATCTTGGGATGCAATTCACAGGTGAAAGTTTTGACTGGTTGCTAGAGTCAAAAAGCTTTTTAGAAAAGAGGAAAGTGAATCAAAGAATGAAGATGTTTGTAGATGACGTATCAGAACAAAGGGAAGAGTCAGTGAACTGAAAGAAATGAGGGAGAAAAATCTTTTTAGAAAGTAGGATATGCTGAGCTCTGAGGTAGTTAGCAAATAAGAATTTAACACTTATTAATAAAGTACATGCTTTTGGAGAAGTGACAAGGAAGTTCACATTTTAACGAGTGGAAAAAAAATTTCCTTTTACTCATAAATACATTTACCCTATTACATTTGAAGAGTAATTTGTTTTCTCCTCATTAATAGCCTTAGTTGATTTTTAAAACTCGTTTCATTTAGAAATTGTAAAGATTTCTTTAACTTCCCAGTCCAATTGTTTACGTTTGTTCAGAGAGCAAATTCACGGTAGCTGAACTGTCCTTGAAAAGTCAACCATTCACAACAACTTTTATGGCTTTCCGAAACCATGGGTAAAATAAAACATAAATCAAAGGGTTCATGTCTGAGTTATAACAAGCACACCAATAGCAAATCTCATAAGTTTTGGAAGGGGTTATGAGGCCTATAAAAGAATTAATCAATGAGTCAATACTATACGGTGACCATGAAGTCATAAATGCTACCACAGTGATACCCAGGGTTTTCATTGCTTTTCACTCTCTCTTGGCCACTCGGGATATAAATCAACTAGCTGATGAAAATTCTATTTTGCCCCCAGTATCTTCAACCTTTTTATCCTGTTGTCTACCCATAAGAAAAATATTGCTATAAAGAGTTATTATAACAAGAATAGGTATGAAGCAAGATAGAAAACCTATCAACACCCAGTTTTGATTTACAATGGTCTGACAACCTCCTACACAGTTGAGGGCACTAGATAATTCCTCCAGCCCATCATCATAAGCACCTGTGAAGAACACGGCACCACTGTATACAAGAGGCAGGATCCAGGAGATGCCGATGCATGCCCCTGACACAGACACCGTGAACTTGGTAGGATAGACCAGAGGTTCAGTAACAGTGATGTACCTGTCGATGGAGATGAAGCACAAGTGGAAGATAGAACAATAACAAAATGCCACATCACAGCCCATGTGGAAGGTACAGAAACTTGGCCCAAAGTACCAGCAGCCTTCCACAGACCTGACCATGCTGAAGGGCATGACGGTCACCCCCACCAGAAAGTCAGCACAGACCAGAGAGGCGATGAGAAAATTGGTTGGAGAGTGCAGCTGCTTGAAATGCAGGATTGAAATCACCACCAGAGGGTTTCCAAAAACGGCCAGCACAGCCCCCAAGCTGAACAGTGTGTAGAGAATGAGCTGGGGTCCGGGCGAATACGGGGCTTTCACGCAGGATCTGGTCAGAGTCATGTTCTGGTAGCAGAGCTCTGGGCTGCAGGTGAGGACAGGTGCTGCTCCTGATGCTGCTGTTTACATGTGGAGAATTCTGTGTTTCTTCATTTTCACAGAGAAAGTGGGATTTTACTTCTCAACACATCTGGGAAAAAATCCACAAGGATGTCTAAAGGAATGATCAGATAGGATGTTTATTACATTTTTCAATCTACCATTTTTATGGTAAATCTTTTGATTTCTATAATAAAATTAAAATTATATAATAAAAGATTACTGAGGGGTTGATGTCAATTAAAAAACATTTGGTTGCCTTAATTTGATAAAATTTCCTTTTAGTCATAAATATCTTTATTTTCTACCTTTAGCATTTCTCTTTCCAACAGTCATTGATATGGTATGTAACTCTGGGACTGAAGGATCACCTCTTCTTATCCTTATCTCAGCATTGCTTTACTAGGACATGTAGTCCTTCCAGATAAATAAATGCCATCAACGGGAAAATCCCTGCATGGAATCCCTATAGCATAAGGTGTGTAAACTTGGTAGGTTATTTTCGACAGTGATTTTTAGGAATGTTTTTCTTTTATTTTTCATGTTTTCTTTATTAATTTGAGTGTGTGTGTGTGTGTGTGTGTGTGTGTGCGTGTGTGTGTGTGTGCATGAGAGGGAGAGGGGCAGAGAGAGAGGGAGAGGGAGAGAATCCCAAGCAGGCTCCACGCTGTCAGCACAGAGCCCAACGCTGGGCTCTGTCTCAGGAACCAAACCCTGAGATCATGACCTGAGCCTAAATCAAGAGTTGGACCCTTAACTGACTTACGCACCCAGGTGCCCTGATCATTAAAGCCTTTATAACAAATAACTGACAACCTTGAATTCTGAAATTAGCATAAATACCTTTCAAAATTGAATGCAAAATAAAAATATTTTTAGATAAACAAAACCCAAGAATCTCCATTGCCAGCATACCCACACAAAAGGAAGAAGCTAAAGGAGTTTTCAAGGCAGAAAAAAACCAGAGGAAACACTGTAGTGTGGGAAGTAATGAAGTGTGCCACAGAGTGTCAATATCAGAAAATAAAATGAATGCTAAAAGTAAAAATAAATGTCTTTTTGACTTAAATTATACGCAGAATTAAAATAAACGACCACAGTATCAATAAAATGGCCTAGACAAACGGAGTTAAAGTGTATATTGAAATTTCTGGCAATCTTTTGCATTGCCCTGAATTGACAAAATTATTAACTTATTGGAGAATTTAATTAATCAGGGATACATATTAAAACTCCAGGATTCCAACAGAATAATGTTAGTCCAATTTATAATTTCATAGGAGAAAGAGTGAATAATAAAAAAGTAATTTAAAATGAGTCCAGAATGATAAAAGAACAAAGACAAAATGTGAAGAATGAAGAAAAATACTAAGATAGTTGACTTAAACCCAAATGCATCAATGATTATAATAAAATAGGAGAAGACTCGTTCAAATTGGTAACAAACTTTTAGGCCTGGATTTCAAACATCAGGACCAAATCTTTGGTTTTATTTACCCTGAGATTTGGAGAGAAGTCAAACAACCTAACTGCTCAGGAACTACAGGGTAGCTTCTCCGCCACAAATGTGTTTTCAAGATCAGCCTAAACTTAAAATTGAGGTATTTGTGAGACGTTGGGAATTTTCCGTGTTTTATGACATGGGATACGGTGTGTGAATATGACATCAAATTTGAAAAAAGTCTTCCTCAGATTTAACCAAACATTGATTAAAGTGAGCTTTTCCAAGCATCTGCCACAGAGAGATTTACTGACGTGGTGAACAGACCTACTTCCTACTGCTGATTCTGCCCACCTCTTGTCCTGTCACTTTTCCACTTCCCAGCCTTCTGGGGGTGTGATTTCTTGGTATTTTCACCTTTCACGGTTACCTCCCTGTTACTTTCAATGCTCATTTTCTTCTTCCTCTTCTCTATTAATGTCATGTGCTCTTGGCCTTCCCCTAGACTCTTGTGTTTTTCGGCCAACTTTCATTCCAACATTTTCTTTTGCTGGAGTTCTTGTCTTAAATCTCCTCAGCTCCCTCTGTTTCATGCTCTAGCGAGGAGTTGAGTTCCTCTTGTTCGCCAATGCTCTTCCAACAGCAAGGGAATCAGACATCCAATTCAGATCTGACTCAAACCTGAGATTTGATGTTTAAGGGACATTCTCCTTAGGACATCTCTCCATTGTGAAATTGACAAAATGATGTATTTATAACAATAACTATCTTTCCAACATGTTTATTTCACTTCACTTCTTCAACATCATGTGGGAATAGTTGCCTGTCATAACGTATTTTAAATATTGTCACTGGTGGTTATAATGCAAACGTACAATGTCATATATTTATAGAAGATGATATATTCAACAAATTATGTTTGGACATTTACCTTGGAGGAAAAAAGTTATACCCTTCCTCTACAAACACTTGAATATCTATATATCTATATCTATATTTATATCTGTATCTAAATAGATAGATGTTCCCCTGGGACAGATCTGAGTATAAAATAACAAAACCATAGGGGTGCCTGGGTGGCTCAGTTGGTTAAGCATTCAACTTTAGCTCAGGTCATGATCTCACAGCCTGTGGGTTTGAGCCCCGCGTTGGGCTCTGTGCTGACAGCTCAGAGCCTGGAGCCTGCTTCAGATTCTGTGTCTCTTTCTCTCTCTGCCCCTCCCCCACGTATTCTGTCTGTCTGTCTCTCTCTCTGTCTCAAAAATAAACATTAAAAAAAGTTTTTTTAATTCAAAACCATAAAAATTTAGAAAAAAATACTGAATACTTTCATAGTTTCAAATGGAAAATTTTAGGGGGCGCCTGGGTGGTGCAGTCGGTTAAGCGTCCGACTTCAGCCAGGTCACAATCTCGCGGTCCGTGAGTTCGAGCCCCGCGTCAGGCTCTGGGCTGATGGCTCAGAGCCTGGAGCCTGTTTCCGATTCTGTGTCTCCCTCTCTCTCTGCCCCTCCCCTGTTCATGCTCTGTCTCTCTCTGTCCCAAAAATAAATAAACGTTGAAAAAAAACAAAACAAAACAAAAAACAAATGGAAAATTTTAGAAGATTTAACATAAACTTAAAATTTCCATATAATAAAGTTTAGAAAAGATAAACTTGGAAAAAACTCTTTGGAACATCTATTGTGCTCTAATTGATTTAGTTGAAATGAGCAAGACAGATTTTTGTTTTTCCAAGCACTTTAACCTTAAAAGCCAAAGCCCTGTTCAGAAAAGAAAGAGCTGATAGTCACTGGATTTGAGGAAGTTATGCACACTATCAAAAATTTCCCTGTATTCCAGAATAAGAGTAGGAAAGATAATTGGATGGCCAAAATAAGGGAGAAAGTAGTGGGGATCTCTGAGACAGGAGCACCCCATCTCTCCCTCTCTGGGAGAGGGTTGAGAAAGGGCAAAAATTGACATGCCAGTGCAGTTGGTTGAATAATAGCCCCTTGAAAAGATCCATATCCTAATACTTGGAACCTACCACTGTTAATCCTGTTTGGAAAAAATATTTTTGCAGATGTGACTAAATTAAAAATCTTGATGTGGAGGAATCATCCTGGATTAACTGGGAGGGCCCTAAATGCTATCTCAAGTGTCCTTATAAGAAAGAAGCACAGGGAGCTGACACACACCAAGAAGGCAGTGTGACCACACAGGTAGAGATTGGAGTGTTGGGGCCAGAAGCAAAGGAGTGCCAGCAGCCAGCGGAAGCCGGAAGAGGCCAGGATGGATTCTCCCCCACACCCTCCAGAGGGCGTGAGGCTAAGTAGGCACATTGATTTTGGTTCAGTACAACTGATTCCATGTTTCTGCCCCCCAGAATTCTAAGAGAATAAATTTGTGCTGTGATAAACCATCAGGGGCGGTGGTAATTTGTTACAGTAACCACAGGAAACTAACATAGTCAGGTAGGTTTAAGGGGAAAAGATCCAAGTGCAAGGGAAACTCATTCTCCTTCCTTGTGCAGAACTCACGGGGCAGAAATGGCTACATAGGCTGTCTGAGCATGCAGCTTGAGACAGCACCACAGAGCACCCCACTGCTCTGCATGGTACAAGGACAGTAAAAATTCCTGACCCCTGAGGGTGCCATGGAGTCATGACAGGTCCTCGAAACCCCACCAAATGTTTGACTGCCTGTGATGCCACAAGCGTAGGGGAATTCTTCTGAGAAAGGCACTGGAATTAGCCGATAAAAGTAAGAATTAAAGGAGACTTGTTGTCAGATATGAGGAATGACTACTCTGTGACAGAAGAGGACCAAAGTACAGAGACCAGGAAGGACATCTTATTGGACATCATTGTAGGTAGATGGTCACCCAGATCAGATCTCTAATCCACAGAATCACTGTTGATGGGTGACTGACACAGTAGGGAAGGTAGAGTGAACCCAGATTGACAGAGAGGAAGTTTCTATCACCTGGAGTTTAGGGAGCTTGGCCCAGAAATGAGGTAAATTTATAATTGTAGAGCATAGAGAACACAAAATCTGGAGCTAAATTGCTTGGATGCAAATCCCCAGCTCACCATTTACTAGACGTTTACCCTGGGCAAGTGATTAACTTGTAATGTTTCAGTAAAATAGTCACGATGACTTCATGTGTTCTTCTTGCTGTGACAATTTAATGATTTAATACGTATAAAACACTTAGATATAGCAAGTGTTCAAAAGCTGTTTGCTACTGTTATAGTGATAGTTGCTTTAACAATACGGTAGCATGTTTTGCATACCTGAATCTGTGCCCTGTGATTCACGAAGATACTTGTGGGTTTTTCCAGCATTTCTGTAATGTTTTAGGAAGGATTTCTGTAAAACAGATTGTTAAAAGCCATAACAATTTGATAATGAGCTATTATCCGAAATGTAAGAATATTCATACAAAGATGTTAGGTAGGTGCTCTGCAGTTATAGTAGGCTGAGAAATACCTGATTGCTATGATGAGACAGAGTTGAAAGAGAACTTCAGCATGTTTTCAATATCCTGAAAGTAATTAGCAGAGGCTGAGGGGAGGGGAGAGATGATGGAAGGAGGGAAGGAAAACTAGAGACAAAATGACAGACTACTCTGACATAACTCAAATCTCCAAGTCTTAGCTGAGGACGCCGAAAAGGAAGGCCTTGAAGACAGAGAACTAAGAATTAATATCTCAATTTCAACCAAAGTGGCATTTTTCTTGGAGATAGAGGAAAGACTGATGAGGGTACAGTGGCTGTGAAATCTGAAAAAGCTAAAGCAGCATGCCCCTCACTGTGCCACACGTGGGTGGTCTGGAACACGCGTAAGAGACATCGGATTCGTAGTCTAGAGGCGGCTATTGTTAAGCACATTATGCAGAGTTTCGGGTTGTGTGTACATCCATTTTTCCATTTGGAGATAGATGGCCATTTCATCCTAGAAGACACCTACAGACACAATCCTAATCGATTCGTGTGGAAATGAGACAGACTACATAGCTACTCTGGGAGAAGTGAGTGGGAAACCCAAATTGACTGAACTTAAGTCTACTGCATTCCATGACATGGGGGTTTTTAAGAGAGGTAAAGATAAGTTACAGAAAAATCAAGAAAATTACCTTCGGTGGTAGTTGAGGTCTTCACCTGCTAATAAATATGTTTTCTTTACCCGCATGCACTAGTCATAGGATAAAATCTAAAATGATCATTGGGGTGTTCAAAGCTGTGCATAGTTTTGAAACTTTCCCTGTTCTTTACATTAATACCTTCCTGGAAGGTATTAAGAGCCTTCTAGACCTGGCTCTCAATTTATACCCTCAGTGAATTCTATGTATTCACCCAATTCTATTAGTTGCTGATGTCATTTTCACTTTACCCTTTTTACATGTGTCAACTTTAACTCAGAGCACAGTGAACTGTTATTGTTATACGTCTGTCTCTCATATTAGCATGGATACCCCCTGAAGTGCAGGACACATTCCTTGCTTATTCTTGTATCTTCAAGACTCTGATACAAATAGATGCTAAATAAATAAGCATGAACAATGCATGCATGAATGATTGGACTGCACATGAATTTATGGGTATTGCGGGAGGACTTACCCTCTGAATCTTGTGATTACTGAAGCATCTTTGCCTTGTCACTCAAAAAGAATGCTCTCAAATAGCACTTTGGAGTAAATTATATGTAATAGGCATTTTCAGTAGAGACCTTGATACCTACAAAGATTTCTTGTATTTTTATTTTGCTAAAATTTTTTAAATGTTTATTTATTTTTGAGAGAGAGAGAAGCACAAATAGGGGAGGGGCAGAAAGAGAGAGAGGGAGACACAGAATCTGAAGCAGGCTCCAGGCTCCAAGCTGTCAGCTCAGACACGGGGCTTGAACCCATGAACCATAAAATCACGACCTGAGCCGAAGTCGGATGCTTAACCAATTAAGCCACCCTGGCTCCCCACTAAGAATTTTTTCAGTAATGATTAAGTGTTGAACTTTATATAATTTGCTTTCCTCCTTCAGATATGTTAAAATGGAGAATTGTATTATTTTACTTTCTAATGTTAAGGCAAACTTCCCTTCTTTGTATCGACTCCAATCATGATGCATTATCATTTCATATATTTCTAGGTTTGGTTTGTTAAACTTCTGTTCATGATTTTTGCATTTATTTATATGAGTGAGGTGTCCTTTCATTTCTGTTTCTCACATAGTCTCTGTTGGGTTTTAGTATGGAGGCTATTCTATGTCAAAATATGAGTTTTAAGTGGAGAATATTAAGTATAAGTTTCTGCTCTCTATTCACACCTTGCACTACAGGGACTCCACTTGATTTGCGATGACTTGAGATATGGGATTTGGTGGTGCTTCTTGGGATCTTTTTTGTCATTAACATCACAGACAGTTTTGTGGGGGGTGGCAGTAAAAGGTAACTAATAAAACACAAGTCACACAATTATCGCTAACTGGCAAAAAGGAATATCCCCTATATCAAGAGCAGGTAATAAAAGACATTCGATAAGTTGCAAGATAAACAAAATCTTTTGTGGCAAAAGCAAATTTGCCACAGTCTAACGTGAAGTAAAATTTGTATTGGATTAAAAAAATTGGCTCAACTACATGCCAAAGAGTAAAAATAAAAATGATACTAATAGCTAAGATTTACTGAGCATTTAAATTGAACATAGTACTATTTTATATGTTGTGAGCTTAAAATAAAATGCATATGACAGGGCACAGTGATAATATCTGATAACTACAACAGGGGTATCAGTTAAAAAGATCTTTTCTCCGCCTTAGGAAATAAGAAACCGCTCTGCTTGGTGCGACTGGCCAAGGGCAGAACTTCTCCACGTTTGCAAGCTGTTTGCAGCAGCACCATGAGCACCAACCCGTCCCCCGCTGCATCCGAGCAGCTCTGCTACCAGAACGTGACCGGATCCTGCGTGAAAGCCCCCTACTCGCCCGGACCCCGGCTCATTCTCTACACACTGTTCAGCTTGGGGGCTGTGCTGGCCGTTTTTGGAAACCTCCTGGTGGTGATTTCAGTCCTGCATTTCAAGCAGCTGCACTCGCCAACCAATTTTCTCATCGCCTCTCTGGCCTGCGCTGACTTTCTGGTGGGGGTGACCGTCATGCCCTTCAGCATGGTCAGGTCTGTGGAGGGCTGCTGGTACTTTGGGGCCAGCTTTTGTAGCCTGCACAGTTGCTTCGATGTGGCGTTTTGTTACTCTTCTCTCTTCCATCTGTGTTTCATCTCCATTGACAGGTACATCGCTGTTACTGAGCCCCTGGTCTATCCTACCAAGTTCACGGTGTCCGTGTCAGGGACATGCATCGGCATCTCCTGGATCCTGCCCCTTGTATTCAGTGGTGCCGTGTTCTTCACAGGTGTTCATGATGACGGGCTGGAGGAATTAGTAAGTGCCCTCAGCTGCGTAGGCGGTTGTCGGCCACTTATAAATCAATTTTGGATTTTGATAGATTTGCTATTATTTTTCACACCTACTTTTGTAATGATGATGCTGCACAGTAATATTTTTCTTGTGGCTAGAAAACAGGCTATAAAGATTGAAAACGTTAGTAGCAAAACAGAAGCATCAGGGACATACAAAACCAGGGTGAGTAAGAGAGAGAGAAAAGCAGCTAAAACCCTGGGTATCACGGTGGTAGCATTTTTGATCTCCTGGTTACCGTACATGATTGATTCAGTCATTGATTCTTTTGGGGGCTTTATAACACCTTCTTATGTCTATGAGATACTTTGCTGGTTCGCTTATTATAACTCTGCTGTAAATCCTTTGATCTATGCTTTATTTTACCCTTGGTTTAGGAGAGCAGTAAAACTCATTATAAGTGGTCAAGTATTAAAAGACAGTTCCTCAACCATAAGCCTGTTTTCTTAATGATCCTAAATTTCAAATCAAGGAATCTGTTGCTCGAGTGCGAATTTCCCCAGAACTGTGGCATGAATCACGCTGTATGAAGATGACCCATCAAACTGCAGAAGAGAAATAATGCCACAGTTTCAGTAGCATAATTTTATGTTTTTACTTTCTCAGTGAACACCTTTAAGCATTTGAAAGAAATATGTTTACTAAAAAATGGCTGACGTAAGTTCATATTTTCTAGTGTCTTCAAATCTGTGCATTCCCTGCTTTGTCAATTGTTAATTATTTTCCTTTTCAAGGCCTCTCGTTAGGCTTACCCTTGTGTCACCTTCAAAGGTTGCCTGGTTCCATGTTCCCTGTGAAAGTCTCGCTGTCCCTGTCATCCCTGGACTCTGAGCACTTGACTTCCATTTTAAGCAGCTTGTTTCTTGGGTCTGATCTTTTTCTGTAGCTCCTATAGTTCTCTGAGGCTTATTTCAGACTCCGAAATGGACTCGTGTTTTATATTTTGGGGCATATTTTATGGAATAATTCTAAACAGATGATGCAATTTCCACACTGGTGATTGTTCTTTCATGGGACTGTTTTCTCACCCTATGCGGTGAGCTATTTTACCTTTCTGCTGTTGTGGAGGGCATTTTTCTGGCATTTTTTTTCTATAAAAAATATCCAAAGTAGTACATTGTTGATGACAAAAATAACAATGCATTGCAAGTTGTGGAGAAAGAATGGGTTATTTAGGAAGTGATGGTGTGGCATACAGCTTTTTGGAAAAGAATGTTAAGCATCTTGCCTCATATCATGAACAAAATCAAAACTAGTATTTCCAGATGTTAAAAAAAAACTAGTGTTTTTAGAATTTTTCGTGGTAGAAATCATGACTGAACATCTGTATAGATTCAAGCACTCAATTTAGTTTTTTTTTAATTCAAAGGAAACGAAGCCTAGTTCGGGAAAAATTAAAAAGTTACACTTGGAAAAGTCTGGGCAGCACACATGGTGAAGGTTAATAGATTTAAACATGTAAAGGCTTTAACAAAACAGTAAGACAAGGTTAACACCTGACTGGGCATATGACTGGTGATTCCACAGAGAAAAAATATACGAATGTTTAATAAACACATTAAAATGCAAATCTAAAAATAACTTTTAAATGCTTGTGAATGTGTGATATGGTATAATATACCAAATTGGCAAATATTTGAAGTTTCTATAATACCCGATATTAGAGTATGGGAAATTGGATACTTTCATGCAAGTACATTATAATTACATACATCTTGGGAGACTATAACTTAGTATCTCCTTTCTGAGAGGAATTAAAAATTTAAGGGGCGCCTGGGTGGCTCAGTCGGTTGAGCATCCAACTTCAGCTCAGGTCATGATCTCACGGCTCATGAGTTCCAGCCCCACGGCTGGGCTCTGTGCTGACCCCTCAGAGCCTGGCGCCTGCTTCAGATTCTGTGTCTCCCTCTCTCTCTGCCCCTCCCCTGCTTGCACTCCCTCTCTCTCTCTCTCTTTCTCTCTCTCTCTGTCTCAAAAGAAACATTAAAAAAATTTAAAAAAAAATTTAAAACATACGTGTCACTTGACTCTATAGCTCCATTTCTAGAAAGTAATCTTAAGAAAAGAGCCAGCCGAGAAAGCAAACATGACAATAACATTCATTGTATAACTTTTAATTATTAACTGGGAAAAGCCAAGGTCAATACGGGATAAATTAAATAAATTATGCTCCACCTATGTAATGGAACATTATGAAACTGTTAAAAAGTGCTAATGAGTTCTGTATAAATTGACATGGAAAAACAACCACAATATATTTTTTGACTAAAATCAAAATAAAACAGGGGCGCCTGGGTGGCTCAGTCGGTTAAGAGGCGGACTTCGGCTCAGGTCATGATCTCGCGGTCCGTGAGTTCGAGCCCCGCGTCGGGCTCTGTGCTGACAGCTCAGAGCCTGGAGCCTGTTTCAGATTCTGTGTCTCCCTCTCTCTGACCCTGCCCCGTTCATGCTCTCTCTCTCTCTGTCTCAAAAAAAAAAAAAAAAAAAAACATTAAAAATAAAATAAAATAAAAAAATAAAATAAAATAAAAATAAAACAAAACCCAAACACCCTGATTGTAAAACCCCAGATTACATAACACTATAAGTAATATGGCCCCTACATATGTATATTTCCATATGCTCTTTTAAAGTCTAACTTTATGTATAATGGACAATGTGTGTATATATGGAGGGGTTACTGTGACATTTATCTTTATCATTGCGGTGTTTGTGATGAAAAATTTATGTATCAAAATTGACATTACTATTTCACAATATCTGTTTTACTTGAGTACTGAGTCAGGTTTGTCTGTTTGCTTGTTTTAATCAAATGAGGATTTTCTTCAAGTATATATCCCTAGCATATTTTGTCTTACGTAAGGAAACTAAATTGTAGCTGCATTGGTATATTTTAGGAAGTACCTCTTATAAGTGGTTAAAGTATCTTAAGAGTTACATCTTAATGTTATCAAAATATTTTTAATATTGTTTTGAGTTGCACATTTTCATGGATCACACTTTGTACTTCTCTCTTTGGGGCTGCTGGAATTGAGTGTAATTACAGTTCTGGAGGCAAGAAAAGGTGTTAGGGGAAGTCCTGAGGAGGGTCAGTGGTGCACCGTAAGGCAATTTCCCCAGGGAAGGCCATTATAGCTTTTGGAAACAAAGGAGAGTGACCTCCTCAGGCAGAAGTGGACCAGCTGCCTCTTCCAGCAGAGAAAGGCTTGTGAGAATTAGAGGGCAGGGGTAATCAGTTTTATCAGGACCTGCCATAGGTCAACATTCTAATATTTAGAATCTTTATTTCCTAACCAATGCCAGAATTTTAGCAAAAGATGCTCTGGGACTTTGAGAATTCATCTTGCATGGTAATTCAGCCAGCTATAGAATTGGGCCTGGGGCTTGGTTCTCAGAAACTCAGTCCTATGGCTATGGCAGAGAGGGGATTCTTTCAAAGTATTCAGGGAACGTTCCAATCCTTCATATGGGCCTTGAGCAAAGAATTCAAAGACTCTCAAGCTCATCATTTTCTTTCCCCAGGTTCTCCAGAGCAGTTAAAAGAAACTAACCAATGTATTACACTTCTATTTTAACTAAAATGTGGTATGGCAGCAAATCCTTGGTCACCAGAGTCTCGTCTTCTGTAGGCACTTGATTACAGGTGTCTACAATAATAATTTGAGTAAATGTTGTGCCACTGTAGGCTACGGGCTAAAAATTCTCTTTCTACCTCTGGAAATGGGGTCATGAATGCATCAAAGAACCAATTCCAGGAAACCCAGAACCTATTCAGAGAACTCATCTTAAGATTCAATTCCTCTGGAATATAGTTCTTTTATCATTTTATGGAATCGGTCTTTATTTCTGAAGGTATGATCTGTCAGGATTTTTATATTGTCCAGTATTTATACAGCCATAACAGCATTCTTATGCTCATTATGTGAATAGCATATATTTTTAAATTATTTTTTCCTTTAAACAGTGTGTCTCTTCTAGACAGCAAGAGTGGAGATTTACTATTTTTATGCAGCCTGACAATTTTTGTCTATTAATTGGAGAGTTTAATCCACTTACATCTGATATAAATTTTACATATTTAAGTTAATTCTATTATCTGATATTTGTTTCTCATTTGTTACTTTTGTATTTTGTTTCCCTGTTGCTCCTTTCTTGCCTTAGTTTTTGTTAAAAAAAAAAACACTTTTAGTTACCATTATTTTCTTCTTTGGGCTTCTTATACACGGAGAAATATAATATGTAGACTTAGTAGATTCAATATTATTAGGATGTCCAATCCTTAAATATTACCAGGAAAATATAACAATCTTAAATATGTATACAGTTAGTGGTAGAATATCTACACTCGTAAACCATAAATGACAAAACTAGAAGGAGAAATGAGCAAATTCACTGTCCTGATCAAATATTTCAGTATGTCTTTCTGTAACTTTTATAGATGAAATTTTACACCAATAACAAAACCACAGGTTTTGTTTTTTTCCTAAAAATTGACAAGGTGATTCTAAAAGTTGTGTGAAACATAAAGACAACAGGATAGCCAAAACAATTTTGGAAAGAACAGCAGGGTGGAAAGCTTACGTAACTTGACTTTAATACTTACTATCATGTTTCAGTTAAGACAATCAGGTATGAACCTAAACACAGAAACAAGATCAACAGACTAGAATAGAGAGTCCAGAAACAGGTTCACATGTACATGGTTGACTGGTTTTTGACAAAAGAACAAACATCATTCACTGGAAAAAGAATAGTCATTTCAAGAAATGCTGCTGGAAGTACTAAATACCCATATCTTACTACTGCTAATGCTACTAAACCTCAAACAATAATAATAATAATAATAATAATAAAATTCCTCACAACATATTTAAAATTAATATGACATGAATCACAAAAGTAAACATTAGGAGAATTACAAGAATTTCAGAAGGAACATAGAAGAAAATAGTTGTGACAATGAGTTAGGCAAAGGCTTCTCAAGTAAGAAACAAAGTCGCTAAGCAAAAAAAAAGTTGAACTTCATTAAAATTAAAACCTTTACTCATCAGAAAAACACTCGCAAGAAATCGAAAAGTCCAACATTTGTAACATATATTTAGAAAGGACTTGTACCCAGTCCACTCAGTAGTAATAAGAACTCCTGAAACCCAATTACAAGTGGGCAAAAATGTTAATGAATAGTTCACCAAAGTGGATACATCAATGGCCAATAATAACATGAACAGATTCTTAATATCACCATTCATTTCACTAAAAGCATCGCGAGATACTGCTAACATCGCCTGGACTGTTTAAAACAAAAAGAAATGGGAATACTGATATTGAAGACAACTTGGAGCAGGTGGAATGCTCACAGATTGTTTTGGGGCACGTAAAATGGTGCAATTACTTTCCAAAACAGTTTGTAGTTTCTTGTACAGTTAAACATAAGGTTCCGATATGATCTAGCAATTCTACTCCTAGGTATTTCCCAGAAACACATGAAAACATATGTCTACGCAAAGAATTGCACATGAATGTTGATAGCGGGTCTGTTACTAATAACCCCAAAGTAAACACAACAAATGCCTATCAACAGGTACATGGATAAAGTAATTGTGATTTATTCATATAATTGATTGCTATTTAGCAATAACAACGAACCACTAAATATCACCAATAAACGGATGAATCTCCCAGACATTAAGCTGAGAGAAAGAAGGTCACAGAAGAGTACATATTGTGTGATTCATTCCCCGAGTGATTTTTAGACCTCAGAAACTAATCTGTAGTAGTAGAATGAAGATCACTGGTTGCCTAGGGCAGGAGAAGAGAAATGGGTGAGATCTACTACAAAAGGTTCAGGAAGTTGCTGCGGCATTGAAAATGTTCTATATTTTGATGGCAAAGATGGATCTATTTATTGTAAGTCATCAGCCTGAACACTGTAAAAGTGTAAATTTTCCACACACAAATTATCCCTCATAATGAAAAAGATGGTTTTTAAAAATGACCAGAACTCATTTATTTAAAAACAAAAATCTTTTTCAAAGCCTAAAGCTGAGCTCTGTTCTAGAAAGCTAAGAGGAAAAAGAACTTTGTCAATGGTAAAATCTAAAGTATAATGTAGGAATATCCACATTCCAAAGAGTTTTCTTCTTTAATATCTTCCCAACAGTTCCCATTTAGAAACAAACTACCAAATAAACAAAAACAAAAAGCCTTAGCAGAAACCTGCTTTTTAGGTGGACATATACTTCCTTTATGTATTTCCATGAAGAAAACGCTATATTTCCATACCCCCATTTTTCCAAATCAGAATTATTAAAACTCAACCTTAGACATTCCAGATTTTAATAAATGATTATGCATTTAATTTCTTTAACACAAACCAACAATGAAAAGGAGAAAGAGTTTATTTGAAGGTTTTAGTGACAAACAGGAATCATAAATAAATGGTTCTTACAAAAATGATAATGCAGTCTCCAGTAATTGGGAGGAATGAACAATATGGCTTTCAAGTTCTATACAAAGTTTTTTAAGGAGAGGCACTATTTCTATTTCTATTTCATGAAAAAGTCAGATGTCATCTGGAAATTAGAAGAATATAAACTTATTTTTACCCTAAAGATAATCATTATTTAGATTTTTCTTTTCTTTCCACACCTTGCACTATGGGGATTCAATCTTCAGGGCTCTGGGTATTTGGAATTACTTGGCTACTTTCCTGAGGGGACAGAGTGATTTGGGCATTGATAAAGCTCTGATAAATTAGGGGGAAAATGCTAATAAAAAGTGGCATTATGCATGCATCACATAACAGCTCTTTTGATGACCAATGCTTCTCAGATATGAACTAGTAGGCGATACAGGGAAAATATTTTTTAATTAAAATAAACAGCATCTTATGTAAAGATGAAAACTAACTGCTTATTCATTGCAAAGTGGAATATTTTATAAGGTGAGGATATGAATCAATCACTTTTTAAACATGAAAATAGGGAATTTTACTCACAAAAAAATAGGGAAAGAATGTACTGGCAATTACTGGTATGTTGTATATATCTTTTTTTTTTTTTCCCTAAGGATTTTTGAAAACTGGAATGCCACTCTTAGCCGTAGAAGACAGTTTCCCGGGTATCGAAACGAAGAATCATGAGCAGTGATTTGCTCCCCCCTGCAGCTGGGCAAAAGTGCTTTGAGAACCTGCATAGATCCTGTGTCAAAACTGCCTACTCACCAGGCCCCCGCATGATTCTCTATGCAGTGTTTGACTTTGGGTCACGCTGACCATATTTGGAAACCTCTTGGTGATGATTTCGATTCTTCATTTCAAGCAGCTGCACACACCTACAAACTTTCTGATCGTGCTCCTGGGCTGCGTGCACTGACTTCTTGGTGGGGGTGACTGTCATGCCCTTAAGCACAGTGAGGTCCGTGGAGAGCTGCTGGTACTTTGGGGAGAGTTACTGTAAATTTCACTCTTGTTTTGAAGAGTCTTTCTGCTACGCTTCTATCTACTATTTGGGTTTTATTTCTCTCGATAGATACATGGCTGTCACTGACCCTCTGGTCTACCCTGGGAATCGCCTTCCTTTGATAGCTTTCACTATCACTGATAGGCTACCAGTGATAGCTTTCCTGATTTCATGGGTGCCATGCTTCATTGGTCCAATAATCAATGCCTTCTTGGGTTTCATCACACCCACATATATTTATGAAATATTGGTTTGGATTGCTTACTATAACTCAGCAATGGACCCCTTAATTTATGCTTTCTTTTATCCTTGGTTTCAAAAAGCCATCAAACTGATGGTCACTTGGCAGAGAAGATCTTGAGAGAGAATTCCTCAACAATAAATATATTTTCTGAGTAAGTGTAAGTGATAGATTGAGAATAGATTCACAATGAACATGGCATTGGGAAGAAGAAAAATGAATCATAACTGTGCAAGATCTTCTCATGTGACATAATTGCAGTATGCTTCAGTTTTGACCCAAACACTTAAATTCAGGCTCACAGTTCAAGTTCATATAAATGCAACATCAAAACCCATTTGTGGAAGGAAACGGCATGGCCTTGGAGCCAGAAATGCCTGGACTGCAATGCCAACTTTGCCATTTAGCACCATGACCTTGGGCTGCTTCATTTCCTCTGAGCTTAACTGTACTTCTCTGCTTACTAATCACTCCCTGGTAGGATTTTTCAGAAAGATTAAGACAAGAATATAAAGGACCTAGTATATTTTTGTTATTCTAACCCTGCCTTTGATTATATTAGTTCTGCTCAAGCTATATCTTCTCTTTGTTTCCTTGTAATATTTTTTTAATAAACTGTAAATACAACTAAGAGACACTTAAGGAGGCAGTGGCTCTTTGCTCTGACACCAGGGTCTGCACTGCCTGGTGTTCAGATTGATGGGTCCAAACGTGTGATTTCAGAGCCAGAAAAAAATCAGTCAAGAGACATATCTCTTAACTGTAATATCAATGCAGGCATTTACAATGGGAAAGATAAATGGCATCATAAAAAACATTTATTCAGTAAGCTTCCTCCTGGTAAGTCTCCGCAGAGAATTACAGTAGGCTTCAGGAATTTTGCCAGTTAACATATGGTTAAGGAAAGGGTTTTAAGATTTTCATTCATCATGTTAAGATTAATATTCAAATTAATTTATGTTTTATTCATGTAATTGAACTTTGTTCCAAAAACTACTTACAGAAGCCTTCAAGGATATAGGTGAAAATGTAAATTAAAAGTATGTTCAAAAGGAGAAAGAAAACTGAAATATAGGGCATAAAAAGAAGCCAAGAAAGAATCTGCAAAATACATTTCATATGACCCACAAACTTGGTTCACAGGTGAAAAAACAAAGCTGCACTAGTCATGCAATTCACCGTGGATAAACCAAGCCAGTTATTTCAGAGACTTTTCTTGGTACTAAGACTGAAGGGTGCTTTATGCCCCATGAACAATGTGATACGTCACTTGATGTGGTTCCAGCTCTACTTTTATTGCCATCAGACATGGAGATTTTTTTTTAAATATTTTTTTAACGTTTATTTATTTGTTTTTGAGAGACAGAGAGAGACAGAGCATGAGCGGGGGAGGAGCAGAGAGAGAGGGAGACACTGAATCTGAAGCAGGCTCCAGGCTCTGAGCCGTCAGCACAGAGCCCGACACAGGGCTCGAACTCACAGACTGAGTATCAGATCTTGGGAGCAGGAGTGAATATATATCAGAATATTCTTGCTGCATTTTTCAAATTTCTAGAATAATTTACATCAACAGTATCTACTACACAACATTTCTGTTCTTACACAAATGCTGTGAAGTGGGAAACCTTTCCTGAAATAGTGTATCATTTCCAATTCTACTGTGCTTATGGGAAACTGTCTTATCTCTCTCTTGTCTTTATTGGATTTTGTATATGATTAAAGGCACCCTAGAATGTTTAGTATCATTTTACCCACAACTCTTCAGTTCCAACACTGAATATCACCAATGTCTTACGATTCCAGTGGTTTTAGTGTAACGACGTTTTTTCATTCTGTTCCACAGCTAGAGAATCCTCCTCCGGACTCATTTTAAAGATAAAGAAGCTAAAACAAAAGTGTTTAAGAACTCTGGTGAATATCATAAAGCTTCTGGATTCAAGCAAGCGCTTTCAACATCTAGTTTAATACATTTACACTTGTCTTTTCTCTCTCTCTCTTTTTTGGGGGGGTACCCTCTCAAATAGATTCGACAAACCATTCCATTTTTATCACTTTCTTCCTAGACCAACATACTATGGTACTTTTATAAGTGTTTGAAACTTTCGCTTGGAAGACACCAGCTACTTCCTTCATCGTTCTCTTCTGTGAACTTATTCTGGTTGTGTGCTGCCTTTGCTATTGGCCTTTGCATCAGTGAACATTTATTAAGTGCTTCTGTCTGGTATGCAACACGTGGGCTCTGGAACTGGAAAGATATAACAATAAAGCCAATTTCAACCTAATAATGATTTATCCATGTCACAGAGCCCTCACTGTGTGCATGGGATCCCTTACCTGCACTCTCAGTCTTCTCAACAACCCTGTAAGAGGGCCAATGTTATTACTTCTGTTTCCTAAGTGAGGAGCCTGAGGCTTAAAGAAGTGAGTAGAAGGCCAAGGTAGCATATTTGTTCAACAACAGAATCTTATTCATAGCCAGGCAGACAGAGAGTAAGTGCAGCAAACACCAACTATTCTTCCTTACAGAGGAGATTGTGGCCCCACCTCTGTATTCAGGTCATTGGGAGCCATTTGGAACACGGGACTTTCCTTCTACCAAGGGCAAGTATGAGCATCATAAAGAAAAGTGCAAAGTTCTTTGGGGAGATGGGGACATTGGAAGGAGTAATTGATTTGCTATGGTGTAACACAATTTTTTTTTAATATTTATTTATTATTGAGAGACAGAGACAGATGGAGCATGAGCATGGGATGGGCAGAGAGATGGGGACACACAGAATCTGAAGCAGACTCCAGGCTGTGAGCTGTCAGCACAGAGCCCGACGCGGGGCTTGAACTCGCAAACCGTGACATCATGACCTGAGCTGAAGTCAGACGCTTTACTGACTGAGCCAGGCACCCCTATAGTGTAACATTTCAATCCATAGTTTTCCACTCATCTATACTCCTTCATTCTGGAAATAGTATTTTTTTTTTTTATGTTTATTCATTTTTCAAAGACAGAGAGCAAAAGCAGGGGTGGGGCAGGGGGCGTGGGGTGGGTACACAGAATCTGAAGCAGGCTCCAGGCTCTGAGCTGTCAGCCCAGAGCTGGATGCAGGGCCCAAACTCACGAACCGCGAGATCATGACCTGAGCCGAAGTCAGATGCTCAACCGACTGAGCCACCCAGGGGCCCCTTGGAAATAGTATTTGACTGTACAACGCTTTTCCCCCTGAGACTGAAGGGAGGGCCATTCAGATAAACTGTATCTTAACTGCTAAGTTAGGGTTGACCCGCACATCATGCACAACCATGATCTTGTTGCTTTATACTATTCATTCTTTGGCTCCTTTGCACCTTTTCTCCACACAAATCCCCCCATCTCATCTAATCATTGTTGAGATTAGAAGTTTCATTTTCTTTTTTCCACGGATCAATTGTTAGTACGTTATTATGAGTAACAGTATGATTATGTTTGCTCATGTATTTAACAGTCCCTTGCAAAGTCTCTCTTTGTTTTTCCATGTACAAAGATGAAAACAATAGAGCTTGTAGAAACATTTCTGTATGTCCTCCTTTCTCAGGAACCGATCATTGTGTCCATGACATTACTCTCTGCTTTCTAGTGATCTGTTGTTCATAGTTGTTTATCCCAAAAAACTTCATGACTTAGGAGAATGTCCCTCTTGTTCTTCTTTATACCCCCAGCTGGACCTTACACTGTACTTGGAAATAATGGATAATCAATAAACGTTTACTGAATAAATAGATGTGTATTCATTTAAATATAGAACATTTTTAATAAGTTTATATTGAGTGTGCCTGGTCACATTGAGAAAATAATAGAATTTCCTTCAAGCTCTATTGATAGGAATGGCTCTTACCTCTTTAAAAACCTTATACTAAGCGTATTTTGGGTTGTCTTTCTCTCGGCTCTGATTTTTCAATTGTTTGATCCTATCTGACCTTTCAGATTCTGTATGGATCATTTTTTATGCCTCACAGTGCTTATCATTATCAATGCTGCAGAAACATACGCTTTTATTTGTAGTATACGAGTGTGACCATTCATGGTTATGAATTTTATTTGAATTACCCTCTGACAAGAGTCTCATTCCCTAACTATAGGGCATTGGTAGTTGAATTCAAGGGACAGAACAATTCCAAAACCAAGCATGTATTTTTCTACACTCCCATTAGCACCTAGACATTAGACTGTGAAGGTAGACTCCTCATGGCTTGAAACTGAAAGTTATCTTTAAAATAATCTAAATTAAACCATCCTCTGTTGGATGCAGGCTGCGGCTTATGTAACCCGCACAAGGTCTGATTGCAGGCATCTCGTGAATTCGTGTAGAGTGTCGGCCACACTCCAGCAGCATCCAGGTGTGCACAGGGCCCGAGTCGATGCACCCTCTTGTCCTCCAACACGGGCTCACAGTACAACCGCCCCTTCCTGAAGGTTGCCTCAACTCTCCTCCATTCGATCTGGCTCACCTGGTTCTATAGATTCATGGTCTGCTCAAATATATACACAGACACATGGGGTTCTCAGTTAGCTTTGAAGAATTTTACAGGACTTCAGTTACAATGACAATTTGAACCAGAATTAGAATCCTGGTTCAGAAACGAAAGTCCCTGAGAACTGGAAAAGAATTTCTCCATGGCCTTCGAGGACAAGTACTCTGAGGAGCAGCGTGATGCCGGCATGATGGCCATCCCTTAATTTTAAGCTGTTTCTTGGTGGTCCCTGTTTAGGAGCTTTTAAGATTTTCTTTTTGTATTTGTTGCATTGCTGCCTGTGTGATCTTTTTTGTTTGTCTGTCCTCTTCGCATTTTCAATCTGAAGCCTCGGACCTTTCTTTTACCCAGAAAAAGCTTCCCCTACAATTGCTTTCAATATTTTCTTCCGTTTACTCTTTGTGATTGCTCTTTCTGGAGCTTAGGATTTCTCCCAGGCTCTGTTGGAAAGAACAGCTCTTACCTCTCTGGTAACCTTATACTGTGTGTATCTTGGGTTGTGCTTTACTCTGGTTTTTCAATCAATTTGATCTCATCTGGTTTTTATCTTTCAGAAATACTTTTGGGGACATTTCATTGGGATTTCAGGAGTAAGGTACAGTGCTTAATTATCTTTGTAGGGCTGATTTTCTGACGGTAGGCACCAATTCAACTATTCCAGTTGTGAAAACACTAAAATGCTCACTACTGATTGGTAAATATCTATTTCCCTGAGCCGCCATGAACCACCTGTTTATTTTCCCTAGAAAGTCCTCCCCAGACTGCAAAGGCTCCTCCTGATCCAGCTCTTGAAAGATCAATGCAAGGCTGGGGCGCCTGGGTGGCTTGGTCGGTTAAGCGTCCGACTTCGGCTCAGGTCATGATCTCACAGTCCGTGAGTTCGAGCCCCGCGTCGGGCTCTGTGCTGACAGCTCAGAGCCTGGAGCCCGTTTCAGATTCTGTGTCTCCCTCTCTCTGACCCTCCCCCGTTCATGTTCTGTCTCTCTCTGTCTCAAAAATAAATAAACGTTAAAAAAAAAAAAAAAAAAAAAAGAAAGATCAATGCAAGGCTAAGGAGGACGTCTCCAGGGCTGGCTCTGCCTGTCAGCATAGCTTGTATTTTGACCGCCATTGCCTCCTCCGTCTGCTTTACAGTTTTTTTACTGTGTTGAAATATCAACCCTGACTATTGAGCTGGAAATCAAGTGGTCACATGCTGAAGAGCACTTCATCAATGATAAATTTATTTTAGGTCATGAATGCTTAAATAGGGGAAATTTAAGAATGAATTCAGAATTACCGAATGATCGTTTAATTAATTATTATTTGTTTCTAAGAATTGAATGCGATCTCTCAAAATGTGCGGTAGGGTGGTGGGACGTATTCTTCAAATTAGTCAGGAAAAGCATGAAGGAATGAGTCTCTGGTCATCAGATTCATCCTTCCTGCTTGCTAGTTTAATTGGAAGTCTGACTCATTGAATATGTTACTAGATTTGAGACAGTCTGAGCTTGGTTACATCACAAACATCAAATGGCTTCACCATTCTATCTACTAGAGCAGGCAAACACCCTTTGACTCTCCCTTACTCATTTTTAATAACACTCTAAGCAAATCTTATTGCTTTCCACTCAACTTCCACTACTTATAAGCCCATAATAAATTCTAGCTAATTCAGATTAAAATTTTAAAATCACACCCAGTTCCATATTCTTTCAGTGGTGTAGAGGCCCAGGCCCTTGGGCCCTAGAGTACGGAGGAGTGTATATCTACTTTTCACTCTTTCTTCCTCTCTCCTTTTCTGCTTCTGCTTCCACCCGCCCTCCAGAGTGGGGCAGCAATGGAATAAGGAGAATATTACTAATGGGACAAAAGCTGTCCTCACGCCTGGTAGGGTCACTGTCTTGGTGGACAATGCCCTGAATGTGCCAGGTACCTAAGTGGAGGCTCTGTGATGAGGTGTATACATGGCTTCTTTTGGGGGGCCGGGGAGCCTGCCTGCCATCTGGTCCCCTGATATCGGTGAGCCACTCCAGTTGAACTTCCAACTCCTCCTTAGAGTCTGTCCATGAAGGGAAACCTTATAGACCTTTCTTTCTAGGGTCTCTCCATCCAGGGAACCACTCCATTGAAGAAGGTACTGGCAAGATGATTCAAACTGCTTCCCTGTTTAGATCTGCTTATTCAGTAGCCCTGCTGACCTGCCCTGTCTTCATGTCAAGTAGGGGAAAGTAGAGTTGGAGGAAGATGGCTGTGAGGCAGACAGGCCAGCAGGAAAAGCGGCCTGTCTTGTCACCTACTCAGGTGGCACTGATGCATGCCAGGGAGCAGAAGGTTGGACTGTGTCCTGCAGGGCTGCCTGAAGAACCCGCATACGCACTGCACAAGAGGGATGTTACTGGAAGGCTCACAACACCAGGGTCGTGAGCATGAAGCAAATGTGATGAGGAAACCAAATTCAGTGTAAAATTATTGTTCTCCTTTTCTTCTACTCTACCTGTTCCCTATGGAGTGGAGCAGAAAAGGAGGATGCGGTAAGGAATGAAAAATCAGATGCGTCCCATCCCTAAAACCAGGCTTTTTAAGTTCAGACTTGGCTAGCATTGGAAATAGCGAGGACAGGGATATTCAATTAGATACAGAGGATAGTTTTAAACTTGAGTTTAAAATTGGAGCCATTTAATTTTTAGAAATTGAATTCAATAAAATTGAATTTTTAACACTCACGAGTGACTGTAGAGATATACCTGAGATTTAATGAAAAAATAAACAGGGAAGATTTGCTAGAGCCCATTTTAGACACTGTGATTTGGGGAAAAATTAACTTCATGCTGCTTCTCATCCCAAAGATTTCCATAAGCAATTAAGACACATCTCTAAGAAATACTTGTTAAACACAAATTAATTATGTGATGAATCAAAATGAGAACTGATTCAGTTATTCATTAACTTGAAGGATTGCTTGGACTGGCAATTGAACATATGGATTTTGTAATCAATGCCAACCACTGTTCATTTACAGTTTAACCCTCTGACTCTGATTAGTGTTTGGTTACCTCTAGCCTCTAGTCCAAAGAGACAAGAGTACAAAACATTTCTCTCCCCTTCCTCTCATTAACAAATGTATGAATGTGAGCACTGGAAAGAACGCAGAGATCATTAATGCATCTTTCTTCCTGATAATGAGAATTGTCTCACACTTCCAGTCACTGGGGCGATGTTTATTTAATGACTTTTTATTTTAGGAATGTCTGAGAAGTTCAAAACTTTCAAACTGATTGTCGAGTGCAGAAAAGAGACTGAAAACTTTGTATGATGCAAGATAATCAAAAGTTTGCCTCCAAGTCCTGCCCTTGATGTTAGAAAATATAATCCCTGAAAAGCATTGATTGCCACTTACCCTTGATCGTTATCTGATGTATTCCCTCAAGATGGTCTTATCAGCAAGATAGGAAGACTCATACATGTGCAAGAATTGTAGATTTAGGAAATGCCTCTAATTTACATGGCATCTCAGCTCTGGGCTAGTTGCTATTTATAGACTAACCCCAGATGTGAGTGTATAAAATTACCTAGATTCTGCTAATAACTTTCAATGATATAGAAGAAAGAAAAGAAAAAGAAAGAAAGAAAGAAAGAAAGAAAGAAAGAAAGAAAGAAAGAAAGAAAGGAGGGGGGAGGGAGGGAGGGAGGGAGGGAGGGAGGGAGGGAGGAAGGAAGAGAGAAAAAGAAAAAGGAAACTTGCATAAGAATCCTTTTTCTTAGTAGAAACTTCATATTTCTTTCTCTAGAAGGTTGATTTCTTGGACATCTGCTTCCATTGGATCATGTCAGATTTATTAACAGTCTTTATTACTTCATTGTCTTTATTTAGCTTAGAGTTGACCAAATGCTGCCCAGGTTTATTTGAGGGAGTAATAAAAGGCTTACCTGCTGAAAATACTATGTTTGCTATTAAAAATATCAGTGGGGAGCCCCTGAGTGGCTAAGTCGGTCAAGCGACTCTCGATTTTGGTTCAGGTCATGATCTTGTGGTTCATGAGTTCAAGTCCTGCATCAGGCTCTGTGCCGACAGTGTGAAACCTGCTTGGGATTCTTTCTCTCCCACTCGGTCTACCCCTACCCCCTCACTCTCTCTCAAAAATAAATAAACAAAATTTTTTTAAATAGTAATGGGTCAAGATAGTGGTTTCTAGAAATTTGGATCAGAAATAATAAAACTGGTTAAAAAATTTGGAGAACTAAACAGATTAATTACCAAATTTTAACTTTGCCAACTTAAGGTCATGATAAATAAGCAGCAATAGCACCAGGGACAACTTCCAGGTACTTTGCCATAATTTCATGTGAATAATGTTTTAATATCAAAAGCTGAAGAAGAATATAACCTAAGAATAAAGGACAGTCCTGTAAATTGAATAAAATTTCCATCATGCAACACATGTCCCATTGTTATTTTTCTCATCTTCCTCCCCCCAGTGAGAGGTTTGCCAAAGTCCAGTGCTGTTCCCAGACTGGCATCTCCGGATAAGACAACACCAAAATGCATAACTGTTGAGAAATAGCATTAGAGACATGTTTCCTTCTGTGTGGGGTCCCTGCACCTTCCAGAAACCTAGCCCTCACCTGATGACTGTGCTTCCCAGAAGGCAGGTGATGAGGTGGGTATCCTCCTTTGTTCGTCCTCGTGGTCCTAGAGCATTCTTTCTTCACCCTCCCTGAATACCCATCTCCTATGCTCTCCTCAGTATTGTCCAGCATGGACCCCAGGGTGCTCTTTCCTTATTTCACGTGAATGTTTAATACCCTGCACTCTCTCAGTCTCTCCAGCACTGCTCTCAATACATACCACATGTAAGACATAAATACCTTGCTGTATTAGTGCTTGAGAAATAGTAATTCGTAAATAACATAAAAACAAAAAAAAATAGAACTGTCATATGATTTAGCAATTCCCCTGGATATATACCCAAAAGAATTAAAAGCAGGATCTCAAAGAAAAAAAAAAAGAAATATTAATTCCTACAATCATCAAAATTATCATATATATATCATATATATAGTATATATATGATATATATATTATATTATATATTATATTAAATTATATATTATTATATATTATATATTATATATTATTATAATATATTATTATATATTATATTATATATATTATATATATCATATATATTATATATATTATATGATTATATCATATATAATCATCCATGTGCTAAGCTGCCTCCGGGGTCCTGGAAATCCTCTCCATCCCACCTCAGTCTGTCACTCACACCCTCATAGACGTTTCCAAATTAGGGCATCATGAAAAGGGGTGTTTTTTTTTTTTTTTCTCTCTTTAAGCCAGAGGATACTGTCTGGCTCTCAGGCTAGAAAACGCATTCACAGAAACACTAACTTTGCCATTCAAATTTCCCCACAGGGTCTGAAGGGAGCCAAAGCATGCCGTAAGAGTCCCCTTCCATTCCAAAGCCTTTCTTGCCAGTGAGGAGGGTACACACTAATAAGCAACCAGTGTAGACTCACTCCGCTTTGCCTGAGTACCAAACTTAATGACAGGGGCGCCTGGGTGGCTTAAGTGTCTGACTCTTGATTTAGGCTCAGGTCATGATCTCATGGTTTGTGGGATCGAGCTCCATGTGGGGCTCTGCACTGAGAGCACAGAGCCTGCTTGGGATTCTCTCCCTCTCTCCCTCTGCCCCTCCTCTGCTCACGCTCTCATGTTCTGTCTCTGTCTCTCTCTCTCAGAATAAATAAAGAAACATTTTAAAACGTATAAAAAAAAAGCAAAACCCAAATGACATTCTCGGTTACAGAGGCACAGGTTCAGGCCATCTTAAAACAAGCAGTTCTTTTCTGTGTAGAGTCTGATCTGCCCACATCACCCACTGTTCAGAGGCCAGGAGAAGCACGTGCTCATATGCTCCCTAACTTCGTGGGTGGAAAGTACCGTGGCCGTGGCAGTAGCTTCTCCTTCTGATGCAGCCTCTAAGGGTTCATGCATGAATGGACACGTATGCACACAAGTGCACGCACATGCGTATGCACATATGTGTGCGGAAATGGCCCAGCCTTTGGGATCTCCCTGCGTGTCTTCAAGCAGAAATGCCACACATTCAGCCCCCGAGGCCCCTCTGTGCTCTCCCAGACCAGCAGATCCTCGCGGAGTAATTCTTACTCCGGCGCCCAACAAGGAAAGGAGACCTAACCCATCGGTTGGGTGGCCCGTGCTCCTCAAGACTGTCGAGGCCTTGAGAAACGAGGCCCAGACCAGAGGTGGCTGGGGAGATGCGACAACGAAGTGCGATCCTGGATGGGATCCTGGAACAGGAAGTCATTAATGGAGACGCTGGTGGCATCCAGATAAAGGCTGGGGTTCGGTTAACTGTATTCTACCAATGGCAGTTTCGAAACCGTGACAAAAGTCCTATGGCAATATGTTAACAATGGGGGAGACTGAGTGCATGGTATTCAGAAATTCTGTACTAGTTTTGTAACTTTTCTGTAAACCTAAAATTACTCCAAAATAAATTTACTAAAAACAAAAACAAAACCAAGCAGTATGGGTGGGAAGGCCCCCTCTCCTGAGGGCAGGACTTCCGTGCTGGGAGGAAGTAGAATTACCCAGGAGAGACCCCACAGCAGCCGCTTGCCTGGGGACTGCTACTGATGCCTCCTAGGGCCTTTTCCACCTCATTAGTTACAGTTTGAAGGGAAATACGTCGCTTAACCATGAAGGTTTAGGAGTTACTTATTTAAACAACATCTTTTTGGATCAGTGTCACCAGCTGGGACTTTGAAGGGAGAAGGAAAAACCTTTTCGATGTCCAAGGGATGCCATGCCGTTTGAGTTCCCAGAACTTTCTTCCTTCCCACTTTTAGGTGCAAAGATTGAGGTGTGTGCCCAAGCCAGAACAGCTGGCATTTCTGGCGTCTATCCATGGATCCCCTCAACTCCCGAGTTCTTCCAAACCTTTATTTTCCCCTCTGCAAAAAATAGGCTAATCTGATTTACAAACATTCTTTCCCCCTGGTTAAAACCCTAAAAAACTTCAACAGCATGGCAATGTTATGGTTAACAGATAATGAGGGATCCAATGATCTAGTATCTTCACTGTTATAAAATTCATCAGGAATCAACTATAATAGCCACACTTGCTCAGCATGGAAATCATCCAAGAAGAAAATTTAAATGTCTACTGGCATGTTTATAGAAGTTAAAAAAAAAAATTTTTTTTTGTAATGTGGCCCAAAAGTAACTGCTAATACATTACTGTATATGAAATAGATGTTTAAAGAACCTGCAACAATAAAAAAAAAGTAGTCCCTAAAAGATACCAAGGAAGCTGCATCACAAACACTAAAATGATAAAGATAAATGCAAAGAAACCCCCCTCACAAACTGCCCATTAGATATAAAGTGGGACTTTGTAAAAGCATATAGAAATATGTGCTTTATATATATGTACATATGGAAATATACATATATGGGTTCCGTGTTACATCTACTGTTTTATAATCTGGGTCAGAGTGTTTTGCTTTTGTTTTGATTTTAATAAAAAAATACATTGTGCTTGTCTTTCCCTGTCAAGAGTTATACAAAGAATGCCCTGGTCATGCTTATTTCCTTGCATGGCTCTTTTCTTAGGATTACTTTCTAGAAATGGAACTACAGAGTTAAGTGACATGTATGATTTAAATTTAATATAAATATTTTAGTTCACTTCAGAAAGGAGGAATTAAATTATATTTTTCCCAGATGTATAGGAGCATGTTCAACTCTTATGAGGGTGCATAATTTCCCACACTCTAATTAATATTGGGTTTTATGGATCCTTCTAATATTTGCCAATTTGATATATGAAACTCTAATACATTTTTATTAGTATTTTAATTATTTGGATATTTGGTATTTTAATGTATTCGTTAGTCATTTTGTATTTTCCCTCTATAAAACTGTCTATTGACATGTTTAGTGTAGTATTTGTTTATGTCTTACTGTTTTGTAAAAGGCTTTTATGTTTCGAAAGCTATTAACCCTTCTTCATCATGTAAACTGCCAATAGTTTTTTCAGCGTTGTCTTTTTTTCTTTAACATGACTTTGTTTTCTTTTAAAGTTTAAAAAAATCTTAAAGTAGTGCATGAATCCCTGAGGGTTTTCTGTTATTATTTCACCAATGAAAAATTATAAAAGCTTTATTTTCTTTATTTTTTATAAATCTGATAGAAATCCATTTTGATTTTATGAAATACATGAAGCAGGATGCTGAACAATATTTTTATCAGAAAGTTAAATACCACATCAACATTTCTTGTTTTTAATATAATTTTTAGTGTTTATTTATTTTTGAAAGAGAGAGACAGAGACAGAGTGTAAGCAGAGGAAGGGCAGAGAGAGAGGGAGACAGAATACGAAGCAGGCTCCAGGCTCTGAGCTGTCAGCATAGAGCCCAATGCAGGGCTCGAACCCACGAACCATGAAGATTATGACCTGAGCTGAAGTCGGTCACTTAACCGACTGAGCCACCCAGGCACATCAACATTTCTTGAATCCTTTTCCCATAAACACAGTGTTACTTCTTTTTATCATGGAAAACATATAAACTTTGGATACTGTTTAATAGAAAAAAAATGACATAAATTTTCCTCCATGGTGATTGAAGATAAAAAAATAAACCTCGTGATAAGAAAACTATCATATCAATAGATAATCACTATTGAAGAAATTGTGCCATCTGCTCATGATTATTCCCACATTTACATTATATGCCCCCAACATGTAAAATATGAGTCTTGTCCTGAGTTTGAAATAGCTCACGTATATGGTTGGGAGACATCTTAGAAGCTTCAGAAAACTGCCCCCTCACCCCCCACCGCTCCAAGAAACAAGCTGTTCAAATGAAAACAAGTTAACCCAGTTCAATAAAAGACAGGAAATACAAGACACTAACAGGGAACATGGGACCAGGAAATCTTTCACAGTGAAAGAAAGGTAAGAAAGGAACGTGAGTCCTAGAAGACAAAAACAGCAACTGACAAAGCAGGGAACTGCACAGATTTAAGGACCCTTGTGCCAACCATTATTGAGTAAATACATTTCTATCAAATGCTTAAAGATGTTCATTTCACCAAGGAAGTAAAAGCCTGTAGGGTATGCTACTAAAATTGAGGTACCATTTCTCCGCCATCATTTAAAATGTCATTTTAATGTGCTATAATCCACATTTATAATTATTAGGAAATTTGCGACACGTCACCAGATTGATGTCTTTTTTTCTCAAATTAACAATTTAGGTTAATTTAGAAATTAAATTTGTGGTCGATGAATGCTCTTCTACTTATAATAAGTTTTTCCTGCTCTCCCAAACCAAGGGTAAAGTAAAGCATATATCAAAGAATTTAGAGCAGAGTTACAATAACCAACCCAATAAAATATCTCATAACACATGAAGGTGTCATAAACCCCTAAAAAGAATCAGTGAATGAATCAATTGCATGTGGTAATCATGAGACCAAAAATGCTACACTGTGCCAGGGTATCAGCTGTTTTTCTCTCTTTTAGCCATCCTAGCCTCGCAAGTTCCTGATAATGATTTTGTTTTGTACTAACTAATATTTTCAATCTCTTTAGTATGTTTTCTAGCCACAAGAAAAATATTACTAGATGTAATATTAAGAAAGCTAAATGTGAAAAATAACAGAAATTCTATCACTATCCAGAATTGATTTATAACAAGCTGGCAACCATGTATGGAACAGAGGGCACTTATTAATTCCTTCATCCCATCCTCAGAGGCACCCACTGTATACACTGTATACAAGAGGCAGGATCCAGGAGCTGCTGAAGCAAATTCCTGACCCAGACACTATGCAGACATCCAGCATAATAGATTTCACTGCTGCCCCAAGTTTTCCTTTGGGAAAAGCAGCAAAACAAAGCCAAAAACAAACAAAACAAAAGCAAAAACAAAAATAAACACAAGACAACAACCATGTGAAAGCTAACCACAGAGAAATTTTTGACAAGTTGGGAGTGAGCAGAAAACTTTCTAAGGAAAAGAGGCAAGAATTTTTTTTTAAAGGTGTTTTCAGGCTACGAAGGGAAGAATCAATGAAATAAAAGAGCAAAAGGGAGGGAGGGAAGTGTGTGCAGGAAAGGAGGTATGGTGAGCTCTGTAGCCGTTAACAAATAGGGATTTGACATTTACCAGTCATGCAAATTGTTTTTTGAGAAATGACAAGGAAGTGCACCGTTAATACTGGAAAACATTGATTTATCCTGTTAAATTTGAAGAGTAAATGGTTTTCTCTTCATTAATAGTCTTACTTGCTTTTTACCAACTCATATCATTTGGAAATTGTAAAGATTGAACTTCGTCAGTCCAAATGCTTACATTTGTTCAGAGAACAAATTCATGGTGGCTGAACTGTCCTCGAAAACCCAACCACTCATGATAATTTTTAAGGCCTTCCTGAACCACGGGTAAAATAAAGCAAAATCAAAGGGTTCATGGCTGAATTGTAATAAGCACACCAACAGCAAATCTCATAAATGTAGGCAGGGGTTATGAAGCCCATATAAGCATCAATTAATGAGTCAATACTGTACGGTAACCATGAAATCATAAATGCTACCACAGTGATACCCAGGGTTTTTGCTGCTTTTCGCTCTCTCTTGGCCACTCTGGATTTGTAACTAGCTGATGACAATTCTATTTTGCCCCCAGTATCTTCAATCTTTTTAGCCTGTTGTCTAGCCACAAGAAAAATATTGCTATAGAGAATTATCATAACGAGGGTAGGTATAAAGAAGGATAGAAAATCTATCAACACCCAGTTTTGATTTACAATGGCCTGACAACCTCCTACGCAGTTGAGGGCACTAGATAATTCCTCCAGCCCATCATCATAAGCACCTGTGTAGAACACGGCACCACTGTATACAAGGGGCAGGATCCAGGAGATGCCGATGCATGCCCCTGACACAGACACCGTGAACTTGGTAGGATAGACCAGAGGCTCAGTAACAGCGATGTACCTGTCGATGGAGATGAAGCACAGGTGGAAGAGGGAAGAGTAACAAAATGCCACATCACAGCACGTGTGGAAGGTACAGAAACTCGGCCCAAAGTACCAGCAGCCCTCCACAGACCTGACCATGCTGAAGGGCATGACGGTCACCCCCACCAGAAAGTCAGCACAGGCCAGAGAGGCGATGAGAAAATTGGTTGGCGAGTGCAGCTGCTTGAAATGCAGGATTGAAATCACCACCAGGAGGTTTCCAAAAACGGCCAGCACAGCCCCCAAGCTGAACAGTGTGTAGAGAATGAGCCGGGGTCCAGGCGAGTAGGGGGCTTTCACGCAGGATCCGGTCACGTTCTGGTAGCAGAGCTGCTCAGATGCAAAGGGGGACGAGTTGGTGCTCATGGTGCATGCGGAGACGTAAATACGCCAGGTTGTCTAAAGAAATTATCAGATATTATTACTAATGTTTTTCCTCTTTCCACTTATTATTATAAATCTTAAATGCTTTCTATATGACAAATTAAAATTGAACAGAATTATATTGTAGGGGCACCTGGGTGACTCAGTCGGTTGAGCGTCCACCTCTTGATTTTGTCCAGTCGTTGTCTGGCATTTCCTAAGTTTGAGCCCTGCGTCCCCTACTTGGGGTTCTCTCTCGGTCCCCCTCTCTCTGCTACTTCCCCACTCAGGCTTGCTCATGCTCTCTGTCTCAAAATAAATAGACATTTAAAAATTATATTGTAGGGGCGCCTGGGTGGCGCAGTCGGTTAAGCGTCCGACTTCAGCCAGGTCACGATCTCGCTGTCCGTGAGTTCGAGCCCCACGTCAGGCTCTGGGCTGATGGCTCAGAGCCTGGAGCCTGTTTCCGATTCTGTGTCTCCCTCTCTCTCTGCCCCTCCCCCGTTCATGCTCTGTCTCTCTCTGTCCCAAAAAAATAAATAAATAAATAAATAAACGTTGAAAAAAAAATTAAAAAAAAAATTATATTGTATAAGGTTAGTGGTGTTAATTTCAACTAAATAATGCCTGGTTTCTTTAACTTGATAAAATTCCCTTTTATTCATAAAAAATATGGTTTTCTTTTTACCTCTAGTGTTCTTCTTTGCAACAGCTGCTGATATGGGATGTAACTGTGGAGTTGAAGGATCACCTCCTCTTTATCTCTGTGTTGTCTGACCTGTGTTACTAAGACATGCAGTCCTTCCACATAAATAGATGCTATCAATGGGGAAATCCCTGCATGGAATCCCTATAGTATAAGGTGTGAACTTGGAAGATTATTTTCAACAGTGATGATTAGGAAAGGTATTCTATAAAACAACTCTTAACATTAAATTAGCTTAGCCATCACGCTTCTTGGGTCAAAGATTTCTTTTTTCTTAGACTTGAATCTTTCCCCTATTGTCAGTCCTGATGAGGTACCTCTTTGGATTTTTGTACAGAGGCACAATATGGTGTAAATAGTGAGAGTTAATACTTGGCTTTTTCTCTCTTGGCAGGAGCCATTCTTGTATCTGCACTGGCTACCAAGAAACAAAAAAGGTAACATACATTAAGGATGGCTTGAGATTGGTGAAATACATCACACACAAGCATTAAAGAACAGCATGGTATTTAGACACACCAGCACTTCTGAGGTACTATGACTATCAGTGCTGGTAGAAAGGAGATCGGTTCTCTGCTCAGACATCGTCACTGGAAGCATATCTGTGATGTCTCTGTCCACATGATAAATGGGCAGTGAGCCCTCTGACTACACACATTTGTGGTTCTAACCGATAGAACTTCGGTTCCGATGCTGAACTAATTCAAATAAGGAATAATGACCAGAAAGTTGGAAAATGGGAACACAATTCCTTGGTAATTTCCTAGCCCTGCAATGTTGAACTCCACAGAGCATTACTCAGACTTCTCGAAGAAATGTTCAAGACTCTTGCCACCGCAGGGCTGTGACCTACACATGTGTGAACTTGCTTTTCAAATTATAAAGTGCCACAGGTATTATTATTAATCCATCTGTCCATCTGCTTCCTAATCTAGAAAATTAGATTCTTTCTAATATTATTTCTAATATTTCCTGAGAATCTGGTTTTGTAAAATAATAATAATTGTTTCCATAGGCAAAGGTCTAGGCCAGGCTTTCTCAATTTCAGCACTGTTGACATTTGAGATCAGATAACTCTGATGTAAGGATCTGTCCTGTACATTGAACAGGATTTAGCAGCGTCCCTGCTACTAGATGCTGGTAGATTTCAGTAAAATTTCCCCAAGAGGTAAATCAAAAATGTCTTCAGACATTGACAAGTGTCCTCTGGAAGATAAATGTCTCAATGACCTGCCTATTGAGAAACATCATTCTAGGCAAAAAATAATGATACATGATGTACACATTTAGGACAGAGAAATAACTTTATATCTCCCTTCATATTCTGAGATATATTCATTCATTCATTAATCAATTCAATATATATTTGCTGAGTGCCAGGAGTTGGGTGAAAAGCAATGAACAAAGGAATGAACAAAAAATCTGGGTACACATGATCCCTGTCTCATGAAGTTTTCAATCTTGAGCTGGAAACAAACCTTTAGCAAGTAAACAAATAAATGGATATATGAATACAAATTGTGAAAAGTAGTAAAAAGGAAAAAGACAGTAGCTCATGATACAGGAAGCACTTAGGCAGGTGTGGATAAAGAAGTCTCTTCAAACAGGGTAAGGCAAACAAGCTACTTCAATATTTACAGAATTTTAATATAATATATATGGGGGAAAAGGAAATGAGAACAGAGTAGAACAATAGCTGAGGGTTTCTGATGTTTTCTAGCAGAGGGTAGCTTAATAAGAAAGGAATATTATGTCCAAAAAAGAAAGAGACAGAGACAGAGGCAGAGAGACAGGGATGAAAGTCTTGCTGTGGTCTGGAAGCAGGAATGAGGGGAAGACCTGATGCTTCTTCCAGGAAGAACCTGGACAGAAGCCCAGATCTCCGTACCTTAGTTTATAAAACAAAGAGCTAGACATCTTCCAGTTTTCTACCGGGTCTAATTTCTAATTATTCCCTCTTAGCTAATTCTTAGGATATTCAGTTAGGATTTATATTCTTCCCCTTTTCACCAGTCCCCCACAACTTTCAGGGTCCAATTTAGGACAGGTTTAGAAAATGCTTCCACAACAACAGGATCAAAACAAATTCAGAGTGTTACATTTTTTGAGCCAAGGCATAACAGAGGAAGATCTTAAAGTAGGTGCCCAGCCCCACCCCTTCAGCTCCCTTGAATGGACCCAACAATTTCTAAAATATAATCGAGAGACCAGAGAGAGGGGGAAATACCTCGTATGGTAAAATACTATTTCCAGAATGAAGAAGTATGGATGAGTGAAAACCTGTAGATTAAAATGTTACACCAGAGCAAATCAATTACTCCTTCTGATGTCCCCGTCTCCCCAAAGAACTTTGCACTTTTCTTTATGATGCTCATACTGCCCTTGGTAGAAGGAAAGTCCCATGTTCCAAATGGCTCCTAATGACCTGAATACAGAGGTGGGGCCACAGTCTTCTCTGTAAGGAAGAATAGTTGGTGTTTGCTGCACTTACTCTCTGTCTGCCTGGCTATGAATAAGATTCTGTTGTTGAACCAATATGCTACCTTGGCCTTCTACTCACTTCTTTAAGCCTCAGGCTCCTCACTTAGGAAATAGAAGTAATAATATTTGCCCTCTTACAGGGTTGTTGAGAAGACTGAGAGTGCAGGTAAGGGATCCCATGCACCCAGTGAGAGGGTTCCGTGACATGGATAAATCATTATTAGGTTGAAATTGGCTTTATTGTTATATCTTTCCAGTTCCAGAGCCCACGTGTTGCATACCAGACAGAAGCACTTAATAAATGTTCACTGATGCAAAGGTCAATAGCAAAGGCAGCACACAACCAGAATAAGTTCACAGAAGAGAATAATGAGGGAAGTAGCTGGTTTCTTTATAATGAAAGTTTTTAGAAACTTACAAAAATAGAACAATATGTTGATTTAGGAAAGGAAGTGGTAAAATTAGATGATTTGTCTAATTTTGAAAGACACTAAAAAAAAGACAAGTGTAAATGTATTAAACTAGATGTTGAAAGTGTTTATTTGAATCCAGAAGCTTTATGATATTCTCCAGATTTCTAGAACATTTTGGTTTTAGCTTCCTTGTTCTTAAAATGAGGCAGCAGGATGATTCTCTAGCTTGCAGAACAGGATGAGAAAAAGTTACTCTACTGAAACCACTAGAATCAAAAGAAATTGATGATATTCAGTGTTGGAACTGAAGAATTGTGGCTAAAATGATACTAAACATTCTAGGGTGCCTTTAATCATCTGTAAAATCCAATAAAGATAAGAGTTTCTTACAAACACAGTATAGTCAGAAATAATACACTATTTCAGGAAATTTTGCCACTTCATAGCATTTGTATAATAATAGAAATGATATGCTGGTAGATAATGTTGATTTACATTATTCTAGAAATTAGAGAAAAATAGCAAGTATTATTTTTATGTATTCATTCCTACCCCAAAGATATGATGCCCCGGTTTTGAAATCTTGGTGTCTGATTGCCCCAAAACTAAAGCTAGAACAGAATCAAGTAGTTTAATTGCATTGTGCATGAGATGTAGAGCACCTTCCAGTCTTACTACCAAGAATAAGTCTTCATCTCCGAAATAACTGTTCCATCCACTGTTAATTGCATAGCTAATCAGTTTCCCTTTCTATGGGTCATAATGAAATACACTTACTAGGTTCTGTCTTATTATCATGTTATGCCTTTCATTTCAGTTTTATTTAATTTTTTGGATTAAATTTTATTTTATTTCATTTTACTTTATTTTATTCGATTTTATTCCAATATAGTTGACATATGGTGTTATATTAGTTTCATGTGTACAATATAGTGATTGAACAATTCCATACATCATGGAGGAACTTATCACAAGGGTACTCCTTAATCCCCATCACCTATTTCACCCTTCATCCCTCACCCATCTCCCTTCGGTTATTTATAGAGAACATCAGTTTGTTCTCTACAATTAAGAGTCTATTTCATGACTTTCTTTCTCTCCTTTTTTTTTCTTTGCTAATTTTTTTTTTTGTGCTTTAAATTTCACAGATGAGTGAAATCATATGGTATTTGTCTTTCTCTGATTGGCTTATTTTGCTTAATATTACACTCTCTAGTTCTATCCATGGTGTTGCAAATGGCAAGATTTCTATCTTATTATAGCTGAGTGATATTACATTGTATTTGCATGTGGTGTGTGTGTGTATACCATACCTGCTTTATTCATTCATTTGTTGATGGACACTTGGGATGCTTCCATAATTTGGCTATTGTAAATAATGTTGCAATAAACATAGGGGTGCATGTATCCCTGTTAATTAGTGTTTTTGTATTTTGGGGGTAAGTACCCAGAAGTGTGATTACTGGATTGTAGGGTTGTTCTGTTCGTAACTTTTTGAGGAAACTCCATAGCGTGTTCTGCGGTGGCTGCACCAGTTTGCCTTTCCACCAACAGTGCAAGTTCCTTTATGTACACATCCTTGCTAACACTTGTTGTTTCTTGTATTTTTTTTATTTTAGTCATTCTGATAGGTGTGAGGTGATATCTCATGTAGTTTTGATTTGTATTTTCCTACTGATGAGTGATGTTAAGTATCTTTTCATGTGCCTGTTGGCCATCTGGGTGTCTGCTTTGGAGAAATGTCTGTTCATGTCTTCTGGTCATCTTTTAATTGGATTAAAATCTGAATGTGTATTCTCATATTTAATATAATTGTTGCTGTATTTGGGTTTAAACCAACTAAATATATTTTTTCTTCACATTTTTTTCTTTGTTCTTTTATTACTCTGGACTCATTTTAATTATTATTTTTTATTATTCACCCTTTTTCTCCCATGAAATTATAAATTGGACTTACTTATACTGTTCTGTTGGAATCCTAGAGTTTTAATATGTATCCCTGATTAATTAAATTCTCCAGTGTTAATAATTTTGCCAATTCAGGGCAATGCAAAAGCTTGCCAGGCATTTCAATATATACTTTAACTCCATTTGTCTTGGCCATTTTATTGCTACCGCGGTCATTTATTTTAATTCTGCGTATAATTTAAGTCAAAAAGACATTTATTTTTACTTTTAGCATTCATTTTATTTTTCTGGTATTGACACTCTGTGGCACACTTCGTTACTTCCCACACTACAGTGTTTCCTCTGGGATTATTTTCCTTCTAGGTTGAAAACTCCTTTTAGAGACGCTTGGGTGGGTCAGTCGGTTAAGCGTCGGACTTCGGCTTAGGTCATGATCTCATGGTTGGTGAGTTCTAGCCCCACATCGGGCTCTGTGCTGACAGCTCAGAGCCTGGAGCCTGCTTCGGGTTCTGTGTCTCCCTCTCTCTCTCTGCCCCTCCCCTGCTCATGCTCTGTCTCTCTCTGTCTCAAAAATAAATAAAACTTTTTTAAAAATTAAAAAAAAAACCCTCTCTTTAGTTTTCTCTTTGCGTGGGTATGCTGGCAATGAAGATTCTCGGGTTTTATTCATCTAAAAATATTTTTACTTTGCATTCAATTTTGAAAGGTATTTATGCTACCTTCAAAATTAAGGTTGTCAGTTATTTGTTATAAAGGCTTTAATGATCAGGGCACCTGGGTGGGTAAGTCGGTTAAGCGCCCAACTCCTGATTTCGGTTCAGGTCATGATCTATCTCACAGTGGTGAGATCCAGCCCACTTCCAGCTCTGTGCTGAAAGCACGGAGCCTGCTTGGGATTCCCTCTGTCCCTCTCTCTGCCCCTTACCCGCTTGTCCTTGCTCACATGCACACACTCTCTCTCTCAAAATAAATAAAGTTTAAAAGTAAAATTAAAGAAACAAACAAATAAATAAAGGCTTTAATAATAATACTGAGTTGTATCCAAGTGTGTTGGGAGCAAATTTACCAAGGAGATGAACTTAAAATGTGTCTAGTAGGTTAAGAAGAGAGATTTATGGTAAAAACAGAATGTCCAGAGGCTCCTGGGTGGCTCAGTTGGGTAAGTGACCGACTTCGGCTCAGGTCATGATCTTGTGGTTCATGGGATCGAGCCCTGCATGGGGCTCTGTGCTGACAACTCAGAGCCTGGAGCCTGCTTCTGCTTCTGTGTCTCCACCTCTCTCTGCCTTTCCCCCACTCACATGCGTGCTGTCTCTCACACACAAAAATAAATAAACATTAAAAAAAACAGGAGGATATCGTCAGAGAGGACAATGTGCACTAAGGTGTAGAGAGGGGAGAGGACATACAATATACACGGTGACAGGTACAGTTCTTGGCTACCATTTACTCAGGTGTGCTACAGTGCAATTTATTTTTCTGTAATGCCCTTTTTTAAAAAGTTTATTTATTTATTTTGAGAAAGACAGTGTGAGTGGGAGAGGGGCAGAACTCATGAAACTGTGAGACCATGATCTGAGCCGAAACCAAGAGTCAGAGGCTTAACCAGTCGAGCCACCCAGCTGCCCCTTGTTTTACAATATTCTTAAATCTTGCTTAGAGGCTTATAGCCCACCAGGAACAAGAAACAGATCCCAGTAAATTTAGGGATTCTGCTCCTTCCTCCCCCCCACACCCCGCCCCGGGGTGACATCCAAGCTCCAGGGGCCTTGGCCTCCACAGTAGCATCTGTGGGTGTTCTGTGAGGTCTATTAAGGAATCCGTCTCCCTGCCTCTAAGGAGCAGACCCAGGGGCATCCCCTTCAGGAAGAGAAGTGCTCCTTCCAGCCTGTTGGGAAGCTGAGTCTCTCAAAGCAGGCGATGGACTGAACATCTGCACTGTTGCTGTTTTCGCTTTTCAAGAGGGGACCTAAAGCGTAGAAATAAAATACAAATGACAGATTGAGAAGTGACTATTGCTAGCTCCCATAGCTCCTGAATATAGCACATTATTAATATTAGAGGGGAAGAGTTCGAGAAACTTAGAGATCTGAACAAACAAACAAAAAACCCAAATGCTTAACATTAAGATGTAATTCCTAAGATAATTTAATCACTTTAAGATGTAGTCCCTGAAATATACCAACGAAGCTACAATTTCTTTTCTTTAGGAAGAAAAATGTAGCAGAGATATATACTCAAAAGATCTTCCCCTGAAATAAAACAAGCAAATACATCGACAAACCTAACTTCAATGCTCAGGTAAAAGTAGAGACATGTGGGTAATATCTCTTTTGTTTGTTTATTTATTTATTTATTGTAATATCTATTTCAATATTTTCATCTCATTTTCATACATTAAAATGATAAAGATACATTACAAAGCAAATTCTCCACCCCACCCCCCACCAGATACATACTGTCTATTACACATAAAGTTACACTTTGTAAAAGCATGTAGGAAGTGTATCCATATATGGAGGCATATATCAATTTATACAGAACTCATTAGTACTTTTTTTTTTCTTAAGAGATAGAGAGCTTGAGCAGGGGAGAGGCTAAGGGAGAGGGAGAGAGAGAATCTTAAGGAGGTTCCATGTCCATGATCTCTCGATCATGACTTGAGCTGAAATCAAGAGTTGGATGCTTAATCAACTGAGCTACCCAGGCACCCCTTGTTAGTGCTGTTTAATGGCACCAAAACATCCCATTATGTGGTTAGAGCATAGTTTGTTGAATTCAGTCCACACTGCTCCTAGATTATTCCAAGTAATAATTAAGAATTATACAGTAAATGTCCTTGTGATGTTTGCTTCCTTGACTGACTCTTTTTTTTTTTTTGGATTCCTTACTAGAAATGACAGGTGTATTTTAAAATTTATAAAAAAATTTTAATTCCCCTCCAAAAACTGATACTAAGTTGTATTCTTTTGAGATGTATGTGAGCAAGTTCTACTTTCTCGAGAGTGCTCAATTTTCCATACCCTAATTGTTATCAGGTATTTCTTATTCTTCTAATATTTGCCCACTTGATATATGAACCACTGCCACATTTTAACATTTTAAAATTATGTGTACATTTGGCATTTTAATGTATTTATTAATCATATTTTTTTCCTCCGTAAAATTGCCTATTTATTTGTATGGGAGGTGTTAAGCTATGCCTGTTTTGGAAAAGGCCTCTATGTTTTTAAATCTATTAACCTTCCCTTCACTATGTTTGCTGCCGGTAATTTCCCCAAGTTTGCCTCCCTCCCCCTAAATTTGGCTTTGTTTTCTTTTGAAGTTTTAACATTAAATTTTTTTTATTTATTTTTGAGAGAGAGAGAGAGAGAGAGAGAGAGAGAGAGAGAGACATACAGAGCACAAGCAAGGGAGGGGCAGAGAAAGGGGAGACACAGGATCGGAAGCAGGTTCCAGGCTCTGAGCTGTCAGTACAGAGTCTGACCCAGGACCCCAACACACAAACCATGAGATCATGACCTGAGCCAAAGTCGGACGCTCAACTGACTGAGTCACCCAGGCGCCCTTGAAGTCTTAAAATTTAAATTATGTGCAGAAAGCTACAGGCGGTTTCAGTCAGGGTTCCTCCAGTGAAAAATTATAAAATATTTTCTTTGACTCTTCTAACATCTGAAAGAAATTTGTTTTGCTTTTGTGAATGGCATGACATGAAATGTTTAACAATATTCTCCAAAGAGCTTTATACCGTATTATCCCTTCTTGAACAGTTCATCCTTCTACCATAACTTATAATATATTGTTATTTAGTTCACCAACAATGTACCACTCTGGATAGTGTAATAAAGAGAAAAGAAATGACAGAAAACGGCCCTCCACAATGGCTGGAAGGAAAAACAACATACCTCATGGGATAAGAAACAATCACATAAAGGACAATCACTGGTATGCATTTTACAAGGTCTGCTCATAATTATTCCACAAAATATCTCCAACGATATAAAATATGAGTCTGGCTCTGAGTCTGGAGTGACCGATGTGTATGGCTCGGAGATCTCCAGGAGCTACAGAAAGATGGGCCCCCAAGAAACAAGCAGCTTAAAATGGAAGTCAAGCACACGGAGTCCAGAGAAGACAGGGATGGCGAGATTTCACTGGAAACCTTTGAAAGCGTCTTAAAGACAAAGTTGAAAGGGAGGCCTGGACATGAAAAATAAGTAAGAACCCACAAAGCAGGCAAGTGCACAGATTTGGGGAAACTGGGAAATATAAACTCTGTGTGAACCATTGTTTAGTAAGCACATTTCTGTCAAATACTTGAAGATGTTTAGTTCACCACGAAAACGAAGCAGAAAAGTTATGCCCCTGAAATTGAGGTACCATTTTTCCTCCTCAATTTACTGGGTCATTAAATTCCCAATATATCAATAAATTCCTCAATTTGAAATTTAGGGTTTTTTAGAAAACAAATTCATAGTTGATGAACTGTCTACTCTTAATGCTTGACCACTTACAATGAGTTTTATTGCTCTCCTAAACCAAGGGTAAAATAAAGCATAGATCAAAGGATTTACAGCAGAGTTGTAATAACCAACCCAGCAAAATATCTCATAAACATAAGAAGGTGTTATAAAGCCCCCAAAAGAATCAATGAATGAATCAATCATGTACGGTAACCAGGAGATCAAAAATGCTACCACCGTGATACCCAGGGTTTTAGCTGCTTTTCTCTCTCTCTTACTCACCCTGGTTTTGTATGTCCCTGATGCTTCTGTTTTGCTACTAATGTTTTCAATCTTTATAGCCTGTTTTCTAGCCACAAGAAAAATATTACTATACAGCATCATCATTACAAAAGTAGGTGTGAAAAATGATAGCAAATCTATCAAAATCCAAAATCGATTTATAAGTGGCCGACAACCACCTACACAGCTGAGGGCACTTACTAATTCCTCCAGCCCGTCATCATGAACACCTGTGAAGAACACGGCACCACTGTATACAAGGGGCAGGATCCAGGAGATGCCAATGCATGTCCCTGACACGGACACCGTGAACTTGGTAGGATAGACCAGAGGCTCAGTAACAGCGATGTACCTGTCGATGGAGATGAAGCACAAGTGGAAGACAGAACAATAACAAAATGCCACATCACAGCACGTGTGGAAGGTACAGAAACTCGGCCCAAAGTACCAGCAGCCCTCCACAGACCTGACCATGCTGAAGGGCATGACGGTCACCCCCACCAGAAAGTCAGCGCAGGCCAGAGAGGCGATAAGAAAATTGGTTGGCGAGTGCAGCTGCTTGAAATGCAGGATTGAAATCACCACCAGGAGGTTTCCAAAAACGGCCAGCACAGCCCCCAAGCTGAACAGTGTGTAGAGAATGAGCCGGGGTCCGGGCGAGTAGGGGACTTTCACGCAGGATCCGGTCACGTTCTGGTAGCAGAGCTGCTCGGATGCAGCGGGGGACGGGTTGGTGCTCATGGTGCTGCTGCAAACAGCTTGTAAACGTGGAGAAGTTCTGCCCTTGGCCAGTCGCACCAAGCAGAGCAGTTTCTTATTTCCTAAGGCGGAGAAAAGGTCCTTTGCAACTGCCTACCTTTGTTATAGTTATCGGACAATATCTCCATGGCTTGTCACATACTCCTATTAATTTTAATGTCTGAACACTTGAAGTAATGTATTCAATTCAAATGTTCAACAAATCTTAGCTTAATTCATTGTTACCATTGTTTTGCTTACCTTAGAATATACTTGGAATCAATTTTCTAAGTGCAATTGTTTAATTTCAAGTACATCTTTTACCAATTTGCTAATCCCAAAGATTTCCTCTTGCCTTACAATTTGTCAATAATCTTTTATTTACCTGGTCGTGATACAGGGATATTTCTCTTTGTAACGTTAGTGAGATATGTGTGATTTGTTATCTATCGGTTACCTTTTATTACACCCACCCCAAGACTGTCTGAAGAGTAATGACAAAATCCCCAGAAGCACTGCTGAATCCCACACCCCAAATCCACACCCAAAAGCTAAGGTGGAATCCCTGTAGCGTAAGGTGTGAACAGGGACAAGAAACTTATATTTAATTATCTCCACTAAAGTTTATGTTTTGCTGTAGCCTCAATGCTAAAACTCCCAGAGACAATTTGAAAAAGGAAAATGAGAGAAAACTCTCACTCATAAGCAACGATGCAAAAAATCCTACACAAACTGTTACAAACTCAATCCAGAAATATATAAAAAAGATCATACATCATGATTCGAGTTGATGCCAAGAATGAAAGTTTGCTTTGAAATTAGACAATCTATTAATACAAATCAGCATTGTAACAGATTAAAATCTAACAATCATCTGATGAAGTGAAAAAATGTATTTGATAAATTTCAAACTGTATTCATTACTAACAAGAAAAATTCCTAGCTTACTCTAAAAAACCAGAGGTCTTTTGTACCTATAGAGGTCTGTACAAAAAGGACCTATCTCATATGATACACTCAATACTGAAATGTGACAATATTCTCTTCAAGATGAGTAAAAAGGTTTAGATGCTTTAGTAAAAGATTCAGGGAACATAAGTTCTCCCAAGACGCCCATAAATCTGCCTGCAGTTCAATCATTTGTGTAATGCAATATTTATATTTGGTTATTTATGAAGCGTCTATTTGTGCAAGGTCTTCAACATACAGGAATAAACACAAAATATCTTCTTCCCTTAGCGGGAGTTTCCATGTTAACGTGAGAGACAGACATAACATAACAATTCACTGTGCTTCCAGCTAAAGGTAACACGTGTAAAATCACAATGAGATACCGCTTCACACCTGCCAGAATGGCTAACATTAACAACTCAGGAGGCAACAACAGATGTTGGGGAGGAAGCAGAGAAAGAGGAACTTTCTTTTGCACTGCTGGTGGGAATGCCAACTGGTGCAGTAACTCTGGAAAAACAGTATGGAGGCTCCTCAAAAACTTAAAAAAAGAACTACCCTACGACCCAGCAATTGTACTACTAGGTATCTATCCAAAGGATACAAAAATGCTGATTCGAAGGGGCACATGCGCCCCAATGTTTATAGCAGCCCTATCGACAATAGCCAAATTACATTACGGAAAGAGCCCAAATGTCCATCAACTGATGAACGGATAAAGATGTGGTATATATATATACAATGGAATATTACTCAGCAATCAGAAAGAATGAAATCTTGACATCTGCATCAACGTGGATGGAACGAGAGTGTATTATGCTAAGCGAAATAAATCAGTCAGAGAAAGATAATGTCGTATGATTTCACTCGTATGTGTCATTCAAGAAACAAAAGGGGAAGGGAAGCAAAAACAATATAAAAACAGGGAGGGAGACAAACCATAATAGACTCTTAAATACAGAGAACAAACTGAGGGTTGCTGGAGGGCTAAATGTGAGATGGGCATTAAGGAGGGCACTTGCTGGGATGAGCCCTGGGTGTTACATGTAAGTGATGAATCACTGAATTCTATCCTGAAATCATTATTACACTATATGTTAACTAACTTGGATTTCAATAAAAAATAAAATAAAATAAACACATTTAAAAAGTGTAAAGTGAGAAATGATGTCAACAACTAATAGAAGTGGGGTGAATAAATAGAATTCACTGAGGGTATAAATTTAGGGCCCGGATAGAAGGATGAGGAGAAAAGGAAGGTACTAATGTAAAGAACAGGGAAAGATTCAGATGTTGTGCACAGCTTTGTACATCCCAATGATCATTGCAGATTTTATCCGATGACTAGTGCGTGGAGGTAGAGAAAACATACATATTAGCAGGTGAAGATCTCACCTACCACAGAAGGCAGTCTTCTTGATTTTTTGGTAACATGTCTTTAACTCTCTTGTAAGCCCCAATGTCATGGGATCCCACTGTCTTCTTCCAAGCTTTCCTCTAAATTCCAGGGTCCTATGCAGTCTGCCTCGATGCTGCATGCATAGACTGGGATTGTCTTTGTAGGTGTCCTCTAGGATGAAATGGCCATCTATCTCATAATGAAAAAACATATGTTCACAGGACCCTAAACTCTGAATATGTGCTTATCAATAGCCCCCCTCTAGACTATGAATCTGGCAACCTCTTACACTGCTGCAGTCCATCCAGGTGTGGCTTAGTGAATGGCATGCTGTTTTGGCTTTTTCAGAATTCACAGCCTCATCAGCCTTTCCTCTATCCCCAGGAAAGAGTTCCACTTTCATTGAGAGTAAGTGATTAATTGAGGGTCTTAAACCTGAGTCTCAAGCCCCTTCCTTTTCAGTGTCCTTGACTCAGAGATTTGAGTTACATCAGAGTAGTCTGTCATTTTCTCTCTAGCTTTCCTTCCCTCCTTCCCTCCCTCGCCTCCGCTCAGCCTCTGCTAATACCCCGTGTCCGTCCACAAAATTGAAAACATTCTGAAGTTCTCTTTCAACTCTGTCTCATCATAGTAACCAGGTATTTCTCAACATGTAACTGCGGAGCACCTACCTAACATCTTTATACAAGTTTTCTCAGAAGGGCGCCTGGGTGGCTCAGTTGGTTGAGTGTCTGACTCTAGATTTCCGCTCAGGTCATGAACTCACGGATCATGGGTTCGAGGCCCGGGTCAGACTCTGCACTGATGGTGAGGAGCCTGTTGGACACTCTCTGTACCCCCGCTCCTCTCTCTGCCCCCCCCCCCCCCCCGCTCAAGCTCGCTCTCTCTCTCTCTCTCTCTCTCCCTCTCTCTCTCAAAATAAATAAATAAATAAAGTTTTTTTCTTAGAATTTGGGTCATGGCTCTTATGGCTTTTAATTGTCTGTTTTACAGAAATGCTTCCTAAAACATGGTAGTAAATCTAGAAAGACCCACAAGTATTTTCTGTGAACACAGGGCACAGGTGTGCAAAATGTGTTACTTTATTGTTTAGGCAACTATCATTTTCACAGTAGCAGACAACTTTTGAACACCTGCTATATCTTGGGAGTTTACATGTATTCAGTTATTAAACTGACACACACACAAAACCCAATGAGGTCAGCATAGCTACTAACCCTATTCTGCAGATGAAGGACTGAAACCCTGCAAGCTGATCACTTACCCAGCGTGAACTTCTAGTAAATGGTAACTGGGGATTTGTATCCAAGCAGTTTAGCTCCAGATTTTGTGTTCTGCTCCTCTATGTTGTACAACTATAAATGAACCTAAGGTCTGTGCCATGCCCCTAACTTCCAAGTGATAAAAACTTCCTCTCCATCTATCTGGGCTTTCCCTACTTTCTTCTCTGAGTCAACCACACATCACCAATGACTCTGTAGATTAGAGATCTGGTCTGGGTGACCATCCACTCTCCCTGATATTCAATGAGATGTCCTGCCTGGTCTCTGGACGTTGGCCCAGTCCTGTCACAGAGCAGTCATCGTTCCTACCTGGCAGTAAGGCTTCTTTAGCTCTTACATTTAGCGGCCAATTCCTTTCCCTTTTCAGAAAAATTCAGCTATACTTGTGGCATCATGGGCGGTGGAACATTTGGAGGGGTTTCTAGGACCTGTCATGACTCCAAGGCACGATCAGGGGCTCAGGAATCTTATTGTCCCTGTACCACACAGAGCAATGAGGTGCTCTGTGGTGCTGTCTCAGGCTACGTGCTCAGCCTATGCAGCCATTTCTGCCCGGTGGTCTTTATACACACTGAGTTCTGTCCAGGGAAAGGAGAATGAGTTTCCCCTTGCATTTGGAGCTTGTCCCTGCAAACATACTTAATATATTAGTTTCCTGTCACTGCTGTAACAACTCATCACACACTTGGGGGCTTATAACGACAGAAATTTTATCCCTGTAGAGTCTTGGAGGCTGAAAGCATGACATCCAACATCAAAGCAAGGCGGCGCACCCTCTGAGGGGGCTTGGGGACAATCCATCCTTCTCCCTGCTTCTGCTGGCTGCTGACATGCTGTGGTCTCGTCGCTCCAGTCTCTACCTGTGTGATCACACTGCCTTCTCTTCCGTGTGTGTCACATCTCTCAGCCTCTTTCCTGTAAAGACTCTCGTGATGGCCTTTTGGACCCACCTGGACAATCCAGGCTAACTTCCCCATCTCAAGATGCTTAACTCAATCACACCTTCAGCGACCTTTATTTTTTATTCCAAATAATCTTTAATATGTATAGGTTCTAGGGTCTAGATATGGATCTCTCTATGGGGTTCTTATTCAACCCACCACAATTGCATATCAGTTATCACCCCTTTTCTCAAACCAGACAGTATCCAGGAGAAATCGGGTGCTCCTCCCTCAGAGAACTTCACTATTTTCTCACTTATTTTTGTACTCCAATTATCTTTCTACTCTTGTTCTGGGATGTAGGCAAGCTTTTCTATAGCCCTTACTTCCCCAAATCTGTTCAAGGTAGGCTCTTTTTCCTTTCTCCCAGGGCCTAGACTTTTGAGACTCAAGGGCCAGGAAAACAAACATCTTTTTCTTTTTTCTTTAAAAAAATTTTTTTTGATGTTTATTTATTTTTGAGAGAGACAGAGACAGAATGAAAGTGGGTTAAGGGCAGAAAGAGAGGGAGACACAGAATCTGAAGCAGGCTCCAGGCCCCGAGCTGTCAGCACAGAGCCCGACGTGGAGCTTGAACTCACGAGCTGTGAGATCATTTCCTGAGCCGAAGTCGGATGCTCAACTGACTGAGCCACCCAGGCGCCCCAAACATCTTTTTTTTTCTCCATTTTCAACGAAAACCATTAGAATAAAATAAATATTCTAAGGAGTTTTTTTCAAGTTTATCTTTTTGACATTTTGATTTATCATGTGGAAATATTAAATCTATAGTTAACCTGGCAATTTTTCCATGAGAAACTATGAAAATATTCTCCAGCATTATCTTCTAAATTTTCCTGGCTTTATATTTTACACTAAGATCTGTCCTGAACAATATGTATGTAAGGGCACATGTGTAAGTAAGGGAAGAGTAAGAATCAGAACTTTTTTTTTTCCCAAATAGATATCAAAATATTCAAACACAACTTCTTGACTGGCTCATCTTTCCTCATGACTATGTGACATCATAAGTTTGCATTATGATCAACTATGACAGTCATAGATGATGTTTATAATATGCCATGATAGGGCAATTATTCCCATGTCATGAGGAAGAAATGAAGTGACATACCACATGAAAGTAATTACGTTGAAGAACTAATTATTGTGGTGAATGTATCATTTTGTCATGGTCAATTGTCCAATGTCCTCTAAACATTAAATGTCAGGCTTGAGCCAGATCTGAATGTGACATCCGATTCCCTTACTGTTGGAAGAGGAGGAGTAAAAGGAACTCAACTCCTCGCTAGAGCATGAAGCAGAGGGAGCTGAGGACATTTAAGAAAAGAACTCCAGCAAAAGAAAATGTTGGAATGAAAGTTGGCTGAAAAAAACAAGAGTCTAGGGGAAGGCCAAGAGCACATGACATTAATAGAGAAGAGGAAGAAGAAAATGAACATTGAAGCTAACAGGGAGGTAAGCATAAAAAGTGAAAGTACCAAGAAATTCACCACCCTCCCGACCCTCCCCCCCCCCACCCCACCAAAGACACGGAAGTAGAAAAGTGACAGAGCATAGACATGGGCAGAATCAGCGGTAGGAAATAGGACCTTGTTCACCACATCAGTAAATCTGTTTGTAGATGCTTGGAGAAGCTCACTCTAAACAATATTTAATTGAACTTGAGGAACGCCTTTTTTCAAATTTGATATCATAATCAACACTGTATTCTACATCATAATACATCTGAAATTCCCAACATCCCACAATTTCCTTGATCTTAACTTAGTTTTATCCTGAAAACATATTTATGTTGATTTCTTTACTTTACATTTCTTTACTTCTTGACCAGTTATATTAAGTTTTAATTCTCTCCTAAATTAAGGATAAAATACAACAAAGAATTTAATCCTGAATTTTTGAATCCATATCTCAGGTAGTCATTCCTAGGAAAGACTATCATGAAATATATGGAAGAATCTAATTTCTTTCTTTTCTCTCCTTTGTGACGTTTCACATACCCAGCAGATTTCAGATTTAGAATTGTATTGGAAGTCTTGGTAGCATTTGCCACAATATATTTTGCTTGCCCATAAGATAAATTTCAAAAATCCTTAATTTGCCTTTGAACTTCTATCGTATCCGTTGTAATTTAGCAACAATGTAATGCTATGAGACATTTATAAAATGGGACCCTTCTACTCTCTCAGTTACTTTTTTCTATGTTTGTCCTCTATACTCTAAAAATAAAGAACATGAAGTCTTTTTTAAAAGCTGTGACAGCCAATCTTATCTATTGAGTATATAGTAAGTGGCAGCATGAATTGGTCATTGGGCTATAATGTAATCATTGTCATACGGTTGGCCAAGCCAATCCTCTATTTGTGGAAATTAACCCTCCTGTCAAAAAATGTCCACTCTCCCGTCTGCCTATGAAAGTCCAATGCTTGAAGACTCATCGAAAGGCCCTTCTACTAAGGAAGTAGAGTCTGACAATTTTTAAGCCCTCAGTTCATGAGACCACATGTCAGTGAGAAGACAATGTCCTAGAAATGCCCAACACCAAACATCACCCTTACGACAAATAGTGACAATGAGTCCTCTGTTCACAAGACTTAGCATCTCTGACACTTTTTTCATTCTCAATAACGTATTTTAAAATATGTAGCCCCTATTACCTACAAAATCATGTTCCTTGAGGAAAATACTATATAAAACATACTTTTTATTGTTAGCTGTTCCTAACTCAGGTACTTGCCTGTAATTTATGCTCAATATTTGCTTGAAAAAAATGAAAAATCTCAGTGAACGCCAATGGGAAAAAAAAGATTTCAATCATTTTAATTGAGTGACCCAAAGATAAACCAAAAAGAGAAAAAAAAATGGTTTTGAAACCAGTACTCTATTACAATTTAGATTCACTCTACAAAATACTGTACATATGCATTCCAGAATACTTTTGTTACATCAACAATGTAAAATATTCCAGAGAGCAAAGTGTAAAATTAGAGCATCGTTTTTTTATATCCTTTTTATTAGAAGTTTTTGCAGCACCAGCAAAGACTTTTTCACCCCCACAACATTCTGGGAAAGGGAAGCATGCAGTATATTCAGGTGAGAAAAGTTAGTGTCACTGATAGCAATAATTGATCATTCTTTCCCTTGCAGAATTTCCAATTGCTAATGATCGCTGGGCCAGCTTTCTTGTGGCAAATTTTTCCATTTGCAGCTTTTCACTTCTGTGCAATGTCCATAGTTAATACCTGATTCCAAGGCCAAATTACTGACCCCAGGATATTACAGGTGAATATTCCAAGATTCTGCCCAGCCATTAAGCAAGAAAAGCTTACCTCTTGCCCCAAAAGCTCCTGGAAGGTACAGACAGTATCACAAATCATTTGCTGAACAGACCCTTGGGTAGTGTCACCAACTCTGGTCTTGTGCCTGTTATGGGCTGCATGGTGTCCTTCCAAAATTCATATATCAAAGTCCTGACCTCTAGTACTTTAGAATGGAACCATGTGCTGAGATAAGACCTTTTAAAAGGTAATCAAACAGAGTTTTAAAGGGTGATCCCCAGTCCAATATTTCTGGCCTTCTTACAAGAAGAGGAGATAAAGGAATCCTGGGTGGCTCAGTCGGTTAAGCCTCTGACTCTTGATTTCGGCTCAGCTCATGATCTCACACTTTGTGTCATTGAGCCCTGTGTCGGGCTCTGCACGGACAGCATGAGCCTGCTTAGGATTCTCTCCCCCCCCCCCTTTCCCCTTCTCTTGTTCGTGCTTGTATGTGTGGGTGCAATGTTCTCTCTCTCTCTCTCTCTCTCTCTCAAAATAAATAAACATTTAAAATGTGTATTAATAAAGGAGATTAGGACACAGACATACATATGGCATAAACCATATGAGGACGCAGAGAGAAGCTAGCCACCTATAAGCCAAAGAAGGGGGCCCTCAGATGAAACCAGACCTGTTGATACCTTGACTTTGGAATTTTAGCTTTGAAATCATTAGGAACAGAATAAATTGCTCTGGTTTAAGCCACCTAGTCTGTGGTACTTTGTTATGACAGCCCTAGAAATTAATACAGTGTTGCAAAACACAGGAAAGAAAGACCATTTGAAGATAAATGAGAGGTGAGAGGTGACCATAAAAGAGAAAATGATTAGAGAGATCGCAACTGAAATGAAATTCAGAATTCAATGAAATTGGAAGAGACAAGTGCGTATAACAAGGACGCGTACAGAGCACCCAGGCAGATTACGTATATAAACCACTTCATTATTTACTGTTTAGTTCAGTAATATTTCTGCAATGATTTAATGGAGTTATCTTCTTGTGATTTTGTTCCTAGCTAATTTGAGAAATATATAGCTATTTCCCCAATTTTGAAAGGCTTTATTCATTTCTTATATCTAATTTCATCATAAATGTATCATTTTTAAAATATTTTTAAATTTCTCGACTTAGTGTTCATACTTATTCAACAAATAAACTGATGGTTGATGAGCTCTCCTTTAAAAAGTCTCCACTTAAAATAACTTTGATGGCTTTCCTAAACCAAGGATAAAATAAAGCATAAATCAAAGGGTTAATGGCTGAGTTATAATAAGCACCCCAACAGCAAATCTCATAAATATAGGCAGGGGTTATGAAGCCCATATAGGCATCAATTACTGTATCAATTGTATATGGTAGCCAAGAGATCATAAATGCTACCACTGTGATACCCAGGGTTTTAGCCGCTTTTCTCTCTCTCTTGGCCACTCGGGATCTGTAACCGTCTGAGGATGATTCTGCTTTGCAACCAGTATTTTCAATTTTTATAGCTTGTTGTTTAGCTACTAGAAAAATCTTACTGTAAAGAATTATCATAACAAGGGTGGGTATGAAGAATAACAGAAAATTTATCAAGATCCAGTCTTGATTTACAACAATTTGACAACCACCTATACAGTTGAGGGCACTTACTAAGTCCTTCATGCCATCGTCATTGACGCCTGTATAGAACACGGCACCACTGTATACAAGGGGCAGGATCCAGGAGATGCCAATGCATGTCCCCGACACAGACACCGTGAACTTGGTAGGATAGACCAGAGGCTCAGTAACAGCGATGTACCTGTCGATGGAGATGAAGCACAGGTGGAAGAGAGAAGAGTAACAAAACGCCACATCGAAGCAACTGTGCAGGCTACAAAATCTGGCCCCAAAGTACCAGCAGCTCTCCACAGACCTGACCATGCTGAAGGGCATGACGGTCACCCCCACCAGAAAGTCAGCAAAAGCCAGAGACGCAATCAAGAAATTGGCAGGAGAGTGCAGCTGCTTGAAATGCAGAACGGAAGTCATCACCAGCAGGTTTCCAAACACAGCCAGAAAAGACGCGAAACCAAACACTGCGTACAGAATCACCCTGGATCCAAGTGAGTAGGGAGTTTTAACACACGATCCGTTCACATTCTCATAGCAAAGCTGCCCAACAGGAGGTGGGGAAAGATGGCCGGGCATGGATTCTGCAGTTTGATGCGGGCTGTCTTTCTGCCCTTCCTTGCAGTAGGAAATAAAGTTTTTCAGTTCTGAGAATTAAAAACAAAAAAATCAAATCGCATATTTGAGCAATTGCTTTTAAGTATTGCCTGCTATTCTATCCTCTCCCCATTTTAAGTATAAAGAGAAGTTAAAGGAATTTCAAAACTCAGAAATGCATCCTTTCTGACTTTAATGCATGCAATTATTTCTGTAATTACATCTGAAGCTCATAGATACTGAATTCCAAGCTAATCTATTATGAATTTTCATCAAGCCCGAATCCATAGTATCTGAAAAATTAAAGAAATGCAATTTAAATACCTGATTCTTTATACCTGTGAGGTCCCTCCTTGCAACGAATAATCACATATAATTACATATTTGAAAAGTCGCCTTTTAATAGACTTCCACCTTCACATTGTCTGAGAAGTTAACACCTAGAATGTTTTAGGAAGCCAGCCAATAAACTTCACCCATTATAAAGCCTCACTAGGAATCCCTACAGTGTAAGGTGTGAATCCAGAAAGGAAACTTTTGCTAATTATAATTAGTTAAGTTTTTCTGCAGAATGTATTACTCGGTGTTCTATTATGTCGCAGAAAGACGTGATTTTCGTAACCAAGAGATTTCTTTACGTTCAACTGTCCCAAAATAGCCTCACCCAGTACTTGGCAGTATATTACCTGTTTACAAGACTGGCTGCATAATTTGTAGAGACCAGGACAAAATAAAAACATGGAGATCTTTTTTCAACAATATGGACAAAAGTGCCCTTGAGTATAAAGCTTTTTCCTTTTTTCTGCAGTCTTTCTTGAGCTGCTATGATGTTTGATTTTTATTTATCATGTCCCACTTCCTCAGATATGGAGGTGTTTGCAGGGCAAGTGCAGACCCCCACAGATGCCTGGAGACCCTGCCCTAGGACTCAGTACACCTGGCCCACCCATTGCCAGTTTTCCCCTCCCACCAACTGCTGAAACAATATGCGTGCCCAGACTGGGGGGTCTAGGAAGCCGAGGAAGGCATCTGCCCTTCCCTTGGGCCTGCCACCTCAACCAAAGGCAGATTGCTGACACCCTCGGGATTGTAACCTCCACATTGGGCCCCACTCAAAACGTGGGCTGAGGGTGGGTAAAAGGATTGCACTTGCTGTGGCACCCTTCTAATGTGCTGTGGACCTACCAGCCTGGATGGGATAACAACTGCCATGACTTACCCTAAGACCATGGAGCGCCATCTTGCTTCAACCCTCCCTGCCCTGTATCCGGTCCTCCAAGAGGGCAGTCTTAGTAAGTCAGGGTGAGGAAGAGGAGGCTGGACCAAGTTGAAGGTGCCAGTGGTGGAGGGGCTGGGGGACAGGTGGCCAAGAACTAGTCCAAGGGAGCAGGGGAAGTTGTGTAATGCAGGATAATGGCATGTAATGTGTTTTGAGGGTTCCAAGCCCCCCGTGCATGCTCTGTTGTGTCTTAGGACTTTACATACAAACTCCAAGTCAAAGATAAAATTTTTAAACATTTCAAGATGACAAAAACAGGCATCAAACCCCAATAGCAGAGTTCTGTGCCACTGGGCTGTTCATGAGCCCAAAGAAGGGCCCTGCCTATTTCATTTCAGAGATTAAATGAGCTCTGCAATAGCAATTAAATGATGAAGCAAAGAAAATCCAACGGGGGTGACAGTGAAACTGCCAGAGGGGAAGGTGCAGGAGCTGAGAGCCAGGGAGTTCCAATAGTAGCAGTCTTTCCTGACACAGACGTTGTCCTTGCGATATTAACAGGAATTTAGGGAGCTCAAGTAGGAAATTGAAGATACTGAAAGCTACATAAAAAGATTTTGGGTCTGAGGAAATACTTTGATCTTATAAGGCAAATAAGAAGTGCTAAACACTTCTGTCCTCCACGACAATATATTTAAGACTTGAAAAACACAAATATGATCTGTCACTTAGGATATAGTATATTGGGGGACTCCTGCGTGGCTCAGTTTCTTGAGAGTTTGACTCAATGGTTTTGGTCTAGGTCACGATCTCACACTTGGTTGGGATGGAGCCCAGGTTCCACACCGACAGCACAGAGCCTCTGTGGGATTCTCTCTCTCCTTCTCTCTCTGTCCCTCCCCCACTTGCTCTCTCTGTCTCAAAAGTAAATAAATAGATAAATAGATAAATAAATAAATAAAATATATTGGAATAAGAACAGAACAGATATTAAAGGTGTGACATGAAAACAATTATTCAACTGATCATCCACCAAATTCCTCTCGGTGATACTATCTTATCTTCTCTTTATATTCTCAAACCTGACTTGATTCCATCCCACTCTAATTCAGTAACTTTGCCTCCCTGCTTTCCAAAAATGTGAAACACACAATTGAAAGGCTGAAAGAATGTAGGGCCCCAGGGATGTATGATGGAGGCAGGAAACACAGATGACTCCCAGATTTTTAACTTGTCAACAGGAAAGATACAGTGTGTAGAAGAAAGACGACATTTGGTGAGGAAAGATGATGGGTTAGGTTCGGATTGGACAACGCACAATCTTGTGTTTTCTATGGCAAAGAAGGAAGCACATTACCTGGTAGACCTCTTCGGGATCCAAAACAACTTATTCCACCCTTAGGAATACTGTTCGGGTCCATATACTGAGTAACAAAAAAGTCTGCCAGATTTGTATAGGGATTGGAGTCTGGGTCTGGGCTACAGTTAATTGCCATGCAATTTAGTGGCCTAGTGGTGCTAGAGGTGTTCATAATGGTAAAAAAAAAAAAAATGCAGTTTAGATTTTATGGAAGTTTTCAGTGGGAGAAATATAATGCATTCCTCTGGGGTTCTGAGCAAGGCTATGCTATTTACAGCGAAGGATAAAACACCTTTTGAAAGATGGCTCTTTGGGTGCTATAGAGGCCAAATAGTGATGGGACACTTGACTTTGTGATACCAAGTGATCATCTGTGTCTTAGTAGCCATGATTATGTAGGTCTTCTTGAATCTTCAAAGTCATAAGGTTGGGTGGGTCTGGCAAATTCTTGGTGAAATGGAAACTATACACCTGGAACCAAGACTGAACAAAGCCGGACAGCATGAGCCTGGAGCCCATGTCACCCACCACAGTTGCACCAGTGTCCCTTCCGTCTCACATTTCAGCAAACTGAAGAGGAGGAAAAGACCTAGCATAGTTTATGGATAAGCTGTCTCAGTCTGTGGGTGCAAACCAAAAATAGACAGCAGTGGCCTTACAGACTTGCGTTGGCCCAGGGATGAAAATCTTCTCAATAGGAAGACTTTTGTTTTGACTAATTATATTAATTGAAGGACACCAAAAAGTTATTCTACCTGAACTTCACTCTTCATTAGCCTTTTATTCTTTTTCTAAAGTACTTCTCTCTGAATGTCCCCTAAAGTGTCTCTTGGGCCTTCATCCACTCAAAAGGGAAACTCTGAGAATAGTATGTTTTATTGTGAATGCTCAAATATGAACAATTAAATTAACTTAGCCAATAGTTATTGCTTAGGAGCTCAAATTACTGGTGGGAAAGGACACAGCACAAATAGTTGTTCCCAGCCAGCAGTGAAAGGGAGCTCCTAGGAGATGGTAGAAAGTAGAGGCAGGGCAGGCCGGGACTCAAGTGGAATTTGCCTGTCCCATAAATGCAACCAGGATGAGTCATAGCAAGGATCTTATCCGTTCTTACCTTTGAAATGGTCTATACTCCTTAGCTTAGTACAGACCTCAGAAGCTAATGAAATTTGTCCTTTGGCATGAGACATAGTTGAGGGCTTATCTTTACATTTGGGGTGTGTGTGTGTGTGTGTGTGTGTGTGTGTGTGTGTGTGTTTGAACACAATAAATATGTCAGCACCCAAGCAATGATTGGGAAGATAGTTCATGCGTTTTCATTTCTGAGAAATATTGTTGGTTTTTCTGGCTGGGTCACAATGGTAGGAAAGCTTTGGCTTTGAGGCTGACAGACAGAGGTCTAAATACATAGCTCCAGCACTTAGTGCATATAATTTCTGCAGAGCTGGTTTCCTCATTAATTATTCCTATGACTAATAGTAGCAAGAAAAACAAAATACTCCTCATAATCCACATAATAGGAAAGCAAGGTAAGCAGTTTATACACATGTCCTTTTATTTATGTAGATATATGTAGTTTTTGATTCAGATTTTTAGATTTCTGCCTTCCTTGACTCTTACGAATACACTTAGAGAAGTTATTCTCCATGAAGGGTTTATTTTGACCTTACGTCATTTTCTGAACCAGCTAAGTGGTTCATTCCACAGAACCCTGCTGTTATTCCTGCATGAGCTCTGATTTCTAATCAGAAAATATTATGTTGGGTGGGTTTAGGGCAACTTTATCAGTAAGTGGCAGGGCTGTGAATAATCCATCAATAACACATTACAAAGACAGCATAGACCAGGACTAGGTGCTTTCAGAGAGCCAGCAGTGTAACTGGGCACTGTTGTCACAGCATTTCCTCATTTACTCCTGATGTCCTAATTGATGATCACCTGAACCACAGCTATTGTTCTGTGACTTTCAATGTCTCAGCTCTCCATTTCAACTTTTTTCTTTTTTTAATTATACAAAACCTTATACAATGTTGCAGCCGTACTTTCAGGATTTACTAAATTGAGAAAATACATGTGGACAAAAGCTATTATGGATTCAGTAAGGCTTTTATGTGAATTTTTAGTTCATGAATTAAAAATAAACACGTATTTTAAATAGTAGTACATACATTGTAATTATGTGCCCTACAACATGGGGCATAAGTGGTCTAATTAGTTCTTTGCAAGAGTTCTGCTGCCTCCCGTTGGCTGAAGCACACAACTTGGGAACCAGAGCTCATTAGGATGAAGAGACACAGCTCAGGAACAAGTGTCAAGGTCAGGTTTTACTCTGAGGACAGTCTTGCAGAATGAAGCCTGTTTCCCATCTCCAATGTGTCTTGTTTCAAATGGATCGATGGCCCTGATGCCGTTTGGTATGCAGCTAGCCAAGAAATTAATAGCTTACTTGTATAAATAATTGAGGTGTAGAGGAGGGGAGTAATGCTATAGCAATGGTCTAGTTCATTTGGGGGAAAATAAGCCGGTATTATTTTTTTATAAAAAGCTTCCTACAAGAAGAATTGAAAAATAAACAAGAGAGAGCACATTTGAAGTATTATTCTCCATTTACCAATATGTACAACAGCTTCAAAACATCACTGGACAGAATTTCTGCAATTTTATCTAAAGATTACACTCTACATAGTGCGAGTGACCAGAAGTCTAGTATATATTTTTAAGCCTCCCTGATTGATTTTTCTTATTGTTTATGAGTGTCAGTGTAAGTTTACACTTGCACTTGAGAGAAGGACACGTTTCTATGAAGACAACATTCCTAACTCACCATCAAAGGGAAGGAATGAGGGTGGGGCACCTGAGCTGTGAGCCTTTGAAAGGTGGTCAATACACCTGTTCCTTGACTTTACCGTCTCAATCACAAACAGGTACTATGCTACAAAGGCATTCATTCATATTCCTTTCATCCTCTTTAAGTTATCTTTAACTTCCCCCCAAATTCTCTGAGCTCTGTCTGAAAGATATTAACATGCCAATATGAAACAGCTTAATTTCATATAAAATATTTCCAAACAAATTTATTTACAAAATCTGTAACATGTAAAGTTTATGTACCTCTATTTACTTAGCTATCTCTTCTTTTCATTTCATAAAACAGATTTGTACAGAATAGTCTGTGAAAATAAGCAAAGATTTAAGGCTGTGAATCAAAGATTTGAGAAGATGAATCACCCTATTATTAGTTTCTTTCAAATTTTAACTGTACCTTAAAATAGTCAACATATATTCTTTTAGTTAAAATGAATTAAAATTCATGTGGCTAAGGGGCATCCGGATGGCTCAGTCAGTTAAGCGTCCGACTTCAGCTCAGGTCATGATCTCACCATTCGTGGGTCCGAGCTCCCCGTCAGCCTCTGGGCTGACAGCTCGGAGCCTGGAGCCTGCTTCAGATTCTGTGTCTCCCTCTCTCTCTGCCCCTCCCCCACTCACACTCTGTCTCTGTCTCTCTCTGTCTCTCTCTCTTTCTCAAAAATAAATAAACATATATTTTTTAAAATTCATGTGGCTAAGACACGCTATCATATGAGAAAACTGGAGCTATTCCTAAAGTGTATAATGCCAGTTTGGGTGTTAGCTATTCCAAAATAATACTTGGTTATATTTGGGTCACTCAGCTTTATATTTCCAATGTCAAATACAGTGTCTGGTGCAAAGAAAGGACTCAAAAGTCACACATTTGTGAATGTGAAAATTTTACATATTTTACTCCAAATTTCTAAACAAGAAGTCCAGAAACCATTTTTTTGTTCACCTGCTTTTTGATTGTAATAAATTATGTTACCCAAAAGTAAGATGTAGTGTGTAATCACATAATCATCACACACGCTTTTTGTGAAGGCAGCCTCTGTGAAATGGAGACAAAGCACTGTCAGGGTTCAGAAAACACAGGAGTTCCAGGGTTTTTTGCACAATGTTCAGTGACTAGGAAATTCCATATTTCAACTCTCTACAAAGTTCTTTTAGACTAAAAAAAGTTCCAAGAATTTTAATCTTGTATTTACTTTTCAAACAAAGTATATTTTAAAGAGAATTTTGGCCCCAGGGTGCCTGGGTGGCTCAGTGGGTTAAGCATCCGACTCGGTTTCAGCTCAGGTCATCAGTCCTGCATGGGGCTCCCCTCTCACAGCGTGGAGCCTGATTGAGATTCTCTTTCCTTTTTATCTCTGCCCTTTCCCAGCTCTCTCTCTCTCTCTCTCTAAGTAAATAATAAATAAACTTTAAAAGAAAAAAAAAGATTTTTGTCCCTAAAGCATCTAACTTACAAGTTAGGCAGAAACTCTTCTTTTGCTTCTCTGTTTTTTGGACAACTGAACATTGGTAATGAATGTGGGAGAAACTACAAAGCTTCAAATTGTTTGAAGAAACAAGTAGGAAATTCAGAGAAGATGTTAGAAATTACCATAGAAATTAGAAACCCATAGAGGAAAACTAAGAATACTAAATAGGAAGTAATCAGGATTTTTTTTTTTTTGGCCTATAACTAAATTCAAAAAAAAATGCTGAAGTACATAAGGACAACAAATGCTTTAGAACAACTAAATGTTGCATATAATATCCTCCCACTTGGCAGATGATTACACTTGCCTCTCTTGATTGAAGTGCTTAATTTCACACTTGACCTTAATTCCATGTTAGTTTCCAAATCCCTGCAGCCATCTTGTCACTCTATATCTGCTTCCTCAGAAAACAAATTGATTGTTGACGAATCTCTCCTTAAGACTTTACCACTTATGATAAGTTTTATTGCCTTCCGAAACCATGGGTAAAAGAAAGCATATATCAAGGGATTCATAGCTGAGTTATAATAAACACACCACACTAAAATCTCATAAACATAAGGAGGAGTTCTAAAATTCACGTAAGCATCAATCACGGCATCAATAATGTATGGCAGCCAAGAGACAAGAAATGCTGTCATAGCAATACCCAATGTTTTAGCAGCTTTTCTCTCTCTCTTTGCTACCCGTTCTTTGTAACTCTCTGAGGAAGACTGAGGATGGCTGGCTGAACTTTCTATCTTCCTAGCCTGATGTTTGGCCACCAAAAAGATCTTACCATATATAAACACCATGGCGACAGTGGGTATAAAGAATAGAAGGAAACAAAGTAGAACCCAATTTTGATTCAGTGGCGCCTGACACCCTCCTACACAGGTGAGAGCAACAACCAAGTCCTCGATTCCTTCCTCATTGGCCCCAGTGTAGAAGATGGAAAAGCTATAGGTGATGGAAAAGAACCAAGAGAGAACAATGCATATGCCTGATACCAAGACAGTAAACTTGGTTGGATAAGTCAGAGGATCAGTTACAGCAATATATCTATCAACGGAGATACAGCATAAATGAAATAAAGAGGCAAAACAGAAGGAAGTATCAAAACATGTATGAAATTTACAGTAACTCTCCCCGAAGTACTGGCAGCTCTCCACAGACCTCACTGTGCTGAAGGGCATGACAGTCACCCCCACCAAGAAGTCAGCGCAGGCCAGGGACACGATCAGAAAGTTTGTAGGTGTGTGCAGCTGTTTGAAGTGAAGGATAGCAATAATAACCAGTAAGTTTCCAAATATGGCCAGCACAGCCCCAAAACCAAGGACTGTGTACAGAATTGCTCGAGGACCCGGTGAGTACAAGGTTTTAATGCAGGATCCATTCACATTCTCATAGCAAAGTTCCACAGCTGCAGCTTGGGCGGAATTGTTCACCATTGCCCTGTGGTTTGAATTACTTTAAAGTTGTCAAATTCCCTATTTAAATGATTTAAAACAAGAAGAGGTTAATTTCAAGAGTGTCTAGGAGGGGGAAAATATCCGGTTAAAATGGAGGCTAGTAATTTTCTACCTTTTTTTTTTTTTTTGGCATGTTAACTACCACCCCTTGATCTTTCTAAAAAGTATCCCCATGTTTTTAATATGTTTAGAGTGGGAACTTGTTTCAGAAAGCCATTAAATTATAGTCAAGTATAGTACAAAACAAATAATTGGCAATACATTTAGTCCAATGATATATATGTACATCTTAGGTATTAGATTGATATCAGATAACAATAGATTAATATATATTAAAATGTAATTGGCTCATCATTAGAAAAATCCCCTTTTTTGTGTGACTTTACCTTTGGAAATTTCACCTGTAACCACCTGAGTTGAGAAATAATTAGGCTACCAAAGGTTGAGTTATATTCACTAAGTTATCTCCCCTGAGTAGCTACTTCAGCAGTAATGACAAGCTATACTCCATTTTTTCAAGAAGGGAAAAATAAATTACATCTTCAAATTATGACCTCAAAATCCCTATAGTATAGCATGTGAAGACCGAGGAAACATTTGTTCTATAATAGCTTGCTAAAGTTACTTAGGTAACACGCTTCTTCTATTGCTTATATTTTCAGAGTTTGGGTGTCTTTTTTTTTTCTTTTTTATTTACTCATGGTTTGGACAGCTTGAGATGATTTGCAGAACTATTCTTAGAAAGTGATACTAATATAATTTGTGTGTAAGTATTTTCCAGGCTAATAGCTAGTGTCAGATGTCTAAATTCGATAAGATTGTTTGAAATAAACAATAATTCCCCTAGATGATAAGACTGATGAAAGTAAACAATAATTCCTCTAGACCTTCACCTCCCCATTCTTAAACAAAATAGTATAGTTGTAAAACTAGCACAGAGAACTAGGCACTCCCTGGAGTACACTGGATCTAATTTGTAGATTAGTCACGTCTCTGGCAGGAATGGATTCAAGCAAAGTTACCCAAACTTCAAATAGACAATAAGTTTCTTTCTTTAGGTATCTGAGAGTTTTTCTTTTAATCCTGAGACACACAGTCTTAAAGCAGTTTGCAGATCTCACCAAATAACAGTGAATAATTAATTTTTACTTTATTTAATCATGAAAAGGTATAATCTTGCATCTAAATCTTAATGTTTGAACTAGAGAGTGGAGTATTTGTATTGCCATGTATCCCATATCATAGGTCTGACCTCTGTTGAAAGTGAAGGATCCTAGAAAAAGCTATATGCATGGGGCGCCTGGGTGGCTCAGTCGGTTGAGCGTCCGACTTCGGCTCAGGTCATGATCTCACAGTCTGTGAGTTTGAGCCCCACATTGGGCTCTGGGCTGATGGCTCAGAGCCTGGAGCCTGTTCCAGATTCTGTGTCTCCATCTCTCTCTGAACCTCCCCCATTCATGCTCTCTCTCTCTGTCTCAAAAATCAATAAAGGTTAAAAAAATTAAAAAAAAAAAAAGAAAAAGCTATATGTATACATATAGGTGTGTATATCTTTTATCTACTTATCTATACTCTCCAGGTAGTAGAATTCACTAGTCTGTAAATTTTAAGTGTTTGTGTACAGGGGTATGTCGGTGTGGGGGGTGTGGGAGGCGGGGGTATACACCCATGGTGTTTTCAGGCTTTGCCATTCTGGGTGTTTTAAGCCAATTCATTTTTCCTTTTATTTCTCAGTTTAATGCTTTATTTAGGCCCTCACTGGTTTGATGGCATAAATCTATGTCCCATCTTTACTCCTGGGATTCCCCACTTGAGTGCATCCATGTACTCACAAGTTAGTCTACCCAATAAAATCTCCATTTGACATGCTCTGTATTTTCTTCTTCCTTCTCAGCTATCCTGATAAAGTCTACCAGATCTCTTATTTTATTCTCAATCTGACTAAAGGAATTTTACCATTGCGACCATAGATGATGCCCTACCTGAAAGTCTGAGTGTCTATGTAAAAGATAATATCCTCCCCAACCTTTAACCAACCCCCCCCCCCGCCATTTCATTGGTGTCCAAGTAATGCTTCTACTGTGCAAAACAAAAAACAAAAAACAAAAAACCAAAAAACAAAAAACAAAAAAACCCTGAGCCCTTCTTCAGGTCTTCATACTCGGACCTTAGAATAACAGATTTCAGTCCTATAGAAGGTCTTAAAATGTGTCCTTCCATAGAAGCAAAGACCCTTGAGAAGTAACAAGTACTCCTAAGACCCACATCTTTGTGCTTAATACTTTTCACCAGTAAAAAAAAAAAACAAATAAACACAAATAAAAATAAACACAAATAAAAAACAAAAAAACATGGTTCATCCAAGTGATGGGACAGGGAAGGTATAGGAATAAACTGGAATATATTTTTATATCAGAAACTAAGACAGAGATTTTTTTTAATGTTGGCATTTTATAAAGACACCTTTGCTAACTTGAATAGACTCCCACTAGTCAAATTTGGATAATTTGCGTGCCAAAATAATGAGGGAGAATAAAAGATTGTAAATGGGTGTGTTGTGTGGGGAAAGGGAATCTATAAAGCCATGCTAATGATAGATACATTAGATAGATGATAGATAGATAGATAGATAAAGAAGGGCTCTTCCTTACAGTAGAATACCAAGCACTACTGACATAGAAGAGAAAGTGCTAGAGCTGGAACATCATAATTGTGGAAGCATCACATTAATATTGACTAAAGCAAGAATCATCTATTGATGCTAAATCTTAGAATAGGGGAGAAGAATTTTGATGAGAATCTGGTATTTATATGGTATAAAATGTCATCTCCTACTGACTCCTTATTAGTTGCTAGAGAAATAAAAATAGTAGCTATCCAGTGAAGCAATCAAATAAAACCTTGACTGGGTAATCAAATCAACATCACTAATGATGTTGATTGAGGAGGACATGGCCACATATACCTCTGGAGAGATATTCTGAGAGGCACACGATAAGATGTATATGGTATTCCAGTCAGGAATGCATAACCAGAATCTAATCATGAAGAAATTTCAGATAATACCAAGTTGAGAAACATTCTATTTTTGAAAGGCAGGAGGAGGGAAGGTTATAGTCCTCAAAAATGTTTGTGTCATAAAAGACTGAAGAACCTTTCCAGAATAAAGAAGACTGAAGGGCAAGACAACTAAAGGAAATGTGTGGTTTTAGAATGGAACGTATTACTGGGCCAATCGACAAAATGGAAATATGAGTGGTAGATGGTAAAAGTTTTGTGTCAGTATTAAATTACTGAGATGTTTAGGGCTAATGGGCCATGATGTATACAACTTACTCTGAGATGGTTCAGGAAGAAAATTATATTCTCATATCGATAAAGATGGAGAGAGAGAGAGAGCAAATGTCAAAGCAAACAGGGCAAAATTTTCCTAGGTGAACCCAGATAAAGAGTACGTAAGTGTGCTTTGTCCAACTTTGCACAACTTCTCTGCGGGTTTAAAATTATTTCCAAATAAAAACTTTCTTTTGCAAAACACAATTTTGAAAACTTGGACCTTTAGTAGCTTCCTTTTTATTCATCACCATGTGCAAGCCACTCTCGACCCCCCACCACCTTGCCCATAGAAAACCTCTATACCAGCAGTGGTTCTGGTGTCCTGCCTGAGTGAACCAACCTCTCCTGTTCACACCGCCACTGTAAGTGCAGAAAGCCTTGAGATGCATCTCATTTTAACATAATGCTACCTTTTACGCCCCCGAAGCACAACGCTTCACATCTTCACTCATATTTCTGTAACTTCACGATTTCTCTGTGAACAACAGAGAACGTAAAATGAGTCTATCTGAGTGGCTACGGTTGTAGAATAGGGAGGAATAGTTTGCCCCATCTGAGAGGCAGGGCTGTGAATCATGGAGGAACTTAGGAAACCAGAGAAAGGGAAATGGTAATTGTGCTTCTACCCAAAATTGACTTTGAAGTGGTTTTTTGGGTGCCCAGAATATAATCCTACACCAACAGAACCAGAATTTCATGTAAGGAACCTAGGCATTGTAGGTATATTCAGTGACCATATAGTGAAAGCCATTAGCAATTGCCAGAATTCAACCAAATGTCGTTTTAATATCTAAAAATTGAGACAGTATTAGGAAAGAATGCATGAATAAGGCAGAAATGAGGTGCAAAGATGTTAAAAGGTAGATGGAATATTCATGGACAGGATCTTCCTTTTGGACAGGATCTTCCTTTAGAAAAAGAATACAAAATTACAAAAGCAAAGTTAGTTATGTAACTGTGAAGTAGAGAAAAGAAATCACCAAGGTTTCTTAGTTGTTACCTAAGAAACTAGGTAAACTTGAGCCTAAGTGTCCATCTTGTTATCAAGCACCTGATGTGAGAGGTACTTCCATGACCATCCACTTGAAAATTGCTTCTTCCCATAATAATCACTGTGGCCCTTGAGAGCTTGGAGATGTATCATTCAATAGAAGAATCCTTCCATATTAATTTCAACAAATGTGAGTAATCATTTAATTCAAAGCTGAGATTGTTATCTGGTCATTTTGGGCTCTGAAAGCTACCAGGCATAAAAGGGGATTAGGGGGGTGCCTGGGTGGCTCAGCTGGTTAAGCATCTGACTCTTGATTTTGGCTCAGGTCATGATCTCACGGTCATGAGATCGAGCCCCACGTCAGACTCCATGCTGACAGTGTGGATGGAGCCTGCTTGGGATTCTCTCTCTACCTCTGTCTCTGCCCCTCCCCTGCTTGTGCTCTCTCTCTCTCTCTCTCTCTCTCTCAAAAATAAATAAATAAACCTAAAAAAAAAAAAAAAAAAAAAGGAGGTTCAGATATTTGCTCCTGCAACAGTAACCCTGGGCTGTCCTGTGTAGTGAGTACAGTAAATGATATGGCTGGAACTCTTCACCAGTGGCAAAGGTTAAAGAAATAACTTAGTCAAATAAAGGTAGGATTTCTAAAGGCTCGATTTTCTCAGAAATGAAGCACCCCCACTGAGTAAATAAACCTAACAGCTAAGGTACTGGCTGAAGGCAAAGGAAGACGAAACCAGTGGTGGGAAAAAAAAGATGTATGTCAACTACAACCCCATGATCAATTGTAGAAAAGGGGATTATTTCACTTAACATAATGTTCCTAGTATCTTAATTTTAAAACATGTATAGTATAATTCCCTTTTTCATTTCTTTTCTCTCCCTCTATCTCACTACTTTACATAGGGTGTATTAGTGGTGTTTAACTTTGTAATTTACTCTGTAAGCTATTGGACATTGAGAGAGGATTGTATGCCATCCAGAAATCATAAACTTGGAGCTGGAAGCAATAATTAAGAGGACTGAGTTGCCACTTGGGTAAGAGGTGAATGTGTGTGGGGTTATATAAGGAATACTATGTAAAGAGAAAATGAAGCACTTGAAAATGTAAGTATGGGGAAAAGAGAATGTTGACTGTAGGCGACATGTATTAATTTGAATGCCCAGTATTCAAATATTCTTCCTATTGTGACGATACCAAGCTAGGAGAAATCAACACCTGTGTTATGACCCTCTCCCTACACCAATGCCCAAAGGGTGAATGCACATATCCATTCAGAACTCGGATAAGAGGTTCTTTACAGCAGCTGCAGTAGAGTCCAAAGAGCAGGCAATAATGTTGTTCCATTAATAGGGTGGCAGAGGCCAGCTGAGAAAGAAAGTTCCTGCAGAGGAATCTTCCTTTGGTTCCTCTCTGAATCTGGTTCTCCAGCCTTCCTAGAGATTTGGGGGCTTGATCTCATGACCGTGAGATCATGACCTCAGCTGAAATCAAGAGTCAGATGCATAACCAGCTGAGCCACCCAGGCGCCCCCCCTAATCTCCTTTTATGCCTGGTAGCTTTTGGAGCTCAAGAATCTTCCTAGAGATCTCCTGCCTACCCTAAACCTTTCTAATTAGTTGAATTTCTCCATAAAACCACTTAAAATGAGAAATGAGAATGAGAAAAAATGAGAATTCCAGGGTGATTGCTTCCTTTGGGGCTTAGATTACCCACAGAGGAGAGAGTTGGGGTAGGAGCTGGGGAGGGGAGGGGATTTTCAGGTGGGGTTTGTTGAAGCTGAGATGCCTATGGACAAACAACCTGGGACTTGTCCACTGGACAAATGGATAGATTTGTGTAGAAGCAAAAGGCTAGCAAGTGTTATTGGGGACCATCATATGTCATCATCAATCACTGAGGAAACTGATGGTGCTAAGGGAATGATTACTTCTTATGAATATACTATGTGTCAGACATCTACTGAGAGTCACTATAACACCATAAAATTACAAGTCAGTGAATGACTTTACAATTCCACATTATGGCCTGAATAAAATTTTCCAAGATGCTAGATTTATTTTGTAGAGGATGGAACAAATTAGGTATAATGATGAAATTTCCATTATTAGATTCTCTCTGGACCAAAATCTTATTGATGCAATATTTTCCATCACATAGTTCAAATGATATTACAGGGTTTTTTTTCAGCCATTAAAAAAATTTCCATTTCTTGACTTATCGGTGTCAAACATATCTTCAGTTGAGACAGTTTCTTTGATTTTAAGAAAAAACTGTGTTTCTAAACACTATATTCTTGGTTTTGAGAGGATTTAATTTATAATCTAGAAATCATATACTTAATAGTAATATAAATTATTATGCCTGAAAATTGGATCCCCAAAATAATAGGTAAAAATGTGAAGGGGAATGGGGCATATTAACTCATTACCTCTTGGCATGGTTTTTTTTTCAAATTTTTATTTAAATTCTAGTTATTTAACATATAGTGTAATATTGGTATCAGGACTAGAATTTAGCAATTCATCACTTACATATAATATCCAGGCTCATCATAACAAGTGCCCTTCTTAGCACCTATCACCTATTTAGCCCACCCCCCACCTACCTCTTCTATCAACTCTCAATCCAATCTCTATCATTAAGAGTCTCTTGTGGTTTGTTCCCCTCTCCCTCTTTTTTTTCTTCCCATGTGGTTCATCTGTTTTGTTTCTTAAATTCAACATATGAGTGAAATCATACGGTATTTGTCTTTCTCTGATTTATTTTGCTTAGCATCATACACCCTAGCTCCATCCATGTTGTTGCAAATGGCAAGATTTCATTCTTTCTGATGGCTGAACGCCATGTCCTTCTTACGGAACTATTTCAAAAGTAAGGTCTCCATTCTCTTTTAGGACGCTCTCATTTTTTTCCCCCATACTCTGCTGCCCCTTAGCGGTCACTCTGAACAGTACTGGGCAGCCCAAACAAAAGCTAAGTCGGTAAATGCCAGAAGGAAGTGTCTCTTTAAAAATGAGCCCCTTTGCCAACAAAATTAGCCCCTTCCCCCCATCTCTGCACAATAAGCCCCACACCAAACACTTTGAAAGCTTGTCAGGTAGGTGGCTATCTCCACTCTCTCTTCCAAGCCAGCCCTACATAGGAACGGACAATTTTTCAAACTTTGGTCCTCATTAGAATCATGTGAGGTTCTTAAGCTCTCCAGGTGCTACACCCCAAAGTTCCAACCTCTCTCTAGCACTGAAGTAAAACCCGAAATATGCGTCTTTAACCAAGCAGCCCACACAATTCTGTCATTCTTCTACAGACCCCTTTTTTGAGAAACACTGCTCCAGGGGAATCAGCACAGTGGTCAAGGACAGAACTCTAAATTTAGGTCAGAAAAATCACGTCCATTCATTCCACTCAGACTTGCTGAGCACCTTCTAGTGCCAGGCATCCGTGCGAGGTGCTAAGAACACAGATAAAAGCCACAATCCCTAACTTGAATAAGTTCATAGTTGAGTTTGGGAGAGGCCAAGTAAACAATCACAGTGCTCTGAGATAAGAACTCTGGAAAGAGAGACTCAGATGAGCACTCCCAGAGATGTAGAGGGGGGTAGGGGAGGGCCTTGGGGAGAGCCAGCTTGATGGCATTTACCTTAGAAAGTTCTCCAGGTAGAGACTCTGAATTGAGTTAGGAAGGACAGATGAGTGGCACTTAAGCTTCCCGTTTCTGTGACCCTGCACACATCGCCAAACTCTCTGAGCTTCACCTGGTCACTTGCATAACTAAAGGACAGGTTATATGCCTGTGGGTTTGTAATTGTGTGGCTGTTTCTGGTGCTTTTCGCTTTTACTTGACAGTGTGTCTTAGGGTTTACTGTCATTGCAGTGTTTGTGACAGGTGAAATAAAGGACCCCAAGATGCCATTCACTGACTCCAGATAGATCCACCCCCCTAATGTTTTATGGTCCCATTTACACATAGGGTGCAGGTGCCTTATGAAGGACAGCTGCTACTCTTCCAACTAAAACAAGTAAGGTCCTAACTGCTCACTGAATCTCCTTAATAATTTCACGATAATCTACCAAACGGAAAGCTGTAATGCATTTATATGTAGCCTTGTCATTGATCGTGGAACTTCAGTGAAACCCAAGAAATGTTTAAATGGAAAACAGGCTGAGACCATGTAAGATGAGAGGAAATGAGAAGGACCAGAGATGGAGGGAAGGGGTAAGGAGAAGAAGACGAGGAAAGGATGGTAATTCTCCCTCCTTTGCAGCCCAGCACTGCAAACACCTCTTCATGAGGTCCCTCCTAAAGCAAGGTCACCAGCCGTGAACAGTGTTTTTTCTGGCCCACAATTCCTGCAATAGTGAAAATTAACACTTACCCTGTGCTAGGCACTCTCGCAAAAGCATCTTTTCATCGTTAACTCGTTTAATCATCACAATTCTATGAGGCAATGTTATCATTTCTACCTGACGCATGAAAATGGAGGTAGGGGCTTTGACTCACTTCCCCGGATTCACAGAGAGTAAAGTGCAGAAGTAGGATTTGTATGAACCTGTCCTAGATTTCCACTCTTTCCGTAAGCTATCTGAGGACAAGGACTTTGTAGTGGCCTTTTATCTCCGTCTTCCTCATTTCAGTGGCTTGTGAAAAGGGAGGCACTGAAAATCATATTGATGACTTCAGGAAGGAAAAAGGAAGTTGGAGAAAGAGTGGTTTAGCAAGTTTTGAGGAGAAGAGACATTGGAACTCATAACCGGAAGAATTCAAAGCCAAGACTCAGCTGATTATCTCCTAAACTATAGATGAGCTATTGTAGGAAGTCCTTCACTATTAATATTTACACTTTTTTTACAATCTCCAATAATCTTTATTCTAATCTTTAACACCATATTGCTTTTTAAATTGAGATATAATTGACATTAAGATGGTGTTAATTCTAGGTATACAACATAATGGTGATGAGAACTTTTAACATGGACTCTCTTAGCAACTTTCAAATATACAATACAGTATTATGAATCATAGTAACCACTCTTCCCTGGATTTATTTATTTTATAACTAGAAGTTTATAACTTTTGACCACCTTTACTCATTTTGCCCACCCCTTCCCCCCTCCCCTCCCTCTGGCCACCACCAATCTGTTCTCTGGCAACTACCAACCTATTGTTTGTACCTTCAAGTTTGTTTGTTTGTTTATTTGTTTGTTTTCAATTCTATGTATGTGACATACAGGTTTTGTCTTTCTCTATATGATCTATTTCATTTAGCATAGTCATAGTGCCCTCAAGTTCCATCCATGTTGCAAATGGCAGAATTTCCTTCCTTTTTATGGTTAAATAATATTTCACTGTGCATGTGTGTGTGCCTGTGCATGTGTGTGTGTGTGTGTGTGTGTGTGTATTCCAGTTTTTTTATGCATTCATCTATCAGTGAACAATTAAGTCATTTCCCTGTCTTCGCTATTGTAAATAATGCTGCAGTGAACGTGAGGATGTAGATATCTTTTCAAACCAGTGACTTTGTTTCTTTCAGATAAATACCGAGAGGTAGCATCAGTGGATCATATGGTAGTTTTGTTTAATTTTTTGAGGACCCTCCATGCTATTTTCCATAGTAGCTGTGTCAATTTACATTCCCACCAACAGTGCATGAAGGTTGTCTTTCTCTATATCCTCACTAATATTTGCTATTTCTTGATTTTTGATAATAGCCATTCCAACGGGAGTAAGAAGATAGGTCATTGTGGTTTTGATTTGCATTTCCCTGATGATTAAAAATATCTGCACTTCATATACTTATATATGTGTCTTCTTTGGAAAACTGTGTATTCAGGTCTTCTGCCAATTTTTAAGTTGGATTATCTTTTTGCTATCGTCATATGAGTTCTTTGTAATTTTTCGATATTAAACCATTTGTCAAATACATGATTTGCAAATATCTTCTTCCATTCCATAGTTTGCCTTTTTGTTTTATCGATGATGTCCCCTACTGTCCAGGAGCTTTTTAGTTTGATGTGGTCCCACTTGTTTATTTTTGCTTTTGTTGCCTTTGGTGTCAAATCCAAGACTGATGCCTAAGAGCTTACTCCCAATGTTTTCTTCTAGAAGTTCTATGGTTTCAGGTCTTATGTTCAATATTTTGCATGCACTTGTTCAGTTTACTTAACACAATTCGTTAAAGAAATTATTTTTTCCTATTGTATGTTCTTGGCTCCTTTGTCATAAATTAACTGAACAGATATGCATAGGTTTATCCCTGGGCTCTGTATTCTGTTCCATTGGTCTATGTATCTCTTTTTATGACAATGCCATACTGTTTTGATTACTATGGTTTCTAATATACTTTGATATTTAAACTTTCAAAGACTGTGTTCCAGAATAATCTCACCACAAATAGAATTTATGGAAAACATTCTCTCTTCAACTATAAAGACCAAAGAATATATATAATAGAATATTTTATAATATTATTACACATATTATTGTTTATATATGTATGTATATTGTGCATATGTGTATAATATTATTGCATATATAATAATACTGTAATATAGGTCATTTCATTATAGTTGCCCAAGCATTTCCTCAGTATAGATTTCTAAAGGTGAGAAGGATGGGTTGAAGAGCTAGTACATCACATTTAAAAGTTTGCAGGGTCTGTGTCAATCTGTAGAGCTACAACTTTGTAAGCGTGTCCATTCCCCCCATACACCTACACCTGTCAGTACTGTGTTATTATTATTCTTTCTCGTATTGTCAGTCTGTTAGGTCTAACAATGGTGGATTTTACCTGAGCTCTGTGATCTTGGAAAACAGCTATGGTTAAGGTCCTCGCACCTTCGGTGTTCTGGGAAATGACTTATTGAAATAACCACCCTTCCTTATATGACACAGATAAGACTCACAGATGTCCCCCCCCACACCCCCCCCACGTTTACCTATGACAAAGCCGGAAAGAAAAGGTTCCCATTCTTTGCTTCATAAATGATTAGCTGAACTTCTGGTCTCTACAGATCAGCTGGAACAAAATGCTTGTTAACCAAACTTTGCTTAACACTTGCTCCTTCCCCGGGTGCCTGAACTTTGGTCCACCACCCTCAGCCTGAGCCAGCACACAGCCAGCCTCTCCAGCTGAATAGACTGGTCTCAGGGTAAAACATTTTCCGATCTTGTTTTCCTACCCACTCCAAATGCTCACACCCAGTTCTTTCTAGTTCTGTTTACTCCCGTCTATAAAAGAAAAGTCATATGGCCTGACTCCTGAGACACTTGCAGATCTTATGGTCAGAGGGTTCTCCCCATCACAACAGCCTCTTTCCCCCATTGCAATAACTTTTAAGTTAAGTCTCTCCTTACTAAGTCCAGATTTGTTTTTTACTTGACACGTCAAAACGTTGACGGCAAAACAGCTTGTTTTGGTTCACTTTCCTTTGCGTAATTTTGTTTGTTTTCCAGGTGTGGTTATTGGCTATTTTGGTGTCTCTCATTCAGTTTATAAACCTCCCCAGATTCGCTCACTCCCAGCGGATTCCAGCCATTTGTTCCCAGAAGATCCAGCCACCGGGTCAACATTGGTTCAACAGTGCTGGGTCTCTCAACATGCCTACCATGAACGTGGGTTTCTGCAAAGCCTTCATTGTGGGCCCTGAGTGAGCCACAGCAACAACAGGACACAGCCACAAGCCAAGCCAAGCCACAGAGGCCACAGCCTATGTTTCACTTTTTACTTGAAACAATGTACAGTTCTATGTTTGGGATCTGACTTTCTAGAACTTAGCTAACACAACCCGAAAGTGCAGAGGGACTTAAACGCCCCATGGGGTGACCTTTGGTCCATGAAAATCAAAAGACGAAAGGGAAGCAAACGTAAATACTCCTCCCTCCTCCCCTTTCCCTCAAGCTTCTCCAGATTTGGTTCCAGATCACTGTGGGTATCTGAAAGACCGATCTGGAAGATGTCCCACGCCACTGGTCCCAACTGCCTAAGCCATGCTTTCTTGGTGATGTGCCACTTTATATTTCTCTCCCTCTCTCCCGCCTGGCTTCCCCTTTCCCCTTGCTCCTGCTGCCCTAGGATTACTGTAAAGCTTTACTATGGGGATGGGGGAGGAAAGGAGATGTTGCATAAAGATACAAACTTGCAACCAGTAGATAAATAACCTGGAGCACAGTGTAGTGATTAGAGACAATATTGCATTATAAACATCAAACTTGCTATTAAGAAATGATTAAGGAAGAAACTTTAAGTGATAGAAACAAAAGCTATTTAATACTTCATGGGGCACCTGGGTGGCTCAAGTCAGGTGAACGTCTGACTCCTGATCCCGGCTTAGGTCATGATCCCAGGGTCATGGGATTGAGCCCCGCATCGGGCTCCGTGTTAAGCATGGAGCCTGCTTAAGATTCTCCCTCTCTCTCCCTCTCTCCCTCTCTCTCTCTCTCTCTCTCTCTCTGCCCCTTCCTTTCTCACACACTCTCTCTCTCAAATAAAAAATAAAAATTAAAAAGAAACACTTCATGTAGTGGACAGTCTCCTTTCAGAGAGCTGCAAAATGGGGTGGAAGGCAGAAAACTTTTATAGGATGAAGAGTAAAGAACAATGAAGAGAAAAAAAATATCCGATTGACTGGGGCCACATAGCCAACCTTGTTTCGAGTGAAGAGGCCCACAGTTGGATGGGCATTTGGGGATTGGCTGACTGGAAATGCTGCTTCTCCGGTCAAGCAGATCATATACAAGGACACAAAAGTTCATCTAAGCTTTGGTTTGCTCACATGCATCCCGGGTAGGAATGGCTTAATGTTGGGCTTAGAAATTTATTTCAATATTGCTAAGACACAAGATCTTAATTATTGGCACCACAAAATGAAATGGCAATTATGTGACATAATCTAGGTGTTGGCTAACAATACAATGGCAATGTATGGCAATATATAAATGTATCAAAACAACACGTTGTACATCTTAAACTTACTCTGTTACATGTCAAATATATTTCAATTAAAAAAAAAGCTTTAGTATGTAAAATTTGGCCTTAGGCTCTATTTTTTAGGAAACAGATTAAGACACTTCTGTGAATTGTCCGTTCTGAACTTTTGTTAATTTTTCTAGTGCGATGTCAGGCTGTTTCTCTCAGTGCAGAAACTGAAGTGAGGAACAAGTTAGGGAGAATACTCACAGGAGAGAGGGACTTAGGAAAGTTGGAAGAGCAAAGGGCAAGCTGGGAATGTGGTCTCTTCTGCAGAGAGCTTCAGTCCATCCCAAATGGAAGATCGGGAACACAAGCCACACCACACCACAGAACCACAGAAGTGGTTCCACCACAAGCCCAGGAGTTGATGTCAATCAGTCACCGACAGAGTCCTTGAGTCAGGGAATGTTGCTCCTGAGTGGGACAGCTCCCGTACGATAGGAGAAAATACGATTCAGCAGACAGAGAAAGATTAGGGCCTGAGGTCCCTGGGTGGGGAAAAACACCTATTTGGGAACAATGCTGGGAGTGTCTGACCACAGCAATCCCCCTCAGGCATGAGGTTCCTCTTAAGAATGTAACAACCCCACCTTTGCCCCCTCAGGTTTCTCTTCAGGAATTTGACAAAAGACCTAAGTACAGCCATAGACCCCCCTTGTGCAATGGAAAAGAGCCCATCAGGAATGGACAACCCAGCACCCAGAGCTATCAAGCCAATAAGGGCAGAACCTGAGAAGAAACTGGGGGAAGGGATGGGGGAGGGCTCGCCAGAACCTTATAAAACAAAGACCCTTGCGTATAGCCTTCCGCCATTCACTTTCAAATGTCCCTTCTCTGTAAAGAGAGCTTTCCTACTATTTTTCCTTTCTGATCTTATACTCTAATAAACTTTTGCCTATGCTCATTTTGTGGCCACCTCTCCATTCTTCAAAGAGGCGAGTCAACAAATCCCGGGTATTGTGGTAAACAAAAATCCTGCAACACCCTTGAGCCACAGGCAATTCTGCAGAGAAGGCCGGTGTGATTTGTTCTTAGCCCATATGGCAGCTGTGGTTTGGTGACAGTGGCCTTGAAGAGGAATCTAGTTGGGGTATCAGTAGCCTCTACCACATGAGATTCGTCTTTCTTACAAATGATAACAGGATGTAAACCATTTGTATTAGAACCTGTAAATACTTTCTCTTCATTTGTCATTCTTTCACTTTGTTGATGATTCTAATGAAGAAATTATGAATTTTTGTGTCAAGGGGATCAGAATATGCCACTCCAAAATATACCACTTTGACATGAAGGGGATTTTCAGCTGAAGGTATTTGAGATTCAACAAATGAAAAAAAAAAAAAAAAAGGGAGGGAGGTGGCCTTTCCAAAGCTTCTCTTATCTGACTAAAAGCAACACATTCTAAGAAATTAGGCTGCTATAAAATTTCCCTTCAGAGCAGTTATACTCTCAGACAGGAGAACATGAATATAACCTACTCCAAATCCTTTCTCTAAGGGAGTTTTACAACTGCTCAGAACTGTATAGATAAACATCACCACAAGCTTTCTCATCTCCAGTCTATTGTCCTAAAAATCTATTTGTTTTTCCTAACTAAACCTATTTTTTTTCCTCATAAGTCTTTTCTCTTCCCTACCTTTCCCCTGCCTAGTCAGGTATATAAGCCTTCAGCTCTATCCATTTGACAAGCTAGCCACTTCCTTTGTGGGCTCCTATATGCATGCAAAATCAACCTTTTTGCCCTGTGAATCTGTCTTTTATTGGCTTAATCCGCAAGCCCCAGTTACTGAATTTAAGAGAGTAGAGGAAAAGCTTTTTCCCCCTCCTCTACATGTGTCATAAATATAAATCATTGTTTAAGTTTTCTGCTTTCCTTGTCTTTTTCACTCCAAGATGAAAACAAAAATCATTCAGGTAAAAAGAATATAATATAGGCTATAAACTGGGATCTACGCAAAGAAATAAAGAGATGCAGAAATATAATTTACCAAAATGAAGTCATTTTTTTCTCTCGTGTTAAATTGCTCTAAAAGAGGGATGACTTTATATCAAAAGTAGAAAAATATATTATGTTTTTATAGACTACGTAAAAGTGAAATGCATGGCAACAACAGCAAAAGAAATGGAAAAAAAAGAAGAAAGAAAAAAGACCTGGTAATGCACTGCTACAATGTCTTCAGAAATACATTACTTGAAGGTAAATTCAGATTAATTTTTAAAAGAGGTATAAATCAATTCTAAAAGAAGTATGTATACTTCTTTTAGAAAAATGTCAATAGAGGAGATAAAATAGAATTATTTAAAAATTCTTAATTAAACCGAGGGAAGAGAGAAAAAGGAGAAGAAACAACAAATGGACCAGACAATGATTGGAAAGCTGGTAGATTTCAGCTCAAATAATAACTTTAAATGTGAATAACCGCTACATATCAGTTAAGATCAGGTGGAATTTGAAATTTCAAAATATATGTTCATTATAGCACCAAAATAAATGAATGTTTGACTCGCAAAACATGTGTAGGATCTTTATACTGAAAATTATAAAACACTGATAAAAAATAAAATAAAATACAAATAAATGAAGAGATATACTATGTTCATGAGTTGAAAGTCTCAATGTTGTCAATTCTTCTAAATGCATTCTGTCAATTCAAAGCAATCCCCACCAAAATTCCAGCAAGATTTTGTAAATATTGATGAGGTGCTTCTAAAATTTGTGCAGAAAGTCCAAGGAACTGAAATGGCCAAACAACACTGGATAAAAAAAAAGATAAACCAGAGCTCCATGTTACCCAATTTCAAAACTTATTCCAGAGCTTCAGTGACTAAAACAGCATGATGTTGGTGAGACAGTAGACACCGAAGTCTACTTCGGTCCACCGACAGTAGACAGTAGACATCAATCAACGAAACAGAATGGAACAGAAATAGATCCATATAAATGCAGGCAACTGACTTTTGACAAAAGTGCAAAGGCAATTCAATGGAGAAAGGATAGTCTTCTGTACAAATGGTGCTAGAATAATTACATATCCATAGGCAAAAAAAAAAAGTAAGTAAACAAGAAAGAACCCTGATATGTCCCTCATATATTATACAAAAGTTAATTCAATATGGGTTATAGTAAAATGTAAAACCATACAACTTTAAGAAGAAAATATAAGAGAGGCACCTGGGTAGCTCAGTTAAGTGTCCGATGCGGGTCATGATCTCCCAGTTGGTGAGTTCCAACCATATGTCCAGCTCGCTGCTGTGAGCCTGTCAGTGCAAAGCCCACTTGGGATCCTCTGTACTCCTCTCTCTGCCCCTCCTCTGCTTGCAATCTCCCAAAAATAAACAAATATTTTTTTAAAAAAAGAGAAAAAATATAAGAGAAAAATCTATGTAATTCTGGGTTTGGTGATGAAAGATTCAACACTAAAAGCCTGATCCATAAAAGAAAAACTAGGCAAATCGGACTTTATCAAAATTAAAAAGTTTTGCTCTGTGAACGACACTGTAAGGAAAACAAAAAGACAATCTGTAAAATGGAAGGAAATATTTGCAAATGACATATTTGATAAAGTACCAAAATATATGAAGAACTTTTCAAACTCAACGATAGCAAGACAACTCAACAATAAAAATAATAGGCAAAAGATCTGAACAGACACCTCACTAAAAAATAAATATGGATTTCAAATATGCTTATAAAAAGAACATTCAATATCATTATGGAAATGAAATTAAAACAAGGGGTGCCTGGGTGGCTCAGTTAGTTAAGCATCTGACTTCTGCTCAGGTCATGATCTTGTGGTTTGTGGGTTTGATCCCTGCATTGGACTCTGTTATGACAGCTCAGAGCCTGGAACCTGTTTCAGATTCTGTGTCTCCCTCTCTCTCTGCCCCTCCCCTACTTACATTCTGTCTCTCATTCTCTCACAAAAATAATTAAATATTTTTTAAAAAGTAACAAAAATAAAACCACAAGATGCTACTACATACCTAATAGAATGCAAATTAAAATTAAACTTGAAACTTAAAAAGAAATAAAAGGAAAATGTAACAATATCAAATGGTGACAAGGATTTAGAGCTACAAAAATCCTCATTCATTGCTGGTGGGAATACAAAACAATCTGGAAATGGCAAAACAACTTTGGAAAACAATTTGGCAGTTTCTTACAAAATTAAACATATACAACCCAACAATCCTACTTCCAGATATTTACCCAAGTGAATTGAAAACTTGTATTTTTATCAACACCTGCCTGCTGATATTTATAGAAGGTTTATTAATAATTGCTACCTTAGAAACGACTAGGAAGTGAATGAATAAACAGCGTTACATGCAAACAATGGAATACCGCTCAGCCTTAGAAAAGAACAAACTATTGATTTTTACAACAACGTGGATGTATTTGAAAGAATGCTGGTAGGTTGTGCGACATGTGTCACCCCATTGATCGCCAGCATTGGTTCGGCTGATCTGGCTGGATTGGTGCATGTTCCCTTCCTCCCTCACCGCTGCATGTGGGTCCCTTTGGAAGCAGCGGACTCAGTTGAAGAGTCAGATCCTCCTGAATAGAGGGAGGCCGGTCTTGGTCAAGGTACAGGTAGCTGAGCTCCCCTGCTAGAGTCTCCAAATAAGCTCTCAGGGTCCTTTTGTAGGGAGAAAGCAGGGTACTCAAGGTTCCAAGACTCCAGACACATCCAAATGAAGTGCTGCCTGCGGCAGTCTGCCTTTCTGGGGGAAAAAAAAAAAAAGCTGCTAAATGAAATAAGTCAGGTCCAAAAGACCTCATATTGTATCAATTTCTGTTTTGGAAAAGGCAAAACTATAGGGACAGAAAACATAAGTGGTTGACAAAGGCTGGGGAGAAACTCACTAAAAGTTACAGCAAAAGGGAATTTTTAAGGAGATAAAACTGTTCTGCATGGTCCTGGGGTCACTCCATGCATTTGTCAAAAATCCATAGAACTGGGGCACCTGGGTGGCTCAGTCGGTTGAGCTCCCGACTTCGGCTCAGGTCACGATCTCATGGCTTGTGAGTTTGAGCCCCGCATCAGGCTCTGTGCTGAGAGTCCAGAGCCTGGAGCCTGCTTCGGATTCTGTGTCTCCCTCTCTCTCTGCCCCTAACCCACTCGCATTCTGTCTCTGTCTCTCAAAAATAAACATTAAATTTTTTTTTCAAAAATCCATAGAACTATGTACCACAAAGTGTACACTTCACTCAAATTTAAAATAAAAAAATTGGGGTGCCTTGTTGGCTCAGTTGGTTGAACGTCCAACTAGATTTCAGCTCAGGTAATGACCCCAGGGTCATGGGATCAAGCTCATGGGATCAGTATTCTCTCTCTCTCTCTCTCTCTCTCCCTCCCTCCTTCCCTCCTTCTCCTCCTTCTGCTCTTCTTCCCCGCTCATACTCTCTCTCTAAAAAATATAAAGAAAGAAAGAAAGAAAGAAAGAAAGAAAGAAAGAAAGAAAGAAAATTTGGTGACTCCCAGGTGGAATGCAGATGTGTGACAAATGAATCTAAGTGCAACACAAATATAACAACTTCAATGAAGGGAGTGAGGAAAAAGAACTGATCTTGGTAATTTTTGGAAAACACTGTTTTGACTCCATACTGTAAGGCTAACAACAAAAAGAATTGCCCATAAACACTGTCCTCCAGTTTTTAATTCACAGAACTGTGAATTAGGAACTGAGGCACCTGGGTAGCTCTGTTGGTTAAACATCTGACTTCGGCTCAGGTCATGATCTCACAGTTTGTGAATTTGAGCCTTGCTTCAGGCTCTGTGCTGACAGCTCAGAGCCTGGAGCCTGCTTTAGATTCTGTGTCTCCCTCTCTCTCTGCCAGTCCCCCCCGCTCACGCTCTGTCTCTCTCTCTCTGCTTCAAAACTAAACATTAAAATAAATTAAAACAACAAGAATTCTGAAGCTACATTGCACAAGTAAGTACTTGAGTTATAGATAAGGAGAGCCAGGTTCCTCACTGTTAGAGAAATATGCTAACAATAGGGAAGCAGGGAAGGGTAAAAATAACGCTGTGATGTCAGATTAGAGTTGGAAATACCTATGTGAACTTATGTTGATAGATAGATAGATAGATAGATAGATAGATAGAACCAGATAAAATTATGGATACATGTGTATGCATGAGTTAATATGCATAGATTTCCTAGCTCTGTCCATTGAGAGGGCATAAAAGTAATGACACCCCAGTACAATGAGAAGGCGAGCATCCAGACCTTGGTCTCTAAATATAATTTTCTGATGAAAGGAACAATAGCTCCATAGTAAAATGACTGAGCTTGGAGCAACTTGTTGTAACAAGTAAAGAAGTGCTAGGAAAAAAAAAAAAGACATAGGAACTAACCTAAAAATATCCCCAATGGTGAAAGTAACTTAATTATAACAAAAAAGTAAAATAAATATATATAAATCCATATTGATACAAAAATTATTTTTCATGTTTATTTTTGAGAGAGAGACAGAGACAGAGAGCACGAGCAAGGGAGGGACAGAGAGAGGGAGACATAGAATCTGAAGCAGGCTCCAGGCTCCGAGCTGTCAGCTTAGAGCCTGACACAGGGCTCGAGCCCATGAACTGTAAGATCATGAGCCGAGCCAAAGTCAAAGCTCAACCAACTGAGCCACCCAGGTTCCCCAATATAAATAAATTCTTGAAAAAAAATAAATTTGGGAGAAGTGACAAATATTCCTTACAGAAGAAATAGAGAATCACCTCTAGAACACAACAGTAAAAGCTGTTGTCGGCAAAATATACTGATGAATGCGAAAACCAGTAGGCAAAACTTTAAGAGAAAGCTAGATATATGCACAGCCTCAAAGAAACTCTCTCCAAATATTTATTAAGTACTGTCATAGTTTCAACATATGCGCATAAATTTTTAACATTTCTCCCCTCTGGAGGTGAAATTCAATCCTCCTCCTCTTACTTGTGAACTGGACTTGGTGATTCTCTTCTACTGAGTATATAATATGGAAATGGAAAAAATACCAACTTCACTTTGGAGAAACCTCACAAACATCACCTTAACCAAGTGATCGAGATTAACATCACCAGTAATGGATCCTGCTGATACCACGTATCCCATGACAAGATATGAAAAGAACACTCCACCTCCATTGTATTCCTTCCAAAAATCTACAGTCCAGTCTAATCATCAGACAAACCTAAACTGAGGCGCATTCTAAAAAAATTTGACAAGGTCACAACAAAAAAAGGAAAGACAGAAAACTGTCACAGATCGGAGAAGACAAAGGAAACATACTGTGTAAGTAAAACGTGGTATCCTGGATTGGATCCTGGAACAGAAAATGGACATTAATGAGATAAATCAATAGTTTAGTTGCTACTACTATACCAGTGTTAAATTTCTTAGTTTTGACAAACGCACCATCATTAAGTTCACATTAGGAGAATCTGGGTGGGGTATATGAGGGAACTCTACTGTCTTTGCCAGTCTTCTGCAAGTCTGCAATTATTCTAAAGAATTTACTTAAAAAATGAGGAGGAGGACAGAACATATTCTGGTTAAAGGGAGCTGCCTAAAGAGCATCTAGATGGTTCAGTCGGTTAAGCATCCAACTGTTCATTTTGGCTCAGGTCCTGATCTCATCTCAAGGTTCATGAGATAGAGCCCCAAGATTCTCTCTCCCTCTCTCTCTGGGCCTCCCTCACTTATGTTCTCTCTTTCTCTCTCAAAGTAAATAAAATAAACTTAAAAAATTCTTTTACAAGGGAACTGCCTGAGCAAAGCACAAAAATAAGAAAAACCCTGGTATGTGGTTAGCGCTGGTAGGAGGGCAGTGGGAGCAGAAAAATATGGAGTTCTTTAAGCTGGCATATTCCAAAGCATAAATTTCAATGCAGGGAAGGGCAGGGTGCAAATCAGGTAGGTCCTTATATATAAAGTGACCCATGTAATGTATTATCTAACGGGGACACTTTTGAGAATGAAATGGGGTGCTCCGCAGACAAGAGACTGGGACAACAAGCATAAACTGGGACTGTCTTAGGCAAACTAGGACATATGACCAGTCACCCTATTAATGCACCATGAGAAGAGGTTTGGACCTGATTTTGAGAGCAATGTTTTCTGTAACACGTATTTTGAAGGTCCTTACAGCCATTAAATAAAAATTCAGAAAAAACTAAGTTAAAGAAAGTTATCCTTGGGGCGCGTGGGTAGCTCAGTTAGTTAAGCGTCCGACACTTGATTTCACCTCAAGTCATGGTCTCACAGTTTGTGAATTGAAGCCCCACATCCAACTCTGCGCTGATGGTATGGGGCCTGCCTGGGACTCTCTCCCTCCCTCTATCTCTGCCCATGCTCTCTCTCTCTAAAAATAAATAAAGAAGCTTAAAAAACAAAGAAAGAAAGTTATCCTTGTTACTTTGCTGAACCACATCTCAGAGCCTTTAATTTACAAATGTGTTGTGTGAATCTTCAAGAATGTATCACAATATGGGGCGCCTGGGTGGCTCGGCTCAGTCTGTTAAGTATCTGACTTCATTCAGCTCAGGTCATGATCTCCCAGTTCTTGAGTTCCAGCCCCGCATTGGGCTCTGTGCTGACAGCTCAGAGCCTGGAGCCTGCTTCAGATTCTGTGTCTCCTTCTCTCTCTGCCCCTCTCTTGCTCAGGCTCTGTCTCTCTCTCTCTCAAAAATAAATAAACATTAAAATTTTTTTTTAAAATAAAGAATGTATCACAATATGGCTTCCCAGATGGTTCTCCACAGATGCCCCTCTCTGATTCCTTCCTCCAACCTATACAACATCCCACCTCTGCTCAGTTCAACCACTTTTATTTTTAAGGGTACATTTGGGGGCATGGGGAAAGCATGAAGCCTGAGTGATGGAGATCCCTCCTTCCAATGGTCAGTGGTGGCCTTGAGGATAATAAGGTTGAGTAAAAACTGTATATAGAGACACCAATGAGGAGGCTGCTGCAGTAGACTGAGACACAGACAGAGGGACATATTAACAAAATTTAGAGGCAAAATTAGGATTGAACTTACAGATAATCATATTATAATTGTTCATGTAAGATTTCTATGGGATGTCTATTACATCTGTGTTTAAAAGTCAGAAAAATCTGTTTTGTACTTGGCATATCACTAGGCACTTGTGTGGTTTTAGAAAACAGCAGAGGAACATGGATGGTTTTAGCAAACAGCAGAGGAATATGGATGGAGGTGCTTAAAAATAAGGAATAATGAAACAAACTCTTATTTATTAGATATTAATTTAAGCTGCTTTTTTTTACGTTTATTTATTTATTTTGGGGTGGGGGAGAGAAAGAGGGAGAGAGAGAAAATCCCAAACAGGCTCCTTGCTATCAGCTCAGAGCCCAATGTGGGGCTCAATCTCATGAACTGTGAGATCATGACCTGAGCTGAAATCAAGAGTCAGACTCTAACTGACTGAGCCACTCAGGCGCCCTAAATTGCCTTTTAATCTAGCATAGATTTCTTAGAACAGCTGTGGTTTTTCCATTTTATTATCAATCAAAAACACACTTTTACAACTCAACTTGTACCTCCCATTTGCCAACAAATTCCTTGTCTTGCTAGATTTTTCTTTTTGTATCTTTTACTTCTCTGGCTCTCCCCCAAGATCACATGGTGGTTTTTTAAAAATTATTTTTAGTTCATGGACTATTGAATGAACAGGTAATTATTCCCTTTCATTCACTACAATTTTTCTTCCAAAGGCTAGAGATAGAACAGGGGAGAGTTCCCTATCCTACCTAGCAGAGGGTTTATTTATATTAATAAGGACACAACAAATACACTGATACAATTCCCACTCAAGGACCTCTAATGCCCTTTAAAATCTTTCCAATAAGACCCAAATTCCCAAAATTACTAGCTCTCAAAAATCCAATTACAAGGTTTCACATGTAAGTAACTCCTGCAAGCGTAAAAGATTTGCTTGAGAAGTGAAATGACTGCCAATTAAATAGGCAGAATTTTTGAGCCCTACTGGGTTCAAGGACGCTGGCTGAATTTGTCTCAGTAGCAGGTAGATGTTCAGATAGGACACTCCAAATGTCAGGAACGCTTTGGGAATTCATTTTCCCTCTGTGCCTCTAAATTTCGCAGGGTTACCCACACCCTACGTATTTTTTTCATTTGAATACAAAGGGGTGACGTCTCGTAGGTTTTCAAAAGACCCGAAAGGAGTCCATTCATAACATATTTTAAAACATGAGGACTTGGAAAGAGCCCAGGAGGAGGATTCAGACAGCTGACCCTCTGTCCTGGTTCAATCGGTAAGCAGAAGCATAACCTAAGGAGGCCACCTAAGCCTCAGGTTTTCCGTTGCATTTCTTCCTTCTCAAAGCCCTGGGTTCTCTCAAAGGAAACAGGAAGTTTGAAATATGCATCAGGCCTTATGAGTTCTTTCCATGATAGTTCCTTGAATGATTGAAATTCCTTTTCCTGTTCACCAACCATTTCCTAATTCTCAAGTCCAATGCACAACTTTTGGCTCTTAATTTACTTGAACTTTCTGTGACATGTGATATCATAGAGCATTTGCTCTTTTTGAAATGTTTTCCTTCATTCTCTACTTCACCTTTTCCTGGTTTACTTCCTAACTCTCTGATCACTCCTTTTCAGAGTTTTTCTTTCTCAGCTCCCCTTAAACCCAGGAGTCCATAACAGTCCATACTTAAAGTTAGTGACCTCATCTCCTCCCACAGCTCCAACCCAACTCTACTTTGAACTCCAGTTCACGTTTTCAAGTACCCGGAGGGTGCTTGAAGGGAGGCACATCTCAAAACTGGATATCACTTCCCCAGGATCTTAACTACAACCCGTCCAAAGCTAAACATAGGTAGTTTTGCTCCCCCATTCCACCACCTTCGTCCTCAAACTGCAATTACTTTATTAGCAATGTTAGATCTCAGATAACTACATCATATTCAACTCAGTTTTGTAAGTCCTGAAAATAGTAGCCCTCTCTTCCATTTTTCATATCTAATTAATTTCCAAGTCTCCCTAAATATTTCAGAAAGCAGGCCTTACTGTTTCTTTCCCAGTGCATTTGCCTTAGGAAGTCCTTCAACATCTCTGCTATTGGGGACATTCTAAATTGGGGATGTGCTACTATTCCAGTAGCCTTCTAAAAGGCTGCAGTCTCTCTCTCTCTCTCTCTCTCTCTCTGTCTCTCTCTCTCTCTCCCTTCCTCTCCATTCTCAACGTTATTTCCTTTAAATTTCCCCCATCTCTCCAGAGTTTTCTTCATAAAATAGAATTATGAGCACATCACACTTTTGGCTTAAAATCCTTTAATAGTTTAACTCCTCATAAATACTCATCTAACACAATGTAGAGGCTTTTCATTATATAAACTCCACTTGCCTTTCCAATCTTATGCCCCTCCAGCCCATCCCCTATGCTTCATCTAAATAAAATTATACAGAGATCCCTAAAAGTTTGCACTTGCCTACTAAATCTTTATCACAGCACCTCTTCCACTGTCCTGGGAAGAATCTCACTCCTTAAGTTCCTTGAGGGAAAATACTATACACCTTACTCACCTGGATATGTGCTGCTCTGGGAACAGTACCTGGCACACGGCAGGTTCTCAATGAATATTTGCTGAGTGGAAGATAATGGTGGGAAGAATTGGGGATTCTGAATGAAGTCATCTGGACCTGTGCTGCTCATAATTATTTGTGTGTTTTGACGAAGTTTCTTTGGCAGTTTCTTTATCAGTTTCTATAATGTTCTTCCTAAATGAGGAAGTAGAGCTAGATTTTCTATAAGGACCCCTCCAGTTTTGTTTTGTTTTTTTTTAATACTCTATGGTTGAAACTATTGCCTATTATAGAAGTTGAAATATCTACTTTATCTGATCTCATAATGTTTTATAAAATTTTAAAAATATTGAAAAAGGGCATCTCACATAAAAATCTGAATTTCCTAGAAGTCTGCACTTGGTGCTAGCTGAATCGTGCTGTCTTTAGATGGGATGAGAGCCTTCTGTTTGGCCAGTAGTCTCACTCTATTGTCCCCTTTTCAGAAGCAGAATATAAGTTGTCGTTTATTAAAACACTTGCACTGTAGTTTTCTTCAGGAAAGATGTGAAATAGGAAATATTTCTTGTTCCCATTTTTCTGTTAAAAATAGAACAATTAAAAATAACCCGAGAGACCCGTTGTGTTTCTTATTGCTGTCTGACCTCACTCCCTTACGTATATATATGTATAATGCTAAACAACCTAGAATTTTCTCAGGGGGTACCAATTCAAAATATTCTGGTTGTGGTTTTTAGCACATTAGTGCATCTAGACCTTTCATGTCCTGAAGATCTTTTCAGAAAATAGTGAGGCCTTAATACAGGCAAAGGCCAAGTCTTTTCATCTTCTAATTAATTTGCCGAATATGTCTTTCACCAAAAGCAATCGATGCTTTTATCTAACAATTACATTACGTTTGAATATTTATCATCAGAACATTCTCTGCTCTTTTCAAACCCCGTTAAAACTACTCTCTATCCTTCAGAAATTCTTAGAATGGCCTGTACGTGCTATGAAAACTTGTCTACTAAGTGGGCACACGGAGGTGACTCTTCACTTATTCTGTCATTGTTCCTGCTAGGATTGCATATTTGCGTTAGCATTTTTTAATGGATCTGTGAAAACGTTCTACTTGCAGACTAAGGACAAGATGGGCAGGACCTGATGGGGCGGGCTCAAGACCCGAGTGTAGGGAGGCCGCCATCACCCGATAAAGACGGCTGCTTCATTCCCTCACCTTGTTTATTGCAGGTTGGCTAAGGCGTTAGCCTTCCATAATTCAAGGCCTCAAAAAAAAAAAAAAACACACAAAAAAACACAAAAAACAACCTCCCTTGCAATTTTCTTAGTACCCCCATTCCCAGCTTAGAGACCCAGGGGGCGTAGCAGAATGGCTGTCATTCAATCCCGCTGGCCAACGGGAAGGGAGCGAGGCCCGCCTCCTTCCCAGCGCTGTACTGCGGGCATGCGCACTGGGCGTCCCAGCGCCACCGCCCATCAGCTGAGAATCTAGCTGGGGGCTCTGGGGCCGGTGGGTTCCTGGGGCCTGCGGAGGAGGAGGAGAAAGCCGAGGAGGCTGGGGTAAGAGGAACCTGGGGAGGGGGGTGGTCCCTGGCCCGCAGCCCCAGAGGCGCGAACTCCCGGCGGCTGCCGCGCCTCCTTGTTTGTGAGCGTGGTCAGGTGGCCGCCGCCCTGCGCTTTGCGGCTGTGGTCGGGAGGCGGAAGGCGGGCGCTGCCCCAGCCCCGGAGCGCTACCGCTGCTCACGCCCCCGGTCAAGCGGGTCCCGCCGGCCTTGCCGGCTCCGCGAGCCCTGCGCCCGCAGCGCCGCATCCCCGCCGCCTCCCCGGCCGCGCTGGCTCCCGCGCACCCTCGGGCGGGGCCGGCGCCGGGGCCCGCTGGGGCGGAGCTCCGGAATCCTGCTTCTGCCTGGAGCGAGCAGGACTTCGAGTGACCTCTTCCTCTTTGCAACTTACAGAGTTAGAAGACACAGTTTAAAGTTCTCTTCCCGAATACAGAGGAACTGAAAATAGATGCTGCAGTAAAGGAACCATATGCATTTATTCGGGGGCAGCTTGTAGTTGGTTTTGTTTGGCCTGAAGACGACCTAACTTTCTTTGATCTTCTCCGTACGCGTCATTAATTGGTTTACGTGAAGACCTTTAAAAACACGTAAAATATTTCAAGGTCCTCCCCGGAACCCCGGCTTCTTGTTTTTTAGGTCGTTACTTTGTAAAAATTCAGACACAGAGGAAAAAATAACATTACCTTTCTGGTCAAATGCTTTATTTGTTTTTCCTCTCAAGTTTCTTGTATTTGTTTGGCTCTTCTATACATATTTTGTTTAATTCAGATAATTGTATTTTAGCTGTAACTGTATATAATTTAAAACTCGAACAGAATCTGGAAGAAAATGATGATGAAGTGCTGTGCTGTTGAGTAATGTTGCAGGTGGACGTTTCTTCTGGGGGCAGCCTCAGCCTCACGCGGGCAGACTTCTAGCAGGTATTCAGCAGTGTCTTGTGATGTGGACGCCCTCTGCTTTTCAGGCCTCCTTGAGAAGTTCGTCTCAGACTGTGACTAATTAAGAATTAGGCTCTAGTTTCAAACTTTCTGTAGAAGTTAATATAATACCATTGTAACCCATTAATGATTGCATCATTTTTCTTAAGCTTTTTACTTGTGCTTCTCCCGATAACGCAGTTGTATCTACTTTTGGTTTGTGCTACTCCCGATAAAACAGTTATGTATAGTTTTGGTTAGGATACCAAACTTTAGTTCAGTGCTGGGGGTGGAAAAATAAATTATATGAAACATCTGCAGGAAGTCTGAGTAAAGTTTGCCACGATTCCATTTAATTTGAAAGTTTAGTGTATGAGAAGGGTGAAAAGTAATCCTTGGTATTGTGAATGAAGCCGAATAGTATAATAGTGCAACGGACAGAGATGCTGAGCTAAAGTATTGGGTTAATTTGGTTTAGATAGAGAATGCTCACGGCCATAGAGTGATCACCTTCATGTTCGTGGAACATCTATGCACCTGATACTGCAAATTCCACAAGGTGACAAGGTTGTCTTGTGCTTATATCCCCAAGGTAGGGACAGATAATAACACACTAACTAGATCGTTTTATTTTTTTAAAGGTTTTTTTAAAATTTTTTTTAATGTTTATTTATTTTTGAGACAGAGAGAGACAGAGCATGAATGGGGGAGGGTCAGAGAGAGAGAGAGAGACACAGAATCTGAAGCAGGCTCCAGGCTCAGAGTTGTCGGCACAGAGCCCGACGCGGGGCTCGAACCCACAGACAGTGAGATCATGACCTGAGCCGAAGTCGGATGCTTAACCGACTGAGCCACCCAGGCGCCCCTAACTAGATCGTTTTAAATGACGATTAGCACCACGATAAAGGAAATTAGATAAACAGAAAGTGGCAAGAGTGGTGACTTTTCACTTTAGATCCGAATAGTCAGCAAAGACTTTTCTAGCATGCGATGAGACCTTGCTGGAGTAAAGGAGCCAGTCATGTGGAGATCACGGGAAGAGCCTTCTAGGGATAGAAAACGCCACTCCTCAAAGGCCCTAAGGCAGTAGTAAGCCTGTACATTTAGGATCTAAAAGAAGACACTGGAATTTAATATCTTAGAATTGGTATTATTTATCCTCAGACTAGGTATGTGTTCTTTTAGGAAATAGGTACATATTTATTAAGCACCTCTTACATAACCAGGTAGCGAGACTAGAGTAGCTCACAAAAAATACACAGCCTTGCCCCTCTGGGAACGTATATTTTAGGCGCAAGGGGTGGAGGGAAGTCCAGTGTTTTATGCTCGTACTTCCACTTCAAAAAGTGAAACTATTTCTATAGCTCCGTTTGTGTTCGATTTATAGAGCATGAGATGTATGCTTAATAGGAATCTAGGATTCTGCAATGTGTCCGGTATTACCTGGGGGAAGTGTTTGACAATTACAATTTCACAATTCCCTTTGTTCTTTTATTTGTGCTCTCCAGAAAGTCTTGAGAATATCCTCATTATGAGTATTGCACTTTGATCCTCCCTTTCCTTCTTTCCCTTTATAGTGTTAATATGTTTTCATAGAAAAGTAATTGCTGAGATGTCTACATGATCACTATTCAATAGAACTTTATGCTGTGGTAGAATGTTCTATATTTCTACAGTGGTTGTTATAAGCTACTGGCCTCACATGTTATACTTGAGGACTTGATAGAGCAGGTATAGATAATGAGTTATTGTTATTCTGAGCAATAAAACTGGGAATTCTGATTGTTCTTTCAAAAATATTCATCAACAGTGCTTTAGTGCTTGTTAACTCCAGCCAGGTGCTGGAGACTGAAGTAGACACCAGCTATCAGAATAACGTGGTTGATTCCAGGCCAAAATGCAATGATCATAAGCTTTTGATGTCAATTTATAGTTAGCTATAATTATAGTCCATCTATCTGTATATATGTTTTTGCAGTAAAGTCATTTGGCTCCTTTATTTCTCATGTTTTGTCATCAGAAAGACCAACCATTGTTGTCTCTTAGATATCACTATTGGCAGAATAAGAGAGAAAAGGACTGAGCTATTCATCTGTGTTACCTTGATCTACTCATATAGTCATCCCAGGTCTGTTTCCTCATCCTAAGAGTAGAGTCTGCAAAAAGGTTAATGGATTGGGCTCACCTGCCCTGAGTTTTTGTTACACAATGAAGCAATATGGTTTAGTGTTTTAAAAATATGGGCTGTAAGATGTAGTTTCAAATTTTAGCTCTTAGATTAAGCAGGTTACTTATTCTTGTTATGCCTCAATTTTTTCATGTGAAATATCAGAATTACAAGTGAACCTATCTCAGAGATTTGTTGTAAGAATCAACTGAGAAAATAAATGTAAAACAATGCTTTGGAAATACCAGTTAGCCATGGTTAATCTTGTTGAGTTTTTGTGTATCTTTCTCTTCCATCATCTGCAAATTTCTTTTCATTCTTCACTCAACACAGAGCTGAGTTAACAGTCACTGTGCCCTTTCTCTAAAGAAATTCCAGCCAATCCAGCAGCAGCAACAGCTCTTTGGATGAATGGAGCCCAGTTATCTCACCTGTAGGAACTTTCACTAATTTAGTTGCTTGAGTAAAGAGATGAGGAAAACTGGTACTGTTTGTAAATAATTGGTTAATTCTCTGAAGAGGAAAAAAAGGGGCCTTGAAAAAAACACAGAGAAGGCTTAGGTTAGGCTTGCATGAGTTTTGAGGCTTAAGGGGAATGCTATAAATCTATGTATGTTTAGGAAGGAGCCTCCCGAAGAGAGTCAATGAGAAACATTTCCTCATTCATTATGTCTGTGTTGGCTGTGAGACAGTTTTTCTAGAGATCTAGTTGATAGAGGAAAAGGAAAAAGAAAGATGTCATTGAGCCAGGAGAGAATTGCTCCTATCTATGCAGTGAAGTATTATTTGGTAGTGAAAAGGAATGATGTATTGATCCATGCCAAAATATGGATGGACCTTGGCAACATGCTAAGAGAATGAAGCCAGTCACGAGAGAGCTCATTATATGATTCTATTCATAGGAAATGTACAGAATAGACAAACCTATGAAAACATAAAGTAGATTAGTGGTTGCCTACAGCTGGAGAGGTTGCAGAGAAATGAAAAGTGACTGCTAGTAGGTGTGGGCTTTGTTTGGGGGTAATGAAATGTTCTAAAAGTGATGTGATGGCTACACAAGTTTATGCATGTTCTAAAAACACCAGTAGGCTTGGGACGCCTGGGTGGCTCAGTCAGTTGAGCGTCCAACTTTGGCTCAGGTCATGATCTCACAGTTTGTGAGTTTGAGCCCGGCGTTGGGCTCTGTGCTGACAGCACAGAGTCTGGATTCTACTTCAGGTTCTGTGTCTCCCTGTCTCTCTGCCCTCCCCTGCTTGTGCTCTCTCTCTCTCTCTCTATCAAAAATAAGCATTAAAAAATTTTTTTAATAAAAATAAAATACCAATAGAATTGCTTTTTTTTTTAATTTTAATTCCAGTGTAGTTAACATACAGTGTTATATTAGATTCAGGTGTATGGGATTGTATACTTTAAATGGGTGAATCTTGTGGTTTTGAATTCTATCTCAAGCTCTTACTGGAAAAAAAAAAAAACATGCAGAATTTAGAGATCTAATTGGTGGTTTGTGGGATGCTTGTGATAGTGTTGGTTTCATTGAATCCCCAGGTCCTGTCTTCTCCTCTCTGGGCCCCAGCTCTTTAGGTGGCTGCAGGCCTAAGTGCAAAGCTATCTGCCACCTGCCGAAGCAGTTCTACCACCTGAGTTGAGATTTGGGTCTCTCTGGATGACTTGGTGAGATCCGAAGGGCCGGAATAGTTAAATTGGACCTGTGGATCAATGAAGGAGAATGAAGAGTACCTAAAAGCTCCAGGAATTGCAGGGTGGCCAGGCACGTTCCACGATGCACCAGTTTCTGACATGGAGCCAGTACTGATCTACTTATCCCAAAAGTTCTACCCTTGCACTTCCTGCCGGCACCGACCCTAAGAACAAGACACACATTTCCTTGTGCCCTCTTCTCCCCTGCCAGAAATCTCCAGTGCTTTCTTATTGCCATATATTCAATCTAACCCTCGTTTCCAGCGCCCTCTTTCGTGACTTTAGTTTTGTGTGGTAGCTGTCATGGGTAGCTTTGGAACCAAAACCCTGGGGCTGAACCCCACGTCCAGCTGGTAGGTGGGTTCAATTACCTTTATCATTACTTAATCTTTGTTAGCCTCAGTTTGCTCATTGTTAAAACAAGGTTTATTTGCTACTATCTACTTTAAAGAGGAGATTTTGAAAATTAAATTAGACAATCTATGTGAAATGCTTTTCATTTCACAGATATGCAATACACATTGGGTCATTCCTCTCTTTCTATGCTGTCTCCCACTTGTCCCCACCATGAATCATCTGATCCAGGGTTGACTGGCACCCACCCCTTTCTTTGAGAAATGACACACTGAGTTTGCCTTTTGCGTATGTTCTGGGTCTACCCATCCCAGGCTTCATGTCTTTGCCTTAGTCACCCGCCATACCAGTCATGCCCAGTATCCAGATCTTCTGCTTGTGTTTTGTTAATTCTTTCTAGATAGGAGCCATAGTGAAATTTCCTTTTCCCAGCCTCTCACTTTTGCCTGCACATGACCTTTTGCTGATTTACGTTGCTTTTGCTGTTTTACTTTATCCACTCTTCTAAATGACACACTTGAATTAGGCAGGTTCTTTATGTTTGTTGTTTTGTTCGCTTGCGACTCCCTAGTGCCCATTTGATGCCAGGCATGTAGCTGACTCTCAGCAGAGAGCTGCCGGACAAATTGCCTGCCTGCAACTTTGCAGCCTGCAGCGTGCTCGGTGGAAAGATGGGCGTGGTGTTGAGTCTGTGCTGGACACAGTCCTGTATGCAGGGACACCCTTTCCATCCTTTTTTCCAAACCCCAAGAGGTGTGTGGTGTGTGGACTGAAGAAGAAAATTCCTTCTTGCCTCCTTCCTGTCGCGGTGCCCCAGCTTTGCTTCCTGTCCTGATGCCAGCCTCGGGAAGAGGAGAGCTGTTCTCTTTGCTCTGTTGGAAGGTGTGATGAGCATTTTATGAAACGTTCCTTTTTTTTCCCCCCCTCACTTGTCAGCCGTGCCTCTCTCAAAGTGGACCTTTCCTATTAAATTTGGACACCCGCTAGTCATATATTCCTAAGCTCTTCCTGTGTGTGTTAAATTAGATATGGTGACATTTCTGGGGACACCCTGCAGTTTGTGTACCATTTAATAGATATGTAAATAGCTGTTCTGTGTCGGGAGTTGTTTTAAATGTTGGAGAATGAAAGATAAATAGCATGTGGGCCCCGCTTTATAGTTGCTTGCAGTTCAGTTAAGGAGAAAATATACAAACAATTAAGAATATACACGTAAAAGGGATTTGGTTACTTTTACTTAAAAGTTTTCAAAGGGAATGTACAGTTTGAACCTTAATTGTTTAACATGACTGTGTCCTTTGAAAGCCAGTATTTTTGAAAGCCATGAGAATTTTTCTATTTGATGTGTCCCTTTGCTATATTTCAACCCTGTTAGGTTAATCAACCTCCCAGATTGATAACTTTGAAACTTAGGCCAATGCTTTAAAAATACAATTATGTGACTTCTGTTTTTTAGGTGACTGCTTAGGTGACATCTGATGAAATTAGTGAATAAGTAAATCAGCTATGTCTTACACTCCGGGTGTTGGTGGTGACCCTGCCCTACTGGCCCAGCGTATCTCTTCCAATATCCAGAAGATCACACAATGTTGTAAGTAGAAATTTAAGTTGACATCACTGTTTTTAATTCTTAAAATTGGGTTCATAACAGGACAACTCCAGTGACTGAGAGCAGGAACAGATTTTAGAAGGTTAGAACTCTTAAAATGAAAAAAAAAAAAAAAAGAAAAAAGAAAAAGGCCAGAACTCTTTGGAGTGAATACAAAAGACAATAATATTAGAAGAGATAACACTTAATTGCATGTTTCTGTAGAGTGCCAGGCACATAATACACTATTTCATTAATGAAATAAAACTTTGAAAGGATAGATATTTGGGGGACCTGGATGGCTCAGTTGGTTAAGTCTCCTTTTTTTTTTATGTTTATTTTTGAAAAGAGAGAGAGAGAGAGAGAGAGAGAGAGAGAGAATGACTGGGGGAGGGGCAGAGAGAAACAAAGACAGAATCCAAAGCAGGCTCTGGGCTCTGAGCTGTCAGCACAGAGCCTGACACAGGGCTCGAACCCACAAGCCATGAGATCGTGACCTGAGCTGAAGTTGGATACCCAACTGATCGAGCCATCCAGGTGCCCCCGTCCTACTCTTGATTGCAGCTTAGATCATAATCTCATGGTTTGTGGGATCAAGCTCCTTGTTGGGCTCTGTGCTGACAGTACGGAGCCTGCTTGGAATTCTCTGTCTCTCTCTCTCCCTCTCAAAATAAATAAAAATAAACTTAAAAAAAAAAAGGATAGAGACTTATATTTGCTTTAAAACCATCTGGTTCTAGATGAGACTAAAGAGACTTGTTGACTAAATTCCCTAGGTTTGGAACTGGGGAGCCCTACAAAGAGTTTACGTTTACTTAAAACAGGGAAAGGGAAAGGGAACATACATAGTCTAAAGGACTGTGCCCTTAAGGAGCAGGGATTAACTGACGAGGGGACGTTTTAATCCATTGAGGCAGATCTAGAAGATAACTCAGGGTTCCCACAAACAACTGTGCTACACCTATCAAACACAGTGCTACTAGACTAAGCCCATGTAGCATTTTATTGGAAATTATTACTCCTTGGGAGACAGATACAGATATAAATTTTTTAAAAGATCACTGTAGCAGATTTGAGCCTATAGTTTTTTTTGTTGTTGTTGTTTCACATTTTGTTTCTGAATCATAGCTAATCACATGAGGACTATTCTAGTCACTTTGTAGTAGTCAGTATTCTGGCCCTTTGGGCATTAACTGAACTCTCTTTTGGAGTGCGTTAATACAGTGTTATTCTTTAGCTTAGTTAAAGTTTACTGCTCTCTTTACCAGAATGTGTTAACACACTGTGAAAATACAGAATGTTTTCAGATGACCAAACCATGTGTTCTTATCTAATCATTAACTTCCCAGAAGTTACTACTCTACCCAAGTGATTTCAGTGAAATGTCAGCATGTTTTGGAGGCAAAAGGATTAAAAGGATTAGATTATGGCACTAAAAAAGTGCTGTTGTGCACAGCGATATGCTATAAAAGCCAAAAAAAAATAAGAATTTTTCTCTTTGTTAGAAATAGTGCTGGTCTGCAGCACCTGGGTGGCTCATTCAGTTAAGCATCTGACTCTTGATTTTGGCTCAGGTCATGATCTCGTGGCTGTGAGATCAAGCCCCATGTCGGGCTCTAAGCTAAGCATGGAGCCTGCTTTGGATTCTCTCTCTGTCTCTGTCTCTCTCTCTCTGTGCCCCTCCCCTCCTTTCTTTCTCTCTCGCTGAAAATAAATAAATGACGTTAAAAAAATATATATATTTCTGGTTTGCCTCAGGCTAATGTGTGAAAATTAAGAGAGACTGTAATTTTAAATTAGATGTGTGGAAAAGTCAGGACCTTTATGCAAGAAAGGAGGCCAGGAGGCCTTACTCCAGAGGACAGTGCAGGTCTTCTGTGCTGGGAAAGATAAATGCATTAGGAATTCTAGGAAGAGGAGGAAGAGTGACTGTGGGCTCTGAGATTATAGAAGCAGTAAGCACCTAGTGTATGAAAGATACACGGATTGGAGATTATTTGTGAGCTTGAACTGGTAGGAGGTAAGAGTTCACTTAAATCAAGTCATGTTCCCGAGAAAGATTGATTGATCTGCTAGATGGGAAGTGATAAATTGAACAAGAGTTGCATACTCCTGGCATAATTGATAGGTAAGTATGTGACTGCACTGTGATTCAGGGCAGCTTTGGTGTGTGGGGAGGGTGGTGGTAAGACCCACAACTCTGCCTTGTGGAGAGGGGCCAAGAAGCCTGGGACCATTTGGCCGTGAGAAACCACAGTCCCCACCTGCAGCTACTGAAGCACGGTCTTGTGTAAAATACAAGAAATGCATTCTGCGTGATCATGAAGGCCTTCGCAAAGGAACAGAGCAACAGTAGCCAGACGTCAGCTCTAGGAGGAATAGGGCTTTTGAATAATCCTGGTTATTCAGGAATGGAATGGCTACCCTCAGGAGGAGTGACCAGCACGTGGTGGTCAGATACTATATCTCAGGTCTGGTGTTGAGAGGTTTAAACACTGGAGTAATGGTTCCAACTGAGTGACTTGTAATTATGATATTCTGCCTTCATTCAGCAAATAATTTATTGAGCACCTACTACTGGCCAGTCATTGTACCAGACCCTTGGGAATCCAGCAGTAAGCAAAGTCCACAAGGCCCTTTTCTCATGTGGGTCATAGTGTAAGGAAAAGCAGAGGGTTAAAAAAAACATTAATGAACAATATGGTTTCCTGTGATGAAAATGAGCATGCTGGGAGAGCAGGTGACTGTGGGGAAGCTGCCATAGCTGAGCTTGTCCTCTGAGGGAGTGAGAATGAGAAGGCGCTGGTAGTGAGAAGATACAGGACAAGAGCATTTAGATGGAGCCAGGGAGCTGGCAGTAAACTCCTGAAGCAGTCCACAGCTTGGGGTGTTCAGAAAATAGGAAAGAGAAGTCCAGTGTGGCTGGAACACAGCACCTGAGGCAGGAGTGGCTAGAGAGGAAATCAGAGAGGAGACTGAGCAGGCCACCCAGAGCCTCAGAGGCCGTCTGGGGAGTTTAGGTTTCATTCTAAGAAGGAAGACACACAGTCATATTGCTTTGGCTGCTGCTGCTTAGAAAATAGACTTTGGAGAATTTGGGGTGGGGACACGATGGCCATCTCTGGGTCTGATGAGGGAGGTGTTGGCTTGTACCAGGGTGGTGGCAGTGGGGACAGAGAACTGATGGATATTCTTTGGAGGCAGAGCCAGCAGGATTTGCTGCTGAGTGTGGGTGGATTAAGAGTGAAAGAGGGTAGTCCAGGGTGCCTGCGTGGCTTTTGTGTTAAGCAACCAAGTCGATAGTGGTGAGTATATACTGAGGTGAGAAGGACTACAGTTCGGAAATGGGGAGAATTTTGTTTTGGCTAAGTGAAGTTCGAGATGTCTTTTAAAGATCTAAGGGGAGATGCCAGACATCTAGTTTAGATACATGAATTTGGAGATCAGAATGATATCGGAGTACAAATGGTATTTGAAACCGTAGGTCTAAAATAATCACAAAGGAGTAAGAGAAGAGAGCTGGAGCATTAAAAAATGTAGAAGCCTGGAAGGCAGGGAGAAAGTGTGAAGAATTAGAGTGACCAGTGAGGTAAGAAGAAAATCAGGATATGGTGGATTTCCAGAAATCAAAAAAAAAAAAAGAAAAAAAAAGTTTCAAGACTGAGAGAGGCATCATCTGTGTCTAATGCTGCCAAGAGACTAAAAATTTTAGCACTGAATTTGATGAGGCAAACTGGTGACTTTGAAGAGAATGGTCCTCTGTTCGTGTTCTGAATGTAAATGAAAAAAAAAAAAAAAGAGGGAGAAGGACTGACCCTTTTTCAATTAAAGAGACTTCCTAGAATCCTACTCACCTCTGCTTGTGTTATTGATCAGAGTTTAGATACAGTCACATAGCTACACCTAGCTGCTAGGAAGGCTGGATTACAGTGTGTTCACTAAAATTAGGTCTTGTTCCATTTAAGAAGGGAAAAACCAGTATTTAGTGGGCAACTGGCAGATTCCACCATGGAAGTAGAAAGAGGGCCAAAGAAGTGGTTGCATTTTTCCACCACAAAAGAGAGAATCCAGTGAGAGTATAATTGCAAAAGAAAGGTCTCTGAAGGCGAGAGGGAGAGGGAAACAGATCACCAGTGTTCAGTTTGCCTGTCGTCCACTGTACAAGTCCAGGCAGAGTGTGGGGTGGACGGTAAGTGTGGTGGGCAAAGAAGGGAGAGTTCCTGTCTGAGTGAGCTGTTCTTAAATGAACTAGGAGGCAGAGGTATCAGACAGGGAGTGGGATGGAAGGCTGTTGGACGTTTATGGAAAGAAGAGAAAGTGATGAGTTGTAGTTTTGACAGTTGAGAGGATTGACATACCACAGAGGTAACGAAGGGTTGTTGGGCAGGTTGAGTACTCATTTGAGACTTGGGGTCTTGAATTTAGTGAAAACAATCATCACTATGTATTGTTTCTAATTCTGAGATTCACTGAATGAATGAAGGGAAATTTAGATTAGGTAGAGTTAGTTATTGGTAAAGATCTAACCTACCAGCCAGTGCACATCACCGATAAGGACTATGAAGAAATCACGTGGAAGTGAAAGGCAGAAGTGTGAAATTTCAGTTCATTTTTTTCCCATCTGGCAATGCTAATTATACCATGATCGAATAAGATGGTACTTTGCACCACATTTAGGTGTTTCTCTTTACATCTGTGTCTTGTAAATTTGTGTCAGTACAAATTATCTACTTGTAAAAAAGAAATCTCTGGAGAATATACTGTAAGAAGGGTAAAACCCTTGTCGTTAGAATATGCGCATCTGTTCAACCAGAGCTAAAGTCTTCCTAAACACTTCAGTGGGGAAAGTTTATTTTCATATTAATTTTGGTTAAGATCAGTGAAAAATTATAAAATATGAACTTGTATAGTTGAGTTTATAACAAAAAAACAGCAATCGAAAATTTTTGATTCTTGGAGGGATCTAAGAGTAACATATATGAAGATTAGAATTTTTTTTAACTAGTGTATTCTGACAGGTCTCTTTTGCAAAGAGTAGAATAGATGAAATACAATGTTTTTAAGCTTTTTTTTTTTTGCCTTAAGGTAGTTTTTGTTCAAAATAATCTGTAGTCTTATCAATTTGCTTTGCTAGTAAAGTATTTAAACCATATTACCATAATTTAATTTATATTAAACAACATATATAAATATTGTAAATACTTAAATATAAAATATATTAGAAATAGATTACATTAAAATAACAATTTTTTGAGTGAGTAATAGATATAACAAACTAGAATTTTATTAGGGATTTGTCTGTGGTAAGAAAAAAATTCTTTTTGTCTTAATGAAACTATTTGAAAATCTTCCTGAATATGGAATTTTATTGATAGATCATATGTAGGGCAATGGGGTTGAGGGGGAGGTAGAAGCAGTGAGGAAAGTTATTTGATTCCCAATGTGATCTTGATTAAGAAAATATTTTTATCCTATGAGAGAAGGTGTTCTGTTGACTCTGTCACAGAGTCAGCTAGGTATTTGTGCCCCAGCTGCTCCATCCTTTGCCTGTGGCATAGACAATACTCCGTCGATGGCCCTACCATGACATCCAGTCTTTCTCAACCCAGCGCTCCAGGCAACCATTCCCAGTAGACTGGAGTTGGCATGTAAATAAACAGTTTGTTATCCCAGGTCTAGAAGATCATCGTGCATCAAAGAAATGCTTAGATTTAACTCTCAGCTTTGGATTGAGACGTTGACAAGTAACATTTTTATTAGTAGTATCTGGAAATGATACACCCATGTACTCTTCATCACCTGTCTGTATTTTTTTTTTTTTTTTTTTTTTTTTGAAGCAAACTCCTACCAGCGATGCATAGTACAAGGATAAGCAAGCCTTTGTGGGTTGCAATGGCTGAGTCTGTTATATAAGGTAAACCAGAGTAGGATATTTTCCCTGGGGCCATTAATCCTTGCACAAACAAACAATATAGACAAGCGTATTCAGAACACACAGAAATAACTCATGTTTTTGAAAGAAGCAGAATAAATATATTGAAAACCATCACATAATTAAAGACATTTTTTTTATCTTTAAAAAATAGAACTATAATGCATAGAGTAGTGCACCAACTATTAGGGTATAGCTCAATGAATCATCTGTTACAATACCACACATGCAAGTACAACATTACCAGCCCCCTGAAGCCCTTCTCATGTGTCACCCACTCCATACTCTAAGAAGATAACTTCTAACATCACTGATTAATATTGCCAGTTTCTTCACTTTAATAGAGTCAAGTGTTATGTTTTATGTTGGACTTCTTTCTCCCTTTCTGTTTAAGCAGTTCATCCATGGTATTACATGTAGCTATAGGTCATTTGTTTTCATTGTTATATAGTATTCCATATCCAAACAGACCATAGTCTATTCTTTCTACTATTCATGGACATTTGGAGTATCTGGGTTTTTTATTTGTCTTTATTTTTTTTGCTATTATGAACAATGCTGAACATTCTTACGTGTTCTTTTGTCTCATGTGTGTACCTAAGAGTTGGGTTGCTGAGTTATAGGGTATGTATGTGTTTACCTATGGTAGTTACATAAAGTAGTTGTACCAGGTAATACTCCCACCAGCTAGTGTATCAGAATTCATTTTGCTCCAAATCCTTGCCAACATTTGACATTTACAGTCTTAACTTTTATCCATTCTAGCCATAGTTCTGTCTCATTGTGATTTATATTGCAATTCCCTGATTAGAATCAGACTTTTCAGAATGTCACTGAGTTAGGAAAATGAATGAGACAGTAGGAAACGTTTCTAATTAAGCTCTATGTGAGTGCATGCACATTTCCTGAAATTGGATCCCAATGCCAGTGTGACCTTGAGTAAGCTCTTTCACTTTCCAGGACATGATTTTCTTATATATATTTTCTGTGGGCTGGCTTGTGGCCTCTCTTGACATTTAATAAGCTACAACTCTAACCAACGCTTTAAAGAATCTTGAAAGCTCTTCTAACATATGCAGGATTATTCTCTTTGTTACTAAGAGACAAATTGCCATATCTGGATCCATAACACATACTTTTAAAATTCCATAGGGGCACCTGGGTGGCTCAGTCGGTTGAGCATCCGACTTTGGCTCAGGTCATGGTCTCGCGGTCTGTGAGTTCAAGTCCCGCATCGGGCTCTGTGCTGACAGCTCAGAGCCTGGAGCCTGCTTGGGATTCTGTGTCTCCCTCTCTCTCTGCCCCAACCCCCCCCCACTCATGCTCTCTCTCTCTCTCTCTCTCTCTCTCTCTCTCTCTCTCTCTCTCTTTCTCTCTCTCTCTCTGTCAAAAATTAATAAACATTAAAAAAATTAAAAAAATAAATAAAATTCCATAATTGAAATAGCCTTGCCAAGACTAGCTAGAGTTCCACTAAGACTTACGTATTACTTGTAAGAATTAGAAGATGGGAGAGTTGTAGTCACAAGGGATTCTGGTATGAATCGTGTCTATATTAATTAAGGTATGAATTCAAAGAAGTTGATAAATAGAATGTATTGGCAGCTGACCGTGAAACATGGCCATTGAAATAAAATTTTCACCAGCGCTAATGAGAATTCTGACATTTGAGTATTTTTAAAAAAGAATAATCTGAAAGAGAGTCTAAAAGTTAAGCCTGTGGAAAATGAACAAATTGGATCTATTGGTAACATAAAATATACCGAGTCGAATTTTATGAGTACAGGAGTTTTCTGCTAAAATATGCATAATATGTCATATGTACATGTGTGTTCATTCCAGAAGATTTGGGAAAGCAGAAACTTCTAGGGAGGTATAAAATGTGTGACCTTAAACCCATGTCGTGAAGGTTAAGGGAAGGTGACTGGAAATGTTTATGCTGAATCTTCATTGTTTCATTTTTTATCATTTATCTCCTATTGATTGGTTCTACATAGACTGTGTAGAGTTGCAAAAATATTATTGGTTTTCTTTGTGTTGTACTTAGCTCTCATTCTCTGTGGGTACTTTGCTTATTTATTAAAAAGAATCAGTGCTTGGCTCTTGTCCTCATAAGGTTCTTAGGATTTGAGGTGACATAAAGTCTGTATAAATGTGTGAGTCCTTTGGTTACTTTTGAGAGTGAACACAGCTATTTTGATTCGAGTCTAGTGAAAGAGGCACTTGTTTTTGCATCTAACACATGACTGCACAGAGGGGAAACTAGTATCATCAACTTCTCTTTTTTGGTGCCTGGGCACACTTTTCTTTACAAAAGACCTCAGTCCTGAGGAGTTAACAAATTTACTGGAACTGTGGATTTACCTAGGAATTGGGGATGTTCCTTTTTTTTTTTCTTTTTTTTTTCTGGGGTGGTCTGTTGGTGGCTATTGGTGGATAGGAAGGTAGTTTATAGAGGAGGAGTTGAAACCTCATTCTCTCTCCCTCTCTCTCCTTCCTTTTCCCTCCCTCCGACCCTCTCCTAACTTGCTATTTGACATATCTACTTTTAACATCATACATCTGAAAATGTTTGGTTGGATTTTTTTTTTTTTCCCTTGAGGAGAAAAACTTTAGTAGCTTTGATTTCATTGTTGTAATTTTCTTCATGCCTAAGGTGTTGACACAGAATAGAGAACTAGGTGTGGAAATTAATGTCTTATCCAAGAGAATTTTCAGAGAGTGACAACTTTTCTTTTCCCTGGTGGCTTTTCCTACATGACTGAACATGAGTGCTGTTTATGACTGAATGTGAATCTAATGGCTACAGAAGTATTTATACATAGATTCTTTTTTTTTTTTTTAATGAAAACGAGGTCACTGTATGCTTATTTTATTTGCTGCTTACGTTTTTGTCTATTATGGCCAAATAATTTTCCATTATATGAGTGTGCCACGCATCATTTAACCAGACCTGTGTTAATGGACATTTTATCCTAAGATTACATATTTAAATGTTGGAGAACTTACCATATATGCTTCTTCCACACGTGAATCCTTCTGAGGTCTATATAGATAAAGTGTGATACTGATTAAATTCTCATGTATCTTTCTGCACCCATCTTATTAAAAACATTATAATATTCTTTTTTTTTAGACTATAAATATAGTCAATATGCCTAGTAGTTGTTTATTACAGAGTAGCCTCTGTTTTATTAAAGTTTGTGATGGGTTGTGTAGCAGCCTCTCAACTGCCTTGTGGTACAGCCTGTCTGTGCATTTAGTGAGCTCAGTGTTGGTGTGGGAGCTGAATAGCAGATGTAGGCCAGGTGGTTTAGTTTTGGTTTCCTGCAGTAGCTTTGACACCTCTTGTCCTCATCTCTTGGACTCTTTTTTGTCATTTCTCTACCAATTACTGAGCAGTATTTTCCATTAAAGAGTAATTGCCTTTTATACTCTTCTAGACTTTTTCCCAAAGCTGTTATTAATTGATTTGCCTATTCATTTATTTGCAAGAACCTAAAAGTCTTACGAAACAGTGTTCTGTAAGTCTTGGTACATTTATTTTTCCCAGTCTTTCTTCTTGTTGGAGTGTCATTCATTATCTTAGTCATTATTTGAAGAAACCATTGTTGCAGGAGCATGTTACTGATACTGAGTATGGCCATCTACTTCTCTGGGGTAGTTTGGTCTTTATCCCATTTAAAGTCCAAGAGAATGCCCACAGACAATAAGATTCCCTCCTAGCCTGTGGACTATTATTTTCTTATTGAGGACTGTGAAAGCTTTTAGCTAAAAAATCCAACTCAGCCCTGCTTATTTGTGAATACACAGAGCTGTTGTGCTGTTGGAGCTTGGGAGGAGAGCTGGGCAGGATGGCCCAAGTGATTTTAGTTGTATGCTATTGCCTGTACACCTTGCTTTGTTCAAAAATCTCTAGAAGGTATGTAAGTTGGTATCTTTTAACTACGGGCATACCTGTGGAGATACTGGGGATTTGGTTGCAGACCAATAAAGTAAGTTAAATTTCCATATCCCAGTGCATATCAAGTTATATTTATACTATCCTATAGCCTATTAAATGTACAATATCTAAAGAAACTATGTACATGCTTTGACTAAAAAATGCTTTATTGTTAACCATACTGACCATCACCTGAGCCTTCAGGGAGTCAGAATCTTTTTGCTGGAAGAGGGACTTGCCTCAAAGTTGATGGCTGCTGACTGAGCAGTGGTGGTTGCTGGAGGTTGGGGTGCCAGTGGCAATTTCTTAAAATAAGATGACAGTGAAGTTTAGTGCGTCACTCGACCCTCCCCTTCACGAACGGTTTGTCTGTAGCGTGCAATGCTGTTTCGTAGCATTTTACCTATAGTAGACCTTCTTTAAAATTGGGAGTCAGCACTCTCCAACCCTGCTGCTACTTTATCAACTAAGTGTATGTAATATTCTAGATCCTCTGCTGCCATTTCAGCAATCTTCACAGCATCTTCACCAGGAGTAGATCCATCTCAAGAAACCACCTTCTTTGCTCACCCATAAGAAGCAACTCCTTTTATATTCAAGTTTGACCATAAGATTGCAGCAACTCGGTCCCATCTTCAGGCTCCACTTCTAATTCTAGTTCTCTTGCTGTTTCCACCACACCTTCAGTTACTTCCTCCACTGGTCTTGAATCTTTCACAGTCATCCACAAGGGTTGGAATTGACTTCTTCCAAACCCCTGTGAATACTGATGTTTTGACCTCTTCCCATGAATCACAAATATTCTTCATGGCATCTAGAATGGTGAATCCTTTCCAGAGGTTTTCAATTTATTTTGCCCATATCCATCAGAGAAATCACTATCTGTGGCAGCCATAGCCTTATGAAATGTGTTTCTTAAATAATAAGACTTGAAAGTTGACATGACTCCTTGATCCATGGGCTACAGAATGGATGTTGTGTTAGCAGCAACGAAAACAACAGTAATCTCATTGTAATCTCCATCAGAGCTCTTGGGTGACCAGGCACAATTGTCAATGAGCAGTAATATTTTGGAAGGAATCTTTTTTCTGAACAGTAGGTCTCAACAGTGGGCTTAAAATATTCAGTAAACCTTGTTGTAAACAAATGTGCTGTCATCTAGGTTTTGTTGTTCATCTATAGAACACAGGAAGAGTAGATTTAGCATCATTCTTAAGGGCACTAGGATTCTTGGAATGGTGAATGAGCACTGGCTTCAACTGAAAGTCACCAGCTACGTTAGCCTCTAACAAGAGAGGCAGCCTGTCCTTTGGAGCTTTGAAGCCAGGCAGGGACTTCTCTCTAGCTCTGAAAGTCCTAGATGGCATCTTCTTCCAATATAAGACTGTTTCATCTTACATGAAAAATCTGTTGTCTAGTTTAGCCACCTTCATTAACTATCTTAGGTAGATCTGGATCTGGAGAAAGGATGTTGTAGTAGGGGATAACAAGTACAAGGGCCCTGAGGTGGGAGCAGAACTGGGGTGTTAGGGGAGTAGAAAGGAGGCCAGTGTGCACAGAGCTCAGAGGGAAGAATAGGAGCTGGGGTGGGGTTAGGTGAGGCCTTGCAGGCCATTGTAAAGGCTCCGGCTTTTATTTCAGGTAGAACAGCATTTTGAGCATTTGAATGAATGGAATGCGGAAACATAGGAGAATTTTATCATATAGTCAGCATCACAGTTTATTTGATCTAGATAAAACTCAAAAGGATTCATGCAGCCTAAATTTTAAGTTCCCCAACTTTTTTTTTTTTTTAAGTTTATTTATTTTGAGAGAGAACTCAAGTGGGGAATTAGCAGAGAGAGGGAGAGAGAGAATCCCTAGCAGGCTCCACAGCACCAGCGCAGAGACTGATGTGGGGCTCAAACCCACGAACCATAAGGTCACGACCTGAGCCAAAGTCTGGTGCTTAACCAGCTGAGCCACCCAGGCACCCCAAGTTCCCCAACATTTAAACACACAGTCTTAGGATAAAATGTCTGTTAACAGAGGTTTGCTTTAATGCTGCACGACACATTTGTATAATAGGGGAGACACGGTTTCAGGCTCTACTAGAGTTCTAGATTTGTCAAGCGGTTAAGATAAATGGAGAGAGGGGCTGGAGGAGGGTATATGCAAGAGAGTGAATAAGATGACTGACCATGGGGTTGAAGTTGGGCCAGGAGGCGAGTGAAGACGTGGGAGGATGGGGAGGACACTGGCAAAGTGGTAGGACCAAAGGATGGAAGGTCCTGGTGGGGCAGAGGCTTGTTGTTAGAGCCAGGGTACCAGTGGGAGTGAGCAGGACGTACAGGAGGTGGTGGTTTGTAAATAGTGTGCATGACAGTAAGATTACAGAAGCGTTACAGTTACTGGTAGTGAGCCAGCATTCCATGTGATCTTGCAGTGTGTGCCTAAGGTAGAATGGGGGACAAGGTCTTGGGGTGGGGCATGCAAAGCACTGAGCCAGGGTGGCGGAAGGGTCATCAACGTGTATGCTGAAATCATGGAGAACTGAGGCAGGAGTCTAGAGTGACCATGAGCCAGGAGCTAAAACCATGGGCCAGTGAGGTAGCACGGCCGAAGAACAGTTATTACAGCTGTAATGGGGAGTGGGGACAGGGTCTGTGTGTCCATTCTGTCTCAGGCTCCTTCTCATTTAGTCTTGCCTTCTGAACTTGCCTTTCTCTTTGAGTTCCTCAAGTTTCTGTTTTACCAGTGCCTGGTACCTAGCCATTTCATCTACTTCATCTAGTTGGGATCTAACTTTAAAATTGCAGTGGCCTCAATGAGTTATTTTGGGCTATAATTTTCACCCCAGCTAGATTGTGGCAGCCTTTTTTCCTGCTGTGTTTTCTTCAAAGGGAGTTTTGCTGTTCTTTTCTGAATTGTTATGGTCTTTTTGTGTGATTGCTGTATCTGTTCTTTTCCTCTTACTCAACAGAATGAATTTGGTTTTCCAAGGGGGGGGGTCCTGTGAAGGGAGATGGGGGCCGAGACCCTCTGCCCAAGGGCTCATTACTGTCTGCCATGCCCTGAGGCACTGTTACTTTCACTCCTGCCTCTTGAAACCTCCTCTTGTGTGACAGGTCCTCCCCCTCCAGTTCTGATGCCCCCCCCCCCCATCACCATGGTGGCCCCACAACACACAGCTACCTTTTTGTAAAGCATCTGCCTGCTCTTCGGGAAAGAACTTTCAGAGGTCAGCAGCCTGCGGCCTCTAGCAGGGCCCAGGATCCTCCTTCCTCCTCCGCCAGGGGGGTGTCTGGTTCCTTCTCAGCCCTGTTCCCGGTCCCACTCAGAATGTGAGCGTACTTTTCTGGAAGTGGGTACTTGCTGGTGACATCTTGGAGCTCTGCCTCCTTTATCCCTTAGGGATCCCACTCATGTGGCTTCCCACTCAGGATCTGCTCTTTTCTGTTGCTTTGGGCCACATGGATATATTTTTGAGAAGTTTTTGTTGTCCTCATTTCTCTGAAAACAAAACTTTTGTGGGTTTCCTCCCCCCCTCTCTTTTTGTTCTCTGTAGCTTCCGAAGGGAAGAAGAGGGAAGATTCAGGAACAGACTTACACCATGTCCCATTTTCAATCCATGTTAGCAACATCTGAGTAGCAATGTCTTGGCAAATGGATCAGAAATTAGGAGTGAGGTAACAGTTCAGAAATCACTGCCATACAAACTGGAGGTGAATTCATGACATGGCTAACAACACTCGGCTGCTTTTGGAGCAGAAGGAGAATTAATGGGCCATTTGGTGGATGACAGAAAGGCAGCTTGTCAAGAAGGTGGGCTAGGGAGGGTCAGGAAGGCTGGAGAGCTGGAGGAGTAGGGCTTGGCCACTGGCGAGTCCTTGCCTGGGTTTGCTGCTTACACAAATCACCTTCTCAAGGGACCATACCTGCCTCCGGGCTTTCCTTCCTTCTGATTCTAGGCTCCCTCGGAGTAGGTAAGCTGAGCAGATCCATGTGATAAAATGTTAGCACTGAATATCTTTGCTAAGAAGAGTGTGTAATGTTCCAGCCATCTTAGAAATCCAGAGTCTTGTTTACATACAGTTTTCAAGCGGCTTGATTTTGTAATTTGTTTTTAAGAACCATGCCTCAGGGGCACCTGAGTGGCTCAGTTGGTAGAGCTTTCGACTCTTGATTTCCGCTCAGGTCATGATCTCACAGTTGGTGAGTTAGAGAGCCCCACATGCGTAGGATTCTCTTCTCTCCCTCTCTCTCTCTCTTCCGTCCCCCGCTCATGCGCTCACTCTCTCTCAAAAAATAAACATAAAAAAAAAAAAAAAACCAGGAACTGTGCCCTCAGATTTAACTCTTTATCAATCTACAGTAGCTTTAAAATACCCTACATTTCCATTTTGTTAATCTACATGCCTTTCTACATTTGAAATATCTGGGAAGAAAACCAATGAGAGATTTAAAATTAAATGTATTTGGAGTGTTCTGAATTTGAGATAGCTTGCAGGTGTGCTAGTTAGTTTCAGGAAGGAGAGCACAGCAAACCAGTGGGCTTGGCCTCTGGAGGCACAGACTCCATAGCGGGCTTCTCAGCTCAAGACTCATCCTTATCTTCCTCTTACCCCTTTTTGTCTCCACAGTTTGCTTCAGTTCTTTCACCGACAAAGAAGATAAGCTGCCTATCCAGGTCACAAGACAGAGCATGAGATAGAGAGGATATTGGAAAAAAGCCCATAATTATTTTAGTAGCTGTCTTTCAGATTCTCTGGGGGGGATTTCCCACTTGTGATACACTTTTTAGAAGTATAATACTGCACACGTTTCTTAGTTTTTCTTGATATATGAAATAGTCCCATTTCACTCCATTTTTGTTTCTTAAAGCCTTTTTGTGTTGATACTTTTTCCAACTAGCCGATAAGATTTTTTATGATATATTACCCTGTGGACCTTGTACTCTGTAATGAACCTAACCTAATGGTTCTAACTTGAATTATAGTAAATTTACCAGTGATAGCATCTTTCGTTCTTACAGAGGTCTGTGCCGTTCCAAAATGTTTTCATATGTATCATTCTTCTGTAGTACTCGAAAGTACCCTTTGAAACAGGTAGAGGGATTGATTGATAGATGAGAAAAGAGTGGAGGAGGAAAACAGTTTATTTCTTTCAACATTTAGTTGTTTTCTAGTTCAGTTTCAATTACATCATTTGTACATAACTGCTAGGTACTTATCACTGTCAGGCAACTCTTCCCTTGTAATTATAGGATATAACTATTCTGTGTCCATTGATACATCGTCTCTGCAGTTCTCGTAACTATATCAGAAATGATGAAGTCTCAGTACCCTCCTAAGGCATGGTTCACATGAGTTAGCTAACATATGTTAATATTCTTATTGTTGGGGCGCCTGCGTGGCTCGGGTGTCTGAGTGTCTGACTCTTGATTTTGGCTAAGGTCACACAGTTGTGAGATCAAGCCCTGCATTGATCATGGAGTCAGTTGATCAGCATGGAGCCTGCTTGGGATTTTCTCTCCCCCGCCCGCCCCACACCCCCTCCCACTTGTATTCTCTCTCTCTCTCTCTCTCTCTCAGAATAAATAAATAAACATTAAAAAAGAATTTTCTTATTCACTTCTGACTTTCAGGAGAAAGACATAAACCCCTTCGTACCATTAGTTGTCCGTGTATTGAGTTCATTCTTACAATATCCAGTACAAAGTGCTTACACGCATCGTTTTCTGTTGAAGTTCATGGCAATTGAGAAAGAGGTAATTTTCTCTCCGTTTGACTGTTGAGGCAATGATAGCTTAGAGAGATTAGGTAAACGGCTGAAGGTCAGCAGCTAGGAAGAAGTGAGGTCAGGTTTCCAAATCAGGCTGTCTGGCTCCAAGGCTGCTGGCTGGTCAGCATTATACTTCTGAGTGTGGTGTGGCTGACACTGAGTCAGTCTCAACATCACCTGCTCAAGGGTTTTCCTAGCCACAGTTTTGTTTTGTTTTGTTTTGTTTTGTTTTGTTTTTTTTCTGTGATTGGCTGTTACAATTCTGAGTTGTTTTTTGGGTTGAGCAATGGGAATATTTACTCTTAGAAGAGAAGATAGCCGTATTCTGTTTTTTGGAGATAGTTCTTTGAATGCACTATGTGCCTGTTAGGGCTGGCCTAGTTGCTCCCTCACGCCGGCCACTCTCACTGGTCAGACAGCATCCTCCCACACCCCAGAGACCTCTGACAGGTTGGGACATTACATAGCCCCTCATACCAACTGCTGCCTACGATGGCAAAGATTTTTATTCTTTGCAATGGAGCATTTTTCTTAAGCACTCCACTAGATGGCAGCAGACCCGCGTGGAATAGAATAGGTCTGTACTGAAGTAAGAGCCAGAAAGGGGGACTGCTTTGTTTTTGAGGAAATACTAATGTACCTTTTCTGGATGTATAGGTAGTAGTATTCTCTTTATGTTATAGAAAAGTGGGCTGTATTCTTTAAAGTCACCTCTCTAGAAGTGTAATGGTGCAGGTAATGCAAAAATAATGTGTTCATTGCATTCTTATAGAGGTGCATCTTGATTTAATCGTACCTCTGTGTATTAGGTGAATTTTTCTTTGAGACCCTGTTTATGGTTATGTAAAGAATTTGTTCCTTAATTTTCATGTTTCATGAAACTCTGGAGGGTACTCTGCAAAAATTTTCCTCCAGTGTGCAACAAAGTAACTGTAATTCTTTCTAAATTAATGAGAAAAGAGCAGCCCTTGAAATAATCTGTCAAACCAGCACCTGTGATGTACTGATTACTTATTCTTTCTGAAAATTGCAGAAATTCAACTCCGCCTTTACATGCCTGCTTGGTGAAAAATTTGCAACATTGTTAAATATTATACCACATAGGCTTAGTAACATAGTGAGTACTTAGTACATTCAAGTAACACACTGACTCAGAGTTTGTGAATACAAAGTTTTAGCAATTTTTACTGATTTAGGACAGGGATTGGCCAACTTTTCTCTAAAGGGCCAAAGAGTAAATATTTTCAGCTTTGTGGCCACGTCTGGTCTCCTGCATATTCTTCTTTTTTGTTGTTGTTTGTTTTTGGTATTTTTTTAAAATTCTTTAAAAATGTAACAACTAGTCCGAGCTGGAAGGCAGTACAAAACAGGCCATAATTTGCTGACACTGATGTAAAAGGGTAACACCAGTCATTGAAAATGAGGTCTCTGGAATCTTGCCAGTTCATAAGATCTGAAGAAAGGACAGGCATTTATTTCCTGATCAGTTGTAGCCAGGCTGACCAGCCTTTGTGATCTACCGAAGGGCCATGAAACTTACAGCTCAATTCTTTATTCCAAGTTAGCATACACTTATTTTTGTGTTTGCTTGCTTGTTTGCTTTGGCATACATACACCTAGATTATGCAGTAATCTTTTTTAAAAAGTCTTTTACTTCTAGCCCTTGTAGCACACTGAAAATATTGTTTTGAAAACCCCCAAATCCACATTTTTAATCTTAGCTCTTCTAAATAACTGATTTCTTGGACAAGTCAGTTATTCCGTCCGATTCTCAGCATTTTTGTTTATAAAATAGGATTAAACTAATGCCACATAATACTTCTCCTAAGCTTGATGCAGTAATTTCAGCTATGTTTCCATCGGCCTTTTGTCAGATCACATGATACCTTTGAGCCTTAAGTGTAGAGCTCTACAAATTAAAGGATCACCTTGAATCAGTGTTGACATTCTAAACCCCTCCCACTGTGCCTGATACATAGTGAATACTCAGTAAATGTTGAATAAATGACTAGTTGAGCACCCTTCCTTTTCTTAACTCCCTTCTTACAGATGCTTTATGTTAGAAATACATATCCTTTCTTACATAAGATTTGTTCTTCCTAATGCCCTTTTGTGGTCAGTTTTTAAAATATTCATTGAGTGTTGGGGTGCCTCTGTGGCTCAATTGGTTAAGTGTCCATCTCTTGATTTTGGCTCAGGCCACCATCTCATGGTTTGTGAGTTCAAGCCCCACTTCAGGCTCTGCACTGACAGCATGGAGTCTGCTTGGGGTTCTCTGTCTCCCTCTCTTTCTGCCCCTCCTCTGCTCATGATCTTTTTCTCTTTCAAAAATAAATAAGTAAACTTTTTAAAAAATGAATGAATAAGTAAAATATTCCTTGAGTGTCAACAATGTGGTGAGTGTTAGATATACAAAAACTAATAAGACTAGTTTACTTTCAAGTCAGGGAGACAGTGAGTAATGTAATTATTTCAATTTATATGCAGGTATGGCATCGGAGGTTTCAGTCTCCAGGACTGAAGTGTCCCATTTCTTACACTTTGAAACTGTTACCAGTACCACCTCCATTTAGGCTTTTTTGATTACCCTCCCATAGCAGACCAATTTTGTAGCTCTTTATTTGAAGCATTTACTCTCCTGCTTCCCCTCAGGGTTTACGTGATGTGTTTTCTTTCCCTTTTTTGGACGAGAGAGTAGGAGGCCTTATTTTCCTTATATCTTCATGAAAAAGAATTCATGAAAAGTATCTAGCACTCAATTCAATGCATTCTGTTAGGCAGTAACATGGTAGCATTCCTAATTAACTTCATTTTATAAGATACTGTGTTATTAAAAGAATTGTTTCTGAGTGAGAGGAAGGTCATCATCTAGAACATTTGACTTGTAAGGAATTTCAGTATCTATAAAATCTAAATAGCACTGACTAAATCTGGCTTTTGTTTACAAATACCTCGTTTAAGAGTCTGCCTTTCTTTTTATGACTGCTACGAGGTCTCTTATTATTAATTACCCATATTAGTCTTGGTGGAGGTAAGCAAAATGCAGAGACTCTGAGAACAGTTTTACTGCTTTAACAATCAGGGTTTTTTTCTCCCTAAGACTGGATCTGCGATGATATATTTCTCAGTGATCATGATATTATAACGAAGAAGATCTGGATATAATTAAGAATTCTAGGTATTAGGTGACCAAAAATAAATACGCATTATAGCTCATCTCTTTTGTTTGCTATGGTGAACATACTTTCTTTTCTTTTCTTTTCTGTTTTTGGAAATGTGTAAATTCTTTACTTTCAGATGGATTTTCAGCTTCTACTTGACATTTTATTTGCCTGCACACATGCGTAAAGCTATAGGACCTCCCCTTTTGTCAGAAATAACCTTTAAAAAAAAAAGTTGGCGCATTTATAGACTTTGTGAGCTTAGCATGAATTTTAACTCTTGACTTCTAATTTTGAATGTTTGAAACCTAGAGAAAAGTATAGGGCAGTGAACTATACCTTTTACCTGGGTTCACGAGTTGTTGACGTTTTTACACTTTTGTTTAGTATCTCTCTCTCCAAATTCAAATTTCAAAATCGAAACCCAAGATTCTTCAGTTGCCCCACATTTTTTTTTTTTATAGCATGTTTTTTATTCCGATTTAGATTCCACTCCAAAATCCAACATTGCCTTATGGGTGCTTTAGTTCTTTAATTTGGAAAGCCCATCTGCCTTGTCTTTTTTTTTCCCCTTTCGTGACAATGACATTTTTAAAAGCCTAGACCAGTTTTTTTTGTAGATTATCTTGCAATCTAGATTGGTCCGATTTTTTTCTCCTCATGATTAGTTTCAGGTTAAACATTGCATGGATCATGTTATGACCTTCTCATTGCATCCCATCAGGAAGCTTATCCTGCTGGGTTGTCTCATTGGTGCTGCTAAATTTGATCATTTTGTTTTAAGCAACAAATTTATCTAAGATGAAGTTAACTCTTTCATAACTAATGTCATCTGTGTGGGGATAATTTGAGATTCTGCGACTATTTTGTGATTTCAACATTCTTTATGATGCTTGCCTGCCTCTATTATTACATAGAAAATTCCAAATTAATTATTTCAATTCTATTTTTCCTCCCTTGTTTATTAACAATAATTCATTCATTTTATATTCTACTAACTTGTGTAACTGTTACAATTATTTTCCTTACAGTTTTTATGCCTGTTAGAGCTAAGTGTGCCATTGTTCTAAATGTTCTGAGGGGCAGGGAAGAAAATACTTCTGGATCATAAGTGCAGTTTTACATGTTAACGCCCCCACACAATTTCCTCTTGAAAATTAATGCATTATTCTAATTAGATTTAAACCACTCATTTTTAATTTTTTCTCAACGTTTTCTATATTCATGTCTTTATTTTTCTTTTTCTAAGTGCCCAATTGCCTGTATTAATTTCTAACGTAATTTCTATTGCCCTAACCTTTGTAACAATTATACATTTATTTTCCATCATAATAGCTGTGGAAATACAGAGGACCCTGAATCAACTTGGAACGCCTCAAGATTCACCTGAACTTAGGCAACAACTGTAAGTATTTAATACAAAAAAGAAAGAAAGGAAAAAAAAAAAAAAAACCACTGTTAGGTTGCTTTGATGGTATGTCATGTTATGTTCACCAGAGAAATAATGGAAAATTAATAAAATTTTTCAGCTACCTTATTTGAACCAAGTTTTTGTGTTGGTTTTTCCTTGTTCAGGGTAAGCAGATGTTTTTCTTTGAAGAGCTAGCTTACTCCAGCAAAGCAGAACTTCCTTAGTTGCCTTTTTTACACTTCTTGAATAGGTTGTTCTGATGGCTTTTGGAAAATGATACTCTAAGCTTCTCTCTGTGATTTTCTTCCCATAGCTGACAGTTCCTTCAGTGACTAGATTTTTATTTGGTTTAGATCCAGTACTTACTCAATATGAATTGTTAGCCCTCTAAACACTTATACCTACATCTTTGAATTTCAGAAAGCATTAGCCTCTGTTTAAAAATAAATAAATAAAAAGTTCCGATGAAGTTATGCAGTACATGTTTCAGTAAATTAATATGCAGCTAGAAGAACAGCAATGATATTTTGTGTTGTTACAGATTTTACAGTATTTTTACACAGTTTCTCACCTGAATCTTACAAAATTAGAGTGAAATACATAGATCAAAATAATTATTTTCGTTTCACTTCGAAGTAAGGAAAATGTGTCTCGGGGGGTTTGATGATTTGCCTAACATTATTCTGAACCTGAATCTTAAATCTTAATTCAGTGTTGTTACAGCCCAATTGCAAGTGATAAATATGCAGTAAATGAGATCCCAAACAACATTAGCTATAGAAGGAAAAAATTGCAGGGACACCTGGGTGGCTCATGGGAGTTCGGGCCCCACGTCGGACTCGACACTGGTGGTGTGGAGCCTGCTTGGGATTCTTGCTGTCACCACTCTCTCTCTGCCCTCCCCCTCTTGTGCTTCTTCTCTCTCTCAAAATAAATAAACTTAAAAAAAAAAAAAAAAAAGAAAAATTGCAAAGAGCAAGAAATTCAAAGATAGATGGTAGGAAATCATGTTTTTTATGAAGTACAATTTGAAGAATTTATAGTTAGGTCTAATTTATACTGATGTTTTCTACAGTGGAGAGATGTTGGGGTGGTAAAAATGCCCCAAGTTTAAATAATAACCCATCATTTGTTAAACTAAAATGGAACAGGAACACATAATTCTTAATAGTTATAATATTTGCTAAGGTTGGTAGTGGAGATTGTGAATAAGTAGATATCAGTAAGGTCTTCTTTTCAGAAATGTAGCTGTATTTCATTTCCTAAAGATTTTGAAAGGTTTGTTAAAGGCAGTGGACTTGGTAAATAGATAACAGTAGTTTGTAATTCTTCCTTATCAATCAAATACAGTTATCTGTGCTTTAAAATACTCTTATATAGTATCTCATTATTTTATGGGATCCTAAGTATGACTCATATAGGTGTTTAAAATGAGAGATAATATAAATGAGAAGTACTAATGTTGTAATTTGTAAAGCATCACATTAGTATAAGCTTATTTTGTTTTTAGTCAAGTTCTTTAGTTAAAAAATCTGACTTCTTTACTTGATAAGCTAGCTAGCAAGATAGATACAGATACTGATATAACTTATTTTTTACGGTGCTTTCTCTTTACAGAGAAATGCTATTATTTTTTCCATAGCAAACTTAAAAAATAGTAAATGTATATTATTGTTTATTACCTCCTCCCCTCTTTTTTTAAAAGTATGTAGAAGGATACAAATGTCCAGATAGAGAAAGAGGAGAGGATACATGTACCTCCAGCCCTGAGAACTGGACAGAGTCTCAGGCGACAGACCTTCGTCATTTATTCAGCTAACCTCCCAGTTGCAGGATGCAGACAAAAGGCTCCCCCCCACCCCCCAAATTATCTGCAACATCACACATCCCACAGTCTGCCTTTGGCTCCAGTCATCTTCCTTTCTAAATGACTACTGATTTCTCAAAGCTTGGTTGCCATGTGTGAGTAAAGAACTTTCCATGTAATATTTGCTCAATATCTATCAAAAAATAGAACCTGGACATTTTTGTTTTCATAGAGAAGATTTAGAGCCAGCCTATAAAAAAAGGGGGGGGGGATTTTTATCAAAGTATTCATCAGGATTGATTCAACTGGCAGCATTGTAACTTAAAGAAATCTCTTCGCTCTTTGGCAATAATGTGTGTTTTCTCACTGTAGGCAACAGAAGCAGCAGTATACTAACCAACTTGCCAAAGAGACAGATAAGTACATTAAAGAGTTTGGATCCCTGCCCACCACCCCCAGCGAACAGGTATCAAGCCTTAAGACACATTGTTGATGTATTGAATGTGAAAGAAATGACATGCATTGTAGGGTCTTTGAACTGTTATGCTAGAAAGGAAATCAAGGGGGAAAAATTGTATTTGAGATTAGTTCATAGAACACAAAACTATATTTAATTGCCCAGGTAGTATCCTGTGGTTCAATAAAGCAAGAATTATTTCCATGAAGTTGCCCTGACCCATAATTAAGCAAGTGCTCAGAAAATGCTTCCTGAGTAATTGTTTCCTGGCTTTCCAGGGCTGACTCCTTGCGACGTGCACACTCATTCAAGATGTGAGGTTTCCTAGGGGCACATATTTGTTTCCTTACTTATTACTTAGTGGAAGTGACTACTTAGGTAAGAGTACAAGGTTTTATTTTCCTAAAAAGAAAACAAAAGGAGCTGCTTCAAAATAATCTCAAAATCATGGCTCAGTCTTTAGGATGGAAATATGAGGTGAGAAATCCAACATTTTGGACCTTTTGTCTCAAGGTGGTAAATATACATAGTATTTGGACACACTGTCAAAATGTAATTGAGAGTTAATCAGTGAGGCCCCATAATTGGGGAGTGAGTGAAAATTTCAGAATAAAATAAAGAGCCAAGTAGTGGTGAAACTTCTGCGAATTCTCTAGAACTTCACAGCTTGATTCTAGTATGTTTCTCCCCTTTCGTCTAGCGTCAGAGGAAAATACAGAAGGATCGCTTAGTGGCTCAATTCACGACATCACTGACAAACTTTCAAAAGGTCCAGAGGGAAGCTGCTGAGAAAGAGAAAGAGTTTGTTGCTCGAGTAAGAGCCAGTTCCAGAGTATCTGTAAGTATTTAATGGGGCGTTATAAAGTGAACATGTCGTTCCCTTGAAAGACTACACTGGCATTTTTTTAAGTCAGAACAATCTGTGACTATTCTGGACATTAATATTTGAATATTTATTTTCAGGTTTTTCAGTCTTAAGAAGGATGGTAGTTCTGTAATGTTGTGGTTATTTTGTCCATGATATAGAACCAAAATTACAGATTACCGTATAAGAATATGGGAACATTTTGTCAGAAAAGATGAGAGGTCAGATCCTGAGTGATAGTCCCACATTGATTTGTACTAGAAGTTGTCACTTTCTGTCTGGACTAATGCAGGGAACACTTTACTCCCGGGTTATATGAAAATGATGAAAATGAACAGAGTGAATTATTGTGTGAATATTGAAAATAAATATAAGAGAAAATAAATGTAAGGATAAGTTAAAGTGGAATTTTTAGTTAATCTAATTTTATATTCCCTTAGAAACTATTGCAAGATGTTTCCTTGTTCCTTAATGTAGAGGTTCCAGGACTATATTATATTTTAATCAAATAATATTTATTATTTGGCCGTTTGGAATATTTAATGAATTCCTTTCTTGTCAGCTTAGGATACAATTTTAATATTACTTGAAGCACTTGACCTAAAAAATTAGAACAAGAACATTTCTCTTTTCTCTACCCACGTGTGCACATGCGTACATAAATCAGTTTCGATTATTGTAAGAGAAAATGTGAGTGTTGTGTGTTTTTTCTTTGCCCTTTCTCAGTCTATCCTATTACTAAATTATTCAGGGTGGTTTTCCTGAGGACACCTCAAAGGAAAGGAATCTTGTATCCTGGGAAAGGTAAGAAATACAAAACATACTGATCAAAAGATAATTTTCCAAATTCACTCTATATATTATGGTCTCTAGAACAGAATGAAAGCTTTCAGTTTCTTATATCTTAAATATCCTCAGTTATTTATAAATAGCAATAAATTTGAACTTTTTTTCAAAATAGTTATTTATAAAATATATAAATATATAAAATATGCTGGGGTGCCTGGTGGCTCAGTCGGTTAAGTGTCCGACTCTTGATTTCAACTCAGGTCATGATCTCATGGTTCGTGAGTTCGAGCCCCGCCTCAGGCTCTGCACTGACAGTGCAAGAGCCTGCTTCAGATTCTCTCTCTCCTCCTCTCTCTCTGCCCCTCCCCTGCTCACTTGCTCTGTCTCTCTCAAAATAAATAAAATAAATATTAAATATATATATATAATGTATATAATATTTCAATATAGCAGTAATAATTTGTAAATAATGATATATCCAAATAAATGTTGTTGACTTATTATTTGATGTAGATTATTTCCTCATGTGAGGTTGAAGTCAACCAAGAAGAAATACCCAGTTGCTAAATACAGCTTCCAGTAATTAAATATTAACTCTAAAAAGTAATGTAAATGAAATGAAACATGAGAAATGTGATTAATACTTCTGTTATAGTCTTAAAATTTAAATAAGAAATTTAAGCAGTTCTCTGACTTTGAAGAAAAGATACTCTATTTCGTATTTCTGAAATAGGAAAAGAATTCCTACTATTTTAATACCAGTCTTTTTTTTTTTTTTTTGCTTTTTTTCCATATTCTGCCTGTTAGCCAAGCTCAACCTCAGGTGCAGGTGCAGGATGAAGAAATTACAGAAGATGACCTCCGCCTTATTCATGAGAGAGAATCTTCTATTAGGCAACTTGAGGTAAGCTTTGTGTGGCCATTGGGTGGCAGCTGTGTTCCCAGTGTGTTTGTGACAATTCTGGGGGAGGGGCTGGGAAAGAAAACTAAGTGTATCAGTGTGGGGGTATTTCTTACCAATGAGAATAATTCCCTTTTAAAAAATAAATCTCTTTAGAATTTGTGCTAAAATGAGAGACCCGACCTCCCTCGTCTCCAGATTTGTTTTTTATCCTGTCAGGTCACCACCGCAGGTCCTTCACACGGAGGAAATCTCAGTTCAGAGATGTGTGTTCAGGGAGCCTGGATGGCTTCTGTAGCACATGGTACACCTCAGACCTGCATGAGTGAGACTGGACAGGGGCTTGACACGTATCTTATTTCCCTGTAACATGTTCTTGACCTCAAACAGCTCTAAAGGGATTCGTAAGCCTCAGTTCTTGTGGAACCCACCTATTCTCTAGAAGGTGGGCTGATAATAGTTAACAGTAGCTACAGTTTATTAAGGGTGTTCAAGCCCCATGTGATCAATTTTTTGCATGATCTCATTTAGTTCCCCTAAAAACTGTGAAGTAGTTAACTATGTTGTCATCATCACCATTTTATAGGCGGGGAAATAAGGCACAGGATGAATATGTAAATTGCCTCCCCCCCAAAATATTTAAACTTTATTCTTTAATAGGGCAAAATAAAAGTTATTGTATATTAAAGAAAAGTAAATTTATAACTTCTTCATCACTGTTCCATTGCATAATCAAATTTATTAATGTGAGACTTTAAATTTATACCTAATGGTTTGTACTTTTACAGTGTCAAATTGATGTGTAAGTTTTTACTAGAAATATAGCCTAACAATAATTTGTTTTACTCTTGTGAGGAAATACTGCTAGTGATAACAAAACTATCAGATTACATGAACATAAACTCAGTAACCCAGGGCCCTTCTCTCATAGATTCCTGGTTTCTATGCTGCCTCGTTTGGTATTTTTAACGTCACAAACTTACTTTTAAAGAACTGGTTACAGTTGTTCAAGGTCATGTTACTTAGGATTAATTATAGTAAAGTAGTTTCCTGATATTTCCAAAATTTATGGTTTAAGTCTGCATGCATTCTCACTTAATTTTTGCCTTTTGTGGGTTGGGGGCTGAATTTCTGATTGTGATAATATGTGCTTTTTTCTCTCAGGCTGATATTATGGATATTAATGAAATATTTAAAGATTTGGGAATGATGATTCACGAGCAAGGAGATGTAATAGGTAAGCCCTGCTGAAGTAGGAACAGTCTATAGCAATTTACCTGTGATAACTTCTTTTTTGTTTTGTTTTGTTTTTATTTTTGAGAGAGAGAGAGTGTGTGAGTGGGGGAGGGCCCGAGAGAGAGGGAGACAAAGAATCCAAAGCAGGCTCCAGGTTCTGAGCTGTCAGCACAGAGCCCAATGCAGGGCTCAAACTCACAAACCACAAGATCATGACCTGAGCCGAAGTCGGATGCTTAACCGACAGAGCCACCCAAGTGCCCCCCCCACCTTTTTAAAAAAAATTTTGTTTATTTTTGAAAGAAAGAGACAGAGCATGAGCTGGGGGGGCAAGAGGGAAAGGGAGGCACGGAATCTGAAGCAGGCTCCAGGCTCTGAGCTGTCAGCACAGAGTCCGACCAGGCTCGAACTCAGTGAACCCCAAAATCATGAGCTGAGCCAAAGTCAGATGCTTAACGGACTGAGCCACCCAGGTGCCTTTACCTGTGGTTACTTCTCAACCGAGAGTAACCCCTCTCTCTTTCAGACCCCCTAGTGTTAAAAGCACAGCCTCTGCAACAGACAAAGCATTACCCTTGGCATTATCTAAAACAGATCTTCTTTTTGGCTCCTACTGATCAAATCAACCAGCTTCATTTATTTGAGTCTCTAAATCTAATCAGAACCTTCTGCTGCAGAGACCATGGAAGGCACCACATAGCCTCATTGCCACTTATTTGCAGGACCCCTGGTTTCCATCTCAACCCCTGTTAATTCTCATCCCACCAAGCACTTTCTGCGAAACTTGTGCTATTTATAATTGTGCATGCTATCTTATCTTTTAGATTAGAAGGAATAGGTAGCTATTTGCCTAATCATTTATTCTAATATCTTTTTGGTAGATTAATTTAGTTGTATTAGATGGTAAGCATTCTTTTATAGATTCTTTTAAAAAATAATCAGTGACTAAGACTCCCTATAAGTTTTAAATGTGATAGCTTTTCAGTTAAGGTATAACTATCTGGACTGATCAAAATCCTGATCATTTTTATCATTTGGAAATATGAAGATACCAGTGGATGTATCTAAAGATACATTCAGTATATTTTCTGAATTTGGTTCAGTTTAAATACTTGGACCTATACTTTGCTACAAATAAGTATTTTGTGTCCATTCTTACCCTTCTCTGTAGTTGCAGTAGGTCACAGGATAAAATTTCAAAAACCAGTTCTTTCATTCATCCAGTCAATATTTATTGAGTGCCTAGTATATGCAAACACAAATCTAGGCATTGGGGATTTAGCTGAAATTAGACAAATGGTAAAAGACCCTGCTTTCATGAGTCTTATAATCTAATTGGAGGAGAGAGAGAATTTTTATAAAAGGAAAGACAAGTAGGTAAATGCTGATTAGTGCTATCGGGGAAAATAGCAAAAGTAGGAGGATGGGGCTGCTTGCAGTAGAGAATGTTAACGGCTTTTCTAGGGTCGTCGGGTAAGACCTTACCGGTAAGTGACATTTTAGTGAAGACTTCATGAAAATAAGGGAGCAAGTGAAAGAAAATCTTCTAGGCAGAGCAAAGGACAGGTGCAAAGGCCTTCAGGTAGAAGCATGTCTGATGCTTTTGGTGAGTGAAATGAGTAAGAGGGAGTGGGAGATGATGTCAGGAATCATAAAGTTCAGCATCATATAAGATCCTGAGCCATTATGAGGACTTTTATTATTACTAATGGATGGAAAGCCACAGGAGGATTTGAGCAGAGTGTTATCAGCTGACTTAGTTTTTTTTTTTTTTAATTGTATTGTATTGTATTTTGAGAAAGAGTGAGTGCACATGGAGGAGAGGGGCAGAAGGAGAGAGAAGGGGAAGCAGAATCTTAAGCAGATCAGTACTCAGTGTGGAGCCCGATGTGGGGCTCGATCCCACAATCCTAGGATCATGACCTGAGCTGAAATCAAGAATTGGATGCTCAACCAACCAAGCCACCCAGGCACCTGCCCTGACTTAGGTTTTAAAACACTCACACTGGCTACTAGTTTGAGAGCAGACTATCAAAGGGCAAGACTAAAAGCAAAGAGACCACTTAAAAGGTGATCGCTGCAATCTGGGTGGGCAGTGTGTTGCCTTGGATCAAGATGGAAGCAGCATGGGAATGCAAGCTGGTGCGGCCAGTCTGGAAAACAGTATGGAGGTTCCTCAAAAACTAAAAATAGAACTACCCTACGACCCAGCAATTGCACTACTAGGCATTTATCCAAGGGATTCAGGTGTGCTGTTTCGAAGGGACACATGCACCCCCATGTTTATAGCAGCACCATCGACAATAGCCAAAGGATGGAAAGAGCCCAAATGTCCATCAATGGATGGATGGATAAAGAAGATGTGGTTTATATATACATTGGAGTATTACTCAGCAATCAAAAAGAATGAAATCTTGCCATTTGCAACTACGTGGATGGAACTGGAGGGTATTATGCTAAGTGAAATTAGTCAGAGAAAGACAAAAATCAAATGACTTCACTCATATGAGGACTTTAAGAGACGAAACAGATGAACACAAGGGAAGGGAAACAAAAACAATATAAAAACAGGAAGGGGGACGAAACAGAAGAGATTCATAAATATGGAGAACAAACTGAGGGTTACTGGAGGGGTTGTGGGAGGGGGATGGGCTAAATGGGTAAGAGGCACTAAGGAATCTACTGCTAAAATCGTTGCACTATATGCTAACTGATTTGGATGTAAATTAAAAAAAAAAGCCATTCACCATGATTAAGTGGGATTTATTCCTGGTTTGCAAGGGTGGTTCAATATTCGCAAATCAAGCAACCTGATACAAATTGAGCATGATACACGCACTGAGCATGGAGTCTGAAGGTTCTCCACCCCCCTTCCCCCTCCCTCCCTCCCTCTCATTCTCCCTCTTTCTCTCTCCTGTCCCTCTTCCCTGCTAATGTTCTCCTCATAAAATAAAAATAATAAAATAAAATAAAATAAAATAAAATAAAATAAAATAAAATAAAATAAAAAGATGGAAGTAGCAAAGTGGTGAGAGGTAGTGGAATTCTGGATAGTTTTAAAATGTAAAACCAAAAGGATTTACTGACTGACTGGATATGGATATGAGACAGAATTAATTCAAGGACAACCCTTTCTTTAAGGTTTTAGCCAAGCCCAGGAAAACAATGATGTTGCCGTTTTCTAAGATGTAGGAATCTGTAACTCCAGCTAGTATAGAGAGCTAGGAATCAACAATTTTTGGATATGTTGAAATGAGGTAGGTTTGCTTGGCAGGCAGGAATTTGAGGTGAAATAAATTAATGTCAGTTGGGTTTTTTGCACCCATGGTCAGCTGCAAGGGTTCAGGTTGGGGTTTTGTCACATAAATCTGACTAAAGTAGGTGGCAAGGGAGCCAAGGGTGAATGTAAGAAAGTGTGGGCAAGTGGTAGCCGTGGGGATCTCAGCTGGGTAAGGAGGAAAGTGAGGACAGGCAGTGTGTTGAGGGACAGTGACATAGTGCTAGGGTCAGTGAAGTCATGGTTTTCAAAAGAGTGTGCAGTAAAGGTCACGTGATGCTCAGAGACTGAGGTGTGGAACTGAGTTTATAGAGAAACTGCAGTTATTGGTCGTGCTAAGGTTTGGGATACAATCATGGAGGTCGGTGCCCGGAAAAGGAGAATAGGCAAAGTCATTGAAAAAGTGCGGTCAGGGCACTGAGAAGGCCGAGTATTAGCAGGTCAACAATTGGCTAGTGAAATCTCCAGTTGTATAATAGGAGAAGCGTCAAAGTGAATCTAGAGCTAAAATATTCCAAGAATGAAGGAAAGACCATGAGCTCTCTAGATGTTTGCCACAAGGGGGTTGGATGCATTTGCAAGCATGAGCTCTACTTTTGAGAGTTGGTAGGGAGGAGGGAGAGGCAGTGATCTCATGCTGCAGGGTGACCCCATTTCCACCTGTAGGCCAGAGCAGCTAGGGAAGGAGAACTTACGAAGGCTCATGGGTCCCCCAGGGGGGCTGGGTTTCAGCACAGAAGTAGCTTGATGATGACCACAGAGCAAGTGCTGGTTTTCGATACTCTGTTTACCCTCAGGAACAGTTGTTAGATGTTTAGTACCGCATTGGCCATTGGAGCCCGCAGACTAAATAGTACACTTCGGGGTAACCAGGTAGACCTGGGGCTGTGTTGTAGTGAAGAAGATCCAGTTTCTTTTCAAATATTTGTGTGTCATTTGGATCATTTGAGAAATAGTGCAGGGAAGAGTTACAGCCAATTTAACAAAAATGTTGACTTCACCCACATACTACTAATGTTAACATTTGAATAGTGAACATGGTTGATCTTACGTTGAATGAAATCTTGTGACGTGTGCAGCCCTCTTACTGGGGCATCAGCACCCGTCTAGCAGTTTTGCATGTCTGTATGTCTGTTTTCTTTTAAAGATAGCATAGAAGCCAACGTGGAAAACGCGGAGGTGCACGTTCAGCAAGCAAACCAGCAGCTGTCAAGAGCAGCAGAATATCAGGTAATATTTACTGCAGTAAATTACCTCATAACTTTGAGTTTCAGCTCTGTGTGTGTGAGAGAGAGAGAGATCGAGAGATCAGTCGGGTGTAAAGTAGCTGGAGATGTTCAAGTTTAAAATCCCATGGAAGACAGGTCAGATACCTGGTCAGTATAAAAAATAGCCTGTCTGTTCCCAGGGCTGAACCAGAATTGTGGCCCACAGGGATAGGAAATTCAGTGTTTAGAGTCCTGAGGGGAGCAGGAAATACCTCTAGGCATTTCTCACAGCTGGTGATCTCTGATGCCAGCCCTCACCTTTTGTTTCTCTCACTCTTTCCTTTCAGCTTTTTTTTTTTCTTTTTTCTTTTTTTTTTTTTTTTTTGGTCCGTGACTTTCTGCACCAAAGAGACAAAGATCTTTGTTCTAGAGAGTTCTCTTAATTCCTATGGCAATATATTCACTTGGAGTGCCCCTAATCACTAGGTATTCTGTCTACATTCAGCAGACCCTTCAGGAAGGAATTGATCTCTTATGTAAATCAGGTTAATACAGGGAGTCCCCTCTATATGTGACAAACAGAAAGTATGTGAAAGTACTCCACCAACATTAGGACCATGAGCTATTCATATAGCTTATGATATGAAGACAATAAGGATAAGGCCCTTTTAAAACTCCCCTTTTTGTCGTTGTTTATAATTATTTTCTCAGACCTTATTGCCTTCTTATAAAATATCTAAGATATCGTCACCATCTTAGGTATTTTCAGTTGCTTTTCACTTTTGTTACCAACCCCAGAAGTTTCCTTTCGTTGCAGTGCCGTTTTTCACTAGACAACACTGCATCCTTGGTGATACATTGAGAACAATGAAGCTCTATAGAAATTGCTGAGTTACAGCCCGTTGTATTCAGTGATGCAGTAACTGTCACTCACCTTTACCTTCTGTGGGCCAGTGATTCAGGTGTGTGGCTCAGCAGAATTAATGTCACAGACTGGAGGTATCATTCATAAATAGTTGAACACACCCACATAGCACCGATGCTAGGTTACAACTGCTCAAAACATAGCAGTTAGCAGGATGTATCCGTAACTAGGCTTACCTGCCATGTTGTTTTGCTTTTGGATTTTGGAGGGGTGTAGATATGTCTCCCAAGTTTTACTTCCCCCTTGCTCGGGGAAGGGCCAGCCTACCTCCACCCTGGGGAAAAGGAGCACATCTTCCCAGTCTTCTCACCTCCGTATCTGGAGCTGCCCCATACTTAACCCCACGGGCCCTGGAGGGAGAAGGAAAGAGCCATGCAGCACAAGCACTGGGGAGAAAAGCAGCTTCCCTCCAGTTCTCCTTGGAGGCCTTGGTATTAAAGTCCTGTCTCTGCAAAATACGGCACTTCTCAATAGTGTGGGTGAACCCTGAGTGGAAGGGCAGCTGATAGAGGCTCTTATCGCTGCATTACCCTACCCCCCACCCCACGCTAGCGAGGGGGCCCTGGGCGCAGATGTCCTGTAGTGGGGAGCCTGTGATTGTTCTTAAAGGTGTATTATACTTGTGTCTGTGGTACTCACATGGAGTCTGGGGAAAATACGTAGGCAGGATGCTACTGAAACTTCAGAGAAATCGTGCTTCATTTATGAGGAATATTCAGCTGAAAAAGTTGCTGACTATGTGGTATACGGAAAGTCATTATAGTTTTCAGGAGAATTTCACAGAAACCTATCTTTCTGGAAATTTTATGGTACTCCTAGTCGACACAAAGAAAATTTACAGATTTTTTTACTTTGTAAGAAAAAGGATTCCTGCATGTTGCTGTGAGATACGCAAGCCATTAAAGAAATCTGGAAATCTACAGCTGGGCCAGAAATGAAGAACGGAACAAAACTTTTAACCTTTGTATTTTAAATGACTGTATTACAACTTTTTAGCTGTTTGGTTTTTATTTGTATGTTGAGATTTTTCATGCAGTTTCTGTTGATATTGAAGAATGGGAATTTTGGAAACTAATACTTCAGGAAAAATTGCCAAGCATTCATGTTTGTTGATATTTTCAGAGAACTCATTTTGAAGAGCAACTCTTTGATAAAAATTTTAAAATGTGTAAGCTTTTAAGCTGTTCTTAGTTTTTACACATAGGTAACCTCAGTCTTTTGATTAAGTCAGTAACCTATTTGTCTGCGTCTCTTTTTTAAGCCCAGAAAAATGACCGATAAAGGTTGAATGATTAGCCCCTGAATTAAACCACTAATTTAAGAAGACTATTTTTTGAAAGAATAGTGCCATTTGTATTTGAAGAGATTTTGGAGAAGCAAAAAAGTATAGCCAAAAATCTGAGGGCAGTTAATTACTATTGGTTTTACTCTAGAAATGAACCATATGATTTTTCAGTTGCTATAGAGATGCTCCCCTACACATATAAACATGTTTTTTTTTGTTTTTGCATCTGTAGCGCAAATCCAGAAAAACCCTGTGCATCATCATTTTTATCATTGTCATCGGACTTGTAATTCTCGGTCTCATCATATGGAGAGTGAAAGGCTGAATTATAAAGGAGCACACTGTTGCACTACATTCTCTAAATTATGTACGAAGATTCCTGTAATCATTTTTTTAATTATTATTATTATTCTAAAGCTACTGCATAAAGGATGGCTCCCATACTTTGTTATTTTTATTTGGCAGGGAGAAGTTTCTTTTAGATTCAATCTGGTATTTTCTAATACTGAAAGTTTTTCTTGGTATCACTGCTGGCATAACTTCTGTGCTTTTCAATCTAGTAACTCTGAGGTTTTGTCCACGATGTATATGCCTTTCATTTATAATTTATTTGCCCTGTTGACTTAGTTTTTGGAATCAGTAAATTTAAAGGTGTGTGTGTGTGTGTGTGTGTGTGTGTGTGTGTGTGTGTGTGTTCGTGTTCTGTGTGCATCTGTCTCTGTCACAGAGTGACATGCACCCAGATTTGTGTGACTTCAATTAAAAATCTCAAATTTAATTTTGATATGGGCCAGCAGAGGAAATATTCTCAGTAACGTAGGGAAAATTAACCCACCTGTTTGTGGTGGTTTGTTTTCTTTCGTTTTCTGGTTCATAACAGCACAGATTATCTATTTAACTTTTATTGTTGGTTTTCTCTTAAGACCTTCATTTACTCTAAATGAAATCAGTGAGTAATTTCCTAGAATATCTCATTCTCCTGATGTGTATATATTAAACATTTGCTGTAGATTGCCTAGTAAAATACTAAGGATAATTGTTTTTGCATAGGACCTGTTTAAGTCTGATGTTTGCTGGGGTATGTGTAGTCACTATAAATGTTAAATGTAATTTGGAGGAAGAGTATGAAAAATCAGTTCATACTATGTTAGAAATCTGGAGATACAACTTGTTATTCTGCTGTGTACTTCCACAGCTATTAGGATGGAAAATTAATTACCTTCCCTGAAATCCTTCAGAATTATGGCTACATGTATATCCTTGGGTCAGAATTACTTTTGGGGAGCAACTTTCCCAGAATTATTGTTTTTGAGCACTAACACTTAAAATTTAATGTTTACCTTGCATACCATTTTGTACCATCCTCCATTAGAAAACAATTAGGATGTTTGCCAATTAACCACTTGCCTTTTTAAATCAATGTTGTTTTGATGCACTAATCTGAATACTGTAAAGAAGTTTGTCTTAGTTTATAGTTTGTATTTTATAACAATGTTCTTATATAGCAGTTTGATAGTGAAGTCAGTGTTTTACATGGCAAGCTATGAGACTCCAAATGGGAACAAATAAAATATTAAGTAAAGCGTGTCTTTGCAACCAGAATAAAGATGATTTTAAAAGTGTCTGGATAGTTCTGTGTGAGGACTCTGCTTTGGTGGGACCAGCACTTGACATAACCACACAGCAGCCCTTCTGTCTTTCTGGAGTACCAGTTTACTCAAAGTGTTTTATTTTGGCAACCTTTAAAAGTTTTGCTACTAGTAGGAGCTGCCTTGCGTGTCAGCAAAACTCCCATTGTTTTCCTACAGGAGACTGTAGAAAACGTTCTTGTGAGTGAGTGATTAGAAGCTTTGAGACTCTGTTTCCCAAATCAGCTTGCTTTAGTGAACAAGATGGGCTATGCAGGGGAATTCGTACAAATACTACCTGATCTGAGGTCAGTGCAAGCCCACCAGACCTGCTTGAACATGAAAGAAGTGTGCTGTTTCGGGTGAGAAGCCAGTATCTTACAGCTACATAAGACTCCCAATGGCTCCCACAAGTCAGCTCAATTTTTTGCCAGGGTTGTACTTGATAAAATGTTCATTCTCATATAAGCACATTCACTTATTCTGTTCACTTCATGGTGAGTTCCCAGTGATAGCAAAAGTACTTAATATTTTTTGAATGGTTTTAGCACCTTCATTTAAAGTAATATTTTATAAATTATTTTAACTGGGACACAGATCAGTGATTTAAAACAGGAACTTTAGTGGCTTGCATTCTTTTGAGACATACTCACTTTGAGGGAAAATTTTACCCCGGAATGCTTGTAACACAAAGAATAGTCTCGATTTGAAAATATAAAACAAAAAACATAGTACAATAATAGCAAAGGTTTTCAGGTTCTTGAAGTTTCCTTTAGGTTAGTTTTAGAATCAATCGCTTTGGAAGGTGAAGCTTACACTGTGGACAATAAAATGGGAGTAGCTGGTACGACTGTCTACATATTTGAATCTGAGTCCAACTGAGTCTGAAACTGAAGAAGCTTCCTCATCAGGTGACACATCCTGTTCGTTTTAACGTCCTCCAAAGACATTGTCGAGCAACGCAGATTGAGATTAACCAGCCTCTGTGCTTACATTGAGCGACAGTGTGGCATAAAGTGTTTGTTGTACCGGCCATTAAGTAGGAACGTGTTTGGGTTTTACACAGTGGTTGGTGGCAAAGGAATAACGCGTGCCATCGCAGCGTAAAGCAGCTTGTCTTTAGTGGGCATGGGATCAACTCTAGAAAAGTATACATGTGGGCACAGATGGGGCTTGGCTGAAGACTGCAAACCACGAAGGCAGCGTCTGGAGTCAGGCCCCCGGAGCACCCCGCGGGCCCAGCAACGGCATCTGCGTCGTCGACAGAACGCTGCACTTGGAAGAAGGCTGCCCCTGGATCCTTCACGGTCTTTGCTGCTTTTTTTTTTTTTTAATGTAGAATTTTGTACACACAAAAGCAGCATTTTGAATATCAACCTTTTTGGGAAAGTTTATAATGAAACGTGATTTTTGAAGACCTTTTGTTCCACAAAATCAGTCTGTGGTTTAGCAAGAAAAGTGTGGAATAGCATTTCTAGTTGCTGTAATGTTTTGTTTCTTCATGTAGAAAAAAGAACACAATAAAAGATAAAACCTGTATAAAGAAAAGAGTCCTTGACCACCTTAATAGTAAAGAACAATTTACAAGGGCAATGTATTCAGGATTTACTTTTTTTTTTTTTAAGTCAGAAATGACTACTGTTTATACATTACCAGGTTGCTGCAAAAAAAATAAAAAATAAAATGGGATTTAGTTGTTTGGGCAAGTTATGAGTTAAGTGACATTTTTGGTTCGTTTAAAGATAATGAAAACTTCTCATTACCGGTAAAGAACATCATCAGGCAGCCTCCTTTCCCAGAAAAAAAAAAAAAAAAGATCGTTTGTGTATTTTCATGATTCACTTAAGAAAATGAAACCCTGCCCTGTGGATCCCAGACCTCTTCCGTCCACCATAAGGTTTGAACAGCCTGATGTCTCAAGCAAGCAAACACTTAGCAAAATTTTCACCAGCAGGCGCCCGAAAAGAGCTACACTCTATACCACTTCTTTGACAGAATGCAACAATATCTTCTCCTGTTAACCCATTTTCTCATAATTCAAATGCATCAACATGGCCATTTTAATCCTACGTTTTGGCACTTACTTGGTTAACAGAAAATTACATGATATCTTTTTCTCCAAATAATCCTCATTTTAAGTGCAGAAATAGAACTAAATAACTGACCCACTAGACAGATTTTTATAGACACCGCTGCTTCTGGCAGATTTTTAAGAGGTTGGTCACTTAATTACTCAGAGTGGGATTCCTGTAGGTTTTGTGTAGCGATGGCATTTCTCCTTCAAATGTAAGTGGTGGAAGGCAAAACCAGATTTCCTGTGCAGTCGTTACGTGCATAACACCCCTACTTGTTTGAGAGGGAGTCTGCTAGAACTGAACTGAGTCTTTAAATAAACTTGAAAGGGCACTAATTCCCACTCTGGCAAACCCAAAGTACAGATTTTTAAGTGTTTACTGTAAGTACTGCTAAACAGTAGTTGCTAACTCCAAAACCTGTTAGCATCAGTGGAAAACTTAGAAATGCAGCTGGTTATCCTCAGTGAGGATTTACTGGTACGAGTTTCAGTTTCTGACACCTTCTGAAAGTTGCATACCACTGTGTAATGGCAGGTCTGATACACCGAAGCCAGAGCAGGTAAAGAGAACCAAGTTTACATCTCTAGAAATGAGAGATTTAACCCAAGACCAAGATACAAGCTTTTAGTAACTTGCATAGCCGAAGACCACTGATCATGAAAAGCTTTCGAATCAAGGCAGATTCTAGAAATAAACAGCCAAAGTATAATGTAGTGGAGAATATTGTATTTTATTTCATTCCTCCAAACCCAGGTGCTGTGGTCATTTTAAATTCATTTAAAGGCGTTCTCAGTGTACCTGACCACATCTGACCTATTTTCAGTGCCAGACTTAATGTTATAAGCTCCCTAAAGGTTACCATAACCTTTTAAGATTTAATTACTACTTTGTGGTGGGGAGGATGCCACAATTCAATAAGGTAACCATCATACATCATTTAAATTCGTTCTATCTTGGATGCAGTAAGATAGCATTTATTCTAAATTTGGACTTCCCAGTTGTGTCTTCCTGATCTATGATCAAATATAGCTCTTAGTAATTGAGAAATTTTCTATGTTACATTAAACTCCTCAAGCCTGGAATGGAGGCAGCTGACCAATACGTTGCTTTGGAATGGCATGGACGTTGAAAATGGAGAGGCCATTCTATACAATGTAAAACATGTTTAATGCTACTATTTTATTAGCATGCTTTCGTTTTGAGATAACTAGTTGTAAAAAAAAGAAAAAAAAAACAGTACAGAGATTCCTCTCATGTACCCTCCACCCAGTTTACCCCGTGGTAACTGTGCAAAACTATACTATCACACCCAGGATAATGGCATTCATAAAGTCAATGTGTCGAAAATTTCCATTTACAACATTCAAACACAAAAGCGCCTCCTGTTGCCCTTTTAAAGCCACACCTACTTTGCTCCCGCCCCCACCTGCTCCTTCCAACCATAATCTGTCCTCTACCTTTATAATTGTTATTTCAATATTATATAATTGGAATATTACAGTAGGTAACACTTTGGGATTAGCTTTTTTCACTCAGCATGATTCTCTTAGAGATTCACACTGCTTATTTTGTGGGTCAAGTGCATCTGATAGTTCCTTCCTATTTTGGTATTGAGTAGTGTTCCATGGTATGGATGTATCACAGTGTGTTTAGCCATTTACCAGCTGAAGGATCTCTGGTCAGTTTGAGCTGTTACGAATAAAGTTGCTATGTTCATTTGTATACAGGTTTTTGTATAAACATTGTCTTCATTTTCCTAGGATAAATGCCCAGCAGTGAAATCACTGAGTCATATATGGTAATTGAATGTTTAGTATTTAAGAAATGATCAAACTGTTTGCCAGAGTGGCTGTAACCAGTTTACATTCCCACCAGCAATGTTTGAATGACCCAGTTTCCTCACTTCCTCATGGGCATTTGGTGATGTCACTGATTTTTATTTTAGCTATTCTGATAGGTGTGTGGTGATCTGGTGGTTTTATTTTATACTTCACCAAAGGCTGATCATATTGAACATCTTTTCATGTGCTTCTTGGTGCCTGTATTTCTTCTTCCGTGATGTGTTTCTTCATCACTCTTTTTCTAATTGGGTTATTTTTTTGTTTTTACTGTTGAGTTTTGAGTGTTTTTTTAATAATATTTTTTAAAGTTTATTTATTTATTTTGAGAGAGTGTGACCGAGGAGGAGCGGGGAGAGAGAGAGAGAGAGAGAGAGAGAAAATTTTAAGCAGGCTCCATGCTTAGCACAGAGCCCGGCGTAGGGCTGGATCCCACAACCCTGGGATCATGACTTGAGCTGAAATCAAGAGTTTGGCACTCAACCAGCTAAGCCACCCTGGGCCCCTGTTTTTCTTTAAAAATATATTCTAGGGTCGCCTGGGTGGCTCAGTCGGACGTCCGACTTCAGCTCAGGTCATGATCGCGCGGTCTGTGAGTTCGAGCCCCGCGTCAGGCTCTGTGCTGACAGCTCAGAGCCTGGAGCCTGTTTCAGATTCTGTGTCTCCCTCTCTCATTGACCTTCCCCCATTCATGCTCTGTCTCTCTCTGTCTCAAAAATAAAGAAACATTAAAAACAATTTTTTTAGATATATTCTAGATACTAGTCCTTTGTCCAATACCTAAATTGGTTTGCAAATATTTCCTCTCACTCTGTAGCTTGTCTTCCTCTTAATGGGGTCTTTCACAGAGCAAAGGTTTTTAATTTTGATGAAGTCTAGTTTATCAGTTTTTTCTTTATGGATCATGTTTTTGTTATCACGAACTCTAGCCCTAGATCACAAAGATTTTCTCTTTTGTGTTCTTCTCTAAAAGTTCTGTAGTCTTACATTTTACTTTTAAGTCCATGATCCATGTAGAATTAATTTTGCATGAAATGTGAAACATTTAGGACTTTTTTTTTTTTTTTTTGCCTTTGGATATTCAGTTATTCCAACACCATATTTGTTGTAAAGGCTGTGTTTCCTCCACTGAACGGCTTTTGCTCTATCACAACCAAACTGGACAGAAATCAGATGGACATATTTTGTGTGGGTCTATATGTGGGTTGTCTATTATATTCTATCAATCTATGTGTCTATACCTCCAATGCCAGACAGGATTGATTATTCTACTTAAAAAGGCTTGCAACCAAATAGACAGCTTGCTTCTACTTTAGTTTTCTTTTTCAAAATTTGTCTAGATACTTTATTGTCTTTCCATAAAAATGTAGGATAACCTTATCTATGTCTCCACAATATCTTACTGGGATTTTGATAAGAACTAAGTTAAACCTGTGTATCAATTTAGGAAATTTGGCATTTCACTATGCTGTGTTTTCCAGTCCATGATCACAAGATGTCTCTCCATTTATTTAGATCTTCTTTGATTTCTTTAGTCAGTATTGTGTAGTTTTCAGCATATTCAATTCTATCTATGCTTTTATTAGGTTTACACCTAAGCATTTTATTTGTTTGAGAGATTATAAGTGATACTGTGTTTTTGATCCCCATATTAACATGTTTATTGCAAGTATATATACAATTGATTTTTGTATGTTATCTTGTATCCCGAGACCGTGCTGAATTCGCTTATTAGTTTGAGGAGGATTTTGTAGATTCTTTGGGATATTTTACAGACAGTCATGCCATCTGCAAATAGTGATAGTTTCATTTCCTTCTTTCTGAACTGTATGCCTTTTATTTCCTTTCTTTGCCTAATGCAGTGCCTAGAACTTCCAGCACTATTTTTGAATAAGAGAGATACCGTTGCCCTATTCCCAATCTCAGGAAAGAATTTAATGTTTCACTATTAAATATAACGTTAGCTGTACGTTTCTTGTAGGTGCTCTTAATCAAGTTGAGGAAGTGCCCTTTTATTCCTGTTTTTCTGAGAGTTTTTCTTTTCATGAGTTAGTGTTAAATTTTGTCAAATGTTTTTTTTCTGCATCAGTTGATATGATAAAGTGATTTTTTTCCCTTTAGCCTGTAAATATGGTAGATACATTGAGTTTTGAATGTTGAACTAACCTTGCATCCCTGAAATAAACCCCACTTGGTCATGGTTCTAAAATTTCTGGCCTTTGCCAGAAAAAACGCATGCTGATCTCTGGAAAATAAAACTGTGATATAATAGAGAGGGTCCAGTGAAACTTAGCTAAAAGTTAGTTTCTTAAAAATACATACACACACAATATCTTACTGGGATTTTGATAAGAATTATGTTAAATTTGTATATCAATTTGGGGAAATTTGACATTTTACTATGCTGAGGCTGCCCGTCCATGATCACAAGATGTCTCTTCATTTATTTAGATCTTCTTTGATTTCTTTAGTCAGTATTGTGTAGTTTTCAGCATATATATATATATACACACACACATATATTAACTGGTGAAACTGATGAAGAAAAAACAGAGACATAAAAATATTAGGAATGAGGGCCACTTGGGTGGCTTACTTGGTTAAGCGTCCGACTCTAGCTCAAGTTATGATCTCACAGTTCCTGAGTTTGAGCCTCACATCAGGCTCTGCACTGACAGTATGGAGCCTGCTTGGGATTCTCTCTCCCTCGCTCTCTCTGTCCTTCTGCTTATGCACTCTCTCAAAATAAATAAACTTTAAAATATATATGTGTTAGGAATGAAAATAGAGATGAAGAAATAAACACAGGAGAGATTTAAAAAATAAGAGGGAACCATAAACAACTTTATACCAATATGCTACAAAAAAGGTAAAATGAATAATTTATATGAAAAATGCAAATTACCAAAATTGACTACTTCTAACAGAAGTAGATGATTTCTGCTTCTGGCAGTATGGTTGGTGAGATACGCTCAATGATCCGTCTGTTGAAATAGGTTATTGGACAAAATAAAACACATACTAGGTAGTTCATTTTTGGTTCATTAGGAAGGTAATCATAATACAAATGAAAGTGAGTTAAACCCAGAGTAGTTGGGAAACAGGAAAAGACTATGATTCTGAGACTAAGTTATGGATTACAGGTAAATAAAGTAAAGAAGCTGAAGACTCCTACATAAAACCAGAAATCTTTTAATGTATGAAAGTAGTTCCAGGTCAGTAAATTCTGATGGTTACTCTAAGAAGTGAATGAAAATCATCTCTGAAGAAAAGCCTTTCTAATTAATGCTTCTGGATTAATTAATCAAGCACACAGGGAAATAAGCCATTTTGATTGAGAAACAGATTTATATACTAAAGCAATTTAGATATGAGAATTAGCAGGAATGGGATGCCATGAAATACTTAAATAACTGTGAATTGAAGTGATATGTAATAAGAAATATGTAAAAAGAAAAGGCAGACAATGAAAAGAGCCAAACAGATAATGAAATATCATTATTGAAATACATAACTCAATGAATAGTTTAGTAACATATTAGTTATAGCTAAAGGAATCACTAATTAACTGAGGAAATAACACATCGTACCAAAGACAGATGAGGAGAGAGAAAATAAAAACAATAGATTATGAAAACTGAAAGACTGAGATATCTGACATATGTCTAACTGGAGTCTCAAAGAGCAAAAAAAACCCAAACAAATCCTAGAGTTGAGAATACAATAACTGAACTGAGGAATTCAATAGAGAGTTTCCAAAGTGGACTCGACTAGGCGGGAGAAGGAATCAACAACCTGGAGGATAGGATATTGGAAATTACCCAGAGGAGCAAAAAGAATAACGATGAAAAAGCATGAAGAAAGCCTATGGGAATTAGGGAATATAATGAATAGAAATAATATTCTCGGGGTACTGGGTGGCTCAGGTTAAGCAGCTGACTTTGGCTCAGGTCATGATCTCACGGTTCCTGAGTTTGGGCCCCGCGTCGGGCTCTGTGCTGACAGCCCAGATCCTGGAGCCTGCTTCAGACTCTGTGTCTCCCTCTCTCTCTGCCCCTCACCTGCTCATGGTCTCTCTCTCTCTCTCTCTCTGTCTCTCTCTTTCTCAAAAATAAATAAATATTTAAAAAAAAAAAGAAATATTCTCATTATGGGAATTCCAGAAGGAAAAAAAAAAGAAAGGGACAAAAAACATATTTAAAGTAATATGGCTGAAAACTTCCCAAACCTATGGAAAGTAATGGACATCTAGATCCATAAGGCCCAAAGAACCCCAACAGCTTGAGCCTGAGTACGGCTACACTGACACACCTTATAAGTAAATTGTCAAAGTTCAAAGACAGAAAAATAATTTTAAGGGCACCAAGAGAAAAGAAAGAAGTCACATACAAGGGAACTCCCATAAGACTGTTGGTGGATTTCTCCACAGAAACTTTTGAGGCCAGGAGAGAATAGGATGACATATACAGGGCACCTGGGTGACTCAGCCCGTTAAACATCTGACTCTTGATTTCAGCTTAGGTCATAATCTCATGGTTTGTGGGTTCGATGCCTGTGTCAGGCTCTGCTTGGATGGTGCAGACCCTGCTTGGGATTATCTCTCTCCCTCTCTCTGAGCCTCCCCTTCTCTCTTTCTCTCTCTCTCAAAATAAATAATAAACTTTAAAAAAAGGATAAATATTCAAAACAGCAAAGAAATGGAAAGCATAGTAGTTCAATAGTCGCAATAAATATTAATGGCCTACTCCGTCAGATAAAAGTAGGCTACATTGCCCAATATATGCAGTTTACAAAAGACAGAAAACACAAGATAAAGACAAAAAGTAGGATTAAGAAAAATTACATAACAAGCAAATATACCACATTAGAGTAGCTGTATCAATATCAGCCCTTATAAATACTAAGGTGAAAAGCCCTAATAGGGATAAAAAGTCTCTAAAAATAATAAAAGCTTTAATTAATGGGGTAGTTCTAAACAAAGTAGGAAAATCCAAAATTAATGGAACTGTAGAGAAAAAATAGAGAAACCTATTGTATTTAACATACCTCTTTCAATTTTTTAGCTTGAGCAGCAAAAAAGTAAATATTTAGAGCAACACATTAAACAAAATTGATTTAATTAATACATAAAAGATCATGCACCCCAAAGCTAGAGAATGCACACTTTCCTCAAGCATGCATACAAGATTTAGAGGAAAAATGTTAAAAGAATGTTTGTATGACCTCTAGTGAAATATTTCTTGGAAAATATGCAAAAGGTATTAGCCATAATCTACATAAAGTCAAGCACTTTTAATTTAAAACCTCTCTGGAAATAGCATTATTAACTACTTAAGAAACACTCAAAGCCAATCAGCTAATCAATGTCTAGTCAGACTCAAACTCCACGGCACAATAGGTGGCATCCTATCTAAGCAGTCTCTTCCTAACAACAAGAGCATGGTGTGCAGAGTAACTAAAAATCTTTTCATTTTTTAAACCAATTTAAAGGAGATTTTCTTTAAATCTTGAAAGATAAGCAATTATTTCTAACACATAAGTTATTCTCATCAGTTTTTCATTGAGTCACATTAAAAATAGAAATTACATGTTCAGTATTTCTTGGTCGCCATTCCAGCATCCATGCTTCCCTTGTCAGTTCTTAATGACCCCATACTCTGGAATATTCTCTCCTCCTCTGTTGGGTAACAGCCATGTGCTTTGGGTGGAATTGACTCCATCCTGACTCCGGAGATGGTGGGCTCTACTTCACATAAATCAGTCAGCTTGATTCCATTCCTTTTGTTTTCAGTGAATGGTTCAGGGATGGGCAAAAACCCAGTCTAAGCACTTAGCTCAGGACTAAATCTCCTTCAGCCTATAATCCAATTTAAGCAACACCAGGAATGTGGTACTCTGGATGGGAAGCCAGACACTCATGCAATATTTTAATACTTTGAGGGATGATTCAGCTTTAATACTATGAGGGATGTCAGGATAAAGACATGCGTTTGGTACATTCATTCATTAACAATTTGCTGAGTGCTTAATAAATGCTGGGCCCTGAGAAAAAGCAAAATCTTATTCAGCACATTCTAACACTGGGGATGATGAAATAGTTGATAACTTCCACACTTAATTAGAAACAAAGATCGTCTCTTAAAACTTCATCCTTGTATCTAGGAAGACTTTTGTTTTTTTGATCGGGAATTTTAGTTCCAGAAAAAGAACAAGACAATGAAAACATTGTATGAAAGGTTTCTTTCATACTTTTCTCAATTGACAGTTTTTACCCCAATCATCATAATGCTGCGAGGCTTCAGAAACACAAGTGACTCTGTGTTCAGACCAAAAACTTGGCCTCGGGAAGATGAATGATCAGACCTACTCACCATATGATTATAAGGGTCAGGTAGTTTAAAAAGAAATTACAATCTGAATTGAACCAAGGATGAACAGTGTTGCCATTGAGCTACAAATCCCAGCTAATAAGCATAACCTTGTAAAGAGAGGTTAGTGTTTGGGAAACTGCATGTTCTTGAAGAAGGGCAAAGCTTTTGCAATATAAATAGTTGTAAGTGTGCTAGCTTTCATCTTTGATGCCTTAACCCTCTGTGTTTAGAGTTTTTGTATCCAGAGCTGGATAGAGAATTTTAGAAGTCCAAACACTGAAAAATTTGTGACGACCACCCCATAGGTAATTGGAAAGAAAATTAATTTTTTCATAAGGTCATAAAACTCATAGAAATACTGAAATTAAAGTTATTTTCTCCGAGATTTTCTTACTTTGAAGGACTGTATAAATTCATCACAGTTAGGCTTTTCTTACACATTTCTGACCTGTCTGCTTTGCTCGTATCCTAAGCACTTACCTTAACCTGTTGGGTAATAATTCAGCATTGATTACATTACAACTCTATTAATCTTTCTGTCGTTTCTAAAATATAGATGGAAGGGAGGAATGTTATATCAGAGAGGGATTTGGTCATTCACAGCAAAGGGTATTCTTTGATATGGATCCTTCAGACATACTTTCTTCATGAATAGTTCTAATAAGGAACATTTAATCCCAACTATATATTACATAATGACAAGGTAACGTGGGTTTCAGAAAAACAAAGCAGATCTTAGCTTGGTAGCACACAATGTTTGGCTTGTATTAAACATGATTGGGAGAGACAGTTACATGTATATGGGTCACTGAGATTCATGGGTCAGGCGTTTTCTGACTTGCTTTTCTAAGACTGGGTAGTAATGTGCCTCAGACACCTATAAAGTCTAGCCATTCATTTTTGACTGAATAATGAAGGATGCTTAAAGGTCTACTCTTTCCTAATTTCCAAAGCTACTGATGATTTGTAAAGTAGGATGGTTTAACCCTTTGTCTTAATCATTGTATTAAGAGCAAATTAAAAAGCCAACAGCTCCCACTTAATGGTTCCAATATGACATTTGTTTTTTTTTGTTTTGTTTTGGGTTTTTTTTGTTTGTTTTTGTTTTTGTTTTTGTTTTTATCTAAGAACCTCCTCAAGCTCTGGAACAGGGCAAAGAGAAATTGACTCTCCTTTTTTTTTGGGCGAATCATTAACTGGAAAATATTTGTCATATCAAGATCTTAAGGAAAAAGTAAATATTACCCTTACTGAAGGAAATAAGAACTCTTTCAATACTTACCTAATATTTACTGCCTCACCTTTTCTTTCAATATTTTTATTTAATTTTTATTTCTCTGCTTGACTGTTTCCAAATTATATCAATTTGATGGTGTTATTGTCTTTTCTAAAATGACAATACTACTTAGAAGACACTATTATTTCTTATTGGAATAGTCCTAACTGGGGGCACCTGAGTGGCTCAGTTGGTTAAGCCTCGATTCTTGATTTCTGCTCGGGTCATGATCTCATGGTTTGTGGGTTCCAGCCCCTTGTTGGGATCTACACTGAGAGTGCGGAGCCAGCTTAAGATTCTCTCTCTTTCCCTCTCTCTGCCCCTCCCCTGCTCTCTCTCTCTCAAAATAATAAAGGAAAAGAGAAAGAAAAGAAAAGAAAAGAAAAGAAAAGAAAAGAAAAGAAAAGAACCTAACTAATTATTGAAGAGAAACAAATACACAAAGAGAGACACACACAGGCAAACATACTACAGTGGCACAATTTTATCTGTTAAATAGCATTTAAATCACTGTTGAGCATGTGGTACTTTATTTGGGGTCATCAATTATATTGTCTCAGACTTTCACCTTCTTTGCCCTTGTAATTCCTTTAAATCTATCGAAGGCCGTTGGGAAAACATTTAACAGGGAGAGGACAAATAGCCTTTCAACAGCAATATTTTAAGGGGGTAAAGCTAAGTTGTCTCCACTTAAATTACAATATGCAGCTGGAAGATCTCAAAAGGAATGAGAGCACTATAATGGAGCCACAATTCTTCTTCGTTCTATCAACGTTCTATCACCTGTCCACTAGACTGCTTCCTCTTAACCTGTCAAGACATTGTTTCCTGTGACTATGACTCCCTTCAGTGGTATTGACTTCAGTGCCACAGCAGAAGCCATCAGAGGGAGAACCCATGCTCCTTTCTTATAATAACCATCATAAGGTAAGAAAAATTGCACTGGCCAGGTTAAGCAGGCAAGGAGGACTTTATTCAAGACTATTGCAATAGGTAAGACAGATTGAACTCAACTCTGCTGAAACAAAAGGAAGGAGAGTTCTTAAACACTGAGATGAGCTAGTGGAAAAGCACTGGAGGGCATCAGTGGAGAGGTTGGTCACTATTGTTAGGCCATCTGTGTTTGCTGCTTGTACTTATTGAAGTTAGGCTCCTCTCTTCCCACAGAGATTAAATTATGGAAAGAGACTAAATCCTCCATCAACTGAAAGAACTTTCTTGATGATTACATTTCAAAGAGGTGAGTCACAGATCCTCGAGAAAGATATTCTTGGGCTGTAAAAGATGTACATCTCAAAGGGACAGAGAAAGAATTTGGAATTGCAAGCTTTCTTTCTTAATCTTTCTTTCTTTTCCTTTCTTTCTCTTCTTCCTATTTTGTGCTTTCCAAATATGAACTTTATTTTTTATCATTTTTTAATTGAAGTGTTAATATACAGTGTTATATTAGTTTCAGGTGGACAATATAATGGTTCAACATACATTACTCAGTGCTCCATAATTACAACTTTTCTAAAGAAAATGCTCTATGAAAAGGGAGGTCAGAGGCTCACAGTCAAGAAGAAACCTGTCTAAGGCTGAAAACTATAAAACACCTTAGTCAATAATTGCTACCATTTGTTGCCTTCTGTGTGCCAGGTATGGGGCTACATGTTTTACTTACACTTACTGTTAATCTTCCCAACAACCCTTTGGAGTAAGTGGTATCACTGCCCTGTTTTACAGATGAAGACTTTTAGAGATGAGGAATCTAATATTTCTTTGAGTAATTTACCCATAGTCACACAGCAAATAGGTGCTATGGCCAGAATTTGAAACTAGGGAGCCTGCCTACAAGAGACCGTGCTTCACTAGACCATTCCCACTTCATCTGTGTTGCTATTAAATTTTCGGGGGCGGGGGGGCTGTAAGATCCTTGATAAATACCTCCGGAGGAGCTGTTTATAAAATATTTGCTATTCTCAAGTCTTCGTGGGAAGAATGACTGTCATGTATCACTACAGCAACACAATATTTACCTCTCTGGATCGTGAGGTATGCCTACAAGCTATAACATCAGCTTCTTAGTCTCAACTTTGGAGGAACCCCAGTTGTTCTAGTTCTATACTTGCTCAGAAAGAGTAATCCGAATAGGCAAAGATGAGGAAAGACTAGGTGTTAATGAGATGGACATTAAAAATGTAACCTTGAGGTACAAGGCAAATGATGTAACACACCATATTAATAGAACAAAGCAAGAAACCCATGATCAGTCTAATAGATTCATAAAATGCACTTGAAAACATCCAACACCCATTCATGACAATACTTCTTCAACCTGATAAAGGCATCTTTAAAAAACTCAACGTTAACACCACCCACAACAATGAAAGACTAGATGCTTTGCCTATGAATGAGGATAAGACAAAGATGCCCATTCTCACCACTTCTATTTCACATTATGCTGGTGTTTCTAGCCATTACAATAGTGGAAAAAAAGAAAAAAAGCATCTTCATGGGAAATGGAGAAGAAAAATTGTCGTTACTTGCAGATGACATGACTGTTTATGTCAAAAGTCAGATGGAATCTACATAAAAGCTCCTAGAACTAATAAGTGAGTTTTGCGAAGTTGGAGGATGTAAGATCAATATACAAAAATCAATGGTGTTTCTATATATGAACAGTGGACATTCTATAAATAAAATTAAGAAAATAATTTTATTTACATTGGCATCAAAAAGAGCGTTGATGCCTGGAGCTCAGAGCCTGGAGTCTGCTTCAGATTCTCTCTCCCTCTCTCTCTCTCTCTCTCTGTCCCTCCCCTGCTTGTGCTCTGTGCTCTCTCCCTCTCTCTCAAAACTAAGTAAACATTTTGAAAAAAATAGTCAAATACTTAGGAGTAAGTTTAACAATTTAACAAAGAAGGACAAGACGTACGCACTGAAAACTAGAAAACATTGCTGAGAGACAATAAAGCTATCTAATAAAAGGAGATGTACTTTGTGTTTATTGATAGAAATATTAGTCTTGCAAGATGGCAATTATCTCTAAATAGATTTATAAATTCAATGTAATCTCTATCAAAATCCCAATAGGAGTTTTTGTAGAAATTGGCTAGCTGGTCCTAAAACTTATGTGGAAATACAAAACACGTGGAATAGCCAAACAATTTTGAAAAAGGAAAATAATATTGGTAGATATATACTACTTGGTTTCAAAGCTTACTGTAAAGGCACAGTAATCAAGACAATGTGGTATTGGTATAAGAATAGGTATACAGATCAATGGAAGAGACTTGAGAGACCAGATATAAATCCTTACACTGTGGTAAATTGATTTAATTAATTTGAGCTTCATAAAAATTAAAAACATTTGTGTTATCTGCATCTGTCCTTTACAGGATCAGTTTTTGCTAAGTCACAGCTTGAATGGGAATCAGACAACAGCTAGTGTTGGACAGACCTTCTTTAAGAAAAAAACAAAAAAACAAAAAAAGAGTACTGATACATAGGGGCACATGCACCCCGATGTTTATATCAGCATTTTCAACAATAGCCAAATTATGGGAAGAGCCTAAATGTCCATCAACTGATGAATGGATAATGGAATACTACTTGGCAATGAGAAAGAATGAAATCTGGCCATTTGCAGCAACGTGGATGGAACTGGACGGTATTATGCTAAGTGAAGTAAGTCAAAAAAGAGAAAGATAGATACCATACATTTTCACTCATATGTGGATCCTGAGAAACTTAACAGAAGACCATGGGGGAAGGGACGGGGGAAAAAAAGTTACAGAGAGGAAGGGAGGCAAACCATAAGAGACTCTTAGATACTGAGAACAAACTGAGGGTTGATAGGGGGTGGGAGGGAAGGGAAAGTGGGTGATGGGAATGGAGGAGGGCACCTGTTGGGATGAGCACTGGGTGTTGTATGGAAACCAATTTGATAATAAATTATATTTGATAAAAAAAAGAAAAAACACAAAATTATGAATACAAAATTAATTATAAAAGGGAGTATTTATAATGAGAACATAAATCACAAAAAATTTCATTTTTTCAAAGCTGAAAAATAGTGAAAACATCACAAAATCTAAAAAAAAAAATAGTGATGTTAGTAATGTTGATGATGACTGGCCCAACACCTCTATAGCAATTTTTTCCTACATTTTTGGGCTGCACCCACTTTGATTATCTCTTAATATGAAAAATTTTGTAATATTTTCTCTAGAAACTAAAAATATAATTCAATCTTTCCTCTATCATGATAGATGGAAACTGAGAGAGTAGAAAGCTTTCTTGCAACCTCATCATTCATTAGTGGTGATGCCACATCTGAGTTTCTTGCTCAGGCAGTGTTCAGGAAAATCATGGCAAAACTCCAGCCTCTTTCTGCTACTGAGTATGGAACCTGATGGCCCCTGCCACAGAAGATGGTCCACTTTGGTTAGGTCTTTGCTGCCCCCTCTTCCCACTGGGCAGTACCTGAGATGGTGGACAGAAAAGTCATAGTGCCCCACAGACAGGGAAACATCTCCTTGGCCCTTCTTGAAGTCAAAAATAGAGTCTGAAGGCCTCAGGTTATATCTGCAGAGAAAGAAAAGAAAAGGAAAGCAAAGGGAAGGAGAGGAGAGGAGAGGAAAGGAGAGGAGAGGAGAGGAGAGGAGAGGAGAGGAGAGGAGAGGGGAGGGGACTAAAGGGGGGAGTGGAGGGGAGGAGAGGGGAGGGGAGGGGATGGGAGGGAAGGGAAGGGAAGGGTGGGGAAGGGAAGGGAAGGGAAGGGAAGAGAAGAGAAGAGAAGAGAAGAGAAGAGAAGAGAAGAGAAGAGAAGAGAAGAGAAAAAAGGAAGGAAGGAAGGAAGGAAGGAAGGAAGGAAGGAAGGAAGGAAGGGAGGGAGGGAGGGAGGGAGGGAGGGAGGGAGGAAGGAAGGAAGGAAGGAAGGAAGGAAGGAAGGAAGAGGAAGGGGAGAGAGAGAAAGGCAGACAGAAAGAAAGAGAGAGAGGAAGGGAGGGAGGGAGGAAGGAAGGAAGGAAGGAAGGAAGGAAGGAAGGAAGGAAGGAAGGAAAAAAGGAAGAGAAAGAAAAAGAAAGTTCGAGGACCCAGAGGCAGGTAGGAAGAAGTCTGGCAGTAAGGGGTAGGGAGAGAAAGTGAATGCCCACAGATCACACTGAAGTCATTATTTACCCCGTGAGTCTCTTGACAAGCCTGTGGGCATGTGTTTAAGGTGCTGGGGATCCAGGTGCAGCTGGCTTTCCTGAAGGCAGAGCATCAGTTGGTGCAAAGCAACCAATGAGCTGTCTCCAACTGCAAGCAGCACCTCTCTCCTTCCTGGAGAATTCCAGACAGACACAAGAAAAAAGACTGAGATTTTGTTACTTGATAAATTGAAGCTATTTATCTACTCATCTATCAAATATAAGATTAGAAGTAACCATACATGAGATACTACTGTTGGTGGGATTTAGAGGACCGTCAGATGACATATTTTGAATTGCTTTCATACTAAGAATTCTCCAGGAAGAGTCACCTCCACTGAGAGTCACTGGTTCCTTCCAGACCAAGAAATGACCAGCGGAATGGTCCTGATTCAGCAGTTGACAGCCTCTAAAGAGTAACGAGGAGATGCTAGTGTCCTGTTGCCCACAAGAGTCTTCGAGACATGTGGCAGGGATGAAGGGTGCCTTGGTGCTCCCGTTGACTAGCCAGCAGAAGGAGTGAGAGTAACAAAGCTCACACCTTCTAAAGGTTGTTTTTTTTTTTTAATGTTTATTTAATTTTGAGAGAGAGACAGAGACAGAGACAGAACACAAATGGGGGAGAGGCAGAGAGAGAGGGAGACACAGAATCTGAAGCAGGTTCCAGGCTCTGTGCTGGCAGAGCCTGATGCGGGGCTCGAACTCACAAGCCATGTAAAGCTCATACCTTCTAAACCACACCAACAGATAAGTTATCTCTAGGTACAGAACAATAATGGACAGGAAGATATCTTTACTGATCGTCATGTTTATAGAGATAATCCATGCTTATTTTTAAACAATGTGAAAATCTAAAAAACAGAAAACTGGAGGTTTCCAATTATCTCCCTTCTCAAGAAACGTTGTTTAACACTTTGATTTATAGCCTTCCAGAATTTTTTTTATGTAGATAGATATTTCACATCTATATGTATGTAACTCAAATCTTTCTAAGTTTTCCAGGATATTGGGGTCACCTTTTATATCAATAAGCAAATAAAATAACTCAGCCTAAGTAGTTTGGGGATCCGGCATTTTCTCCAGTTGTTTTGGCCATTCCTGAGGAGGATGCTAATATAGTGGGTGATGGCTACCTCTGGATCCTGTTCTGAAATCAAGTGATTATTGATTTGTATCGGCTGTTATTTAATGCCACTGACTGCTCCAGCCTTTCTCTTCTCCTTGTTTTCCAAAGCCCTAGTTAGATACTGTTGTGTGATCTAATGTTAGTGAAGGTTTGGGGTTTGGGAGAAGGTATAGAAATTAACCCTTGTGTATGTTGTGCTTTACATTTAACTTTTGGTTGGTTCTGGTTCATGGTCCTGCACTCTTTGTGGGCAATTATTAATAATTATCATTACAATACACAGGATCCTTAATGGCTAAATTCAGATTGTGCTTTGAGAGGCCCTGCATCGTGTTAAGAACTATTTATGCATTACCTTATTTAATCTTCACATTGACCTGAGAAGCAGCTATTACCACCATCATTATTTACAGATAGGAAACTGAGATCAAAGAAGGTTAGCTTATCCACAGTCACACAGTTAACTTAAAATATGGATCAGTTTTGAACCTGGTCAGTGGGTTCACAATCACGGTGCTGTTCTGCCTCCATACCTTCGTAATTATCATAAACAGTATCCATCGTAGTAATTACTACTGGTTTTCACAGATATCAGTTTCACTGAAATTGCATCCTGCTTGGTAGCTGTGGACTTTCCTGTGGTCTATATCTTCATCTTGCGAAACTTTTCTTTTTTTTATTCGTACAATCTCCCTCCAAACCAATCCCCCTTTTCTTCAATGGTCATTCTAGCCTTAATGATCTTGAATGAGCTTGAATGTCCCTTAGTTTTCCTTTAAGACTCAACCTTGGCATTAAAGGCAAATCAATGTCTGTATTAAACTTCCTCAGCTCTGGGACTTCTCTATCATCTCTTTTTTCCTTGTTTGCCAGGCTGTAAACCTTTCTATTTCTATAAAGGCAGCTCATTGGAGGACCCTAGAAATCAGTATCTGTACAAAGCATGAGAAAACCCCAGAAGCCACAGAAATACCAAATGGAAGACTTTATATTTGATGTACTAGACATCTTTGGCAGTGCTGTTGACAATGAATGGTGTCTGTGCTGTGAGCTGGCTTAGTGTAGACTCTGGACATGAATGCTTTAGTGCTTTGTCACAGTGCATTTGTTTTCACAAATACACACTTATCATAAAGTGTTAGCAAAGTTGCAGTTATCTAGTGTGATAGACACAAGCAGCTGGTCCGACAAATCTTGTTTGGTTTTTTTGCCCCCTCTCTTTCATGGGGCATAAGAAACATTTCTGACTTGAAGTGAATTAATCAAAGTGTGGGTCCAGATGGAATGATATTAGCCTTCCTTCATAGAGTCCCAGGTACTTGCATATTTTGAGAAATCTACTATAATGTCACAGATGCTTTGAAACTGGATCCCAAGACTTATGAACCAATGTCTTCCAAAGAGGATTTTTAGGACAACTCTTTTGGACTACAAATGGAAGCATCTCCTTGAAAACATGGGTCAGGCTGCATTTTTTCTGAAACAACTCTCACCATTTAGCAGTATGTATCAAAATAAACAAAAAGGCGTGTGCCATTTGGTCAGGATCCCAACCTGTATTCTGGAACTTGTGAGAATTTAGTTGAGGAAACAAGAGAAGATGCTGTATCACCAAAGATTGTTAATGTAACAGTGAAAACTTTGAAGTGATATATTATGCTGACATAGTGGAGTAGTTACTTAAATTATTGAAAGCCTGCGTCATATTTTATGTTATGCAGAACAGAAAGATTTTTTTAAGTTTATTTATGTATCTTCAGAGAAAGAGAAATAGAAAAGCAGAGAGGGAAACCCAAGCAGGCTCCATTCTGTCAGCGCAGAGCCTAATGTGGGACTCAATCCCACAAACCATGAGATCATGACCTGAGCCGAAGCCAAGTCAGATGCTTAACTGACTGAGCCACCCAAGTGCCCCCAGAAAGATTTTACAGAAGCATGAAATGAGGTAAAAGATGTGATGTAAGTAAAAAAATAGGATACAAAACTATGTTTCTTTTGCCTACAACAATGTAAATCCTGTAGTCATATGTTCTGGAAGAAGGAATAGACCTTGAAAAGGTTTTTCTCTGACTCCAATATTCCTCCTGCCTTGCCCTACTGTCCTGAGTTAGGGGGTTTTAACTCAAAGAGTGAAGAATGGTTAAAGCCACCATTCAATGCCCATTCGGTCAGCTTCACAACTTCTGGAGTATATGGACCCACATACTTCTCAAAGAATACAGAAATTGACCACACAGTAGGATGAGGGCAGAAACTTACATACACTCTGAAAACTCTGAAAAAAGGTCAAGTCCATGCCTTGTTGCCAAAAGACAAAGGCACTGAACCTCTGATCCGTTGCACTAGTGTTTCCTGAAGTGTAGGTGATAAATCCTGGATTGGAATAACCTCTGGTACTTGTTAAAATACAGGTTTCTGAGCCTATACAAAACCTACAGTGCTTGAAACCCCTGTATTTGTGGCCAGGGAATCTGCATTTTAACAAACTCCCCAGGAAATTCCACAGGACTGCATGGGTTAGACCATCATCTTCTCGGATTGCTGTCCCTTCACCTTGTCTCTTACCCCCGCGTTACTGGCACTCGGGCTGCCTCTGCTCCCTGGCCCTGGGCTCCCTGGCTCCGCATCTCAGCTTTGCTGTCTGAAGCCTGTGATCATTTAGGAGCCCTCGGACTTCCGTTTTTTATACTTCCGTTTTTCTGCATGCTTCATATCACCACTTGACTTTTTTAGGGAGGAGGGGTTTGTTGAGAAGCTTTTTGCTGTTGCTCAACAGCTCTGTGGTTCAGTGACTCTTCCCCATCCACCCTTCTCTCCCTAACACTCTTCTCATCCTCAGCCTACCCACCGCTGGAAGAGGCATAAAGAATTAGAGAGGAACAGAAGCATTCACCAATGCTTTCCTTGCCCCAAATCACCAATGTCTACATCCTATTCCTCTCATGACATATGACTCTTGTTCTATATCACTTCTCCCCAGCCCCTTTCAGGTCTAGAAAAGCAAAAACAAACAGACAAATAAATAAGTTAATGTTAAAGTCATCTTTTTAAATTTTAATTTACCAAAAATGTTGGGAAGAATCATATAACCTTCAGAAAAGAAAGCCTTTCCTGACTCTCTACTGAATCACCCATCCACCCATTTATTTAAAAGAGAATGCCAATGATGTTTCACAAATTCCAAATTGGACTTACTTTTAAGGTCCCCTTAAAAAAAAAAGCCATCATCAATGATCTTTTCTATTAAAAAAAAAAAAAAAGAGAGAGAGAGATGGGGCACCTGGGTGGCTCAGTCAGTTAAGCGTCCAACTTAGGCTCAGGTCATGATCTCATGGCTGGTGAGTTCGAGCCCCATGTCAGGCTCTGGGCTGACAGCTCAGAGCCTGGAGCCTGCTTTGGATTCTGTGTCTCCCTCTCTCTCTCTGCCCCTTCTCCACTCGCACTCTGTCTCTTTCTCTCTTTAAATAAATATTAAAAAAAATTTTTTTAAAGAGAGAAATTACATTTTGATTTTTCTACATTTATCTTCCACAGTTTCAGAAATAAAAATAAAAGCACAAAAAAAACCCAAGATAACACTATACATTTGGGCAAGGAAATACATATTAGTTCGCATGCATGTTCTAATGCATACCAATTCCAATCCTAGCATAGACCTTGGTCTACTTCACTGAAAGGTAGCCCTGACCCAAAGAACGAAGTGACGAATTAGAGACTAGATTCTCTTATCTGTATTTATTCATATATTTAGAAAAGCACTTAAATTGATTATAAGACTGGATGATGAGATTTTTCCCCCCTTGCACATATCCCTGGGGGTTCTTTGTGGTCGCAGTGACTAAGGATACGCAGCTCCGAATTCTTCCCCCTTGGAACAAAGGTGATTCACCCTGGATTCTGTCTTGAGCATTCCCCCACGGCACATTTTTTTTTTTTTTAAATAAACTCTATGCCCAATGCGGGGCTTGAACTCATGACCCCAGGATCAAGAGTCACATGACCTACCAACTAAGCCAGCCAGGCCTGTCGCCCTGCTACACATTTTGTGAATGGTAAGTGTGGGTGTGTGGTGTTTATGACATCCTTCTTGTTTGTTGGTGCTTGATCGTGCTTGAATCTTCATGGGGTTCATGAACCATCACCTCTCAAATAATAATAATAGCAGTAATAACTGACAGCTGAAAAAAAAAAAAACCAACATAGAATCAAACACTTTGACTTAAATGGAAGACTTGGTTCCAAAACCTCAAAACAGGACTTTCTTCTATGGAACAGGATTTCCCCAATGAGTTCAGCTGAAAAAAGGGCAGCTTTCCCTTCTCAGCTTCAGTAGAGGATCTCCCAAGAATTAAACAGATTATTGGCTCAATGGAAAGCTTCAGTGAACAGAGTGACTCTTCTTTCAATCCAAAGACCTGCCTGATGACGTCAGTGCAATAGCTTTTGTGTCATGTTGGCCCGCCTTCATTTGAATACCTTTGAGGTATGCTTTTTGGCTCCTGTAGAGGTACATGACTGTGGATACATTTGGCCACGCTTACAGAGATTCATTTATAATCTTAGCATTGAAAGATCAGAAAACTTTTTGAACTGGTTTATAGTTTTGAGGATATTTGTGTGGTATTATGGTCCTTCAGTATATCTATGTTTAAAGAATCAAGCTTGTGGAAGAAGAATGGAATAAGCCTGACACAGAATTAATACATATTATACTTTAGAACAAAGAAGGGATTTCACAGAAAAAAGTGAATTCGATGAACTAGTCCAGGAATAACCTATCCAAATATTAAAAAGCATATAAATGAATAAATAACAGAGATATCAAATATCTAGAATAAAAGCAAAAGGATAAAATATTAGAAAATATCAAATTTGCTTTCTAAGCTTTTAGTGATGAACCTTTAAAGAGAATAGAAATAATACATTTTCTGTTTGTAGCCTCAGATTTTGTTTAAAATAATATTGCACAGTGATGACTACTACACCATTTGGCTCCATTTGAAGAAAGAACATGATTGAATGAGCAACTTTTGACATTTGAAAATCAACACTGTTTACATTTAAGAAAATTCACCGTAGGTTGTTTTTAGTGAACTTAAAGTGATTTATAAACAAGTAAATTTTTTTCTGTGTTCACATTACCTCCCTTCGATTATAGTTTCCCTAAAGTTTAATAACTATAAACACTCTAAATGAAGGCGTATTTCTAGAGTAGGCAATGATCATAATTCTTTTCCATTATACTTAAGTTCAAACCATTTCCCCATTTACAAATGACTTGAAAGGCCAACAAAAGGTGAAATAGTTGATAGGTTCATAATTAGGAAACAATTTAGGAGTAGGGAAAAAGAAGGCTGTGAATTTATATCCAGGATATACGAAGAAAAGAAACACATAAAAATATTTTTACTCAGTTAACCTATTGACTTTCTGATTACAGAATATGGTATTAAATCTTGTGCACAACAGAATTACGTTATGGATACAGATGTTTTACCAATCTGAACTTGGAACTTTATAACTTCAAAACAGAATGAGCTGTTCAGTTACAGATTGAGATTCATGTTTATATTTATGCTTTTCACCCTTTATTCTTCACTTCCATCTTCAAAAAAAAAAAAAAAAAACAACCAACCACCAAAAACATTTATTGAGTGACTAATATGTAGTCAGTTGGTGCATATTTATCATTTTTGGTTTGGAGGGAGCAGCTGAGTGAGTTGGTCAGTGATGTGTCTCACACATTCATGTTCCAGGACTTTCAATTTAAAAGTGGGGACAGATCCAGGAGTAATTGACTCTTGCTGGGTGCAAATATGAGCCGGAGTAAAGGACTGCTACTCCATGGGTGAGAAAATAAACTTCTTTCTCTTGTATTTCAGAAGATGCCCTAAGCAAAAACATCTTGAGCTTTTCTCAGGCTTAAGCTTGATGGAAGCAGTGGCCCAGAGACCTAAAAGGTATGATATCTTGATGTTAAGCATTTGCCATCCCACTGTACCTGTGGTCTGGTGTTGTCTTACAACCTTTCCCCTCTTCAATTGCAATACTCTATCCTTTTAACAACTTTGCTATCTTTACTTATATATTATATATATATATTTATTATATATTTTATATTTCATTTTATTGAAATATTTCATTTCATTTCATTTCATTTATTTCATTTACTGAGTATGTACTACAGTGTCATATCCAGCACAGGTGCACAGGGGAACTTTTTCCAGGAAAATTACATACATTTAGGTTTTATACAAACTAAGTGAAAGATGTTCCAAGTCTTTTTTTTTTTATTTTTTTTAACGTTTATTTATTTTTGAGACAGAGAGAGACAGAGCATGAACGGGGGAGGGTCAGAGAGAGGGAGACACAGAATCCAAAACAGGCTCCAGGCTCCGAGCTGTCAGCCCAGAGCCCGACACGGGGCTCGAACTCACGGACTGTGAGATCATGACCTGAGCCAAAGTCGGCCGCTCAACCGATTGAGCCACCCAGGCGCCCCCCAAGTCTTGAAAAGGTACAAGCTTGACAGCTTGATCTCAGGGCTTTAGGTAGAATGACAAATGAAAGTTGTGCTCATCTACTCTCCCTCTGTGCATACCTGTTCACACACATGCTTCCATTTGCCCCTGTGTATACTCTGAAACACTTCTCTCTAGTGAATTGGAAACAGTCTAAACTCATTTCGGAAGGGGCAAGTTGGTCTCAGTAAAACAAAATATGACTCTCTCAAAGAAAGGGGAATTTGAGATGTTTTATAGGAAGTTATGAATTGTAAACATGTTCCATTTAAATTGACAATCACAGGGGTGCCTGGGTGGCTCAGTTGGCTAGCTGTCTCACTTTGGCTCAGGTCATGATCTCACAGTTCGTAGGTTTGAGCCCCGCGTCGTGTTCTGCACTGACAGCTCAGAGCCTGAAGCTCGGATTCCATGCCTCTCTCTCTCTGACCCTTCCCACTGCTTGTGCTCTTGTTCTTCATACTCTAGCCAAGCAAATATTTCCTAGTAATATTTATGAAGACAATATTGCTTAAGTTAAAAATCAACTGTTCCTCTGTATTCTTTTTAATACAATAAGTAGGTATGCTTTGATCAGTGTGCTGGCACAACAAAAATCTGTAAGGGCGAAAACAAGGAATAAGTCTAATTAGGTCACATTCTTGTTACTTAGAAACTCTAGCATTCTTCCCCACTCTAATACTTACAATAACAAACACAACTTTTCCTTTTTTAGTGAAGAATAACCAAATAAACATAATCTTTTTATGGAATTTAAACTAACATAAAAAAGACCATTTTGGCTAAGTATGCAAGGAAGAATAAAATTCTTAAAAGCCTTTGCATTGAGCTTCTTGCTGGAGTTTTCTAATGTTACTTTGTGTAGGAGTCTGATTTTTAAGTTCAATATTAAGAGGAACAGGGCTCACAGTGTCTAAGTTAAAAAATTAAGGGAGGTAACAGAGAAAATGCTGGAGGCAGATAAAAGATCTGGTTGTGAAACTTATACCGCCTTTCTCATTTTAGAGGTCTGAAAAGGGTTGGTTTCAATATGGAAGTTTGTTCTATATAAATAAGATTTCTCAAGAAGCAGGTAAGAGATAGAAAACTTGCATCAAAGCAAACCCTATCTAGAAAAATGTGAAACTCAGGGACTTTACTAGCCAAACATTTTCAGCAATTAAGAGTCAGATGAGTGCTACAGACATTACGAGGAATAGGAATGAATGGGAGGGAGAACATGGCACGCTCCACCTCCAGATCCGGAGAACTGTGATTTCATGGCTGATACTACTGGGGATTATGAAAGCTTTGAGGAGATAGCAGACTACAATAGATGAAGGTTTTATCAAGATAATGTGAAAGAAGTTCAGTCTAAAATTTCATCTACTTCTTTATTCATTCTGCAAATATTTATTAGACACTTACTATTTGCCAGGCACTATTCCTGGGTCATGAGCCACAGCAGTAAATGAATCAGGACAAAATCCTTGCTCTTAATAGAGTGTATGTTCTAGTTGTAACACAGGCAATTTTTAAGATATAAATGAAATTATTAGTGTGCTCAATGATGATGTGTTAAGGAGGGGGAAGAAACCAGTAAAGGAGAACATGAAGTTTAAACAACGGTCTTAAGTTTTAGATAAGGTGACCAGGGAAGAGATTAGCAAGTGAAAAAACCTTGAGGCAGGACGCTACCTGTGTTTATTTCATAGCTAATACTTCTGTTCTCAGAAATATGATGGACTGAAAAATTGTGAGCACTCCCTTTAGAAACATCTTTAAATGCCGGATATGATACAATAAATGCCACCTGCATTAGATCTGTATATGTCTATGTAACAAATTACCTAATGGCTTAAAATAATAGTAAATGTTCATTATCTCTCATAGCTTTGGTAAACCAAGAATTCAGGAGCAACATAGCTGCCATCTGCTTCCAAGGTAGCTCCCTCACATAGCTGGAAAGTTGATGCTGGGTGGAAAGCCTCAGTTCATCCCCCATGTGGCCCTCTCCACAGGCTGCTTGAATGTCCCTATGACATGACTCAGGTTTGCCTTCAGGCAAGCCATCCCTGAGAGAGGCCAAGATGGCAGCTGCAAAGTTTTTATGACCTATCTTTGGAAGACACACATTGTCATTTCCACATTACCCTAATGGGCACATTGTGGCAACAATCATGATTGAATGTAGGAAGGAACTATACAAGAATGTCAATACCAGAGAGAGATATCATTGAAGGCCATTTTGGAATCTAGATAGAACACCACTGCCTATATATAGGTGTACACTCAAGAAATAAAAACCTTAGTGCTAAGCTGCACTGAATTAATAGTTACCCCCAGGGGATTTGCCTACCAGTCTCCATCTTCCTGGGTCTGAGGCGTAGTCTAATTATAGCAGTTTTTTCTTTTTTAATTTATTTTCAAGTGAGTTAACAGATAGTGTTGTCTTGGCCTCAGGAGTAGAACCCAGTGATTCATCTCTAACATATAACACCCAGTGCTCATCCCAAAAAGTGCCTTCCTTAATGCCCCTTGCCCATTTAACCCACTCCCCACCCTAACTACAACAGTTATTAATAACTAAGGCTTAGATTCAGAAAGATTTTGGAATAAGAATCTAACAGTATAGCTGGAACCCTGAATGTGTTATACCCTTAGCAAATGGGGAACTAGAAAAATCTGCCCACTGAGAAAGGAAAACAGTGAGTGCCATTTTTACTCGGCTGAGTTCTGGTGGAAAGAAATTGTTTCATGAATTTATAGCCACAGTCAGACCCTCACATAGCTTGAGGTTTGGATTTCCATTTCATGTAGGCACCAAGAACGCCAGACTAAAGAAAAGTTACAAAAAGTGGTCTTGAGTTAGTAGCGTTGAGGTGTCTGGCAGAATCAATTCTTAAATCCTCTCTAGAGGAACTGACGATCAAACTATGACCTCCATGATTCCCATGTAGCATATGCTTAATAGATATGAGCATACATTAAAAAATTATAAAGCACACAAAGAAACAAAGCTTTATGAGTGACACTCAAGAGAAACAAAAGCTACAAAACTGAACACCCAGGATTTCAGATTCAACAATTATGACAACAAAAATCTGATGAACTATTTTTATTATAGTAAAAGAATTTTAAAATGAAACAAATATATAAAGAGTGATCAGTCAGGGGTTCCTGGGTGGCTCAGTTGGTTGAGCGTCCAGTTCTTGATTTTGACTCATGTCAAGATCCTAGTCTCATGGGATCGAGCCCTGTATTGCCCTCCACACTGAGAGTGGAGCCTGCTTGGTATTCTTTCAGCCTCTCTCTCCCTTGGCCTCTCTTTCTCTCTTTCTCTCTCTCTCTCTCTCCCCTAAGTAAAATTTTAAAAATGATCAGTCAGATTTAATAAGAAATACATTACTGACAAAGCTTTGTTTCTTTGTGTGCCAGGAATAAGTAATAATAAACTAGGAATAAATACTAATAATCAAAATTACAATCTCATTGGCCTCCTACTTAATGCATGTCAGAGTGAGGAGATAAGTGAATCCTGTCCCTAAAAAGCAACCATAACACTGGACAAAACACCACATGATCATTTCAATAAGCACAGAAAAGGCATTGACAAAATTAATACCACTTATTATAAAAATATCTCAACAGATCATAGGTAGAAAAAAATGTTCTCAGCTTGATAAAGGACATTTATGAAACACCTACAGCTAACATCATATTTAGTGGAGAAAGACTGAATGCTCTTCCCTAAGAGCAGGAACAAGGCAAGGATATCCACTCTCATTACTTGTACTCAATACTGTTGGAAGTTCTTATAAGAAATAAAAGACATCCACCTTGGAATGGAGAAGTGAAATTGTATTTATTCAGAGGACATGATCCTGTATCCAGAAAGCCCTAGGGATGCCCTTGGAATTAATAAACAAGTTCAGCAAGGTTGGATATAAGATCAACACACAAAATGCATTTTGACTTCTATATTCCACCAACAATCTCAAAATAAAATTAAGAAAACAATTCCATTCACAATTATATCAAAAAGAATTAAAAACTTCAAAATAAGCTTAACAAAAGAGTGCAAGACAGGGATGCCTGGGTGGCTCAGTCAGTTAAGTGTCAGGCTCTTGATTTCAGTTCAGGTCGTGGAGCCTGCTTAAGATTCTCCCTCTCCCTCTGCCCCTCCCACACTTGTGTGCCACATGCGCACACATGCAATCTCTCACAAAAAAAGTACCAGATAGGTAGATAAAAAAAACAAACTTGGTTTAGAAAATGTATAGCAGATCTAAATAAATGGAGAGACATTTCACGCTTATGGATTAGAAGACACAGTGTTAAGATGGCAATTTTCCCCAAACCCTCCCTAGCAAAAGAATTGCAGAAATTGACAACCTGATCCTAAAATATATTTGCAAATGCAAAAGACCAGAATGTCTAGAACAGTTTTGAAAAAGAAAAAAAGGAGTTGGAGAACTTAGACCTCCTGATTTCAAAGAATATATAAAACTACAATGATGAAGACAATGTAGTATGGGCATAATAATAGGCCTGTAGATTTATGAGACAAAATATGAAGTCCCATAACAAAGATTTACATTTATGGTGAACTGATATTCAACAATAGTGCAAAGGTAATTCCTTGGGGAGAAAGGATAGTCCTTTCAAAAATTAATGCTGTGACAATTGACTACATGCACAAGGAAAATCTAGACCCTTATCTCACACCACACACAAAAATTAACTCAAATGGAAATGGAATTCAAATGGCTCACAGACCTAAATGTAAAAGCCAAAATTTTTACTTCCTGCCCTATGTACGTTGCTCACTTAGCATCCTATGTATTTGTCATATATCTATCCTTAAATTATCCCAGAAGTATAAATTCCCTCAATACCTTGAACACATCAGGTACCCTGTCAGTTTCAGAGTTTTGGAAGTTCTTCTGGAGGCTTCTGTTCTGTGCCAATGTGGATTGATTTCCTTCTATGACAGTTGTCATCTCTGGATCTCTCTCCATCAAATTCTGGTGGGGGGCGGGGGGTCACCCTTTGTCTCTCCCGTGTCTCAGATTCTGATTCATGGCTCCATAACCATCCTCTTTCTTGTTTTAGATGCAAAGGAGCTGAATTTCCAAGATTCCTCAAGTTGGTAGGTTCTTTCTTGGTACCCTCATCCTTAACTATTCATTTGTTGGGTCTAATTTAGGTGGGAAATAATCTTCCATAAGAAATTTGATGGCTTTGCTCTAATGACTTCAGGCTTCCAGTCAGCCACTGGGCAGTTTGAACCAATCTGACTCTCACCCTTTTATGCAATGCTTCCCTTTTCTCTGGCAATTTCCTTTTCCTTTTTTTTTTTTAAATGCCTATTTATTTTTGAGAGAAGAGAGCATGAGCAGGGCAGGGGCAGGGAGAGACGGAGGGGCAGAGGATCCCAAGCAGGCTCTGTGCTGTGACAGCACAGAGCCCGATGTAGGGCTTGAACTCAGAAACCATGAGATCATGACCTGAGCTAAAGTTTGATGCTTAATTGACTGAGCCACCCAGGCTCCCCTCTCTGGCAGTTTTTAGATTGTTTTCACCCCATGTTTAGTGACTTCATGATGATGATGTTTGGTGTAGTTCTTAGCCCAGTGGCCCCATGTCTACAGTTCTCGGATATTTTCTTTTCTTTCTTTCTTTTTTTTTTTTAAGATTTTATTTTGTTTATCTGTATACCCAACATGGTGCTTGAACTCACAACCTCAATATCAAGAGTTCCATGTTCCACCTACTGAGCCAGCCATGTGCCCTCTGGGAAATTTTCTTGGTAATACTCCTCTCCAATCAAATTGTTCTCTTTTCTATTTCTGGAACTTCTATTATTCATATAGAAACTTCTTTGCTGATTTGGTGTTCTTAAAAATAGTTATTTAGCATCTTATTTTCATCTTTCTCTCTTTTTTTTGTTTTATTTTTTTCTAGGTTTTTTGTTTTTTGTTTTTTTTCAATATTATCTTCCAAGTCTTCTCTTGAGCTTTTCTTTTATGGTATTTTATTTTTAATCTCCCAGACTCCTTTTATTATCTGATTGTTCCTTCTTAATGGCATCCTTCTATTATCTCACAGATGCTATATTATTTCTTAGCTCTCTGAGGACATTAATGATAGATTTTTGTTGTATTTTGTTTTATCAGGAATAGTTTCAGTTTCCTCAAGTTGCATTGTTTTGATGATTTGTTTTGTTTTCTTTTTTTTCCCTCCTTTGGTCTCTTTCATTTTAGAATAGTAGAGAATTTCCTCAAATACCCTGTGATCCTTTGCAGCTCACTCATACCAAAAGCCCTGGAGTTCAAGTTAAAGTTCTAGAACCTAGCTGGATTTGTACACCATGGTCTTCATGGTGGGGTGATCTGACTGGGCAGTTTTACTGGGGAGTCCTCAACATGAATATCTTTAGGCTGAGTACATTCTCCAGTGAATAACCTTCTGTCTGGAAGGTTTAAGTCAGTTCTCAGGGTTCTAGAAGTTAGTGGAAAGAGGACTGTCATCTGACATTCCACACTTCACTTATTCATCCTCTTTCCTTCCAGGACTCCTGCCCTCAGCACCGCCTGGTCCCCTCACCCCCTTCCCCATTTAGAGTTGCTCTGCTACCCTTTCTGCAGAGTAAACCTTCAGTATGGGGCTGGAGCAGAAGAGGGTCCTTAGGCTTGGCTGAGTGGAAGAGAGGGGATGTGGTTGCCTCCGGCTTCCAGAATTTGCAAACACCCTTCATAGTTTCACTGTTCTCCCCACCAGTCAGCTACACTTGCAGGAGTAACTGAAGTCTGTAGGGCTAGGCCATTTGGAGATTCTGGGGTTCAAGTCACCTTTTTCCTGGACTTTCTCTATTGCCAGGTTAGGTTTTAGTTTTCTCAGATCTGCTAAGTCGTTTCCAATGATTTAGATGCTTTATGGCTTCCAAGAGTTTCCTGCTCTTTTCCCCCTTTGCATTCTCTTTTCCTTTGGGGGTTTAGGGCTTTGAAAAATTTGTGTGAGTGAGTTTCAGGAAGGAGGGAGTCCAGGCAAATCAAGTGTTCAGTTGCCCATATTCATCTGAAAGTGTTTTCTATTATTCTTTGTCATTTTGTGTGCCAGAAAGCTTTCATAATTTAAATTAATTAATTGGAAAGATTTCATGCTTAGAAATGGAGACGTTCAGGGCAAGACTGGTGGTGGGTTACAGGTAAGAGGGTTTATATATCCTAAGAGTGACACTGTATTGTCAGCATACCATATGGAGCCACCAATCTCTGCCACACAGAGAAATTACGTTTCTCCTGATCTCCTTTTCTTGGCAAATATATAGATAATAAATAAAAATACTTTTTGACTTTTTTCTTGCTACGCATTTTACTCCTTTTTTTTTTTTTTGAGAATAAGCATTGAATGAATAGTGATTTAGTAAGTTAGGAATTAAGAAGCAATAAAAATATATAACCCCCAATATTTGCATTTTACATTTCCAGAATTAATTATTAGTTCAAAATGATTTCCTAGGTTTATAGACTTGTATTTTAACTTTCTTATAAATGAATATCTATTTCAGAACTCTCTCAGGAACTAGATCTTTCTGTTAGGTCAGAGGGCGATGCGATGCAGCTCATAGGAAAGTGAGTGTTTTGCAAGTGATGTCAAAAGCCTTGGGGGGGTCTGCAAGTCTGAGAGGGGCTTTATTCATACAAGTCCTACTCAAGGGTCTCAAGCAGTCATCACTCAAGAGACAAGGGAATGTAATGTCTATCTCTAATTTCAGGGTGTGCCTTGATCCCAGGCAACTGCCATAACTCCACTTGGAGGCTCGTCTGCCAGAGTTGGTGAAAATTCACACTTAGGGTCAAAGCTGCTGGTTTGGTTAGTCTGCTGGAAAATTATGTTAAACCCAGCTCATCCAGGGAGGTTGGGTGGGGCCCCTTCATCTCCTCGGTCTTTCCCTTTGATGTTCTTTTTTTCTGGAACTCTTCACCTCTGTATTTACGGTTAACGACATGCTGGAGTAGACCACTTCTCTTGTAACCGTGTTATTGGAGTCAGCCGAGGTCAACAGCACCCTTTGCATGCTTTTAATTACAGGGTTTTTCAATGTTTTTTTTCAGCTCTCCTGTATTTTACTTTCAGTCACTTCTGCTGTACTTTTCTCCTTTTCCCTGCTACTTCTCCACTGCCATCTAATTCAGAAGGAATACTCCCTTTCATTAACAACCAATGGAATGGAAACAGTAGGTAACTTCTGGAGTTCTTGTTTACCAGTGTGAATTAAATAGGCAAAAAGGAATCAGTTTCAATTTCTTGAGAAAGTATATTTGCCATGCAAGAACAGGTGCATTGGACAACAGAAACAAAAATACTGGGTGGCTTGACTAACATTCCATGGTTTTGTTCTTGAGAAATTATTTCCAGGAGGGAAGAATAGTTTTGTCTTTAGGCCTGTGAACTTGTTTTATTTAGCATGTACTTATATCATACTTCCTAGTGCCAATCTTTAAGGGCTTTGTAAGTATGAGCTCAATCCTATAAGATAATGATTAATTTTACCCACATGTTATAAGTGATACAAGGTGAGACACAGAGGGGTGCCTGGGTGGCTCAGTCGGTTAAGTGTCTGACTTCGAGTCAGGTCATGATCTCATGGTTCCCGATATTGAGCCCTGCATGGAGCTCTCTGTTGTCAGCACAGCGCCTGCTTCAGATCCTCTGTCCCGCTCTCTCTCTCTGCCTCTCCCCTGCTCACACGTACTCTCTCTCAAAAATGAATATTTTTTAGAAATGAGATACAGAGAAGTTAACAAACTTCCTCAAGGTTGCACAGCTGGCAAGCGGCAGGGCTGAATTTCAATTCCAGATAGTCTACCCCCAAATCCATGCTCTTCATTTTCTAAAAAATTAAACCCATACCTTGTTACCCATAAGTACAATCTGCTTATAGAAAGAGAAGGAAGAACGGCAAGAGAGAGAGAGAAGGAAGGAAGGAAGGAAGGAAGGAAGGAAGGAAGGAAAGAAGGAAGGAAGGAAGGAAGGAGACAAGAGAAAGAGGAAGGACTGAGTGAGAAAGAAAATCATAAATAACAATGATCAGTCACTGTCGTCACAAGTTGGGTTTATTCAGTTTGATTCCACACATTTAAAGTCTGTACCATTTACAAATACTTCCAATATCTTATATATGCTGCAAAGCAAACTGTACCTGTACTTGTAAGCAGTGAAATAATACATGAAATTCTGAATCTGCTTTATTTATTTTTTAATGCTTATTTATTTATTTTTGAGAGAGAAAGAGTGTGAGCTAGGAGAGGCAGAGAGAGAGAGGGAGACAGAGAATCTGATGCAGGCTCTGCACTGTCAGCTCAAAGCCCAATGAGGGGCAAAAAATCACTCGTGAACTGAACCGTGAGATCATAACCTGAGCTGAAGTTGAATGCTTAACCGACTAAGCCACCCAGGTGTCCCCTGCATCTGCTTTAAACCAAACATATTAATTTGCTGAGTAGACTAAGATTGTGGGGGAATATTTTTCAGGATGTTCAGAAGTTTCTCAACCACTGGCTAAGGGAAAAAAATGTATATTCGAAGAAAGGCTTCAGTTTCTACTGTGTTCCTAAAAATTATATTGTTTTCAAATATAGTATCGATAACAGGGTTTTAACTTTTGCAAAAGTGTGTTAAATAGACATTAGAAAGATGGTCTCTGTGTGTGTGTATTTTCTAGGCACATAGAGCTATTCATAACATATACATATTCTTAAATATGTGGTTATCAAATGCATTATGAAATTAGAGATGCCCTTTAACTGTGTGTATGTGTGTGTGTGTGTGTAGGAGGCAGGCGGTCTGGAACAGGATGTCAGGATGCAGAGGAAATAAGAGTCCGGAAGGGAAGCTGGAACGCTGGGACCCGGGACCCACATACTTGCGTGTGAAGAGATTTGAGTAAATATAAGACAGGAAGAGATGACAATATTTATGGAACAAAGCTAATAATTCAAAATGTCATACCCAAACATTTGTTTGGTTGACTGAATTTGCTTCCTAATAAATGAACTTGATAGTTTAGACAGCTATGCTTTGAGATGTCACATAACAAAATTCATTAGCGTTTTAGACCTCTGTGAACATTATACTCTAGTCCTGCTCAGGACAGCATATCTCCATTTCTTCAGACCTTAGACGCATTATTTCTTTATGGTGGTTTAAACTTTGTGTCTTGGCACCACTAAAAGTATCTCGATGCAGTTCTCGCTTATATAAATACTCTTCCCCCAAATTTTTGCTTTGTTTTAGTTACTCTTCATGTTCCGATAATTCTTACCACATGGAGCAAAACATTTCAACACTTTATTTACGTAGGAAAACAGAGGCCCTTATTTAGTTCTTTCTTTTGATAGAGCTCAAAATAAGAAAGTGATAGTATTTGAAAAATGGTTTTATATTAAAGAAAAATGTGTTCTATAGCTATCAAAAAAAGGGGGGAGCCTGTCCCATTTTTGACTACGTAGAATTTGATTCTTCTGATGCTTCCTGAGTTACTTAAATCACTAGAATGCAAGCTCCACGAGGGGACAGGTTTTTTTTGTTTGTTTGTTTTTTTGTTTTTTGGTTTTTATTAGTTTTGTTCAGCAAGATAGCACCAGGGTCTAGATATGTAGGCACACAGCGTCTCAAAAGTATTTGTGAATAAGTAAGTAAAATAACATCCTGGATGCAATCTAACTAAAAAAGTCACAAAGTTCCAACAAAAAGTATTTCAAGGGATTAATCCCAACGAATTAAGGAAGTGTTCTCTGATAAGGTTGTGTAAATATGATGGTTTCTTAGAAAGGTTTTGCTTCTAGGGCACCTGAGTGGCTCAGTCAGTTGAGTGTCCAACTCTTGATTTGGCTCGGGTCATGATCCCATCATGCTCCACATCAAGCTCTGTGCTGAGTGAGGAGCCTTCTTGGGATTCTCTCTCTCTTCCTCTTCCCCTCTCCTCCACTCACACTCTCTCCCTTTGTCTCTGTCTCTAAAAAAATAAATAAAAATAAAATAAAGAAATAAAAAATAAAATTTTGTTTTCTAGTACGTGTGAGTTTTCTTTTTATGTTCACTTATTTAGAAGTTCTCAGAAAAATCAGCTGATCTAATAATTAAAAAAAATTTTTTTTTAATTTATTCATTTTTGATAGAGAAAGACAGAGCACAAGTAGGGGAGGGGCAGAGAGAGAAGGAGACACAGAATCCGAAGCAGGCTCCAGGCTCTGAGCTGTCAACACAGAGCCCAAGGTGGGGCTTGAACTCACAAACCGTGAGATCATGACCTAGGCCAAAGTCAGATGCTTAACTGACTGAGCCACCCAGGTGCCCCTGCTCTAATAATTTTTGAACATTGGTAAGAAGCTTCTAAATCCTGGTAGCTATTCACAAAAAGCTAAATAAACTACCTTCTCCATTATAGAATGCATACTGTGAACATTTTTTTCTATTAAATATTTGAGGTGTATTTCTTCATTTTTAAACTGTTCTTTCTTGGACTTTCTGATTTTGAAGTTCTGGTGCTCCCCAGACTAAAATTTGTCCTATACATAGAGATCATTCTACTAACCAAACTACAGAGGAGATTGCTCATAAATCTCACTTCATATCTAACAAATACTTTCGCATTTTATTTTGATCTTTAACTTTCCTTTAGATAAGCTCTACTCCTAGTCTCGTTTCTTTGCACCAACTTGGTTTCCCCTCATCAATATCGTAGTTGGCTGGGGCAGAGTAGCCTTGGATAATCTAGTTAAGTTTCTGCTTTCTTTTGGAACATCCCAAGGTTCTACTCTCTGGCTTTAGAAAGAAAGCTTTCTATTTGTATTGTGAAAAATCACAAACTAGCCAAATCCAGGCAATGGCCATAATCGATGGAGAGTTATCTTGAAATGGGCTATCGAGGGAGGTGGAGACAATGCAGGCAGAGGCCATGTGCTTGATGTTGACAGGACTTTGGCATTTCCCTATCACCCTGACCCTTACGTCTCCCACTCCTCTGACTCATTCAGTGGGATTCCATCTGCTGCTTTTCTAGTTCTCTCTTATTCCACTCTTTTTTTTTTTTTTAAGCCTTTTTATTTTTTTTGAAAGAGACAAAGTGTGAGTGGGGTAGGTGCAGAGAGGGAGACAGAGAATCCCAAGCAGGCTCCACACTATCAGCAAAGACCCCAACAGGGGCTTCCACTCATGAAACCGTGAAATCATGACCTTATCCCAAACCAAAAGTCCTACACTTAGCCAGTTGAGCCACCCAGGTGTTCCTCTTTTTTCCACTTTTGGTTACCAAAAAAACCATATAGAATTCATACCACCTTAGACAAACACTTTTCAGGTAATTTCTTCATATTAAAGGGGTCATTTGCTTCCTTAGGTAATTCAGAATTGACAATAAACATGCATTAGGAAGTTTCTGCCATATGACTTATCAGTTTGCCTAATTTCGGTACTCTCAAATAACGTGCATTTTATTGCATGGTGTTTGTTCTTGTTCACAGTGAATTAGAGAATTAAAATTAATATTCTTTCCTCAGTATTACTTATTATTTCCTTGGGAGATGTATTGATCCAGGAATTTCTGAAAGACCGAATTAAGGTATCACTTTTATTTTATTTTATTTTATTTTATTTTATTTTTATTTTTTTCCCCACCTCTCCCCCAAGGTATCACTTTTAAAGAGGGTGGAAGAATGGAGCAGAGGATGGTCTCTTTTGACTGATTATGTGACTTCCTATTTGTGGGAAGCAGGTCAAAGTGATCCGATAGGTCAGGTCAATTCCCTTTCCTGGAATACTTAGACTTTCTAAATATTTTTTACATGAATGAGCCTACCTTACAAGGGTAGATATTTTTGAAATAGTTTCAAATCAAAACATTGGTTATGATTGTGAAAAATGCTTTTCAGCAGTGTTAGAGATACAGAAAGAATATTTTGATTTCTCTGGTTTATGTACAAAATTGTGGCAGTTTTTTACTCTCCTGAATATTTTTTTTCTGACTTTACAGACCTGCAATAAAAGTAGCAATAATAAAATGTTGTCAGTTTTTTCAAAAAACAAGCTTTCTTTTTAAAATTAGGCTTTCAAAATATTTAATACCCATTAACTGGTTAATGTTTTTAGTCACTGTCAGAATTATCTAAATTCCTTCACTCTCTAATGTCACTAGGAGTCACAAAATAAGCCTACAATTTGAAAAAAAAAAAATGTGACCGGGGCAATTTTCTCCATAACTTTTTGCTGCTGTGAATTCCAAGCCCTGATTACATACTTGAGAGAGCTTGATTATTTATTTTTTTCTATGTTGTTCCTTGCGAGAACATTTTATCTTCTCTCTCATTTTATGTTGCATGAAGTTTGAGTTTTCAATACATCTACTTCTCCTTTTCCTAACATCTGAAGACGGGAGAAAAGTGAATTTATAATTACCATTCCCCCTAGCAAAAATAACTGAATTATCTTAAGGTGTGTGTGTTGGATGGGGGGGGGGGGGGGGTGGGGAGGAGTGTAGAAAGAAAATAACAGAGAAATAAAAAACAAAAAGATGACTCACTTCCTTCAATTTCACTTGAACTCACTTTACCTCTTTGCGTACGTCCCTCACCATTAAATTTTTATATGTTACATTGCCATAGGACCAATTTCAGTATATAACCATTCCTCTGGGGACACAGTAACCACACAAAATTTTAGAGATTTGTGTCAAGAAAAGCTTCAAACATCTGTAGCAAAATGGTTTTCTGGGGGTTTTTTTTGTTTGTTTATTTTACTTTTTTTCATTAAAAATACTACCAATAGAGTGGTTTGATAAGAGATATAAAGAATTTTCTAAGATCCATAACAGTGTATGGTATTAATAAACATTTAATATTATAAGGGGTTTCTTCCTTCACAATTGAAAGAAGATCCTGTTTGTTGTCTTTGCTCTTACACACATCAAAAAGCAATTTTCTTTCTCAATTTCCTCCAAATAGACAACACCACTGACCTCATATAATTCCTGTGAAGCTTAAATGAGATGGTTCATGTAACATACTTACAGCACTCAATAAATTTGTTATTATTGCTATGATTATCACCACTATTGTGGTTTTACTCCCAATGATTATAATACCTGGCTTTGTCCATAACCTCCCCTTAATTGTTATTCTTTATTCTTTAAATGTCTCAAGCTCATTGTTGAAATTGGTTTTTACCAAATATTAATTTTCACAAACATGGTGGAAGGAGAAAAAGGAGAGACGAAGAAGGCATTGTGAATACAGTGCTGTTCTCCCCAAGCCTAGGGCTCTCTAGAAATTACCCTTCTGGTCATACTCTTGCATTCTCATTATTATTGGTAGTTTTACTCCTATGGCTAATTTTTTAATGGCCTGGGGTTTTAATAGACTCTGTTTTGGTAAACTCTGCTGTAAGTGAAGTGACAGTAATTATCTGGCCAATTATAGCAGTGACAGTCAATCTGATTGTTTAGTTTAAAATGGGTGATGGCTATTAAGGAGGGCACTTGCTGGGATGAGCACTGGGTGTGGTATGTAAGTGATGAATCACTGAATTCTACTCCTGAAACCAATATTGCACTATATGTTAACTAACTAGAATCTAAAATACAAATTTGGGAAAAAAAGTAGATATCAGCAAAAACAAATACATAAATAAATGCATAGCCTTTTAAAAGTTATCTAAGTAAGTAAGGGAAAAGATGATTTTCAAAGACCAAACTGCATTTATGTAAGGCTAAGTTATTTTTAGAATATTTAAAAAAAATTTTTAATGTTTATTCATTTGTGACAGAGAGTGAGTGGGGGAGGGGCAGAGGGAGAGAGGAGACACAGAATCCGAAGCAGGTTCCAGGCTCTGAGCTGTCAGCACAGAGCTCGACATGGGGCTCAAACTCACTAACCATGAGTTCATGACCTGAGCTGAAGTCAGATGCTTAACCAGCTGAGCCACCCAGGTGCCCCTGTAAGGCGAAATTGTTTAATCCTTCATTTCTTTAACATATGTATCTTTTCTTAAATAAAATTTATCTATTTTGAGAGAGAGAGAGAGAGAGAGAGAGAGGGAGAAAGAGAATCCCAAAGAGGCTCTGCACTGTCACTGCAGAGCCTAATAGACTAATCTGGGCCTTGAACTCACAAACTGCGAGATCGTGACCTGAAATGAAATCAAGAGTCTGGCATTTACCTGACAGAGCCACCCAGGTGCCCCTAATATGAACCTTTAAATGAAGACATTTCCAAAGGATTAAGACTAAGCTTCCATTTACAAATGAGCGGAAATAAAATCTTGCAGCATAGGAGGTGAACATACATGTTTCTCCTCCTCCTCCTCCTCCTCCTCCTCCTTCTTCTTTTTTACATACATATGTGTATATATATATTTTTCCCATGAACGTTATCTGGCTCATAATAGATTCTTTGTGTTGGTTATATTGCTGTAATGATTTTTAATCATTTTTTTAAAAGTTTATTTATTTACTTATTTTGAGAGAGAGAGAGAGAGCAGGGGAGAGTTAGAGAGAGGGGGAGAGAGAGAATCCCAAGCAGGCTCTGCTCTGTCAGCACAGAGCTTGACACTGGGCTCGATTTCATGAACTGCGAAATCATGACCTGAGCCAAAACCAACAGTCAGACACTTAATCGACTGAATCACCCAGGTACCTCTAGTCAAAGGGATTTTTAATCAAAGGGATTTTTTTTCATGTTTATTCATTTTTGAGAGACAGAGACAGAGCATGAGTGGGGGAGGGGCAGAGAGAAAGGGAGACACAGAATCCGAAGCAGGCCCCAGGCTCTGAGCCGTCAGCGCAGAGCCTGATGTGGGGCTTGAACTCACTGACTGGGAGATCATGACCTGAGCCGAAGTCAGATGCTTAACCCACTGAGCCACCCAGGAGCCCCAGGGATTTTCGTATCCTTTGAGTTGGAGTCCTTCTGAGGGCAGGCACAGGGTCCCTGCCTGTCGTAGGGATGCTATGAGAACGGTATATGGAGTACTGCTCCTGGCTTCTCCCAAGTCCTCTTCCTCCTCCCCTCACCCCCACTACAGTCATTTCAATGAGTTTAGTTTTTCAAAATCAGAGAAGAGTGAAGACCTGGGGCTTTTGATTGTTGGTCTTTGAGGAACAGGCTAAAATCTCTGTGAAAAGGGATTACAGGGGTGCCTGGGTGGCTCCATCCTGACTCTTGAGCTCAGCTCGGGTCCTGATCTCACAGTTCTTGAATTCGAGCCCTACATCAGGCTCCGCGCTGACAGATCAGAGCCTGCTTGAGATTCTCTCTCTCCCTCTCTCTTTCTCTGCCCCTTGCCTGCACTCTCTCGCAACATAAAATAAACGTTAAAAAAAAAAATTTTTTTTTAACGTTTATTTATTTTTGAGACAGAGAGAGACAGAGCATGAACGGGGGAGGGTCAGAGAGAGAGGGAGACACAGACTCTGAAACAGGCTCCAGGCTCCGAGCTGTCAGCACAGAGCCCGATGCGGGGCTCGAACTCACGGACCGCGAGATCATGACCTGAGCCGAAGTCGGCCGCTCCACCGACTGAGCCACCCAGGCACCCCAACATAAAATAAACTTTAAAAAAAAAGAAGAGGAATTACAATATCTAAATGAGTGGCTGGAAGTAGAACACGTAAAGCACAAGCTGCCACGTCAGTAACTTATCCTGCCTCCAGCGCCATGAAGAAAAAGTACAGGCTGCTATGAGAAGGTATAACACGTTATCCTTACGACAACTCCATGAAGAAGGTATGTGATGCCCTACTGGAAGTTATGGAGGTGGGGGCGCCTAAACTAGGCTTCTGGGGGTGGGGTGGATTTAGACACACAGACTTCTTGGAGTAACAAATTAACACCAACTGTAATGCATAATTTTGAGCACGACGAAAACAGCTCCACCAACCAAACGCACAAGTATTCTCAGCTTCACATTTCCTCAAGTCCCTACACAAGGCCGTATTTTGACACAATTGTAATCATGGCATACAGGCTACTTTGCACACGGCTTTTTCTTACTTCATGTACTACCATCAGCCTTTCCCTGGGTTTCCGTCTTTATAATTAGCATTTTTGACTACTGCAAGAGAGTCCTTTTGAAGTGGGACATAATTCGCTTAGATGTTCTTCTGTAGTTGGGCTTTGGTGCTTTCCAGTCTTTCACTATTGTAAATAAGGCCACACGGCAGCCTCCTCCAAGGAGCTCTTTACATCTACTGAATCGCAAAGATGAATCTTAAGGTAGCAGAAGTATCGTGTTGAGAGGCAATGTAGTGGGAAGCCCATGGGGCTGTGGGTCATAAAGAACTGGGCTGGAATTAGGGTTCCATTTCCCGGTGGGGCTTTGTGCTCAGTTCGGTTTTTGCAACCTCTGGCTCCAGTCGACCCCTCAAGACGGGGCCTTTGCATTTGCCGTTCCTTCCGGAAATCTGCCCTGCGGATCTTCCCCAGCCATCTCTCAGTCACCATCCAGGTCTCAGCTCAAAAGTCATCTCCTTAGAGGTGCCTGCCAGCGCTGCCCATCTCTCTGGTTCCCATGCTTTGGCCCTTTACCCTTTTTAATTTGCTTTCTCAATTCCTATTGCTCTCTGGGATGGTGTTGGTCCATTTCTTGTGGACTGTTCACTGTCTCTGACAGACTTGTGGGCCCAGAAGGGCCAGGAAGCATCCTGTCCAGTCTCACCACTCCTCATCGTGCCCAAGGACTCTGGCACCACGATGCTTCCCTGCTGGGGTCTCTGACCTGCCCTGTTGCCCCGCTGCTACATCTTTTCCCATTATCCAAGTATCGATTAGAGAGCATCAAAGACTTATTTAACATTCATTCCCAGACTATGTCTTATAGTTGCCAGTTTCTACACGGAAAAAAAATTGCTAATTATTCCAGTTTTTTAGTTAAGGAAACCTCTTTTCATTATTATGCCTATTTTTTTTCAGTATTTGCTATTTCATCATATACTACTATTTTCATTATTTTGCCTATTTTTTTGTTATTTATTATGCCTACGTATTGTAATGACTTCAATTAACTTTTTGGAGAATTACATTTTCATATTTATATTTCTGGTCTTTATGTTTTTTTCATTATAGTACGTACTTCTTTAAGTTTTTCCCAAACCACGTGCAGGACTTTGGAATCAAGTGGTACTGAATCATCTCATTCTTGGTGTGGAGCCAACTTCATATTCAGTTTTGAATTGATACTGGTTGCTCATTTCATCTAAGCACTTAGGCTTTTCGTTAAATTGATGTCCACAGAAGTATAAGCACACTTACTTACATGCCAAATGCATCGCATAACCAGAAGGATAATATCTAGGGAGCCCTAAGCCTGGGGAGAATAGCACTCATTCACATTGTCTTCTTCCTCTCTATTCTTTCTCCAAACATGTTTACAGAAGTTAGAACTTGGTAAAACCAATACCAACGTGAATTGAACACGAGACATCTAAAAGAACTAACTGTTAAGAGAAGGATGCGGAAGGAGTCAAACGTTGTTAATTGTGCCAGGCACCCAGCATCCTGCTGGCATCTATTAAAAAAGTTGTAACCTTGAACAACTCACTTCTCTCTAGGACTTACTTTCCCCAGCTGCAGGCTGAGCGTACTGACTAGGTTCCTTCCAAAACTGACACTCCTAGGATTAACTCAGCACATTTTGCCACTCCTCATTTTCCTCCCACCATCACTGACAGCTAATATGGCTTCCTCCCCACGGAAGGGCAGTTTGCCAAAATGTGAGGAAACGGTTATTTTCAGTATGCTACAGATCACGCTGATGAAGGGCATAATTCCACGGCCTAGTGCTGTCATCAGTACCCAAACAACTTTGTAAGCATGGCTTTATAATAATATAGGCTAAATACTAGTATAGATCATTTTCTTCACCGCATTACTGATAATACATCATGGTTCCCTATAAAGGGAAATACTAACAGATGGTCATTGGCGATAAAATAGAATATTATTTTTTTCTTTCACAGACTTTTTTTTTTTTAGTTGAAACAGTCGTATTTCAGAGCATAGTTTGTAGATAATATCAAAGTGTAGGTTTTGCAGCAGAGAACGTGGTTGGCTTGCTGTGATTTTTGTTTTCTTATGTCAGAGCCTAATGGTGATTTCCAGTGCCAACTGGCCCTCCACTTCAAAGTAACCTCAAGAAGTCCGTTAAGGCCATCTCATTTTCCTGAGAATAGAAGTACATGCCCTATAGCCTCACCTTTGTCCTACACTTCATAGTCATCATTACTTTCACCCCTTATTGAAGTGAGGAGTGTGTCATTGGGCTAATAGTGGATCATGGTGTCTTGCCCATGTGAAAAATATCAGCTCTTCTGGAAGAAAATGTCATGGTGATGACCTGGTGGCTTTAAAAATTACTGTTTTTTATTGAAGGTGAGGTGAGAGCTAGAGAAAATATGGAGGTAAAAGGGAAAAAAAGGAAGAAAGAAAGAGAAAGAAAGGGAGGGGGAGAAAGAAAGAAAGAAAGAAAGAGGAAAGAATAAAGAAAGAAAGAGAAAGAAAGAAAAAGAAAGAAAGGGAGGGAGGAAGGGAGGAAAAGAAAGAAAGAAAGAGAGAAAGAGAAAGAAAGAAAGAAAGAAAGAAAGAGAGAGATAGGGAGGGAAAGAAAGAAATAAAGAAATGAAGAAAGAAAGAAAAGAAAGGAAGAAAGAAAGAAAGGGAGGGAGGAAGGGAGGGAAAGAAAGAAAGAAAGAAAGAAAGAAAGAAAGAAAGAAAGAAAGTGAGGGGAGGAAAGAATGAAAGAGAGAAAGAGAAAGAAAGAAAGAAAGAAAGAAAGAAAGAAAGAAAGAAAGAGAAAGGGAGGGAAAGAAAGAAAGAAAGAAAGAAAGAAAGAAAGAAAGAAAGAAAGAAAAGAAATGAAGAAAGAAAGAAAGAAAGAAAGAAAGAAAGAAAGAAAGAAAGAGAAAGGGAGGGAAAGAAAGAAAGAAAGAAAGAAAGAAAGAAAGAAAGTGAGGGGAGGAAAGAATGAAAGAAAGAAAGAGAAAGAGAAAGAAAGAAAGAAAGAAAGAAAGAAAGAAAGAAAGAGAAAGGGAGGGAAAGAAAGAAATAAAGAAATGAAGAAAGAAAGAAAGAAAAGAAAGGAAGAAAGAAAGAAAGGGAGGGAGGAAGGGAGGGAAAGAAAGAAAGAAAGAAAGAAAGAAAGAAAGAAAGAAAGAAAGAAAGTGAGGGGAGGAGAGAAAGAAAGAAAGAAAGAAAGAAAGAAAGAAAGAAAGAAAGAAAGAAAGAAAGAAAGAAAGTGAGGGGAGGAAAGAAAGAAAGAAAGAAAGAAAGAAAGAAAGAAAGAAAGAAAGAAAGAAAGAAAGAAAGAAAGAAAGAGAAAGGAAGGAACCAAAGTTCTATTTCTATTTTTGGCTTTTCTGTACTGACTCATAGTATTAACTTGAACCAATGGATGTGGTTTTGGAGTAGTGGTAGGGGTTCAGAGCCCACAGCCAAGAAAGAGAAATGTTGGGTGCAAACAGGGTGGTTTATTAAATCACAGGGACAGGACCTGTGGGCAGAAAGAGCGGCCCTGGGATTGTTAGGAGGGACTGATTATACACTTGGGAGCTGGGAGAGGTTAAGGCAAGGGGAGGTTTACAAAAGGATTGCCATATGCCAAAGAAGACTTATAGGCTCCTGGAGGCCTGGCTATTGCGAAACTAAGGTTGTTTTTCCCTCTAGCAAAGCAGTAACATTGAGAGAGTGGGGAGTTCCTGAAGGAATGCTATATTCTGCCTGCCTCAAGTATTTGTCAATGGGATGCAGGTTATAAAGAAATTTAACTTTATCATTTCCTTCTGCCTTTGTTTCCCACATCACAATGACCAGCTTTCATCCTCTGTTAACTGAGCCTATCCTCATGAGAGTGAGAAAATGCTTCAGTTTCCCTATTTGAAGCTGGAGAACTACTGAGATCACTTATATAAATATTTTTCTTTGAGTTCCCTAGAAGACAGGAACTTTATAAATATTTAGTATTATCATTGCACCTTAGGTACAAGTAGACAGGAAAATTATGATACTCCCATATTTAAGGAAGAAATAACCTATTTCAGACAATTCCCATTCAGCCCTAGCAACTCTGCATTGGTTTGTTAGAGTCCCTTGGGCTTTTTTCCTGTCTCCTCTTCCCCCTCTTGCAGTTGATGAACGTGGAAATATAAATAAACTTCCACAGCAGAGGGTAGGAAGGTGAGGAGCTCAGCATGGGTGTAGTCATACTGGCTGATCTCGAGCTGTGTATCAGAATGGGTGAGGATTCAAAATAAACATTACATTTAAAATTCCGGATTGAAAAGTGTGAGAAAATGATTCATTTTAAGAATAAGTAATTTGGTTGAATGCTCTGTACTTGAGTAAGACCTTACTGAATCTCTACTGCTGTTGGTTCTGTTTCCTTTTTGGATACATGTGGAGAGAAGAAACCTAAAAAATGGGATTGTAACTGGCATGTTTAGAGTCTGTTTATTTCAAGTGGAGTCTGCCAAAATTAATTCACCTGTTTCTTCGCAAATTCTTGTCCAAGAGGCTGTTCCTCCAAGATTTTAATGGGACTAAGTTCCAGAATGATGTTCTCGGAATGCATACAAGGATTATTTTTGGATGGTGGACTTTCAGGTGATCTTTTTAGTTTATTTTCTTATTCATACTGTCCTGCATTTCCTGACTTTTTTCCCTCTAAGTAAGGAGCAAGTATCATTTTTACCAAAACAATAGTTTAAAAAAATAATAACACTGAAAGCCCTCACCACTGATTTCATTCTCCTCTTTGCTAAATAGTCCAAATTTGTAATAGACCTATGCTTTCACCTTGCTTTCCTTACAAATTGAAGATAAGAAGTTATATAGTAATTAACTTCCAAATTGGGAAAGTGAGTCCTCTGTGCAACTGAATGGGCAGTTAGTGCTGATCTAAGGTACTCAGGCAGCATATGAAGCACTTAGATAAAATTCATTTACTGAGGTAATTCAAGTCAGAGCAGAGTGGGTCTCCTGCATATGAACTATGCTAATAATGATCTGTTTATTGACCTAATCTCAAGATGATCTTATTAGTTTTAATATTTCTTGAGCACTCGGGGGTTTCAGATATGATGTCAGTTACAGACAAACAGAAGACAATAAACTTCACACTCAATGATTTTACTTAATGAAATAATAAACACCATTTAAGACTTTCTCTTTTGTGCATCCACGTGTGGTCTTTTTTTTCCTGCTTTTGCTTCAATACTAATGCAGAGCAGAACATTCAACACATCTAGGGGCCAAGCTTTTCCCCCACTGTCCAACTTTGTAAAGAGGATCCAGGAAGATCTGGAAATGCATCTATTCACTTTTTCTGCAAATACTTGTTAAGCACCTGTTGCATGATGGTCTACACTCTAAGCAATGCGTTTATAACCAGGAACCAGAAGCAGTTCCTGATCTAAGGAGGCTAATGGAGGAAAACAAACATATAAAGATACCGAGGTGTTAGGGCTGCAATCATGAAGTCTGGATGGAACATTGCATGAACACCACCATGGAGGGGCCAATGTCATCTGGCAGGAGCACGGGAGGAAGGACCAGAAAATACTTCAAAGAACAAAGGGGAGAAAAGGCAAATGTGGCAGAGTGAGCAATCTGAAAAGGCACATCTGAAAAAGTGATGGGAAACAGCAGGGCTCTCTTTTGAAAATTCTAGAGGTAGTTTTCATGTATCTAGAGGGTCTCGGGTGAGTGAGTGAGATGAGAGTGAGGGAAGGTGAGGCTAGAACACGAAACGGGGGTCAGGTTCTAGATGGGGATTTGGGACTTATAAAACAAACCTCAGGAAGCAGATATAGCTGTGTGTCCCAGGTTCCTCCATGCTAGGAATAACAGTAGGGTCACAGAGCAGGAAGTTGGCCTTTGATGGCTCTGGAATAATTGAACTTCCATGAAATCCTGCTCAGTGTGGTGAGTGTGCCTCCCAGGGTGCCAAGACCCATTCCTCTCCGCCCCTTGTCCACCATTTTGTTCCCCTCTCTCCACATTCCTCTTCTCTTCATGGCTGGAGCCAGCAGCACTAGCCAAGTCCCTGATGCTTGTAGAAACTCAGCTCTAAGATTGCAGCTCTTAGGTTGCTGCAGTTTCTCCTGCTGTCCGTGATGTCTGGGCAGTGCACCCCCACTGCTCCTGAGAGTTCATGCTCTTGTTGCCTCAGGTCTTTTAAGGCATCTCAGGCTTTTTTATTTCTTGCCTTGTCTGACAGTTTCAATGGCACTCTTCTCTGTTGCTGCCCTATTGTCATTGGCTAAACCTGTAGACCTGTATTTCCTCTCTTCCTGGGATTGGCTCTTCTCAGGCCACTCCTTGAACTCTCTGGTGAGCCGATCCACTTGGTTTCCTTCCAGACATGGTGAAATATGCCCGAATCCTTGGGAGAACATAGTTTTGATGCGGACTGGTAACTTTGGAAACTTTGGAAAAGTTTTGGGAAGAGGTAACTTTGGAAAAGTTCTGGGAAGAGGAATGGAAAGAGAAAACAGGAGGAAGAAAAATCAGGCTGAACTACGAAACTTGAAGAGGGGGAACAGGATGTACGGGTGGCTTGTGAGGAGCCCCCAAATCCAGAGTTAATACTACATATTTATAGTATTCTTCTTATACCTATTTTCATCTGATATCCTCTAGTATTTGATCTTCTATTTTACATTGTGTAGTTGTAAGCCACCTTAAAACTTCTTTTTTTGAAACATGACAGCATATAAATAAATGACTAAATAAAGAAGGTAATGTACAGTTGCCACATGGAGTAATCAGCGTTCTGAAGACAGGAGTGATGTGGTCATAGGTAGAGGCGAAAACACTTTTTGCTGAACCGGACTCCGATCAAAACTTGAAATAGCAGGAAAAGAAGATTTCAAATTATAGCGTATCTTCTAAGTGATACTTTATCCCTGACCTACCCCACTGATAGCAAAATAGTTTGCCAGTAGGTGTCCCATCAAAACCAAACTACACCAAACCCAGGCGGAAGGCAAGCATCAGAGAGCCAACTCCTGCCGTTATGAGCAAGACTTCCCCAACCTTGGGACTCCCACAGGGTGAAAGGGTGAGACAAATGTCCTGGGAGAAATGAACGGTGTTCCTCTGTGGGGTAGGGGGATCCCTGAGTACAATGGCTTCGGAAAAGCAACTGCAATGGATACAGGAATGTTAAAAGAGTTGCTCTGGCTGGGACTTTCCCTCATTTTCCCTCCATCAAACCCAGGATTATCCCTTTTGATCCCTCAACTCCTCCCCTTCTCTGACAGATTAAACTTGCCCTCCCTCACCAATTTCTCCTTTCCCCAGGGATTCACCCCCGCCCCTCCTCCTCCACCCCCTCACCCCCCACTCCCCCGCGCCCTACGGTCCCAGTCAGCGCCCACGGTCTCTCCCAGAACCAGCCTGCCCTCTCCTTTCCCCTGGGCCCCAGCCCCCTTTTCTCTGCCTCCTCTATCCAGGACGCCCCCCTCTTCCCTCCCCACGGAACCTAGACCCCGGGGACCAAGCCCCGGGTGCGGGGCGGCAGGTGGATGGGCCGCCAGCCCGACGGGCCGGGGGTCGCCCGCGGCGGGGAAGGGGAGTGGGAGCGGGTGGGGCCCCTCCCGGCGGGCGGGAGCGCGGCGGGCCGAGGGGGCGGGCCCAGGCCTCCCGCGCGCGTCCGCCGCCCCTGGAGCCGCCTCCTCGCTCCGCCAGTCTGCGCGACCCAGGTGCCGGCGGGCAGGAGGCGCCCGAGGATGTGCCGCTGGCCGCTGCTCCTGTTGTGGGGGCTGCTCCCCGGCGCGGCGGCGGCGGCGGCGGGGGGCTCGGGCCGAGCCCTCCCGCACCGCACCCTCCTCGACTCCGAGGGCAAGTACTGGCTGAGCTGGGGCCCGCGGGGCGGCGGGCTCGCCTTCCGCCTCGAGGTGCGCACCGCCGGCTACGTGGGCTTCGGCTTCTCGCCCACCGGGGCCATGGCCTCGGCGGACATCGTCGTGGGCGGAGTGGCCCACGGGCGGCCCTACCTGCAGGTAAGCGCGTCCCCACCGAGCCCCGTCCCGTCCCGCCCTCGGGGCAGGCGCGAGTACCGGCGTCCCGGGGGCCACCCGGTGTCCCCTGCGGCGGAGGCTGGACGCCCCCGCCCCCCCGCGGCCCCCGCCCGGCACGCGCTCCCCTGGACGGTCAGCTCCCGCACGCCCGGAGCCAAAGGCGCCTGCGGCTGGGCTCCCTGCTTCCGCCGCCTGGCCCCGAGTTTTCGCCCCGGGAAGCTGAGCCCGGTGACCTCGGGCAGCTTGTCTCTGAACACTCTCCTGTCCCCAGCACCCTACTTAATAGATCCCCTGCATGCACACCTGCCACGCATCCCTATTCACCTCTAATGGGAAAGGAGAACGACCCTTTGGGGCTCTAGCAGGACGGCTCTCAGGGTTGGAGGGACCTGTGAGCTTTATAGCACTTTGCTGTCTTGCTGCCTGGGACCAGGATCCCAGAACTTCCCAAATCATAGCTATTCTGGGGTCCCAGGCACGGAGCTGGGGTCAGCTGCCTCATCTGAGAGATGAATGAAAGGCCCCCCACTAAGAATCTTTTAGGAACTTTGCTCTTCTGGGAGCCCGTTAGGATGCCGCATTCAGAGACCTGCAAAATCTTTAGTTTCCCCGGCAAAATCCTCTATTAAGTGGAGAAACTTTTCGCTGACTGTATTAGCCAACAAAGTTGATTTGACAGCTGCTGATTTGCTTTGAAAGAGTCAGAGTAGATATGTTGCCTGTTCATAGATAACTTCATGCATAGGAGGGGGGAAAAAGAATTGTGAAGTAACCATAATGATTAGGTGGTTAGGTCTTCTGGACATCTTTGTTTATCTGATCTTGACAACATTTGGACACTTTTCCACAGTTACATAACATCGTGGTGACTATACTCTGTTACTTATAAAAGTTCATCCAAAAATACTGCCCTTTGCTAAAAGTCTCTTCTTCCAAATGAAAACTCCTTGCTGTTCTGGCATTGTGTTAAGGTTTTGATGATATTAAAATCAAAGCACCCGATCGATTTCAAAGTGCATTTCTCGGTAATTTTATTCCTGACTTCTAAGTTTGATTTCCACAACTTTCTGGCTGAGATGCCATCCAATTTTAACCCTAATTCTGGCACTCAGCTATTAACTCTGGGTAGAAATAAAGAAAATGATAGTAAGAACAAGTTCAAAACCATCCTGTTGTCTGGTTTTTCATAAATTAGTCCTTTCCTCCCAAAATAAGTGTTCCACAGCTCCAATAAAATTGAGTTTTATGAGGATTGCACTTTGTTGAGGTCACTGATGTATAAATGTCTTCCTGCAGCGGCATCTCAGACATTGAATTTGTAAACCATGAATTTGACCCCAAACACAGGCCTCACTAGCTGAATAACGTAACTCTCTTCTGATATGAAGTAGAAAATACCTTGTTTAAATATCTGTGTGAGCCAAGTCTTTGTGTGTGTTTGCTTGTTTTGGGTGGGGAGGGTACTATGCCTCTTAACTATCCTTGCATGTTTTGTTGAAAGGGACGTGGAAAATCTTACTATGGTAATATCATAAAACAGGGTATACTTTATAATGTTTATTTTTGAGAGAGAGGAGAGAGAGAGAGACACAGAGTGTAAGTGGGGGAGGGGCAGAGAGAGAGGGAGACAGAATCTGAAGCAGGCTCCAGGCTCTGAGCTGTCAGCGCAGAGCCTGACCTGGGGTTCGAACCCAGGAACCCCAAAAGAGCATGACCTGAGCTGAAGTCGGACGCTTAACTGACTGAGGCACCCAGGCACCCCTAAACAGGGTATACTTTAAAGGATAACTTGATATTGTTTCCTGCCAGAGAGTAGCGTTTCTAGAAAGCCCATCCAATTTGATATCAAATGAGAGACCAAGTGTAGAGTAGTGTTTCAACATGTCATAACTGGCCCACCACAAAAACAGACTTCATTAAACTACAGAGTGTTTTCACACTGCTGGTGATTCTCATAAAGACTGCATGAGAATTAACTCAGTGCTCTTTGGGTTGACTTTGAACTGTGGAACTTTTCTTAAAATAATCAGTGAATACCGATCACTATGAGATAAGCCTTAGAAAATGGTCACTTCTCCCACATAGTTAATGAGAAAGCAATAGGATATTCCTTTTCAGTTTTATTCCTCAGGAGATAAAATCCTTATTTCCATATACAAACGGTAACTATTTTCTTAGTGGACTGACATCCTTTACTGGTCCATTTCCTTAATCCCACTCATTACAGGACATATAAAATACAGTAAAAATTATGCTAGTCAGTTATATGGGAAAAAATTTATTAACAGCCTCTTTAATCAAATGAAAGACACCAAACACTGAAAATAAAATGAAATGTATCAGTTCCAGCTGGGTCATCCAGGCTAGGTGATTTTCCAAAACTTGAAATCGAATCTTCTCTCTAGAAACTATCACCTTGAGAGTCTTTATACAGTGGTGTAGTAAGGCCCTCCTCAGCACCTATACCAAAAGGTAAATAGGGTTCTTAAACAGTGTATTCGATTCAGTTAGTAGACTTTGGATTTCAGGTAATTTTGCTCCCAGTGCGAACGAACTTTGCAAGACAGAGCATTCATTGGCTTCTGGGCTCTCATGTATATGTAGCGGCTGCTGATGGTTGCAGATGGCATGAAGCTGTATGGTAATAACCCAAGGTGACATCCCAGTCACCTCCCCTTGTGGCTTTTTTTCATACAGTTTATGAAATATATTTTTTCATATATTTTATGAAATATATTTTCATATATTTAACTTTCAAAAACTTGACCTTTAGGTATATATATTTTTTATTATTCTGACTTCTATTTTGCTGATTATCTTAAGCTTTTCTTTTCAATAGGATATGAACTCCTGGATAACTGTGAGAATTCATTCCAGCCAACCAGTAAAGAATTGTTGGTTAAAATAGATGCCACAAACCCAAATGCCTATAGAGGTCAGACAGCAAGTATAACAAAGTGACGGGCTTGATCAAATGCAACAGACAGGACAGAGGATTGAGGACAAAAAGAGTTTTTGTGACCAAATTACTGTTATGTGGGTATGCAAATCAAGTATTGGCAGATCTTCTGTTTTTGTTTTTGCTTTTTTGGGGGGAAGACAAAAATGTAGATGTGTGTAAATCTGATCACTAAATACTGGCCACAATTCCATGTTGTGCAAAGCACCACGTAGAGCACGCATGTACACACAATTCTAGCTGAGATAGAACTTGACTTAATCTGGGGTCAAGAGGGGAAAAAGCTAAGATTGGTGAAGAATCAACCCAGATTATGAAAAGCCATGAAAGGCAGAGAGGCAAGGTCCCATTTCTCTTCAGGTCCAGCTTATTCTGTGCCAAGAAATGTCCCGTGTCAGAGGGGACCTTGCCTTTTTTTTTTTTTTTTTTTTTTGGTTGCCTGTTGTGTAACAAACCACCCTAAGACATAGTGGCTCAATACAGTGGCCCTTCGTTTTTCACATATCTGCAATTTGAGGAGGAGCTAAGTGGGGACAGATCTCTATTTTACTTGATGCCAACTCCAAAGTGAGTGGTTGGAGTCATCAGGAGGCTCCCTCAGTCACTTGTCTGATGCCAGCTGCCTTTGGCTCTTAGCTGGGGATCTCAGCAGGTGCCATGGTGGTGGGAGAGTGGCCACTCCATGCAGCTACTCAGATTCCTCACAGCGGAGTGGCTGAGTCCTAAGGGTGAATATCCTGAGAGGCCCAGGTAGAAACTGGATAGGCTTTTATAACTTAGCCTTTGAGTCATCTTCTGTTGTGGCCCTATCCCACCGATTCAGGAGGGAAGAGAGACTCCACCTCAGTATCACATCATAAGGAGCTCACAGGGGAACGGAATATACAGGTGAGGTCATCTTTGCAAAATACCTCCTTCCACACCCATCCCCACTGACTAGTCACAGTCTCTTTCTTACCACCACTTTTGAGAGTCTGTCTATATGCGTCTAATATCTCTTGATGCTGCTGAGACTGGGAGGCGATATTGACATTCACCTTCTTCCCTTGTAGTCTTTCACACCACTCACAAGGAGTGAGCGAACACTTAATTCTCCTCCTCCATACTCCCCTGCCAAAAAAGACCTGTGAACCTCTACAACCCATATTTTTCAGTGGTTGCCAATCACTAATTCAGGGTTGGACCCAATGAGAATACCTCCAGAGGGCAGTGTGACATTTGCTTGTAGTCCTGTGCAGTGAAAAATCAAATTTTGATTTCCTCGCCTCAGGCCAGTAGGTTCGGCCACCCTTAAAACCTATAGACCCAGAGATGAGGCATTATGGAAACTTGCCCTGTCCATTTTGTAACCCACCTGCCCAGTCTGGAGAGAGTTCCTCAAAATGGTATATAACCAGGTACCATCAAATGAGAGAGAAAAATGTGGTTGGGAAGTGGAGCCTGTCTCCATCAGATACACTGTTGGAAAGCCGCTTGCTCTTGGGGAGACGTGACCCCTGGGACCCCTGGGATGCTGCCGTGGGTTTTTGCACTGTCTTTCACAGGATTGCCTGGGGAGGGGGTGGGAAGCAGTCTTTCCTCTTGCATTGGCTTTTGAAAACCTCACTATTTTGTCTCAATGAATGAACTCAACTCTCACTTCCCTGATGGATTCATGTCCTTTCCCTGTACTTTGCCCCTTTTTGACACAGTGCAATCCCACCCCCACCCGAACCACTTAGCAACTGAGTCCCTATTGGAGGCAAGTAATCCGGGTTGATGAATGCCTAGTTTGTGTGAGTTAAGAGAAGAGGGCAGCATTGTCGGATGTGCCTGTTGAATTTGCACAAAAATTGATTCACTCTTCCTTTGGGGGTAGAAATCGCTAGTGAATGGAAGCTGGAGCATATGTCATCATTTGTTACAGCCTTGTGGTGTTGGCTGTCTCTAAAACTGAAACATTTCTGTGCTGACAAGTAAGTCTTCAGCAGTGGGGTAATTGCTGCTGGGCTGCTCGCTGAGGAAGTGCTTGGAAATTGTGCTGTGATTTGAAATCACAGAAAACAGTGAGCATTCTTTGTGGTTAACGATGTGCTGCTTTTAAGTGCGCCCCAGCCAACGGCAACAAAGAAATGTTTGGAAAGCAAATTGAAAAGCTGTAAGGGAAAGATGAAGAGAGTGTACAATCCTGACACAGCTCAGCTGGGGCTTTGTTAAGAGATATTTATAAGTCTTCAGATTATGCCCCCCCACCCACACACACACCCCAATTTCCAGATGACGAGGGGATGTCTCCAAGCTTCGTGCTTTGTGCATTAGTAATAAGGACACATGTACGAACGTAATGCTTCACACAAGATGATACTCTTCAGCTGTGTGGTTCTCCCTGGCAGAGCAGATGATTTCATAATGCCAGCCTGAGGATACAGGGCAGACCGAAGAACCAAGGGTACAATGCACCTGAACTGACCAACAGTGTTCAAGGCTTCAAGCAACCAATGGCATATTTCTGGACTCTTGGAAGGGAAGGCAGAGTCCACTTCAAAGAAAGTGAATGGTGGCTTATTGATTCATTTTTGTTTGTGTGTTTGTTTTTTGTAATATAGACCTCTTACAATAAAGTTGCTGGCAAAAGGAATGAATTCATTATACATCATCATGTTTTTGAAAATGTTTGATCCATATATAAAAAAAAAGTGCATATAGATGCCCCACAAGGCTGTTTATTGTAACTTAAAAAGATAACTAGTATAGAACTTTTAAATAGAAAGTTATTTTTCCAGGAAACGTCTTCCCAATCTGTCTTCCAAATTAAAAAAAAAAAATGATGCTTGCTCATAAGGATAGCATATAGCACATAAGCAGAAAATTCTATAAAAGTAACTTCAAATGGGTAATTTTCTTAACTGTAAAGGTGGAATTATATATTGAGGGCTATGCAAATAATGTACAGACCAGATTTAATCTGCTATTGAGGTCTTTCCTATTCATCTCCTATATCCAAAAATTATGAGAAAATCTTTAAACAGTTATTGCTTTTATGAGTTAAGTGTTGATGTTTTGTGTATTGCTGTTCTTAAGAGTTCAGAGTTCAAGGGTGCCTAGTTGGCTCAGTCAGAAGAACATAGGACACTTGATCTGAGGGTTATGATTTTGAGCTCCACACTGGCTGCAGAGATTACTAAAAAATAAACAGACTTAAAAAGAGCTCGGAGTTCAGTTGATTCCCCTCAAATTTCCAAACTTTCCCCACACCAATTTTTACAGGTGAGGAGCTGTGTTTTTACTGTGAGTGTTAGGTACCTGTTAAATGGCTTGTTGGAGGCCATGTATATCAGCAGCCTGGATTTATTTCCTCTGAGTCCTGGTTTTCTGTTCTGTCTTCTCCTTCAAGTAAGCAGTTGCATTCATAAAAACATATTCCAGGGGCACCTGGGTGGCTCAGTCATTAAGCGTCCAACTCAGGTTTCTGCTCAGGTCATGATCTCATGGTTCATGGGATCAAGCCCCTGTGTCCGGCCCTGTGTTAACAGCATGGAGCCTGCTTGGGATTCTTTCTCCCTCTTTTTCTGCCCCTCTCCTGCTTGTGTGTGTATCTTCTCTCTCTCTCTCTCTCTCTCTCTCTCTCTCTCTCTCTCTCTCTCTCTCAAAAATAAACTTAAAAAATACATATTCCAATTTTCTTCCTTAATAGTGAAAGAACATGTATAATGAAATACATGTTAAAACAGATTGGCAAGACAAAATCAGAGTATTTCTCTTACTTTTGTTCCACTATAAATGTCATAGATATTCATTTCTATGATATGATTTTTCATTTACTGAGTTCTTTGTATATGCCCTACATTTTGATAAGTCCTTAAAGTGTGTGATCTTCTGCAATTCTCACAATACCCCTGTGAGAACAATGTCTTATTTCTCCCATTTTGTAGATGCATAAACTTGGGGCTCCAGGTCACACAGTAGGGGGATCACTTGACTCACATCACAGTGAGGCAGTGAATATTGGGATGTTCGTTCACTCATTTAACCAATGAATGGTCATAAGGGTATAACATTAAGTGAGATGAAGGCAGTGACATCACGGAGCTCACATTTTGGTGGGGGATAAGCAGGTACATAAACAAATAAAAATACAAGGAAATGTTGAGAATTAAAATAGGGTGATGTGATAAGGAGTAACCATGTGGTTATTTCAGATAAGGATGCTTATAATCAAGACATGAAGGAAAACAAATGTCCCAGGTCTTAAAGGTGGCCTTTGGAGATTAATCATAGTGTTTACAACTCAAAATACTATATACTATGAAGAAGATGATCTGGCATGCGCATCAAAGAAGTTAGTAGACCTCGAATATAGGAAACTGCCTACCTGGAAGAAATATAATTAATGTTTTAACAAATGTCTGAACCACACAAGCTCTCTTTTCTATTTCTGTGGAATTGCTACACAGATGTTTAGTAAGCTCCACTAGAGTCTCTCAAGCTTTGATCTAGAGACTTGGTGATTTTATAGGAGTTTCTTTCTTAATTCTAGGTGCGAATGTTTTTCGCTTATCCTCTGTTCTTTCTTATCTGCAATAATTGGAGACCCAAAGAACTTGGAGAAGCTAGATCAGCAAAACCACATGTGCCTGTAGAAGATTTCTATCTTTTAGGCAATTTTTAAACTAAAACTCTGAAATCTCAGTTTGTTAAATAAAACTACATTGCTGCCCTTTTTTCCGCTGCAAATTTCATGCACTGAAACTCACTCACAAGGAAACTCATGGGTAGAAGCTAGGCCTGCTGGTACTTTGGACAACCAGGGCCAAAATGGATTCATGCTGTGGCAGACTATAGCCAAGTGATGAGCAGTGGAGCCAACAGAGAACTGGGCACTGGGAAAGATACTTCTGATGCCAGAAGTTCCCAAACTTCTCTGCATATTAGCATCACTTGGGGGCCGTTAAAAAATTCCAACATCCAGGTAACCGCCCTTCCTCTTCCATACCAATTAAATCACAATCTGAGGAGGTGGACATAGACATTAATAAATTTCAAAGTTTCCCAGGTGATTATGAGCAGCAGACATGTTCAGGAACTACTGATCTTATGTGGTCCGGCTCTTTGATAGAAATCAGGCTACTCCTTTGTGGTAGACCTACAGAAGCTTCGAAGATTCCAGGCATTGGGCAGGGGGATACAAAGGAGAATTCCATGCAAAGTAATTCACAGTGCCTTTGAAGTGTGCTTTTTGAAGCAAAGGCTAGCATATGTTTGGATACTGACAATTATTTTATAAAATAGAAGAATAAAGTGGATTTCCCTAAAATGGAAACACTTCTGAGATGAGTTTAACAAAGCTATTGACAATTCTAAGTATATTTTCAAAATACATGCTAAAACAAGAGTGGCAGTGGAAGGACTGTGGGTAGTGGTGTATTTCAACATGTGCTGAACCAGAAATCTGTCTCCTCTTCATACCCCTCTCTCATTTCTACACACCTTTTGCCAGTTGGTACTAGCTGCCATATTTCTAGGCAACAAGAATATCTGCCCACACAGAGTCTAAAATTTGTAAGTTATATATGGTTACAGGGCATCAAAGGAGCATTAATAAATGAAAGTTCCAGATAATTCCCAGCCTGTATTTAAGGCGTGGGACATGTTCTGCTTTAAAATCTTTTTATTAGAATTAACAGTAACACAATGGACTCCCTCTGTAATTGGAAAACTCTCAAGTGTCTTTCCAGTTATGTAAATAGATATATACGTGCCCTTCCTTCAAAGCTCCATTCTCTAAGGATACTAATAAGCAGTGAAATGCCCTCAAGCCATCACCACAGAAGGGAGAGGGAGAAAAGGTAGCAGGAGTGGTAGATAGTTAGTATTTTATTAGGGTATGGATGGAACATTTACAAGTCAACGACTGTCAGTGTTGCCACATCTTCCTGAGGTACCAAGGCCAATTCCATGTACTTGGCAGGTTGTCAAGAAATCCCTGCTGAATAACTGCTGAACACCTAAAAGCAGGAATCCTTGGTGTGCATCCCGGCACTGCTTGCTACCTTTTGGATGTGTGGTCCTTCGCAAACTTCTTCACCTTTCTAAATGACAGTTTCCTTTATGAAGAAGGGACTTTTGATATCGAAAGCACGGGGTTTGGGTGAGGATTAAATGAAATAGGCATGTAAAGCTCTTACACAAAGTATGTGGCACATTGAAAGTGTGTACTAAATACAGCATATTATTATAATCAGTCAAGCAGTCAGTGAAATGTCAGAATTGTCAGAAGATGACACGGAGACAAATATGGCAGCTTTTCAACGTGGGGAAAAGGTATCCGCTAAATGTAAAGATGGGGAATATTGATAGCAATTTTTAAGAAAATTTGAGGACAAACTTTAAGCAATTGATTTGTGAATACTTTGCAACCATTAATGACCAGAGACCAGCCTGGTTTCAAAAAACACAGATTATACTGACAAGACTGCATTTTCTCTTGCATTTGATTTGCTGGATGTGGAGTTGGAGTATTAAATGGTGCATCTGAATGATGATAAGGTAATTAGCAAGGTTTCTCATGATTTCTTGTATAGGATGGACTAATAAAGTTGAATTCATTATAATCATAAATATTTAAACATTCATACCCCAAATATGTTGATAACAGACTGTCTACATTAGACTACAGGATAAAGACTCAAAGATAGTATATATTAAAATAATAAGAGGAAACTAAAAGGTAAAAATTCACTGAGAATACAAATAGAATTAAACACTTGGTTAAAAAATGTATAAAGTTGAATTTAATTGGAATTCATATGGAAAAGGTCTAACTATTAGCTCATTTTAACTCAAAACATATGTTTGGTATACACACAGATGCAATATTAACCTATAAACTCTGCTGTTTACATCAAGGAAAGTGCTATTGACATAGTACTCTGTACAAGGTTAATCGCATCAGAAGATAGGTTCTAGAATAACATTTTTAAAAAGATTCTAAAAGAGGATTACAAACATGGTTGAAATCTCTGGAAATCAGGGTTACCTGGGCAATGGGAAACAGTTGTCAGTGTTTGCCTGGAGAATAAAATGATTAGAAAAGACGTGATCATTGTTTTTGAAATAGTGGACAGTCTTCCGCAAGAAATAGGGATTAGATGCTCCATGTTAGGCTCCAGAAGGAAGAAAAAAGACCCAATTAATACACATTAAAGAGTAGAAGATTTTAGCCAATATAACAAATGTATTTCTGACAGTGGGATGTCTTAAAATTGAACAGATTGCCTTGTGAAGTTCTAAATTCATGAGCTTGTCACCGCAGGTATTAAATACTGTGTAATCATCTCTTTAAAAATATTTCTGAGAGAGGGTCACTGGGGTGGCTCAGTCAGTTAAGCGTCTGACTTCAGCTCAGGTCACGATCTCGTGCTTTGTGAGTTCAAGCCCCGTGTCGGGCTCTTTGCTGACAGCTCAGAGCCTGGAGCCTGCTTCAGATTCTGTGTCTCCCTCTCTCTCTGCTCTTCCCCCACTCACATTCTGTCTCTCTCTCTCTTAAGAATAAGTAAACATTAAAAAAATTTAAAAAAAAATGTTTCTGAGAGAAATCCTCCTCTGGTGGGAACTAGGATCAGGTGTCCCTCAGATTGCCTCCAGCTTTAATGAGATGCTGAAAATAACTTTATTCTGCATTCATGCTTTTAGGTTATTCAAGAACTTAGTAGGAGAGAAGATATTAGCAACTATATTGGAAAGTGTTGATGTTGTTTTTTAACCTGTCTCAGGAGTTGTCCTGTCTCTGTGGGTGGGTGGGCCCTAGGGCGTTACAGTGTCTGAGAGAATTTCATTTCTCTCCCTAATATGTATTTCACTATATTTGATTTATGTTTAGTGAATGTGTATTAGTGGATGTGTATTTGAAATCTAAAAAAAAAAAAAAAGAAAAAGAATGCTTCGTGATTTGTATATAACTCAGAAGAATATGGAGGGCTTCATGAGGGAGGCTGAATGTGAAGTTGGTGAATTTTTGAAACTTGGTGGCTGCATTATTTTGGTTTCTCTCGTACCAGTCTGCATGTTCTCTGTCTCCAGACCTTCCCACTGGGATATCGAGGTAGGCCTCTCAAATTTAATTTTATTCACCCTCAACCTGTGTCTTTCCCAGCCTTCTCAATCTCAGTAAATGGCACCTCCTGGTAGCTCCTGTCAAAAATTAGTAGTCATCCTTTTTTCTTCTCTTTGCTTCACCCCATGTATGAAACACATCTTCAGGTTCTGTTGACTTTTCCTCCAAGCTCAATCTAAAACTGCCAATTTCCCTTCAGTTTTACTATTTGCACTCAAGCACCGACCACTGGGACCACTGCATGACTCCTGTCTTCTGACCACCACTCTTACTTCTTGGCATCCTCAACATGGTAGCCACAGCAATACACACACACACACACACACACACACACACACACTTTTCATGTCAATCAGAGTATATCACTTGCTGCTTAAAGCTGGGATGACTTTTATATAAGCTTAGTATTAAATTTGAACTTCCTACACTAACCAATAAGGTATTACGATGTCCGGGGCCTCATTGGATTCCTGTTGACCTCTCTCCTGGGCGCTATACAGTTCAACCATCCTGGCTTTTATTTGCTTCATCAAAATGGATACCCAGCCCCATTCAAGTCCTTTCCAGTAACTGCTCTCTCTTCCTGGAATCTACTTCATCCATACTTCTCATGGCTGGCTCCTAATTGTAGTTAATTTCTCAGAGTAAATATAGCCTCAGTGGTGACTTTTCTGATAACTCAACCTGAAGGTTTTCCAATCCTTCTCTATAATCTGTTTTATTGTCCTCTAAGTATTTATTATCTAAGCATTTTGATTATATTATTATTAAATTTTTTAAAAAATTGTTTGCTTCCTCCAACCCCAAACTAAACTATAAGTTTCATTATAGTGTGGACTTTGTCTGCTATCCTGTATAGTCCTGTGCCCTCAGCCCTGCAACAGAAGCTTAAGAATACTAGCTGCTCAATGAAATATGTGTTGGAAGAAAGGAGAAGTGGGAAGGAGGGAGGGAGAGAGGAAGGAAGGAAGGAAGGAAGGAAGGAAGGAAGGAAGGAAGGGAGTTTTCTTCTCAAAATTTATATCTTGCATTCACTGGTCATAGTTAAAAGAAGTCATGTAAACTTTTAGAAAATTAAGATAGTGGAATAGGATGAAATGATGGTAAAATACAGTTTATTTCTATGATAAAATCTGAAATTGTTTTTTCCATTGAAGTTTATTGTTAGACCTAAAGAGTCAAAATGTTAATTTTGCACTCTATCTCTGATAATTCTATAACTATAGCAAAGTATTAAATTACTCTACATGAAAACTGAACTGAGGTGATTGGCTATAGGGGAAAATGCAGGATGTGTATTTTCAGAAGGTGGCACTTAAAGGACTGACAGATTGCTCAGGTGGGCCCCTCATTGGAACACAAGCTAACAGGGTTCCTATTTTGGCATTCCAGTAGCTATTCACAGATCTCTTATTAGATGTAAGGAGTTTCAATTTTATCTGAAGTGGTTTCTAGAAGGCACGCCCCTTCTGTTTTGACATTCCTCTCCAATTTCTGAGGTTAGTGAAGAAATGACTTCTTAAAACCAGCTTACGCTGAAATCTGAAGATTATGTTTGTATAGTTTGTTTATCCAGTTTGGGATTTTTTTTTAGGATCAAAGATTCTCTTTAACACAAAAATATTTATTATTATACTATCAATATTACTGAACCACCATAACACTTATTATAGAAGCTGATATTACAAACAGAAATGTTTGAAGTAACAAGGCTTTTGAGATTTCCAAAAAGAGGAAAAACTACAAGCACCTGTTGAAGAAAATGATGACAGATGGTAACATTTTTCTCAAGGTTCCCTTGCAGCTGTGCTTACATTCAGTTCTCCAGGCTGGGCCGGGTTTATTCATATCTTTTATTACACCCAGAAGGGTTTTCACTTCATCCTGTTTAACACAGTGCCGGTGGAAGCTCTTTTCTGTTGCAGAGATTTTATTCAAGAGAGAGAAAAAAGACTGACAATGCTTAAGAACCAATTTAACATCTGTGTAATCACGTTTTTTAACACGAGGTCAGAGCAATCTTGCAGATTATCGCAGCTAGCTTTTTAAGGAGGTTAGTTTTAAAGTTGCAGTCAGGATTCCTGCTGTTGTGCTAACTGATAAATGCCAATGGATGCTGATGCTCACTTACTTTACTATTGCCACACAGCATTTTGAAACCTCGATGGTGTATTTCATAATGTTTTTCAAAGCATGGTGTTCAAAAGAAACTATATCCTGTGAGAACATGTTTCATTTTTAGGACACAACCACGGATTAACTTGATTGCTGGAGTCTAATTATCAACTCAGATTTTCAAGGGTAGCAGGTAATAGTCTATCTTTAAAAAGTAAAACAAGCTAAACAGCTGATTAAAATAATAGTAATCCACAATAAAAACAAAAATAATACCTCATTGGCAATTCATATTGAAGTTGATCTTCATGTAGGTAGCTGAGTTAGAATATGATTGAAATCCACATAACCCCATTTATGTAGGGTAACATTACTTCATATTTCACTTTACAGAATATTAAAGCTGAGTAAATATAAAGAAGAATGACTTCTGCAAATCAGCTTTTATATTTACATAATTAAAACATCTTCAAATTTTATTTTTAAGCTTTTACAAAATCTTTACAGAACCATGGTTCTCTGTGTCCTCCTCAACCCTCTTGTCCTCATAAAGCCCGTTATTAATGATACTTAATTGAAGCCTACTTTTATTTACCGGTATTTTATGTTAATTTATAATATATGCAATATATATCATACAATTAGATTTTTATAACGGCTATGACATCCAACTGTGGCAATGAGAGTGCACTGTGATCAATAATCCTATTTATTTTAAGTTTATTTATTTATTTTTGAGACAGAGAGACAGACAGATAGAGCACACAGCAGGGGAGGAGCAGAGAGAGAGGGAGAGAGAATCCCCAGCAGGCTCCACACTGCCAGCATGGAGACCTGTGCAGGGCTCGAACTCACAAACCACAAGATCATGACCTGAGCCAAAACCAAGAGTCAGATGTTCAACCAACTGAGCCATCCAGAAGCCCCCTATTTTTATTTTAAAAGTACTGGAATATCAGGCACCATAGGACGATGGCCGAGGAACGGTCTTTACCATGGGTGTGTGACAGTGTTGCATCTGGGCTCTATTTGCTAACTGGGACCGGCAGTGGGGGCGACGGGTGCCATTCAGTTCTAATTGTAAAGGTGAAAACCAGGGAGTAATAGTGATCTGGGGAAATTCCATAAATATCTCATAAGTGCTACACAGTATGGTTTGGTGAAAATAAATTTCTAAGTGCTATTATTGGTATCAGATTCTTAATTGGTCGGTGTTTTACCGTCAATTTCATTCTCCAGTTTATTTTTTCTCCAAGTGGATAACAGTACCAAATAATTATTCCATTTAATTACCTACTCAGATAACATTTATCCCTTTGTCAAACTGTCAGGAAACCATTAACTTCACTGAGCGTACTCTTTTAGGTTTAGCCAATATGCATGAAGGATTTTCAAGACTGACTGTTCTTTGACTGACTTGGTTTCTTTTTATCTCTTTTTTTTTCTCCCTCCCTTACTTCTTTTCTTCCTCCTGGCAAGAATAGTTGAATGATAGGAAATTAGGGATGCAGATTTTTTTTTTTTTGGTTTTTTTCTCTTCTCTTGCCTCACTTAATTATCCTTTTAAGGTTTGCCAATATGCCATTTTTTTATTGTATAATGTCGACACCATTAAGACTGTGTTTGGTTATAGTTCATGTATTTTCTTAACACAGGCTGAAGGAAGAACTAAGGTGCTTCTGGGGAATAATTGTGCACCTCCCAAGTTAATCTATTCTCATACCATTAAGATGTGAATATTGGGTTATGGTTCTTGAGTTCTTCTCTTTTATTTCCATAATTGTCCCCTTATTTAGAATTGGCAAAAGGAAAGGCAGGATGCTCCTTTTAAAATTACCTATATTTAATAAGCATCTGCAACATACAAGTCATTCGGGATATAAATTCACATTAGAAAAGATTCTGAAACACGATTTCTCTCTCTTAGATCTGTTTTTGTTTTTGGTTTTTTGTCCTATTTCTTTAAAATAGGTGGGGAATGCCTTCTTAGTGTAAAAGGATTTCAAAGAGCTGTTGCATGCATAAACTCTTTTTTCTAAATGAGGATGTCAGTTCCATAAGATTCATGTCCATTTAGGGGCTAAAAGGTCACAACAACGTTCCCAGATTTCAGTGCCAGATGTGTCTAGATGGCCGATCATGCAGACTCAACTCATCCTAGCATCTGGTTAAGCACATTCCACATGGATCTTAACCATATGTAAATGTAATTGAGAGCAATTGGGAAAATAATCACTCTCCCTCTTTTTGTTCCATTTACAGTGCACACAACTATATTAAAAGTACAAATGTATAACTGGATTGATAAGGTTAGCTTTCTATTTTTAGGCAGTTACTACATGGTTGAGAAGATAATTCTATGTCTAGAATATATTACAGGCGACATGGGAATGCAAAAGAGGAGTAAGGATTCTAAGAGGGAGCGATCACTTCCAGTTGAAATGATCAAAGAAAACTTCATAGAGCAGATAGAATCATGAGTCTTGAAGGGGAGAAAGCATTTCAATGGAGTTAAGTTTCAATGGGTGGAGTTAGTGGAGAGGATTTCTCAGTGGGGTGAAGAGAGTAGGGAGGACAGAGAAGAAGAGTGTGAACAAAAGGAGAAGAAGGAAAAGGGCAGAATTTGAGGGGAATAATAAATAGATAGTAGAGATCATGTGTTAGGATTAGTGATAGACACAGAAAATTAAGTTAGACTAAATTGTAGAAAAACTTGAATCTACAATGGAATTCTACCATATACCATCGAATAAAACACAGTGATCCCCTGAGAGTGATTTTCAAGGAAAACTTTGACAGAAATAATGCAGGTGATAGTCTGAAGTGAGGTAGAGGAAGTTGTAATCGAGTAGAAGTGAAAGACGGGTTATTTTTTCAAAGAAGGAACTGACGGGTTCTGTGGAGGTATGAGTAATTGAGGAAGAAGTTAAAGAAGATTGCAGTTTTGAATCTGGATGATAGGAGAGTGGCAGTGTAATGGAAAAAAAAGTCAGGGAAACCGGAAAATCAGGGAGACAGACAAAGGGTAAATACAATTTTGGATATATTGCATTTTGAAAGGACACTAAGACTTCCAAGTGGAGTTAGACTTTTGGATATGTGATACTGAATGAAGGTGATGACTGGAAACTCTTGGAGTAGACGAGATTCCCAAAGGATGAAATACAAAGACAGAGGAGTATAATGTCAAGGACAGAACTTTGATGTGTATGGTTAGGAATGGGAAAAAATAGAGATAAACTGTCAGAAATGGACAGTCAATAGTGGGCTGTCTGGAAGCTGGCAGTGTGGACATCCTTGCCTTATACCCAAGACTTGTTCCCAAGTTTAGGGGAAGAATTTAGTATGATGTTTGCTGTAGGATTTTCTACAGATGCTCTTTATAAGGTTAAGGGCGTGCCCTTCTGCTGCTGTTTACTGAGCGATTTCACCATGAATGAATGTTTCAGATAGTTTTTCTGCATTTATTAAGATGATCGTATGGTTTTCTTCTTTAGACTTTGATATTATGAATTGTATTGATTGATTTTGTAATGTTGAACCAAATCTGCGTGCTAATGATATGTTATCCTTTTTTTTTTTTTAATGTTTTTGTTTTACTTTTGAGAGAGAGAGACAGAGCAGGAGCAGGGGAGGGGCAGAGAGAGGAAGACACAGAATCCGAAGCAGGCTCCAAGCTCTGAGCTGTTAGCACAGAGCCCGATGCGGGGCTCGAACTCACAAACTGTGAGATCAGCCCAAGTCGGGTGCTTAACCGACTGAGCCACCCAGGCGCCCCTAAATGAATGTATTTCTATGTCAAAAATTTAGATTAGGGGCGCCTGGGTGGCTCAGGTGGTTGAGTGACCGACTTCAGCTTGGGTCATGGTCTCATGGTCGGCGGGTTTGAGCCCGGCGTCGCACTCTGTGCTGATAGCTCAGAACCTGGAGCCGGCTTTGGATCCTGTGTCTCCCTCTCTCTCAAAAATAAACATTTAAAATTTAAAAAAAAATAAAAAAAATAGATTACACATAAAATCTTAATAATGCATCTGTTTTATAAAGAAAAATTTACCCTTACGTATCAAAAACATCATGACCTGATCATGATCTGAGCCGAAGTCAGACGCTCAATCAACTGAGCCAGCCAGGTGCCCCGATATATTATCCTTTTAAAAATGTATCACTATATTTGCTAACATATAAAGAAAATTTGCATTTCAGCCCATGAAAAATACTGCTTTGTTCATTTTTTTTTGTAATGCCTTTGATTTTGGTATCAGGGTAAGGCTGTCATCAAAAAATGAGTTGGGCAGTGTTTTCTGTTCTTTATCTTCTGGAAGAGTTTGTGAAGGATGTGTATTATCTCTTCCATAAATATTTGGCAAAAATCCAAGTGAAAGCACCTTGGCTTAGCTTTTTTTTTTTTTTTTGTAAGAAGATTTTTACCCATGAGTGGATTATAGGGCTATTCAGAATATCTGTTTTCCTTAATAAATTTGACTTGTTTGTGTCTTTCAAAAACTTTGCCCTTCTCTCATCTAAATTATCCAAGTTTTTTATGTCTAGGTGTGCATAATATTATTAGCCTTTTTAAAAAAGTTTATTTATTTTGAGAGGGAGACAGAGAGTGCAAGTGGGGAAGGGACAGAGAGAGAGAGGGAGAGAGAGAAAAATCCCAAGCGGGCTCTGCATCACCAGTGCAGAGCCTGATGTGGGGCTCGAAGTCTGGAACTCTGAGATCATGACCTGAGCCAAAGTCAGAAGCTTAACAGACTGATCCACCCATGCATCTCCATGAAGTTATTAACCTTTCAATGTATGTAGGATCTATTGTAATATTTCCCTTTTATTTCATTTATATGTATTTGTTTTGTATTTGTCCCATCTGCTCTTTGTTTTATATTTCTCTTCTCCTGCTTTCTTTAAAAAATTTTTTTTAATGTTTATTTTTCAGAGAGAGAGAGAGAGGTGAGGATGAGTGGGGGAGGGGCAGAGAGAGAGGGAGACACAGAATCCAAAGCAGGCTCCAGGTTCTGAGCTGTCAGTGGGGCTCGAACTCACAGACTGGGAGATCATGACCTGAGCCAAAGTTGGACGCCCAAATGACTAAGCCACCCCAGGCGCCCCTCCTGCTTTCTTTTACATTGAGTATTTTTATAATTCCAAAAGAGTGGATGTTATTTGGGATGGAAAAAAGGCAAGATGTGGCTGTCGTGTGTTGAAACTGAAATTCTCTTGAAGTGAGATGCGTGATCATAAGCTGAGGGTGGGGACATGTTGGCATCTTAAATCGAGAAGGTTAGAATATTTGTCTTGGGAGGCCTCCTGAGAAAACAGTAAGAGATTAACATGTGGATTTCTAAGCATTAGTAGGGGCCCAGCTTACGTAAACATGTAGCCAATAATACTGTTGTGATAGGTAAGGTATACTATGATCAAATATGAAGACATATATTAAAATAGGCCTTAAGTACTAGAAAATGTGAACAAATTATAATGGAATTATGGTGGTGGTTAGACTGTTTTCACATTTCAGTTATAATAAAATCCATTCATGTTTTCCCTCCGTAATGTTGAAGATATCAGCATCTTTTAGACATTCACATTTTGCCAAGAGTCCAGAGCTTGTCTGGAAGCCATCTTTTTGAAATATTGGACACTCAGTAGTTTACACAGGATAGATGCGCTCGAGGGATATTCAGTGAGACCCGAGTGCAGTTTCTTCCATATTCTCATAGCTAAGTTATCTGAAAAGCCAGAAGAAGGTGGGATAGCTGAAAGGAATTGTTATTGGTGAGTAGAAATAGAAGGAATGGAATGTTGGGGAGCCAGCTGAATATTCTGTGGGACTAATGGTTTTGGAAGCATGTTTGCAAGACTAGGATAATTATTCTACTCTTCCGGCTGATTGCATTTTGTGTTGTGTTCTTTTTGTTTGCAAAAACTGTGATTGCTTGAATCATGTAGTGAAATGTGAACTCAGTATAAAGGTGCAATTTATCTGAATCTCTCATTGTCCATAGGCATTGCTATCTCATCTACATATTGAAAATCTACGTGATCACAAGTGGGAAAATCACAATATGATAGGAGTATTTCATTTGAATTGTTTTCACAGTTACAGCTGGCTCTCAGAATAAATTTTTTGACAGCTTCCAACTTTACCAGTAGAAAAAGTAACATTTTACATGGAAAAAATGTTTACAGAGACATTTCTGTAGACAGAAAATATAAACTAACTCATACTTTTCCAGCAATGGCCGCTACGGTGTATAACGATGAAGAAGGATACAGACTGGAGTCAGACTCTCTGGCTTTGATACTGGCTTTACTATTTACCAGCCGTGTGAACTTGACACGATGCTTAACTTTATGCTTTAGTGTCTTCACCGGTGAAGTAGGAAAATAATTTTATCTCATAGACTTGACGTAAAGGTTAAATGAGTTAACACATGTGCATGTATTAATACATGCTTAAACTGGTCCTGGTGCGTGGTATGTACTCAGTGAGTTGGTTGTTACCAGGGTGAAAAAAGCTTAGTTAGGCCCCACCCATCACTAATAATGTGGGTTTTGAGCATAATCTGCATGTGAAATTTACATACGCTTGATAGCTACCTTGAAAAGGTACTAGGAATAAAAATACCAAATGCCATCCATTTGAGTGTGACATTTACAATTTAAGGTTTTTTTCCTGTATACTTTATTTTTATTTATTTACTTATTTATTTTTGCGGAGCACGGCAATCATTTCTTCAAATGTAATTTTAATGTTAGTAAAAATAGGTACAATTATGTTTTAGCATGCATTTTCTTTTTTTATATGTATTTAATTTCTTTTTTTTAAACTTGTTTTATTTTTTTATTTTTAAAAATTTACATACAAATTAGCATAAAGTGCAACAATGATTTCAGGAGTAGATTTCTTAGTGCCCCTTACCCATTTAGCCCATCCCCCGTCCCACAACCCCTCCAGTAACCCTCAGTTTGTTCTCCATATTTATGAGTCTCTTTTGTTTTGTCCCCCTCCCTGTTTTTATATTATTTTTGTTTCCCTCCCCTTATGTTCATCTGTTTGTCTCTTCAAGTCCTCATATGAGTGAAGTCGTATGATTTTTGTCTTTCTCTGACTAATTTCACTTAGCATAATACCCTCCAGTTCCATCCACGTAGTTGCAAATGGCAAGATTTCATTCTTTTTGATTGCTGACTAACACTCCATTGTATTTACATACCACATCTTCTTTATCCATTCATCCGTCGATGGACATTTGGGCTCTTTCCATACTTTGGCTATTGTGGATAGTGCTGCTATAAACATGGGGGTGCATGTGTCCCTTCGAAACAGCACACCTGCATCCCGTGGATAAATGCCTAGTTGTGCAATTGCTGGGTCATAGGGTAGTTCTACTTTTAGTTTTTTGAGGAACCTCCATACTGTTTTCCAGAGTGGCTGTACCAGCTTGCATTCCCACCAACAATGCAAAATAGATCCTCTTTCTCCGCATCCTCGCCAACATCTGTTGTTGCCTGAGTTGTTCATGTTAGCCATTCTGACCGGTGTCAGGTGGTATCTCATTGTGGTTTTGATTTGTATTTCCCTGATGATGAGTGATGTTGAGCATTTTTTCATGTGTCGGTTGGCCATCTGGATGTCTTCTTTGGAGAAGTGTCTGTTCATGTCTTTTGCCCATTTCTTCACTAGATTATTTGTTTTTTGGGTGTTGAGTTTGATAAGTTCTTTATAGATTTTGGATACTAACCCTTTATCTGAGATGTCATTTTCAAATATCTTCTCCCATTCTGTCGGTTGCTTTTTAGTTTTGCTGATTGTTTCCTTCGCTGTGCAGGAGCTTTTTATTTTGATGAGCTCCCAGTAGTTCATTTTTAGCATGCATTGTCTGAATCAACCATTTGTGACTTTTTATTTTTTAAATACAAATTTTTATATTTTTTAAAGTTTATTTTATTTGTTTTGAGAGAGAGAGAGGGGGGTGAGGAGGGGCAGAGAGAGAGACAAACAGAATCCCAAAAGAGAATCCATGCTGACAGGGCTGAATCCGTCATGGGGCTCCATCTCATGAACTGTGAAATCATGACCTGAGCCAAAGTCAAGAGTCAGATGCTTAACCCAGACACCCCAACCATTTATGAGTTTTTAGAGATAAAATGTCATCATGTATGCAAAGACCATTATAATTAAGGCAAACTTTGTGTCTTCTCTAAGAAATGAAAATTAGCACCATGAATTTTATAACTCTTACTGTAGAAAGCAAATGGTGAATGATATAGGAAAATATTTTGGATAAAAACCAAATGATATTGCAAAGGGGGGGAAGGAAATTAGTAGTAAATGGGCAATATTAAATAGGCAGTTCCCCCCCATATATGGTTTCATTTCTTTATCTTTCAAAATCCATAAAATAGATATGTATTATCCCCATTTTACTAATGTTAGAACAAAAGCTCAGAGTTTGACTTTAACAATTCTCCAAGGCTATTTAGGGGTAGAGCTAGGGATCAGATCCTAGCCATTTTATTTCAAAACCCATGATCTCCCCATTGCATTTGTCTGCCTCCCAGAAGTGATCTGGATACCATTGATCAAGTTTAGTACAAAAATCATAGGTGATCCATAAAAACAAAATTTCTCCAGTTTTTCGATGTCTTATAATTCAACTAGTTTCATTTCTTTCCGTAATTTTCCATTCCGTTTCATTTTAATATGCGTTTGCTATTAAAGCACATACTAAAATGGCCTATAACCTCAGATGGGGTCTCTTAGCTTTCAGGAGTGGTGAAAGGAAGTTCCACTTGCTGTAATAGTAAGAAAAGTGCTTATCTTGGGGTTGGTCCTGTCTTTATCACAAACTAGTCAATTCCATTTGGGGCAAGCCATTTCACAGTGTTGAAATTCCTCTTTTCATTTGTATCAATGAAAATCACTAGGTGATCTTGAATGTCTATTTATTCCATTTCTTTGGATGCTCTATGACACTCTAAAATCCTTCCCACATTTTCCTGAAGGGCCAGAAATTCAAATATGGACCACTCTTTTAGGGAACTGATTTCCTAGTTGGGATACCCCAGTTCCTTGAAAATTCCCAGGACTTTAAAAATGGCTATAGATACTGTATTTTGTAGTGAGCAAATCCAGAATCAATTTTTTCAGGTTCTGCAAATATTTTTTTTAAGTTTTTAAAATTTATTTATTTTGAAAGAGAGAATGCAAGCAGGGGACAGGCAGAGAGAGAGGGAGAGGGAGAATCCTAAGCAGGCTACACACTGTTAGTGCAGAGTCCAATGCAGGGCTTGAACCCACGACCTCTGAGATTATAACCTGAGCCGAAATTGAGTTGGATGCTTAATTGACTGAGCCACCCAGGTGCCCCTAAATATTCTTAACCTAAATTTTTTCCACTCTGAATTTGGGATAGCCTAATTTTTCTTTTTTATATTTTCCACAGGATTATTTTACAAATGCAAATAGAGAATTAAAAAAAGATGCTCAGCAAGATTACCACCTGGAATATGCCATGGAAAATAGTACACACACAATAATTGAATTTACCAGAGAACTGCATACATGTGACATAAATGACAAGAGTATAACGGTGAGTAGTCTACGAGTGAATGCCACAGGAATAAATTGTACGTTTGTTTACAGTGGTGAAAGACTTTATAGAATACAAGGAACAAATATTTAAAAATAACCTTTGAAAACAAAGTCACACAGTCTGTTTTGGAATATCTTTGAATTCTTTTTAGAAGCCACAGAAAATCTAAGACTATGCATTTCAATAAAGGCAATTTTTGTGTGAATCTAACATTTTGAAGGGCCATTTAAAGTGGGTATGATTTTATCTGTAAGATTTCTAGTTTTTTCTCCATAAAGTTTGAGACTATACAACAGATAAAGGTTGGAAAAAATGTATTACACAAGAGGGAATTATTATACTGAATTTTAGGGTATAATTCATCTGATTTGTGAGTGATTTATTTTTGTAAATTTCTAAAATCAAGATGAATAGTAGACTGATTAAAATTGCCTCCCGACACAAGATTTCTTATTGTCAGATTTCATTCAAAAATTAATATCTTTATGCATATGCAAATTAAATATTTAGACAGCATATAATTCATGTGGTACTTTGGAAATTTCCATGAATTCCTTGGATCAGTTTCATTTTGTATAGATCAATCAAATTATCTTTTTTATTTGATAAATCAAAGCTTTAAAAATGGGAATGTAAAAATATGAAGCCAGTTTTGATTAACATTCAGCATAAAGAGTAAAAGAAGAAGAAAAACACATGCAAAAACGTGGATCACTTTTTATGTAATATACCGTGCAATTATACTTTAATGGGAAAAATAATTATAGTCGTTTGACTTATTAAGAAAGAATATAGCTTTTAAAATAAATAGCTTTTGCTTTATTATTTATTTTCAAAGTTCTTATTACAGAGATCTGGCAAAGACACCTTTTTCTGTGGGAGGACTGAACAATTTCTTCATACCTCACCAAGCCCTCCCCCTGGCCCACCACCCCTCGGGCAATCTCTCCTGTTTGCTAAATGGAAACCAATTTCACCTGACAGTACTTTCCCTTGTTGGGATACCCTAGTCCCTTGGAAATTCCCAGGATTCATAAAATGCCTAACGCTAGATTCTAGGATAATAAACCCAGAATCAGAAATTCCTCCTGTGTTTGCACTTTCTGTCAATTCGTACATGTGACAGGGCCAGTTCTGGGGAAAATCTATAGTGAATGTAAAGGTGCTAACCTGGAAGGTGACTTTAGTTTTCCAGAATCCTTGCTTCTTAACAAGAATATTTGCTTGGCGACTACTAGTTGCTGGTGTGCAGACCTGGCGTGACGACGATTTACCGTCGCCATGTGCACGGAAGCATAACCTCTGAGTCAGTTGCCTTTCACTGTGCCTTGGAAGCCATAATCTTGCGTGCTAAGAGATACCGTTTCTTCCAAAAAGAAACTCACCTATCTGGACACTTAATGATTGAATCAAATTGACACAATTAATGCTAGAGACCATGTTGAGAGCTCCCAATGTCATTATTCTCTTTTTTTTCACGTCTGCATCCTGCTTTAAATAGAATTCCTTAAACTCAGCTCAGTGGTAAGGGACATGCTCTCATGAGACATAATGGTGCCCATGTCTGCTCACCAGGAGAGCACAGTGAGAGTGATCTGGGCTTACCACCATGAAGATGTGGGAGAAGCCGGCCCCAAGTACCACGACTCCAATCGTGGCACCAAGAGTCTGCGGCTGTTGAATCCTGAGAAAACCAGCGTGTTGTCTACAGCCATACCATACTTTGACCTGGTAAATCAGGACGTAAGTTTTTTCAGGTTTTATGATTGGAGGGGTGGGTTTATGGAAAGCGTGTAAGAGTTTTTATTTACACTTTTGTGTTTAATAGTGTGTCAAGAGAATGTGACTTTGTGTCCCCCTCCCCTTTTTATTAAGACAGGTCCCCATCCCAAACAAAGGTACGACCTACTGGTGCCAAATGTTTAAAATTCCTGTGTTCCAGGAAAAGCATCATGTAATAAAGGTATGTGACTCACTCACAGGCTAAATTTAATTTGCACAAATGGAGGAGAAATTGTTGTTAAAATGAAAATGATTTAAAAAATAGAAATGATTTTCAATTGTATGAAAGTTATTTCAAGAGCAAAGTAACTGGCTTCTCTGACTCACACCCTGTCTTACGAGTTACTGAATTTAGAGGGAAATCTTGGATTGTAGCTAGGATTTTGGCTTTTGGCTCCTAATTTTACATTTTAAGGTAAAAGTTAAAGATGCATTTGAATAGTGCTACCTATTTCCTAGGCAACATTGTGTACAGTTGGAATTGCTGGACTTGCAATTTAAATAATGTATTTGCATATTGATAAACTATATACAGGAACATTACATTCCCCACCAAGATTGTTTGAGAATGGCTTGTTTCATTGTAAACATTGGATATTGTAAAAAAAAAAACCTATTTTTACAGTGATTTTTTGAAAATAAGAAAAAAGGAAAATTGGTGGATTCCTACAAAATTAAAAATTACAGAATTTGCCTGTGGCACCTAACTCCCTCCCACCTCCACCGGGAACAGCTTCCCAAAACTTTTGTATCTAGCTAGTGGAGAAACAGGTATTTTCAAAGAATTCCATGTCCTTGGTTCTGTGCTAGGTACTGCTTGGTAGTTACACAGAGGCTGAATGTATAATCCATACTCTCCAGGAAACTATAGTAAGAAGGTAGGAGAAGTGTCCTTGACACAGGAAAGAATAAGATCGAATTAAATCATGCATACAAATACTCCAAACGTTCAGAAGGCTAGACGTCATCAGCTTTTTGTCAGTCCTCGGACTCTGTAACAAAGCAGTGTGGATGTGAGAAAGGAGAAAACGTGTGGATTCTAGAATCGAGAGGGAAATGCATGGGTTTGACTCGCAGGTCGTCTCTTTAGCTCACTGCGTGCTCTCAGGTAAGTTGCTCTGGGATAATGCCCTGCTTTCTTCGTCTGCAGAGGGTGGTCACCATAACACTTCCCCTCTTAACCTCAAAACCTCTTGGCAGAGTTGGAAACACTGAGTACATTCTGTAAAGTGACTTAGATTTGTCAGTTTCTAATATATTTGTCTAGTGGCACAGAGCTGCCTTTTGCTTACGGACATGATTCATCACTACTTACAGAGGCAAGAAGAGCAGGGGAAGGGAATGTTTTTTGAATTACTAAGTAGTCCTAAATACTTGTAGAATATTTTTGCAATCAGAAGATTTACCAACCATGAGACTTTGGATAAGCCATTTACCTCTGTGCAATGTTATTTGCTGTTTCTTGCATGTGCCTTAATACCAGTGCCTAAGGCCTTCCCTTATGCTAATGAAAAGCCTTTCTCAGAAAAGAGGATGTTATATTTATATAGACTATATGCCATATAATACTGTGTGTCATTTGCAGCAAATTTAGTGGGAACTCGGCTTAAGGGACAAATGTAAAACTACAGGTTCAGAAATAAAAGCACATGTTTCACAAAATGGGTCCTGGATTCATTTTTCAGCAAATGTTAATGGATAGGATATAAAGCCCTTAACTACTGACATTAATGCATTTTTTTCTTATTATTAATGCTAATAATTAAGTCGAATGAAATAAAAGTATTTGCTCTTAAGGGAGGTCAGTATATGTTCTAACTCTGTACGTAGGATATTTACCTGGTATCCCATCTGAGAATTCTTAGCTAGCTTTCCCGGCACATGCTTTTAGAGTAATACTCAGATATGTGGGCATGTATTGAATATTTGGAGTTCTGTAGGACGATGGAAATTCTTTACTCCTAGCGAGGGGGTTTGGGGTACAGGCTGCAAGTCAGAGAGGAGGGGGTGGTTATACAAAATTTGGTTGCTTCAGGGGCAGAGGGTTGGTGGCTGGCATTTAAAATTCTATTATTATTTAAGAATACCACTTACAGAATAGATTCCTGAGCTTGTTGTTAAATCCTAAAATATCCTAAAGGTCATCAAGTACTATGGAACATTTTGCAAAAAAAAATGAGCCTAAATAGACTGGCTGGCCCAGTCGGAGGAGCATGTGGTGACTCTTGATCTTGGGGTTGTGAGTTCGAGCCCCATGTTGGATGTAGAGATTACTTGAAAATGAAATCTTAAAAGAGAGAAGAGGAAGCTCTACTTGGAAAATAAATTCAAAATATCTATGTTGTAAAAAAATTCAGGTTGTATACGTTTTGAGACAGTTTTTAAAAAACAGTTTTCGTTTGCAACTCATGCCAGTTTATAATAAAATATCAATTCATTTCTAGGGTAGAATTCATAGATCTAAAACTTACCTTAAGAAATTACCTAATTCCCATTCTCTTTTCCTTAGCCGAGATGATTTCTAGTAATTTAAGACAAATATATCTTCTTTCCATAGAATCAAAGACGCCTGTTTTGAAGAGCCATCAGCTAGGTGCCTATCTTTATTCTGTATTTTATGTCTCGCGAATCACTGTATCAAAAAGCCTCAGTCCTTCTCTGAGACAAAAACCAAAAAGTACTTTCTCAGAAAAAAGAACATTTTTTTATATTGTATTATATTATATATTGTTTGCAGCAAGTTTTAAGAACATTGATAATAGCAATATGGCGAGAAATCTATTTTGTTGTCTGGACTCTCATTTCAAACAAAGAAAAGTGTGTAATTGCAATTAAATGTTACTAGTGCTGCCCAACATACATTTTGTAGTTGTAATAACTATAAAACTAAGCAGATAAATGAAATATATCAGTGACTGTGTGTGAATATATTTAATGTGAATGAGTAAACTTAAACATATTAATTACACTTAATTTAAATATTAATCATATAATGATCAAAAGCATTTACTACCAAAAATATGAAATAATAAGGTAAATAATTTCTAAAATTATAAACTAATAAAGGCAAATAATTTCATCCACAGGAATAATGGGATTATGATAAAAATTATTGGGGGTTCAGTTCAGTTGGGTTTCACATTTATTGATTTGTATTTTGGTTTTTGTGAAAAATGTTTAAAATTGTGATTTCAAAATATTGGTATTGTCAGATGACAGCATGCCACACTAGAAGACAGAAATGGAAATTATGAAAAAGAAAGCTCTTGGTAATTTATATCGAAACCACACTCCTCATATGAGATCACCTCTGTGTCTCTCACTCTCAAGACCCACTGTCTAGCCCATATCTCCATATTTAAACATGACCCTATTTAAGCTTTGCCAAATACATAGCTTTACCCTAAATTTAAAATTTTTTAGAGAAAGTGGTTCTTTCCGCTCTCTGTAGTCAATAGTAACATCATTATCACCTGATGGTGACAATTGGATATACTCTGCCAGAAGCTGAGGTTATCAACTGGTATAACACACCCGTGTGTGTGTGTGTGTGTGTGTGTGTGTGTGTGTGTGTGTGTGTATGTGTGTGTAGCTTTTATTGTCAGAGAATTCTCCTCATAGATAAACTAAACTCCTAACTCATCTGTTTAAGCATGATCTATCTTATTTGATTTAATAAATAATTGCTGACTGCCTATTATGTTAGGGTTAGGGTTAGACAAGAAAAACATCCAAGCTGACTCATCATCCCATCTCCATCTTGCCTTAAAGGCCCACCTTTCTAATAGGGAGACAGTGAGCCTCATGGTAGCATAGGTGGGTTCTGCACTCTGATGGGCCAGATTTGGATCCTTGCTTTCCATCATCAGGCATTTAACCATGGGTGAGTTATTTGTCACTCACATGTCAATTTTATCATTTAAATTTGCATGGTAACTTCCTTATGGAATTGTTTAGACTAAAGGTTAAATAGTAGTTAATAAAATTGTATTACCACTTAGCACAATATCTGACACATAGAAAACTCTTAACAAACCCAACTATTATTATCAGGCCATTTATTTTCAATGTTGTTGTCTGAATGACTTTTCATTGAAAACTGCTGTTCAGTAAAGAGACCCAGAAAAGCAAAGAGCATCATGCTGAAAGGTTGACCATTGCTGAGTTTTAAGAGAGGATTACCTTTACTTGTTGTGTGACCTCAGACAAATTATTTACTTCCTTGTGCCTCAGTTTTCTCGCCTGGAAAATGGGCATAATAGTCCTCAACTAATAGGGTTGTTACAACTATTAAGTGAATCAAAGGAGTTTAACATATGTAATTAGAACAATGCCTGGCATATAGTTTTAAATAAAGTAAATAAAATTATGTAGATCACTAGCAATAAACACAACTGCTCATCTATTGATCATCTTGTTAGGTTTCTGGGTTGCTGAGGGATCCCAAGCCTGCCAATCCCTTCTAGAGAGTCAGAATTCCAAATAAAACCTAGATTCTCACTCTTCATGTAGGGAGGCCACCGTGAAAACTTTCTCCTGTGTAGAAATGTGAAGTGGAGATAAACAAAACACTATCATTATTCTATTCTATTCTATTCTATTCTATTCTATTCTATTCTATTCTATTCATCAATAGAATGAGATACTGTGCTGTCACTTGCTACTGAACAGAACATCTTTCTTGACTTGATATTAGATGCTGCTGTTTCTTTCCATTGGTGGCACTCATAAATCTGAATGATTTAATTTGGGGGAATGTTTCCTAGGACAAGAAAATCTAAGGATAATTGATATTGAATGACCATGAAATGTTCTTGAAGCCAGAGTACTGTGTAGCAATGAAATAGTCCTTCAAAACTTTGATTTTCCTATCCTAGACACGTAGTATGAACATTTGGGTTTATGCACTATGTTAAATCAACATTGCTGGTCAGTTTCCCTATTGTGTTTATTTCTTGTTCTGCTCCTCTTTTTCTTTCTTCCTCTTCCTCTCTCCTCCTCCTCCTTCTTCCTCCTCGTCTCCTCCTCTTCTTTCTTCTTCTTAATATAAGAACACCATCACATGGGAAACTTTAGCATTAACATATTCTGAAATGCCAAGTGTGATAGCGGACTTCTATTTCTGAAAATGTGTAAGATTTCCAGGTTAAATTTAGTAAATTGTAAGAATTTTCCCTGTCAAGCTACATGATTTGACTATTGGAATGCTCTCCTCTTTGTCAGTATATCGTCTTCCATTTTCTCCCCTGAAATCATATTTCAAAATATATTTTCACTGATGTGATTTTTTTCTTCCCTGATAGAATTGGTTTCTCATCAGGATGCATTTCCACAGACTCTATGCTTTAGTTCTCATTTTTTTTCATGCCTTCACCTTCAGTTTCCCTCTGTTAGGTGGCAGACTAACAGGTGTTTGCTATTGACTGTTAACCAAATAGTTGTATTTTCACTCATTTACATTACAATTCTTTGGAACGTTTTTGGCTGACCAATGTTCCCTTTTATTTATTTATTTATTTATTTATTTATTTATTTATTTTTACCAATTCAACCATATTTCACAAAGGCAAATCTTGGATATTTAGCTAGATCTATTTAGTATGTTGAAAGAAATTAACTTTCAAAGTATGCTTTTTGTGAAAGTACTTTGCATTCGTTTTAAATACGTGGCAGCACTATATTTGGTTATTAAATTCTTAATACCAATGCATTACTACTGGCACCTGTGGATTTTGTCACCCATTGACAAAATGGATAATTCTTTATCTTGTAGAAAAATTATGCTGTAAAATCATAAGAATCATCCTTTTCTTTGGGAATTTGTCATCTACAGTTTGTAATTATTAACATAATTATATATATTATATGTAATATATATACATGTATCAGTGGATCTGAAAGTTTATATGTATCTTTTATCCAAGAGATGAAGAATACTTGGCCATTTACTGTGGCTGAAATTATAACTTTGTACAGAAAAAAAAAAAGTGAATAGAGCACTGCTCCTGTCAATGATAAGTTGATTCAAATTAGCACATTTTTAAAGCTTGCTGACTTAGAATGTTCAGTGTTGCAAAGTTCTTTCTCGATCTTCTTGAGTTACATCTACTTCACAGAAACATTGGAGATTGTCTAACTACTTGGGTGTTCTTAATAGCCACTTGAGAGTACAAGGTAATTGAATTCACTTTGAAAGCATGCTTTTTCATGGAAGTGATTTATTGCTAACTCTGTCACTAATTAGCTTTCTGACCCTAGAGAAAGTACTTAACCTTACCCTGGTCCTCAGATTCCTTGTCTGTAAGATAAAGGGATTGGGCCCGATGATTCCAAATGGCTCTTTTTACTTCTAAATATCTATGACTTGCTAAAACTAAAAGTGAAATATGTGCTGGGGTTTGGATGCCCTGTGGTCTGAATTCCTGATACGCTTGCTTCTTACTATCCCTAGGCGTACCTGGGTAAAAATGCTTAGGACGCCACGATTTCCCTTGAGGTTTAAAAGCCCCTTTCTTTAATCCCTTGGACCTGGGCTCTTCTAGCATGTATTTTGAAGCCTAGATTTCCATCTGTAAAGGGGATAATAATAGTACTTGTCTCAAATGGTAACTGCCATCATCAAATGAAATAATATCCATAGAGTTCTTATATGTTTGGCATATATTAGGTAGCTCATAAATACCGGCTATATTTCCAATTTACATTGGATTTCAGATACCTCTAAATCTTGGAAAATAATCTAAATGAAATAAATCTAAGTTAACAAATAAATAAGTAAATAAATAAGTAAATAAGTAAGGAAAGAAGGGAAAAAAAGGAAGAAAGAAAGAAACAAAGAAAGAAAGAAGGAAAGAAAGAAAGAGAAAGAAAGAGGACAAGGAAGAAAGAAAAAAAGGGAAGGGAAGAAAAAGTAAAGAAAGGAAAGGAAGAAAGAAAGAGAAATAAATCTAAATCCAAATCCAAATCCAAATCTAAATCTAAATCTAAATCTAAATCCAAATCTAAATCGGAATCTTGGACAGAATGTAAATTTTAAATAAGGATAGGACCTAAGAGTGCCAAGGCAAGCAAGGCTGACCGGTTGGTACAGCGCATAGTATGGGCTCTGGAGATAGGTAGGGATTGTATTCCAACTCTGCTTTTCATTAGCTTGATGACCTTGGGCAAACTCAACTCTCAGAGTTTATAGCTTTACTCGTAAAGCAGGAAAAATGATTTCCAGTGAAGATGTAATGAGTACCAGTGAAAACACCTGTTGCGTAAAGGGGTCATAATTTTTCGTTTTTTTCTCTTGATGGGGATATAGAGACAGACGACTCAAACTTCATCCACTATTTTCTCATACTTATCAGGGCTGCACTGAAACCACAGTAGGAAGTCAGTTTTTATTTTATTTTGAAGAAAAGATTCCCTGGGAATTAGATTTCATAGCTTGCTCTCATTATTCTAACCCAAATGAAATTTAACCTAATTTCCTCCTGTTCTTGTCTAAGTAAGGATAAAAGCCAGCTGGTGACTATCCTCTGGGAAATATTCTTTCACATTCTTAGGTCACCCATTAGCCTTCCTTAAGTTGGTCTTAAATAATACCACTTTCAACAGACAGACAGAAAGAGATATTTATTTTTCTTTATTACTCTTCTATTGCCCAACTCTAATCTCAGTCTAGGACATCTTTTTAAAGTAGTCTAAAACATTGGATGACAAAATTGAAAAGCACTAGCACATTTATTGATAATTATTGGCCATAAAAGTTGGTAAATCATTTATGAGCAGCATTTTTATCAAAAGCACTAACTTCATACTAAGATATTTATGTTGGATTCTAGGTGTTGATGGCAAAGTAGGTTTCAGAAGAAGTATGGGAATATTAAGATAGGAATGACTTTTACTTAAATGCAGGGAGATATGCAGGTAATATGTTTATCTGTTTCTTACTACTTTAAATAGCTTCTCTTGTTAGATGTTCACAGCCTCCCACAAGGCAAGTTGAATTACCACCACTTTCCAGATGAACCCACTGAGGCCTAGCTTGCATAAGTAACTTGCTTAACCCTATACACAAATTCTGTGACACAGAGCGAAGACTGAGCACAGATCTTCCTAGCAAAAGTAGTGGACCTTTCTCCATGCAATTCTACTAGCCCAAGCCTTCTAGCTGGTATATGTTGCAGTGACAAATAATTTGGGTGAGAGATGTCGGATAGCTTATATCCGGCCACAGGGCCTTTGGGTCACTTTCTCAGAGCCAAGGCTGCTTTTGAATCCTTACAGGATTGGTGCATAGGCCGAGGGCTATGTGAATAATCCCATCAGAACCCGCCAGAGATACCAGTTCAAAGATCCTGGGAATTGATTCAGACCTACTTGGGCAGCATTTTGAGCACACAGAACTCTGCTCTTTTCACACGTGGGGTTTGGAAATGCTCCTTAACAGGAAATGCCACATATAAAATGTCATTTGTGATTTAGGAAGTTATTTAAATAAGACGAGTTAAAATGATTAGGTGAACGATTATGCACATGCTATACAAAGGTGCACAGTGTTAAATCTCACAGATGATGTTAGGGAGGTAGGAACTGGAAATAATTTCACTGAAAAGAGTGGCCTGCTAATCTTATGGGACACATCTTGTAGCCTAAGGATCATTGAGAAGAAGACCATAGCCTCCTGTCTGAGCAGTTACAGTCCTTTTTGGAGTTAAGTGAAAATAATGGTAATGACCTATTTTATCCCCCTTCACTATAACTGTCTATAAAAAGGGACTTGTGGAAAGAAATATTAACATTTTATTTGTTTTTTAAAGTTTATTTTTATTTTGAGGGGGAGAGAGAGAGAGAGCAGTGGAAGGGCAGAGAGCAAGAGAGAGAGAGAGAATCCCAAGTAGGCTCCACACTGTCAGTGCAGAGCCCGATTTGGGGTTCAGTCTCACGAACCATGAGATCATAACCTGAGCCAAAATCAAGAGTCAGATGCTCAACCAACAAAGCCCCCCAGGTGCCCTGAAGTACTAACATTTTAATTTGGAAGTTCAATTTATGGCAAAATACCCAGAGAAAAGTACCCTAAAAACAAGAAGAGCTCCATTGTTGGAGAAAGAGCCAGAAGTACTGGCATCTCAGTGTGGCCTATGAAACAGCTGAGAGCACGGTTTTCATCCTACACTAGCCCTCGCTCAGCCGAAAGTTAATGTGGCCACACCACAGCCGTTCCAGAGATTCATTCAGATTAATAACAATTCAAAGACTGTAAATCTGTGTAACTGAGAGGTTGTTCTAAGTAGTCTTGTTAGCTCTTAAATTCTATGACTTTAGTCAAATATTGGAATTAAGAAAAACAGAAATTTATACAACAAACCTATAAATTTGATATATGTGTAAAATTTATAAGATAAACTGTGATAAAAGGTTGTCCTAAAAAGTCATGAAAGAAATGATAATTTGTGTGTGTGATCCCACAGGATATAATATGCCAATTTTATTTTGGTGTCTGTTTTCAATGTAAAAAATTATATATTTATCAAAACAGGATGACGTCCATTATTTCCTTTTTGATTGCAACGATGACTTTTTTTATGGTTTTTATGAAGGGGACTTCTAGTAATTAGCAGAAAAAGGTTATGTATGTGGTAGGATCTCACTTTAAATAAATGAGATATCTACTATTCGAGTTTATAAAACTCATAAATCAAAGGTTAGTTTTATATAATCCTAATCAAGTTATAAAGGACTGCATAGGTGTGTTCTTTAATATCAAGCTTCTCTTGGAGCGTTTAAAATGAATGTTTTATTTTTGCTTTATTTTTTTTAAATGTTTATTTATTTTTGAGAGAGAGAAAGACAGAGTGTGAGCAGGACAGGGGCAGAGAGGCCCAATGCAGGGCTCGAACTCTTGGAGCACGAGACCATGACCTGAGCCAAAGTTGGGCACTTAACCGACTGAGCCACCCAGGCGCTCCCAAATGAATGTATTTCTATATCAAAAATTTAGATTAGGGGCGCCTGGGTGACTTAGTCGGTTGAGTGTCTGACTTCAGCTCGGGTCATGGTCTCACAGCCTGTGGGTTCAAACCCTGTCGGGCTCTGTGCTGACAGCTCAGAGCCTGGAGCCTGATTCGGATTCTGTGTCCCCCTCCCTCTCTCTCTCTCTGTCTCTCTCTCTCTCTCTCTCTCAAAAACAAACATTAAAAAATTTTTTAAAAATTTAAAAATTTAGAGTATACAAAAAGCTTAATAATGTATCTGTTTTATAAAGAAAAATTTACTCTCATGTATCAAAAACATTATGGTTGAATCTTGCTTCCTTGAATCATTGTACTTTTCTTGATTCATAACCTGGGATGAATCATCTTGATAAAATCTTTAGGGATGGAGCCCCTTATGTTGGTGGTGGTGGTTGCTGTCCTTTGGAAAGGTCCCCAAGTGATCTTGATACAAGCTCCTTGAGCGAGAATCATTGTTTTACGTTTATTAAAACTTCCCAGCAGATTGGGAAAGACTGTTTTTAGGTTATATTTTCTAGCACCTAGTAAAAGGTTCTTCATGTTAAGTAGCATCAATACTCATTTTTATAGTAATATGCTGTTTTATTCAACAAATATTGTAAAAACTGAACTCACACCGAGCATCTCCTATCAAAATACACTGCTAGCTGTCTGCATATGAAAAAAATTTAAGAAGTTTATGAGATAAGTCATTCCTTGATGCATTGCATATTTCTTCATGGAAGCAGAGAGGCAAAAACACCAGCTGTTTCCTGGAACCACAGCTGACTTTCATTATAAAATTTCAACATGAACTAATTCAGATATAAGGGATACTTTCTTCTATGAAGGGAGAAGATTTATGACCTAGTGAAATATATACATCGAAGTAAACTCTATACATTAATGTTTATAATGTAATGGCTTCATTTTAGAAACTGTATACTGAAGGTGACCTTGCTGACTCTAAATGCATTCCATTACCAATAAAGAGCGATCTGTTTATCGCTGAAATCTCACAGAATTGGTCTATGTGGGACTTTAAATATTAAGTAAGGGAAAGACCATGTAAATAACTGTTAATGATTATGTAAATGCTGCCTAGTGCCTCTCAGGCTTTAGCTTGGCATGAGGAAGTCCTGAGAATATAGGAGAGGCCTTCTGTGGTATGTTTCAGAAATCAGTGTATTTAATATATTATGTATCATAATCAGCTGGAGACATCCCTTTGCACTACCCTCCCAATTGCAAAGAAGAATCAGAGTGTCTAATGAGCGCCTGCTTTGGACAGCACTCAGTACTATGTCTTTTTTTTTTTTTTTTTTTTGAAGAAACATTTCCCAGATGATATGTTGCCTCAGCTAAGTCTTTTTTTTTTAATGTTTATTTATTTATTTTGAGAGCAAGCGAGCGGAAGAGGGACAGTGAGAGAGGGAGAGAGAGAACCCAAGAAGGCTGTGCGCTGTCAGCCCAGAGCTGGGTGCTGGGCTTGATCCCATGGATTGTGAGATCATGACCTGAGCCGAAAACAAGAGTTGGAGGCTTAACTGACTGAACCACACAGGTGCCCCCGTACTATGTCTTTTGTCAGATAGAAGGCAATATAAGACATAGTCTTTCACCCCAAGGACCTCCCAGTTTACATGGGGAGAAGACATGCACATCTGAATAACCGAGAAACCCGAACGGTGGAAAGTGAACGTTGCTGTCAAAGTACATAGTATAGGCAGAAGAAAGGAGTGAAGGTCTGAGCACCATCTCAAGCCATATGGAGAGAACAATTTGGGGAAAGTACAACTAAATGGATCTTAGGGAAGTAGGGATGTGTGGTGAGGATGCCTAGGACACAAACTCTGTTCCCATGCTTAAGCACGTGATAAAACTGAGAGCATTGTCCATTTTGTGGATCACTAATCATCAGGAAAAAACTAGGAAGTAGGTAGTATTAATATCCTCGTTTTACAGAGGAAGACACTGAAGCCCAGAGAAGTTAAGTAACTTGCGCATTGTCGGTAAGTTTCCTGTTTGTATACTTCTCCCCGAAGAAGACAGTATATTTTTTTAAATAAACATGTATGAGCACTTTTGCTAGTTTAGCCTCAAAACATGACTTTTAGGTTTGCAGAAAGCAGCATTCATTGGCTCAAAAGTAAGACTCTTGCTTCAACGTTAGAATTCCCAAGTATTACACATTTGTCTGTGCGGAAGCTCCATCTGGTCCCACGTGTGGTAGAGAACACAGGATGCTGAAACCAACATCTGCCTGTGCTACAGCCAGCTCGCAGCTGCTGCCTAACATTGAAATCCATCCTAGAGTTCTGTCAGATTAGAATGCAGAATCTCTCCAGTTACTTGTTGTCGGGGTAACTGCATTTTCTGATCAGAGAATGCCTGAATCGTACCAAAGCCCCTAGTGTGAAACACTGAAAGGAACTGCAGACGGTGGCCTTTAGTACCTAAATGGGGTCACTGATTTTTATCTTGAATGATACCATTGTGTGGCTTTATCCCCAGACATGAACTTACCAGTTTCACTTAATGTGAAAACTCTGGCAAGTTGCGTCATAGTCTCCGAAATAGAAATCAAGGCTACCTCTTAAGTGCACGATGTGCTGTAACCATTTAGTTCTTGAAAGAAAAGCTGCAGGCTCTTCCTGGGAAGAGAGTGATGGCCTTTCAGTTCCTGTGGAAATGAAGAGGACCTCCCTAGAGCTGCAGTCACTGTAGAGTGATTGACTGTTGAGTTTGTTGGACCTCTGTTCCCATTGTCAATGTCAGTTACGTGTTGTTAATAACTTAAATGTATGTAATGTATGTGAGCTTCTTCGTGGAAGAAGTTTATATCATTTAGTTTTTCATTTTATTGGACTATGAGCCTAATGAAGATCTCAAGAGATAATTTATTTACGGTCCAAGATTTAAAAAAAAAAATGTTGCTTTAAAACCATTCTGAAAGACATTTTATGGACTAATTTTTTTTTCTTCTTCAGCTTGAATTAATAATCATATGAAATTCATATGTGACATGACATGCTCAGGGAATGGCCTTTCACAATCTTGAAAAGAGACCACAACCATTAAATTTTATAACCCTTATCATTTGAAGACATTTTTTTTTTCATTTGCAGAAAATGAAGTCTAGTGAATAAAACTGCTTTTCTCTTCCAGTTAACTAATTGAAACTAGGCTTCAAATTTAGATGATGATATTTATAATTATTAAAATTTTCCACTTTCTAAACTCATCTTTATGAATAAAATTGGGTATGTCCTTCACAATAGCTGGTTTTAACTTCATGACTTCAAGGCAAAATTGGTCCTTTTGTATGGAAACTGAACATCATTGTTTCACATTATGACAATCAGGACCATGTTATTGAACATGCCCCTTTGCTTTTTCCTTACATTTTATCTTAGTAAGACTATATACGCATATGCAGAATGGAAATAACAATTCCTGTCTTCTCAAGATTACTCTGAAAGTGCTTTAAAAACATTGAATTTTAGAAAACAAATATTTGTTGATTACTCATTATGTAATAGACATATTTATGCCATTTTGCAGATGAGGAAACTGAGGCTCAGGAAAAATCGTGTTTTACTTAACGTCATAGTGTACTTAGTATTACAAAACATCATTCACGTAGTCTAGCAGTGGGAACTTGTACAATTCATTTAATTTATATGAGCCTAAGTTTGGAGGTGCCTGTTTGCCTGGTCACCTAGAGCTGTTTTCAAATCCTGGCTCATTTACCACTCATGTGAACTTGGGTAATTTCAACAGAACTCGGAATTTTAGTTTCTTCACTGGCAAAATGGAGATCCTGCCTATTTAGAAGATGGCTGGGAAAATTATCTGAAGATGTTTTTATAAAGCATCTGAAGCATGGTAGATGTGAAATACTGTCATTCTGCAGTCACTTTCTTTTTACTCTAACATTCTAAACCTGTTTACTTTTGGCAACATTTTATTTCATGGTTGCAGAAAGTGAAGTCTATGGGAAAAACTCTGCTTGTCTCCTCTAGTTAATTAATTGAAACTAGAATTCAAATTTAGGTCATAATTTCCAAATTGCTATTACTTGTCTATTTTTTTTTCAACATATGAAGTAGAAAACAATTTCAAGATAAAAAAAATATAGCCAGATATATATCCCTTTCTGCTCTGTCATTTTAATAATCTATAATGAAATAACTTTTAAAGCTTTTTCAAACTTTAAAAATTACTTAGATATAATTATCCAGTAATTTAGAGCAGTCGTGAAACTCATTTTGATTTCATTGACTTTTTTGAGACATTAAAAAGGGAAAGCATTGAAATAGATTTGTTTATATCCAACTGGGTTTCGTATGGTATGTTAGTTTTTTTTTATATCTTGGATTTCACTATTTTACTATCTTTGCTTTTTATTTCTATATTCACTTTTAAGATATAAAGCTTAGTTCTTTTAAGAGTGAGCCTGCCAGATACATTTTATTTGTTATGTAAGGCAAGGTCTTATTGCAAGAGGTTGTAAGATTTACAACTGAATTAAATTTGCAAGGTTAGCGAGCTCAGTTCTTTTTTTAATGATAAACAGGAAATGTCAGTACTGAGTAATATTTTCCACTCATATAGCAAATAAAATTTTCCAACAGATTGTTGGTTCAGTCACATTATTTCAAAGCATATTTATTCCAAGTTGCTAAAAGATATTTTATGGAATAATTTATGTGTTCCTCAGCTTGAATTAATAATCATATGAAATTCATATGTAATATGAGGTGCTCCTCTAATAATCCTGAAAAGAGATCACAACTGTTACATTTTTATCCCTCATTGTTTGAAAGGTTAAGGAGTTTATACTGTGCACTAATTTCTTTTTTTTTTTTAATGTTTATTTATTTTTGACAGAGAAAGATAAGGCATGAACGGGGGAGGGGCAGAGAGAGAGGGAGACACAGAATCCAAAGCAGGCTCCAGGCTCTGAGCTGTCAGCACAGACCCCAATGCAGGGCTCGAATCCATGAACCATGAGATCATGACCTGAGCCGAAATCGGACACTCAACCGACTGAGCCACCCAGGCACCCCAAGACCATACACTATTTCTTAAGGGAACGCTTAGGCTTTTCTCTCCTTTTTTTTTGTTTTGTTTTGTTTTTTGAGTTTATTTATTTTGAGAGAGAGAAAGCACACATGAGTGTGCATGCAGGGGGAGAGAGAGAGGGAGAGAGAATCCTAAGCAGGCTCCTTGCTGTCAGCAGGGAGCCCGAGGTGGGGGCTCACTCCCCCAGAATGAACTGTGAGATCATGACCTGAGCCTAAATCAAGAGTCAGACGCTTAACCAACTGAGCCACCCGGATGCCCATTTTTTCTCCTTTTTTTAATCCATTTTGTACAAAGCCTGTGTCTACCTGCACTGATTTGACATAAGATTTGAAAACTGTATTTATTAAGTGACTTGGTGTTCTTTTTAAAAAAATTTAAATGCTGGGGGCTCCTGGATGGCTCAGTCGGTTGAGCGTCCAACTTTGGCCCAGGTCATGATTTCACGGCTTGTGAGTTCAAGCCCTGCGTCAAGCTCTGTGCTGACAGCTCGGAGCCTGGAGCCTGCTTCGGATTCTGTGTCTCCCTCTTTCTTTGCCCCCTCTCGGACTCTCTCTCTCTCTCTCCCCCTCTAAAAAATAAATAAACATTAGAAAAATTAAGAAAAAAAATTAAATGCTGGAAATTTACAAAAGTATTATCTAACGTGTAATTGTTTTATTTTTAATGTGACATATGCTTATTACAACAGGAAAAAAGGTGAAATGTGTATAATAGTGGTGTCCCCATTTCTCTAAAATCCAGCTTGGAGGTGCCCAATGTTAACACATTTATTTGGGTCCTTCTATAATCTATGTTCAAGAAAACCCTTACAAAATTATATAGGATTTTACTGAGTTAATCACCCTTCTTTTTTTAAAAAATGTAGGATCACTGTCCATATTACTTTGAAATTTGTTTTTTCAAATTGCCACCCATAGAAGTGCAGCTCAAAACATAATAACACCTTAATTTTAATATCTCTATAATGAAATCCCCTAATATGTATAAACCACATTTTTTTTTGGCAGCCGGCTGTAGCTGATTCACTTTCAAGGTGATTTAATGTTTTTGCTGCTGGAAACAATGCTTTAATAAATATTCTTTTATATGTATCCTTAGCGGTTTCATTTCTGTAGGAAAGATTTCTGAATGCATTGAGTTAAGGTTATATGCATTCAAAAATTTAATATATTTGTCAGATTACCTTCTAAAATTTACACACTAGCAATGTGTGAATATTTCTTCACTTCCTTTCAAGCCTGAGTATTGCCATCTTTTAAACTTATTGTCTACCGATGGGTGAAAACTGATGTTTATGATTGTTTTCACTTGCTTTTCTCAGACTACCAGTGAGACTGATGCTCTTTTTATTTATATTTCCTCTTCGGTGAATTTCCTGTTCAACCTAAACATTTTTTAAAAACTCTTTTATTGAGTTACATACATAAAAATTCACAAAACACTGGTATACAACTCATTGGATTTTCATAAGGTGAACTAACTCATGGAATAAGAATTAAGATCAAGAAATAGAACACTACCAGTCCACCAAAAGTGGCCCTCAATATCCCTTCCAGGTAACTACCTGTCTCTGGACCTAACCCCTATTCTGACTTTGATCTCTACTTGTTACTTTTGCCTGTTTTAAACTTTATGAACCTTAGACTCTTTTGTGTCTGGCTTCTCTTGCTCAGCAGAATGTGTGAGTCTACCATGCTTTTGTGTGTCAAAAAAATGTGTTCATTTTCATCTTTTATAGAGTTTAATTATCTGAATATACCAGAATTTTTTATTCATTTTGTATCAGCCATTACTGTGCACCGAACCACCCAACGTTCAAAGCCTTTAAATACATACACACATATTGCAGTTTACAGATCGACCAGGGGGTTCTTCTGTTTGTCGCTTTGCTTACTCCTATGTCTGTAACCAGCTTGGGTTGTGTAGGCAGGTTCTTGAATGGTGGCTGGGCTTTCTCATATGGTTGGGAGTCAGCAGTTTGTAGGTGGGGCTAGGAGTCCTCAGCTGAGAAGTGGGTTCTCCTTTATAGTATGGAGCATGTTCTGCAGATGTCTAGATTAAACTTGTTCAGATGGTGGTGGCAAGGTTCCAAATGAGAGAGAAGAAACTCTAAAGCCATTTAAAGCCTGGTCTTGGGACTGGCACACCAGTACTCTTGCCCCAAGAAGGAGTTCTAACTCAGATACAAGACTGTTTTCCATAATAGTTCATTCTTTCTATTGTTGGATAGCATTCCATTGTATGGATATAGCACAACTGGTTTATCCATTCACTTGATGGATATTTGTGTGTCTTTATTTTGGAGCTATGACCATTAAAGTTGCCGTGAACATTTGGGTACAACTTTTTCTATGAACACATGCTCTCTTTTCCCTTGGATGTATACCTTGGAGTGGAATGATTGGGTTGTATGCAATGCAATGTGTTTAACACTTTTTTTTAAATTTTTTTTAACGTTTATTTATTTTTGAGACAGAGAGAGACAGAGCATGAACAATGGGGGAGGGTCAGAGAGAGGGAGACACAGAATCTGAAACAGCCTTCAGGCTCTGAGCTGTCAGCACAGAGCCCGATGCGGGGCTCAAACTCACGGACCGTGAGATCATGACCTGAGCTGAAGTCAGCCGCTTAACCCACTGAGCCACCCAGGCGCCCCTGTGTTTAACACTTTTAAAGGCTGTCAGACCCAGACAGTTTTCCCCCGTGTTGCACTGTTTTACATTCACAGCAAAAATAAGTGAGTTTCAGGTGCTCCATATATTCACCGTCGCTTGGAATAGTCTTTTAAATTTTTGTCATTTTAATGGTTGTATCTCATTGTGGTTTAAATTTGCATTTCCCTACTGACCAAGGAGGTTGAGCACCTTTTCATGTGCTTATTTGCCGTTCCTCTATTTGCTTCGGTGAAACAAAGCCTCTTCAAATCTTTGTCCATTTTTAAGACTGGATGTTTGTTTTCTTATATTGAGCCTTGAGTATGCTTTAATATCCTGGATACAATTTGTTTACCACATATTTGATTTGCAGATGTTTTGTCTTAATCTGTGGTTTGTCTTTTCACGGTTAACAGTATTTCTGGAGAACAGAAGTTCTTACTTTTGGCCAAGTCTAGTCTATTTTAAAAATTTTATGATTATGCTTTTGTCTTTATAAGACATTTTTGCCTAACTCTAGGACATGAATATTTAGTTTGATTTCTCTAAGCAGTCTTTTTAGTTTTTAACGTAGGGTTTGTATACAGCTTTTGTCAAATTCATTCCTAAATATCTAATATTTTGATGGTATTTTCGATGGTATTCACCTTCACATTTCATTTTCTGATTATCTGTCACCAATGTGTACAAATGAATTTTGTATGTGGATCTTCTGGCCCTTAAATGTGCTAAACACACCTATGAGTTCTAGCAGCATTGCTAAAATTCAGTTGGATTTGCTGCAGGGATCATCATGCCATTTCAGAATAAAGACAGTTTTACTTCTTCCTTTCTGATCTGATGCCTTTTCTTCTTTCTTTTTAAAATTTTGTCTTTATTGCATTGTATAGAACCTCCAGTATAATGATGAATAGGAATGGTGAGAGTGGATTCCTTGCCTTTTCCTTCCCTTAGGATAAAAGTATTCAGTCTTTCATCTTTAGGTATGCTGTTAGTTATAGGTTTTTCGGTTATTCCCCTCTTATGGTGACTCCAATTGTAAGTATATCAGGCTGTTTCAAGTTATCCTGCAACTCATTTGCATTTCATTTTTTTAGCCTGCTTTGATTTTGGGTAGTTTTATTATTCTGTCTTCAAATTTACCAATCTTTTCTTCTTTATGATCTACTCTGCTCTTAATACTATACACTGTATTTCTTACCTCAATCATTGTAGTTTTAATCTCTAAAATTTAGATTTAAGTATTTTAAAAGTATCTTCCATGTCTATATTTAACATATTCAGTCTTTGATCTATCTTTGGGAACATATAAAATACAGTTATAATATCTGCTTCTTTCATTTGCGTGAGTTCTGGGTTAATTTGGTTTGAATTTTGTCATTATGGGTTTTATTTTTCTAATTCTTTGTGTAACTAGTAATCTTTTGTTGGATGCCAGACATTTTTAATTTACCTTACTGGATGTTGGTTATGTTTGCACTTCTGTAAATAGTTTTGAGCTTTGTTCTGGGACGTAGTTAAGTTACTTGAAATCAGACCTTTCAGATCTTATTTATGAGCTTTGTTAGATCCTCATTTTACCCACTGCAAGGCAAGCCCTTCTGAGTACTTTTACCTAATGCTGTATGAATTACAAGATTTTCCACTGTGTTGGGGAAAGGCTCTATTCTCTGCATTGTGATATTTCCATCATGGTTTCTTTTAATCCTTTAGAATAATTTTTACCTGGTCTTGGGTAGGATTTTTTAGGGTGATTTTACCTGTTGTAAAAGGATCAGTATTCAGTAACTCACCTGAAGCAGACTTTATGTAGGTGTCCTGAGTTATGTATCTGTGCATCTCTTCCCTTCCCATATTACATTCTATGAACTGTAACCTACTTGGCCTCATTGGGTCAATTCAATCTCCACAACTCAAGGAGAATGGCAGGTCCTGCTTGAGTTTCACTTTCCTATGCAACAGCCTGAAAAATCTCTCTATAGACAGCCATCTGAACAACCCACAGGACTAACTTCACTTGTTTCTTGTTTCTCAGAGATCAGTGTCCTTCTCTGCCTGATATCAGTCCACTTCCTTAAGACAATGCCCAACATCATTACTGATTAAGGAAGTGTAAATTAAAATCACACTGGGATACCACCTTTAAGAATTGCCATATGGAAATTAAAGGGTTGGCAAGATGTGGAACAACTGGAACTCTAATATACTGCCGATGGGAATATAAAGTGGTACACCACATTGAAAAATCATTTGGCAGTTTCTTAAATAATAAACATACATTGTCATTTACTTTAGCTATTCTGCTATTAGCTGTGTATCCAAGAGTCATGGAAGCGTATGATCATACAAAGACTTGTCAAAGAGTTTTTGTAGCACCTTACTTTATAATAGCTAAGAAATGGAAACAATCCAAATGTGTATTAATCGGTGAATGGATAAACAAATCATGGCGTATATGTACAGTGGAATACTACTCTGTAATTAAAATGGATGAACTATTGATACATAAAATCAACATAGATTAACCTGAAAATAATTATGCTGAATGAAAGAAGCCAGAAAAAAATGACTACATATAATATGATTCTAGTTTTTATAAATTCTAAAAAATTCAAGTAATCTATAGTGACAGGAAGCCATTGAGTGGTTTCCAGGGATGAGAATGAAGCAAGGTGGGAAGACAATGAGGGGTTGGCAAGGGCCCTGGGGAAACTTTGGGGGATAATGTGCATATTCATTATCTAGCTTGTGGTTTTATGAGTATGTACATATGTCAAAACAACAAATTTTATACTTTAAATATATGCAGCTTAGTGTATATCAAATTATACCTTTTTTAAAAAAAGTGTTTATTGCTGAGAGAGAGTGTGAGCAGGGGAGGGTTGAAGAGGTAGAGGGGGACAGAGGATCCCAAGCTGGCTCTGTGCTGACAGCAGAGAGCCTGATGCGGGGCTCAAACTCAGCGAACCATGAGATCATGACCTGGGCTGAAGTTGAACGCTTAACCGACTGAGCCACCCAGGTGCCCTTGTCAAATTACACTTTAATAAAAGTGAAAGAAATGTTGTCTTGGAGAAGTTTGAGGTCAGAATATTTTCACATTTAGTAATTCTTCCTTAAATTGTTTTTTAATGTGCTGTTTAACTCACCCATAGAGTTTTAAATCCCAATTATTTTTTATTTCTAGAAATTCTATGTTGTTCTTTTTCAAATATGCTGATTCAATCTTGATATTTCTTGCTCATCTTTTCAAGCTCGTCTTTATTCTTTAACCACATAAATATAATGCATAACATTTAAAAACTGAAGCATACATAGTTATTTTTGATTTTATGTTTAATAATTCCAATGGCTCAAGTCATTGGGAATCTAAATATGTTGTGGATAGTCTCTTGTTTCCCCAAGTGTTTGCTAAGTTTTGCCAAGTTAATGTCATCCATGGAAATCACAAGGTACCGGAGGAGAGGATGCTCCCTCCTGGAGGTATTATATTTATATTTACTTTTGCCAGATGCCAGGGGATGGCAACCCATGAGGGATCCTTTATTTTCTTGGTTTGGAATTTCCCCAACCATACAGGACTATAAATGCAAATCTTACTGTCTCATGAGGCTGGACCTTTGTTTACACACCTCCAGGGGAGAATATTGTTATTATTTTCTTCTAACCAGGTCTTATTCAGCTCTGGTTACCATAGCAAAATACCATAGACTGGTAAATAGCAGACATTTATTTCTCACAGTTGTGGAGGCCAGGAAGCCAAGATCAAGGTTCTGGAAGGTGGGCTTCATTCTGAGGCCTCTTCTCTTGGCATGTAGACAGCTGCCATTTCACCGTGTGCCCACATGACCTCCTAATGCGCGAGGATGGGGTGCAGAGGAGGAGTACAGCAAGCTCTCTGGTGTCTCTTATAAGGGTATTAATCCCATCATGAGGGCCCCACCTTCATGACCTCATGCACCCTAACTACCTCCCAAAGATCCCATCTTCAAATACCATCCCATTAGAAGTTAGGACTTTAGCCTATAAATTTGAAGGCGGGGGAGGGCACAAAAACATTTGATCCATAATAACCCAGAACTGTGGCAGAGACAGACAAGTTTTTTCATCAGCTGCCTTTGTTAGCAGTTAGATTTTTTTTTTCCCTAGTTCTTCACTTTACTGGATTGGTATGAGCTTGGAGGGTTCCGGTTCTGTATTTAATTGAGGGGTGTGGGAGGGAGAGGTGTGTGTCAAGTTGAGTCCCACATCATTTGATGATTCTATCCTGTGACCATTATTCCTGGAGACTCTAGAATCATAGTATGACATATGTTCCCACGGGAGCCTTAGTTTCTGTTTTTATCACTTTGATTTTGACTTTATATTCTTCTTCTTTTACCTTTGGTCTTCCTTAATTTCTTACTGAGCTTATCAATATATTTCAAGACACATTGTTTTCAGTTTTGAAAATCATGGAAATCATGAAAATCAGTCTTCCAACTGAGAGGTGTTCTGAACATTTAGTTTTCCTACTGGAAGTACAAATTCTGATGGATACAATACAGTTTTGCCAGGTTCAGGATGAGAAGGCTGGAATGCCATGATCAAAGACACTGAGAACACGTATTCCTAGTAATGTTTGGAGATCTTGTAAAAGGACCACAGAGAGCAGGAATTGTAAGCCAAGAAGTGAGTTTCTCTTGAGGCAACGTGGGACTATTGGGTTTTGGCTGGAGAAATGGCATGATTTGTTGTGGAGATTTTAGAATACAGAGGATTCGAGCCAAGAGTTTAGCCTGGACATGTTAGGAAAATGTATGTGAGAGGAAAAGCAGCCTTATTTGGGAAGTGTCTTTGGAAATAAGGAGAGAATACCCACAAGGGTTGTTGTGGCAGTAGAGATGGAAATCCTCCCCACTCGCTTGATGTTAGGGGTGAAGACTTTTAAACAAATCTGAAAGAAGTGATGTTTCATGGGGGAGAGAAGATGGTGTGTTCCCTTTTGGAACTATTATCGCAACTCAATTTATCAGATCCTTTTTAGGTTTCTTGTTTCAGCTGCCAAGAAAGGAGGTTGGCCACATTTCTGAAACTGCAAAATTCTCTTTGAATATCTACGCAGGTTGCAAATTATGACATTTCGGTTGAGTGTGGCTTTTATCTGATTGAGCAAATATGGAATAAATCACCCATGCTTTTTATGTTTCCTTCATAAGTAGATCCCTTTTGACTGTAATTTCTATAACTGCAGACCTGAGACTATTTAAACTGATAAAAAGTATTGAATGGAAAAGTTATTTTAGGTTTGATTTAAAGGAGTTGGCTGGCATGTTTAGGAAGAAAGGCAGATCAGACTTGTTAAGACTAAGTACCTGAGTTTATACTTGGCTCTCACCTTGATGGTCAGGTTGGCAATTGAGGTCAACATGAGCACCTAGAGGGAACAGAGAGATGTGCTGGAGTAAGTGGGGACAAAGATGGATAGCAAAGTAGGAATGACAAGATGTTAACTAGCTCTGGATGGTTTTTACATGAATAATGTTATATTATTTTCTCTGTATATAAACTTTTCAAAAGCGAGCAAGCAAACGAATAACTTCAAAGATTAATAAAACATTTGCTTTGCTTTTCAGAAACCTACATCTAGAGGAGACTTCTTTATTTAAATAGCTGGAAGGCAGCAGGAGACTTAAAGGCTTTGAAAAGGTGAATTCATTGTGAACCTGTTTACTAAGCTGAGCAAAGGCTTCGTGGATTAGGGGTTATCCACCCAGACTGGAGATTCACCCACAGAAGACCAGTGTTTAACTCAGTCATAGTCTGAACACACTTCAGTTTTTTGTTTCCCCATTTTCATGGAATTGCCCTGCAAACTAAGACTTCTTTTTATGGAGAACTCATGTTTGAAACACATAGAAAATAAGAAAGGAGCCAGAATGACAGAAGCCATCCACTGATATTCATTTATTTGCTTCACTTTCTTGAAATATAAAAGACTATATTTCTTAATTATAGCCATGGTTAAACAAATTGGATGAGGTCAAGCAAAAATAGTCTTTTTCTTTTTTCTTTTTTTATTTTATTATCCCTTTTCCAGCCAGACAGCAAAACTCCATTTAAAAAATCAAATGGAGGGGCGCCTGGATGGCTCAGTCCGTTGAGCGTCCGACTTCAGCTCAGGTCATGATCTCACGGTTCGTGAGTTCAAGCCCCGTGTCGGGCTCTGTGCTGACAGCTCAGGGCCTAAAGTCTGCTTCGGATTCTGTGTCTCCCTCTGTTTCTGCTCCTCCCTTGCTCACACTCTGTCTCTCTCTCAAAAGTAAACAAAGATTTAAAAAGAAAAAATAAAATGGCTCTCTGAAGCATACTGTTACATTAGTGTACAAAATTATTGAACTGACTTCAGCTCCCTTCTAACCATCACTGCCCTTTCACACCTACACGGCAGATCACAAAGGCAGGCATGCTTTCCCAGAGAATGGTGCTTAGCGGTCAGCCCCCGGTGCTGGTTCAAGCCAGCTACACAGCAGCCCTGCAAGTTTGCTTGGTTTACGTAACTGTGCCTCAGTTTCCTGATCTGGGCAACAAAGAGAGTAATACCTTTCTCCAGAATGCAGGAAGATGAAATGAAATTAAATGTGTTGATATGTGCAATGTACCTGGTACACGTAAATGCTCACCAGTGGTAGTTATTATTGATGTCATAACACCCCCGTATTGGCTATGGGACTCCTCTCTTTACCAGGCTCTCTCCCATTGGGCCAGGCATGTCCTTGGATTTTTCAGCTCGGGGCACACTTCCTGATAGTGGTGCTTAGTGAGTGCTTGTTGGATTAATGACTCGAATCTAGACTTAATTCAATTATGGTGAGTTGTAAACAACGTTCTGAAAAATCTATCTTATTCCCAGGACAAAGGAATTTTGCGTGTGTGACACTGTGGAGTCTGTAACTAACTTAAGTGCCGAACTGAACAGTCCTGCTGGGCTACTTGCAGACGCTTTATAGAGAGGGCCAGAATTCAATAAAATTAAGTAGGATTTGAAGACCTGCATTTATTATCACTTCTAAAGCAACATTGTTCAATATCATAGAGAAAAACACTCAACATCAGTTTCTCTTTTCATTACAGGGTAAAACAACATACTTTACATTCAAATTTAATTTAAAATGAAAGAGCAGTGAATGCAAGACCTCTGGATAAAAGCCAACCAAGAATTCTGCATGAGGCAGTGTTATTAATTTGTTGCCTACAATTAGGTCTAATATTTAAATTGTGCCTGAGGGAATAAGAAATGTCATTCAATGATGATTTCCCTACTCTTAGAAGAAGACAAAGATGGCTCATTTATTAAATTTCTTCAGGAAGTATAATCCTTAAATTATGACAAATAAATGTTAAAATAATATACTTTATTTAAAACTGCCAAATTATTACAGTAAATTATATACAGACACAAGTACTAGAAGTTTTAGGATATGAAAATAAGTTTAAAAAAGTTTTTAGTGTTTATTTATTTTTGAGAGACAGAGAGAGACAGAGCGTGAGCAGGGGAAGGACAGAGAGAGAGACACACACACAGAATCGGAAGCAGGCTCCATGCTCTGAGCTGTCAGCACAGAGTCTGACGCGGGCCTCAAACTCACGAACCGCTAAATCATGACTTGAGCCGAAGTCAGACATTCAACCGACTGAGCCACCCACATGCCCTGAAAATAAGTTTTTAAAAGTTAGTTTTACTATACAGACATTTAAATTAGTTCCTTTTATGTGTAAGTTGTATTGGAGTAAATGAAAAATGAGGTTGTTTTTCTTTCCTCTAACTTGGGGTTGTGACATTTTATCATAAGGATCATCTGTTAGTAATTGAGTTCTGTCCTTTCATGGATGGGATTATTAGTCCTTTAAACTGTAAAAGAAAAAAAAATCACACACAACAACAACAACAACAACAAAAAGCAGACTAGCAACCATTACTTCAAAGGAGATTACAAAGTGAAAAACAATCCAGAGACAGAAAACGTTTGATGCAGAACCAAGGAAGGTCTCACTGTTTTTGTGGGGACCCCCCCCAGCAGCAGCTGCCCCTAGTCAGGGGTGAACCACATATACTCACATCTGCCATTGGGCTGTGAAGTCTTGACAACAGGTTTGGGGTAGAAAATTCTTCTGGTTATTTTTTTTTATTTATTTTTTTCTAAGAGCCTAAAAACGCAGAAGATATAATTGAGTTTGCAGAGGATCAACATGTTGTTTTAGAAACCTAGCGCCAAATACATCCTGGTCGATTATTTCTGTAAATAACAGATTTAATTTAAACCAAATAGATTATTTTGCATTGTGTAGGGAAATAAACAATTTTGAAGGTCCGTGGAGACTTTGTTTTATATGATTAAGTATATAATAGCATAGCATATGTCTACTTCATATGTAATACCGTAGATAGATTATGCGTAGAAAATATGAAAACTAACATTTGATGTATACTTTGTATATACCATGCACTGTGAGGGGTTTCCCGATATCTTATGTAATTCTCAAGATCACCTTGTGAGGTAGGATGTAGATAATCTCTGTCTCACATATTCATTAACTTGTCAGGGACATTGAGCTCGTAGGTGATGAAAACAAAATTTAAAAAATATATTATAAAATTAATATGTGTTCACTGTAAAAAATTCAAATACAGAAGGCCATGAAGTGAAAATCAAAAAGCTCTAACTTCTACCATTCAAGTCCTACTTCCTGTAAGCCAAATTAATATTTTCTTGTATTTTTCTGAAATTTTTTTGAAAAAAAATTTTAATGTTTGTTTATTTTTGAGAGAGAGAGAGAGAGAGAGAGAGAGAGAGCATGAGCAGGGGAGGGGCAGAAAGAGAGGGAGACACAGAATCTGAAGCAGGCTCCAGACTCTGAAACGTCTGCACAGAGCTTGATGGGGGACTTGAACTCACAAACTGTGAGATCTTAACCTGAGCCAAAGTCAGATGCTTAACTGACTGAGCCACCCAGGTACCCCTGAAATTTTCTATATGTATGCAATCATGTATCTTTATATTTATGTTTACTTCTGTGTATATTTTCATCTGTCTTTCTTTATATTATATATGTATATAAGTATATATTTATATACTTAGATACGTATATATTTATATACTTATATACTTATATAAGTATATAATATATATTATAGATGTATATAAGTATATATTTATATAGATATATGTGGTTTTTCTTGCTTTTATTTTTAGATCTCAGGATCATATAGGAGACAATAGTGTCATCTATTTTGACACTTGCTTTTTACATTTAACGGTATGTCCTGGAAGTGTTCCACTACATTATGTACAGACCTATCCTATTCTTTTATGATTGTCTGGTAGGCCATTGTCTAAATTTAATATAATTTAATAAAGAGCAACATTAAATTATTTTCAATTTTATGCCATTTACAAATTTTCTGTATTAGTCTGCTTGGGCTTCCATAACAAAATACCATAGGCGAGATGGCTTAAACCACAGAAGTTTGTTTCTCATAGTTCTGGAGGTGGAGAAGTCTAAGATCAAGGTCCGGCAAGGTAGGTTTTATTCTGAGGACTGGTATGTGGACTTAGTAGTTATGGCTGTCTTCTCCCTGTGTTAAAGGAACCGGCCCTTTACTTGACATAAATGTTACAACTCTTCTCATCTTGGTTTTGGTAACGTAATGTTTACTTATCTTTTTGCTCAGGTGCGCACTGCTTCCAGTTCTTTCCTCTGTTAACCTTTAATTCACTTCTCCAGGATAAGAGATGGGTCACGTAAAATAAAGTTGTACTGTCTATGCATTTTTTTGCACAGATCCATCTCCTCTGTCATTCTGTGATGAGCTATGTTCCCATGAGAAGTTCCCCGTTTCCTGCATTCTTATCCTATGTAAAACACGTTGATCTACGCGTGTCTCTCTGCTCTGCATAGGACTGGAAGAAATCCATATATACTCATGCCTCTGATATACATATTGCTGCATTGAAAGTCATGTGTTGAAGTAATAAAATGAGTTCAGAGAACTTTATTTCCTGCAGCGTGAAACAATAAAATCACATCTACTTTCTATGAACTTTCAATTCCATGAATTGCCGTGAAATGCAGATTAACCTGAAAAACAATTCAATTTATCATTTAAAAACAGCTCATACTTATAAAGAGGTAAGCAAGAGCATACCAAAAAATAACCAGCAAGATTTACTCTTGATGTTGTATTTTCATTACAACAATCACCGCAAATAATAAAGGCCTTGAAAAAGTCTGCTCCATGTAATGAATTGTCAACAAGTTAGCAGAACAGTGAGTTGCTAGTCCAAATAAGAAGAAAAACTCTTATGTAGGCACTAATTACATTCGATAAAAAAGTACTAAGTTGTACAGAACTGAGTATCGTTTTCAACTGCTTGATACAAATGATTATGTGCTAGACACATTTTCTCCTTTGCTTTTTATAATGGATTAAAAGTTGATTCGTGTTTTTATTTCGTAAATAAGAAAACTGAGTTTCAGTAAAGTTAAGCAATCTGTCTTAGATCACACAGCTAGTAAGTGCCAGATGTTGAATTCCAAACCAAGTCTTTGGCCTCATGCTACCACACAGTACTGCCTCCTGAAAGAAGCTTAGAGAAACAAGGCAAATGTCTGCCAAAGTAATCAGAGAAGGCATCCAGGGGAAACAAAACCTGGGTTTTCAAGAGCGAGTAGGAGGACATATTGGGTGAAGAAAACACGGAACGAAACCATGGAGGTAAGAACAACATGGTGTGTAAAAGGAACGGATCCCTGTGACTGGGAATTCATGCACAAGGCACTGTGTAGGTAACGTGCAGCAAACCACATAGGATCCTGAATGTCAGAAAAAGAAGTGTGGACTTGATCGCTATAGAAAGTGTGGTGTGGAGCCACTGAATATTATCGGTCAGATGTCCAAGATGAAAAGTGATTTGGGAAGATTGGTTGGGATATGGGGTGTTGTCTAGAAAGCTACCCCCTAAGCATCCAAGAAGATTAGTTGGTGGCTATTGGTGGAACCCAGGTGGGATGTATAGAAGTGTGGACTGGGATGAATGCCGTGCCTAGAGTGTAACATGAGAAACATTTTGAAGATGAGAAATATAAATTAGGATGAGTCATATTGCTTTGGCATGCTCTAAGTATTCAGTGTTCTCATGAAAAAATGTGGTTTCCAAACACATTACAGAACACAACTAGTTATTTGGGGAACTTCGTTTTGTGTTTTTCAGAAATCTGAATTAACAAAGCTTCTGACTTAATCCAGGTTTGGGTAGTCATCTCAGTTTTCATGGACTAAAGAGGGGAAAGAAACCAAAGATGACTGAAGAAAACAACTGTCATTGATAATTACTATCAGCACCGAACTTCTTTTTGTTTCAGCTGAACGTCACTTGGGTTTATTTCAAGCAAATCCCTTTGTCCAGAGATTTATGATGTTTCAAGAGCTACAGCTCCTTTTGAGCTTTGCCCTTAATATTGTTTGGGCCTCAGCCTTAGGCCATTTTCTCTTATGGTAGAAAAATGACAGCCCAAACTCCCTGAAATAGCACTTTCTCTCTTACTTTGGGAGGATAGCTCTTCTGCCAGCCACCACTTGAAAGTCGCTGTGATTTGACCAATGTACGTTCAAGATTGGGACCACTTAGATGGGTTTGGGCCACTTAAGAGAAGTGGGAATCATTCTTAGTCAAAGAGTGTGGCTAAGCCAATTCAGGATCCTGGTAGTTCTTCTGGGGGAACTGATGCTGGAAGGCAACCAAAAATTATCATTCTCTGGTCTTAACGTCTCTACCTTTCTAGAATATAAACTGTATGATTGTCAGACCCGTGTTTGTTTACTTCTTGGCATTGGATAAAGAGCCAAATAGTTGGGGTATTTTTTTTTTAATTAGTTGAGTGAATAAATGAATGAATGAATGAATGAAGATTGAATGAATGGAATGGAAGACATCTCTTTGCGATGAAAAAATTTTCAGAGCAAAATAGTAAGGGAAATGTGTATTCAAAACTGTGCATAAATACACACGAGAAGTGTCAGTGTAGGGGCGCCTGGGTGGCTCAGTCGTTTGAGCATCTAACTCTTGATTTCTGCTCAGGTCATGATTCCAGGGTCATGAGATCAAGCCCTGTGTCTGGCTCAATGCTGAGCATATGGCCTGCTTAAGATTCTCTCTCTCGGGGTGCCTGGGTGGCTCAGTCAGTTAATTGTTCAACTCTTGATTTCAGCTCAGGTCATGATCTCATGGTTCTTTGGATCGAGCCCACATTGGGCTCTGTGTTCACAGTGTGGTTTCTGCTTGGGATTCTCTCTCTCTCCCTGTCTCTCTGCTCTCTTTTGTTCATGCTTTCTCTTTCTCTCTCTCTCTCTCTCTCTCTCTCAAAATAAATGAACTTAAAAAAAAGATTCTCTCTGTCTCTCTGCCCCTCTCCCCAGCTTGTCTGCTTGCTCCCTCTCTCTCAAAAAAAAAAAAATTAAAATTAAAAAATGAAGTGTCAGTGTACCTGTGTTTCTTTTAGAGGAAGGGGGGAGGTCATATTTCAGAAAAACTTCTCTGTAAAGAACATACTATTATACAAATTAAATCCTAAATAAATTGACATGGCACACATAAATATATATTTCATATGATTATGTATTTTGCAATACAGCATGTGACCATGGCAATATTTTTTTTGCCTGAATATTTGTAACATAAAAGTCTTAAAGTTAGGTTTTGAAACACTGGACTTTGTGAATAAATTACCAGTATAGACGTTATTTATTTGGGTGCAATGTTAAAATTGTATTTAAAACCCAGAGTCCAACTTTTAATAAATACACTCACATCATTCTTTGAACACCTACAAGGTGTCTGTTGCTTCTGATGTGTCAGCTATTTGATTCTCAAGTAATTTTATAAGTAAACCTTATTGTCACTGATTTACTGATAAGGAAACTGGGACAAAGAGAAGTTGAGCAACTAGGAAAAAGAGATGGAAAAATCACATAACTATCAATTCTTTTTTTGTGGTAGAGATAATTAAGACCTAGTCTTTTAGCATGTTTGATGATCATATCATGATGATCGTATTACAGTATATAAATGTTTCTTTTTTTAAGGAGTTTATATTAAGACAATTTTTTAATGTTTATTTTTGAGAGAGGGAGAGAGAGAGAGAGGGAGTGAGAGTGAGGAAGAGGCAGAGAGAGAGGGAGACACAGAATATGAGGCAGAGTCCAGGTTCTGAGCTGTTGGCACAGAGCCCGATGTGAGGCTCAAACCCACAAACCGCAAGATCATGACCTGAGCGGAAGTCAGACACTTAACCAACTGAGCCACCCAGGTGTCCCTGCAGTATATAAATGTTTCAAATCAAAATGTTGTCCACCTGAAAATGTACACAATGTTACATGTCAAATATACTTCAATATAAATAAATAAGAAAATAAATAGAAAATAATGGGGCAAGATTTAAACCCCCCAGATTAGATTCAAACCCCAAAACATGTGGTCCAATAAAATGCTCTTCCATTATGCTACTTGTTTTATATTGCGTTCTCAGCTGCAGTCCTTTGAAAGAAGGATGTGTGTGCAAATGACTAAGGAAGTGCCAGGAGAAAACACGAGGTGGGAGAGTAAGACTGAGGAAGAGAAAGCCAAGCAAGGGTGTTATTGCACTGTACTTCCAGCTGTAACCTAATCTCATTGTCTTAGTCCACTCGGGGTGCTCTGACAGAGTACCATAGACTGGGCGGCTTATAAACAGCAGAAATTTATTTCTCACAACTCTGGAGTCCAAGATCAGGATACCAGAAGATTTGGTGTCTGGTGAGATCCACTTCATAGACAGCCGTCTTCTCATTGTGTTCTTACATGGTGAAAGGGGCAAGGGAACTCCATGGGGTCTCTTTTGTAAGGACACTCATCCCATGCATGAGAAATCAGCCATCATGACTTAATTGTCCTCCAAAGGCCCCACCTTCCAATACCCTCACCTTTGGAGTTAGACTATCCATACGTGAATTTGAGGGAAACACAAATATTCAGTCCATAGCACCCATGGAAAACAGTCATTTTGTTTAGAGTTGTCCATTTCACTTTCTTCAGACTAACGTACATTTTGGGGCATTTTTTGCTCCTTGCAAAGTGAGCCCAAGATCGGGCCTTTGAGGAAAGTTACAGGTGCAAGTGATTGGAAGTAAGGCCCCCAGAAGAGGTTAAAGAAACCCAAAGTGACCTTGGTGGAGCACTGACACTGTCTCATTCACTCCCCTGCCATTCAAGATGGGAGTCAGTAAGACCTTGGATTGCGAGTAAGCTGTTCTGTGAGTGTTCTGCAAGATGAGCAAACATTTCTAATACATTTTAACTTGATAAACGAATGATGTCTTGCCATATGAGTAGTACGTGATGCTGAATGCCACATGATCACAGCTGAACCAATGCTTCTTGTCTCTCTGTCTCTGCCTCTGTCTGTCTCTATCTCGCTGTGGGATTGTGGGCGGTTTTCTCCCGTGCTTGGATGCTCCGTCTCAGGCCGAGGTGTTTGGTAGAAATCAGTGATTTTTCAGAACATTGGAAGGTGCCCACAACTGGCGCTAGTGAATTTTTTGTCACTTCAAAGCACCTATGGACAGTTCTTTGCTTTTCCATACAAGAGTCAGCTTAGGAATGCTTTGCTTCATTCTGGATCAGGCTGCTTGCAGATATAGATCCTTTGCTGCCTTATTGCCAGTTACATTAAATACAGTATATGTTTAGAACTTGTTAATGCTGTACCGTGCTCAACACCTGTGTGAATGTATACAATGGCCCCCATGCAGAAAAAGATTCCATTGAGCCTATGGGTAGCAGTGATTCCATTAGTGGTAGTGAAAGTCATCCTACACAATAACCCTCCTCTCTCTTGTTTCCCTCACACCAGCCATGAAGGTTTTCAAAGGTAAATGCAGGTTAATGTTTATTTTTCTTTATATTTTGTATTTTCTTTATTATTTTGTATTATATTCAGTATTGTAATTATTTTTATATGAAAATTTTTGGGTTGTGGAAGGAATCCTCTGAGTTTCCATTATTTCTTATAGGGAAATTTGCTTTGATATACAAGTGCTTTGGATTACAAGCATGTTACCGGAATAAATTATGCTCGCAAACCAAGGTTTTCCTGTATATCAGCATGCTGGTTTAGGGGCACCAATTCCTGATCCAAGTCACCAGTGGTGAGATCCGGGCTCTGACAGTTGGATAAATTTTTAAACTTACATGTGCGTTATTATTTGCATTTATAAAATAGGTGATAATTCTATTACCTAAACTCATGAGCTTGTTTTGAGAATATATATATACATATACATATATATGTACATATATGTACATATATGTACATATATACACATATATACATATATGTGTACATATATGTACATATACATATATACATATACATATACATATATATATATGCAAGTGCCCTTGAAAGAGTTAAAGAATTTTTATTATATATAGTTAAATATATGTGTATCTTACTTTTGTTTTTACATTTGGAGGGTAAAAAAAAGTGGGTGGGAAGGGCGGAATGTCCTTCTTGACTTGTCCAAGTATACTAGCTTGGTGTGAGAAAAATAGATTATTAGAGCTCTTCAGAGCTCCAATACATATATAAACACACACACACACACACACACACACACACACACACACACATATATATATAATGATGGAAAAAAAGCCCGTGTGCTATGACCTGCTGACCTGCTCACAGTCATGTCATACAGCTATTTAGTGACACAGCCAAGAAGGGAACTTAGTCTCCTGACCATCAGATCTTTCACTATGCCTTGTGGGTCATATTGGTATTAATGTAACATTTCTTAGAGGAGCTAGGTTACCTCTAGTTTACTGAATATCTCTGTTAACTGAACATTAATATTTGTTAATGTAAGGCTAAAAGCAACCTTAGAATTCATGAATAATCTATTAAAAATTCAAAGAACAATATACATATTAAGAATGTTGTTATAAACTTTCTTAAAAGTAATTTTAAAATATTTTATATTTCTGTATTTTTGTATTCTTGAGGTGTTTGGCAAAAAGAACCTAATCAATTTGGTGTGCCTGGGTGGCTCAGTCGGTTAAGGATCTGACTTCAGTTCAGGTCATGATCTCACGGTTCGTGGGTTCAAGCCTCATGTCAGGCTCTGTGCTGACAGCTCAGAGCCTGGACCCTGCTTCAGATTCTCTCTCTCTCTCTCTCTCTCTCTCTCTCTCTCTCCCTGCTTGTCCCCCACTTACTCTCTGTGTCTCTGTCTCTCAAAAATAAAAAACAAACATTAAAAAAAAGAACTTAATTAATTCACATTCAGAAGTTGATGACTGTAAATCATAATATTTTTAACTCTCAAGGGTACTTGCATATTCATCAAGTAAAACAGCTTTAATAGTGCTTCAGCCGCACACATACTAAAATTGGAACGGTACAGAGAAGATTGGCATGGCCTCTGTACAAGGATGACACACAAATTTGTGAAGCGTTCCATGTTTTTAAACAATTTACTTTGGGCATAGAGGATTAGTAGGAATGTAATTCATAAATCTGTGGCCCGTCCTGGTATTTTCTTGTGACATTTAAAGAAACACAGAAATTATAATAAAGTCCTGGCTAATCAAAAGTCACATGGTTCCATACCAAATGCCTCTTCTTGAATAACACATTTTGCATCCAATGTAAAGAATCGACAGATTTCCAGTGTTAATACAGTACCACCAACAAAGCTGCCAATATCAAATTTTGATAATGTATTTTCTTTAGAATTAATAGCTGCTGTGATTAGAAGAAAACAAAAAAGTAGGCTTTGGTGATTTTAAAAAACATCATACTAAGCTAAAACTTTGAATTTCTACATAAGAATGCTGAATGGGGGAAGAGGAAGTCTCGTGGTAGAAGGTTGCTCTCCAGCCTGCTTGGTCTAGTGACTGCTGGGTTCTAGTTGATCTAACACATCTCCCAATCACCCCCATCCCCAGAACTGCAACCCCAGCATCTGAAGCTGTTTGTGATGCTGAATTTAGATTGCCTACCACAACCTCAGAGGCAGTACGATTTGGGGATTTTTTTTTTCCCCTTATTGGTCCTCTTAAGAGTTAGTGCCTTAACAATAGGTCCGCACAACACAGGTCTAATCTTGCAACTAGATCTAATCTGAATAAATGGTTCTAACTGAAATTTCTCCTTTTGAATAAATTGGAAATTGAAACTGTTTTGGTTTTATCGCATCAAGAGACCTTGAGAAATTAGTTGATTTAAAATACAAATTGTAGTAATAAAACTGTGGATTAGAAACATATGAAAATACACAAGGGGCGCCTAAGTGGCTCGGTCGGTTGAGCATCCAGCTTCGGCTCAGGTCATGATCTCAGAGTTTGTGAGTTCAAGTCCTGTGTCAGGCTCTGTGCTGACAGCTCAGAGCCTGGTGCCTGCTCTGGGTTGTGTCTCCCTCTCTCTCTTCCCCTCTCCTGCTCTCTCTCTCTCTCTCTCTCTCTCTCTCTCTGTCTCTCTCAAAAATAAATAAACATTTAAACAAATTTTTAAAATACACTGAAAATACCATAAAGTCTGCTGTTATCATGAATGTAATAACTAGTTTTTAAGTGGAACTGAACTTTGAATAAGTTCAAAAGAAAATGTTGAGGTTCTGAATTTGTAGTTTCACAGGCATTATGTTTTTTAAAAATGCAGAAAATGAAGAGTGCTGATACTGTTACTACACTGTATCTAATACCATTGGAAAATATCTTTATGGCACATATGAATGAAAACCAAAGCTAACCATTTGGTTTAGAACTCATGTAGACGGAATGCTGCCTAATTCTGTTGTCTAATGAGGGGCCCAGGAGGGAAAGGTGTGGCACATTTCAAATCATATCCAAGTACAATTCCCTGGTAGGACAAGTCACTTATTCACACTCATTAGCAGGCCTGATGAAGTTGGAAACTCATTTTCCACAGGGACAAGAATACTAGGATCTATACCATTAATTTATTTAATATGACATCATTTCTATTTTTTCAGAATGGAACAAAGACAAAAATGTGGCATTTAACAACTATTTTCAGCATAGGAAACAGGTCAGTTTTGATACATCTTTGTTACTGCTGAAGTAACAGATGTCACTGAAGTGTTGTGGGTTGTGGTCATTGTCGATGGCATCTGGGATATGTTTTGTGAAACTGAGGTGGTGAAAGTTACATTTGTTGAGAACCCTGGTGTTGTCATTTTAGATATTGCTATAGGTGTCAAGATGGTGACCGTCCCAGTCTTTGAGACTGACGAAAATAGAATTGTTGACTGTTTCACAGTGCTGGTGGAAGACTCATTTGTATAGCTGGAAATCACAAAGTCATAAAGCTGCATGAATATGAAGAAACAGGGGTTCATGGGTTTTGGCCCACATCATGATCTCATGGTTCCTGAGTTTGAGCCCCATATCAGCAGGTCGGGTTTTGCTTTGAACTCTGACCTTTTTCAGAGTGGATTACCTGTGAGACAATGATATCATTTTCTTGCTCAATTTGGTTGTCTCCTCTCATAAGTTGGATATATTGTCATGCTAAAAAAGCCCTCCCCACTGGGGATGAGGATAAGGAAAGAGGGACAGGTAGATACCATCTACTATCCTATCCTACCATAATCCCATGAGCATATATTAGCATGATTTTGTAATTGTCTGTCTACACTGCTAGTTTGGGCTGAAATGTTTTCATAGGCAGCATTGCATTATGAACCAGATGCCCTTTGGATAACCTCTGTCAGAGATGGTTTCCTGGCTTTTACATGGACAGCAACCTGTGCCTGGGGTGTGTATGGAAAGCAGGATGCCAAGAACAAGAATGGGCAGGAAGAAAAGTGATGGAGATTTACCAGATTTCCAGCTCATTACAGATTTCACCCATCACCTCTCTCCTTTTGTTTTAATTTTTAATTTATTGAATTGCAAGTTGTTTTTGGAGAGCTATGCTCTACTCATGTTTCAACAAGCAACATCTTAAATGGGTAGACTTGGAATAATAAGTGTAGGAAAATTGCTTATAAGAGCTCTAATAACCTCCTGTTTTTCTCACACCTGTTTTTCTCTCGTACTTGGACAAGTCAAGAAGGGCATTCCACCCTTCCCGCCCACTTATTTTTACCCTCCAAATTTAAAAACTAAAGTAAGGTACACATATACTTAGCTACAGATAATAAAACTTCTTTAACTCTCTCAAGTGCACTTGCATATTTATCAAGTGAAATAGCCTTATGACTATGTAAGTACATGGAATTATACAACATCAATCATGTAAGGGGAAACAATGTATATTTGTAATAATTTTTTGTCACAAACAAATGCAGGGATACTCATGACCTAGGTAAAAATGTACAAATCTGTGAATTGTTAGTTTATGATTAAAACAATTGAGAGCAGACGATGTATTAGCTTCCTGGGGATGCTATGATAAGTGACCACAAGCCGTGTAGCTTGAAACAGCAGAAATGTATTTTCTCACAGTTCTGGAGGCCAGATGTCCAAAATCAAGGCATTGGCAGGGCCATGGTCCATCCAAAGTCTCTAGGAGAAAATCCTTCCTTGGCTTTTCCAGCTTCTGATGGTCTCTGGTTTTCCCTGACTTGTGGCAGCTTGAGTCCAACCTCTGTGGCCATCTTTACATGGCCATCTCCTCTCTGTGTGTGTCTGAATCTGAATCTCCTTCTCTTTTCTGTATAAAGACACTAGTCATTGGATTCAGACCCATCCTAAGACAGAGTAACTTCATCTTAACTAATTACATTTGCAAAGACCCTCCTTCCAAAAAAGGTCACATTCCAAGGTTCCAGTTGGGCATGAATTTTGGAGGGATACTATTCAAACCAGCACAAGGGAAGTAAGTAAAAAATCTATTTCTTGGGGCGGCTGGATGGCTCAGTCAGTTAAGCATCCAACTCTTGATTTTGGCTCAAGTCATGATCTCACGGTTTGTGAGTTTGAGCCCTGTGTTGGTCTCTGCACTATCAACGCAGAGCCTGCTTGGGATTCTCTCTCTCTCTGCCCCTCCCCTGCTCTCTCTCTCAAACTAAATAAACAATTAAAAACATACATATTTCTTAATTTTAAATTTATTTATTTAGTTTGAGAGAGAGAGCGAGAGCGAACATATGCACGTGCAAGTGAGGGAGGGACAGGAAGAGAGAGAATCCCAAGCAGGCTCCACACTGTCAGTGCAGAGCCCGACCTGGAGCTTGAACTCATGAACCATGAGATCATGACCTGAGCCAAAATGAAGAGTCAAATACTTAACCAACTGAGCCACCCAGGTGCCCTTATATATATTTCTTTATTGTTATTGTTAAGGTAGTTGGTATTTGACGTTTGCAAAAACATGTGGATTCTTCAGTTTGCCAATGCTCAGTGGCTTTTTGGGAGAAGTCCTTTTGGAACTGAATCAGTTTCACAGTAGGTGCAGGTACGAGACCATCAGGCAGGCACAGTTTTGTCAAGGACCCCAAATGTTTTATGTCAGAAAGATAATATACATTCCCACTAAGATTTTCTTACCTTCTATTCTGATACAGTGGTCTTGGTTCTAGGTTCTAAGGATTTCTGAGACACTTAGGAACTTTTTGTCTTATCCCCATCGAATCCTATTCCATAGACCTAGGTCACACCGAGTAAAATTCTTAGCCTCATTTCATTATATTATATAATTTTTAAAATTTTCCAACCATATTGTGTCCTTTGTATCAAATTCCATCCCAACTCTGCCCTCATTCAGTGACAGAGTGAACTGAAATTGTTTCCTCTCTTACCAAAATAATTGAGTCATTTACCAAGAGTTGATTAGCAAGTATACATAGATTCTAAAAGGTTTGCATGGGAGCAAACTGCTTTCATTTTCTGAAACGTGTGCCCTGCACCGAACAGATTATGCTCATCCGTAGCCAAGGAACAGAACATGGCAAAATAAAGAAAGATTGATGCCTGGAAGTACAAATGTGAATCCTGACTTTTGAGCTCTTAATGGTTGTGCAAGCATCTTCAGTATCCCAAGTAGAGGATCAGAAGGGGGAGATTACAGGATTGATCCGCAGCTGTGAGTGTCTGAGTCCATTGTGAGGGGCTGGTGCACAAGTAGTTCAAGTAGCCTCCTGGGAAAAAGTGGTATGTTGAGAGGCTGGGGAGGTGTGAGAGAACCAACAGAGCAGGAAAAAAGCACTGAAAGAGAGTTTCAGAGGAGCACAGTCCTGAGTGGTTCTAAGTGAAGGCTGGGACGGTGGGATTGGGCAGCTGAAGTGGGGTGCAGGGTAGGTCACTGGAGTTTAGACTATCAAGAAATTAGGAGGCAATAAATTTGATGACTCAGTCTCATTCATGGAAAGGCTTCATTTCCATTCAATAAATAGTTATTAAGCAGTCTGCGTGTTGCAGTGATTATGCTAGACATATTGACTTGGATAAAGAGAGTAAGAGAAGGTGATGAGGTCATGAGAACAGTATAATATTTGGAGCTTTTCAATTCCCAGTTTTATAGTTGATGTTAATTTCCACCTTGGTCTTGACTATGCTTAGTAGCTCTCTTATTGTTTGCTTTTTTACTGCTAAGTCTTCTCAAGAGTACCTCAAAGGTCCAGTTATCTGAACTGACTGGAGACTGTTTTACTCTTTTTTTCATTTTAATTTTTAAAAATTTATTCAAAATCAAGTTAGTTAACATATAGTATAGTATAGTATTGGCTTCAGTAGAACCCAATGATTCATCACTTTACATATAACACCCAGTGCTCATCCCAACAAGCACCCTCCTTAACACCCATCACCCATTTAGCCCATCCCCACCAGACTCCCTTCCAGCAACCCTCAGTTTGTTCTCTGTATTTAAAAGTCTTTTATGATTTGCCTCCCTCTCTGTTTTTATCTCATTTTTCCTTCCCTTCCCCTATGTTCATCTGTTTTGTTTCTTAAATTCCACATAGGAGTGAAAGCATATGATATTTGTCTTTCTCTGACTAATTTATCTTGCTTAGAATAATACACTCTAGTTGTATCCACGTTGTTGCAAATGGCAAGATTTCATTCTTTTTGATTGCTGAGTAATATTCCATTGTATCTATCTATCATCTATCTATCTATCTATCTATCTATCTATCTATCTATCTATCACATCTTCTTTATCCTTTCTTCAGTAAATGGATTTTGGGGCTCTTTCCATACTTTGGCTATTGTCTATAGTGCTGCTGTAAACATTGGGGTGCATGTGCCCCTTCAGATCAGCATTTTTGTATCCTTTGTGTAAATACCTAGTAGTGTAATTGCTGGGTCATACATAGGGTAGTTCTATTTTTAATTTTTTGAAGACATAGGGTACAAGAAGAGACCATTTTACTCTTAAGAATACTTCAGGTTGAAGGCTTCCTCCTCACCTCCCTTCCACCTGTGGTTTCTTTTCTAGGCTGTTCCTTTACTAGGCACTGGGGCTAACAGGTAACCCACAGCTGCCAGGCCATCCTTGCCTGGCCTCTATTGCATATGAAGGTGGGTGTATGGAACTGTCATCCGTTCTGGTCTGTAAATGCCACCTGTGTACGAGAACACTGTAGTTAATAACACAGTTTAATATGTCATCAGGTGTTTGTGTCATTGCCACCCACTTCCATATGCACTACTTTCGATTCCTTTTTATTTATTCCTTCTGCAGTCATACAGCCGGCCTAAAAATGAAATTGAATGTTTGTTCCAGTCTCAGAAATACCAATTTATCCGCATTGGTATGCTTTATGTTGCCATGACCTCCTTTGGCAATTTCTTTAAGTTTAATTTTTGTTTTAATAGAGGCAACCTTTGGCATTCTCATTTAGATTGTGATGACAATGTGACATCTCTGAAGCAACCAAAATAAGTCGCCCTTTTAAAGTGCTACCTCTTACAGCAGTGATTCACTACGCTATAGCTTTATTTGCCTCAGAAAGGTTTTTAATGTAAAAATGTATAACACCACCATTATTTCAAATGATGCAATGATGCAAAAGGAAAAGTCTTTCTCGTGCAGACAATTACCGAATATCCAAGAAAGAGCAGTGTTTAACCTCTTCTAGTGCCCTCTGGTCTCTGCCGCAGCCTTATTTGGGCTAAAGAAGAATGTCACAACAGGTGATGTGACTGCTTCGAAGGTTTGTGGAACTGGTTGAGGAAGCAGCAGATAATGACCAGCAGGCTTTTTGGGGATGGGTGGCTGTGTGCTGGCATCACTATGCTCGGTCAACGTGGCAGGAAGCTCTGTGGGAAATTCTGTTCCGTGTTGGGGCACCGAGAGCCAGACCCATTCTGGTCAAGGTGCTCCCGATCCCTGGAACGTGTCCCCTGCACGGAGCAGGTTATGCCTTCCCATAAGAATATGCTTGGGGTTCCCCTTAAGTATTCTACATGGTCATCTTAAAATTCCTTCTCCAAAAATTCTTCTGTTCTTCAAGAATTTGGTAACCTGTGCTTTTCCTCTGACATCAGTGGCTCCTTAGTTCAGTTGTTATCCTTCTGGGGCACTTCTCTTTCTCAGTCTGCCCTTTCATTTCCCACATCCTCTCTGTTTTGCCAAGAGCTTTGCTTCTTCACGGCCTTCTTATTTTCTCCTGTGATCAGTGCTCAGGTTTGCATGCAGAACGTTTTCTTGTTGTTTTATACATGTATTGTTTTCTTAGAAAAAGCCTCCAGGCTTTACCCTCAGTTTGTAATCTGGAGGTCAGATTACAGTTTAATTTTCTTTGAAGACCTTGCCAGGTTTTGAGGAGAGACCTTGCTATTTGCTCTCCTTAGGAAAGAACATATTGAAAGGCCACACTCTGTCTTCTCTCCCTAAGGGCCAAAGGACACGCGACTGGGGTGAGGGCAGGAATCCCCCCCAGACATAAGGCTCCCACTCTTTCCTCCCCCCGCTCACAGGCAGAAGCTTCCAGGTCCCGATGCATCTCCAATGTGTCCTCCTCCAATGATGTGTTGCAGTGGGAGGAATACTGACTTTGGGGTCAGACCTGCCTAGTCTCAAATCCCCATCTACGATTGCCCGGCCATGGTATTTTGAGTTTGTTACTTAATCTTCTGAGTCTCAATTTTCTCATCTGTAAAACGGAGACAATAATATTTACCTTATAGATTCATTGTAAATATTAAATGAAATGTAGCAAGTGGATAATACAGTGGTTGGCAGATAGTAGGTGCTAAGTAAAATGCAGATGTTACTATTATTATTCCTAGAATGCATTGGTAGTTGGGAAGCCTGGGGTTGTTTCAGCGTTTCCTATATTAAAAACAGCAGCAACAACAACGCGTGCTCTTCAAAGATTCTCTGAAGAAGTTTAGTGATGCTCCTTCAAAGCAGGCACCACCAGCCACACATAATTCATCATGCACATTCTCAGCTTTCTCTTGCTGTGCCTCGATGAAGACCGTCTGTCTTTGTAGCTGCCTTGGCAAGAGCCAGCTTTTCTTTAAAGCCCTAATGGCTCCTTTCTAGGACCTACCTTGTGGAGCTCAGTGCAACCTACAGGTTCTGCCAGAACTGAAAAGGCACTTGGTGAAAATGCCTCATGTCCCTCTCTTACTCTGGACATATTAGCAGTGCCCTGTTCCCCTTGGAGTGCTGAGGTGCCCGAATAAGTCAAGTTTCACAAGAGAGCTCAAACTAGACATGGAAACTAAAATCTAATAGGCATCCTAGGTTGCCCTTCTGTGTAATGTGTTATGCAACCGTGCTTGAACAATAACTGTCGTTTTCAGGCAAAATAGAAAATAGGTTCTGCCTTCAGGGCACACAGTCTTTTAGAGATGAGAGACAAGTGCAAACAAAGCCATGCACAGTGTCATTGCTGTGAATGTGATGTTAAAATGTACGTGTGGGCTAGCTATGGCACGACTCACTATGTAACACAAAGGCAAGCTGGATTTAAAAAGTGGAACCCCCGGCTGCCTGTTCAGATCTCTGCCTACTACCTACCGCTTCCTGTTTGGCTGCTTAGATTCTCTGATTTAAAAACAAGAAGGAAAGGAAGAAAACCTATGTAGAAAATCAAAGTGGAAAGCCTTAGGAGACAATAGCTGAAAACACTTCATCTTCATAAGCACGTCTAAATTGGAGGACAAGCAAGGGTTTCAAAATGCATTCGCCTGCTTTTGAGTAGTCAGGGCTAAAGGTGGAAGGTGTTGAGCTCTAAGACAGGTCAGGCCTTGGAAATTTAGGGACAGACCATGGTTTCTTTAGCAGATGAATGGAGCGTTCAAAGAACCCTGTGGCTGATGGCAACACCTGTAGCCCAGCTCCACTAGGTACAGACAGGGCTCCTGTACGTCCTCTGCAGGTAAGACACTTTGGGACCCTAGGATGTGCTCAGCTCGCTGTGAGTTCCCTGGGCTGAGGTGTGCAAGTGTTATGAAGGGAGCTTACAGAAAGGACAACGGACGAACGTGTTCATATGCATTGTACTGTCAAGATTAGAACCCACTTTACTGCCCCTTCTCTGTACGCTGGTTTCTACCTTCCCTCTCCTAATTTCAGCAGTGTCACAGGAACACATCACTACCGTGTTATTTTCTCTCCTAAATTCTAATGGTAAGATTCTTATTACAATTTGATTTTAATCACTAGAATAAAAATATCCATTATTGAACGCTACTTTGTGCCCAGCACTATGCTCAGCACCAGGTAGATATGTATATGATAGATAGGTATTGATAGATAGATAGGTAATAGATGAATAAGGCATCATCTACTGCCTTCAGTAGGGATGGATAAAAATATTTTGAGGTGGAAGAGAGTGAGACTGAGGGAGTTTATGCCTGTCTATAGCATTAATTTCTTTTTTTTATGTGTGCGGTGGGGGGAGAAAAGAAAGGAAAAAAAGGAGGGGACCAAGGGCAAAGTAGCCTGGAAGAAAGCAATTTTTGAAACAGCTGCCATGCAGAATGATCAGGAAAACAAAAGTGAGTTCAAAACACAAACAGATTAGTAAATCCTGTGATTCTTGGAGGAACAGGTTATCATCTCGTCTTTGCCGTTGCCATTGTTCCCATCACCATCATTGTTTTCATATCCAGAATGCATCATACTTGAACCCCATCATAACCTTTACATCGTTGAACAAACGATTCCTTCGCAAAACTGCTAATGCTTTATGCTAGTTTCATGCTTACCGTAGGGTGTTGTCGGGTGGTTGGATTTATCACATCCTCCCTCTCATTTGTGCTTGTTTAGGTGGAGCCAGTGATACAGAGAGGCCACGAGAGTCTGGTCCACCACATCCTGCTCTATCAGTGCAGTAGCAGCTTTAATGACAGCGTTCTGGACTATGGCCATGAGTGCTACCATCCTAACATGCCTGATGCGTTCCTCACCTGCGAGACTGTGATTTTTGCCTGGGCCATTGGTGGAGAGGTGGGGCTAATGACTGATTACGGAGATGTGACACTATTCATTGATCATGTTTTTCCCCTACGGTTCTCATACTTATAAGTAAAGCTTTATACACTATTTCTTCTTTTTTTTTTTAATTTTTTAAAATGTTTATTTATTTTTGAGACAATGTAAGAGACAGAGTGCAGGCAGCGGAGGGGCAGACAGAGGGAGACACAGAATCTGAAGCGGGCTCCAGGCTCTGAGCTGTCAGCACAGAGCCCGACGCGGGGCCCGAACTCACAAACCGTGAGATCGTGACCTGAGCCGAAGTCGGATGCTTAACTGACTGAGCCACTCAGGCACCCCGCTTTATACACTATTTCTGATATGAGGGTAGCTTATTTTTCTTTCCACTGGCAGAGATTCTTTCCTTAAGCCCCTTTATTTTATCCACTATAGATGATGGGGTTCCAGAATGTTGAAATATCTTAGAGAATGGTTGGGGTTTTTGGAGGAATAGAGCTTGTAGGGACTTTCATAGGGCACATCTCATGGAATTTTCCTTATTTAGGGTTTTTCCTACCCACCTCATGTTGGATTATCCCTTGGCACACCGTTAGATCCTCGTTATGTGCTCCTGGAAGTCCATTATGACAATCCGACATATAAGGAGGGTGAGTTTATTCTTCGTGTATTCTACCTCTGATTTTTAAAAGTTTTAGAACACCTAATTTAACAGAGTTGAAACTAACTAGCATCATTGTTAGAAAGAATTAACCTATATATTTGTCATCCAAATTAGTATACTCTTTAGAGCGAAAGAGGGTACTATTAATAATTATACTGGGACAAAAGTGATTAACCAGCACTGAACCAGGCAAATGGGCATGTGTGGTCACTGATCTTAAAAAAACAATTTGCATGCTACTTTCCAGAAAGTAGAATAATAGATTTTTCTATTTGCGATGTAAATTAGTCCTAAATACACAGTGTTTATGAAACATTTTCTTTCTAACTGCACATATGAAAAGCTGCCATTCATCACTAGATAATGTTAAGATTTTGTTGTATGGTAGGAAAACCATAAATATGCTTAAGAAATATTTATGCAGTGACACTGCGTAATATGATATTGAAATGAAGAGATGAGCATATTTACATTTGATTTCTAAATCTACTTTTCTAAATCGACTTATGTAATATTCCAAAACCAAAAAGTTGAAAGATTCGATATGAAGCTATCAAAAGAAGCAAATGAAAGTTACTATTTTCCATTGATTTATGCAACTATTCAGCAAATACTGAGCATCAACTTTGTCTTGGGTCTGTGCTTTATGATACAAACCAAACCACCCTCATGGAAATTATAGTGTGGTGGGAAAGAGAAACAATAAAACTAATCACACCAATTAATATAAATTTATGTATATGTCAGTTGTTCCAAACCGTCATTTTGGTAGTCACAGGTAGGTAAGTCAACCCTCCAGAAAGGAGTCGATTAATTCCCAAGTCAGTGGAACAAATTTATGAAGGGTTTGGGTCATACTTTCCCCTCTATGAAAACTGTCACAGTAAGGAATGTGTCTTACTCATCGTTAATCCCCCATGCCTATTATCATGCATGCTATTCACATAATAGATTCTTACTATTTTTTGTTGATTGAATGACCGTTGTTGAATGATTAAAAGAATGGCGGCAAACTATAAAGAACGTTATCACTAATAGTTTATTCTATTAGCGGATGGTTTCTAGACCAAGGGGTTTCTCCCTTTATAGAAATGTTACTGAACTTTACCTGAAAACAATATAAAATAAAACTTTTGTTGAGTTATTCTACATTCTATTGAGTGACTTTAGAATTTCCCTTTTGTCTTTATGTTAGATAATTGTGGACTATATCAGCTAGACCACACAAACATTTTTCCCATGGTATGCTCTGGAAGTCAAAAATGGTTGCAGACAGTATGGCGACTTGTCTTTTAATTCCCATTTGTGAAACTGAATGTTGTATTTCAATGATCTTTACTTGTAATTCTTTCCCTTATGAAGTTTTAAGGAAAATGAATAAACCCATTTCAGCTGAATGTGGAGAACCTTTATTTTTATTTTTTTAAGAACTCAAACTCACTTTTAACTATATGCTCGCATTCCAGGCTTAATAGATAATTCCGGACTGAGGTTATTTCATACAACAGATATAAGGAAATATGATGCTGGGGTGATTGAGGCTGGCCTCTGGGTAAGCCTCTTCCATACCATCCCTCCAGGGATGCCTGAATTTCGGTCTGAGGGTCACTGCACTCTGGAATGCCTAGAAGAGGTATGTGGAACATCTGAGTCTGCGAGCTGCCACTTACAGAATAATGCTCTTAGAAAACTATGTTTGGAAAATCTCATGTTTATTATTACCAATCTTTTTCTTGTTGTCATGTTTTAAAGCCATTATTTATCATTGTGGGAAGACATCTGATGGTTTTTTAAATCTTGAAGTCTATAGGAGTAGAATTCTGGACAAGACTAATATCCAGGATGTTTTCCTTCCTGACCTACTTCCTTTGTTTATTTCATACTGGACACTTTATTTTCTCTTTTACAATTTCTACCTTTGGTTATCTAGTGTCTTTTGCATTTCTCTACCTTTCATCTACATTTGTTTTTTTTTCCATTATTCATTTTCAATTTTTTCTCCTTTTCTCTGCTTATAGTTTCCCTACTTAAACCAAAGAGCAAGAATACCCAATATAAAAATACATATTGGATAAGAAAAAAACATTTTAAGTATTTAATAATGGCTACTTCCATTTATAGTTCTTCTTTTCTTAAGCAAACATATTTCAATCATATTCGATCATATTCTTTATGAACCATAAAGAATTGTAGACAGATGGCAGATGGATGAAGTGGAAAGATTGAGCCCTTTGAGTTATTTAGACCATGATGCAAATTGCCATGACATCATTTACTAGCTGTAGGACCATGGACAATTCACATAATTCCATTCTTCCACTTGGTTTTCTTATCTTAAAAAGTGGGAATGACTTGTCCTTTTAAGAGTTTCCATTTACAGGTCACTAACATACTGGAGTCTTTTTGCCAGGAGCTTTGATGGACTCTTTACCTCCTAAAAGAAGGAAAAAGAAAGATAATATTTAGGAGTGGTTCTGTAGGTCCCCAGTAAGCATTCGGTCCCTTTCTTCTCTCCCTACAAACGTTACTTCACAAAGCTAATAACCCTGCTAGGAATAAGTCATGAAAAAATCCAAGTTCAAAATGTTTGGCTGCTCAAGCATTCACTTAAATTGCTTTAGATTTTCTTCTTAGTTGTCCCTCCAAGTCTCTTTTACTGTGAACTGTCTGAACATGCGCTTGTTTGGGCTAATTGTGTCTTCCTCTGTGTGCCCTGCCCTTAGGCTCTGGAAGCTGAAAAGCCAAGTGGAATCCATGTGTTTGCTGTGCTTCTTCATGCTCACCTGGCGGGCAGGGGCATCAGGCTCCGTCATTTTCGCAAAGGGGAGGAATTGAGATTACTGGCTTATGATGATGATTTTGACTTCAATTTTCAGGAGTTTCAGTATCTAAAGGAAGAACAAACAATCTTACCAGTATGAATGCTTTCTTCTCTTTCACTGAATATTAGAAAAGTCAAGACATATATCAGCTGAGATTTAGCAAGGTTTCTATGTGTAAAATGAATTGCTCATCGTATTCACATTCTTTAAACCACCCACTGTGGGTGTTGCACAACCCAGATGGAATGTGTTTGATCTTTTTTCCAAAATCAAAACTCATTTTTCTTACTATTCCCACGGGCAATTCAAGTTGTTTTAAGAAGAAAATGAAAACTTGGTTTCTGAGTACCAAACATTACTCTTTTCTTACTTAACTTTCCAGGAAACCTTTGCATGGCGATTCTGGTGATGGGAAAAATCAGAGATCTTTTTTGTACCATAGGATGGTTTGGGGAAGTTACAGTTCAGTGAAAATGAATATAAGGATAATTCTTTCATTTGACAAAGTTTTTGGACAGAACTAATTATACTATACTCTGTAATCCAGCTTGCAACAATACTTGGGTTTATGGAAGAGCATGTGTTGAGATATTGATCTCTGTACCTTCTGAGCAGTAGGCCAGGGAGAGCAAATCTAGGGACCAACACCCGGAGTGAGCTGTCTTTGGTCTATGAATAGCCGTCTGTCCATTTACCTGAGGGGTGAGCCATAAAAAAAATTATTTTCTATGCGTACTGAATTGTTCAAAAGGTTAGAAAACACTGGAGCAATACATTACTATTATTTTGCTTCAGAATTCTGTTGTAAGGAAATAAAGACATGACTAAAGACTTTTAAAGAAAACAATATAAACGAAGAGGTAACACAATAACTAGTATCCATGGCTAACATTTATGAAATGTTTAATCTAAGAGCTAAGTGTGTGTTGTATCATTTAATCTCCTCACAACAGCTGTGCAAAATAAGTTATTTTATATATTACTTTTTAAATAAATAAATTGTGCCCAGTTAATTCTTTTCTTATTTAAGGTCATTCAGCTAGAACATGGTGGAGTATGGCCTGAGAGAGCCTTATTTGTTTGTTTGCTTGTTTATTATAGTAGTATTCTTAGAATTAAGTAGATCAAAGGTCTCCCTGAATCAAATTGCTTAATGAATCTACTCATGTAGCAAATAAAACTATTGGCCTACAAATGGATTACATAAATAAAGCAAACTAAACTCCAATCTGAAAGCTTTTATTTTTATGTTTTAGGGAGATAATCTCATTACTGAGTGTCGTTACAACACAAAAGATAGAGCCCGGATGACTTGGGTAAGAAAATTTTTATTATTATTAAAATTCATTTGTGGAGAAGGAGAAAAAGTAAAAAGCATTTCAATTTAGAGGCAAAATTCCTGAACCTCTTGAACATGAAACATCATAAGAGAGAAGTTAGAGCTGTTTTAGCATTTTATCAGGTTAACTAGTGATACTATAGCAATATTTGCAGTAGAATTTATTTGCTCTTTCATGAAAAGCTATCTCTAGTCTTTTAGTTTTTCCTCACCAAAACTTATTAAAGACCTGTGATCACAAATGACCATCTGCTTGAGTCTGGACTCAGATGAATCAAGACTTCGAAAGGAAGAATGAATTGTATGACCCTAAGGTCGCTCTTCTGAGCAAACAGATTGACGGGGGAGTCCTGACAAACATTCATGCCTTACCCAGTCTCTTCCGGAGAACATCACCCACCAACTCATTTTATGAAGTCAGCATACTCTTAATACTAAAATTTGATGATGACAGTATGAAAGAGGTCAGCAACATGCACCTGTTGGAAATATCTTGGACAGAGTATTGACAAACCAAATTCTGCATCATATAAAAATGAAATGTTAGAGCAAATTTGGGATTAATTTAGCTAAGGAATGTAAAATTGGTTTAAAATAGAAAATATATTAATACCATTCTACATTAAGAGATTGAAGGAAAAAGACATGTGACCACGTCAATAGGGGCAGAAAAAGACTTCATAAAATTTAAGGCAGTCATAAAAAAAAAAAAAAAAAAGAACATTTCACAAACCAGGAATAGGAGAGAAGTGCCTTAACCAGATACAGCTTACCTATGAAAAATCTGTAGCAAATATCTAACTAAATGAAATATTGGAAGTACTAATTTAATATCAGGAAGAAGATAGGTATTTATTATCACTATTTCTATGCAACATATTACTGGGAAGGAAAAAAATATCTATGGATCAGAAAGGAAGAAGCAAAGGAGCAAAATACAGTATTCACAGACATTGTAATTTTCTACATCAAAACCCCCTGAAAATTGGTATCTAAAATTAACTGTATTTTAGTATATAAGAAACTATCTCAAGAAGTTCTATAGAAATAAAACCTAATATTTACTTAAAATCTAATATTACTTGGTCTCTGGAAAAAATTATAAATCATGATTGCAAAACACTACAGTACACCAAAAGAAATGAAGAGATACTATGTTCATGGATAGAAAAGCCCAATAAAGTAATCTTTCTGTTCAAATTGGCCTAAAAATTTGATGTAATTCCAATAAAAAATTCACAGAAATTTTATGACTTTAGATTCTTGTATCCTAAGAAATCTTTGCCTAGTCATAGTTGCAAAGATTTTCTGTTTTTAAAAAATGTATTTCTAAAAATTTTAGTTTTAGCTTTGATATGGAACCAGTTGATTCTAAAATCTACCTAGAAGAGCAAAGGTTAATAATAGGCAAGACACTACTAAAAGTAAAAGGTGGAGATAAGCCATTGGATATGAAGACTATTTTAAAGCTATGGTGATCGATAGTGTACTTGGGTCCAGAGTTAGAACAGTAGGACATAATAGGAACTTTGGAGACTGGCCTATAAACCCCCTGTACGGAAACTTGGTTTAGAATAGACATGGCATTGATTTAAGTGGCAAAGGATGGAGTTTCCATTAAAGAATATTAGCACATCTGGGTATACAGATGAGAGAGAACACTAGCAGGGGAGAGACAGAGAGTGGGAGACAGAGAATCTTAAGCGGGCTCCATGCCCAGTGAGGAGTCCCACGTGGGGCTCAATCTCACAACCGTGAGATTGTGGTCTGAGCCAAAATCAAGAGAAAGACGCTTAATCGACTGAGCCACCCAGGAGCTCCTATAATCCCAATATCTTTTTGTTTCTTCCATCACTTATGATGAAATGTCATCTGTCATTTTTATTATTGTTTGCCTGTATGCTATGTGTCATTTTTCTCTTGCTGCTTTCAAAATGTTCTCTTTGTCTTTCATCTGCATGACTGATGTGTCTAGGTATTGCTCTCTTCATATTTATCTTTGGCAATTTGTTGACCTTCTTGGGTCTGTAAGTTCATGTTTTTCACTAAATTTGGGAGGATTTCAGCCATTATTTTTCCAAATATTTTTTCTACCCTTTTTTTCTCTTCCTTCTCATTGTAGAATTCTAATTACATGTATGTTAGAACATTTAATATTGCATTTTGAGATATTTTCGGGGATATTTTCATTTTCTATACTTTTTTTTTTCTCTCTCTCTGTCCTTTGGATTGGAAAATTTCTATTGATCTATCTTCAAGGTCACTGATTCTTTCTTCTGCCATCTCAAATTGGCTGTTAATCCCATCCTGTGACTTTTTATTCAATGATGATAACTTTTAGAAAGACGGATACCATATGGTTTCACTCTTATGTGGATCCTGAGAAACTTAACAGAAACCCATGGGAGAGGGGAAGAAAAAAAAAAAAAGAGGTTAGAGTGGGAGAGAGCCAAAGCATAAGAGACTGTTAAAAACTGAGAACAAACTGAGGGTTGATGGGGGGTGGGAGGGAGGGGAGGGTGGGTGATGGGTATTGAGGAGGGCACCTTTTGGGATGAGCACTGGGTGTTGTATGGAAACCAATTTGACAATAAATTTCATATATTAAAAAAAATGATGATAACTTTTAACTCCAGAACTTTTATTTTGTCCTTTTTTATGTTTTCCTTTCTCTGGTGCCATTCTCTGCTTGTTTACTCATTTTTAACGTATTTGCCTTTAATTACTTGAACATCTTTCTTTAACTCTTTAAACATATTTATATGTGTTTTTAAGTTTTTACTAAATCCAGCATCTGTATCTTCTCACAATCAGTTTCTGCTGCTAACTTTTTTTTTCCTGAGCACAGATCACAGTTTCCTGTTTCTTTTTATATTTAATAAACTTTGGTTGAAAATTCAACACTGTGGATAATATATTGTAGCAACTCTAGATTCTATTCTAGATTCTGTTCTTCTGAGAAGCTTTGATCTTCTTAATTTCAGTAGATAGTTTATTACCTGGATGCAAAATGTGAAACCTGTCTCCCTGTGGTATGCATCTGCTGATGTCGATACACATGAAAACAAGATTATAGAAAATTCAGTGCAATAGAGCAAAGATTCCATCAAACTGACTGATTCATAACCTGTTTGTTAATCAAACAGCCCCATAATCCTCACTGTGGTGAGAAGTTCACATCATATGAATAGAACTTGAAAGAGATTATTAGGTTGTTAAAGAAAGGCAACTTTTAAAGAGATGGAAATAATTCTATTAATTTTTCAACGTGTGTCTACCTTTTTTAAAAATCAAATTGTCAAGGAGATTATTATTTTTCAGGTTTAAGATTTATTAAAGCTGGATGGAATTGTATGACATTGGTGGCTTGGGTGCCGTGTCAAAGTTGGTGGAACATATACTTTTCTAAATAAAACATCTCCATTTTCAGGGAGGATTAAGCACCAGGAATGAAATGTGTCTTTCATACCTTCTTTACTACCCAAGAATTAATCTTACTCGATGTGCAAGTATTCCTGACATTATGGAACAACTTCAGTTCATTGGCGTTAAGGAGATCTATAGGCCAGTCACGTAAGTAGTAAATGGATTTCGTAGTGGGATAGTATACTTCAGAGAAGGATGGGCTTGTCTTCATATTGGATTTACCACCATGTTATAGAATTTTTTCAAGTCCTATCCTATTTAATTTTTTTTTTTTTAGCTGGGTGACAAGGTGAGCTTCTTGGTTGGCATATCCAGGTCCCCAAGACTCCTGCCAGGTTTAGTGATTTTCTAAAAGGACCAAAAGGATTCAGCCTATTACTGTGTTCATGGCTGACATTTATTGCAGAGAAAGAATACAATGCAAAATTAACAAAAGGAGAAAGTTTATGGGCCAAGTCCAGAGGAAACCCAGTACAAGTGTCCAAGGGGCCTCTCCAGTGGAATAACACAGAATGTACTTAATAACACTAGCATCAAAGTATGACAAGATGCATGAAATGTTGTCAACCAGAGATACTCATTGGATACTCAATACTCAGAGTTTTTATGAAGGGCTGGTTACATAGGTGTTCTATGCCTAGTAAGTACCAAAATCTAGACTCTTAGAAGGAAAGCAGATGGTCAACATAAATTGCATTGTTTGTACAAATACTCTAGGTGCAACGAGTCACTCTTCATTTAGAGAAAGTTTTATATCAGTATAGGAAATTGTTTACTAACTAAGTTCCTTGACATCAGCCAAAGGCCAGCCTTCCAAATGGGCATTTCTAAGATTGGAAGTCTCAGGCTTGCTAGGTTCACTCTGTCTGCACAATTGCACATCATAGAAACTACTTAAGGTAAATAATTAGCAAGATACATATTATTCCTGCCCTCCTGGGAATATACGCTACAGAGGGAGAGAGGAAATAAATAATATAAATATAAAATTTTAGATATTAGTAAATGTTATGAAAATAATTGAGACAGTGAAGAAGGTATGTAGCTGTTGTCAGTAGGGTAGTAAAAGCCTCTCTGGGAAGGTATCTCAGTCTGTCCAGGCTGCTGTAACATAAATACCATAGACAGAGTAGCTTATAAATAGAAATTTTTTGCTCACTGTTCTGGAGGCGGGGAAGTCCAAGATCAAGGTGCCAGCAGATTCAGTGTCTGGTGAGGACTTACTTCCTCGTAGATGGACATGGCCATCTTCTCACTGTAACCTCACATAGCAGAGGATGCAAGGGAGGTTTCTCAAGCTGCTTTTATGAGGGCACTAAGCCCATGAGGGCTCTGCCCTCATGAGCTAATCACCTCCCTAAAACCCCACCTCATAATACCATCCACCTTGAGTGTTAAGATTTCAACATATGAATTTGCGGCAGGGGGGCAGGGGCGGTGGTGGTGGGTGGGACACAAACATTCAATCCATGGCAGGAGGTGATGTTTCAGCAGAGACCTCAGTGGTGAAGAGCCAGCCATGGAAAGAGCTAAAGTATACTGTTTGCAGACAGAAGAGCCACTGTAATGACCTTATGGTGGGTATGAAGGTAGCATGTTCAAAGAACAGCCAGAAAGCGAGTTTGGCTGGAACAGAGTGAGACACGGCAGAGAATAAGTGAGGAGGTCTGACTTCAAGTGGGATTTTGTAGGTGACACAAAGATCATGTAGGACTTTATAGGTGACATAAAGACTTTGGGTTTTAAGTGCAAAGAAAACGCTATTGGATATAAACAAAATTGATTTAGCTGCTGAATTGAGAAAGGACTCTAGGAGGACCAGATTGGAAATAATACCAACCAGGAGACTGTTGTGATTGCCCAGTTGAGAGGTGAATGTGTCTGGGACCAAGGTGATGGCAGTAGAACTAATGAGCAATGGTTGCAAGCAGGTTACTTTCTCAAGATAGCACACGCTGGACTTGTTGGTTGATGGCATTTCAGGGAGATGATGAGGGGAAAAAAGAGGAAGGGGAAAATGAGGATGTGTGAGTGCTGTAGGGAAACAGATTTGAAGCAGAAATCAAAAGTTCTGCTTTGAATATATCAGGGCTGATGTAGGAAAAATGATTTTATTCATTCTTGGTAATAGCGCAAAGAAGAATTATTGTGGCTGGTAGAAATTTTGGAGCATAGGTTTTGTTTTAATATAAGGAAGAATTTTCTAATGATTAGGACTTTTCAAAATAAAAGAGACTGATGAAATTGGGCAAAAGAAACACATAGATCTTTGAGGGAGTGTGTTTAAGGATTAAAAAACCCTTAATGAGAATGTGGTAAATGCACTCACTGAGTCGAATATAATTATGGTCTACTTTTTTATTCCAAAATATTATAGAGATTGTAGATTATGAACTAAGAGCACTCTTCTTTTGAATTGTACTTACTATCTGTGAATACGTTCTAGTGAGTTCCTATCCAGACAACCCAATGACCGTCAGAAATCTGTATCTACTAAAATACAAATAACAAAATGCTTGTGTAAATTAGTTTGTAGTTTATAAAGTATTTCTGTATGTATAATTTCATTTAATTTGTTTTCACACACTTCCAATAGGTAGAGTAGGGCTTACAATCCTATTTTTATAGAAGAGGAAATGGAAATTCAGGGATTAAGAGGCTGTTCAACATCATATCTACATAAGCAATGAAGGAGCTAGTGTTTGCATTGTTCGCTTACCTCTGGTAGGTAGCTAGATATCTGCCTGTTTCTTCAAAATAAATAATTACATATGCAAAAAATAAAATAGTAGTGACTATCCAAACAGTATGTACAATGTCATTCTAAAAACACTAGGGGATAGTCTTGTTTAAAATATCAACATTATCTCTTACAAAGACTTGGTAGTCTTTTTTTTTTTTCCCCTTTAGAATATTGGTTTTTGTTTTGTTTTGTTTTTACATATTGGCTAGAAACTTCTCCTATTCAAGGGTTAATCCAAGAGAATCTTGAAAACGCATGGACATTGAAAGCTGTTTGTTTTACAAGGCGATGAGGTTCAAAAGTGTATTCTACGGCCTCATTATTTTCTTTGGTGTTCAACTTGTGTAGATCCTCTGAAAATGCTCCGCTTCCAAGTTACAGAGAGCTCTGAGTCCACACCTTCGGTCTCCTCCAGGAAATATTGAAGCTGGGTTTTTCATTTCTTAAAAAGACAAGGAGAATTGCTTCAGAGAACAGGACCAGTTTTGAGATGTCATTGCCCACACAGAACCATTTAACTACATGGTTAAATTTAGGCATTCTTCAAAAATACAAGTGAAAAGGAGGCTCTGCTATAAAATTATGTTTAAGCTTTAAATCAGTCTTTCAAGTTAGCTTATCACATTGACATAAATGTTATTGAAAGCCAAACCAACAAGGTGCTGGCTAAAAGATCAGAAAGAGAGACAGTTGGGGTGATTTTGTTTTCTGTTTTATTTAAGAGAATGTTGTGAATTTGGTTTCAGGATACAGTACTCAAGAGGAATATCACTTAAAACGTAGCCCCAAATCTCGTATTCTGTGCTTTGAATATAATGATTAGTTAGGTGCTTTGTCTTATTTCAAACATTCAGTAACAATCCTAGGATTAGAGGAGGAGCTGATAGAAACATAGAGACAACTACATCCTGTCTCAGGATTTGTCTGTTCTAAGGGATGCAGTTTTTCTCTGCCTCCTGCAGATCTGGCGAGGCTTAAGGAAAAACAAAACACTCATAAAGATCAGATAACAGAATAGATCATGAGTTTAGATAAATTCTGTATTCTCTGCTGCACCACACATCAACACGATGTAGTTCCAGTGAGGCTTATGTGATGGAAAGTTTGATATAATTTATTCTATTTCTAAAAAAGAATCAAGGGTCGTGTTTGTATTTTTCTTTGTAGGAAAAGTCACTTTATGTTTACAATGTGTAAAAATCCCACATGCTTATTATAGGGCTTTTAAGGAGTGCAGAAGAAAAGGTTTTAAAAAAAAAAGACACAAGCAATCATCTCAAATTATGTTAGAAATAAACAATACTGGGGCTCCTGGGTGGCTCAGTTCATTGAGTGTCCAACTCTTGATTTCCGCTCAGGTCATGATCTCATGCTTTGTGAGATTGAGCCCTGAGACAGGCTCAGTGCTAGCAGGGAGGCTGTTTGGGATTATCTCTCTCCCTCTCTCTTTCTGTCCTTCCCTGGTTTGCTCAACATGTGCACGTGCACGCGCCCTCTCTCTCTCAAAATAAATAAACTTTAATACATAAGAAAAGAAATAAACAATATTAACATTAATTGAAGGTTATTACAGATATCTTTCTATGTAGGTGTTGCTATAAAGATGAATAAATTAACTGTAATAAAGATTATAATTTGTGCACTGTTTAAAATAAAAACATTAAATCGTGATTTTGTTTAATTTATATGAAAACACTAAACTAGGGGCGCCTGGGTGGCTCAGTTGGTTAAGCATCCGACTTCGGCTTAGGTCATGATCTCGTGGACCGTGAGTTCAAGCCCCGCGTCGGGCTCTGTGCTGACAGTTCAGAGCCTGGAGCCTGTTTCAGATTCTGTGCTCCATCTCTCTCTGACCCTCCCCCGTTCATGCTCTGTCTCTCTCTGTCTCAAAAATAAATAAACATTAAAAAAAATTTTTTTTAAAAACCACTAAACTAAAACTGAACAGTTGTTGAACTTCAGATGAATGCTGTTGCTGCTGTTGGTTTTAGCCACAAGGGGTAATATTTTGTAAACGGGTCTTAGATGTTGAGAACATAGATTGTAAAAGACATTAAAATGTCCCACACACTTTACATGTTTCGATTTTAGATCATAAAAGATGAGGACATTCATACTTTTATATTTTCTCCCACGTCCCTTTCCGTACTTCCAAGTATTTATTACTCATATTATAATTTTGTACTTGCAAGGTTTTAAATTTATGCATCTAATTCTCAAACCAAAGTCTCACAATATTTAATGAAAATTTTAAAGTTAAATAGATTCAGTGGTAATCCCTAATCTTATAGGATTTCTGCATTTCTGAGTTCTTTCGTTTGATTCATCAGAATGTTATCTGCAAGTTAGTTAATCAAGCGGGGCTTCCAGATGCTTTATGACTGGGGCTTTTTGTTTTGTTTTGTTTTGTTTTGTATTTGAGAATTTCTGCATTTATATTTGGACAGCATTTGGTTGGATATAACGTTTTGAGGTCATACCCTCCCCTTCCCTTAGGAAGTCTCTTTGGATGAATGCGAACATTCTTCGTCTACCTGTAGAATTCATAAGTTAAACTGAACATACTTCAGTGTGGAACATCTGCATTCAATTTTCCTGAAACATGAAATGTTTTTCATATATTCACTTATTTTTTTTCCATTTCAGGGAAATTTTCTTATATTATATCTACAAAGTTTTTTGAAAATCTATTTGGAATTTTTCACAAGTACTTTCTCTTGTAGTTTTTTGGAAGGGTTCTTCTGCTTCTTGCTTTTTCTGATTTATTTGGTGTTAAATTTGGTTTGTCCTAAATTTATTTCCATTGGTATGCTATCTCCCTTTTCATCTCATTCAGTTGTTCTAAATTCTTGTATGCGGGCTCTTATTTAATTCAATTCATGTTTTTATTAAATAAATTTACAACATGAAACACTTATGGGAATTCTCTCCAGTATCACTGGTTTATATTTGCTACTAGAGTCAACTTTTTCTGTCTCTTTTCATGAAATGTAATAGAAGTTCTTTACCCTATGTTTGCAGGGTTGTTATGTCATTTCTTGCTTATGCTGAGCTAATTCTGTCTAACACTTCTCTTTGCTCTGAAAAAAAATGTGAGTGAATTCTTGTCTACCTTCTAAACAAATCTGACAGTAGCTTTCTATCTTTCTACACCACAGTCTGAGGTTCAGCTCACATATTTTATGTACACACCTTACTATATTTTGAGGGTAAAGTGCTGTGGGTATAGAGGTGGGACTGTTAACTTTGTATTACAGTGCATGGGTTATTCCTTCCTCGGATGTTTTTTAGAAAATCTACTGAGGAAGGCTTGTTTCTTTCTTTCTTTCTTTCTTTCTTTCTTTCTTTCTTTCTTTCTTATTTCTTTCTTTTTTTAAAAAAGATTTTTATTTTTAAGTAATCTACACGTAACATGGGCCTCAAACTCACAACCAGAAATCAAGAGTCACGTGTTTTACTGAGCGAGCCAGGGGCACCCCAAGGAAGTTTTCTAACTGGTTGGGATTGAATCCCCTTTCACAGAGGAACGTCTAAGGCCTCACATCATGGGGTCTTCTCTACAGTTAGGGAGACAACTTTACTGTGGCCTTCCAATATTCATATATTCTTGGGGTGTCAAAAGGATTAGAAGTTATATCTTGTTAGGTCAGACTTCCTGGCTTTCTTCTTTAACAATTAGATTATAAAATGTATGGCATTCTGTCGCCTTTTTTTCATCGGCCTGTTGGTATGTTTTGATTTCTGTTTTCTTATTTATTTTTTAACGTCCAATTGCTACAGGTAGAACTTACACACGACAAAATGCACCTGTTTTAACTATACTGTTTTCTCAGATGTGTATACCTACTTGACCCCAGCACGGACAAGATATAGGACATTTTCATCACCCCCAAAAGTTCTATTCTGCTATCTGGAGACAACCCCACTTCCCACACAAAACCCCAGGAAACAGCAAACTGGCTTTTTGTCGCCACATTAGTTCAATCTTTTCTAGATTTTATAAAAATGGGATCTTATAGCATGTACTCTTTCATGCCTGACTTTTTTGATTTGGAGGTTTTTGAGATTCATCTATGCTGGTGCACGTGTCAGAATTCCATTCCATTTTATTGCTGAGTGGTATTCCTTGGTGTGGACACACCAAAATTCATTTATTGATTCACCAGTTGAAAGGCATTTGGGGTCTGGGGCGCCTGGGTGGCTCAGTCAGTTAAACATCTGACTTTGGCTCAGGTCATGATCTCACAGTTCGTGGGTTCGAGCCCCGCATTGGGCTCTGTGCAGACAGCTCGGAGCCTGGAGCCTGCTTCCGATTCTCTCTCTCTCTCTCTCTCTCTCTCTCTCTGCCCTCCCCCACTCATGTTAGGTCTCTCTCTCAAAGAGTAAATAAACATTAAATTAAAAAAAAAAAGACATTTGGGTTGTTTCCAGTCTCAGGCTATTCCAAAGAAAGCTCCTATGAACATGATTGTGTTAGTCTTTGTTATGGACACATGTTTGGCATTTTCTGAGCTAGCACGTAGTGGCTGAATCACTGCATTAGATACTAAATTTATGTTTACTTCATAAGACTCTCAAAATATTCTCCAAAATGACGTACCTTTTACATTCTCACCAATAATGTGTAAGAGCTCCTATTGCTTAACATTATGCCCAGTGTTTTGTATTATTGATATTTTAGATTTTATTTATTTTAATGTGTATGTAGTGGTACCTTATTGTGGTTTTATTTTCCATTTCTCTTATGACTAACAGTGTTGAGCCACTTTTCATATGCTTATTGGTCATTTATATATGTTTCTTTTTAAGTGTTCAGAGTTTTGTTCATTGTTTCATTGGGTTGCTTGCTTTCTTTTTTTAAGTTTTTTAAGTTTATTTATTTATTTTGAGAAAGCACACACACAAGAGCGAGCGAAGGGGGCTGGGTGTAGAGAGAGAGAGATGGAGAGAATCCCAAGCACAATCTGTGCTGTCAGCGTGGACCCTGATGCAAAGCTCGAACTCAAGAACCGTGAGATCATGACCTGAGTCAAAGTCAAGAGTTAGACACTTAACCGACTGAGCCACCCAGGCACCCAAGTTCTTTATATTTTTAAAGAATTCTTTATACTTAAGATAGAAGCTTCATGTCAGATACATTTTACAAATAATTTCTCCTAGTCTGTGGAGATTTTCATTTTCATTTTTAATTGTATTTTTTGAAGACCATTTTATCATTTTTGTTTATTTTGTGCTTTTGATATTCTTTGTAGGAAATTTTTGCCTACCCAAGGTTTCTTTCTCCTGTTTTTTTTTTTTTTGTAAAGAATGTAAAGAATGTAAAAGGTACATCATGTTGGAGAATATTTTGAGAGTCTTATGAGGTAAACATAAATTTAGTATCCAATGCAGTGATTCAGCCACTACGTGCTAGCTCAGAAAATGCCAAACATGTGTCCATAACAAAGACTAACACAATCATGTTCATAGGAGCTTTCTTTGGAATAGCCTTTTTTTTTCCCTAAAAAGTTTACAGTTTTCAGCTTTTATATGTAGGTTGATGATCCATTTTGAGTAAATTCTTGTGTGTGTTAAGAGGTAAATACCTAGGTTCATTGTTTTTCACATGAATATCAAGTTATTCAAGAACCATTTGACTAAAAAAACAAAAACAAAAAAAACACAACCTACCTTTTTCCTATTGAATTGCCTTGGAATGTTTGTTGAAAATCATTAGATCATATACTGGCTATTTCTGGACTCTGAATTCTGTTTCATTGATGTTCATATTTAGCCTTTCTCTCGTATCACTCTCTGTTATCATAGTTTTATGATAGATCTTGAAATAAGAGCATGTAAGTCCCAAAATTTTGTCATTTTTTTTCTTTTCCCCGAATGATTTAGGGTAGTCTAAGTTCATTTCATTTATATATATATATTGTTAAATCAACTTGTCAATTAAATTTGCAAAGGAAGACTTCTCACCCATAATAAATCATCATGTTAATATAATTTGTTTTTATCAACTACAGTGGTATATAAATAATACCCTCTTATTTATAGATGCATCTGGGTAGACATTTACACACTGCTCAGATATGCAGAAATGTAACTGAATTTCTAGACCATTCCCAATATTCCTAACCAGATCCCGGTCCCAGGTGAGAGCAGAACTTTCTACTTCAAAGTTACCTGTTTCTGTTAAAGCTTAGTCTTTTAAGGAAAAATATTTACCTTTTCAGGATTTCTCCTCTTTCTGTCTTTTCTTCTTTTTTCTCCAGGGGTAATCAGGAAATATGGGGTAGCAGGCTGGAGAGGGTGGGAGGTTTGTTGGGGTGATGTCATTATAGAATAGAGGCCTGAACGACGTCAGCAGGAATGGAGAGGAGACAATAAATATGAGTCAAGCTGCCATATGAGAGAAGCTCACAGCCATGTCCCGAGGTCACCAGCCCCAATCATGCTGTCTCCACGTGAGCCATTAGGTTTGCCCTTTTCTAGATCCTTTTTCATATATTTACAGTAAAGTAGCAAGTTTGCTGACAGCACTTCTGTTACTTTATGCTGTGAAATCTCAAAAAAAAAAAAAAAACCCAACAACTAGTTTCCTGATTTATTCTAGCAGCAAAGCTTTTTAAAGATTTCATCTACGTGTAATACTCTATTCACTCTTACCTGCAAGGCAGCAGGCAGCGCAGCGGATTTAAGCCGCTTTACCCCCTTAGTACAGATTCCAGTGCCACCTTGTGGTGTTTTAGGGAATTACAGGCTGATGATTTCCTTCCAGCATTTCTCCCTGGTTGTGAAATTGATTTTTTTTCAAGAGAGGCATCTTATTTTTTTGAAAAGCAAATTTTATTTTTAATGTTTAATTAAGTTTTTTAATGTTTATTTATTTCTGTGAAGACAGAGACAGAACGCAAGCGGGAGAGGGACAGAGACAGAGGGAGACACAGATGCCCAAGCAGGCTCCAGGCTCTGAACTGTCAACACAGAGCCCAACGCGGGGCTCCGATTCATGAACTACGAGATCATGACCTGAGCTGAAGTCGGATGCCCAACCGACTGAGCCACCCAGACGCCCCTTTAATATTTGATTTTAAAACTTTTATTTTTAATAAAACCTAGCTGTAATTTTTCGTGTGTTTAAAAGGACTTTGTATGTAAACATAATGGGCCCCTTTCAAGTTATTATTTTATACGAATTCTGATTGACATCTCTACAAGTCTTCACAGGATGTTTAAATTTTTAATGCTACAGATTTTAGGTCATTGCTAGCTGTGTTTAGTGTAGTGTGATGCCAATTGCTTTTTCTTTATTTAAAGTTAGGTACTTTAAGGTCTCTGTACAAAATAATGCATTTAAAACTCAACAAGGATATACTGATTTTAATTAAGAGAAAAAGGAAGTTAAAAATGAAGAATGTAAAGGTCCTTGTATATTACCCAATGTTTTACTCATTGTTTCACTTATTAGAGTAAGGGGGAAATAATTTTATTTTAGACATTGAAAATTTATTATCTCTAAAAGGTCAATAAAAGATGTTCAATTTAATTAAAAAGCTAATATTCCAAGTGTGAGTAGCTTGTGTGTGTAAGAGAGAGAGTTATTAAAGGCATAAATAAATGAAGAAGATCCAGTATTAAAAGTGTAAATGCCTCAACTGGAAATTAATTGGTTGGTAATTACCAAAACCACTGAAATAGCTTCTTGGGATGTTGTGGGAGCCAAATACCTGCTGGTTACCCATGATAATCTCTGGGAAGACCCATGGATTTATTCATGTAAATCCTGGTGGTGTTCCAACACTTCCTTACACTTCTTTTTTTTAGGAATCAATAACACAAAACTTAACATTTAATCAAAGACATCACTTGAAGAGTATCTTTTCAAGCAGATTGTATCATTCTTCTGGGATCTCTTCTTCCTTTCTTGGACATTAATGTGTTTTTTTAGAGTGGCAAGTAGAAGCAAGAGTATTTTTTTCTCAGTAGAATTTTTAGAATACTGGTTCAGTTCCAGATTTGTTACATTTATTATCTCTTAGGCAAGCCAAAACAAGGCAGCCAGCAGGGGTCAGGCTTTTCAACTGTGTGGAATTGAAATTTCTGTCTCTTACAAAAAAGCCTACAGATTTCTTCATTACGCCATTGGCGTTACATTCTGCAGAACTGAACGTGTACTGAGTTACGTTGTTACCTAGAGCCAAAACACATAAACAAGGAGTTGTGAGGCTGGGGAAGCTTTCTGAGTCAAAATTATTTGTCTAGGGTATTACCCATCTGGTACTACAATAAGGAATTTCATTCTTTCCAAAAGACTCCTTACGTGGCATGTATTTCTTCTGGCAATTGCTGATGGGTCTATCAATCCTTTGCGTTAGGTTTTCTATGTGTGTAAAAATGGACCAGCGTGAGGTCTATTTTAGAATGTTGAAAAGTGATGGAAACGTGTCATGCTTTTGTTCTGAACCTGACTAATTGTGGTTATTTTAATTTCAGGACCTGGCCTTTCATTATCAAAAGCCCCAAGCAGTATAAAAACCTCTCTTTCATGGACGCAATGAATAAATTTAAATGGGCTAAAAAGGAAGGTCTCTCCTTCAACAAGCTTGTCCTTAGCTTGCCGGTGAACGTGAGATGCTCCAAGACGGACAACGCGGAGTGGTCGGTGAGCCCTACTTTGTTTGAATCTTCGGAGAAGCCAGATGTCACATGTTACCTAATCCCCTCCAGGCAAAATCTAAGGAACGGACAAATATCCATGAATCCGATGTTTCAGTTGTCGTTTGATATGTCTGATAATTTACTTGTTCCATAACTGCTCGGGTTGACCAAAAACTCCTGATTCCACTCCCTTTGAAGAGGGAGATTGGCTGTTAAGCTAAGGCTTTAATGAAGCGGGGATAGGATGAGATGAGAGCTTCGAAAAGCAACAGAGCCTGGTTTGTGTCTCTCCATCCCAAAGGTGCATCTGGCTTTCTTCTCCACGTCCCTCAGGCTCCAACTCCTTTGACCTTTGACTCCTTAAGCAGCCATCCATGCCACCCACCGCTTTTACCCTGCAGAAGTCGGGGGGGGGGGGGGGTGGGATGGGGGGGTATTGAGCGAGCCTGGCCGCGAACCTGCTCTTCAATCACTGGCATTGTTTACTTTTTCATTTTCAGATTCAAGGGATGACAGCATTACCTCCACACGTGGAAAGACCGTATAAAGCAGAGCCCTTGGTGTGTGGAACCTCTTCTTCCTCTTCTCCGCCCAGAAACCACCCTCTTGAGCTGCTCGTGTATTTCATGGTACTCTGCAGCCTGTTGCACAGCACACACTTGTGGTCATAATTCTGTGCTGGGGGACAGTGTTTTCTGTGATCCGAACGTGTCAGGTCAAAGACACTTTGGACATGAAGAGCAGAGCGTGAGGAGTGTGGAGACCTTCCCATCACACACGCCCTTCCTCCCTACACCATCCTTCCCCGTCTACCCGAGAGATGCCGATTGGGTTCTCTTTCTTTTGCTCAGATACGTCTGATAAAATGTATACATTGCCAATAAAGCAAAACTGGACTGACTTAACACCACCTTTTTAAAAATTCGGACAAAGTCAAGTGGAAGTGAAAGAGTGTCTGATTTCCTTCCATATTTCATTTCATGTAAACACTTATCATCGCCATTTCACTTTTTACTTGATCATTTGGCTTCTATATTCCTTTCTGAGAAGACTTCCATCTTAACAGGGTAAAAGGAAGCACTCTCTCTTCCCGTGTTCCTTCCTCTTTCTTGTTCTTTGGGTGTGACTTCCCCAGGGCAACAATGGTTCTTTCTGTGTTTCATTGTCAATCCAATGGGATTGGGAAAAACCAATGGGCCCCTTACCTCTGTGCTTTTTGAAGATGCCCATTCTAGTTTCTTGGTTTATCTGAGTCTCTTGGTACCCCCAAATGACCCCAAACCCATCTCAAAGCATTTCTTTATCCTTCCCTACTCTGCACTGGACAGGTGAGTTTATCTTGAGCTCTATCACTCTCTAAAGAGAAAGAAGCTATAAGAAACACGGAAATGGTATATGGTGGACTGTAGGCTGAGGAGAAAATGTAGCTGGCTGCAAACCCCATGCTGTGAGGGGTCCTTTATGAGGTGTCAGGTCAAAGGGGGATAGTCTGAGCCAACCTAGGAGGGTGTGAGGTCCCTGCAGTACCTCCCTGACCACGTTGGGTGTCACACGTGCCGCATCCTGGCTCAATTTGAGTCACAGTTGCTGTTGTAGATTTATTTTTTATATTAGTTAATGAACTAACTTTCCTTAGTAGAATGTCACCAGTGGAAGATCTTGTCTCCTTTTAGGTTCCCTTGGTATAGTTCAGCCAAATCTTGTTGTGTGTCCTTTCCTCATTTCTTAAGCAAAGTCTTTTGGGATCGTATGAATAAACTCAATAAAATTAAGTTTTTGTGTGGTATCTTGTATGCTCCTTGAGAGAAGCAAGAGATTCAGTACTGATGTTTCCAGCTAAATTGTTTGAAAATGTTGCATTTTGTATTCCATTCTTTTAAGCCCTTTCTCTCCTGCAAACAATATCGTCTTTTGAATAAATACCGTATTTTAGAGTGTTTCCTTTCTGGTTGTCAGAATTTATCCACTTACTGAAATGTTTGTACTATTTATGAGGCGTATCTCATAGTTTACTTGTTTTTATTTCATAAGTGCTATATCGAATTCTGTGATTTTCCATACAGATATTTATACGAGGAACACGATAATCCCCAACTCTCCCTGTTTGAAATTTCGTGTTTATTTTACTGCAGAATGTCTGAATTTGAGATGTCAGAGTAAAGTGATTTCCTGTGGAACTTCCATAGTGATATGTTTGTTTTCAGTGTTCTGAGTCAGGAAGGTGAATCTACAGGCTAGAAAGGGATACACAGCTTTTGGCCGCTTGTGGAACCAGGGAATCAACTTCTTCAGCTGATATTGCAAAGAATAAAGCTGACATTCTTTTTCTCTTAGGAATTCTCATGAATATGTATGTGTTTGAGGCACAGGACTCTCTATTTGAAATTAGGATAGGCTATCTGTTGAAAATCTGGTAGGATTCTGATCAATTCTAAATTAGTTTGTTCTAATTTAGAGCAGACCTTCCCAAACAGCCCCGGCTTTTTTGCTGCTGCCCTTGGTCAAGTTGCATTACCTGTCTCCTAGGCCTGCAGGAAGGAGTGCCTGAGACCAGTGGAGGATGGAGTGTCCACGTCTGGTGATCCCTGCTTTGATTCTTAATGCAGGAAGGGTGGGAAAAACATGTGATAAGGCGAATATTCATCAAAGCCATGTGAGGTTGAGGGTATTTGGGGTGACCATTTTTTTTCTGAGGGGGTCTCAGGCAGGATCAAGAGAGTCCTAGTGATAATAAAACAGATGCAATGCACAGAGGCAGACCTATTAAGAACTTTGAACTTCAATTTTAATGGCTATGGAGACCAATGATGAATAGCAAACAGGACGACGTAGGGAAGCACTGTAAGTGCCCTGTACATGATGACACTGTACGATTTGCTCACCCAAACTCATTGTTGGACACATAAGCCATCTGTTTTTCGGTATGATAAACTTTGTTGTGATTATAAGTATCTTCTTCCAATAAATTACTTTAAATGAAATTACAGAATTAATAGTTGTATTTTTCAAGAATTTTAAACTAGTAACTGTGAGTTGAACTTAGATGAATATTGCCAGATGCCTTCAACTTGTTTAAGTTTTTTCAAATGGTTCAGAATTCTATCATCTATCTGTCTATATCTATCTATCTATCTATCTATCTATCTATCTACAGTAAGAGAATGATAATTCAAATATAGTAAAATGATCACAATTGAAGACTTTGGGTGAAGGGTTTTTAAAAATCTCCTCTTTGGCGTTTGAAATTATTTCAGAATACAAAGTTACAAATGTGAATGAAATAATTAAGGATCCACTGACAGTACAGTGACCCATGTGGTCTTTCTCCACTAGGCATTAGCCCACCATTTTGGAGAGGCGAGAAGAGAAGTTAGGTTGGGACTATTCCTCACATGCCGCTGGGGGATTATTCCTCAGTTTGCCAGTTCTGGCTACAGATGGGCATATGCCTAGTTTGGAGGTCCAGAACAAAGGGCTTGAAAAATCCAGGGAGTGAGGAAGGAGCCCCAAAACAAAAGAGCAAGAGGTCTTGGAGTTTGGAATCATTCAAAAATATTTATAATTTATTTGTGTTTTTCCCTGATTATAAACCTAATGTGTAATAATGCCTATTCGCTGAAGGAAATCTAGAAAATATGGTAACTTTGAAAAAGGAAATAGCAAAATCTGTTAGCCCTATTACCTAGAGAATTAACCTTTTGGTGCATATGCTTCTAGTATATGTCCATGAAAGGATATCTGTGGGAATCCATATGTTGATACAAGCTAGCACTAGCTAATGCAACAAATACCAAAATATGAGTGGTTTAACACAACAAGGTTTGTTTCGTGTTTATTTAATAGTTCAATGCATGTGACTCATTTGGTAACTGACTCTACTTTTTAAGGTGATTCAGGTACTCGAGAGCTGGTGACTCTGTCAACCCCAGATCCTAAGGGTCCTGTGCATTCACCTTGCTAGTGGAGAGATACATGATCTAAAAGTGACATAAATCACTTCCAGATTCACTCTGTCAGTTAAAATTAGTCACATGGCCTCACTAGGATGTAAAAGGGGCTGGGTGTATAATGCTTAATTATAAGCTGCCTGTAGCAAAATAGAGGAGAAGCTGTCTCTGCTGAAATACATATTTTTAGCACAATTGACTTTCATCTAGCTCAGTGATTCCAAGAGTTTTGAGTTGGAAACAATCAGACCAGTAGAGGGGTGCCAACTACACATTTTGTCAAATGGAGCACTAATCAGAATAACTGCTGTTTCACAAATGCCACTGAAAGCCTGCTTGGAACCAGGCTCTACCCTAGAGTGTTGGCCTCAGAACTCAAAAGCAGATATTGTCTCTGCCGTGATGGAGATGATAGTCTTGTGATGAGGCTCATAGCTGACTGAGTCAGCTAAAATCTCCCGTCACCAACATTTCGCTTTGAAAAGTGGAAGTATTCAGAATAAATGCCAGTCCTTCCACTTGAATAGATTGAGCTTTGTGAAAAGCTTATTCATCATCAAGGACCATCCTTTTTCCACAGACTTGGACCATGAATCTAGTTTATATCTTAGTTTGATCATCTAAGCCCTACAAAATCAAGCTGTGTACTATGAAACATCTCCCAAGTCCAGCATAGTCAAACTGGTACTTCATGAGCAGAAAACGGATAATTGAATAGACTGATGGCAGCAACCCTTACTCCCCTGGCTAGAGCTGTGTTCTCTGGAAAATATAAAAAGTCATGGAAAACTATTTCAGGGTTAAACAGGCTTACAACAGAACTCTTCAGAGTCTTTAAAATATAAATACCAAGGGGCCCGTGGGTGGCTCAGTTGGTTGAGCGACTGACTTCGGCTCAGGTCATGATCTCGTGGTTCACGAGTTTGACCCCTGCATCAGGCTCTGTGCTGACAGCTCAGAGCCTGGAGCCTGCTTCTGATTCTGTGTCTCCCTCTCTCTCTCTGCCCCTCCCCCACTTGCATTCTCTGTCTCTCTCTCTCTCTCTCTCTCTCTTTCAAAAATAAGTAAGCATTAAAAAAATAAAATAAAATATAAATCTACATTTGAAAGTCCAAGAGAAGCTGTGTAATACGAAACATCTCCCAATGTACCATGCTGTGGTGAAGCAACATCCACCAAGAAACATGTTTTGGGGCACACTACCTTCCTGGCAGAACATCTTCAGGTTTCTGTAACAAGTTTTTGGAAGATTCCAAACTGTTCACGGGCAACTACAAAACATAGCCCGACAGTCCTAGGCCTTTCATGTGTGCTCACTGGTCCATTCCTTCCTTCCGGTTCTTATTTTGCCAACACACAAACACTACATTTTTATCAATCTAGAGGTAGTATAATACATAGAGAGAGTTCTAAAAAGGAATTTAAGAGGAAATAGTACAATGAAATATACTAAAACGAATTACACGGGATGAATAAGGTACTTGAGAAAAGTTGACAAATAAGGCTGTCTGTCTTTGGAAAGTTTACGATCGATAGACATAGACTAATGGTGTGCAACTGACGGAATACAAAAGAAAAGATATTGGAAAAGGTGGGGAATAATCTACAAGTGTAGGATGCAAGCCTGAGTTGAACCAATTGCCTCCTTAATAATTTTAAATAACCCTATTAAATATCCACAAGCAAAATAATGCTGTGCATTTATATAATGCTTTGGAACTTGCAGTGTTTTCACAACATTTCTCATTTAATTACAACTGCTCTTATAAGTGAATGCTTATATTCAGAAAAGCTAAATAGACAGCATGGAATCATGGGAGACCCGTTTCAATCACTTTACAAACTACACCTGGATAAGTCAGATCCAAATTACTTGGACTTACTAAGTTTTTGTGTTCTCACTGATAAAGTGGGAATAATAAGATCTAACCTTATAAAGTTGCTTGTGGACTAAAAGCGGTGATGAAGATATAGCACCTGGCACACCGAGCTGTCAAGGTTAGTTTTCTTCCTCTCTTTTCAAGATCTCACATTGAGATGCACACTCTCTGACAAGAAATGGAGATTTTTTTTCTCTTACTTTTCAGATATAATCAACTAAAATTTGACTTTACCCAAACCACTTTGGCTGAGTGAATGATGCTTAATCAAATGAATATTAGATATGAGTGAGTTTGACACTCACTCAAAAGAATCTCCAATGACTGCTTGTTATGTCTTATGTTTCTGAGGAGGAAAAACCATCATATTTTGCTTTTTTTTTCCTCTTGGAAATAATCTCTTCTCACTGAAATGCTAGTTCAGAGTTAAAATGAACCAGTTTACCTTTCTTGTCTTTCATATGATTAGTTTTGTATGTGAATGGCTATAAATTCTGCTCTTTTATTGCTTTGTGAAATGTTTTCTTCCATGTTTGATTACCAGTAACTTCACGTCACCTTGAGCAATTATTCCATAAGTTGACTTCTTTTAATAGTGTATATCTGGAAAAACAAGCTTTTCCAAACATATAGTGATATTCTGTCAAGCAAGAATAAGGAAAGATAGGGGAAATTAAAGAGTGGTGTGGGAGAGGGATCTGTATTACAAGGAAAGTATTTCTATTAGCCACTAGAGGGCGTTCTGTGTATCTGCTGGTCTTTTCAGAACCTGGTCTGACCTTTCACACCAACTCTACTTCCTTCCCTATCACTTTTATTGGAGTTCTTTCTTTCTTTCTTTTTAATTATTTTTTGAGAGAGAGGGAGAGAGAGCGAGCAAGCAAGAGAGGGCTGGGGAGGGCAGAGAGAGAGAGAGGGAAACACAGAATCCAAAGCAGGCTCCAGGCTGAGCTATTAGCACAGACCTCACAGACCACGAAATCATGACCTGAGCCGAAGGTGGATGCTTAACCAACTGAGCCACCCAGGTGCTCCTATCGGAGCTAATTCTAACTTCAATTACCTGAAGCTTAAACTTTCTTTCTGAGGGTTTAGCTCCAAGATCAATCTTAAGTCTGTTAAGCTTTTACAGAGATGATTCTAAGCTTCCTTTTAAAATTTCCAAATTGCTGTTTTACTGTAGGTTGCCTTTCATACTTCACCTTCCATTTTGAAATTATTTGGTTCTTTAACCTTCTGTTCTCTCATTTCTCACTTTTTTGGTTTTGTTTTCTAATTTAATTTCCACTATTAATTTGGATCTAACCATCTTGATCACTACTTCCCAGTCTCTTTATTACTTCGTCCATTAGTTCTTGATTCTTTAAAAGTAAACTTTACTCTAACAGCTCGAAGCCCTTCAGCAGAAATCATGAGCAGTTGTGAGGATGCACTTTGCAAACAAGATGCAGTGGAGGAATTTCCCCCGCTAAAACTCTCTGAATCTACATCACTGGCTCCGTGTAAAGGATTTCCCAGGACAGTTGAGGAAAATTCTCCAATGCTTAATGTCACAGATGCTAGAGTCATAGATTCCATCACTCAGCACAGTGGATTTGTAAGAATGGTGTTGCTTTCCATAGATGCATTCAGTCCTCATATGAAGTACTCTGTTCTTTAAAACTCCATAGTCTCCAAGTTATAAAACCACAGGGTTTGGAGTTAATTTTGACAATTTCAGACTCTGATCAGGAGCCATATACAGTAATCACACTTGGAGAACTGGGCAAATACGGTATACTGAGCCTACTTCTCAGGCTGCCAGTTTTCTTCTGTTGCTCTTGTGATTCCTCATTAGCTACAGAAATTCTCTCTCTCCTTCTCTTAAAATCTCTATTTTTATGGTTAACAGAGATTTCCTGCAGTCTGTCTTTTCTTACTTGAGATGTGGTTGTACATATGGGCTCTGCAAGAACTCTATGCATCCTTTAAACAAATTTAACTTTTCATCAGTCATTCAACCTTGAGTCAGACACTTTGCTGCAGACTTGAAATACACTGGTAAACAAAAAAAGCTGAAACTCAAATATAGTGAGAAAAACAGAGGTTGTAGGTTGGATTTTTACGACTCTAATTTTTGAGCCCCTTTTTATAGCTAATATAGCATCAATTCTGATGGCCATAGGACATAGTTTCTTTTCACCTATAGTACACATCTTTACTTGCAATATTTGACAGGTATATTGTATATGGCTAAGTTTTCTATTTCCCCTCAATGTCAGTGGTATTTTTAGAAATTTTAACTTATTTTTGGTATTATCTGTAGATGAATTTATTTAAATCAATAGTTTAAAAGAGCTTTCTTTGGGGCACCTGGGTGGCTCAGTCAGTTAAGCATCTGACTCTTGGTTTTGGCTCAGGTCATGATCTCAGGGTTCGTGAGTTCAAACCCCACGTTGGGCTCTGCACTGACAGAGCACTGCTTGGGATTTTCTTTCTCTCCCTCTCTCTCTGCCCCTCCCTCACTCATGTTCTCTCTGTCTCTCAAAATAAATAAATAAACTTAAAAAAATAAAAGAGCTTTCTTTAAGTAAGATATGCCTGGATCTCTAATAAAAATTTTATTTTTCATGTGATTTGGTCCTATCCTCTTCTGTCTAGTTTATAAATTATATTCTTGAACACTCTACCTACCAGAATGAAAAGGGAACTGGGGGCCGGGATGTGTGAGTGGAGAGCCTGCAAGGGAGGAGAGCTTGGACTGTGTCCCTTGGCCAATATTGTGTATGTACAGAAGACAATTGTGCATGCTTAGTCTGAAGCTCACAGTAGCTCTAAGAACCTATTTTGACGTGAGGAATTGACTTTAAATCTTTGCCTTACTTCATTGCAATGAACAAAGGGTTGATTTAAAGGTGACCCAAGTACAATGAAAAAGGTATGATCCAATATTGAATTTAAAAAAATCTTCTTTTGATGGTTATTGAAAAATCCACATCCACTAGACTGTAGAATGTGATTTAGCCAAAAAGTTTTTATCGTTTCCCTTTGTAACCCCTCTAGACTTTAGCACAGCAAATTGTCTTTAGTCCTTTCATTATAAATATTTGTTGAATAATTGTGAAATATGTAGATTACAGTTTCTCCAATTATGCTTTTTTTTTTTTTTAATTTTTTGGAGCACCTGGGTGGTCAGTCGGTTAAGTGTCCCACTCTTGATCTGGGCTCAAGTCATGATCTCACAGTCATGGGTTTGAGCCCCTCATTGGGCTTTGCACTGACAGTGTGGAGCCTGCTTGGGATTCTCTGTCTCCCTGTCTCTCTGCCCCACCCGTGCCCACTCTCTCAAAATAAATAAAATAAACATTAAAGAAATTTTTTAATCTTTTAAAAATTAAAAAAAATATTTTAGAGAGAGAAAAAGAGAGAGCAAGCAGGGGAGAGGGGAAGAGGGAGAAAGAGAATCAAGCAGGCTCCACACTCAACACATATCCTGATGTAGGGCTCAATCCCATGCTTCTGGGATCACGACCTGGGCTAAGATCAAGAGTCAGGTGCTCAACGGACTGAGCCACCCAGGCGCCCCTAAAAAAATTTTAAAGTAGTTTGCCAAATCCCAAGAAGCTAAATATATTTAGTATTTAAAATTCTAGAAAAAATTCTGAACTTAGAGTGTTTTGTACCAAATGTAATACAAAGCATGTAACATCAGACAAAATGAATTGTTTTCGTGTGAAGTTCTTTCATGGGATCGCTTATTTCTGGTGGAAAAACACAGCAAACAAAATTAGTATAAGGCCAGGTTTTGTAGGCAGGGCTCATTCTGTAAATAGGCAAAATTGATAACCATTCATGTGATCCAGCTTCATGAATTCGAAGGCGTATGGGATGAAGGGAAAAACTCTGCCCCCCTGGCTGCTGCCTAAAATTTCAAAAATAGAACATTAGTATTTGGTCACGGGGAAAATAATGCAGCCAACCTCATTATTCCTTCCGAAAAGAGAAGGAATTCAGTAGGATGTGGTGGGAGTAAAAGGATTTGAGGAGATGTGCTGGGTGGAGGGGTCTTCCGGTAAAAGAATGAACGTGTGTTCCTACAAGAGGTAACAGGCGCTAAAAAGGAGTCGAAAGCAAACTTCTCTCCCTTTTTCTTCGTCCGCAGTAGGTGTGTGCATAAGCCATACCCAAGGTTTGGCAAGATAATTAGCCCTTAATGCATCCTCTCCTGTCACCCACAAAAGCGGCATCCGTATAAAACAAGAAGGAAAACAAGAGGCTTCTATCCTAAGAGGAGAATCTAGTGCAAAGTTGAAAACGGGCACCCTCTAAACAGCAGGTGCATTGTCTTTCAGTCTGCTGTAAGAAGAAATGGGCTTGACTAATAAAGAACAAAGTTACGGAGAGGGAGGTCAAGGGAAAAGAGGGGCTCCCTCCTGTCCCTTGGGGGTAGGTGTGACCTTCTTCCTACCGGAGAACGGAAGGAGCCACATATTGTCGAAGGCCTCCTTTGCTTTTAAGGGACGTGGCCTCCACTGTGTGAACAGATGCCCAGCCAGCGGCAGGAACATTCTCCATCACTGGGGGATCCAGCCATTTGAGCCAACACTGTGGCCCCTTAGATTCGTCATTCTTCTTCCCTCGTGATGTCTTCCCACCCTCCCTGCTACCTTCTACCTTAAACCTTCGGACTCTCCCTTCCTGTCTTTCTTCTTGTTCACCTCCTCTCAGCTGGACAGCACGTGTTTAGCACCAACTTGATCAGGCCAGAAACATGACAAATTTCCTAACTTTCTGGAACCGACCGCCTAATGGGTGAGAAACATAATGAACAACAATCATACAAATACCGCTGTCCATATGTTAGAATGGCTAAAATAAAAATACACTGGGAAAATGCCAATGAGGAAATGAAGCAAAAATGTATCAATCACTCACACATCGCTGGTAGGAATATAAAATGGTGCAGCCACTTTGATAACAAGTTTGCAGTTAGTTTCTTATAAAAGGAAACATTCATTTAATATATAACTCAGCCTTCACACTCCTGGGTGTTTATACTAGAGACAGGAAACCTTGTGTTCACACAAAAACTTACATGAATGTTCGTAGCAGCTTTATTTGTATAACTAAAACCTGGAAACAACAACCCAAATGTTCTTTTTTATAACATTTATTTACTTACTTAGAAAGAGAGAGAACGAGCAGGGGAGGAGCAGAGAAAAGGGAGACAGAATATCAAGCAGGCTTCGCGATGTCAGCATAGAGCCCAATGTGGGGCCCGATCTCAGCAACCATGAGATCGTGACCTGAGCCAAAATCAAGAGCGGGACGCTGAACAGACTGAGCCACCCAGGCACCCCAACCCAAATGTTCTTAAATGGATGAATGGACACACAAACTGGGGTACATGCAACCACTGTCAAAGCCACTCAGCAGTAAAAAAGAATGAGCAGCTATATGAGAACTTGGATGGTTCTCCACGTCATTATGCCCAGTGGATAAGGCAATCTAGAAAATCTACATTACACAATGTACAATTCCACTTATATAATATTGTCAAAATGGCACCGTCATAGAGGTGGAAGAGAGACCAGTGGTTGCTAGGAATTAGGGTCGGGTGTAGGATTTGACTATCAAGGAATAAAGTGAGGATGTTTCTTTGTGGTGAGCGAGTAGTTCTGTTTCTTGATTGTGATAGTTACACAAATATATACATGTGATGAGATCTCTCAGTCTATGTACCCTTCTCTTCCAAAAAAAAAAAAAAAAGAAAGAAAGAAAGTTCATGAAAATACTGGCGAAATACCAACACTGCCTGTAGTTTAGTTCATTGTATTATACCAGCATCAATTTGCTCCTTTTGACAATGCACTATGGTTATATCAGGTGTCGTCATTCGGGAAAGCTGGGTGAATGGTACACAGACTATCTGTACTAATTTTTCATCTCCTTGTGAATCTTAAGCTATTCCAAAATAAAAAAGTGTACATGAAAAATTTTTTAAGTACCAGAAACATTTCACTGCGTGTTTGTTGGAGAAGTCACACAAATAAATACTATTAGGATTGGGATCTGTCCTCAGTGGGGGAGAGCAGAGTGTCAGGAGAGCGTTCAATTTCAGGAATGGGAGTTGAGAAACATCATCTGGAACGTCTGCTTTGCTCCAGCTTGGGGCCAGCTGCAGTTACAACGAGGACGGGGGCTGCTGTGCCCTTTAATTCAGCTGAACTCATTTGTGCCGCCTCTGTTGTCCGGTGACTCATCTCAGCTGAAGCTGCGAGAGCCCCTGGTGTGTCTGAGAATGTTCCATGGTCTCAGCCTCGTTGCCAGGGCTGATGTGATTCTTAATGAAAACCTTTCCCTCCAAAAGCCAGACTTTCTCAACTTCTGTAGAACAGTCTTTCTTATTCAAAGATCATTGCCAACTTGATTCTGTCAGAGTGTACGGGGGCAAAATAATAACGTTTTCCCTTGATAATGTCTGGATACCAACAATACATATACCGCTGCTCAGGTCCGCTCTCTCATTTAACACTCGGTTTCCTTTAGTGGTTGCTCTAAAATGTCACTACGCCCTAACAACACAACATTTTCATCTCTCCTACAGTTAGGAAATATATGAAACATTATTTGGATGATGTTTAAGGGACAAACAGAAGTGCTTAACAGAAGACACTTAATTGTAGATACTGGTTTTTTTTAAAGAACTTATTTTTATTTAGAAGACATTTTTTAATGTTTATTTTTGAGAGAGAGAGTGAGACAGAATGTGAGTGGGGGAGGGCCAGAGAGAGGGAGACACAGAGTCGGAAGCAGGCTCCAGGCTCTGAGCTGTCGGCACAGAGCCCGACGTGGGGCTCGAATTCATGGACTGCGAGATCATGACCTGAGCTGAAGTCGGACACCCAACTGACTGAGCCACCCAGGTGCCCCATAAAGACCTTATTTTTAAAGACCACTTTAATGTTTACAACAAAATTGGGAGGAAGGTACAGACATTCCTCACATATTCCATGGCCTGCCCCCTTATATATTGTTCCTCACATAAATAAATTTAGTCAGCAGACTGATGCTATTCTTAGCAAAGTAATTTTCATTTATTTAGTTGATAATGGTTAGTGTTAGCATGGTAGTTATTTTTCCATGTTTTTACTTTTCCCTGATATGCCTCTTCATATTTAAAGTGAGTTTCTTTGGGGCAGTGTGTAGTTGGGTCTTGCTATTTTATTCAATCTGGTCATTTCTGTGTTTTAACTGGTGTCTTTAGACCACTTACATTCAATATCATTATTGATATGGTTGGTTCCAAACCTATTACCTTACCGTTTCCTACTTGTTCCATCTGTTTTTTGTTCACGTTTCTTTTTCTGCCTTATTTTGGATTAACTGAATCTTATTTATAACTTCACCTTGTTTTCTTGCTGGCGACTTAAGACTCTTAGTTATGTTGTTTTAGTGGTTACTGGAGGGGGTAGAGTGTGTGTCTCTAACTTTTCTCATTCTGCCTTCAAGTGATTTCTCATTACTTTGTGCGCAGTGTGAGAACTTCTCGACGGTATGTTCCCATTTCTCCTCTTGAGACCTTTTTGTCATTGTCATATACTTTATTTCTACATGTGTTATAAACCCCATGATATGTGACATTAACAGTGTATTACCCTTAAAGAAATTTCAGTGACAAGAAAAAGCATTCGACCCATGCAATCAACATTCCAGTATCTTCCTTTCTTTATGTAGATCCAGCTTTCTATCTGGTATCATTTGCCTTCTGCTTGTCAGATTTCCTTGAACATTTCTTGCAGTGCAGGTCTTCGAGCATTAAATTCATTCAGCTTATATTGCGAAAAAGTCTATGTTTCACCTTCTTTTGGAAAGACATTTTGCTGGGTAAAGATTTCTAGGCTGTTAGTTTTCTTTCTTTTCTTTATTTTAGTGTTTTAAACACGTTGCTCTTGACATTACTTCTGACAAAAATGTACTATCATCATCTTTATTCTTCAGTGCATAGTGGGTCTTTTTCTCTGTTTTTGATTTATCACTAGTTTTGAGCAATTTGATTATGATATGCCTTGATGTATTTTTCAGCATGTTTTTTGCACTGGGGGCTTGTTGAGATTCCTGGATCTGGGATTTGGAATTTTCATCTCATTTGGAGAAATTTTGGCTATTGTTTCTTCAGATATTTTTTCTGTCTTCCAGCCTCCTCCTTTACGGACTCCAATTGTTTGTATATTAGGTTTCATGAAATTGTGCCACAGTGATTGGTGCTTTATGTATTTACTTTTTCAGATCAGTCTTTTTTCTCACTGTGCTTCATTTTGGTCATTTCCCATTGCTATGTCTTTTCAGTAATGTACACTCTATTAACTACTCCTTGTCTTTTTAAAATAATTTTTTAATGTTTATTTATTTTTGAGAGAGAGAGAGAGAGAGCGGGAGGGGCAGACAGAGAGGGAGACAGAATCTGAAGCAGACCCCAGGCTCTGAGCTGTCAGCACAGAGCCCGATGCGGGGCTCAAATTCACAAACAGTGAGATCATGACCTGAGCCGAAGTCGGACGCTCAACCGACTGAGCCACCCAGGCGCCCCTCTATTACCACTCTTTATAGTCTTCATCAAAGATATTGTAGTTTTCATCTCCAGAAATTTGAACTGAATCTTTTATATCTTCCATTTCTCTATTTAGCATGCTCTATCTTTCCTCTAGTTTCTGAAACATATGGAATATAGTTATAACTATTGTAATGCCCTTGGCTACTATCCCATGACCTTCCCCTCTCTAGATCAGTTTCAACTGATTGACTTTCGCCCCCACCGCCCCGCCCCCCCCCCCCCCCCGCCACTATGGACTGTATCTTCTTGTGTCCTTACAGGACTTTCTTGGCAGTAATTTTTGATTAAATGCTGGACACTTTGAAATTTACTGTAGTGGTTGCTGGATATTTTTGTGTTATTATGAATATTCTTGAATTTTGTTCTGGATCACTCTTAAGTTACTTGGGAACAGTTCAATCCCCAGATCTTTTAAGTTTTGTTGGTGGAAACATCTAGCCTAGGGTTAATTTTTTCCTCACTTCTGAAGCAAGAAATGTCTCAGCATTTTAACCAATGCCCCCATTAATTATGAGTTTTTCACTCTGACTGGTGGAAACAGACTCTAGCATTACTTTCAGTGTAGTGTAACCTCCAGGCACTATTCCCTCCAAACAATTCAGATGGTTTTTCCCCTGGCTTCAGCTGAGCTGATTAGTAGTCAACTGAATGCTTAATGAGGACCCCTGCAGATGCCTGGGGTTTTCTCTCTGTTCATCTCTTTCCTCTCTATAACCTTCCTGTGAATACTAACATCCTTGGCTTTCTTGTAAGCCCCGTTCTGTCTCCTCAACTCAGGGAGATTACTGGGTTCCTTTGACACTGAACAGGACAGCCTAGATAAATACTTATGAAATTGGTAAGCTTATATGTCAACAAATCTCATTATGGTTGATATCTGAAATGACTTGGTTTCTGCCTGAATTGTTACTTTTCCCACAAGGAAGGAGAAAAGCCTACCTACCTGGTCAACGGGGTTCCTTGGGTGTGGGGCAGGAATGGGAGGTTTTCATCCATTTCATGGGGCCCAGTTGAAAAGGGAACAGTAAGGTCAGGGAAGAGTGTAGAAGCAAGAGGAGCAGAAACCTCTTGAGTTTTCTGAGTTTGAGTCAGATTGGTTCAAGCCACAGGAAGTCAGACATCCAGACAGAAGGGGCCAGCTGTAGGTGTCCACTTCTCCAGGGGTCTCTTGACTCTTCCCATCCCTCACATCTGGATTGGTGGTTCCTCGTCTATTACCCAATAATATCATGTGCTCCCTTTTTCAGAAGATTCATTACTATATATTCCCCGCATCATTTTCTATGTCCTCTGAGCTTTAAATTCCACAAAGATAAGAATTCTAACTATCTTGTTTATTGTTGTCTCACTTGCTCCCAACATACTACCAGGTACAGAGAAAGTGCTCAATAAACACTTGTTGAATAAATGGATTCTTTTACAAATTATTAGACGATAATCCAGGTTGCTTCCAAGACCAGTCTCATCTCACTTCCCAGTCACATTTAATGCAAGGATCACTACCTCCTTCTCTCTTCAGATTTTCTCTTCTTGTTCTTCCCCAGACTTCCATCTTTTCCTAAACCCTACCCACTCCTTGAATTTAAGGTGGCAAATTCAGTAACTATGGTGGCCAAGCCAGTAATATAAATAAGCATTGTACTTGTCAATTATTAGAAAATTTGGAAAGAAGAAGTCTCTGGTCAAATTAAAGAACACAAGCCTAAACTAAAAGTTTCAATTTTTTAAAATTAAGTTAAATTTAGAAAATGCTGAGTGAGCCATACAGAATCGATTTATGTGATCCAGCAACTTTCAGGCTTAAATGTTGGTGCTCTTTAGGGTTCTGTCCTTCTTGGGGTTCATTATTGTTTGTATCATGATAATTCCTGGCCTCCAACATATTGGACTAGATACAGCAACATCATGGATTTCTTTATATATATATATATATATATATATATGTGTGTGTGTGTGTGTGTATAATTATATTGTTATATATATGGTGTTACATTATATATTATATAATATATAACATATATTATATAATATATAACATATATTATATGTTATGTTATATAGGTATATACTATATTTTGTAAGAATATATATGGCATCTATATTAGGTCAAATTTTATTAGAACTCACCTTGCTCCAAAAAAGTCCATCTTCTTATCTATTTCCTTTCCGTGAACTGATCCCACAGTCTTCTCACTCACCTAAACTGGAAAATTTGAACTCATCATAGATTTCACCCACCTCTTCAATTTTCATAGTCATCTGTCCCTGTGTCTCATAGATCCTTGAGTGTTATGAGTTCAATTGTATTTTTTAAAGTTTATTTATTTATTTTGAGAGAGAGACAGAGAAAGAGGGAGAGAGAGAGAGAGAGAGTAGGTGTGCACAAGTGCGGGAGGGGGGCAAAGAGAGAGAGAGAGGAAGAGAGAAGGAGAGAGAGAATCTCAAGCAGGCTCTGAGCTGTCAGTGCAGAGCCTGACTGGAGGCTCAAACCCGCGAACTGTAAGATCGTGACCTGAGCCAAAATCAAGAGTCCAACGCTTAGCCCGCTTAATGGACTGAGCCACCCAGGCACCCCCAATTCAAATTCTTATCTTTTGTTTGGTCTTTTGCCAGTTATCTTGTCAGTGATTCCAAAACCTGGATGTGTCGGAATCATATTGGAATAATTTGTTAACATAAAACTTCCCAGTCTCATCCTTATGTCATACCTACTGAAGCATAATCTCAGAGGATGGGCTTGGAATGCTCACAATTGGTTAATTAAAGCAATGTGATAGCTTCTCAAAAATAGTCATCAAAATTCTTTATCATCTCGGTCTATATTTCTAATAAACATACACACACTCATGCTGCCCTCTTCCTCCCTCTTCCTAGAGAGGAAAGTACATCACCTTCATGCTACAAAAAGAAGTCACAGTTCAAGATGCTGCAAGACAACCCAGAAATGCCCCAAGCTTGAGAACTGTAACAATGGACCACGGAAGTGAAAAGGCAAAACACGGGCAAGCCTTCTGAGTTAGAAAACGATCCAGAAACTCAGAGCCCAAAACCCAATTGCAACACCAAGAAATGAAATCATTTTCCTCAAAAAATAATTTATCTTCCTCATGGTTCATGGAAGAACCATGATTGTGTGAAAGAAACATTTCTATCAGTTTTGTGGACAGATTTTAAAGCTAATACTGGACATGAAAGACACGTGAAACACAGCCTTGCTTATATTCAATGGACTAGTGAAAATCCCTCATAGTAAATAGTTTTCCATTTTATTGTCTTAACATTTGCTCATCTTTAACAGAAACACATTCTCTACAAATAACACATTTTCCTAGATGAAAAATACAAAAAAGCTAAAGTAACAGTTAAAAAAGTTTCTTAATAAAACTTCCACCTGTAAGAAATACTTTCAGAATGACAGTGCTGATTATTCAACCCAAAGTGTTAAAAAAGAAATTGTTGCTGGCTCAGTGCGGGCAACATAGCTATGAGCAGGAAGGAGGCGCCATCTTGTGGTACAAATGAAAAATGATTTGAAGTGTAAGCAAGCCAAAAGTTCTCATCACATATTTATTTCCTTGCATTTGGAACTATTGCGTTCATAATGGCATCTGTTTTATCACCATCCAGATACAATAGACCCATGTAAACATTTTTTTTTTTTGCAACAGCTGGAACCTTTGTGTATGAGCCAAGACAGAATGCTAAATGCGGTTTTGATTTTAGCTTCTTTTTGGAGCCAATTAGGAGCACAGTGCCCTCTTGTGGTAGCTTTGTCACGTTTGCAAAGAGTGGTAAATTCTCAGGAAGGAATCCAGATAAGAATTTAATAAGGATTTGAATTTTGTCAGAAGGTTGGGTGGGCATTTAAGGATCTGCATAGAAATCTTGAATGCAATCCTAATTTTCTATTATTGCATAATAAAAACAATAAAGTTCATCTTTTTTTTGTTTGTTTCCAGTTTTTATTTAAATTCTAGTTAACATATAGTGTAATGGTTTCAGGAGTAGAACCTAGTGATTCAATCACTTACATATAATGGTGCTCATCCCAACAGTGCCCTCCTTAATACCCATCACCCATTTAACCCATTCCCCACTCCTCCCCCTCTCCAGCAACCTTGTTTATTCTGTATTATCAAGAGTCTCTTACGGTTTGCCTCCTCTTTTTTTTTTCCTTTCCCTATGTTCATGTTTTGTTTCTTAAATTCTACATACGAGTGAAATCACATTGTATTTGTCTTTCTCTGACTGACTTATTTTGGTTAGTAGCTCTATCCACATCATTGCAAATGGCAAGATTTCATTTTTGATGGCTGAGAAATATTCCAGTGTGTGTGTATATGCGTGTGTGTGTGTGTGTGTGTATCACATCTTTATCCATTCATCAGTCAATAGATATTTGGGCCCTTTCCATAATTTGGCTATTGTTGATAATGCTGCTATAAACATTGGGGTGTATGTGCCCCTTTGAGTCAGTATTTTTGTATCCTTTGAATAAAAACCTACAAGTGCAATTGTTAGATCATAGGGTAGTTCTATTTTTAACCTTTTACTTCAATACTGTTTTCCAGAGTGGTTGCACCAGTTTGCATTTTCACCAACAGTGTAAGAAGTTTCCCCTTTCTCTGCATCTTCACTAATATCTCTTGTTTTCCTGTGTTGTTAATTTTAGCCATTCCAACAGGTATGAGGTGGTATCTCATTGTAGTTTTGATTTGTATGTCCCTGATGATAAGTGATATTGAGCATCTTTCCATGTGTCTCGTGGCCATCTGGATGTCTTCTTTGAAAAAATGTCTGTTCATGTCTTGTGCCCATTTCTTCACTGAATTTCTTGTTTTTGGGGGGTGTTGAGTTTGATACATTCTTTTTAGATTTTGGATACTAACCCTTTATTATATATGCCTTTCAAAGACATTTGTCATAAAGTACAGTACTGGTTTTGAACCCAAACAGTGCTTCCCAGTCTCTTGTCTTGCACACAGTGGAATCTATCAAAAACAATGACATATAAGTGTTCCTAGACACTTCCAATTGAAACAAACAATAAGACACTCCTCAATTTATTGCCAACACCCATTTGTGAGAAGTGTTGCTAAATTTAGATTTTATCTCAAGAACCTGAATGTTTAACTGGTGTCTGGCATAATAAAAACATACTGGTTTCACTGAATTTTTTCAATGAATAGAAACCTTTACATTTCCTATCTGTGAGAATTCAGATATGATTCTTCTCATGAAATGGAGGAACCAGTTAAGTCATGAAAGCTGTGCAAATTAACTTTTATGTTTTGAACTATAAAATTTAATATTTTTATTATATTTTAATATTTCTATTAATATTTCTGCTTGAGTAGAAATTATTAGATGACACACATATTTTGTCCCTGCTACATATCAGGAGCTGCACTGTATGCAAGGTGAACAGGGAGAAAAGATACAGCTCTTACTTTCAAAAAGTGTGCTGGGTAATAAAAAAATAATGTTTTATTTTGTTTTAAATGAACCGAGTTGTTCACAATGTAGGCTTGTTTAAAAATAAAATAGATATTACCATAGTTTTCCTAAACGGAGGTATACTTTTCTGGTTCATTTAAAAAAATTTTTATATCTTTGGGGCACCTGGTGGCTCAGTTGGTTAAGCAACCGGCTCTTGCTTTCAGCTCAGGTCATGATCTCACGGTTCGTGAGTTTGAGCCCCATGTCAGTGCAGAGCCTGCTTGGGATTCTCTTTCTCTCCCTCTCTCTCTGCCCCTCCCCCTGCTTGATCTCTCTCTCCCGCCTCCTCTCTCTCAACATAGATACATAAACTTTAAAAATTGTCTGTCTTCTCAGCTTTCTAAAATGAAGAGAGTGTAAATGCACTTTAAATTTGAAACTGTCTGCGTAGTATGGCCATCCTATGAGGTCTACATTCATCAACATTCTCCAGAGGAACAGAGCCAATAGGAGATCAATCATAGGTACACGACAGATAAACAGATAGACCAGAGGGGATTTATTATAAGAATTGGCAGACGTTGTTGTGAAGTCAGAGACATCTGTCTGAAAGCTGGAGAAGCAGGAGAACTGGTGTGATTTAGTCCAAGTCCAAAGGTCTGAGAAATGGGGGCTGATGATGAAAATCCCTATCTGAATCTGAAGGCCCAAGAAGTAGGAGTGCTGATGTTCAAGGGCGGGAGAAGATGCATCTCTCAGCTCAAGCAGAGGGAGAGAAAGAGAGAGAGAGGGAGAGAGAGAACAAACTCATCCTTTCTGGACCTTTTTGTTCTACTTAAGCAAGTTCTCAAGAGATTGGATGAAGTCTTCCCCACTGGGGAGAATGATTTGCCTCTATTCAGTTCACTTATTCAAATGTTAATCTCTTCTGGAGACACCCTCACAGACTCTCCCTGAAATAGTGTTTTACCAGCTCTCTGGCCATCACTTAGCCCAGTCATGTTGCCATATGCAATTAATCATCACAGGGCCCATTCTTGCCTTCTGAGTAGGTATGGAAGGTAGAAATTTGAGATCACTAGACTTTCAGATGTGAGGGGTGCCCTTTGTCATATAATTATCTTAATACACAATCCTTAAGACAAATTAAGGGACTTTGACTTATGCCCTAGGGGCTGTGGGTAACTGCTGGCAGCTTTCTGGAAGCTACTCAGGCCACTAAAATGAGCAGAGCAGACTGCTTCTGGGAAGTTAAGATTCTGCAGAATAAAATACCTATAGGAATTTGCTGTCTCAACTTGGAGACTTTGTGATTGAACTTAAGGCACATCCACTATAATACTTCAATTCAGGCAGAAAAAAGTATGCCAAGAGATCTGTGGAGAAGTGGGGCCTGTTCACACTGGAACATAAAACTAGAAAAGGTGTTTCTTTTAGGTCTTGATTTGAAGGGTTCCAGAAAGAAGCTAGGTTGAAACTCTCTCCTACACTAGTCTGATTAATATTTGACGTTCCACTTTTTTTACACAGTGATTCACAGACAAGCTCCTATATGTTTAGTATATTCTAGGTTCTTAGAAAAGGGTCAAGTGAGGGGAGAGAATTTACAATCTACCTTACCTTCTGGTAAAAAAAAAAAGTCTCAGTACAAGAAACAATGGGGACCAGTATGAAATGGGCTACAGTCAATATTATAGGAAGGTACAAGCTGGGGAAAGAGAAGTGTTACAGTGAACACTTTTCCCTGGGCTACCTTCTTCAAGTGCATTTTCTCATTTAACCTTCAAAAGTCCATGAGGAATTTCCAGACATAAACAAAATGTGCACTGTGCTGAAAACCATATGCTGGTTAGGCAGAGAATCAGGGATTATAATAACAAAGATAATAGTAATACAGTTATAATAACCAGGAGATATAATTTCTTGAGGCTCAACCATGCACTACACTAGGTAACAATCTTACGAAGTTGCCCCAATGGTTCCTGTTTCATAGATGAGAAAATTGAAGCTTAGGGAGATTAAATAATTCTCTTCCAAAAAAGAATAGTAAATACTCAGTGAGGATTTAGACTCAGTACCATCTGAGTCTCAGACCCATAATCTTGGCCCTCTGTTAGGATGCTCTTGAGTCTGGACTCTGAAGCCCATGCTTCACTATCATGCCCCTCTTCAAATGTTTTCCCCTGGAGCATGAACCGTACATGTCAAGGATTGCTCAGTGGATATGACTACAGCATAAGAAGTTCTTTCAGTTAAGACATAACATGTCCAGAACCTTCTTATTGAACACAGCACGCCTCTAAAGGATTCAGTTCTTCAGCTCATGTTTTCTACTGGTCACCAGAAAGGAGATGCATGGCCAGGTAAGTTTGGGAAACACATGGTTCAGAAACTTAGAAAGTTGTTTTTTGTTTCTTTTTTTTAATTGCAAGACTTCTCAGTATCATTAAAGAGTTGTAGTCATAATAGTTGTAAAAGTTCTCCTTGACATGTGATATGCCAGGTATTTTTCTCAATGTTTAATATATGGCGCGTGATTTACAGTATAATAGGAGGAAGAGACTATTCTTGGTCCCATTTTGTAGGTCAGAAAAATGGAAGCAGAGCCGTTAAGTAGTTTTGGCAGGCTCCACCTCATGTGACCTTGGGTAAGCTTCAGTTCACAACATTTCCCAGGCATATTTGATTTGAAAGCTTTTTGGTATGGCAAATGCTGAGATTCATTTCGTCAGGAGGTATGTTGATGTCACGGCAATAAAAAAAAAGCTCCTAATGAGAAGCTCCATGTGCTTGCCAGCCCGGTCTCAAAGACTTCAAATAGAATATTTAATTATTCCTTCTGTGTTAGTACGATCTACTTTTTAGGATGAAGAAACCAAGCCTGAGAGCAGGTCAGAGACTTGCATGAGGTCAGGGAACACACAAGTACCCACGCTCCCCAGACCATGCTTCCAACACCAGCCTCTGGCTCTCTCCGTCCCACCTGCCACCACTATTTTGTGCCCTGGCCAACCAACGTCCTTGCCTTCTGAGAGACAGAACCTTGATTTCAGAGACACAGTAGAGATGTGGAGAGACAGGACTCCAGGGCACAGGCGCATCGGTCAGCAGGAAGGCAGGAATGCAGGTCTGTGTGGGACGCAAGAGAGAATGCCTAACCTGTGTGAGCAGCTGAGGACGCCAGGGTCAGGCCTGAGCTGGGGTGGGAGGTCCGCTCTGGCCAAAGCCAGTGCTAGAGGGGGTGGGGCTAGGTGAGAGGATCCAAAGTCAAATGCTTGTGCTGGGGCTTGGAGGTAGCCTGGAGTAGGTAGAGGAGTGCCTCATCATGGCCTTGCTGACATTCACAGGGAGCGCTTGGGGGTTCTCACGAGGAGTGGGCTTCCTGCCTGCGGGCCTCAGCGACGTGGTGCCCCAGAGCCATCAGAGAACCGGACCCATTCACCCTCTTTCCCCAGATGGCTTATTGGAAAACCAGGTGCCTTTTTCCCAAAGAGGCAACATTAGACAGGAAGCCTAATAGATGGCAGATGGAAGTTTCACTTGCGCATTAGATTTCCTCAGACTTGGGCTGCAAACGCCAGATGGGGCCTGTGGAAGAAAAAGTCACACAAAAAAATCTTTCTGTATGTAGCTCATGCCTGGAATTAGTATAGGAAAGTGCTCTGCCCACTGAAATGTCCACGATTTGGTCATTACTAGAGAGTTACAAGTTTAAGACACAACAATTATAAATCCTCCAGAATGCCAAAGGTCACTTGCTCCAGAGATAGCGAGGAAGAGTGTGCAGAGGGAGGAAAAGTGAGCTCTGCTGACTGTGTGATACCTCCCCAGCCAGGACTTGAGGAACTTCTAGTTAGTTTTAGCACGTTTCCCAGTAGAAAACACCGTGTGTCAGGGGCACCTCTCCAGTCCATGCTGGAATGCAGCTGTAGGCATGAGGGGAGCCCCACTCTCATTTATTCTGGCTGGCTGATCAAGAAAAGGAACAGAATGTGCTGCTTCTACAAACTGCAGAACTCTCCTGTCGTGGCACTAGCTGCTCCAGGAGCAAGGCCTGCCCAGTACTATTAGCATTCTGGAAAGTTCTCTGACTCAGAGGGCAGGAGAGGTCAGAAACTTTCTTCTCTCTAATTCAGAACTGTAGAAAAGCAGTAGCTCATCGTGTTTCGACCAAGTTTCTCCAATTGGCCTTGACAGAGTCCCAGGGTGATTGTGATAGATAACAGACCACAAGGAGAAGACATATAGAGGGACTTCAGAGAACCGAACGGACTTCCTCTAACTCCATAAGCAGCCCAAGAGATAGGTTTACGTAGCCGTCTGGATCTCCGTATTTGGCAAGGCTGAGTCTAATCTCTACTCTGCAGGAGAAAGTAGCTTCCTTGATTAAGGATGTCTACTCTGTAACTTGGAGCCAGCGGAGTGATGCCAGCTGTCCTGCCAACAAACGTAGTTTTACACCAACCTGTCGCAGAGAAGCCTTTCCTACTGCTGCCGTAGACTTCAAGGTCGCAGGAATAGACTCCCTGAGTTCAACTGCTGTACGGCCCTGAAGATACATTCACAGCAAATTTCCAAGAAGGAAGTGCAGGGAGGACACAGATGAAGAGATTTTGACATTTATTCCCATGTGATACATGAATAAGAGAAATAACGCTAATAAAGTGTTTTCGATGGTAATGTAGCACACATTTTATTCCAAAGCATATATATCCTCACATTTAATTCACAGCTGGATGTACAGTGACTATTACACGTATGTATCATAGTGGGCAGGTTTGTTCAAAATGAAAACAAGGTCGTTTCGCCAGTCGTATTTCAAGTACAGTATTAGCTTCACTTCTTCAGTGAGGCAATTGCTTCCCATAGGCTGGTGACAAAAATGTTATAACCGGATTATTCTAATACAGCATTGCTTTAGAGAACAGCTCAACGTTACTTCTGACTGACCTCTGCGTATGCTAGAAACGTATCTTTTAGGAAAGGCGACCTCTATTCCAAGTTCGAATATAGTTTGATTTTTGAGTTTTTTGAAAGATTTTTTTTTTTTTACTTAAAAGAAGGCGTGCTAAAACATGAAGCGACTGTCTCTCCTCCCCTCCTCCTTTTCATTCCAAAAACAAACAGAAGAGGAACAAAGAAATAAACACAACATGTTTCCTGTGTCTATTTCTACGAATTATTCAGTAGCAAACAATGTGTCAAGCTTGCGAACGGGTACTACTTGGAGACGTGCGAAAGGAGTAATCTTATTCTAGAAGCTGTATGTTCTACAGGGCAGGCATTGCATTTGCTGTCTCACACCGCACGGGGCATGGCCTTCTAAAAAGAAGCCCCAGTGGGTAGCTTCAGGTAGGCAGCTGGACCCCAGGTTTGCAAAGGGAAAGAAAGTGTCCGAGTAAGGAAGGAAGAGTGAGGGCTGCTGATTAGCTGTGTTTATCCACACTGAGCTAATAAATAAGACCTAGGCAATTCCTTCTGACTCTGGCCGGTTGCCGGGCTGCATTTGGATAAGGGCAAAATCCTGGGACACAGGAAGAAGAAAGGCCAATATTTGCTCTTGGTATCCGGCTGTTAAAACAATTTACGCAGATCACACTGGGTGAGAAGGGAAAGGCCAGGAGGCTGCGCAGCGGCATAGGAGGGGAATTGTCTCAAAACGTGGACGGAGCGTTCACATCCTGTTAAATTTAAGGCTAGTGTTATTTTTTGCAGTAAAGCTATGGAAAAGACTGAAAGGTTTGGGCAGGCAGTTTGAAAACAAGAAATGTGCTCCTTATAATTTTCTGCCCGCCACTCTGCCAACCAGCATATGTAGAAGAGAGACGGCCACCTGAGGATCATTTCCTCTCGCTCCAGTGCCCATTTTCAGTGATTGATTCTTAAAGGTCACCGGATGGCTTGCCAGCACATTTTTGTACGAGGAGTCCAGCTTTCTGTTTTGACGTTAGTCAGATACGCAGGTGGCACCTGAGCAGCGAGGAGGAGACCGGGAGGAATCAGATTTTCTTTTGGCTCAGTGGCAGTCAAGTTGGAAACTTGTGTGTGTGTGACTGCCTTCCTTGGCCTAGACACCTCCAACCCAGCAAAAAAATTCTTTTGTCATAACTTTATACCACACTCTTAAAATTTTACCCTTTGTCTTTTTCTCCCCCCCTCCCCTCACTCTTTTAAACCTGTCCCTTCTTTCTTTCTCAAACTTTTTTTTAGAACCATACTACGTACATCAGGTGCTATAACCTCAGGGGTGGTATACAGGAATGCATGAAAGTCCCGGCCGAGGTGCTTACCTTCTGCGGGAGACTTGAAAATAATTAGCAGTAATACAGTCATACAAAGGCCATAAGGGCCCTGTGTACAAAGTGCCGTGTCCTGGACAGTGATCTGCCGGACATTTGAAGTCCATACTAATTGCTACTATAATACAATTAAATTTGGGTATCTCTCTATTCACCCAGCTACATGATCAGCGAGCAGCTGCTGAAGCTTCTCATTTTTACCTTTTATTTCTTTTTGAAAAGTTTATTTGTCCTTAGAGAACTGCTTGACCGATTCATTTCAATCAAATTTTTTGAACAGTTATTGGCACCAAGCCCAGGATGGTACTAATATTTGGGGGTCACAGGGATGAACAGAAAGGGGCCCTCGCTTAAAAATAGTCCATGGTCTAATAGATGAGACGCGTTTTCAAAGCAGCACGATATAATTCAGTGGGTAAGCTCTAGAAGTTATTTATGGAGTACTCTACGAACATAGAGTGAGAAGAAATTGCTTTTCTCTGGTGGACTTCTTGGGGTATGGGTGGGTCAGGTGAAGTCATGAAGAGAGGTAACATTTGAGCTAAGTCTTAAAAATGATGAGTTCACCAGACTGGTGGCTCTGTTTGTTTCAAATCTTACCAAAGTTGAGGTGCAACATAGTGATTTTCTACAGTGATGGGATGCAAATAACACAAAATTAATTATTGCCCATCCTTGTTCTTAAGTCTTTAGGCTACTTCCCTGGTCGTGTTACTCAGCCTGTTCCTTTCTCAAGGCCTCTCCTATCTCACTCTGCTCCGCCATTTTTCTGGCCCATCACCTTTTCATGTCTTTCAAGTTAATCTGCCACCATTCACTCATCTCTGAGACTACATTTACCTCTGAAGGACTCATTCATGTGTGCCACTCAACAAAGAACTATCTACTCTGGGTGTCATCACACAGCAGGGGCTTTGACATTTCAGCCTTTCCTAGTGGAAAGGAACTGAATAGAGATTTATTTTGTCACTACTATTCAAACACCTACTCAACTCCTTAGAATGTTGAAATCACCACAGGTTTCATTTTAATACTGTCCATCCCTGCGAATTACACTTGATTCCTGACCTCATGCTTTTCTGGGTATTCTGTAGTATCGTTTGTTCTTATTTATTTGTAACTCATTATATCGCATATCATATGGTATCACATTCCTACATTCTACCATTATATCATGATATCACATCCCTACAATAAATTGTAAATGTAATCTCTGCATATCTTACCTGATCAGTGCACGCTGGTCAGACATGCGTCTATTGCCAAGCTTCCGATTTTTTAAAACAGAAAACCTGAAGAAAGCAGTGAAGTCTTTGGGCTAATGTATGTGGTTATAAAGAACAGTCTTGACTGTGAGAACCAGTGACAAAAAGGGACCAACTATAAAGGAACTTAAGTTCTTACCAGTAGGGACAAAAGTGATTTGATGGTCCTGAGCTCTAAGCTTAATACTCTGCCATTGGTCAAGTTTACAGTTACAACAACAAATTCTGCTATAGTTTTTATTCTGTAGAGAGACTGAACTAAAGAAACCCAATTGTTTTTAAGTTCCGAGAAGAAGTAGGCCAATGGGAGTCTGCGTTTTCTGACCTTTCCTAAATTTTCCCTTTGAAAGTTGGAGAAAAAATTACTTTTTGAGAAAAGGTATGTTCTTGGAACAACTGAATAAAGCTGAAAATAGTGGGAATTGAACATAAGAATGCCTTGGAGGAAAGAAAGCCAAATTGTAGATTTTGGTTTCTATGTTTCACTTAAAACATCTCCCAAAAAAGGGACGAAAACAAAATTCTAATAGGTTATATTGAAAATCCAATGGGCGTTATTTGAAAAGCAGCTATCTTTTATGGTGTAAGATTTACCTACCTTAAAATAGCTCATTTTGCTTCATTTAATTTTCTGAGAACACTATCAATTAAATTGGCTTAGCATACTAGATATTGGTTGGATAACTAAATTTAGTTTTGTAATCATAAGCTGAAAATCAGAATACTCTACCACAAGGTATAGATTAACTTTCTTCACAATTTTTAAGCATGCCAGGTTTCCTTCCAGTTCATAAATGTCATTGTCTTCAGAAAGCGTTAAAATTTCTGATGAGGAGGTGGCGCTTGCCAACCAAAAATGACCAATGCTCCATTTAATATACATATTTTTTATTTTTTTAACATTTATTTATTATTGTGAGACAAAGCATGAGCAAGGGAGGGGCAGAGATACGGGGAGACACAGAATCAGAAGCAGGCTCCAGGCTCTGAGCCATCAGCACAGACCCCGATGCGGGGCTCCAACTCACAAACAGCAAGATCATGACTTGAGCCAAAGTCGGATGCTTAACCCACCTGAGCCACCCAGGCTCCCTGACCAACGTTCCATTTAAATCCAGTACTATGCCCTTTGGAAATTACTATTAGGATATTAAGGAGAAAATAGCAACATTTTTATGTATCGGCTGGGAAACATCTGTGCAGCCATATATTCTAATCACGAACCCAGGGAGATCTTTTTTAAAAAATATTATATGTAAACTAACATCCTTTAATTGTGACAGTAAGCATGACATTATGCCGACACTCTAGCTCCAAATGTCCAGATTTATCTTCGTGCGAATCTAGTGGATGCCATTTATCTTGGTACAATAGAAGTAGAATTGGTAGTTCTCCTGGATGCAAACTGCTGCAGCCACTCTGGAGAACAGTATGGAGGTTCCTCAAAAAATTATAAATACAACTACCCTATGACCCAGCAATTGCACTACTAGGTATTTATCCAAAGGATACAGAAATGCTGACTCGAAGGGCCATACACACCCCAATGTTTATAGCAGTACTTACCAACAATAGCCAAATTATGGAAAGAGTCCAAATGTGCAAATATATATATATATATATATATATATATATATTACTCAGCCTTTAGAAAGAATGCAATCGTGCCATTTGCAATTGCATAGATAGGGCTACAGAGTGTAATGCTAAGCAAAATAAGTCAGTCAGAGAAAGACAAATACCATATGATCTCACTCATGTGGAATTTAAGAAACAAAATAAGCAAGGGGAAAAAAAAAGATATCTATAGAGAAACAAACCAAGAAGCCGACTTTTAAATGTTGAGAGCAAACTGTTGGTTACCAGAGGGTGGGCGGGGGGATAGGTGAAATAGGTGAAGGGGTTAAGAGTACATTGATCACGGTGAGTACTGAGTAATGAATAGAACTGTTGAATCACTATATCGTGCACCTGCAACTAATATAACACTGCATGTTAACTACACTGGAATTAAAATTAAAAACTTAATAAAAAAAGAAAACAAAAAGAAAAAACTTCTTAAACTATATAGTGAAAAAATGCCTGTATTTTCAAGCCCCCCCCCACCATGCTGTTTTTCACTTTTTAAATTATTTTTGTATATTATTTACATACATGTATTTAACTTATTTACTCCTGAACACAGAAATACCATAGTTTAATTATTTATTCTACCACTTTGATTACATTACATTTAGGTAACATTATATTGTGTGTGTGTTTGAAAATTGCATTCTTACAATTCACAGCTTCCTGTGTTTGCACATTGTTTCCCTGCCTAAAATCCACAGCACATAACAGGCCATCACTCTGTCCCCTGACCTGCCATCATGATGCACCCACAGAGATGCATCAGACTTGTCAAGAGAGGACCTGATTCCATGTTAAGTTTGTTTTGTTCTGCACATTTTTATTGCAACTATCTTCAAAAACTATAGAGTTACAGGGCTCTTTCCAGGACTTTCCTTGGGGTTCTAGTTCAGGTTTACTGTATGTCTAGTCTTGTTATGGTGACAGATTCCACATCTTTTAAACTGTGCTTCGCTTAAATCATGAATTTCCTCTAAACATTATTTGTGGAAAAATCAATAACCAGGATCCAGTTAAAAATCTGGAAAAAGGGAATGTTCATTTGCTCCCGCCCTCATGATCGTCTTCTCTTACTCCAGTTTGTCATAAATTTTTGATACCGATATTCCCTTCAGACTCCTTTGACACAAATGAAATTTCCTGAAAAGATAAAAGAAAAATTTTAGTTACCCCAATTTGAATCAATCCAATTAAGGCAACAGACAGACAAAAAATGATTTTAGAATATATGCATAAACCATCTCTCTGTAAAATTTAAGCAACTTTAAATTAGCAACAACTTGGAAAATTAATAGAGAGTCCAGGGCACGTGGGTGGCTCAGTTAATTAAACATCTGACTCTTGATTTCGGCTCAGGTCATGATTTCACTGTTCATGAGTTTGAGTCCTGCATCAGGCTCCACGCACACAGTGGAGAGCCTGCTTGGGATTCTCTCTCTCAAAAACAAACAAACAAACAAACAAACAAATAAATAAACAAATAGACAAATAAAATATTAAACAAGAATGCTTATAAGTAATAATAAAGAGATAGGAAGATTTTATAAATTAATAGACTGCTTATAATTGATATTTAAAAATATAGAGAGAGACATATAAATATAGATTTCTTAAAACCATATATAAAAATAATGAAAGACAAAGTAAGGTTCTCTCTCAACATGCTCACAACTGCTCTCTTCCCATTTACCTCAGGAGAAAAGTCTCTTCATTTAGAGACTGAAAAAACATTAACCTCCCTGTAATGTTCTATATTCTAGTCTCTGTCATATTATTCCATTTCATCTTCTCCATAAATAAGCACCAGCCGAACAGATCACATTTATTCTATCGTAGTGTTTCTTGCCTGGGCTCGCCAATTCCCAAATAGAATATGAACTCCTTAAAGAGATTCTTTTTTTCTTACATCTATATTGTCAGTACCTAATACCTAGTAGGTGCCAGTAATTATTTGTGCACAGATTAACTTGTTTTTTCAAATATGGTAAGTAATTTTGCCATAAATAGAAAAGATATGAGAGTAAGAATAGATATAAGCATTAAGATACAATTCTTTAGTTTCTTTGTTTTGGTGTAGTAGAAAAAGCAGTAAAATTAGAATATGTGTAACTGATTCATTAGTTCATGCAGGCATCCATCTAACAGCAACAATGTCTGTGAGGCCACATCCTTAGTCACCATTTTGTATGACCTCAGCTTTGTTGTCTGAATGCCTAGACACCCCATTTTATACAAAGTTGGTAGCGCAGCAATGTAATGTGTTAGTGATAATTGTTCTCCCTACTCAGCCCAGGTCCTAACTTGTATGTGTAGAGCACTGAAACATACAGGAGCTAGAATCCTGTAGACATAGGCAACTTCCCACGTTGTCTTTCCTATATAGCACATTTCAGCGGCATAAAAAAATAATAAATCCATTATATGTGGAATGTATTGTAATATCTCCGAAAAACTGGGAAATATTTCAAAGCTTGTCAAGCCAAAGCCTGCAGTAAATTTTTCTTTGACATCACACAACCACAGATGTCCCAACATGTTTGCCTCTGATGTGCTCAACATGAGTGATACAGATCATGGCACGGCACATGCTGGGGAAGCATGTTGGATTCCAGCAACACTTGTCTTCCTTGTCACTTGCTCCTCAAGTGCAAAGACCACCATCATATAAAAAAATAGTAAGAGTGTGCTAGCTCTACTGAGAAAGAAACTTTATAGGAGGGAATTTCTCCTTAGCTTCACATGATAAAAATCAGATGTGATGTTTTTCTAGTTACATAAGCAGAACTTTCATTGAAATCCATGACTGAGAATAGAACAGATAGCAGTTACATGGAAGCTTGGCTATTTTGGAAATAAGATATGCCAAGAGGGGGGCACCTGGCTGGCTCAGTCTATAGAGCATGTGGCTCTTGATCTCGGGTTGTGAGTTCAAGCCCCGCATTAAGTTGCAGAGATTACATAAAATAAAATCTTTTTTTTTTTTTTTAAAGATATGCCAAGAAGGATGTTACCCACCAAGAACCTCATTCTAAGCTTGCTCCGGAGGTTCCTTGTGCAAACTGGAGGGCTATGTCTGCAGTTGGTACAAGCCCAAGCATGAAACAGTTTCAGAACTTACCTAATCACCTTTTAGTCTAACAATCTGCTGAAATCTGCTAATGTGATTGGCAAGAAACCCAGAAGTAGCACTTGTGTCTTTATTCATGGAGTCGTCTAGAAATGTGGACAAGGTGGTTTGGTGTACCTACAGTTATGATAAAATCCTTCTCTTCTGCATAGAACTCTTTCTTACATACAGCCTAGAACAATGCACTGTCCTATTTAGCTTCATTAGCATTATTTCAACAAGGCCTGAATCTCTTCCTCTCTTGCAAGAAGGGCCAACGAACTGGAGATTAGAGATACTTGGCTCTTGTCCCACACTGCCACCAAAGCGCCATGTGTGACCTTGGTTATGTCTCTTCGTTTTCTGAGCTAATGAATCAGAATTTGGAAGTTTCCTTCCAAACCTAGAAGTCTCTCTTTACTATTTTCTTTGAATATGACATTTCTTTTTATCCATGGACACCTCCATGCCTTTAGCTATTTGTTCATATCTCTTTTATTTGAACAATACAAACACTGCAATGAGTCTTCTTCAAATTCAACTGTTCTTTTATATGGAGACTTTATTCTTCAGCTAGGACACACCATCCATCTTCCAAGTTACTGAATCTTTATGAACAAAGGAGGGTCTGGGATATACCAATGACTTGTAGCTTTTATTGGAAGAGAGGTGAATCATAGCAGGCCTATTACTGCTATAAACTATTTGAGGAGGACTTAGCTTAGGAAAACAGGAGGGCAACCAATTTCTCTGTGCTTCCTGGTGCTGTGTAGGAATGAAGTTTTGAAACCCTAAGCAGAGCTCAGTAAGCCCAGAATATGATTCTCTCTCCACATTCTTCCTGCCGTTACAATTTTATATTATTACTATTTCATAAAATTATTGCTTCTTTGGTTCAACGGTAGTTCTGCCTTATGTTTAACAGAAAGAAATGTTTATATTATACAAGTTCATTGTTTTTTTTTAAGTTTATTTATTTTGAGAGAGAGAAAGAGAGAGTGAGCAGGGGAGGGGCAGAGAGAGGGAGAGAAAGAACCCCAAGTAGGTTCTGCACCGTGGCTCAAACTCACAAGCCATGAGATCAAGATCACGGCCTGAGCTGAAATCCAGACTAGGACGCTTATGCCCAACCAACTGAGTCACCCAGGCGCCCCCAAATTGATTGTTAATCAGTGGCACAAAAGCAAAAATACACAAAAACAAATGGTGACAGAGCATCCTTAACGACCACTGTGCTGCAAAAGTACAAAATAGCGTACGTGACAATATTTAATGGTATGAGACAGATTTGTAGTCATCCTATATGGTTAAAAAGATAAAACTTGTTTAATTAGAAAAAGAGTGGCTGCATGAAAGCTCTGGGAATACGTCTGAGCAAAAGAAACGAACACTCTTTTAAAAGATTGTTAGATGTCGCCACAAGGTGGTGTGAAGTGTCCGATCTAGCTTGTTTGTCTGGTAGCAAGGAGAGGCTGAGGGAGGTCAGAAGGGGAGTGTCCCTCCGAGGAGGGAAAGCAGAGAAGAGGAGCAGTGAGGGGGGGTAGGGGATGTTTGTACATCGAGACACTTGGGGCACACCCACCGTACCTTATTCAGAAGCCACTTCTTCCCTGCCCTCAAGACCACAGTGCTTTCTTCGCCTCACACCTCCTCCTGCTTAACTGCGCCTCCAAGGTGCCCTCCGAGGTGAATTTTGTCTTTGGAAGTAGCTACACAAAACATCTACCCTACAGTGTGCCACGTTTCTCCTTTAGCCATAACACACATTTGAGTCCGTGAATACTTTCATGGAATGTGAACTGGTCAAGTACCATCATCTGTCACCAATGACACAGACAGACCGGTCATTGCTGATAAGTGGGCCACATGAAATCCACATTCCTCCCCTCTGAGCTTGAGAGAATTGGAAGAGTGTGAAACAGAGTGGTTATATCAAAGAGATATTCCACAGGCTTCAGCTTGATGTAGTTGGAAGGGCGCTCGTCTAAGAGTTTCAACATTTTCCGTCTGGGCTGTCAACAAGCATCGCCAGAGCCAAAGAACATTGGAGGAAGTCAACCTGGAAAATCCCCTGCAGGGTATTGATTTTCCCTTTCCCAGAGAAAGGTCTGGACATGAGAGGAAGGTCCTGCTGTTATTACTGAGAAGTCACATTCTTTGAAGTGACTGGTTTTTTCTACTGATTTGCAGAGCTGAAAAAGCATTTTGAAAACTTTGTTTACCCGGTAAACATTACTCATTCCCAGGGCAAGTTTTCCTCTGTATCATTAATCACGAGTGTTCCTCAAGAAGTAATATATATACATTTATATTTATATTTATATTTATTTATACACACATACACATGCATATATATTTCTATATATATTTTATGATTAAGCTATTTTATATGCATTTATATATATTTTTTGAGTGAAAAAGCTATCATATATATATATATATATATATATATATCTGCTCTCAATTTCAAATTAGTTTTTGATTGAGCGTTGGTGCTTTAGGTCACGGCAATCAAAACTGTAGTTCTCGCCCTCTATAGAGATATTTTTTTCCCCCATAACTGCAGTTGGAAGTACAGTAAGCACCAAAAGAAAAGTGAGTCATGGTGCCCCTGATATTTCAAAGTGAAGGTTGATTACATTTAGAAAAGGTCTTTGCAGGCAGCGACATTACAGCCAGATCATGGATACTGACCACCCTTGTTGATCCAGTTTAACACTGAGGATCCACGGTTCCAGGTTTGCGATAGCAATGTTAACAAAATCTAACATGCAATGGTGCTTCGTGTAGGCCACAAGAGCCCCATGAGTTAGGTACTCGTATTAACTTCTATTTCATAGATATGACACCACTGACACAGAAAGGTTAAGCAACTTGCCTGAAGTCACACAGCTGCTAAGTGTGCCAGAAAGGATTTGCAAGTAGCCAGGCCAAGGTTTCAGAGGCCAGTTACCACTACCAAATACAAATTCTGGAACGCGGCAGATGAAAATAATTGTGCAAGTACAAAATAAATGAACTCATTACTTCAGCACCTGGTCTATTAAGAAACTCATCTATTTGGCAGCGTTTTATGTTTTGAATACAATTGCAAGCCAGGAAAAAACAAAATAACCAAAAAAACAAAGCAGCTGTGAGCAGCTAAAAAGGACAAACCAAATCAAGGCACCAAGGCACAGATAAAGTATTCTTGGGAGGGCACAGCTTGCCCTCACGCCAACTGTATTTACTGTTAATGTACACACATCAGAGTTGTGACTGCATCACACAACTTATCTGTTGTTACTGTAGACATAAATGGTTGTCAAGTCCAAGGCAACTCAGATCTGCAATCACTGACATTATTCACAGAAAGGAGTGAGTACACAGGAGAACATGGGGAAAACGCTAAAAGGAAAAAAAAACCTCACATTTTATCAGTTGTATCAGTTTATACAAGGCCATTTAGTGCAAGAGCCCAAACCCTGATCAATTCGAGAAACCTCAGAACCATCAAAGCCTTGCAACAGAGCTCATTAAGACATGTTCGTACTGGCGATAGTAAGTGATGGACAAAATCTCAAATGACATTTGGTTATTAGTTCATAAAGAAAAATATAGAAAGTACTGTTTGGAAAGATTTCTGTTGAAATTAATTACTTTCGAAATGGACACGTGATATGTTAGGGAATAAATACCCTACCTTAGAACCAACACTCCTCTTTCCATAGCAACATCCCCTTAGGAGTCCATGAGATTGAAGTTGATTAACTGTATTTTTCACTTTTGTAGGGTAGCATGACCTTCTGAGCACCATGGCCTTGCACGGGAGAGTTGGTGCTTGCTGGACACACAGTGCCTTCTTACGGGGCTGGGCTGCCAGTGTGAAGCATCTATCAGGGTGAGTCCAGCTTACAAGACCCAATCAGAGTCAGAGCTGGTGGGAGGTGGTGTTTCTGTCTACGGAACTTCAAAATAGCCGTTTTGGGTTTTTTTTTTTTTTTTTTTTACCATAATAGATGCTTAAAAATGAATGTGATTCACATATTAGCATGCAAAGATTCATAAATTATATTTTGGTCAAGGGCTCAGGGTCCAGATCTGTGTTGCCAACATGTGATGAAGTTTTAACTAAAATCCTGGCCAGGGGTGCCTGGGTGGTGCAGTCGGTTAAGGGTCCGACTTCAGCCAGGTCACGATCTCGCGGTCCGTGAGTTCGAGCCCCGCTTCGGGCTCTGGGCTGATGGCTCGGAGCCTGGAGCCTGTTTCCAATTCTGTGTCTCCCTCTCTCTCTGCCCCTCCCCCATTCATGCTCTGTCTCTCTGTCCCAAAAATAAAAAAATTAAAAAAACTTTGAAAAAGAGAAAAAAATAAAATTCTGGCCATTTTAATAATGGACCAGAGGTCCCTGCCTGAGAAGCAAAAATACATAAACAACTTTTCTTTCATTAATTTAAACACAGCCCCTCCTAGTATAGAACTGATCATTCAAGAGTCTATCTACTACTGCAAAGGAAGCAAAAACATGTGAAAAACATTCCCTTAGAATTCTACTTTATTTCACATACTTACTCTGAACCCTCAGGTTTTGGAAAATGAGCACTTCTTTACTCATAACATCAATTGCATCAAAATGTCAGTCAAAATCTGCTTCTTCTGTTGTTTTTTCCATAATAGTTATCCAGTTATCCAGAAAAAAAACACCAGTTAAATGATGTCATCCTGGGAGCCTACATGGTAAAACAAGAAATAGAAGGAAACTTCTTATTTATATATCTGTTTTTAGGTGACAACCAGAAAACATCGTTGTTAAGCCAAATATTAAGACTAGAATACATAGAAGGCCTTTCTGTACTACGGAAGAGAAACATGTCAACAAACACTAAGGACTTGCTATAGATCCTACCATATATCCATGTGAAGAGAATACGGTAAGGAGGAAAAGAAAAAAAAGTGTAAGTCCTGAAGAAGCTCAGAGTCTAATAAAGAGATAGACATATATAAAACTGCCTAACAAACAACATGGGACATATGATAGAAGTATGTAATGCCAAGAAGGCAGGCAGGCAAGTGCACTGAGGGGAAGCAAGTTGTTCTCTGGGCAGGGAGTGGGGGGGGAGAAAAAGAAGGGGGGCAGTGGGAGGAGAGGGTGGTATAGAAGTTAAGATCTCCAGTTCTGGAATCAGTCAACTGACCTGGCTCACAGTCCTAGATTCCTACTTAACAGTTAGTGACCCTCAGGCAAATGATTTATCTTCTCTGTGCCTTTTATGTAAAGTGGGAATAATAACAGAACCTTCCTCTTTGGGTTGTTTTGAGGATTCAATGAGATCATGCATGGAAAATGTTAGCTCGGTGCCAGCATACAATTGCCCTTAATAAACGTTAGTCAAAAACGAAGAAGAAAAAGGAAGGCTATTCCTGTAGAGGAAGACTTGAGTTTACGGTTGAGGGATAACTGAGTGGACAAGGGTGCAGACACTTCTGGCTGAAGAAACGTAAGGTCGAAAAGAACGCGGGGCAGAATAATCCAGAACAAAAGCCGAGGGTACATAGCAATGGGAGGATAGTGCTCACGGGGTGCAGAGTAACACAGTGGGGATGAGTTAGTGCTATGAGTGGCAGTACAAGCCGGGTGCGTTGCCGCCCCCGCTCACAATTAAATATCAAATGAAAGAACAACTTACGTGTTTATGTGCCCAAGTGTTGCATTGTCTAGGCATAAAATAGATGCTTATATGAAATATACATTGATTTTATTTAAATATAGCAGCTATAAATCTCAGATAACCACTCAGGCTGCAACTTATCTAACCTACGACCAGCACTTGGCATGAATGATCATCCCTTTTACACTTTCTTCACTTAGGTTCCAGGACACTGTATGTTCTTGGTTTTCTTCTTAATAGCATCCCTGATTAATGAAACTCTTACAGAGGAACACTTGCCCTGGGAATGAGTAAGGACTCTTAGCTGTGTTTGATTCCCTTTATGTTCAACAACTTGGTGGCAACGCGTTACTGGCAGCTATCTCTTTAAGAAGGATCTACCATACAAATCACCATGGGATTTGAAGGCTTTCTCCTCTTCTCTGCAGAGCGTCTCTAATGAACTCCCCGCACACAGCTTTCTCTTGTCCCGTTGGCTACGCTACTGTCCCTTCTACCATCCAGTGATTGTCTGACTCTCTTGCGTCTTGTCCCCCGTGCCCTGGAACATCATCTGTCTTCTTTCAACTTTACCTGCAGTCTCCTGTAATGCCAAGCCAAGCCACATAAGGTCTAGTTCAATAAAAGCAAAAGGACTCAAGGGTGAAGATGCCCCACGTAGACGCAGAATGGTTTCCCATAGTGTAATCTTCTCACACTCCACTGGTGTGCTTGCGAAACTAGCAGTGGGCTGTGGCCGCAACCTAGTCTCTGCAACCCCTTGCAACTCTGCTGGTCTTACTCCCCCAAAGTGAAGTCACTTCCCGGGATACCAGAAGATTTCTAAATGGCTGTTTTTTGACCACCCCATCTGGGGTATTCTGTGATAGCAGCCCGACTTCCATTTTCCATGCACATTCCCCCAACTTCTGCATCTGCCTCTCTGGTCTCTCTTCCTTTGACCCTTTTGTTCCCTCTTATAAGGATTCCTGTGATTACATTGGGTCCACCAGGATAATCTCCTCATCTCAAGATCATTAACTGAATGATACCCTCAAAATCCTCTCTTGCCCTAGAAAGTAACATATTCACAAGTTCTAGGGACTGGGACATAGACTTCTTTAGAGGGGGGTGTTATTCTATCTACCACAGTGTCTTACAGTGAAGCACTAAAGTTTAACCCGCGGTAGGCTGATACTAGCTGATGGAAAGCATGAGGAAGCTTCAGCTTTCCATAGTGCGCCTCTCATTGAGTGGCAGCTATGTGCCAAATTCTATGATTAGTTGGGAATGTAAAACCATAGTGACAACAAAATGATAAATAACAAATACCACAGCTAGCCGTATGTGAAGTACTTTTATGAGCCAAACAGCGGAGATACGTTATCTCTAAATTTCACAAAAGTCTTGAAAGATTTTATCTCTTTTATAGTTGCGGAAACCGAGGCTCAAAATGGGTGAAACAGCAAGAGCTGAAATTTGAACATGGGTCTTCTCACTCAAAAATATCTGTCTTTTGAACTTAAATACACTGTCCCACTTTTCCCCTCACAATGCCTGAGGGCTTTTCCTAGGTAAGTGGCAGTAAAGAACTACTTTTAGGCATTCAGCAACTCACTGTCTACGGAGAGGAGGATTCAATAGATCTGACTCCTGTCCTCAAAGGAGTTATAGTCGAGCCTAGCCTGGATGTGAATTTGATTATGTCAACAGAATTCTCTTACCTCCTTCCCTTTCTTTAACTTACTAGAAGACTAAAATACAAATATTTCTTTTTCCTTCCTGGAAGATTTAAACATTAAAATCTGTCTTAAGGGAAAGGAGAATAAGTTTTCTAATTGCTAATAAGTTAGGCTCTGAGCCTACTAGGGTGTAAAATCTATTGTTTCAATAAGTTTTGATGCCAGAGGGAGTGGTTTGAATAAGAATGAGATAAGAAGGAATTTCTTTTTGGGGACACTTGGGCTGCTCAGTCAGTTAAGCGTCCAACTCTTGATTTTGACTCGGGTCATGATCTCACAGGTTTGTGTGTTCAAGCCCTGTGTCTAGCTCTGTACTGATGGGATGGAGCCTGCTTGGGATTCTCTCTCTTTTTCTCTCTTTGCCCCTCCCCCACCCGCACAAGCACGCATGCGTGCTCTCTCTCTCTCAGTCCCTCTCACTCACTTTCTCTCTCTCTCTCTCAAAATAAATAAATAAATAAACATTAGAAAAGAAAGAAGGAATTTCCTTTTGAACCCGAAAGAGCTGTCCCTGGACGGATGAGATAAGGATAGTTCAACAAGGTATGTCTATGCATTAAAACATTAGAATCCCATTAGAACTCATTTGGATGAGTTTTCCATTTGACCCAATGGATAAAGCCTATAAGGGAATTAGCTTGTTTTGTAGATAGTAAAGAAATGCATTAATTCTTAAGCCTAGAATTCATAACTGATATATTTAGAGAAAGTTAACTATATTTATTAAGGGTCTGGGAGGTACTCAAAACAGTCCTAGGCATTTTGGCACATAATTAAGCACATAATTCAGTATCTTTTACTTGATATTTGAAATTCTAGATGGAAGTTGGGAGTGGTGATGCACCAAACTATGATTTCAGTTCTATTGGAATTTTATTTCTGGCTTATGTTAAAAAAATATTGCCTAAAGTTCTGAAATAAAAAATTGAGACCTAAATTATTTTCCAATCAAGCAAATTCATTGAAGTGTTATTCGTTCCTTGCCGGCTAATGTTTGTCATTGAAAGAGATTGTAGCTTCTGGAGAAGAGAGCCCAATGCATTAAAAGAGGATTGACTACTGAAGTGGGGATATGGATATTGTTGGCTTTTATGGGTTGAATTATGTCTTCTCAAATTTCATATGTTGAAGTGCTAACTCCCACTATGTCATAATGTGGCCTTATTTGAGGATGGAGTTTCTATAGAGGTAATCAAGTTAAAACGAGGTGATTAGGGTAGGTCTTAATACAAGATGACTGGTATCCTTATAAGAAGAGGAAATTGGAGGTCGAGACACACACACAGGGAGAACCTCAAGGCAGAGGCGGAGTGATGTGCCAAGGAATGCCAGAGATTTCCAACTAACCACTGGAAGAGGAGAGAGGTATGGGACACATTCTTTGTCACAGTCCTCAGAAAGAAGTAGCCCAGCTGACACCTTGGTCTTAGACATCCAACCTCCAGAAATGTAAGAAAATAAATTTTTGTTGTTTAAGCCATTGAGTTTGTGGTACTTTGCTCAGAACCTAATCCAGCCTCCGAAAATAATACAATAATTGAACCCTTTAGAGAAGTATTTGATTTAACAAAATCTTGATAAGTCTCCATAACCCTGCTCCAAATCATTCTAATCAGGTATCTAGAAGCACTCTCCTTTTTTTTTTTTTTCTGTTCAATTTTATTATTACCATCTCACTCTACGGTAAAACTCCAGACCGTGAATTTTCAAATATAAATTAATGGTGGTATACAAAGCCACTGATTGTTCTCTGTGTAATACCAAAATCACTTTGTAAATGTTGTAATGGTTTTAGTGACATAAGCCTTGGGGCCTGGGCAAACTATAGCAACTGCAAAACATTAACACATGTAAATAGATCGTATCTCTCTAAAAAGGCTAACAGCAAGACAAATGCTAATTGGGCTGTTAAAATTCAGCGAAACTAAAATTTTATATTTAATCTGTGGATTAATAAAGTGATGTCACTATTTTTTTTCATAGAGCAATTTATTTTCCATCAAAGTAGCCAAAGGTGTTAATGACCTTAAGAAGGAACATATGGATTAGAGTGATTCAGTTTTTTGGTGTGTGGGGATTATGTTCACTCAAGAATAAAATATTGATGGCACATAATAAGGTTTTCCAAATCTTGCTTGTAGAAACTGCTTGAGCCATTATACTTAAATTCTGAAGATAATTTGACTTATTGGATAGAATCCAAGATATATGGTATGGAGGACAAAAGAGCTCCTAAAATGCCAACGTTAAACTTAAAATAAGTTGACTTTTCATTTCCAATGTATATAACATGTATTGTTACATGTATATATACATGTAACAATGTATATATCATGTATTGACATGATAAGGCATGGGGAAAATATAAAGAGGAATAGACACTCTGTAGTTTCAAGAAACTTATTATGGTTTATTGGAAGAGATGAACAATTGTAACCAAAGAATTACAACTCAGGGAAATCCATGCTGTGGTGAATCAGGGAATAGATGTATGAGAGAACCCTAAACCATAATTCAGTCCACAACACACTCAATGGTCTTTCTCTCAGCTTGGAAGATACCATGTGAATGATCACAGTCTCTTTAAAACTGTTCCTATCCTTGGTCTGGGAAAGATTCAGAAAGACCCATCGTTTTCACAGTGTGTCAAAGATTGAATCATACATCTCTTGCTAATTCTACTCTTGTAATGGTTTCTCTTAATATCACTGATTCTTCTTAGAAGGCCAGAAGAATGGGGATCATATCAAGATATCCAAGTTGGACATCGGTTCAAAAGTGGCAGCAGTTCTGAATTTCCTCCCGAGAGGAGCATACTGGTTAAGGAGGTTCATCACTCAAATAGTGAGATGAGAACTCTAAACTCCGTATGAACTTAGAGGTTAACCATTGTCATATGTGATTTGATGTATCTATCTTGCGATACTGAAGATTCATTTTACTTTACCATTTCAGCTTTGATACCATGAGGAACCAAAACCTCTCCTCCCGTTTCCACTGCAGTTTTCTCATCTAGGTGCTCATGCCAAAGAACTGGAAGACATTCTAGTTTCTTCTTTTCCTTGGGGGGTTGTCTGTTGTGAGACAGTTCTCCATGGGTTTCTCATATTTCTGCAAGTCTTGCAAGCAAGGCACTGAGTGTCCATTGTCCTGTATTGTCTTTACAAGGATATTTGTAAAGCAAAGAGCCTTGAAAGCCAGAAGTAGTGTCTCTCTCTGGAGCAAAGTGCAGATTTGCTTACAGTCATGGAAGATACAGAGAGTGTTTCCCTCCAGAGGAAAGGACAGGTATGCTTCATGCTCATGATAAAAGTTTTGGGTTCCCTAAACTCGAGAGTTTTTTGTTATAATGCATTCTACTGTGTATGCAGGTGTCATCTGGCCCTTCCTTGTGTCTCCCTCTAGACATGGAGGTTCAGAGAACTGGCACAAAAATGCAGATACTCTGGCTACTGCTATTGTTATGAATAATCGACTCTCCTTTGACCCTGGATACGTGTATCTGTTAATATCAGCATCCACGAAACTATGGTAGGTTAAATTGTTAGCTTGCATAAGTAGGGTAAAGTCTCCTACTTTTTGCAGTTCTTGACATTTCCCTCACTCATGTACTTTCCCTTCCCCTAAATTGGGCACTGAACTTTAGAGTATTTTCCCTTCAGACTCTAGAGTTCCTTTTCTTTGAAACCCAATTTCTGTAGCTGCTTAATAGCCTCCCAAATACTAGTCTTGCCCTTCTTTTCTTTTCTTCTTGATCAGTCCTCAATGCCACTGTCAGAATGACCTTTCTAAAATAATAACCGTAGATAATTCTCCTGAGAAAATCTTGCACTGTCTTCCCCAGGAAGGTAATGATGTCAGGATAATTGCGAATTGCATGCAATGACATCAAAGTTTTGATGAACCACTCCCCTCCCTAATTCTTCCATATTAACTTCTCATGTCCCCAAAGTGCATACTATATTCCAATCTTAGCAAACTATGGATTCTTCAGATTCCTAACATTCTTCCATAATGATTCTTTTGCACATGCTAGAACAATCCATTGAGCTCCCTTATCATCCTGGTCTCCTAAATCTTGTCTATCAGTCAGGAGTCAATTAAAGTTCTCTTCTACAAAGAAATTTTTTCTGACATCCACTTCCCAATATGACATAGATATATACCTTCTGTTTCTATAATACCTTAACCACATCTCCAAAATTATATTTATAGCATTGTATCATAATTATTGGCTTATTCATCTCCAAAATTATATTTAATTATATTTAATATTTGCTTATGATATGCTAAAAAAGAAAGCCATATCTTATATCCCCCGAGTGTCGCACAGTTCCCAGAAAATGTAGGTGTTCATTAATTCTTTCTTAGATACATAAGATACAGAATGAAGTATACTATCGGTGAATGAAGCAGACTGTAGACTTGTTCTGGAGAAAGACATACGCAAGTTATTAATAGGAGGGTTATTGATGTAGTTGTCTTTGGTGTATACAGAATGTAGATCAACCTTTCATTACCTGTTGCTGATGATAATTACTGGCACATTATCTATATAAGATTATAAATATCAATGAATTGGCCATTCAATAATTTCTTGGCCTCTGTTGACACAGCTGGTCTTGGTCTATGCTATTAACTTTATGCCAGTCAGTTTGAAAAAACTCAAATTACTGATTGCAACAACTGTACATGAATGGATCCAAGTTTAATAGTAAAAAGAATTTTTTTGAGTTGCATTGCGGGAAACCTGAGAACTGCATCTGGGAAATGTATGATAACAACACCCGAATTCTGCTCCTGTTTTACCTCAGAGGAACGGCACCCCTCAGAAAGAAGGAGCGCTCTGTGACTGCTTCCTTTTGGATTTAAACACAGCCCTTTGCTTCCTCCCCCGAACTGACCCTACATTCCCAACAAAGACAAATCAGAGGAGAAGGAGGATACCTCTTTTGGTGCAAAACTGCCAAGTAAAGAAAATCAAGAACAAGAAACCAGAGGAAGTTATGACTGGAGCCCGATGGAGCAGCCCATGCCCTTCCTTTACCTCTCTCTCCTGTGTATATTTTCATAGCTTCTCAGTTTCAGTTCACTGACAGCCGTAGGAATGAATGCCAAGTGGGAAGATGTGACTGGGTGAAGAACTCTGAAAAGTGAAATGCCCTGGACTCACTGTTTTAACCCAGGAGGCAACTTCACTCACTTCCAAAGGCCGGATCATCTCAGATATCAGCCCACAGGCACGCATCGCACGGTACCCTCCAAGGCTGGGCACAAAGAGGAGCCTGTCATTAGCCAGTGTCACCTCATCAAAGTGCACGGGAGGGAGGCAGGCCATAGTCACTCAAAGGAGGGGGATCCAACCAAGATTCCTACCTGAAACTAAAACCCTGTTCTCTGGGATAGGGGTGGACATGAGGATAGATACTTACTCTATGAGACAGCTTTGAAGCTATCCCTTAGTAAACATGCCTCCTCTCCAAGCGGTACACACACACTGGGCTACCTCTCCCACCCAGAAGAAACCCCAGGGGGCATGACTTTCCTCACACCGAGGATGAAGAGGAGGACAGTGGGGATGCCCATGACCTCCTGGCGTTGGGCACTGGGGACTGTGGTGCTGGTTTCCCGCTGCCAAGGTGAGCTGGTGTTGGAAGGGTTTGCACCGAGTTTGAACAGACGTATTTCTAAAGTGGTTTTTTTTTCATAAATGTAATGTTTATGACAGGAAATCAGGTTAGACATTCCTGAAGCTAGCAAGGCTTTATGGACACACTGTCCTATCCTCCCTGGACACGTAAATGCAGTTAATCTTTTGAAGGAAGACCCAAATACCTCACTCCTTTACATTTAACCTGAGCCATCAGAGGAATGCAAACACTGATTTGGAGCCAGGCCTCTGGTAAAGGATTACCATATGCGGCCCACAGGGAAATTTCTCCCTGTAGCCAGAATTTATACTGCAATGAACTATGAATAGAAAGTTTGTGCATGGTTATGAATATGGATAAAATACATCACTCGTGGCCAGGGAATGGCAAGCAAAATTGAAAACACATATTTTGGATCACATAATATTTTCAAAAATATATTTAAAAGAAAATAAACACAGATTGTGTGTGTTCATTTACTGCTTGAAGTACCTTTGGGGAAAAGAGACATCAACAAGTTTTCTTTCCAAACCATTTGCTTTTCCTTGTGCTTTTTAGCACAGAGCCGGACCCTCTGGGAAGGGACGGGGTCTCGTAGAGTGCATGGTAAGTAGTTACACTGGCAGACATTATATCCCCTTCCTGTGGAAGACAAGGAGTTGAGTCTTCGGGTATGTCCAGAAGGGACTATGTAGCCTGGGGAGATGTGTTCAGCTCATTCCTGTTAATACAGTTCACTCTTCCTCCAGTTTCGGAAGGATTTTGCTGGTTTCTGCATTTTATGCTTTCATCTTTTTCCTTGCTAGATTATTCATGGACATTAAGACCGTAACTATGTTGTTAAGTCTACAGATGGACACTGAAAATTTGCCATTTCATGTCAAACACAGAGATCTGGCTTCTAGCAAAATTAAGAAAGAGGAAAAAGCGGTTTTTATATTGACCCCACTTTGACAATCACACTCCATTCTAGGAAGGGACTCCTGCTATTATCTTTATACACCCAAAGAATCACCCATTTGTATACCACCTGAACGCGACTCTTGGGTGGGAAAGCTTATTTAATTTCCCCCTTCTCTCTTTTATTCTCCTTCCTTCCAACTAAATTTACCTACTCTCTTTCCCACCACCTTGAGATCCTGAGATCCACTGTAGGATAGTTAATGAATCTGATAATTCAATGTGCTATTCTGTGGTCAACTCTAGGTGACATATTTTCATTTAACGTGGATATTCACATTTTTCATTTTCTCTCCTATTTACGTCCTCATCCTCAGAAACGCCCTCACTCAGAAGGCACCACAGGCCACACTGTTATCACTGATTGGATCTTACATTGACCTGTGACCCAAGGACAGTAATCTATTGTCTGACTGGGACCTTATGATGTCACCTGGAACCAAAGACTCTGCCCAAAGAGATGTATTGTGTCAAATTTATTAGTTCTCAGAAAAAATAAGAAGTCCACCAATTATTATTGTCTGAATTCACAAGGTCATAACGTAGATCATGGATTAATGGCTGTGGTTAGGAAGGTCCCGTACTCACAATCAGTTCATATGACCCAACTATACTTTGCTTTCTGTTTTTGATTTTTGTGATACTCTGTCCCCATGCTGGGACTTTCTTTGAAAGCAAGATGGCATTGAGGGAAACAATAAGGATCACCTGGGGATGATGCCTTGATCCTAGGAAGGAGGTTGTTCATGCTAACCTCTGGCGTTGCTGTAACAGAAAGTGTAAAGGATTATCTAGGCATTCTTAGAATAATGAGTACGGGAAAATATTGTGGCAATTCCCTGAGTTTAATGAAAGTCTGTTCCTTTGTTGGGGAAAGTTTGAAGTCTGTTTAGCAGTCTGTAGACAGGCAGTCTACATATCACTTCCTAGTCCTCCTATAATTGTAACCCCACATTCCGTAATACCAATTGTTGATTAGAAATTAACTTTGCATAACTATTAGGTGTTCCTTTGTTGGTTTGTGCCAGTTTCACCTGTGTTAGATAGCCTCCAGAGTGCCGAGACACTATCTTTTAACTTGCTTTGCATAGTTCTTGGCCTAGTGATTATTCTATGAGTGTTGAATAAAAGTTATTTTAAGACGGTCACTCCAATGTTCATGTGGATGTATGTGATGATGATGGTGATAAACTTTAGACTGAAGACATGTCACCTGCAATGGTAGGATATCACTAACTGATATTCTATTATGTTCATTTTCTGTCTCCTCTTCTAGAAAGTAAGATCCATGCAGATACTTTTTTGTTACGGCTTTATCCTGAATGTCTAGAGCAATGTCTTTTTTCTTTAAAAACATTTTTTTACCAGCTTTATTGAGGTATAATCGATATATAAAGGACTATATTTAACATGGACAATTTGATGAGTTTGGACTTGTGTAAACACCCATGATGCCATCACCACAATCATGATAACAGACATAGCCAACGCCTCCCGAAGTTTCCTTGTGTTCATTTCTTTTTGTAGGTTTTTTGTGTTGTTTTGTTTTTGCGGTGAGAACACTTACCATGAGATCTCCTTTCTAAGCAAATTTGGTGGTACACAATACCTTACTAACTATAGGCACTACGCTGTACAGCAGATCTCTAAAACGTATTCATCCAACATAACTGAAACTTTATACCCATTGAACACCTCTCTACTTCTCCCACCCCCCAGCCTTGAGGTCTTTAATATAGACACTTAATAAAGATTTACTGAACGAATGAATACTTAAAGATTAAAGAAAAACTTGAAGAGGAAGAAATTTCCTCTTCTCTACCCAAATTTTAGTATTCGTTCTTTTGTAGACAAAGTGCTTTTCTCTATGTTGTGCCAGACCTACTTTTTTCTTGACTGCTGTTACCCCAGACTTTAATGAATGGTTGACCTACTTGGTGCGATTTTATTTTTTTTGATAATGTGGTATTTTTGGAAGGCACATGCCTGATAATATTTCTTATCCTTGACACTGATGTGGTGACTAAAAAAATATACCCCAAATATATGCGCTTGTTGCTAAGTAATTTGCCAATGTTTGAATAGGCAGCAAAGGAGGATGTTTTCATAGTATTTAGAAGTAGAGACAGCAAAATAAACAGTCCGTTTTCCTGTCTCAGATCCGCCTTGTTTTTTCATAAATAATTATTGTATGTACATACACAGACACATATATATACACACACGCACATACAGCATGTATAAATAGATAATTAGAAAAAAAAAACCTGTGGTATATATCTCACTTTAAGAAGGTTAACATTTCCACAAAATTCTTAGGAAAATTAATTGCAGGAGAAATATGTTCCAAATTGCTTCCAGGTTACTTGGAAAGTTATCTCTATATGAAAAGTGGTTTACATATTGAATTCAGGTCAATTTTCGACAAGTTTGGCTTTTATAGGAGAGTAAAACCAGTCAAGCAGTGATTTGTAAGAAGATTTTGGTTCTGTTTGACTGTTGTTTTTACCTTAGGGAACATTTCTTGAGAACCACTCATATTTCCAAAACTTAGTAGACATCGTTTATTTTACAACAATCTCAGAAAAAAAAAATAATGAGTGGATACGTTTAAGATGGCTACAACAAATCAGACTTATGGAGCATCATTGTCTCCCTCCACTGCTTGGAAGAACATTTAGAAGTAGGAGAAACAGTATTGTTTGTAGCTGGGAAAAGAAGAGTCATAAGTGAAAATCATTTAAACTTATATTGCTGAGGTACCTGGGTGGCTCAATGGGTTGAGCAGCTGACTCTTGATTTTGGCTCAGGTAACCATCCCAAGGGTTGCGGGATTGAGCCGTGCATCAGGCTCCGCACTGAGCACGGAGCCTACTTAAGATTCTCTCTCTCTCTCTCTCTCTCTCTCTCTCTCTCTCTCTCTCTCCCCCTCTCTCCCGCTCCCACTCTCTCTACCACTAACTAAAATAAATAAGTATATACATAAATAACATTTAAGCTATTTTATTTGCTTATACAACTGACACAGGTATCATGTGTCTCCTGAAAATGTAAATATGAAAGTCCTGCAGTATAGATTTTATTGTCGTTGCAACTATAAATATCTGTAGTTATTTTATAACCAACTCACTGGTCCCTTTTGGCATCAAAAGGCATTGATACTTTATCAACTGTGACAAATTCTTATTAAATGTTATGTTTACCCTACGGAGGTAAAAAAAAAATAACATTTTTCTCAAAAATAAAGGAAGCTGCATAATCACCAGACTATAAATTCACAGTGGCCAGAACGATGGAAATCTTGTGTACCATGGGATACCAGGGATCCAGCATGCGAGAATTGCCCAACAAATCCTTGGTGACAGACTGGCACATAAGGAATATGATGTGACAGAAAAGTCAGGTCAGCGATGTATCTTTAGCTAAGGGGAACATCAAGCAGGAGCCATGCTAACTCACCGTGTCCTTCAAGGAAATGCCCAAAAACATATGTAATTCAGACAAGTAAACACCTTCAACACTTTTAGTAGACCTTCCTATGTCCAACAGCATTTGAAGAATTTTACAAATTAGAAATCAGTGGTTTGAATAAACCCAGATCCTGAATAGCCACTTCCAGCTTTTCCAATGTGCAAAACACGTTTCCTCTTTAGCTTCTAGGAGAGATTTGAAGAATCAGCATCATTTCAGGAATTGTTTTGGTGGCCTTACTCTCAAGGAATAGACAAAGGAAAGCCAGGAAGCATAATAACAACAACAAAAGCCAAGTACACAAATGGACAGTTCCCATACAAAAGGCCAAGGATTTATATAGACCGGTCCAAAATGGAACAGTTTTTGGGTCACTGACCTCTAATCATAACTGGTGGGGGCCTACTTTTTTTTTTTTTAACAACTAAAACATTGCCATGTAATAAAAATCAGATGTTAGGAAAGTGAAAGATAAAACTGATGATATAGGCAGGGTCTGGAGGGCACACAGTCTGTGAGGACATATGGAGAAGGCTAAATGTAAATTTGAGAACAACAGTGATTCCTTGCATGGATCTGGTAGGTATATTTTGAGGGGTTTGAGAAGAGTTTCAGGGAGAACACACATATGATCCTTTTGTCCCAGTTCAAAACTAGAGCCTTACTCATCACCTCAGAAGAATTCTGAGAGCCCTTATAGAGAACTAGCTCCTTTTTCCTCCTCAAAGACACTGACCTGTATTTATGGCTGTTGTTGCTCGAATCTAGGCAGAGGCTTGTAAAGTTCCCAATCAATGTAGTTTGTGGAAATGATGCTGTGTGACTACTTGAGACTGTGTCATAAAAAGAATGTGGCTTCTGTCTACATTTTCTTTCAGGACACTTTCCCTGAGAGCCCAGCCTCCATGAAAAAACTAGGCCACATGGAGAGGTCATGTTGTAGATGTTCTGGTTGACAGCTTTGGCTGAGCTAATGGCCAACACCAGCAGACAAGCCTCAGATGTGTGTGAACGAGACCCCCAAATAATTCCACTAATAGCTTTCAGTCTCCCAGTTGAAGCCCCAACCTTGTAGAATGGAGACAAGCTGTATCTCCTTTCTCTGGGCAGGCTCACAACCTGCAGAAACTGAAAGATAATAAATAATTATTGTTGGCTTTAAGTTATGTGTTTTGGAGTGGATCACTAATAGATCGCAATAGATCCCTAATGCAGCAGTTTACTGTATGTCATAGACTTGGTCTATAGGTCATAGAGAGCTTCATAGATGCACACAGACTTTTAAATCATAACTCATTTGCGAGATAAATTAGAGATTTCTTCTGAACCTTTGTGAAACCCTCATTTACTGGTAAAAACATACTTGCTTTAATGGTGAATTGTAGGGGCACCTGGGTGGCTCCGTAGGTTAAGCGTCCGACCTCGGCCCAGGTCATGATCTCACGGTTCGTGGGTTCGAGCCCCGCATCGGGATCTGTGCTGACAGCGCAGAGCCTGGAGCCTGTTTCAGATTCTGTGTCTCCCTCTCTCTCTGCCCCTCCCCCACTCGCACTCTGTCTCAAAAATAATGGTGAATTGTATAACAAAAAGGTTTTTCATGGTTCAAGTAAATCCTTACATTTCAGGAAAAAAGTGTGTGTGTGCAAGTAGGTAGGTATGTACTATAAATAGATTTATATGCTATTATATAAAATATAAGAATTATATGTTATAATTAGCCTTGGTTCCAGCTAATTATATATCTTTTCGTTTCATAAAAAGTGATGAATGCAATCTGCTTTTGGGTGAACTATTAAAAGGATATACCCGAAACAAGTTTGAAAGTTGTTTTGGTTAAGTGATGAGTCTGCTAACGTGTGTCTACGCGTGAGTGGTATAATTTTATAAATATTTTCCTATGGCGGGGCAGCCAACGCTTTCCCTTATACGCCATGCTTTTCTGCTGAACAAACTTTAGTCAAGACCTTCTGTTCTGTGAATTTGATTCTACCATTCCTGTTGTCACATCATCAATAAATTGCAAACATTTATTTTTGTTTATATACTAACTACTGATGAAGGACTTAATATGGGAAAGCTGGAAAGTTCACTCATGAACTATGAAATACTACACGATGAACTATTACAATTGAGGAAGTCATGTGATTTTCACTTTACTGTTTTATCACTGTTTCTAGACCCTATTTCTTTCCACCAGATACTGTGTTTAAACTTATACAACAGACCTGGTAAGTGAAACCCTGCCACTTAGGGATCCGAAGATCCTATTAATGACTAGTAGATGTGTGGTCTGTAAAAGCCACGTTATTCCCTCCCTGGCCATTTCATTTGGTGACGTGGTCACAAATAGTTCTTCCATGCCAGTTCATGCTTAGGAAGGTCCATGCTAAATGGAATAAAAACAAAAGACTTCCCCTTGTAACCATAGGCAAACTCACATCCCACTTCTTCTGTAAAGTTTTCCCCAGCTACCCTTGACCTCCCTGTCACCCTGATTCCCTGCTGTTGGGTGCTGTGCAATTTGGCACTCCATTCCATATCATTCTGTCCTCTGATTCGCGAACGCGTTGCGATACCTTCACTTCTGTCAGCTCTCTGTGAACAAGAACTGTTTTCTTTCATGTGCTTTAAGACACCAAGTTTAGGGCTTGTAACATATCAGGCCCTGAGACACACATTTGCTTTCGGCTTACTCATTTGAAAACACCACCAGATAAAAATACTCTTAGAATCAGATGATTACAATAAGATACTTATACTGTTAATATTTCAAAGCATACTTTTCTTCCCCCCCCATTTAAAGTCTTTTCTCATCGATCTTACAACGTGTAAGCATCAGAATGAATTTCTCACTGTGATTATTAACAGGTGACTTGGACCCATTGTCCTATAAAATAAATATTTTCAAAAGGGTTGGAGAATGATAGGCAGATTTATAAAAATATTCAAGATATTTCCCATAGTAAGTGTTTTGTTGAGTGGTTGTGAATCCTTGAGCCACAAGCAAGGTGCATTTTATATGGAAAGAGGGCTTGGATTAATTAATCTCTAAAATCTTTTCCAGCTTTTTAACATTCTGCACCTTTCACTGAACAGCAAGGGCACATCTCAGATCACACTAATGAGTACCTACAGATTAAGTACATTTGCATGTATACGTAGGTCTATAAAAACCGTGATCAACAGCAAGGTGGCATTTTACTGAACCAGTCCACAGCAGTACAGGCTGAGGAAGGCTCCAGCATGACTTCATATTTCACTGATGAAAAACTGTCTGAAAAATGGTGTTTATAAAAACATTCCTTTGCTGATTGTCTGCACCCCCTGCAGGGTTCAAGTGAGGGTCTAAGAATTTGGGGAGGGCAAAGGCAGTGATGGGTGAATGAATCCTTTCTCACCATTCTAGAGGTCACCCTCAATAAGGCCACTCTTCTGTGGGAGGTGGAAAGGAATCTGATGGTGCCTGTTTGTTTTGGCAGCCTGTGCCTAGAAGATGCACACATCCAGAGAATGACAGAGAGCCATTTTTCTAGGCCAAGGCTAACTTGTGTTTCCATAACATTGTGGGAAGCTGCAAATGCAAGCCATACAGGCTTGTCCCCAACCTGTGAACAAACAGCCCTCTGCCTCCAGAGATACCGTCCCTAAATCACCTTTCATCCATTGAAGACTCATTTTAAAAATTAAGAAAAGAAAATGCTGAAGACGTGTATTTTATACCTTAATGATCAAGGTTACCAAGGAGAATGAGACTTTCCTTGTCATTATTATCATCAACAACCGCAATGGCAGAGGCAGCAAATGCCAACGGAGCACCCAGAGAACTTAAGTCTCTATTGATTCTTTGCAGTTCTCGGAATACTGATTTATTGCTGCCCTTGAAGTTCATAAACTTAGTCTGAGAGCCTAGATTCAAATGGTTCTCAAAATTAGTTCTCTCCCCATTACTGAGTATGATTATACTTTGTTGACATAAATATGGCAACAGCTTAGAATTCTTCACAAATCACCTGTTCAAATCCCCAGGTTCTCCAAATATAAGGTATCACAATACTTTGAATCCAGAAGCGATATGAATTGGGGGCATAGCTCAGGGGTAGAGCATTTCACTGTAGAAGGGATATGAGGCAGAGTTAAACACCACTCTATTAAAGTATTTAAAAGTCTTGTGTATAGAACATTTAGCTGCCTACAAACCATAAGCATCACAGCTCATGTAACAACTATTCTGGAATGATGTGTTAATCTTTATTAACTGCTTCCACTTATTTTTTATAGTATATTATGATTTTTCCTTTATAATACTATTACTACTTTATTTTGAACATACATTATATATGTATTCACTGTTTCACTGAAACCATTGATGAAAATTTCTGGCATTCTGTCAACAAAACACTCTCAAACTCTGTCAAGACTTCTGTTAGTTTCAAATCTGCAGGTGGGCATGTGTCTTTGAGCAGGACTTTTCTAGCCATTCATGGCCAGCTACACCAGTCACACAAAAACTTGTTTTTCTGAATAGGTATAGGCATAAAAGTAATAGCTAGACTTTTACCAACCCTTTTAATGTTTATTCATTTTTTGAGAGCGAGAGAGAGATAGAGAATGAGCAGGGGAGGGGCAGAGAGAGAGGGAAACAGAATCTGAAGCAGGATCCAGGCTCTGAGCTGTCAGCACAGAGTCCGACGCGGGGGCTTGAACTTATGAACCGTGAAATCATGACCTGAGCTGAAGTCAGATGCTTAACTGACTGAGCCACCCAGGCACCCCTTATCAACACTTAATACCATGTCAAGCACTTATACTGCTTTATGTGCATTAACTCATTCAAACTGTATTGCAAACTTACGGAATAAGATCTATGGTTATCCTCATTTCTAAGTGAGACATAAAGGTTAAGTAACTTTCCCTGTCACAAAGGGAATGCATATTGGAGGTGGGATGTATTTACATATAAGTGGAGATAGAATAGTGAACTAATTATACGCCTTTGTGATGTCACATTTAGTGGTTTAACTTAAATACATGAAACACAACTATTGATCATGGCAATATGGTGGACAAGGCTTTCTGACCAACTCCCTGCTGAAAACAACTAAAATGCTGAGTAAGACAAATACATCAATAACCTAGCAATAAAGACAAGATAATTAGAGGGCAAATACTAAGTGAAATAAAAACCCAGAGGGGTCTCCTGAGTTCTGCTTTCATCTTAAGGGTGGTCAGTAAAACCTGCTGGGTTTAAACTTATGAAATGTAAAGATATATAATTTACTGAAACCAGGAAGGTGTATATATATATGTGTGTGTATATATATATATATGTATATATATATGATGTATATTTATCTCCATTATAGTATAAATACATATATACATATATATACTAGCATATAAATTTATTTATAGTATATACACACACATTTTCCCTGAAATGTAACTATTGACTTGAACACACAAAAAACCTCTTTGTTATAGAACTAACCATTAAAGCAAAATGTTTTCATAAATGAATGATGGTTTCAGGGTTCAGAAGAAATCCCTAATTTATCTTGCTAATGAGCTGAATAGGATCTAAAAGTCTGCATCTTTGAGGATCTTTATGACCTACAGGCCATGAGGTCTATGAAAGATATACATATGTACATCAACTGGGAGAAACATGATTTTCTAAGCCTAGATAATAATTACCTTTCAATATCCTATTCAATTATCCCTGTGGTTAGTATAAGGAGAGTTTTGATTTTTCTAGAGATCTGCTTTACAACTTTATGCACAAACAAATGCCATGCACATTTTGCATCTCTGAAAAGACTTTTGGTGTAGGATGTTGTCTTCCTGGGTAGGTCAAAACATTCCAACTCCACAAGGAGTTCATAGACTTGTTTCTACTTGATCGGTGACTTGAGTAATTAAAAACCCTGTGTATGAGACCGTCATTGTTACCAACATCCAATTTAGGAAAAATATCTCTCATAGATGAGCATTTTCCCCCTAGGGAATAGTTTAGACACCTGGCTTTTGTACCTCATTATTAATTCATCACCAACTATTTGAAAAATGATTTACAATCACTGTAAGAACTGTTATTCAATAATAGTTTTTGTTCACCATTGATAAATACAAATGTATCACAAGACGCTTCCTCAAAAAACAGACCCTTGGTTTCTAAAGTTGAAAGGAATATTGTAGCATCTTTCACTTAGGTTTTGATTATCTGAACTTCTTTAACTGTATGCAGACTCTGTTCTCAGCTTATATTGTATATACTAACTCTGTTTTTATTAAGCAAAGAAACAAATATTACCTTAAGAGAATTATGCTTTTTAAAAAATGTATGCTTTAAAAAAAACAATGAAATTATTTGTAAAAACTTTTCAATGGTTTAAAATTTTTCACATTAGGGGTGCCTGGATAGCTCAGTCAGTTAAGCATCAGGCTCTTGAGTTTGGCTCAGGTCATGATCTCATGGTTTGTGAGTTCAAGTCCCATGTCGGGCTCTGTACCGTGGAGCCCACTTGGGATTCTCTCTCTCTCTCTCTCTCTCTCTCTCTCTCTCTCTCTCTCTCTCCCTCTCTGTGCCCCTCCCCTGCCCTCTCTCTCTCTCAAAATGAATACATTTTAAAAAATAAAATAAAATTCTTTACTTAAAAAAAGTAACCATTTAGAAAATAAGTCGCTGAAAATTCTTAGGAAATTGAATGCTGGGAATACAGCAATGAGAAAAGGCAGACCAAAGTCCGGCCTTCATAGAGTTTCCATTCTGGGAATGGAAGGCAAAAGCACAGATCATGTAAGAGCATATTTATACTGTGAAAACTGTGGTCCTGAAATTTAGCTGTGACTATACTTATTTTTTTTTCCGAGGATAAAGAAGCTCAGAGAAGGCATAATTTAAAATTATTTTTAATTCTTTTTAGACATTCCAGAGAAGTCAGTCAAAAAAAAAACCAAAACAAAACAAACCCTCAAGGTAAGAAGGTTTTTAGTCCCCCCTCAGTCAAAAATAACAAATGAATGAAAAATGTAATAACTGCCTGCCTATAAGAGATCCACTTCTCATCTTTTTGCCCAACAGCTAGGCCTGCCCTTTGCCCTTATTTGCGCATTTACCAATATCTATAATCATTATTTTGTTTGAATTAAACCTAGGATTATGTTAAACTTTTAAGCAATGTTTTAGTTATTTCTGTTAAACTACCTACTCATTTTGAGCACTCTCTGAACCAATTAATTACTTGCTCATCAATTAGTCTGACTTGATCAGAACACAATAATCTGGTAGTCTATGAGGGTAGACCTTTGTTTAACTGAACTCTGAGATATCATGATAAGGTTGTTCTTCAACAAATTTGAGTTGTTGATTGCTGCCCCATATGTTAACAGGAGTGAAAGACTATGGTCAGTCCCAAACCTGTTACAAAGGTCGGGGGCCAAGCAAAACTGAACTTGTCAAAATAGGGGAACTGCATCTATGAATCTCTCTTCTATGTTGGGAGTGACTTTAGTGCTTTGATCACTCCAGTTGCTGAAAAGAAAAGGCTGCAGGCTATGATCCTACCCACCTCCTTATCCCCAGGGTTGATCATAGGCCTGTACTACAGGCTACTGTTCTCTCTTATTAGTTCTAGAATAAGTCATCCAGTACATTTATTGCCCCAGGCCTTAGAATAAACTGACTTTTATGCGAAGGCCAATCCTAGGCAAAGACCTCTCACTGCCTTCCCATTGAAGTTCATATACAATTTAAGAGTGTTGAGGAGACCATAAATATTTTAGAACTATGGAGATCCTCTGAGGACCATGCAATGTGTTCCAAATATCTTCTGTGATTTCAAGAGTTGGGGTCAACCAAATATTTCCTAAGGCAAGGACATGACCAAAAACTCAGCCTTCTGTCTAGGTGTTAATGTAGTGGCTAAGAGCATAGGTAGTCCTGGGCTCATATCTACAGCCACTAACGAGCTATGTAACCCTTGTCAAGAAATCTGCCCACCTATGCCTTTATCCTATAAAATGTTTGCATGGTTATCATGGAGATTTATAGGTTAGTGGATAAATTAAAACAAGTGCTTAGCTCAGTGTTCAGTAAGAGTTTCCTATTATTAATTGTTTTAGATGCAATTTTATTGTGTGCCAGGCTTTCAACTCCAGGGTGAATGTCATAGAAAGCCATGGATTTCAAATTAATACTCATGACACATAACTGAGTAGTAAAAATAAATAAAATTCACATTAATGAAGTAGAATAGAACAGAACCTATCGAAGACCACCATCTAAAATAAGTATGAGTATACCATGCAACATGGCGCCTATAGTTAACAATAGTGTATTGTATCCTTAAACATGTGTTCAAAGGGTAAATCTATATTAAATGTTCAAACCACAACAAAAAGAGAAAAAAATTGTAAAAATAAATAAGATTTAAAAATAATAAATTCAGTTCTTAGGGAAAAAATGAGCATGAGTATTCTATCGTGAAAAATTTTTTTGGATTATATATTTGCATATTTGGATGGAATATATATATACATATATTTTTAACATATATTTACTGATTTATGTTTATATCCTGGTGTAAGCTATATTTCTTAATGTGAATCAGACTCCAAAAAGCTAGAGAAGCACTGGGCTAAAGTCCTATCAGTTAATTTGTTTAGTCTGATAGAAATGAAACTCTTGCTCTTGGTAGAAAGGGGAAAGTTCATCACACAAAATACCAAATGGCCCAGCAGTTTTCATTTTGGTATTGTTGAATTAAATTTGCCAGTAATGTGGTGATTAAAAATATGGAAGAGGCCATATGCAGGGATTATACTAAGTGATTTAGCCTTACATGAGCCGATGGCTTCACAAGATTGGCTCAGGTTCTATGAGTTCATTGTGTAAAATCAGGTATTTTGTGCCAAGAATACCCCTTCCAAGATGAAAGCGTTAAGACCTAAATCACATTACATAGTTGATTCAGTGCAGACGCGCTAGGCTGCATTGTTGACATGTGTGCAGATACACGGTTGGTGAATAACAAACATCTCAAAAAATAAACAGAACAAACAAGTTCTTCCTTTTCTACATCTTTGTCCTCACAAATGTGCTATATATACTATAATAGCAGTGCTTTTAAAATCAGCTTTAACTGATTGGTGTTAACTCTATCAAACAGATGAAGGGGATTCCTAATGAAGTAGCTAAAACCGATTGCATAAACATTCTTGGTAACTAATGAAAACAGTCCAAGAGTATAGGGACCTGATTCTTTCACCTTTCTCAGCTCCAGGGAATTAAAGTCTCACATAACATGGGTTTCATTCAGTGTTTTCCACTCCAACAGAAGTTTTCTTTGTAAGAGTCCTTCAAATAGCATACCGATGGGGCTAAAGGAATGACTTCTAAAAAATCTGTTCTGTTTTTTTCCCAGATTTTTCAAATATATTAACTTTGGTTTCAGCTCATCTTTCCCACAGAAAAAGTGGGGGGAAAAAAGTGCTTGTTTTCATCTGGCCGGGGCTATGATGTTTTCCTTCAGTACAGAGAAAAGTTGAGAGGCCATGTGTCTGGGTCACAAAGACAGATCTCAGCTGTGTTTTTCAATGTGCAGGTAGGTGGTCTCAGCCTTCTTGGGAGAACACAGTAGTCATATAATAAAATGACACCAGGGACAAAGTGCCTTTGTCAACCTGCCATTAAAGACAGCAGTTCCTCCTCTCCTAATATGACAAAGTTGTTCTCTTCAATGTTGGAAACCTTCAGAAAACCCCAAACCCTGAAGAGTAAAGAATTCCAGATGAGTCCCTCCTTGAAAAAGGAAAAAAAAAAAAACACAACAACAAATGAAAAAGATTCTTTAAGACATGAATAGATCACATCAGTAAAACATGAACTGTATCCAAGTTTCAGAAATATCGTGTGAACAACACAAGAACCACACCAATGATCCATAACTTTGGGGTACAGGCTGTTAAGAGAATCATACGCCAACCACATAAAATATATTATGAAACACTAGAACCACACACACTAGGTTGTATTATGCAACCGATAAGGAATAGAATTCTATTAATCATTCCATTCGTAGGAATAAAGCCATGACAATCTAGAGATCAATGAAGTCAGTATGTCACGCTCTCTTTTAGAAATATTTTATATGCTTTATATACTTAGAGATCTGGGATTATACAAATTATGGCTTATAAACTGTTAGTAGCTTGGTGAAGGTATTTAGAAGTCTTAACCAGTTCCACATGGGATAACGAATTCATTAGCATATTTTATGATATGTTTCCTTCATCTTGTATACTTCAGCTCTGTTTCCCTGCATTATTTTTACATATGGCAAACAGAAGCAAATAAACCAGGTACTGAATTTTCAGTTTCCAGGCATTGCACCCAAACTGCTCATTCAAGGACACAATGGAATGGAGTTAGTTGGAATTTGAGATGCAACTATGCAAAGAAATAGTCCCTCGCTCAAATCTAACAGGGGAGACAGATTGAAAGGTGACGCAATAACATTTTCAGGTGTTTATATAAGGGGTGTGCTTCACTTGTATTTCTTATGGCTGCTTCTGTAGCCTTGTTAAAAGAAGCATGCAACCAGAGTAGAAGTTTCTGGGTTAAATAACTCCAAGAGCATAAAACATTACTTGCTCTTTTGGTGTGGGGTCACTATTCAAATAAAGCATCTTTATTGGAGATTATCACTATTATCTGCATCAACACAGTCATATTTTTCTTCTACAGTGTCATGATTTTAATCATTTTATGATCAAACTTTGTCATATCAATCGTTTAAATTTACATACCACAGAGATATCTTAAATACTACTTATACTGGTTTCTTACATGGCAATTTAGTTCTACATTTCATGTTAAGAATACAATAAAATTAATGAAGAAAAGCTTCTAAGTTCAATCTTTGGCAACCTAATTAACTTTCTTCTCCCCCAGGACCAGGGAAAGCATCTCTGACCTGGCCAGCCCTCTCATAAATGTAAGTCCTTTGCCTCCCAATAGATTGGATAGGGAGTCAAAATAGAGTTCTATCAGCAATGCTCAGAACACTGTGGAAATCCTAGGATTTAGAGACAGTGGTTTCTAAATAAGGACAGTTTCATTTTGTTTCATTGATTATCAATAATCTAACAAGTCAAAGATGTTGAACCAAAACCACAGAGGCAAGATATGCCTATATAATTTCTAACTGAAGAAGCAACTGTAGATAGCAGGGGGAAAATGCAAGTATTACATGAATCTCTGAGGATCTTAGTATTTGGGGGTAAGATGGAGTTTTGGTCTGCCTTCACATAATACGTGATTGCTACTTTTACTGCTTAGTGTTTTGTTCAGTGTATTTTTCAGGGTTTCCAGTGATAAGCTTGTTTTAATGGGGATTCCATGATCTGAGAGATCTCATCAATAGGAAGTTTATCCTAATGTGGTTCTTATGTTTTTAACCAGACATTTTTGAGGTCTTAATGAAGTCCAACTATTTCTGTGTAGACCACATGAATTTTATGGGAGTCATTCCATTTATTTTTATTTAGGGAGGAACCTGTCAGGAATTTCTTTTACCACAGAGCAGACACTTTTTGTGATTATTATTTGTTCTTTGTAGAATACTGATGAAGTTTTTGATGTGTTAGAAGTCCAACAGAGTTGAGAATTTAAAGGTCATAAAAGAGAATTTGAAGAGAATTTAAAGGTTTAAAGAAGAGAAAATAGTTTCTAGCACGGCAATTGACAAAATGAAAAATGACAATTAAGAGTTTGGGTCTCATGATTCATTGGTGTTAATATAGATACTTTAATTATTTTAACCATATTGATTGGCAAGTTTGGTAAAAATCAATAAATTCACCAAAATAATTATTCATACTGGTGGTTTCAACCCTCACAGATGAAATATTCATTTGTTTGACAATTCATTTTTCACTTTTCTATTATTTGACTTTAGAGATAAGAATTAATCTAAGGTGGTAAGGAAAAGTCAAATCTAAATAGAAAACATCCTAATTGTATTTTCATAAAGTTACTGAACATATAGGGTAGAGCATAAAGATATTAGGGCAGGAAATAGCATCGATAGCTCTTTGTAGACAAGTAATGAAATAATGTAGAGGATATTATACTACTCATATGATTTAATCATAAAAGCATAAATAACAAGGAGGAAAAAGAGAATTAAAAAGTTTCTTTCATCATGATTTTTTTCTGATCTCACATAACCTTAGCTCTCCTATTCATCTCTTTCTTCACAGATCTACAAATGTCCTACTTATTTTTCTTTATCCCTTAGGTTTTTGTTCTCTCTGCCAAAAATGCTTCTTTCTCCTCCCTCTCTGTTGGTCAATAACCTACTCTTCAAGTTCTCCTCCTTCATAATACCTCCCCTGGCTCCTCTTATCCACCCTGATCTCAACCTTTACTGGTATGAATCAGAATTCTCCAAAATGGAAGAATTGAAGCATTTGTTTTTCTTATTTTAATAGATTGCAAGGGTTTAGTGAAACAGGGACTTGGTTATCTCACAATAAATTAGCCCACTACTCCCAAGAGGCATTCAAAAAACACCAATGTGATAAAAAGCAAGGGAGACATAATAATGAAGGACAGAAAAAGAGCAGAAAGGTGGTGGCAGTGAATAAATAAACCAAACCTGTGGATCAAGTGAAAATGTAGCTGAAAAGAGACAGTGACAAAGCATGTCCAGCAAATAAAAATTATGAGACATGCAAAGAGACTGGAAGGTAATCCAAAAGCAAAAGAAGAATCAGTCAATACAAGAAGACTCACATATATCAAGGTGAGACATTTCATCAGAAAAGTGGAAACTACAAGAAGGAACTAAATGGGATTATAGAATAGAAAATTCAGTATCAGAAATGAATTCATTTGATGGGCTTAACAGTAAGCAGGACACTGCTGAAAAAGGATCAGTGAATTTGAATTTAAAGATAGACCAACAACATTTATACACACTGAAGCACAAAGAAAAAAATGCAAAAAGAAAAAAGAAAGAAAAGAGAAAAATTCACAAACTGATCAGCTAGTGTCTGAGATCTGTGGTACTCAACAGATTCAAGTTTAGTGAACCCCAAGCAAGATAAATATAAAGGAAACCAAAACTAAGTACATCATAGTCAATCTGCCAAATGCTAAAGATAAAGTAATCTTGAAAGATTACACTCCAGGAAATACCAATAAAAATGAAGGCTAAATTCTTATTAGAAACAAGAGAGGCCAGAATACAGAAAGACAACTTTAAAGGACTGAAAGGGGAAAAAAAGACAATATTGTATTAAAGCAACAACAACAGCAAAAATCCATGCTGAGAGAGTTCATTTTCAGCAAATCTGAGCTATAAGAAACACTATGAGTTCTTCAGTAGAGGGAAGGAGATACTTGTGAAAACACTGATTGGCAGGAATAAATAAGGACTATCAGAAAGGAAATCATCCAGAAGTATAAGAAGAATGATAAACAGAAGCCAATCTCTATTTTCAATGTTGCTTTGAGACATCTTGGAAACCACAAGGCACACACACACACACACACACACACCAAAACTAACCAACCAACCAGCCAACCAACCAATCAACCACCACCACCACCACCACCAAAAAACAAATAAAGGTAACCAAAATAGAGAAGTTCATATAGGGGTCTGTGAAGATGGAGGGAAGGAATGACCCAGAAAGTCAATGCTGATGGAGTATCTTTCCCATAACAAGCAGCACCACTAAAATGGTTTACAAATAAAAACCTCCTACTCTACAACTATGGGAATGAGCTGTACGGACTGCCAGGTGGAGTTTCCATGGACCCCATTTGAGACTAAATCTTAAGAACTGGGAAGGCAGAGATGCATGGGGAATCACATAAATAAGCCACATTGCCAATTTCCAACATGGCTCCCCATAAATAAATCTTATCCCAGCATGTAGAATGATCTTTTAGTCTGTCATGTAACTTCTACCTGTGTTCCTCCACAAACGAATCTCAATATAGCATCCAGAGGGATCCTTTGAAAACTTAAATCAGATAACAATCCCATTCAAAACCCATTGTGACTTCTCATCTTACTCAAACCCAAAGCCAAAGCCTTACCAGAGCTTATTAAGTCCTCTGTGACATGACCCTAATAACCTCTCTGAAGCCCTTCCCACCCTTCCTAACATTCTAGTAACATTGGTATGCTTGCTGTTCCTCAAACACATGTGGCTTTAGGGCCTTTATTCCAGCTATTCTAATTGGAATTCATTTGTCCCAGATACCAGAAATGCTGGTGACCTCTCCAATGTTGTCTCTTCTTAAATTTACATTTTCAATAAGGCCTTCCCTGACCAATCTATTGTACTCCTCTTGCATCCTGGCATTCTACATTACCCCTTCTTGTCTTTTTACTACATAGCATTTAAAACCATTTGACACAACTATGCATTTCCCTTGTCTATTTACTCTACCTTTATTAGAATTATGCTCTATGCTTACTTCACTCCTGCATCCTTTGTGCTTTGAATAGTACATGGCACATAGTGGTTAATTCATAAAGATTTATTGAATACATCAATAAAATAAGAAATAGTATAGTTGTTGCACAGGGGAGACAAAAATTTATAAACAGACTTGTGAGTGATTCACTAGAAAATTCTGCTAGGGGTAAATTTTGTAAGAAAATGCTTCTTCCCAAAACTCTAAAAAAACCCTGTTCAGCCTCCAGTTTTCTGAACCTTAAATTTCTTATCCATAAATTTAGAATCATAAAACACATATGTCATGGGAAGCTGTGAAAACTAAATAAAATTAAGGAGCATGAAACACCAAGTATAGTTACTGGTATGTCTTCAGATGGAGAAGGGTGTCTTCAATATATATTGTCCCCCAGACCAGTTTTACTTACTGTCATCCAGGAAAATCCCAACATTATCTCAAGAACCAGACCTTGGACAGTATTACTCTTCTTCTAAGGGGGAAACAAGTCTACCTCACCCATCTACCCACCAACCAACCAAAAATAGTCTTTAGTAACAAGACAGGCTGGGGCTTCCTTTATGCTTCTCCAAGTTCTTTTTTTCCTCCCTCTTTTTAATTTTTTTTTCAACGTTTTTTATTTATTTTTGGGACAGAGAGAGACAGAGCATGAACGGGGGAGGGGCAGAGAGAGAGGGAGATACAGAATCGGAAACAGGCTCCAGGCTCCGAGCCATCAGCCCACAGCCCGAAGCGGGGCTCGAACTCACGGACCGCGAGATCGTGACCTGGCTGAAGTCGGACGCTTAACCGACTGCGCCACCCAGGCGCCCCTTCCTCCCTCTTTTGAAAAATCAGCTAATCTTGCCCGAATTCTAAAAAAAAAAATTATACAATTCTTTACAGTACATAACTTATGAATAGATGTTTGCAATCATTTCTTCATGATTATTTCCCCACTATCCTGAGTTTTGCCTAAAGATGCTCACCCAAAGATCATCCGCTGGATTTCTTAAGTATGAAAGACAAAATGGCAATATGGCTATCTAAGATTTTGTGATGTTTCTAATCAACTTGGAGAGTGGAAAAGAACCACAGAAAGAAAATGTAAACATTATGTTAACCATCCTAATGAGTACCTACAGTAATACGCTGATGTCAGCAATACATAAGTGAAGTGATTTGGATTTTTAACCTTCCTTCCTGGCCTAAATGAATTGATCCTTGATTTGTGAGATGTGTGCTCTATTTCCACGTATGGAAACAGTTTTCATCTTTCAGTATTCTCTGAGCCCTGATATTTTCAATCCCATGTTCTGGGTTTGGCTCTGGGAAGAGCACTTCAACAGAGTTATCATTTCTATGGAATATCAGAGGTTTATTGTTTTAAACTCTGGAGCAAATTTTAGCAGCTGTGTTTCATTAAGAGCCCTATCCCAACACAGTGTTCAACTCTGGAAACATTTAATCTTTCCCTCTTTTCTTATTTTACTACTAAGGAGGAAACCTCAAGCTTCATGTGATAATCTTTTTTTTTTTTTTTCTAAATATATGTCTTTGATCAGCTTCTGTGACCTCAATAAGATCACCTTCATGGGTGGCTTGATAATGAGGTGTGATGGAAAAGTGTAGTCCCAAGCATGTGAAACATCTGGCTTGTCCATGGATTTATCCTTACCCCTCTGTTGTGAGGCCTGCTGGCTGCCATTTTGTTTGTTTGGTACTTGAGTTCAGAAAGTCAATAGAAATGTTATACAGCAAAGACATAAAGAAAACACAACCTTGGGAAAGGATTACTGTTGATCTTTGGCATGAAAAACCAATTAAAACTCTATTTTTAAACTAATTTTATGCCTTATACAAGTAATCCGTTGGCATTGTAAGAATATTTCCTAATGGCTAAGGATTTATTGGATGGGAAAACATGATCAGTAGACCAAAGTCAGAAGAAGCAGGGTGATATGCCAAGTGAAATTGTGCCAGAGTTTTTCTTTGGTATAATTATACTCAAATAATTATGCATCTGATTCCCTTAAAGAACTCCTTTTCTTTTATATTCCTGGTCTCTTCCCACTTCAGCCTTTGTCCTCCATACTTCTCATGCTACCCCAAAGCCTACTTCCCTGTTTCCATTTCCTTCACTAAAAGAAGAAACTGAGTACCTGCTTCTTACATCGCTTTTCTTAAATCATTTTATTACCGGCCCACTTTTTGCCCCTCGCAGGAAGTAAAAATATTGTACTTGATCAGGAGTTGGAAAAATATTGGAAAATATCTATTGGAAAAATATTGGAAAAATATCTAACTATTCTTGGCTGCTGTTATTTGGGAATTCTTCTTATTTCTTCTGCTGTCACTTAGAGGGCAAATCAAATCTTTTGGGGGAAGTAGTATATCCCCAATAATTGTACTTAGTTATTTGGAATGCAGGATTTATGAAGCATTCTGCCTCCTCTTCAAGGACATTTTACTTTCTATGTGACTCAGAAGTTTTGAGTATCTGGGTCTCATAGAGAAATAAATTAATGTCAAACAAACTCATAATAACATCAGCAGATAATTCCTGCTTTGCCACCAGCTCTGTGAATCTGAGCAGTTTAGTTAAGATTTCTAGGCCTTGAGGGGAGCCTGGGTGGCTCAGTGGGTTAAGTGGCCAACTTTGGCTCAGGTCCTGGTCTCACAGTCTGTGGGTTCGAGCCCTGCATCGGGTTCTGTGCTGACAGCTCAGAGCCTGGAGCCTGCTTTGGATTCGGTGTCTCCCTCTCTCTCTCTCTCTCAAAAATGAATAAACATTACAAAAAATTTTAAAAAAATATTTCTAGGCTTTGACCTTAAAATAAGAATTTTTGACTATATATCTAAGGTCATGCTGAGTTCCAATCTATATAATTCTGAATACAGAGAAACAGATCAGTTATGGAAGAAAAGAGGCTTCAACTGATTATATGGCACTTTCAAAATGTATTCTTTTCTAATTTGTGACATGTAACCTCTCAATCATATCTGAATTTTTCCCCTTGGGAGAAACTAGAATAACAGTATTGACTTCAGAGGGGTTTCCCTTCCTGCTTGTACCCTCAGATAACGTTTAAATAATATAAGATGCAGTTGACAATCCAAGACCTTAAAGGCAAGGGAAAAAGTAAATTAGGATATAAAAAATAATATTACATTTTGCAGTATGTCAGAAAAAAATTTATTAAGTCACATGGGTCCAGTGTTCTCATATTGCCCTTTTCTTTGATAGGAAATTCTTGGTAAGAAATATGTTGTAGGAAAAATTCCTCTCTGAGATGTCAGTGCATTGGAATTTCATTTCCTAAAGAATTCCACAGAGAAGGCAATGTGTGGGGGCTGCTGTGTGTGGCAGAAGCTGTAATACCATTTATCCCAGAGAACCTTCTCAGACACACAATGATAGAAGAGCACTGAGGTGGGTCTCGCAAGAAGTTATAAACAACTACCAGGAGTTAAGAAGACTGACCAAAGCTAATGACTTGAGATGGGTGCGTGGTCATACCTTTGGCCTTTTCCTTGGTAATTCTTCAATCAAGGTCAGATACTTGTGGAAAAAGAATTCACTTTACAGATGACTGCGAGAACCCACCAAGTGACATAATAGTAAGGGTCATCCTATTGTGTATCTGTGTTTCAGTTTCTCTGATTTCTTATTCATTTCATAAAAATTCCTGCCCATTACAGCTTTTGGGTCATTTGGCTCAGTTCGCTGCCTTGCATGACATCTGCATCTTGTAAACTTTTCCTAGTTGTATATTTTCAGTTTAAACGTGTTCGTGACAGTTTTACTGTCACAAAATGAACTTGTTTGTGCTAGCGTTTGCCAATTCACAGATGTCTTATTTATAGGATACAAGAGGGCATTTTTCTTCATTTATAATACACAGAATCATGAGCCTTCACAGTCTTAAAATTCTCCTTACCCATAAAAGCTATGAGAATAGCACTGATCCAAGATAAAATAAACTTCAGTCAAAATCCAGAACAATGGAGTTCAGTGAATGTTTAGAAAGGAAATTCTACTGCCCAAATCTATTTCTTAAACCTCCAGTTATTTTAATAATTTGAGTGGCTTTGTGGCTTGGGCACTGCATGTTCCTCTTACAGTTTGCTGAGATATATTCTACATGATCGCTTTTACTGGAAGCTCATTATCAAATAGTATAACAGGGAAGGGGCTTATTTTCAGTGGAGTAAGAGATCCGTGTTTATTTGCATAAGAAATGCATCCATTGATTAAATGGGGCACATTTGTTTACAGTACTGTAATACCAAGCACTGTTGGTTCTGAGGATACCATAATAATCAATTCAGGCATGATCCTTGCTCTCCCTAGTCACAGACAAGAATATGTGGACAATTATAGTACAATATGTAAACTACTAGGATTAGGCAGTGCCTAGAAGGGATGCCCAACCTAGACTATGAGGTGGGAAAAGGCTTCCCTGAAGGTCCAAAATCTGTGTTGAGTCCTGGAAAGTGATCTGATGGGAACCCAGTGTTCTATGTACTGCTGTGTAATGATCTACCCCAAGACTTAGAGACTTTAGGCAGCCATTTTATTATATGTTACAACTTTATGGGTAAGGAATTTGGGCAGGGCTTGACAGGGAAATTCCTGTGCTCTATGTGATATTCATGCCATGTGTTCCAAGCCCTGTCACAACTGGAGCACTTTTTTTTTTTTTTTTTTTTTTTTTTTTTTGCATAGTGGCTCAAGGCTCACAGAGAGTAAGGCCCTAAGAAACTGAGATGGAATCAGTAAGATGTTCCCTGACCAAGGTTCATCTGCCCTGTAGCATCACTTCAGCATTACGTTGTTTCCCAATGAGTTAGAGGGAAAGTCCATATTCAAGGGGGAAAGGTACACAGGTGATGAATAAAAGGAGGCAAGGCTCTTTGGGGAGCCATTTATGGAGACCAGCTACCTCAGCAGGTGATGGGGAAAAGAGGAGAAACTGAGTCTCAGGCAAGGAAAACATGGCTCTATTGAGGAATTAGAGAGCTTAGCTGTTCTACACTCTGTGACAGTGAAATACATGATATGATATTTGCCTCCTTTATCTTTATCCAGTATGAATTACACTTGTCATTTGGGAGTTAGTATTGGTAAGATTTTTCTGAATATACCTAGCCATTTTTTTTTCTCCTAAGAAGCCTACACAGTTTCCTATTTCCCAGAGGGTGGAAGAAACCACGAAAGTCACTGGCCATGATTTGTTGCCATTTGACCCTTGTCCTAATGGCTCAGAAATCTTTTAACTACTCAAACCCAGTATATTAAGCCAGGTTTAACCTGTAGAACTAATATTTTCTGTTATGACATGAAAGAACTGTATAGCCTATGAATTAGTACTAACTGGTCTCTGTCATTTTCCCATATCACCTTTTTTCATAGTATGAAGCCCTTTTCTTAATTTGAGGCAAGCCTCTAATCTTATCCATTTATTCTGCTGATTGAGCTCTTCTCTATTCCTCCTGGTAATCGGGGCCAAGAGAAAACTGGTTAAAGGTCAGAAAAAGCTGAGGGGGACACCTTCCGAATACCAAGACTTTTAAAAATAAGGCAAACCTGGGGCACCTGGGTGGCTCAGTTGGTTGAGTGTCTGACTTCAGCTCAGGTCATGATCTCACAGTTCGTGGGTCCAAGCCCTGCGTCGGGCTCTGTGCTGACAGCTTGGAGACTGGAGCCTGCTTTGGATTCTGTGTGTGTGCGTCTCTCTCTGTCTCTCCCCCACTCGTGCTCTGTCTCTCTCTGTCTCTAAAAAATGAATAAATATTGAAAAAATAAAAAAAAATAAGGCAAACCTAACCTGTAATAATTCATATGAGATCACCTATTTTTATTTCTAATGAAAATGAAGTCAGGGTATTACCTTCATGTTTAATTTTTTGAATTTTTAATTTAGGTATAAAGGCACCCTTTACCACATATTCTAGGGCTTCAAGGCAAGCAATTTCTAGGTTACAAAATAAAACTATAACCATTTGATTATGCCATAAATGGCTTAAAGACAGAGACAAGTTTTTTTTCCCTCTTCCTCTGCTGGGTGGACCTCTATTTGAGTTGCTTACACATTAAATCCACACTTTATATAGGAAATAACTTCTCACCTGATAGGCCAACCATTTTTCTGTTTTTTTTTTTTAAGTTTAAAAAGAATATAAAATTTTGAGATCTGGAGGACATCTTTACTCACCTGTGTTTCAAATACTTAGCAGAGTATTCCTGTGAAACTGTGCATCTGAACATCAATTTCTTTTATTTTATGTTAGAAAAAAGTGCTTGCAATTCCTTTGTAAAGGTATCATCCTATCTGTCGTAATGACTTTGGTGGAGTCTGAAGAGCTGGTGGAGAGAAGGACCACTGTAAGTTTCCCAGTAGGGGAGAGAAAGGAGGATATCTTAGGAACTTACCTGCCTAATGTTCAACTTGAAGTTTGAATGGATGTGACTAAACTTGTCTGTCTTCCTTCCATTCCTTCTAATCTTCGGCGACACTTCCTGTACTCATGTATGCCAGGGCTGAATTGGTATTTTTTTGGAAATTAAGAAGGGGTCCAGTTTCATGTCTGGTTTGCCATATTGCAGACAACAGATGTATTGTGTGAATGCAGAAGTCCATGGATGGAGATGGCTTTGAGAGTGTGAACCTTCTGGACATTTGCAGAAATCTTGGGGCAGGGTTTGGACTTCTAGGCTTAATGTATAAGCCAATCTTATTAAGGTCTTAATGGGGTGGGAGAGTCACCTGACACCTTTGTTAAATGAAAATGGAGATAATAATATAAACTGTATGAGACCAAAAATAAAAGTAGTATTATATTTGTAATACAATTTCAATATGTGATTTCTATTCTTATCTATAATGGATTTACAAAAAAGAAAGAGAAAAACGTCATTATGAAGAATGGCACATTTCTACAAAGAAAAATACTAGGTATGACAGACCCATTAGGAATTAGTCCCTTTATTTGATAAACAATACTTTAAATGTAATTAGACACAATACTCTTTCTGTTAGTTAAGAACAGCCCTAACCAGTGTCATCAATCTTCTGTATATGTTAATGAATATTATTTTACATGTAGGTGTCAAAATGAAATGCCTAATATGAAAATAGGGTACCTGGAAAAACTATGAAATTACATTTAATAGGAAGAGAGTCTTTTTTTTCTTCTTATTTTTTTGAGCAGAAAACAGTCTAATGGAATTTTGGGTGGGCAATATATTTAAGCCATATATATCAATGCATCTATATTAAGATATTTATCTTCTAGCTGATTATTGTCAAATTTGACAGACATGGTTAGAAAATAACGATAGTATCTTGGTCAAAGTCATTTTTCACTGTAGTTAAGAAAATAAAATGCCCATAATATTTTGATTGTAGAATAACAGTATTAGTACAATATACTGACCACTAGATGGAGACAAGCCCTCCTAACTTCACCTATGATTGCTTTCTTATAGTGAGTAGAAACCAGAAACAAAGGAGTTAGGTTAGTGCAGTACTGGATGTTCAAAATCATAACAGATATAATGGGTTTCAATTACCCCAGGTCTCAGGAGCTGTTGAATCAGAGGAATGTTTACACAAATATTTTCTACTATTATTAGAAGTAACTTCCAAACTAATGATGACTATTAGTATAAAGGTGGGTCCCTTTTCTTTTAATAAATAATTTTATCAAAATCTCCAGAATTCACTGTTTTTGTTTGTTTGTTTTGAGGTTTTGTCAGATTGTTTTTGGTTAAACATCAGAAGTAGTTGTTCAATCACTATATTTATTAAAAGAACATTGGCTTTTCAAATTTCAAACAATTGTGTGCTTTGATGTAAACATAAAGAGAATATTTAGGAAAAAATTGACATGAATTCATACCCGGGGTTTTAAGTGATATTTATCACACGACTAAAATACATTTAATAAAATCAAGATTGTGTTCACTACTTTACATTCTAGCATCATCCTTTGCCCTCCCTTAATGAGCACTCTATCTAGTGGTCCTCAGATTTGCTTCACCTGGTTTTGTAAAACTGTGTACACTCGTACATTTTAAAGACAATATCTACATTTTTTCATTATTTTTGAAGGATGAGATTTCCAGTGTATTGTAAAAAGTAAATAAAAATTAAAAAATAAAATAAAAGTTTTAGGATACTATTATATTAGTCTTTTAATATTCCAGTGGGATCTAAGGTTATAGCCATATGATTCTCACCATCACCCATGCCCAAGCCTTTCCTATTAATGCTAATGTTCTTTTTCTCCCCTTAAACTCGTGTTTTTCCCCACCAAATATCCTAAAATATTTCATGCTTGGAATCATTAAATACTCTGCCACATGTTTTGGCACAAAAATATTAAATTTTCTATGCATTTGTTATTTGTTTTTTATCTGAACCTTATCTAAATAGAACACAAACTTCATATGGATAGAAATTTCTTTTCTGTTTTGTCACTGCTGACTTCCTAGCACTTGAGACAAGGCCTAATAAGTGTTGACTAAATTTTTTGAATAAATGAAAGTGAAATTTAAAAGTTTTTAACTTTTCTATGACCATGAGACTCTATGTTTTAAATGTTTTGTCTAGATTGAGTTCTCATGACAGTTATTACCAATATACAATTTTTAAAATGATATAAAACACACTAAAATGTTGCTAATTATTAAGACAAAAAGTGAAATGTTAGACATGCAGTTTTCAGGGTGCCTGGGTGGCTCAGTCTGTTAAGCATCTGACTTCAGCTCAGGTCCTGATCTCACAGTCTGTGAGTTTGAGCCCCGAGTCTGTCTCTGTGCTGACAGCTCAGAGCCTGGAGCCTGCTTCAGATTCTGTGTCTCCTTCTGTCTCTGGCTCTCCCCTACTTGCACTCTGTCTCTCTCTCTCTCTCTCAAAAAATAAATAAATATTTTAAAAAAACTTAAAAAAAAGAAATGCAGTTCTTAGTGAGATGAATGAGACTTTTCTTATTTTTATTAAGTCACCTATCCCTGGGGGAATATTAATTTTTGCTAGAATGAGAGAGAGTTCAGTTTCAATTCTGTTTATTTAAAAATTTTCATAGATGTGAACTAAAAAAACGTAATCATGTAAATAAAACATGAAGGAGACTTTTGGACCACTAGCATTCACTTGTTGAACTCCTCTTGACTTAAGTGCCAAATATCACATTGTTATCAGTCATTGAAAGAGTTTTAATACTCCATCAGTTAGTAGATTTATTGGGTTCTTCTTCAGTTTTGCTGGAAGTTGAGTATTAAAACTACCTGACTGGCAATATAATGTCACCCCAAAATATTACTGGTCCAAAGTGTCCTCCTGTTTCATGTCCTTGAAGTATGCATCCCCGTGGGTGTGTGTTTATTTTATAAAATGAAAAGGAAGGGGGCAAGAGATAGAAAAGGTGGTAGAGTTCGGATCTCACTTCCATTAAGACACTTTCTTGGGTCCTCAGGTAGGTCATTTTGAGGAAAGGGTACAAACTGAACTAAAGACCTAAAACTGTACTGTCTTAAAACTGTGCCTCCCACTATTTACTAAGTTTTTGCATTAGCCCACATTATCCCAATTTAAGGGTCACTGTCCTACGTTACCATTTAGTTCTTGTGTGATGCCTGATTCACACTACTCTGAACTGGTAGAGCTCAAGCACCATAATGCCCTATCTAACAATACTGGAAACTGCGGCAGTGGAAATAACCCACAATAATGAAATATGAGCAGTGCCTATTGGGGCACTAAATGAACTATTAGATTGAGCACTAAATCATGTTGCATTTATCAGAACAACACAATCTTTCCACTTGATGGGGACAGCTAGTCACAGGCGAATCCAGGGACAGTTGTGTTTTCCAACAGATATTTTAACCACTTGAGCCAGAATAGTATATTTACTTGTTATAATTACAAGCACTAGAGTTTATTGAAAAGTCACCATGATCGTGCAATTAAATGCCTTATTTCTAGTTTCCATAGCAATCTAACCTGAGGAGACAGTGTTCTCTGAATTTGCAAATGACAAATATGAGGATGAAAGTTGTTGAATAACTTGTCCAAGGTCACATGGGTAGTAACAGATGGCACAATGGCCACATGACGAACAGATATAACAATATCTACTCCAGGTTGTAACAGTAATAATAGGAGTAGCAAGTAACATTTACTAAGCACTTACTATTATTAAGCTCTACAGCATTCCAACTGGTGAGCCTCAGTGATGGAGTACCCAAAAGCCTTGTTCTTTGAATCATATCAGCAGCAAGGAAATAACACTTGAAACCCTTTTGTTTAAAATCATACACTTTGAGGAGCGCCTGGGTGGCTCAGCTGGTTGAACCTCTGACTTCGGCTCAGGTCATGATCTTGAAGTTCGTGGGTTTAAGCCCCACATCAGGCTCTGTGCTGGCAGCTTGGAGCCTGGAGCCTGCTTTGCATTCTGTCTGTCTGTCTCTCTCTCTCTCTCTCTCGCTCTCTCTCTCAAAAATAAATAAAGCTTTAAAGAAAGTGCTAAAAAATAAGATAAAATCATACACTTTGAGAAACTTGTTTGTTTGAAATAGTATAAAAACTACAAGATAAAAACAAACCAGCCTTAAACTGGAACGTATCAGAATGCCACCTATATTAAAACAGTCCTGCTTAAAGCTGGGAGCCAATCAGAATTGCTCCCTATGTTCGATAGAGTTTTTTAAAATCTGTGCCTGTCTAGAATTGGTGTTTTCAAGTTTTGTGTAGAGAGGTGTTTCTGAACACAGATCTCCTTTGCCCAGCAAGTTTAATAAAATTGGCTTTGTTTTTTAGAATCATACGGCACTCTAAATCAAACATTTTTCTGAGCATTTTATTTTTTAATGGTTTTTAAAAATATTTATCTTTGAGAGAGAGAGAGCACGAATCGGGGGGAGAGGCAGACAGGAGGACAGAGGATCCAAAATGGGCTCTGCACTGACAGCAGAGAGCCTGATGCAGGGCTTGAACCCACAGATTGTAAGATCATGACCTGAGCTGAAGTCCGACACTCAACCAACTGAACCACCCAGGCGTTTTAGATGCCAACACATTTCATCCTTACAATCATTTTGATCTTCATCTTACATTGAGAAAATTGAGGCACAGAGAGGTTAATAAACTTACTTAAGGCCACACAGGAAATAGAAATACCAAGATTCAATCCAGGTTGCCTGAGTTCAGAGCCCATATTCTTAAAATTTTTTTAAATCTTTATTTATTTTTGAGAGAGAGACAGAGTGCGAGCAGGGGAGGAGCAGAGAGAGAGGGAGACACAGAATCCGAAGCCGGCTCCAGGCCCTGAGCTGTCAGCACAGAGCCCCACGCTGGGCTCGAACCCATGAACCATGAGATCATGACCTGAACCAAAGTCGGACGCTCAACTGACTGACCCACCCAGGCGCCCCCACAGCCCATTGAAAAACCTCTCCCTGAGCAGAAGCTATAGGGAATAACTGAAAGATGGAAAGCAAATAGGAGTGAAGCAATATTATGCAGGCCCTGGGAACAGACCTAGAAAGGGGGGATGGGAAGGAGACAGAGGCAGGGGCAACTCTTAGGGTAATTAGTTGGATACAGTAGCAGCAGCATCTAGGCAATAAAACTGGTAAATGACTTCTTGGCCGTTCAGGATGTTCTGCATCCTAGAGGCACCAGTATGTGGGAGCTTGGGTTTGAGGAATGGGGCAGAACTCCGAGTGGTTGGCAAGACATAGGAGAGGTGATCTGTACTCACACACGGAAGACCAGCTGCTGATGTATTCAGTGCAGTGGCACCTGTCTCTTCCAGGACATCTCTGCAAATAGGCCGCTGCACAAATTCCAGCAGCTCATCATTACCGTCAACTGTTCCTTGGGTCATGCAGACACACACAGCAGAGAGTCTAACAAGAAATTTCGGCCATGAAATTGACAGCACAATCAAGAATCAATGAACATTTAAGAACACAGTGAAATGGAGGCCACAGATTTGTGTAACCAAATAATTTACACCTGAAAACAGAATTCTACAAGTCAACATGTAGCACATAGAATAAATAATTAAACAGATTGTGAAAATTAAAAATCTGATCATAGAAATTAAAATTTAACAGAGTCAGTACTGGTAGATAAAACGAAACTGGCCATGTGTTAATAATTATTAAAGATAAGTTAATGGCAGATCCACAGGTCTCATTATAATATTTTTTCTATTGTAATATGCTTGAAATCTTGCATAAGAGACTAAAAATTATATGTTAAAAGAGCTAAATAAAAAAATCAACACGATGAAAGATCAAGCCAAGGGTTTCTTATAGAACATACCCTAGAAGGTAAAGAAGATGAAACTTATTTCGTTTCTTAAGCAAAATTAAAATGGGGGCGCCTGGGTGGCTCAGTTGGGTAGGCGACCGACTTCGGCTCATGATCTCACAGCTCGCGAGTTCAAGCCCTGAGTCGGGCTCTGTGCTGACAGCTCAGAGCCTGGAGCCTACTTCAGATTCTCTGTCTCGCCTCTCTCTACCCCTCCCCTGCTCACACTCTGTGTCTGTCTCTCAATAATAAATAAACGTTAAAAAATTTTTTTTTAATTTAAAAAAAAGAAAAATTAAATGACATGAAAGGTAGATCTAGAAGTTATGACATCATCTTATAGAAGTTACAGAAGAGTAATGGGTTACAACATGCATAGAAGTAATGAAATTGCAGATTGCAAGGGATACCAGATATATGACAGTGTTAATATCAAACACAAATGGAGAACAGACCTGAAAATTCCCTGAGCAGACAAAGCCAGTTAGCCATACAAGCAAAGCTTAATTTAGTTTATGTTACAAGACAAGTGAAGTCAACTTGACCTGGGTCGCCTCTTGGTTATGCTTTTGAAAATCATAAACAAAACTTAAATAGTTAACCAACATTGATATGAGGTAACCACTAACCAATCCCTTTCCATTTAAGAAAATTCTTATATTGTAACCAACCACGAAAAAAATAAACACTCACTGCCTTCCTACTATATAAGCTGCTTTATTTATAACAATACACCTCCAAGCTTCATTCCATGTTTTGGTTTGAGTGCTTCTGGTTTGCAAACTGTCTTTTATTCATAAAAATTGCTGTTTTTTACTAATAAAAGTAAAAATTAATAAAAAATAAAAATAAATTAAAAAATTAAAAAAACTAATAAAATTTACTGTCCTTTACTAATAAAATTTCTACTTAAGTGATTTGTTCGTTTCACTTCTGTTTTTCTCATAAGCTTTTGACAATAGATAAGTAGGTAGAGCTAGCTAGCTAGCTAGATAGGTAGATAAACTACCAGTGACACCAAAATTCCTTATGTGGACATCACATAGTGAAATTTCTAATGACAAGAATAAGTGGCAGAGGCAGAAATCAAAAATGTGTCAAATTCAAAAGTATTCTTTCCACCATACTACATACAAAGCTAGGTCTCTAGATTTCTGTGCCAGTATTTCTTCTTTGTAAGCTACTGTAAGAATATATGCTAAAACACAGGTTCACAAGTTGTGGAAAGTACCATAAAAACCTGTAAATAAAAAGGATTAAGGTAATTTGAAGTTTAAGAGCACTAAATTATAAAATTTCTATTGAAAACAAACGAACAATAAAGGTCCAGATTTAAGTTCTCTAAATTATGGGTTTTTTTGTAAAGATTTTAAGTGAGTTTTTAAAAATTTAAATGTATGCTATTTCTGGCATTTTTAATAAAAATATATTTTTCACACTCCCATTTTCTCAGTTATGTTTGTCCTTATTTTCTATTATTCTGTTACTAAAGGCCTCTTTCACATAGACATAACCCAAAGAGTTATGTCTAAATATGTTATTTTCTAAATGGGTTTTATTTCCTCATTTACATAAATTATGATTTAAAGATTGCTTTAGCTTAACTAGGCAGTGCATCCCTTATAGTTAGAAACCATGTTTGGGTTGTTTGTTTGTTTGTTCCATTTTTTGATTGCAAATGTCCAAAGACAGTGCCTGATTATTTTCCACTGCCAATGGATTCTAACTCACGCGTTTTTTTCTCTGCTCTATCATCCTATTCAAGTGGTTAATTGTCAACAGATACATATAAAATATTGGAGAAGCATAACAGGACATTACCATTAAGGCAAACATTTTATCATTTCATATGGATCATTCCCCCTCAAGTCCTTTCTCTTATATGTAACGTTTTTTTTATATCAATTTTTCATAAGACAGGGAATAAATAGTAATTGTCTTAACACTGTGTATTATTACCAATGATTTATCAGAAATGTAAATATATATAGTTTTAAAATTTTACTATATTCTTGGTTGTCTCTATAATGGTACTATCCTTAACTCTGGAACAAGAAACAAAGGGAAAAAAAAAGCAAACATGTATCACCTGTGGAAGCAAAACTATTATATAAAATGGTGACAGAGTGAGGAATAGAGGGAAAAAAAATCAAAATCCTCCTCTTAAAATGAGTCTGAGAATAAAACTGCTAGTGAGTGACTGTTTAAAAGGAAAGTTAGACTTTTAAATGAATTTATTAACATATAAGAGTGCTTGGAAAATAGATGAGCTTTTAATTCAAGAAGCTAGAAAAAGAACAAAAAAGAACCTAAAGAAGGAAGAAAGGATGTTATAGATGGAAAAGCAGAAATCCATGAAATAACAACAAAGAACTAATAGAAAGATCAGTAACTAAGTTGTTATTTTTTTGTTTTGTTTTGTTTTGTTTTGAGAGAGAGAAAAAAAGGGTGCAGAGGGGAGGGGAAGAGGAAGAGGGAGAGAGAGAATCTTAAGCAGGTTCCCCACCCAGCGATGAGCCCAACACAGGGCCATGAGATCATGACCTGAGCCTAAATCAAGAGTCAGGCACTCAATAGACTGAGCCACCCAGGCATCCCTGTTTGTTTGTTTTAAGTGGGCTCAATGCCCAGTGTGGAGGCCAGTGTGGGGCTTGAACTCATGACCCTGATATCAAGATCTGAGCTGGGATCAAGAGTTGGATGTTTAGCCAACTGAACCACCCAGGGGCCCCTGGTTTTTATTTTCTTTTCAAATTTTTATTTAAATTCTAGTTAGTTAATAAATAGTGTAGTACTGGTTTCAGAAGTAGAATTTAGTGATTTATCACTTATATATAACACCCAGTGCTCAACACAAGTGTCCTTTTTTATACCCATATGGCAAATTTTTTATCTGATGGATATAGTAAAAAGAAAAGACATAAATAAATAACATAAATAAACCAGACATAAATATAGATCCAGTGCAACTTTAAAAATCATTTGTGCATGCTAATAACAATATTTGTTCCATATATTTAAACAATTAAATGAATTGCCAATAATTGTGCTAAAAAGAAATAGAATAAAACAAAGAAAATAACTACTAACCCTTGGCATGATTATAGCAATTGTTTCAGTATTTTAGGGGATTCTGACCCTTCTCTCCAAATATGGGCTGAAAAATTTTAGAAGCAAGTTTTATAAAACATTCAAAGAATGCATAACCTCTACTATGTGAAGACTGTAAAAGGAATGAAAATTGCAACTGGTTCTGTTAGATTAATATATATTAATACCAAAGCCAAACAAAGATAGTACAAGAAAAGCCATTTATGAAGACAAACTTCTTTGTGAACTTAGAGATGAAAATTTAAGTTTTTTTTCAACGTTTATTTATTTTTGGGGGGACAGAGAGAGACAGAGCATGAACGGGGGAGGGGCAGAGAGAGAGGGAGACACAGAATCCGAAACAGGCTCCAGGCTCTGAGCCATCAGCCCAGAGCCCGACGCGGGGCTCGAATTCACGGACCGCGAGATCGTGACCTGAGCCGAAGTCGGACGCTTAACCGACTGAGCCACCCAGGCGCCCCAAGAGATGAAAATTTAAATGAAGTACTAAAAAATGAAGTATGACATTTATTAAGGACCTATCTTAGTAGGCTGAAAAAGAAACATTATATGATCAACTTAATACTATTAAAAGAAAATTTAAGAGAATATCTTTATGACCTTAGGATGGGTAACGAGTTCAGTATGGATAAATTGTAGTATATTAATTTTAAAAACATCTATTCAGGAAACAAAAATACCTATGAACAAAGTTTTCACAAATCTACATTTTGGAGTGGATATTAATAATGCTGATATCTGACAAAGAATAACTGTATAGAAATAATGAATAACTCCCATAAATCCAGCAAAATCCAGCAATGGGTTGGAATAGAAACTGAAATCTCATAAACATGGCAAAATGCCAGAAAACAAAGAAATTCACGCTTGCAAACCACACTTGAGATTAACAAAAATTATATCTATTATTGGCAATAACTTGTGTTGCCAAAGTTTGGAGCCTGGTAGAAGGTGTAAATTGTTACATCCATTTTGAAATATGGCAATATCAAACAGAGTTGAAATCTAGAGAATCTGTGGTACATGTGCTCAAAGAGACATGTATGAAAATGTCCAGAGTGTCATGAGTAAAAGCAAAAAAAAAAAAAAAAAAAAAGGAAAGAAAAAGAAAAACATTGGGCAGATAAATTGTGGAAAAATCTTGCAAATAGATATGGTACACGATGAAAGGGCACGAACTACAGCTGTACATATCAACTTGACTGAGTCTCCCCACAATATTAATGGAAGAAAGGACATGACTGAAGGATGCATCAAGCATGATACCATTTCCGTAAAATCTTAAAACCTGCCAAACAACTCTGGACATTGTGTTGTGATGGTGTAAACATGCTTGAGAATGATAACCAACTTCAGGTTGATGCTTATCTCTGGGAAGGCAGAGAATGAAGGAAATGCCCTAAGATTGAGAGAGGTGGTCAGGGAACGTCAGTCATATTTGTAATGAGCTGTTTCTTAACAAAAAACATGTAAAGTTGAGGCAAGTATGATAAACTTTGTAACTTGTTGGAGGTTGGTAGATGGACCTTGGTTCCAGACACTTGCTATGGTACTATCTTACTTGACATATATTTGAAATATTTCATGATAACCAAAGCAAATGCATTAAAAACATAAGAAACGGGAAACAATTCTTAAAAAGAAAGAGCCTGGGTAAGGGTGGAGTTGGATTAAAATACTTAACGTCCTGTTCTAAAAACCTGACACCCTCATTTTAAAGAAAATCACATTCTTAAACTCAATCTTTTGGCTAAAAGTCTAGGTCTGTTTTCCCCGACTTGCTGAATTTTTCCAAATGGGCTCTTTCAGCAGTAATGATTCTGGAGTCTTAGGGTAGCAGGCTTTAGACAACGTGATCATTTAAGAAAAGGTGAAATTGAGAAGTCAGAAGAAAAGATTTCACTAGATTCAAATCAAAGTTGGGATACATATGAAGGAACAAACAAGCCATATATACATACGTTTTGTGTGACTGGGGGGAATAGTTTGTACTGATTTTTTTTTTTTTTTTTAGCTGTTTCTGGAGGAGACTTGAAAAAGAACTCTTTATAGTCTCTTTTGAGCATTTTGTTTTCTTCTTTTCTGGGCATGGTTAACAAATTAAAAAGCCCATTTCCTCTCCACAGCTGTGCGTCATTACCTCGGGGACTATTATGGGAACAAATTCTAAAGGAGTTCCTTTTGCTGTCTAGCACCAAGAGCTTTTGACATAAACAAGCCTGCAACCTCCCCAATTGTTCCTGCTGGCGACTCAGACTGCCCTGCCAGCGGACTGCGGTGCATTCCCTGATAGCAGATCCCTGACCTATGAAGTAATGTTGCCCTGAAGATACTGGATTCAAGGACAGGTCTGAAGTAAATTTAGTGCATTTGCTTGCTGACGAGGTCCTGAAGAGGTCATGGCTGTAGCATCCTGGAGTTATGGGAGATTGGATTGTTCGAGGTCATTGTATTTTAAACTCATAAATATTTGTTAATTTTTACTATTTTCATGAAAATGAGCAACTAAAACTAATGGGTTTTTTTTTGAACATCGATATTTTCCAGTAGGAAAAATTACATGTTTTAAAGTTCTGAATTCCTAAACAGCCAAAGTGGGCACATTTTAGCAAAGATCCATCCGTGAAATTAGAACTTTCTAAAGATTGTTTAAGGTTTACAATGCAATAATGAAGTTAGTTGTTGCTGGCTTTGTTTATTCTGTACTAAGATAACTAGCTGGGATTTCAAACATTTAAATTTGCTTTGTTTGCTAGACATCCTCACCTTATCAGAAAACAATTTATTCAACAAGACTAATTTGGAGAATTGAGAAAGTAAGATTTTGGGAAATGGGACAAAGGTAGGGACATTATAATTCTCTTGGATATAACCATTTATCTGCTTCAGAGACAAAGAGAATGGTGTGGGTGCTTCAATGTATCTGGGATGTTTCTAGCTTGGGGAGAATGAACTTGATTGTGTTTAAAAGTTAACAAATCATAGGGGCTCCTTCTAAATGACTTGGAGCAATAAAAGGATGAGAGTAAATGGTGTTGGCATATGGTCATCTCCAGCTGAGATCAGTCATCTCATGGAGCTCTGGACTTTTAGAGTTGGAGGAGTTTTTAATATTAATAAGGAACTGTAGCTCATACAGATTAATGGACTTGGGGAAAGCCACACATCATGATAGTCTAGGTATCTTTTTTTTTTAAGACTTTATTTTTTAAAACCAGTTTTATGTTCACAGTGAAATTGAGAGGATTTGTACAGAGATTTTCTATGTACTTCCTGTCCCCACACAGCCATAGCCTCCTCTATTATGAACATGCTCTGCTAGAGTGGTATTTATTTCACAATTGATGAAGCTATATTGACACATCGTGATCACCCAAAGTCCATAGTTTACCTTAGGGTTTTTTCTTGGTGCTGTACATTCAATGGGTTTGGACAAGTATATAATGACATGTATCCATCATTATGATGTCATACAGACTATTGTCACCGCCTTAAAAAATCTTCTGTGCTCTGACTATTCACCTCAACCCCCCCCCCCCGCCAACACTTGATGACCATTGATCTTGTTATTGTCTCCACAGTTTTGCTATTTCCAGAATGTCATATGGTGGGAATAATACAGTATGTATCCTTTTTAGATTGGCTTTTTCACTTAGTGATATGCATTTTAAGTGTCCTCAATGTCTTTTCATGGCTTGATGGCATAAAGAGCTGAACAGTATTCCACTGTTGGGATGTAACACAGTTTACCCATTCACCTACTGAACTATATCTTGGTTGCTTCCAACTTTTGGCAATTATGAATAAATCTTCTATAAAACAACTGCGTATAGGTTTTGTTTTGTGGACGTAAGCTTTCAGCTCTTTGGAGAAATACCACGGGGTGCAATCGCTGGATTATGTGGCAAGAGTATGTTTATTTTATTTTTTTAAATACATTGTCTCCCAAAGTGGCTGTTTCATTTTGCATTCCCATAGCAAATGAGAGTTCCTGTTGCTCTACGTCCCCTCCAGCATGTGGTGTTGTCTGTGTTCTGGACTTTGGCCATTCTACTAGATGTGTAATGGCATCTCATTGTCGTTTTCATTAGCATTACTCTGATAACATGATGCAGAGCCCCTTTTCCCACACTTGTCCTCTGTGAATCTTTCTTGATGAGGTGTCTGTTAAGGTCTTTGGCCCATTTTTAAATCAGGTTTTTATTGTTGAATTTCAGTTCTTTATATATGTTGGATAACAGTCCATTATCAGATGAGTCTTTCACACACATTTTCTCCCAGTCTGTGATTTGTCTCCCATTCCCTTATTGTCTTGTGTAGAATGGAAGTTTAATTTAATGAAATCCAACTTGTCAATTGCTTCTTTCATGGAGCATGCCTTTAGGGTTGCATCTAAAGAGTCATTGCTCATATTCAAGGTCATCTAGGTTTTCTCCTCTGTTATCCTCTATGAATGTATAGTTTTGCATTTTACATTTATGTCTGTGATTCATTTTAAGTTAGTTTTTGTGAAGGGTATAGGGTCTGTGTCTAGATTTTTTTTTTTTTTTTGCATGTGGATATCCAGTTGTTCCAGCACCATTTGTTGAAAAGATCATCTTAGTTCCATTGTATTGCCTTTGTTTCTTTGTTTCTTTCAAAGATCAGTTGACTATATTTATGTGGGTCTGTTTCTGGGATCTCTATTCTCATACACTGATCTGTTTGTCTGTTGTTTCTCCAATACCACATTGTCTTGATTATTGTAGCTTTATAGAAAATCTTGAAGTCAGAGAGTGTCCATCCTCCAACTTTGTCCTTGTCCTTCAATAATATGTTTGCTACTCTGGGTCTCTTGCCTTTCCATATAAACTTTAGAATCTTTGTTGATATCCATAAAATAATCTTCTGAGATCTGGGTTGGGATTGCATTGAATGTGTAATTAAGTTGAGAAGACTTAATATCTTGACAATATTGAGTCTTCTTACCTACTAACATGAACTGTCTCTCCATTTACTTAGTTCTTTAATTATTCATAGTCTCAGCCTATTTAATGTGTTAATTTCTTTTGTGTCCCAGTCATGCCTTGATTTAATGATCCTTTCAACCTGAGGCTATAAATAATACTCTATTAAAGAGATCTTCCACTCTTCTAGAGTCAATCTGAGAGCTACTTTATCCAATCTTCCAAATTCTTGGGGCACCTGGGTGGCTCAGTCAGTTGAGTGTCCTACCTCGGCTCAGGTCATGATCTCATAGTTCATTGGTTCCAGCCCTGCATCAGGCTCTGTGCTGACAGCTCAGAGCCTAGAGCCTGCTTTGGATTCTGTGTCTTCCTCTCTCTCTGCCTTTCCTTCACTCACACTCTATCTCTCTCTCTAAAAAGGTAAACATTAAAAAAAATTTTTTTAAACTTACAAATTCTTAGCAAGTTAGTTGAATAAACTTTTGTTTAGAGATTCAATATAAAAGCTATTATGCTCTGTATTGAAGGTAAAACAAAATAAAACATTGTTTCTCAAGAAGCTAAGCTTGACAGTATAGATAAGAAACCTGTAGAAATCTACCCAAACATTTTTAGGGGTATTGTGCTCAGGAGATATTTGGGGCTTGATTTTTCCCATTTCATCTTACAATAAACAAAGTTATTACAGCTGATCTACAGTGGGATTTTTATCTGAATGAGCACTGTGTTCACAATTACATTATCCCAAGAAATATTACCTGATATATATGAAGGAAGGGTTTTATAATTGATGGCATCCTGGCTTTGGCTATGGTACTCTTCTTAATATCTTGTTTGGCTTAATAACCACTTTCAGTGTCTATAATAAATGGCTTATCCTACACAAATATAAACCTAAATAGTGCTGGATATACATTATCATTGTTTGTTTGTTTTTTGGTGTGTGTGTGTGTGTGTGTTCCTCCACTGTCTTCGGCAGAACTCTGTTCCAAATTAAGATAGACTTCTGACTAATCATTTGGAAACGGCCTTCTATTTGCCAAAGGTTTATTCAGACTCTTTTATTGCAATATTACCACTTCCATTTTTTTCTCTCTAATCCATATTTTGAGAAAAAATTTGCAAAATAGAAGGTTATCCTTGAACTATTAAAAAAGGAAAAATCCAAAGCCCAAGAATACGATTATAACTTGGTCTAGCCATGAAAATTCATGCTTCCAACCCACACGCAAGTCAAAGTTTTATTAGTGTACAGTTTGTACTGTATGTTCTTACATTTCAGTCTGTCATGCCCTAAAAATGTGCTTTTTTACTTGGATAAGTAATAAAATTCACCCAATGGCTAAGGTTGTTTTATGTCTGATTTCCACTATGTGGCTGCACAACTTTTGGGAATGTTTGACCTGTGCCAAACAAGAGCATAATTTTACCAATTGTAGGTCTGTTAGTAGAGTGTTTGGTGTTTGGGCTCTGTTTCCCACTCAGAATTTTATCCTTACATGTAGTTTGTCTGGTTTTTATAAGTCCAAAGAACAATTTTATTTTGGCCTAAAGCACACTTTTTTATGTACATTTTAGAGGTCTTCTCAGTGTTAACTTATTTTTAATGTTTATTTATTTTTGAGAAAGAGAGAGACAGAGCATGAGAGGGGGAGGGGCAGAGAGAGAGGGAGACAGAGAATGGGAAGCAGGCTCCAGGCTCTGAGCTGTCAGCACAGGGCCTGACACGGGGCCTGAACTCATGAACCGAGAGATCATGACCCCAGCCGAAGTGGGATGCTTAACCGACTGAGCCACCCAGGCGCCGCACAGTGTTACTTTTGAGAAGATTTTAATGAACCCACAAAAAGTTGTATTAAAAGTAAAATATGCACAACACAACAATAGGCATCCAGATGTTCAGAATCATGCACTCAGAGGTGATCTGGTTGGTTCTCTGGTTCCCCTACTTAAGAATTTGCCGGCATAAACCAGTTCTTCTGCTCCTCATTACCATGTAATTCACTAAAATTAGAGTCCAAACATACCCACTCGAACTGTTTTCAAGCCACATCAGTGCAAAAATTCTATTAGAAAGCCTAAATGTATCACCAGACAATGGCATTAATCAAGCTCATTACTAGAAAACAAGCAGTATCTCGCCACGTCGATGTTAAACTTGAAGCAGTATCTTACCATGTCGATTGAAAGAACTTAAGTACAGTATCTTAGAGAATGTGAAGAAGGCAGGGCATTGGTCCTATATGTGCCTGACTAAACACAACCCAACCTTCTTAGGAGCAGCTTTGAGAGAGGGAGGCCCAGCTATAGGCTGTCAGCTTGGAATCTTCTTTTCTTCATTTCCCTGTGTTGTGTATGGGCAGCATATGCTAATTGCCGAGTCAAGTCTGAAGGATACAAGGAAGGACATGTTCTCTGGTGCCAGTAGCAGGCACTTCTGACAAGAATGAGGCTGTCCATTGGGCAGCCACGCCTCTCAGGGTCATCCTTCATGTCTACTCATGGTAAAAATAAATTTTAGAAAGCAGTTTGCTTGCTTTCAAAGATCTTTGTTTCCCCTAGCAAATAGACAGACACGCTCTTCTAAAATAACATTTGTTTTCACTTTGTAAACTTGCTATTTTATTTAGAAAATTCTAGGATTTTGAAAATGGATTTAAGTGGGGGATTTTCTAGCTCCAGCAGCAGGCTTAAGAAAAAAGAGTACAAACTATGGCAGCTAAGCGAATGTATGACTGCGAATACAAACTGAATGGATAATGATGATGAAAACGTTTACTAATATGTATTTACAAAGTTGATTGTGTTGCTTAATTAACAATATAGTATTCAAAATTCAAAGACAGAAGGTAATAAACTGTGACATGACTTAAAAGGCAGCAGCCTTACACAAGAGTGGAAAGAAGAAGGAGAGCCCAAAGAGACAGAAAAAGGCTGGCCAGGGATGAGACATAATAGGACAATTAAGAGTGTGACAAGGGCCACTGAATGACAGAAGTGGGATCCCTTTTATAGCTACTTAAGATGTGTTAGGACAGTAAGGAAAACAGTCAGCCTCTACAAATGTTTTTCAAAAAACTATTTGGCTGCTAAAGGGAGGAAAGAGATAGGGTAATAAGTAGGGGAGAAAGTGGAAACTGAAAAGATCTTAACAATGGAAGAGACTTGTACACATTTAAAATATTGATGGAAAAAATCTAGTACAGAGTAAGGAACTTTAGATACAGGAGAGGAGGTAAACAATGAATAAAGCAATATCCCTGAAAGCAGGTGTTGGGCGGGAGGGGGGGGGGGGGGGCGGATGCTGAGCCCAGACAGTAAGTCGAAGATTTAACTTCAGATGGAAAGAGAAGCACTCCTTCCACTGTATACATATATAAAAAGGACAACAGGATGGGTGTGATTGCAGGTACATATGCAATCTCAATAGTGGGAAGTTCTCATCTTACCAATAATTTCTGTTTTATATCATGATATTTAAAAATCTATCCACAACCAAGTCTTTTTATGATTGTCATCCATAAACCTTGTTTATACGAATATTTTTATTTAACATAAGTAATATAATTAAATGAATTTCTCTTTCTGGATAGTTATTAGAATTTAGCACATTATAATATGGTTTTGAAATATATGGGGTACCTGGATGGCTCAGTCGGTTGAGTGTCTGACTTGGGCTCAGGTCATGATCTCACAGTTTGTGGGTTCGAGCCCTGCATCAGGCTCTGTACTGACTGCTTGCTCAGAGCCTGGAGCCTGCTTCAGATTCCTTCTCTCTCTGCCCCTCCCCTGCTCACGCTTTGTCTCACTCTGTTTCTCAAAAATAAATAAACGTAAAAAATATGGTTTTGAAATATAAAGTGCCCAGGTATATAAACACTTTGCATCACATACAGACTTTTTGTTTTTACCTTGTGTCGTTTCTATCTTTATAGTATAATACACTTACTTGGCATTAGGGGATGAAAAATAATTTTACATTTTAGCTGTAGCTTTTAGATTTAGTTGGCAGTCTATATAAATAGCTTAAGGCATGTTGCCTAAGGAATAAAATAATCAGATATTCAGGCAAAAACGTTTATAAAAGTGTGTCTATTGTATCATTCATACAAAATACATACAAAAATTGGATATAATCAAATTCAAACAGAGTAGATAAATACATTGTAACAATAAAATACATCCCCTTTTTTGATATTATTCATAATATTTAAATATCAATGTTTATATGACAGTGATTGGTAAACATAAATAGCATGCAAAATGTATAAATGTAATATCTTTATTATGTTAATATAACCATGCATTGAAAAAGTGTAGATTATTTGATTAAGTTACCTGTTTTGATTGTTACTTTGTTTTTTCTGCTGACCCGTGTTTTCAAAAATAGGAATGTGAAAATCCTGTAAGCTGAAAAAATTAATATATTTTGAGAAAAAGGTTATTGGATTGTGCTATGTTGAGGAACAACTGTTTACATTGTTTCTAATCACGAACCTTTCAGATGATATGCAAATCTTGAAATAAACCTATTGTTTCATCTTAAGTGTCAGACTTGATATTTACCTAGATATCCATTTCTTTTTTGTGTTATAAAAATTGATGTCAATTGCCCTTCAATAAAAAAAAATGTTCTTTTTCTTCTAAATTTGCCATCCATCCTTTTTGACTGAAAGTTAAAACATTTGTATATAATAAAGGGAGTACAGGCTATATGCAAATGCAAAAAGAGTCAATTCCATTCCATTTTAGATTTGTTGTAGTTAACATAAATCATCTCTCTCTGCCTTTCCTCTAGGTCTTTCCAGCTGGACCTCTTTACTTGGTCTGTGCCTTAAGTCAGAGGACAGTATGTACTCTACCTGTACTGGAGCATTTTATTATTTGTTAGAATTTTTCCTAGTGCTAGGTCATTTTGGGCAAGAAGTCGTTGCCAGTTAGAAAAGGGGCAGGAGGGGAAGCAAAAATAATGTACTCTAAAAAGGACAGTACTTGCAAGTTGCATGTAACTGTTATTTTAAACCAGCAAGAGCTGGGTTTAGTGGTGGCAGCTACGCTGGAGCTTGTCATTGAAGAGAACCAGGTATTAAAGGAACCACAAGCAGACTGTACAATTAGGGTTAGGTGAAAGGATTGGGTAATCCTGCAATAGTCACTGTTACATAACACTCTAGTTACTGCCCAGGGATATGAGCGGTAACTGAATATTATAGCGGGAACTGTTAGCTTTGCCGCAGCCAAGGGTCACTTGTTGTTTCCATTATAAACCTTGTTTTGTAGTTAGTTGGTTTATAACCCAGACAGTTTAATTCACATCAGGCTGAAACCTGGCGTTCAAATTAGAAGCCTAGAGGCACTTTTTTTTTTCTCCAATAATAGCATTTTGAGCTAGAAAGAACCAGAGAGATTATTTAGTCCGACTTCTATTTTACAAATAAGAAGACTGAGGCACAAAAAGGGAGTGAAATGTGTACAATGTCATACAGTTACCAAGAGGCAGAGCCAAACCTATTGCATAAGCTCTTCTGCCTTCCTGATTAAAACAAAATACAACAAAACAAAATGAACCTTTACTACCCCATGGTAATAGGATTTCTTTATAATGTGGCCAGGGGAAACAGGTGTTGGCAATCTTATACTTGCCAGATCTTCCTCTTGACATGTCAAAGTGACTTGCCCAGGGAAACACAACATGTTGAACAGCAGGATACGAAAGAACTCAGGCCTGTTTAGGGACTGTTTTGCACCTTTATATTCCTTTTGCTCCAGTGGAATATCTACTGATTTACTCAATATACCCCATGATGATTGTTAAACCATTGATAAGTGGGGCACTAGTTTACTATATTCTCATGGTCATGAAATGAATCATAAATTGAATTGGGGAAAAAAGAGAGTTGTGAAGGCAGGACCATGTTTCTATAAAACCACAGTCGGTTGAAAAGTGAGTTTAATCAGTCAACTGAACAATCGTTTTATCCCCATAACATCAAAAGAAAAATTTTATGGTGGATTGTTTTTCTTTGATAAATTGCAACAATTATTTTGTCAATATTAAAGTCAGAGTTTCTGACGTAAATAGAGTACATGGCATTTTCCTGAGCTATGTATTACATCCAGTTGGCTGGAGCTAGATATATACATCTTGACTTCATGCGTAGCTGGCTTTCCTGAAATCCAACCAGGAGAACATCCTACATTATATCATGGTTCAGTATGTAAAAGTGACCTTCTATCCCAGATCTGGAAGAGCACTCAACCATGGCAGCAGAACAGGACTTTTTAAAAGTTCATGCCATAAAATCAGCATTCAAATGTCAAAATGTAGTTTTAAACCCAGCATGCACTTAGTCCCCCCGGGCCCCCTTCACCTCTTTGTTTATTACGCTCATGACTCCTGGACCTTTTTGAATAGGTCTTTTTTCTCTTGTCTTTGACAAGTTTTTATGGGTATAAGGACCATGCATTATTTTTCATATTTACATTCATTTTCCCATATACCATAATGTGTGTGGAGCCACTGTGCTTTTTGTCTGGCATACATATGATTGAAATTTATATTACTCATGACATTATTTACTTGGAGATATATCTGTATCAAGTATAAAATTATTGTGTTAACAGTGGTCATTTCCTATAGAAGAATATGATGGCCAATTGAATTAAGCCCAATTTAGGAGAGGAGAAAGAGGAAAATGCTATGGAAACTTAAGACTTTGACTTCTGTTTATGAGAAGTCAGAAATGAGTTGGAAAATAGAGCTCTCAGAGTCTAGTCTAATTCTTTGAACTTAACCCAGAAAATTTATCTCTTGTTTCTTGTACATTTTCCAGTAATTTTGTGCTCTTTTTCACCTTTATTTCCCAATTAAGATATTGCATTATGATTACATTTTGCTTATACTTTCTGTCCGTGGTCATTGTTCTTTAAGTTTATGATATGGACAGCCTGAAATTCCTATAAACTAGGAAAACCATATGGAGGAAGTGAGTGGTAATTGGCAAAAGGAAAGCATAATATGGAGAGAATTAGTCAAAGGCTGTTGTAATAATTTGGCTCAGTTAGGGGAATCATTTGTTTTGCAGTTCTTGTCCAATATATTATAACATTATTGGAGATGACTTCATAGGTCAAGTGTCACTAAGAAACCTCATATTTTTATTTAGTATGAATAGATCCAAACTTGCCAGAAAGTCAATATTTATCAGGGTCACTTCTTTTAATATTTTTTTTTCCTCCATAACCTAATCCCAATTTCTGGAGTTGACAACGTTCGTCAGTGGTTTAGGTTTCCTCATTTTGTTGGAAATGGTGTATGCCACCAACCTAACCTCTTGTTGCTAAGAAGCGACACTAGGCTAAAGGTGCTTTTTCAACGAGTGGAATATATCTGTGGTTTGAAAGCAAGGGTGTTAGCGGACTTCCTGGAATTATTACTGTTGGGTTTCAGGTACTTTTGGGGTCCTATTTCAGGAGTTTGGGACCATCAGGTTGAGCATTTTTATCTTGTAGGAAGCACATGTCTTTTTGGAAAACCCATATGCAGACACTCAAATTGTTTAATAATGCAAACGTGAATGTATTACAGAGAGCCTGACATGCAAATGAAATTATGTGTGGTTGTTTGGTTTTAAAGCCGCTAAAAAAGAAAATTGAGCTGAGGTGAAATAACAACTATGCACAATCCTTGTTGTAAGTCTGAACTTAAGTCAACCCTTGAAGAAGTAAAACTGACCCATGTTCCCTAATGGCCATTTTTGGTCTTTTGTGTATACCTATCCGAGCACTGCTTTCCTACAATCACTGAAGCATGCATGAAACTCCATGCTACCCATGTTTCTAGCTTGAATGAAATTCCATCTTGTAACTTCTAGGAACCTATGTGATTTCCACAATGCTGGGAAATAATTCTATAATGAAAGCTGTCTTCTGAAAGAAAAAGTGATTTAGTAGTATTACACTAAACTGTTTTACTCTATTAGACAGTAGTATTACACTAAACTGTTAAACTGTATTACTCAACTTTTCAATTGGATACAAACACATGGATATCCTCACATCCTTATGTATTAGTTAAATATATTTGCCCCAATCTTCTGTCTAAATATTTAGAATTCTTCCATTGTATATTACATTCCACTACCCATAATAGTGCTATGTTTTATGTATGTAGTAGCTTAATATCCAAAACACTTTCACATCCATAATCCAATTTTCATCTCTTTTTGCTCTTCATTCTGGGAGACTGTCCTAATGTGATTAGGTTCTTCTACAAGGACTATTTTTTATTTAATCTTTTTATGAATATTTTATTTCTGGAAGCATAGTTTCAAGTTCCGAGAAAGCTTTTGGTTTTCTGGATTTTTTTTCACAGCAACATATTTTTGTTTTAGTGATAAAATAGTCTCTGGAAACTTGTTTAGGATGAGTGTTTTAAATTCTCCTTTGATAAGAATACTCCTTTGCCTAGGGTATCCATTTCTTTCTTTGCTCTTCTGATTTTCTCCCAATACTTGGTGATCTACAGTGGTTTGTTTATGTATATGAGTGGAAGACAGAAGCAAAAAAGAAAGAATAAGAAAATGGTATATTGATTTCTCCATTGACTAGGTTCATTATTCCTCCCAGAATTTACATGGTGTTTTTTTCAATACTACAGTATTAAATTTAATGCTGAACACTAAATTTAATACTACAGTATGTGAGGAAGGAAAAATTATGCCTCATACCTATGGGTGTAGTCTAAAGTAAAGGTCAATTTGATCACTGAAATCTGTATACTTTCATTCAGCGGTTCTACTTCTAGAATTTTATACTAAGGAAACAATCTAGGTTATATTTACAAAGGACTAGGTACTCTTGTATTCATCACAGTCAGAACAATACAAGAATGCAATGTCAATGTCAAAACTAGCGTGCTGGGTAAATAAGTTACAGCAGTTAAGATAATGGAAACTAATAGAACCCTTAGAAGTTCTATCTTGAAGCACTATTTAAGAAAAAAAAGGAAATGCTCACAATGTTTATAAAATGAGAAAATGTCTAGTACTCTAAATAATACGATCCTATTTAGAAAAATAAAATAAAGGAAATATTTGTGTGTGTGTGTGTGTGTGTGTGTGTGTGTGTGTGTGTATGTGCGTGTACTGGAAGGAAATACAACAAAATATTAACCAAAGTTATCACCGATGGTGAGAACATTATAGTTGTTGTATTTTGTTTTATTTTAATAATATTATTCTTCTTATTTATAATACATGACTTATAAAATTGTTATTATATGGTGTTTAATATATAACATATGTTACATATATGTAACATATATGTAGGTTCTGAAACATAATAATAAAATAAACAACAATTAATCAATTTCCAGATTTATAAACTAGAGTTTTGCCAACAGGTTTGGAACTACCTGTGTATACTTGTACATTTTTTCATATCTTATCATCCTGTCCCCAAAGTAACCACTCTCCTGAATTTTGAACTTATTATTCATTTTTAAAAAGTTTTCCAAAATATATTCCTTAGTTTCTCTTGTTTTTTGAGTCTTACAAAATTGAATCATATATGTAATGTTTTATCACTTTTTCCCACATGTGTTTAAAGCTTCATTATTTTCACTTCTGTATAATATTCCAGTTGATCACTCTACCCCTATTTATTTATAATGTTTTCTGCTTATGGTCATTTAAGTTTCAAGTATTTTTATATAAATAATTTTGTTGGAAAATTATTACACTTGTCTCAAGATCCAGAGATAAAAAGATTACTCTAGATGATAGCTTGTAGGATAGCTGGGGATACTAATGTCTGTATAATAAGAAGTCTTCTTTGAAGATGGCAAAGTTTTATGTTTATTTGGACCTTCTTTAAAGCCTCTCAATAATATTTAAAGGTTTTATCTTTGAAGGCCTTACACATTTCCGTTGGCTATGTTTCAATGCATCTTATACTCTCAGTTGACATTAAAAAAATGGTATCTATTTTAAAACTACACTTTAACACTTTATTGCAACTATATACAGTTTTCTTCTTTCTTAATTTTTAAAATTTATTTTATTTTATTTTTTTGAGAGAGAGAGCCTGCATGTGTGAGCAGGGGAGGGGCAGAGAGAGAGGGGGACAGAGGATCTAAAGCCAACTCTGTGCTGACAGCAGACAGCCCAATGGCTGGTTCCAACTCATGAACCTGGAGATCATGACCTGAGCCGAGGTCAGATGCTTAACTGAGCCACCCAGGCACCCCCAACTTTCTATATATTAATTTTTTTCCAAGAAACTGGCCATATTGTCTTATTCATTCTGTTGATTCTTTAGGGTTTTTCATCTGTGAATTATAAAGATTTTAGATTTTTCCCCCAAATTTTATAAATTTTATAATTTCTTTCTTTTTGTCTTACTTGACTATCTTAAGCTTCCATGTTGAAAGGAGTATTTTGTCTCAAAAGTTGATGTTTAATATAGGTTCTCCATTGATCTCTTTTATCTGATTATGGAAATTCTCTTATTACTAGTTTACTAAGAGTATTAAAGATCATAAATAATTGTTGAACTCTAGCAATTGTTGTAGCTACTGAGATGATTATACGTCTTTTTCTTTTAACACACTGAATTATATTTATAAATTTTCTAAGCAATTCAACAATGTTGAATTTCTTGACCATAATATGATCATAGGTTCAGATTCCCAAAGTAGTCTTTTGCCAAAATACTTGTTTGATATACTGTTAAATACTTGTAAAAATACTGTGTAAAATATTTGCACATATGTTCATGACCTCTAATTTTCCTTTCTCATATTTACTTGTTGGGTATGGTAGGGAGAATAATTCCCTCCCAACCACCCCCTTCCTCCCTCCCCCCCCCCCCCCCCCCCCCGTGATCTCCACATCCTAATCTCTGGAATCTATTACTTGGGAAAAGGAACTTTGCAAATGTGATTAACTTAAGGATCTTGAGAAGGGAAGGTTTGCCTGGATTACCCAGGTAGACCCAATTTAATCCTCTCCATTCTTAAAAGCACAGAACATTTCCCAGCTGTGGAGAATTGGAGAGAGACAGTGTAAGAACTCACCCCACCATTGCTGATTTTGAAGATGGCAGAAACCATAAACCTGGAGACATAGCAGCCTTTAAAAATTTCCCCTGAGCCCCAGTAAGAAACATAGCTGTGTTCACACCTTGACCTTACTCTCGTGAGATCTGGGTCAGGTTTCTGACCTCTAGGAGTACAAAGTAATAAATTGTTTGTTTGTTTGTTTATTATTTATTTATCAAGAGATAAAAGTTTTTTGACATGTGTATCATGCATATAATACATGGGAGTCACCCTCCCTAGCAACTCAGAAGGTTTGGTTAGAACTTGACTTTGTATCTTAGCAAAGAAACAAAAAAATTTTAGAGAAGTGACAAGACACAGGAAAAGGACCTTTGGTCTCCAGGGGTGGCTAATTGTGGAGGTAAATATATGGGACACTAATGGTAGATAAGGGCTAGGCAGTGAAGTTTGTTATATAGATTCCTCTGGAGACATCTCCAGGCTGATAGGTCTAAAGTCTCCAGAGATTAACTTTTGTCCTTCTTGGTAGAGAGAAGAACAGGGACACCTTTGTAAGTGTATGTCCTGCTTTTAGGCAAAGAGGGGGAGGGCAGGAAGCTTTTCTTGTAGCTGCTTCTTAATTGACTCAGATCATGGTCTCTCTGCCCATTCCTGGGTTCAAGCCCCACCTTGGGCTCTGTGCTGACTGCTGACAGCTCAGAGCCTGGAGCCTGCTTCAGATTCTGTGTCTCCCTCTCTCTGTCCCTCCCCCACTCCTGCTCTATCTCTCAAAAATTAACGTTAAAAAAATTTTTTTTAAATTAAAGGGCAGAATGAAATGTTTCCCACCATTTGTAGATACGGAGGGCTCTTTCTATTTTTATTGACAAATTAAAAAAAAATTCTTTCTTTTTTAAGAATATTTATTTTTAAATATTTATTTATTTATTACAGTTCTGAGATGGAGTCCCACATTAGGAGTGCTGTCAGAGCACAGCCTGCTTAGGATTCTCTCTCTGCCCTTTCCCTATTCATTCTCATTCTCTCTCTCTCTCTCTCAAAATAAATAAGTAAATACATAAATAAATAAACAAATTAACTCACTATAAAAAAATAAAATTCTCAGTGTGTTTGTGATGTTACTAAGTTTAAGCCATTATCACGGCAATTATAGAATAAACTAAGGAGGTCTTAGAATCAGCTAATTATTATAAGACTAGTGGGTAACCTCAATCTCATACAAGAAACATAATTAAAGACAAGTGAATACAGCAGTTTGCAGGAAACATTAAACGTACTATCTTATGTTAAAAAATATATACTTGGAATTACAAATGAAAAGTCCGTAGAATCTCTAAGAATTTTTTTTTCCTTTTTAAATAAACTTTTAACAAAAACTCAATTTTCATCATGATGAGATATAGGCTAAGTGTAGACTTAACTTAAATTTTATGGAAACAAGCATGTAAACATTTTCTAGCCTTTTCTCATTGTCCGAATAAGATATAATGGCTATATCAGAGCTTTGTCTTTTCAAAGTAACTATATCAATTGCCTATTCGTTATATTTAAGGTTCTTTATTACTATTTTGTGATGAACTGAATGTTTGTGTCCCTCTAGAATTCTTATGTGGAAACCTGATCCACAATGTGACGATATTGGGAGGTGGGACTTTGAGAGGTACTTATGTCATGATGAAGCCCACATGAATGGGATCAATGCCCTTATAAAATAGACCTTGGAGAGCTCCCTTATCTCTTCCACAATTTGATGATCCAGTGAAAAGATGGCTCTCTAGGAACGAGGAAGTAGATCCTCACCAGACACTGAATCTGTCAGTGCTTTGACCTTGGACTTCCTAGTCCCCAGAACTGTGAAAAATAAATTTCTGTCATTTATAAGCCACCAGTCGGTATTTGTTACAGCAGCCCAAATGGACTAAGAAGGTCTAATTAAATTCTATAGTCTCTGTGTTTAGTTGCTTTTCTAGGAGAGATTAAATTAAAGAATATGAAGCTAATCACTATTTTTTTTCCACATTAGGGAGTGGGTCATTCTTGGACACACCTGTTCAAAATGTTAATATTAACAACCTCTTGGTTGAGGATAAATGTATCCACTTCTACCTAATCATTCGACCTTGGAAATAATCCAATAGAAATAAATAATACACAGGAATTATTTACAGAAGCTGGTACTGGGTTTTAATAAAAGAATGTCCACCAGTGGGGGGAGTGGAAAATGCAAGTTGAATACATTTAAGTACCTCCAGACCATGGAATGCACCAGGAAACAGTTCTCCATGAGACTCACAGTTTGGGACATCTTAAGAACAGAGGCACTGACTTTTTTCTTCAGGAATACCTTTTTTAAAAAAAATTTTAAATATATTTTCAGAGAAACAGAGACGGTATGAGTGAGTGAAGGGCAGAGAGCAAGGGAAAGAGAGAGAATCCCAAGCAGGCTCCACATGTCAGTACAGAGCCCGACCTGGGGCTTGAATTCATAAACTGTGAGATCATGACCTGAGCCGAAACCAAAAGTCAGAGGCTTAACAACCTGAGTCACCTAGGCACCTCTTCAGGACTACCTTTTTAAGAATGTTTGTATAATGAATACCTTTGACTGGTAGAGATAGTGTCTCCCACTGGAAAAAATTGCAGGCATGCTTACTATCTATTATAATGAAGATAATATCTCCCTCTGGATCAAAGAACAGACATGCTTACTGCTCATTATAAAATATTGACCTTTATGCTAAGGGTTTCTCTTCTGGAATGCAAACCACTGCACATGTAGGCTATATCTGGGTCTATCTGTGTCACCTGCACAGTACTTGGGAGCAAAAGGAACTCTCAAAAATGGCTGTTGTTCATGTTGCTAATCATGCTTATCAAGGTGCCCCTTAGTCTCCTTCCTCGAGCTCTCAACCCTTTGGTCCCACAAGAATATCACCCCTATGTTCCTTCATACAAATTCTAACTTTTTAGTCGGCAAACAAGAGAACATATCAGATCCTTCACAATTGTTAACAGTTTTGGTGACAGGGACGGGATGCTGACTTCTGGAAGAGAAAGGAAAGGGTCCCACAGACCAGGTCTGAAAACGTGACAAGACTCTCTGGGATCTGACAGTAAATGCTGGGCAAGTGGGAAGTGGTGTGGTAAAACTCCCCTACTGCCCTGCCTGTTAATAAATGTTTAGAGCAGTGAGAGGTAGGATTGAATGAAGCTGCCCAAATGGTGCCTTGATTTTTACTCACTCTCCTCTCGGAAGGTAGATGGCTAATGTTACCATGACAATGGGGCAGCAAGCCCTACAACCTCAGCTAAAGGTAGTGAGGCTATAACTGATGACCCAAAGACGCTCCAAAGCCAAAATAACTGGTGTCACTGCTGAGGACCTTGCTACTCAACACAGAGCTTTGGGCACACCAAAATCGTCAGAAGTTCTTTTTTGTTGAGCTATAAGCTAGTTAGTATGTGCTTAAAACCGACTCAAATTGAATGTAAAGCTTTGTTTAATGGCATAAAACCCCTCTCTCCCTCCACTCCCTCTGATTACTCTCTTCCCTTCTTGTGATCTCAACTGCTTTACAGAGAGTTCTCCCTGTCCCCAAAAGAGACCAAAGATCGTACAAAGATGATCTCACTCATTATACTGGGGAACTCTGCTAAATACAACTGTCCAAGTCACTATCTTACCCAGTCCCGCTGGGTGAGTGGGCAACCAGATTCTGGGAATGGAGTTTGGGCAGGGTTCAAAGTTGGGGGTAGGGCAGCTAATGTGACTTTGGGAGTTGAGAAATTTGGGCCAATTCAATGTATTGTTGTTTCTTCCATATTTGAATGTACTTCCTCATCCCAAAAGTGCTAAAGGGATTCTCCCAATCATGGAAACCGCATATAGGTAAGGGCTAATAGAACATACAACCCTAATGACACCTTTGAGCTCAAGTTTCATTGCAAGTTTTAGGCAATTGAGGTTTCTTGCAAAGGGAGGCAGCCTCTACCCTGAGGGACACTGGGGTTTCAGACTCTTCACCTCTCTGGCATACTTACCAGGTATGGCTTTTTGAAACCAGTTATAGCTTGTTACTGGGCTCTTAGAAAAGCTAGACACCTGATCCATGGAAGCCTTGTGACTTTCTGGCTTGACAGTCCCATTATTTGGGTGGGTCAACTAGAACTCAATGACTAACAAGGTGAGAATAGCCTAATAAGGAGAATAACCAAATAAATATCATTTGTTGGGTGAAAATGATATATTGAAGAGCACAGTCAGCCTGGTCCAGCTACATCTCAGCTTTATATGAAAAGTGGCAGCTGCTCTCTTGGGGAAATTCCACTTCCCACTGTGCTTTCCACAGTGATGCCATTGGTTCAAAGGGGCCCTCAATTCACAGACGTTCTCCTAAATGCTGGTCTCATTCCCTGATGGCGAACATCTGTGGACATTATGTTTTGACCTACATAGTTCAACTTCTAGTAATTTAGAGTACAAGTATATTGATATGTTTGCAAGGATTATTTTTGATAGCAAATGACAAGGAAGTATTAAAAATCTCTAATTCAGGGACTAGACAGAGAAACTAGTTGTTTCATAAAAACCAGGTCAAATTATCCCAAAACATGACAAATAAAATTTTTTTTTGTTTTTATGGACAGTATTTTCGCAGTGTTATGTAAAGTATGAATAGAGCACAGTTCGTAACCTTTTCCATTTATTGACTGGTTACATACAACCTAGCAAATAATGGTGTGCTTGCTTAAAAAGGCAACTTTTAGGCAAATCCCTTACATTTCTCCCTCAAACCCCAAACCCTCTGGTCCCACAACAATACCACCGCTATGGTCCTCCATACAAATTCTTGTTTCAAGATTTATTGTTACATAAAAAGGCAAGGAGTTGAAAAATGTAAAATTTATCATTTTCATGTGAAAAATAGCACATATAAAGATGTTTGTATGGACTACCTGTGAACGAAAACACAAGGCATTGGTGATAGGGTTGCTTCTGAGAAGAGGACAAGGGAATCCTGAAAAGTCTTTGGTGAGAATAAGACTTATTTTCACTGCTGTATATAAAGAATCACATTTAGGTTAAGAAGTATTATCTCTGGGTGGTGAAAATTCGAAGGACTCTTTATTTACTGCCTGTTAGTCATTTTGTGTTATTTATACAATGAACTTAAATTTATTTCAAAGACTAAAAAAATTACAAATATTTTGAAAGTAGGGGAAAAAGGCTGTATCCATATTTTGGTAGCTGGGAGCTGCAATGAAAGTTGTTGCAATCTTTGTTGCCAAAAAGAAAAATACAATCCTGAATATTAACCTGAATTCTGACATCAGAACAGGGAAGAAGTAAGAATGTCACACAATTAGTAGGCAAATGGCTGGTAGAGAAAATAAATCTAGATGCAAAATTACCTATAAGAAAATTGCTCAGAATATATAACCAATGGGAATTCAAAGACCAATCCTACAATATCTTGCTTATTATGTATTTTGATGTCTTCTTAGATCCAAGGATATGACCAATCGAAGAAACAAACAGTATTGTAACAAGAAATTCTCAGTTCCATTCATTAAGTTTCAATAGCTGGGTTTCTCCCAGAAACCTATCTGGACTAGCCTCAGTCATTACCATACCATACAGACAGACCGATCTCTCTGGGGCTTTTGGCGGGGATTCTTTTATTCCCACAGCACTTTGAAGGATTTGAGATGGAGAACGCTGTACCATTGCCTTTGCACGTCTTCCAGACAGTGGAGAATGTGTTTGGGAGCAACAGATTGAAGTTCATCTTCTGGGGGCCTGTGAAAATATCTTTTGCTTTTATAGATTGGTGAACCAAAAGAAAAAAAATACCTTCAATCATTGGATTGGTATTATATACTATCAGTACTCTTCTCATGGTAATGGTCCCACACAAACCAGTTTATAAAACTCTAAGAATGTGAAGTAGAGCCTTCATCTTTTAGGAAAACAGCATCTCTTAAAACAATTATTTTATTTCGTCCTTGGGTTGTTGCTAGTGGCAACAGAAAGAATGCACTGGAGTGTCATAATAATCCTCCATTAAATCCCTGGTGTTTAAATTTTAATGCTATAATTCAAGAGCTGACAAAAGCCCATTGAGTGCGTCTATGGGGAGGAAAACAGGCAGGCCCATTTTCTCAGGGGTGATGCTATAGCAACATGGAATGAATTTGGGGTCAGGGAACAAGCAGTCTCCAAGCTTTGTTTGCATTTCCTGGCTAAAAGTAGAATTCAACATTATAAATTTTACCCAACTAAGTAGTTATTTTGAGCAGCAGGAAGATAGCTCCCTTTGTCCCGCTGTTTATATTGAACACAGAGAGAAGGTAACAAAACCAGAACTGGAAGAAAGACACACGGGCAAATATATTATGAAACGACTCTCAAAGTGACCACTTTAGAACCCCCCAAAACTCCCCCATGCTTGACAGCCAACCCCTCTCCCTTGGACAGATGGTGCTTTAGAACATGAAAAAATATCACAATTTTCCAAATGCCTTTTCAAAAGCAGACAAAAAGTCTGATCAACGGTCCCTGAATGTGACCCCTTCCCTGTCATGTGAGACATGGCAAAGTACGGGGCTGTTGGTTGAGGATAGCTCTTTATAATGGCACTTTGGTTTCAGTGGGATGGTTCTTTTTCCATCGGAATAAACAAGGATCCTGAATCACAACTGCTGATAGTGCAACACAAGGCCAAAAATAAACAACAAACAAAAAAATACTCTAAGTCCCCGAAGTTTGTGCTGCCAACTTTTCCTTCCCTAAGTATCTGCGTTTTCACTTTTGGCTTTAGTGTTAAGCATTAGCATACTGAGTCAATAACATAAAAAGTGGTTATCCAACAAGGTGTATCTAGTTACAGACCCTATTTATATGGCTCACAGTACACAAAACCCAAGAACGTTAGGTTTCCAAGTGCTAAGTCACAGACGAACATACCTGTAAACAGTGTAGCTCAACAAAATGCATAGTTGCCCCTTCTTTTCCATCCCCTTGTCCAGGTCCTCGCTGTCTCACCTTGACAATGAAAAATCCTTGTCCCTCCCAATCTCTCATGGCCTCTAGTACCTACCTCTTTCAATTGATCCTATGGTAATATTAATCATCTTCCTAAAACTAAAAAATTCCTCCCCTACCCAAAAGCCTTCGATGCCTATAGAATCAAATTCACACTCCTACAGATTAACTCTGCTGTTTGTTGTAAGTGAGGCAAAGTGTATGTGTGGCTGTTCCACTAATACAGCTTGTTTATACTTTCCTAATAATATATTTAGTTAATGGACCATACCTAGAATTTTCCTATGAACTCTGTTCATCCTTCAAGCTCAGTTTAAGTGTCACCTTTTCCAGGAAGCCTTCCAGGATCACTCTGTCTAGAAAAGTTTTCTTCTTCTTTTTTCTCCAAACTCACATAGCACAGGTAGAATTATCTTTGGGAACTTATTTAATTTTTTTAAATAAACTGTCTGGCTAATATTCCCTGAGAACAGGAACTATATAATCAACTTGGAAGAAAATGTTTTTTTTTAAAAAGAAAATATTTCCTAAATTTCATTGCTTACCTGGTTTTGCCTATTAGATATGCCAGATATGGTATCATCTACAAAAGGAAGCTATGAAATAAAAAATACTATGATCACATGTAAGTATCTCCAATTAAAGAATGGTTTAGCATAAAAAGAAAAATAAAAGATAGGCTAGGCTATTCTTCGTGATAAACAACCCTAATATCTGAGCAGTTGATGATGATAAAAATTAAATTTTTCTCATGTTACCCGTCCAATAAACACTGACAAAAAATTCTGTTCACCATAGTCACTGAGGGATCCAGGCTGAGGGAAGCTCCTACTGTACCAATGCTTACATAGTCACTAAGTAAGAAGGGAACCTGGCAAACCACAGCACATTGACTTTGAAGAATCCTGTCCACAAGTGACACTTATCTCTTCTGCCCACACCATAAACAAAAGCACATAACACAGCGAATCTGACTTCTATGGGACAAGGAAGTGCAGTCCTACATGGATTCAGAAATGGAGACATTTTGCAATGTTTAGAGACTAGCACTAGTGAGGACTGCCCTGTATTTTCCCAAGAGTTGAAGAGAAACAGAAGCAACAAATTTCAAAATTTACTTAAAAACAGCAAAATACTTAAAATTAGGAAACTCTCTGAGGTTTATTGAGGATATCTTTCAATAATCTTAGCAAACTGTTTCCCTATGGTCAAATTTTAGATATTTTCCCCTTAAGATTATATTAAAGATAAAAATGCTTATTATCCTTGCTTTTGATCAATACAGACTACAAGTCCTGGCAAAGACAATAGACATAAAAAAGAAAATGAGGTACCAACTTTGGAAGAGAAGAAAAAAACTTCTACTTCCAACAGTATAATATGAATTGTTGACAGTGCTTACCTTTTGATTTTTGTATCAGAATTATTAATAATAATAGCAAATTTTGCATAAAAATTATTTTCAAAATCAAAAACAAAACATTGGTGACATGTAGAAAAACAGTAAATAAACTAACATTTGTGTAACTGGAGTCTTAGAAAGAGAGGAGGAGAGAGTATAGAGTGGAAAAATTATTTGAGGAAATATTGGTTGGAAAATTTCAAAATTTCATTAAAAAATCCACCCATAATTATAAGAATCTAAGCAACCACCATGCAGGGGGAAAACCCCAGGCATATTATTTTAAACTGCTGAAAGCCAAAGTCAAATAGTACATAAAAAGAGCAGGAAGAAAATATACTTTAAATATAGGGATCAACAGTAAGAAGGCTGACCCCTCATCAGAAACAGTGAAAATCAGAAGACAATGGCACAACATCTTGAAACTTATTAAAGAAAAAATGTCAACCTGTCAACCTGGGAAAGGGTTGATCAGCAGATATGCACTACAAGAGATGCTAGACAAAGGTTTTTGGCTGATGGTAAGTGATATAGGTGAAAATTTGACAATATAAGAAAAAATGAAACATTAAATACTGCAATAAATTTGATGAAAAGAAATTAAATCAGATGAAAGGGATAAACTTTTTTTGAGAAAAACATCAAGCCAGATTGATAAAAATGAAAGAAAAAATTGAGTAGTCGTATTAAGTAAATAAAAGTCATAATTAAAAGTTAATCAAAAGGTACAAATTTTCAGTTATAAAATAAATAAGTCCTGGGGATGTAACGTACAGCATGGTGATATAGTTAACAATACTGTATTGTATTTGAAAGTTGCTAAGAAAGTAGATCTTAAAAGTGCTCATCACAAGAAAAAAAAATTGTAATTAAGTGGGATGATGGATAACTAGATTTGTCATAGTTGTCATTTTGCAATATATGCATACATCAAATCAGTATGTTGTACACCTAAACTTCCAATATAATGTTATAAGTCAATTACATCTCAATTAAAAAAAAATCCCCTCCAGGAAAAGGCTGGGCTCAGATGGTCTTACTGGTGAATTTTATCAAGCACTTAAAGAAATTATCCCAATTATATATTTTTTTTTTCTGATTTTTTTTCCCATAGAAATGTACACTTAAGAGAATAGTCTGGGTTTATCTGCTGAATGGAAATATTTAGAATTCAGGTCTGGCCAATAAGACATTTGACTATAATTTCAAGTGGGCTGTAATATTATTGAGATTCTTCATTTGTTCTTCACTTAACACTTGGCACAGACCCTTCCCTTCAGCCAGCACCCCCAATTCCACCCAGGCGGGTGCACAAGAAGAGAAATGAAAAACATAGGAACCTGACCCTGTCGCTGGACAAATCAAACTTATGTCTTCCTGAAGGTGATTAAAATCAACATTGACATAAAGTCTACGCATCTGAAAGAAGAAGAAAAAAGGAGCACCCGTAAAACCGAGTCAAGATCAAGGTGAGTTTTACATTTCATAAACAAATGCATCAGGCCAAATATTTGGTAAACTAAACTAATTGTAATCCCTTTCAATCTTTATATCATAGGGTACTTGCTGCAGATGAAAATTAAGTAAGAAAGGACAGCCTCTTATGTGCTTTTCTTTGTAGTCCTAACAATTGCCATTCTGGCTTTTAGCAGAAAACTTTCCGAAACATGAAAGAGAATAGGTGAAAGCAAGGAAGACAATGATGTGTGTCTGTGAACAGGCATTTGAAGGGAAGCTTTCAAGGAAGAAGGAAAGTTCTGGCAAGTTGAAGCAGCATACTTTCACTGTATCTGCAGTGTAGGTATTAAAATTGCAAGTTGCCAGAAAGTTGACTATGAGATGGAGCTTAGCATACACAAAGTTTTGGGGGAATTTCTGTAAGGATGAACACCTGTGCAGGATGGTAAGGAAGCAGAGTGAGACCAAGGGAGAAGCTGTGCCGCAATGCAGTAACACCTAAGGCGAGCCCAAGGGGAGCCATGAGGTTGTAATGGCCCTTTAGACATACCCTGAGTTGGGGAGAGGAGATAAGGCCTTCATACCCCACATCAACCAGTCTTGGAATGCATCTTGCCCTCTGGAAAAAGAGTGATCTTGAGCAATGAGGCTTTCTCCAGGGGAGAGCAAATCCCAGACAGGACTGGCAACTGAGGGCTATCAGCCAGCAACACACTCCGCAGTTGAGTCCTTCCTTTTTGGAAGAGGGATCTGGGCAGGGTAGCACAACATCCATTACTGTCTGCCCTTGCACGTCTTTGCTCCTCTTGTTCGAAAAGTCATTCTTCTAGGACTCTGGTGGTTATCTTTCTTAGGGTAAACTTATTAAAGGAAAATTAATGGGGAAAACCCTAGCTCTCACTGGTGCATGTGAGTTTAAGGCTACAACTGTCATAAGTCATTGTCTCTTTATTCTACAATCTATCCTAGATTCGTGTCTCCCACAGCTTGTACCTGTGCTGGTCTTGGTGGCTTAGCTGGTGGGGCGACCCAAAGTCACATCTCTGATTATCTAAACCCCAGGTCATTAAGCCCTTCTGACCTTCTGAGACCGTGGCCACTATGTTTGTCCATTTATCATCGAAATAGGACAAAGAAGTACTAAGAGATAACCATATACCAAACATATTCCTCCCTGTCCCCAATATGTCATATCAGCCTTCCTCCTGATGATCAGATCAATTTCCTCTATGAATATGGTGCTCCTTTCCTTGTTGCTGGCTTCTTGCATAAGGCGTATGAGGTACACAGGCATAAATCCTACTTTGTATTTCCCTGGTGGATGTTTTCCACCTTAGGAGCAAAGACTACTAAACACACAGAGGTCAGAATTGCAGAAAAAGGAAGCAGCAATTCCCTATGGATCATTCCTACTTTCATCCCTATGTTCCTGGCACCATGTATTCTAACTAATGGCACAACAGCATATAATAGTCATTGATTTGAGTATATAGTGCATCCTGGAAGATGACTCCCTATCCTTGCATGTTTTCAATTTTGAGCTTGTGCCCTATCTGTGCCATCTACAAGCTATTCTATTGCTCTTCCATGCCAGCTGCTTTTGGATGTTGTGGGTTATGACAGCACCTGTGAATTTTATGATTGTGGGCCCACGGTTGCACCTCTTTGGCCATACAGTGGGTCTCTTAGTCCAGAGTTTTTGAACAGTGGCTTATTGACATTTTGGGTGAGATACTTCTTCGTTATGGGGAACTATCCTATACGTTGTAGGATATTTAGTGGCAACTCTGACCTCTAGCCACTAGATGTCAGTAGCATCCTCCCAGTTGTGACAACCAACAGTGTCTCCAGGCTTGGCCAAATGTCCCCTGGGGGGAAATTAGCCCTGGTTAAGAACTATTTACTGCCTTAGTCTCATGCAATGTTAGTGGGAATTCAAGTGGGTGGATTAAACTTTCTGTAATCCTATGGATAATGCTGTCTGGGGTTCTTCAAAGAGGAAAAGCCAATCCATACCAGAATATGTATAGAGTAAAACAGTGTTAACACGAAATGAATAGAGGCCTCTTCTAGTGTGGAATGAGGCCAATATATTCAACTTGCCACTACATGGTTGGTTGGCCTCTTGAAGGGATGGTGCTGTATCTGGGGGTTAGCATTGGTCTCTCTTGCTAACTGTTGGTCATTCAGCAGTGGCAGAAGTTATACTAGTCTCAGTAAATGGGAGATCATATAGTTGGGCCCACACAGAGTCTCCATCCTTGACACTATAGTTGCTCTGTTTCTTTGTACCCAGTGTTCAAACACTGGGGTCTCTAATGACAGAGAGAGTTGGCTGACATGGTCTCGCTGACATTTTGTCTACTCTATTTGTTTGGTTGTTTAATGCCTGTTCCAGGATAGATGTTCTCTTGTGGACACAAACATGCAATACAAAGATCTTCACACTTTATGCCCACTCCCATTATTCCATCCACAAACCATGACTGCAGACCTTCTTGTCCCTCTATTCCCATCTTTTTCCTTCCAAGCTATTTGCCACCCATAAATTTGCATAGATTCTAATCTTGGGCTATTTTCTTTCCAACGAAAAAGACTGATCAGTTGTGCCACTTGGAGCTCTGTCTATTGAGAGGATTTTCCCCAACCAGTGTCTTTCAAGGTCACCATGGAGAGGGGCTGTAGTGAAGTCCCAATCCATTTTTAGCCTGCATACTCATACTGAGCTGACAGTTCATAAATCAGCTTTGCTCTTTTCTTTCTTTGTTGTTATAAGACCTCCTATGCAGAATAGGTAAACGCTGGTGAAGAGGTCTTGTCTCATACAACTGTGATGGATGAAATGTCAGTCTGAGATGCCAGACGATGCTGCTTGCTTGGGCCTTTTAGTGCTTCCTGTGCCTTATCCTTACATACTGTATTTATCTTAAGACGCGGTAGGTCTGATAAAATGTGATTTAACTTCTTTGACTCTTATTTCTTAATCTCTAAAATGAGAGGTTGAATGAAGTAACATTGCTATAACATCTCTTCCAATTCGAAAATTCTATGAGATGAAGCATAATTTTGTATTTGGAATGATGATAAACATTGGCAGCTACTGTACCTTTGCTTTATGACCATGGGTCCCTTACATGATCTTATCTATGAATCCATTATCTATGAGTCTCTTTTTATCACCAGCCTGACCAGTTAAACCATCATTACTATGAGAAAACCAGTGTTTCCAAATCCAATAAAAATCCCATGCCCATAACAGCAACAGTTGTTTCAAGTGTTCACCGCTTGGTTTTTTTGTTCCAAATTGCACAATCACTTATACACCCTATTTATAGTAAATGTTACATTTAGAATTATGGACTATAGGGTCTCTCTGGGAGAAACTTCAAAGAAGGAACTACATGAGAGTTCTGGCCACGTATAGCCTAATCTGTCAGAGGGAAAACTCAGATTCACTGCCCCCACTTGGGACCTCTGTGGTCTTTAATATGTTGGTGTACTTTAGTCAGGTCTGCAAAGAAAGAAGATTCACGAATGGATTCACTAAACAATCAGTGAAAGCTATTGACTAAGTCAGAGATACCTTGAAATGAGGACTGTGTGTGTGTGCGCGCGTGCACGTGTGTGTAGGTATGTAAAAGATTTACATATATATAAAGATTTATTTTAAGGAATTGACTCATGCGATTATAGAAGCAGTCAAGTCCAAAATCTGCAGGAAGGGCCAGCAGGCTGGAAACCCAGAGAAAAGCCAATGTTATAGTTCAAGTCCAAAGACTGTCAGGCTGGAAACTCAAGGAAAAGCAGATGTTGCCATCAAGTTAAAAGACTGCTGTTGCAGAATTCTTTCATGCTTGGGGAACTCAAGTCTTTTATTCTTCAAGCCTTCAACTGATTGAATGAGGCCCATCTACAACTGCTCTACTCAAAGTCCACAAATTTTAATGGTAATCTCATCTAAAAACACCATCATACAAACATTCAGGATAATGCTCAACCACATATTTAGGTACCATGACCAACCCAAGTTGACACATAAAATTAACCATCACACAGATTATACAATAAATTTGTTTTAGAAGTATTTTCAAAAACAAACTTTGTTCAAGCCACAACATTATAATTGGATACTGCAGTGTATATCATTTATGCAACTTATGGAAAATTGGCTAACATTTTGAAACCCTGAAGTGACAGCAAATTAATAAAGGACTGCTTAAGCCCAGTTGATAGTTGTGCCATTTCCTGATTTTAAAAGATGCAATTTCCAATGCTAAAAATGTAGCCTGTGAATACTTTTTTTTTTTTTTTGTATTTGACCTGGTGCAAAAAAGTTTGCTCACCACTGATTTAGTATTTTCCTTGCCCCTCCCTTTTTTTAAGGTGAGAAAACCAAAGTCCTGAGAAATCTGTGATATAGTAAAGATTTTTAATGTCAATATTTGAAATATTTACTTTTTCTTCTAAAGGTTTATGCAAATAAACAGCTGAAAAATGAATCATATTTATTTATTTATTTGACCTAAATATAGTGAAAACTTTTAATACCATTATTAATATAAGATGTGTTTCGTATATGGAAATTGTTCAATGTCCAGTCCAATGCCCACACATTCATTACTCATGTTGACCTCTTTTTGGAAACAGTAATTTTTCTCAGATATTTAGAAAATTATTAAAGTTTAGGTCTTACTTTAATTTTTTTTGATATCTGATTAATTAAAGAAAAAACTTACAAGTGACAGATACATTTATATACACCCCTAAGTCTGCTGACAGTTTGAAATCTTAAGCTGAACCATATCTAAGTTTTACTACACATAATTATCCTCATAATTGTGCTAAAAAATATTAGTAATTGGAAAATTATTGTAAAAATTATTTTAGCAAGTTTATTTTCCACAAAAATATACAAATGTTTTCACAGTGCTAGTTCTATTTCAGTAAGCATGCTTTATTTAACTATCATAAATGTAATTTAATTTTCATGAAAAAAATTACAGAAATACTCTGTTTGTTGAAACTATATTTAAATAACAGAAGAGCATATAAAGTAAAAAGGAAAACAGCAATCCCCTAGCCCCTAAAATCAGGGATTCATATTGATCTATTTCTTCAATGACTTTATAATATTCCATAGTGTGAATATAACATTCCACTATTGGTTATTTCTCGGTATTCATGATCATAACTGATGCTATAGTGAACATACTTGTTTATCCTTGTGCATGATTGTTTCTTTATGTTTGATTTCTACAAGAGCCACAACTGAGCCAAAGACTATGAGAGATTTTATATTTTATTATTTATTACCAAATTTCTCCAAAAAATCTGTGGCAATTAACACTTTCACCAACTGTGTATGTGCCCTTCTCTCTACCAATGTTGGAAGTCATCCATCTTTTAATACAGTTAAAAGTTATATTAACTTTTATATTAAGTTAATAAATATGCTTGGAGACAAAAGGGATACCACAATCATTTATGTGAGTAGTTAATAATTGAATATTTATGAGTACTTAATAACTGACTAAATCTAGAATCTATCATATCCCCAACTCAGACTGCTAATGACTTTTATAAATGGCACTGCAAGAATTTCTTTAATACAGAATGGGAGAAGTAACTGGCAGCAAGAAATTACATGACCTTAAATGGAAATTATCCTAACCCCAAGTACCTCTAGGAAAGATAATTTTCACTCTAAAATTTGAAAATAAGTAATTTTAAGTAGCAATTTGATGTTGTAAACCTTAATTTTGGTGATTTTTACTGGACACTTTTTAAAAATTAACCTTTAATTTGGGGATAATTCACAAGCAGTTGTAAAGAATAATATAGAAATCTCATGTACCTTTTACCCAGTTTTCCTTAAATTATAACATCTTGTAAAACTGTAGTACATTATCACAGCCAAGATATTGATGTGGACATGTTAAAGGTGCATCACATTAAACACAATAATCCAAAACTTTTGGGATACAGCAAAAGTGGTTCTAAGAAGGAAGTTGGTAACAATACAGTCCTACCTCAAGAAGCAAGAAAAATCTCAAATAAACAACCTAACTTTCACCTAAAGGAACTAGAAAAGGAAGAACAAACAAAACATAAAACCAGCAGAAGGAAGGAAATAATAAAGGTTAGAACAGCAATAAGTGATATGGAAACTAAAAAACAATAGAACAGATCAATGAAACCAGGAGCTGTTTCTTCAAAAAGAGCAACCAAATTGATAAAAATCTAGACAGACTCATAAAAAAATAAAAAAATAAAAAAAAGATCCAAATAAAATCACAAATGAAGGAGGAGAAACAAAAACCAACACCACAGAGATACAAATAACTATAAGAGAATATTATGAAAAATTATATGCCAGCAAACTGGACAACCTAGAAGAAATGTATAAATTCCTAGAAACATACAACCTACAAAATCTGAAGCAGGAAGAAACAGAAAATTTGAATAGACCAGTTACTAGCAATAAAATTGAATCAGTAATCACAGAACTCCCAACAAACAAAGGCTTCACAAGTGAATTCTACTAAACACTTAAAGAAGAGTTAATATTTATTCTTTTCAAACTATTCCAAAAAAATACAAGAGAAAGGAAAACTTTCAAATTCATTTTATGAGGTAAGTACTACCCTGATACCAAAATGAGATAAAGATACCACAAAAAGAAAAAGAAAAAGAAAAAGAAAAAGAAAAAGAAAAGAAAAGAAAAGAAAAGAAAAGAAAAGAAAAGAAAAGAAAAGAAAAGAACTACAGGACAATATCTCTGATGAACATAGATGCAAAAATTCTCAACAAAATACTAGCAAACAGAATCCAACAATACAGTAAAAAAATCATTCAACACAATCAAGTGGGATTTATTCCTGGTATGCAAGGGTGGTTCAATATTCATAAATCAATCAATGTAATACATCACATCAAGAGAATGGATAAAAACTATATGATTATTTCAATAGATACAGAAAAAGAATTTGACAAAGTAGAACATCCATTCATGATAAAAACTCTCAACAAAGTAGGTCTAAAGGGAACATACCTTAACATAATAAAAGCCTGATATAAAAAACCCACAGTGAACATCATATTCCAAAGGAGAAAAACTGAGAGCTTTCCCCTCTAAGGTCAGGAACAAGACAAGGATGTTCACTCACCACTTTCATGCAATATAGTACTAGAAGTCCTACCCACAGCAATCAGACAAGAGAAAGGAGTAAAAGGCATCCAGATTGGTAAGGAAGAAGTAAAACTTTCACTATTTGCAGATGACATGATACTACATATAAAAAACCTGAAAGACTCCACCAAATAGCTACTAAGGTTGCAGGATACAAAACTAGTAAAATTATAGGATATGAAATCAATGTATAGAAATCTGTTGTATTTCTATATACTAATAATGAAGCAGCAGAAAGAGAAATTAAAAAAAAAATACCATTTACAATTGCACCAAAAATGATAAAATACTTGGAATAAACTTAACCAAAGAGGTGAAAGACCTATACTTTGAAAACTATAAAACACTGATGAAAGAAATTGAAGATGACACAAAGAAATGGAAAGACATTCCATGCTCATGGGTTGCAAGAATAAAGATTGTTAAAATGTCTATAGTACCCAAAGCCATCTACAGATTAATGCAACCCCTATCAAAATACCAACTGCATTTTTCATGGAAGTAGAAGAAACAATCCTCAAATTTACCACAAAAGACCTGGAATAGACAAAGCAATCTTGAAAAAGGAAAACAAAATTGGAGGTATCACAATTCCAGACTTTAAGTTCTATTACAAAGCTGTAGTAATGAAAATAGCATGGTACTGGCACAAACACAGACACATAGATCAATTGAACAGAATAGAAAACCCAGAAATAAACCCATAGTTATATGGCCAATTAATCTTTGACAAATCAGGAAAGAAAGTCCGATGGGGAAAACATCTCTTCAACAAATGGTGTTGGGAAAACTGGACAGCCACATGCAAAAGAATGAAACTAGACCACTTTATTATACCATACACAAAAACAAACTCAAAATGGGTTAAAGACCTAAATGGGAGAACTTAAACCATAGAAATGCCAGAAGAGAGCACAGGCAGTAATTTCTATGACTGATGTGTCATATGACTACATATGTCTCTTAAGGCAAGGGAAACAAAAGCAAAGATAAACTAATGGGACTACATCAAAATAAAAGTTACTGCATGGCAAAGTAAACAACCAACAAAACTAAAAGGCAACCTATGGAATGGGAGAAGATATTTGCAAAGACATATCTGATAAAGGGTTACTATCCAAAATATATAAAGAACTGATACAACTCGACACCCACAAAACAAACAATTCAGTGTAAAATGCACAGAAGACATGAACAGACATTTCTCCAGAGAAGACATCCAGATGGCCAACAGACACATGAAAAGATGCTCAACATCACTCATTATCAAGGAAATACAAATCAAAACTATAACTAGATATCACTTCACACATGTCAGAAGGGCTAAAATCAAAAACACAGGAAACAACAGGTGGTGGCGAGGATGTGGAGAAAGGGGAGCCATTTTGGACTGTTGGTGGGAATGCAAACTAGTGCAGCCACTATGGAAAATGGTATGGAGGTCCCTCAAAGTGTTAAAAATAGAACTACCCTATGATCCAACAATTGCTCTACTAGATATTTACCCAAAGAATACAAAAATATTAATTGAAAAGGATACATGCATCCCAATGTTTCTAGTAGCAGTATCCACAATAGCCAAATTATGGAAATAGCCCAAGTGTCCACTAACTGACAAATGGATAAAGAAGAGGTGATCTATATACACAATGGAATATCACTCATTCATAAAAAAGAAAGAAATCTTGCCATTTGCAACAACATGGATGGAGCTAGAGAGTATTATGCTAAGTAAAATAAGTCAGTCAGAGAAAGACAAACACCATATGATTTTACTCATATGTGAAATTTAAGAAACAAAGCATATGAGCAATAGGGGGAAAAGAGAGACAGAGAGAGAGAGGCAAACCAAGAAACAGAGTCTTAACTATAGAAAACAAACTGGTGGTTACCAGGGAAAAGGGGTGTTGGGGGAATGGGTGAAATAGATAATGGGGATTAAGGAGTAGTACACTTATTGTGATGAGCACCAGGTGTTGTATGGAAGTGTTGAATCATTATATTGTGCACCTGAAACTAAAATTACACTGTATGTTAACCAATTGGCATTTCAGTTAAAAAAAACAATATACAAAAGATTAAACAGGATTTGACTAAAAAACAAAAAGATGCGTCACTTTTCCATTACCACAAATATCTTTCATTTTGCCCTTAGAGTATAGCCACCTCCTTCCTTCTCTCCTGTCTCCCTTTCCTTCCCACCTATTTGTAACTCCTGGAAACTACTAATCTGTCCTCCATTTATCCAGTTTGGCTATTTCAAGAATGTTATATAAATGAAACTATACAGTGTGTAGCCTTTTGAGATTGGCATTTTTTAATGTAATGTAATTCTTTGGAGATTCATCCAAATTGTTATGTGTATCAATAGTTAATTCCTTGTTATTGTGAAGTTCTATTTGATGATATGAATACCACAGTGTGTTTAATCATTCATCCATTAAACAGGATCTCCCCTCCCCATCCCAGTTTATATTACATATAATGCTCCTATGAAAATTTGTGTACATGATTTTGTGCGAACATAAGTTTACATTTGTATGGAATAAATGCCCAGGAGTACAATTGCTGAGTTGTATGGCAGTTACATGTTTGGTTTTTTAAGAAACCAATAAACTGTTTTCCATAACAATTAGATCATTTTAAATCCTCACCAGCAATGTATAAGTGATCCAGTTTCTCCACATTCCTACCAGCATTTGGGTTGTCACTATTCTTTTCTTTTAGTCATTTTGATAGGTGTTAAATCTCATTGAGATTTTAATTTGCATTTCCCTGATGGTTAATGTTGTTGAATATCTTTTTGTGTCCTTATGTGCTATCTGTGCATCCTGTCCAGGGAAATGTGTTTGCCTGTTTTCTAATGGAGTTGTTTTCTAAGTTTTGAGTCTTCCTACATTCTGGATATTCATCTTTTGTCAGATATGTGGTCTGGAATTTTTTTTTCCTTAGTCTGTAGCTTGTTTTGAGCATCTTAACAAGGTCTTTCTCAGAGCAGAAGGTATTTTTCTTTTTTAATTTTGATGAAATCAATTGACTACTTTCTGATCATGCTTTTGGTATCAAGTCTAAGAACTCCTTGCCTACTCTTAGATCCATAACATTTTCTCTTTTCTCTTCCCTTTCTATAAATATTGAAGTTCTACATTTTACCATTAAGTCTATGATCCATTTTGATATAGTTTATATAAGGTGTGAAGATTAGGCTGAGGTGGGTGTCTTTTTTTTTTTTTTTTTTTTTTTTTTTTGCCTAAGGACATCCAATCCCTCCAGTGCCCTTTATTGAAAAAGTTATTTTTCCTTCATTGCATTGCTTTTGCTTCCTCATCAAAAATAGTTGGTTATAATTGCATGAATCTAGTTCTGGGTTCTTTATTCTACTACATTGATCAATGTGTGCATTCCTCTGCCACCATCACACAATCTTAATTACTGTCACATAATAAGTCTTGAAATCAAGAAGAGGAGTTCCTTCCACTTATTCTTTTTAAACAGGGTTTTCTAGTTCCTTTGCCTTTCCATATACATTTTAGAATAATCTTACCTCCAGCTGCACAAAAATTTTGCTGGGATTTTGATAGAAATTGTGTTAAACCTGTATGGGAATTTGGGGACAACCGACATCTTTTTTTACGTTGAGTCTTCCAATTCACAAACATCCAATGGATCTATATTTATTTATATCTTCTTTGATCTCTTTCATCAGCATCTTACAGTTTCTAACATACGTACTTGTTAGATTTATACCTAAATGTCTTTTGTTTGAAGTGAACAAAAATGGCATCGTATTTTTAATTTTGGTGTTTGAGAGTTCACTGTTACAATACAGAATTACAGTCCACTTTTATTAGTTTTTAATTAAAAAATATTGGGGGCTGCTTGGGTGGCTGAGTTGGTTAAGCATCTGATTCTTGACGTGGGCTCAGATCATGATCTCGTGGTCAGGAGATCGAGCCCCACATCAAGGTCTATGCTATGCTGGGCATGGAGCCTGCTTCAGATTCTCTTTCTTTTCCACTGCCCTCCACCACTTGTTTTTCTCTCAGAAAAATATACATGTATTTTTTTTACTCAGTCATTTTCCACCTGCAGCTTTGGACACTGCTGCTGACACCATTAACCCAGTGACCCTGCTGACCCTATCCAACACCTGTGTGAGACTTACAATGGACTTCTATATGCTTTTCTAGTATCCTGCAATCTTGATAAATTCACTTATCAAGTCTAGTAGTTTTTATAGATTCCTGGGGATTTTCTACAGAGACAATCATATCATCTACAAATATAAACAGTTTTATTTTTTCCTTTATAATCCATGTGGGCTTTTTTTTTTTAAAGATTTTACTTTTGAGGGCAGTTTTAGATTCACGGAAAAGTTGAGAGGAAGGCACAGAGATTTTTCATATACCCCCTGCCCACACACATGCATTGCCTCACCCATTATCAACATCCCTCACCAGCAGGAACCTTTACTATAATTGATGAATCTACATTGACATATCATTATCGCACCAAAGTCCATAGTTTACCTAACAGTCACTCATGGTGCTACATAGTCTATTGGTCTGGACAAATGTATACTAACTTGCATCCACTCTTATAGTATCAAACAGCTTATTTTCACTGCTCTAAAAGTCCTGTGCTATGTCTATTCATTGCTCCATCCCCCAACCCTTGGCTACTACTGACTTTTTTTACTATCTCCCTAGTCAGTTATTTACAGGATGTCATATAGTTGCAATTATACAGTACATAGTGTTTTCACAGTGGTTTCTTTCACTTAGTAATATGCATTTAAGTTTCCTCCATGTCTTCTCATGGTTTGAAAGCTTATTTCTTTTTAGAGCTGAATAATATTCTATTATCTGGATGTACCACAGTTTCTTTAACTATTCACCTCCTTAAGGACATCTTGGTTGCTTCCAAGTTTGGGCAATTATAAATAAAGCTACTATAAACACCTGTATAAAGTTTTTGTGTGGACATAAGCTTTCAACTCTTTGGGTAAATACCAAGGAGTGCAATTGCTGGATTGCCTGGTAAGAGTATGTTTAGTTTTGTAAGAAACTGCCAAACTGTGTCCCAAAGTGGTTGTGCCATTTCATCCTCATCAGCAGTGAATGAGAGTTCCTGTGGCTCTACATCCCCACCAGCATTTAATGTTAGTGTTCTGGATTTTGGCCATTCTACTTGATGTGTAGCAGTATCTTGCTTTAATTAGCATTTCCTGCATGACATATGATATGGAGCATATTTTCATATGCTTATTTGCTATCTGTATATCTTGGTGACATGTCTGCTAAGATATTTGGCCCATTTTTTTAATTGGGTTATTGTTTTCTTACTGCTGAGTTTTAAGAGTTCTCTGTACATTTTGAATAACAGTGTTATCAGATATGTCTTTTACCAATATTTTCCCCTGGTCTGCGACTTATCTTCTCATTCTCTTGATATTGCCATGTGTAGAGCAGTTTTTAATTTTAATGAAGTTCTAGTTTATCAATTACTGTTTTCATGCATCATGCCTTTGGTATTGTACCTAAAAAGTCATTGCCATACCCAAGATCATCTAGATTTTTCTCCTGTGTTATCTTCCAGGAGTTTTATAGTTTTGTATTTTACTTATGTCTATAATCCACTTGAGTTGATTTTTTGTGAAGTGTGTAAGGTCTGTATCTAGATTCACTCATTTTTTTTCTTACATGTGGGTGTCTAGTTATTTCCAGCATATTTATTGAAAAGACCATGTTTGCTCCATTGTCTTGCCTTTGTTGGCTATATTTATGTGGGTCTACTGTGCTCTCTATTCTGTTCCATTGATCTATTTATCTATTTCACCAATACCACTCTGCCTTGATTACTGTAGCTTTATAGTGAGTCTTGAAGTCAGGTAGTGCCAGTCTTCTAATGTGTTCTTTGATACTGTGTTGGCTCTTCCAGATCTTTTGCCTCTCTGTATAAACTTTAGAACTACTTTATTGATATTTACAAAATAATTCTCTGAGATTTTGATTGGGATGGCACTGAATGTATAAAGTTGAGAAGAACTGACATCTTAACAATATTGAGTCTTTTTGTTGACAAACATGGACTATCTCTTTACTTACTTAGTTCTTTTTTTAATTGAATTCATCAGAGTTTTGTAGTTTTTCTCATCTTGCACATATTTTGTTAGCATTCAACCTAAATATTTCACTTTTGGGGGTGTAATGATCTCCATGGTTTTTATTTCCTTTTCTTGCCATATGGCATTGACTAGAATTTCTAGGTACTACTTGAATAAGATCATTGAGAGCAGATATCCTTGAATTATTCCAGATCTTGGGTGGAAAGCATTCAGTCTTTCATTGTTAAGTCTGTCTTTGCTGTAGGGTTTCATTTTTATTTTTGAAAATGTTCTTTATCAAGTTGAAGAATCTCCCCTCTATTCCTAATTTTCTGGGAGGTTTTTTTTTATCATAAATGAATATTGAATTTTTGTCAAATGCATTTTATGTGTCAACTGATACCAGCATGTGATTTTTGTTCTGTAGCCTATTAATATGGTGGATTACATCACTGATTTTTCAAATAATAAACTAGCCTTGCATCTCTGAAATAAACTCTGCTTTGTCATGATATATAATTATTTTTATATATTGCTGAATTCTGTTTGCTAATATTTTGCTAAGGATTTTTGCTCCTATATTAATGAGGGTTATTAGTCCTTACTTTTCATTTTTGTACTACCTTTGTCTTATTTTGGTATCAGGGTAATATTAGCTTCATAAAACTAACTCAGAAATGTTTTCTCCTATTCTATTTTTTGTTGGGAAATATTGTGTATAATTGATGTTAGCTGTTCTTTAAATATCTGTATAGTTTTAAAATTATAAATTCAATTTTCTTAATAGTTCTACTTAGTGCTATTGCAATAATCTTAATTATCTATATCATATTGGGTGAGTTGTGGTAACTTGTGCTTTTTGAAGATTTGGCCAATTCTAAGTTATAAAACTTACTTGTGTAGATTATTGATCTGAGGCATCTCCTCTCTCCTAATATAAGCATTTAGTGATATAAATTTCCCTCTTAGAACTGCACTAGCTATGTCCCACAGTTTGATATGTTGTTTTTTAATATTCATTCAATGCAATGTATTTTTTTAAATTTCCTTGAGACATTCTCTTTGACTCAGGTTTAGTTTCCAAATGGTTAGGGGCACCTAACCCCTAACTCAGTAAGTTAGGGCTCAGTAAGTTGAGCGGCCGACTTCAGCTCAGGTCATGATCTCGCGGTCCGTGAGTTCTAGCCCCGCGTCAGGCTCTGTGCTGACGGCTCAGAGCCTGGAGCCTGTTTCAGATTCTGTGTCTCCCTCTCTCTGACCCTCCCCTGTTCATGCTCTGTCTCGCCCTGTCTCAAAAATAAGTAAACGTTAAAATAAATAAATAAACTAATGGTTAGAAGTTTTTCTGCTATCTTTTTACAGCTGGTATCTAGTTTGATTCCAATGTGGTCTAAGACTACACTTTGTATAATTTCAATTATTTTAAATGTGCTGTAGTTTGTGTCACTGCCCAAGATATAGTCTGTTTCAGCAAAGTTCCATGGATCCTTGAGAAGAATGTATATTCTGCTGGTGTTGGGGGAGTTTTCTATAAATGTCAATTCAAGCCTGTGGGCTGATTGATGGTGGTGTTGAGTTCTTCTACATATATGCTGGTTTTCTGTCTGGTTGTTCTATAAATTATTGAGAGAAGGATACTGAAATCTTCAACTATTACTGTGGACTAATTTATGTCTTTTTTCAGTTCTATCAGTTTTTGCTTCCCATATTTTGCTGCTCTGCTCTTTGGTGCATATACATTTAGGATTCGTAGGTCTTTTTGGTGAACTGACATTTAAACATTATGTAGTGTCCCTTCATGTATCTGGTAATTTTATTGGGTTTAGTTTTAGCTTCCTCTCACAGCACTGTGGCAGGTAAAGTGTGGGTATTACCTCATTACTGCTAGATGTGTTTCCGGTTTCCCTTCCAGCTTCTGTTGGCTTCTGAAAAGAGAAGGGACTCCTTATTACTGCTAGATGTAGGTGAGAATTCATGCTCCTCACTAAGCATCCTCTGATACCATCCTAGAGAAAGGAATACATTCTACTGCTCTGCATGTGACTTGAGAGAGTGGGGAGATGGCCTCATTACTGCTGGATGGTGGTGAAAATTCTGATGCTTAACTAGGCTTCCCTGACAATACCCCAATGTTGGAGGGCACTCCTCATAGCCTGATGATGGTGGAAGTCTAGACTTCCTTGTCAGCATTTGCAGGCATGGGTGCGGGTGGGGCCATACTGTTGATGTTGTTTTCCTGTGGTATTTAGCTAAAGTAGAGTGGTTACTGTCTAAAATTTTTCTTTCTTGCTAGACTCTCTTATTCCTGGCCCTTTAGCTATGGAGAGCAGGCTTTGGTTGGGGCTTTTTTGGTCTGCATCCACTTGTGTTTCTTAGTTACCAGTTTCTTTGGTTCCAAGTCTGGGATATATGAGGCAAAAATAAAACACAAGGAACTCACCACTGTGTCATTTCTTGGGTCCTGAGGTCCCTAGTCAGTCTGCCTTCTTCTCTCATCTTTCAGTCTTCTTATATATTTGTATGATTTTTAGTTGTCCATAGCAGGAGGAATAAGAAAAAGTGTATCTACTCCATCTTCTCAGAAGTGGAATTCTCTTCTTACTGAAATTTTAATTGAACTCTTACCTCCCTCTATAAGCATATGCATTTTAAAGAGATAGTTTGAAATCAGCCCCATTGACTGTATTACTTTAGTATAAAATGATCTCTCTATATATACGCTTAGATTTTTAAAAAATGTGAATTATCATAACTGCAATCAAGATTAGCTTGTCTTCGGGAGGATTCTACTGGGTTAGTGATGCACAATCATAAACAAGCCTTGAACCATGTATATACAGCATCTTCTAGTCTAATATGGAAAATTCAGCCAATATGTAAGATGCACATCATTAGCTGGACTTTCAGGCAATGATTTGCAGGAGGAGATGAAAGAAAAATGGGAAAGATTTCAATCATGAAACTTATAATAGACTGAATGGTAGGTGGGGAAAATGCAACTTCTAAAACCAACGACAACAGCACCTTTGGGAAAGGTTTTGTGCCATGCCACAAAAGCTCTCCAGCTTGCTCTCCTGCAGAACATAAAATTTCTAGTGTTTGAGAGGGCACTATTTTAAAGTAGTGCCCTATTTAAAGAGGGCACTATTTTAAAGACATCGTTGATGTCATTATATAAATTTGAACCAATTTTAATATAAAAAATATTACTTATTTAATATCAAAAAGCAGCCCTGAGCACACTGAGAAGCAAACTAATAGTCCTAGACCCATTTCCACAATTTTTTTCTTTTAAAAATACTTTTCTAACTCTATAATTATTTTATTACAGCAGAGCATAGGATTTTCAGAAGTATATCTGGAGGAATACTTGAAATAGAAAAAAATCTATCTTTTTAAATTTTGAAAGAGCAATGACTATTTTATTATAAGAAAAGAATAGCTTAATGCTTCACACATATCTAAATGACTTTGTAGCAAGCTAAAACTGAAAAAAGCCATGATAAACAAATCATTGTTTGATTTGATTCTGAGTGCCAATTGTCAACTTGAACTAGGCCTGTACCTCCAATATTGTGCTTTGGAATGCCAGTGTGGCCATGATAGAAGGAAGGGAAGAAGGGAAGAAGGGGAGGAGTAAGGAAGCAGGGGAAAGGGTGGAATGACAGAAAGTCAAAAGGAAGGAAATAAGGAAGGAGGGAAGAAGGGAGGGAACAAGAGAGAAAGAAAGAGAAAAAAATATTTCAAATAATTAGCACTTGTAGGGAAAACTAATATTTTTCATGCATATACCTTATTGGCTGTAACTTAAGAAACAAGGAAAAGAAATCAAAAGCACTGGATTTTTTTTTTTTTTTGCCTTCTCAAAGTTCATTCCCATCCATTTGTTAATAGTATCCCAGTTTTGCTTTAGAGATCTGTGCTTCCTAAGGGATGTGGTGAGCCCATTACCCAAGCTAGGTCAATCAGTATGTTAACAATACAGAATGTTAAAAACTTTAATGAGACACAATAAAGCAACAATATTTGCTTTTACCTAAAATTTTGTTCATTAGCCTCATTCGACTAAAATATGAAGTCTATAATCATATTGAATAAAACCCATCTGAATCTGATTGAGTGATGACCATGGTCTTTCAAAATATCCACCAGTATTTGCTTGACAATGCCCAGGTTTCCATATGGATTTCATATCCATAAGAATGTTTACTGCTTGAAAAATGACTTTCTCCTTGAAAAAAATTCAACCAGACTGGTCGAGACAAATGTGCTCTTAAAACAGTTAAGGCAATTGGTCTGCCTTAAATGGCACAGGCTACAATTTCACAAACCACTGTTAGAACTCTCTACTGGATAATTTAAATAGGTAGGCTGTTCATGAGACTTGCATATAATTTGCACTATGTTGCAGGGGAATGTTTGTGGTCTCCTGTAGGCTATTTTATAACATTTTTCAAAAAACTTCTAAGAAATCATATCCACAGAAGGTATTACTTGAAGGTACCAAAATGTATCAGCCGTTGATTAAAGGGAAAAGCATTCCTGTTGAAATACAGTAAAGAATAGAAAAGTATATAACTTCTAAGGAACTGAAGGCACATTCTACAGTTCATGCTGAAAACTGGATTATGTCAGCTTAAAAACTGGAACCAGGGTATACATTAGAGTTAAAAATTCTGGAAACTTTCATGGTTTTATTTTAGAACTAAGTTAACGGAGTATGATGATGTAAAAATTCGGGTTGAGAGAAAACATAGTTATTTGGTATATAAATTCACATGAAGTATTTCCTATGATTAATACCTACTACAGCCTGAGGATTTACAACAATATCTAACAGAGAAATGTGCCTTTGCATAGGACAACCTAACACATAGAAATCCATAAAAGCAATGGTTCCTAACCCACCTTTGTTTGTATTCTGTTAGTATTACACATCGGTGCTTATTCTCCACATAAAGCAGAGCAATCACTTTAAAGCTTGCCAGATCCAGCCATTTTTTGGTCATCAAGGCAAATGTTTGGATCTGAAATGTCACTTCAAAGTGAAAAAATGTGATTTGTGACATCTGTCACTACAAATATGTTTCTAAATAGCTATCTTATTCCTTATATAATGTAAACAAAATAGAAAATACATTCTCTATAAATCACCAGAATAAGGTGTGAATGAAATATAGTCTCAGGATAATAGTATTTTTGGACTATTCCAGTATATTCCACTATAAAGCTCTCATGACTAGATGGTAGAGAACAGAATCAGGATCTAGGTTTCTGGAAACTTGTTCTACCTTAACACACTGCCCTTCAAAATAACTGTATACATCAATAATACGGAAATAAAATCATAAAATACCCACATTCATTAAGTTTAGAAAAGTGACAGGTTTTTGAGAAGACCCATACTCTCTAAACAAAAGATAAAGACTATTAACAGTTCGATGGTGTATTTTTATCTGATTTGTTTTTCTATTACAGCTTTAAAGGAAGTCCTAGTTGTACTAATGTAGCATCATATAATTTTAGAGCTTACTTTTCCATTTAATTTTATAATAAACACATACCATAGTTTCAAAACTTTTGTAAATATGCCTGGGTGGTGTTTCATTGAATTGGATGTTCCATAGTTTAGAAAATGGTTTCTATTTTTGGTCTAATTTTGGAGTGAAATCCTCCAGACTTAAATATTTTGCAAAACAAAATCATTTTGCCTTGCATCTCTTATGACTTTAGGAGTGCAGGGTTCATTCTACTTAAACTCAATCTTTTTCAAGAAGAATCTTAAGAAAATCTCAACGGCCAAGTGTGAACAAGCAAAAGAACTGCCACTAATGGGGAAAGAGCTATCCTTATGATGTTGCAATTCTCGGAGCTAAGGAATAAGTCTTGGATATTTTAGGATTGGTTCGTCCAAATATCCAATGTGAAGAAGTCTTCAGGTTCACATTTTTCCTGGATTAGCCAGTCTTTGACTCTTTATCCTTATATGGAAATGGCTGGACTGGTCACATTTTAAAAAGAAATGAAGAAAAATTTTTTCAGGCCAAATCAAATTTTATGTTTCTGTTTCTCCCAAATTATTTTCAGATGCAAGAAAAAGCAAACCACACAGAAGAACGGCACACTGCAATGAAGTTGGAATGCAAGTCTTCATCAGAAGGGAGGGAACAAACTTTGGATAATTTAACCACAAAATATGTGAACCACAAACAAGTGTAAACACACAGGTAGACACAACACACACACACATACACACACACACACACACACACACACAGGCACATACACACTAACACAGGTCTGCCCTTTTCCTGGGAAATTTCATCAATGCAGTTTTTTAAAGAAAGCTTAGGAACATCCCAGTAAAAGTATATAAAAATTTCATATTTCCATGTTTAAATGCTTGGCTTTACAAAATTGTGAATATTCAAAAAGCAAAGCAAAACAAAACCTAAAAATAAAAAAAAAATACAACCCATGGAATTCAGCTTTTTGTGATCGGGCCATATATACCTGATTAACATAAAAAATAAGTTACTATGCTTCAAATCTTCCTCTAGGACTCAGGCTCCAATTTTTTCCCTAAAATATAGGTGTTTTTAGCACGAATTGTATTTTTTCCCCTTTATTATTTAGGCTCATTTGTGTAGAGGACAGAAAGTTTCTACCAAATAAAGTTAGGGATAAAGACACCCATCAGATTGCCTTGTTCTTGGCTGCAAACAAGTTAAAACTAGGCAATTAAAGTATAGTGGCCTGATATCAAATTGCAGTTTCTCTGCTGGTTGCCATTAATTTTTTAAAAATATGTAGTTATGCATAAATTATAGATTTTTGGCGATATTTTACTTTTTAATTTTCTCAGATAATTAACATTTTCACTAGGCTATGAAATCTCTTTCAGGCATCTTTATAGTAAAATGAAAAATGTTAAATGACTTCCAAATCCTTTGGGAAAATAGACATGGCTTACACTACTTGACTTTGTAGTTAGTTTTCAAAGATCTTATGATATACGATTATATAATTGATTCCATTCATTTCTTCTTTATTCCTTCATTGCCTTATATGTGCCAGGTATGGGATTAGTTTCAGGGATTTCTACATGCATATCATAGCACATATCGATACAGAGCTTTCATTTGTCTTCAGGTAAGCAGGTAATTTAACAAGATGATTGGGTACTTTTATTTTTGAAAATATGGTAGGATAGTTGTCCAGAAAAACTCTTTCAGAAAATAATACTTACAATTACTGAATAAGTGTTTGTAAAATAATATATTTTTGTATTACTCGTCTAAATTGATGGGAAAGACAAGGAAATCTTGACGGATAGACTGTAAGAAGTTATAAATACAAAGGAAGAGATTAGTTCCAAAATCACTGTTTGCCCCGAGGGCATCTGCCATACTTGGTGACCCACAGCTGCATGGGCAAAGTAGAGACAAAGCCTGGAGTCTATGCAAGGGGAGATATCAGAGAAGAAAAAAAAATCCAAAACCAACAGCCTGCAAATGGTAACATCCCAGTAAATGAACTAGTAAAGAATATTCTCAGAAGGAGATTAAAGCCATACAAACAACTGTGAATGAGAATCACCAAAATAATCAAACTCAAAGTATTGTAGCTTTTGAAAAGACATATACAGATTATGAAATGAGTATCAGCCACATCTTTCAAGAAGCAAGACATCAAGATTATTAAGAACAAGAAACTTTTCAAAAGTCACTAGATGCATGTGAAAAAAAGAACCACAGAATGAATCTGAAAATAAAGGCATTAGGCAGAATGTAGTACAGGCACAGAGTTTAAAAATATGAACTAGAGTTAAGCAAAACAGAAGATACAGAAGGTGACTGAAGTTTCAGATGGAGAAAGAGAGACAGAGATAGACAGGGAAGGAGAAAGAATGTAAACAAGGAAAGATTCAAATTGTTAATGATTTGGAATTTTCAACCATCACTGATAGATATCAACTTTTCGCTTCAGGAAGTCCAAAAATAAAAAGCACATCTAGATACGTTGTCAAGCATAACACCAAAGACAAAAAGATCTTAAAAGAGAAACAAGATAAAATAATTTCAAACAAATAAAAATTAAACCAAAGCAGACTTCTCAATAATAACACTGGAAGCCAAAATAATATCTTCAAAGCTCTGAAAGTAAAGAAACGTCAGCCTAGAATTTTATACTCAGTAGAAATATCTTTTGGGAATAAGGATGAAATAAAAACATTTTTTGTATTCCAAAGAAAGACTACTTAAATATAGAATACTGGAATTTAAGACATAATCCAATGGATTTTTATAATCCATTATTATAAAAAATAATCTCCTGCATTTTGTTCTGCTTTATAATTTACAACATACTCTCTCATTTCTTTTCTCACTTGAGCCACAGTAATGTGGTGATACTCTCACTCCAAATAAGAAGTTAAGTTTTCTTAAACTTGGAAAAACAAGTTTTATTAATAAAGTGTTTAAAATGACAAAAAATAATCTGTAATCAATCCAGCTGACTTGGAAAACACTGAAAAACATGTAGAAGGGAAGAAATCAAAATCATCCAATATCTCATTCCTCAAAGATAACCAGTTAGTTAGTATTTTGTTCCAAAATTTTCCTACAATTTTCCACACAGATGTCTTTTTATAGTGTATTTTTCCCTTGAAAACAGATCATAAGCATATTACCATGCCAATCATTTTTTCCCTATTACACTTTTATTTTTTCAATGATAGATAAGCCTTTATCACATGAATGTTGCTTAGTCACTAAAATACTACTTAGCTACTGTGATGGTTTGGATTATTAAATAGCAAATATTTGCTTCTCTCCCCTCTGACTGCAGATGATTTTCTAACACTGTCAGACTTGGCCATGGAACTTATTTTGGCCAATGGAAATTAATGAATTTTAGGCAGAGATGATAATTGTGCTTGCCCAAATTGGTTTGGCTCTAATGCCTTGATGACTCACTGGAGATAGATGCTGGTCCTTTCAGCTTGGGACCCCAAATAAGCACATCTGGAACAGATTTGAACCCAAACTGGACCTTGGAGCCAAATACTGTCACCAGAGAGCAGCCCAGTCAAGCCTAGTCTAAATCAGCCAATCACAGTTGATCTGCAGACACATGAGCATTAGAATAAATGCTTGCTATTGCAGATAGCTGAGTTTGGAGATGCTTTTTTACATGCATTACTGTGTCAACATTTGATGAATACAACTGGAATTGAACACTGAAGTGTTTTTTTTTCTTCCAGTTTTGCTATTATGAATAGTGCTTCAATGAACATGTCACTATAGCTTTTAAAAAAAGTATAATTATTCCCTTTTTACAGAGGAAGAATCTAAGGTTTGGTTTAAGTTTGTACCAGTGGTACACAGCTATTAAGTAGCAAAAATATAATATGAATCTGGGTCGGCCCGATGCTAATGCCCATATTCTGTATAAGATACTACATTGCCTGTCACTGAAATATGTTTAATCTTTTGGATAAATATATATTAAAATAAGTCTGGTATTTCATAATAACATAGAATAGCTTTGACTGGCAATGTACATATTAACTGATTTTTGTCTATTTCATTTAAAATTTAATATTGCACTGGCTTCTTGTTAAATGAAACACTAAAGTCTCTATATCTATCATTTAAAGCCACATTAATTTGGCTTTTTTTTTTCTTTTTTAAAAAATTTTTAATGTTTATTTATTTTTGAAAGAGAGAGACAGACAGACAGACTGTGAGTGGGTGAGGGGCAGAGAGAGAGGGAGACACAGAGTCTGAAGCAGGCTCCAGGCTCTGAGCTGTCAGCACAGAGCCTGACATGGAGCTTGAACTCATGAACCATAGATCATGACCTGAGCCAAAGTCAGATGCTTAATCGACTGAGCCACCCAGGTGCCCCCCAGTGTTTTTTTCTTTTTTTCTTAAAGCAGACATTAAATCAGACAATAACAATCACAAAAAAAAAATTGTACTGAAAATTGTAGATTCAATATGAGAATGAGTGCCTTGCTAAAACTTTTATTTCTTGGTTTTCCTCTTTAAAATAGAGAGTGTTTTCTTTTTTAAAAATTAATTTATTTAAATACAAGTTAGTTGACACACAGTATAGTATTGGTTTCACGAATAGAACCCAGTGATTCATCACTTATACATAATACCCAGTGCTCATCCCAACAAATGTCCTCCTTAATGCCCATCATCCATTTAACCCATCCCCCCACCTACCTCCCTCCAGCAACCCTCAGTTTGTTCTCTATATTTAAGAGTCTCCTATGGTTTTCCTCCCTCTCTGTTTTCATCTTTTTCTTCCTTCCCTTCCCCTATGTTCATCTGTTTTGCTTCTTAAATTCCACATATAAGTGAAATCATATGATATTTATCTTTCTCTGACTTATTTCACTTAGCATAATACACTCTAGTTCCATCCATGTTGTTGCAAATGTTGCAGTTACTCTTTTTGATCACCAAGTAATATTCCATTGTGTGTGTGTGTGCATGTGTGTTCACAGTTGATAGACATTTGGGCTCTTTGCATAATTTGGCTATTGTTGATAGCGTTGCTATAAACATTGGGCTACAAGTGCCCCTTCAAATCAGCTTTTTTGCATCCTCTGGATAAATACCTAGTAGCACAATTGCTGGGTCATAAGGAAGTTCTATTTTTAACTTTTTGAGGAACCTCCATATTGTTTTCCAGAGTGGCTGCACCAGTTTGCGTCCACTCTCACCACTGTTGTTCAACATAGTACTGAATGTAACTCCTAGCCTCAGCAATCAGACAACAAAAAGAAATAAAAGACATACAAATTGGCAAGGAAGAAGTCAAATTTTCAGTCTTCACAGATGACATGATACTCTACGTGGAAAACCCCAAAGACTCCACCAAAAAACTGCTAGAACTGATACAGGAATTCAGCAAAGTAGCAGGATATAAAATCGATGTACAGAAATTGGTTGTATTTCTATACGTAAATAATGAAGCAGCAGAAAGAGAAATCAAGAAATTGATCCCGTTTACAGTTGCACCAAAAACCATAAGATACCTAGGAATAAACCTAACCAAAGAGGTAAAAAATCTGTATGCTGAAAACTACAGAAAGCTTATGAAAGAAATTGAAGAAGACACACAAAAAAATGAAAAAAACATTCCATGCACATGGATTGGAAGAACAAATATTGTTAAAATGTCAACACTACCCAAAGCAATCTACACGTTCAACACAATCCCTAGCAAACTAACACCAGCATTCCTCAAAAAGCTGGAACCAACAATCCTAAGATTTGTATGGAACCACAAAAGACTCCGGATAGCCAAAGTAATTTTGAAAAAGAAAACCAAAGCTGGAGGCATCAGAATTCAGAACTTCAAGCTATATTTCAAAGCTGTAATCATCAATACAGTAGGGTACAGGGACAAAAACAGACACATAGATCAATGGAGGAGAATAGAGAACCCAGAATGGACCCACAAATGTATGGCCAACTAATTTTCAACAAAGCAGGAGAGAATATTCAATTGGGGGTGGGGTGGGGAGACACTCTCTTCAGCAAATGGTGCTGGAAAACCTGGACAGTGACATGAAGAAGAATGAAACTGAGCCAGTTTCTTACACCATACACAAAAGTAAATTTAAAAGGGATGAAAGGCCTAAATGTGAATCAGGAAACCATCAAAACTTTACAGGAGAAAACAGGCAGCAACCTCTTTGACCTCAGCCACAGTAGCTTCTTACTAGACATGGCTCTGGAGTCAAGGGAAACGAAAGCAAAAATGAACTATTGGGATCTCATCAAGATAAAAAGCTTCTGTACATACAGTAAAGAAAGCAATCAACAAAGATAACTGACAGAATGGGAGAAGATATTTGCAAATTACATAGAGGATAAAGGGTTAGTATCCAAAATTTATAAAGAACTTGTCAAACTCAATACCCCAAAACAAATAATCCAGTGAATAAATGGCCAGAAGACATGAATAGACATTTTCCAAAGAAGACTTTCAGATGGCTAATAGACGCATGAAAAGATGCTCAACATCACTCATCATCAGGGAAATACAAATCAAAACCACAACGAGATACCACCTCACACCTGTCAGAATTGCCAAAATTAACAATTCAGGAAACAACAGATGTTGGTGAGGATGTGGAAAAAGGGGAACCCTCTTACACTGTTGGCGGGAATGCAAAATGGTAAAATAATCACTGTGTTATTAGTATCACTGAAAGTTTACTGATATTTTCATAAACATACACAGTGAGATAATACTTGAAAGAATGTGATAGTGCTTTAATACTTAGTATGTTTTATCAGGAATCAGTAATGTTCATATGATTCATGTGGCACAGGGTCATAAAGGAGTAATATACATCTTGTGAACAAGCAGACATACAAATTAGTAGCTGCCAAAAGAAACCCATGGTCAATTTATGTTTGCTAAGTTAAACATGTTTGATGTTGAAATTGGTCCATTCAGAACTAAGGGCATGTCTATTAGTTGAGAGAATACCATTCATTTATCTATGTTCAGCAAATATCTAACTTGATATCATGAGTTCAAGAAGTAAAATGAATTTAGTTAGAACAATTTCAACAGGCCAAAAAAGCATTTTCCTCTAACCAGAGATACAGATCTTTTAAACTTGGAGGTCTAGCGATATTACTGCCAAAGGGAGAGATTATGGCACTGGAGATCAATTTGCAAATTCAATCATTTCTGTACCTGGCCCTTTTGTTAACTGACTACAAATATGCACTGACTACAGACTTTTGTTACCTGACTACAAATATGCACTGAATGTGAATATTTTGGTTGGTTGGGTTCAGTCACAAAAAGAGAAGTCAAGTTACCTAAGTGAAAAATACAGATCAGCTTTGTTTTTCACAAGCAAAGCTGCCTAAAATAAAAGCTAACAGATCATTTCCAAAATGTAACATGTATTGAGATGCACACTCCAGATCTTTGAGCATGTACTGAAATAATGATGACTACAAGAAGCAACGGAATGTAAAATGAGAGACATGTAAACAAAGTCCTGAAAGCTGGCAGAGGACAAAGTCATTGGTCACATCTTTCAGAGAAACTTAATCGTATCTTTTCAGTTGTCTTAAACAAGAATTACAGAGAATAGTGATACTCAGCTGAGGTAGGAGTGGAAATGCAGAATAGAGGTATGATGGAAGAAAATAAGCCTAGTTTAGATATCATGTAGAATCTTGAGAGTTATGAGAGCTAATATAGGAAAAGTCAGTTGAATGTCCAAGATGGATGATTCTATATATATCTATATATGAGTATGAATATATATATATGTGTGTGTGCATGTATCTGTACCTATTATCTACTAAGCTGAAAGTGTATCTTTCCATATAATGCTTAAAATATTATAATCATGAAGGCTTAGGCATGCAGGTGTAAGAATTTTCTGAATTTCTTTTTGTTTTTCCAGAGCAACACTGCACTCATGCCTTACGCATGCCAGTGCTATGACAGGGCATTAACTGGCACCAATGAAACGAGACATTAGTGTCTTAGCATTCAGACTCCTCGTGCAAACATTTTCCATAAGAGTTCAGTTCAAGGCAATCTCCTCCATATTAGCTTTATTTACTCTAGTTAGTTAGAGACATGTGGGGCCAGTATGGGGCTTGCAGACATATCCAGCTCCTCCCCAAGAAAACTCATGCTGAAGGGTGTAGACCTGGGTGACGACCAACTATTTCTCAGGCCTTGGGAACTGCTTAAAAATCATTGTTTACTCACTGAGCATCCAAGACCATGGATGTCCGTGGCATTTCCCATCACCCCAGGGATTCTCAGATCTTCTTGGTCCATGAATTGTCCATAAAATGATGTCATAATGAATGCATGGATGAAGCACTGTCAGCTGGTGCTCACAAAGATAGACAAAATCACAGCCCTGTCAAATGCTTTCCTGCATTCCCAGAATCATTTTTGGATCGTCTCTATCAGCCAGATGTGAACTTAATCCACTGTAGTCAGCTAACTTTGGGATGACTCTACTCCCACATGGCTGACCATAATTATTTCCTGCTGTAGGAACACTACTCTCCCTGCATGTGAATCTTTCATTGGTTTTCCTGTATTGGCTGCCATGTCAGGTTACAAAATAGTATTTTTTCCAAGTATAAAATCTATAAGATCTCTATAAATGTAAGGTGTTTATTAGTATCCCCCCAATCCTTGCTTTACTGATGTTTATCTAGAGAAAGACTTATTTTCAGGATTTATAAAATGGTATTTAAGGTCTCTGTAATAGGCCAAAGAAGCTGATTCCCATGAACAGTCTAATTTAGCTACAACCACTTGACTGACCACATCCGACTTCATTTAGCACATACATTGAGGGCAAGGAAGGGTCCACTCCCAGGGACAATAAGCACGTGGTGCTCACCTTCCCATCTGTTTTGGATACTGCTCCCATTCCTTCTCCCTCAATAATCAAATGGCATGGGAGTGTATAACAAACAGAGGTTTCCTCTTGGCTCAAAAAGAGTAAATTCTTTAGTTTGTCAAGAAGTTCACACTAGCTCTGGGAAAATGGTTTTTTGGCACTTAAGAGTTCTACCTAAAGATTCATTAAAGTTTCATTTCATTGAAGGAATTAGGCGCATCCCATTACAAATCTAGGTCGAACTAAAACATGACGCTGTCTACATGTCTGACAGCCAGTGGTTAAATAACCCATTTGGAGCTGAAATGAATTCTTCTGTGCTGCTTCTGACTCCAAAACAGTGGTTCTCAAATGTCTCTTCTCAGGAACACACCAAGCAACATTTATGTGCTCAATATACTCTCATGGGCATATGTGGATTTTCACATCATCCATTAGCTTTCTTTTGTCGAGCGCTCCAATGATTCAGAATCTCCACAGTTGTTATTGACCCATCAGTAGCAGTCTCTCTCACTTGGTTGCTGGGCTATAGTGATGTACAGTTTCTGAGCAGTTAGCTGCAACTCTATTCTCTCCTGCAAAGTACACCAGAATGCATGCAAGTGAGAGAGACACTGACACAAAAATAAGCTTTAAAGGATTCTAATTTGTATTATAAAAACTAACTCATTTACAAACTCGGTACCCTAAGATGGCTTCAAACCACATGATTTTATGGCAATTGATCCATACAAATCGGTGCCAAGACAAGAAGTTGAAAAGTGCTGCCCTGCAAGAGGATGCCAACCTGCTCTGGGGCAGCATGTAGACCCTGGCGGTGGTTGCGTTGGGCTTGCTGTTAGGATTCTGGTTGATACGAGCTTCAGGCACTGTTGTGAAAGTGCTGCTGGTCTCATTGCCATGCTCTGTTCAATCTCTACTGAAAAATCTGCGTGCAGGGTGGAGAAGTGAGGAGATACAGAAGATATATTAGACTTTCAATCAGGTCTGATGATGGTGTAATACAGATACAAGGTTGGTAAAGACAATAAAGTTTGAGGGAAATTGGACCAGTGATTCAGCTCAAGGTGTTCCTCTTAAGCCTAAAGCATCACAAATGCCACTGAGAAGTTGAGAAGATCCGTTAGTTGTAGAAATAAGCAGTTCATCAACCAGGAAGGTAAGAAATGGTTGATGGTCCCTGTAGATCATCAGAGACATATGGGCTTTGGGACTCCTGAGATTCTTTTCACCTGAACATAAGTTTGTACTTCTCTCTATCCCTGCATGCCCTTCTCCCTCGACAGCTTCAGATCTAGAGATTCATTGTGTTTATAATTTTTGAGTGAATGAGTGCCACTGTGGAATTCATGTGGACTGGACTTTGCAAGCTTCTTCTTTCTCTGCTGCAGATGCCTATAAAGAAGCTGATCAAAGAAGACAAATGTGTGGGATCCCAGTTCCAGTCGTTTAATCCTGTTAATTCCAAAGAAACTTCTCCACACCCCTTAACGACACCACAGGGTAGATTCTCAGAGAAGTATTTACTCTGAGCAACTACAACAAAACTTCTGGCTATCAATGCACAATCATGCATGCTCCTTCGTGGTGGCCTTGTCCCAACATATGAAACAGATGCTGGTAATCTTTACTTTAGTTTAAATTTTGTGATTTCAATACAGTGCCGGACAACCCAAATTTACTGAAAAGACTAGGGTTCTAGGGTAAGAACCCAATTGGTTATCATAGCAACACATATTTTTTTGTGTATTTTCTGGTGTCTGTGGAATCTGACTACAAATAAATGTTAAATAATAATGTGCAGAGTAACTTCATCCCACTTGAACGAGAACACACCGAAATGGCAGTCTGAAAATGTAATAATCTAGTCATAAAATCAATCTCTTCACGACTTGGCTAAAACAAACAAGAAAAGGCTTTTCCTGTCTCTAAACCAAGTCTGATAAGGATCTGCGACTATTTCTCTATAAAATCTACGTAAAACACACCCCACAGCCCAAGATGCTTTCATGAAACCAATTCAAATAACTGCAACCATTTTCTTCCTTCTATTGTTATATTAATACACACGCAGACACATACACAGTCCTGCACACACACATACACATACACACACATACTTCTGCACATTGTCCAGAGGTATTTGCTATACAAACATCTCAGTATCCTCACTTTTCTTTATCTTGGACTCGGGCACACAACATTTTTCAGACTTTTCAATAATATGCTGATAGTGAATTAGGCTTTTATTTGATCTATGGATTATGTTCTTCCAGGAACTGCCAATTTTACTCTAATATGATTCCAGTATGCTGAGGGAGTTATTCCAACTAGAATGTGCTGAAGAGATGAATGTGGCTTCCATGCAGGCCATATTTCAACTTTTCCCAAATAACATTCTTGTAGAGATTAGAAGATAATCTGGCAGCCAGACCTAGCCAATTAAAACAGTAATTGAAATGGTTGAAAATGTTTTCCTTGGCAAAATTTGGTTATTTTGCTTCATTTTGGGTTTCCTTGAATAACAAAAAAATAGGGTCAATCATAAGACTGCTAATTTATTTTATTGGTTATCTTTTTTCATCAAACAAAAAAGGGCTGCTGTGTAGCTGGGATGAAAAACCGAACACTGGTATGGGGTCGTAAGTGGAGGCATGAGACGGCAGAGAATGATTTTCAGCTAACTCTAGTAATCTCTTCTCAGCACAGAATATGTGGGAATTTCTGTTGTGGGTGGAAAGGGTAAAATGAGGAAGGGGATTCAATAGGAAAAAGAATACAGGAGAGGCATCTTGTAAAATGTGGGTTACTTTCCCCCCAGATTAATAGGTACTTAAAAATCACAACTTCTGATTTTAAGATATCGGAGATAAACAACTAAAAAAATCAACTTATGTGCCATAATTCTCTTCCACTGAAATCAGCGTGTGCTACTAAATGTTTAATAATCATCTCTGGGATCAGAGAGTATCTGATTTTTTAGCATTCGCCAATTTCCATGATGTAAACACTTTTCTCGTGGCTAATTTCATTCTACCAACTCGACATTCCTGAACCTAAGAGTTGGAAAGAGACATGCACAGGCCACTTTTGCAAGCACCCTTAAGCTGCTCCAGCACACCTCTGGGTGAAGTCACAGGTTTACAAAGAAGACAGATATGAAAATGCAATCTAGACTGACATCGGGTAAAAATACCGATAAAGGCAATTAATGGGCAAAGATCACCATCTCGTGAATTAACGAATCTAAGTTTGGCTGATTGAAATTGTAAAACTTGAGAAAATACAAATCACAGAATTGATTTTAAAAGAAAAAACACTTCTTTGTGTCAATCTCTGCTTCTTTCCTCCAAAACCCTACTTGGAAGTTCAAATCCTCTAAAGAAGTCTGAAAATAGGCAGTGTATTCATTTTAACATCCTCTTGGACTTAAGACAATTTCAAAATGCCATATACTAGCGGGGTTAACCCCACACATTAGATTCATGAGCATGAATTCAATAAAGCATGAATTCAATAAAGGAATTCAATAAAGCATGAATTCCTTGATCCCACCCAGGACCAGCTAAATTAGAAGGCTTTGGGTTAAGCTTGGCACTGATAGTTTTAAAAAGTTCCCCAAGTGTCTCTTTTGCCACCAGGGTTGAAAACAACTACTCTATATATTTATTTCCTTACATCTCCACTGATAATGCTCCGAAGGGTGGTTATACTACATCTCAGTAAATTATTACCTCTGGCTGGACCATAAATATAATTCACCTTTTTTTTTCTCTTTTTATTCTTTTTCCCATCTCCAATAGCATCAATATAAATCACTTTCAGTTTGGGATGGACTAAAAATATGTTGAATAACATATTCTGTTGGGCTCACATTTATTCTCATTTTCACATTTTTTGGTTTTAAACCAAGTTCAGAAATTTTTGAGATGGATCACGTTAGACAGAAGCATGTGCTAGTTAATAATGATTTTCAATTATTCCAGGACACATATGCAGAACAAATCACCTTTTTACTTAGCAGTGGAAACTAATTACATATCTGATTTACTGGATGGTTAACACATAGGATCTGTCTACATATATGCTGGTATGACTATTATTAGGCAAAGAAAGGAATAAATGTTCCTTCCTTAAAAAATGTAAAAATATACTAAAAGTATGGGTGAAGTTTTAGTTTTTTTTTTTTCCTGGAAGGACAAACTACATGATGTTATATTTTTTCTATGATTAATTTTCTATGATTAATTTGCTTTCATAATTACTTTGAGGGAAAAAAAATCAAACTATTTAAAAATGAACCTGGCCTATTTTCCACATGCACGGTCATCATCGTTAGTGGCTGCATTGAGCGAATTTTAGAATCTTGAAAAGACACACTATCTATGAATCTTGGAAAGACACACCTCATGTGTAGAAGTCTTTGCCACCCCCAGGCATTGCAACAGAGCCAAGAACAGCAAGAAGCACAACAAATAGCAGCTGTAGCTCTTCACATGTGTGGTACCATTTAGGCTAATGTCCAGGATATCATCATTTGTCCAAAGGGTACAGCTGCACCAGCTGGCAGACTGTTGAAAGTGGCAAAAACACAGAAGGCAGAAACTGGCACCAATCCTCACCTCTCCCCGCCCCCCCCAACACACACACACTCACTCACTTCCTGCGGCACTACTCTGGGCAATGTTCACAGACAGAGACAGCCCGAGCCAGCATTTGGGCAAAACATGTAATATAATTCAGCCAGAAAGCAGGTGTCATCACTTGACTCTGTCAGGGGTAGGTCTTCTGTGTAGGTATATCCAAAATGAAGTGTGTGTGTTCCCTACAGTTGCACTACAATCTACCCCTAAACTCAGAGGTTTCAAACAGCGGTCACTTATTATTATTTACGTGGATGTGGGCAGAATGGGGTTCAGATCATCTAGGGTGCGCTTGGCCAGATGGCTTTGTTACTCACTGTGGTTCTGTGGATTGACCGAGGCGCCTCTGGCCTATGTGTATTCATTCTGGGGCCCAGGCTACAGGGGCATGAGCAAATTCGGGGGAAACTCTTATCACAGCAATGACAGAAGTGTAAGGGGACAAGTGGAAATACAGGGCTCTCAATGTCTATACTTAGAACTGGCAAATTGTCACTTTTGCTCATATACTATTGACCGAAAAAAGTCATATGACCAAGTTCAAATTCAAGCAGTGAAGAACCACACTTTGCCCAGGAAGAGACCATGGCAAAGGCATAGATGCAGAATGGAATAAAGAATTAAGTCCAATGCATCAATCCATCACATACACCTGTCAGTTTTTCTGGAAAAGAATCCATGATCATGATAATGGTGATGGTGATGACAGCCCCTCATTTTACTATGCACTTACAATGGCCCAGGCACTGTTCCAGACTCTTTGTCACTTGGTCTCTGTCTCTCTCTCTGTTTTTATAAAAGCTCATTAAATCCTCACGATAATCCTACAAGATGAGTACTACTATATTCTCATCTTACACATAAGGTGACATTGGTAGGGAAAAGTTTTATAAGCAAATACCGGGCAATTATTAATTTAAAATAACAATGGGCACTCATTTTCTTAAACTATTGTACAGGCATATTATATAGATTACGGATGGTACCTTTGGGATTTCCCACCTTGATATTATCTGTCTTGGGAGTAGATATAGATGGTCTGGACCATCATGCCATGATTATATAGGAACAGGGACAAGAACATGTGTTCATCACTGGCATTTACTTATGGAATATGCATGCAATTATACAGCAATGGCTCCAAAATAAACTAGCAAACACCCTTGGCTCAAAAGTTGAAATCCTGCCATTTGCAACAACGTGGATGGAACTGGAGGGTATTATGCTAAGTGAAGTAAGTCAGTCAGAGAAAGACAGATATCATATGTTTTCACTCATATGTGGAACTTGAGGAACTTAACAGAAGACCATGGGGGAAGGGAAGGGGAAAAAATAGTTACAAACAGAGAGGGAAGGAGGCAAACCATAAGAGTTTCTTAAATACAGAGAACAAACTGGGGGTTGATGGGGGTAGAGGGCAGGGGAGAGGGGAAGACAGGTGATAGGCACTGAGGAGGGCACTGGTTGGGATGAGCACTGTGTGTTGGATGTAAGCAATGAATCATAGGAATCTACTCGAGAAGCCAAGAGCACACTGTATACACTGTATGTTAGCCAACTTGATAACAAATTATATTTAAAAAAATTAAAAAGACACAATAGGATCAAACTCTGATGAATTCAGTATGCTTTCTTTCTTCTTTCTATTGCTTTTAGGTTTGAAGCTTATCGAATTCTGTATATTGAGGGACTTCCGGGGGTTGATAACACTAATCCTTTGCCCATTTATATCTCAGAGCATAATAGAAAAGACTAATTCTGCAGAAAGGGGAGAAGCAGAAGCCATTATTATTCCTCCAGCAGAGGTGAGTGGTATGGAGACTGGAACAGGCAGAGGCTTACTCTGGCCCTCAGTCCTCCGGTGCATTTTTTCAGTGCTTAATTTCCCTATGTTAAATCTTCTGGTTGAAGTAACAAGTTGACTACTCTAATTGATTAAACCTATCTGAGGCGATGAGCGTTGAATGCATATAAGCATAGATAAATGTAAACAATGATGGTAAATTTTTCCAAAACAGAATGACTATGCCCAAAATATTCTCAGAAGTTAAAAATCTATAAACAAGAAATAATACAATAATAACAATATAAATTGTAAAGTACCATTAACAAACCCAAGGATATTTGCTACTCAGAAGATAAGTGAAGTAACAGAAGAAAAATTACACTTCCTCTTGCAAAAATGAGAGATCATTCCTGAATTTATGTTCCAAATACATGTTAAAGAATGTTCTTGAAAAACAGGAATCATTAATAGAATTAAAAACTACATGTGCCAATCTCAAATTACTTAATGGTATTCGGTCGAAGATAACATATTTGGAAAAGAAAACTCATTCATTTTTTTCTCCCATTTATTCAGCAATTTTTTTCATAACAACCTACGATTGCCAGGCAGTATTTAGATGCTGGAGAAACAGCAGCAAACTAAGCAGACAAATCCTAGCCCTCAAGGAACGTAGTTTGGTGTTGAGATACAGACAATAAAGATTTTGAATAAATACACTACACAGTACTTTAAAAGAACATAGTTAGCACTAAAAATACAGTGGATAAGGAATTCTGAGGTGTAAGCTTGCAATTTTATAATTGTTTAATTTAATTTTTTTCAAGTTTTTATTTAAATTACAGGTAGTTGACATATCAACTATCAGTTAATAGTATCAGTTTCAGTTCAGTATAGTGATCTGACAATTCCATAGATCACCCAGTGCTCAACACGACAGGTGCACTCCTTAATCTCCATCACCTATTTTAAGCTTTCAATTTTAAACAGGGTGGTCAAGGTAGGCCCTACTGAGAAAGTGATATCTGAGTCAAGACTTAAAGTAGCAAGGAGAAAGTCATGCAGATAATGGATATGAGAATTTTCCAGTCACTGCAAACTATTTTTGCAAAGAACCTGAGGCAGGAATATGCCCGATATATTCAGGGAGGAACAAGGTCAGTCTTAATTTAGGTACACAGTTTCTCTGAAATAAAAATAGAAAAGAAAGAAAGAGGAAATAAGTGATTTAAGAGTTAAATTGATCAGGTAACTAAATAATGACAGAAGATCCAGGTATTTATAGTTATTTGGATTTTTAAAAATATTTTATTAATTTAGTTAGCTAATTAACCGGCTAGGTAGGTGGCTAATTTTAAGGAGATAATATATGCAAATAGTAAATTTCCAATAGTGCAGAGGCTTGCATTGAGAAGTAAGCTTCCGCCCTACCCTTACCCAGAGCTCCCCACCCCAGAGGAAACAATGTTACCAGCTCTTCTATGTATCTTTCCAGAGACATTTAATGACTTCTTCTACCATGAGCCCCCAAGTGAGGTAATTTGTAAAAGCAAAATGTACCTTAGAGATCTGGACAAAGTTTGCTTTCATAGATGCACCTCCATCTTTGTACTATAATTACAGGCCTCTAGAGAGGAGACAGCCCATCATGCTCGTCCCAGATGGGTGGGGTGGGGCCTATCTTGTGAAGTCACCAAGTCACCGCATGAAGAGGCTACCTGTGTGTGGCCATGATTTATTTTGAGAACTATTTCTGTGCCCACATCCAGAGGAAGATTCCATGACTATCATTTCTTGTGTCATTTTCTCCCAAGGATAAGGAGTGATTTCACTTAGCACTTGAAAACAGGTGTATTGAAGTGGAATAAAAAAAAATAAAAAAAAAAAAAACAAAACAAACTGTAAGCAAAAAAAAAAAAAAGTAAAATAAAATAATAATAAGTAAAACATATGGAAATTTTCTGTTTCACCAAAGGATATGGAAAGGTGACAATAGGTTCTTTGTTTGATAAAAGTTAGAAGGTTCAGGGCAATCCAAGATTTTCCTCTAAGTGCAGCCAAATTATGTGTAATGTATACTTCAGACTTTCAGACATTTCCCTTGCAAGTAAACAAACTGGAATCCATAAAACTTTCTGTAGTGTGTCTCTGATATGACAGCTGGTCCCTTATTTTCTCATGTGCCTCACAGTCTGATTCTGCTCAGTGAGATGTCTTGTGTAGTTTTCTAAAAGTATTAGGGAAAGTGTCCTATGATCATAGTTTCTACTGCTCTAATCTTAGTAGGATAAAGAAAAAGATGCCTCATTCTTCAGAAAGATTCTTGTGATCCTAGCATTGCCAAAAATGGCAACAAACTGACTATAACTACTAGTACATGAGGTTTCTCAATCCAGGTAATCCCAGGAAGATGCTAAATAATCACCACCACCACCACCATCATCATCATCATCTCCAAAAGGTGAGGGTAAGAATGCTACCAACTGAATTTAACTTTAGGTATTTTTTGTAAAGTCTGTGGCAACATGTCTCAAACTTATAAAAGCCACTAGAATGTAAGCTCCATGAGATAATGGCTATTTCCATAACAGGAAATAATAGGGCTATGCCTAGCCCTCATGGCATGGTTAATTTTATGTGCCAACTTGGCTAGGCCATGTTACCCAGATATTTGGTCAAACAATATTGTAGATGTTTCTGTGAAACTATTTTACTTTTTCTTACTTAAAAAATTTTTTGTTCAATGTTTATTTATTTTTGAGAGAGACACAGAGTGTGGGTGGGGGAGGGGCAGAGAGAGAAGACAGAATCCAAAGCCGTCTCCAAGCTCTGAGCTGTTGGCACAGAGCCCAACACGGGGCTCAAACTCACAAACCTGAGATTATGACCTGAGCCGAAGTCAGACGCTAAACTGACTGAGCCACCCAGGCACCCCAGCTGTGAAACTACTTTAAAAATGAGATTAACATTTAAGTCAGAAGACTTCGGGAAAGCAAGTTGCCCTCCGTAATGTGTGTGAGCTGTGTCCAATCAATTGAAGGCTTGAATAGAAAAGAGACTGAACTGCCCAATCCAAGAATTCTGCCAGAAAGACTGCCTTCAGACTCAAACTGTAACTCTTCCCTGGCTCTCCAGCCTGTAGGCTTATCCTGCACATCTTGGACTTGCCAAGTTTCCCCATCACCTGAGCCAATTCCTTAAAATAAATCTCCCTCTTTTTATACATGTAACTAACAAGATATATACACATCTAGGCAGTTCCGTTTCTCTAAAGAACCCTGACCAATAAAATTTAGTAGGTTCACAGTAGTTCCAAATAGCATTCGTTGAGTGAATAAATGAATGAATGAATGAAATACCAATTCATGAGAAATGTATGTTTCTCCGGTGGATATGTTTGGCATGTGTTCAAATTTTGATTTCAAAATAATCATTAAAGCTCTTATGGTACTAACTCCCTAATTTGGATGTAAAATTTAACTGTTACAACTCTCGCTACTATCTTCCTGATAGCCTAAATAGGTGGTATTCAGTTTTGTCTACAGGTAAAGGAGAGGAGTGATACCTTTATTTGAATTACAACACTGTTCTTGACCCCACTCCACAGTGAAATTGCCAGGGTTTAACTAATCTCCAAAATTCAATCTCTAGAAAGATTTTATTCCCTCAAAATATCACTTTCTGGAAAACAGCAGTTGTGTATCACCAGATTTTCTCTAATTTGCTGGATACAAATAGCCAGTTACAGCAGCCAAATGATTATGTTCCATTATTTTCATTGATGGAAATGTAACGCATAGCTCATAGTTTGTCTGTGTCTTCCGAAATCTACTTCAACACACACACACACACACACACACACACACACACAGTACTGATGTATTTTGTTGCTTTATCTGAAAAGAATAGCAATGAAAGCAAGACAACAATGGTCTCTTCACTAGACTGAGCTGAGATTTACTTTCTCACAATTCATCTCTGGAACTAAAATGGGTGTTTGACCTGTAGTAGTATTTCCAGCCTTCTTATTCCAACTTGTTTTTTCTTAACTTAACAAATGACCTAAATTCCCTTTTCTCTTACATTCTATGCCTTGCTTGCCTCCCCTGACCCATGGAAACCGTCATAAAAGTTGACTACTAAACTCCCTGTCTTGCTTTGTCAAGTTTTTACCTACTCTGCTGCACATATACTACTCTAAAAGGGCCTCTGGATCCAACAAACCCTCATTTAATGATATATTCACTTCACACTCAACCTGAAGAGTCAAGTCCATGAACAGCTGTGAAGACCTTTGAGAAAGAAGGCAACAGATGTATCCACAGTGCTTGAAACATGAGTAATACAAACACAGCCTCCCGAAACAGGTGAAGAGAAAACTGTGATTGAGTCATGGTCTATTTGGCACCTTCTCTTATTTTTACCTTAATCTTCCACCGCTCTTGTCCAACTTGGGCTTCCTTTCCTGGCATAATTAATCTAGACCATGCATGTATACTACCAAAATATAACCCTCCTTGGATATAACCTTTGGATCCCATGCTGAGATCCATTATATAAAACTAATGTACTCATGGGTACTAATGGGTTAATACTGTGACACCACCGGATGCCAACCCCCACACGGCGTTTCGGAAGTGTCTTAACCTGAGCAGTGCAATCCCTTAGTTGGAATTTTAGTTTCCGATTGATTGACAGATAAAATAACACCTGGGATAAAAAGGGCTTTTGGAACGCCCGAAATCAAACCAACTAGGAAAGTGCTTACTCAGACTTCGTGGGAAGTTTACTAAAACTATGATTTTGTTCAATGCCCAACAAAGAATCTAAAAAGACCAAAACAGGGAAGAAGAGAGATATTATAATGTTAATATCAGCTTTAGGGGCGAATTTTATCATTTACTATAATTACTTTATTTCCTGTGTATTAAAGTCATTCATAAGGAAATGCATCTGTGAGCCATGACTTCTGATCCAGAATAGGATTGAGAAAGCCCTTCGAATGCAGCTTCCATGCAGAAAACCAAGGGAATAATTTAACTGGAATTCAATGTGAAATTGATGGATTTTGGGGGTGATCATGGGGTTCGGAGTCAATGGGCAAGAAAGAATTCTTGAAGACGTGTTTGGTGCAAAAATGTGATTTTATTAAAGCACAGGGACAGGACCTGTGGGCAGAAAGAGAGCTGTACTGGGATTGTGAAGAGTAACTGATTATATACCTTCAGGTATGGAGGGAGTTAGGGACAGTGTAAGTCTCTAAGGAATTTTGGAAGCAAGGTTTCCAGGACCTTGAGGGGCTAGCTGATGTTAGGAAAATGCCATTTATTACTGTTTACTAAAACCTCAGTCATGAGACCCTTCAGATGTGTATCAGGGGCCATACGCTTGGAGTATAATTGCCAACATATACTTGGGGGTTAAAGATAAAGGACTTTTGCAAAGAAATTTTTATGTGTTTAAGGAGACTCACAGGATCCTGGGGGGTCAGGATAATGTTAAGCCAAGATTCCCTTTTGCCCGTAGCATCCAGGATGCAGTTGAGCTCCTAGCGAAGGTCAATCTGCCTGTTGCAAGGACTTGTCAATGGATTGTAGGCAGTAAGAGAATTTAATTTTTCATTTGCCTTTGTTACCCACATCACCGTGGCAAGCATTTAAACCCCTACATCTTGATGAGGGTGATATTAGGACTCCAGGAAAGGGAGTGTGTAGGTTACTGGAGATTAGGCTTTTGGTAAGATTGTCCTTTTCTTTGTTCTTAGGCAGCCAGAAGTGCCTGAGGAATATCACATATAACCCACCTGAGGTTAGGAGGGTTGGGGTTGTGCTAGCTTGTGCGTGGCCTTCAGCTGCCTTATGTTCCCTCATCAAAATGAATAGATTATCCTCCAAGATAAAGGCAGGTGAGAATTCTACAAATGAACAACCGATGCAAGCAGTTCTCCAAGAGGGAGGAAGGAAGGAAGGAAGGAAGGAAGGAAGGAAGGAAGGAAGGGAGAGAGGGAGGGAGGGAGGGAGGGAGGGAGGAAAGAAGGGAGAAGGGGGGGAAGGAATTCACATCTTAGAAATTAAAGCTGTTGGATGTTAGTTGTCTTCTAAGAGCAGTCAGCATTATCCATTTAAATAATTATAAAACAAGAGAGAGGTAAAATCAGGTTCAGTTTTGCATTTGTAGAGATGAAATAGAACTTTTTCTAAGAGAAGTTAATAAACTCAAGATCAGATATTAAAAAAGGCCCTTAGTTGGAAAGATGAAATATATGACACAGATTTGTTTGGGGAGTTGCTGTGTAAAGCCTCTGATGTTGGGCTAAGTAAAGGAAAATGTTGTTGGATCTTGAGTTTAATTTTTTAATTTTTTTTTTTTAGTGAGTAGAAATGAACTCATCTAAATAGCATTTCCTCTTTTGTACTTTGCCTAAACTATTCTTCTAAATTGTAATATTTAGCCATGCCAATTCCCAGAGATTCTCATATTTCTGTCTCAGTGCTGCTCACGAAATAAACAAAATTCCTACAAACTGGAGCTACAGCTTAAATAGATTTATACTATTAGTAAAACTATGGTGCAGTAAAGCACACAGCACAGGGAGCTGAGGGGGGTCTGCACTGTAGGCCCAGCTCTTCTTCTGGGTATCTGACAATGACTTCTCTGTGCCTAGGTCTTCTCCTGACTGAAACAAGAGAGGTGTAATAAATAACTCCTCACTTATCTTGCAACCAGCAGAATCTGTCTTTGTTACGTAAAAGTAGCCTGATCATGAATAACAATCTCAATAGCAGTGAGAAATGCACAGAGTCACGTTTCAACCACTGCAAGACTCTTGTGTTTTGAAGGAAAGCTTGGAAATCATATAAATGTGTCCCCCAACTCCAGTCAGAACTGGATCATAACCATTCACATATGCTTTTTCAGGCTCATCTTAAAGATTCGCCTCAAGAGGTGAACTTTACAACTTCTTCTGTAACCTTGAGGCCAGAAATTCTTCCTTGCTTCTGGTCTGACTTGCCTGGCTGGATTTTCAGCTTATTGTCATGTGTTCTGTCCCTAGCAGGGAGGGAACACAATTGGACTGACCATTTAAGTGCTATCTATTATTAATCTGAGCCATGGAAAATTTGTTTGTACTAGAGTTTCTGTGGTCTTACATTGCATACCAGTGAAATGATAGAACCTGATCCCCTGATGGAATGTTCTCTTGCAGGTCTAAAATGACTGGATGATAAAGCCTAACAGGCTGGCAGGAGCACTGAGCAGTTCTTGATAGGGGACACAGGGAAGGACATTGTTTCTCTTGCTGCCTAGTCTCCTAGCCTAATGCACAGTGGTTCTTGACATCATGCTCTCTAAAAACCTAAATTTGGAAATATGAAATCAATTCTTCTAAAATGAGATGCGGACTCAAGAAATTGTAAAGAAATGTTTAAAAGATGGCAAAATTTCTAGTAGTCCCCGGGGCTTAAAAGAGATAGGACAAATTGATGAAGGGGAACAAAATGATATTGTGTAGTCCCACCTCCAGCCTTCCAAAAGGTGAACTCTTAGGATGCCCATATTGTAGACAAGGCCGATGTAATGGAATAGGAACCCTACCAGAAACGGATGCACCAAGGAATAGGCAATGCTGACAATATAAGCTGTTTTAAGAAGGAACAGTGCAAGACGTCGAAAAGATGAAAGCTGGTTTTTGTGTGTGTGTGTGTGTTTTTTGTTTTTGTTTTTGTTTTTTTTTTTTGCTGACACTCAGAAAGTAACCAGAAAGAGCTTCCTTGTTCAGTTTCCCCATCCTGTGAGTTGTGTGGCTATCCTGTGAGAAGCCTGGAGGAGGGAACAGTGGTATCCCCCAAGGATGGGCTTTCCGGGCCTCTTCCAGAGCAGTCCAGGTTTGTGAATCAATGCCGGGGGTGGGCCCAGGATAGTTTTCCTTTCCCCACGGAGGCCATGATTAAGAAGGCATCTGTCTGTCAACAGAGGCTTTCAGCTGTATTTCCAGCCCAGCTTCCTCCCGACTGACTCATCCGGTGATGCCACAATCTAATGTTTATGACCTAACAGTCGATCACCATGGAAGTAGCACAAACCTTAGACTGTTGAGGAGCAAAACCAGCGTCGAGATGCTGGACGGTTTAGGAAAAGAAAACAGAAGCCCCTTATTCGTCGAGACCGCATGTTAGGACTGAACACCCGATTCCTCATGTGGGTACTTCCATCGGTTGCTAAAACTGATACTTGGATGCCTTTGTGCCTACTGGAGAACCCAAATAAGGACTCAGGGTGACCAAGTACAAACAAATGCCACGGCATTTAGAACTGAAGAGCGAGAAGCAGAAGGGAAAATGTGTATGTAGCAATTTAATGAGGTTTGGATTACAAATCCTGTTTCCTTACCTTTTTGCCAGCATGTGGCAATGGTTTTAAAGGAGAAAGAAAACGCGCTGGATGCCAGGAACAGACTAAGATCCCCCCCTAAAAACTCAACCTTACAAACAAGTCCTCTTGGTATATTCACTAACCAGGAGAGTCGGCATCAATTTGCTGCTTGTTTCGTGCCCGCCCCCCCCCCCATTACAATAAAAGCCACAATGAAAAAGGAAAGCCAAGGGCACAAAATAGCTCCTTTTTAGTACAGATCATTGTATCAAACGCTGGGAGTGGCAGGGGGTCCTGGCACAGATGTGGTAAGCAGAGGAGGGCAACAGTGTGGTCAAGGTGAAGTGAGTCTGCCTTCCTGGCCTGCCCTTCCCAGACTAATAATCAAAAAGAGCTGTCCTTCTCCAGCCCCGAACAGGCCTGTACGAACAGTGTCTCCCAGTAGTGCCTGTGGCTTACAAGTAATGTGAGAGTCTTTTTATAACTGTTGAGGTTCAATTTAAAAGGAAGTTCAGAATCAGCGGTGAAGGGAGGGGAATGTTGTGAACTACAGGCCATCTGAAATGGGGAAAATCATAAATACCAGAGTGTCTGATTATTTGAGCGTCTCTTGAAGTCGCATAATGAGCCTTCTTCATGTTCTGCTTTTCTGGACTTGGCTCTCCCTCTGACAAATTTGCAGGCATCAGGGTCTGTCTGGAATTCATTCCAAGTTGGAGGGATATTTTTTCCCTTGACATTTTGCAGCTGAGACAGCCCCGAGCAGGAAGCTGAGGAGCGTAACATTACCAAATATGTCCTTTCTCCTGCCCTTATATTTTATTTCCACAGGAAAAGAAGGCAGAAGAGGGCCAGTGAGAGCTGGCCAATGAGAAGGCGGCCACAGTGGTGGCCTCTACTGGCAGTCGGGAGATGGTCAGATGCCATTTTTCACAAAAAAAAGAGAAGCTATTCTAGGTACCACCAGTTGAAATGTGTGCTACGCTGGAGGAAGAAGTCTGAGTTTCCTACAAATTGCCCAGCTATTTCAGGGGACTTTTTTTATCGCCATGTTGGTCTCATTTTCCCATGGAGGCCTTGGTGACAAAAGCAGGCAGTGGGGTGTATTGCTAACATGGCTGTGCCTTTGACCAGATCACTTCACCTCCAGGGATTTCAGATACTTTCTTTGTAAAATGAACATTTGGATGCGATGATTTCCCAGATCTTTCCCGGTTCCCGAGACTAAAGTCTGCAGGCTAGTTTGATCACATGCCTCCATCACTAAAATACATTTGACTATCTACCCAGTTACATGTGTATGTGTATATGTGTGTGTGTATAGCTATATGTACTGCTTTATAACTATATTATAAGCTTATAAAATATATAAAAATATAAAATACAAAGTAAGGAGGAGATCAACTATGTAGATTCCAGTATTTTCTATTCAAACCTCAGTAGTTTATCTTAAACGTTCCCCAGGATCTCTTTGGAGATCACTGTTCTAAGCCACATTTCGGCTCTGCTTTTCTTTATGGGCGTTAAGACATTAAACTATCATTTCCACGGGGGGCTAAAAAAGAACATAAGTCAGTAAAGTGAGTGCAGACTGCAAACCTTCTGGCTGCATATTAAATTCATAAAGTTTTTTTAAAAACATAATCTTTTTTGGTTAATCTTGTCATACTACTTTTAAAAGAACAGCTACAGAGAAATTTCTTTACTGAGAAAAATGGCAATGTAAATTGGTTGAGAATGGCAATTGACAATCTTGAGTCAAGGAAATATTTGGGAGCAGTAGAAAACAGGGTAATCTTGGGGCGCCTGGGTGGCTCAGTCGGTTAAGCGTCCGACTTCGGCTCAGGTCATGATCTCACGGTCCGTGAGTTCGAGCCCCGCGTCGGGCTCTGTGCTGACAGCTCAGAGCCTGGAGCCTGCTTCGGATTCTGTGTCTCCCTCTCTCTCTGACCCTCCCCTGTTCATGTTCTGTCTCTCTCTGTCTCAAAAATAAATAAACGTTAAAAAAAATTAAAAAAAAAAAAAAAGAAAACAGGGTAATCTGGAGCATGTATGTCTCACTCAAAGACAGAAGCTGCTTTTCAGCTCCCGTGGGCTTTCGTCATGGGGAATGGTTCCCTACCGTTGCCAAATCTGACGTTTCAAAAGAATTGGAAGACCCAGATTTTAATGTGATATTAATTTCTCAAATTAACGTTGTTCAAAAATTTCAGAGCCAAGCATATGATAACCATGAGCTATCCTCAGCTAATGGGCAGGCCCTGGGTGATCTCTGATCTAATGCTCAGCTGATTTAGCTCTGTAATTTTTTGTGATAATATTGGCACTCTTTTCAGACATCCCAGTTCTGGGCAGGGTGGTTATGTACGTGTAAGAGAGAAAAACATAAAATGTCATTTCGTTAAGATCATAATGTTTTTCTGTCACCAACTTTTCAAAAGGAGCCACTTCTCGTCAACTCTTAAGGGCTCCCAACAGATCAGGGATCGATGTTGTTTAGTCATAAAAATAAGGAGAATACTACATTGCTTTTGATATATCTGTCACTTTTGCATATGGAAATATAATAGAAAAAAGTATTATCTTCAATTTTGAGGTTTTATTAGATCAGAGATTGGCAAACATTTTCATAGATATATTTCCGTAAATATCTAGGCTCTGTGGGCCAGATGGTTTCTGTTGCAACTACTCAGTTCTGTGTGGCTGAGCCTGGCTGAGTTCCAATAAAACTTTCTTTACACTAACAGACCATGGGCCAGGTTTTGCCGGCGGGCTGCAGTTTGTTAGCTCCTGTATTAAATCATTAGCTCTTCTAGGGTGTAACCTGCGTCTGATTCAACTCTGTATCTTCAGTCCATGCAATCTTGGCACAGAGGAGGCACTCCATGAATATGTGCTAAAATAAATTGAAGGGCGTGGAACTTAGCAGTTTATGTCAATAATAATTAGCTTCCCATTTGGGAGATAGAAAACCCACAGTGGAGTTTATGCATGGTGTTCATCATGAGGCTTACATCAGCATACGAATTCCCTCAGGGAATCTGTGGTTCATCCAAATGTTCTGAACAAGGGAAGGAGGTACTCAACCAGGCTGACGAAGCAACCTAAGTGACTGCTTAGACCCCACACAGACTGAAGACCAAACAGCAAGAGTAACAAAAAGACCCTCAGAACTGCATAGACAGTTCTTTCAAATCTTTCCTTTTAACAACTTTAAATGACCAAATACCAAGCACATATTGTGCTCTTACGCTATGGGACAGTGGTTCTCAAAATGTTGGTCATGGCCCAGTGGGCACATACTAAAAGGTTCCCCAAAACAATTCTTACTCTTTTCTTCCCATTTCTAAATTTTGTTTTTACGACTTGACGTATAACTGGCATATAACGTTAGTTTCAGTTATACAACATAATGATTCGACATTCATATATATTATAAAATCACCACGATAAGCCTGGTTAACATCCATATCGTCAGTTGTCATATATAGTTACAATTTTTTTTTCTTGTAATGAGAACCTTTAAGAGCTACTCTCTTTGCAACTTTCAAATAGGCAATATGGATTATTCATTAGAGTTGCCATGCTGTATATTACATTTTTCATGACTCATTTATTTTATAACTGGAAGTTTGTGCCTTTTGACCTCCTTTACCCATTTCTTCCATTCCTCAACCCCACCTATAGCAACCACCAATCTGTGCTCTGTATTTACGAGCTTAGTTTTTGTTTTTTTCAGATTCCGCATATAAGTGGGATCAGAGAATATTTGTCTCTCTTTTATTTCACTTAGCATAATACCTCAAGGTTCATCCATATCATTACGAATTCAAGACTTCCTTCTTTTTTGTGACTGAATATCATTCCATTATATACATATATTTCTTTCCTTTGTATACTCATTTTCTTTATCCATTTATCCACAGATAAACACTTAGACTATTTCCACATCTTGGTTAATTATTATTCTTACTATGAGTAATTCACCGAGATATCTATCTTTTTTTTGCTTATATTTGATTTATTTTTAGTGTCGGTTACAACTTCCTAAATGGATTTTATCACCCACCGGGTATGGTATTTGACAATCATAGAGCAGACTCATTCTTGAGCTAAAGGAATTTACACTCTAACTGGAGAGGTAAGAAATGTATATACCAACATCTAGGGAACAGTTTACCAGCAGATAAGTTACAGTGTCTGTGGCACTCGGGGCTCTTTGCTGGTGGTAGCTAGAGTTTTGGAAACCATAGATGAGTGGTGATATTGGTCCAGTCTGGAGACTTTACACATGGAAAATGTATCTGAAAGAAGTGGGGAGAAACGAGGGAATTGGGATAAGAAATAAGTCTTCCAAATAAAAGTCTTTAGGAAAAGAAATAAGTCTTCCAAATAAAAATGCAGCCGAGGGCAGTTTCTTTTCTCTTGATTCCATTTCCAGGATGAAGGAGGAGAGCCTGAATTAACATTTAGCAGGGATTTGTTTACTGCAACAAGATGTGAGAGGATTAAAGAAGAATGAGCGGTCTACATGATTCACTTCCAAAAACCAGATGGAGTTATGGGAGACAATGGTCTGAGACGAGTATGATTTTTTCCAAGTGAAGACAACTCTTTGGAGAAAGAAGAGGACAAAATTTGAAGACTGGGGAGATCAATCTACACATGCAGTTAGAAAAACGTGATGAAGTATTTTTTGTTGACTATTAATAGTTTTAAGTTAGGCAGAGACAGAGCACAGTTTCCTTTGGTTGGGAGCCCCTCGTTTTTCGAATCTGTGGTTGTTTTGAGTAGATAATGAGGAAAAGAACCAGGCTAGGTAGTCAAATGGTCCAGCAGATTAATTACCTTTGATAGCCACATTTAGGTTATGAATTAAAACACATAGGGGTGTCTGGATGGCTCTATCAGTTAAGCGTCTGACTCTTGATTTTGGCTCAGGTCATGATCTGGCAGTTCATGGGTTCAAGCCTGCATTGCGCTCCATGCTAACAGTGTGGAGCTTGCTTGGGATTCTCTGTCTCTCCCCTCTCTCTGCCCCTCCCCTGCTCTCTCTCTCTTTCAAAATAAATAAAGAAACTTAAAGACATATTGATTACAAGAGTGAAGAGGCAAGGAGTGGAAGGGATGAAATTGGCAGAAGGGCCCAATAATCAAATATATAAAGCAATTATGATGTAGATTTTCATCAACATGAGGAAACTAGAAAGCAAGGGACCCTTGTAGAAGAGTTTGAATGTGAGAACCAAGCCAAGTTGAAAAAAAGAAATAAATAGAAATGCCTACAAAATAGTTTGGGACAGATAAATTTATCTGCCCAAGAAAGACAAATATATTTGAGAATCAGAAAACAAAGGACTGTATAGTATAGTTTAAGAGCAAAGGAGACAAGACATAGAGACAATAGAGGCTTAGGCTGAAACTAGAAGAGGACGAAATAATGTAAATAGATATTGACTTTCATTTTTATGTATGATTCTAATTTTATAATAAGAAAAAATCATAACAGTAACAAATATTTAAAGATCTCATTTTCACTTTGACAATTCTACAGTGAGGTTTCCAGTCCAACGGGCTTTATGAAATAAACAAACAAAAGAAATACAAAGACAATAGTGAAGTAGAAGAGATGATGTTCTATTACACAGATTACGGCATCCTGGAAATCAGTAGTCTGGTTTACAAGACGCTTAAAGGAGGGTGTCTCTAATTATCTCCCAATGATGTAAACTGCCTAATTTTCCTCAAAATATAATTAATTTTAAACCACGTTTAAAAAGTGTTGGATGCTATAAATACATCTAATGCTACTAAGTTTATCAGAAACCAGCCTTCATTTACTTTACTGACATAATACACTTCATACAACACATGTATGAAAAACCTGATGTACTTTTAAAGCCGTATTATGCTCTTTATTCAAGTTTTTCATTTTCCAAGGGGTTTATCCTATGTTTCCAAGCATGTTAAGAATAAACAGAATCTTTAGCAGTGATATGTTCAACGTTATGGTTTCAAGGGCAGGGCTTTTTCAGCTTGGTTTCTTCAAAGAGCTACTCAAGATTCCTTAACTTTCCTTCAGAAGAGAAGGCCTAAAGCTTTATCCCAAAACTAGTTAAGAAATAACAAGAAACAAAATCAAGCAGCAACACAGGTCCATATAGTTCTGGACCTCCAAGAAAAGGAGAAGGTAGGGGCTCCCATCCTGGAATTTGGAAGCTCGGGGTCCTTGTTAGTGGGGAGGCATCCTGGAGGATGACTCATTAAGAGATTAGTAAAATAAAAAGGAGTAGCAGGAAGCACAGACTACCCACCCTAGCTGTGGGACTCTTCCTTCAAGGTGGGGTCCCCTCTTCGTCATTCGTACTTGAGGACAAACCACTATCTTCTCTCTACTGTGGGCAACTAATAGATGGCTTTTACTTTCTATTATAGTAAAATTCAGGGGGCACCTGGGTGGCTCAGTTGGTTGAGCATCCGACTTTGGCTCAGGTCATGATCTCGCGGTTCATGAGTTCAAGCTCCACAATGGGCTCTGTGCTGACACCTCAGGGCCTGGAGCCTGCTTCAGATTCTGTGCCTCCATCTATCTCTGCCCCTCCCCAACTTGTGTGTGTGTGTGTGTGTGTGTGTGTGTGTGTGTGTGTGTGAGATTGCGCGCACGCTCACGCTCTCTCTCTCACTCTCTCTCTCTCCAAAATAAATAAACATAAAAAAATTAGGAAAATTTTTCCTGGGCACTACATCAGCTCCCAATGTAGATTTAACACATTTTGTTATGCATCTCTGCTCTCCTTATTGTCATTTATTTACAGAGGTAAATTCATTATGAACATATTTATTATATACATTTGTGTATGGTGTGTGTATACAAGCAAACAGACGAATTTTGACATCATATTTCATTATCTCCACACATAATTCATACACAATATTTCTGAAGTCCCACTAAATGGTGAGTGCAGTTATTATAAAGTGTTGTGGACAGCAAACAGTGACCTTTAAAAATGAAGATTTCCCTAAGTGTTTCTCCACACAAGACCCAAATTTATTCTGCATGTGTTCTATACCAGAACTCCTGGGATGAAAATCTCAGTGAAAAAACTTTGTAAGATGCAGAACACAAAAATGACTGATTTTCTTCAGGAAAAGAAAATCCTCTTTAGAAAGGAAACTACATCACCAGAACCAAAGGCATGTGACAATATTTTCTGAGTGAATAGTTGAGATATTTTCGGGCTAACACGACATTACGTCCTTTCCTTGTTGAAATGTCACAACTAGGAAGGCAGGTCACCTAACCCTGGTCGCTTGGATAGTGCTGGGTCAAGTGTGTTCAGACAGACCCAGGAGTAAGGGTTGCAGGACACAAATTAAGAGTTAAATTGGAGTGCTCACTTAAGCAGAACATATACTAAAATTGTAATGGTACAGAGAATATTAGCATGGCTCGTGCACAAGGATGACACACAAATTTGTGAAGCATTCCACGTTTTTTTCATGTTTTCTGCATATTAAAAAATCTGATTTGTACCAATTGGTAAACTACTTAATGCCTATAGAACTGAAAAGAACAAAAGTAAAATTGAAGGCCAACATACCATATGTCCTAATATTTAAGTTATAAATCCAGCTAAGACACTCTAAAAAATATGTTTTGTTCTCTTACTTTGACATGTGCAACTGTCATAATGACAAAATTGGAAATGTGGTCAAGTCTACGGTTTTAACATGACTGGAAGTCAGAAAATTATCAAAGACAAGCACCTTAAGTTTTACACATCTCAGTGTTCACATCTGTGTTCTGTTGATGGTCTAATGATATTTGGATGACTAACACAATGGGTATAGAAATTTAATATCAACAGAAGAGTCATATCAATTTTTTAACCTTGCAAAATGTTCCACAGCCACAATATGTATGCGTGTGCTACGAATACCACACTAGTTTGGGAATATCTCTGGAAGCATGAATCAGAACACAAAAAAAGAGCAAGAACAATGGTTGCTCATCACTACTGGAAGAGCACACTTTGTTATGAAAGAACGAATATGCATTTATAGTATCTGCAAGGAGGGATTTGATAAATCACTCAATATATATTATTGTCTTAAGGGTTTCTGCTGTTCAGATCCTGCCTTCTTACCAAAGTGGTTTCTCTGTCCAACAGCAACAGAGTCCTAGGTACAGTCACTTTTTCTAGGACACAGGGCACAAGATAGGCACGAACATTTCCCTGGAGCCTCAACAATGTGGGTCACAACGTGAATATCTATGGTTATAGGTTGTACTGTGTCAGTACTGAGTACTCTATCCACAGTAAGGGCACCCATGTCTCCTTACAAAATTCCTTTGCCATGTGTTTGTGATATGCAGGGCTTGAAGGGCAAGACCCAGGGCAGGAACCCTTTTACTTGCATATGAAGGCAGTGCTGGATTCAGGTTATTTCCCAAGCTCTTTCATAGATGTGCAGAATCTAAACAGGCTTAAGGCATGAACAAGCTTCCACAGAAAGGTCTTATAATGGGGTTCCATGGCAGACTAGAATCTGGCAACTGTATGTACCTACCACATCGTATTACCAAGGTGGCCATTGCCATGAACACAGTTGTAGCTTCACTTCTAGCAAAAGGGCTTCAGTGCTTTTTTTTTTTCTTTCTCATGAACATTGTCAAGTCAATTCCAGGGGAAATCAGGTTTTCTCCAGTGTTTTGTTTTGTTTTCTTACGAGAATTCCTGATCCAACTGAACTTGACAACTCCTTGATCTTGAGTCCTGTTTTCTCTACATCCTTTCACCCAAAAAACCCCTCTGTCACCACTGGTTTAGCTCTAGTTTAATTACAAGCATTTCAATTTCTGATCCATCAAAAGTCTGGTCTTCCCCAAGTATGCATTTCCCACTCCAGTCTCATAACACTTTACAGGCTCTGAACAATGGCTATCTGTTCCTTCCTGCTAGGTTTCCAGAAACAGGCTTTAGAGAGCTGCCATGTGTTTATCTTTCTTTACACTCCAACAAGCACCCCTCCGTGACTCACACACAGAGAAAGCCAAAATCCCTGAATGGTTGTTTATTCTCACCAGCTGGATAACCCTGCACGTGGCTCTCAGCATGGACAAGGATTAGAGACACTGGAGAAGTGTGTCATGTCCATTTAAGTACACACAAAACTGCATCCACTTGTGCTTTGCTTAGATCCTTTAAGGAATTCAGAGTTAACCATGAAACTCAATTGAGCTTGTCATCTTTGTTTTTCCCCATTTATGCCCAAATGGGAGAGGAAGGATCAGGTAGGGTGTCCAAGAGAAATACAAATACAATGGGGAATTGTCATTTTCAAGTGCTTACAGCATAGTATTCTGTCTTTAGGACTGCCGCTCTGTGGATATGTAGCACATGACTCTTGATGGCATGATTAGATCAACTAGTTATATACCTGCTTCAAAAAAGATGGACAATCCTGTATCCTAATCATGAATATATGTGAGCTCTAGGAATTGCTCAGTATAGAGCTCCTCGGTCATCTCATTATTTCCTGCCTTGTTTTGTGGAGTTTTATCCCATGCATGCACCACTTAGTATTCAGCAACAGACACATGTTAGATTTCAGTTATTTAAGGTTCATCTAGTGGGATGTCCAATAGGCATCCTGGATATGTGACCCAAAGATGAGAATGTTTGGAGATATGGAGGTCATCAGTGTATGACCCTTGAAGCTGTGGTTATGGAGAATATTGCTCAGGAGAATAAGCAAGGATTAAGGGGCATCAGTGCTATTGGGTAAAGAGTGAAAAATAGCTAACAAAGGAGTCTCACATGGCATAGTTAGAGAAGAGGAGATCAAAAAGAAATTGATCTCTCAGATGTCGTTTTGTTTATTGGAGATATCCATCAGCATTGGTCTCAAGGAAAATATACTGCTCTCCTTGTAGAGGGTAACAATTTTGGCCTGCCTCTTCTTCTCAGACATCTGAAGAAGGCTTGGTAGGACCACGATAAATCATGGGGACTAGCCTATGAAAAAAGGAGCACACACTGGATGAAAATGGAGACGCTTGTGGAAACAGATGGGGCTCAAGAATTTAATGCAATCAAGTCATGTTCACTCTTGTTAACCTCGGTTATGCAACACTGTTGTTTAGCGCTTTTTTTTTTTAATTTCCAAAGTAATATATAAAGGAATCCAAAACAAAAACATAAAGATTACAGCTCTTTAAAATAAAAAGCTGTAAGTAGAAATGTATGTAGTTTACCAATAGTATTAATAATTTTTAAAGGTACTTCTCTGAGTTTGACAAGTTTATACAACAAAGCTAAAGAGCAACAGTATATTTTTCTCCGGGGAACCTCTCCTCTAAGTACTCAAGAAATGTAACCAGAAATTGCCATTAAGAGAATACTGATTTGGTGATTCCTTAGTGATTTTTCTTTATAGGATCACTAATGTTTCCAAAACAGCCAAACTCAGAAACTTCAATGCCATAGCACAAAACTTTTAAAGAAATGAAGTTTTGGGTCAGGTTCAAATAGGCTTAGAGGAGTACTATTTTCCTAAACTAAACAATAAAGAAAGTTATCTCCTTTGATCGTCAAACACAAACTGAAGTTTCAGGCTTTGACATACAATTTGGCAACTGTAGATAGATGCAGCCAATCAAATTAAAGCCTAGACAAATTCAATATTAATTGCCTTGAAATATACATGTAAGGACAATCAACATTAGAAATAAATTGTATTTGCATATGTAAGTTTGGGGGCTGTTATTCTTTAGAAGTAAACACTATGTGTAGGATTACAAGGATTTAATGAGAGAATGCACATAAAGTGCCCCAGGGCCTGGCATCTAGAAACACTGAAATGAGAGCTATCATTATTCTGACATCATGATTCCAGCCAGCCAATTCCATTATGTTATCCTTATTATAAATCCTGTGAGATTTTATTTTTGCTTTCACTGGTATGCTCTAATGAGCTGTCTATAAAGATGGGTAACATCAGTAGTCTATGTGAGTTTAGGAAGGGGTAGATGAAATTTAACAAACAGAAAGTCTCTCCCTCAATGGTCTCAGTATTGAGAATGGGTACAGAGATGTTGAGGCTAATGACTGAAGGCTCTATAAAGGTTAATGAATGAGGCTCTATGAAGATGTTGCAATTACTAATGTTAAGGGTTCCCACCTATCTGAACCACTGTGCCCAGAATGTGTCCGAGGAAGCCAGCTCTCCTTGACAGCTCACTAACCAGTCTCCTCTAACTGTCTCTTTCCAAAGAGTAAAACAACTTGTCATCTCTTCAGGCTCATTATAACTCCCTCTTCTGAACCCTTTGTACTGTTAGCCTCTATAGCCTTCTCTTTATCCTTACCCTGTTTAATCTCAATTCTAAATGAGATGTTCTTTTTTCCGATAAAAGCCTAGAAATACTAAAATAGCTTCGGAATATACATCAGTTTGGGTCACAAAAATCCTATAAATTCTGCTCTACTTCATTTTAATTTTCAGGTTTTTTTCCCCTTGTGAGTCTCCTACAAGGTTTGGTAAAGGTTGAATGCTTAGCGATTTACCAATAACATTTATTGAAAGAATGTTGACCATCATACCTCAGTGTCTTTGTGGCCCTAATGTTTCTGAATGTCCATTAAATTTGGTTGCTTCCATGCTCAGTTCCAGGCACCCTCATCTTTTCCAGCATATTATCTCTCTGGACAATGCCATCCTTCCACATATTTCAGTTATGATCTATATGCTGACGACATATATGCTTCAGTATTTTTCCAGTCTAGTCCAGTATCTACAGCACAAAGTACATATTACCAATTATCTTACTGCTCTTGGATATCCCACAGATACTTTGACCCTGACCCAATCATCTTCCTCCAACAGCTCAGTTCTCTATACTTCTTCTATCTTCAGTGGAATCACTGAATTAGTCCACCCAGAGTCCAAACCAGTCAGAAAAACATTGCTTCTGTTTTAACCCATATGTCCAGTCCAGATCTACTGATTTTACCTCAAGTATTTGCTTAGCTTCTCCATCTGTCTACAACACCATTGCCTTCCCTAGTCTTAGTCACTAGGATCTCTAAACTAGCTTCTTTTAAGGAGCCTCATAATTGGTCTCACTGACCTGTCTTGCCCTTCTTTCTCTACCCTCTAGTCATTATGATCTTTCCAAGCATCTGTGATATACAATAACAGAGAGTACAAAAACGGGATTCATGTCTATTGAGAAGCAATACTGAGGGGTTTATTAGAGTTGTGATAAGATTCATCAGGTCATTTGGGGTCCAGGAGAAAAATTAGCTCAGATTCACTGAGGGCTCTTCTTATAACTACTTATAATATGGACAGAAATGATGAAGATGATGATAAGGAAAATAAAAAGAAGACTTGTAGGTTCTTAATGCAGAGACCATTGGGGATGTAAATAAATTGGGAAGTAGTGGGGTTAGGCTCACAGAAACCAATCTATCTTTTGTAGCTGGATCCAGAATGGGTGAGGAGGCCAGAACAAATCTGTATCCAAATACACAGCATTCAGGCAGGTATCACTACTCAGGAATCCTGACCTCCCAGTGGGTCCTTAGAACAGAAGAGAGGTCAGCAGGCAGTACATATAAATAGGTGAGGACAGCATTCTTGTCCTGGATGTCTGATAAATTTGGAGGCGTAACAGCAGCGGGTATTATATAGATAGGTAGAGTCACAGGGTCAGAGCAAAGCAGGCTAAGACTTAAGGCAGGGCTATACTTAGAGCAGAGGTGTGGACATAGAGAATAGAATAGAACTACAATTAAAAAACTAATGCAAAGCTAAGTTGTAAATATTGAGCAGACAGCTCACTTTAGATGCACTGGATACAGACCGGATGAAAAAGTGGGCCTGGTCTAAAGATAGTAGACCTCAGCGCCTGCAGCTGGATAGAAGTGGATCGAAGAGAGACTGGTGGAGTACCAAATCCACTATTAAGTCCAATCAACGTTTCTTGAAAGCCAAGGCATAAAAGACAATTTATTGTCTTAATGTGTCAGGCCCTGCCTGGGGTTAAGTACTTCACATATTATCTTCCCATTAAATTCCTACATGTTAAACATGACCTACATACACTTCCATGACTTTCTGACGTTTTTCATCGACCATGCAAATAGGCTGTACTGATTTAGAGTAACATGGCAATACTAATCAATGTTGTCTTGGCATCTAGAAAAATGGCTGGCAGTAAGGACAAGCGAAATGTCCTCTGAATAGCTGCTATGTTACTCAAAAAGCAAGTGAGAGAGGAAGTCAAAATACAAAGTCACACCAAAAGAGGGATCAGTCCTCAAAATGTGACTTCCAGATCCCCTAAGCTTCCGGAGACCTATCAGGGGTCTGCAATGTAAAAATTATTTTCTTTATAATATTGATATAATTTGCTTCTTACATTGTGGTGACATACTCACAGTGCAAAAACCATAGAGTTAAAGCTTCTTGTGCTTTACCACGACTCAAAGGGAACAGACTCAAACTATGCTAGTAATGATTCTACCCTCACTGCCATGCTCTTGCAGTTTTGCTTTGTCTTTTTGAGAGAGAGAGAGAGAGAGAGAGAGAGAGAGAGAGAGAAAGAGAGCACAAGCAGGGGACGGGCCGAGAGAGAGAGAATCCCAAGCAGGCTTCATGTTCAGTGCAGAGCCTGACCCAGGGCTCAATCCCACAACCCTGGGATCATGCCCTGAGCTGAAATCAAGAGTTGAGCACTAGAGGGTATTACACTAAGTGAAATTAGTCAGTCAGGGAAAGACAAATATCGTACGACCTCACTCATATGAGGACTTTAAGACACAGGACAGATTAACATAAGGGAAGGGAAGCAAAAATAACATAAAAACAGGGAGGGGGAGAAAACATAAGAGACTCTTAAATATGGAGAACAAAGAGAGGGTTACTGGAGAGCTTGTGGAAGGGGGGTGGGCTAAATGGGTAAGGGGCATTAAGGAATCTACTCCTGAAATCATTGTTGCACTATATGCTAACTAACTTGGATGTAAATTATAAATAAATAAATAAATAAATAAATAAATAAATAAATAAACAAACAACAAAAAAAGAATATTCACACACACACACACACACACACACACACAAAGAGTTGGGTACTCAACCAACTAAGCCACCCAGGTGTCCCACTTTTGCAGTTTTTTTTCAATCTAGTTTTGCTTAAAATTTTTAATGAAACAGTAAAAAGAATTAATGTTATTAATTCTAAACTTTTAAATACATATCTTTTTAACATTATGTATGATGAAATGGGAAATATGCATAAAGCACTTCTGCTAAAATGTAATGGCTGTCTTGAGGAAAAATATTTTGTGATCTTTTTTGAGTCAGAACTGTACTAACAGCTTTTTTTCAGGGAACATGATTTTCATTTAAAAAACTGACTGACAGACAAGCTATAGTTATTCACAGTTGGAAATTTATCAGACATTTTCTCAAAAACGAATTGAAGTGATCTTATTACTCCAGGGAAAACAACTGACAGGTTTTGATACCAATGATAAAATCAGAGCAAAAGTGAAGATTAGGATTTTTGGTAAATTTGTCATCTTGTGTTGGATACTTCTCAATACATTAAGACTTCTGATGAGATGGGTGGTGCTATTAACAAATGCCGGATACACACACACACACACACACACATATATATGTATGTATGTAAACATGTATGTATATGTGTATACATATATATGTATAAATATAATTTTTAAATAACATTTATAATTTTAATATACTCATTTATACAAAAATAATGAAATGTGTCAATACTTGTAAGATCTTCATAATCCTATTAACTAATATGTTCAAAAGGATATATGTGTGATTCCATAAAATAAAAGATACAGTCAAAACACATGACAGAACAGATTTTAAAGTAAGAGTATGAAAGTTCATTGATATGGCTTAAGATTTTCGCTCTTAAGAAATGACCACTTCTTGATTTTTGCTATAATATCAGAGAAGAATATCCATGACTACATAAAAGCACTATTAAAATACCCCTCCCTTTTTCCAACTACATATTTGTGTGAGGGCAGATTTTCTGCATATACTATAATTCAAAGCAACATATCATAACAGATTGAATGCAGATGCAGATATGAGTATCCAGCTCTCTTCTATTGATATAGACACTAAAGTGATTTGTAAAAATGTATAACAATGTCACTCTTCTTACTAATTTTTTTGTTTGGGAAATATAGTTATTTTTCATAAAGATATGTTATTTGTATGTAATAGATTTATGATTTTTATTTAAAACTTAAAAAAATTAAGTTTGATTTATTAGAAAGAGACAGAGAATCCCAAGCAGGCTCTGCACTGTCAATGCAGAGGCCTACGTGGGGCTCAAACTCAGGAACCGTGAGGTCATGATCTAAGCCAAAATTAAGAGTCGGATGCTTAACTGACTGAGCCATCCAGGCACCCCATGATTTTTATTTTAAGTGTCAACCAGGAAACACTTTTTCTTTTCTTAGTGTTAACATCTAATATGGATAGATATAATAGCAATAAATATAAACCCACATAAACAAAAGCTCTTTGGGGTTTTCAACAACTTTTAATATTATAAAAGGATATTGAGGGCAAAAATGTAAGAACCATTACCTTTAGGCAGTAAATTCATGAAGGCTAACCAACATGGCTGGCAATCAGCAGCTGGATGGCTCAATTTGAACAATATGAACCAATTTGAACCATTTGAACAAAATGAAGGAAGGACCTGCAGGAGTACTGTTGAAAAATTAAGGACGGTCTCCATAATTATGGGAAGTCAGTAGAAAGTGCTCAATCCTCTCATCCAGCTGCTAGACCTCTTTAACCCCTTCACATGACGAAGAACATCAATATGGCACCACTTCCAAGCACAGCAACCACCGATACATAAACAACTTTCTGATGCTTTTAGGAAAGTCAAAGGATGGGACAGAGCTGTCAGCAATGTTTACATGGGGAGAAGTCTCTCTCTTTCTTGTAGGGTAAAAGAGTTTTGATTTTGCCAGTAATGCGCAGAAGGTGGGGGAGTAGAAGCTTTATGTGAAATGGTACTCTCTTCCAAAAGCTTCAGGACCAAAAGTGGAGTTGGAAAATGGGAAAAGGGAAAATGGAGGCAATGATCCATGGGCTAATATTTCAGAGCCCAGAGATGTAAAATACATTCTCTAAACTCAGTGATACTGTGTTAGTGTTCTATGTCATCAGATTATAACTGCCTGGAGTAAATTTTTAAGTGTGCCATTTACAACAGTTACCAAAATGAGTGAAAGTAGTCTTTTTTATTTTTATTCAATTTAAATTGTGTATGTAAATGGTATTTCTTGGAGAAAGTTTCAGAAACTACAGCAATCTTTCAAGCCAGATGGCCATTTTATACTACTACCAGTTCAATTCCATATAAACACTAGACAATGTTTGAGCTGCATCTGCAATAAATCTAAGAAAATAAATCAAGGTTATTGAAGATCAGGCCCATTTATATTCTATTTGACTGTCTTGTTTTTCAGCTCATGCATATTAACAGTATGATGTGAGTGTGAATTTACTGAAGCACAAGTCAAAACCTGGGATTTGTGTTGTAACTGTGATGCCTAACAGACTCGCCAAAACTTGTACTGACTGAAACGCACAGCTTTTTCTTTCTAAGCATATCCAGCAGTCCTGGATATTTGGATGTATCTACTTTCAAGTTTCTGCAAAGATATTCCCCTTTTATGAATAATTGTCCTTTCTATGCAAGTAAGTGAAAAGTAAGATTGTTTTCTTCAGAACAACAGCAAGGCAACCCATTATAATAATCCAGAAAACCAAGATGTCAAAAATCTGATGAGATCATTTATTTGGTGAGGTCCTATTATGCACCCACCTCCCTATATGGGTGATCTTAGCAGCTTATTTTCACTTGGCTCTTAGTTTTCCCATAGGGCATATTCTTTAAAAGTACTTGCATTTTGTTTTGTTTTAGGCTATTTTGCTTTTAGTTTTAACAGCCCACTCCCATGCTTGTTTTCTGAGTCCTAGGTTCCAAAGCTGTCTTGGGTATCTGACACTAAGCAGAATATTACATTTTAGAATCCAAAGGAACAAAATTCTTACTGTTTTGCAGAATGGGTAAGAACAAAGAAACTAATTTCCAGATCATTTAAATATATATACTTTCAGAGGTATTATGTTCTCCCAGATAAAGTATTCTCATTTTTATTCATATTAATTTCTGAAACAGAGACTAAAATATCTCAAAAAGCTTTCCAAGAATGTTATCTTTTACACTCAACTCAAACATTCTTTGCCAGCTCCAGAGCTCACAGAGCTTATTTTACGAAAGTAAGTCCTGAATGAATGAGGCGTATGAATCAAAGCACTTAGGTAGAATTTAGCCATTTAGCCCACATATGTGTTTTTCTCATCCCTACTTTAACTCACTTATCTGCATCAAAAACATGATATGTGAAAAGAAAACACAGTTTCCATTGGTGGACCCTTATGATTCTGTCCAAATGACTCACTGATCAGTAGACTTCATTTACCTTCTACTTCTATTCTAACTCTCCCCCCATGAATCTTTGATATTAGCAAAATTTCCTTCTATGATATATTCTTCATGAAAACTTTCTTTACACTCGTGTTTTATCAGATCGTGTCAGTTAGTATCCTGAAGTTCTAGGAAGCTGTATCTACTAGTAAAAACCCTTTGTAAATCACCAACATTTTCCCCTTTCACCACCTGAAAAGCCTGAGGCAGGAGGGCATGCTTAGAGATACATGGCAACACATGCATCTGTGAGCTTTTAGCTTCGGCATCGTAAAGAATTCAGACATGGGGAAATATTTCAAAGAAATTGTGTCGTCTTCTGGAAGAGACTTAGCTCTTATCGCTCACAAGGTATTAAAATGTTCTCTGTCACTTTTCTTATCAAAAAAGTATTGAGCACCCTCCATATTCCATCCAGGCTTGTAGCTGGACTCCAGGAATGCAAATATAAACAATATGAACAAAATAAGAGTCCCTGATCTCAAGATGCTCAGAGGCTAGTAAACAGGGACACACTGAAGATAATCCATGTAGGTTGGGAATATACCGCATTCACTCACACATATTGAGATCCTCCTATTGCACTCACTGTGTTGATCATGACAGCAGAAGGGAACTCAGAGGAAAGGCCATTAGCCCAAGTAGAGATTTCAGGAATGTCTACCTGGAAGAAATAACATTTAAAATGTTGTTATACAGATGATGGCAAGGGCATGGGCATTCTGGATAAGTGAAGATCATAGTCAAAAGCAGAGTCATAGGAAATGTCGTAGACAATGCAGGAACCTATTTGCTATTTCTATTTGCTATTTCTAGAACATTAAATGTTAGGACTAGAGAAATGACAGATGAGATTGGAGGTCTATGAAGGAGAAAGAGCTAGGTTGGAAAGAAAGACCCCATCTTTTCAAAGGCCTCCTGGCTAGGAGAAACTTAGAAAGCCTGAAGGTATTCTCTCAGCAAAATATTATAAACTCATTAGGTTAATTTATTACTACTGTACAGAATTTGGGTTAGAACTTCATATCATCTGGTATAGACAGAAAAAGCAGGTTAGATTTATACTATGGGCGAAAAAAAAACCAGGATGGTTAGCTGGACTGAAGGACTGAGTTTTTCACAGACATACAGAACACAAATTAATATATACATACAAACCCTGGTGTATCATTTATTTGTATTAGCCAAAAAAATTTATTTAAAATGTAGTGTGTCTAAAGCCACTATCCAGATCATGATTACCCCGAAAGTGAGTGAAAACAATCTAATCAGTTTAAACCCAAATCCTGCTCAGTTTAGTTCCATATACTCTTCCCAGCGTCCACAACTTCTAATACTGGAAATACCCTTACTATATGCTTCTGTAGGGAGATTAAGGAGAAGACAGAGAAGTATTATCTCCATATCACCCACTTTTTCCTAATCCCTTTCTAGCTTTCCTTCAAGGGGCTGGAGAAAAATCTGTTCTGTGATGTGAACTGCATACAAACTATTCACAGTTGACCACATCCGCTGGGCAAGACTCACCAATCCCAAGGAATGTACAAACTCAGGTTCCAAAACACAGGCTGACTGATCATTCTGGCCGACTAAATTGGGAACTAATTAAATGTTTTAACTGGAAGTCTCTCCTCACTGCAGCAGAACAGAGTCATTTTGAAGCAAACACTTCAATGAAACACTTCTTAGGGAGCATCCAATTTAACTACAAGAAACAACTGCTTCTGGTTGGCAGAACAACTTATTCTTTCTTGATTCCCCTCCCTTCCCCACCACCATGTATACACACAGGCTAAATATCACTTATGCTAACAAGTATAACCACAGAGAAAGAAAGATATTATATCTCACAGATATCAAAGTCATCAGAAACAGTCTCTTCTTACCTATGCAGGATTCTAATTCGGTTCACTGAAGCAGAGGAAAGATTATATAAATTATTGACATAAAGGAGATTTCAGAGGAGTACTTAAAACACGTTGGGTATTATTTGAATGCAATAATGGTAGGAGGTTAAGTTATTCCTTTCATTTCCATTAGTAATTAGATGTTGGTTGAAGCATTTCTCCTTCTGGCAATCCCTTAAAGAGGTATAATGCTCTGGGGCAGCAGAGCCTTAATTCTCTTCAAGTAGGGAGCCTCCATGTGAACTTACAGTCCCAGCATCTTTAGAGGGGCAGCTGGAATGAGATTAGCCTATGTGGATCTAAGAAGGGAATCCAACCAGAAACCCTGAAGGCCAGAAAGAGGAAGTTGCTAAGTGTCCTTCAGTGAGAAGTCTCCACTTGGACTTATAGCCCAAGCTTCCTTAGAAAATCAGAAACTTTTAGCACAACAAATTCTCACATGTTATTATTAGGTATCATCCCCTCAATTATTCTAGATGCAAAAATTAGTGTCAAACACGAAAACTGCTGCAACAGATACACAAATCAAGGCTTCAAGTTGTTCAGCAGCTGCTCTTGGGCAAGAACTGTCTAGACTGGAGATTGCCATCAATATTGAGTGACTTGAATACTTAATACGAGTCAGAAATCATGCAAGGTGATGGTGCACAGCTATGAAAAGGATGAATAAAATGGGCAGATACATAAAAAGATAACTTCAGATATTATAAACTAAATTCCAAGACAGAGACAAGCATAGAGTGGCATAGAAGCAATGCTAATGGTAGGGCCTCAGGGAAGAAATTGTGAAAGGAAATCAGGTGTAAACTAAATTTTGCACGATGAGTAGGAGTTGCACAGTTTAAGAAGGAAGGGGATGGGTACTGTAGTTAGGGGGAGTAGAATAACCAAAGTAACATCTGTATGATTTTAATTTAAGCGGTTTAGTGTTACTAGACTTCAAACTGAGAAAGGAAGGTTGGTCAGTAACGACAAGAGAGACATACACGAAGACAAATATATGTCTTTACTGAAGAAAAAAGAACTCTCAAAAACCAGAAAAGGCAGATGGTCCAATTTTAAATATGGTCAAAAGATGTGAATAGGCATAGTATAAAAGTGAATATCTGAATGTCCAAGAAACATGAATATCTGATTGCCTCATTAGTAATCATGGAAATGCAAAATACAACTTTTATGCTATCATAAGAAACTTGGACTTTATCCTCTGGATAATGGTAAGTCATTGAATAATTTTGAAAGATAATCAAGAAAAAAAACCAGACAATAAAAATAGATCCACGGAGGATCCAAATATTGACACACTAGTTTATATGGAAATGTAAATGGTCAAGAATAGCTAGAATATCATTGGAAAAGAAGAAAAGGTAAAGTTGGAGGACTCACTTTACCAGGTATTAAGACTTATTATAAAGCAACAGTAAGAAAGACAAAGTGTAATGACAGACAAAGTGAACCAATGGAACAGATTAAAGGGTCCAGAAATAAACACACCTATAGTTTTGGTAAAGGTGACACCACCAGGCAGAGGGCAATGAACCATATCTCACCAATAAATGATGCTGGGCCATCTGGATGTGCATATAGAAGAAGAAAGTAAGATTTGACTCCTACTTCTTACCACACACTAAGATCAATTCTAGGTATACTGTAGATCAAATGTAAAAGGTAAAATAATAAAGCTTCTAGTAAAAATCTGAATGATTTTGGGGAAGGTAAAATTTCTTAAACAGGACTCATAAAGCGCTAGTCTAAAAAGAAACAGTTGATAAATTGGATAACATTAAAATTAGAAATATCTGTTCAAAAGACTATTACAAGAGTGCAAAGCCCTATCTATGTGGATAAATTATGTTGTATTCATATAATGCAATACCACACAGAGATGAGAATTAGTGTTCTGTAGCTATATGCCAACATCTAGATGACTTTCAAAAACATCATATTAGAGGAACAAAGCTAGACCAAGGAAAAGTATATTTCACATGATGTCATTTTCACAAAATGTAAAAGTAGGCAAAACTAATGTGTGTTGTTGAGATCAGGATAGTAAATATCTTTGCAGATAAGTAGTGACAGGGAGACAACAAAAATAAGACCTTCTATGGGTGTTGATAGTATTCGGAGCTTTATCTGAAAGGTTGTTATACTGATACAGTCAGTTAATGAAAACTACTTGCCTGTATACTTATGATATGTGCATCATTCTGTATAGTTTGTACATCTGGTTCAACATAAAAAGCACCTATAAAAGTCAGGCTGATAAAGTAAATGAGAAAATCAAGTTGGGTGTAAGCAAAGTGTGCTGCCTCTACTTCTTATTATGGTTTCTTCTTGAAAGCATCTTAGATTGTCTTCTTTTGACAGAGATATTTGCATATTACATACCTAAGAACATTCTTTACTAAAAAAATCAAATAGGCTGTTGGTACACCCAACCGCATTGCCAAATCTAGCTAACACAATGTTAAGTGGAAGAAGTCATGTATGTAAGGTTCAAAAACAGGTAAAGCTAATTGGTAGGATTAAAAGGCAGTCTGGGTAGTGTTTGAGAACATAGCAGAGAATTTTAAGATGCTGGTAATGTTCTATGGATTGGATGGTGATTTCGTGTGTTTACTGTGTGATAATTCATTAAGGTATACACTTATAGTCTGTACACTTTTTGTAGGCTGTATGTCAATAAAAATTATATTAAAACAAAAAAAATATAGAATATGCCTTGAAAGAGAGTTGGTGAAGGATATAACATCATTATTGAAGATTGAGAAAAAGGTAAGAAACTGGCAGAAAACAAAGGCAGAAGATCTGACCCTGCTAAAAAGAATACTGTTACATTGGCCCTGTCCAAGGTCATCCATGATCCTTGACTAAGTAGATTTTAATAAACATGCTCCCCCTCTAGCTGCAGACTATCAGCCTGGTACATTTTTCTGAAGGGAATTTCTGAGCTTCAGTGATCCCTTTTTGAGAAATAGGCACAGAATAAACTTCCACATGTAGGATTTTTCCCAATCATTTGCAATCTGTTTCAATACACTGACTCTATGTTAGTTTCTACCCAAATGCTTTTTGTTTTCTAGCTAAACTTCCATCTTGAGAATTATCTCTCTTTATATATAGGCAAAGTTACTCATAGTAATTTTGATAAAGCCCTTGCATAAAACCTTTTAAGTCTAACAAATCAAGCGATTGCACTGGTGCCATTTTTGGAGACCCAGTCCTGCTAAGTGCTTGTATCTGATTGTTCCTTCCTGGCAGGAGGGGGCCTAAGTAAGGGGTAGGAGGGCTGAGAGTAAAACCAGAATAGTAGAGTTGGCATGAGTCATGTCCTGGAGTGGGGCCGAGGCTGAATCTGGGGTAGCAAATCTGAAAAATGTCATAGATGCAAGTGACAAGACAGGGAAAGCTGGGGTACATACAGGAATCATAAAAACAGGGAAATCAGAAATAAGGAGGGGAGTAGACAACAAGAGCTGGTCTAAATTGGTAGTTAACAAAACTGCTGTGAATTAGGATCACCGGAGAATTAAGAAATCATTGATACTGGGGCCCCATCAATACTCACACTGAATAAGAATCTTCCGAATGGGGCCCACACACCTGCCTTTTTTGTAGCTCACACGTATTTTATTTATTTATTTTTTGAGAGAGAAAGAGCACCTGAGAGAATGGGGGAGGAGCAGAGAAAGGGAACAAAGGATCTGAAGCAGGCTCAGAGAGCCCGATGTGGGGCTCAAACACAGAAGCCTTGAGAGCATGACGTGAGCTGAAGTGGAACCTTTAATGATTGAGACACCCAGGCGCCCCATCGCACATGTACTTCTAATTGCCAATATCAGTAGGGATGCATTAGGGAAGCACTTCTCTGGAGAAATGCTGTCTGAAGACAGAAGTGGGGCTCTCACTAGCTTTTTACAAAACTCCAGCATAGGTTACTCAGGGAATCTAGGGTTGTTTAAAGGGGCTGGAGTGAAGTGAATAGTTTGTTAGTAATTCGGGAAAATGGCATCAGGAGAGAATATTTGGTGCACAAGCTAAGACAGGAAGCCAGTTTAGTACTAACCTTGTGTCATGGGAATGAACCAAGAATGTTGCCTGTCAGTCAGAGAAAGATAAATATCATATGATTTCACTCATATGTGGGATTGAAGAAACAAGAAAGATGAACACAGGGGAAGGGAAGAAAAAAATAAGATAAAAAGAAAGAGGAGGCAAACCACATGAGACTCTTAAACACAAAACAAACTGAGGGTTGCTGGAGGGGTGTTGGGTGGGGTGATAGGTATTTAGGAGGGCACTCGTTGGGATGAGCACTAGGTGTTATACGTAAGTGACGAATCACTAAATTCTACTCTTAAAATCATGATTATACTATAATCATGGATCTAAATAAAAATTTAGCTTTTTATTGGATCTAAATAAAAATTTAACTTGGATCTAAATAAAAATTTAAAAATTACAAAAAAAAAATTATGGGAAAGCTCCTACTAGACCATTTCCTTCTGGGTGGAAAAGATACTTCCTACTTCAGGTGAAACATTTAGGAAGCAAAGGGAATGGCAGTATCCACTCTGATCATAAGCTAAGTATTTGGTTCTCTCCGGTTGCTGTCCCAGAGGATGATGCTACTTGTATTTTCAAACCAAGGAGGGAGGGAAATAAACCAGCGTCAGAGGCAGCTGGATTTGGGTTGGTCTCCGTGGAGCTCCAAAGGGAGCCTCACCAAGAGCTCTGAAGGCCAAAACAGAGGAAGTTACACAGTAAAGTGGCTCATTCAGGGGCAGAAGAAAGCACCGAGACTCGGTTACCTAGCGATGAGTGTTCACAAACTGCCTGAAGCGGGACACTGGGCTTGTTGAGAGAGTGCGCCTGCATGTCCCTGGCTTGGCTCTCCCTCCTCCAAGGCTGGCATTGTGTCTGTGCTATTGTCCGCTTCACTAAAACAGAATTAAGGGAGCTGAGGTAAGCCATTGACCAGAGTGTTTCCTCAGCTCCTGAGGAATGTTTACTGAGGTGTGGTGTTTTTCAAAGCCTTTAATAAGAAGTACGCCATGTCCTCCGTACCTTTATTTTTCTAAATGTGTGGGGAGGACACACTGTTTTTGCTCCTTTGCCAGCATTCCAAAACATTCTTGTCGCTGTGAATTCCGTGCCATCCTCCGAGAGTGGATGCCTTGACGTGAGCTTTGTACTGCAATAATATATTCAGGTTTTCCAAGTAAGAGAAACCGGACTCTATAGAGACATCCTAAAACTTTTGAGGCTCCTCAAAGGTGTAAGATAGAAATCTTTTTTGTAAAAGGCAATGCGTATGGGGAAAAAAATACAATTTACCTTTGCCTTCAGGATTATAAACCAGAAACAGAAAAAAAGATGTTCTATTTAATATCTTCATGGCATTTTGATCCCTCCCGAAATCACTATCAATAATTTGGTCAGGCCACAAAACTGTACCAGAAAGCAAGCTTTAGGTTTAATGATATAAGTATTTGTCTTCCTAACGCAAGCACTGAAACTGTCCTGATTTTACCACTCTCCACCAATGCCTACAGCACAGAAAATGTTCTCTCCTTGGGAACAACTACCTTGGGATGGGGCTTTTCCTTTCTGCTGAATAAAAACATACAGAAGTGCATTTCACCGAGATGGCCACAAGTAAAATAGGAGACACAGTAGAGAAGAAAAAACACTTTTCTGTCTCTGTCAGTTGAGAGATGGACGCTTACCAAAAATCCACACAGAAGAAGTTTCTCAACTAAACTGAGAACAGTGTGCAGACTCGACTAAAATGTTCCTGAACTTTGAAGGACATGAGAAATTTTGAACTCAGTGAACCGAGGGTGCCCCACGCTTTGGCAAGGACAAGTACGTATCCCACAGTTACATTCATACATGGTTTTCCAAAATGGGGCAGCATGGAGCACTGTGGTTTAGATGTTAACAAAAATTAATGTCTGGAGAAACATGAAGGGTAAGCTTGCATACACATGGTCTTTATAAGGACTACTACAATTGAGGGGCTGGAGGCTTTATCATCCAAAGAACTATCTTTTTAGAAGCCAAAGTTGGAGCCATAGTTTTTGAGAGGAATGGTCCAATAGGTTCACTTTGACATCGGTGGTTCAAAGAATTGGCAATAAGTAGTAAGTCATAGAAATTGCCTTAAGATACAACTGTACCTTCAGATCTTAAATATCAAAATATGAAAAGAGAAAAGGGAATTGATGTAAAGAAGAAAAGTAATTTTTCAAAAATTAGATAATTAGGATGGATATAGAAAACTGAGGAAGGTAGCTTACTATAAAAAAAAAACACATATATGTTAGAAAGGCAAACCATTATAAATGGCTCTATTTAAAAAAATTTAATGTTTCTTATTTTTATTTTTGAGAGAGAGACAGAGCACTGGTAGTGGAGGGGCAGAGAGAGAGGGTAGACACAGAATCTGACGCAGGCTCCAGGCTCTGAGCTGTCAGCACAGAGCCCGATGCGGGGCTTGAACCCATGAACCATGAGATCATGACCTGAGCCAAAGTCGGACACTTGGCCAACTGAGCCACCTAGGTGACCTGGCTCTAGTTTTTTAATAAAAGGGTTTTAGAATACACTCCTCTATTAAATTAGCATCATCAAGGCCATTTTACCCGTTAGCCATTTCAGCCCAGTGCCAATGCGCTGTGAGATTTTTAAAGGTTTACAAAAATGACTGAAACTTGAAAAAGAGGGTATTGGCTCCGAACTACAAAGGGAAAGCTGCAAAATGAAAATTAATTAACTTAATTAAATGTCTACAGAAAATAACATTACATCAACTAGTCACCTGCAATTCTACTCTTGTAACTGCAGTATAAATTATATTTCATGCAGGATATGGGTGGATTTTAATTTGCATGATGTATTATACATGCAGGGCAGCCAACAGTAAAATGAGAAGGGCTCAGAGCAACTGTGAATGACTTTAATATGACCAAAATGGCAGTCTGCTTCCCTAAAAGCATTGGACGTTAAATAAGGGAAAACAGAATTAGGAATGCCAACATTAAGTATCAAAACAGTGGGCCTTAGGAAGAATAATGCCACCCCTCCCAAGAATAAGCAATACGGGCCGAAATCTTCATCTCTGTTCCTCTGAATCAGCACTGCTGTATCATAGTGCCTTATTAAAAAGTTTTTAAATTAAAAAAAAATATTCATTTATTTTAAGAGAGATAGAAAGAGAGAAAGAGTGAGCGCACAAGCATGAGAGGGGCAGAGAGAAGGAGAGACAGAATCCCAAGCAGGCTCCACACCATCAGCACAGAGCCCAATGCGGGACTTGAACCCACGAACCGTTGTGAGATCATGACCTGAGCCGAGATCAAGGGTCCGACGCTTCACTGACTTTGCCACCCAGGCACCCGTCTTTGGTTTATTTTTAAAGAACAAGTTTTCCTTAGAAGAGTCATTTACTCCTCACTGTGCACCATCTCTAAAAAAGTTAGAAAAGTAGTTCAACACCATTCACTGAAGGTTGATACCCAGTGAGTGTGCTGTGTGGTAAGGGTAGGGGGGGTGAATTTTAAAGGTGAAGGAAGATCTGATGCTGAGCAAGGCAGGCCTGGCTGAAATGAAGGATCGGTAATATCTGAGCTGCAATGTACTGGGTACAGCAATTTAACTTGGGACTAATCCTAGGTTTTCATAGCCTCACTTGATCTCTCTTACTGAAGGAAAATGATCTGTGTCTTATTATCTACTCTTTACACAATATAGAAACATATCAGCTGATACCACAGCAATATAATGTACATTCATTTAGTGGCTACAATATAGAAAACCCAAGATATTTCCCATAGAAAAACTGCAACTTTAAAGCTTTTATGAGATTTCTGTCTCCCTCTGTCTCTCTGTCTCTCCACACACATGGGAGCACACACAGAGAGAAATTATGTAAAAATTATGTGCTGGTAATTGCTAAATCAGAAGCTATAAAACTAAGCTGGGGGGCCTAGACAAACACCTCACAGCTAAAAATCTTGTGATTCAAGGATCTATGGTATTTTATGCACTATTAAATCGTACAGACTATCACGGAATAAATCATTTTTAGGTTTTGATTTATTATTCATGAAGTGGCTTCTGGACCTCTTAAACTGGAAAAGGCAAAAATAAAACCAGGCCAGGACGTAAATGAGGAACCAAAGGAGCCAGGCCTACAAAGCAGGGTGGGGGTTACAAGGAAGGAAGTTACTCAGTTTAATGAAATTCTTTTGGATCTCCCAAGAACTCCTCGTGTTGGGCTTTTTACATAACTGTTCTCAACTTGGCACAGTTTTGTTGATCTGAAGAGAAATCAGGACTGAGGTTCAGAGGTAATTTAAATTTATTTTTCATTTTTGCTTGTTTTAAAAGGCTGATGTTTAGACAAATTCTTTCCTCTCACCCTAAATTTTTTGGAAACAGCTCTTTAATTAAACTTTATTGACACAAACAAAAAAAAAAAACCAGACCTGTTATTTTCTTTGGGTGAAAGAAGCCTTATGCTTTTCACCAAGAGACTAGAGAAAAACTATTGTTTTCTTTGCATATGCTTTTCGAAGATTAATTTTAAAGTTTATTTATTTATTTTGAGAGAGAAAGAGAGGGAGCAAATGCACGTGAGTGGGAGAGGGGCGCAGGGAGAGAGACAGAGAGAGAGAGAGAGAGACAGAATCCCAAGCAGGCTCCTCTCTGTCAGCACAGAGCCTGACACAGGGCTCAAACCCACAAACCATGAGATCATGACCTGAGTCAAAATCAAGATTTGGACGCTTAACTGACTGGGCCACCCAGGTGTCCCTTGAAAATTAATTTTAAATAAAATGAATACCTGCCTGTCACAAACCATTCCAGGGCAGAAGGGAAAAGTAAAAGTCCTCCTATCGCACTTTTCCTACCCTTTCTCAGCCCACCCCCTGCACGTACACAATCATTATCTACATTCTGTGCATTTGTTCTCCAGTGTTAAGGTGACAGCAAAGACTTCTGCGTCTCATAAAATAATAATACAGCCCTATCCTGGATGGTGAGAACAAACTATTTTGTCTTGTACCCTACGCTTTTCCTCTGAGTTGAGTTTTTTTCAGGATGCTAAAGTACATCCTCCCACAGAAACACTCACATCTGTGTAAAAGATGCGTAAGACGATGCATCATTGCGTGCGACACTGCAAACTTTGGAAGCAACCTAAATGTCCTATCCATAGGGACAAGGCACATCTATACTAATGACTAGCAGTCATTAAAAGGATGACGTCAATTTATATGTGCTGGTACAGAAATATATTTTGTTTGATGGCAAAAACAAAGAAAAAACAAGACCTATTAAATACCAAAAGCAAATTACTGCGTATACTGGATGATTACACATAACACCCCTGCAAAATGAACCTAAGTCATTATTGTGATTCCAAGCTTTGCTCTGCACTTATATGTGTATATAATATAAATGCAATATATACTATGAAACGTATGCCCGAGAATGACTTAAAAGTGACTAATCTTAGGACTAGAAAATATATATATTTCACCCTTTTGATGAACCTGAAAGACTGGCTTTCTTTTTACCCCTTCTAGTAATGAGGAAGGATTTCCATCTCTTCTTTTTGCTGTTGATCTCTACATCTGGAGCATGTGGGCTCTCAATAAAAATGTACAGAATGAAGGAACAAACCTTCCTGCTCCCATATTAGGAAAACTGCCCATGATAAATGATTGCTAGATTAGGCTCAAAGTAAAGACAGAAAAAAATAGGACTCTATAAAAAGAAATCTATAAAAAGAAATTGGAAGGGGTCAGAATGGAGAAGAGATAATACAGGGGCCATCCTGCAGGTCTGCATCAGAGGGGCTCTCCGTTCATACTCTTCCAATTATGAAAAACAGCATAAAGGGGTGCAGTAGTATTAGTGATTACATTCAGAAAGACAACTTTGGCCTTGCAGAACAATTTCAATACTGAGAGGAGAAAGAAAGGTGGCCCAGGGATCCATGGTTCATATTTGCTTAAATACAGCCTTTGGTTCTAGTGGTTGGTCAATACAAATTATACACTTTCCTTCTTTACTCTTTTAATGCTCATTGACTTTGTTCCGTTTTTGATAAAGAACTTACGTTTGAGTTGTAAGTGAAGAATTTAAAGCTTAAATTGGCTCAATTAAAATCTATTCAAAAGAACAGACATAATATGAATAATGTACTTCTATTTTCTCTGATGGTTATTGATTTAAAGTCGAATCTGTTATTTATAAATAGATTATTTACCCTTTATGAAGTGCTTAGTTCCCTATAGGATACTTTCTCCTATGACTAATTAAATGTATACAGTAGAAATCGGAATGTGTATGATCTTTTAGAAATTTGGGGGGACACTCATTTTACAATTATTTATAGTTAACCCTTGAACAACTTAGGGGTTAGGAGTGCCAATCCCCTGCGCAAATGAAAATATGTAGCTTGTGACTCCCCCAAGAATTTAATGACTAATAGCTTATTGTTGACCAACCGCCTTACCATCAACACAAACAGTTGATTAACATATATTTTGTATGTTATATGTATCATTCATTGTATTCTTATAGTAAAGTAAGCTGGAGAAAAGAAACTGTTATTAAGAAAATCATAAGGAAGAGAAAATATACTTACACTTTAATTAGGTTTGAGGCACATATATTTATAGTACTATTCTGTAGCCAAAAAAAAAAATCCTGTAGAAGTAGACCCACCCATTTGAAACCCAGGTTGTTCAAGGGTCAACTATACTTTGATTCTTTTTTCCAATGTGAGTTTTTATTCCTGATAAGATCACAGGTATAGGGCCTATGCAACACCGAATATTTTCACGAAGGTAGGTGGTATTCCAGAATAAGAGCTTACGCTTTATGAAGCCCTAGATAAGTTTTAGTTACGCTTAGCTATTACGAACTAAAGAAATAATATATTAGACTTGGAAATTTGGTTCTCTGTGGCTAAACTGATTATATGACCAATCTGCCTAAGACAGTTCCTACTTACCCACCATGGTCCTGGTAAAATGATTAATAGGATCTCCTTTCAAATCTATCCAGGTTTGAAAAGAAGTTACATGGTTACCTTACACTAAGAAAAAAAAATGGTTGGCCTTATTTCAAATTTCTGTGTTTACTCTCTTCTACTCCGTATTGTATCTTATTTTCAGATCCCCAAATCACAGGACCTTGGTGGGATAATGACTGAAAGATGATGATATCTGAATCTCCCCCAGGATGTTGAAGAATACCGTTCAGTTGGACTACAACAGGGTCGCAGCTGTGTCCTGGCAGAAATTCAGAGCAACTATTTCAGATTGTGCTTTTGTAGGAAGAGAGTTGCTTGCTATTGGGACTTCTTATTGAAATGAGACAGTCTGTGCTTCTCCGGTCTCTGCCTCCCCAAATTCCTCTGATTAGGGCAAATAGTATTACAACAAGGAAACTGCTAGTCTACTGCCTGCAAATCATAACAGCTAAACTAAAATCTGAATCCAGTGAAATAATTTGGGCTTTTTCTTGAGATAGCTTTTCACCCGCACAACAAAATCGGCTCAAGACTTTGATAAACTTAGAGCCTAACTTCAGTCCTATGTAGCTTTCTGAGCTTATCACTCTACCATTTCTGATTCTGTCATTAAATGAACTCACCTATCAGATATTCTTAAGGAGCCCTTAGCATTCCCAGGATTTCTTTTTACTTCATAATCACTTGCTAGTTCTAATCTTCTATTTGGATGTGAATTTAGCTGACTGGAACACTTTAATTAGGTTGGAGGCATGTATTATTCAAAGCAAGAAAGTAGTTAACTGAATTGGAACACACCATAAATGGTGGCTCTGTGTGTTTTAAGAAATGGTGGTAGTAGTGATGGAGGCGGTTTTTAATTCTGTTTGTTGGCTTGTTTGTTTGCTTTTAAGCTGTTTCTCAGATCTGATATGGTATGCTGGAAAGCAACGTCTCCCTGTTCATAAGCATTCAGTAAGCAATTGCTTTTTTTTTTTTTTTTTTTTTAGAAAGAGTGTGAGCCAGGGAGAGGGACAGAGAGAGAGAGAGAGAGAAAGAGAGAGAGAGAGAATCTTAAGCAGGCTCCGAGCTGATCCTGGGATCGTGACCTGAGTTGCAATCAAGAGTCAGATGCTCAACTGATGGAGCCACCCAGGTGCCCTGAAGTTGATATTCTTGTACGAATATTTAAAACTAAACATTCTTTGAGTTAAAATGCCATTGCTGCATTAATTCCTTTGTAGAATTTTTTTTTTGGCATTTTAGATTCTAATCATCAGTAGATGATATATATTGACTCCTACTCTATTTCCCTTTCCAAATATGTTTTGCATTTTAGCTCATTATAAGTGTCTGTAGACGTAATTCTAACTTCAAATTGACCAAATTCGCCCCCTGCCCGTGTTCTCACAGGCATCTTGCCTTTGCCATTGTGGTAAGGTCATCTTTCATACTTTCATCTCTACAGCAAGCCAGACTGCTGGTCATCTGTGTCTGAGGCCCTTTTGCCTCTGCTCTATTTTATGCTAAGTCACAGGGTGATAAGACCATTCGATTATCCTTCCTCAACGTTGCAATGACAAGGTGTCCAAATAGGATCCAGCTGGACTAAAAATACTAGTTTTTTTGTGTTTAAAATTTTTTAATGATTTATTTATCTTTGAGACAGAGGGAGAGACACAGCACATGTGGGGGAGGGGCAGAGAGACAGGGAGACACAGAATTTGAAGCAGGCTCCAGGCTCTGAGCAGAGCCCGATGTGGGGCTCAAACTCATGAACCGTGAGATCGTGACCTGAGCTGAAGTCCAGCCACCCATGTGCCCCATAAAAAAGACGTTGTTTTAATGGGAAGTCTTCTCAGAAGAACTTCCCATACTTTCTTATGCTGTTAAACCACCCCACAAAAGTTGGCCTAAGAGTGAGGGAGAGATGTTGGCAGCCTAGGAACAATTGTCATAACCCAGTTGAGCTATTGTGTGGAAATGCCCTCTCAATCCAGACCCACACAGACACATTTCCCAGGCTTCTGCTTTCCTTCTGATTTTTTTGGCTTTCCTCATGAATGTGAAATTGGAGACTTAATCCATGGCTATATCCCCAAGTTCTATTCTGGACTGACTTCAAGTCTCAATGTCGCACCAAGCCATCTCTTCAGACTCAGAACTCTACTGAGTTGTCCATTTTGGCTCGCTATTATAGATCTCCGATCTCCATTCATATTCAAGACTCACATCATTGAAAAGAATTCTCACTTCTAGAAGCCTCCATCAGCAGCAATCTCTAACTTAATCTGCTCAAGCTATTCATGACTGCGGAAACTCTCAAACTTGCTCTTCTGATACAGTCTTCTCCCATGGTTAGCACAAACATAGGAAAAAATTAAAAAAATCAGAGATGTTTCAATTCTCATTATTCATTTCTCTGCTTAGTAACCTCTGGTGGTTCCTTGTAAATGATAAGCAAATTGCTTGCTTTGGTAGTTAAATTGTTTAATATCTTATTCCAGACAACCTTTCATCTCTAAACATCAGCATTTTATAACTACCCCTATGTGCCCATACACCTTAAATCCTAATTAAGCAGGACAACTAACACTATCCCCCCAACTTGTCATGTATTTCAATATCTCATTCAATTACTCTTTCTCTTTGATTTATCTGAAAATTATACTCATCTTCTGCCCAGTGACATCTACTCATTCTCTATAGATCCACTGAATTGTCTCCTTGTCTAGAAAGCCTTCCTCAATCCACCCAGAAGGTAAAAACTGCTTATATACCACTTACTACAGTGCGTTACTAGTGTTATTATGATTTCTCAAGCCATTGTTACTCAAGGGGAAATATCGTGACTGTAAGAAGTATCTGAATTTACCAATCTAGAAAGAACAAGTTAGAATATTGGCTTATAGAATAACATAGAGATGTGTCAAATTACTGTGTTGCACACCTGAAACTAATGTATGTGTGCCAACTATTTTTCAATTAAAAAAATAGTAGTGGCTTTTAAGCCTGCAAAGATTGTGCTTCAGCTATGATATGAGATTTTCACTAGCCCTACTCTGAAAAATCAAGACAGCAGACAGGAACAAATGCTTGCAATACAGAAGAGGCATTAATGGAACTTGTTGAACTGCTCAAGGGAACTAGCCTTCTATTGAAATCTCAGTACCTTACAGAATCCTATATCCAAAAACCTTTTTCTACCTTCCATCAAGAAGACTGACTGTAGTAAATCAGAGCCCATCTTCTATGAGATCAACAACCACGCCTCTACTCTGCTATTTTTGGAGAACTGTCTGTCCATATTCTGAGGAGTTGTTCCAAGTGTTCTATACAGTAATTCATTCCTTCAATAAATAGATCATTGACCAATGTCTAGGCATTGTTAAGAAGAAATCCAAAGGCTCCAAATGGAGTTACTTATGCTTGGCCACATCACCAAACCAGGGCTTAATACCTGACGTAATTTCACTTTCAGCCTCTCCCAGAAATGTAGTCTTAGCCAGTCAGTCAGGAATTTTCTGGTCAGCACCAATGAGGTAATCTGTCACATGGACTTTCTCCTTCCCCTCAAAGGAAGGTAAACTCACCTGAAATAATCCTTTTTGCTGTTTATGACTTCCCTGTCCTGCCTTTAAAAACCTTTCCCTTTCTGTAGCCCTTTGGAGCTCCCCTCTACTTGCAAGATGCTACCTGGTTCATGAAGCAATAAATAAAGCCAAATCAATCTTTAAAATTTATTGGGCTGAATTTTTGTTACTGAACAGTTTTGGTGGCAGCAATGGGATCCAAGGTGAACTCCTGACAGCATTCAGGGACAATGAGAAACACAGGTGTGGTGCCCCATGAACCCTTTTGAGTTCACTGTCTTTATCACCATTGCCAAGGGCCACTGGTGAACTCCTCTCAGTTGAGCTCTGCAATTTTTGCATTACAGCTCTCGACCTAATTGGCTTTGTCGTCCAGGGTTAACAGGTCAGTCTAGACTGACAGTAGGCTCTAACAGAGTACCAGTCCTCAGCCTTTGGTTCAGTCTGAAATTCCACATTGGAATCCCTTCCCCAGTTCCAGTTTGCAGTCAGGAGTCTGCTGGTTTAGTCCACACTTGGAATTGCTGGTGGTGAGCACAGTCTTCTGTTGGCCAGTCCACGGTGACATCTTTTGGTTACTACTGGTGTGTTGAGGCGCATATTTGTTTGTCCTGTTTTGTGTAAATAAAGGCTATTGCTTGTGGGGATCTCAGAGGTTTAAAAACACTGCAGGAATTGGTGGGCATGGGTCAAGCTGTTGGAGTGCCTGCCACCTCACTCAAAGACTCCTGTGTTAGGATAAGTTGGTCACAGAGCAGGTTAGACAGACACTAGTCACCTTTCGACCTCAAGAAAACTTGAGTGCCTTGAGGCACATTGCAAAACATGGACAATCTCCAACCCAGCGGCACATCCTTTTTAGGTATTAGTTTGGCTCTGAGAGACCCAAAGTCTTAATTAATAGGATCCTGGAATTCCAAAGAGTTGAGTGTGGAACCTCTCGGTACACCTGCTTCTTTTATTTCTAAGGACAAAAGTCTCTAAAGTTGCAGATAACTAGTAACATGGCAAAATATTACTAAAAGCAACTAGAATTGCAATGGCCATTATGAAAAATGTTACAACTAGATAAGATCATTGAAGAAGTGCACTTGAAGGCAAGGGTTCCTAAATCAAACAGAATTAGATACCTGTTTTAATCAACATGCAGAAATCATCAAAGGTTTCAAAATAGTTTTCATTGAAAGATTTGTTCCAAAAGGCTAATGAAAAATTAAAGATGTAAGAGCCCTAAAACAAAAGACACTATGACTGACATGACTCTTGTTTGTTCTCTCTACTCTCCTTTGAGTACTCTTTCTAGTAATCCTCTATCTTCATTGTTTTTCCACTGTGAAAAATAAAAGCCATAAGACCATAAACAGAAGTCCATTAAGTTAATGGTTTTTCAGACACCCCATATTTACCTTCAAAGAAGGGCCCCTGTATGGCACCTTGGCAGAGTTGATGAAAGTGAGGAATTTTCTGCTAAAATGCTACATTATTCTCTTAAATAGCCAATGGAAAACTCTGGTGGATATCATCAGGCTGCAGAGGGGATCCTGGAAAAACTGGGAGAAGCCAGAGAAAGGTAAAAATTCTTTCCAGAATCAGTTCTTCCAAATCTGTCTGTAGTGTCCAGTTGAGTAAGGAAAATAAAATTTCACACTGTCCCTTCTTTTCTAAATACAGACCCATTGGTTACTGATCTTTTTTCTCCCAGAGACAGCTACTGATTTCCTTTTTGTCTCATTTTGCATCCTAAGAACTGGGATTGGCTCTCTGCCTGCCAGGACAAAGAGATTGTTAGCTCTTTCTTTGGCTGTCTTTGGGGAGTGACACTGGATCTTGGGAAGGCAATGTCTTTTGCACCTTCTTTGAGGACCCTCTTACACCCAAAAGGGCTTAGTCAATACTTCCAGAAATAATTGCTGTTTGTGCCGGCCGAAGACCAACAAAGATATATAGGCGAATTTTTTGAAGACTAGTTCTGTAGTCAAAAAGGTGGTCATATTGGAAGCTGATATTCAGAGTCTGATGGAAAAATTTTAAAAAGGCCTTCTCCCCTGAGTTAAAATTAGAGCTAAGTACCAAAGAGAAAGAAGCAAACTAGGATAAGGTTGTTGGATTGGTGGATCAACCCATGAGGTCATTTAGATTACAATCCAATTCTTTGAAGAATTGAGAACAACTGTCCTTATCTTAAAAATCTTTTGCAGAAATAAAAATGTAGCTCTAGAGGAAGTTCAAATTCTACCCATTCCATTTCACCAACCCCGAAACCTTCCTTCTTTATTTCAAAAGGTTTGTAACCTCTCCAGAAACTTACCTAGATCATCCCCAATTCCTAAGACTGAAGAAAGAAAACAAGGAAATAGAGGCCTTTTTAAAACATACAAATGACGGGGCACCTGGGTGTCTCAGTCAGTTATGTATATGACTCTTGATTTCAGGTTAGGTCAGGATCTCACAGTTTGTGAGATTGAGCCACAAGTCTGCCTCTGCACTCTGACAGCATGGATCCCGGTTGGGATTCTCTCTCTCTCCCTCTCTCTCTGCTCCCCTCCTCCCCAGCTCATGTGCTGACTTGCTCTCTCCCTCTCTCTCTCTCTCTCTCTCTTGCTCTCTCAAATAGCAAGTAAACTTTAAAATAACTTTAAAAAATAAAGAAATAAATACAAATAGCCATAGAAGTATGCTTGCCCAAAATCTAGCCCACAGCTTCTCTAAGATTACTTGTCAAGGACAAATATGATTCTTAAGTGTCTTTTCTACTGATATTAGTAGAAAAAGCTTTAGCCACCTGAGTTGGTAGGCTTAACTTACTCCATCTGCCAGAAAAACAGTTTGGATTCCACTGTTCTGCTATGAACTAGTGAGTTTTGTATTATTATACTTCTCATGAATGAAAATCTTAAAACAATAAGGTATTTTCATCTGTTTGCTCATGTGTGTCTATATATATGTGTTATAAATGCGTTGTATTTTCTACCTCCGGATGGTATGACCAAAATTCATTTGTAAAAAAAGATCGGTTTAATTGGCTTTAAAATTTCATTGTCATTGTTTATACAAATTATATTCTCAAAAACATAATAGAAACTTAGCCCAAATGTTTTTCAAGTTCATGTGATCTAGGATTAATATTTAATAAATAAAAGCTAATTTAAATTTGTTGGTTTAACTAAAACAGGCATGTTTTTAGAGTTTTCAACCTTAAATATAACACTTTTGGTCCAACTAGGTTCATGATAAGTCAAGTAAGTTCATGCTCTCTATCACAGAATTTGTCAGCAAGAAAGGTAACTTAAAAATGGTGCTTAGGGGGGAGCCTGGGTGGCGCAGTCGGTTAAGCGTCCGACTTCAGCCAGGTCACGATCTCGCGGTCCGGGAGTTCGAGCCCCGCGTCAGGCTCTGGGCTGATGGCTCAGAGCCTGGAGCCTGTTTCCGATTCTGTGTCTCCCTCTCTCTCTGCCCCTACCCCGTTCATGCTCTGTCTCTCTCTGTCCCCAAAAAATAAATAAACGTTGAAAAAAAAAATGGTGCTTAGCTGTTTAATGTCCTGTGACATTTTAATGACTAATCTAAATAATTTAAACAAATGAATTAAATAGATATAAGATAAAAGTTTATAAATAAACTTTTCAACAAAATTTATGCCTACTTAGTTTCCCCAGATCTGACTGGTAAGTTAAAACCTCGGAGTTTTGCTAAGTGAAATTAGATGATGGATAGTCATTTAATACCCAGGTCACCTCCAAATAAGACAAAATACTAAACCTAATTACTGAACATGGGTTTATCTACTTTGGCTTCTTATCATAGTCAAACTGAAAAACTGGAAAAGGCATATGCTTCCAGAAATTATAAAATGTATTCATAAATTTGCAAAGCTAAAGAATGCTAGTATAACAGTTCCTGCTTGCTTATACTTAGCTTTCACTAGAAATTAAGTTGTTTAAAAACTAAAAAATAATTTAAATATATGTAATTAAAACCACTAACGTTTGTGGAAAACGAATCTTCAGAAAGCACTTTTAATACGTAATCAAGCTGGCCCTACGTGCAAAAACAGTGGCAATAGAATCTATAAGAATTGTGACTCACGCGGATGAGGTCCATTCTGCTTCTTTACAAAAAGACTTCCTGATGCTAGACTTTTGCCATCTTAATGTCATTGCAACATGGCAATAGTATGCTTTTGAATCAGAGAAAGTAATATGGGTAAGCAATAGCTGTAAATTAAACAATTGGAGCTATGGGAAACCCAACATAGCCACTTGGTTCTTCCCGGATCCCTGGAAAATCCCACTTTTCAGTGTTTGCATTCCTTCGCCCACCACAGTACATTTAAGATGACTCAAATTATGAATAGACATTGGTGGGGAAACTTTCATAAAACTGCAAAAACAGTCGACCAGCAATGCCTGACCTGTCAGGTCCATATTCCTGGAACAACTATTTTAATCCCTATAGGCCTCAGACCTCCTCCCTCTGGACCCTTTAAAACCTGTGGTTTGAGGGGATGGTGGCACAGGAGTACTCTGGGCTCACTGCGTCCTAATGATCACTTAGGTTCCACCTATACCTGCCTAAATAACCCAGAAAACCACCAGAAGACTAGCAGAACAGAGTCCCTGGAGCCAAGCGCAGACGAGAGGCCCACGGAAGAGGGTAGGAAGGGCGGCGAGGGGCGAGGTGGTGCGCGCTCCACGGACTGGCGGCAGGGAGCTGGGGTGGAGGGGCGGCCTGCCGGCCAAGCACAGCCCCCGAGTCTGGTTGGCAAAAGCGGAGGGGCCAGGCGGAGTGTGTTCCCACAGCGAGAGGGACTTGACATCTGGAAGGTTATAAACTAACAGCTCTGCTCGGAGAGCGGGAAGGCTGGAGGACAACGGGAGGGAGAGTTGCTGAGCCCCAGGACGACAGAGCTCAGTTTGGCAGGGAACAAATCGCCAGTGCCACCTCCCTCACCCATACCCCAGCCAAAATTCCAAAGGGAACCGGTTCCTGCCAGGGAACTTGCTTGCACCGAGAAAACACACCCAACACTGTGCTTCTGCGGATCCATCCTTCCGGCCGGTCTGACTCCCTCCCAGTGCCGCAGGGCCCCTCCCGAAGCGGATCTCCGAAGGAAAAGCGAGCTGAGCCTGCCCCTCCCGCCCCTGTGCACCTTGCCGATCTTCCCCAGCTAATACGCCAGATCCCCAGCACCACAAGCCTGGCAGTGGGCAAGTAGCCCAGGTGGGCCACACCACCCCACAGTGAATCCCGCCCCTAGGAGAGGGGAAGAGAAGGCACACACCAGTCTGACTGTGGCCCCAGCGGTGGGCTGGGGGCAGACATCAGGTCTGACTGTGGCCCCGCCCACCAACTCAAGTTATTCAAGACAGCACAGGGAAGTGCCCTGCAGTCCTGAGCCACTCCAGGGACTATCCAAAATGACGAAACAGAAGAATTCCCCTCAAAAGAATCTCCAGGAAATAACAACAGCTAACGAACTGATCAAAAAGGATTTAAACAATATAACAGAAAGTGAATTTAGAATAATAGTCATAAAATTAATCGCTGGGCTTGAAAACAGTATAGAGGACAGCAGAGAATCTATTGCTCCAGAGATCCAGGGACAAATGAACAGTCAGGAGGAGCTAAAAAATGGTATAAATGAACTGCAAAATAAAATGGAGACGACCACGGCTTGGATTGAAGAGGCAGAGGAGAGAATAGGTGAACTAGAAGATACAATCATGGAAAAAGAGGAACCTGAGAAAAAGAGAGATAAAAAAATCCAGGAGTATGAGGGGAAAATTAGAGAACTAAGTGATGCACTAAAGAGAAATAATCTACGCATAATTGGTATTCCAGAGGAGGAAGAGAGAGGGAAAGGTGCTGAAGGTGTACTTGAATAATAGCTGAGAACTTCCCAGATCTGGGGAAGGAAAAAGGCATTGAAATCCAAAAGGCACAGAGAACTCCCTTCAGAAGTAACTTGAATCGACCTTCTGCATGACATATCATAGTGAAACTGGCAAAACACAAGGATAAAGAGAAAATTCTGAAAGCAGCTAGGGATAAACGTGCTCTAACGTATAAAGGGAGACCTATAAGACTCGTGACCAATCTCTCTACTGAAACTTGGCAGGCCAGAAAGGAATGGCAGGAAATCTTCAATGTGATGAACAGAAAAAATATGCAGCCGAGAATCCTTTATCCAGCAAGTCTGTCATTTAGAATAGAAGGAGAGATAAAGGTCTTCCCAAACAAACAAAAACTGAAGGAATTCGTCACCACTAAACCACCCCTACAGGAGATCCTAAGGGGGATCCTGTCAGACAAAGTACCAGAGACATCGCTACAAGCATGAAACCTACAGACATCACAATGACTCTAAACCCATATCTTTCTATAATAACACTGAACGTAAATGGACTAAATGTGCCAACCAAAAGACATAGAGTATCAGAATGGATAAAAAAACAAGACCCATCTATTTGCTGTCTACAAGAGACTCATTTTAGACTTAAGGACACCTTCAGATGGAAAGTGAGGGGATGGAGAACTATTTATTATGCTACTGGAGGTCAAAAGAAAGCTGGAGTAGCCATACTTATATCACACAAACTAGACTTTAAATTAAAGCCTGTAACAAGAGATGAAGAAGGGCATTATATAATAATTATAGGGTCTATCCATCAAGAAGAACTAACAATTATAAATGTCTATGCACCGAATACAAGAGCCCCCAAATATATAAAACAATTACAAACATAAGCAACCTTGTTGATAAGAATGTGGTAATTGCAGGGGATTTTAACACTCCACTTACAGAAATGGATAGATCATCTAGACACACGGTCAATAAAGAAACAAGGGCCCTGAATGATACATTGGATCAGATGGACTTGACAGATATATTTAGAACTCTGCATCCCAAAGCAACAGAATATACTTTCTTCTCGAGTGCACATGGAACATTCTCCAAGATAGATCACATACTGGTCACAAAACAGCCTTTCATAAGTATACAAGAATTGAGATCATACCATGCATACTTTCAGACCACAACACTATGAAGCTTGAAATCAACCACAGGATAAAGTCTGGAAAACCTCCAAAGGCATGGAGGTTAAAGAATAAATGGATCAACCAGGCAATTAGAGAAGAAATTTAAAAATATATGGAAACAAACGAAAATAAAAATACAACAATCCAAATGCTTTGGGATGCAGCGAAGGCAGTCCTGAGAGGAAAATACATTGCAATCCAGGCCTATCTCAAGAAAAAAGAAAAATCCCAAATACAAAATCTAACAGCACACCTAAAGGAAATAGAAGCAGAACAGCAAAGACAGCCTAAACCCAGCAGAAGAAGAGAAATAATAAAGATCAGAGCAGAAATAAACAATATAGAATCTAAAAAAACTGTAGAGCAGATCAACGAAACCAAGAGTTGGTTTTTTGAAAAAATAAACAAAATTGATAAACCTGTAGCCAGGCTTCTCAAAAAGAAAAGGGAGATGACCCAAATAGATAAAATCATGAATGAAAATGGAATTATTACAACCAATCCCTCAGAGATACAAGCAATTATCAGGGAATACTATGAAAAATTATATGCCAACAAACTGGACAACCTGGAAGAAATGGACAAATTCCTAAACACCCACACTCTTCCAAAACTCAATCAGGAGGAAATAGAAAGCTTGAACAGACCCATAACCAGCGAGGAAATTGAATCAGTTATCAAAACTCTCCCAACGAATAAGAGTCCAGGACCAGATGGCTTCCCAGGGGAGTTCTACCAGACGTTTAAAGCAGAGATAATACCTATCCTTCTCAAGTTATTCCAAAAAATAGAAAGGGAAGGAAAACTTCCAGACTCATTCTATGAAGCCAGTATTACTTTGATTCCTAAACCAGACAGAGACCCAGTAAAAAAAAGAGAACTACAGGCCAATATCCCTGATGAATATGGATGCAAAAATTCTCAATAAGATATTAGCAAATCGAATTTAACAGCATATAAAAAGAATTATTCACCATGATCAAGTGGGATTCATTCCTGGGATGCATGGCTGGTTCAACATTCGCAAATCAATCAACATGATACATCACATTAATACAAGAAAAGATAAGAACCATATGATCCTGTCAATTGATGCAGAAAAGGCATTTGACAAAATTTCAGCAACTTTTCTTAATAAAAACCCTCGAGAAAGTCGGGATAGAAGGTACATACTTAAACATCATAAAAGCCATTTATGAAAAGCCCACAGCTAACATCATCCTCAATGGGGAAAAACTGAGTTTTTTCCCTGAGATCAGGAACACGAAAGGGATGTCCACTCTCACCGCTATTGTTTAACATAGTGTTGGAAGTTCTAGCATCAGCAATCAGACAACAAAAGGAAATCAAAGGCATCAAAATTGGCAAAGATGAAGTTAAGCTTTCGCTTTTTGCAGATGACATGATATTATACCTGGAAAATCCGACAGACTCCACCAAAAGTCTGCTAGAACTGATACATGAATTTAGCCAAGTTGCAGGATACAAAATCAATGTACAGAAATCAGTTGCATTCTTATACACTAATAATGAAGCGACAGAAAGACAAATAAAGAAACTGATTCCATTCACAATTGCACCAAGAAGCATAAAATACCTAGGGATAAATCTAACCAAAGATGTAAAAGATCTGTATGTTGAAAACTATAGAAAGCTTATGAAGGAAATTGAAAAAGATATAAAGAAATGGAAAAACATTCCATGCTCATGGATTGGAAGAATAAATATTGTTAAAATGTCAATACTACCCAAAGCTATCTACACATTCAATGCAATCCCAATCAAAATTGCACCAGCATTCTTCTTGAAGCTAGTATAAGCAATCCTAAAATTCATATGGAACCACAAAAGGCCCCGAATAGCCAAACTAATTTTGAAGAAGAAGACCAAAGCAGGAGGCATTACAATCCCAGACTTTAGCCTCTACTACAAAGCTGTCATCATCAAGACAGCATGGTATTGGCACAAAAACAGACACATAGACCAATGGAATAGAATAGAAACCCCAGAACTAGACCCACAAACGTATGGCCAACTAATCTTTGACTAAGCAGGAAAGAACATCCAATGGAAAAAAGACAGTCTCTTTAACAATTGGTGCTGGGAGAACTGGACAGCAACATGCAGAAGAATGACACTAGACCACTTTCTTACACCATTCACAAAAATAAACTCAAAATGGATGAAGGACCTGAATGTGAGACAGGAAACCATCAAAACCCTAGAGGAGAAAGCAGGAAAAGACCTCTCTGACCTCAGTCGTAGCAATTTCTTACTTGACACATCCCCAAAGGCAAGGGAATTAAAAAGCAAAAATGAACTACTGGGACCTCATGAGATACAAAGCTTCTGCACAGCAAAGGAAACAATCAACAAAACTAAAAGGCAACCAACGGAATGGGAAAAGATATTTGCAAATGACATATCAGACAAAGGGCTAGTATCCAAAATCTATAAAGAGCTCACCAAACTCCACACCCAAAAAACAAATAATCCAGTGAAGAAATGGGCAGAAAACATGAATAGACACTTCTCTAAAGAAGACATCTGGATGGCCGACAGGCACATGAAAAGATGCTCAACATCGCTCCTCATCAGGGAAATACAAATCAAAACCACACTCAGATATCACCTCACGCCAGGCAGAGTGGCCAAAATGAACAAATCAGGAGACTATAGATGCTGGAGAGGATGTGGAGAAATGGGAACCCTCTTGCACTGTTGGTGGGAATGCAAATTGGTGCAGCCACTCTGGAAAACAGTGTGGAGGTTCCTCAAAAAATTAAAAATAGACCTACCCTATGACCCAGCAGTAGCACTGCTAGGAATTTACCCAAGGGATACAGGAGTACTGATGCATAGGGGCACTTGTACCCCAATGTTTATAGCAGCACTCTCAACAATAGCCAAATTATGGAAAGAGCCTAAATGTCCATCAACTGATGTATGGATAAAAAAATTGTGGTTTATATACACAATGGAGTACTACGTGGCAATGAGAAAGAATGAAATATGGGCCTTTGTAGCAACGTGGATGGAACTGGAGAGTGTGATGCTAAGTGAAATAAGCCATACAGAGAAAGACAGATACCATATGGTTTCACTCTGATGTGGATCCTGAGAAACTTAACAGAAACCCATGGGGGAGGGGAAAAAAAAAGGAAAAAAAAAGAAGAGGTTAGAGTGGGAAAGAGCCAAAGCATAAGAGACTCTTAAAAACTGAGAATAAACTGAGGGTTGAGGGGAGGTGGGAGGGAGGGGAGGGTGGGTGATGGGTGTTGAGGAGGGCACCTCTTGGGATGAGCACTGGGTGTTGTATGGAAACCAATTTGACAATAAATTTCAAAAAATAAATAAAAATAAAACCTGTGGTTTATATATATAATGGAATACTACTTGGCAATGAGAAAGAATGAAATCCTGCCATTTGCAGCAATGTGGATGGAACTGGAGGGTATTATGCTAAGTGAAATAAGTCAGTCAGAGAAAGACAGATATCATATGTTTTCACTCATATGTGGATCTTGAGAAACTTAACAGAAGACCATAGGGAAGGGAAGGGGAAACAAATAGTTACAAACAGAGAGGGAAGGAGGCAAACCATAAGAGACTCTTCAATACACAGAACAATCTGAGGGCTGATGGTTGGGGGGTTGGGGAGAGAGGAAAATGGGTGATGGGCATTGAGGAGGGCACTTGTTGGGATGAGCACTGGGTGTTGTATATAAGGATGAACCATGGGAATCTACCCCAAAAACCAAGAGCACACTTTACACACTGTATATTAGCCAATTTGACAATAAATTATATTAAAAAAATAAACTCAGGCATAGATGAGGGGGAAAAAACTCCTGCCTGATGCTGTTGCATCCTTTAGAAGCTGAATCAAAAAAAAAAAAAAACCAAAAAACAAAACAAAACAAAAAACCCTGCAGCTGGACCTAATATGGGTTATCAATAGGCTCTTGTAATTATACATATGGTTTCTAGATGGGTTGAAAGTTTCCCCTGCCCCAAGTCTGATGCCCTCACAGTGGCAAAGAAAATGTGTTTCCCACTTGGGGTATACCTTCCACCATTTCCAGTGATCACGGAACTCACTTCACTGGGCAAACAATATGATGCTCAAACCTATCACCAACAGGTTAAGGAAGAATTTCCAGATCCCAATTCAAAAGATCTTGCTGGCCATAGTTTAGAGTTTGGTGACTGGCCATAGTTTAGAGCTGGCCATAGTTTAGAGCTTGGTATTCTGGAAATACCATCAGCAGAAGACAGCCCTCAAGTCCCATTTGAAGGCACCTTACCAAGTGTTCCTTTCCACTGACGCTATTGTAAACCCAGAAAGTATTGAGCCTTGGGTACACATCACACAGCTAAAAAAGACTCCACCTGACGCCTGATCCTGTTTAGACACTGGAGACCTCTGAATCAAAGTAATGGGCAACAGAAGTAGTTGACATTGAGGTAGACTGCTTCCAAGACAACAGATCAAGACTTCCTGCTTAAACAGAACATGAAACCCTTTCTCCTTTTCCCTTCCTTCACTCTGGCATTGGCCTACAAAGATCAGACCCTCATCTGTGTCTCCTAGGCCACTGGTAAGGGAGATAACCTCTAGAATTTAGAAGAACCTTTTATTTCAGGCTAGGAGAAAATCTAATTGAGCCCCTCACTTTTCACAAGCAAAATAAAAGATCTCATTGGCTGAATCCTCTGAATTTATATCATCAAATTAGAAAGGACCTACAAGGAAGCTTTCATGATTCTGATTCACATCTTTCACCTGGTTAGTGATAAATGTAAATGAGGCTATGATCAGGAATTTCTCCTTAAATCTTGAAAGTATCGAAAACTCCACTGCTAAAGCAATAGCTCCCCAGCAAAGATCCTTAGACTTTCTGGTCAAAGTTGTTCTTCATAATAGCCCTTGATTATCTTTTGGCTGAGCGAGGAAGGTGTCTATGCTGAGCTGAAACCATCTAGCTATACCTGGATTAATACTTCTGGTGAAGTTAAAACTCAATGACATAAGATCATTGACTAAGCTACTTGGCTTAAAAAAAGTGACTTCTTCAACAAGATCTTTCTTTGACTTATTTGATTTTGAATGGTCTGGATCTTGGGGACCATGGCTTCCAAAGTGTATTACAAACATTGGGATTTGTTCTGCTTATAGTAATCATGATAATCTCCCTGAGGTGCTGTATTGTCTCAAATTTTCAAGTACATGGTAGCAGCCACCCTGTAAATGATCTCCCTAAGACTGGAACATCAGAAAAGGAACAAAGAGAATGACCAAATTAAAAAATGTAAATCTGAAGCCATGACCTGTCAACATCACAGGTTAAGCAAAAACATCATGACTACAGACACCACACAAAAGGAACAACTAAAGCTGCAAGAACTTCAGAGCAGTTGCTGAGAGTGGAACAATGCCTTAATTCTTTTTTCTTTTTATCACATCTCTCAATTAAGATGAGCCTGATCCAAGTTGGGGGAGGTGGTTAAAAAGAAAACCACACACTCAGGGGCATCTGGGTGGGTCAGTCAGTTAAACGTCCAACTCTTGACTTTGGCTCAAGTCACGATCTCACAGTTTGTGAGTTCGAGTCCCACACAGGGCTCTGTGCTCACAGAGTGGGGCCTGCTTCTGATTCTCTCCCTCTCTCTTCCTGCCCTTCTCCAGCTCATGCTCGTACTGTCTCAAAATAAATAAACAAACTTACAAAAAAGAAAAAAAAGAAAAGAAAAGAAAACCACAACCCAAAATGGAGTCACTTATGCTTGGCCACATCACCAAAACAGGGCTTAATACCTAATATAACTGTACTTTCAGCCTCCCCCAGAAATGTAGTCTTAACCAGTCAGTCAGGAATTTTCTGGTCAGCACCAATGAGCTAACTGTCACATGGGCCCCTCCATCCCCTGAAGGAAGGTATACTCACCTGAAAGAATCCCTTTTTTTTTTTTCCCTGTTTATGACCTCCTTGTCCTGCCTTTAAAAATCTTCCCTTTTTGGAGCCTTTTGGAGCTCCCCTTTACTTCCTAGATGGGATGCTATCTGATTTATGAATCAATAAAGCCAATTAAAGCTTAAAAATTTACTTGACTAAATTTTTGTTATTTAACAGCATTAAATAAGACAGATCTGTCTTTGCTGTCATGGAGTTTTAATTTGATGCAGAAGGAAAATGTTAACTGACCAACTCTTTTTAAATTTTCGTATCATATATTAACATTATAAGTGCAGCAAAAAGAGAAGGCAGCTATGGTCTTGTATATTAATACCACCAACTGATCCCATTTGAAAAGCAGAGAAAGCTTCCCTGAGTAGGTTCACATTTATTTAATATTTGAACAGTTTTTCTTAAACTGAATCTTAGATATTGGCCTGTATCTTCATGCTTGATAGTTCTTCAAAGCTTTACCTAATAAGGCACAGTGGAAAATAATTCAGACCCTCCTTTCTAAAGATCAGGCATTAACTCGAAGTTTGCTTTTATTAATTCCTCACCTCCTGTTCCATTCTTTTTGTGTCTTTCCTCTTTCAAATTTTATTATATTTTTACTACTCTAATTTCATACGAATAAACAAATGCATTTGAAAAATCAGCTAACTATGAAGCATTATTATAAGGGAAGAAAGCACCATGAAAGAGCAGATATGTGGACACTCACTTCCTGTATTTTGTACTGTTGTTCAGATAATAGTTTTAGGAAGAAAATCTCATCCTACCAACATGATGAAATAGCCAGGGTTAGGATCATGTAAAGTCTGTTCTTTTTCTTGAGTGTTAAAGGGGATCTGATACAGTATTATTTTGATAAAAAATGTGTAGGTCCTAATGTGAGAGGAGTCTGTATCACAAACCATGAAGCCTAGGAAAGAAAGTTGTGGCAAGTGATAAAGTGACTGGTTGGGGTAGAAGAAATATTCACTCTAGCATCGCTATTATATTTAAACCACACAAAAGCTTAGTCCATCACAGTGAAAGCTAGCACTCACTTCAGGGCTAACAGTGGCTTCCCTCATTGTAGGTCCTGGTAAGCTTTTCACGTTCCAGTTAACTTTGTTGGGGATAAAGAGAATTATGGCCAAATGGACCCTCTAAGTATAAGAGGGTAGGAATATTTGGCCTCTGATTATAAGGATGCAAAATGTGTGTTCAGTGCCTCAAATCTTTGATTTTGCTTTGACTATTTTCAGTGAATTTGTGAGGAAGATATTTATTTTATCTTTGTTTAAGTTGGTCATATAAAAATATTTCTTAAAAACAAAGAGCCTGTTGGGGCACCTGGGTGGCTCAGTCGGTTAAGCGTCCGACTTCGACTCAGGTCACGATCTTGCCGTCCATGAGTTCGAGCCCTGCGTCCGGCTCTGGGCTGACAGCTGGGAGCCTGGAGCCTGCTTCCGATTCTGTGTCTCCCTCTCTCTGCCCCTCCCCCATTCATGCTCTGTCTCTCTCTGTCTCAAAAATAAATAGACTTTAAAAAAAATTAAAAAAAAATAAAGTTATAAAAAAAAAATAAAGAGCCTGTGACTGAGTGGCCATAACTATTAGCTTAGTTACTTTATCCCTTAAATAAATTTTTAGGAAATTATCAGGTTATTCACTAAAAGACAGTTTCTATCATTCCGATTAAGTTTATACACACACATGCACACACATGTTTACATACAGTATGTGTATACACAAGTGGTATATAGATTTTTTTTAAAGTTAACTCAGTTCCCTTAACACATTCTTTAGTCTATTAATTGGAACAATCCTGAGCCGAAAAGAGGTAGACACACTTTTAATAAAAAAATTAAACGGTCATCTGCCTTTAAGGTGCTTTCTATGTCCCTAAGACATTGTGGAAAACTGCTCATATGTAGACTGTGAAAGCTACCCTGCTTTATGTAAGGCCAGCAAATGACTAACTTGAAGTTTGATCTTTGAGTTAGTCACATGGCTTCCAAGGAAGTATGGTTTGAAAGCTCGTTGTGTAAACACAAGAGGCAACCGTGTGTCTTTTCCATGTAAAACTGGACTTCATTCCACTGGGAAGGAAAATCATGACAGTGATCATGATTCACAGCTTCTACTTCAGTTACCAACATCCCCTTATTGCTTTTTCAGAGGTCCAGCATTTTCAAATGGACACTGCTCCACTTACAATAACACTATCTGAATTTCTCCCCCCGCCCCACCTCCCTAAAAAAACTACTTTATTTATATATTTAACCTGTTCTGATTTGTTATCCCCATTGGGAAGCTGGATGTCCTACATAAGTTTGGTAAATATGACTAGTTGTACCCCAGGGTGTTATGACTTCATTCTGGGGGTAACTAAACATAAGGAACAAAGGACTGAAAAGTTTGGTTTTTGTATGACATCATCACAACTAGGTATAAAAATGTGTGTGTCATTTGGAACATATTCTTGAAGGGGGAGGGGTTAAAAATCAGGCATTGTATTAGTTAACTATTGCTGCGTAAGGTAACACTCCAAACCTCAATAGCTTAAAACAACAAGGATTTGTTATATTTATAATTCATAATTTAAGATTATATTTCATAATTCTGAGTGTTGGCTTGGTGGTTCACCTATGGCTGCATTCCACTGGAGGGACAGATGGGGTACAACTAGAGAAGCTATACTATGAGTCCTGATAACATGGTGATCTCAGGGTTCTGATAGGGCCAGCCCTAATGCACAAACGTGGATTAAGCTTCTACTATGTTACATTTGTGGATGTCTAACTAGATAAAGCAAGCACATGTTTAAGCCCAGAGTCAATGTGGAAGGCACTACGTAGGGCATGACTACTGAGAGGCATCTACTGGCCCACTACTGGGGCCATTTTTCTAACAACCACATCACAAATGGTGGTAGAATGAGAGCACATTTTATACTCACACTGACACAGAACCCTAAAGAATAATGACTTATATTATTAATCTTAGCACAGTTGCATACCTGGAAAGAACCATACACTAATCAATGGGTTGTCAATATGAGAACAAAGATTACTGATTAAAGGATTATTGATATAATACTTACTAGATAAAAAGATATGGGTAATGAGATTGAAAGGGTACATCAAGTAAAATGCAGGAACAATAGGGTTAATTCACATCTAGATATATTACAAGGAGACTACATACATCAAGGATAAATGTAAAAATCACTTAAAAAAAGGAAATGAAAAAAGAGATTAACTATGAAGGAACAACATTCAGAAAGACAAAACAAATCTTATCCGTAACAATGGATTTTGTAACATAGTGGAGTAGTATCTTCCAGGTACTGAGATTAAATAACCTGCAATTAGAAATCTATACTTAATTCAACATTCGAGAATAAGGGAAAATTTTATAAAAATTTAGACCAGAAAAAAGTTTAAGAGTATCTGCTACTCTCAAATGATAGATAAATTCAATATAATAGTTAATAAGAATGCTATGGGATTGGGTATTGTGTGATTAAAACATACTGAGATCCATATCATGAATGAAATAAGTGTAGACATTTTGAATAACTTTGAACTTTGTTAAAAAAAATGTATGCTTAAATAATGAGCATAAACTTCATAGGTATCCACTAAATGAAAATAAATATAATCTATAGATTCCAAATCAGCAAAGGAAAGGAAATAAAGGTAAATTTTCTAAGAGTTTTTAATGAAACAAAATGCAGAAAAGAGGAAAAATAAGGCAAATGTATGGAAGGAAAAATCAAAGTAAGATGTTATAATCAGTAAACATAATAAATGCAAATATATTAAACTAATATATTAAAAGAAGGAATTATTAAATTGATTTTATAGAAGTCCAGCTAACTCTATTTTAAGAAACATACCTAAAACAAAGAACACACAACTTGACAATAAAGGGATACAAAAATATATTACAGGCAAATGAAGATGCAAAGCTAATTTAACAATATTAATGAGAGATACATTAGAAGTTAAAGTAAAAATTAATAGAAAAATTCACATAGATGATATTATCAGTAATTAAATGTGAATAAAGACAAATTTCAGAAAAAACTTCAGGAAAAATGGACAAACCCACAATCAATAAAAATTTTTAACATACTTCCATTAGAAATATGCAGAAATAGGGGCTCCTGGGTGGCTCAGTCGGTTAAGTGTCCGACTTCAGCTCAGGTCACAATCTCACGGTCTGTGAGTTCGAGCCTTACGTTGGGCTCTGGGCTGATGACTCAGAGCCTGGAGCCTGCTTCCAATTCTGTGTCTCCCTCTCTCTCTGCCCCTCCCCCATTCATGCTCTGTCTCTCTCTGTCTCAAAAATAAATAAACGTTCAAAGTTAAAAAAAAAAAAAGAAAAGAAATATGCAGAAATAAAGCAGAAGCAGATAAAAATTAACACCTATATGGAAGAACTCAAGTGGCATAATTAGTAATTTTGATCAGTAGAACTCCTGGATCCAGGAAATAGAGAAAACACATTTCTTTCAAGTACAAAAGGGACAGCTGAAAGATGTGACCACATATTAAATGATAAAGCAACCTCAATAAACATTAAAGAATCACCAGTGTATATTTCATGTTCTTTGGGCAATTATATAAGAAATAAACATTAAAATATATTCTTAAACCATGAAGAAATAAAAAAACACACACTCTCTATCAATGGTTTGAAATGGAATTCACAAATGAATACTATAAAATGTATAGAACTGAGTAACAGTTGGTGTATTGTATCTCAAACTTGTGAGATGTACCTAAGTGATTTTCAAGGAACATTTATTTTTAGTCCTCTGTAATTTTATTAACAAAGTCAAAAAAAAAAAAAAGAAAAAGCATAAATGAGCTAAAAATTTTACCCATTAGGGATGCCTGGGTGACTCAGTGTGTTAAGCATCTGACTCTTGATTTGCTCTCAGGTCATGATCTCAAGATCGTGAGATCAAGCCCCATGTCAGGCTTGAGCTGGATGTTCAGTCTGCTTAAGATTCTCTCTCTCTCCCACTCCTTCTGCCTCCCCCCTGTCCCAGGCTCATTCTCTCTCTCTCTCTCTCTCTCTCGTTCTCTCTCTCTCTCTCTCAAAAGAAAATTGTTTTTGACCCAGAATGCTAAGCAATAGATAATAGAAAATACCAAAATAAAATAGGGTCCAGGAAATATTAAATAGAAAATGGTGAAATGGGGCTTCTCTTATAACTAAGACTGGCCATGTGAGCAAATTATGGTCACTGGAGTATTATAAAAAGAAATGTATGTCCTTATAAAATGTAGGCCTCTCTTCCTCCTTCCCATATTCCTTCCAAACTGGCTGGAATGCATATGAAAAAGCTAGAGTTTAAAATGCTACCTCTGAGCAGACCACCTACTTGGACTCACACAAGAAAGAAATAAACATTCCCCTTATATTTCTTACACAAATATTAAAATTTAATATTAAAATATTAAATGGCACAAAAAAGATACTCAGATCAATGGAACAGAGTAGAGAACCCAAAAATGGACACACAGACATATGGCCAACTAACCTCTGACAAAACAGGAACAAATATCCAATGGAATAAAGACAATCTCTTTAGCAAGTGGTACTGGGAAAACTGGACAGCGACATGCAGAAGAATGAACCTGGACCACTCTCTTACACTATATACAAAAATAAACTTAAAATGGATGAAAGACCTAAATGTAAGTCAGGAAGCCATCAAAATCCTCGAGGAGAAAGCAGGCAGAAACCTCTTTGATCTTGGCCTCAGCAACTTCTTACTCAACACATCTCCAGAGGCAAGGGAAACAAAAGCAAAAATAAACTATTGGGACCTCTTTAAAATAAAAAGCTTCTGCACAGCGAAGGAAACAAGCAGCAAAACTAAAAGGCAACTGACAGAACAGGAGAAGATATTTGCAAACAACATATGAGATAAAGGGTTAGTATCCAAAATCTATAAAGAACATATCAAACTCAATACCCAAAAAACAAATAATCCAGTGAAGAAGTGGGCAAAAGACATGAAGAGACACTTCTCTAAAGAAGACATCCAGATGGCCAACAGACACATGAGAAAATGCTCAACATCACTCATCATCAAGGAAATACAAATCAAAACCACAATGAGATATCACCTCACACCTGTCAGAATGGTTAACATGAACAACTCAGGCAACAACAGATGTTGGCGAGGATGCAGAGAAAGAGGATCTCTTTTGCATTGCTGATGGGAATGCAAGCTGGTGCAGCCTCTCTGGAAAACAGTATGGAGGTTCCTGAAAAAGTTAAAAATAGAACTACCCTATGATCCAGAAATTACACTACTAGGTATTTATCCAAGGGATACAGGTATGCTGTTTCAAAGGGGCACATGCACCCCCATGTTTATAGCAGCACCATCAGCAATAGCCAAAGTATGGAAAGAGCCCAAATGTCCGTTGATGGATGAATGGATAAAGAAGATGTGGTATATATATACAATGGAGTATTACTTGGCAATCAAAAAGAATGAAATCTTGCTATTTGCAACTACGTGGATGGAACTAGAGGGTATTATGCTAAGCGAAATTAGTCAGTCAGAGAAAGACAGATATCATATGTTTTCACTCATATGAGGACTTTAAGACACAGAACAGATGAACACAAGGGAAGGGAAGCAAAAATAATATAAAAACAGGGAGGGCACAAAACATAAGAGACTTTTAAATATGGAGAATAAACAGAGGGTTCCTGGAGGGATTGTTGGAGGAGGGATGGGATGGGCTAAATGAGTAAGGGGCATTAAGGAATCTACTTCTGAAATCATTGTTGCACTATATGCTAACTAATTTGGATGTAAATTTAAAAAATAAAATTAAACAAAAAATAATTAAAAAATAAACTAAGAGAAAAAAATTAAAATATTAAATTTTAATCCTAAAAATAAAGTGATGATTTATTTCAGAATGCAATGCAACACACCCCTTAAAGAATAATTAACATATAATATTCCCAATAAGTGATGACATTAATTCAATATCACTCATGTAGAAAAACAAAAATTTAGGGGCGCCTGGGTGGCGCAGTCGGTTAAGCGTCCGACTTCAGCCAGGTCACGATCTCGCGGTCCGTGAGTTCGAGCCCCGCATCAGGCTCTGGGCTGATGGCTTGGAGCCTGGAGCCTGTTTCTGATTCTGTGTCTCCCTCTCTCTCTGCCCCTCCCCCGTTCATGCTCTGTCTCTCTCTGTCCCAAAAATTTAAAAAAAAAAAAAAAGTTGAAAAAAAAAAAGAAAAACAAAAATTTAGCAAATAGGAATAAAAGAGAAACATGCTTAAATAGATAAAGGATTCCTATCAAAACTCTCCAGCAAACACCGTACAAGGAAACTTTCACTATCTCTTTTATTCAATAATATATTAGGCATGCTAGCCAATATAAGAACACAAGGCAATTAAATAAAATGGCTTAGACCATAAAGAAAAACAAAACAAACTTTATTTGTAAATGGCATGGTTGTCTATATAAAAAATTCAAGACTATCTACAGATTATTAGACTTGAAAAAGAGTCTCTACGGCGGTGAGAGAGGCTGATAGTTTTCTGGGACAAACTGTGGCAACTTTTCCTATAGACAGAACCTCTTGGTGTTTTGTGCAGTTAACTGCAAATGAATTTTTAAATGGATAATGAAACTTGGCCACTTTGCAAATCAAACTAACCGACTGTATTTACACATTGATATATGCTATATGACGAGTGTCTCTATCAGTCCATGCTGCCCTAAAAAAATCCCATAGACCAGGTGCTCAGACAAGAGAAATAAATTCTCTCATAGTTCTGGCGATTGCAAAGTCCAGGATCAAGGTCTAACAGGGTTCACTTTCCAGTGGGAGCTCTCTTTACGGGCTTAGAGATGGATCCCTTCTCCCTGTGTCCTCATACAGCAGGGAAAGGGAAAGAGAGCACAAGTTCTCTGGTGTCTCTTCTTATAAGGGCACTAATCTCACTAGGAAAGACCATTCTCATGACCTCATCTAAACCTAATTATCTCACAAAGACTCCGTCTCCAAGCACCATCACATTGGGGGTTAGGGTTCCAACATGTGGATTGCGGGGTTGGGGGGGCACACATTTCAGATCATGGCAATAAGTCTTCACATTTGCAAATTATAAATGAAAGTTTTCTTAATATGATACAGCACCTAAGAGAGAAAAAGGGCTATATGAAAGTCTCACCTGTGATAAAGGTGTGTGTGTTTGCTTTTGTCCAGTTTCAGTATTTTCTATACAAAATAATTCCTCCTTGAATAATATTCATCTAAAATGGGTAAAATCAACCTAGGTGTGAAAAGAAATCCATATTTTTAAAAAGGCTTGAGGGAAATGTGGCAGGAAACTCTTAGGGGAAAAAATATTCTACAGAGATGTCGCCAAAGGCTAGGCATATGTTTTTGTGGTCTTGTGCTCTGTGGATATTTGCCAAAGAGGAAAGTTACTCTAACCTCCCTGGGCAGGCATTTACAGAGCATCTCAATCCCTGCATCGTTTGGATGTCGATGAGACTCACCTGCCAGCGGCAGGCGCCTAAACAGGATGTCCAGAAATCCCAAGAAAATAATCAATATAGAAAAAATATGCCATCATCAGCTTCTGAATAAGAAACTGGCTCACATTCACACACCAAGCCACAGACTAAATAGAAATTTCCCATCCTAAAAATGAAATGCGTGCAGAATTCTTGGGGAGTAATATCCACTCCAACATACACCTAGTATTATCATTATTTGCAAACATACTCTGAGGTTTTGTGTGTGTGTGTGTTTGTGTGTGTGTGTGTGTGTGTGTGTGTGTGTGTGAACAAGCCACCTTCATTAAGACATTGTTGCTGGGTGAATGGGAGTATCTCTTGAGAAGTAATGTGACATCTGATGTCAGAATTGCATAGCATTGATACTAGAAAAACCACCTACTTAGGTCAGTTACGAATTCTCATTTTGCTAAAGAATCAGGAATTTCCCAGTGTTTTGTTTTGTTTTGTTTTGTTTTTAATGTTAGCAGGAGATATCCTAAAACATTCTTAGCAGGCTGAGGTCTAAAGATGTAGGAAAGATCTTGATGTCTGGAGAAAATTTGTACATGTGTGTCTGCGTGTATACAGAAGAATAAAATATAGCATTATTCATTTATAAATTGACCCTACTGTCTTATTTTCTAGCAATGGTGATCTATTTATAATCTCAAATTAATTGTCTTGTGAAAAGTGGAGGGGGGAGAAATAAAAGCAGGCAAACCCAATGCCCATAAACAAAAACATCCGCAATTGTCCCCTGCAGTAACTGAACCCAGAAATGCAGGGTAAGTTTCAAGTGCTGCATCTATACAAGTCATTATAGTGTTAAATTAAAATATTTCAAAGTCAAGGGTGTCTTTTTATCATTGTGCAACTTAGTAGCAATGTGTGCATCTAGACTCTGGTTTCAGTTCTGCCAGTGACTGGGTGACCGGGGGAAAAGTAACGTCCTTCTGCTCAGTTCTTATATGCACAAGATGACAAGGAAAATGATCGAAAAGTGAAAAAAAGTTGCAGAATGTGAAGTTGGAAAAATTGGGCTGAAGTTCAAAATGACATCTCTCTCTCTCTCTCGAGGCAGAACACCTTCAGGGTAAATATGTATTGAACACTTCCCACGGCTTCAGCCCTGCGCTAAGGCTGCCATATTAGGAGAGGACTTGGGAGGAATGATGCTCACAAGCTCTGCTCCAAAATGATACACTACTCTTCCTCCTTGAGGTAAGTCTCTTCTTATGCCAGCAACAGTTATCAGAGTGTCTCATACTACCCATTACTACATTTTTACTTCAGGCATTTTACAACCAATGCGCTGGCCCTACTTTTATGAGAAATAATGTTGCCATGGAATATGGTACTCTGGAAGTGTGAATTTAATTCTATATTGATACCATTATTTTCTTCCTGTGAATTAAACTACATATGCCTTTTAGGGGCACTTGGGTGGCTCTGTCGGTTAAATGACCAGCTCTTGATTTCAGTTCAGGTCATGATCTTGTGGTTCGTGGGATTGAGTCCCACGTCAGGCTCTGTGCTCATAGCACAGAGCCTGCTTGGTATTCTCTCTCTCTCTCTCTCTGCCCCTCCCCTGCTTGTGCTCTCTCTCTCTAAAAATAAATAAATAAACATGAAAAAAAACTACATATACCTTTAAAATAAACAATGCCAAACCTTCAAATGTAGAGTTTTATATGAGAATCATGGCATCCCAGAGATTTAAAAAAAAAAAAACAAAAAAACAAAACAACAAAAAAACTGTAGATAATGTATCCCAGTTATATTGTTTACATAAATCTCAAAGCCAGGATATGGCAGATTCCTGTCGCTGGGCTCTTAGCCCAGCGCTCATTGTATCACCAGAGACAATAGTCTTTCACATGAATCACTGATGCTTGCCAGTTGCTGACAGTCTACTTTGTTCTGATCTCTCTTCATAAAGAACATAGGATAGTTTAAATCTTTCAAGATTTTTCATCAAAACAAAACAAACCAAAACAAAACAAAAAGACCTAACCAACAAAACCAATCAAAACCTGAGAGGCTTAGCACGCAACCAGCAGAGTTACAAAGTTATTTACTACGTGTTTTTATGACACAATGGGAAGCGTAACTTTTATTTCAAGTAATAGAACCTGGTGGTCAAAAGTATATATTCGAAAACCATAAAGATCAGTGACATTGCCACTTATTAGTTGCATGACCTTCTAAAGCCTCAATTTTCACAAATAAAGAATGGAAATAATAATAATAGTTACTGTTACAGGGTTGAGAAAATCATATGAGACCTCAATTTACATACTCAGGTCTATGGCTAAGGTAATACATGTACCATTATTGTAATTTCCTGACATATATTTATCCCTTTCTATATTTTGACACTATCAACTAAAATCAACTTCCTCAAGTTAATGTTTAAAGCCACCACAATAAGCTGTCATTTGTATGTATACGATATCATTCGATCTACTCAAAAATCTGCCAAGATAAAACTCTGAATAACCTAAAGGCTGATCAGGAGTTTCCTTCTCCTTCATTCTGAAGATGTTTTGCGATATTAAGGTAGAAACACGGACAGCTTAGGAAAGACTCTCAGCCTGAAGTCTCAGATTCATAACACAAAACTGATCTATATTCAAAAATTGTTTTCTAGTGCAGGTCTGACAGCTTAGCAGTGTTGAATCAGAAAAAAAAAAAAGTTTCTCTCTGTTGCCGTGCCCTTGCCTCTCGATTAACAAGTACCATCCTCTACTGATGTGCTTCTGGGATGCTGAGATCCTCACCGACACACAGGAGAGCTCAAGATATCAATTTAAATAAACATTCATAGAGAGGAATGAGTATATTTCTCATATACAGTTTCAGCTAGGAGCTTAAGCTTAGTGCTGGAGGCAGGCTTAAAAGAATGGGCTGTATTCAACAGACCGATTCTCACTGTACTAAATCCTAACTAATTCAGCAAGAACATCTCGATGCTTCATACATAAAGTTAAAAACAATGCAGAGAAGAATGTCTCCTCTGATCCGCCGTCATTCTGAACCACCTAGACCTGTATCTCCGTCATTTTTCCCAGCACCAGGACCACCCTCCCTTTAATTTGAATGGCAAAACGTTCCTAAAAATATCCAGCTCCTTTATTCTCCCTGGGGATAAGCAAACCGGATGAGTCTAAGTACTTGGAACACCAAGATGCTGTAGTTTCTCTACGGCTGTTACACAGCTACGGGGCCGCAGACCCAGTAAATCTACAGACTGCCAATGGACTACATTGTCCAAACACCTTACAGACATGCTTTCCATTTGTAAGTTTTGCTATTGAGCATTTCCCAATGAAGGGTACCCTTCGACAGGGAGACAGGAAGCCACGAGAAGTGATTCCATTCTGTTATCACTGATTAAGTTATTAGATTATTTTAATTATGGTCTTGCTTCCTTCATCTGAAGAAGAGCTTGGACTAAGACCTTTAGGTGCCGAACATCTTATAACTCTGTGTAGTTTATGATTAGTTATCACGTCATTTGCAATGTCTTCTTGTGCTTATTGGGGGGGTTTGTTGTTGTTTTGTTTCTTTGGTTTTGCTTCAGTGCTTTGATTCACAGCAATCGTGAGGAATACAGGGTTAGGTAGAAACTTCCTTCACGGCTCTTTTTTAAGTTATTTATTTATTTATTTTGAGAGAGAGAGTGTGTGTGTGTGTGTGTGTATGTGAATGAGTGGGGGAGGGGCAGAGGGAGAGAGAGAATCCCAAGCAGCCTCCGCACTGTTAGCGCAGAGCCCGATGTGGGGCTTGAACCCACCAACAGTGAGATCATGACCTCAGCTGAGATCTAGAGTCAGGCACTTAACCGACTGAGCCACCCAGGTGCCCCTCTCACACCTTCAAACACGCAGGGTAGTTTCACAAAGGGCTCAGACTCTGCTGCGGGGAAATAATGTTTTCTAAAGTCAGAGTGAAAGCTGAATGACAACTGGCTGCGATGCAGCTGGGAAAATTCAGAGTCCTCTCACATACTTTTTCCATTATCCTCCAGGGTGCCTCAAGTTCTATTTATTCTTCAAGCACTGAAATAACCCCAGCATATTTCAGCAACAGCTCAAGAAAGAGCATCTTTTTGACTTCACCATGTATGGTTTCAATCCAACTGTTTTCCATTTTCACATCACATGCTATTCCTGAGTTGGGTTCTCACAAACCTAACATACAGCCACATCTCCCCCAAAAGGGCAAAGGACGCTTGCTGAGAAGAGGTGCACAGAAATTCCAACCAATCCCTTGAAGCTTTTATTCTTAACCCAGCACCAAATAGCTTAAGAGCTCATCTTGCCTGTTATAAATAGGATCCAGTGCCTATCACTCCAGCTCACTGGGAAAGAATGCAAACAGTCCTAGGAATGAAATACTCAGGAAGACTATCCTGCCTAGTCAGAGCTATTTTCTTTTAAATGACAAAATTTCCCTCCAGACACAGAGAAAGCCTTACATTTTTAGCCTGTGAGTTTCTCATCCTTAGAAATGATGTGATGTTTCGTATGAGCAAAAGAGAGAGAGAGAGAGAGAGAGAGAGAGAGAGAGAGAGAGAGAGAGAGTTGCATCAGTAGTAAAAATGTGCTGAGCAAAACCCTTCTCTCTCTCGGCTGGCCTTTAAAGGAACGCTCATTATTTTGACGAAATCCGTGTGGTCACGCTGCATTCTCCAGGAACAAACATGGTTCATCTAAAGGTCTGTCCAGAAGGACATCTAGAAAGCCAACAATAGGCAGCTATTAGAAGGACACACAGACAACACCAAGTTGAGTCCACAGAATCATTTTTTTTTAAATCTTGGGAACAAAGAAAATTGACTTGTTCTTTTTTCTCCTATGCAAAGAAGTGGACGTAAGACATAGTCCATATTGTTACTTAGGTATTTTTTCTTTGAATAGAAACCAATAAATTTTGCATATAAGAAACAAATACATGAAGACAGGTACAAGTGCAAAATTTTCTTGTTTAGTTATCAGTAAACTATTACCATATTTATAAAGGGGATTTTGAGGTATCAATCTCTGAACTTAAAAATGTTTCTCATTCGTGTTACATATTCAGGAGAAAACACATGATGAAAACTTCCATCTCTGTCTCTTTTTTTAACATTTAAGGGAATGTTTACTGTCACAGAATGTAATTAATGATACGTGGATACTTTCTTAAAAAGCAAACTAGACTGGTATACATAATAAACTTCCAGATCAAAAAGAGTTCTATGGATCAAAAGATAACCATAAATGAAAAGGGTAATAGATTGGGAGGAAATATTTCCAACACGTATGAGGCTAAAGGCTATAACAGCAGCAAAAACCTATAAATAGGCTACTCAGAAGAAGAAAATTTACACCTCTTGATTGTGGTAGCAAAATACAATTCTAAAGGTTTACGATGTCTTTTAAACCTAGATAACTTGCCTTTGCCAAGATTACCACATCTCCAACTCAGATGCACATGACTGTCACCTCTAGTTCAATGTGGCTATAATTCTTTTCTTGACCTGAATCCCTACGTCTGCAGTTGAGAAGTTAGATGCTATATGTTTTTCTGAATACAGTTTTAATGACTTAAATTGAAGAGTCTTAGAATAAATAAATCTGTTCAGAGTTCATGATGCATAGAAATAACTGGATACACAACAATGATGTTATGTGATATTTAATGTTGACTAGTATGGTACAGAATTTTGAATTTTAGCCTGGTCCATATTTAAAGGGCAAGTCAGAAAAAAATAACTAATGGCTGTAAGTACTAAAGTATTTAAACAAGGAGGCCATCGCACGGAGATGTCTCTAATGCAGCAGCAACATACAGAAGTGAACAAAATCTAAGCCAGAGTCAATGCACTCCAATCCAAAATACGGAAACCTAAGAACAACTAATCACAAACAGTACAGGAAGCTTTCCCAAATAAGGCAACCACTTAAGCTATAGCCAATCAAATCATTTCTTTGCTTTGGTTCAGTGTTTTTTTCTATAAAAACCTTGCCCCTAGCTCCTATGGGTGGAGCTCTTCTAACCATCTTTGGTTTGGCATTTCCCAATTTGAATTAACGCTCAAATACACTTGAAAAATTGTAATGTGCCTCAGTTTACCTTTAAACCATGTGTAAATAATAAAGTTTTACCTGAAATCAGAAATAGGAAAGTGATTGAAACGATTGTCCTAGGAGTTTTGTTTTTGTTTTTGTTTTTTACTTTTGTTCTAGGAAATACAAACCTACCCCAAATCAAGGAAACAGAAGTGTAGTAATTGTAGTGTTGAACTCCTTAGACACTCCAAAACATTTTGTTACTTTTTTTTTGCTAGCTCAAAGTCCATGCCAATCAAAGCCCAATGACTTGCATACACAAAGGCTTTATTTCAGGCATTTGAAACTTTCACACAAAGTTCACAGAGTGTCTAAATAAAGCTGTTTTTAATTGAATTTTCTTCATGGCTTTCACTTCAAAAAAAAATCCTTCTTTTACTCCTTTCAACATGAGAGTACCCACATTAATTCTTTTTCTTCTGAAAGTTTAGCAGATATCCAAAGGAGCTATTAAAATGCTTATGTAGAGGCACCTGGGTGGCTTAGTTAAGTGAAGCGACTGGCTTCCCCTCAGGTCATGATCTCTTGGTTTGTGGGTTTGAGCCCTGCGTCGGGGCTCTGTGCTGACAGCTCAGAGCCTGGTGCCTGCTTTGGATTCTGTGTCTCCCTCTCTCTCTGCCCCTCCCCCGCTCTCACCAGGTCCCTCTCTCTCTCTCTCAAAAATAAACATTAAAAAAATAAACAAATAAAATGCTTATGTAAATAGACTCTGCCCCCTGTAAGAAGCATATGCACATAATTGACTATATTTTCTAATTTAAATGTAGTCTTCAAAGAGTTTTTATGGGGGGTACTCATTTCAGTTTCTCCGCATTTGTGGTATTTCCCATGACCCTATCAATCTAGCCCTAAGAGCCCACCTTCCTCCTGGCCAATTAATCACTCATCAAAGCTGTGTTATCTGCCACCAGAATCCGTAGATAAAATGGAAATTTGATCAATTGCACAGAGCATAATCAGTCATGGTATTCATGATGTTAACTCGTGTACTTATAAAGTCTAAGTCTGAAGAGCAGAACTTTAAAAAAAAAATCTTGACCTACTTGTTTTTAAAAAGTGCCAAAAATGGGGTTCCTATGTGGCTCAGTCCGTTAAGCGACCGACTTTGGCTCAGGTCATGATCTCCTGGTCTGTGAGTTCAAGCCCCACATCAGGCTCTGTGCTGACAGCTCAGAGCCTGGAGCCTGCTTTGAATTCTGTGTCTCCCTCTCTCTCTGCCCCTCTGCCACTCACACTCTGTCTGTCTCCCTCTCTCTCAAAAATAAGTAAATATTAAAAAAAAAAATTTACAGGTGCCAAGGCATTTCAAAGAGCAGAAGAGTAGAAAATACAAAATGTGAAGGCAGGGTTTTGCAGTGGCCCAGAACCAGACTTCAAGCTCAGTCTCCCTCTATAATTTCCTCATACTAAGTAAAATAGAAAGAGTGAAATCTTCATTTACTTCATTTCCCCTTGTCAAAATAGGCAGAGCTCATTTAAGATCTAGGCAGTGACCCTTCTAAGTTTTAAATCAAGAAATGAAGTCTTTCCATCATAGCTACTGATAATGTCACACCTTGCACTGTGACAAGTACAATGAGACATATTAGAAGGTTTGCTGTACAAAGGTATGTGGAGAACTGAAAAATATACTGTCCTTTCTAATTAGTATTACAGTAGTCCAGATGTTAAACAGAGGGACCTCACTGTATCATACTACCAAGTTAAAAAACAAGTGGTTAAATTTTTTTTCTCACAAATATAGACATTTCAAATCAGTGTTACTGCAAACACAGGCATGAGCCAGTAGAAAGTGAACAAAAATTAGAAAATTGTCTTATATTAAAATTAGAGCAATTCCCAAAGACTCCATTTACTTTGTACTTGGAAATGGTAAGCTTTGATCTTAGCTTCAGTGAAAAACCACCATTCCAGGTACTATTTCCCTTTTCTTTACACTTTGAACTTTTTAAAACCAATGTCAGCAATTTCATATCCTCTCCTGCACCTGGAAAAGTGCTGTTTCAGACTTATAGGTTATCCTTCAATTCCCTATTCATTTCACTTCCTAGCTTTAAGTGAAAAGTGGGGGGAAATATTCTCTCTAGTAAGACTATCTTTAGTATATTCTTTGTTTATTCTTATCATTATGGTCATATAGTTTCCTGGATGTAAGTCACTCCCAGATGTTAAAATTGTCAAGATCTTTAAACTACAGACTGTGCCCTTTGCATGATAAGAGAAACCATACAAGTGTTTCCAAAAGAAGCATTGACATCTGGTGGGCAGAATGTTGTGTAAGTTTCCAAATAGGAAGGCAAACTTTCCTTTCAGACAGGTTTGAATATCATTTGATTAAGACATAGCACTGAGATGTGACAGATTATAAAAATGATTTTGACAAGTGATTTTAATTTTTAAAGATCAAATAGGAAATGGATATGAAAAGTATCAATAAAGGGGTCAGTGAAACATAAAAAAAAAACCCTCCTCTTGCCAATAAACAACACTGCCAAGTATATATTTTTTTAATTTCAGCTTTACTGAGGTATAACTGACAAAATAGAAGATATTTAAAGTGTACATACATAAAGTGTACATGCTGATTTAACATACGTACGTTGTGAAATGATACCCCCACCTAGTTAACTAATACATCCATCACCTCACATTTCCATCTTCCTTTTTCCTTTTCTTTTTCCTTGTCTTTTCTTTTTTGTTCTTTTCTCCTTTTTTTCTTGTTTCTTTTCCTTTCCTTTCTTTCCTTTTTTCTTCTCTTTTCTTTTGGTGAAAACATTCAAGTTTCACTCTCAGCACATTTCAATTATACAATATAGTATTATCAACTACGGTCACCACGTTGTACATTAGATCCTCAAACCTTATTTATCTTGTAGCTGAAATCTTGCTTGCACCCTTCTACCAACCTTTCCATGTTCCGCTCCCCCCATCCCTGACAACAACTTTTCTACCAGTTTTATGAATTTAACTAAAAAAAAATCCACTTATTTATATGTGATACCATTCAGTATTTGTCTTTCTCTGTCTGGCTTATTTCACTTAGCATATAAGGCCTTCAAGTTCCATCCATGCTAGGACAAATGGCAGGATTTCCTACTTTCTTTCTTATGGCTGAACATTGCATTGTATACACATGTCATGGCTGCTTTATCCATTCACCCAGCTACTGACAGGTTGTTTCCATATCCTGGCTATTGTGAATAATGTTGCAATAAACATGGAAGCACAGAGATCTCTTAAATATCCTATTTTCATTTCCTTTAGATATGTAGCCAAAAGTGGGTTGGCTGGGTTTTGAATTTTTTGAGGAAAACGTCATACTGTTTTCCATAGTGGTTGCACCAATTTACAATGCCATCAAAAATACACAAGGCTTCCCTTTTCTCCACATGCTCACAACTCATCTGTTGTCTTTTTGATGATGGCCCTTCTCACTGGTATAACTAATATCTCGTTGTGGTTTTGATTTGCATTTCGCTTGTGATTAGTGATGCTGAGCACCTCTTTTTGTACATGTTAACCATTTGTACGTCTTCTGTGGAAAAATGTCTTCAGATTCTCTGCCCATTTTTAATCAGATTTGTTTTCTATTGAGTTGTATGGTTCTTTCTATATTTTAAATATTAACTCTTCATCAGATATGTGATTTCCAAATACTTTCTCCCGTTCCATAGGTTGTCTTTCCATTTTGTTGACGGTTTCCTTTGCTGTGAGACTTTTTCCTTTGATGACGTCTCACTTGTTAATTTTTGTGCTTTTGTCACCTTGGCTCTGAGCACGCTTTTTGTATGTTTAATATTTTATTTGGCATTATGAGAGACTTGGAGGCACTGACAGAATCGTTGCGTTCAAAGAGTTTACATCTGGGGAGAAAACTGACAGAGCAAACAGAAATAAAGTCAGGTTGTAACCGTGGCACTAGCCATATGTGTACTAAGAACTCAGAAAAAGAGCACAAAAAACCATTTGGTAAGAGTTGTCAGGGAAGGATTCATGGTGGAGGAAGATGGGTAAAAAACTGATGGAGTAGGACTGAGGAAGGATTGGGAAAGGGTTGATGAGAGGGTAAGGGCTGGATGAATAAAGACCATAAGGAGTCCAAGGTGTTGGGGCAACGGGAGATTACGGAGGATACTGGTTTGCACAGAGAAATACTGCATGTGGGAAGCGGAAGGATATCAGATTGGAAGGGAAGAGTGGTGCTAGATATAGTCCAGAGAGGACTAAAACCTGTGATAAGTAATGAAGGGCTACTGTGCTTCCTTTAATACAACTTCAGCCATAAATAAGAAAAGCCAGTTTGAAACTTTTTGTGGAACTCTTAAAAATGTTCCACAAATTGGAGCCTGCCTGGAAAATAGTCTAAAATCAGTACTGACTTAAAACCTGAGTTCTAAATTTTTGTTAATAAATGAAACGGATTTTGCCTAAGCCAATCTTATTCCAATAGCATCAATTATGCTACCTAATACCATTGGATATTTTGTGGTTGAAGCATTATTCTACACATACATAGCCTCTACAGAGGCTAAAGTTTTACACAGACTCAAAAAAATTATTTATTCACTCCCTCATCCATGAATTCCTTCATTCAACATTTCCATTACTCTGTCAAGTGCTGTACTAGGCAGTTGGGATGCAAAGAGAAAAGAAAAACAGTCCAGTGGGACTGAGTCAAGTGGGAAAGATAAACATATAAACAGAGGAAACAAACAAACAAAAAAACTGTGTGAAAGAAGAAAATTCCACTGCAGCACCTCTTTTAATAAGGAAGGTAATTTAATTTTTAGCAACTTCTTATCAGAGATCAAAGTAATACAAAAGATAGAGGCATTTCCGAGTATCCAAAGAGCAGAGTTTTATAAAAGCTACTACTCAATGCTTGTTACCAAAATGTCACAACATCAGAATGAACAGGAAGCCAGAGTTGTTTAATCTTGAAGCCTCTGTATGGGCAGTGATGGTGGGCACAGCATCTAGATGAACACATGTGCCCTAACCAACTGTTCCAGTCTTGGCAGAAAATGGTAACAATGAGATAGGTGCTCTTCTGCTCTCCAGAAACTCCTGGAAAATGCTTAGCGCTGCAACTGATAGGTCACTGTTAATTTCACCGAAGGATGATAGTTTTAAATAAGCAAAGAAGCTGTGTGGTGGTCTTCCTTTAGGCCATCTATACCCTTGGTCAGTCTCATGTCCAAGTCAGTGGCTTGGAAGGTATAGAGTTAGATCAAGGGTCTACCACTCTCAAGTTATCTTACCACACGGTTACTGGGGCTGGCATTTTAATGGACTCAAATCTTTCTATTAGAGATAAAGCCAAAGGTTTGAATGAAGATGCCTAGTGGAGATAATGCACATTACTGGAATTTATTCACACCCATGTAAAGTGGAATCCATCAACCACATTATAAAGGCTGGTATCACATTCTGTTCGGTTTACACAAGAGAGGAAGGTTAGAAAGCAGTTGGAGAGAAAGTGCTGAGAGAAGTCAAGAATGTGGAAGTTGAGGCCTGTGGAAATGGAACATGAATTTCATCAACTTCATAGTCTGGTTTGAGATTCACCGTGTACCTCTGAATGTGTGTTAAGTCTATGCCGTTCATGTACACTGGGTACTGTGTGCAGCTCATCCCACCAGTTATGTCTGCAACATCACGTTGCAGAAGTCAGCCCTGCTATCCATAATTAAAAAGATTTCCTTTGTTTTTTTTAAACAAAAGAGTGTGTTAACTCAAGATTATTTATGGACAAAGAATAATGTTTAAAGGTAAGTAGGGCCTCCAAAGAGGACAACTTGGGTTCAAATCCCGGATCCTTTTCTTCCAAGTCTGTATGACCTGGAGAATGTAACCCAACCACTCTGTGTCCAAGTTCTCATCTGTAGAAACAAATCAAACTAGTATCTAACTCAGAGGATTGCTATCATGGTTAAAAGAGAGAATACAGAGGGGCTCTTAATGTAAATAAAGCTCTCAATTCATATCTGTTATAGTTATTTTCCATAGAACAGTGAAAATGTCATCCAAGGTAATGGAATTGACTTACTTGATGCAAAATTAGGCACGTTCCGGTAAAAAAGGAAGACTGGCTAACTTAGTAGGATAACTAGACATTTACATTGTACTCTGCAAGCTATTCTAGAATATTTTGCACTTTTACAAGAGCTATAAAATATGGTATCAGTATCTAACCCTGGAAATATCTGAACAACATGCTAGAATCACAGGTTCTTTCCTGAAGACTTCCAAAATGAGCCGCTCAAACATTTATGTCAAAGCAGTACAGGAGATCGATGGTAGGCTGAGGTAAAGTCCCAAGTCTATTTGTAGCAAGTAAAAATTTCTTTTATGTCTCCTTTACACTTTGTGTTACACACCAATATATATCTGCTTAAGTACAGAAAGTTTTCACAAAAAAAAAACCAAAAAACAAAAAAACAAAACAAAACAAAAAACAGATGCCCTAGGAAGATTTACTTTGTTCATCCCGGGGTATCAATTGCCAGTGATCTGGCATGGGTTCCCACAGGTTCAGTTATTCCAATTTGATAAGCATGACAACAGGAAATATAAACAGAAGTCCAATTAGCATACTGTCACTGAAAAAGATTACACAAATTATTTAACACAGAGTTATGAACTAGGAGGCACAGTGCGGATAAATCTTGAATATTCTGGTTCTCTGATAATTTTCATGTGTATCAACAATTTGAAAAGAATTAAAATGTAATTAAGTGTAAGTTTAATTCGGAGAATTTTATTTGTTAATTTATTCAGAAGGTATATCTGATTCTCAACATGACTGAAAGTTATCATATAGGTCTTCAATTAATGCCTCAGGCTGCCCAAATCACTCTCATCAAAGTTTTCAGGTTTCTGTATAAAGAACATTTTACAGTATGTAGTTTTAAAATACATGGTCATTTGTTTTTTCTTTCTTTATTTTTTTTTTAGTGGATCAGGTTAGGCCATGGAAAAGACAGGGAAATATGGGAAATACCTAAAAGATATAAGCAAATCTAGTTAAGTTTTGACATTCTTTACAAAGTAAGAAGAAAAAGCAGTGAGTAACCATTAATAGCATAAAACTCTGCCTTGCTGTGCTCAGACGGAAACAAAGCTAATTAACAAAGTACTGATCAAAAAAAATAAAAAATAAAAAGGACTGATTATAACAATCTATATATTTATCCAGAAGTTCATGCTCATATTTCTCAATAAGAAGCATTAAAAATATCTGCTCTTAGTGTTAAGTTTCTGACTTCAGCTCAGGTCATGATCTCATGGTACATGAGCCCCACATTGGGCTTTCTGCTGTCAGCGCAGAGCCCCCTTCAGATCCTCTGTCCCCCTCTCTCTCTGTCCTCTGCTCATGCTCGCTTTCTCTCTTTCTCTCAAGAATAAATAAACATTTTTTAAAAATTAAAAAAATATCTGATCTGATTAGCTGGACCTTTTCCAATTCCTTGTGGAATTATGCAGGGTATGTGATGTCTCTTTGGGCACATAAAATGTTTTGGATCATTTCTATCAGTCATTTCAAAATACAAAAATGGACTAGTTTCATGGCAGAGAAGTTAATTCATGGGTATCATTTTGGCAGTGGCACAAGGGTAAAAAATAATCTCTCTCTACAGAAACCAAATGCAACAAGGAAATTCTAATTGAATCACATGTCTTACATTACATGGATATGAGCCACATTGTTTTGGTCACATTTATTTTCCATCACCTTTATCAAAATAAGGTATCACATTACAGTTAAATTCCAAAGGTGCTTATTCCCCACAAATCAAAACTAAATAAAATTAATTTATCAAAATACCTATATGGATTTCTGGATACACATGTTGATTTCAACACACAGGTTTATCATTGCTTCAACCCAAAGCCTCCCTAAACTATCATTAAGGGATATAAACAAACATAAAGCAATGAAGATAAAAATAAGAGAAGATTAAAATAGATGAGAGATGGTGTAGAAATGAACCCTGCTTCCAAGTGCTCAGATCAAAAATAGCATTATCCATGTTTCCACAGTTTTGCTAATACTTATATCCTACCCGTCGGGAAATCCTGTTAGATCTACCATCAAAATAGATCGAGAATTTTGACATTTTTCACCATTTCCACCGCTCCACACTAGTCAAGGCTACCATCATCTCTTGCCTAGGTTACTGCAGTAATCTCTTCTTCCTTAGCCTGCCCTGAGCCACCGCTGCGCATTCTCCGCATAGAAGCCAGAAAGAAGCCAGATTGCTTCTTTCAACAGTGTCATGTCTTTCAACATCACTCGTGTTTAAACACTCCACTGTCTTCCTTCTTGACTGAGAGGAGAAGCCTTGTTTTCACAATGGCCCACAATGCCTTACCTGGTCTGGGCTCCCGTCCCTGTCCTGCTCCTGACCTTATCTTGCTAACCCACTTGGACCACAATGGCCTCCCACCTCAAACATACTAGCTACACTCCTGCCTCGTGCTTCATGTGCTGCCCCTTCTGCCTGGGGTACACTTCTCCCTAAAATTACTGTAGCTTCACTCTCTCCTTGATATTTTTTCCGACGCACCTTAAGTGCAATCTCAATCTTTATATATCTGACATCCATTAGCCCACTTCATTTCTTTTCCATAGCACATATCACTAACATGCTACATAATTTACGCATGTACAATATCTGTCTTACCGGCAGAATGTAACCTCCTGAGAGCAGGGATTTTTGAACATTTTTAATCTCTCATGTATCACCTACACCTACAATACCTAAACCAATTGGTACTCACAATAAGAATGCCAGGTAAAAGGCAGGATGATCAACTAACCTCAGATAAACAGCAGATGATGTCTGAGTACAGAGAGATCCCATCTGCTGTTTGTGTAGAATTCAAATCTAACTGGGTATCCTGGGATTTCATTCACCAAATCTGGTCATCCTAACTGCAAGACATTTGTCAAACGAATGTATAAGAATTTTGGAGGTTGAAAAGCTGAGGGGATAATGGTAGATAACTTAGCAACTTACAGAAAATCAAGTGCTAAACATAAACAGGGCTGGAGGAAAAGAGGACAGGAATGAGGAAGCCACGAAAGACAGAGAACCTGTGGCACGCAATCCTGGAAACTATACGGAATTAAAGGCATTAAGTGCTTCCAAAGTGGGGGGTACAAAAATGCATGGAAGTGGACAGTGGGGGAACTCAAAACAGGAGGAGTAGATTGAAGTTTTTAAAAGAAACAGACACTTATTAATTTATCTTATGTTTATTTAATTTTGAGAGAGTGAGCAGGGGAGGGGCAGAGAGAGAGGGGAACAAAGGATCCAGAGCCGGCTCTGTACTGACAGCAGCGAGTTCGATCCAGGGCACAAACCCATGAATCCTGAGATCATGACCTGAGCAGAATTTGGGCACTCAACTGACTGAGCCACCCAGGCGCCCTGAAAAGAAACAGACATTGAAAACTATCCACATCCTGGGGCGCGTGGGTGGCTCAGTGGGTTAAGCTTCTGACTTTGGCTCAGGTCATGATCTCACGGTTCCCGAGTCTGGCTCTGTGCTGACAGCTCAGAGCCTGGAGCCTCCTTCAGATCTGTGTCTCCCTCTGTCTCTGCCCCTCCCTCACTCGCTGGCTCTTTCAAAAAGAAATAAACATAAAAAAAAAGAGAAATGTATAAAACTACCCACATCCTGACCAGATAGATGACTGCCTGTTTTACTCAAGCAGAGAACTAAAGTTTTACCTTCTCTCTCTCTCAAAAATAAATAAACATAAAAAAAAAGGGAAATGTATAAAACTACCCACATCCTGACCAGATAGATGACTGCCTGTTTTACTCAAGCAGAGAACTAAACTTTTACCTTATATAGAAAATGAATCATAAAAATACAATAGAAAAAACAATTGCACAGCAATTTTGATTAAATGTAACAGAAATTCATTATAAAAGCTATTAGCAAACAGCAATAGACAGGGATTTCCCTAGCCTGATAATAGATCTCCACAAAAACCTTCAGTAAACGTAATACTTACTGGTGGACAATGGAAAGCTTACCTCAGAGTTTAGAGATAGAACAAGTGTGTTCGATAAAACCACATCTATTCACTATCCAGTTAAAAAATGAAAGAAAAAAGAATGAAACATATAAGAATCAGAATACATGATTGTGAATGTAAAAAATCTAAATTTTTATTGATAAGGCATTGACAGAATTAGCAAGTGGATCTAACAAGGTTTCTGGGTATAAAAATCATTTGTATTTGCATATGCTAGCAGAAACAGTTGGAAAATGCAGTTTTAAACAAATGATAACACAAGACCATAAAGTATTGAATATGTAGGAATAATTTTAACAAAAGATGTGTAAGACTTCTGTATAAGGTTATAAAATATTACTGAAATTTAAAAGATTTTAATAAATATTCATGAATTAGTAGAATCAATACTGTAAAACTCTGAATATCCCTAAATTAATTTACAAATTTGATAACATCCAACTAAAATCTTAATAGGTATTTCAACAGAAATTGAAAATCTGGTTCTAAAATTTGTATGAATACAGAAAGGGTCAAGCACAGTTAAACAATTCTTGAAGAAAAATAAAGTTGGGGAACTCACACTACCAGATTTCAAGATTTACTGTGAGGTTATGGTAAATAAGAGGGTGGTATTTGCACATGAGCAAACAGACCAGTGGAAAAGAAGACAGAATCTAGAAACAGTCAGTCAAATATATGGTCTCTCGATTTATGACAACCAAAAACCAATTCCATGCGAATTGTGATGTGTAAATATGAAAGGCAAAGCCATAAAGATTTAAGCAGGTAAAGATTATCCTCAAGAATTAAGGAGGAACAGACTTCTTAAACGGTGCCAAAGAACACATTCACCAGAAAGGAAAACTATGAAAAACTGGATTTCATTAAAATTAAGCAATTTTACTCATCTAAACAACATTAAGACAGTGAAGTCACAGAGTGGGAGAAAATATTTGCTATATATATATATATTTGCTATATATACATATTTGCTATATATATATATGCTATATATATATATATATATATATATATATATATATATATATAATGAAGACCTCATGTGCAGAACAGAACTAAGAAAGTAAAAAAAAAAAAAAAGCGAATGGCTGCCTAATAAGCATTAGGTAAGGTATTCACAATAATTAACCTACAGAGAGATGTCAGTTACAGTGGTGAGTTTCCTCTCCCTCATCAGAATGGCTAATATTTAAACAAACAAACACGCCCAGCGATACCAAGTGTCAGGGAGGACGCAGAATTACTGCGGCTTTCCCTCGCTGCTCACTGAACGTAACCGCGAGCAACCACTTTGGAAAAGTGCCAAAGAACATATGTACACCTGAGCAATTCCACTCATAGCTATATACCAAATGGAAATGAATGTATATGTTCACTAAGAGACTTCCATAAGAATGCTCACAGCAGCATTATTTGTGATGGCCCCAAATTTTCAACAACTCAATTGTCCATCAATAAATAGACTGGATAAGTTGTAGTACAGTCATAAAATTAAAAAAAAATTTTTTTAAAAAAGCTACTGGGGCACCTGGGTGGCTCAGTCGGTTAAGCATCCGACTAGGGCTCAGGTCATGATCTCCTGGTCACTGAGTTCAAGCTCCACATCGGGCTCTGTGCTGACAGCCTGGAGCCTGGAGCCTGCTTCAGATTCTGGGTCTCCCTCTCTCTGCCCCTCTCTTGCTCACACTCTGTCTCTCTCTCTCTCTCTCTCTCCCTCAAAAATAAATAAATGTCAAAAAAAATTTTTTTAATGCTACACATGAAAATATGGGTAAGGTTCACAAATATTATGTCATGCAAATAAATTCATAGACAAAAGAATATATACTATATGATTCCATTTATCTAAAATTCAAAAACAGGCAAAGCTAATTTATAAAAATAAAAGGATAGAGGCTATTATAGTTAAGTGGCTGATGCCTTTACAAAGGGTCAGAAGGTTCCTGGGGCTCTGGTAATAGTCTTTGTCTTGATTTAGATGATAGTTACATGAACATGTTTCGTTTGTAACAACTCCTCACACTGTATTACTTATAATTTGTGCTTGTAATATTTCTGTATGGGTATTACACTTAAGTAAACATTTTCCAAATGAAAAAGCACTGCTGAACAAGAAAGAAAGAAAAAACACCACGGTCCAACCAGGAAGAGGGAGCAGTTAATGGAGGGATAAATGAAGGTTGAAATGAAATAGTGCCCTGAGGGCATTTGCTCATCCCAGGAATTTAGGAGTGCAGTGACTTTTTACTTTTAGATACTTGCAAGATGGTGAGTTAAAATGTAACAGCTCAGAGCCTGGAGCCTGTTTCAGATTCTGTATCTCCCTCTCTCTCTCTCTGCCCCCTCCCCTGCTTGTGCTCTGTTTCTCAAAAATGAATAAATGTTAAAAAAAAAATTAAGATTCTGGCCATAAGGATGGACATTTCCAGACCGGGGGCAGGAGAGAGCATCTAGAAAATATTTATCTCCTGATGAGAAGTGTCAAGAAAACTTCTTTATCTTTGTGTGGGCTTGAGGGGGAAATATTCAAAACTACAGTTGTTGTTGGTTTTTCATATTCATTTAGTTTTGAGAGAGAGACAGAGAAAGAGCACACAAGCAGGGGATGAGTAGATAGGGAGACAGAGGATCCAAGGTGGGCTCTGTGCTGAGAGCCTGATGCAGGGCTTGAACCCAGGAACCATGAGATCATGATCTGAACCAAAGCCAAGAAATGGACACTTAACTGACTGAGTCACTCAGGCACCCCCAAAACTACAGGTTTATTGGGTTCAAACTGGTTACCTGTGGGATCTGAGGAAACTCAAAATAATTAAAGCATTACTAGGTAAATCATGTCCCAGGATGCTTGGCTAAAGGAAACAATATCCTACCTGAAGGAATACACACAGTTCAGGTGTCACAAAATTATGCAGATAACCTTCTACAGAAGAATGAGTATGACCCCTGGGCTTCGCATGGGGCTGGTGTCCTCCTGGGCTGTGTGTACAAATGAACCTGTGGGGGGGGGGGGGGGGGAAGGGGGAGGGGGAAGGGAAAAAAAAGAAAATTTGTCTAAAACATATAGGTAAATTACACATATTGGTGCATAAATCTTCAGTTAATGTAGGGGGCAACAGTTGTATGCTATGTTTTAATAATATGTGTAAAAATGGTTTCTTTTTAGAACTAAAGGATGAAAACAATGAGTCCAATTCATAGGCGACTGATACATCTCACAGCTAAAAAACTCTAAGAGTACCTATCCTGTTTACTAGGTATATGGAACTGGGAAAACCTCGATATGTTATTGGCTGGGAAGACCAATATCTGGCCAAATGAAAAGGCAAGTTTATTAGGATGGTGATTATCCAATAAAAGGTAAAACCATATATTCTTTGTTCTCATACACATCTTTATAGAATATACTCCTTATAAGGACTTTTAAACTTAATAAGCAATTGTGAATGGATTTCTGTTATCCCTAGGCAACACAGAAAGCCACTCTACCCAGGTTTTCCCCCCTTTCTATGCAAATAGGCTTGCAAACATCTGAGCTAACAGAAAATGACCAAAAAAAAAAAAAAAGTACCAGCCAAGTTGCTTGGATGCTAGGAGTAAACATACATAAACTGTTCTCTGTTCAGCATGAATGATCATAAATACACACAGTGCAATACAGAAAACTAAAAGTGTGCATTATAAAGATAGCAAGACTCTTGAAAAGTCCAAACAGCTGTAAAAGTACATTTAGCCACTGGGTCAAGGCTATTTTATACCATGAGATCTTTCTTATTTTTGTTCCACTGCTAATAATTCAAGACTGCTTGCCTTACACCAATAATTTGCATTATCTTAGTATCAAACTATGTTACTATTATTTAACTATGTTGAAAGTAACATTATTCTAATTTTTTAATGTTTATTTTTGAAAGACAGAAAGAGCACAAGCAGGAGAGAGGCAGAGAGAGAGAGAGAGAGAGAGAGAGAGACAGAGACAGAGACAGAGACAGAGACAGAATCTGAAGCAGGCTCCAGGCTCTGAGCCATCAGCACAGAGCCGGACACGGGGCTTGAATTTACAAGCTGTGAGATCCGAATCGGATGCTCAACCGAGGCCCCCTAAAATTAACATCATTCTAAATAAAACAATGACTAGTTTTTATTTTCCAAAGTTTGAAAATATTTTAGATGTAAAGTTTTCAACTCAAGAATATTATAGGCTTTTACTTAAACTCAAAATAATTCCTGAACACTTTAATATCCTTTTGTTCTCGATTTTTAAGTCTTTACTTTTTTTTTTTAGTGTTTTTATTTATTTTTGAGACAGACAGTGAGACAGCACACCTGGGAGAGGGGCAGAGACAGAGGAGGACAGAGGATCCAAAGCAGGATCTAAGCTGACAGCAGAGATCCTGATGTGGGGCTCAAACTCATGAAGGCGAGATCATGACCTAAGCCGAAGTCAGACACGGAACCGCACCCCATCAATTTTTAAAAGTCTTTTTAATTTTTTTTAACTCTATGCAAAAGGATTTGTACAGAAGGAAAAAAATTGGTATTTAAAGCAAAAGTAGAAAGCTAATTTCCCTTGAAATCCTAATTCTTAAAAAATAAAGCTGAAAGTTTATCAAAAAATTAGTTTTGAGAACTGTCAAACCCAGATCAGTCTCAAAATAACTTGAATAGTGTGAATTCAAACTCCCTCTGCTTTGATTCAGTACTAGATTAAGATTGTATCTAGAAATCAGGTGGTGTTTCTTACCCGTTGTTTTACAAATAAATGTTAATTTCATAATAGTAAGACTGGGTAAATAATGGGTAATTCTGTTCCTAGGAATTACTTCAGCAGGACCTGGAAGAGGACACACACTTTCATATGGACAAATTAGAGAGAGAGAAGAAGAGAGAGAGGCACATGGATGTAGCATACACTGAAAATTCTGTGTACGTATCTTCTATTTGCTGATTGGGCCAGCTCTCCAACCTCTCTCAGCAACACACAACCTTGCACAACCTCAGTAATCACCGTTCACCCCTGCAGCAGATCCTTGGTAGATTTCATGGAATCTTGCCTTACACAAGCCTGGTTAACCCCCAGCAGAGATCCCAGGTGAATCCTCACACAGAGTTTTGGTGCCCATCCTCTGTGCAGCTTCCTCTTCTCTGAATACCACTGGCTTGCAAATTCCAGATGCTTCAGGCAGCCACAAATTCCAATCTCAGACCCCAAAACTCAGCATGACTGTAAATCTGCTTGGGCTCCCCACCCTGTGCCATGGCAAGAAGCAGTCCCAGGCAAAAAAAAAAAAAAAAAAAAAAAACCCAAACAAAACAACGGGGAAACAGTAGGGCTCACCTCGTGTTTCCTTTATCTCAATGATGTTGTTTATTTTTACATCAAAATCATAAAATCAAAAGAACGTAGTATCTGAATGAGGACTGTGAATTTTTTAAACTTCTCTTTGTTTAGTGTCACATTAATAAATTGGAAAAGAATATTTAACTGATTACAGAAAGGAATCAGAAAATATGAATCCAGTTACACCTCCAGATTTCAACAATTCACCCCACTGAGCTGTTGTTTTCTCTTGACCTTCTCTATGAGGCATCAGAGGCTTCTGAGGGGTATCCGTTCACCATAAGAGCTCCCTTAGAAGCTGCTCAACTATTATGCTGTTTCTAGGTAAATAATTATTTAATTATTATTTAATGATTTTACTTTAAAAAAAAAGTGTGGCTAATATTTTAATGACATGGGAAAATATCTAATAAAATACTTCTAAGCTAAATGTGTAAAATAACGCTTCACAAAGTAAAAAAAAAAAAGCCTAAAAATCAACATTTTAAATAGGAATATTAAAGGTGTTATTTTACTAATTTTTTCATCATTCTTTTCTAGATCTCCTGTGTCCCATATTAGTAGTATGTATAAATAACACTTAAAAGAGCTTCTAATTAATATGCTGTTGAGTCCAATTTCCCCTCTAAGTTCAGGAAGAAATATTTAACATGACAGCAGCTGCCACCAATAGTCGCCTGTGTCTTTGCAATCTGACCACGTCACTTCTGTGACCCGAATGTTCCCCCTCTTCAGTGGCTTCAGTGCCGCTGCTCATTCCTTTCCACACTCCAAGACCTCTCCTTCAAGGTCAAGCTCAGGTTTGACATCTTAGTGAGCTCTTACTCCATCTCTGTCCCCCACTTTCCAAAACCAAGTCTGAAGTAATTTTCCCATCTCAAAATTTCCATGGTCCTTTGTTCTCACATCTCACCCAGTTTGTTGTGCCTTTTTTTGGGGGGGGGGGCTTGTTTTCTTTTTCTTTTTCATCTTTTTTTTTCTTTTCTAGAGCAGTTTTAGATTCACAGGAAAATTTATCAGAAAATACCGGAGTTTCTCTGATAAACTTACTTGGAGTGAATGCCTATAAATGATAAACGGTGTTTTCTCCATTCACAATAACAGACCATGCTATTTCCCGAGATATCACCCAAATGAGTGACTCATTGTATGTGGGCTTCAAATGACAATTGGAAGAATATGCAATTTTGCGTTTGTATGACAATTTAACATCTGTACTATTTCTACCTGTATTTTGTGTACTTGATTTCTTCCAAACAAAAACGCCCAAGTCTCACTGCTGCTCTTTCTCTGGACTCCCAAAGAGAGGGGGCATGCAGTATAAAAGAGAGACCCGTTTAGGTTCCACCTTCGTATGATGGGGACTGAAGACCAGGCCCAGGTGGAAGGGCTACCCATTTTCCTAATACTTGAAGAAATTAACAAAATGAAAATATAAGTGCAAAAAATGCTAAACGCCAAGTCAATGGGACCTGAAGGCTGTAAAATGAGTTTGTAAGAGATGACTCACGGAAGACTGTTTTGGAAGACTTCCAGAACGATTCAGGACAGTCAGGAAAATGATTACCCATTGGAGCAGCTTTTTAGCACCAATAAATTCTGTCTGTTTCAGTAATGGATGCCTTCAAGAACTATTATGAACTGTGACATTAAAATAAATGCACATATACACTATTTTTATTACTCTTCCCACAAATCTCTGTTCTCTTTAAGTCCTCAGTCTTGCTCTCGATAGTTTTACACAACACAATCCTTTTCATGAGCACATCACACAAAATTTATGCAGGAATGCTCTATTTCCAGGCACATCTATATCTCAGCCGCCCCTAACTGCCCCACTAAAGCCAACACTGGGCTGTCTACATGAGGTTTAGCTCCGCTCCAAGGGGCAGCTGCGAAAATGTAAACACTGCTTTCAGATCGCATCCTGAATCACCACCTTCCTTTCTGGCTTGAAAAAATACCCCTTTCCCAGCTGTGTACCGTTCCCCACTCTTAAACCTGGTTTTGGTTAGTAGGAGAAGAAATACAACCTTCATAATAATTAATATGGGCACTGTGCTCTTGACTCTTTCAAAGTAGATCTATAAACATTATGCCATCTGACTTTCTCAATAATAATATGAAGGGAGATATTACTTCTATTTTACAAGCGAGCCTCAAGACACACAGCTAGGGTTGAGTTTAAGAATGAGGTCTTTCAATTCCAAATTCAATGCTTTTTCCATCATATTCTTTTGTTCTACCTTATTCAAGTGTTTGTCATTCTCTACATGCTTCTCTGTAATAACATAGATTACAATACCTGGGTGGGAGGAGGACACTTTTGGAAAGCACATAACATAGTTTTAACTAATATTTTTTAGGCAAGGGAGCATCTGACAAAATTAGTGATATTGCATTTCTTTGTTAGCTATTTTCTTTTATACATGAGAACCCTGAGCCCCAAACAGGTATCTTACCTAACTCACATAGTACATTGGCAAGAGACAGGATTTAAACTTCAGTCTTACCTGACTCCAAATCCCAAGATCTCCAAATGAACCATCGAACCTTCCCCCAGGGTGGTCTCTGGCAAATCCTACCAGAAGCGAATTTATTTTGTACCAAAAAACTCAATCTAAGCCTATTCTGATTAAAAGGTCATGATCTGTCCCTGCCCAACAGTAAATCTGAGGCAAAATACACGTTCAGTTAGCACTAACGACGTTTCCTTCTGGAGATTCACTATAATAACAACCGTTCCTTTGGGAAGAGTCCAGTTTTTTAGCTTCCCTGGCCCAGTGTGGGATGACTCAGGTCAGACTACAGCAGCCCCAAACAACCCCTCCTAAACAAGACCTTAAGAACGTTAATGACTCAGGTACTATTGTTCTCAGATGACCTTGGGCTGGGGCCCAGACAATTCACAAGCATAAAAAATTAAGCAAGCAAGATGGAGAAAACGGAGAGGTTTTACTGCTTTCAGGCTCAAGAAAATGTTTTAATGTATCAACTGACTACAGCCTAACCTGATAAATGGTAGGCCTCTCTCACATTAAATCTTATTTTTTCCTTTTCTGATTGAAGGAAAATGCAAGATAAGATGGAAGAGTAGTTACCCTCTGAAGCCCTCCAGGAAATGTTTATTTTGTCTTTTGTATAAAACCTAACTAGTATCCAAAAGAACTTGATGTCCCTGTTAAGAATGAAAAGGACCCTGGTAAACAGCTGGAGGGGGCTGATAACGCGTCCCACCACATGCATTCTTTACTGGCCCCTTGAATTGCTCATTTCAAAACGGAGGAAAACATTTCCTGCCTTAGTGCATAACAGAGAAAGGCAAATGGTCTGGAATGACCTCAGAAGATTTAGCAGTTTTCTAAAAAACTTAAAGGGAGTTTGCTCAAAGCTTCAATTAACTGGACATCCGCCAAACCACTTGGAAAATTTCTGCATGCAGAAAGAAGAATCCTCACCGTGAGAGAGATTCTCCATAACAAATCATCACAACCACTGCAAACATTTCTATCATTGGTTGTGTAAGTGATTATATCAGAATGTGTGCTTCTCCAGTTCCCCTCACTTGATCCCAACTGTAATTTTTTAAAAATAGGATCTGTGATTTACTAATTTGTGTAATCCTTGTAGAATTTAAGCTATTCACTCATTCATTCAACAATTATGCTTAATACCACATCAAGCATTGGGGCTACAATGACATTTGATCCATAGATATTTCCTGAGCATTTACTGTGTTTCTGGCACTGAGCTAGAAAATGGGGTGTGATGTTGAACTAGACAGTCAACCATCCTGTCTTCATGGAGCTCTCAGTCTGGTTCAGTGGGTTTTAATCCTTGTTGTAACCCAGAATCACCAGGGAGCTTTTAAAACAGACCACAGATGAGGCCCCACATATTAAATCAAACCACTCAAATCAAAGACACTGGCTTGGTGATTGATGCAGACAATAAAACAGGATTATAATATGACAAATGAAATGACTGACAAAAGTAAAGAACATAGAAAGTACACACAACCCAGATTCATGTATGAGTAGAGTGTTTTAAATGATGATTTATCAGTTAGCCTAGGAAATAAAGGAAGTAGGAGCACTCTGGATAAAAGGAGTATGACATTCAAGGCAAAGAAACACATTTCTGATATAGTCCAGTGATACTGCTTTTTTTTTTTTTTTTTTTTTTTTTTTTTTTTTTTTATGAGTAGAGCATGTGAAGTCCAAGGTTCAAAGAAAAAAAGACAACCACAGGAACTGGATAAGTGGGTAGAAGCGAGAGCAAGAAAACGCCAGAATCTCAGGCTGAGGATTTGGAAGTTATTTCTTAAAACAATTAGAGCTTTGGAGGAAATTTAAGCAAGAAGCAAATGTGATCATTCATTGCTCATTCTTTTATTTTCTTTACTCCCAGGCCATGGATACTTAAATTCGGCACATCCTGAAGCAACAACATGGTCACCCCAGACTGTGTCATCTCAATAACTGGAAGAAATCAACAATTGCCCTGTTAAAGCATCTGTCATTATTCCACTTTAATACATGTCCAGCTTCCTCTATTTCCCTTCCAGCTCACCCAGTCATTTGCTTTGCTCTCCAGTTGCCCAAGCCCAAGCCCTGAGGGATGCTGAGGACACTTAACACCCTTGTTCCCAAGAAGAGGAGAAGGCTGGTGTGAGGAAGGAATGGTTTAAGCTTCATGTACCAGCATCCAGCGGGAATGGGACCTAAGTACTCTGAACATTCTGTCAGCTTGCTTACCTGATAAGGCAAGAATGAGAATCATTTTCCTAGGAAACAATGGTAATTTAAACTTTTTTTTTTCAGACTGCCCTATAATTATTTGCCTGTATGGATTTCATGGAGCCCAAAACATGTTTTTTGCTATTTATAACTCCTTATTTTTTTCCCACTATTCATAAAATGGTGAAAAACAGTTCTTACAAATAAGGGAAAATCCAAGTACAGTACCTGCTTGTTTGACTCAATATTTTGATTTGATTTAAAAATCAATAATTTATTTTAACTAAGTGACAGACATTTTATTCCTATGTACAAAGCACTCAGAAATTCCACCCTACCTCCCACATCCCGTTTGGTCACAAGAGATAATGGCTGCATTGACAAGAACTATTTCCAGTTCCTGTCAAGGGTCATTTCAGAAAGAAAGCTGAAGCAAAGCCTCACACTATTATTTTTATTTTGAAACATTTAAAAATAAATATCAAGTTATTGGCCTCAAGGGTCTTCTTGTTTCTGCAAATGAAAACCTTTGGAAGAAATAGTTTTACGCTGCTGAAGCACGAGGTTGGCCAGATTAAAAGGGACCAAAGACAAGAGCCCACACCTAAATACCAGCCTTCCACAGCTACAAGTCAGACACTGGTTCTTCTCCCATTGGACTCCGCTTAGTGGCCTTCAGGGATCAATCATTCTGAGAGCATCGAGAGACCAATACTCGAGACAAATTTGGATATTGGTTTCCTTTTGAGAAGAGTCAGCAGAACATTACATCTTACAATATATGTATGAATAGCAACTATTGTTTGGTTTCTTATTCTGTTCTAGGCACCATGCCAAGTGTTTTATATACAGTTGACCTTTGAACAACGTGGGGATTAGGAGTGCTGACCTCACCTACAGTTGGAAATCCATGTATAACTTTTGACTCCCTCCAGAATTAACTACCAATAGCCTACTATTGATGGGAAGCCTTGATAATATAAACAATTAACACATATTTTGTACAGGTATTACATACTATATTCTTACAATTTAAGAATGTAAGCGAGGGAAAATGTTTATTAAGAAAGCCATAAGAGAATATATATTTATAATATTGTACTATATTTATAAAAAAATTCCATGTATAAGCAGACCCATGCAGTCCAAACCCATGTTGTTCAAGAGTCAACTGTACATCCACTTATTTAACTTATACAATAAGCTTGTCCCAAGAACCTTACATGCCTTGTACTGACAGGAAAACACAGACACAGCTAGTAAGTGGGACATGAGGGATAGAATTTTTTTGTGTGTGACAGAGAATCGAGAGCTCAAGAAACCACTACACATGTCTATTTCTCTGTTAAACAGATTTTCCATGCAAATCATTGTTGCTCAGTGTTTATCCAGTGAATATGTAAAAAAGGTTCCAAGAAATAAACTTCTGACTCACTACATAAACATCTGTGTTCTTCAGGTATCTGTCATGAAACTGCAAAGACTAACAGTATTTACAACTCCAATGGGGCTCCAGCAATTAACCATGAACCAGCTGCCTGTCACCTGGCCTTGAAGAACAATTCAGTCTTATGTTCTTGTAGCTCTTTCCACCACTTTTGCCAGGAAGAGAAAATGAAGGGTTATCAATAAACCTTTTGCTTTGGATATATTAGCCTTGAGTTTGATTAATTGTCTTGTGAAATATTTACTCTTCTCTTTCCTGGCGATGTCATTCCCATAGCTACTTTTGATACAGCTAGCTAATTACCACTTTTTGTCTTCTGAATTCTTTTTTCTGCTATTCTAATCCAGTGATTTGAAAAAAAAAAAAACAACTATTCTTTTGTGTTTCTCATTCTGTTGTCCATTCTCTGAACTTTCTAGGTCAAATCAATGCAGCAATCATTCTTATAGCCTCAATCATAAGGCTATCTTGAACCTTATTCATGATATTCAAGTCTGTATACGAGAAGGCAATGTGAGGTATGTGAGGAACAGTATGGGTCTTCTGTAAGACTGGCTTACACTTAGTGCTAATGTTTATAAGTTACTTAATCTCTACAGCCTTGAGATTCTCATTTATTTTTTTTCTTCCTTTTTTTTTTTTTTTTTTTTGACAGAGAGAGAGTGAGAGCATGAGTACGGGAGGGATAGAGGGACACAGAGAGAAAATCTTAAGCAGGTTCCATGCTCAGCGTGGAGCCCAAGGGTGGGCTGGATCTCAAGGTCATGAACTGAAATCGAGAGATGCTTAACCGATTAAGCCTCCCAAGCACCCCAAGACTTTCATTTTTTTAAACTGGATATTAATACCTACTATTCAGAGTAGTTAAAAGGACTAAACATAAGATATACGTAAGCCAAATATTTTGCATTTTCAAAATAAGGGGTAGATACTTCATAAAGGACAACAATTATGGTCTTATCCTTAAAAGCTGTTTTAAAACATTTTTAGAATATATTTAATTTTTTTTAAATGTTTATTTTTGAGAGAGAGAGAGACAGAGACAGAGCACAAGTGGGGGAGGGGCATAGAGAGAGGAAAACACAGAATCCGAAGCAGGCTCCAAGCTCTGAGCTGTCAGCACAGGGCCCAATGTAGGCCTCGAACCCACGAACTGTGAGATCATGACCTGAGCCAAAGTTGGAGGCTTAACCAACTGAGCCACCCAGGTGCCCCATTAAGAAATATATTTTAAAAGTTAAACAATATCAGATACATATGAATGTTAATAAGATCTCTTTAAAGGACTTAAGTAATATCTTTATCTCTGCTACATTCAGTCCAGTTCTCATTAAACACAAGAAAGAACCAGGTGTAGAGCTTTTAAAACATAATTAGGAGACTCCTTTTATGTTAATATGTTGGTGACTATGAATTTCATAAAGGTATTTTTATAACTTCATTTGTTTTCTTCCATCATTTCTGACAGTGTGTGTAAAATCTTCCTACGTCATAATCAAGAAAGTGTCTGTAAATGTCGACGAACATTACACTAGACTAAACTATTAACTCCTATTAGGTGAAGAGGCATCATAGAATAGTGACCATGACATAGGATTTGTAACCAACTGAGTTTGAATCCTAGCTCTGACATAGAAAGTGGTTTGATCTCCCTGAACTGTTTCCTTATTCATACACTGAAAATGTAATACCTATTGGTGCCAACATTAATATAGCAATGGTAATGGCAGTGCCCAAACTATAGGTGCTCGATAAATGTCTTTTCTCCTTCTGTCTCCCTTTCATCTTCATTTACCTAGCATTTGAACTTATTAGATTAATTAAATTGAATTAATTTTTTTATGTTTATTTATTTTTGAGAGAGAGAGACAGAGCACGAGCAGTGGAGGGATGCAGAGAGAGAGGAGGACCCAGAATCCAAGCTCTAGAGCCAAGCTCTAGGCTCTGAGCTCTCACTACAAAGCCCGATGCGGGGCTTGAACCCACGAACCAGGAGACCTTGACCTGAGCTGAAGTTGGACACTTAACAGACTGAGCCACCCAGGTGCCCCAAATTAATGCTGTTTTAATACGTAAAGTAAAAACCCTTCAAAGCCCTGCTAAGTGCATTGACCTTTTTCTGGAAGCAGGAAAACCCATGTTTCCTCACCTCATTTTCCAATAGGCATGAGTGCATATTTGCACATGGGTACACACATCACACATATGTGCTGACGTGCAAGTTGCTCTGTCCAGTCCCACTTAGTAAACAAACACAGAGTCACGCAGTATCACTACAACACAGTTTTGTTTAGAGCTCCCCAGTACCCCAAGTCACTGCCTAAGTGAACTATTTTGCGCTTAATTGTTGGTGAGCAGCAAAGACGTTTTCGAATAGGAATGTGTTTAGCCACATAGAAGAAAGAAGCCTTTATCTAATTCACAGTTCAAAAGACATTGGGACATCCTCCTGAGGCCAACCTCTGGTTCCATGACTCCCAATAGAAACATAATAATAATGATATTAAGAAACCGATCAATCTCAGTATGTAGCCCAATGTATAACACACTCAATTTCATAGGCCACTCCAAATCCATCCTGCCTTCTATGGGAAAAAGTAGAAAACAACGCAAATTCTTTTATATCCCTCTCAGAAGATTTCTTGGTGACAAAGTTCAAAACACTCTTAAGAAGGAAAAGCAAAAAGCCAAGAAATTGCAATGATGCAACTTATTTATTTATCCTTAAATACATTTCCTTGATTTGCTTGTTATACTGGGAATCATCGGCAGGTGTCTTAAATTTCCAAGAGTTTTGAATGTGTGAATTTTGTTTAGGTGCCAAATAATTGCTTGGTTTATTCCTTTCCAGGTTCGGGATCTTTACTAATAAATTTTGCAGGTAACGAAAAACCCCATACCACGGACACACACATCTAGTGGCACTTTCACGGCATGAGGCTACAGTAGGCAAATGGGTACCATTTTACAAGAGTCTGCCACGAAACTGATGATGTGGACTGAGTGCTCCTTCATATTATGCTAGTAAATATGCGAAATGGAAATCTTGGGATCGTAGATCAAACATTACAAGGTAAAAACATTACACGGTAAAAACTTCATGTAGCTCAATTAGAAATTATTCTGCTTGGTTCATATTTTCCATTTGAAACTTTTTTTTTTTTAGCCCCAGTTTCTCTGAGGCTGTACTCAGGAGGCTAAAATGTCATGCCTAACAGAAAACTCCTTGACTTCTTTTTCTTTTCTGTTTCACAGTTGCAGCAGAGAATTAACATTGGGAGGCATATCCAGGTTTTCCCCTAATGATAAACAAAATGTGGATTCTTCCAAAAGTTGATGTGTAATCTATACCACAGAGTGCAAACCAAAAGTAAGTCACTGCATGTTGACTCCAACATTAACATTTAACGTTTCGTCTTGTTAAAAAAGAGCTAAAAGTATTATTAAACAGCTTGAGAGGTTGAATATGTGACAAAGGGAGATTATGATTGCAGATGGAATCAAGGTTAATCAGGTCATTTGAAAATAAGATTATCCTGGATTATTTGGGTCAGCCCAAAAAAGAACAAGCGTCCTTAAAAGTGTAAGAGAGAGTCAAAAGAGGTGAAAGTGAAGTGAGATGAGAAGACTCATCTTCTTCCAGAAAAGAACACATTTCTGTTGATACCTTGATTTTAATACAGTGAGACCCATGCTGGATTTCTAACCTACAGGACTGTAGACAATAAACTGGTGTTGTTTTAAGCCACTAAATTTGTGGTAATTTGCTGTAGGAACCATAGAAAATGAATACAGATGGTCTCGTCTGGGAGAATCTGTCTCTGTTCCACGTGGTTTCTCACCCTTCAGTAGGCTCTCTCAGGGTCCACTAAGATAAAAAGTGGGCCAGATACCAAAGCAGTGGGTGGACAGAGTGCAAAGTCTGTCGATACATCTAAGCCTCAAACTGGCACACCATCATTCTGCCATATTCTGTTGGCCAAACCAACTCACAAGACCAACCCTTGTGGTTGAAGATTTACAGAGTAGGAAAATAGACCCACCCCCTCCTGAGAGCACCTGCCAACTAGCTCAAGTCAAAGGAAGGAGGAGCTGAGTCCAGGGTTGCAAGCAATCTACCACAAAGACTAAAAGCTTCACATCTCACTGTTATAATCTTTTTAGGTTTAAAAACCGAACAACAGTATTACCTTGAAGATAAAAACAGCATGTTGTGTGCTTTAAAAGTTAGTTTTGAATTCTAGTACTATTTACCTTTCTCAAAACGTTAAAACCTATTTTTTTTTTCATTTAAATTAGGTGAACATTATTCAGGGTGTCCATGTTATCTGGACGTCGAAGAGGTGTTGTTGGATAGCTATGTAATGAGAGTCACATACATAATTTCACATTTTTAATAGAAGTCACATGTTTTTAAAGTTTATTTACTTATTTTGAGAGAGACAGGGCGAGGGGGAGAGGGGCAGAGAGAGGGAGAGAGAGAATCCCAAGCAGGCTCTGCTCTGCCAGCACAGAGCCCAACAGGGGGCTCGAACTCAAGAAACTGGGAGATCATGACCTGAGCCAAAACCAAGAGTCAGATGCTTAACCAACTGAGCCACCCAAGTGCCCCGACAGGAGCCACAGTTTTAAAAAAGTAAAAAGAAACAGGTAAAATATATTTTAATAATATATCTTATTTAAGCCAATATATCTAAATATTATCATTCACCATGTAATCAATATAAAGATATTGAGATATTTTGCATCCTTTTTTTTATCTGAAGTCTTCAAAATCTAGTATGCATTTTAAACTTTTAGCACACCTCAATCTGTATTAGCCTCATTTCAAGTGCTCAGTAGTCCCATACATCCAGTGGCTGCTATACTAGACAGAGTAAATCTAAAAACTTCAAGGGAAGTCCCAGGCAAAATTAGAAGATGCCAGAAGTTTGTCTTTAATGCTCTTCTTCTCTCTTTTCTCCACTTTCTCTCCTGCTTCCTCTTTCAGGGTCCCAGTGTTTTATTGCCCGGACTCTTGCATAGGGCATGGAAATACATTGTGATTCAAACATCCTGGGATTTGAAACCTGAAGGGCCACTTGCTAGACCTTGTAACAGAACTTAATCTGTGCTTTGGATTCCTCATCAATATCCATCTCATTACTCTTCATGGAGTTTTTATGAAGTTCAAGTGTAATGATCTATGTAAATACATTTAGCACAATGCCTGGCATAGTAAAGGCATTGTAAAGAAGTTTTATTAATTTTTCTTTTAAATAAGGTTTCCAGGAGAAGGTAATGCCTAATTTAAAAAAAAATGATTGCTTTTAGAATTTCAGGCACCCTCATAGATAGGCTGGAGAGGGTATCCCTTCAGAGGAGGAGAATAAATTAGGAGTATGAACTGATGGCTGGAGGTGGGGGGAAGTATGCTTGAGAGCAAGGTATCCTGTGAGATTCCTGACACTTCTGGACTCTTCTCCCTTTCTGATATTATAAATAGAAATTAGAAAATCATATATTTAACATTTGAAAATCATATTTCAGATGCTCATTCAATATAAGATAACTTCCAGTTACTTTCATTGTAAAGATTTATTTTTATCAGAGTACAGAATAAACTATTGGTTAACTTTTTTAAGCCAAGAAGCATACTGATTTTCCAAAATTGAATAAACTACAATATAACTGAATCTGGCAGTGGAAATCAGCACAAAATGACAAATCCATGTATAATTGAGAGCTATTTAAACCTCAGTTTTTCCTACAAAGTAGATACATCTAAATACTACTATGTGGTACCAGCATAGTTCATATGTCTTAGTGAATCACTGTCCTTCCAAACAAAAATATACAATTATTAGCTTCCCAGAAAGTGAATAAAATGTTGGCAAATTCAATAAAATATTCTTTGTGAGTCAGAGTGCTCTTTGATATTTCCAAGACATGCAGTCTCAATTGCAAATATATTGTCTTTGGCCTTCAGCCCATGTGATCGGACACCAAGTAGTTATCTGAGAAATGTGATCCTGGGGCAAAAAGTAGGTGAGATGTGTTCATGGGCTAAGAAGCATCTGGTCAGACCCTGGACTGTCTTTCTAAGTTACTTGGTGTATTAGTTTCCTATGATTGCCGTAACAAAGTACCACAACTTAGTGTCTTAAAATAACAGAGATGTATCATCTCAGACTTCTGGAGATTGGAGGTCCGAAATTAGGGTTTCAGCAAGGCCATGTTCCCTCTAAAACCTGTAGGGGAATCTTTCCTTGTCTATTCCTAACTTCTGACGGATTGCTGGCAATCTTTGGCATTCTTTGATTATATCTGCATAACTCCAATGTCACACGGTGTTCTCCTTATAAGCCTGTGTTGTCACAGGGCTGTCTTCTTATAAGGACACTGGTCATATTGGATTAGGAGTCCACTGTACTTGATTATGACCTCTTCTGAACTAATTACATCTATAGTGACCTTATTCCCAAATCAGGTCACGTTCTGAAGTACTAGACGTTAAGACTTCAACGTATCTTTTGCGGCGGTGGGGGGGGGGGGGCGAGGGGGGCCCACAATCCCATCCATAATACTTAATTCCATTGGGATTTGAATACAATGGTTGAGTGGTAATGGAGCATAGTTGTTAAAGGCATGGACTCTTGAACACTTACCGGTCTGAATGAACTCAGGTAAATTCATATCCTAGCTTTGCTGCCTCGTGTGTGATCTTACACAAGTAACTTAACTCCCAGTGCCTCAGTTTGCTGTTGCTCTTGTTATTTGTTTGCTTATTTTTCGTTTGCTTCTATCTACATGAAGGTAGTAACAGTAATGCCTAACTCACAAGGTTATCTGAGGATTGGACTGCCATATAAAATGCCTACATGGTGCCCACCAGGTAGGAATACTGCAAAAAGGGGTTACTTATTTATTATGTTGTTGTTGTTGTTGTTTTTTACAGCTTACCTCTTCACAGTTATTTCCTACCCAAATTTGAAATTCTATTCTTCACAGAGGCAGCTATGCAACCAGTCTGTTTTGTTTTGTTATTGCTTTTTAGGGTATAATTCTTTTTCTTTCGGAATTAAATGAGTCTCCTGTCACTTATGCTTAGGGTATGTAAACAGACAAACTTTCTGGACAGGAAATTGGCCACACATGTTAAACGCTTTAAAAAATATCTTCACGATATTTGATCTAGGCATTTTATGTCTATGAGTTTATTCTAAATAAATAAAGATGAATGAAAAAATTCTACTACCAAAGCTTCTTAAAAATCATATTCATATTTATTATAACAGAAAGTTACACAAAAGTTCCTTTTGTAACAGCTGATTTTATTTTTAAAAGTCATGATGTATTCGTATAATCAAATACTATCCAATCATTAAAAAGTGAATTTAAGATCATTTGTGACAAACGAACATATTTGTGACAAAAAAACATATTTGCTATATATTATTGAGTTAAATAAGGACAAAATACCCCCTATACCAGAACTCTTCAAGACACTTTCCGTGGTGATATATTCTATATCCATGCAGTCCAAGATGATAGTCACTGGCCACATATAATAACCACACATTAGAAATGTGGATGATGACACTAAGGCACTTAATTTTTCATTTTATTTCATTTTAATTAATTTAAATTAAAGTAGCCACATATGGCTCATGGCTACCATAATGAACAACAAAGGTCTATGGTATCTTTTGTTTATTGATTCCTCTGTCCCTACTTTCCTCACCTTGCTTTAAAGTTTCTCTCATGTCTCTGTCCCTCTCTCCAGACTTGACTTCAAAGGTAATCTTCACTCTTCTCCCTCAATTTTTAACCCAGTATCGCCTGCTTTCAGGAAATAACCCAGTAATGAGTCTTTTTCAAGGCATAATGAGACTTTCTGGGCTATTAGTTCCATAAGTATTTGAACCTAACCAAAATATGACCTACTGCCAAAGTAATCTCATGAGAATTTCACACACTAAGCTGAATATGAGGGCAGCAAACAAAATTACTTTTCACTATATAATAAGAGAACTTCCATATTCATAATTTTTTTTCTATATTCACTTTTTAAAACATTAAATGTTGGTCTGAGGATAAGCCATTAGACTTATTTAGTGAGGACACTAAGTGCTAAAACATAGGGCAATTGCAACTTTGTTGAATTTGTTTATTACCCCTTGTAGTTTTCTTGTGGATTCTTTAAGATTTTCTATATATAACATCATGTCATCTGTGAACAGAAATACTTTTACTTCTTCCTTCCCAATTTGGATCTTTTAATTTTTTTTCTTGTCTAATTGCTCTAGCTAGTACTTCCAGAACTATATTGAACAGCAATGGTAAAAGTGGAGATCCTTGTTCTGTTCCTAACCTTATGAGGGAAGCTTTCAGTCTTTCACCATTGAGTATGACGTTAGCTGTGGGTTGTTTTTTGTTTATTAGTTTGTTTTTTTATAAATGTCCTTTCATCATATAGCAGAAGTTCCCTAAAAGGGAACTGATTTCTGACAGTTCTTATAATTAAAAAGTGTTAGACTTTGTCAAGCTGAATTATTTCCAAGTCACTAACATTCTTTAAACATCATTGAGCTCTGCACAGTCAACAATTTAATAAATGTTTGCTAAGTTAAACCAATTTGAAAACAGCAAACACCAAAATCCTGGAATCACATGTCAAGAAACATTCCTTGAACAAATTATCCTTAGAGATTCATTTGGAAAGGCTGACTTCCCTACCTCCCACCACACACACAAGCCATGTAACTCACATAGGATTTCTAAAAAATCACCTCTTACACTAAATAAATTTTAAAATATGGAAAGGGTGAACTCTGATACCTAATACCATAAGGAAACATAGTTGTCTAAGAACACTCCAGAATTTAAATAGGCTCAGTCTAATGGAGGAGTGGGCAAACAAAGCCAGTACTAGCCTTTTGTAGAGAGTATTTGCAGCCTCAGTAGCCTATGCCAAACATAAAAGGTTCCTCGACAGCTTAGTGTCAAATTTGAATATCTGAGAGTTTCCTCTAATTAGATCATATGACATATATTTTTAAAGTCTATCAACACTGGAGCAGCATTTTGCAGAAGGGACTCTGTGGCTTCCACCAGAAGTCTCTATTTTTCCTCCTGGGTACATGTGTGGCATTTCTTACTAGGTATGATGGGCCCAGGTATGCTATTTTCCTTTCAGGCATCCTAATTGGACCTTACTGATGAAAAAAAAAATCCACAAGGAACATGCAGTACAAAATAATATTTGCCACTGATGTGGTAGAAATAGAAAATTACACAAACAATTTGGGAATTATAGGTTCATCACCACTGGGGTGAAAAGTTATAGACCATTTCTCACCCTCAATTATCCATTGGTTGCCTGTTGTGCCTAAGCCAAATACCTGGTTTCTTTGCATGCTTCTCTAACTTCTATTCACCAAGATCTAACACTTAAAAATGCCAGCCAGGAGTGACAGTGGCCAGGTTCTTGGTGAATACCTTCGAGGTCAATAATATATGTTTACATGTAACTCATAATTAATCACTAAACTTCCTTTTGGGGAAAAAACACATTTTGGGGTATATTTTACTGTCAAGGGGGCAAGAAATGACAGGATAGGAAGAGAGGAGAAGCAAGTAAGGGGGGGATGATTGAAAACATTTGACTTGGCTTGAAATAAAAGCACATATTTCACACATATTTTTAACCAACCCCAAAAGACAGCCTGACTTCGAACACGCTGAACAGGAAGCCATTTACTGTTGGAATGCTTGCTGAGCCCATCCAAAACACACACTCCTAATACCCCTGGGCTATCTAAAAAGGGTTGGGGTGAAAATATTTAATTTATATGTGTAATCCTGCTTCCTGTTTTATTTTTTTCCTCTTTGCCAACCTTGTTTCTCAAACTTTGTGAAAAACGATAGGAAACCTATTTAATTTTTGTCCCCACCCTTTATTGACTCAGCTGTACATTCTACCTCAATTTATAGCTCATACCTGGCTTGAAGACCAAAGAGAGAAAGGTAAAGACGAATGTTAAATGCTCATGGTTACTGTGGCTAAAAAGGAATCTGGGTGGAGGAGAGCTTGATGTGGTGTCGATATCAAGGGCAGGAGGGTGTGGAACAGAAGCTTGCCTTGGCTTTTTGAATGTGTGCATTCAGTAGCATGCATTCAAAAAGAGCACAAGGAAGGGTATAGAGAGGAAGGGGGAAAGGAATTTTCTGAGTATTAAGACGAGTTGCTGGAGACACCTGATTCCTATTAAATTTCAAAGAAACAGTCCTGGTTATCAAGAGGAATTTTAAAATATTTTGCAGAAGAAAATGGAAAGACCCAAATAATTCATAATTGTAATTCAAGCAAAAGAATTTTCCAAAATTTGGTTTAACATTGAAGATATGCTCTTTTAGAATAAAAATGAGTTCCAGATGGGCGTACTTTACATAGAATACCTGTAACCCTTATTATTATATTTTGATTTCTTGAGAATGCTGAGTCAATGTGCAATAAAACATTTGAAAGAAAATCTGAAACCAACAGGAAATCCAGCAGGCTTGATGTTCAGATTTCAAAATTCTTGATCTCAATCTAATTTTCCCAGAAAGTTGACCACGCTCTATGGAAATCCCGTCATAGGAAGGGTTTTATAATTGAGCAGTTTGTTTTGAATATTTCAAAAAAGGTGGAGAAACCAGCAAACACCTGAACTTGAGTATTTCAACATTACCTCCTGAAGTTATGTTTCAATTTTAATTTCATATCAGGCTAACATTCTAAGTGGAACACTATCCAGGGAAATTATACTTGTCACTATGAACTTTACAATGCTTTAATGTTCAGGTAACTGGTTTGCCTTAAACTTTAGCTTGAAATAGATAAAGGCAAGGCAGCAAATCACTTTTAAATTATTGTGGAAATATTCAACTGTGTAGTAATATAGTTCCTTAGATCTTTTATTAAACCAGCTTTCAAAGTTTGTAAGAAATGTAATAACATCAGTCTGTACTTTTGAATTTAAAAAGAAAGTCAGACTTTCTATTCACCTAAAAATACTGTGTGACTGCACATGCACCCTATGGTTGACACCATGTTGTTCCAGCTAAGACTACATCATTGATTCTTATCCCTGTAGCATATTTTCACCAGGGCTTATTTTAAGGAAGGTGATATAAAAGATTTCTGATATATTTTCAAGGTAAACTAGAGTGGATTATCAGTCCTACTGCACAGTCCTTGCTATGTCAGCAATCTGCAATAATCATTAAGATTGCTGTTACAAAACCCCTGGGGTAAATTTTCACCTAAAATTATATCTTCCAGAATTAGGTACCGTTGATATATCATATCCATCACCTGTGAATTATGCCAATGACTGGTGTACAGTTAAACCAACTGTATGATGTCATTGAACAGAGGTATAAACCAGATTCTGCCACCCTGTCTCCATTCCAAAACCAACCGAATGTGTCAGAAAGGGTTATCCTTCCCTCCTGAGTATAATTGGTTCTGGACACCTTTGTTATCTACATTTAGTGACCAACAAGCCAAGGAATTATGAAGCCGGAGCACTGAGATTAACTTTGGGTAGGTAAACTCTTGTCTGTACTTTGGAGAGTCCAGTTGACCTTCCTGGTTAACTATTCTATTATTCTATTCTATTCCTATTTCTATTCTATTCTATTCCTATTTCTCCCACTGTAGACCTCCTTCTGGGCCCTGACTCTGCATCTAATTGGCACTCTACAGTGTCTGGCCAAGATGGCTGACAAGGGGCCTACTATTTTTCTTCATGTCTACTATACTCTTGCCTCCTAGAGTTAAAGTGTATCTCCAATTCGCTTAACCCTAAATCAGACCACCTTCCCTAGTTAACAACTCAAACTACACATGTCTTAGTATTTGGCTATTACAAAAAGCCCCCCATACTCTGTCTCCAGCTCTTCTCTCCCAATAAGGCCCTTTCCCCACAGAGGTCAATACCTATCTATGTTGGAATGGCATTTTCACCACACTTCCTGAATTTTGGGTTTTGCGGGTTGCAGTCCTATTTAAATAGCCATCCAGTCATTCTCTATCACATTTCCTCCTTGGAATCCTCTGCAGAGCAATTTTATCTGTATCTACTACTATTGCTATTCTTTATTCATTTATTGCCTGTCTTCCCCCCACCCCAAAATATAAGCAGGGGTAGGTAAACTCATCCTTATCTACCCTGTTAACCATTGTATTCTTGAAGCATCTAATTTGTAAAACATCTACTATATTCAGCCTACAAACAATACAAATACTACACATGTATTGTTGCGGATTCCTTACAATAAATCCTTGGGCTTTTTCCCACTTATGGCCTACTGTATTAAACGATACTTCTTCTGAAATTGAACAAATCATAATCCTCACTCAACTCTTTGAAATTGAAGGCAATAGCATCCATGTTCCAGACCTTGACAGTTAGTTCCTATGGCAAGGCTGCCAATGACTATCTCCCACAACGGACAACCATTTGATCTGCCTTCTCTCAGGCCCCTATCTTGACATTACCAGGAATCACTGATTAAGTTCCTCATTATGTAACTGTGAAGATATATACCATAAAACCTGATTCCCTAAGACCTACAATTTTAGCATCTTAAGTATCCACATCACAGTAAGTAGACTGCTGTCCCTCTAGTTACTACAGTACAAAAGAATGGGATACAAGAGAGACTGAAAGCTACATTATGGAAGCAGATCTTTCTGAGTAAAAGGAAGAGTGTCCAGGGAACCCTCACTTAGTCGAACTGAGACTAAAGTCATAAAGTTCTTGTGTAAACCATGTCCAGGCATTTTACAGCACGTAAGTACTAGGTTCACATGAGGCAAATTCCTCTTCCCCAACCCCACCCCCATCTCTATATAATTAACAGAGAAAATTTAAGAACAAAGAACATTATTCACAAAATACCAATTATCCAACTGAAGATTGGCTGCTGTAGACATACAGACTGAGAATTTGGCAACAGTGACTGCCAAAGAGTGACAACAGAGACTGATAATTTGGCAATAGTGACTAATCCAATAGGGACTGGCAAGGAACACAGAAACAGAATGCAAACCAGAATAAAAGAGAAGATATCCAAAAACATGAGGACATGGATACTTGGGCAGTGTCTCTTTTAGTTTCCTCCAAATATGAAACCACCTATAGCTTTACTCATATAATGTTTGTAGTCACGATATATGTGTATAACTACTATGGTATGATAAACTGTTAGAGAACTCACTACACAGTTAGTTCATTCTTAGATAAAAACTGTACTAGAGAGGGGTGCCTGACTGGCTCAGTTGGTAGAGCATGTGACTCTTAATCTTGGGGTTATGAGTTTGAGCCCTACATTGGGTGTAGAGATTACCTAAACAAAAACACAACTGTACTCAAGAAGACTTTTTTTTTCTAATTACTAAGATAGATGTAATTTGAATCAAGTGGACACAGTCTATATTTTTAGTCATTTATCTAGTGAATAAAATAATTTACACTGTTACAAACTACAAACACCTTAAAATGTTACCCTCCCCCCTTTAAAGTGTTTCCCTCAAAAAAAGGAAAGGAGGGAGTGACTCTGCATGCTCACACTAGTTTTGAAATTCCTGGTTTAATAATGTTAAAATGTTTATATTCAGATGCTTTGATAAGCTAAGATACAAGATATATTTCCAAGGGTATAGGATTCCACTGCCAAATGACCATGGACTCCTTTTAGTAGGAAGTATCTATTAACATCTAAAGACCACTATGTGGGAGAAACATTGCCACAGGAAATGGTGCTTAACAACGTTTCATACTTGTTATAGCTCTATTGGGAGAAAAAGAATGACAATAGGATTGTTAGCCTTCCATCTCTGGAAGACCATAACAAAACAAAACCAGAATGTCCCCTAGTTTTCCCTGGTAGAAAATCCCCTACAGGCTTCTGCTCTTGGCTCTTTGGCTTGACCTTGGGCACATGACCAGATACAGGTGCAAGGGAAGCTGGAAGAGTGAGATGTAGACTTCCCAGCATTCATGTAGAGGAAGATATAAGAAAAGGAGATTAGAATGGTCTGGGGACTTTACAGAATGGTACTTAATGTGTGACAACATAGGAGAAGTAACTGACTTGCACCGACAGATACCAAAATGTCCCATATAAAGTTTCAATGGTACAGAAGCAAAGAAACATGCCAGAAACAGGCTTGGTCAGTAATTACAGTCAGGATAGTATAATATGCTTAGCATATTAAAGAGTTGACTTTGTAAGTCTATAAAAAAGGAAGGTTTACTCAGTAAATAATTCTATGAAAAATGGTTAGCTATTTAGAGAATACATACCATTAATTCTTTTTTTTTTATTTTTTAATGTTTTTTTTATTTATTTTTGAGACAGAGAGAGACAGAGCATGAACGGGGGAGGGTCAGAGAGAGAGGGAGACACAGAATCCAAAACACGCTCCAGGCTCTGAGCTGTCAGCACAGAGCCCGACACGGGGCTCGAACTCACTGACCACGAGATCATGACCTGAGCCGAAGTCGGACACTTAACCGACTGAGCCACCCAGGCGCCCCATATACCATTAATTCTTACCTCAAATCATAATGAATATACATTCCAAATGGGCTTAAGAGTTAAATGTTAGGGGCTCCTAGGTGGCTCAGTTGGTTAAGTGTCTGACTCTTGGTTTCGGCACAGGTCACGATCTCATGGTTTGGTTCGTGGGTTTGAGTCCTGCATCGGGCTCTTTGCTGTCAATATGGGGCCTACTTGGGATTTCTCTCTCCCTCTCTCTGCTCCTCCCCCACTCGCTCACACACACTCTCTCTCTCTCAAAATGAATACACTTAAAAAAGAGAGACATAGCCTATCTAACATTATATTAACCATGCTTAAAATGACAATGGATTATTTTGTTATTACATAATAATAATGGCTAATTACTAGTGACTATTAAAATTATTAATAATAATTTATAATGTCTTATTTTATTATTATAGTGATAATAAGCTTACTTTGCACCAGGAATTATTCTAAATCCTTTGATAAATACAGATTAACCCATTTAATCTTTACAACAGCCCTATAAACTCTGTACTATTATTTTTATCTCAGTTTAGCGGTGTGGAAACTGACATACTGAGAAGTTAAGTAACATGCCCAAAGGCACCCAGCTGGTGAGGAGCAGAGCTGGGATTCAAACCCAGGCAGTCTGATTCTAGAATCCATGGTCTTAATTCCTACACATATTACCTCCCATATCTATCCATAAAATGGGACCTGAGACGGTCATTAAAATGTTTTCAAACACTACTTAATAATGTGGAATATGCTTACATTATATTAGGGGGGAAATCATTACACAAAAATTTATATGTGGCATTATCCCAATTTTGCTAACCAGTCAAATACATATAGATAGAAACAGTTAGAAGAAAATATATGGAAAGGTCAAAGTAATTATTCCCACCTGGTAAGAAAGTGGTAAGTAATTTTCATTTTTGCTTTATACTTGTGTGTGTTTATAAAGTTCTAACAAAGATATGTATTATTTTTATAATCGGAAGAATACATATTCTCTTTTAAAAGAGAATAAAAAATATATTGGTACATCACAAGAATAATTGACACCCTCTTGCCTAAACTAATTGCATTTTCAACCTAGCACTGAATGGCCTTAACTACACATACAGCAATGTGAGAACTATAGCTATGTCTTGAAAGCTGCCACAGTTGTAGAATTCTTTCCCCATTTCTGTGAGAATCTGAAATGTTGTCTTTAGCACATTCTTCCATGTAATGTTGAAGACATCCCTCAAGGGCACCATACTGCTATTGCTAAAAACAAAAACAAACAAAAACACTCCAGTTTTAAAACTTCCAAGTCCACTAGCTGAGACTAAGAAAAAAATACATGGGGGTGCCTGGGTGGCTCAGTCGGTTGGGCGGCCGACTTCGGCTTAGGTCATGATCTCGTGGTCTGTGAGTTCGAGCCCCGCGTCAGGCTCTGTGCTGACAGCTCAGAACCTGGAGCCTGTTTCAGATTCTGTGTCTCCCTCTCTCTGACCCTCCCCCATTCATGCTTTGTCTCTCTCTGTCTCAAAAATAAATAAACGTTAAAAAAAATTAAAAAAAAAAATACATGAAGAGAAAATGATTCGTTTCTTTTATTTTTGTGGATTTTGTTTTTGTTTTTTTGTAAAGACATTAAAACATTCCCATCTATAGCCATTGCTAGACTTCTTTCAAACATAACCTATCAGCATGTCAAAAAAAAGCTTCTTGAGTTCGTTCCATGGAATTTTGATACAGCCTGGGTTTCCAAATTAACTGAAAAATCTTATTGCATTGAACCTGCTTTCCTTTGAAGCCCCAAACTACTAAAGACAAAAGAAACACCCACATACACCTCTAAACTACCTCCCTATCTGTAAACTCATATAGACCCATTGAAAACACTTTTACTTATGTTATCTCACTTTATCTCACAACATCCCTTTGAGGTGATAAAGATGCAAAATCCTTAGGCCTTTGGGCAGCTTTCAAAATAAAGTTAAATTATGACTTACTTATAAAAAACAAAAACAACAACCCTGAAGTATTAAAGCTATTCATGTACCACAGTTTCAAAGGCTAAAAGCTGACCACGAGTAATAAAAAGCAATGCAAAAGTAAATGAATGCAGGAATTATGGTTAAGGCAGATTGCTATTTGGGGTCTGGCTAAAAGATCTGCAGTAGAACACTGGCAATGCTAGCATGATTTTCTCAGACTGCTGGGGGGATTTTTTAAATATATCCTGAATGCAAATTATTTGTTTATTTTTTCCAGGAGCTCTTTTTGTCCTTGACCTTGTCAAACCCCACTTCCCTTAAAAGCACCCTCCAGTCCCCTGATGACTGGACAAGAGCTTTTAATCCATCAACCAGCTAAACACAGAAGTGGGTATCTGGGGTCCCAGATGTGGCTGTACCACCAACGGAGGGTATGAAGGGTATGAGTTTCAATAACTGAACCCTCACAGCCTTCACTTCGCCCAGTAGCAAAACAGAAATAACAGTGCTAATTTTAACCTCACACTTGATTGGAAATATAGACAGCGACTTGAAGTTTCTCTCCACTCACACCTAAAAAGGAAGAAGTAGCTGGGTAAATGAATTCGGGAAATATGACACAAGTAGAATTTGATTCCAGGCTTGCTGTGAGCACAGATCTCATCTGGACATTTCCTCCTCCCAAATTTCAATGGTTTCCCTATTCCATTGGGAATAAAATCCAAACTACCTGATCTACCCTGAAAGAACCTCCACAATCTGACCTTTTGCTTCTTTCCTACAACAGTCTACCTACCCTAGTGGAACATACACAATTCCCAGAATGCATCCCATCCGTCTTGCCCCTGAGCCTTTGAGCATAGTACCCTTCTCCCAGGTGCATCCTTCCTGTTACCCCTAATGGCTGAATTTAACAAAAATAACAGTGATCATTAGTTGAAGCCTTACTTTGTGCTAGGCAGTGTTCTAAATGCTTAACATCTGGGGTGCCTGGGTGGCTAGTCAGCTGAAAATCTAACTCTTGATTTCAATCCAGGGTCATTGGATCAAGCCCCATATCAGGCTCCGCACTAAGCATGGAGCCTGCTTAAGATTCTCTCTCCCTCTGTCCCTCTCCCTAGCTCTCGTTCCATCTCTCTCTAACTAAAATAAAACAAATGCTTAACACCTATTATCCCATGTGAGCCTTGCAACAATCCTGTATTGTTCCTCTTATCATTATTGCTCCTATCAAAAATGAGAAAAACAAAGCACCCAAAAGTTGAAAATGTTACTTTTAAGATCCAATCTGCACAAGAGTTGGATGTGTTTTGTTTTGTTTTAGGTTATATTCATTTAATTCTTCTTTTCCTCTGTTCATTCTCTGTATATATTTCAGGCCATTATCATGACCTGCCTCATATGACAGCTACTTGCTCAGTGGGTCCTTGAGTGTAAGGAGGGGTGTCAGTCTCTAAGTGAGGTCCTGGCACCTCTGGGGTCCCTGACAGCCTTTTAGATGTTCTTTGAGATCAAAACTATTTTTTTTTAATGTTTAGTTACTTATGTTTGAGAGAGAAAGAGAGAGCAAGGGAGAGAGAGTGTGTGTGCAAGTGGGGCAGGGATAGAGAGGGAGAGAGAGAATCCTAACCAAGCTCCATGCTGTCAGCACAGAGCCTGACATGGGGCTTGATCCCATGAACTGCGAGATCATGACCTGAGCCAAAATCAAGAGCCTGAGGCTTAACCAAACGAGCCACCCAGGCACCCCAAGATCAAAACTATTTTCATAATACTACTAAGACTTTATCTGCCTCTGTGGTGTGAAGTATCACATACACACACAGCATTTGCAGAAATGATGTAAGAATTTCTGCTGTCTGCTTTTAAACCAAGTATTTTAAAGATATTTTTAGAATGTGAGATGATGCCAATTTTCTGACTAATTTTATTTTAGAATACAGTTATTTTCATAAAAGGTTATGTTTACATGCAATGAGTTCCTGAAACAATAAACAATTAAATTTAAAACTAATAATATAACAATGAACACATACAAATTTAAATATTCTTCAGATAAGATTTCTAATACCATAAATATAAGTATAACCCACATAAACAAAACTCACAAATCCCCAACTTCACATTTTCTACAGCTTCTAACTTCCTCTGAAATACCATTTTTATTGGTCATCACAGATGACCTTTCCCCAATGTCACTTAAATTTTCACCCCAAGTTTTCAAGATGTACTGTCTATAAAATTCTACAACACAGGCTGAAATAGTTTCCAAGTGGCTCCCCCCACATTAGCCTCCCATTCATACTGCACCTCAGCAAAATTACAGATTGGCTCACATCACAGAGCTCCAATCAAAGCAACTTAAATGTCCTCACTTCTCTTGATGGTACAGAGAACACAGACAACATTCTAGTCCTGAACCTGACATAACAAGAGCCAGATGAATGTTCACTGAATGTGTGGGATTAGGAAAACAGATTATCTTGAGTCACCATGAAGTATTTTTAAAACGTACATTTCCTACTAATTAACATGTGAATTACAGGATTTTGATTTATCCTCATTCAAACAGTTCTGCTATTTGTCTGTTATGGTTGTGAGTTTAAAAGTAATACTATTCCATTTCATTTAAAAGATTTTATAACTCAGGCTTTATAATCATATACTGCACTTGTCCAAAATTGTAATAGTTAGATTACATTATTATTGATTGATTGATTGATTGATTATTATTGATTGATTAAATTATATTGAAATAAATCTAAAAATAACTGAAAAATACTACAGAGATAAATAATATTAGACCAAGACCCGAAATGTCCTTAAAAGGACAAAATTAATTTTTTGGAGTAGATGAGTAAACATCAGGTGATTCATACTTGAAAAGCAATTGAAATAAATATTAAAAATTAGGATACTTACCTGAACCTCCCGAAGTTCTAAACCAGTCTGGAAGTGTCCTAAAATATTTCTCAATCCAGTCATAATCCCCATGAGAATGACCCAGCTAATGTGAATTGGTTCTTCTTAGTCTGATACCAAAGAATAAAACTAAACAGAATGCTAAGGAAAAGAGAAGGAAGATCCTAATAATACAATAAGCACCCTGAACTTGACCCACTTTATATGTGGCTATTATTACCAATAAACTTGCACATCTTTGGTTATTATCAAGAAACATGGAACTAAGACTTTTTCCCACAGGAAATACATTTCTACAGGGATACATTGAGAACTAATAATCAAATCCAGATCTTTGCAACCCCATTACTTTGACTATTGTGTTATTTCCTGGAAGTGGAAAGTCAATTTTGTTTTTAATTTTTAAAATTTTAGATTTAATTACCTGCTTCTCCTCGTGCTGTGAATTTCCCTATAGTCCTAGCTTACATCGTGCTTCCTTCCTGAAATCTTAAGTGACTGTCCTCCTTTTAAACTCACAAGATCTCTTTTGGCTTAAAGGCCAGGAGGACCCTTAATGCTCATCCAGTATAACCTCCTCATTTTACAGCAGGGATAACGAGGTCAGTGACGGCTTGCACAAGGTCTCACAACTACGTGTGAGCAGGGTCCAAACCATGTTCAAAATCCTGCATCCAGACAACTTACTACCAACACCACAGTACTGCCACTTCATTTTCTTCTCTCATGTTCTATTACTAAGAGTTTCATGACCTTGCATTTTGTTTCTCCTCAAAATTGTTCATCTCTTCAAGAGTAAGGACCATAGCCTCAATGTAGCATAGCCTTGAGCTCCTGGTTGATACTAACAAATACATATTGGTTTAATTTCCTTAATGTGTTATGTTTTCATTCTTATGTGGATCTTGAGAAACTTGACAGAAGACCATGGGGGAGGGGAAGGGCAAAAAAAAGTTAGAGAGGGAGGGAGGCAAACCATAAGGAGACTCTTAAAGACAGAATAAACTGAGGATTGAAAGGGGTGGGAGGGAGGGGAAAGTGGGTGATGGGCATTGAGGAGGGCACCTGTTGGGATGAGCACTGGGTGTTGTATGGAAACCAATTTGACAATAAATTTCATATTAAAAATTGTTCTCTTAATGTTTATTTGTTCTTGAGAGAGAGAGAGAGAGGGACAGAGTATGAGAGAGGGGAGGGTAGAAAGATAGAGGGAGACACAGAATACAAAGGAGGCTCCAGGTTCTGAGCTGTCAGCACAGAGCCCAACACAGGGCTTGAACCCACAGACCACAAGATCATGACCTGAGCTGAAGTCAGACCCTCAAACAACTGAACCACCCCCGTGCCCCTATATTGGTTTAAATGAAATCATAAAAATATTTTCTAAAGCAGCTTTAAATAAAGAGGACAAGCTGCTATGACAATGGTATACTGGCAATGCCTACTGAATAAAGCAAAAGCCAAGGAAGCATAGAGAACACAGCACACTATTTTGCATAGCATTAGATTTCAGTTTGTGAATTTCCTTGCTCTTCTTACTGAAGTGGGGGAATGGGACATCATTCTTGAAGCAGAATTTTAGAGTCCTTGCTTTTCTTAAAAAACAGGACACATAAACCATTACCATTATCATTCATCTCTTTTATAAGATCTTTCTTAGTACGAAGATCTTTTACTTTCAGAGTTCAGAGAATTTTATTATGGCTTTCGATCTTTATTACAACATGGATAAACTTGAAGACAGTATGCTAAGTGAAATAAGCCAGTCACAAAAGGACAATTATTATATGATTCCATTTATATGAGGGACCTAGAATAGTCAAATACTGAGACAGAAATTAGAACAGTGGTTGCCAGGGGCTTGGGTAGGAGGGAAGGGGGACTTACGGTTCAATGGGTACAGAGTTTCAGTAGGAGATGTTTAAAAAGTCCTGGAGATGAACAAGGGAATGGCTACACAATAATATGAATATGTGTGATGCTGCTGAACTATATACTTTAAAATGGCAAATTTTATAATTATGTATATTTTCCCACATAAAAAAAATTAAATGATTGATAATGTGATGATAAAAACCAAGGGGATAAGGCACACATTTTAACTGCTTGGGAACGTTTCTGTTTTCATTATCATGTAGACACAGCCTCTCAGAGTATACTATTGGTAAACACAACTTACTCCCTAACAGGTTTTTCTAAGTGCTCTTCAACAATAAATTATTTTAATTGTCAAGAGACTAGCTGATGTTTTACATTTAACCAAAGATAAAATGGCTCCTCACATGTTAGAACCTGCTTTATAGAACAGAGGGTAGGGCTTCAGCAACCTTGTTGTCCAAATCCTTTTCCTCCATTTGGAAGTCTTTACTTCCTTGGGACAGCCAGAGTTTGCTGTAGTCTTCCACAATTCTTTTTGGGTGCAACGGTTCATACATTTTTATCCAGAGTGCTTCCTTGAGGGATGAAACACCTGCAAAACTGTGGACTTTGGAAATATGCTAATATTAAAACCTATGTGTTTTTTCTACATGTAAAATTACTGGTCTCATAGTAGATACGACCTTAGCAAATAGGGAACTATTTCCAATCAGATAATCTCTCAAATGAAATGAAATGGATACAGGCTTGGATTTTCCTGAAAACTAAAGACAAACCTAAGCTCCAATTTTTTCAGGAATTTCCAAAACAATTTTGCTAATCAACATAAATTAATCTATTTTTTTTATTATGAAAGTGTCTACTTATCCCTAAAGTATTAATTTGAAATAATGGCCATAAGTGCTATTTTAGTACTGGCAATTGATTAACACTGACATAATGGATACAAGTCTCTTTTTTAAAATTTTAAAAATGATGATGATGATGCTGCTGCTGCTGCTGATGATGATTTGGAAATGGTTTCTTCACTTTTACAGGGGCCATAAGCAGAATGGTGTCATATAAAAGCATCCAGCTTTCATACCCTTTAGGTCATATAGACCTCGAAAGAAGGCCTTAAATCTATATGAATAAATAAAGAATCTCTTGGCCAAAATTTGGTAGTTCTTACACCTTAATTTTAAGTGGAACAGAAAAATATTGAACTTGAAAGAAATATAGGCCAATGCCTATACAAAGAAAATGAGAGAAGAAAAGAATGTCCGAGGATGTGAGTGTCAAAGTAGAGACGGAAGTTGGTGCCATTGCTGGCAACGGAGAAATATAAGCTTCTGTTTGTCAGTCCACACTCAGAATGGAATTGCTGAGAGTCTATTGAGAAAATTTACCATCAGCATGAAATCTCAAACACAATCCATTTCTTATAAATACGTATTATTTGATGTCAGTGTACTTGTTCCAGTGCCTGATCCTAAGTAAAGCAGAAATACAAGGAGAGGGGCGCCTGGGTGGCTCAGTCGGTTAAGCGTCTGGCTTCGGCTCAGGTCATGACCTCGCGGTCCATGAGTTCGAGCCCCGCATCAGGCTCTGTGCTGACAGCTCAGAGCCTGGAGCCTGCTTCAGGTTCTGTGTCTCCCTCTCTCTCTGACCCTCCCCCATTCATGCTATCTCTCCCTGTCTCAAAAATAAATAAATGTTAAAAAAAAAAGAAATACAAGGAGAAATATTAAAATGTATTTTATCACATCCTACCTAATATGACTTTATTACTGATGAATTCTCTAAAGCTAAAGAGAAATTGTTCTGTATATGGAATGGAATCTAGAACACTTTCTCTTTTTTAATGTTCATTTTTAATTGGGCCAATGAACATAATATAAACTAATTGAGGAAACTTGCAGGAACATGCTAATAGTTTTTATTATTATTAATCAGTGGTATTTAAAGAGCATGTAAATAGGACTACAGCTATTTCTAATATTCAGCCATTTCTGATTGGGAATGACCCATTTTAGCAATTGGGATAAAATTTAGCTTTGAAGTCAAGCATTCCATATTTGTTTATGTGATTTTTAATTTTTATGTACATTTGGGGGAAATCCTCTCAGATTTCTCTAAGTCAACTCACACTGAAAAAGTCAATTTTTTAAAAGGCTTCATTCTATGCTGATACTCATGATTAGCATAGTTAGAGATAGAAATGTAGAAAAGATAGTTTGACTTGCATGCCTCATCGTTATGCCCTGCATTATTATTTATAAAAATAAACTTTCAGGCAATTATATTTGGAACTAAGGGGACTCTTCTGTTACCCTTCATTCAAGTAAGGAACATACTGTTATCTAATAAGATTGCTGGATTATAAATATTAGGAATATTTTCAATATTTACTTGGCCCAGGAGAAAATTTAGAGATCATATTAAAAATTCATTTTTTCTGTAGATAACAGAGACCCAAACCCAGCCCCTTCATTTTTTTTCTTTTTCTTTTTTTCTTTTTGATAAACCTATTGAATGAATGTATGAATCATGACCTAAGTCTCAGTTCTAAACACAACACTAATAGAAAAGGGCCACCTAAGTCCAATCACATCTTAGCATCACCAGGAACATCCACGTTTACAAGACGGCTAATGGACCACTGCAGGTATCTATTTAGTTATCACTGCCTGTAACCTCTACAGGCTTTAGACTTGATAAAGTAAATGAGCTAATATTGAGTAATTCTTTTTATATGGAATAATCCTATGTTAAATAGAAGTAATTTCAAAAGGTTCTCTCTGGTCAGTTTGTACTCATTATGTGGAAACCAGCGAAATTAATAGAGTGTGGTTCACGGTAAAGTTGAGGCTCTGGTGGCTTTGAAAGACCCCAGGCATTTCAACATGATTTACCCAGTGTCACATGCATAGCAGAGCACATACTAAAACCCAGGTTATTTGCTTCCCTTACTCTTCCTACTTTCTACTTTCCCTTAGCTCTCTCTCTACTCCATCACACTACAGTCCGTGAAAATATTTCCTCACTGCTAAGACCAAATTGCGTAACTTAAAAATGCCTATGTTTTATTGGAACTCAGGGAGTGAAAATATGTTCTAGAAGACAAAACTGAGGGCTTTTCCATGATTCTTTGATTAGGGGCATCCAAATTTTATTTACTACAACATGTAAGAAACTTTCACCGAAATATGAAAAAATATGAAACATAAGTAAAATTCAACATTGTTTTTGACAAATCTAACCAGAGCTTCAATGGTGAAAAGCAGTTGAGCTGAAACAGTGAAAAATACAGGTGTTGCCCTTTACCTAAAACCATACTTCCTTGATTGTAAGTAACATTCTAATGTCTTGCAATCAGAATGTATCTTAAAACCAGTGTGTTCACCATCATGCACCAAAATACGTTTAAGGCAAATGACAGATCTTAAAATCACTGTACAGATAATAATCTCCTAAACCAACCATAAAACAAATAAAGCTTCATAGTCGAGATCCTGCAAGAGTCCATGAATTTAAGATCTTTTTAATCCTATAGCTCAGACACAGAGTTTAAATGTCTCATTTTTCTTTCTATTAATTATTACTATTAATAATTAATAATTATTAATTATTATTAAATATTGCCTTACTCTCAGGCAATGCCCTCCATCACCAATGAAGGAAGTTGAGGTAGTCAATGTAGAATGTATCTCACATGTTTCTCTACTACAGTTTTTTTTTTCTTTCCAGTCATAATTTTACTATTGATTTAGAGAATTACAGAAAATGACCTTCAGGATCCCACAGAAGATAGCCTACTGATTCTACTCCTCAGCATGGCCTAGCCTCATCCCCTTTTGGAGTTCAAAGCTAGGCTGGCCCCTAGACATACACAGAAATCGCCTAATACCCGCTAAGTTAAGAGCCAGAGTCGAAGGGGGCGATCTATAAATTTTTGATGCTGACAAAAGAAAGTCCGTTCATTTTTTCAAGGAGAAAAGCTTTCTCAAGTAACTCCCATCCAAGCATTGGGTAATTCATCCACTGCTTTTATTCTGGGATAGACCAATACCACAGGACTTAGCAGTTTAGTAAGGCATTTCCCTGACCAGAAAGCATGGCCCTGAAGTCATCCGGCTGCCTTCTGCTAGCTCTACTTGCTTTACCCTTCCTACACATTCCCTCTTGTCTAGTCCTTCTTAATGTACTCTACATTGATCTTAAATTGTCTACCTCCTGCAGGGACACTCTATGTACGATAATATTTACGAAGTACTAAAGATCACTAGTGTGTGGGCTGTGCCAAAGTGGTTTCTTGGCAAGTTGGGTTTGGACTCTTATTTCCAAATGTGACCTCCCTGGGAGCTATAGCTGATGATTGTAAAAAGACGAAAAACTACCCATCCAGCCACATATAGTCAGATCCCTGCCCTCACTAAAATAGCCTCCGTAGCTTTTCTCCCCATCCCAACCCCTTCTTTCTACAAATCTAACGTCTCTAGCTTTTATCTCTTTTCATTTCCATCTCTTTCCCAAGGGGAATGTTTGTGACAAGTCTACTGGCACAAAATGAAGAAATGGAAAGAGTAAAGAAATGTGAGCTCCAATGAATTTATTCTTGCCTCCTCCCTGCCCACCATGCTGCCCTTTCTTCAGCCCTGTCACCTCGTCTACTGGGCAATGGCGCAGGCCAGTCCTTGCCGTTTCTAAGCCTCCTCTGCCCCTGAAAAGTCCAGGACCCCCGAGTCTACTTTTCCATTCTGATCCTTTATGCACCCAAAATCTTGTCAATACACGCTATGTCTCCCCTTCAGGATCTGAATAACAAACACAAAAAACAACCAAAACAGAGATGAGGAGGATATAGGAAAAGCTTTCTTAAGCCTTTTGTGTTTCACACTGTTCTAAGAAAAACAGAAAACAAAGAAAGACTCTGGGCCTAAGGAAATCTGAGAACATTTATGCACACATAGACACACACACACACACACACACACACACACACACACATTATCTTGGGTGTGTATGCTCTCAAGCCAGGATGGGTTTAATTCTTAATTCCTCTATTTGCTATCAGTGTGAAAAAGTTATTTCATCTCCTTGTGCCTCAATTTTAATAATCTTTGGAAGATGGTACTGACTAATGTCATTATTAAAGAGAAACAACTGAATTAATGAATATTAAGCATTTAGAACTATATCTGGCACATGGTAAGCATGTAACAAATACTGTTACCATTATTAGTAGTATGTAAGGTATTTTTTCTATGTAAGTTGTAAATTTCTAAATATCTTTTAAAGTGGAATATGTATTCTAGTTGGGAACTCCTGTAAATTTGCTTGACAGGAAGTTACAGGAATATGTTCAATTTGTATTGAGTAGAATGATAGATTGTTCTCTTTCTACACAGCTAATAAACAGTAAGAAATAAGCATGATGTTAAAAGGCAGGTGTTTTTTTTTTTTTGACACAAAACATCTTTTGGGGCCAAAACATGGAATTCACTTTCAGGGAATTATTTATAGTATTTCCCTCTGAAAATTTTAAGAAAAGAACAATTAATTCCCTTTTCTAGATGACTTAAATATTCACTGCTGAAAAACAGAGTATTAAACAAAGAGAATTTTATGAGGTTCCTTTGAACCCTATTATCCCATTTTTTAAGTTTGTTTGTTTATTTATCTTATTTATTTAGAGACAGAGACAGCATGAGTGGGGCAAGGGCAGAGAGAGAGGGGGAGAGAGAGAATCCCAAGCAGGCTCTGAGCTGTTGGCACAGAACCTGATGCAGGGCTTGACTTCACGAACCATGAGATCATGACCTGAGCCAAAACCAAGAGTTGGACCCTTAACCGACTGAGCCACCCAGGTGCCCCTTCTATCATCCCATTTTTATACAGGTTTTAGTGATCAGGCTCTTGAGAAGGTATCTCTCTAGCCTTCCCTGTTTGGGCTTCATGAAGGCTTTACTTCAGCTCAACTTCCCTCTACCTAATATGATTTTTCAGGGGATGTGTAGCATTTCAGTATCTGAAATGACTGATGGTTTCTAGTACCTCTCATGGTTAATATAACCTTATTGTGGTGGACCAAGCCCAGGCCTACTGTGGCTAGATGATAAGTGAGAAGAAATCCACTGTAGTATATTAACTGTGTACGGCAAGGAATCTCCTAGATGGCAGTAGATTCTGTGACTGCTAATGTGTCCCTCTCCCAGCCCATCAGTACAAAGGCAATCGTCTGCAGTAACCCTATTCAAAGGGGTTAATGAAAAGGGGACATTTGTCTTGCCCTTGTGACCTGTGGATCCCTGTTAAGGCCGCACTGACCTCTCCATTGACCCTTTGCTATGTCACATCAGGGAATGCTAAAGAACCAATCTATTCATTGTGTCCTCTGTTAAGTATCCAATACACTGCTTGGCTTAATAGTGAACCAAAGGGAAGGAATTTGAACAAGCAGAAGTTCTCCTAACCCAGATCAACCGTTCGTCAGCCTGTCCTAGTTCACTTAAGATTTGAGGTTTAGACTGGGTTTGACATTATGCCAATCCGACCAGATGTGTTCATTACAGTCGATTTGGGTCTAGAAAGTAACATACATGCCAGTCCCTGTCCTTCCCCTCATGCCATTTCAATAATACCTGAATAATATCAACAAGATGATAGCTAGCAAAAACAATAATGTTTCTATAATCCAGGCTCCAATGGTGATATTTAGGAACACTTCTTTTTCACCAGTAACACAAAAACACAAACTGAGTTATCAAAAACCATTCTCCTCCTTTAATGTGAGAACCTCTCTAATTCTAAAGCTGTTTTCCCCATCGATGAAAAAAGCCTTCCCCCTTCCAGCCCTTAATATATCATGTATTGAGCAGTAACAATGTGCCAAATTCTGTAAAGGACATAATATTTCAGCATTACCTATGGGCTCACAATCTACACTCCAGCTGGCTGCAAGAGCTAGAAGCTGTCACCAGAGATTTTTCTGCACTTGGGGGTGGTCCAATGAAAAAAAATCCTTCCCATCAAAATTGTTAAGTCCAGGGCAGCAATATGTTCTTGAGAAGTCTTCAGAAATGTTCAGGTGACATTGAACCATTCCAGTCATAGCATGGAGGGGATACAGTACAGAAATAAGTCAATCCTAACAATGCCACAGATTCCAAAAAAATCAGAGTGCCTGCCTATTCACCACCCGACAATCACAGCCAGTGACAGCCCAGAGCCTATCCCTTCGGTCATGCCTTGGACCATTAGTTGCCTATGTCCCTGAAATTAACCTCTGAAAGGAGCATTATGCTCACAATGCACAGGGCAGTTCTGAATTAAATCTCTATTGAGAACCACAGTGGACAATTCTGAGCCCCCTCCTTTCCCCCCACTCTTTCCTCTTTTTAAATGCCAGAACAATAACATAAAGTGTTTTTCTGGGTATTATTTCATGTTGTCTCTCTCCTCTTTTCTCCCCACCTCCACCTCCCCACCAAGTCTAAAACACTAAGGATCTCTGGCCTCAAGGGTGCTAGTCTGTTACCTTAGAGACTGTTTCTTTACAAGGCAATAGAGTGGCAGAGGGCATGCCTTTCCTGCTTACCTTGGCAACCATGAATTGCTGAATGCTGTTCTCATGAATGCAAATCATTCACTACCATCTGGACATGCCCACAGGTATAAACATTTTTTTCAAGAAAGGACCAGGGAACACACATTGCATCAATAAATCTCTTGAATGACAAACAAAGCTATCCCATAGGATGGAACATTATGACACCGAAATTGATACAACATGAGTCTCTAAGGGCATTACTTCTAGTCAAGGTCAAACTAAATGTTCCCTTTATACATCCTTCAGCCTTATCAGGCAAATGGCATGAGGCAGGTTGGGAATGAGGTAGAAAGAAGGAGGTAGGAAGAAGCCGTCACTATAAAATGGAAGACCACTGAGGTTGACCCAAGAATAAATCTCCCTTCAAGAGTCTAGGAGAGACTATTCATTTCCCACTAGTATTTCTCTAGGTGGAAACCCAAGAGAGGTGATTATTTTTCTCCTTGGCTTGGTGAAATAAGACTGGCACTAACCCCATTCAAAGGCATTTTTATGTTCTTCATAGACAAACATTACAGATGAAATTCTTAACATATTTACAAGAACATAGACTTTGTGCTTGTTTGGGGCTGGAGGGGAAGAGGGTGTAACAAGGGCTCTTCTATGTTTTCCTATAAACAAAGTTGCTATGAACCTCAGAATTCAGTCATAGTCAGCTTTAAATTTAATTCTTTCACGTGTCTACTTTTCTACTTGGAACTTGTTACACTTTGGTGTGACACTTTGAAATAATTTACAAACTTCTCAGATATGGTGTCTTTTATATACCTATATCACGCTCATTCACACACACATAAACGGAAGGAAAATATATACTTCTAGCCACACTCAAGCTTATATAGCTGAAATAGAATCCCTCCCATGAACTAAGGCTTCGCATAGAAAGAGATGAGGGAAGAGAAATCTTAGGCGAAAAGCAGTCAGTGATATTCCTGACATAATAACAACAACAAGAAAAGGCAGGGGGGCAACAGGAAGAAAGAACACACAACTGTGGGCAGGGGACAAGCGGGTGTCAGAGTTTTCCTAATTTTGCTACTTGAAAACAAGACAAATCTAGGAATCCTTATGGACCGATGGGAGAACCAGAGATGTGGCCACGTACATCTCTACAAAAATTACATCATTTCTAATACCCCTGCCACAACCGCTGAGTAATCTGGTTGGGTCTCAAACACGACTTGAGATGAAACTGGTAAGGGTGGAACAACATACCCTCTTGCCATAACAAGAAAGGTTATTTTTTCCTTCTTTGGTGATAAAGCTTTCCAGTTCTGTAAAAAAAAAAAAAAAATCTTTGTTTACCAGATATAAAAATGCTCATTTTCAAGCTGTTAAGCTGACCTTGGGAACTTTCTTTCCCTTCCCCCTCCGCCTTTTGCCTTTAAAAGTTCAGGATGTCTCAAACAGTAACTGTTACATTCTGTCTAGCAAGCCTGGACTGTGGACAGTGATCTAACCTCTTGGAAAAAACATGGAGTTCACCCAGAAAGTGAGAGAGACATTCTCTCGCCCCAGCCGCCAGCTCATAGGTTTCAAAGCTCTGGGACAGACCTGATGAACAGCTTGGGGCTCCAAGCATGTAAGCTGGCAGAGGCCACCCGAACACAGAAAGCACTTCAGCAGGTATAAACAGCAGCCACACACCAGGCCAGGCCCCAAAAGGCAGGCAGTGACGGGGGGAGAAGCCAGGCCACGGGCCCCTGCCTGCGTCACACTCCCTCAGACCTCTCCTGTGTCTGGGGATACATGGAAAAAGAGCAAAACTTCCCAGCTGGACTGCAAGTGGAGGAAATCAAGTCTCATTAAGTGAATATAGAAATACGTAGCCTCTTGGCAATAGAAAGGTCTTGCTGATGAACACACGTGCATGCTCACACACACACACACACACACACACACACACACACACAGTCGCGACAGTAAATCACCTATATTCATCTTGATTTACTTGAAAGCAGCAAATTTGGCCTTTGGTAGGATGGGTAAAAAATAAAGTCACTTCTTTTTCCTTTGGGGATTTTGCTCATTTGCCCTACAGTATTCTCAGTGTGCACACTTCAAGGGCCCACCATACTCTTAAAACATACTTGGCTTTCCATATATTAACATCTATTGCTGGCCACTAATCTCAGTGGTTCCAGATCATTATGTGTGAGTGTGCATTTGGAGAACAGACGAAAATGTCCCCATCCCTCAAACAGAAGGCCATCAAGCTTTTCAGACATAAAGATACTGAACTTCCCTGGGAACATTCTCTCTGCCCATTGATCTTTTAAAGCTAAACTACTATTACAATGTTACTCATTTACATAACAATTTTCTAACAAGAAGGAAGTACAGTCCACCCTCCCAAGACAGTTTATTATTCCTATGTCTTCTTACAATGGGAATTGTTTATTTTTTTAAGTTTATTTATTTATTTTGAGAGAGAGAGAGAGAGAGAGAGAGAGGGAGGGAGAGGGAGGGAGATGGTGGAGAGGAAGAGGGAGAGACACAGCAAGAAGGGGAGGGGCAGAGAAAGAGGGAGAGAATCCCAAGGAGGCTCCACTCTGTCAGCACAGAGTCCGATGCAGGGCTTGAACTCACAAACCATGACCTGAGCGGAAATAAGAGTCGTAAGTAGACTGAGCCACCCAGGCACCCCAGGGAATTGGTTATTTTTAAATTTATATTTCTTTGTACTCTCACCCCATTTTGCATTTGCCCCATTTTGTAATTAATTGTGGTTCACTCAATAAACTTGATTTTGATAACTGGCAAATTATTGTTTTGCACTTACTCCACTAGCATTTGTTGGTATTACAGATATGAGTATTTTACATTCCTATCATCAAGAAGCACAGAATCTCTTTGGAAAAATGGACTTCAAAACTGTACATTATAAAGTTTGCCTTTCACAGTCCTTAAACTACTCAAATATTCATTAACTGCCATTAAAGTATCTATGGAAACACATACCATGTTTTGAATTCTAAGCTGAATTTTATGTGGTGACAAGTCACAGAAAACATGGTCTGTGCCACACACAGAGACTCACAACCTACCTGGGTGGGTTAAAACCTATTTCACTTGTTTCATGCTTTATATGGAAGCTGAGAATCACAGGATGTTGTAACCAACAACAGCTAATAAGGTATGTGTGTCGATACCTGCCATCTAAATTACACATGACAGGATGGGACCTGTCCAAACTGGGAAAACTGTGTAAGGCCATCCAAGCCATTTTGATTATCAGCTCTGACTGGGATTAAGTAGAAGAAATAAACTTGCCCGTGGGGGTACTGGCTTCTGCCTTTCTAAGTTATCAAAATCTGAACATGTATAAAGTACTTCGTAATAGGTTTACTGGTTTCTATTTTAATTCTTTATTAACTTAATGGTAACTTGACCCTAAAAACACTATTAAACCTTCTTCATAATAAAGTGGTCCTTACCTTGGTTTTAGACACTCCTACATGACTTTCAAATCTAGATGAAGTGATTTGGACCTTAAATAAAAAGGTTTAGTGTAATTAGATTTTTTTTTAATGGATCTACAGAGCTAATCAACTTTACAAGAGTCTGAAAGAAGTTGTTCTTTTTTTTTACTTGTTTGTAAATCAAGAAAGTGTCAAACTTCATAGGCTCATTCATTTATTGTATCCTTGATTTAGTTATAAAGTGGATCCAGCCCTAAAGATTCCATAGATGTCATCAAGATTCCATAGATATCATTTTACTGAAATTAAATACACAAATACAAACTATACATTATGGTAGGAGATCATAGGCCCTCAACTAAGAATGAGAGGATAAGAGAAATACAATGAATGATATTCTGCTATTTTTACCTTGGCTTTTTCTGTTAAGTCTTCTGCAAACTGGGTGTGAATCTAGATTTATTGAATCCAGTCTACATCAGGCATTTTGTGAACCTGTTGATATATATTATTTTTTATTGCTTATAACAATGCTATTCCCATGTGTATTGTTATTTTCCTATTATAGATGTGGAAACAAATTTGGAGAATAAAGTATTGTTCTCAATGTCTCACACTGCTAATAAGTGATGGAGACAGGATTCCAACCTGGCTATTCTAAGAGCTGAGGTGTTTCTGCAATACATTGTGCTCAGTACAATGCATTGTGCTTAATTCTTTACTTCAGACCTCGATATGCTCACATACACCATGTCTGTTGTTACAACATGTATAATTTGTACATGTGTGATATAAATATCAGCCATCAACAGGAAACACCACATTAAAAATAAAACATTAAAGGCATTACCATTAAAGACAGGAAAAAGATTCAGATGTGTATTATCAACATGGCATTGAACATTATTCAGGAGACTCTGGGTAATGCAAAAAGACAGCAATAAAAGGAATATACACATTGAAAAGAAAGAGACAAGTCGCTTTTGCAGACATTATGATTATACATCAAGAAAATTCATGAGATTCAAATAAAAAAATCATTTCAGTAAGCTACTCATGTTTATGATAAATATTTTTAACAGTTAACATTTTTTTCGTTTTATACCGAAAATAACCAGTTACTGGCATAACTGGAAAATTTCCATTCACACTAGCAAAAATAATTTAAATGACTAAAAATAAGTTTAGAATGAATAGGTAGAATTTACATTTAAAATAAGAACTATAAAACATTCACGTATCACACACCAAAAGACCTAAGCGGAGATATACATTCCTAGAGAAAAGGTCTCACTCTTATGAAGATGTAAACTGTCTCCAAATTAATCTAGAAATGCAATGCATTCCCAATAAGATTGTAGACGACACATGACAGGTTGATTCTAATACATCAGAAATGCAGAGATTATGTTTTAAAGAAAAAATGTTATTTTTCAAACCCACAATAAATAAAATAGCATGGTATTAGCACAAAAGTAATCAAGTAGGCCAGAACAGAGGATACACAAATAGAGCCATGACTACAAGATAATTTAGTATATTGTGAAAACATTTGAGTTCAAGGAGGAAAGGATGGAACTAGAGATTCCCTCATTTGAGGGGGGAGGGGTATGGAATACAGTCTTCATCAGCCCACTTGAAAAATGAGTAAAAAATACGATCAGGTAATTTACCTACACGGTAATATAAACGGGGGAAAAGCAGTAAGTTATATAGCAGCCTTAATGTATGCCCAAAAAATAAATTCTGGATGTCCAAGAATCTTATGTAAGATTAAAAAGTATAAAATTGATAGTAGAAAATGAAGGAAAATACATTTATAATCCTAGAGGAGGGAAGCCTTCCTACACGAGATATATCCTTTAAAAAGCAATAAATGAAAAAAAAAAGCAATAAATGACCAATCTGACTACATCAGCCATAAAACTTCTATATGGCAAGATATATAGGCAACGTTACAAAACGACAACAGCATGAGAGGAAATATTTTAATTATAGATATTACAGACAAAATATTAATACTTAATATATATAGCAAAAATCAACAAGGCCACATCAGTGAAAAAAACAAACAGCTATATCAATGACAGAAACAGAAAAATGGGCAAAGTTTACAAACTGGATTTCTACAGATATGGAAATGAAAATGACCAAATGAGTAAGCAAAGCTATTCAACCATATTGTAAGCATTAAAATAAAATAAAAATAAAAACAACTTTTGGGCTACCTGGGTGGCTCAGTCGGTTGAGCATCTGACTCTTGGTTGTGGCTCAAGTCATGATCTCATGGTTTGTGGGTTGGAGCCCCACACTGAGCTCCATGCTGACAGTGCAGAGGCTGCTTGACATTCTCTCTCTCCCTCTGTCTCTCTGCCCCTTGCCTGCTCACTCTCTCTCTCTCTCAAAAATAAACTTAAAAAAATTAAAAAAAAAAACCCTTTGCTACAAATGGGAAGAAATTGTAATAATAATCCTCATGAATTTATAAGGAGGCAGGGATATGGGTATTATTGCCCCTTTGGGATATAAATTGGTACTGACTTCCTGAAGGATAATTTGATAATAGTTTTACAATCAAATGTGTATTTCCTTAAACACAGCAATCTACTTTATTGGTAGCTTCTTACAGAATGTGAACAAAAGAGTATGTTTCAAAAGTTTCATGGTAATTTTGCTGTAATATTGAAATGGTAATACCATACCGGTCTATCAACTGGAAAATTATTAGATAAATAAAGCACATGTATACAATGGAATGCCCTACAGCAAATCAAAAGAAAGAAGAGGATGTAGCATTTGCACACAGATCTAAAAATACAGACATTAAAGTAAAAACATGCCACATATCATTCAGATTTTTTAAAAAGGAAAATAAAAATAAAAACAAATTAGATGAGTAATATAGAGAAGGCTATACATCTGTGAAATAACAGAAAATATATACACTGATCTCTGCCTCTGGTTCCTGATACAGAGCTCCCAAATCCACTGGAATTACCTGGATGATAGAAGGCTCTTCTGTTCTAAATGAGGCGATTCTTGGTCGGCCCTGGATAGCCTCATGATAGGGGCTGGTCACCAGAAAGACTTTCATCCCCAAACCTTGTCCTCCAGAAAGGGAGAATGCTAGAGTTTGAGTTAATGAACGTTCATGCCTTCAAAGTGAAGCCTCCACAAAAATCCCAAAAGTACAGGGCTCAGAGAGCTTCTAGAATGGTGAACACATCCATATGCTGGGAGGGTGGCATACCCCGGCTCCGTGAGAAAAAAAACTTTTACATTTATGAACCTCCTGGACCTCGCCCTATAAATCTCTTCATTTGGCTGTTCATCTGTATCACTTATATCCTTTTTAATGAGCCAGTAAACTTAAGTAAATGGTTCCGAGTTCTGTGAGCCATTCTAGCAAATTATCACACCCAGGAGGAGGTCATGGGAATCCTAATTTATAGCCAGTCAGAAGTGTAGGTGATAACCCAGACATGCTGCTGGAGTCTAAAGTAGGGGAGGGCAGTCTTGTGGGAACAAGCTTAACCTGTGGGATCTGCACTACCCCTGGCTAGTGTCAAAACTGTACTGAAATGCAGGCCACCTTAGTTCTCTCTCTCTCGCTCTCTCTCTCTCTCAAATAAATAAACTTTAAAAAAAAAGGACTGAGTAGAGGAGAAAACAGAGCTTTTCATGGACAACATCAAAATGGGAAAAGGACTGGGACAACTGGAAAGAGGGCCAGCATTACTAGTATTTGGTGCTTTTAAGAATGGACATGCTACCTATATAACTTTCAAAAGCTTTAATGTTAATTCTCCCCCAAATTAACAAAAAGTACAGTGCAATACCAAACAAAACTCCATTTGTTTTCTTTTTAGAACTTGACAATTGATCATCTGGGGAAAAAAAGCTGAAAGTGTAGCCAACACATTTTTGTTAAAAGACTAATGAGGGAAAGCTCATTTACCAGACCTCAGAAACATACTATGAAGTTAACATAATTAAGACAGTGTGGTATTGGTCCAGAAAAAAAGGCTGGGAGATCAAAGGAATAGAATAGTCTGGGAACAGATCCATGCATGTTAGTTGGGACCTTTTGGGTTACAAGTAGCACTGGAAGTCTAATTTGCAAAACAAAAAAATGCATCAGGCAAACAAAAAATGTAAAAGTCAATCCAAGTACACCCACGATGACAGCAACATTATTTAAAACAGTCAAAAGGTGGACACAAACCACATGTCTATCAACAGGTAAATAGATAAACAAAATGTGGTGTAATACACAAAATACTACTCAAACTTAAAAAGGAAGGAATGTCTTTTTTTTGTTTTTAAAGTTTATTTATTTTTGAGAGGGAGAGAGACAGAGCATGAGCAGGGGAGGGGCAGAGAGAGAGGGAGACACAGGCTCCAGGTTTGAGCTGTCAGTGCAACATGGGGCTTAAACTCATGAACCTCAAGATCATGACCTGAACTGAAGTTAAACGCTTAACCAACTGAGCCATCCAGGCACCCCCAAGGAAGGAAATTCTGACAAATACATAATACAGATGAGCCCTGAAGACATTATGCTAAGTGAAATAAGCAAAACAAAAGGACAAATTCTGTATGATTTCACTTATATGAGGAAACAAATTCATACAGACAGCAAGTAAAATGGCAGTTACCAGGGCCTGGGAGGAAGGAGGAACAGAAACTATTGTCCAATAGGGATGGAATTTCAGTCTGAGGAGATAAAAAAACCTTCTGGAGATGGATAGTGGTAATGGTTGTACAACGATGTGAACATGCTTAACGCCACTGAGCTGTACATTTAAAAATGGTTATAATCGTAAATTTTATGTAATGGATATTTTACCATAATAAAAAAATCCACAGGAAAAACAGAGATGCATCTGTGATTACTGAATCAAGAAATCCAACATAGCCTGATCTCTCTTTCCACATCTTTTCATTGCATTTCTCGCACTTTTCATTTTATTTATCTGTACTACAAAACACACTTTGGTAGAAAGCACAAATGTCAAGTGGCCCCTGAGTTTATACTCAGAGCTTCAAATTCTCTCTAGTCCCAAGCCCGAAAATCCCACGCAAGGGACTCACTGATGCAACTCTAATCAGGTATCCACACCTGAACCAATTAAATATGACTTAAAAGATGGAGTCACAGTGAACCAAGAAGATGCCTGCCACATAACAAATGAAGACAATATGTGAATTTTTTGGCCATCAAATTAGCAAATACTAAAAAGGTAGCTAATATCCAGACTCTGAAAAGAGGACAGGGAAACATCTTCCATTTCAGATTATGATGGAGCACTCCGCATCGGACTAATACCTGTACCAAGATCATCTAGATAAGATTGAGAAAATGTATCTGAACACAGCTAGAAGGTGTCAAAGGGCAGCCATATCGGCCAATATCTGGTGCAGGGATCTGAGGTCAAGCAAGAAGCTATGCTCTAGAGCTGATGAGACAAAAATTAGAGTTCAGAGCTACCAAGGAAAATATAATTTGAGGATCCAAAACTCCAGAAAAAAGGGAAAATCAGAGGGGCACCTGCATGGCTCAGTCAGTTGAGCATCCGACTTCGGCTCAGGTCATGATCTCACTGTGGGCTCGAGCCCCACACTGGGCTCTGTGCTGAACACTTGCTCAGAGTCTGGTGCCTGCTTCAGATTCTGTCTCATTCTCTCTCTCCCCCTCCCCCACTCACACTCTGTCTCACTCTTTCTCTCTCTCAGAACTAAATAAATGTAAAAAAAAAATTTTTTTTAATGGGAAAATCAGAGAAGTAGGAAGATGATAAATGGAATGAAAATATTTTAAAATCCTTATATGTTTTTCATAGGGTGTTAAAGCAGCTCTAATTAGGTAAGGATATATGAAATAAGCTCTAGGGTAACTTCGAAAAGGATAATAAAAGAAGGTATAAATAACATGATAAAAATTTTTTTAAAATATATTTAATCTAAAAAAGTGATGAAAGAGGAGAAAACGAAAGACCTAACCAATAAAAAGGAAAAAAAAAGTGTTAGAGTAGATTTAAACCCCAATAGTAGTTTTATTTAAGTGTAAATAAACTACATATTCTAATTCATGGGAAAGAGTGTCAAAACAGCTATATACTGTTTAAAAGACAAGTCATAAATAAAGGACAGATAAAAGATGAAGTAAAGAGATTAAATAGTTAAATAAATAGTTAAGCAATGAAAGATGGTATATCTGTAGGGTATTAGACAAAGACAAAAATGTTAAAGGAAGAGTTATTTCAAATAGCTTAGTTTATAATGATAAAACTCTATATATATATATATATGTATGTATCTGGTAACATAGGTTCAAAATATATAAAGCAAAAACTTAATAGAAATAAAAGGAGAGATAGATAAATCCACAATAACAGATACAGATTTTAAATGCCTCTTTCAATAACTGACAAAAACTGACAAAATAATCAATAAAAATATAGATCGTAACACCGAATTAGCAATTTGTAATGTCAACAGAATCCTCCACCTAACAACTGCAAGATATATATTCTTTTCACCTGCAAATGGGACATCCTCCAAAATTTACCATATTCTCAGCCTTAAGGCAAATCTCAAAAATTTCAAAGGAATGATATTATATCGTGCTATCATGTCTACTGACTATAGTAAAAAAATAAATTCTTGTTATATACTAGCAGTAAACAGTTACGTGTGTGTGTGTGTATTTGCTAAGAAAGTAGAACTTCTTTAGAAAGTAGAACCAAGAAAAAAAAAAGATAAAACTATGAGGTGATGGATGTGTTAATTAACTAGATGGAGGAAATTCTTTCACAATGAATACATATATCAAATCACCACAATGTACACCTTAAGCATCTTACAATTTTATTCATCAATTATACCTCAATAATGCTGAAATTTAAAAATATATTAAATGTAAACAAGTTAATATAAAATATTAAAAAAATGAATATCTAAGAATAAATGTGATTAAATATATCTAAGACCTCTGCTAGCTTTACCACTGAAAAGTCTAAAGAAATGGAGAGTTATCACACTCAAAGTCCAAGAAAGCCTGCACTACCAGATATGAGGACTTGTTATCAAGCGTGTGGTTTTGACAAAAAAGATAGAGGGGCACCTGGGTGGCTCAGTCGGTTGAGAGTCCGACATCGGCTCAGGTCATGATCTCGTGGTTCGTGAGTTCGAGCCCTGTGTTGGGCTTTGTGCTACAACTCGGAGCCTGGAGCCTGCTTCACATTCTGTGTCTCCATCTCTCTCTGCCCTCCTCTGCTCATGCTCTGTCTCTCTCTCTCTCAAAAATAAATAAACATTAAAAAAAATTTTTTTAAAAGATAGATAAACCGACCAATAAAACAGGATAGGCCAGGAAAAGATATCTATAGAGTAATCTGATTTACAACAAAAATGTCACCATAGTGCTTTTCAATAAATGGTACAGTCAATTGGCTACCTATACGGGGGAAATATGAGTACTGATTGCTTTATTATACCACATAAAATCAATTTACAACATATTATAGATCTGAAAAAGAACAGTGAGACAATAAATCTCCTAGCAAAAACAGAGAATGACTACATGGCCTTGAATAGGCCAGGATTTCTTAAGCAAGACACGGGCACTAATTATAAACGGAAAGACTGAAAAAACAAACTTCATCAAAATTAAGAACTTGTTGTTTTATAGACATGCTTAAGAGAAAAATATCTCTAGATAAAATTAGATATAAAATATCGAATATGGGTTATCATATACATCAAGGACACACACCCAGGAAAAAAAACTCCTATTAAAATAAATAAGAAAAAGACAAGCCATTTTTTTAATGGACAAAAGACCTGAAAAGGTACTTCATAAAAGAAGACCTCCAAATGACTGATAATCATATGACAAGATGCTACTGTTATTAGTTATTGAGAAAGTACAATTGAAACCACAACTGTAAACCATTACACACCCATCGGAATGATTAAAATTTTAAAAAATAAATAATACCAAGAATAGGCCAGGATGTACAACTGGTGGCAGCTTACACTGCTGTCACTGTGATAAACTGGCCCAGTTTGGAAAACTTGGAGAGCTAAATGCACACCTACCCTATGAACTAGCAATTCTACTCTGAGGTGAATGTCAGAGTATGTATGTGTATACATACTATGTATATATCGTATATATACACATGCAGTATACAAATTAAAGATATGCATGCATACATATGTGTGTATGAGTATATATATCTATATATGTATACATGTATATGTATATATGAGTATATATGTATATATACTCATACACACACATACACATATAGGCAGACACACACACACATCAAAGGCACGTGAAAGAATCAAAATAGTGTTATCTGTAACAAACACGTAAAATGTCCATCAATAATACGCTGGGTAATATACGATGTATTTCTAGAATAGCATACCGAAGAGATGAATGAAATACTGACCTCTGCCACAACACAGACGGTAATCTGATATAAACATAATCAGGTGGAAGAAGCTAGATATAAGTGGAGAACCCTAGTACACAGTGATAGAGGCTGGATGGTGTTTACCTTCAGAGTACGAAGAGCAAACAATGGCTGGGTGAGGACTCAAGGATGGCTTCTGTCTTGATCTGGATGTTGGTTACACAAATGAATTCACTTGGATTGAGTCAATACAATTACATGTATTTTTGTATAGGTATGTTATGCTTCTACTGAAGGGGGAAACAAATATCCTTTATTCACTTGATTATGGGCATATGCCTTTGTAGAACCTTTTACAAGGGCAATTTGTTAATATTTATCAACTGAATAACTTCATTTCTAAAAGTCTGTCATATGGACATATTCACTACTAACAAATAAAATAGAATAATAAATAATAACTTTCTGAAGCACTTATGTGGCTTGTATTCCTTTAGACACCTTGAATGTATAGGTACATGTATGTATTAATGCCAATAAACCAGTAGAAAGGTGATGTTATACCATTGTACAAAGGTGTGAACAGCAGCATTCCTTGTAATAGTAAAAATTAGAAATGTAAATAATCCCCAAAAATGAAATAAATAAATATGAGCTTATTCATAAAATAAATCAGGAAAATATATATGGAAATAGGTTCATAATTTGCTAACAAAATAAACGCTGAGGCTAACGTGAGTTATATTAGAGCTCATTTTGTTTCAAGAACTAAGATAAAAATACACATACCTATGTAGAAGGACACAAATTAAACTGATGAATTTGGTTATCTCTGGGAGGTAGGATTGTGGGAAGGACTTGTACTTTGTAGTTTATATATTTCTCTATTTACATAATGTGTTACAAGGAACATATATAATATTCATGCTCAGAAAAAGTCATTCTCCATTAAAAGCAATAATAAAGTCTTTATTTTTCCATTCTTGAGCTCAGTCAAAACTCAAAGCAATGTGACAAAAAAAAAAAAAGAAAATAGCTCATCTTAAAATCTATCTAATAAAAATTAAGTGGAATACATCTCAACACTCCTATACCAAAATCCCCTCACATTTTCTTCAGCCAAATTTTAAGAGTGATCTTTAAATCCTTTTCGTCTTAACACCATTCAACACCCAAACTGGTGTATGGTAGCGAATATTTTTCTACCCTCTTTATAAGAAAACTATGTCTATGCTTCTTTCCTCTTTGTTGGTGATACTGAATGGAAACTTTAACTCACAAGGTTTAAAAGCAGACTTTGCAAAACAACGCAAGTGTGAAAACCATTAGTGGCAAAAGCATTTGCTAAATACTGACATCTGACTGCGTGATAGATCAAGTGTAGCAGCTTTCAGGTATCTGATTCTAAAAATGAAGGTATATGGAACAAAAATAAGAAATCCTTGGCACCTAGGTCAACAGAACTACTTCTGACAGAACTGTTGTTTGTCAGCCTTACCTAACTAAAAAGGAATGTTCTGAAGAGTTGGATTTCAAAATAAGTGGCCAAATTGCAAGACACAAACAGTGTGTTTATATGTACACAAAATTTTAGGGAAATCCACAGCCAGGAGAAATGCATTTTAAACCCAAGTGTTAACCATGCCTCCCCTCTCATTATGGCCTTCCAATTACCCAATTCATCAAAAAGATAGATTGCAAGCCCTTTAGCATTCATGCCTAAGAGGTCGGAAAACTCTGGCGAGAAGGAGAAGAAAAAGAACAAGGAAAGAGAAAGAAATGAAAACAAACAAGAGACTTGAAGGAACCGTGAGCATCCAAAGCCTGGCATTAGATTTGGCAACAGGTGAATTTTCTTTGGAGGGTATTAATTTTGTAAGTCAAAGCTATTGAAGCCCGACTTCCCGTTTAGGGTCTGGAAGGCATAATGCACAGGGCTCCTGCTCCAGCCCTCCCTGGGGGCTGTATTTTATCCAACTCGTCCCACCCCCTTCACTGGCTCCTATTTTAACTGCAAAATCTACTGGCCAAGATCATTCATTTAGTCTTGCCACATACTGTGCGGAAGTCTATGTCAATGTTAATCTGGCCTTCCCGCATAAGCATACATGGCTCTACTAAATGCACAAGCCTACAGTTCCCAAAAATGTCTCAAGATACTTTTAAATCTCAGGGAAATGCTCAATACCCTTTTGCCTCACAACTCAGTTGGAAACAGACTAACTGTCATTCATTTACAAGACTTTTATTCACCACCCTTTATTTTCATCTTACTCTTCCAAGATTTCTGACTCCAACAATCTTTGGACCACAATGGAATCAAGCCATCATATTTTGTTAATATGTACATTCTCCTAATCTCTCTCTTAAAGAGCTCTTTCACACCTTCTCCGTTTTTCTTCCTAAACCTCGATTCTTCCTATATTCTCTGCCATCAGTCTGTGGGCTGCCTATGACCCTGGATGATGCCAACCCTTCCATTTGTGCCCAGCTCCCAAACCCTCCTGGCCAAACCTCCCTTCTCGCTTCTTCATGGCCCATTTTCCCCCATTCTACTCACTATTATTCAAAAATAAACATGCTATCACTTCTCAGCCTTTTGGCTAAGATCAAGTGCAAAAACAAACATGCTAGTCCTCTCATCTTTCAAAGCCTTCTCTTAATACCCCTTTCCTCTTTAGGTACTACCTTATTTCTCTTCCCTCTGTGCCAAAACTCTCCCAAGTGTCATCTATTTTTACTGCCTCCAATCCACACTTCGAGACACATTTTCTCTCGATCTCACTTCAAAGAGCACCCCTCCCCCACACCACTTCAAGAAGTTGCTTTAGTCAAGGGCATTGAGAGCCTCCACACTGCTAAATCTAATAGTCATTCCTTGATCCTAATTTAATTAGTTTTCAACATTTAACATACTCGGTCACTGCTTTCTTCTAGAAACACTCTTCTTACTTGACATCTAAGTCAGAGCTACTCTTCTGGTTTCCGTCTTGCCTACTGTCACTTCTCAGTCTCCTTTCCTGGTTCCATCACCTCCCCCAAAAAGCAACTCCTCCAGAACCAGTCCTTGGTACTCCACTCTGTGTTTACTTACTCTCTATGTAATCTCACCCAGATACATGGCTTTAATATCTTCTATTTGCTAAGCTCTCCCAGATTTAAATCTCCTGACCTGTCCTTGGAACTCCAGACTTAAATATCCAGTTGCATACTTGACACCTTCAGTGGGATATCTAACAGGTATCACAAATGTAACTGGTATAAACCGAGCTCCTTCCCACTCTACCCCTAGTCTTCTCCATCTCAGTAAATGGCTACTCCATCCACCCACAGGCCAGGCTAATAAATCCTAGAGTCTTCCTGGACTTCTCTCTTTCATTCACTGCCCCCTACCCCATGTTGAATCCATCAGAAAGCCCCACTGGCTCTAGTTTCTAAATATATACAGAATCTGACCAGCATTTACTATCTTTGCTGCTACTTTCCTGGTCCACACCAGTATCACTTTCATTTGGCTTATTGCAACAAACACCTAACTGGTCTTCCTACTTCCACCCTCATTCCCTCACTCTATATTCTCAATATACCTGACAGAATGATCTTTTCAAACATGTTGAGTCATGTCACTCCTCTGCTCAAAATCTTGAATTGGCTCCTACGTCACTAAATGCGGACATAAGGAAAATCCTTATTGTGACCTCCAAGAGCTTCCCTGTCATGCCACCTTCAACAGCCAAGAAAACAGCCAAGTTTTCTCTCTGACCTCATCTCCTACCACATTACCCTTCCCTGGCTCTGTTCCAGCCACAGTAGCCTACTTACTGTTCCTAGAATAAGCCAGGTTCACCCTCCTCTCAGGACCTTTGTACTTGCTGTTACCCATTGCCAGGAATACTCTTCTTATCTAAGATAGAAGGATAGCTTACTACCTTATTTCCTTCAAGTCTTCACTCAGTGAGACCTTCCCTGAATCTCATAGTTAAAGGTTCTACCCTCCTTGTCCTCCTATCTCCTCTTCTCAGCCTTTCCCTACAACATTTATCATCACATAACATTTTTTATAGCTTATATTCAACATTAAGTTCCATGAAGACAGGGATATTTGCCCACTTTGTTCATGGCTACATCTCCAGCACTAGAAACAGTGCCTGGGACACGGTGTTTAACAAGTGAATTGAATGAATAAATGTGGTCAGCTTAGTAACTGCCAGGAAATGAGCTAGTTGCTAGGTACAGTACTGTTTTAGTCCTCTAACTGCATCATGGTTTCTCTACAGTCAAAATTTCCCATTTGGATTATCTCTGAAATCATTTTCATTCCAGAAAACACACCAAGTACTTTTCATTACCAGACTTGTTTCAGACGCTTGCTGGGATAAGGACCATTGTTAGTAAAACCCTCATAGATCTGCCTATAGAGTAAAGCAAAGCATCATTTCTTTCCTTCGTTGTTTTTTTTTTTTTCCCTCTTGAGATAAAATTGACCTATGACATTATATTAGTTTCAGTTATACAACATGATTAGATATTTGTACAAACTGCAAAATGATCACTGGAATAAATCTAGTCAAAATCCATCACTATACACAGTCACAAATGTTTTTTTCTTGTGATGAGAACTTTAAAGAATTACTCTTTTAGCAACTTTAAAATACACAATACAGTATTAGTCACTATCATCATCATGCTGTATATTACATCCCCAGAACTTATTTATAACAGGAAGATTGTACCTTTTGACCACTTTTACCTATTTCACCTTCCCACCATCCCCCAACTCTGGCAATTACCAATCTGTTCTCTGTATCTATGAGTTTGGGTTTTGTTTTGTTTCAGTTTGTTTATTCTTCAGATTCCACATATAAGTGAGATCACATGGTATTTGTCTTTCTCTGTCTGACTTATTTGACTTAGTATAATGACCTCAAGGTCCACCCATGTTGTCACAAATGGTAAGATTTCATCCTTTTATTTGGCTGTATGGTAACCCACATTTTTATCTACTCATCCATTGGTAGACATTAAGGTTCCTACCATGTTTTTCTTGGCTATTACAAATAATGCTGCAATGAACATGGTATCCACATATCTGTTTTCATTTCCTTCTGATAAATATCCAGAAGTAGAATTGCTAGATAAAATGGTAACTCTATTTTTAATTTTTTGAGGAATCTCCTCAAAATTGGCTGTACCAATTTATATTTCACCAACAGTGCACAAGGGTTCCCTTTTCTCTACATCTTTGCCAATACTTGTTATTTCTTTTCTACCCCTTTCTAATTGATTGTTTGTTTTTTTAGGTTTTTTGCTCTTGAGTTGTATGAGTTCTTTATATATTTTGAATATTAATTCCTTATCATAGATATGCTTTGCAAATATCTTCTTCCATTTGGTAGGCTGCTTAGAGCATCTTTTTTTTAACAGTCTATTTAAAAAAAAAGTCTTTATAGAAGAAAGCAATAAGCTCCCTACCTTCTTTAAAATTAAGTCTATGAGATACTATATAAACAAACTCAATAACAGTGCCATTTTCTTAATTTTCAATGTGTATAACTTGAGTTTTATCTGATTTTTGGTATTAGCATTCTATATTCTGTGAACTTCTTACCACATGGCATGTTTCCTTGGTGAGAGTTTATTACACCTCTAGACTTGTTTGATTCGCTTTTCAAAATTTGAAGGAAAACTCACAAAGGTGGAAGAAAGTAGAGAAAACCATTATTTAATAAGCAAAGTATTATTTAATAAGCTACTTCTCTTTTTCTGCTTCTGAAGGCCCAACATTGCAAGTAAAGGGCCACTCGAGCTAACTGCTATGGAAACAACAGACTTTGGCTGGAGATACACAGACCACCTTGTGGCCACTACTGTTCCACATTGACCCAAATTCTTCTCCTTCCTGAGCACACAGCTAGATGGCATTACCATCCTCATTCCCCTGCTACTTAGGGCCACAGCTGCATGACTGGATCCCCTTGCGTGATTCTATACTACAGTTCAGGCTGAAGCATTAATGTGATCCCCTCTTACCTCATTTTCTGGCTGGATGTAGAGAAGCCATTAAAAGACTCAGAGGTCCTAAGATGATGGATGAAGGCTGGATTACTGAATGACCACAAAATGGGCTGCTCGCTGATCCACTCTATATCACATGTTTAGTGATTGAGATTTGGGAGTTTATTACAATAATCATTGTTACTTATCTCAGGTAAAATACTACTAGAAATGGCGTCCTCCGGGGGTAACTGGCACATAGTCCTATCAACGGCATATCCTTTGATAGCCTCCATATATCTGGAAAGAGTACATGTAAAATATATATATTGCACAGCATCAAGAAAAGCTGCCTTTCATCTGTTTTACTCAATGACTACCACAGCATGATGTAAACTAAGGCTTCCCAGAACCAAGGAACAAGTTCTTAAATAGAAGTTGAAATGACTTGGAATGCAGTTGTTTAGTGAATAAAAGCTTTTGTTCATTCTTTAAATAAAGTATAAGCTTAACTGCCCCCTTTTATTCCTAATGCATCTAAGAAGTATAGGTAATAAATCTAATAAGCATTTCTGAATCTTTCTTCAGTGAACAAAAAAAATCTTCCAAAGACTTCTCTGAATATCACTACTACACGATGACCTATTTCCTCTTAAAACTATAAAATAAATCCATCCACACATATTTTTTTAAGTGTCTATTATGTCCAAAGCACTGAGATAATCCTGTGAAGGAAGAAAAGGAGAATATATGGAGCCTCCAATCCCTCCATAATTCGAATGGTGTTTTTAATATTGTCACATATATACCTATGGTGATCAAGAGAGATCTCAGATGTAGGATGTAGGTGAAGGTAGGTGAGACAGAAATGGGATGGTGAAGGAGTGAAAACTGAAGGGATAATGAAGATGATGTAGGACCAGCTACTAACAAATGAAGGAATTAACCAGAGAGAAATTCTGAGTTGTGGAAGTTCCCCCCTCCCCACATCAATACAGGTATCATCCAGTTCTGTGGCTCCTAAACACTCCAGCCTTAAAGTTTCTAGACAGATTATTACCTAGCTCGATGACTGCTGAACTGAGACCAAGGCTTAGACCAAGGCTGAGTTTACAGGCTGAGGATCCTGGGAACAGTCCTGTGAAGGAACCCAGGTTTAGGTGTTCTTGGAAGACAGAAATGGAACTCAGCCTCTGATTCCTTACACCTTCCAACGGCACTACATAGATCAAGGTTTACATCTGTAGTTCTACAGCTTAGGAGTTGCTGATGTTATTTATATAAGTCATTTCACTGCTCTGAACCTCTAATCTCCTCAGCTGTAAAATGGGAATGATAAAGGATATATATCATAGGGTTATTAGAACTAAATCATATGAGATGATATATGTAAAGGACACAGCAATGCTTGGTGCACAGTAAGCACTCCAGAAATGGTAGCTGTTTTATTATTTCTGTGCCTCATATATGTAAGATCCAAGGTTCTAAAAGAAAAAAATTATTTAATTTCATTTCATCTAATCCTTTCAACCAGCCAGAAAATTAAAAACAAAGAACTCCTGGGGCACCTGGGTGGCTCAGTTGGTTGAGCGTCTGACTTTGACTCAGGTCATGATCTCAAGGTTCACAAGTTCAAGCCCCGTGTCAGGTTCTGTGCTGACAGCTCAGAGCCTGGAACCGGCTTCAAATTCTGCATCTCTCTCTCTCTCTCTCTCTCTCTCTGCCCCTCCCCTGTTAGTATTCTGTCTCGGTCTCTCTCTCTCTCTCTCTCTCTCAAAAATAAATAAAACATTAAAAAAAAAAACCTCCTCCATGATCCAAATAACCTAATTATGAACTAATCTAATGAATGCTTTGAGAACACTTTTAAATGCAGTGACATACTTTAAAGACCTAACAAAGGCTTTCATAATTTCCCTAAACTGTATGGCAGAGGTGAAATTATTTTCCCTCTATTTTATGGTCATTACAAAATAACCTGACTCAATGAAGGAAGAGATTCCAGAGGTTGCCTTTGGTGGCCTGAAATAAGTTTGTTGAACAAACAGCACATCATTTTAGCTAGAAATTAATTGTTGGTTTCCAATCAACTAAGTAAGAGAACATGTTAACCTTTTAGCTGCTGCAATTTTGGGAAGCATGTGTGTCTGTGCAGGGAGAGACCATCCAAGGTAGTGGGAAGATGGGGGGGGAGGGGTATGGCATTCAGAAGGTTCAGAGCAATGGCTAATTATCAGTCATCCTGGGAATACTTAGTCTTTGTGGACTAGAATGGCTGTCCCTGCAGTTAGGAACTGATATCTTGCTTATCTTATCTTGCTTATCTTGCCTCATATAACTGATAATAAAGGGAATAACTGATAAAAAAGGGAAGTGAATTTAGAACTCCTGGTATTCATCTGCAAAGTAATCCTGACCTTTCTCTTACTCCTTCTAGAAGATCCTTGCACGATAAAGCCCATGAAACCCATCCCAATGGCTAAAGAAGTCCATGAATTTTAAAAAATAAATTGAAATTTAAAATTATTACTGTCGGGGCACCTGGGTGCCTCAGTCAGTTGAGCGTCCGACTTTGGCTTAGTCATGATCTCACAGCTTGTGAGCTTGAGCCCCGGGTCAGGCTCTGTGCTGACAGCTCAGGGCCTGGAGCCAGCTTCAGATTCTGTGTCTCCCTCTCTCCCTGCCCCTCCCCTGCTCACGCTCTGTCTCTGTCTCCTTCAAAAATAAATAAACATTAAAAAAATTTTAAATTATTACTGCCAATTATTCATGAACAAAACTTGTTCTTTGTGAGCTGTATCTGTCAGATTATTAACCTGAGATGAAAGACTTCTTATATTCAGTAGGTGTCCAGTTTTCCCAACAGTACATAGGCAGACAGTTCATGGAGAATACAGTTACATTTTACTAGTTTCTAAATAAAGTCAAAAGGATAGACTCCTCTTAAACAAACCCCCTAAAACATATTAGCTATTTCTTACCTTGGGGCTCAGTTTTCTCCTCTGAAAAGTAAAGGAGTAGAAGTAGACAATGTTTGAAGTTTCCAAATGTAAGATTCTGAATCATGGAGGCTTTCAAAATAATCTAGTCAAACCTAATGCTAGAATTCCCACTACAACACCTATCTGATCATTTCCATTGAAAGAAAATTTACTGCCTCCTGAAGCAGCCCAATCAAGCTTCCAACAACTATTTTCATTGGAAGATTCTTTCTTCTATGAAGTTGAAATCTATTTCTCTGAAAATTTTCATATATAGATCATGAAAACTGAATATTGTGATCATACTTCTCTCTCTCTAGGCTTACTATATTGAACTTAACAACTTCTTTATAAAGAAAGTATATATATGTAATATAACCTTTGTATATTGCGATAGCTGAAGAGTAGAAACATCACTTCTTAAGTTATGTGTCCTTGAACTACATTCTCTGTAGTTAAATATTCTACTTTCTTTATACCTATACTTTCTACATCCTCTATGTTTGTATGTTCTACTCTCCATATTCTACTTTCCAACAAGCGTAACAACAATCATTAGATTCTCTGAAGCACATTCGTGCTTATTACAATACAGATTAAACATCCATACAAACTGCTGCATTTTCATGTGGATTTCATATAAATATGCTTTATGAATAAGTGAATAAGTGAAGGATACATGGCATATGCAAATATTCGTAAAAAATGATCTTCAAATATTTTGATAGCACTGTCAAATTGATTCAAGCATAGTATTACCACAAGTACTTAGTACTAATATCTTTGAAACCTGATCACATTGAACATGTGGGAGAGATCTTATAAGTCAGGTTTTAGGCTAAGGAGTCTTATTTGGTTAAACTCTAAATAAAAATGTATTCATTTTTGTTTACTCTTACTTGCTACATCTCATAGGCATCTACAACACTCCTATAAACGTTGAAATCCAAATCCTTCTTCATATTAATCATAAAGTAATCTTTTTTTAAGGAATTGGGATTTGTCTAATTGTTTCTATACTTTCAAATCAACATTAAATTATCTTATAAATTCAGAAATAGCTGAACAATTTGTTGAATATCTTGATTCTAGAGAGCACAGACTGAGCACAGCAACATGCATATACACATTTAATATATATTTTTTCAGATTACTAATAAAGTGAGGAGTTGCATTTGTATTCCTAGCGGGTACTGGTAACACACCTAAGCATTTAACCTTGACTGAGAAATTTAAAAGTATTTATGAGCGCCTACAAGGTAAAAGGTACTGCCTAGGCAAAGCAATAAAATAAACTTTGCTATGAACATTGTGTTTTAGTTTTCTCATTCGTAAAATGGAAGTAACACCACCAAATTCTTGTGCCTGATAAGGTGTGGGTAGCCGCCAGAGGAGGAAAAAGCATTCGAAAGAATACTGAAAACCCTAGAAAGTATTGTATAGACATTAAATTAGTTATGATTACTGTGGCTACCTATGTAAGTACCATTGTTATTTGCATATTAACCCAAATATCTAATTCTCATATTAAAAAAAAAAAAAAACAATCAAGCTAAAGTTTTCTAAAGGACAAATTTTCTCAAGACATTTTAGAATTTCCTGCTTATTTCACTTCTAGCCAAAAGTAGTGCAAAAACAGCCACTCTTGTAATTCTTTCACACCTCTGTTTCCAATCCTGGCCAGACTCTCAAATACGAAAAAGATGTGTTAAGATAGGGGAAAAGTTCAGTGGGTGCTACAAAACTCTAAAATAAACTCTGGAACAAAAGTGATGGTAGCAATTTTGGGGCACTCAGTTTGTACTCCTTCCATCTACTGAGATGGTCAATCTGTCCTAATTTCTAGACTTTAGATGATTAAACATTTTAATTGCCTATCATGTTTTCCTTATATTTGTAATCCTGATTTCCGGCACTGAAATTGTCTATCTGCCTAAGGCAATGGAACATACAGGAACATTCAAGCCTTGCAGGACTTGAAAACAACCTGATGGCTACACATCTAACATTCAGTAACTTGAGTAATAGAAGCACTTGATAACAAATTGTGTTTTATTTATTTCCACTAACACCCACTCTAATAAGAATTCACAAGAGGATCAATCAGGAGAGTCTGGAAAGGGGAAGAGGGCCATCTTGTTCTGATGGAACAATTTCCAAGTTCATTGATTTCCCTCCAGTTTGCACTAAGATCTTGGAGTGATAAAGGAGTTTATGTCAATCTTCTTCGGCTAAAGAGAGAGGGCTTTATGAGATGGACAAAGGATAGGATAGAGAATAATACCAGTGGAAAAAAATAGAAGCCATGATGGTAAAATATACCCACAAACAAAATGGGAACTAATATTCAGGTAGATTAATTTTAGGTGTTTTGATGATGTCATTCTTTTAAGGGCCATTAGAAGTCACTGAGTTATTTAAAGAGAAATGTTAGAAGGATTTAGGGGAACTAAAAACCCGCAGTTTCCAAGAAACATAAAGCATGTGTCTACACTGCCATGCCTTTAAGCGTATAATTAAAGGAAGAAAGCTTCAGTGCTTTTCTAGTCATGACAGCCAGGACTCCTATGCTTTATTTTTTATTTATGTATTTTTTTACCTAAAAGAAGAAAAACAACAACAGTGAAATGAAAACCACCAAGTTCAATTCCATGGGCCAAATCCTAAAAATAGGTCAGACCCAGCTTTCTTACGGAAAGAAATACAAAGTAAGAAAAAAAAAAAAAAAGATTGGAACTGCTTTTCAAAGCCGTCTGAATTTAATGCCAAGCCCACAAGGCAGCCTGGTTTTTAGGGTCTCTTGTGAGTTGGGTTAAGCTCTATACAGTCACCAGTGTCCATGTTCATGATGCTGGGACGTGATAGAAAAGAAAGGCTATTAAAAAGTACACATGCTTAGTTCTTGATACGAATGTCTACACATACAATTTCAGTTATTACAGGAAAACTTCATAGCTATAGTTTAGAATTGCATTTGTTAGTTCTCCAGAAAGTTATACATGAAATGGTAGGACTAAACATATAAAACAGTTCACACTCTGCATATTGAATATGGCCTTCATTATGTTTTTCTGCATGTATCATAAGGACCAGGTTTAAAATAATCCAGCATTTATTTTACATCTGTGTCCCACACAGATATATATAATAGGGAACACTTTAGGATTGTGATTCAGAATTTTTCTTCATTATCACAGCATCATTCATAATCCCCTTTAGTTTAGAATATACTCCATGATAGAGATTTAGGTTACAGTAGTTTCCCAAATGGATCAACTCAGCCATAATTTTCATAAAGATGATACATCACTCGAGATCAAGAGAAAGGGCTCAGAAGTCTCACGTTCTACATGCATTTTCCTCCTAGTTGCATCTTTCAGCAAATACTTATTGAGTATCTACAACCATGCCATGAGCTACACTGGACACAAAAATAAACAAGGAAATTGGCATGCATTCGTGGAAAAAACCTAAAATAACTTATGTAGCATGCTTAGCTCACTGCTTGGCACAGAATAAGCCCTCAGGAAGTGCTAGCTACTGCATCAATGACAGCACCAGTGAAGACCCTCCTACATATGAAAACATTTCAAAATTGCTGTGCTTTCGCTTTTCACAATGTATTGTACTATTAATTTCACTTTTAAGAGCAGCAAGCTTTCTTCCTGCCAGGCAAAAGGGGCCAGACAAATGTACAAAAACATACAATACAATCAGTAACGTGATCAGAATGGTAAAAACAACGCATTATGGTCACTCAAAATAGGCTGTGGAAATGAGGAAAGATTATCTTCTCATGGGAGTTAGTATTTGATCTGGGTTTTGAAAGATGGGAGGTGGTTCAGTATGAGAGCTCAGCTAGATTACAGATTACATAAAGGGAGTTGTCAGGCAATGTAGTGACTAATCTTAAATGCCAGGCTAAGAGTTCATTTTAGATTTTATTCACCAAGAAACAGGGAGTGAGTAAAAGTATTTGAACAGGGAGTAAAATATACGTATACGTGTCTACATACATGCATGTGTGTGCGTGCGTGCATGCGTGTGTGTGTGTGTAAAAGTGCAACACTACATTACTCCAAAATACTTTTTTCCTTCCTGGTCAGTAATTTACATTCTAGGAGATAATGGTCTGGCTGCAGAGGACAAGCTAGAGGAGCTGGAGGTACACAGGAGGCTCTCTGAGTTCAGGCACTATGTCATAGTGTGTGGTAGGCTGGAGCACAGGCCTCAAATGGGAGGAGGCTGAGTGACAACTTGGACACTGTAACTCCTGGAAGAGAATAAGCCCCAGGAGACCTTTGGATACACTCAGAACAGGCTGGACGAAACCTCTGGAGCCTGCCTGCTCAGGTCCCACGAGAAATGCCTGATTTCTTCGGGAGCATCTGCACAGGAAGCGTTGTAGCAGAAGATTAAAATGCTACCTGCTCTAGACACTGGCAGAGAGCTCCTGCTTAGATCTGGAGGGATGAGGAAACAGAAAGGTCTCCTGTCTTTATCTTAAGAGTCAGATGATTTGGGGTGCCTGGGTGGCTCAGTTGACTGAGCATCCCACTCTTGATTCCGGCTCAGATCATGATCTCAGCATTCATGAGATCAACCCGGATGAATCTTTTTCTACTGTTTGGTGTACTAGTTTCCTAGGACTGCTGTAACAAACTAGGTGAGTTAACACAACAGAAGTTTATTCTCTCAAAGTTCTGGAGGCTAGAATTCCAAAATTAAAGTATTGGCTGTACCACACTCTTTTGAAGTCTTTGGGGAAATAATCCTTCCTAAACACTTCTAACTTCTGCCAATTGCTGGCAATCCTTGGTGTTCTTTGGCTTATGATACGTCACTCCAATCTTTGCCTCTGCCTTTACATGGCCTTCTCTCCTGTGTGTGTGTGTGTGTGTGTGTATGTGTGTGTGTGTGTGTGTGTGTGTACAAATGCCCCTCTTCCTATATAGATACCAGCCATTAGATTACGGCCCACACTAATCTACTATGACTCCATCTTAACTTGATTATACCTGTAAAGGCTCTATTACCAAATATAGTCATATTGACAGGTTCCAGGGATTGGGACTTCAACATATCTTTTTGGGGAACACAATTCAACCCATAATAGTTGGCTTACTGATTCCTGAAGAGAATAATGGCTGTCTCTGATCTAGTGACCTAATATCTTAACTGAGGATTTACAGAGCCATGAGCATTCAGGATTCTAGGAGGTGGGGACACAAAACTCCACAACTGCCTGGAAAAAAATCAGCCTGAACCTCCCAACACTTCTGACCTCCCCATGATAAACTGTCCAAGAGTCAAGCCTCAAAAAGGAGGAAAGCTATAATTAGAAGTGAAATTCACCTTAAGTGATGAAATTCAGGGCAAGCCCATCCTGTTTTATAGCTCTGTTTACCTCAATCCTCCTCCCCCTCACCCCCGACCAGGAGGTACACCCCCTGGCCATTTCTCATTGCTCAGACTCAGCTGGAAAGTTCTCAAAAGCTTATGCAAGTACACAGGTGGGAGGGCTCTGGAGAACACATGATATTGATGCTTACCTGCAAGAGTGGATGTTGTTAAGCTATTTGTTCTGAACTAGCCAAAAGAAATGCACAGAAGGGACTGTTAGGACCAGTACTGACCTGCACATAAATAGAAATGTTGGCTGATTTCTACTTTATGCTTTCATTCAATACAAAATCTTAAAAAGAACAACAAAAACTCTACATTTTTCTCTAAACTAAAAAAAGTCAGTGAAGTTTTACTATTGGTTTTTAATTGCCAGCTCAGAATCAAAATCTTAACATGTTAGAGATTCAACATATGGGTGAGAGTATTACAGGAATAGATTTTAACTCTATCCTTAGGATGTGCTTATATTTCCACTGATTACTAATGACAGCTGATGGGATTTATCACAACTGTAATAAATCCTTTGTTTAGTAACTTGTAAAAGTGATTTGTTTCAAGGCTTCTTACCTTACTAAGTGCTAACTATCATAAATATTGGGTCTCTACCTATTTCACTTGTTTCTATGTCCCCAGTATGGTTCTCATTAGAAGTTAAACAAATATTTGGGAAATGATTATAGGCCAAAAGGGCTACCTTTACAGGGAAATGGAAAAGAAGCCCCAATAAGTCATTCTACAATTATGGACTTTGTCATTACATGGATGATACAGAACTACTGAGCTGGGAAATTGTTGACTTTAAAGACAGTCAAAGAGTTGACTTCATCTTTATCTCATATAAAATTATGGCACGAAGTCCAATGTCCAGCACCAATTTAGAACAAAAACTTGCTCATATTTTGAATTCAAATCCAAACTTTTTTAAAAAAGTGATAAACTCTGGGGCACCTGGGTGGCTCAGTCGTTTGAGCATCCAACTTCAGCTCAGGTCATGATCTCATGGTTCGTGAGTTCGAACCCCACGTCAGGGTCTGTGCAGACAGCTTGGAGCCTGGAGCCTGATTCGGATTCTGTGTCTCCCTCTCTCTCTCTCTGCTCCTCCCCAGCTTGCGCTCTGTCTCTCCCTCTCTCAAAAATAAATAAACATTTAAATTTTTTTAAGGTGATAAATCTATATTCATGTGAGTTTACAGAAAGTTCTCAATTGATACACTAATTAGAAATATCACAAATTAGAAACCAGAAAAGACCCGAATAGCCAAAGCAATCTTGAAAAAGAAAACCAAAGCAGGAGGCATCACAATCCCAGACTTCAAGCTATACTACAAAGCTGTAATCATCAAGACAGTATGGTACTAGCACAAGAACAGACACTCAGATCAATGGAACAGAATAGAGAACCCACAAATGGACCCACAAACGTATGGCCAACTATTCTTTGACAAAGCAGGAAAGAATATCCAATGGAATGAAGACAGTCTCTTCAGCAAGTGGTGCTGGGAAAACTGGACAGCGACATGCAAAAGAATGAACCTGGACCACTTTCTTACACCATACACAAAAAGAAACTCAAAGTAGATGAAAGACCTAAATGTAAGACAGGAAGCCATCAAAATCCTCCAGGAGAAAGCAGGCAGAAACCTCTTTGATCTTGGCCACAGCAACTTCTTACTCAACACGTCTCCAAAGGCAAGGGAAACAAAAGCAAAAATGAACTACTGGGACCTCATCAAAATAAAAAGCTTATGCACAGCAAAGGAAACAATCAGCAAAACTAAAAGGCAACCGAGAGAATGAGAGAAGATATTTGCAAACAACATATCAGATAAAGGGTTAGTATCCAAAATCTATAAAGAACTTATCCAACTCAACACCCAAAAAACAAATAATCCAGTGAAGAAATGGGCAAAAGACATGAATAGACACTTCTCCAAAGAAGACATCCAGATGGCCAACTGACACATGAAAAAATGCTCAACATCACTCATCATCAAGGAAATACAAATCAAAACCACAATGAGATATCACCTCACACCTGTCAGAATGGCTAACATGAACAACTCAGGCAACAACAGATGTTGGCGAGGATGCGGAGAAAGAGGATCTCTTTTGCATTGTTGGTGGGAATGCAAGCTGGTGCGGCCACTCTGGAAAACAGTATGGAGGTTCCTCAAACTACCCTATGACACAGCAATTGCACAGCTAGGCATTTATCCAAGGGATTCAGATGTGCTGTTTCGAAGGGACACATGCACCCCCATGTTTATAGCAGCACTGTCAACAATAGCCAAAGTATGGAAAGAGCCCAAATGTCCATCGATGGATGAATGGATAAAGAAGATGTGGTATATACATACAATGGAGTATTAGTCGGCAATCAAAAAGAATGAAATCTTGCCATTTGCAACTATGTGGATGGAACTGGAGGGTATTATGCTAAGTGAAATTAGTCAGAGAAAGACAAAAATCATATGACTTCACTCCTATGAGGACTTTAAGAGACAAAACAGATGAACATAAGGGAAGGGAAACAAAAATAATATCAAAACAGGGAGGGGGACAAAACAGAAGAGACTCATAAATATGGAGAACAAACTAAGGGTTACTGGAGGGGTTATGGGAGGGGGGATGGGCTAAATGGGTAAGGGGCACTAAGGAATCTACTCCTGAAATCATTGCTGCACTATATGCTAACTAATTTGGATGTAAATTTTAAAAAATAAAAAATAAAATTAAAAAAAGAAAACGTATATGCTGATAAAAAAAGAAATACCACAAATTAATCCACTCTACTATAGCCCGTCATTTGAATACTGTTAAGAATTAGCATGATTTTATTTTTAGTTTTGTATTTTATTTTACCTGTACTTGCTATTCCTCCCCTTAAAATAGATTACCATGTCTTCTAGTTCAGGGGTCTACAGCCAACATGGACATACTAATTTTTCATAGCTTTATTCATTAAAACTAGTGGCTATTTGTGCTTTCACTGTACAATTCTTTTAACTTCCCTGCATGTTTAAGATTTTTCATAAACATATTTTGAGAAAAACTGAATTAGAAAAGAAGTAGGTATGGGTCACTTATTGTCACTGAATAGATAGCAGGTACTTACTTAAAAATTTTATGTTAATGAAATTTCTAGATATGTACTTTTAAACTCTTACTTTGACATTTATCAGCACACTCTACCACTTAATAGCTCTGTAATCCCTGGGCAAATAATTTCTCTGAGTGTCTTCTGTAACCCAAGAATATGCCACACGTCCAAAGGTAGTGGGTTGGGTCAAATGATATCTTGGTACAATTTGAAGTAATTTCCTGATTAATATTAATAGACAGAAGTAGACTATACAACTCCAACTGCCTTAATTTGTTAACAGATATAAGCTTGTGTGCACGTATGTCTGTGTGTGTGGGGGGGGGACCTACAGGAAATTGCTATTTTTATACTCAGAAATTGTCAAATATCAGAAGTTTTCTATGGTCCAGTCTAATACATGCTGATATTTATAATACAGCTTCTACCAGATATTCTATTTATCCAACGTGCACTTACTGGGCACATACTTTATGTCAGCCACTAGCCTCCTTGTACATCAGATACAAAGAGGAAGAGTCCCCACACTAGAGAAGCATATAGTACAGTCTCTTTTTCCCAAGGTCTGTGATCTAACATCACTGTGAGTGATGCTTATCACATGCCATAGAAACACAGAGGACAGACCACTGCATCATTGAAGAAGACTTCAGTGAAGACATAATAGAAGTCTCCCAGAAAAGTGAAAGAAGGGTAAGGGCACTCAGGGATCACTGTGAGATGGCATGTAGGCATGAAAGGATTTGTCTTGTGAGGGAATAATGAGAAGCTCAGTGTAATAGAAGCCTGTAAGGCAGATGTATGAGGGATCTGAGGCAGGAGGTGAAGATTGGGTCATAGTGTAAAGGTCATGCTAAGGACCTTGTATCTTATTTACAATGTCATTATCAGCTTTGATTTTGAAAAATATTAATTTTAGATAGACAATGTGGATGATACACTAAAATTGGGAGAAGCAAGTCTCCAAGTGATAAGACAGAAAGCTGTTGCAAATGAAAGCCAGTAGGAGGGTGGAAAAGAGAGGCTCGAGTCACAGAGATTTCTGGCAATAGAACTGACAAGATTTGGTAACAATACCAAATATATCTTTAATCAAATTTAGGAAGTTTTAAGTCATTGTTTCCTCAAATCTTTTTTCTGCATTGTTTTCTCTAGATCTCTTTTCAGACTCTACTCATATTCATGTTAGACCTGATATTGTCCTACAAGTGACAGTTCATCTTCATTCATTTTTATTTTAAATATTTTTCCTCTTTGTTATTTAGATTGAAGAATTACTGTTAGCTATCTTCCAGTTCATTGGTTCTTTCCGCCATCTTCAGTGTGCTCTTAAACCCATCCAGTAGGGTTTCTTCTTCCTTTCAGATATTGTCTTTTTTAGTTCTATATTTCCCATTTGGTTCTTTTTTAGAGTTTCTATTTCTCTGTTGAAATTTTCACTACTGACTTATTGCGATCATATTTTTCTTTACATTTTTATATAGTTGTAACAGCTGCTTTAAAATCCGATCTGCTAATTCCAATTTCTCAGAGTAATTCTCTATTGGTGACCTTTGCTCTTCAGTATGGGTATCACTTCCCTGTTTTCCTCATGTATTTAGTCATTTTATTTTGCAACAGGAGTCTTGTAGAGAATATGTTACATTTCTGGAGCATACTGATGTGATGTTTTGCTTGTTTTAGCAGGAAGATACCTTGGCAACTTAAACTCCAAATTCTGTTTGCCCTGCAGTGGTCAGCAGCTGAACTCTCTGTTCAATCCTTTCAATCTTAGATGGCTGTTCCCTACCACACGTGCATACCTCAGAGGTCAACCAGATATTGGACAGAGCCAACATGCAGAATTTGGGCTCTCCTGTGTCTCTCTCCTTTCTGGGATTTTCACCTCACTCTCCAGTTGCTACAGTAACCCTGAATACAGTGCAGACTAGAGCTGCCTTCAGGTGACAAGCATTAAATATGGGAAGTTCACCGAACACTATTCTCTGTTTCCAAGCACCAATGCTTCTTCAGTTTCTGCCTACCTTTTTCTGTCCTCCAGCAGCTTGAGAGAGTTGGAAAAAAATATATACTCACACACACACACGTGTGTGTATGCACCTGTATGTGTGTATAAAGTTATACGTATATTGTGTGGGTATGTATATAATTGTTATCACTGGAATGTTGATCTGATCTGAGCTACTCTGCCCTTACCAAGAGAACCCTTACCTAATATAAGATTAGATGTATTCTCTGTTTAGAAAGTACCTAGGGGAAAAAATCAGTAAGTAAGAAAGTCCTCAAATGAAAACTGAAATATATTAAGAATAACCCAAAATAAAAATGAGCAAAAGAATGAACAAACATTTTACAGAGGGGGAAACACAAATGGTCAATAAACATATAAAAAGTGATCAACTCTAGCAATAGTCAAGTAGCTTCAAATTAAGATAACAATATTATATCTATTTTTAACAAAAATTAAGACGACTAACAAAACCAACATGTGGATCAATGCGAATGTGTATACAGTGCTAATGGGAAGATAAAATTGTACCCCAGCAAATAACTTGATACTCTTGAAAAGTTAATCATTTGCTATTCCATTCCAAGATATACACAATATACATACAACCTCAAAAATCTCTTTGTGCATCAGGAGTACTAGAATGTTCAGGGAAGCATGTTTCACAATAACATAAAAAAAAACCCCGGGAAACCAAATGTCCACTTACAAAAGAGTAGACAAATTTTGTGCTTGCTTCAACAGCACACATACTAAAATCGGAACGATACAGAGAAGATCAGCATGGACCCTGTGCAAGGAAGCGTTCCATATTTAAAAAAAAAGACTAGACAAATTTTGATACATTCTCAAAGTTCATATTACACAGCAATGAAAAGAATGACCTATCACCAGACAATAATATGTATTATCTTAGAAACCGTACCAAGTAGAAAAAGACTAGATATATACATTATGAAATCATTTTTATAAAGTTCAAAAAAAGGAACTAAATAATATTTCAATTCACATGGCTACACAGAAAAGTTAATTTTTTAAAGAGTGATTAATGAAAAATTCAGCATAGAGGTCATCACTGGGCAAGAAACAGGATATGAATAAGTAAAGAATAAAAAGGTATTGGTATTTTTCTCATTCTTAAGGAGGGGATGGGTTCACAGGCATTCCTTTGAAAACATGCTTCATAAATTATTCATATTTACATATAATCTTTTGTATGCATAAAGTAAAATATTAAAATGTAGAAGGGGCTGAAAATGAAGAAAGCTTGGAAAAGGATGAATAAAAGTTTAGTAGCAGGAAGGATGTCTTGTCATGTTTTTAGCTGAGTAAATACTAGTTAGCTAAATATATTTTTTGTAAATCTCAACTTAGACATTTAAATAATTAGGTAATCAGATGTCTTTTAAAATTAACATATTTTTTGGAGTAGCAAGGCTTTCAAAAGTCATATTTGTGTCAAAAAAAATGACATTCTGAGTATTCTTAACATAGTAATTGTATAAAACATATCTTTTTTTTGGTGAACTAATTTTGACTTCAACTTTCTATACACATGTCCTGGTGCTTGTAAATACACTTAGTACTAAAGCTTATTATTTAGATTGGTCCTCCCCTTTAGTCTGCAACTAGTTTGATAGCATATATTAAGCAACTATTGTTATTGAGGCGGAGAATATTAAAATTCATCATTCCCAAATGAGGTTTCTGAGATAAGTTCTCTCCTACCCCAAAATCTTGTCTAAACTAATATGTGCTTTTTCTTTTCAAGATGTGGGTCACTTTGAAAGAAGTGTTTTTTTATAAGAAAACCATGTATGATTAATGCTAATTTGAAAAGTTACCCTAAAATTCTGTGGTCTTCCGAACATCACATGATGAAAAAAAGCTATTTGGGATTGTACTGTAGGCTTCCCAAAAAGGCCAAGGAGTCTTTTTCTAGTGATGTTATAGAGTTCATCTTGAAAGCAGCTGGGAATATTTGGGGAAATAGTCACAATTTATAATGTAGTTAGATTCTTAGTCATCACGGTAAAGAACATACCAGACAACAATCAAAATGCTAGGCTTTCTCAGACCAAGGATGGAAAGTGACTTGCAAATCTAGAAAAGATTTCCAGAGAGGAAAACAATTCTTACTTGTTTCTTCTACTTACCAAGTATGTTTTAAGTTCTAATGGGTTGGTTTCTCCAGTCTGGTGATACTAGAACACTGAAAAATAAAAGTATAAGGGATTAAGAGCAGGGAAAAGTTGAGATCCTTCCTATTCAAGTGTGGTTTGCTGACCAGATGGGATTCTGGTTGAAATTCAGCATCTTGGGGCCACCCAGACTTTACTTACCAAGTATGTTTTAAGTTCTAATGGGTTGGTTTCTCCAGTCTGGTGATACTAGAACACTGAAAAATAAAAGTATAAGGGATTAAGAGCAGGGAAAAGTTGAGATCCTTCCTATTCAAGTGTGGTTTGCTGACCAGATGGGATTCTGGTTGAAATTCAGCATCTTGGGGCCACCCAGACTTTCTGAGTCAAAATCTTCATTTCCACAAGACCCCCCACATGATTGATGTGCACACTAATTAATGTAGACTAGGTTTATTTCAAATAAACTTACATAAAAATCACTTGCTTTTCTTCAGGTTATTATGTTCCATGGAAATGCTTATGAATAATAAGGAAAGCCTAGAGAGAGATGTTGCTATTTCCTTTTAATCTCTCTTCTAACTAAAAAAAACAAATGATTATTATATCTTCTTTCCTGGCTATTAGTTTTCGTGAACTGGGAAAGTTGGAAAAGCAGGTATTTCCCTTAGGATGAAGGACACACACGAGATCTTCAAGGGCAAATACTAAGCTAGAATTATTGTTCTGTTGAAAATTCTTTCCTGTTGTTTTTTTTTCTTTTGAGTTAAAAAAAAAAAAAGACCAAAAAGCCACCTCCTTATCTCAGTAGACATTAACCTTCCAAAGCAGGAAGGATGAGTTAAGAGGAATTGCAAGTACCCAGGTAAGATACTGCCATCAGAGTTTACAGGCAACATGAAACTAAAAGTTCTTTACTTAGAAACTAGCCTTTTCTTAATTTCCGCATGTAATCTGCCAGCAAATCCTGGCAGTTCTAGGTCGGCTGTACGATTGGCAGCTGTGCTCCATTTCTTCTGAAAGGCTTATCCAAATCAGCATTGTCTCTCTCCTGAGCCAGAGCAACAGCCTTCTAACCAACTGGTCCCCCTCTAGCCCCTCTTACCTCCCTCAAGTCTTTCCCAGAGAGCAGTCAGGGGGGCCTCTGTAAATGCAAATCAGACCATCCCCTTCATGGTTCAGGCCTTCCATACCTCCTGTGCAACGGCCCAGTGAACCCTACATGGAAAGGCCCCTGCCTTCCTCACCACACGGTATCCCCCTGCCTCCCCATGGTGAACCCACACCAGCTTCAATCCTCCGTTTCTGGCCCTTTCCTGCCAGGGTCTCTGCACCTCCTCCTCTCTCTTCACCCCACCACGCTCTGTCTCATTCTCATATTTCAACTCAAAGGTCACCTCTATGGAGAGGCCTCTCGTGGCCTGGCCACCTCTCCAGAAATAGCACCTGCCTCCCATACCCTGTCGCTCTATCACTCACTGTTTCTCTCCTAGTATCCTATAATATAAACTGTAATGACCTTGTTGATGGGTTCTCCTGCTTCTTGCCTGTCTCCCTGACTAGGCTTTGTGGTTCATAAGCATAGGGACTGACCTATCTTTCTCACTGGTCCATCACTAGCGCCCAGCACAGTACCTGGCACACAGAGGTGCCTAGTAAACACGTGATGAATGAAGCAGGGAGTGAAATTAAAGGAATTAACATAAAGGTATGGTTCTTAGATGGTTACTAAACATATATTGTAGTTCATTATTTCTTTGTAACTTTGTTCAAACAGAAAAAAAACCCTTAAATATATCCCAGTGATATCACTGAACTATAAATCATCATTAATATCACCTTGATGTGGGTGGGGCACCTGGGTGGCTCAGTCAGTTAAGGGTCCGACGTCCGACGTCAGCTCAGGTCATGATCTCACAATGCCTGCATCGGGCATTGTGCTGACAGCTCAGAACCCAGAGCCTGCTTCAGATTCTGTATCTCCCTTTCTCTCTGCCCCTCCCCTACTCGTGCTATCTCTCTCTCTCTCTCTCTCTCTCTCTCTCACTCTCTCTCTCTCTCTCAAAAATAAACAAACATTGAAAAAATTTTTCAGCCAGTCCATACTTATAATCCATACACATTGTGGCCACTCAACTGGGGAGAATATACTGGTCACCCAAGTTATCCAGCCCAAATCACCTTGTATACTGCCCACAAGTATTTTCCTAAGAATCATATCTAATGTCACACTGACAGAAGGCACAGTTGTCTACCCAATCCATTTTCCCCTCTCCCTTCCTAACAGACCTGTATTGTATTTGGAACATAAATGTGCCCAGACAGCACTTCTCAGCCTACCCTGCAGTCAGGTGAGTCAGTTCTGGCCAAAGAGACAGAAACTTAAATCTTCAGAGAAAATTTTGCATTCTTGATAAGGATTCCAATAATTGATTGCTCTAGGATGCTCCCTCAAGCTACCAACCTGGAACGTGAACATGGTGGCTGGAGCTGCAGCAGCCCCCCACTCAACCATGAGGAAAATATGAAGACAATTACAGAGATCTTGCTCTGGATAGCCACAAGACACTGAACCCAAACCAGCAACTTCTTACCTTCAAATTTCTTGGTGAGAAAACACATGTGATTTTGTCTAATCTATTGTTTCACCAGATTTTCTGATATATTCTGCTACTTTAAAACCTGTGGTGAGTCTTTACTGACTACAAGCTAAAGTCCAGACTTATTTCTACAGAACCCAGGAGTTCCTGCAGTCTTATCCAAGCCCTGTTCAGCCGTCTCATCCCATTCCTCGGCCATGTTTTCCTAGACTCCCTCAACTACCTGCCCCCACCAAGGCTCTCTAAACTTTAAATGAGTATGAACATCTCACCTTTCCCTATTACATCATCTCACCTTTCCTCCCCTTATTCTCTCCATGACAAGCAGAAACATCTTTTAAGAACCAGTTCAAGCATCCTTCCCTCTGCAAGCCTTACACATCTGTCTGAGGCAGAGTTCGTGCTCATTCTTTTATGCCTCTCAGTGCCATTACACTAGGGCCTGTGCCCTAACTGTCCTGTTATGCACCTGTTCCCTCTGGTCTGTGAGACATTGGCCTGGTATCTCATTCATCTCTGCATCTTGATTAAAACACCTAACGCTCCATTGGTTACCATACCCCTAAAAATCATTCACCAAATAAAGGAAAGAATGTCCTTCAGCCCATAGGTACTGTTTTGAAACAGTATATCTCACTGTGTCTCTCCATGAATAATTTACTTTGAAGCACCTACTGTGTGCCAGACTCTATACTGAGCACTAACGATGAAGCACTGAACAAAGTAGACAAAATTCTGTCCCTGTGTAGTCAATTCCTCTGTTGAAAAACTTATACCAATCGAGTACAAATCAGTTAAAGGGCATTGCAACATATCAACTGTAAGTAGTAATAAGTCATGAAGGCAGAGTTGATTATACACACCAGAGCAGTAAGAGAATGCAAAACATATCATTTAGAAAATAAAACAGAAATTTACGGCTGCCTCATCAGAATGTTAAGAAAAAAATAAGCAATAATTTATTTTCCACTGTTTATGCTGGATCTAGTTACTTCTAAGGAATACAAGAATACAAGTAAAATGAAATAGAAATACTTCTCAGATACATGCACATTGATGTTTCTTACGTGATTGTTATATTAAAACAGTCAAAATTTGGAAGTAATCTAAATATTCCTCAATAGGCGATCCATAAATAAAATATGGTAATTTCATACTACAGAATATTACACAGCCATTGAAACAATGAGGAAGCCTTATAGCTATTGCTGTAGAAAAAAGAAAAAAAAACCCTCCAAGATATATTGCCAAAAGAGAAAACAAGCCACAGAATAGTATACACTGCAGAAGGAAGAATGAAAGGGAGGGAGGAAGGGAATCAGGGATGAAAACTGACACAAGAAAAAAAAAAACTGAATAGCACTGATTCTATGAAAGAAATTAAATTTGTAATTCCTTTCTCAGGAAAAAAACATCAGGCCCAGTTTTCATCCTTGATTCCTATGAAACATTTAAGGAAAAAAGAATACCAATCTTCCAGAGAAAAGAAACAAGGAAATATTTACAATCTCATTTTATGTGGACAGCCTGTTGACATCAACATCTGATAAGAATTTTAGAAGAAAGAAATACAAGAACAAGCCATCCTCTCCCATAAAACATAGTTATAAAAATCATATGCACAATATAAACAAATTAAATCCAGTGGTATAAAAAAAAAGTAAAACACCACAACCAAGATTGACTCCCCCTAGAAATTCACAGGCAATTTAATATGTGAAACCTACTCCATCAAGATAAAAAAAAAACTTCTGCGCAGTGAAGGAAACAATCAACAAAACTAAAAGGCAACCTTCAGAATGGAAGAAGATATTTGCGAGTGACATATCTGATAAACGGTTAGTATCCAAAATCTCTTAAGAATTTATCAAGCTCAACCCCCAAAAAAATAATTCAGTGAAAAAATAGGCTGAAGATATGAATAGACATTTTTCCAAAGAAGACATCCAGATGATTAACAGACACGTGAAAAGATGCTCAACATCACTCATCATCAGGGAAATGCACAATGAGATATCACCTCATATCTGTCAGAATGGCTAAATTTAAAAACACAGGAAACAACAGATGTTGGTCATGATGTGGAGAAAGGGAGACCCTTTTACACTGTTGGTGGAAATGCATACCGGTGCAGCCACTGTGGAAAACAGTATGGAAGCTCCTCCAAAAGTTAAAAACAGAGCTACCCTATGACCTAGCAATTGCATTACTAGGTAGTTACCCAAAGGATTCAAAAATACTGATTTGAAGGGGCACGTGCACCCCAATGTTTATAGAAGTATTATCAACAATAGCCAAATTATACAAAGAGCCCAAGTGTCCATTGGCTCGTGAATGGATAAAGAAAAAATGTGGTGTATGTATATACAATGGAATATTAGCCATCAAAAAGAATGAAATCTTGCCTTTTGCAGTGATGTGGATGGAGCTAGAGTGTATGATGCTAAGTAAAATAAGTCAGTCAGAGAAAGACAAATACCATAAGATTTCACTCATATGTAGAATTTAAGAAACAAAGCCGATGAACATAGGGGAAAGAAAAAAAGGAGAGAGAGAGGCAAACCATAAAATGTACTCTTAACAACAGAAAATAAATTGAGGGGAGGTGGGCAGGCGGATGGGCTAAATGGGAGATGGGTACTAAGGAGGGTACTTGTGATGAGCACTGGGTGCTTTATGTAAGTGATGAATGACTAAAATCTAGTCCTGAAACTAATATTACACTATATGTTAGCCTACCAGAATTTAAATAAAAACTTGAATCAAACAAAATATAATAAAATAAAATAATAAAAAAGAAACCTACTAATAAAATTCAGCAAACTCACAGGGAAAAAATAAAATTCATATAACCACTTCAAAAGATCCAGAAAAAAAAATCATTTGATGAAAGTCAGCATTCATTCTTGGTAGAAAAAAACTCTTAACAAATTAGGAATACAGAGGAACTTTCTTAATCTGGTAAAGACAGCTACAGGAACAAAACAAATCGACAGAGAACCATATATCATATCATAGAAATTCAAAGTGAAATAGAAAAAGCCTAACCCACGTCCTACCCTCATTGCCCTGAATATAATAAACTATAAAATTGATAAACCAAATCAGACAGAGCTGAGAAGTACCAACAGAGATGTTCTAACATAAATGGCTGATATGTGTAGGTAATGACCAACTGAATAGGTATTCCAAAAGTGTTGTTGCATTCTTTAATTAAATATGCTCTGGAATTCTAATCATTCTGCTCAGAAATCAGGGCAGTTCAGTTTCAATTTGCCCAGTAAATGATGGGCGCCTGGGTGGCTCAGTCAGTCAAGTGTCAGACCCTTGGTTTCAGCTCAGGTTATTATCTCACGTTGTGGGATCAAGCCCAGTGTCCAGCTCTGTGCTGGGCACGGAGCCTGCTTAGGATTCTCTCTCCCTCATCCTCTGCCCCTCCCTGACTTATGCCCGAGCCTGCCCTTTCCCTCTCTCTCTCTCTCTCTCTCCCTCCCTCCCTAAAAAAATAATACATAAAAAATAGAAGATAAATTTGGTCCAGTAAATTGAATGCAAAAGTTGAAACAGGGCAATAGCAAATATGTAGATTTCTTTCTTGCATATTTGTACTCTTTCTCACCTCGTCTTGAATTTCTCCTCTTAGATGCATCTAAGAATTTAATTCTGTATTCTTAGTTGCGTGTTACTGCTGACTTATTTGTTTTCTTTGTAAGTTACTTCAAGTCAGTAGTGGAATGAACCTCTAAATAAATATGTAAAAACACAAAAAATGTTTAAAGTAGGACTCAGCTAACAAAGTCATTCTTCTTAAAGCCTTAATTTTCCTATTGTGAGAAAAAATATCTAAATAACACCAGATCCTAAAACACATGGTTGTTTACCATTTAAAAATAGTTATTATTATTTTTTTTTAATTCAAAAGGCTCCCAAAATGTAGATAGTTGAATAATCGATAAGAATTCCTTTTAGACTTTACTTTGCAGGCACAGTAGAGAGGAGTAAAGATCACTTGTGAACAAAATTTACTTTTTTTTTTAATTTATTTAATTTATTTTTTTAATTTACATCCAGGTTAGTTAGCATATAGTGCAACAATGATTTCAGGAGTAGATTCCTTAATGCCCCTTACCTATTTAGCCCGTCTCCCCTCCCACAACCCCTCCAGGAATCCTCTGTTTGTTCTCCATATTTGAGAGTCTCTTATGTTTTGTCCCCCTCCCTGTTTTTATATTATTTTTGCTTCCCTTCCCTTATGTTCATCTATTCTGTGTCTTAAAGTCCTCATAGGAGTGAAGTCATACAATATTTGTCTTTCTCTGACTAATTTCGCTTAGCATAATACCCTCTAGTTCCATCCACGTAGTTGCAAATGGCAAGATTTTATTTTTTTGATTGCTAATACTCCATTGTGTGTGTGTGTGTGTGTGTGTGTGTGTATACATATATATATACCATATATATATATACCATATATATATATATATATATATATATATAAAGAAGATGTGGTATATATATATATATATATATATATATATATATATATATACCACATCTTCTTTATCCATTCATCCATCAATGGACATTTGGTCTCTTTCTATACTTTGGCTATTGTTGATAGTGCTGCTATAAACATGGGGGTGCATGTGTCCCTTCGAAACAGCACACCTGCATCCCTTGGATAAATGCCTAGTAGTGCAGTTGCTGGGTTGTAGGGTAGTTCTATTTTTAACTTTTTCAGGAACCTCCATATTGTTTTCCAGAGTGGCTGCACCAGCTTGCATTCCCATCAGCAATGCAAAAGAGATCCTCTTTTTCCACATCCTCACCAACATCTGTTGTTGCCTGAGTTGTTCATGTTAGCCATTCTCACAGGTGTGAGGTGATATCTCATTGTGGTTTTGATTTGTATTTCCTTGATGATGAGTGATGTTGAGCATTTTTTCATGTGTCAGTTGGCCATCTGGATGTCTTCTTTGGAGAAGTGTCTCTTCAAGTCTTTTGCCTACTTCTTCACTGGATTATTTGTTTTTTGGGTGTGGAGTTGATACATTCTTTATAGATTTTGGATACTAACCCTTTATCTGATATGTTGTTTGCAAATATCTTCTCCCAGTCTGTCGGTTGCCTTTTTGTTTTGCTGCTTGTTTCCTTTGCTGTGCAGAAGCTTTTTATTTTAAAGAGGTCCCAATAGTTTATTTTTGCTTTTGTTTTCCTTGCCTCTGGAGATGTGTTGAGTAAGAAGTTGCAAAGCCAAGGTCAAAGAGGTTTTTGTCTGCTTTGTCCTCAAGGATTTTGACAGCTTCCTGTCTTACATTTAGGTCTTTCATCCATTTTGAGTTTATTTAACAAAAATTACTTTCTAAAGAAATATGACAATTATTAACATAGGATATTATCTTTCTGTGTTAAGTCTTTGGAGATTCTAGGTTATTTAAGGTATGATGAACATTTCCCCTGTGAGTTAAACTCGTAGTCCACACTATTAACCGATAAAGATGATATGTTGCATTCCAACATCAGATTCCAAAATACAAAGAGCAAAATTTTGTGCCCATTTAGCTTAACCTCTAAAATGTCTCTTCTTTTTTATTTTTCTTTTATTTTAGAGAGAGAAAGAGCACATGTGGGGAAAGGGGCACAGCAAGAGAGAGAGAATCCTAAGCAGGCTCCACACTCGGTGAAGAGCCCAACGGGAGCCTCTATCCCATGACCCCGGGATCATGACCTGAGCCAAAGTCAAAAGTCAGATGCTCAACTGACTGAGCCACCCAGGGGCCCCTGAAATACCTTTTTTTTCTAACGTTAAGATGACTCCTAATGCACAAATATAACAACTACACTAGAATATGAGCTTCTCCTTTAGGGGAGGAGCTTTGTTAGTCTTCTGGCACACATCAGGCACTCAATAATGAGTTGTCTCATGAATGAATCAGATTTAATTCCTTTTATACGAAGAGAGAAACACTAAAACACATTTGTTACAAAATAAAATTATCTTAGGAAGACAGTAATTGCCACTAGAAAATATTTCCAAATTGTGAAAAATAAATAGAACACCTAATGATGGCACCAATTGTTGAGGGACTGTGATCCAGTCACTTTACATTTGTTACCTTATGTAACCCTTACCAAAGCCTTACGAGGAAAATACTATTAATATACACACTTCACAGATGGGGAAACTAAGGTTTGGAGTTACGTAACTTTGCCTGAGACACACCGCTACTAAATGGGAAAGCAAGTATTGACCTCAAACAATCTGTCTTTCAGATTTATCCTTTTAAAAACCACTATGTTATCCTATCTTTAATTTTGTAAACCACTTTTCACTTACAGTATGTAGTCTTTGAAAGCCAATAAGAAAAAAGGAGAAAAAAAAAAAAAGCAATAGGCAGACTCCTACTTCCTAAAAGGAGATATAAGACATAATGAAATTGCTTATAATGGCACATATTGGAGCCAAGATGGTGGTTTTTAATAAAACTGAGAAAGGGTGGATTGCTTTCCCACAGAAATTGTGGAAACACAGATGCTGCCCAACGTTAGAAATGTAAAATTGTTCATGTTTTTGATCTCTGGACCAAAGGAAAAACTACAAATTCCACTGTTTGGAACATTTAATGGAAGACTTTTAAAGGAAACCATTATTATAATCATGGTACCCACTAGCACTATGAGAATCCAAGCTCTGTCAACATTTTCTTTATAAATTCACTATTAGGACTTTCTAACTCATCCAGTATTATTCAGTGAGAGCTTAAAAATCTGAAATGTAAGATCTTAAATGGTGAGTGATATTGTTCCAAGAATTAAGGAGGAAAATGGATATCATGAGATACAGACACAATAGAAAAATGTTTGGCTTATGCAGCATTTTAACAGGTATTAGCTGTCTTTTACTTTGTTTTTCTTGCTTTGGAAGAAGGTTTAGGGGAGGGGGTGGTTGATCTGGAATGGAAGGTTGTATTGCAAGTAACCATGAACAAATTTTTAAGGTTCAGTATGTTACAAGAGTTTGATAAACTCTTTAAAAACCTAGATGTTGTCTCCACTTTCTGAGTCTGCACAAAGCCTCGGAATCTCATAAAGAGAGATTACGTTTAAGAACTCTGGCACTTTGCTTTTAGTCGAAACCATAAAAAGACTAAAAGAACAGTCATTTCTAATCCTGTCTAGTACATTCCAGCTAAATGGCAAGAGGAAGACATAGAATAAAAGGAACTATTCAGGCATTTCAGAACTTCAACAAATGTTGAGTTAAATTCCTTTCTCAAGGGACTTGATTCTTCTGAACATGCTTCTCTTGTCTTTTACACTCTGTACCTCCTGCCACTGCATTTTTTCATCTTCCTTCCTCGAGGTGACTCGACTTGACGAAATCAAAGATGGGAAAAAAACATAGTAAGTCATATCTTACAAAGGCAAGTGAAAGAAATGTATTTAATAATTCATTTTGGAATTATAGTTCACGTCACCATTTATCGTGCTTAAAACCGGTAATAAATGGTTTGTAAAATCACATTACATGGCTAAATCAGAAGAGGACCAATGAAACAATGCAATCTATTTAATTCTTTAGGGCCAATCTACAGTCACAAAATGTGGAAGAGACAAAGAAAGACTGGGCTCCTCACTGACACTAGAAAAAAACACAGAACATTCATTGCCCAAGGCCACCCTATTTGCCTGGAACCACACAAATGCAATCATGTGTGGCTTCCTTTGCCAATGTATCCAACTAGATTTTTATCTTATGGATCTTAAAAAAGAGATCATCTACATGAAGTTTCAAATCTAAACTCCGTATGCCTCTCAAGATCACTAAAAATCAGGTGGATGTTCCCTACCAAAAGAGTCAGCAGACTGATTAAACCAACCCAGTATTTTTGCTTCTGGATTGATTTTACATAGTGAATTTTCACATCAGATATTCACTCAATGGGTGAAGCCTTATATTAATAGACCCATTTTAAATGAACTGTCCAAAATGTCTTGAAACTTTGATAATTATGGCTCTTTCCCCATTTAGAAGCTCTAAATCTTACGAGCAACATAATTTTCCTATGTACCATTTTTTGACTACAAGTACATCCTAATATCAAACAAAAATGATTGAAAAGTAAACTGGTTCATGTGTCAGCATAATCTAAATTTGGAAGGCATCATCTTATAAGTAGAAATGGTGCTAAAATTCTGAAGTTAGAAGGTTTACTGTAAGTAAGAAGCCAAAAGTTCAGACATTAACCAAAGTTGATCCAAACCTCTTAGGTTGGAAACATCACAAAAGCGGGCTTTTCCACGAAATGGCCTGTATTTCCTGTTTTTAGCTAAGCTGGGAGTGCAATAGGAACAATACTTATTATGGCATGTCATTGCTTCTACTTTTGGTCTGAAAACACCAAGCAGACGCTATGAGTGTGACGAATCAAAAGAAAAAAAAGTTGAGTGGAGAGGTGTTCTGGGCTATGAAAAGGAGAGTTAATGGGAACAGAATTTCCTAACTTGACCACCAGTTAACCATAGCTTGGACGCCCAGTGTGCTATGAGTCACTAGCAACTTGCTCCAAAATAACACAAGAACATCTTGGGCTAAATCATTACTGGAGTATATTGTTAATAATATTTCCAAAAAAAAAAAAAAAAATCAACTAGAAACAGTTATCCAATGGGTAAAATGGCACTCATATAAACTCCTTTTTACAGAATAAATCTGGAAAGGAGACAGCATGAGCCACTTGCTAGACAGATAGTCTGATAATGTTATTCACCACGTGCATTTAGAAATTTTGGGCAAAAATCACAGCTCCCATCCACAGGTTGATAATAACTCTTCACAGGAAAAGTGTGGAATTGTTAAAGACAGAACACACACTGAATTTTCAAAAGCAAAGTCTCCAAAGTCTTATGGATTGTGAAGACAGAACTATATGTTGCATCTTCCAGAAGGCCACTTACTGCTGTTATATGAAACTTACTTTCCTAGAGACTTTAAAACTAAAACTTCCTAACTGATAAGCTCAAACCACTAATATTCAACCATTTAGTTAATATAATTGTAGGATCTACACAGTAGCGATTGTGCATACTCCATTAAGAAAGCAAATTTGGGAGCTATCACGCTTTTCTACTTAATTGCTCTGTGATAAACAACAGGGTATGAAGTTGGACAAGTCACTTAGTGATACAATATTTAAGTGTCCTCTTCTTTAACCTGGACATATGACTTACCCCCTAATCAATCAATCCCCAAAGATGAAGTACAAAAGTTTCTAATAATAAAACACAGGAGAAAACAAAACAAATGTTTGGCCAAGACCAGAGAGCCTTAATAGTAGAAATATATTGACACTAACCTAAACAGGAAGTTTGTGAGTTCTTGCAGAGTAAAAGCCAGAAAACAACAAAATGAGACAGCAGAATTGAGACATGGGTGTAGGTGTCACTGGCTTCCTCATCCATCCTTTTGTGGAGAGCTGTCATTCCTAGAACAAGGAGCAGGACTGGCAGCCTGGTGGTCAGGGCAGTGGCCTCGGGCAGGGGGTTGGGGGGGTTAGAGCTTCCTGGTGCAGTGACTCACCAAGGTCAAACAGAAGAGCAGAGAATGCAAGGTTCAAAACTACCCCTGGGGCAAGTTCTCCACCAAGGTCAGAGTATGAAGCAAAGCAGAGCAAGAGTCAGTAAATTCTAGAATAGGGAGCTATGCCAGAATCACAGGCAGAAAGATGATAAGAGGGTCTAGACCTTTGTAGGGAGTAAGGATGACAGGTCTAGAACGTACTTTCGGTGGGTGCAGTGAATGAGGACCTGCCCTAAGGTCTGGGGCAGGAATCCTGCACTGGCGTGTGCTGCTTTGGTCTCTTCTATTTCTGTGGGTTTGACAATCTCCATTTTACCACTGTTCCTGTCTCTCCCCTTTGTTTATACCCTTGATATTTCATATGTGTATTGAGTGTCCCCAAGAGTTTATACTCCAGGTCTAAGTAATACTTAACGTGAAAGCAGATTAATCAAATGCACATACGGTATGTTTGTTATTCATTTTTATGACTGGGTTAATAATTTAGTAATTTCAGTCGATGATTAAAAAACAAGAGAGATAAAGTAATAATGGGTCTCTTGTTCGGTGGCAGTCAGGCTTCCTTCCTGGAGCCGTGCTGTTGGCGGGCTCTGAATCAGGCATGAGCTCCACTGTGAGACCACATTCAGTTGATGGTAAAGCCTGGAATAGTGTTACTGGACTTTAATCTAGCAGACTATGTATATTTGTTTGTTCAACTTTGATCTCATGACAAAAAAAGGCTGTGTTTAATTTCTTTAGAAGGACTTGCCTGGCAGAAGTAATCCTGACACAAAGGAAACTCAAACTACATAGAAGCCAAACAAATACATACAGAGTGACTCCCCTCATTTATGAATTACATGACAATGAAACCCTTTAGTGTGTTATGCACTGGGGCAATGACCATGCCCCATTCATTGTTTATTCCCCAGCATTTAAGTATTGTGTCTGCCATATGGCAGACATTCTGGAAACCTTCAGTGAACTGAACTGAACTGCACCGCTCATAACCCCATCACTGGTCTCCTTTCATCCCTCCAGGGAACAAGCTGTACTTGACCTCCACTCAGCCATCACTTCCTCACAAAGACCCTCTCCAACCTCCCCAACTTGATCAATTCCCCCTAATAGTTATATTTCTACCATTATGCACTCTCCTTCAAAGCACCTATTAGCTGTAATTGTACATTTACTTGCAAGGCTCTTTGATATAAACAATACAAACCATAAACACAAAATTCCAAAGAGGCAAGGACTGTGTCTTTTTGTTTTTCGCTCATGCGGTAAATATCATTTTTGTTGGCACTCAGTAAATATTTGTGAAAGTGGTGGACCAAGAACCTATCATTTTCATGGTTCCCTCTCATTCTAATAATACTCACAAGACCTCAAATAACATGCAATAAATTATTCAACACACACTCACGTAATAGTCAGAGCTGGGAAAGCAAGTGTGCAATGCAGGCCATCCACTGAGGAAGAATTTTGACAAGGCAAAGGAAAAATGCAAATATCTTTCATTATGGCTAGAAGTTAAGTCTCCATTCTGGAACATACCATTAAAATGTTTGTGGAGAAATGTTTACTCTTTTATAGGCATCTCAGTTGTCTCATTTTTTTTTAAAGCATAATCCATTAAACTGAGCCACTAAAGGTCAAAAATCTCAAATATTTTCAATTTCAAATGGCCTAATCTAGCAGCCTATGTATATTTGCTTACATGGTTAGGTAAGCCATATGTAAGCAGTTTTTCTGTGAAATTGTTCTCTGTACCTTGGGAGTAAAAACAAACAACAAACAAAAACAAAACAGAAATACTCTGCTGATCGAAAATATAATACTGAAAAATATGAAATATGGTAAATATTAAGGTTATTTTCTAGTTTAAGACAAAGAAGGAGAAGAAACAGAAGCATGGTCATATTTGATCTAATATCTGAACATTTACAATAAACCAATAAATCCAATTATTCTAGGCAGCAACTTAATAAGTAAAATCCCAGGAGAATGATTAAGAGGCACAAAAATAACAAAAACCAAAGAAGGCTATTGCTTCGATGGGACCATATTTATGAAGGAACCCCTGTGTGTCAGCATACTCAGCACAAAAGATTCATCAGGGAGAGACACAGATAGAGTCCCTGCCCTCAAGAACTTATCATCAATGAAAGAGGCCTCAACGCCATGTGAAAAGATGCTCAGCATCACTCATCAACGGGAAAACGGAAATCAAAACTAGAAGGAGATATCACCTCACTCCTGTCAGAATGGCTAAAATAAAACAGATAAGGAATAACCAGAATTTATGAGGATGTGGAGAAAATAGAACCCTTGTACATTGGTGGTGGGAATGTAAACTGGTGCAGCCACTGTGTAAACAGTAGGGAAGTCCCTGAAAAAGAAAAATAAGCTAGAAATACCATATGATCTAATAATTCCACTACTAGCTATTTACCCAAAGAAAACAAAAACGCTAATTCAAAAAGATACATGCACCCCTACGGTTACCGAAGTATTATTTACAATAGCCAAATTAGGGAAGCAAGCCAAATACAAAAGCCAAATTAAGGTGTCCACAGATGAATGCATAAGGAAGATGTGGTAGATATATACGGTGGAATAGTACTCAGCCGTAAAACGGATAAGATCAGGCCATTTGTGACAACATGGATGGACCAGAGGGTATTATGCTAAATGAAACAAGTCAAAGAAAGACAAATACCGTATGATTTCACTCATATATGGCATCTCAAAGAGGCAAATGAATAAACAAACAAAAAGTAGAATCAGGCCTTTTTGGAGAACAGACTGATGAGTTGCCAGAGGGGAGGGTAGTGAAGGGTTGGGCAAAACGGGTGAAGGCCAGAGGGAGATCCAGACTTCCAATCGTGGAACGAATGAGACACAAGAATAAAAGGCACAGCATCAGGAATACGGTCACTGGTACTGTGACAGCATTGTGTGGCGCCAGAGGCAGGTGCACTTGTAGTGAGCACAGCGTGATGTACAGACTTACCGAATCTGTGTTGTGCACATGAAGCTTATGTAACATCGTGCGTCAACCATTCTCACATTTAACAAATCATTTAAAAAGCAATGAAAGAGGCCCTCTTCAGAGCATCCCAAGCTTCCTCCTGCCCCCTGGGCTACACTCCTGATCTCAGGCAGGGCCACATAGATGCTCTCCTTCCCCTCTAGGGAATCACTTCTCTTCAAGTAGCCAGAATTTTTAGGCACAGTGATTGCACCCAGTCAGGTTTCAATAAATATTTTTAGGCTAAATTAAAGAACAGATTAATTAATCACCTAATTGATATGAGAGGGAGATCTGTACTGTAGAAGCTGGGTGAGGGCACCTATAGCTTGCTCCCAACAAAGGTCAGGTTTCTCTGGCTTGGCTCTGATCTACTAAGCTTTTGAGTGTATTTCTTGATGACTCATCTGTCATCTGAGATAAAGAAGACATTTTTATGGCTGACTGAAAGTCAGCCTTGCCCAAAAGTGAAAGTTCGGTTTTCTTCTTTAACCATGTAATATGGGTAGCAGATACCCCTGAATCTTAGAAGGTAGAAGAACCACAGTTCTGTCATTGTATGACCTGGGGAAAATCATAAAACCTCTTTGTACCCATTTTTGTCATCTGTAAAATGTTGATAATCAGAAAGAAATTTTGTGAGACTTAAATGAGACAGCACATGGAACGCATCTGGCAAAGCATCTGGCTTCTAGTAAGCACTCAGCCTGTGTTGGTATGATGATTAATACTATCATGTTAACTGTGGCATTATTCCTCTTCCTATCTATATTTTGTTGGGGAAATCAAAGTCCTGGTTAGATTGAAGAGCTCTGGTAAAAAGCTCAAAAAAAAAAAAAAAGACCTGGTAATTTCATTCACTCACTCTACCAATACTTAGTGAGTTTCTGCAAGTATCTGGGTTGACCAGCTCCCAGAGTCAAATGGGCAACTTACTGAGGACGTGGAAGGAAGGGAGAAGGTAGAACTGAGAAAGAATAGAAAGAATAAGTGAAACACAAGTTAATGGAACCAAACTAAGGTCCAATCGTTGGGGTAGTTATTATAAATAAAAGGGATCAGGTACAGAAGTGAATTTAGAGTCACTGGGTAGTGCTAAGCCTTAAAAAACTGTATTAACCTTTAACAAGAGGAGAGTGTAAGTTTGGAGAACTTTCTTACCCATGCCTGGACCCTACTTAACCTAAAATGCTAAAAAAAACCTCCCCATCTTAAATAGCATAAATCTCATCAGAGATGGTTTGTTGGGTTATTGGTCATCATAATAAAAACCAAGAGATAGAACATGGTTACCTTGGAAAGAATTATCATTCAAAAATGAACTGCAAACCTATTCATAAAAGGAAGTCTACACTGAGCTGATGATGAAAATCCAGCCTAGAGAGGAACAGTGAGAATAATTTCCTAATATGTTGAGTAATAAAATGGGAAAGTAAAAGCAACTCATCAGACCAAAGACATATCCCAGGTTGCTCACGGCTGGTCTTAAAGAGAAAAGTTAGCAGTGGAGGAGCAGCAGTGACTTATCTGAAAGTCACCAGATTCTCTGCAGGGTCATTATTTGCTGACTGCTTTCCACCAACTACATATCTGGTTTCCACCAACCATGCCAGAATATCCTGCTAGAAATACGCTAGACTCAGGAAACCGCGTATGCGTAGACTCTAAACGTCTTGTGGGATTTTTTGTTTATTTTTTAAACAGGCCAGAGATGAGATGGAGGGACAGGAAGATGCCTTGTGACCTGTCAGAACTGTGAAGGCTATTTTCAAGCTAACAGTTAACCAGTCGTACTTGTACAGGTGCTGGAAGAAGACAAGACATACCTGGGTCAGAGAAAACTGACTTTATTACTCTCAGCTGTAGTGGTACCAGAGTATTAGCATTTTCTTGCACTGGTCCTCAGAACACCAACTGACATAGGGCAACACCAGAAGGGTCAGGTGGCGCCTGGACATAGAGTGAGCATTATAGGAGGGGAACCCTGAGCTTAGGGAACCTGAACCTTTTATACTTCTCAGTAAGCATGCCTAGCTTTTGGACAGAGACATTGTCTCCATTTTCCAAGGTGTTCACTATATAAACATTCTTGAAATGATAGAGCAGAATAAAGTCAGTTAGTTCTTCTGCTCACAAAACATGTCAAAACGAGACCCCCAATCTGAGAATTGTCTCCCAACATGACCTTGACACTAAGTGCACTCATGATTTTCTCTTCTATTTCCTCTTCTGTAAGGTCAGCACAGATTTCTAAAACTTGTCTTTTACCATTTCCTAAAAGGATTTGGGGATTCATATTTTAAGAGGCCTTTGCAATATAGAATATCTCTTTTCTACCAGTGCCAGAACAATATTCAAAAGTATAGTCTATACCTATTATGGGTTTAAGTTAGGCATAGTCCTCCTGTATACTATGAAAGTATTTTAATAATGTCCCCTGCACCTACCTACCAGTCAGTCTACCCAAGCCTCCTAAGTAAGGCTGTAACAGGGAATAGATGAAAGGCGTGACGTTAATACTTACTAGCTGTTGCTTTGGATGAGTCACTTCTTCCTCTACCTTAATCTCCTCATTGTCAAATGTGGCTAATAACACTCACTCTTCCTACCACACACAACGAGAAAGTCAAACATCATAACATCTGTGGGAGCATTTCATAACCAAGAAAATGTCTTTAAAGTGATTTAAAGACACAGCTCGCTGTGCCTTCAGAGACACCTTTAGTGTAGGCACATATACACCAAGTCTGGTCTTGTCTTATCCTCAGAAATTGGGTCATCATCATGCATCATGCAGAGTTGTTGGGTAATCAGTTATCTGGAATTAGATTCACGTGTTATGAAATGTCTAGGAGATACCGCTTTACCATCAAGGATTTGGGGGGAGGCTGTGGGGTAAAAGAGGGAAGAAGAGGGAGGGAGCACAGTGTTATTTCTAGGTCAGAAGCCATTTCCAAATATATAAAATAGCCAAAACTGTGATGCCAAACAATGGTTTGGGTCAATTTTTGGTTGAAAATCAGTAAATAGGAAAAAGATAAAACATATTATCACTTTTCCTTAAAATCTTCATAAATGTGTCTTCATGTTTTTATCTTTTCCTAAGATACCAATAAGACTATTGTAAGAGTATATTATTTTTTCCCAACAGTGTTAGGGTGGATCTACAGGCAATGCACAAAGGTCTCAAGAAAAATAGTTTAAACATCCTAAAGGATGCATCGCAGCTGGTGAGGCAGTTTTCATGGTGCAAATTACAAAGGCTTGGATCCAAAATTCTGCTCTCTGCCTAATTTTCCAGAAATAGAAAAACATATAGACTTTTAATACAGTAAAAAGGCCAGGAGCACAAGCACTATCAGATCAAAACCGAGAAGCAAAGAGACCAGGAGAAAGCGAAGACGGCAGGAATCTGCTACTGATGCATAGCTTTGAAATGAAAACCAGAATAAGAATGAAAAAGAACTAAAATATGGAAATCATATGTCATTATATTATTTCCTTTAGGAAGAAAGCTTGACCTGGATCATTCCTATCCCCAGGACCTTGTGCTCTAGTCTCTTTTCAGAAGTTGCCAAATTTTGGCAAAGATAACCACTTAAAGGAAACAAGTTTTCCATCAAAATTAAGCCCAACAAAATTATCTCTTCCCTGAATTACCTTTGAGCTTCAAATGCTTTGAGTCAGTAATGAAATTAGATGTATCTAAGCATGTTTCCAATAGCATCCAATAGTCTAGAAGGAAGTGATTTGTAGAGCTCCTCATTATGAACTCTGTTTCTGGAGAATAATGACTTCAGAAGTCCGCTTTGTGTATCACTTGTTTTCTATGCACTACTCTGTTTTTCCATTCTTTTTTTTCTCTCTTAGCTTATTTGGTCTGGTCTTCCAGTTCCTTTTTTTTTTTTTAATTTTTTTTAACACTTATTTTTTGAGAGAGAAAGAGACAGAGCACGAGTGGGGCTGGGATAGAGAGAGAGGGAGACACAGATTCTGAAGCAGGGTTCAGGCCATCAGCACACAGCCTGATGTGGGGCTTGAACTCAATGAACTGTGAGATCATGACCTGAGCCAAAGTCAGACGCTTAAAGGACTGAGCCACAAGGTGCCCCTGGTCTTCCAGTTTCTTCACCCTGTGTTCTAATGTGTTCACCCATCTATTCAAAACATCTAAAGTTCTTAGTATTATATTCTTCAGTGGGAGAATGTCCATTTGCTGAATCTCTATAGATTCCAATCCTCTGTTGAAGTTACCATCTCTTCAACAATTTTGCTTCACCATTTTCTCCTTTTTCTTGATCATATTAAAAACATAGCTCTTTTAAAGTCCCTTATGTGGTAAGTGCAATATCCCAATCATTTCTGGGTTTATTGTGTTTTTTTTTTCTCTTGGGTTTCAGTCATTTCTTCCTGTTTTATGGCATGCCTTGTCTTTTATTGAATATTACAGAGACTCTGAATGATATCTTTCTTCAAAGAGGGTTAAATATTTTCCTGGCATTCAGAAAAAATAAACCTGGTAGATCTCCTGCTCCCCTCTAGGTTTTACATGAAGCTCTGTTAGTACCTATTTCAGTTTTCCTAGAGTAAGATCCCTGCTCCTGGGGTTTGACAGCAGGGTCTCCACCGAAAGCCCGGGGTTATTTACCAATACCCCTCTACCTTGGCAACACTTAATTCCTGTCTCTCCCCTACCACCATATGGCTGTGAATAACCCAGAGCAGATATTTGGGCATCAGATAGACTTTTGTACTAGGTTTCTTAAGGTCTCTGCCCTGCTTATGCGCAGGTGAGTAGTTAGCAAATGAGCAGAATTATATGTAGATATTTGGGCTACTTTTCTGTGGTTTCCTCCTCTCTAGAAATGCACGCCTCTAGTCCTAGCCACTTGGGTTGCCCCAAATTCTGACTTATTTGTTCCCTGGTCCAGTAACAAAGCCACCTTCTTCTTATACTTCATTTATGATATGGGCATCAAAAGAGAATCAAACTCCCTCCTTAAGGTCAGTAGAGCAGCAAAGACAGCTTGACATAGTAGAATGAGGCTAGGCAGAGTTAACGGTATAGGGGATAGCCTACTAAAATAGGAGGCAGTAGAAACAGCCTGATTTACTATAGCAAACAAGAATAGGCACAATTCAATGTCAAAGTGGCAGAAAATCAGGTAAGCACTTACATCAGGCAGACTAGGCGATCCTCAAAATCTTGAACTCCAATATGAGCAAGGCATCTAGAAGGCAAAGAATTCTGAAGTGAATTCTGGGTTAGCTCCATGGGCCTCTGGTGTTCCAATTAATTTTCCCTGCCAGAGGAAGTCTTTTATTTTGTCTAGGTCATGGCTAATCAATCAGACTCAATCATTGAGAGGCTTAAAGCAACTTTGACTACTTAAACAGTGACCTTGGCCCTCAGAATTGTATAAGGATATATATATTTCTGTCAGGAGATCTATAATCTACCATCATTCCCTTGGATTCTGTTTCAGACTGCAAGAGAGCCTCCTATATCCTCAGCATATTCAAACTCATCAGTCAGCCAGCCATCCAACAGAGATGAGGGGTCTTCCAGCCTGTGGGAGTTGTAACTCACAGCAAACTAAATAACCTACTTAATAAAAAAATCATTTATAAGAAAATAATTTTTTAATAAAAATGTAAATTTAATCAACTATCCAGGCTTTCTCTCACACATACTATATTTACCATGAGCGATGTATTATTTAATGACTGATATTTAAGTTTTAAAGAACACAATTTTTATTTTCTAGCTAAGCAGCTGCAAGCTGCTTATTTTTAATTTAATTTCATTTAATTTAAATTTATTTATATTATTAAATTATTTTATTATTTATTTATTTTATAATTAAATTTTATTATTAAATAAAACATTTATTAAAAGAAATTTAATTTAAATAAAATGCAAGCATTTTTTACGTGTTTATCACTATATTCCTCTCCTACTTATTAGGGAAAAGATGAAGTACTCATCATCTGGATATTCCCAGAGCCTAGCACTAACACACACATTATTCAATAGGTGAAAAATGAGTTAACCAATTAAACATTGAGATGGGTTTGTACTAATCCAAGGAAATGCCCATCCTGCTGATATCAAGTTAAATGGACTTTCTTATCAGGTACAACTCTATAATAAACGTGGAGAAGAGAAAAGAATCTGGGATCGTTAAGATTCTAAGTTACAGATTCTTTATTAGGAAGGACGTAGGGTATAATCAAAAGAGCAGAAGAAGAGAGGGTTTGTTCAAGAACTGGTTCTGCCACTATCTGAGAATGTGTCTTTGAGCAGGGCACACAATGCCTAGGGATTCAGTTTCCTCACCTGTCAAAGGAGAGGTAAGTGTCCCTCCACAGAGCCCACACCCTGCACTGGGTGGTGAGCTAAACACCAGTCCCCTCCCCTGCAAGAAACCAAGTAGTTCCTCTTAGTTTCTATAGATTATCTCTGTGCCACCGGTGCCATGAAAAGCAGACTACATGATCCCAGAAATTTTTCCAACTCTGCAAGTTTTTAATTCATGTTTAACTGGATGAGACTAAAAAAGAAGCTGTCAACTTTTGTAATCAGAACCAAAAATAAACCCACTTTCATGGTGCCCAAACTAAGAATTTCTGAGAAAAATCCCCAAGACGTTCATAATTTTTCAACTTACATACTTAATAAATATTTCATCCATGCCTTAAACTCATTTACTCAGAATTCATCACAAAACTTATTTTCTGAGAACTAATGCCACTTCTAAAAGGACTTCTCAGTCTATTCTTTTTTAGCATAAAGCTGGAGTTTCAAAGCAAAATAATTTAATTTAGTAACTCAGCTACCAATTACTTTGCTTTATGTAGTTTTAAATAATTGAAAACATTATTTTCCTGTTTCTCACTTATTGGGTTTTACCATGAGCTAACAATGCTTATAAAAGAAATCACTGGAACACTGAGAAGCCCTTCTCCAGAAAGCAAATTTCCACATGATCTCTAATTTTTTTAGTATTTTAATATGGGATAGTGATGCCTGGGTGGCTCAGTTGGTTGAGTGTCCAACTTCAGCTCAGGCCATGATCTCACAGCTCAGATGTTCGAGCCCCATGTCGGGCTCTGTGCTGACAGCTCAGAGCCTGGAGTCTGCTTCGGATTCTGTCTCTGTCTCTCTCTGGCCCTCCCCTACTCAAGCTGCCTGTCTGTCTGTCTGTCTGTCTCTCTCTCTCAAAAACAAATAAACATTAAAAAAATTAATTTGGGACAGTAAATCTTTCATTGTTCTCGATAATATTAATTATTAAAGTAAATATAATATCTAACAGCTGGGGGGGTAGTTATATATACATCAACACAATACTCAACACTTTAAATAAACTACTGAGTTCTCACAACTGCACAAAGTAGGTTTTACTACAGTCCCCATTTTCTAGACAGGAAGGTAAGAAACAAGCTCTCACATTTAATGACAGCCTCGCCCCAGTGACCAGACTCCGGAGCCCACGTCTGGAGACACTGTGGCATACAGCTGCACACCAGCATCTACTATAGGACATTAATACCCTGGGAATGAAATAAACCAGGATGTTGAAAATTGCTAAAAACAACAGCAGTCAGCTAGAATTCATTCTACTCTTTTCTATTTATTTTTATTTTCCTCAGAATATATTACCCCATCATAAATTAGATAGGATGAGGTAATGAGAAAAAAAAAAAAAAAAGCAATAGACAAACAGCTAAAGCCGGGAAATGTGCACTTACCATCAGTTTTGCCACTGGCTATGTGGCTTTGGACAAGTCTTTAAATATATATTCCAAGCTGGGAGTGGGGGGGAGGTGACTTTAATTTTACCTACATGAAAATTCACAAGGGCTTTAGGGAGTTACATCAATAGTATTATCAATCACCAAACTGAGCTTCAAAAAACTATCCTAAGATGGTTTTAAAAACGGTTTCCTTTGTTTCATGGGTCTTTTCCTATAAATAGGAGTAAAATTGGCAGTATTTCCTGCATGACACGTCTTCATTACCCTGCAACTTTCTAAAGACAAACCGCATTAGATCAACTCTAGAGAGGCCACATTTAGATGACAGAGCAATTAGCAAACACTTCCTCAAGTTTATTCACCTTACAGGATGGATGCCTTGCCTTTTGTTTTTAAGAAAAAATAAACTGAAATTAAAAGAAGGCACATGTTTTTGCTACATTTATGTCAAATAAAAATCTAACTTACAAATGGAAATGCTAAGTGGTGAGACGGTCAGGATGTGATCATATGTTTGAGTTTCCACGGGCACTGGTTCCCTTCTCAAATACCTTACCTTCCTTACAGCGGCAAGTAGGCGGTCAGTCGCTTCCTCCTGCTACCTGACACCAAAGAGTATGCCGTTGTTTTTAAGACAAGCTAAAATGAAAACTCTTATTCTTGAATTTGCCGATTATATGTCCAAAGCAGAAATTACATTTCCCTTCTCTTCAGGATTTGCCCATCTAACGCTATCTGCTCACTTCTGTGTATGTAGAACTTTTATAAGTGGTTAGATCAACCCAGTTTTAATAATCAACTCAATAAAATGTGTGTGTTAAAGAAGTCTAACTTCCTTCTGGGGGTGGGGAGGGGAGACAGACATTTGACCTTACTTTGCATTTGTTTTTTTGGTTTTGTTTTTGTTTTTTTTAATTTTTGTTTAAATGTATGCATCATGAATTAGTCCACAAACCACATGAGTATAAATTTCACCAATTTTAGTGGTTTTTCAGTTTGTTTTACTTTTGATTTAATGTGTTAGGTCTTTTTTTTTTCTTTTTTTAAGACATCCACCAAACACTGACTCTATATTGTTTTACCCATTCACCTTCTAATCCGATTGTTGGTTCTCTTGACTGTCTGATAACAATCGCCCACCTTCATAACATCTAGACAGTTATCGAATTCTCCTCGTAATACTCTCAAGGGTATTCTCTGAGAGCGAGTCTACCACCTTAGTCCATATGTAAACACACCCCATGTACACAAGCTATTTACCTAAATGACCCTGCAGACTTTTAGAGAAGTGTAGCTCCGAGTTTATATTTATACGTAACTCCTGATAGTCTAATCTGGGGTGATGGGAAGAGAAATCTAACACGGTTGACTTACAGAGTCTTTACCATCCTATTTTGATACCCAGTCATTTTCCACTCTTGGCAATTATCTGAGCGAATTTCCAAGAGTTTTATAGAGTAGGAAATAGTTTCACACATTAGTTAGTAAGAAGGAATACTCCATCTCCATGCCTTTAGGCTGCAAGCTGACCCAAGAGTAGCCCGATCCAATCAGGCTCAATTCAATTCAAGTCAATTCATACTTACTAATATGCAAAGCACTCTACTAGAGATAACAGAGATATTTAAGACAGGTACACTTTGGGCCTAAAGAGTTTCTAGAGAAAATAGTACGCTTCGTCAAATCTGGAGAAACAAAAATCTGCTTATGCTAAAAGTAATTAGGCTACCTCTGGTTTTGCATTTGTTTTCACTTCTCTTCCAAATAGGTTCTGAGGGCAGAGTGATGTAATTGCTAACATGCAATCCAAGACATATGAGGTGCCTGTAGTTCCAACCATATAATGGTATATGTCTTGATATAAAGTAAACAATTACATTAACCTTATATATAAATTTTATTTATTCTCAAAAAGTTCTGGTGGGAACTGAAAACCCCCAACCAAATAAATAAGGATATGGTGGATTTCACTGTATTTGTTAACAAATAACATTGCCAAGTTTTTTAAAAAATATTTTAAAATGAATTAGCCTGCATTTCTAACCTAAAGATAACAATTATTATTTATTTTCTTCTGTGAGTGTCAAAAATAAACTTTTGAGTGTTATTTAAGTTGGGTATTTAAATGGACAGTTCTTTATTAACTTAAATTTGAATAAACATTATGCCTTTATTAAGAATTATATTTTATGGGGCGCCTGGGTGGCTCAGTCGGTTAAGCGGCCGACTTCGGCTCAGGTCATGATCTCACGGTCAGTGAGTTCGAGCCCTGCGTCAGGCTCTGTGCTGACAGCTCAGAGCCTGGAGCCTGTTTCAGATTCTGTGTCTCCCTCTCTCTGACCCTCCCCCGTTCATGCTCTGTCTCTCTCTGTCTCAAAAATATAAATAAACGTTAAAAAAATTTTTTTTAAAAAAGCATTACATTTTAATTAGGCTTTTTAAATTAAAAAAAAATAGCTCAACCTAAATAATGAGATAGTAGGAAGGTATATTGGTTTAAAAATATACTGTGTACATTACACAACTTCCATAGTTTCTTTCAAGTACACTTTACTAGGAAAATTGTTAGGTTTTTTTTTTTATTACTGATGCAAATGTTACTAAAAAATAAAAAATAAAAAAGTCCCTGAACTTTACCTTTCTACTTCATATTTTCATGAAATTCTAGTTACTGTAATGACCTTAAATCTGTGTTCTGACAGGTGAGGGATTTTTTTTTTTTTTTAAGAATCACATGCTTATCCATGTAGTCATTTATCCAGCAGTAGGTAGGTATTTAAACTCTACAGAAAGCATTATGCCTTGTTCTTTGTGACATACCATTTTAGCTAACAAATATTGATAGGTCACTATATCCTCTTTACAAAAGGTGATGTGTTGTCTGGAGAAACATATGGAATTTGGGGAGTTAGGCCTGTGGGAATCTTGGTTTGACCACTCATTGGCTCCACAGCACAGACATGGTACACCATCTCACCCCCCACTCTGCCACTCCCCTTATCTACAAAAAGGACGTTAATTTTATAAACTTGCAGGTTGTGTGAGGATTTGAGCTAAGCTGTATTATCAATGTAGCATGGGTCTTCAATGAAGGTCGCCTCACCCTACATGTGAGGGTCACCTCTGCAGATTGTGGAGACACTACTCTCTTCTCCCAAGCACACGGATGGTCCCAGGGAAACTGCGTATGAGGAGGGAGACTACCCAGCATACACTGAAACCCCGCAGCTGTTTCTGGACTGTACACAGGGGGTTGCTGGAAAAACAGGACGGTGTGGTAGGAAGATGAGTGGAGAGAGGAGCCTGCCGCCCAGAGGAGACTATACCATTGAAATATGCCTGCTTTTGTGCACTCTGAGATCCGGTTTTATTTCTTCAGTTAACCAGTATCTGGAGTGAACAGTGTCTAAGGTCACCGCCCTGTGTTCTCACACTTAGTGTATACTGAAAGGGTCACCTGGATAGCTTCAACAAGGCACTAAATGCACAGGAAAAGTCTCGCACCAGAAAAAAATGTATATGCCCACTCAATGTGAATACCTTATTAATGGCAATGTAAGTTTCATTTTACATTTTACTTCGCATTTGTGTGACTTTTCACTTTTTCTTTCTTGTTAGCTCATCTTGTGTCTCCAAAGTGTTATCATTCTGGCATTTGTTTTTTTTAGTCAGGTCCCTGAACACAATATTTAAGAGCCAAATTGCCAGTTCAAAGCCAGATATCTGACAATACCATCATTAAAGAATATATTTGTTCTACAAACACTCACTCAACAAATTCCCATCAAGTAACATCTATAAATGAGGTGCTGGGCGTGGTGCAATGGGCGAAGGGAGAAATGATTCAATTCTGCTCTTGTGGAACCCCGTCTGGTAAGGGATATAGGCAAACCACCATCCAGGTAGAGAAAGGCTAGTGAAGGATAAGCCCTAGCCAGGTCTGGAATGCCAACAGAGAATGTAGCAGGTAGAGCTGAAGAATGAAGAAGAGTTGGCCAGCCGGCACGAAGACATAAAAACACAAAACTCTTGCTCAAGTCTTCATTAGACTAACAGACCTCATGCTAGACTAACAGACCTCCCATTACGTTGTGCACCCATTACTGAGCGAATGGATGATGAAAGAATGTGTGAGACAGCTTGGATCAAGTAATATTCACTTTAGCCATGTCTGTTCCTGAGATATAAACATTCTCAGTCCATTAGAGCTATTGGATGCCCACATTGTATGAGGAGTCATGAAGAACCATAAAAAAAAGAAAAAATACAAACTCTGCCCTCAAGAAAAAGGCCTTAATCCGACAAATATCTATTGTGCTTTAAGTTTTGTCCATATGCCTGGAACTCTGCAGGTTGTGGAGAAAAAAAAAAGTAATACACGCTATTTATTAAAGCAAGAGGAGAAGCAGAACATGACAACTCCAGCATTATTAATTTTTAGTTTTGACACTCTTAATTTTACCCTATAAATCTGCAAATGTCTTCTTAGCACTCTCTAAGCTCTGATGAACTATTATAAAGCAAAGTACTATGTGTATGTTCCAAAAGATTAGAGGACTCAAAATAAAAGTGATGTACTCAACATTAGAGTAAAAGAAAGAAATTATGATTCTGCTTCTTACCGTGCACACCCCACCCCCACCCTTTAATCTTTCCAGTTCATCCCCATGTTGGCTCAGGTCAAAACAGCCCATTTATTCTCATCCATATATGCCACAGCATTTACAAAGTCAAGACTGTAACCATTCCCAAGGTTTGGAATGTCCTTACTGCTCCTCTTTTCCTTACCTTTTAACACAGTTTATGTCCATGAAAAAGTCATACCAGGTTTCTCCATATCGGTTGCTTATGTCTCTTTACTCCCGGAACACTGACTGCTATATCTATCTTTCTATCTGTGACCACTGACTACCTTACCACTGACCCACAGACACCCAAGCAAGAGTTCCTGAGCCTCATAGCATGTGGCTGTATCATGATCTATGCTTCAAAGTTCCACAAAAGTTCTCATTTCAGGGTCATGAAATATTATATCACACCAATCCTCCAGAGTTCTCCATGTCCTGTGGTTCCCATGTCACATAAATGTGAGATCACTGGTTTAACTCTTAGTCCACATATGATCTGCTTCTGCAAATAGACTGTAACCTCATTGTAAGCAGGCACTTAGGATCTTTTAATATCCCACTGTGTTCAAAACAATGTTAGAAATATAGCAAATGCTCCAAAACTCAAAACATTTGTAAATTATTTATTTGTAAGGGAAACAACAACAAATGACTGATTTACTTTAATCTGGGTTATCTGAGTAGCTTTATTGCTCTGGAATAGTTTCCCACTAAGATCTTCTTATGCCTTAGGTTAGGCAACCTTAACAACTGTATAATTTTTTAAATGACATCAGCCAGCCAGTCAGTCAGCAACTTTTCCTAAATACCTAATAGTGTTACTACTCATTTTTCTAGAGAATTTTTTACCTTAATAAATTATGCCTTGAATAAAATAACCACTGTATTCCCTAGTATTCTAAAACACATAAACTTACCACGTATGAATACATGAGCTTCAGAAATTTCATTTATATAATCAATAAATACAAAATACCTATGAACTGATATAAATATGCTATAATATAAATCATCATAGTTCCTAAAACTTTAGTAATTATGCAATTTTAGCTAAATATAGAATATTTGTAGAATATTTTAAAGTTCAAGCTAGTTCCCAAACTTTACATAAGGAATTCATTCAGTGGTGGATTTGTTTGCAGTTGATACTATGTGAGAAGTTATTCACAAATACTCAGAAGTCAACTTCCAAGAAAAACCTTAAATTACCAAGAAATTAAAAAAAAAAGATAGAAATTTGCCAGTAAGCTCTGCTATGATCTTTGATATCTTAAAAAAAAAAAATTCCTATACTTTCGTCATTCTAAAATGTTAGAAATTTTAGAAAGCCTTTGTTCTAAAATGTCATAAAAATATTATCTCTATTCATTCCATTATGTTAAAAAAAAACACTGAAAAGCACTGCTGTATCCCAATACTGTGACATAATTAGAAAATGTTATAAGTAATTGCATTAGAAAATACAAATGTAAAAGTAAAACTATCTCTTTCACAGTGATGAAGTCTGTAGTCACCAGGACATTTTGTAAGTGCAATATCCAGAAACCATATGTATACATATATCTGTGTGTGTGTCTATACGTGTATCTAGATAAATAGATACAGATATCAAATGTCCAATGAGTGGGTTCAATAAGACAGAAAAGTAAACTTAGAGATCAAGACCAGCATTTAAAAAAATGGAATGGAATCGATTGTAAAATATCAAAAGTATCACATATATTAACAATAACTATCGTCTGTGAAATTCTTGGTTCACTGTGTATGTATATGTGTGAGTGTATATGTCCTGGATCAAATATAAAATGAAATCCCACTGCAGTCAAAACTGTATTTGGTATAAACACACCTTACAACTCCCCTAAGTGCTGAATGAGCAAGATGACCAAAGTTATATAGGCATAAATACATGATAAAATTGCAAGTTACTGAAACTAACTGGAGCAAAATAGGAAATGAAAACCAGAGAATACAGCAGGGTTGGTGGGCAGTGAGACACACAAATGGACAAGATAGGAGCCAGACACAGGGTCTTATCTTAGAGGCAATGGAAACTACGTGAAGATTCTAAGCAGGTTGGGCAAGCACTTTGCATTGATAGATTCTTCAGGGAGCAGTGGAGGGAATAAATTGAAGAGGGCAAATAATGTGGGTCAAAAGACCAGTTAACAGAAAGGCTAATGCAGTGATTCAGACAAAAGATGCTGATGGCATGATATGTTGGGAAGATATACTGAGAAAGTAGAGACCACAGAGCTTTGTGACTGATTAAATACAGGAGGTGAAAGAGAAAAAAAGAACATCCGACAATGCACAGGCTTTAATATAGAGTGGTATGGTGCTTCCAATCACTATATCTGGGAACACATTAAAGGGAACAGATTTGGGGGTAGAGGGAATGAGTTTGGCTTTGAACATGCATACTTCAAGACCTGTGTAAGACAGTCAGGTGAATGTCCTGTACACAGCACAGATGGACCCAGAAACACGTTTTGGTTGAGAGCCAGAGAGCAGGAAACCATCATCAATGTGGTGTTAAAGAATATGTAACTAAGAAAAGGACCAGGGACAAAAGACTATGGGACATCCACACCAAAGGGGAAGGCAGAGGGAAATAAGACTCAAGGGAGGCCAAAGGAAATGGTCAAAGAGATGGAACAAGAAGGGACTCAACAACAATACCCACAGAGACCTACCCAGTAAGGACTGAAAAGAATCCACTGGATTTAGCAATGAAGAGGTGCTTTGGTGCTAATGTGAAGTGCTACAGTCAGGAGCCTTATTGCAGTGGGTTGAATGGTAAGTCAAACGTGAAGTATGTGGCGATAGTAAATACAGAGGGGTGTGTGTGTGTGTGTGTGTGTGTGTGTGTGAGGAGAGAGAGAGAGAGAGAGAGAGAGAGAGAGAGAGAGAGAGAGTATATATGTTTTAGGAGCTTCAGAGTTAAAAAAAAGAAAAGAAGAGCAGCATATGGGAAGGTTGTTTTGTTTGCTTGGGGATTTTTTTTTTATGTGAAAGCAATGTGAACATCTTTATAGGTTGAGAAGAAACTACTAGAAAAAAAGATATTGAAAGACAAGAGAAAGTCAGAAGAGAGAACATGGTTGCATAGGAGACAAGCAAAGTTGTACCAACAGCACGAGCAGAGGTCTGTCTGTACCATTGCTGCCCCATGGAACTTGCTGCAATGACATCAAGGTTCACCCCACCATCCAAAACAGTAGTCACTAGCCGTATGTGGCTACCAAACACTTGAAATGTGACTAGAACAACTGAGGAAGTGAATTTTAAACTTTGGCTAATTTAAACTGAAACAGCTGTATATGACTTCTGGCTACAGAATTGAACAGTGCAGCTCAACACTAATGGGAAGAATATGAGGCTGAGGACCCATCAGTCCTGGGAAGAGCATTTGAGCTGGTCATGCCTGATGGTTTCATGTAGGAAGGAGGGCTGCTCTGCTGAGATGGGGTAGGGGCAGGGTAGAACCCTTGAGGGGAAGAATGAGGTTTGGAAGGGACATAAGGTAAAGGATAAGAAAGAGCTGACCAGAACAACGAAAAGCACAACACAGCAGAACTGAGGGTCCAGCTGAGACTGGAGACCCCAAATGTATGCAGGCAGTGTAGGAACAACTAAAACAGGGGGCTGGCTTGATAAAAGGTTGGGAGGCTGAGTGCCGGAGGTCCTAACAAGAGACAGTTGACATAAAACATGACGCCATGGACAGGTAAGGAAGCAAAGCCACATGCTCAAAAGAAAAGAAGGGGGCACGAGATCAAGGTCTCAATCGGGTCAAATAATAGAAGGGGTAAGTGAGTGAGAGAGCAGGAGAGGATAGGTGGTTTAGGACCCCAGGGTATGGAGTAGTTCTAGGTAATGTCAGGGTTTGGGGCAAGTCCTAATCGGCTTAAAAGAAGCAGGCAACAAGGACTTAGAAGCTTGGATGTTTGTTCTGGTGAGTACTGACATAACCCATGATGGTGGCATATTCAGTGAAAGAACATGAGTCAAGTACAAAGCCCCAACATGTCCACAAATCAGTAAGCATACTATAATGACACACAGGAAGAAATCCCATAAGAATAAGAATTCTTAGGACAGGGTTTCCTCAGAACACTGCACCAAACTCAAGAGGGAAAGGAAGGACAAGTGTGAGAAATATGCTCTCAACTGTGGCATATCAGGAAGTCCTGAAGAGGGACTTTCCTGGAGAAGCAGAGAGATAGGAGGGCTGACCAACCATCTACAAAGACGATTATCTCCCAATAGGGAGGGGTCATATTGGTCCCGTAAACAACCTGCCCAACCTGTAAGTTTCTCTACTCAGCTTCTCTAGGACTTCTGTTGCACTTTTCTCCAAAGTAACCATGGAGGTAGAGGAAGTAACCATGTTTTGGGCTATTAGTATTATAAAATCAGGTCACAATTTTTGCAGCTCTTAAATGCAATTGTATTATTGAAAGAGACATTTTATTTTCCACTCCCACAGTTCTAGCTAGAACTAGAATTATCTAGCTATTGAATTTCATCAGGTTAAATCTCCCCATATGTACCCAGTGGGTTCAGTATCATCCATATTATAAAGCCGTGTCACATTATTGTAACCAAGTCATTCTCAACCTCATTTTATATATATTAACACTTAGTCTCTTTCTTTCTCTCCATCTTCCTCTTTCATTTTATGACTTTAATGGCAAAAACTAGAAACTTAAAATGCCTCCTTCTCCTATAGTGCCAATAATGCCCCCCCCCCACACACACACACATTCACCTCTCCATGCTACAGAGAGACGTTTTCCAGGCACTGTTGTTACAACTATTACAAAATTATTAAATCTAAGATCGAACGGTGGCCTTCCATATTATTTTATCATAAACATTTCTATTTCCTCAAGGGTATTAATATAATGTTTAGATGTTTTAGATATGGGCATTCTTAAAAATAATTGGTATCAAATCCTTTAAACTGTATTATTCGCTTCTTTCAAGAACCTATACTCCCCCCTGTGGCAATTTGATGGAAAAAAAAAAAAACCCAGAAAACGGGATCCTAAGGACAGAATCACAATTCATAAATCATTCAGAAGTGACATAACAATGGTATGCGGCTTGCTTGAAAAAGGCTGTCAACAGACAGTCACAACATTCTTTTCATCCTGTGTAATCTGCATAATTCATGACCCCAAAACCTACTGGGCTAAGGGCTCATTTTTGGCAAATGTTAAGGCAGAAATTTAGTATCTGAAAATATTTAGATAGGAGCTAAAAGGAAAGTTTTATTTTACTTTAACAAACATTTTTTGAGTGCTTATACTCTGACCAGCATTGTGCTTGATGCTTTACAAGTTTTTGGTATTTAATCCTTACAAATTATCACACCAATCTTGTGGATAGTACTGGTATCTCCAACTTAAAAGGAGCCAAGTGAGGCTTAGATTGAGTAGTTTGCGTGATGTCACACATTTAACAGACACAGCTAAATAATGGAACTAGGAAGAAGAAAGAAAAAAGCGCTCTCCTGAAACAGTCAAAAAGAGAAATAGAAAGCCCAACAAATTCTATATTCAAGTCAATTCTATGTTACCTCTATTAATAGAACATTTGAACTCAAAATAACAAAAAGTTGGTCTAGCTAATCCAAAACAGTGGCTAATTTTATGAAATGCTTTAAACTACAGAATTAGCTTACTTTAATGAGCTTTTAATAAAGTTTCATACTAGAATATTAAACTAGAACTGCTGAAAAAAATCTTGTGTAATTAAATATGAACCAAGCTTATTTTGTCAGGCTTTATTCTTGCGATCTTTAAAATCGGATGAAAACCTCTCAGTTTGTTGGTTTTTGTTGTTGTTGTCATTTTTCTTTTTAAGTGATCTATTGGGGTCTTTTCACCTTTGCTCTCCCAGGCCTAGCCTGATTGAATACTGGACTGCCTCAATGGGAAAACAGTACTTCCCTCCCACCAGCACTGCCAGGAAAAGTAAGAAAGCCCAAGCAAAGTGACCCTCAGCAGTGTGTCTCTAAAGGATGCCAGGTGATGCACCTGTCAATGCATTTGGTGCCTTGTGCTGCCTCAGGTCACCTGCCTTCATGTCAGTCTTAAAAGTCTACTTCCTGTAGACAAAGTAGTTTCCAGATTGCCCTTTGTACTCAACATAAAGTCATTTTCCCTTCTTCAAAATCTGGATGTGATGCATGAGAAATCTAGGAGTTTGGAGTTCCTGAGCCCTTAGATTTAGGTCAGGCTTCAGCTGAGTGAGATGAGAACCCCAGAGAGACAGAAGTGGTATCAGCATGCTACGGGGCCCCTCTTCTGACAGCTCCCCCAGAAGCTAGCTGGGAAAAATCCGCTTGACTGGTGAGGGAGAGGCCTGCCTGGAAAGCAGTGAAAGCCAACAGGGGATACTTGGGCTGTAGCAGTGCCCGGCCCTACTGCAAAATAAAACTGGTTCGAAGTCTCTCTGAAGCTGGACCGGAAGTTTGCTTGCTCACCTACAGAGCTGAAAACAAGCAGAGTCGAGAGAGTCAACCATACGTGGAAATGGCAGGGCAACACACATGAGCAAGAAGAATAAACAGAGAGCAGCTAGCAATGATGAAAATCACCACAGAAGATTCATGTGGACAAAATCAGCTTTCATCATTTGTATGTGAGAAATAGCTTAATGGTGAAATGTGTCCAGACATTAGCAAGTCTATAGTCATATGCAACTTTTTCCTACAGTTGTTCATTTTCACGTACATGCATGGGTCCCTAAGAAAAGTCCCTCGTTATAAACCTGCCATTCCTAGACAACACTCTTTAGCCACAACTCTGTGCAGTTATGACATGGCTCTCATTCCATTAACATGAAATTAGTCAGGATTCAAATCACATTATTTCACTGTGAAGGGAGACAAGGGGAAAGCTGTAAGCCTGAAATACAAACTGTATTCAGTTTGAGGAAAGTGCATTTTTACCAAAGATGAAATTCATAAAATAAGCATTATGCCAATAGCATGCTGGAATGTGTCTATTAAGAGATACTTGTGACGAATCTACTTATGGTGGATATTGCTTCAATGCTGATGGCCTGAGGCTCTGTCGTGATATTTATTCATCGGGGTAGCTAATCGGTGAATGATGCAATTATTCAAGAAGACTTTGGTGATGTCTGTGGTTGGTCTGAGACTCAGTCTAAACAAGATTGAACTGAGTTAGAGACTGAACATTTTCAGTGTGGGCTGAAGCTGATGTCACAGTGGTACACACCCTGATATTAAGCCTTCCAAAGCATACCCATCGTCTTGATTCATTTTTCCTTTCTCAGCTACCTCAGTTCATCAGCAGATAACAAGCAACACATCTGTCTATCCAGCAAAATCACAAAAATCTTAACTGTCAAAAAAACAACAACAACAACAACAACTTTGTCTAAGCCCAAGGTTCTCTCCTAATGCAGATCAGTAATCATTATCTTTGTATTTCATGCTTATCTCAGACCATAGCATTATACTGACTCTGCCAATTAACCCACAGTACTTTATTTCATATGCTTTCTAGGGTGTGTGCTTTAAGAGTTTAAGAAAATTGGAGATAGCTATCTTAAGAACATACAGTGTTCAGAGATCCCTGTATATAAAATGTGAAGAAAAGACGCAGTGGAGTTTGGAGGCAGAGTCAAGTGTGTTCCCTTTAGAAGGACTGAATTCAAATTTGCAGGTCCCTGCCTCTGACCAAGCTTGGGTGATGTCACGTGCCTTTTTGGACCTCAATTCTCTTAACTGAAAAATGGGACGATAAGACCTCACACAGTTGTTATGAAGCTGAAGAGACACAGCGTTTGTGAGAGGGCTTTGTAAATTTAAAATTTCCACCTCAATGAAAGGTGACACAGCCACACAGGGCATCCATTCCAGGCACTCAGGCAAAGCTCTAAGTAGCATTCTTGTTAAATTGACCAGACAAAAACGGCATTGTACGTTCCACTGTCAAATTAAACAATGCATTAGTTCACTTTTACTTCAAATCTGATGATGTCGAGAGTTTAAATTGAGTGTTCTTTTCTTCTTCGGATATGGTGTAAACTCTGACTTAGAAGGTAAGACACCTTCTGAGAAAGCCTTATCCATGTATTAAGACTTTAACATAGGATTCCCATAGGTATAGTTACCTGAAAATCCACACGGAGGAAAACATCTTGGAAACTCTTTGGATAGCTTGAACAACTTAGTTTTCAGCATTCTAGAATGTACTGGCTACCAGTTACCGTTTAATTTGAAAACTTGCTTGTCAATATCACAGTTGCACAGTCCACATTGCAAAATGAAACGAAAGAAAACTGTTAATTCAAATGTATGTAGAATGTAAAATGTCTGTTGCATTATGTGAAGCCAAAGAATACCATCTTGGTTTCTGAGAAATAAAAAGTCTAAAGAAAACATCATAGACACAGGCAATAATAAATTTTTAGTTCTTTCTTTAATATTTACACACCGTATTCTTACTTGAGGATTAGTGGTAGCTTACGTGCTTTTCACCGAAGAAAGGAGGACTATTTGGACCTCCCTTCCACGTGAAAAAACTGGAACAAAAATTATAAAATGGAAATGAAGGAAGCAGATGCCATCATGTGACTAAAACAAGCTAAGTACAGAATTCTTCTTTATGTATCCCGAAAACTATGATTAAAAGAGAAATAGATTGTGATAGATCTTCCATACAGGAGATATGTAAGGGCATAAGACAGAAAAGTTTCCTTTGTGAAGTGTCTCTGTCAATTCTGAGCATCTAATCTAAAAAATGAAGAAGTAGGAGTTGATTCTGTCTGAGCTCTCACAGAGCTGTAACGCTCTAAAATCCTTGCAAAATTGAATGGTGTTATAAACTCAGATTGTGATGGGTTTTGAAAATTAAAGCTGAGTTGGGCTTAATCTTAAGGACAAGGAAGAACCATTGAAGAACTAACAGAAATTGGTAAATTTAAAATCTTAATATGTCATGTAAAAGTACTTGCATAAACATGGTGTCCTTGGGCTGAAAAAGAACCTTGAACAGGTGGGAAATTTGGGCTCAGAGAGGACTAGTACCTTCCCTCAGCTCACATGGCAGGCAAAAGGCAGGTATGGAGCTCATACCTCCAGCCTTCTGGCCAGCCCTCTGAGCCCTATCTAATGTTTTTATTTTTAAGTTTATTTATTTATTTTGAGAGAGAGAGAGAGAGCACAAGCAGGGGAAGGGCAGAGAGACAGAGGGAGGGAGGGAGGGAGGGGAGGGAGAGAGAGAGAGAGAGAGAGAGAGAGAGAGAGAGAGAGAGAGAGAAAGAATCCCAAGCAGGCTCCACACTGTCAACATGGAGCATGATGCGGGGCTTGAACTCACGAACTGTGAGACCATGACCTGCGCCCAAACCAAGAGTTGGTGGCTTAACCAACTGAGCATCCCAGGAGTCCTTATCTAATGGTTTTTGAAATGTACTCCAGAGAGTGGTGCCTGGCTGGCTCAGTCTGAAGAGCATTTGACTCGTGGTCTCAAGTTCTTGAGTTTGAGCCCCATGTTGGGTATAGAGATTACTCAAATAAATAAATAATTAAAAACAAACACTGTATTCCAGGGAGCTCTGAAGTTGTGAGAAGGAGCTCAGGCTTGTTGGTAGGAGGTGGAACACATTTCAAAGGGTGAATTGATGGGGCCTTAGTTTGCCCCACTTCCCCAAACCTTGGCAGAATCTCTTGGGACACATTCACTTATCTATTTTACACTTGTCCTTTCAAAATATGTATCCTTCCCCTTACTCCCATTCTTTGAAACAAGTTATCTAGTCTCAATGCTCTGTTCCTCCTAAACCTATTGATTTGGTTTCCCCAAATGGCACATTTGAAAGAACGGTTACCTCCCTTCTTTTACATTGCCTCTCATCACCTAAAGTATCACCAAGAAGACCCTTCCCATTTAAGCTGATAAAACAAGGGCTGTAAAGACTCAGGGTTGCTAAACTGTAATAAATTGGAGTTGCTAATACATCAGGAAAAGTGTCAGAGACCCATCTCCATCCATAGTAGCATCCATATTCTCCAGCACCATCTCAGATTAATGCAAGCAGAGTAGAGGCAGCACAGGATTTTCATTAAACTAATAAAACAAGTGAGACAAGTAGTAAACTGAAGAAAATGTCATTTTTTTAAAAATTCCTTTCCTTTCTCACCCTAACCCTCAACTCCATCTACAAGCAAATAAATGGACAGGGAAACATCAACACAGACCGCACGGAACAAGACTATATTCTTGACAAACACCTTTGCGTTAGAAAATATCCCAAGAAAGACAGAGAAGTAATTATCAGGAGGAAAGAGCAGGGAGGAAATGAATGTAATTTAGATAGTAAACATTCGCACTTCTTTCCCACCTCTGAACTCCCAGTGAGTACGCCCTCTCTTTAACCTTCATCTTTAAGCAAATATAAGGCAATGTAAACCAAGCCAGAGTCCCTGAAGTTTTGGCGATGATATTTATGACTATTTTTCAAAAAGCCATCCGGCACATCATTCTTCTGGTGGAATTCATTTACCTGATTGAATTTAAGGCATGCTAGAAACGCCTGAAGCCCACTCCCCACCCACCATGGTAAAAAACTGGTTCACTGTCCAGATGCCCTTATACGGCCAGACTTCCCATTAATCTGACAGCTCAGTGTATGCATTGCGTATGGGTCTTGGCATTGAGCCACATTCCTCCAGTATGTTTCCCTGGGAGCTCTGATTTCCGCTTTGAGGGCTGGCAAAGACTCCCACTTGCTCTTATAAGAAAATGTCTATGGCTGAAAGTTGAAAATGTGCAACATTCCTTCTTTAAGTACACAAACACTCCAAAGTCTGGCCACTTTCCTGTAGTCCTGCCAGCTTTTCTCTATGTCTGATACCTGATCAAGTAACCTTTTTTTAGGGGGGAAAAAAACAACAAAAAACATAAGAGAAGGAATGTAATACATCCACAGCTGAACATCTTACAAGACTTAACCAAACGACCTGTACAAATGATGCCTGAGTAGACACACACGTACCTTATATAGCTCTGTAAACAGGACTCAGTGGCCAGCTTAGTGAATGCCTCATTTTACCAAAAAAAAAAAAAAAAAGAAAAAGAAAAAAAGAAAAAAACAAAAAAACACCTCTCTGAAAAGCATTGCTAGATAAACACTTGCTTACAAGACAAAATTAGTGCATTTTAACCATTTTGCATATAAATTCAAAGACCTTTTGCTCCCAATTCTAACCTGCTGTCAATCAAAAGGGTTGGGGATAAGGGGATAAGTCAGAGTTGGACAAAGTTATAAGAAGACACTATTTCCACTTTACTGCCCAGGTGCACACAAACATTTGCTGAGTCATTTATAATAGTGTAAGAATTCAGATCCCATGGCATAAGTTAAGGACAGTGTCAGCCTTTCCCTTTGAATTTCCTGGCACTTGATGGCCCCCATAACACAATGTAAACATACTTTTGAGTCTGTGAATGTCTTGGGTGTCTTCTCTTTCTGTGTGTGTGTGTGTGTGTGTGTGTGTGTGTGTCTCTCTGTCACTTTCTTAATAATCTTTTATGTTCAACTCTTCAGAGGAATTGTGATCATAAAGCCTCAACCTAACCTTATAGTGCACAGCATTATTCTTCTATTCTGAGACTCCAAGCTCTATATACTTCAGTATACTTCTTTTCTCCTAGCCAATATTAAAACCATCCATTTGGAGCTAACTATGGACTTCTTGAGACTTTGAGGGACCACGTGAATTTTATAGTAAAACCAAATTCTTTTTATAATACGTCTTGGTATTTTTAACAACCCAGCAGAATAGTAAGTACGTTTGTGGAAAAAAAAAAAAGAAAATCAAGAAAGAGGCGGGTGGGCGGGAGCACCGATTCCCTAAGAACTTTGATCCAATTAATCATTGAATCCTGTGACATAAAACATCCTCATTATCATCATTTTAATAAGGTCAACTTGGAAATACGGCTCTTACTTGTGACTTCCCTAAGATTTGTGAATGGCAGTTCCAAGAATATAAACCAGGTCACCCAACTATAACCCAGCCCAGCAATTTATCCCTTTCATGAATGAGAGTCTCCACTCTGCTGTACATGAAGCTATTGGTGGTGGCTCTCAGACTCTCCAGAGCATTCAAAAATTCCCAACCATTCTCCCATCTACCTCACCCTGCAAGCCACAAGACGGAGCCCACATCCCACCTCAGGTGAGGCTCCAACTTCACATCCCTACCCTTCCCCATCTACCACACCTTTCCAACCATTAGTGGTAGCCATAATTCGAGGTTTAGGTCTTGAAAGATTTCACTGTGGCTTCCCACATATTTTGGACTTTTAAAACCATCCACGAGGGAAGAGAAAGTTGGGGGCTAAGTTGCCTTTAATACACATGTGGCTATTAACATAACTTGGAATGTTCTGTCTTTAAATAGGAACTTTTAGGCCTCTTCTCCTCTCTTTGAGGAATGCTTGGAAAGAACATTAAATAACAATGTTGAAAATTCTTCCTGAGCTTCAGAGGCACCCCCCCCCCCCTTGCTGGCCACTCACACTGTTGACATGCAACTACGCTGTACAACATGTGGATTGCTTAGGGAGGTAATTGTGCACAGATGATGTGGTCTATGCTGAAGATGGAGTGATTATTTTCTTCTTGGCTCTTTTTCAATAGAAAGAATCGAAACATAAAAAAAAAAAATGCAGCCAGTTTAAACAGGCTGTTTTCAAATTATAAATCTATAGTGTTGTTTCTGAACACTCGTCTCTGCATCAAAACCAGGTATGTTGATCTTAAACCTATACAGTGAAACATCTGCAAATGAAATGAATTTACTCATTGGTAACACTAGGGTCAAATGAGGTGGCATCACAATAGAAAAAAATGGCCCGATCTGGAATCTGTCTCTTTACAGACAATGGTAACTGGAGTTATTAAAAAAAAAAAAAAAAAGGGTGGGGAGAAGTTAATCAATAGATTCTAAATGAAAGTATGGTTAATTAAGTCCTTAGTGAAACTAACTAGCGATATTAAGAAACAGAAATGTGCTTAGACTTTATTGGCTGTTTTTGGCATCTGCACACAAGCAAAGAGGACAAAACCTGTTGTTTCCTTCACCGGATCTCACTCCACTAGGCTGCAGGCTCCTTGGGCAGTAAGAAGTCACAATCACTATTCACAGATGTATGGAGAGTCACTAAAATATATTATACATAGACCCTCTAAGTTTACAACCAGATATTAATGGGGTACACTGTTCTTGTTATATTATCAGATTTTTTTTACTGCAACAAACCAAGTCCGATCCACATTCAAAGATTATAGATTTTAGTATTAAAAAAAAAGCACTCATTTCTCAAAGACCCAAACTGTGTTTAAAACACCCCAACTAAACCCCAAGCTTCTTGCTGTCTCTCCTGGATGGTTCCCCTCTCTTCCCAACACCCAAAGCCTCTACCTCCTCAACACATAATCATTTGCTCTGACATGACAACAGACCCACTTTTCTGGAAATACTGATGCCCATTCATCTCTTTCCCTCCCTATACCCCCAACAATAAAACTGTTACATATATTAAGAGAAAACAAAGCAAGAGTGCTGGAAATCTCCCCCAGAAAACTGCATCCATACCCTGACCCCTGGCTTTGTTCTCTTTCTCGTAGGGCAATAGGCATCCAAACCATTATCTCAAGTGACAAATGATCAAATTCCTACATCTCCAATATGGAACTTGGAGTTTACAGGTAAGCTTCTTGGGGATTCCAGCTGGTTAAAAGCAATCAACTCCTCCTCTGCTCTCTGAAGAGTTTTCAAAGACAGACAGCCTTTAAAATTAAAATCATTACAAAAATAATCAGGAAAGAAACCCTTTCGAATTTTTTAGGAAGCCCTGCTGTTAGCCTCTTGGGCTGCCTACCTCCTAAAAAGCATGTATGTCAGTGGGTAGAGCGGGCACAGTTGTTAGGAACAGAAGAGAGTGGTATAAAAAATAATAGTAATTGCTGATGTGTTTTTCAATGCTATAAATCAGAAGTGGTGCGAAGAAGCAAGGGGAAAAAAAAATCCTATTTGGTGCTGGAAATACTGAGGCTTTTTTTTTTTTTTTCTTTCTTTCTGGTGAGCTAGAGTGTGCCAGCTTTTTCAGACGGGAGGAATGCTGAGTGTCAAGGGGTCAGGATCAATCCGGTGTGAGTTGATGAGGCAGGAAGGTGGGGAGGAATGCGAGGAATGTCCCTGTTTGTGTAGGACTCCATTCAGCTCATTGGCGAGCCGGGGCCGCCCGGAGCGTATAAAAGCCGCGGGCCGCCCGCCTCAGCCTCACACAACAACTCTTCCCACTGAGAGGAGGCAGCCAGTGCAACTCCAACCCCGGCGACCGACCGCCTCCCTCCGACGGCAGCCGCCCCGGCCGACAGCTCCCAGACCTCAGCCCGGTGCGCCCAGACACCCACCTCCAGCCCGAGCCCGCGATCCAGCGCCGGGACCGCCGCGCCCACCCCGCCGCCGCCGCCGCCGCCGCCGCACTCCGCCCGCCGTCCGCCCCGCCCGCAGCGCCAGACCATGTCCGCCGCCGGCCTGGGCCCGGTCCGCTGCGCCTTCGTGCTCCTATTCGCCCTCTGCGGCCGGGTAAGCCGAGAGCCCCGCGGCGGCCGCCGCCTGGGGGAGGGCGTGCAGGGCGGGGCAGGGCCCGGGGCGCCGAGCGGCGTGCGCCCGCTGACCGCCCCCTCCTCCCCGCAGCCCGCCGCCGGCCAGGACTGCGGCGGCCCGTGCCAGTGTGCGACCGCGCCGGCGCCGCGCTGCCCCGCCGGCGTCAGCCTCGTGCTGGACGGCTGCGGCTGCTGCCGCGTGTGCGCCAAGCAGCTGGGCGAGCTGTGCACGGAGCGCGACCCCTGCGACCCACACAAGGGCCTCTTCTGCGACTTCGGCTCCCCGGCCAACCGCAAGATCGGCGTGTGCACCGGTAAGCGCCGCGGCCCGGGCCCCTCGCCCTGCGCCAACTCCGGCGGTGTCCCGGCCGCCCGACCCCACCCCGGAGCCCTGCTCCCCGCGCACCCCCGACTCGCCTCCCGCCACCGATGCCTGACCCCTGTTCCCTCCCTCTCCTTCAGCCAAAGATGGTGCCCCCTGCGTCTTCGGAGGGACCGTGTACCGGAGCGGCGAGTCCTTCCAGAGCAGCTGCAAATACCAGTGCACTTGCCTGGACGGGGCGGTGGGCTGCGTGCCCCTGTGCAGCATGGACGTCCGCCTGCCCAGCCCTGACTGCCCCTTCCCGCGGAGGGTCAAGCTGCCGGGGAAATGCTGCGAGGAGTGGGTGTGCGACGAGCCCAAGGACCACACCGTGGTTGGCCCTGCCCTCGCCGGTGAGTTGGATCTTCCTCTAAGTCAGTGTTGTGATCCTCCCCCCAGGGGCTGACTCCTAACTCTACCAGGGGAAGGGGGAAATGTCTTATCCTGGCGTCTTACCTTGTGTTTGTGTGCTCTGCTCTCACAGCTTACCGACTGGAAGACACATTTGGCCCAGACCCAACTATGATCCGGGCCAACTGCCTGGTCCAGACCACAGAGTGGAGCGCCTGTTCCAAGACCTGTGGGATGGGCATCTCCACCCGGGTTACCAATGACAACGCCTTCTGCAGGCTGGAGAAGCAGAGCCGCCTGTGCATGGTCAGGCCTTGCGAAGCGGACCTGGAAGAGAACATTAAGGTACGTTTTCTGCTCCTATGAACGAACTTGCATGGAATGATAATGGTTAGGACTAAAGTTGGGTCTCCCCATCCTTGTTATTATAGACCTTTTATCTCCAAAAATATCTAACCGTTGAGCTGTTTTGCTGGAATGGGCTGTTGTGTAATAGAAACCACTAGCTTTCCACTATGAAATTCTCCACACGGTTAGTTAATTCAAGACATCCCGAGAGAGGCCATGTCTATTTTTGGAAAACTGGCAAGTGAGAGTCCAACTTCCTCTCCTCAAAATATAAACAAAAGTCAGACAACATAAGGCTAAAACACACAGAGCTTGAAGAAAGCCACTCCCCTTAGAGAATCATTGATTTTTTTTTTCTTCTGCTTTGTCTTCCTTAGAAGGGCAAAAAGTGCATCCGTACCCCCAAAATCTCCAAGCCTGTCAAGTTTGAGCTTTCTGGCTGTACCAGCGTGAAGACTTACCGGGCTAAGTTCTGTGGAGTGTGCACAGATGGCCGGTGCTGCACCCCACACAGAACCACGACTCTGCCTGTGGAGTTCAAGTGCCCCGACGGGGAGCTCATGAAGAAGAGTATGATGTTCATCAAGACCTGTGCCTGCCATTACAACTGTCCTGGAGACAACGACATCTTTGAGTCCCTGTACTACAGGAAGATGTATGGAGACATGGCCTAAAGCCAGAGAGTGTGAGAGACATTAACTCATTAGGCTATAACTTGAACTGATTCACATCTCATTTTTGTGTAAACATGATTTCAGTAGTACAAGTTATTTAAATCTGTTTTTCTAACTGGGGGAGAGAAACAGTCCCACCGAATTCAAAATATTGTGCCATGTCAAACAAAAGAGTCTTATCAACCCAGACACTGGTTTGAAGAAAGTTAAGACTTGACCGGGGTGGGGGGACTACATTAGCACAGAGCACCAGAATGTAGACTAAGGTGTGGCTTGAGGAGCAGTGGGGGGTGGGGGGGGCACCTGTAGAAATGATTGTCACCTTAAAGTGGTAGGGGCCTGCTCTTTGGAGTGTGCTTGAGAAGGAAAATTTTAGCATGCTCACTGACCTGCCTACTGTAGCTCCAGCAACGGCTAGGATGTGTGTCCTCCAGCCTTCATGAGGCTGGGTCAAGTTCTTTAAGTCAGAACAGCAGATTCAGCTCTGACCTTCTGATTTGAATGACACTGTTCAGGAATCAGAATCCTGTCTATTAGACTGGACAGCTTGTGGCAAGCTAATTTGCCTGTAACAAGCCAGATTTTTTTTTTTTATTGACACTGTAAATATTGTGTGTGTGTGTGTGTATATATATATATATATAAATATATATATATATTTGTACAGTTATCTAAGTTAATTTAAAGTTGTTTGTGCCTTTTTGTTTATGTTTTTATGCTTTGATATTTCAAATGTTAGCCTCAATTCTGAACACCATAAGTAGGATGGAAAGCTTATCTGATAATTCAAAGCATGAAATGGATATTCAAATGGAAATTCTGGTCAGAGTGATACTCCATCAAAACAGATTGTTTACTGAATATGAGGCAGTGATGTCCTTAGAAGTCTAATTTGTCAGTTGAAAATGTGGTAGCCTTGTTTTAATGAACAAGTGGCCTTTATTAAAAAAAAAAAATTGAGTGGCTCTGTATAGATGATCAGTTTTTCCACCTGGAAGCATTTGTTTCTACTTTGACTATGACTGTTTTTTGGACAGTTTATTTGTTGAGAATGTGACCAAAAGTTACATGTTTGCACCTTTCTAGTTGAAAATAAAGTATATATTTTTTCTATAAAAAGTGTGTCCATTCACTTACTCTTCTAAATGTTTCTGAGTTTTCTTGAGTTTCTATGGGAAGCTTTTGTTTTAAAATAATTCATCTATAATTTTCTAAGGCTCTTTTATTATACTAATAAATTGGTTAATCAATTCAATAGAATTTTACATAAACCTATTTCACACTGAATCAAGTGTCACAAACTTACAGTCATACACAGTATATATTTATACACAAACACACACACACACACACACACGCATAGGCATTTTTTTTTGTTACATTCACAGTACCTTATAAACATTTAAATTCAATTCTCTCTAGGGGCACCTGGGTGGCTCAGTTTGTTGAGCATCCAACTTTGACTCAGGTCATGATCTCACAGTTCATGAATTTGAGACCTGCATGCAGCATCGGGCTGGGCTGGGCTCGGCTCCCTGCTGTCAGAGCAAGCCTGCTTTGGATCATCTGCCCCCTCCCCGGCTTGCGCGTGTGCGCTCTCTTGCTCTCTCAAAAATAAATAATAACACTGAAAAATTAAATTCTCTCTAGGTAACTTCAGTCTCCAACAACCCCTGTTGATTACACTTGGTCTTGTCTACATTTAATACCTCTCTGACCATTGTAGGCATTTAATTTCCAACCCTTCATATCACAAACTATAGTCTATATACCTTCCACATAGAAAATGTTTTAACTATTTCTTGAGTTTGTATGCTCTACCATATCTGTTTTTGAACTTCAAAAAGTTTGCTGTTAAATTTGAAAAGTATAAAATCTGCATCCTGATGGAACCATTAATAAGTTGCATTTTTGTATAATTCAGTTTTCAGTTGCCATGATAACCAATCACAAATAGATGATGGCATAAGTAGAAAAGGAGGATAATTTCTGCTAACATTAATAGAAATTTGTCTTCAATTAAAAGCAACTCTTCTATTGTCCCAAGCTTTTGACTATTAGATTTCAAGATCAATAGCTTACCAAGAGGTTGGTAAGTGACAAAAGGAAATTGTTCGAGAAGCCTGGAAATGATACTGGGCCTATGTGGGCCCGTACCAAAAAGTGAACTGAAGTATGTGGCCAACAAAAATATTCCAAAGACAGCTTAAAGCACAATATTCCCCAGAATCTGTAGAGCTGTGGATTCTAGGGGGGAACAAAATAGTTGTAGACAAACTAACCCCTCACAGGGTAATTAGCAATGTTGTAGTGTCAGTGTCATTCCAAGAGACAAAAATACATTCGAAAATAAAGACTGGTTCTACAAACAGTGCGGTGCCACAAACCAAAGGGAAAACTTCCCATGGTCAAAATGTGCAAAGTCAAAACATTGAACTTTTAGGATGCACCTATATACATATATTGCCACATTGTCAGCAGCTGTACCTCACTTCCCCAAATAAACCCACATGTACATACACGTACAGGGTACACTGTCTCGTTCACATGTTTTTTCCGCCAATTTACTCCTAGATGCAAAGATGAAGGGCCATGGTAAGTGAGCCGGAGTGTTTTAAAAGGAATTTGAGAATTCTGGGAAAATAGAAGTAGTAACGGAAGCATAGATTTTAGATAGTTCCATTTTCCACCTAAAAACCGAGTAACTGCACTGCAAAATCAAAATCCCAGGAACAATATTTATAACAAAATTAGGTGGCAAGGCATCCCTTCAATCCCAAATGTTAGGGGGAGAAAATCATTAACCACCACAAGACATGCCCTATGTCAGCATATGTGTGGGAACAAGCAAAGAGTTGCAACAGGATATCTGAGGCTTCTGAGAAGAACAGAGATCCAAAATTGCCAACAGTGAAATACGGGAGACCAATTTGAGGGTAAAGCTTGTGCCCACTCAAATAAATCTTACAAACCAGGGCTCTCTCCCACGGGGGAACTCCATGCTCATGGGAATGGAATCAAAATTGAGCAGGTCAGAGACAACAAAGATGTTGAAAGAGAAGGTCTAGATAAAAATGAGGAGAGAACAAAGATTGGAAATCTGAGGAAAGTAAACTGCCATATTGTTTCAAACGCATGAAGACAATAAAAGAGTATCTCCGTGAAATTCGAAAAGCGGTCTAAACCAAGTGTCCTTACTGAACCAAGTTCAAGAAAACTATTTTCACATAACAAATTGGAAAACAAAATTATCATAGCCAAATCCCATACAAAGTTATTATATGAAAATAATAAAGGGCAGAATAAATCTTTACAGATAATAAAAGCATGTCAGAAATACATGCCCAGAAACACATCAAAACTATTTCAAAAGAACATTAAGAAAATAATATTAGACATAAATTATAAAAAGGAAACAACTAATGACATAAAATAGCAATATAAATCAGAGGTAGCAAAACATAGAAATGTGTTGATAAAACTCAGGAAGGAATTAGAAATAAAAGAAATGTATCAAACAAGAACGAACACAAGAAGGGTGCCTGAATGGCTCAGTTGGTTATGCATCTGATTCATGGCTTCAGCTCAGGTCATGATCTCATGGTTCATGGGTTCAAGCCTTGTGTTGGGCTCTGTGCTGACAACGCAGAGCCTGCTTGAGCTTTTCTGTCTCCCTTTCTCTCTGCCTCTCCCCCACTCATGCCCTCTCTCTCAAAATTAAATAAACATTAAAAAAAAAACAAAAAAAAAGAATAGACGGTGAGGAAGGAAATCTTTTAAATTAAAAGAAATGAAAACGTTTCAAGAAAAATTGATAAATATTGTAGAGAGGCAAAGAAGATCTAACATATGGATAGTAGGAGGTCCTGAAGAAAAAAAAAAACAAAAAGTATAAATCAAGAAAACTTTACTGAAATAAAAAGTGACTTGAAAGCACATATTGAAAGAGCATGCCATGGGGGTGCCTAGGTGGCTCAGTCGGTTAAGCGTCCGACCTCAGCTCAGGTCATGATCTTGTGGTTCATGAGTTCAAGCCCCGCGTCAGGCTCTGTGCTGACAGCCCAAAGCCTGGAACCTGCTTTGATTCTGTGTCTCCCTCTCTCTGCCCCTCCCCTACTTGTGCTGTCTCTCAAAAACAAATAAACATTTAAAAAAAATTTTTTTAAAGAAAGAGCATGCCATGTACCTGATAAAATCAACCAACACCAAGACATAGTCTAGCAAAATTGCTGAAATATAAAGACAAGGAAAAACCATCAGAACATCTAGGCAAAAAGAACATGAACCTTATAAGTAAAAGAAAATTAACTCAGTATCAGACTTTTTGACAGCAACACTTCATACCAAAAAATTGGAATAACATTTAGGATACTCAAAGAAAGAAAATGTAAATTAAGGAATTTTTATCCTACAGAACTAACATTCAAGAATAAAAGACACAGACAAACTGCCAAAAATAGGGAAGAATTTACAGTGTATTGTTCCTATGGGCCCTTTCTGAAAAACCTACTAGATAGAAAGCTCAGAGAACAAAAATATCTGAGAGATATTAATATAAGAACTGGTATATGAACATTACATATAGCTTATCTTTAGAATTAAAATTAATGAAGTTTACAGAGGAGAATGTACACGGTATAGTGGCTATACAGCATGCTCTGATAGTGTAGACTGCAGCTATTTTTAAGAGAATGGACATAGATGCCTGTCCCTAAATATTTAACTGCTTTTATTGGTGGTGCTGGTATTGTTATTGTGAGACTATTGGTTGTATAATGTGGGATAAAGCAAGTGAGTCATTATGAATATTCTAATTCTATCGTGAGTGTTGGTGAGTACTGGGATTCTTAGTGAGGAAGTCTCAAAATACAGACGTAACATAAAAGTGGTTAAGTTAAATTCTGTAGTTCTGAATTTGAACTAGAAATAATCAGCATAAACTTATGATCTATTTTATCTTTTAACACACACATACACATACATACAATTTTTCCTACATCTGCTCACTAAAAAGGCTTAGATACAATGACAACTCAAGAGGAATAACCATCCATAGGCCAATACTGTGCTCTTCAAATATTATTTTCCACTAAAAGAAACTAAGGCTTATTCCAGGTCTAGCACAAGAAATGTGTAAGATAAACACATTTATTCAGGGACTACCTTTTCATATTGGGTAAGAAGGAAGTTAACAAAGACCATTGAAATCATATCAAAAAGGTACAGGAGGCAAATTTAAAAGACTCCTATTAAAGATGGGGCAATTTGGACTTCTATAAGGATAAGAATTGCAGTGTGCTAAGCCTATCAATTGTCCTTAAATTTTTAGTTCATTCTGATAGTTGAAGAAAAACACCTAATCGGTCACTTGAGAATGACAGAGAATCTAGTCATTCTACACAAAATCTTTGATGATTTCAGTATCAGATTTTTATTACTCTACACATTTCACAGCACCTCAGAAGCAATTGGCCCCTTCTGTTCCAACACCAGACATAATTCTGAGATAACTTTTAAAGGAAATAAATCTCTTAATTTATGGTACTCATCTCATGATGGTTAGTTTAAAGTAACTTTGTATTCTTTTACAATAATTTTCTGAGTTTTTCCAAATTCTCAGAAATGAACATGCATTATTTTATAATCAGAAAGATTTTTTAATTTTTTTTTTTTTTAGCATTTATTCGTTTTTTGAGAGCCAGAGAGAGACAGTATGAGCGGGGAAAGGACAGAGAGAGAGGGAGACACAGAATCTGAAGCAGGCTCCAGGCTCTGAGCTGTCAGCACAGAGCCCAACGCGGGACTTGAGCTCATGAACAGTGAGATCATGACCTGAGCCGAAGTCAAACACTTAACCTACTGAGCCACCCAGGCGCCCCTAATCAGAAAGATTTTTAAAATAAGTCTTTCACCTCCTCACTATAAAATAGAGAATATGCCAAAATGTGTTTGAAGTTTTCATGATTTTGGATTTATCTGAACTATTCATAACATGTAAAAAAATAAATAGCTTAGCTATTCAAGCCACTATTCCTTAATTAGCCATGTGCCTAGAAGCATGTGTAAAACACATGTGCCCTCTAGGGAATTCACATATATTCATATATATTCAGTGTATTTTCTTACCTCATTCTCCCATGCCATAAATGAAACCATGAAAGCTTTTCCTTCATAAGTTTTTTCCCTTCATAAGTTTTTTAATAGCTATTCTTTACCTCATGAATCATACTGATTATATACACACTATTGCTAAGACTAAGAATAAACAATGTAAAATATGCCCTTCAAATGCTAAGTCAGATTCCATATCCAAATACAGGATCCAAAGTAATAAACATGAAGATCTGTATCCTCTATCAGATGTTTAAAGATAGTGAAAAAAGAGTTAGTAAGAACTCTTAATTACTTAATTATTGATTAATTAAAATTTACATCTCAAGAATATAAAACATATTAAGACTTGCATTAGTTCAACAAATTCTAACACAATTTTTGTCAGCACAGTTAACATATGTAATTTAGACAAATATAGTAACTGGAAAACTATATGGCAGTATCTGTTAAAGCTAAATACAGAAACTACCTATGACACAGCAAGTAAACTTCTACTCTTACATATAGATCCAAGAGAAATTTAAAAAAATACACAAACAAAATTCTCAAAGCACTTCTATCCATCCCCAAACTGAAAACAACTCAAATGTACATCAGCAATAGAATGGATAGAATGTAGAATATTGATACAGTGGTATAATATACATCAATAAAAAAAGAACCATGGACATTATGCTGAATGAAAGAAGCCAGATACAAAAGTGTATACGCTGTAAGATTTCATCTATATGACATCGAAGAATAGGCAAAACTAATTGACAGTGATAGAATTCAGAATAGTGGTTACTTTGGAGTGGAGCACGAGAAAATGTGTTATACATTTATTAATGTATATTATATTTCAACTAAAATATTTTGAAATGAAGTAAATAAATTCAAGCACATTTTTAATTTTAAAAGAATATTGCCAAAACATTAATAAAGATTAGCTGGGGGTTATTTTTTCCACCTATATCGTATTCTAGATTTTCAAAATTGTTTACAAAGAATAATTATTGGAGTGCCTGGGTGGCTCAGTCAGTTAAGCATCTGACTCTTGATTTCAACTCAGATCATGATCTCATGGTTCGTGGGTTCGAGCCCCGAGGAGGGTTCTGTGCTGATGGTGCAGAGCCTACTTGGGATTCTCTGTCTCCCTCTCTCTGTCCCTCTCCCACTCTCTCCCTCTCTCTCTCTCTCTCCCTCAAAAATAAATAAACTTTTAAAAAAGAATAATTATTACTTTATAAACAGAAAATAGTTAACTTATTTTTGATGTTTCAGATGATGAACTTCTGAAAAATAACACATAGTGCATATAACAAGTTTCACACACAATGAAACTATTATAGCATCATAAGTATGGAAAATGAGAGTGAAAATTTAATGGGGGTAGAAGCTCAAAGCTATAAATCTCTATAAGAAGAAAGTCCTCCAAATTCACAAATATTTTAGGGAGGCATTGGATTTCTCTTTTAATATCAGATGGACTCACACTAATTTTTATTTAAATCTCAGAGGACAGGTTGACCTCTTCCAACATTTATTTTTTACTAGCTTATCAGCAGACTCATTCATTGAAACATAATTCCAAAATGAAACTAATGAATAGAAACCATGAAACTATATGTTTGATGTATAGTTAATGGGACTTAATAAACATTATTTAATTATAGGGCACAACAAGATTTTAAAGTATCTGGAACCCTCGCGTGAAAAGTAACATCTCACCATATTAAGTTTCTCTTTGGCAATAAGAGTTATCAATACATTACTTTATGAGTATGTGCATTTCAGCAGGATACAAGTAGGCAAATGGACATAAAATACCACTTTTATGGCAAACAAAAACTGCTCCTATCCATACTGCCCTTATCAAATTAAAACAAACAAACAAACAAACAAACAAACAACAGCACTGGTGACACCAATTCATGAAGCATCATGGGGCAGAGCAGGAGAAGCCAAGAGAAGGGGGGTGGTGAGGAAATAATACTCTCAGCAAGTTTTACTCATATATGAATAAATAAAATTTCAAAACAAGTACAGCTGTCTGATATTTTAAAAACCATTACTCTGTATAGACTCAGTTTCATACAAGAAACCAGACTTTATGAATGTCCTTTAGAGCATCTGGGTCCTTTCCCTGAAAAGGTTGGGCTATAAAATAAATACGACAGTAATTACATTTTTAGTCTAAGATGTAATAAAGACAAAGAGAATAATAATGAGGCCCATGAATCTAATTGGTTGAGAAATATCTTGTAGTCATTATCGTGCATTTTTTTTTAATTTTTTTTTTTTAATGTTTATTTACTTTTGAGACAGAGAGAGACAGGATGAACGGGGGAGGGTCAGAGAGAGAGAGGGAGACACAGAATCCGAAACAGGCTCCAGGCTCTGAGCTGCTAGCACAGAGCCCGATGCGGGGCTCGAACTCGCGCACCGCAAGATCATGACCTGAGCCGAAGTCGGACGCTTAACCGACTGAGCCACCCAGGCGCCCCAATCGTGCATTTTTCAAGTAACCTCCAGTCAATCATCATCATCTTCATTAAAATAATATACCAAGCACATGAAGTATCCAGATCTAAGTGCTGATGTGATGGGTGCTATACAAAAAAGATAGAATTTAGGAAACACAGATTTAACACAAAACCATATATAATCCAAAATTCAGTAGATTAATTTGAATTAGAAAGTTGGGATCAAAATTTTGAATGCAATTATCCATATGAAAAAAATCTTTGAATTTATACATCTTTGTTCACTGTTAATAGTGTTGACTATTCTGTTTTTCAATCCAATTTATACTGACTTATTCCATTTGGGATTGACATCCTTTAAAATGAAAACCCTCAGCATTAATAATAATCAAAGATAAACTATTATTCTTTTTATCTCTTTTGTTCTTTTATATCATTCTAGGGGATTTTTTTTTAATGAGAATAAACACAATTCCCTTTTTTTCTCCCCAGTCTGAATTCCTCTGTAGCTAAATTTTTTCTGATCTGTGATCAGTATTTCTTATGCTCTCTTTAGTGAGGTATTAGGAGGTACTGAAAATGACATTAAATGCAAGGATTTGGGAAAAATTTTTCTACAACACGACTGCTCCTTTTTGCACTTTATTTGTTTGTTGATTTTTAAACTTCACCCATAATTTGGGCTGATGGATCCCAGTGTGAAGATTATTTCAGGTCATTCATAATTTTTAACCCAGGGTTATTAGGCAAGTTTGTATATTTGCATTAAGAAGCTCTCAAAGGTCTGGGGCAATTCCCAAGACTGTGTTTGCATAGACGTCTCAATGTGGAGGTGTGGTGGGAGAAGGGATGCGTGTGAGGCATGAGCCAGACAATGTAGTTCCATGGACTTTGGGAGGGTGTCATGGACTTAATAGTGTGACCTTTGGGAGACAGCCTTCTAGGGACGACGGGGGCTCTGCTGGAACTCGGAGAAAATCAGTTCATGTGTTCTGCCTCGACACCCAGCAAAAGAAAGTGGGAAAGGCAAGAGAAACAGGGTCCTGGGGGCCACTATACACACTGTTAGTTCACTCATACAACATTGGTGGCTTTCATTGTTTTGGGTATGAGTCTTTGTCAATATTCTACACTCTGTTGTGGTAGTCTTTGTGTCTCACTATTCCAAACACGGTATGGTTGTCTCATGACCTACACACACAGATTGTTCCATGAGCTGGAGTACATAGGGGACCCCACAGTGAGAAAGCACATATTGGTCTTTCAAGCCGGAAGCTCAACATCTCCAGCTGTGGGATTTTTCCACCAGAGGTATGTGGAGTAGCCAGTGGAGATATGAAGAACCTGGAAAGAACAGTGCGGCACTGTAACTACTCCTAATGAATGGCTTTATAGGGAGCCTATTGAGAGCTGGCCTTGAGGGATGATGCTGGAAGTCTAATGCTGCCAGTAGCTACTGAGGGAAACCAGGAGCTTTCTTGAGGTCTTTGGGGTTCAGGTCCTTTAAAATTTAACTTTTTAAAATGTTAGTGGGATCCCAAGAAAATAGAAGTCAGGAGCTGCTGGCAATCACTTGGAGCAGTGCTCACCAGCAGGAAGATCTGCTGGGAGGTGTTGCTGCTTAGGACCTGTGACAATGTAGGCGGCCCCTGGAAGCTGTTACTATGGCAACTCATGCTAACCACTGTTGGAAGTAGTGGCCAGTGGAAACTGTCATTGCCAAGAACAACAGGTGAGAGACTTTACTGGGAGATGTTGACTGGAAGCACCAATGGGTGTCACTAATAGAGAACTGTGTCTGGGATCATCTACCTGAGTTAGGGCGAGGAGGTTGTTTGTTTTGTTTAAACATGCTTAGCTGAATCATTCTTGATGTTAGGGGGAAAAAAGAAGTACTATCGATCTTATTGTGCTCCACACTAAAGGCATCATAATTTCCCTCAAAATCAGCTTCTCCGTGTGATCCTGCATTTCTATTAATAGCACTATTAATCTCTTTATTACCCAGGTGGAAACACCCCATGATCATGGAATCCTCCACTTCCCTTTTACCCATGCTCAAATATTTTAACTTCTATTTATAAATTCATTTGTAGAGAAAGTGGTCCCAGAGCCAATCACAAACGGCTCCATGCTTTTGTGAGTTTTACCTCCAGGAGGTCTATGAATATTGAAGGAAAATCCCCTCTTGCTTCGTTCAGAGGAAAGGGAAAATTAACCGTTTTTTGTGTGTTCATTTATTTATTTTGAGAAAGAGAGTGTGAACAGGAGAGAGGCGGGGGGGGGGGGGGTGGAGAGAATCCCCAGCATGGAGCCCAACATGGGGCCCAATCCCACGACCTGAGACCATGACCTGAACTGAAACCGAGAGTCAGATGCTTAACCAACTGAGCCACCCAGGCGCCCCTAACCATTTTTAAATACACCAAAGCACTTTGTTCTTCTTAGCAAGGCCAGCCCTCAGGATAAATTATTTTACCAAAGCCTAATCTATTAGGGTTTTGTCAGAACCTAACCTACCTGGAGAAAGGGAAATACCTAACTCCAGTTTCCTCTAGCTATGTGGTCACACCTAAGGAGAGGAAAACTGAGAAGTACTGATGAAGTTCATAGGGGCACAGGCTCACCAAAGGACTGAGGCCTAATCATAAAATTGTAGAGTCCTCCCCCTTCCCCCACACTTTACTACTGCATTACTAAAGTCCTCTTTCGTTTCTTTTATTCAGTACATTCTGTGCACCTTTCAACAAAAAACTACAAAGCATACTAAAAGGGTACAAAACACAGTTTGAAGAGACTGAACATGCATCAGAACCAGAGCCAGAGATGGCAAAGATGTTGAAATAATCAGACTAGGAATTTAAATATATACATAATTAATATGCTAAGGAGTTTAATGCAAAAAGTAGACAACATGCAAGAATGAAGAGATAATGTAAGCAGAGAGATGACAATTCTAACAAACAAGACAAAATGCTAAAGATAAAAAAAAAACACTGTAACAAATGAAGAATGTATTTTATGGGCTCATTAGTAAACTGGATATAGCTAAACTTGATATGACATTAGCTACTTCCAAAACTGAAAAGCAAAGAGGAAAAAAAGATTGAAAAAAACCCAGAATATCCAAAGACTCTGGGACAATGACAAAAGGCATAACATACACATTATGAGAATACCAGAAGGAGAAGAAAGAGAAGATAACAGAAGAAATATTTGAAGCAATAATGACTGAGATTTTCCCCTAAATTAATGCCATACATCAAGCCATAGATCTAGGAAACTCAAAGAACATCAAGCTACAAAAAACTACACCTAGGTATGTCATATTCAACTTGAGAAAACCAAAGATAAAGAAAAATTCTTCAAAGGAGACAGAGGGAGAGAGAAAATACCTTATCTACAGAGGAGCAGAAATAGGAATTCTATCGACTTTTTCTCATAAACTATGCAAGAAAGAACAGAGCATATGAAATACTAAATGAGAGAAAAAAATCAATGTAGAATTCTCTACCTTGTGAAACTACATAAAGAAAGAGCATCAGAGAAGGAATAAGTAAGGTAAAATAAAAACTTCGGTTTTTAGATCATCTAAAAAAAGCAATTTGTTCAAAATAATAATAGCAAAAATGTATTCAGTTATGTATGTTTATATGTAAGTGAAATGAATGACAACAATGATACAAAAGATTGGAGGGAGGAAATAGGATTATTTTATTATTATAAAATACTTGCACTGCTTGAAAAGTGATATGGCGTTATTTGAAAGTAGACTGGGATTAGTTGTAAACGTATCATGCAAACTCTAGGCAACTACTAAAAAAATTTTAAAAGAGGCATATAACTGATATTCCAAGAAAGGAGAGAAAATGAAATTATACAAGATTATCGATCCAACTATATTAATAATCACATTAAATGTCAGTGTTTAAAACATACCAATTAAAAGACAGGCATTGCCAGAACGGATCAAAAAACAAGACCCAACTACCCAGTGTCTACAACAAACCCACTTTAAAGGGGTGGAATACACCTGAAACCAATGTAACATAGTGCATCAATTATACTTCAGTTAAAAAAAAAAAATAAAGGAGTGAAGAAAGATATATCATGCCAACAGCAGTCAAAGGAAAGTAGGAGTAGCTGCATTAATTTCACACCGAGCTGACTTTAGAGAAAGGAATGCTAGGGATACAGAAGGGCATTGCATAACGATAAAGGGGCCACTACTCCGAAAAGACATAACGATCCTGAATGCGTATACACCTAACAACATGTGAGGATCAAAATATATGATGCGAAAACTGATAGAACTGCAAGGAGAAATAAATGAATCCACCATTACACCTGGAGACTTTGACACCTCCCTATCAGAAATGGAAAAATCCAGGAAGCAGCAAGGAAGGACAGAGTTGAATTGAGTAGCACCATCAAATAGCTGGATATAATTGACATATATAGGTTATTTCATCCAACAACGGCAGATTGAACATTCTTCTTAGGCTCACGTAGAACAGTCACCAAAATAGACTATATTCTGGGCCATAAAATATACCTTAACAAGTTTAAGATAATAGACACCATACAATGTCTGCTCTCTCAGACTACAATGGAACTAAACGAGAAATCAGTAATACAAAGCTAGCTAGAAAACCCCCCAACTACCCATAAATTAAACAACACACTTCTCAATAACACATGGACCAAAGGAAAAATCTCAAGAGAAATTTTAAAATATTTTTAATTAAATGACTGCCTCAGCAGAGCTTCCTGAAGAATCCAAGTAGTCACCAGAAGCTCCGTCACTTCTGCCCCTTCTTTAGATGCCTCAATTAACAGCAGAGACCGCTGAGGTCTTCTTTCTTTCCTCTCTCTGAAGTCTTCGTAAGCTGACATTGGGTTGGACTCTCCTCCAGTGTATTCCCAGGTTTCACTGTAATGGTGAAAGCTACTTCTGCAAGCTATCCTATCTTCACAAATCCCTAGACAAAAAAGTAGGCACCAATCTCTATTCACATGCCTCCAAACTGAAAAAAATTCTAAACCATCTCCAACTTTCCATTTCCATCATTATTTCCATTCTTATTACAGATCTCATGATTTTTGCCAGTGATATTTGGATGGGACTGCTAATTAGTTTTCCTGTTCCTCCACAAGTCTCCCTAATTACTGCCCCCAGATTAGTATCTCTGGTCACATAAGTTTGATGCTCCAAAATTGGAAGCAAAAACTATTGTCAAGGTAAACACTACCCTTTAAGCCAGCATGGCATTCAAGATCTGCAAATTGGTACCAAAGGACCAAGTCAGAATAATCTCCAAGTACTCCTGTATGCTTCTTTATGCCAAAACCAAAACCGGACTTACTCATATTTCCCAAATAGTTTTGCCTTGACTCACCCTAGTCCCTCTGTCTAGAACATTCTTTATCTGCTCCTTCCATAACGAGTGTGTGCATACAATTATGCACTCATTTTTGGATTCAAAGTTTTCGTTTAAATTCCAGTTGGTTACCATACAGTGTGACATTAGTTTCAATTGTAGGATTTAGGGATTCATCACTTACATACAACACCCGGTGCTCATCACAACGTGTGCCCCCCTTAACACCCACCACCCATTGAACCCATCCCCCCTGCGTACATTTATATATAAATCAATCCTACCCACCTTGTATGCTCTTCCCAGAAGTCGCTTGTATGGGTCCTCTCACCAGCAACAGCCCCTTTTTCCTTTAAATGCTCTACCAAACATTCTGTTTATAACCGTATTATGTCACTTATGTCATATCCTGGTTCTTTTCTGTCCAGATGGTAGCCACAGACAAATGTGGCCATTAAATTTGAGGGAATTAAAATTAAATAAAATGTGAAATTCAATTTTTTGTAGCACTAGGAATATATCAAACGCTCAGGAACAACATGTGGCCAGTGGCTTCTACGTGGGATGATGTGAAGGTAAAACACTTTCATCATCACAGGAAGCTATACTTGAAAGCACTGTTCTAGTTGTGTATAGATTTGTTTTATTTCTCTCCCTATCAGCTCCAGAGTTCTTGAGTTCAGAAACTCGTCTTGGACATGAAATAGTCTCGATAAACACATGCTAAATTAAATTGGTTATTTAATTATACCATTTGATGAGTAGCTAATGTGAATACATAATACATAATGATGAATTACATGATATGGAATATATCTTTAAAAATAAATTACTCTGTAAAGTCTAATGTTTCATTGTAGATAAAGAATTTAAATATTTAAAGATTTGATGTTTGGCATTTAAATTCCAAAGCCAAAAATGCAAGACAAAGCAACCAGGCACAGAATTTATAAATAGAGTATGGAATGGACTGAATTCAGTAGAGTACACTTAGAAAAAGGTTTTCTTTGTCACCCACCCCCAACATCAAGCCCTTAAATATGTTTTGATAGATCTGATGATCCTATTTCTTTGCAACATTTGGGTAGATCCCAGAGCTTTAGGGTTATTTGGGTTATTATACGCTTTTTATCATTCAAGTACTTTTAAAAGTTCAACACTTTAATCTGGCATCTAATTTAAATAGTCTTTCCTCCCAGTTCAGAGAAGTGGGGGGCAAAGGTTGCAGAGGTGGTGGGGAAGCAACAGTACTAATCTTCTCTTTCATTCAACCTTCTCCCTCTCATTTTGCCTCATCTTTAATTGGTAGTGTGCAAAACTGAGGCACAGTCAATAATTTGTCATCTCTTTAGTCCTTACTACAGGAGTGCTGTGCATTGTATTAGGTATCAGGGGAAATGCAAAGGTAAGATGTGGCTTCTGCTCTCACAGACCTTAACACATGTATAGAAGACACAATTTCCTTCAAATAACCAGGGAATAAAGTAGAACATTTTAAATATTCCAAAAATTGCATAGGAAAAAAATCTTATGAGAAGGTAAAGGAATGAAAATACACTTTCAGCTGAGACTTTATGGCAAAGAAAGAATTTGAGCTGGATTTTATAGGAAAGATAGAATGTCAAAAGGCATACATTTTTAAATTTCATCTCATTATCAAATCACATACATTACAATCCAGCATTATATCTATTTATATACATTAGTTTTCTTTCAGTTGCAAATGACAAAAAAATAAATCTAGCTTGGCTTAAGCAAAAAGGAATTTATTAAGAAAAAGGAATTTGACAGGAAAGTCCTAGCACTGGCTTCAGGCAGGACTTGATGAAGGAACTCAAGACACGTGACCAGAATTTAGGCTTCCCTCTCTCTCCCTCTCTCTCTCTCTCTCTCGACCTCTTCTTTTCTGTCTTATGTTACTATAGGTCCCCAAAAAGCTGTCCCAAGTAGCTCCCAGCACTCCTAGGGCTTCATCCTCTAGACTTACAAGCAGCCCAAAAAGCTAAAGTCTTTGTCCCAGAATTCCAGGCAAAATTTTGAGCTCTCATGGATTAGACAAGCTGGGGTCAACACTTACCCCTAAAGGGATCACTCCTGCCAGTAAGAGGGAATGTGGAGTTTGGTTTAGCCCAGGTGAACCATGGAGTCTGTGAGTACAGCTTTACCCAAAACACATGGGCTGAAGGCTGGGGGATGATGGTCCCACCAATGCAGGAATCAGCCATGTTTTTCTGTAAAAGGACCAATAATAAACATTTTACCCTTTGTGGGCCACACAGGTTCTGTCTGTTCAACTCTGCCATTGTAGCTTAAAAGTAGTCGTGGACATTGCAGCAACAAATAGGGATGGCTATGTACCAATAAAGCTTTATTTATAAAATAAGGAGACAGGCCAGATTTTGTCTACAGGCCATAGTTTTCCAACTCATGCACTAGAGAGAAACTGAGTACAATTACTGGGATGGAAGTCAGGCAACGAAAACAAATATGAGCAGATGTCTGCTACATGCATAATGTAGTACAGATATGCCTGCTTTTCTGGGTCTTTGAATCATCTCCTCCTTTATAATGAGAATCTTAACAGATGACTTTTAGGAGGCTTTCTTGCAACTTTCTTGCAAGTTTACCTGGCTTCAAATTAAAATGGTCTACCAGATGTCCAGGTGGCTTTTGCAAATCTTAGAACCCAGGAGGAGAAGTGACAGCCATCATAGTAACAAGCCTGTAGGCAGCTCAGCAACACATAATTTCCCCCTACATATAACACTTTCATATGGGAAGACATGTAATATCTCCCCCTTGGCCTACCCAAAATAATATGCTTCTTTCCTAATCTTGCCCATAACAGGTAATGGTACTGCCTTTTACCCAATCATCCAGGTCAAAAGCTGAAGTGTCATCCTTGACATTTTTCTGCTCACACTGCACAGCCAGCCGGTCAGCAAGTTCTACATCCAAATTACATACTGAATCTGACCACTTCTTCCTACCTTCACTGCTACAACTCCAGTCGATGTCACTACTGACCATCCTGTATGTTTCTCCAAGAGCCTTCTCATGGGTCTCCTTCCTGCTTGCTCCTCTAATACCCTTTCTCTATTCAGCAGCCAGAGTGATGTTTCTCAAATATAAATCTTCCCATGGCTTGCCATTAGAATACAATCCAAACTCCTTAGAATAGTTCACAAGGCCCTGAAGGTCTAGACTTTCTCAACCTTTCTAGCAACACTGTCTTCCGGAAATCCCTCAAATGCTCTGAGCTCAGCCTTGTGTCATGGTTTTGAGCTTTCTATTCCCTCCACCTAGGCAGATCTTTTCTTATGAATTTCTAAATCTAGAAATTCATAGAGTGATGTGTTCTTTCTCTTATTCTCCAGCATATCTAAGGTACAGAACAGTACTTGACATAGCCAATAAATATTTTCAGAATGAATGAATAAAACAAATACGGTAAGACTAAGGAGCGCAAATATGTAGACGATGGGATAATGCAAAAATGTTCAGATTAGTGCCGTAATTCCAAGGTTCCAAAAGAAAGACAATCTCTCGGTTTCAAGTTTCAGTGCCTGGTCAGATGGCTATACTAAGAAAATTTAAAAGTAGCATCCGCTCAATAAGTAAAAATAAACCAGAATAACAACAAAATCTTAGTAGTTGCTACTTCACTATGACTGATGAAAGTTTATGCTCTTCTTCATCAAGGTACTTCATTTATCTAGAATTCAGAGAACAGCTTTGCACCATAGAGAAATAAGTACTGTGCTAAATTAAGCCATTGGGAAATGAGCTGATTTAATTAATGCTGATTTTCTAAGGAGCGCAGAAAGAATTTTGCAAAGAATTGCTAATGCTAACGAAATTGGCAACAAACAATATTTCACACTTGTATTTGAAAATCGTAAAATGCCTATGTCAGTAAATCCCAAAAGGTGTCATTAGGGACAGACTAGTAACTTCATTGCCCATGGAAACAGCTCCATGACTTTACTCCCAGCATCCTGACATGGACCCTTGTGGCTGTGTGACGTGGGTGGCACAGGGATTAACTTTAATGTTACCTTTCTAATTCTGTTAAAGTGCTAATTGCTGTCAAGCATGCACAACATAATTACAGAGGCAGTGGAACGTGCTGATTTTCTTTTTTGCTGATTAATGCAAAAATCTTTCTTTTCTTTTTTTTTTTTCAAATGAGACCCATAAAGGGACAATGAGAATAGCCCTCTCTCTTTGGGGATCTTTCTTTCTGAACACCCATATTAATCGGTTTTCCTGTAGTGACAAACCGGTCCCCGACCCCAGTGGCTTATACCAAGAAAAGTTTTATTTCTTGCACGATTCCACGTTAGCAGCTGTACCTCAGCTGTACCGTGCCTTCTCATGCCAAGAGCCAGACTAAAAAAGTAGCCCCTTTTTGGTACACAACATCATTATTAAGCCGAGGGTAAAATACAAGAGACAGAGCCAAATCACACAACTGCCCTTAAAGCTGTTGCTTGCATGTGGCCTTTGTACTTCCATTGGCTGAGGTAAGTCACGTGGCCAAGCTGCTATGGTGCAGGAAGTGTATTCTACCCATATGGTGGCTCTGCAACAGACATGGCAATGGGTGAGAATGGATAATCACCCCACGGGGAAGGGAGGGAGTCGGTGGAGACAACAGTGCAACCTACCCAAGGAGCCAGGAGCACACTCATCCTAAGTCTATCCTTCCCCCTAATAGACTATGCTGAATTTTATAAGGTTTGAGGTTCTGAAGCCTCCTACAGTTTAACTCCTTATATCCTTGATCTTGAATTCCATTCTTGAATTCTGAATTCTGTTCAATTCTGCTCTCCCATAGGACACAAGGATTGAACCCATCTCTTTTCTGTAGACTCTGCTACCAACCTACTAGGTACTCCTGCCAGCCTAGTACTAGGTAATGGACCCACTTGTCATCTTATGGAATCCTCTGCATATTCACATAAGTGGAAGTCTGAGAGGCTAATGAAATTGCCAAATTCCTCGCTGCTGGAAATTGGTATGTCCAGGATGTAAATTTCACTGACTGCTACGATGTGAAACTGCCTCATCCAGGAAAGGGAAAAGCTGCGTATGGACTTGGTGGAGAGTGGTTTCCAGGGTCATTTTAAGGCCTTGGTAGGCTCTGAATTCTTTTACTATGGAGGCTCCACTGTGCATCATATAAAACTATCAAAACAAACCTTCATCCCACACTAAATATAATTCTCGGCTGTAAATTTTTTTTTGAAAGGATGTTTTTACTTTTAAAACTATTTGGCTACAGGTAGCATTTAATTTATGACTGGCTATGATTTGTTAGCTATTACTATTTATACTTTGGAAGTATTTCAATGTAATGTACTTCAACTTCCAAAATTATATCCAAATGCAATGAAATTTATGTAAATACTAAAATTGACAAGACAGTTGACTACTGTTATATTTGTAGATTTTAATTAACCATTTATCACTTTCAGTTTTTTAGTTTCTTTACCTTATTTGAAGCCCATATGTATTTTTTTTTCAGGACTCAAACATGCTTCCTGGTCTCTGAAAACCTCCTAGGCTCCTAGATTTGTGCCTATGCCGCCCGATGGATTAAATAGCCCTGAAGATGATTTATCCCAGAACTATTCTGGGTGAGGAAAAATGCATCCTTAAAACATGGGGCCCGAGACAGAGCCTTGAGAAGAAACTACAATAAAAAGTCAAATATTGTCCAAAGATCAAAGAGTAGAATCTATGTGTGAGACAGCAGGACTAAAGCAATAAATTTGAGATTAAACCTGAAGAATAGGAGGAATGGGAGGGAGGGGAAAAGGGGTTCTTAAGCAGTGAGATCACTGCAGGTACTGGTGCCTCTGTGGCCTCTGTGGAGGTAGGGGCCGCTAAGAAGCAGCATGTTTTTATGGTTGACCTGGGACAAAAAATGTACCTTCACATTCTTGCCCCAAATGACTGCTCCCCTGGAGTACAGAACTCCTACACTGACACTGTTCTTACCCTTCCCAGTTTTCTAAGAGCTGTAGCTTTCCTTCTGGGCTCCTTGCAGGAGGGACTACCTTCCCTGAGATTCCTCCCTTGGACATTTGGTTGTCCTGAACTTTGAATGGAGAGCTGTTGACTTGATCCCGGAAAAGCCTATATCTTTTCTGATGTGTTTCTTTCTTCTTGATTGGACTTGTCTAATGGAAACTGTCTGTTCAGTTGTTGAGGCAGATTCCTTCTGTGGGTGCAGCTGACTTTTGCTTCCAAGATTCAAAGTGATTTCCATCCACGTCCATTCTCACTCCCTTATACTTAACACTAACCGTTACTCATGGAGCCATGTGGCCTCAATGATTAAAGGGTTTCTCTGACTATGATGGAACAGCTCAGCCCTCTGACTTTTCCCGTTTCCCACTGACTTCATGTTTTCAGTCTGAAGAAGACCACTAGGTTTTCATTTGACTTTGAAGCAGAGATGATGGATATACCATCAGTAAAATTGTTTCCACAGTTTCTCTCTAATGGTAAAATCAAGTGTCTGTTTACCTTATCCTTGCAAAAGAACTTCTGAAATATAATTGCTGTTTCTTTTTTTTTTTACAAAAAAAATTTTTTTTCATCTTTAGTAATGATACCCTGGTTGATGAGGACCCCCAGCCCTAATCTCATCCCTTCTTCATCAGGAAGGATGAGGACAAGATATTTTCTCAAACTCTCTCTGACCATGGAGCCATTATGGAGGTGTCTGTCCATGGTAAAGAGCTCTTCTGGAGAGAAGTATCATCAGAGACAACATGGGTGCCTGCCCCAACCCTGGGAAGATCGGAGGGAAGTTAAGGAGACGGAACAGAGCATGAAGGAGGCTGATGAAGGGAGAACCTGGAATTGAGGGTTCTCTGGATGCTTTACCCCATCATGCCAAGCTTCAGGCGAGGAGGCATCTGACCCAACGTTATCACTGAAGGCCACTCGCCACACACTGCGGTGTGAGTGATGTCCCTTAAAATTACCCAGTGTACCATCTGCGTGATTGTGCACTATGGATTTGACAAAGGGAACTCAGCCCAACAACAGAGAAATGGCGTTGGAAGCAGGACAAGCCAGCAGAGGGCAGAGCCTGGGCCATCCAGGGTTTCAGAGCAAGCAAAGCCACCCTGTGAGGTCTGAAGTGATCATGCAGTTTGAGACTTGATGGAAGTTACTACTGCGACATCCAGAATGGTAGCTGTTGAGCACTTGAAATGTGTCTAGGGTGACTGAGGAACTAATTTTTAAACTTATTTAATTTTGATTAACTTAAAATTGCTACTCAGTACAGTTGTCGGAAAATTTCACGTGATGAGAACAACTTGGGTAACAAATCTATTTTATAGCTATACATTTACATAATCTAAACACATCAAATATTTCTCCCCCAAATTTAGTGTCCAACTGAGATGGGCTACACGTGCAAATACGCACTAGATTTCACAGACTAAGTATGAAAGAAATGTAAAATATAGTAATCATTTAATATTAATATCATGTTAAAATAATAGTATATTGGGTTAAATAAAATATATCATTAATTATTAAAATTAATTAAAAAGTAAAGATTTATTGTTAAAGTATATTACTTACATATTAACCTAATATGTTTAAATGTAAATATGTTAAACATATTTTATATAAAATATATAATTATATATGTAAAATTAAAACATTTTAGGATAAATTAATACATTGTTACAATTAATTTTTCTTGTTTCTTTTTACCTCTTAAAAATGTTTTTTAATGTTTATTTATTTTTGAGAGACAGAGCGTGAGAGGCGGAGGGGCAGAGAGAGAGGGAGTCACAGAATCTGAAGCAGGTCCAGGCTCTGAGCGGTCAGCACAGAGCCCGACCTGGGCTCGAACTCATGGACTGTGAGATCATGACCTGAGCTGAAGTTGGATGCTTAACTGACTGAGCCACCCAGGTGCCCCTCTTTTTACTTTTTTAAATTTAACTTCTAGAGAGTTAAAAATTACATATGTGACTCATATTTCTATTGAACAATGCTCCTCTATTACATATTCATATACATCCTCTAGATTAAGATTTTAATTTTAATGGTAAAATACTATATAAACTATTTAATAACCTCTTCACTTCTTTTTTTTTTAATGTTTATTTTTGAGACAGAGAGAGACAGAGTGCAAGTGGGAGAGGGGCAGAGAGAGAGGGAGACACAGAATCTGAAACAGGCTCCAGGCTCTGAGCGGTCAGCACAGAGCCTGACACGGGGCTTGAACCCATGGACTGTGAGATCATGACCTGAGCCGAAGTCAGACGCTCAACCGACTGAGCCACCCAGGCGCCCCACCTCTTCACTTCTTAACATGTCAAGAACATTTTGTCCTATGAATAGATATCATCTGCACCTTCATCTGGACTAAAATGAATGAGATACTTGTTTATTGGCATGAATTTATTGCTGAGAAGATTTTATGAGCTGAATCTCCATTCCTTAGTTAGACTTTTTCTAAAATATTGAGGGTGGAGATATTACAGGTAGCAGAGCCCTGGACCATTCAATGAGCTGTGTTTCCAGGAATCAGATGTCTGAAGGGAGCATTTATGAGCTAAACCTTTACATTTGCCCTAGCTGAGGTAAAAATAACAATATTGTCAGTCTGCAGTAGCTATGGGCTATTCTCTCACACAGGCTTATGATCAAGCAATAATACTATTTTTAGGAGGTGACTCTGTATAATCGACAAATCACGCAATAGTCATAGACTGCCTCTAAGCAACCAATACAAAACAGATTGATGAGATTTGCTATGTTAAAGTCTTATAAGAGAACAGGGAGTAATAAAGTCTCAAAATAGATTTTCTTATAAGCAGTTTTCCCCTTAAATGTCCACTTCTGAAATTCAATTCAAATAGCAAAGCTGGACTTCTCATCCATAAGGAATAATCTACATATACTGACATAGAAAGGCTTAATTACTTCACAAATTTCCATGTGCCAAAGCAATAGTTATTGGCACCAATATTCCTTGCACAGCAAAAATTGTTCAGAAGCAATAGTCACTATTAATTCTACCTCTCAGTAAGGTACATGGTAGTGTGGGAAAATCATGAGTTTCTAGTGTCTCAAAGGCTGGCATTTAAATCCTGGATGCACATTACTGGTTGTATGACCTTAGAATAGAATTTAAGCTTCTTAAATCTCAGTTTCCACATTTGTAAAAAGAAGCAATAATAAATGCCTTGTACTTCAAGATGAATGTCAGATGAGTATTGCATTCAGTGGATGTATTTATTATGTGCTAGGCATATGGTAGCTGATATATAATAAGCAATCGGTAAATATTCTTCTTTCTCCACCTCATGTTACTTAAACATCTAATCTGGTTAGAGAATACACAGGGAAAAGGAGAAAATTAAAATCACGGCACCTGCAGTTAAGCATCCAACTTCAGCTCATGTCAGGATCTCAGGGTTTGTGGGTTTGAGCCCCACATCAGGCTCTCTGCTGTCAGCGCCGAGCCCACTTCAGATCCTCTGTCTCCCTCTCTCTCTGCCCTTCCCCCATTCATGCTCTCTCTCTCTTTCTCTGAAAAATAAATAAAAACATTAACAAAGGAAGAAAATTGAAGGAAAGCACAACACTCTGCCAGTATAGAATATTAGGACTATATACAGTTTGAGTTTTTTTCTCACTTTACTTACTTATAATAACTTAATTTTAAAATATATTTTAGTGGAAGTCCACTGAAATGTAGTCATTTGCTCTTTTCTTTAATTATACTGATACTTGTTGTCATCTAAATACATGTCTGGAAATTGACAATTATCATTCCCATTTATTAAACCTTAATCTGCAGAGATGCCATATGAGGATTTCAGTCTCCATATTCAAGAATTAAACGACAAAACAAGATGGAAGTATATGTGTATTTTGGAGGCTCTGTTATACATATCAAACATAGTCAAATGCATACACATTCCTAATTAAAAATATTATATTGATAATCTTAAGAACGGAAATTAATTGACTAGTGGATATACTGTTTTGTGTTATAGACAATTAATGAACTATTTATTAAGTCTGATTTACAACTTGGTATTTTATTTTTCTGACTGGAAATAAAACTTGTTTTTCCTTTTTTTTTTAATGTTTATTTTTGAGAGAGAGAGAGAGAGACAGAGCATGAGCAGGGAAGGGGTAGAGAGAGAGGGAGACACAATGTGAAGCAGGCTCCAGGTTCTGAGCTGTCATCACAGAGCCCAGGGTGGGGCAGGAACTCACAGACCTTGAGATCATGATCTGAGCTAAAGTCTGATGCTTAACCTACTGAGCCCCCCAGGCGCCCCAAAACTTGTTTTTCAAATTATAAACCCTTTGTAAGCCTGCAAAACCTTTTGCCCCTAGGCAAGTGTTGTATTTAGAATACCTAACAGATAAAACTCTTAAAGAGTTCTTTTTTTTTTTTTTTTTTTTTTATGCTTATTTACCTTTGAGAGTGCTGATCAGGGTAAGGGCAGAGAGGTAAAGGGAATAGAGAATCTGAAGCAGGCTCAGAAAGCCTGATGCGAGGCTCAAACTCACAAACAGTGAGATCATGACCTGAGCTGAAGCTGAATGTTTAACCCACGGAGCCACCCAGGTGCCCCAGCCAGTGAAGTGTTCTAATAAAGGTTTCTCCTACTTTGGTGATCATCAGAATCCCTGCAGGCCTTGTTAAAACAAAGATTGTTGGTCCCCACCTTCAGAGGTTTTGACTCAGGAGGTCTGGGGTGGGATCTGAGAATGGCATTTCTAACATGTTCCCTGGTGATGCTAAATACTCCTGGTCTAGGGACCACACGTTGAGAATCTACCAGAATCCAGACACTGTAGAGCAGCCTCATAGCAGCCTCATAGGCAACGATGTGTGTAGATTTACAGGAGATATTTGGTTTTCACCTGGGTGGCAAGAGTTAGCCTGAAAGACACAGTACAAGGACAAGGGGAGTTCCAGTTTTTCTATTTATTTGTAGAATTCTCTTAGGAAAGTCACTTGCCCTCTCTGGACTTCTGGGCTGCCTGCAGAGAGTGGGTTTTGAGTGTCAATGAATTCTGACATGGTAAGGCCCTACAGCAGTGACAGTTACTATTTATATTAGTATTGAAAATGAAAAGAATGGACAGCTTAATATCCTTGGAAAAATAAATGCAGTCTAAACACTACTGCAAAGCAGAAGGGAGGGCGAATCTGGGTGAGAAGGAGCCGGTTTGGCAAAGTGCTTGGCTGAGGCTCAAAGGCCCTATTCTGTCACAGCTTTAGCAAACAGTTGCTGAAAATCTGGGAGTGAACTAAAAGAGCTGTAACCTCTCTGTCCAAATGAGGGTACCAGCAAGGAAGAAATTGTAGCAGTCAAGAACTGGCTCTGGGCCCAGCAGGACCCATGTTCAACAGTGACACCATGTGACCATGACTGACAATAGCAGTGCTGAGGGACAGAACAGTTTGCTCTGTCCGGCGCTTGGAAGAGGACTGCCTCCCTTTGTACTAAATAATCCCTGGGAGTTCTTGAGTGATTTGTTGGAGAGAGTGAGGCCTCAAAAGAGAGACACTGGACTCTTTCAATAAAGGCGTTTGGATTTCAAGTGATTACATAGAAAAATAAAGAAAAGTGACTATATTTGTCACTAAACATTGGTGACTTGGCTCATGCCTGAAGTATATTGTTTGTTTCTGCTATGGGGAGAATCAGCAGGATTCCGTGTTCCATTTCTAGACCTGAGAGATGCCGATAATCAGGTAAGGAGCAGCGGTCACAGGTACCCCCTGTTGTCCTGTGTGCCGAAGGATGCTCAGGAGTGCTTGAATGATACTTGGTATTAAGGATTTGCTGGAAAGATCTCTGGCTTTGGACAGTGGAGGATAACATGAACATTCTCCCACTGCAAAGCTAGAAATGCTGGATAAAATATAAGCAACATTCTTTAAAACGCGTTATTGAACTCTCTAGAAAAAAGGGAATCCTATAGGGACTTCAAATAATCAGAATTTAAAAACTAAAGCTATGAGTGCAAAATAACACAGAGGCTACCTTGGAAGGGGAGAGGGTTTCCAGAAGTCTGGGGTCTTAGCGACTACATGAGCACAGACTATGAATCCCTGATCCCAGGAGGTAGAGATGAAAATAAGACCACTACCTTATGCTCTTCCTACCCCCCACCCCCCACCCCACAAAGCCAGGACACTTAGAAGGGTGACTTGGAGGAAAACAAAAAAACAAACAACAAACAACAAAGAAACAAACAAAAAACTAGCACAGGAGAAAAAATTTGGTTTGCCGAATAGGAAATAATCTCTCCTTTTGTAGCTGTGGGCCTTCCCACGAGCAGTTTGAGGTTTGAAATAACATTATTTATGTGGTCTGGGAACCCCCAAGTTAGGACATTAATATAAAGTTAGTTCTAAAATGCTAATATTTCCAGCGTGCCCAACTAAAGCAAAGTGGAAACCTTCTTGGAGATGCATATTCCCAAACCAGGCTGTGGAGAATTTCCATAGATACAGATGAACTCACAATTCAAAACTATAAAACATGTATGCAAGTAATCTCTCATGAGGGAATGTTAGGGCACAAAAGTAGGAATTTTAGACCCCTAAGAATTCATAGAAAAGAGGAGCAGGACATCATTTTGGGACAGAGCGGCGGCGAGAAATAGGTCTCTACTCTGCAAATGGTAACAGCAGCGCGTTGCTCCCCTGAGCTCTGTGTTGAGAGGATTCTGAGGCCAAGTCCAGGCTCAGTGGAAAAGCCTAATTGTCATACATAGTGTTCTCTTACAATTGGAAGTTTTTGTTTATTTTATCTCTCTGATGAGGGATGCCAGGACCCGTCAAACAGTGATGAAAACGTCTGTGACTCAAAGAGAAAGGAGTAGCAGTGAAATATTAAGTCCTTCCTCAACTTACTCCCTCCTGTGTGTTCCCACTACATTTTGTACACCTGTTTATTATAATATTTTAGGGACTAAGGTTAGGAGTTTATGAATCTGTCTCCAGCACTAGGCAATGAGCTTCCTGGAGAAAAATGGACAATATTTCATTCAAGTGTGTATCCCTTGGGCCTATTAAAGTACTTAGCACATCAACTTTAATAAAAGGGTGCAAAATTGAATTGAAGAAGAGGAGTGGGCAGAGTTACAAGTCAGAAGACTGAATCATTTTTAACATAGGCAATCCCTTCATTCTTTACGTCGTCTTCCCAAACGAGAACCATTCACTCTATCCAGAGCATCCAAAAAAAAAAAAAAATTATTTTTGCATCCTTCCCCTCCCCCAGCACCTGTCACTATTCTTGGCACATAGCAGGTGTTCAACAAAGCTTTGGTAAGTGATTGATAGATCAGCTTTCCCGAAACAAAGCTTCTTTAACTCTTTGCTCAAAGACCTATCTTTCTGGAATCGTAGAATCCAGGACCTGAGGGGTGACACCAGCTGGTTAGAAGCATCAAAAGCAGCAATCAGCCCTCAGAGAACAGTCCCAGTGGGGCACAGGAAGTCAGCTAATGAAAGGGTTAGCAGCAGAACTGCCTCAGATGCCACGGAAAAGCCACTATTTTTACTCCTCAAGATATTTTCCACTTCAGAATTGTTGATTTTTCCCCCTTGATCTATCTCTTGTTTCCTAATTAAGTTTCAGGCTTGCTTTCTTCCCGTTTCAAACCCAAATTCCCTCCCCAGAGATATCTCTCCAAACATGGTTTTATGAGGAAGGCTAACAGACCTGGACGATGGGGTGTTAAGGGCACCTTTGATATGGATGAGAGCACAAACAGCCCTTGCGCCTCCAGGGAAGGTTGCCAAACAGGCAGCCACTTTAAATAGACAGAACTCGGCCCTCCTCCCGTTCATCGTGCCCCACATCCGAAATCTCTATCCATCATTCGCACTGTTTGGTCTGGACAAGGGAGTGACTTTGGCAAGTCTCAGAATATTCCTCATGACCTCCAGCATTCCTCTTTGCGGTCTAACCAACCACAGCGGATTAGTTCAGTTTCCCATTTTAACAGAATTTTAGGAGTTAGTGGACCGATTTCAAGACTCTTAGTGTTGAGAGATCAGATAACTTAGAGTGGTAGAATCAAAAGGGTAAGGAGGGAAAAGCTCCATGGAAAAAAGTGGCATTTGAGCAAGAGCCTGAAGGAAATGGGGAAGGACACTCCACCGAGGCACGGAAAAGCAGACTCAACGATGGAGAAGATGGGAGGTTGGCTATGGGCACTCCAAGGGCCTCGGTGTGAGTAAAATGTAACAAATTAAACAGGACGAATAAAGATGAGGAATAAAAAATAATGTTAGTAAGTTGGTTGGGGTCAGAGGTGAATGTAAAAGGAGTACAAAGTTATTTTGTGGTGATGACCAAAACCACAACCATCTTAGTATCTGCTATGTGCCAAGTTCTACCATAGCCACTGAGGTTACCACCAGTGTCTCAGGCACAGTCCTCAAAGTCCCCTCTAGGAACTCACAGTCTACTGCCTAGTCACTAGACTCTTGAGAAACACACATTATACGAGGCTATTTTAACCCGTAATGAACAAAGTGCCTCAGGAAGCCAGAGGTTCCGTGTCACTGCGAGAGGAGGTGAATTTGGCTTTCGCTTTTACATTTTGACCACCTTCACTCATTTTCCCTACCCCCACCAATCTGTTCTCTGTTTCTAGAAGTTAAGGGTTTTTTTTCAACGTTTATTTATTTTTCGGACAGAGAGAGACAGAGCATGAACGGGGGAGGGGCAGAGAGAGAGGGAGGCACAGAATCGGAAACAGGCTCCAGGCTCTGAGCCATCAGCCCAGAGCCCGACGCGGGGCTCGAACTCCCGGACCGCGAGATCGTGACCTGGCTGAAGTCGGACGCTTAACCGACTGCGCCACCCAGGCGCCCCGTTAAGGGTTTTTTTTGTGGTTGTTTTTTGTTTTTAGATTTCACATACAAGTGAGATTATACAGTACTTGTCTTTCTCTGTATGATTTACCTCACTCAGCATAATACTGTCCATCCATGTTGTTGCAAATGGCAAGTTTTGTTTCTTTTTTATGGTTGAATAATATTCCATTGCATATACAGTAAAACCCTGGATTACAAGTAACTTGTTCTGAGAGTGTTTTGCAAGATGAGCAAACATTTCTAATAAATTTTAACTTGATAAACCAATGATGTCTTGTGATACAAGTAGTACATGATGCTGAATGTCACGTGATCACAACTGAGCCAATAGTTCTTGAAATTTGCTTTGATATACAAGTACTTTGGATTACAAGCATGTTTCCAGAATGAATTATGCTCAAAAGCCAAGGTTTTACTCTGTGTGTGTGTGTGTGTGTGTGTGTGTGTGTGTGTGTGTGTATTTTTTTCTTTATCCATTTACCCATCAATGAACACTTAGGTTGTTTCCATGTCTTGGCTATTGTAAATCATACTGCAGTAAACATGGGGATGCAGATATCTCTTTGAGACAGTGATTTCATTTCCTTTGAATATATACCCAAAGGATCATATGATAGTCTATTTTTAATTCTTTGAGGAAACTCCATACTGTTTTCCATGATGGCTGTACTGTCTTACACTTCCTCTTCTCTACACTTTCCAACGCTTGTTATCTTGTCTTTTTGATGATAGCCATTCTAACAGTGTAAGGTTTTGTGTTTTCTGTGGCTTTGATTTGCATTTCCCTGATGCTTAGTGATGTTGGGCACCTTTTCATGTATCTGTCGAATGTCTTCTTTGGGAAAAATGTCTACTCAGATCCTTTGCCCATTTTAAAATTGGATTATTATTATTATTGCTGTTAAGTTTTGTGAGTTCCTTATATATTTCGGCTATTAATCCTATCAGATATATGGTTTGCAAATAGTCTTTCCTATTATGTAGGTTGTCATTTTATTTTACTGATCGTTTGTTTTGCTGTGCAGAAGCTTTTTAGTTTGACATAGTTCGCTTGTTTATTTTTGCTTTTGTTGCTTTATGCTCTAGGTGTCTTATCCAAAAAATCATTGCCAAGACCTGTCAAGAAGCTTTTTTCCTATATTTTCTTCTTGGAATTTAATGTAAGTTTTTACATGTAAGTTTTTGATTCCTTTTAAATTTATTTTTGTGAGTGGTATAAAATAGGGGTCGTTTCATTTTTTTTTTATATGTGAATATCCAATTTTCCCAGCACTATTTATTGAAGAGACTGTCTTTTCTCCATTGAATATTCTTGGAAAACATTGGTTGGTCACAAATATTAGGTGAATTTGAACTGGGCTTTGCAGAGTGAGATAATCAGAGGTTTGGAAATTGATAGGACACGTGAGCAGAAGAAGAGATATTGCTAAGGGACAAAGTAACTGTGCTTGCATCAGTGGAATACTGGTGAATATTTAACAACCAGCTGGAAGAGGTGGAAGGTCCTGGTTTGCAACAATAGAAACTTTCTACTGTAAATGCTTCCATGATAGCCAATCTCAAAGTCCACGAGCTTGCAAAATCTCTGACAAATTATCAGTTGGCTCTCTTGAGCCCCTAGAGGCTGGATCCAGTAAACTATGGCCTAGCTGGAACAAGTTGAATTTGAAATGATTGGCAGACACCTCGATGAAGGTGACCAGTAAGAATTACAAGTCTCTTGTTCCTGTGAGAAGCTGAGCCAAAGCAAGGTCTTCAAAGTCTCAGAGGTCTGCTATATTTGGGGAACGTGGCACTGAGAAGTTAAGCTCTGGGTTTCGTGCCCCTATTCAAAGAAAGCAGCTCTGTTGTTAATCTGCTTTATGCTTAAACAGCAAGTATCACTTCACCAGTTTAGAGGGTCCAAATGAAACAGTATGGCAGGTTATATTCAAATTCAACATTAACTTTATATTAGCATCATGTCCAATATGCTCTTGGAATGACCTTTCCAAATAGCCCTGGTTCCTAGGTCCTTTACACTGATGCCTTTTCCGTAATCACTTACTGCCACCTGCTGGGTGAAGAGGTGCAGCACTCAAGGTCAAATTATCTCAAGTATCTGCATAAGCTACAACTTCTGGGCTATTTGTATGGCCCTGGTGTCATTGTTATTGTTAAAGTAAAAGCCAGTTGAAGAAAGATGGTCCATGCAGTTCAGAGAAACATAACCAGTGGCATCTTCAGCCATTGCTGGCTGTTCTCAGAGCTTCTACATGCCTGGTGAAGATTTTTGCTGATTTGCCCAGACTTCAGGGACCTTTCAAGATACAAGGAAAGGAGCTTCTCACATATGATGCTCCTGTAAATAGTTCCTCTTCGTGTTCAGTGCTCTCGATGAATACTCAAACAGGCCATGGTTCCCAGGGAGTTCCTATGTCGTCTGTATATTTAGTCCATATGCCCCTAGTATTTCCTAAACTGAAGATACCTGTGGTGATATATCTCTGAGATCTAATAGTATTTTTAAAAGTTCATATTATCCACTTTATTCTATCAATAAGATGAGTCTTTTTTTGTCAAAGTCATTATGTCAAAAAAAACCCTTATCAATTCTACATAAACATAATTGCAAGGCCAACTAAGGCCAGTAAGTTGCTGACTTACTTTATTTTCTATAATGCATAAGGATAAGAACTTCATCATGAAAAGAAAATCAAGCACCCAAAAGATGACACAAAAGGTATTTCAAATTAATTGGTTAGCTAACTATGAATGCGATCACTGCTTTTCACATAATTACTGCAAGGTGAAATTTAAAATTTTTTATGAATATATCCATACGATTACTATAAAATTTTACTAGGAGTGCAAGTTTTTTGTATTATTTATTCTTTTTTTCTAACTTTTTTATTTTAAAACTTCCTGTTTTTATACAAAACAATGAATACTCATCATAAATGTAGCAACTGATGTTCAGATTTAATTTGAGAAAAATTAAATAAAATGGCATTTCTTGCACTTTAGAATAATGGATAAATTAAACATTTACATGTCTATCAAGAGAAACTACCAACATTTGCCACACACACACACACACACACAAAACTACAGCTAACATCACTGTTCAGGGTGAAAGACAATGTTTCCCTGGTAGAATTGGGAACAAGGTAAAAATTCCACTCACCACTGCTTTTTAACATGATACTGTAAGTTCCAGTCAGTGAAATAAAACAAGCAGAAAAGGAAATGAAATGATGATAGGTTGGAGAGGGAGAAATAAACTGTCTTCATTTGCAGACGGTATGATTGCCTACATAAAAAATCCCAAGGAGTGTACCAAAAATGTCTGACAGAAATTACAATATAGTTGTGTAAAGTTACACCAACTGTTTGTCTCTCCTGCTCCCCTCCCACCTCCTCCTTCTCTTCTGCCTCTGCCGCCCCTGAGAAAGCAAGACCACCCCCCCTTCCTCCTTTACGATGATCCACTTCCACTTAACAATAGTACATAATCATCACGCTATAGAGTTCATCAACTTATCTGTCGTGTGTGTGTGAATGTCATGTGAAAATATCTATGGCAAGAACTGTATGAGACATTTTTGTGTCATCAGTCTTATCACCTAAGTATTCATTGTGTAGAATACTGTCTGCAAGACTTATATGGAAGTGGACAGCCTATCGTTAAACAGGTGTAAGGTGAGTAACTTTTAACATAAAATTAATAAGATGTTAGTTTTGTTACTGTTTATAGCTTTGCTTCTAGAGAATTATAGTACCATATTGTATGCTTCTCTCATAACTGGAGGAACAGGGTATCATTCTATCATCACACGTAAGTGATTTTTATAAAGACTGTAACAATGTTTCTAATGCTGTGTTATAAACATGACTGTAATATTGTATGCTATAAAATTTTATAAGGACCATTCATGTATAAGCTAAGCTACGTGAAGCAATCATGTTGATTGTACTAGACTGCTATAAAGTAAGCATATTGCTGATTCTTATCAATGCATGAATCATTATACCTATAAATAAATATGAATTTTCATTTTTTATTTCTAGTGTTAATAATATGTGTAGCATCTACCATGTTTTGTATCATATAAAACTGTATTTATGTTTTACTGACGTACTGACGATTTATCTTGTAAACAGATGACATAACCTTATAGTATGGATAAAACTATGCTAGCCTGCCTTGGGGTGCCCGGGTGACTCAGTCGGTTGAGCGTCCAACTTCGGCTCAGGTCATGATTTCACGGTTCGTGGGTTCGAGTCCCGCACCAGGCTCTGTGCCGACAGCTCAGAGCCAGGAGCCTGCTTTGGATTCTGTGTCTCCCTCTCTCTCTGCCCCTCTCTTGCCCATGCTCTGTCTGTCTCTGTCCCTCAACAATAAATAAATGTTAAAAAAAATTTTTTTAACTATGCTATAAAAGTAAAGTTTTGCAATATAAAACTATACTATACTGTAAGTGTATTTTCTCTTCCTTATGATTTTATTAGTAACATCCTCTCTTCTCTTGCTTACTTTATTGTAAGAATACAATGTATATAATATGTGTAATATATAAGATATGTATTAACTGTTCATGCTATTGGTAAGGCTTCTGGGCAATAGTAGCCTTCTTGTAGGTAAGTTTTGGGGGAGTCAAAAGTTATATGAGGATTTTTTACAACACTGGAGTCGGTACCCCTAATCCCCACATTGTTCAAGGGTCAATTATAATTATTTCAAAATAAAAAGCTACTTTAAAAAATCCAACTAGAAAAAAAATGCTTATTGACAATTAATTTATCTGTGTACCTGTATATGACCAGATTACCTCTTATTAATGAATTCCAAGGGCAAGAATCCAATTAACTAATTATAGTTCTGCTGAATTGCTTTACTGCCTTATTTATGCCCCAATTATTATACTCTAGTACATGAGTGATTATCAACTCATAACTCTATACTGCATTTGATTTAATGATTCACATGTGTATATTATTCCATTAAATGTCACACCCAGGTCCACACCAATGTCACCTTTTGAAACCTCAGTGTTTAGTACAGTTCCTGACGCTGTTAAGATTATATATGAGTCAGTCAATGAGCTATATCCAAATAAACTGGATGTTAATTTTAATAAATGGAAGAATGAATGAGTGAATACTTGCAGATAATGGCTATGAGAGTTTACAGGAAATATTTTGGTGAATGAAAATGTCTACATATTTTTCAATTTATGTAATTATATTCAGGTTAGTTAACATACAGTGTAGTCTTGGTTTCAGGAGTAGAACCCAGCGATTCATCTCTTACGTATGACGCCCAGTGCTCATCCCAAGTGCCCTCCTTAATATCCATCACCCATTTAGCCCATCCCTCCACCCACCTCCCCTCCAGCAACCCTCAGTTTGTTCTCTGTATTTAAGAGTTTCTTATGACTTGCCTCTCTCTGTTTTAATCTTATTTTTCCTTCCCTTCCCCATGTTCATCTGTTGTCCACATTTTATTTTTTTTTACTTATGTGTGTGTGTGTGTGTGTGTGTGTGTTGTCCACATTTTAATGACAGCAGAATCTTACGGGGTATGTTCTCACTCCAGCAGTCCCGGTTTTTCCTAAAACCGAACAATTCCAAGATGACCAGCAGGGGGAGAACTACTCCTCAGTTTAGAGTTGGCATCCAAACTACTCAACAGTTACCCGTTTTTCCGATGTGTACGTTACGCCTCCTTGCTTTTACAACAAACCAACCAACCTACATTAGTACCTGTTTTCACGAACCAAAAGAAATGCGAAGAGGGTTTTTGTTTTTACAAAAATGTCGAAGAGCAAAAATAGCGTTCAGCACTTGCTTTGCAGTGTTTGCAGCCTTGACCCAGGCAGCATGCACCAGTCTCAAGAGTGACCCCGTCAAGCCCCTGGCCCCAGAACTACACTCAGCATTTCAGCACCAAGATGCCATAGCTTTGAACTGTGTCTGTGAGCATCTGTGCTTTCTCTCAGTTTAGTTTGTGCCTCTGTTAGCAAGATGTGTCCTAAGGTATCAGTCTGGGAATGCTCAAAAAAATTCCCCCAGAAGTTAATGGTAATTGCTTCTTTACTTTATGCCATTTCTACTTAGAAAAAGGTTCACAGGACTGCTCTACTTTCGGAGAGTGGGGGAAACCTGTATTTGTGGCTATGGTATGTTTGATTTTATCCAATGCCTACATTTATAGAGCTAAAGATGTTTCTAAAGTGATGACTGTTTTTGTTATTTTTACTACCGTTACATTTATTATTGCTGTGAAGCATATTCATAAACCTGCAAATTCCCCATGTGTAATCAAGACTTACCACCTAATCTGTCCCCATGTCCTCTCCCTTCTCAATTTTTCTTTAAATTCTGGTAAAAATAAAAAACATATAGCATAACACTTGCCATCTTAGCCATTTTTAGGTGCACAGTTCTATAGTGGTAAATATATTCATTTTGCTGTGAATGTTCCATCTTGCCAAGTTGAAGCTCTCTACCTAGACTGCTCTCATAGCCTTCCCCTCTCCATTCTCTGGTAACTACCATTCTTTCTTCTTCTACGCATTTGACTCCTTTAGATACCACATATTAGTGGAACTGTACAAGATTGGCTTTTTGTCTGGCTTATTTCACTCGGCCCCATGTCCTCAAGGTTCATCTGTATTGTTGCCCGTGATAGATTTTCCTTCCTTTTTAAGGCTGAATAATATTTACCTGTATGCGTATACGATATTTTGCTTATCCATCCAACTGTCAATGTACATTTAAGTTGCTTCCGCCTCTTGGCTATTGTGAATAGTTCCGCCACAAACATGGTATGCATCAACCTGGCCTTTTAAATATGAATCAGTACATACACACACACGAATGACTTGGATCTCAACTTTTAACTCAGCCTTGCTGCCTTCATAAACAACTGGAGATAGACTTTTGAAGGATCCAAACATTATACAGCATATCGTAAAGGTAGTCCTCTTTTCCTCTGCCTTCAACAGTATGTCACTCTCCCATTTTCCAGCCTCTGCCCACTGCCTGATGCCAAAGCCAATGCCACATCTTTCAAGTAGCACTTAGTATTACTCAGGTTGCAATTATGTATTGTTGCCTAAAAACATTCCAAGACATAGTAGCTTAAAAGAATGATTCAATATTTCTCATGGTTCTGGCTGTGCTCAGCTGAGTGGTTCTTCTGGTGGTCTCATTAGGGCCACTCACACCTTTCACTGCAGCCTTCAGGCAGCTCCATTAGTCCTGGAGGGCACAAATGGCCTTATCCTCTCTTACAGGGCCTTGGTGCCGGCTGTAGGCTGAGCCTCTCTTCTACACAGTCTCTCATCACTCAGTGGGTTAGCCCTGGCTTCCTTACCTGGTGGTAGGAGAATTTTCAGAGCCCAAAGCATAGGGTGTAAGGACCCTTAAGGACAACCTCATAAGTGAAAAAAAGTCACTTTGCCACATTCTAATGGTCAGAGCAAGTCACAAGGCTTTTGTGCGTTGGAGGAACAAAGTCACACTGCAGAGAAGCATGCAGGACAAAAAGAACAAACAATCTACTATAGTGGTGAACTGGCAAATGTAATGGAAACTACAAGTAAAACAGGGAAAGAGAAAAAAGGGTTGACAGAGTTGTGAAATCTCCTGGGCATGAACTAAATTGAGGAAATGAACCAAAGTCCATGAGTGTCCAACACTGGAATTGTTTACACTCCAGATGATGTGAACATTTGTACAAGACACAATCTCGGAAGAGGGAAGGAGCCCAAATATCACAGAAAGTCTAAGACAATCTCAAACTGTCTTTTCTCCCACCACTACTCTACCCTTGGGCTTTAAAAACAGTGGACAGGAAGCAAAATATTCCTCCCTGAAACTGTAATTTAAAGGAAAAAAAAAACAAACGACTCTCAGATACAATTGGAAGATGGTTACCTATTCCATCTCAGAGTAAAATGGAATGTCAAACAGGAGTAAGATGGAAAGAAATGGCATTAAACTCAGCACATATACTATGGGCTAGAAAAGGAGGAAGGTGCATGGGGAAGAGGAAGAGAGGAAGGAAGGAGGCAGAGTGAGAGGGAAGGAAGGAAAAGTCATTCCATCAATTTCACCTAGAAGACAACATAGGTCAAACAAGAAGAAGAAAACAGACGCATGAATCCAATAAATAAAAACAATCCCGAAGAAGATAGGGTAAAACCATAAAAGGAGATTTCAGAAGAGGGGATGGCAGGCCCAAAGAAATAATAATACAAAAATAATAACTTACAAATAGCAAAGAAGAGAACAAACATGCTGAAAACTCGAATCAGGGGCATAGAGGGATGTTTGAGACAGTAGCAGTGATTGAAAATATATTCAAGAAAGATTAATGCAATAATCAAGAAGCTAATAAAGGAGCTGGGATGTTAACAGTTAGAGGCTGCGTGGGATGATGGTTATTTCCCTCCTTACAATTTGCAGCACATTTTGTCATTTCCAAAATAAAAATGAAATCTGTCAATTAGGAAATCATTGTTCTTTTTTTAAAAAAAGAGAGGTTATGGGAAGGGGGGCGAGGGGAGCAGTCATTAACCAACTCACCAGAGTTTCAAAAAACGGGAGAAGTTAACAAGGAAATAAAGTGAGGAGATGTAAACCAGGCACCTATTTGTCCGTTCTCACGGTGAGAGCTCGAGGGACAGACAAAACAGGGTGGACGCCGTTGGGAAACGGAAGGACAAGTACCTACTCAAAGCAGAGAGACGGCAGCAGCAGAGAGATGGGAATCACAGAAGTGTGCATGAGAAAGAATGGTCAATAACGAAGAAAACAGAGCCTGGGAGGAAATGAGAACTCAGCTCTGAAAAAACAAAAGAATCCCACTTTCTCCGTGAGGGACCGGAAGGAAGGTGGGCAGGTGTGAACACCAGAAGCTTGGAAGGGAAAGGAAGATGACCAAAGACAAAGGTTTTGTGTAGTATGGTGGAATTCAAGTCCCAGTGGGCCTTTTGAACTGTGTTAACATCACCACGGCGACGAGCAATGAAATGAGGGAGGATCACTCACCGCTTAATCAACACCTAAGCGATATCCTTAGGTACTGGGACCTTTTCTGCTGTTTGGATGTGCATCACCACATAAATAGATGAGGGTGAAGACACTTCAAATACTTTATGATTGAAAAGTATTTTTTTGTCTAAACAAATTTTACTAGTGTCTTTTTTTTCCAGATTATAAAAGTAATGACTTACAGGGGAACAAGAAAGGGAGGACCACCCCAAACCCCAGCACCGCCGATTAACTTTGCAACACTGGGGGTCTGCGCCTTTTAAAACTTTCCCACGTGGTAAACACAAAAATGTCATTTGCATTTAATTTTTGAGCTAAAACATGCTGGTGAATTTGTTTTTTTACAGTTGTTTCCTATGAATGTTTTATTCCAGACTTTTGCCAGTTTTTCAGTGGAGAGTTAACATTTTTTATTTTTTTTTAATGTTTTTGTTTATTTTGAGAGAAAGAGCAGGGGAGGGGCAGAGAGAGAAAGGGAAGAGAGAGAGAGAGAGAGAGAGAGAGAATCCCAAGCAGGGTCCACACTGTCAGCACAGAGCCCAATGCAGGGCTCTATCCCACAAACCATGACAGCATTACCTAAGCTGAAATCAAGAGTTGGACGCTTAACCAACTGAGCCACCCAAGCACCCCTTTATTTTGTTTATAAGCGCTTTTTTTTAAATGATGGTATTTCAAGCTATTAATACGCTTGAATATTAATTCAAGAACTGGCTTGGGATTCAACTGCTGATGGAGTAGACTTTGATGAATTTGAACATTTTCAGTGTGCTTTTCAAGGAGGCAATGTGACATGCTGTTTAAATAGATGAGTTTTAGCAAGACCTGGGCTCGGATCCCTGCCAGGGATAACCTACTAGCCAGGGTAAAGGTTAGTAGTTTCACATTACAAAATTGTTGAGAAAATAATTGAGAAAATATATGTGAATCATTTAGCACAATGTCTGCAACTAAATACGTACCCAGTGAAGAGTATCTATTTTTTTTTTTAATTTTCTTTTAATTGTTTTAACGTTTATTTATTTTTGAGACAGAGAGAGACAGAGCATGAAGGGGGGAGGGGCAGAGAGAGAGGGAGACACAGAATTAGAAGCAGGCTCCAGGCTCTGAGCCATCAGCCCAGAGCCTGACGCGGGGCTCGAACTCACGGACCGCGAGATCGTGACCTGAGCTGAAGTCGGACGCTTAACTGACTGAGCCACCCAGGCGCCCCTAATTTTTTAATATTTATTTATTTTTGAGAGAGACAGAGTGTAAGTGGGGGAGGGGCAAAAAGTGAGGAAGACACGGATTCCGAAACAGGCTCCAGGCTCTGAGCCATTAGCACAGAGACCCATGCATTCAATGTGGGTCTCGAACCCATGAACCGTCAGATCATGACCTAAGCTGAAGTCGGTCGCTCAACCCACAGCCGCCCAGGCGCCCCAAGGGTAGCTATTCTTATAATTGTCATCATATTTGATCTAGTTTCACAGATGTCTTTGTTATCATAATAATGTGACTGATTCATAGGGTATATAAATATTTAATTTGTTTACTGTCAACCTTCCATGAGGGAGAGAGATGATTTCACATCACTAATACTTAGTTCATGACTATCTCAGCCAGTGCTAAATTCTGCTGCCTGGAATTTCAAAGATAGTAAGAAAGGGTATGTCTCTCCTTTTTAGTAAAGTGAAGTTGCCTGAAATATTTATTCTAGAAGCTCCAGCATGGTTGCTACCGCCTACTTATTTTCTTCCAGGCTGATATGCTTTTCCTCACAGCAGAAGTGTTACCTGAAGTTGATGGAAGTGAGAATGAACAGATGCTCCTGTGCTTCTCTACCTTTGTCAGTGAATGTTTATGACAGCAGTTTGTTGCTGGAGATACACCATATGCTTTTTGTAGAGAGGTTTTTCATTGGAGATGTCAAAACTCTGAAAAGTTCACCAGGCATGATAGTTGATGCAGGATGTGGTGAATGAAAACTGTGAATGGCCCTTGAAAGGAATTTTTTATTGTATATTTATTGTATTTTTATTTTTATATTTGTGTTGTACTTATAATATTTTTAAAATTCTGCCTTGTGTACTAGGAAGATATCTATAGATGCCCTGCTTTTTAAAAATACCCCATTGAAAATACCATCTAGCACTTAAAAAAGGTGGGGAGGCAAAGAATAATTAATGTCAATGTGATTGTCCTCTAGCTACATTTCTGTAACCTGTGATTCCTGAGCTATCTTAAATGGATGTGTTTTAGTAGGATCATCTTATTGAGTTTCATTCATCTGGACATTTTTTTTAATTGACCAACTACTATGTGCCAGGCACCGTACTAGAAACAGCAGCTATAAAGAGTTTTTCTGTTCTCCATGACAGATGATTTAGGAGATAATACATGAGAAGAAATCTATCAATTTAAAAAAATATCTGCTTAATGTTAAATGGGAGTTACAACCACCAGGGAAAAATCCCACAGGATTGAGTTGTATTCCTTGTGGAACAGTGCACTCTTGACATAAATCTCACCGAAGTTACAGTTTTGGGGAAAAAACTCAAAGGGTACAGCCTTAGCAAGTTTAACAGAAGATCACAGGCTAGGAAATGCTCAGCTAATACAGCTTCTTGGGACTTTTTAATTTTCTTATGAGGTTTGTGGAATGTGTTCTCTTTAGGATAAGATACCCCCAGGTTCCTGGAAGCCCCACATGGAAGCTAACAATCTTCACACACCACTAACCACCCCACCCTGAAACTATTCCCTTTTATGGTCGCAGACCATCCACCATTAGCAAGCCATGCATTTGGATCTAGCATCAGGGGCTGAGTACAACTTCTTAGGACATTGCAAGGCCATCTAACAACATTGTATACAGATTATAGGGCAATAAAATGCATCACGCACACAGCTGATTGCAATTACCAACAATGACTCGCCTGAGGGCCCGTGCTCTGTCACCTACAAGGTCTGGGAGGGTCTGACCACAGATCACATGACCATGCTTAGGGGTACAGAGAAGACTGGTGTCAAAAGGATACAGGCCTTGGGCGAGATCTTGAAATCAAGATGGACTGTTGCTAAGTAAGCACCAAGGGGGATGTATCCCATCTGTCTTGTTCCCCGGATTTAGCCCTAATGCCTATTTCCCTGACACAGAGTAAACACAGCTTTGAAATCTGTTGTCAGTCTTGATCTAATTGAATCTAATCTAGTGGAATGTGTTAAAGTGTTCTATTGAGTTAAACAGGGGTGGGATCTGAAAAACACGCAAGGGCACAAAGGCCTCACAGATTAACCACTCTTTCTGTTCGGACTTTCATAAAAGTGAGCGACTCTTCAAAACAGTGAAATTGTGTCAAGGTCTAGAATGGGTTATGATGGAAGATTCAAAATTATAGGTTTTATCTGAGATTTTTTCAAATGATAAAAATTCGAGCAATGAGATCTATTCATTGAACTGAGGAAATTTTGGTCTCATTTATTTAAAATCATTTCCAGTCTCTATTAACTTATGAACTTTCAGTCCTGAGATCTTTGTTTCACCGTCTTTGTATTATATTCAGCATAATGTTATCTAGGCATTGGCATAAAACATTTTGATAGTAAAAAGTACCTGGATGCCCTAGGGCAAAATTATCAAGAGATAGAAAAACCTCATTTCCTGGATATTTATTATATTGCTTTGTATCTCAATTCTGTGAAGGCTGAAGTGTATACTAATTATGAGATCTGAATTTGATATGTAATGAAATCCTACAAGAGTTTTTTTTTAAAGACTTATTACCTTTATTTTTTGGGTTTTTTTTAATGTTTATTTTTGAGAGAGAGAGAGAATGCGAGCATGGGAGGGGCAGAGAGGGAGACACAGAATCCAATGCAGGGTCCAGGCTCTGAGTTCTGAGCACAGATCCCGACATGAAGCCTGAACCCATGAACCACAAGATCATGACCTGAGCCAAAGTCAGATGCTTAACTGACTGAGCCACCCAGGCACCCAGAAATCCTACAAGAGTTTTAAAAGTGAATGTGTTATTTTTATTAAAATCCTGCCCCCTGAGTTGAGGATTTATGGGCAAGCATGAAGTTAAATTTATAATGATGACATTGTGGGGGCACCTGGGTGGCTGAGTCTGTTAAATGTCTGACTCTTGATTTCAGGTTGGGTCATGATCTCATGGGTTCATGGATTTGAGCCCCACGTCAGGCTCAGCAGTGACAGCATGGAGCCTGCTTGGGATTCTCTCTCTCTCTCTCTCTCTCTCTCTCTCTCTCTCTCTCTCTCTCTCTCCTTGTCTCTCTGCCCCTCACTCACACACTCTCTCTCAAAAATAAACATTAAAACAATGACACTGGGGTGGAATGAAAGGTGCATCTTTTCTGTTGTTTCCTTTTGACTTCTTATGAAGATAAATCCTTTTCCAGAGTTTCTTTCATTTATAGAAGACTAAAACACATTTTACGTATCTCTAGTTTCTTCCATGGCTATAATTTCTAGTAAAATCTTTATTTTTCCTTCAATTGTTATTTATGTAGAATGGAAAGGATAAGTACAAAAATTTCACGTCGAAAAAAATCTATAGAAGTTACAATTTGGATGCTTTCCCTCTGGTTTCAGACAATTCTATATACTGGAAAGAAATTTATACATGCCTGTCTTGTTTTCACCTGGAAGTATGATTGCAAATAATTAAAATACAAAAACAAGAATATCGCTCAGAAGCTGATGTTTACTCTGTGAATTTGAAATGAACTTTGGAACTTTTTTCTCCTTCCAGTAATACAGCTGTGGTTAATTGTCTACAACCCCTGTACTCTGTATCATCCCTGGGAAAACACCACCACCCATTCCCTGCCCCCACCCTCCAAACACACACACACACACACACACACACACACACACACACACACACACACACAGACATAAGCAGCCAAGCTTCTGTATATACAACTTTTATTGGTAAATCCACATTTCTTAGTTTAGAGACTTATATTCTGTAGATTTTTCCCTCTCCCTGATAATATTGAGACTGCCAAAAAACAAGGAAAACATCCTTGGACTGTAGCCATGTTAAAATTTTACTTAATGCTTACGAAAGCACCCACACACCAAATTCCTGTGATAGGTTTCAGCATGAAGTGTAATCACCACATTTAGTTTCAAAGTTCAAATGCCCGTTCCTATTATAGATAAGCATGTACCCACAGGTCAAGGCAGTACAGCTACTGTAGCTAACAACAGAAAAAAGTAAAGGTCAGGGGGTAACAGCCTCTCCTGGGGAAGTAGGTGGTCTTAGCTCCAATCTGGTCTAAAACAGGACTAGACCAACTGGCCTAACGTTGACCTGCCCTCCTGGGACCTGAACATTTGCCTTCTTCCCCCTAAGGTTTGCCCTCTTTTCTCTGAAACTTGGAAATATTTTTAAGTTCCACCTGGTTGTTTGCTCTGCCATGAATGAGCTGACTTAGCTATGAAATCTTATATGGAAGTTATTTACCTCATTAAGGAAGTACTGATCAGAGGCAGGGCAATAAAGTTAGGGATAAGTAAAGGTTTTGCTTTGCATATGAAAAGCCAAGAATAGCCTTTATTGTACACAGTAGGGTACAGACATTTTCAAATATAGTCATGTGAATTTACCATTCAAACTGGGGAAGTAGGCCACTCACATGTTTTCAACTGATGAAATAGTAAGAGGAGAGATCTCTTTCAAGATAAGAATAAGAATACTGCATAAGAGCAACTGAAAAAAAAAAAAACTAATAGGAACAGATGTGGATGCCCTTTAAAGAGTCAGCATAGCATTCACTTACAGTCTGACTTTTAAGAACAGGAGATTATAACAACAGTGTAGGAAAAATAAAAGTTGTAAATCATAAGTTGGTCATAGCAACACCTGTAGAAAATATCAAAAGTAGTGGTAAATGGGAAAATGCCAAAAACACATCTATCCAAGGGATGTTAGAATGTCCTTTCCTTGCCTGTTCACCTGAAGAGCTCCAATTCATCTTCAAGTTCTGGCCCAATGCCACCACATCTAGGAAGTTACCGCTGAGACCTGTCAAATCCCACCCAGTGTGTTCTTTGTCCTCCCTAGCACCCTGCCCGTGGCTCCATTAAAAAATCTACCGCCCCCCCCTTAGGAATCACATACACTTCTGCTGCCTTCTCTCCCTCCCCCAAACTGTAAGGATTATAACTTGTCATTCTTCATATTCCTGGTGACTGGCAAAGGCAAGAGACACCTACCCATTTAATTATGATCTGCTAGAATGCTTTACATAGAGGCAATCATGTGTCTGCATGTATTTTGAAGAATATATAAAAATCAATGAGACACTTCTACAAAGAAGTATATATCCTTCTGCTAAGTGCAGATAAAAAGCTTAGATATACATAAAACGAAAATAGGAAGATTCTGAAAGGTGGAGACAAGGCAGGCAGGCTAGGGATCTTGGAACCCAAGGAACAAAACTGTGATAAGTTCTCCTGAGTTTGCTCTTTTAGCTCAAATGTCCCAGACTTGGAACTGAAGAGTTCCCAACCTTAAATGCCAACAGAGCAGCCAAAAAGAAGTCCTAAGAAAGTCCTGCTTTCTAGCCAAAGGACTAGAAGACAAGCAGCCTAGCAAGAGAGAGAACAGTAATTGCACCACTCCAGCAAACCCCACGGAAAATGCCACGGCCCCACCCACACCAGCAAAGGCCATGCGGGGAGCCTAGACTTCCACTCTTGGCAGGCTGTAATGAAGTGCCCTCACTCCCCTGACAGGGTGATTTCTGAGAAGGCTGAGCAGGGAACTGGTCATTTCACCCCCACCTGGTCATAATAAAGTCTTCCCAGCTTTCCTGCCAATAGTGTCAGTGGACATGACGTGGGAGCAGTGACAAGACACCCTACACATCCCAGCCAGGGAGGCATCAATGGTGACCCAGTGGGGAGCTGCACTCCCACCCTGCCCAGCAGTGACAAGGGTCCCATCTCGCCCCTAGTGTCAATGGCAGCTGAATGGAAAACCTGGACTCGTAGCCACACCTGGAAATAACTAGACAGTGTCCTTCATTCCCACACTAGGCCCCCGTGCCCTAGCTAGGCTGATGCCAGAGAAAGTCAGCTAAAACAGAAGGTTTAACTAAGATCCCTAGCCACATAATACCTAAAATATTCAGGTTTCCATCAAGAATCACCCATCATGCCAAGAACCAGGAAAATCTTTTTCAATGAAAAAAAGACAAAAGATGCCAACCTCTGAGATGATGCAGATGCTGGCATTATTTGAAAGAATTTTACAGCAGCCATCACAGAAATGCTCCAGTGAATATTATGAATATGCATGGAATAAGTGAGAAAATACAAAGTCTCAGCCAAAATAAAAATACAAATTCTCAGCAAAGAAATAGAAGATATGAAGAAGAACCAAATGGAAATTTTAGAAACAAAAACAAAAACAGTAACTGAAATACAAATATCAATGGATGGGCTCAACAACAAAATGGATTAGAGAGAGAAAATAATCAGTGAACTTAGAACAATAGAAATGACCCAAACGGAACAACAGAGAGAAGACAGACTGGAAGAAAAAAAAAAAAATAAACAAAACAATACAATGTACAAACGCTCCAGGCCAATGGGACTAATACAAAAACCAATGACATCTTCCAAATTATTAAATAATTTTTAGATATAAATTGTATTACCTAAAGGATTTTGTGGTCCACAGTCTGTTGAAGAATGATCATCATATGAACGACAAATAAAAATTGTGGTGTACTAATGTAACACCTAAATCAAACCCGCGTAGCCAAAAATGAAAGTAACCTTTGGAGGTCCACAGGCCGGGACTAACAGGTATAGTCTATATAGTGGATCAAGTTCATTTATCATGACCACCAAGAAGATATAAAGCAATGGCTACACATTCTCTTCAAATCTATGGAACTTCAAAATGAACAATTCAGCATGATTCTGCTACTGGTGGGGTCATTTTTATGCACAGAGGAAAATGTTCCTGCCACCTTGATGAAAAATGTCACCTTGCATGTATTGACAAGCTCTCTGAAGTTTCATCAAGACATTTTTAACAGTCTAAAACAATTCCTTTAGAGCTATTTTCAACCTATGTTAATTACCAGTGAGCAGGATGGGAATATCTTTCTTTTTTTAATGCAAATGTAGGGTAAAATTTTATAGCAGGTAGATATGCTAGATAATTCACAGATGTTGCCTCAAAGTTTAACTTGCTAAAGACATTAAATCTGAAATTGCTAAATCACAATTAAAAACAAAAACCCACAGGACTGCATAGTTTGGCTTTTGAAAGGGTATACAGAAAAGACAGAAAGAGGACCTCAGAGATATTTTTACTTCCACTGAATTTTTTGGTTAAAACTCAGATGAATAAAACTCCAAGTTAAAAAGAATCCGGAAACACTTTTAAATTCTTACGAAAATACTAATGCTGTAACACGGATTATTCCAATCCTATCCATTAGCGCCCCATTTGCCAGTTCCACAGAAGTTTATTAACGAAAGGAAGATTCAAATGTCTGGTGTCCAGACAACGTTCACAGCTACTTCTGCCCTTAAGAGAATATAGAAGAGCAGTTTTAGGTATGGTCTGTCTTTATTTCCCAAATCGGAACGATTCTGACACATTCAAACATGTGCGAGACTCAAGAAGAACATTTTCCTACTGCCAGGCCGAGGCCACAGGGTTCCCTGAGACGGTCGTATCACAGAGGATTCTCAGCTCTAACTCTGGTCGACAGTTTCCAAACAACGCGACAGCGTGAACAGAGGGCTGTATAAAATAGAAGGTTCTTTCAAAAACATTTATGATGTGTTTTTTGGAATAAAAAATATCAGTCTTCTTCGTTAAAAGTTGGCAACTGTGTTTTCAATTTTAAAATGTCTGAGATTGGCTCTTTTCTCTCTTGATAGAAGCTGAGTCCAGTGATGTGTTCGACATCTGCGATCCGAGCTCTGTGTAACTTCAGTAACTCTTCAACCCACGAGGAGTCCTGCTTCCCATGCTATGAAGGTGGGAAATGTAAAACAAACAGTCACTGGAGAACAGTCCGTTCACTTTCTCTATAAGCACTTTGTCTTCCCATTTCAATCAGCTATGGCACTTTGGCTCCCAGGTGGCAGAGGCCACAAGATTTGTTAGGTACAATCCCTGCTCTTGAGTAGCTCACTATCTAACATATACTATGCACTTTTGTTTAATCAGATGTCTCAAATCTGGGGAAAGGAAAGTACACCTGGAATAGATGCTCATATATTGCATTGGTGCAAGAGACTAGATCAGTGTGAGGTTAAAAAAAATGCTGGAAAACAGAAGCAATGTGGCATGGCCGAAAGAATGTGGGAATTAGTAGAAAGAAAGTTGGGTTCAAGTCCTGGTTCCATCATTTTCATACCACGTAAACTGAGGCAAGTTGGTTAACATCTGAATCCTGATTCTCTTACCTGCACCCTCCTTATAAGGTTGTTTTTGAGGATCAAATGTAATGATGTGTGCACACTATAAAAACACCAGCTCTTATCAGAATCCGTTATCTACACAGTTGCAATGAAGAGAGCATTGGGGGAAGTGGTGAAACACAATTTCATCTGGTTTGGTAGCGAAGTCTCAGCTAACATGAGATCAGACAAGAAGTAAAGGCATGTGCTCTGGCACATTGGAAGCAGAAGTGGTAGCTGAGGCAGGTAACAGAGATAGAAATCATACATTCATGCATAAGTACCATTTTTCTGCATCTGGCTCCTGGAGAGGGTCAGGTGAAGAAAGTATCCACTGATTGGTGGTCTATAATTGTACTTTATTTTTTTAACGTTATTTATTTTTTGAGAGAGGGACAGAGAGTGAGGGAGAGGCAGGGAGCAGGGAAGACGGAGGATCCCAAGCAAGCTCCGTGCTGTCAGCACAGAGCCTGATGTGGGGCTCGAACTCGTTAACTATGACATCATGACCTGAACGGAAATCAAGATTAAGACACTTAGCTGACTGAGCCCCTATGATCGTACTTTAAAGACATCCTTCAATAAAGATCCCTGTACCCTTGGGACATTATTAGTTGGAAAGGATAAATATAGACTTTTCACATAAAAAGGGAATGGATCAATAGTGTCCATTTTCCCATTAGCCTCCAATCATCACTATACCCAGTACTAATTGCTGCCCCACTCAGTTTTTCTCTGCAGCAATCAGAATAGCCCTGACTCAGTGCATTACTTGGCCAGTAGATATTTTTCATCTGTCCCAACATACACAGGAATAGATGCAAAGTACATGTAAGACATCTGTTTTCTCAGGCCAATATCCTGTTGATCCTTAGTCACTACTTCAGAGACGAAACAGAAGGAATCAGTAAGTATGGGTGATATACCTTCAAATAATCCTCTCTCTGGTTCAAGTCCAATAGTTAGTGTCCTCAAGGCACATTGCTATTATAGAATTTGATAAAATATTTGTACAAGAGCTTTTGGAATGATAGAGATAGGAAAGGAACTCGGTGCCTAACTCATGACACCTGACATTGTTTTGGTCATGAAATGTAAGCGTAAGTCTGTTTGTTGCTGCCGTCTTTTGGGGGGAAAGGGCCCAGAATTCATACATGATATCTAGAGAAGTAGAAACCATCTTCAGCCCACATATGCTACATGCTAATAATAGCAGCAAAGGAACACAGGAAAGGTCTGGGTCCCTAATGGTGCTGCTGACCCAAGACTGTCTACCTCTGGATGGCCCATTACACGAGGACTTGCTCAAGTCACTGTACATGGTCCTCTTATTTTCTGCAGAACACTAACTGATACCTTTAGTGATCATTTAATCTCTTGGGAAAAAAGAAATCAATGAACAAGGGAATACTCATACAGTGTTGAACATTGAACAGTTAGCACAATTAGATGCCTGTTGGGCATAGGTAAAAAAAGGTAAAATCCTGCTCTTCTGTACTTAATTCTGAAGAATAAGGAAAAATAACTTAATGAGAAATATCTTCTATGAGAACTGATCAATCTCAAAGTTTATCAGAGAAACAATTAAAGAGTGAAATATCTTCATTAATTCTTAATGAATGATACATAGACTCCTAGATCAAGGAGGGCAATACATCCCTATTTTCCACTCCTGGGCCCACAGGGGAAACCACAATCTGTTTTGTTCACTGCTGTGTTCTCTGTACTAAGAGTCCCTGGCAACACGTAGTTATTAAAGAAAAGAACGGCTGGATCCAAGAAGGGATACATGAATAAATAAAGGGAGGAATGAATAAGCAATCATAGCACTCTCTCCTGCTGAGCTCAGACTCATCCTTTTGACCACAGGACTCCAGATATCCACCACCCATTCAAATGAGGCTGGTAAGAAAGCCACATCTTGTTGCCAACTTAGATCTAAACTTAGAGTGTGTAAGTTCAATGGACAAAAAAAAAAAAAAAAAAGTGAAAAAAAAAATCTACTGGGAAATCTAGGAAGTACTCTGAAAAAAAAAAAAAATTTGGCTTACCATAAGGAAAAACTTTAAAATTCCTAAAATTTTAATGGAGTCTTGATGTTCAAAGACGAGTTTAGGTATTTTAAATTCTGAGCAAATAAGGTAATATAAAACAATTATTTCTAAATGCTGAATGACCATAGAATAAGAAAAGATAATTAAAGACAAACATGAATTTTATAATAAAGTCGTATACAGAAAATTAATCTGAAATACTACAGAACTATAACTTTAAGACTAATTTATAACAATGTTAACACTCTGGGAATTATAAATCCAGTTTGGGAACAAGAATAAATTCATAGCTCAAATAAACCTAGAATTTAGTGGCTATGCCATATGAAGGCATTCGTATGTTTTTACATTTTGATCTGTTTTATTGTGTTTTAAAAAAAAATTTTTTTTTTGAGAGAGACACACAGCACATGCACACGTGAGCATGGGGCGGGGGTGGGGGGGGGGAGGGCAAAGACAGAGGGGGCAGAGGTTCCGAGCAGGCTCTGAGCTAACAGAGAGCCCAACGTGGGGCTCGATCTCACAAACCGTGAGATCATGACCTGAGCCAAAGTCAGACGCTCAACTGACTGAGCCACACAGGCACCCCTGGTTTGTGTTTTTAACAGACAAGGGTGGTCTTCTCCAGAGATAGGTCATCTCAGAGTATCAGATTTAAAACCGTCCTGCAACGTTCATGTGAAGTGCATCCTTTCAAAGTACATGCATATTCAAGTTCCGTTTTTGCCCAGAGTAATGTTAGATACAATACACCAATATACTTATATCTGTATTTTCAACGCGTCAGGTAAGCTAACAAAGGCTACTTACCACACAGCTCTCACTGTTGTCAGTCCTGTGAGGCAAAATGAAAGCTAAGGTGTCTAAATCTCCACACTGTGAGGGAGTCTGGGATGTGTTTTTACAACTTGTTACCACAATGAAGAAGTGAGTCGGGATCAGAATTTCTCGATTACGGATGCGTCTGCTGTTTCTGTAAGATAAGGCAATATTCACTTTAAGAAAGAAATAACTATCTTCTTTTTAATGAATACTTCAGGAAAGTATAATTTTAATGCAAAGCATCTAAAAATACAATGCAAATAATTAAATGTTAGTATGAAGTTAGTCACTGTGATACCTCAACATATCCTGCCAGATTGAGACAATGAATTAGAAGACACTCAGATAAACATACACTAAATACTTTTTGTTTTCTATAAGAATTTATTGAACTTCGGATTTTTTTTTTGCTTCTACCTTAACACATTGGAATGGAGATGCTAAAGAAAAAAAATATGTATCATTCTCAAATACCTACAGCCAAAATTCTAAAGCATTATTGATAAGTATTTTCAACCCTATGCAACTGCACAGATAGTAGACAGAGAGGAAACTAGTTTGGGATTTTTTTCTGTTCCATCCTCTCCAGAGAAGTCATATGTTTTTACATTTTGATGTAAACTGTGACTCTTCTTTGTTTTAAAGGCATTTCCTTTCCCATCCCAATAACTTCTTTTAAATTGTAGTATATTCTCCAAGAGGTCCCAAGTAACACCTTTACCTCATCGTAATTCTATTTCCTTGGGGCTCAAAGCTAGGTTTGTTTGTTTTTCAGCATCTTTCAAAATTTAAGGTAGTGGGAGCATTGTTTTCAATTTTAATCTTCTGTGGAGCCATAATATAGAAGATGGATTAAAACAGAGAGCTCTGGTAGAATCCAAAATGTATAAAGTTCCCTTCTTTACCCATTCTACTGCTGTGACCTCTGAGGCAGTTATGTTAGGACCCTTATTCCTCAAGGGATATAGTTTAAAACAAACAAACAAACAAAAAAAACCCCTGTCATTTTACAAACTAATGTGCTACAGATATATGTGTGTGAAGAGTAATTTCCAAGCCTGCCTGGAAGGACGGTGCTCAGGGAAGAGGTGAATCTCAGCAGATGTTTCAATTTCTTTATCCTGGAGCCTTAATAGCAAAATTGCTTCCAAAACTCATGTTATTTTTTTAAGAAAGATCAGATGGAGGGATCCAGGTGTGCTATTTCGAAGGGACACATGCAACCCCATGTTTATAGCAGCACTATCAACAATAGCCAAAGTATGGAAAGAGCCCAAATGTCCATCGATGGATGAATGGATAAAGAAGATGTGGTATATACAGACATACAATGGAGTATTAGTCGGCAATCAAAAAGAATGAAATCTCGCCATTTGCAACTACGTGGATGGAACTGGAGGGTATTATGCTAAGTGACATTAGTCAGAGAAAGACAAAAATCATATGACTTCACTCATATGAGGACTTTAAGAGACAAAACAGATGAACATAAGGGAAGGGAAACAAAAATAACATCAAAACAGGGAGGGGGACAAAACAGAAGAGACTCTTAAATATGCAGAATAAACAGAGGGTTCCTGGAGGGATTGTGGGAGGGGGGATGGGCTAAATGCTTACGGGGCGCTAAGGAATCTACTCCTGAAATCATTGTTGCACCATATGCTAACTAATTTGGATGTGAATTAAAAAAAATAAAAAAAAATAAAAAAATAAAATGTTCTCCTCCTCTCCTTTATAAAAAACCACTGTTGGTTTTTTTTTTTTTTTCAAGATGGTCACTCCATCTCCCTCTAACCAAAGTTGGGTAAAAGCTGTGACATTCACTCAAGGCCTAAGCTTGGACACTATAGATTTATAACCCTGTTGGTTCTTTCAGGATGCCTCTAGCCACAGCACGTGTTCATCTTCTAGCCAGCAGTATGTTAATTAAGACAGTATTTTAACAATCAGTCACACATAGAGATTTTAAACATGGATGTTACCTTCTTAACATACAGTGAGTTCAGTGCTTAATCTGAGCTCAAGAATTGCTTATCTAAGCTGCGTGGGAGAGAAACACTCCTTCTTTCCTCCAAAAAACATTTTACTGAACACTGAGCAAAACATCAAAATTAATCAGGTATTTCAAGGGGCTCTCAGTGTAATCGGAAATGTCACGTACATCAGTATGAATACTATCAGACAGAAAAGGCTCTGGTGACTCAACTGGATGGTAATCCCACTTGACAGCTGTTTTTAAGAGGAAATGAAATATGTCTTACTGCTTCAGGGTCTCTGAGGAATCATAGCATCCATCATAATCAGAGTCAAACACAGGGCCACTGACAACATTGACACCATTTCTTTCTTCTGCATACTTGTGCAGTAGGGTGCCATGAAAATAGTGCCATATAACTGAAACAAGAAGGAAGTCAGTGCAGTTTCAAAAGAATAAGGTGCCATGCTGTCGTGTTACAAAAACTCAACAACCTCATTTGAAATCAGCATCTGTAGTAATCAGAGACAAAGTCAAATTTGGCTTCAGTGTTAATGTGAGGCCAAAAATCCATTGCTCAACTTTGGCCTTTGGCAGAACTAATAAACAAATGTTGAATTCAAGACTATTTTGGACATGACTGATCATGTGCATCACCATGAATTTGTGATCACAGACCACCACAAAGCATAAAAAACCATGAACATCAGTAAACGAGGCAGGTTATTCAGATTTATTGTTAATATCTGAACATTCCTTTTGAAATAGTCACAAGTACTCTACATGTAAATTGGAGTAAAAATCTCCTGTATGCTCTATATTGTGAAATCCTATATGCCACTTGAAGTATAAATTTATATTTATCCTTGTAAGAGCCAAATGCTGCGATAATTAATAGTGATGTAAAATCCATACATTTTAAGATCAAAAGCAATTATCAAGAACTTCCAAAAGTTAAATAAGGAAACATACTGAAAGTTTATGTAAATGTTGTAGATTATATTAACCGGATAACTTTCCAAGAAGACTACATACTTTTTCCACCAAAAAATGTCATTTATAGAGATTTAAATACAGAGTAGAATAAATGGTATTGGAATATATCATGATTCTAATAGTTGTAGAATTTTTGTGTATTGGTGTTGTCCAAGTTAAACCGATAAGAATGTATCAGATAGTCATTTAATTTAGAGGGTCAACCTTATTAATATAAATTATACCTATAATACACAGAAATTCATTGAGATTATGAAATATAGGGTTAAAATTTTTTACCTTGAAAACTCTGGTACATTGGCACTATGTTAGTATTAAGCAATGCTTCAGAATATAGTTGACTTGAACCTTTATTTAGTTCTACAAAAAAATAAAAATAAAAAAGACAACTATTTCATTCTTCATGAGTAGCATTAGACATTATACTTTTTCATGGGAGTAGCATTTTTAAAAATTAGCTATCACCTTAAACCCATAAAAGTTTCCCAGGTACTGGGTCAAGGGAAAGGGCAATGTGCTTGGTCAAGTCCCTTAAAAAAAAGGAAAATAAGTATTTTCTTCCTCAAGATGAATTTAGCAAAGAAACAAAAGCTTAATAAGAGCCCCAAAATAAACGTGTTCAATTTTTACCTTATTTGCCTTATTTCAACTACGATGTATTGTGTGGACAATCTTCTTTCCTTCAACTCTTTTACAATGAAAGGAAAAAAGAGGATATCTGGCTTCAGAACAACACCTACTGCCCTAAAAAAACATCACAGGACGTCTGCCTCGAAATGCTGTACAAGGCTTCTTTGTATGGATTTTCAGCTTGGATCTGCTCTATTTTCATAAAGCAATAGCCAAGTTCTGACTTCAGACACTTATTCTGGGGACTGGACTGAATACTGAAAGTATTTAAGCACCTGGAGACTTCTGATTTTTGCCTTTTAAGGCCAGCCTCAAAATGTCTTCTCATTAACATACAAATTTGCCACATTAAAAAGAGAACACTTTACCTCAAAAAAAAAAAAAAAAGAGAGAGGGAGAGAAAAATCTTCCCTAGTGGCTCTGTCCCCGTAAAGGGCAAGCACACTTGGGCTCTGCCTATTCCTAATTCTTTGACAAATTATTTTTCTTTTTAACAAACAAAATGATATCTCCCTCCTAAGACCCCTGCTGTATCCTTCTGACTCAAGTTTTCTCAAATTCTGTGTAAAAGAAAGGTAGAAAAAATGAAGAATGTCCTATCTACAGTGTCTGCACTAAATCAACTACCCTCCAAACAAAAGCTAAAGGTTTTGTAAAATTCAAGTTTTAGAGGCTTTAGAAATTTTCTCCTAAGAGTTATACTTCTCATTCGTGATGATCAACAATAAAAAGATGGTGTCCATTGCCCCAAAAGAAAGAAAAGGAGAAGGAAGAGAGAAAGAAGACCAGGGAAAGGGCAGGTCAGGGAGGAAGAAACTTACGTGGTGGGTAGAGGAACCCGTAACTCAGTTCAGCATTATTTTTATAAAACGAACACTTATGGACAGGATTGAGGGAAATTCGAAGATCCTGGTGGAGACAGTTGGAAAAGTCTTCTGTAGAGAAACTGTCCTGAAAAACAAAATGTAAACAGCCATGAGGTATCAGGCATATAAAAGAAAAGAAGACTGCTTTATGAAGAGTTGAGGGTGAACCACACCCTACAAGGTCTGTGAACAACACCCTACTTGTCCCTTTAGGTCCTACTCCATTTTCCCATTTTTCTAACAGTGTATTCATCTTTTTTCTAACTGAAAGGCAACAACTCTTTATACTATTAAGGATATTAGTCATTTGTCATATGTGCAAATATTGGCCTATTATGCTGGGTTCAATATGGGCCTATATGCTGGGGGGACCTGAGCCTATCTTCCAAAGACAACTGCATAGACTTGAAAGCTGGTGCTTGGGGGAGCCACTGAATTAACAATGCAGCATGAAAACCTCGGGAGCACTGATGACGGAATTTATGCTGCTTTGATTGTATTACAAAACAGAACATTCAAACCAAAGCAAAGAACACCATAATTAAGGCATTAAACAATAAATCTGATGGGGACCCACACAATACTGGCTAGACTCCTATATATTACAAAGTTAAGTACAAAACATGTTTGTAGTGTTTGAAGATAGTCGTCAAAATTAGAACAAATTTATGGCTGAAACTTTATGTAAATATGAGAATATGTGCGAGTGTGTAATATATACATATTTTTTAACATAGACATTACATATATACATGCACACATCCCTACCTTTTTTATTTACCTTTCTCAGTGAGTATTAACTATAGTTTTATTTTTTAAATCCAACTGCTAGACTCAACTAAGCTCTCTCAAATCCCCTTTCTGTCCCTTAAGGGCTTCCTGTAGCTTGCCAGGCATTCAGTCTTTGAAAATTTGGTCAGACTAGTTTAAAACTTTAATTTGATCAAAATCTAAATCTCATTCCCTCCCCCTTCTCTCTTTCAAGGCCTATCTTCTGCTTCTCTTTCTACTACAGCAGCCAGGGGACAGGGATGAGGGGGAATAGCAGTCTTATTCTGGGATATTCCATACCACGCCTACCCACAACTCCTTTCAAGGGCTTCCTGTGGTCTGGGAGGTGGACGGGATCCCCAACCTCTCTGTAGTTTGATTTGAGGATCTTCCCATAGGTGTTACACACTGAAAAATTACTGAGTTTTAATGGCCTTCCCCATCAGTGAGGACCCACTAAGGTGAGTACAGCCAAGGAAAGTCCTTATACTCATACATCTATGCATTTAGAGACGAATACTTGTGACTGACTGCAAAACTGATTACATAAGTTAGAATCATAAAACATGAAAACAAACAAACAAACACAAGGCAAGGGAGACACTTTCATGCACATTCCTCATTTCCCAAAAGAAGAAATTTGCTCGGAGTCTCAAAGTCACAGAGCTAGAATCAGAACTTAATTCCTGCAACTCCCAATTCAGTGATCTCCTAATTTAGGAACCGATTATGAAGCCAAGATTAGTTTGGCCCAAATTAACCATGCTTTTAATGTTCTGCTTAATGATAATTAATGAAATAATCGCACGTAGCTAGAGGGGTGACCAATACTTGCATTTCTGTCGACAGTGTAGGATGTCCAAAGGGGCATCAGGATGTCATGGCTGTAAGCACTCACAAACCGGTGCTGGTAAAGAAGGCAAACTGTGCTGTCCCTCTGGAGAACTCTGGGTCTTCCATAGGGTACAGTGCCACGCTTAATAACCTTCTCTTGGGTCATAGGGGAAAAATGAAACCACCATTCAAACAAACTTACTGTGAACTATATGATAATATATAATAACATTCATCTAATTCTTTCCTCTTCTTAAGACCCTATTGAAAAATTATTTTTTACTACAAAAAAAAAACACAAACTAATTACAAAGAGCAGAACCATAAATTATTTAGAAAATAAAAGGGATTCACCACAGTTTTTGCCTATGAAGATTCTGAGAGATCAGTGTAATATCAAGATCTCACAAGGGGACACTGTGAAATTGCTAGAAATTTCAGCAAATAGGTCTTAAATAATATTACTAAAATTCTTTAACATTACTTTAATGACTTATTCTTTAGAGCAAATCTCCAGAAAGAAAAATTTGAGGATGATGTATGTGTTTGGAAAACAAAAATTCAGAACTGAAATTATGAGATAAAGCTGAATGAAACAGTGATAGTATATATACTGTTTACTGCGCTTTTTCCAAGCGTCAAGTGCTTTGTAGAGTCCTTTGTAGACATCGTCTAATTGAATTCTTAAATAGTCCTATGAATTAAGGTTATATGTCCATTGTACAGATGAGAATACAGCAGTTTACAGGGAGTAAATACTTTTCCAATGGACATACAGTTCCTAAGCTCATATTCAAACACAGATCTACTCAATTCCAAAAGTGTCATCTTTCACTATGCTTTGTCACCATGGGCCATCAAAGATTTCTCTAAACATGTACAGAGATTTTATATAGGCAAATTCAATTTGGGAATAATGTAGACTTCACCTTTTTATTCCAGAAGAAAAAAACTGAGCCAAGTAACTTAAGGATCAGAGACTACATCAAAGTGTATCAGAGATCATATCAAAGTGACACTGAGCATCCAAGTCCCAGCTGACAAATGTTCTCACTTGTCTGTGTATTAAATATGCTTAATTTTCACTCAAAAGTTATGAAGAGGGGCACTGGGATGGCTTAGTCAGTTAGGCGTCTGACTCTTGATTTTGGCTCAGGTCACGATCTTAGGGTCATGGGATCTAACCCTGCATGGAGCCCCAAAGTCTATGCCCAGCATGGAGCCTAATTAAGATTCTCATTCTCTTTCTCTGCCTCTCCCAGATTACACTCTCTCTCTCAAAAAAAAAAAAAATTTATGAAGAAATAACTTTAGATAAATCATTCAACTTATACTCTCCTGTAATTAACTAAGAACCAGGTGAGATAGAAATTTAACAGTATTTTCAGTGGAAATCTGAGGGTCTCTTATAAACTTATAAAAATCTCCAAAATCTCAAACCACCTCAACTCTGTTCATAAAGAGTTATTCAGCTTCCACTAAATGCATGATGTGCTGTAACTATCCCTTCCTTCCTTATGACTAGCAGTCTAGACTGTTGAGCAAGGACATTGCCATGTTTCATCAGGTGGTCCTCCCCTACTACCTTTATGTTACTGGCTATTCTCAGCTAATGTCCCCAGACCAGTTCTCTGTGGTTGACACTGTTGAGAAAAAGCCTGTTTCCACATTCCGAGCTCAAGAGTAAGGATGCCTTCCTTACCTTCTGCCACAGTCAAATTCAACTGTATCTCAAAATCCACAACTGGCAAAACCTAAAAGTTAATAATACTATTTTAAGCGATAAGAGACATGTTTTTGTTTTGTTTTGTTTTGAGATGTGTTTTAATTTTTTAACAATTTCTACAGCCTCATTGTTCCATCGTGGGACAATGATAAAACCATCTTGTACAAGTGAAAGTTATTTTTTTTGATGAAGAAGATAAAAATTCGGATGACAGCTGCAAGAAGACAAAATTGTTACATAAGCACAACACTATCAATGAAAAATAAGAATTGCTGTTTTATAATTTTTATCCCTACTCTGACAGTCTTTCTACGAGCCTAAAACAAAATGGAAGGCATAAAATCAACTGTTCCCCAAATCTCTATCTTCATGGACACTATCAATTTTGTTCACTTGTTATCACAAATTTTTATCTTCTTAAAACTATATATTAAGATAGGAGTAAAAAGAAAACAGTGCCGGGGTGCCTGAGTGGCTCAGTCCATTAAGCATCTGACTCTTGGTTTTGGCTCAGGTCATGATCTCATGGTTCATGCGACCGAGCCCTGCATCAGGCTCTGCATTAACAACTTGAAGCTTGCTTGGGATTCTTTCTCTCTCTCTGCCCCTCCCCCATTTGCACTGTTTCTCTCTCAAAATAAATAAACTTAAAAAGTAAAGTGCCATATATCCATTTCTTGCCAAAAAATGTTATTTTGCCTCTAAATTTAAGATGAACTGAGGGGTACCTGGGTGGCTCAGTCAGTTAAACATTGGACTCTTGATTTTGGTTCAAGTCATAATCTCACAGGTTCCTAGATTGAGCCCTGCACTGTCAGTGCAGGGCCTGCTTGGGACTCTCTCTCTCCCTTCCCCAGTTCACTCTCTCTCTCTCAAAATAAATACACATTAAAAAATACTTTAAAATAGACTGAGATATAGTTTAGGAAAAGAATACTGTGACTGGTTTATAATCAAGACCTCAATGCTAGGACAGTAGCACAGATTCCATGATTCAGGATGCTCCAGAACTTAGCTGGACTTCTCCCAACCTGCACCCAAGTCAAGTCACAGCACCAAGGGATAAAAACAGAAGTGAGGGCTGCCTGGGCAAAGTTAAGCATCTGACTTCAGCTCAGGTCACATCTCACGGTTCGTGGGTTTGAGCCCTATGACAGGCTATGCATTGACAGTGTGGAGCCTGCTTCAGACTCTCGGTCTCCCTTCCTCTCTGCCCCTCCCCTGCCTGCACTTTCTCTCTCTCTCAAAAATAAATAAATAAAAATTAAAAAATATGTGAAAATGCAAAAACCAGGAAGAGGAAAAATAAATAATAAAAGGGCTGCACGTGCGTGCTTACTTGGAATTAAACATAAATATATATTTATGCTCACTTATACATTTTAATTTGATCATGAAGTGTTTCTATAGCACATGCTATGCAGAGGGTGCTGCAGAATCACACAAACTGGGCTACACTTTTTGTCAATACTTACGGAGGGATCACATGAACAGTCAAGGTTATGTCTGGGCGTTCTTGTGAAGGGGCACTGTGCCAGGGGGTGGGCTTCTTTGGGATGCGTTGGGGTGTAAACAGGATTCTTTAGAAGGTGGTTAAGACTTCCGTGAGTTCCATTATTAGGAGCAGGTGACAAATTCAGTAAATCTGCATAATGCCAAGAATGGTAAATGGTTACCTCGAGGTTTCAAAATCAAATAAATGGTAGACTTACATTATTTTTATCTTTTTAGAACTAAATGTATGTAAGGCTTCTTCACTCTCTACCTAAAATAAAACTATAAAACTCTCTTGAATTTGAGAGCATTTAGGACTATGCTATTGTTTTTTTTTTAGTATATATGCTGCTGAAGCAAGCACATGACTATGCTATTCTTAATGGAATTACTGATATTCTGCTGTACGTCTCTAACGAAACTTCTGAAGTTTAAAGTGTATAATAACTATAGTTACCACCATTGCATACTAATGTCAATCACTGTGCCAATATATTTTTCTTAATTAATCCTCAAAACAATTTAATAACTTATTGTCAACATTTGGTAGATGAATAATCACAGTGCTTTGCTCAAGGCCTCAAAGCTACTAATGTAGTAAGACCTACGCTTCAAAACCAGCTTTGTCTGAGTCTAAAACTCCTGCTCTTGGGGCGCCTGGGTGGCTCAGTCGGTTGAGCATCCGACTTCAGCTCAGGTCACGATCTCGTGGTCCGTGAGTTAGAGCCCCACGTCGGGCTCTGGGCTGATGGCTCAGAGCCTGGAGCCGGCTTCCGATTCTGTGTCTCCCTCTCTCTCTGCCCCTCCCCCATTCATGCTCCGTCTCTCTCTGTCTCAAAAATAAATAAACGTTAAAAAAATTTTTTTTTAAATAAAATAAAACAAAACTCATGCTCTTGATAATAACAATAGCAAACACTTAAACAGTAAAGCACTTAGGATATGCCTGGCACTGTTTTAAGTGCTTTAGGATATATTAATTCATTTGAGTGGTGCTCGCTTCGGCAGCACATATACTAAAATAATTCATTTGAGTGTATAGGCCCCCAATGAAAGAATCATACTCAGGACATATTTAAGGTTTTGCAAATGTCTAGTATCATTATCAGAAAAAGGAAGTAATACTTAAGACATAATATCCAACCATAAAGGTATTAATTAAGAAAGTACAGAGTAAGTCAGTAATATATCTAATGGGTCCTCCTCCATTTCTACAACTGTGACATTGTCATCCATTCAACTATTATTGCTACCAGAGGTTCTGCCTCTTTTGTGTTCCCTTCACAGACTCCAAACTCTTTCCTGGGCTTCCACCTGATGCCTGAGTCAATCGTCGTATCATTAAGCCGAAGGCCTGGCAAACTGCTAGGCATTCGGGATGTACAGACCTCTGGGTGTTGCAGTTTACCTGTGTGCAAACCCGTGGAAGAGACAACAGTAATCAGATGGCAATGATCCACATATTTTTTTCAATGACTCTGGGTCAGGAAGGTGAAAGGTAAAAATGTGATCTGTCTCACATCATCATCATCTCTACAGAGATGCCCACCGTGTGACTTACTTTTCATAATCCTATTCCAGCTCTGTTTTCAGAAGAAATGAAAGAAGCCTGTTCACACTTACCACACATTAAATTATAGACTTCAATACTTTCAAAAGAGTCAACTTCGATGCTGTGCTTGAAGCCAGGTCCATAGCCGATAAAGAGAGCCTAGATTGGCCAGAAAAGTAAACAGTTTATCAGTTCATATCAGCTATGTATGCAGCTGGTGAAAAAAATTATTTTATATTATCCATATTGTACATATATAAACTGGTTATGTTAAGATATCAGAAAAATACCGTGCCCACAGGCTTCATAGGATATGGTGTTAACCCCTGTTGCACATGTAATCTAAGGACATGTAGGATACTTCTCTCAGCTTTACTGTGATTCCTGACTTGACAGTCAGAAGAGAACAGATGATGAAATTGTTTCTCATCTGTGAAATGGGATATAAATGTCACTCTGCCCACCCTACACAGTGCTGTAGGGATCAAATTAAATAACTGCTGTGTGTATATTTTGAACTTTTAAATTGCTAGATGAATGCAAGGCATTACCTTCATTTAGAACAAGTATGATATCTTTTCTCCTCTTAAATCACCAGCTTTCATTTACTGTGAAAGCAATATTCTTAACGGAACATAAACATGCAAAATGATTATTAGAAATTTAGTATGAGGTATAAGTCATATAATACGTCATACGTGCCTGAAACATGAATATTTTAACAAATTCTATTAATACCATGCTCAAAATAAAATGACTATATGTAATCATATGCTTCATTAATTCTCATCCAAGACATGTAAGCACAATCCGTGTTTCTAAATCTAAACTTTGAGAGCTTGTTTGGAGGTTCTAGCAGGGGAGCACAGCTACTCATATACCCTTGACCAAAGAACGGTCCTCCTCTATCGGGGAAGGTCGTCCTCTTCGACCGAGCACTGGGTGTTGTATGGAAACCAATGTGACAATAAATTTCATATTTAAATAAATAAATAAATAAATCTAAACTTTGTATATCAGTTTTTCTTCAGATACAAACTACTATTTTTTTTAAGTATATCAGATTTACTTACTTGCATATTTGAAAATATATTGTCAGAACCATGGAATCCAATTCCACAATGCTTCCTTTCTGCAGGATTCCTAATTTTGATATAGTATGAATTAATGATGTGAAGTCTATTCATAGTGCAAAATTTAAAGTCACATTATTTCTGTTAATCAAGAATAAGTAACTATTTTGTTAAACAAACCAAAAAATGGTAAACAAAACCACCTGGCTTTGCAAAGCAGTAAGAGGCCACCCTTATCTTTTATTTTGCAGACAAATCAACCATAAATGCAGGATGGCATAGAGGAAAAAAGCCACTAGCACTGACACAAAACTAGTTTTGAACCCTGACTATGCTATTTGCTAGCTGTGACACTGGCCATGTAGTTATCTTATCTTCGTTTCAATCTTGTTGTATTGGGTGGTCTGTACAAATTAAATGGCTTAGCCTAAAGCAATCTTTGGAATATAGATGTTCGTAAAATATTGGTTCTCCCATGAAGGCAAGGACCATCCCTTCTTTCAATGTTTTTCTTCCAAACACGAAAAGCACAGCCCTCTAGTAAAAGTAGAGACAGTGAAACTCTTAAAGTGAATCCTGGTTCATTGCTTAGGTTTTGTTTGACAGGGGTATTTATTGTCCCTGGCTTCCTGGCAACCATCCAAAGAGTTAATTATCAGGTTTTGAGATATTAACAATATTAACCATCCAAATAATTCTCCAACACATCAATAAACTGAGCTGAAAAAACAACTTTGTAAAATGAAGAAAGCAATTGCTCATTATCATAAAGAGGTTTTACCAATTATTCGCTGGATCTGAAGGTATTATTAGGATAACTGTAATGTGCAGAAGAGATAAGAGCGGCAAGTGGTAACACCAACATGGAACATAAATAATCAATATGGATGTGGGCAGAGGGATGGCCCTCCCCAGGGAACCTATAGCAATGTCTGCAGACATTTTTGGTTGGCTCAACTATGGAAAGGGGGCTTTTTCATCTAGTGGGTAGAAGCCAGGGATGCTTTCAAACATTCCACAATGCACAGGACAGCCCTCCACAACAAAGAATGGTCTGACCCCAAAAGGTCAATCCCGGGTTGAGAAGCCCCAGGACAGAGTGAAGAGAATCATCTGTGCACAGTTTTCATACAACAACACTGTTGAAAAGGGCCCAATGGTTACACTGAATGACTAACATATCAGGTGAGGTTTACCTGGAAACCATCAGAACTTACAATGCAAGTTGCCACTGAGGATCCAAATAGAATGTCAAGGGCTCAATCCTGTCGTTTTTGGCAAAGTGCAAACGCTTCGGTAAGAAATGCTTGAGGTAAGGTTTGAAGTGCTGGTTTGGCTCCCGGCACTGATATTACAGAAGGTAAAGAAAAACTCTTATTTCGATATTTTCTTAGGTGTAAACTTCTCTTGAGACTGTATTCTAATTCCGTAAGATTTTTTTTCTGTTAAAAATTTTACCAGTCTGCTCAGTAAGTCACAGATGCAAAAATAACGGAGTCCTTCTATTCCCAACAATTCAATATTCGTATTTTTTACAGGAAATCATAATTGCTACATAAAAAAAAAAAAACTAAAATTCTTAGACTATGCCATTCATTAATATTTGGGTTACTATCGATGATACCATTTCCAAACATTCTTATAACTGCAATGGTAATCATTTTCTTCAATATTTAAAACACTCCGGGGCTCCTGGGTGGCTCAGTCAGTTAAGTATCTGACTCTCGGTTTCGGCTCAGGTCATGATCTCACAGTTTTGTGAGCTGGAGCTCCATTCACACTGTGCAGAGACTGCTTGGGATTCTCTCTCTCCCTCTCTCTGTCCCTCCACTGCTTGTGTGCTCTCTCTCTCTCAAAACAAATAAATAAATAAATAAAACATATCAAGTAAAAAAAAATGTCCTATAGATAACTCATCACCAAGTCAAGAATTTATTTTTTAAATGGGCATAAAAGGATTGGCAGGAAATATATAACAATGCCAACAGTACCTATGCTGAGATAGCTATAGACTTTTTCCCTTCTATTTTTTCCAATTATTTCTTTACTGTTATAAAAATTAATTGATGACAATAAATGAATTCTTAAAAACTTTCAATGCTGGTTTATTGGGGTGTGTCCTTAAAAATCTTTAAAAACTATAGGGCGTTTAAATGTTGGCCCACATAGCTCAAAAATTCTAATGCTAAAAAATCCCAAGAACAGATACTGAACTTTTTTTCTAAATATATATTAAAACTAACAATAAGTAAATAATGGAAAAATAAATACACTCACGGAAAGATTTCTGGCAAGGTCTTCATAATCAACTGAAGGGGGACAAAGATAAGAATTAATCATGGATGTTATGCTACAATTAGAAATAAAAATAAAACAAAAATGTTGAATGTCAGACTCAAACTCAAAGCAGGTTCCAAACAGCTTATTTAAACCATTATATATTAGTGGTTGGTAGGAATGAGACAGATCTTTAGGAACCACCCCATGCCTGTGAAATCATGTCGTACTGTTAAATGAAGAGACAAGTTAAAGAGTATCTATCTATCCATCCATCTGTTCATCCATATGTGTGTCCATTCACCTGGCCATCCATAAATATGACCATGCATCTAGATCTAGTATGATTTCATGTGTAAAAATTAAAAAAAAAAATAGTGTTTTATATACGCATAGCAGATATCTGGGAAGACATTCCAAGCCTAACAGTCTTTAATCTCTAGAGAGAGGAAATGAGGTGTGAATTAGGGAGATTTAAGGAAACCGCTACTTTTTATTTTATATATTTTGATATTTGGTAACTCCAGAATTTCCAAATAAAAAGGACACTGGAGAACGTAGAAGAGAGAGCAAGTAGATAGTTTTGTAACTGAATTTGCATAGCAAGACCACACAGATTTACTTAGCGTCTTCTGTGCTACAAATCAATATATGTCTAGATTTCCAAAGATTCTTCTAGCCATACTTTATAAAAGTTTGAAAAAAAATTTCAGATACAATAAATGTTGTGTATATATATTTCATGTATGTATATTGATAAATAAATATAGATATTTTTGCCTTAATTTGGGAAACAGAGGCCTAATGAGAGAAAGCTAAAGCTTAGTCATCCCATCCTAAACATCTCTGGGCACTGCCTCCGCCTATATGGTTTTATAACAGGTTTTATAACAATTGTATACGACTTTTAAGCAGGCTATAACAGAGGTGCAAACAGTTAGGAAATGCACTTGACTTGCAAAAGAAATAACATTTAAAAAATTTCCTTGGCAATTTGGGTTGCACATGTGGTCAACACAGAATTGAAATTTCTTCTTCTCTGTTTACAAAACACATTCTCACTGTGTTTTAGAATGGTAAAAGAAAGTCATTTCTGAGGACAGAAACCAGCTGTTTATGGAATTATAAGAATTACAGAATTTCCTGCATTCCTCCTTGTGACAGAATATTATTTTATAACAGCTCTAAGTTATTTTAATGGAATGTCATTAATGAAACTTGAATAAATGCAGATGAACTTTTCTTTTAAGTTTTGTTTTGTTTTTTGTTTTTATTTTTAGTACAAGTAATCTCGAACCCAATACAAGTAAAACACACACTACGACATAAAAATGTACTGACCACACACACATAATATGCTTAGCAATGAAAAACAAAAATAAGTGGTTAGATCTATGTCTTGAATAAAATCCCTTTGGATGCAGAAGACCTGCATTGGAGATTTAATCATGCAAAGGAAATTAACTTGATGCACTTTAGTGTGGAGATACAATAATTTAGAGGAATGTATTCAGAATGTAATCACATTCAAAGTTAGCGTCCATATATACTTACATGAAAAGTACTTATCCGGGACATCAGAGGGTCTCAAGCGAGCGGCAGGTCCATATACAATTTTAATATTTTTAACGTCTCCCAAATATTTATTCAGATACACATATTTCTTGCAACTGCCTTGTTCCATGCCTAGGAGAAAAAATTCCCAAACATGTTACAACTTCAATAAAGAATTTCACACATGGAAGAGAATTTCCTTCACTTCCAGAATTTAATTCAATAAATATGTGCTCAGTGCTCATGTGAGTTAAACATCTAGTAGGTAAGACACAGAACTTCAGCTGTATCCACCATTTCACTTAAAAAAAAACCTTTTCCCCTTCATCCACAATTACTTTATTGTTTCTTCTAATTTAGGTAGGTGAGGAGGAATATCACAGCTTCAGACCAAATAGCAAAGCTTAGTTGTTTTCATAAGATCACCTAGAATAGTAACTGGTATTATAAAATTCTCAGTCTCATTCCAGAACTGCATTTTCTTTGGAACAAAACTTCTTACAGCTATTTCTAGAAATAGCTTTTAGCAATTATTTCTGACACAAACAATAACAACAAGAAAAAAAAACAAACGAAAAGGGTGTGTTTTCTATTTTCTTGTACATTCATTGCTTCTGCACTCTCAAGGCTGTTACACAAACATGTTCTAAAGGTCAAAATAAGTAAAAAGTGAAATTAAAATAGTGCTAAAATTAATACATACTGCTTCTAAAATCAGATTTTTATGCTAAATAGAAGATGTACATAATAATGTATTCATTAAATCTAAAATTATTACACTACATTTACCAAAATTAAACAATAAAAAACTTTTTTTAATTTTTCAAAATTCCTGGTACAAACCTTCCTCAAATCAGGAAATGGGTGCATTATCATTGATAGCTGTGAATTCTGTGCTTTACTTATACTTTATATTTTATATAATTTTTTCCTAAACATTTCCCACAACAAACTACATTAAAAAAAAAACAACAAAGAATTAACTGTAACAATCAAAATAAATAATGAAACAATAACCAGTCAAGGAACCCTTTTTTGGGGCACCATTTAACCTGAAGGGTAAATGATGAAAATTCAGGTTACCATGATCTGAAACAAAGATGAGGTTCAGGCACTGATGCAAGTTCAGCTCCTTTAGACCGTCCATCAGCATGCCAACCATGTTGTCAACCCTCTGCAAAGCTCTGATGACCTAAGAAAGGGAAGCAATTTCATGTGATGGATTCCATATTAACGGCTATTTCTATGTAAAGCTATCTCTGTTCATAAAGGAAAAGTTCAGTGGATGCAGCTACTATGATGAACTACATATGATTTGCATTAGGCTAAGACAAGCCAGGTAAGACAATGCTCATTAATAAAAAGAAGGGCCCAAATCCCGTACATGCTCAATCCTAAGTACTGGAAATGTCACTAGCCGACCTGATCGTCTAAATTGCCAAAAATGTTAAAATTACTCATGAAATGCTTTATAGTTCATTATGTTTGATTTTTAAAACTAGAACTCCTAGGGTGTGCCTGGGTGGCTCAGTCAGTTAAGCCTCCAACTTTGGCTCAGGTCATGATCTCACAGTTCATAGGTTCGAGCCCCATATTGGGCTCTGTGTTGACAGCTCAGAGCTTGGAGCCTGCTTCCAATTCTGTGTCTCCCTCTCTCTGCCCATCCCCACTCACACTCTGTGTGTGTGTCTCTCTCTCAAAAATAAATAAACATTGACAAAAATGTTTTAAATTAGAACTCCTAGGAACCCATTATTTCCTTGCAAACTGCATGTATTTTGCACACATCTATCACGAGGACAGACTAGCAAATAGTTTTAGTAACTTGCTTTTGACATTTCTCTTTTCGGCTCTCCTTGCAAAACCAGGAAAATTCTTTGCAGCTCTACATGTGCTTTCTGTAATGTATCAAATCAGTCTTATCTCTATAGTCAATTTATTCCACTGTAATAATGAAACAACCTCCTTCAATATGGTCTTTCATTCAAAGCCACCCAAGTAATGCAAGTTGGAGTTTTTAAGTATTAAAATCAAGTGGGTTTTGATGTGCCAGTAATTTTAGAATTTAACAGAGTTTACAAGCTGGTGACTATGATACAAAAAGCAAGGGGCTCAATCTTGAATGAAGATGAATCACAAAAATAGTCCTTTGGAAAATCTTCAGTGAAATTAGAAAAGGCAGCACTGATTTCATAACTTATATGAGCTGATAATCAAACAATTACAAAATGATCCTCAGACTTCCTTGCAGCCAGACTGACCTAGACATGAGTTGTGTCAGTGAATTTAGTGAAAGAATAAAAATTACACTAGCATCTGGTCAATTGTCAAACCAAGATAACACTGACACAAAACTTTTCCCTGTCACCAATTATGACCCAGTCACCTTATTGACCATGTGTCTTCCTTACCCCACCTCTAAAGAGCAAAGCAAGGGCACACGGAATTACTAACTATATTAGAGCTGCTGGAGGTGTTAGGAGCTAATAGACATGTTAGGGTAGGCTCTGGTCTGGACTCTATGCTAAAGAGACTTTGAGGCTCACAAACTATGCAGACTAGGGTGAAATTCTAGCTATTCCTAGTCTTTTATCTCTTACAGTCATATGGGGGAAAAAGATAACAAGGATTCTGAGATTAGGGACCCTGGCTATACCTCTTCTTCCTTTCACCATGACCACCAATATTCCTAGATCCTTACTCCCTGTTTCTTTTCAGATCTTGGGTCACAGATAAAATATACGGCATAAGGGAAGTCAGCTTAGAAGTACAAGGAAAGAAGCTCAAATCGTTTTCTGTTCCAATGCTTCCTCTGCTCCAAGATATAAAAATTCTATGGCCGCACAAAAACTGAAAGCAGTATTTGATCTTTCAAAGCACTATACCGATTACAAACCTAGCCAGGGGTGGGCTAAGTTCCTAAAAGGGTGTCAGGTCAAGTAAGATCTCATGTTGACAGCCTTAGTACATGAGCCATTTCCCCATCTCTAACTTCCTAGTAACTGTTCAATAAAACCATGGTTATTTGAAATTTTCTATAGTGTTGACAAAATCTCCTATTCTTTAATGCCCAAGCTCTGTTGTAAGCATGATCTCAGAGGTCAGAGCTAGATCTCCTAAGGTGGAGAGATCATAGTAGGCTTCTTGTGTTATTTGACTAATTCTCCTCTATTTACATAGAAAATTGAGCACTGGATGCCATATGTAAGAGAGGAATCACTGGGTTCTACCTCTGAAGCCAAGACTACACTGTATGTTAACTAACTTGAATTAAGAAGAAAAAAAACAAAACTTAGGGGTGCCTGGGTGGCTCAGTCAGTTAAGCGTCCAACTTTGGCTCAGGTCATGATCTCACAGTTCGTGAGTTCAAGCCCCACGCTGGGCTCTGTGCTGACGGCTCAGAGCGTGGAGCCTGCTTCGCATTCAGTGTCTCCCTCTCTCTGCCCCCCTCCCTTGTTCGTACTCTGCCTCTCTCTCTCTCAAAAAAAAAAAAATAAAATAAATAAATAAATAAATAAATAAATAAACAAATAAACATCAAAACAAGAACTAAAAAAAAAAGAAAAAAAAGAAACCAGTCTATGGACAGGCCAGAACCCTGGCTACCTGAACCTTTGCTATCCACACTCTTGTTTCTCAAACACAGAATAAAATAAGTCAAGATTTAAAAAAAAAAAGAAAAAAAAAAAGAAAATTGGAGTCTTACCCATTTACAAAACTTCCAAAGACCCTTAGTTTTTAAGCCAATGTAGGGATAAATGTAGTGGATAAAGGCTTTGGAAATGAGAATATGGAATTTAATTTACCATCAGTTCAACTGAGCACTGTGGAAAGTATAGACAAGACTACTGTTATTTTTACTAGAGTGCATCCTTTGGTTTAGTTAAAATTGTGCTTACTACTCTTCCCAGAATCATGGAATCTTGCTAGAATGGTCTAGAAACCTGCTTCAAAGCAGGTTTAGTTACATGACACCAGGTTTCATGAAGTAATCACTGATAAAAAGGTACTTACCTCACTGCTGACTGGTCCATATGAATGACCTGAAGAATCTGGTTCTTCTAAATACAGAGTGTAAAAGTGTGGTCTAAATCAAACAGCATCAAAATGTAATATTTTATAAACACATTGTAAAACAGAATGGAAAGAATAATTTAACAATTGATAGTGATTAAAAAGTCTACAACACTGGGGTAACATTTCTAATCTTCCTGAGAAATAATTTGCAGATTTGGAGTTCTTCAAAATGGTAGCCATAAGAGCTCCCTAAAGAGTTTATTTGGATATAAAATGCCAGAGCCAACTGCAAAGTTTTCTTGCTGCTTATTTTTAAACATTCTGTGATATCTATAAAACAAAGGAGTAGTTACCATACAAATTAGTCATCTACATACCTTTCATCTTTAGGAAGCTGCAACCACTTAAGAACAGCTAAAATCCTTTCTTCAAATGGTACTGAACTAAAATTAAGGATAAACAAAATTAAATAGTCTGTGACATTGTTTGAGTTTAAAATATCAGTGTGTTTCTTATTGACAAGCACACTGAAAGACTAAAGCAATTACATGCATTAATTGTGTTTGAAACAATGTAAAAGTTTTATTTGAAAACTCTAACTTGTTTTCCCAATAAAGGACCAAAAGTTAAGGTTCACATTGGGGAAGCTTCGATCTGGGGAAGAGAATGAAGGCAAGTGTTTAATTTGCTGACATTTTTGTTATGTAACTAATATTTATTAAGCATTTATTGCCAATTACAGTTCTAAATGGTGTCCCCATAAGCATCCCAATGAAAGCTGCAACTAGGTTTAAAAATGTGCTTCTGACATCTACCTGATGATATTATGCCTGTATCTGAGAATAGCAATTGCTACCACATGAATAACCCATGTGTCCACCATACATTTCACAAAAGGTACCTGATGGAGAACTCATTTGCTCGTGACTCTTAAAAAGTTGGAGTCAGTCACTATGACTTCATTTTTTATTCCTGCCCAAAGATCTGAATGCAAACTGTAACATGTAACCAGCACTTTCTAGAAAACCTCCAGAAAAAACTTTGTCTAGTTTCACTGTCCATCCATCCCTTCAAAACTCACCTACCCTCCACCTAAAAGCTATCTGAGATAGAGTTCTTATTCTGGCCATTCTCATTTTTCAGCTAACGCACTATGCAAATGCTAGAACTTAGAACTTGATAAAAAGGAGAAGCTGAGATTAAAAAATAAATAAATGAGCAATTCTGAAAAAGTGCATCTATACCTACCTATTATATATTTTATAGATGTCTGGGAAAATTCCATTAATTTCCACGTCTGATCCTGGCCAGAAAAATGTACCACTTTTCAGGCCTTGATATTTAGCAGTGATCCAAATCTGGGGAAGAGAATGAAGGCAAGTCAGAAAATTACACAACTGTTCACTTCTTAGCAAAGTATACACTCATGTAACATCAGTGTGTTTCTCTCAAGTGCTAGACTATGTTTGAGGTTAATGAGCTCCAGCAGCGAGACTATAAAATAATCACTTAATATGACTCTGAACAGCAGCAAAATGAAATAATTAGAACTTAAATTAACCTAAAAAATATAGACAGTCCGTTTTCAGAAATCTCTGCAACTTTCAGAGCCACACCCCTACTTAATGAGGTTTCCCCTGGAAAGAAGAAAAAAACCCCAAATATACATGTGCTTAATTTGCTGACATTTTTGTTATGTAACTAACATTTATTAAGCACTTATTGCCAATTTCAGTTCTAAATAGCATCCCCCTAAGCATCCCAATTATTAATTTAGATAATCCTCACAATAACCCCGTAAGGTTAACAGTATTATCTACAGTATAAACATGAGAAAATGGAGGCAGAGAAAGAATAATTTGCCCAAAGTCACATAGCTTTAAGTATCAGCACTAAAATTTGAATTTATACCCTGTAAATTACCCATCATGCTCTTTTTCCTTCTAAGAAGAATATCAAGACTATCTAAAAAGACCCCATGGGATTTTTGTGGAAATTTCTGAAAAATACAAAGAAACACATCTAAATCATGGCCAGAAAGAATCTTTGTGTTAGCCAATGCAAATGAAGTCAAAGTTTACCTCCTTCAGAAACCATTAGTGTTATGTGGATCAAAAGATTGCCCCGACGACTTCTATACACTCCTAGTGTACAGAAGGTGGAATGAAGCAGAAAAGAAAAATGGTTCAGAATTACCCAAACCCAGTTATGAAATAAACTACTCTCATTACGCAATGACACAAGCTGTGTTCAGGATGATCAGCATCTGTCTCCATTTACAAAAGGATGGCCACGACACAATAAATGAAGTAGGTTATTAAAAGCTCCAGAGAATCTGGTAGTTTACTCTGATTGAAATAGAAGAGAATTAAAAAAAAAAAAATCTTAGTAGCCAAAACAAACAAACAACTCACTGGTTCTCCTTTGTACCACTCAGGATTAAATTTCTCTTTACTTTTAAGTGCAAAGTAAGCATTCATCTTGGGATCATATATTTTATTGTCAATTATGCCATGGGATTCTGGATAAAGTCCCTAAAAAAATATAAAAACAGGTTTTATGCAAGTTGTGAGGTATTTTTTGTTTTCATGTTAAATAAAATCACAAAACAAAATCATCAAAGAGAAACATGTAACTGAAGCTACAGGGAACTCGGCAGAGTTAAGGAGGGAAGAACAAAACTTTGGGATTTTTAAAATACAACCAACCACTCAAGATTTTATATAGTATTTGTACTTTATTTAACAGGAGAAAGTAAGTAGGAATGCTATGGATAAGGGCCTATATTAATAGGCAGCTTCCTCAATTTCTAAAAAAGTGCCCTATTTCCCCATTGCATTGCTGAGTAAGGAATTTCTGTAGAACAAACTATGTTTTGGTTCAGTCTGAGAAGAGCTTGCATTAATACAAGCTAAAGAATTCATTTTCTGGCTTGCACCCTAACACCTAATGAATTTGACTTTTCTCTTGGACTCCAATTAAATTGGCAAACTTTGAAACAAAAACAGGGCTGTAATCTTATCTAGAGTCAGGCAAAGTGGCTTGCTTAAATTCATACATCAAGATGACTGGAACAGGTTGAGAATCCATGAGTGTAGGACAGATTTGTACCAACAAAGCAAGCTACAAAACCATAAGAAGAAACAAGACACAAAAATTGGAGAATCTTAAAGCTGAAAGGAAACCAAGAACTCAGTTCTTAGAGTCTTCAGTCACCTCTTTTCAAGATAGAAAAATTGAGACCAGAATGAAAGGGATCCTCCCTGAACTACACCTAGTTGGTGGCAGAGGCAAAGACCAAAACCTAGGTTTCCTTGCTTAACTACATTTTGGAAAAAAGTTATTCTTTTCTGATCTGATGTCTAATTATTCCCTTGAAAAATGTAACATTTACATCTCACTTCTGTGAACATATAAAAATTGAAATGTGGAGCTTACAGTGACAATGCTGTAGTGATTGGGAAAAGTTTTTGTTGGATATACTGGTCTCATGTTTCTGGTATATGTTCCACAGTTTTCTATAAGGGAAAAAAATCAAAGATTGTTGTTAAATGCAATCAATAATCTGTTTAATTCATCTAGCTTTGGTACGAAGTAAGTCTAAATAGTATTAAAAAAAACTAACCCAGGAGGGATTTATAACCATATGAAAATTTAGGGTTAATTATAAAGCAACACTGCAGATTCAAATTCAGTGTTCAAGTTAGTTTTCCTCAGATAAATATTAAACAAAATAATTAAGTCTATGAAATAATTATCCCATACTTATCAAAAACATTAAGTTCCGGGTAGACCATTTGTAATAATGATGCCTACTAGATCTTTGTCTGATATTATTTGGTGGTCACATACCTAAATTACAAGAGATAATTTAAAAAAAGCAAACTGCATCCTATGATTTCACTCATATGTGGAATTTGAGAAACTCAACAGATGCCCACAGGGGAAGACAAGGAAAAATAAAATAAAAACAGAGAGGGAGGCAAACCATAAGAAACTCTTAAATACAGAGAACAAACTGAGGGTTGTTGGAGGGGTGTTGGGTGAAGGGATGGGCTAAATGGGTGATGGACATGAAGGGAGGGCACTTGTTGGCATGAGCACTGGGCGTCATATGTAAGTGATGAATCACTGATTAGAAAATAAAGGAGAGAAAAAACAAACTGCACGAGTAGCAAAACCTGCAAAATTAAAACAACGGTGAAGCAGTAGCTGGGGTGGCAGTGTCTCAGTCTGAAAATCCAGAATCAGCTCACTCTGGACATACTCAACACTGCTCTGAAGACAAAAAGGCATCTTCTGGCTTCAAGTTAGAGAAAGGCACAGAAGTCAGACTGTTCCAGATTTAGCCCTGGTGTCACGCTCCTTTTCTCCCGCCTCTACTATTAAAAAAAAAAAAAATACATAAACCTAATGATTCTAGCATCTCAATAAGTCATTGCCAAAAAAATGCCCCTCAGGTTGGCATGTGTCTATCTCAATGCCTTCCAAACAGTGCAGAATTACAGAGTATGTTCCTCAATTATCCAAAGCTGGGGCTTAGGCAAATGGTGTACTGATTTCTTTTAAACGTCACATACAGGTAGCTACAGCTATTTAATTCTGAACTCAGGATGCAATGTTTGGTGCCATTGAAACAAACTTTCCTTTTAATGGCAACAAAGGGCCAGATTCAAGCTTCAAAGCCCATCATGGGCCTAACAGGTAAGAATAAAGCCTTCCCTGCTCTTGCATGCTTTTTGCTAAAGACTTTTTTTTTTTTCCAAGTCAAATAATTATTTACAAAAACGATTTTCTTTTAGGTAGAAATTAAAAACTGAAATTTTGGGCACCTGGGTGGCTCAGTCAGTTAAGCATCCCACTTTGGCTCAGGTCATGATCTCGCAGTCCATGAGTTCGAGCCCCGCATCAGGCTCTGTGCTGACAGCTCAGAGCCTGGAGGGAGCCTGCTTCAGATTCTGTGTCTCCCTCTCTCTCTGCCCCTCCCCTGCTCACACTCTCCTTTCTCTCTCCCTCTCTCTCTCTCTCTCTCTCTCTCAAAATAAATAAACATTTAGAAAAACTGAAATTTTAAAAAGATACTCCCAAATTATTTTGGTTTGTCATAAAAGAAGTATAATAAATGTGCACATGTATTTACGGAGAGTGATTTTAATGTTTACACTAATCTCATACACTCAAGCCTAATAAATAATATTTTACAATTCAGAACTCCAACATAGTTGTATTTACTTCCATTTCAGTTTAGCGTTCCACTGGAACTACTTAATTATTGATCACTGATAATGAGCAAAGTTCTCTAATTTTTATACCCATAAACTATTTTTTTTTCCTTTTTCAGTAATGATGATACAAGTAATACCCATATAACTGGGGGTTAATGTGATTTAAAACTCTGGCATTAATATTAAGAAAAGACTATTCTACTATTGCATCAATAATTGCAAACTATTCTACTATTGCATCAATTGTAATCAATTCTGATTACAGAATAATCATCCAATTAAGGCCTTGAGTGAAGCAAAGAAATTGGAAGGATGCTACATGGTACTATAGGATAACTAGCAAATATTCAATGTCTACAGTACTAGAAGCATATCAGAAATACCTTCAGTTTTTGAAATTCTATTTTAAGATGTAATAATTATTAAATGATTTTTCCACAAAAGGAATCCAAAATTCTAATACATACAGATTTATACGCGTGTGTATATATTTATATATAACTGTATATATACACATGCTGTACGCACGTGTGTGTGTGTGTGTGTATAACTATTATCTTAGAAGTATTTAAAAGGCAGCTTCAAAGTAATTACAATATTGAAGACTAGTTCCTTATCATCAGGTTCAACTACTTTGCCATAGAGAGGTTTGGTAAAACACATTCTGCCAGTATTTTTCCAAAAAAAGACTGCCTCCCTAGTCTATCTCACTGAAACTGTGACACCTCAACAGTGAACTCCGAAGTTACTTACTTAGTCTGCTAATAACAGGAAGAAGGCCACCCCAAGTGTGTAAATATTCTGCCCTGAAGCCATCCAAAGAAAATAAGAGGGTAGGAGGTGCTTCAAACCTGGGTAATGAGAAAGAAGAAAAACAATGTTTAAAGAAGCAGAAGGAGGATACACATCCAATGAAGATTTTTCCCTGGCACAGGGAAAAATGAAAAATGAAAATTTTTCACTGAGGTAAGTATGTAATCTAAAGTAAATTAACAAGTTCAACAAGCATTCTTATAAAGGAGATATTACATTTATATTCATATATATGCTTTTATATTTCACTATATATATGTCATACACACACACACACACACACACACACACATATGTATATATATATACATATATCGTCTAATAGTATTTTCAAGCATTTACACCATTTTGAGCCACCATATGGAGAACATCATTCATGGTTCCTGCTATTCCAAAAGCTGGACCAAATGCTACTAAAATGTAATAATATTTTCCCAATCTCCAGGAGAATAAATGTTAGCAACAGCATTTTCTAAATTATGTTTTTATTTCCATTAAGATTTTTCCTGAACAACCACCTTTTGATATTGTCTACATGAATCTAATAGATGGTACCCCATATCACAAAAATTATACATAATGTTTGTGGTTTTTTAAATTTTTTTTTCTAACGTTTATTCCTTTTTTTTTTTTTTTGAGACAGAGAGAGACAGAGCATGAACAGGGGAGGGTCAGAGAGAGAGGGAGACACAGAATCTGAAACAGGCTGTAGGCTCTGAGCTGTCGGCACAGAGCCCGATGCGGGGCTCAAACTCACAGACAGCGAAATCACGACCTGAGCCGAAGTCAGACGCTCAACCGACTGAGCCACCCAGGCGCCCCCGTAACATTTGGTTTTTAAGTTTACTGTATTTGAAAGATGTTACTATTTAGTTGAGAAGTTTGAGATGTATTTACTACATTTAAATAAATAAACAACAAATGATCCAAAGCTAGAAATGAACAATGAGGGCATGTGCGTGTGCATGCATGTGCGCACACACACACACACACACACGATGTATGTGGTGCACTAATCCAAAGGAGGCAAAAAAAAAAAAAAAAAAAAAAAACCCCACGTACAATGATGTGCTCAGTCAAAGTGAATAACTATGGAAAACTGTTACATGGCCAAACCAAAATGGGCATGGTTCAGAAATTTTGAACTTCTAATGATAATTGGGAGACTGTAGGGAGTTGAACACTGCAGGATAACTATAAAAAAACTTTCCACTTAAAGCTTACTCAGTAATTTAAAATTTGAGAGCAAATGCTAAACTCTTCTTGCCTTTTTCAATTCTACCTCCTCCTCAGCTTACTCTCACATGCAAACACAAAAGGAAGAAGAAAAAAATATATATATTGGTATGTGATTTCCACTAACTAGTATTTGCATCATAGCTCAGTTGGAAGATTCCAGAACCAATGCCTAGGGTCTCAATGGTCCATCACTGTATAAAATTATTTGTATTCAATCAACATAAAACATAAACAGTTTATTGTGACATCAGGTAAATAAACTGGTATAACTTCCAGTAGAATAACACATGTTCTAACTTATGATCTTATTGTAAAGAAAGGAAGAGTTACATATCCACTACAAGGATCAACATTACAACTGAAAAGTAATGATCAATATGTAGAAGAAAAAGAAAGATTAAAAATTCACTAAGTCTAAATTTTCCAAGATATCTTGAACTTAAAAGACAGCTCAAGGCACAGGAGCGCACCCTTTGAAAAAAGTCTCTTCTGTTGGAATTTTTTGGTTTGGGTTTAGTTTTTGCTGCTGCTATTACTGTTCTTTTAAACAAAACAAAAAAAAAGTACTGTTTCATCCAAAGGAAAAAAAAACGCCCATCTTATAAAGCAAAACTAAATTATATACACAAACAAAATAAGCTAACGTACAGCTTTAAAATGTTGAATAGTTTGGGAAAAAACTCATTACTTTAAAAAGGTAAAAATATGTTTCTGAAGATGAATAAGTCAAATTATATGAAATAGTAGATCTCAAGTGGAGCAAAGAAAATTTACGTTACATCTTCACAAAATCTCCCCCTTTGAATTCCACACAAGATTTTTTGATGGCCTAGTATACACAAGGTACTGGGCAAAATACTTTAAGGACAAAAAGAACAAAGATGAATTATAAAACTTATGCAACATTCTCTCACAGACACATTGCTTATCCCCCGAATTTATAAGTGAACCAAAATATAAAAAATAAAAAGGAAGCTGTAAAGTAACTTGCTACAGGTTTGGTTCTCAAAACTAAGTAAAGGGCCTTTCTTCTTAAGGAGAAAGACAACACACTTCCAGCGACCCTCATGAATACTAAAGACTAAATAGTCGTGGCCTCTCTTTTTTCCATTAGCTTCCAGAGTGGGGAACATTCCATAATCAACCGTATGCCACAAGTGCCCACCACAGGGCCTGACTAAAAATAACATTTAATGAACCAATGACTAATTATTACTTTTATCTTTTCAATTTGGAAAGAGAAAAAAAAAATAGTACCTTAACAAAATAGTATCTCAGAATATCATCTTACCCTGCTGGACACTTTGGCTCATTAATGTTCTCACATGTTTCTTCTACCCAACTCTTCTCTCCTAAAATATTTTCAAGAAATAAAACAAAGTGAACATATTGAATAGTGACAATAACTGTGATGCTGTGAGACATCTTAGGACAGATTCCGAAAACAAAACATGTTAACACATATATACGTAATATGGGTCATGGTTCTAGGGAAATACAATAAATACAGTAAATTATTGTGTTTCAAAATAACCGCCAGTTGATATCAGGAAGAAAAACAATGAACGGAAAACTAAATGCAAGACTCAAACATGTGACTGTATTTGTGAGAACTTAAAGGCATCTTTTCCATTTTCAAGTTGTTCATATTTTCAGCCAACATTTACAACCCTCCTTTTATCCACTAACATCTTCTAGTATTAAATCCTTGATGTCTTAGTTCCTCTTATCAGTTTCAAAGAACCCTGCAACTGGATGAAACCTCACAATAGCATCAGTTTACATAATACCCTATATAACCTTGGGCAGTAATTTCACATCTACCCCTTCAACACATGGCATACATTGCCCTCATTTACATTACGAGGGAACCTGGACTGTAAAGATAGCCAGGACTACAAAAAGTGATCTTTCCACAAAGCAGCATTAAAAACGTAGCTAATATCGGGGCGCATGGGTGGCTCAGTCGGTTGAGCGTCCGACTTCAGCTCAGGTCACGATCTCGCGGTCTGTGGGTTCGAGCCCCGCATCGGGCTCTGTGCTGACACCTCAGAGCCTGGAGCCTGCTTCGATTCTGTGTCTCCCTCTCTCTCTGACCTTCCCCCATTCATGCTCTGTCTGTCTCTGTCTCAAAAATAAATAAACATTAAAAAAATTTTGTTTTAAAAATAAAAAAAAATTTTTTTAAATGTAGCTAATATCAAAATAACATGAAGGGGTGGCAGCAGGAGAGTGAACTACTATAGACAGAACAAGATTTGCCATGTGTAAATAGTGATTCTTAAACGACTGATGAGTACGAGATTCATTACATACTTTCTTTATTTGAATTTTACTCTAATAAGATGTTTTTTAAGTATTTTTTCAGCTAAGACAGTTGGTCAACAAATATGACTCCTAATGTAAAAAATGACACCTGTGCAAAACCCAGCTAACACCTAGAAGGATGTCGGGCTGCTGCAGAGCCCGATGGGTGCATGGGAACCTGACCTCGGCACACAGAACTATAGTTGACACAGCAGTCACCCTTGTCCCTGCAGTCATCCGAACAGGAGCAAAGGCTTCTGGGCAATCTTTTCTCACCACACCTGAACTTGCTGCAAGTCCATATGTGTTCTAGAAACAAATAACAACAAAAGACGTGTTATGGTCCCAATTTAACACATCCGAAGTAGACACAGAACTGTTCTCTTCTGGAGCACGATCCAGGAGGGACAACGAACTATTTCATAACTCAGTTACTCACAGAATCTGCCACCACAGGGGTCGACCTTAACTAACAGACAGAAAGCATGCAAGCAACAGCTGTTATTGTTTCACTAAAGAAAACAGAATTTCATCATTTGAAAACATGGGCAAACATGGTTATTATACAATTCACATACAGATCTTGGCTTTCTCCACCAGCCATTTTCAGGGTTCTCAACATTTAATCTGAAACTGGCTTACTCCCATTTAAATAGGAAACATGTCCTATGTAGACAAACCCGAATGGAACAGAAAATATACACATTCTGACAGTTTTATTTCAAAGTGTTAAGCAGGTTTCTAAGTACACCTGGAACGAATGTGACATTCTGTGTCAGCTACACTTCAGTAAAAAGAAGTGGATGTCTAAGAACCCTTGCTTTAGCGAGCCCACACTGAAAGTACTCGTATGTTTCAAGAAGACTTTTTGAAGTGTAAGTGCAAGTTCGATTACGCAGGCTCTCGGCATACGTTAAACACAAGCACAGTTTTGCTATCCATAAAGTGTTTAACAAAGGCAAAATACATGAAATTTCTTCTCTAAGGAAATGCAAAGGCCAATTTTTTAAAAAAGCCTCAAGTGAGTTCAATAAATCACATTTCTAAAAAATGCAGAACTTTTTTTTTTTTTTTGATCTTTGACTAGTGCCCATGACATCATCTTTTCCCCTGCGTATTTTTATTTACCTGGTTCTATACACGTCTCCTGGTAATCCAGACAGCAGTTTCCAAGGTCAACACAAGCAACATCACAGCGGCAGTTTCCAAATGTTCTCTCAAAACAGCGACCTTTGCAACTTTTAACTGAAAATATTGAATAATGAGTTAGAAGTTTCTAATCACAGAATCAAGAAGCAAACATCAACTAGTATACATAAGTTAGATTCAAATCCTACCTTAGAAAATACAGATGGGGTAATGAAGTTACCCAAGAATCTTTTCACAAATACACATAGAAAGTGGCACAAAAAGAAAATTCTATCTCTTGTCATAGGGGGGAAAAAAAGAAGTTTTAAAATTTATTACGAACCTTACCGGGTCTGATAAGACTTCAATACTTATGGCATGGTAAAGAAAAGTCAGAATAAGGACTTGTTCTTTTTATTTTTTTTTTTAAGTTTATTTATTTATTTTGAGAGACAGAGAGAGCGAGAGAGCGAGCAGAGGAGGGGCAGAGAGAGGGAGAGAGAGAATCCCAAGCAGGCTCCACATTGTCAGCACAGAGTTTAATGCACGTCTCGAACTCAGGAATCATGAGATCATGACCTGAGCAGAAATCGAGTCAGACGCTTAACAGACTGAGCCACCCAGGCACCCCTCTGAATAAGGACTTGTTCTGAAAGTTTTATGCTTATATAACATTCTCTAAAATTCCAAACTGTGAGAAAAGACTTTAAAAGTGATTATCTGAATATTTCAGGAGGAGAAAGAATACCTGCCCCACTGTACTCTCACTCTGGGTGTATCAAAGAAGTAATGTGCTTATGCAGGACATTCTGCAGGACTGTCCCTCCCACCATCATCACCTAAAGTACGCATTTCACCTTCAGATCTGGTTCCTACACTCCCCAGTCAAGGTCCAATTTCCTTTGTTTAAGCTTTTGTAAAACCTTGTCCTTCCCCTCAGTCACTAATTCCATTTGAACTAGAATATTTGGTTAATATCCCAATCTCACACTGAACTACCAACTTCCATTCATTCATTCATTCATTTAGAGAGAGAGAGAGTGCAAGCAGGGTTAGGGCAGAGAGAAAGAGAGAGAGAGAGAGAGAGAGAGAGAGAGAGAGAGAGAACCCCAAGCAGGCTCAGCACTGTCAGCACAGAGCCAGATGTGGGGCTCAAACCCACAAACTGTGAGATCATGACCTAAACTGAAATCAAGAGTCAGACGCTTAACCAACTGAGCCATTCAGGCATCATCCCTGGACTACCAACTTCTTGAGAGCAAAGTCCACACCTGCATTGTACCCAGCACACCGCATCCCTAGCCCCCAGCAAGATGCTTGACTATAGCTGGTACCAGTAAGTTTTTGTTAAATGGATAAATGGCGGATATGGAAGGAAAACTTTTAATTAAATACAATAATTTTATGTTGTATTTACTATATACCTGGAAAAAGCTAGGTTCTCATCAGATTACTAAAACATCAGGATGGTGAGGAAAAAAAAAAACCCACTTGTAAAATAATGAAAGTCCAACAGAAAAAAAAAAAAAAAAAAAAAAGAATAATCCTAGCTCCTGACTTTAGGGATCTCCTAACCCAAGAAGACACTGCCATAGAATTTAACCCTCATGACACTGGGAAAATTGGCAATTTTAAAGACATGAAATGACAACAGTAATTTCTAAGGTCAGGAATACTAACATTCCTGACCTGGGCAGGGCCAGGGAAAGCTGTTAGAATAATAGCTACTACTTGAGGCTCATTATTAAGCACCTAGTAGTTTGTAAAATACTGCGCATACTATGTTAGGTTTAGATTAAAATTACTTTTTTTAAACCTTCAGTTTTATTTTTATGTGTTAAACTAAACTCAAAGTTTAAACTCAAACTAAACTACTTCATACCTATGCCTAGATGAACATTAAAGTCTGTAGCTATTTCATCTTGTTAAACTTAAGACACTTTTGCTCTGGATAGACGGCTGACCAAACACATGAAATTATACTACATTTAATTACTACATTTAATTTAAGCAATAAGTGAAAACTTAAAAATCAGTACACTTGTTTAAATGACCAATATTACAATCACAGAAGAGTTGAACAGGAAAATAATTTTTCAATTTTCAAAACTGAATTCCCAGGGCGCCTGGGTGGCTCAGTTGGTTGAGCATCCAACTTCAGCTCAGGTCATGATCTCACACTCCGTGAGTTAGAGCCTCGCATCAGGCTCTGTGTTGACAGCTCAGAGCCTGGAGCCCACTTCAGATTCTGTGTCTCCCCCTCTCTCTGCTCCTCCCCTGCTCATGCTTTGTCTCTCTCTGGCTCAAAAAGAAATTAAAACATTAAAAAAATTTAAAAAAACTGAATTCCCTAGGAAGACCATCAGTGATTTCACATGGGGGAGAAACCTACCTCAGAGCCAAAATAAGGACTACTGCAATGTACTATGATTCAGAGTTTTGTTAGTTACAGTAATCTCATCAATGCTGGATAGATTTCTGCACTCAATATAAAGAAAAAAAAATATGTAGAAGCTTAAAACTGCCATTTCACTATAGCTTTGAAACCACAAATGCTCGTAATTTTAAAAGCTGTTAGGGCGCATAACGATAAATTTCTGGTTGCCCAGCGATGCTAACTGGTTACCAAGTAATCTTTCCAGGCTGCTTCAGCAACTAACTCCTTGGGAAAAAAAAAAAAAAAGAGTGTCCTCAGAGTTCCTGGAGAGAGTCCAGGGAGAAGGGCTCCAGGGTGCAGCACCAAAACATTTAGGCCATGTTGGCTTGTATGTTTCACTGCTCTTAATTTATTTTTTGTTGTTTTGGGGGTTTGTTCTTTGGTTGATTTTTTGGTGATAGCACCTTTTCATTGTTTTAGGATGAAGTTTTACAACTAAATAAAACATTGCATGGCTAAAATAATAAAAGAGTTTTAAGAAGACTCAAACCATTATCACATCTGCAATAACTATGGAGTACCCACAGATTAGGACAGGACACTTTTCTCAGTCATATTCTGAAGAGGACTAAGTAGCCACACACACCCATGTGTGCACACACACACACACACACACACACAGTATTTATACTGTAGTAATTACCTTCTTTGGCACAGCTTGGTTTCAGCCCAAATATACAACCAAGGATTGTTGTTAACACACAGACTGACAATACCTGCGGGAAGAAAAAAGAAAATTATATAGCTTCAAAACCCTTCTAGTTCTTCAAATGTTTCTCAACGTGCTGGGGCTGCTCTGTCTCCTGCTGTGGGTACAGGTCACGTGGATGTGCGTGCTTTGTGAAAATTCAAACCCCACGCCTACGCTTTGTGCACTTTTCTGCATGTATATTATACTTCAAGAAAAAGTTTGCTTACATGTCAGCAAACAAATCTGTGCCATCCAGGACGAATGTTTCCAGAATTTCCCAGTTAATGCAAATGAATCTAGTCAGAGAACTTGAAATAATTAAGGGATGGAGAGAGGAAAATCAATTTACAGATTCAATTTCCTACTTGCTAATCCACAAAACGCAATATGAGAATATTAGCTGCCTCTCTGAACAGGTCAACTACACAAACCTGAACAATATTCTCGTATGCCCCATGGCAGCCTATGGGAACGGGCACTGGACAGGGTTAGGCAACTGCACTGTGGCCCCAAATGTTACCACAAACTAGTTGTGTGATTTGGGGAAGATCACTTAAGTGTTCCAGACATCAAATTATTCACCTATAAAATTAAAGGGTGAGACTATATGGATCTCTAAAAATCTTTCCAGCTCTAACATTTTGCCACTTTCTCAATTCCCCACTCTTGTGGCCTTTGATTTTAAAATAAGTACATACACCAGACAGAATTTTTGTTTGAGAATTAGAAAAGAAAGGGGGGGGTGGAATACGTAGATTCGTAGAACAACCCTTAATTTTTTTAGTGGGATGGAGTTTCCTTGACAGCTCTCTGGAATCTCACTTTGCAGGAAAATCCAACAAAATACGCATTCAGTACCAACTATGTGTAATGACTATGTTATGCACAGGAAAGACATACCTCAGGGAGCTGCTATTTGTGTGGGCAAGGGTAAAAATAACAGCATAAATGGCTCATATTTGGCAGGCTCTAGGAGGCACCTGCAGTTACATAGTTGTTTAAAGAAGGAGAAAGGTTGGGGTGGTTGGGGAGAGGGAGATCAGAGAAGGCTCCACAAGAGAAATGGGTGAATGGGGCAGGGTGGGTGTTGGGTGCAGGCTTTTAGGAACTCACTCCCTCAAATAAAACATATCCAGTACTGACCATATATACCAGTCCCCAGGCTTAGGTACTGAATACTCAGTAAAAAAACAGACACGACCTTTGTCCTCAAGGTGCTTAATGTCAAGTGACTGTAAAAACTAAAGAGAAAGTAAACCGTAAGTAAATTGAATCAGCAGGTCTAACTTATTGCAGAAGAAAATGGGGTAAGGGAAGGGAAAGCAAGAGTGCAGTGGGTCTCAAACACAACTGGGTCTAGGTGAAACCTTTTTTTAAGGAAATAAAAAAACCTAAGCGTACACACGTCCATTCAAATAGAGAGTCATCCGAGGAAAAGCTCGAACAAATATGCAAATAATGACAAATGGAACAAAGTACCAGAACACTAAGGGATTCTCCTAAACCTTTTGAGGTATAAACTAACATAAACATATGAAAGGTAATTTAAAAAAAAGTAATGCTTATTTATTTTGAGAGAGAGCAAGAGTGCAAGTGGGGGCGGGGGCAGAGAGAGAGAGAGAGAGAGAGAGAGAGAGAGAGAATCCCAAGCAGGCCCTGCACTGTCAGCACAGAGCCGGACATGGGGCTCAAACTCAGGAACTGTGAGATCATGATCTGAGCCGATATCAAGAGTCAGAGGCTTAACCACCTGAGCCACCCAGGCGCTCCATAAGAGGTAATTTTTACGTTTCTATCAAAAACATTAAGAACTCTTACGGTCAATTATAAACATACAAGGAAATGAAAAAATTGCAAACCTCATCTGTATTTCCTACACTGTAATTTAAAACATGGAGGGTTAAAGTTTTCTTAGTAATAAACTTATCAAGAATAGTCTGAACAGTCTTTCTCTTCTTCTTGTCACATTACTTACACTCCATAGTGAGAAACTTTTCCGTGCCTTCACAGACCGCCACATTCCTTAGCAAGCTTAGATCAGTTCCCCACGTTGTAACCTTTGCACTTTCAATATCGTCACGTATCTGCAGGAGTTCGATTAATATGAATTCTTGTGCCAGTGTCATTTCCTCTGGGACATCTGCATCCTTTTCATCACAACCACACTCCTCACCAGGGGGATAACCTCGCCATCCCAGAGTTCCTCTGGCCGCAGAGCTGGAGGCCGCTGAACAGAGGCAGTGTGAACATTCCCGCAGTTTGCTTTTCCTTCCATAACCCCATTTACTTTTGAACTGAATTTCACTTCTGGCATTATCACTTTACTTAGTTTGCATCTTTATCGGCCAATTCTCTCTTTCAATTATCCATTTTATAAACTGTCACGTACGTTCACCACCAGGAGACACAGAAGCAACCCACCACTTGCCCTGCTGTCTGTGAGCTGCTGAGCAACAGAAGCAGACAGTAACCAATCACTAACAGGCTTTAAAAGGAGCCACATTGGTCACTGACCACCATACGCATGTGTTGTGTACGCAGTGATCTGTGGACTGAAAAAGCTAGCAGCAAAGGCTGCACTCTACGCAACTCCCCCCAGTTAATAAATCTTGGAACTGAAATTTGAACCATGTTGTTTGGGGACGGGTGTTATTTAATTAAACTGTGGTGACCGAAACTGAGCATGCCAGAGTCCTGCAAACCTGGGCTGCCTGTACTCGTACAAGTGGGCAATACAGCTGTCCAAAGATGCTCACTTCAAAACCGCTTGTATCCACAATGAACAGACACGAAAACAAACAAAAAAACAAGAACTATAACCCACGTTCATCACGTTAAGAAACTGGCTTAAAAAGTCAGTTTCATCAACACAATCTCAGGAGGTCAGCCTCAGAGATAGGCATGTCAGAAGTCAGAGAGGAAGATAAAGACGACGATAACAGCAACAAAACTGAGATAGAGCCAGAAGAAGCCAGAAGCTGAGGAGGCACCCCCTCAATCTCCTTGGGCAAGTAAGAATATCTCTGGAGAGTGAAGAAGTCTACCTTGGGCTCTGTAGTAAGGAGGGGGTGCAGGACATCCTAAGTGGGGATGGCTGCAAATATGTGGTAACAACGGAGACAGAGTCAACAAAAGCATAAAGACCTTCAAGCTCTGGGAGCCCAGCTGAACCCCAATATGTGGATTATAATGGACCCAAGTGGCCTGGGATTCCAGGGCTGGGAATAGGGAGATGGGACAAAAAGATAACATGGCATGGGGGATGGGAAGCAGGGGAAACACAGCAGAAAAGCTGATAAAGTCAAAAGGTGGCTGCAAAGGCTGAACAGGGTTGAGACCATGTGCACGTGGAGGTTCAAGAACTGGGAGAAGACAGGGGATCCGGTGCATGTGGAAGTGGGAACAAGGGAGGGAGCAAGGAAGGAGGAGGGATGGAAGTTACGAGCCTGAAAGCAATTTCAGAGTCTGAGCGCTCTGAAGTGGGACACTTTGGAATGGAGGTGAAACCAAAGGGAGAAACCTGAAATCGGCAGAAAACACTCCTTGGAAGCAAGATGGCCCAAAAGTCCAAGTACTTGCACTCGTAATCAGAGTTAAGTTTACACCAACAAATACAAATCACAGTGAGAGAACTTGTTTACATTCAGAAATGTATTGCCTTAAAAGACATACTCCCTCACTGCTGTAAGAAATTCAGTCATGGAGCTGTATTACCCACAACTGTACTGTCCTTCCCAAATATAAAAAAGAACTTGCCAACAGTTCTGTTACAATTAAGTCTCACCTTGATGAAAACTATGGGAAGATTTGGTGGTAAGCAAGCATTTAAATCATAAGCACGCGGGGGTACCCTGGGTGGCTCAGTGGGTCAAGCATCCGACTTTGGCTCAGGTCATGATCTCACGGTTTGAGAGTTCAAGCCCCGCATTGGGCTCTGTGCTGACAGCTCAGGGCCTGGAGCCTGCTTCGGATTCTGTGTCTCCCTCTCTCTCTGCCCCTCCCCCGCTCATGCTCTGTGTCTCTCTCTCAAAATAAATAAATAAACATTGGGAAAAAATGTCTTTTAAATCGTAAGCATGCGTTTAAAACACACCCAGTATATATAGGTCTCTCCTCTCATTAAACTGCAACAGGGGCATGATGATTTTTTTTTTTTTATTACCTCTTCATTGCTAAAAAAAATGTTACTTAGATTTAACTTTTATTTCTTTTTAAACTTTTTTTTAACGTTTATTTTATTTTTGAGACAGACAGAGACAGAGCATGAACAGGGGAGGAGCAGAGAGAGAGGGAGACACAGAATCTGAAACAGGCTCCAGGCTCTGAGCTGTCAGCACAGAGCCTGACGCGGGGCTTGAACTCACGGACCGTGAGATCATGACCTGAGCCGAAGTCGGATGCGTAACCAACCAAGCCACCCAGGCACCCCTAGATTTAACTTTTGTAAGATAATGCAGAGCATGGAAATGAAACAGAAGTATGACAAGAGGAACAATCAATTCTCATCTATAATCACGCCTATAAAAGATGAAACTTACATCACCTACTACTGTGTTACCCAACTCCCACTCAGGATAGTTTTTAGTAGGAAATTTCAGAGCTGTGAAATCTAATTCAATTTTAATTTCTTCTCAAAGTAGATTAAAACAGCAATGTCAAAATCCACTATTCATTTTTTACCTCTATAACAATTTAGGTAGTTTTCATATTTTGATACTCTCTTAGAAACTAAAGATGAGACATTTTACCTTAGACCACATAGAGCCACCAGACATACAAGTAAATTGGCAGAATATTTTGCCTCTACATTAGAAAACTATTGATTTGGGAGTTTCCTGCTTGTTTAGAGTACCTAAATCGTTTGGCCTTTCTTGGACATTTAATGAACCAAAAGAAATAGATATAAAGAAATCACTCCATTTTTTTTTCTCACAGATTCCCTAAAACGTATTAATACAACATGTATTATTCTTTATTGAGCATTCATTTAAATATGAGTGCCTACTTACACAGACCCTTTGCTAAAGGCCAGAGAGACAAATGAAAGCAACTCACACCCTGACAGAGAAATGAAGCTGGGGGCGGGGGCGGGGGGGGGGGGGGAGGGTGGTGGAGGGCATGAAAATTAATGATTACAATGGAGCTACAGCAGATATATGTAAAAAAATTTTAACATGCTGGAGCGCCTGGGTGGCTCAGTAGGTTAAGAGTCTGACTTTGGCTCAGGTCATGATCTCATGGTTCACGAGTTCAAGCCCTGTGTCGGGCTCTGTTCTGACAGCTCAGAGTCTGGAGCCTGCTTCAGATTCTAGGTCTCCCTCTCTCTCTACTCCTCCCCCACTCACGCTCTGTGTCTCTCAGAAATAAATAAAACATTTTAAAAAATGTTAACACGCTAATAGCACCGTGGAGAGAAAAAAAGGAAAGAATGGTGATTAAAAGAACTTCACAAAGACAGATTTGGAGACAAAGGGATTTCCCCTTCAGTCAATAAACAAATGTTTGAGTGTCTGCAATATGCACTGTACTTAAATTCTGAGGAGGAGGGAGGGGTCCAAAAATAAAACAAAAAAAAGAATTTGTGGTGAAATCCCTAATCTCAGAGTTTACCATCCAATCAGGGTGATGACTTTAGAATTTGTTAATGACAAAAACAGGAAATGGTGAGAAGCAGCCTAAGAATTAAATCACGGGGTAGTGACAATCCATGCAATGGCACTTTGTACAAAGGCAGGGAGGTACAGAAAACCACCGCGGTCTGGGAGAAAGAAGGAGAGTGGTAACAACAATAAGCATGGCTTCTACAGTACTACGTGCTAGGCACTTTTCTCAGAGTTTTGCATCAAATCGTTTAATCTTCACATTATGACACAGATTACTGAGATTAACCCGGTTTAAGAAAATGGAGCTGCAGATTGCTGACCAGTGGCAGGGGCAAGATCCGAATTTAGGCAGTCAGGCTCTAAGCAGTGGGGCAATAGGGGGACAGGGGAGTGCCTGAAAGAGGGCTGTGTCTTGGGAGCAGTCAGCAGGGAGCTGCTGGGGCATTAAAATATGAAACTGATATGACTGGATTTACAAATTCTTTTTTTTTTTAAGTTTCTCTCTTTTGAGAGAGAGACAGTGAGAGCAAGCGGGGGGAGGGGCAAACAGAGGAGGGGAGAGAGAGAACCCCAATCTGCGCTATCAGCACCGAGCTCAATGCAAGGCTCAAACTTACCAACTGTGAGATCATGACCTGAGTAGAAACCAAGAGTCGGACACTTAACCGACTGAGCCACCCAGGTGTCCCTGGATTTACAAATTCTAAAAAGAGTCTTTGGCAACATTATGGAAAGCTCTGGTATGAGTCCAAGAGTGAAATGAGCGCTTGGTCTTACCTGCCTCTCCTTTCTCAGGAGACGCTCTGTCCTCCTCCGTCTTTCCTCATCCCAACCACTACGGCCCTCACCATGTTCTATGAGATCTATGTCGCTGACCAGACTGTGAGTTCCAGGGGGGGTGATTTACTTATTTCTCTATTTTCCATGTCTAGCATGGTGCCTAGCACATAGCAGACATTCGACAAATAACTGTTGAGCTGAAAATCAGCAAACTGTGACTTCATTAAACATAATTTGGGGGAAACCATAATCCTCCCCCTTTTATCCACATGACTTCACAAAGTCAGCCAGTTTAAGTACCTTCGCATCTGCTTTATATAAAGGATGTCTACAATACGTAGACATGAAAACATTTTTTTAGGAAATGGTATATTGCTGGATTTGGTATTCAAATGTGACAGGTGTCATATAAACGCCTATCCAATGAAGATGAATTAGCTGACCACACTGCCTATCACTCCTCTAGCCTCTGGTCAAAGCTGCATGCCTCCCGAAAACAACTCTGTAAAAACTCAGATCAACACAGTGCTGAGTCTGCAGGGATTTCTTTTTTTTCCCCAGAAGATGAGGATTAGATACTCAGAAACTTCCACAGGAGATTCAAAGGGAGGTTCAAAGGAAATGCCGTAATCTTGAAGAACTTTTAAGTATTACAAAGTTTAAAGTACACGTTAGAACAACTCCTTGAGTGGATTAAAGAACTTTTTAAGGAAAGAGTTCTCACTTTTGCTTGGCCTCTTATACCCTGTCTATCATTTTAGTTATGTTTGACTTAATTGAAGGTTTTCCCAAATGGCAGTGATATTTTATGTAATTTATATAAATGATCAAATGAAAATGAGGAAAAAAGACACCAAGCACTGAACAAGTCTATCACTTTGGGGCAAACCAAACTCAATCTCTGAGTAAAATATTAAACCTCTGAAGAAGCTGGCTTCTTCCTGGTAGAGTTTCAGGTTCAGAATGGCTAGGGTTCAAATCCCACCTCTCTCAATTCATTTTTGTCAGCATTCAACAAACATTTCTTGAGAGCCTACATGTCAAGACTGAACTAATGCTGGGAATACACCAGTGAACAAAATGATTTCAGTGCTTACATAGAGCTTACATTCCAGTGACTTCTAGACAACCACGAAATGTGTGATAAGGGAATGCTTCATATCCTAACTAAACCTCATTTTTAAAACATTTCTAATGTTTTAGACATTAGAAACATTTCTAATGCTGATAATACCTACCTTACAAAGTTGGCACAAGCTTTGAGCATAATGTACAGAAAGTGTCCGGATTGGTAACGGGGGCACAGAGGTGCTCAATAAATGACCGTTCCTACTAGGAACAACTCACTAAGAGCCCCCTATAGATTCTAACACAGCCACAATATAACCAATGGTTAAGCAAACTACAGGGTATTCTTTTTTATATGCTGTTAAAAGAAATGCCATAAATTACTATATTAACACTTTCTTCTTCTTCTTCTTCTTCTTCTTCTTCTTCTTCTTCTTCTCCTTCTCCTTCTCCTTCTCCTTCTTCTTTCTTTTTTGTTGTTGTTTCTAATTCTGCAGTAATCTGTTTTCAACAGTTGTTGAAGACCATGCAGTGGTTAAAAAGAACCCTATCCAAAGGATGCAACCGAAACAGAAAAAAGGCAAAGTAGTATTTTGTAGGGGATGGTGGTAGCAGTAATTTGAGTTATATCTATACAACAGCTCTCCAAACCATGCTAATGAAAAAGGGACCCATATAAACACCAATCTGCATATTAAATAATACTTCAGATCCACGTTTGCACATGTAACAAAGTATGCTTAGACTGATTCAAACGCTGTGGGAATAAGAAGCTATAGAAAAATTCTGAAACACCTTAAAATATTCATATTGTTTGACTCAAAAATTACACTTCTTGCAGTTTCTTTAAGATAAAAAATTATCTATAAATATGTATTACAAATATTTACATGTAGCATTACTTACAAGAAAAAAAATAGACACATACGCAATCTCCAGCAATTGAAAATGGCTAAATATGAAATACTTATGTAACTGAATACTATACAGCCAATAATGATGACATAGAAGAAATTTAATAGCATGGGGAAAGACACATTATTGACTATAAACTATAAATTATAAAATAAAATGGCAGTATAGTCCTAATTTTCTGCTATACATGTATATTTTTTATAAATAGTCTTATATCTGCCTGATGGGCTCATATGTGATTTTTTTTTCCTTCTTGGTACTTACCTTTATTTTCCAAAGTTTCCACAGTGAACCCATATGCAGGAGAACTAAGGGGGCTAGTAGATGGGTATTAGTGACCCAGAGTAAAGATTTCCCATTTTGGCATTTTAGGGATCTTTCAGCATAAAAGGCAACTCCTCCCTGCCTACATACTCTAAGCAAACTCCAATCAACAAATTCTGATTCCATTCAACCTTTTTTTTTTTTTTTTTTTAAGAGACAGTGAGAGCTAGCAGAGGAGGGGCAGAGAGAGAAAGGGAAGGAATCCCAAGATCCCAAGCAGGCTCAGCACCACCAGCGCAGGGTCTGATGTGGGGCTCAAACCCATGAACCGGGAGATCATGACGTGAGCTAAAATCAAGAGTCAGATGCTTAACCGACTGAATCACCAGGCGTTGCATTCAACCTCATTCTTAAATATCCCTCATTCTTTCTTTTTTAATTTTTTTTAATGTTTATTTATATTTTGAGAGACAGAGAGTGAGTGGGGTAGGGGCAGAGAGACAGGGAGACACAGAATCTGAAGCAGGCTCCAGGCTCTGTGGCTCTGAACTGACAGCACAGAGCCCGACACCGGGCTTGAACTCACAGACTGTGAAATCATGACCTGAGCCGAAGTCTGATGCGTAACCAACTGAGCCACCCAGGCACCCCTCCCTCATTCTTAAATATCAGTCAACAGCCATGATTCACCACTCATCTGAAGTAAGCCTACAATATAAGATAAACAAAAAGTGTAATATCAACACAAAGGAAAAAAAGGGAGAGGAAGAGAGAAAAATATTAAAAACAAACATATAATTAGTATTCTCAGTGGGATTCAAGATTTGTGCAAATCCTCAAATCTAAAAGTCCTAATGTCAAATATCCAAAATGATATAGCAAAGAAGGCTCATACTTACATAATTTTCAAATTCCAGAACACCAATGACAAAAAGACCTTAAAGGAAAAGCTATGCCAACTTCATTTAAAAAACAAAACAAAACAAAACAAAACAATAAAGATGTATAAGATTGGAGTTAGTTTTTCTTTAGAGGTTTAGTAGAACTCACTGGTAAAGCTCTGTGGGCCTAGAAAGATCTGTGTAGTAAGCTTATTAATTTCTGGTTCAATCCCTTCATGGGTTTATAGAATTATCTAGATGCTTTAATTTTTTCTTGAGTCGGTTTTGGTAAGTTGTATTTTTTCTTGGAATTTTTCACTTCACCTACATTTTCAAATACATTAGTATAAAGTGATTTATAGTAGCCCTTTGTTATTTTTTCAGTGTTTGTACATTTTGTATTTGTGATCCTTCATTCCTCCCTGATATAATGTGCCTTCTTTCTTTCTTGGCTTAATTAGGCTCACCAGAAATAATACTCTATTTTAAAGAATCTACTTTTTGCTTTGTCAATCTTCTCTTTGATATGTTTATTTTTTGTTTTACTGATTTTTGGTCTTGTCTTTATTTTTTTCTTTCCTTTTGTAGCCTAGGTTTAATTTTACTCTGTTTTTCTTTTAATAAGTTATAGATACAGACACTTAGGTTATAGCTTTATAGACTTTTTTCTCTTTTAATATTACTTTTATTCTAATTTTTAAACCCCTTAAGTCATTGTTGTTTTATAAGTTCATTTAGATTTATCCAAATATTTATGACCTTATGCATTTTAATGCATTTTCCTTTGCACCTTTCATCTGGAGTCGTCTAGAACCCATTTTCTTCTACCTAAAATAGATCTTTTGGAACTTTCCTGATGGCAGATTCTCTCAGTATTTGTTAGTTTATACGTGTCTTTATTTTGTTCTCATTCTTGAAAGGCATTTCTTTTCTGGATATATAATTGCAATTTGGCAATTATTTTCTTTCAGCACGGGGAAGATGTCATTACACTATCTTATGCTGTTAATCATTGCTATTGAGAATTCAGCTGTCAGTCTATTGTACTTTTGAAGGAAATAGGTCTTTTTTTAATACCTTTAAAAATGCTTACTTTAAAAAAAAATGCTTACTTTTACTTTTGCATTTGCAATGTTATTCTGTCATTTGTTGACTATATATATATATATATGTATATATATATATATATATATATACGTATATATATCTGTGTATATATATATACGTATGTATATATATGTGTATATATATATATAATTTATTCTGCTTAAGATTCAATGTGCTACTTAAATCTGAGGATTGGTGTCTTTCATCTGTTCTAGAAAATTGCCATCTCTTCAGATAGTATTCAAAATAAAAGGAAAAAATGGATAATATTAACAGGAAAATATTAAACTACAAAAAGTGACCTAGAAAGTCTTTAAAAAACCAAATAAAATTTCTAGAAATAGGGGCGCCTGGGTGGCTCATCGGCTGAGCATCTGACATTAGCTCAGGTCATGGTCTCATGGTTCATGGGTTTAAGCCCTGCATCAGGCTCTGTGCTGACAGCTCAGAGCTTAGAGTCTGCTTTGGATTCTGTGTCTCTCTCTCTCTCTCTCTCTCTGCCCCAGCCCCACTCACATTCTTTCTTTCACTCATTCTCTGTCTCTCAAAATGAATAAACATTAAAAAATAAAATGTTTATAAGATGTCTAGAAATAAAAAAATAAATTAATTCAGTGATGAGGCTTCACATCAAAAGGGACACGGTGAAAAACAGAATTGTAAGCTGGAAGACCGTCCAGAAGACATTATCTGATATATATCACAAAAAGAAAGATGACAAGAAATTACCCTTCTTCCAATTCAGTATTATTTCTTCCATATTTTCTTCAAAAGTAGTCAAGGCTTTTATAACCTGTGTCTGATAACACTACCATCCGAAGTCACTGCTTGTCTGCTTCTGCTGTGTGGTATTCCTGCTGGCTTTTGCTCACGGTGCCATTTTCCTCTGTGTGCCTGGTTGTTTTTAACTGTGTTCTGTTTATTGATGTTAAAGATTTTCAGGAGTTTTTAAAGCCTAGGATAAAAGTGTTTTCCTGCAGATAGAATTTATATTTGCTCCTGCCAAAAAACATTAGGGAAACTTCAAGTTTGAGACCACCTTCACAACTTGAGGTAGATAAAGTGAGATCAACTTGCATATATCTTTATTTATGGGAAATATACCATAAATTAAACAGTAGCTAGGTCCTTCACAGATTGTTCTAACTACATATAACATAATACAAATGTAATATATTTAGAACATAATTCATAGCATATAAGATATATAAGCATGCACAGCTTCTTTAAAGAATGACTTCCAAACTTTATTTCTGATTTATGATATGTTCCAGAAATACACCTTTTATATTTCTGTCTCTCTTACCAATGGTCAAGCTCATCAAATTCAGTTTAAGAAATATTAATGCTTGCCTTTACTGTATCAGGGGACATCTAATATGATAACTGTCTTAAGTAGAATGTCCTTTATCCTCACAATTAGGTCAATTTTGGCACTTATGGAAATAGTGATATTTTTATTATCTCATTAATAGGTCTCAATTAAGAGTCGCAGAAATCATTATAGTAATATTTATCATCTTATAGCTAGTATAGGTGCACGACTACAGGGACAGAATGAGGAGCAGGTGCTAGAACAAAAGAGAAATAGAACAGTCATTTTATGAAGCTTTCAGGAATAACTAGCAATTTATTGAACCACACACACACACACACACACACACACACACACACACACAACAAAACCCAAAAAATCCCTAGGGTCTTGGTGGACAAAACCAATTGTTATCAAACCACTGCTTCGAAGAGTAACTAAAAGGACCAATCGGAAGACTAATGACAACCCAACAGAGGGGACACTATTGTGGTTCCTTTGCATCTACAAAGATCCCCACATATGAGGCACAACTTGTTACTACTCCCTGCTCAAACCCAGCTGCTAAAGCACTTCTAGGAACACTCTATTACAAGCAAGCTAAGATCATAAGCCACAGCACTGTCCCTCAGAGACATTCCTAGTACTGTGGATTTAAATAAATAAATATAAATATAAATATAAATAATATAAATATAAATATAAACAAATATAAATATAAATAAATTAATAAATAAATCTGCTCCATGGATACCAGTACAGCACTTTCCACAAACATAAAGGGGAAAATATCAATTTTAAAGTGAGAGGTATTAAGACAGGAGTCCACAAAAACAATCTTTGAAGACATATCACAGAAATTTTGCTTGACCTTCTCAAACTCCATCATCAACACATTTTTTTACAAAACTGATTAACAGAATTGCTGAATGTATGCCACCATTTCAAACAGTACTTGCTTCTAATTTGTCAGAAATCGTGCTATGAATCTGTTACATTTTTTTCAATGGCAAATACTTCTCATATTTAGTAAGTAGGGGAAATCAAGAGCAGGCTTAGTTTAACAGACTTCATCAAAGTAGATTCTTGTTGTGAGTAAGGGGAAGTATATTCACAATGAAAAACCACACACTCTTCTTTGGAAGATTTAGGTTCTTTTTCTAGTATCTTTAAAAGAGAGAGAGAGAGAGAAATAAAGTCAGAAGGAGGTAGAAGCAGTGTAGTAGGACACAAAATAGAAATCCTTAAATTACTACTATTTTAAATACTGGCTCTCTTAAATGCTACCATTTGTCACTCCGGGGCTCTGGGTATTTAACATTTTCCTAGGTGAGAAAGAAAGAAAATAGCAAATAGATATTTTATAACATTCAGGTCTCATAGTATGTATATGAAAGATGGAGAAGACAATGCCCCCAGTCTAACATAAATCTGTTAGGCGCTGCTGATAAAAGAATGTGCAGTTCAAAACAATTATGTTGAATAAGCAAATTTCACATTTGGTTGAACTAGTCTCTTGGGCTGATAAAACAATGAATGAGATTCTTCCCTTAACTAGAATGAGTAGTCCAGAAAAGAGCTTTTGGCATCTTTAATACTTAAGCAAATAGTCATTTCAACAATTCCCTGATTTTCAATGACATATCTATCCTCATTAAGCAAGCATTTTTAGAAAAGTCTCAAAGAAAGCTCATATTAATAGCCAATAGGGCTGGTGATGATCATTGAAAAATAATCTTTTTAGGGCAGATTAAAATAAAATATCAAATTAAAAGGCTTGCTTAAGAAAACAGAAACAATGTTAGTACTTTGCCATAAACCATGAGGAAATCATTAAAATCATAACCGTTTTCAATTAAAGATATAAGTATGGCAAAATTGTGGCCCTAATCACAAAAAGAGCAATAACTCTCATGCCTTTATTTTCCAATAAGGATGTGCATTACATTTGGAGTTTTGTGATACCAAGGAAGCCACATCATCTATAGTCCCCACATTGGGATGGAAAATTTTCTATGGTGCCTGATAAACCTAAAATACCTAAGAATCTACTTCTCTCTGACAATTGATCCTACCTTTATTTGGATCACGCCTGACCCCATCTCCTATACCCTCCCCTCTTAAGGAATATTACTCCGTGTATGTAAATGTATTAAAATTCTTGGGGCACCTAGGTGGCTCAGTCAGTTGAGCAACTGACTTCGGCTCACATCATGATCTCATGGTTCATGGGTTCAAGCTCCGCATTGGGCTCTGTGCTGACAGCTTGGAGCCTGGAGCCTGTTTTAGATTTTGTGTCTCCCTCTTTCTCTGCCCCTCCACCATCCACGCTGACTCTGTCTCTCTCTCAAAGAATGAACAAACATTAAAACAAAAAACAACAACAAAAAAAGAGATTCTTGGCTGACTCTGGAACATAGTATGGAGGTTCCTCAAAAAGTTAAAAATAGAACTACCCTATGATCCAGCAATTGCTCTACGAGGCATTTACCAAAAGGATACAAAAACACTGATTTGAAAGGACACATGGTCCCAATGTTTACAGCAGCATATACATACACACATATACACACACACACACAGTAGAATATTACTCGACCATAAAAAGGTTTGCAACAACTTGGATGGAGCTAGAGAGTATTATGCTAAGCAAAATAAGTCAGAGAAAGACAAATACCATAATGATTTTACTCATATACGGAATTTAAGAAACCCAACAGATGAACATAGAAGAAAAAGAAAGGCAATCCATAAAACAGGCTCTTAACTATAAAGAACAAACTATGGGTTGTCGGAAGCGAGGTGGGGGGGGAGGGATGGGTTAAATGGGTGATGGGGATTAAGGAGGGCACCTGTGATGAGCACTGGGTATTATATGTAAGTGATGAATCACCAAATTCTACACCTGAAACTAATATTAAACTGTATGTTAACTAAGTGGAATTTAAATAAAAATTTGAAAAAGAAATAAAAAATTCTTGGCTGAACACAGGCCAGTGGAATAACTATTAGGCCTGTTATCATAAAAAGAACTGGAAACACCACCCCTGGAGCCTTACTTCTGCAGGCAAAGCAGAAAGGGGATCAGAATCTCACCTGAGCATATCCTCCATAGTTAAAATTTTTCCTGGGATGCTGCAAGGCCTCCAGAGAGCTGAATTCTCAAGTGTCCCTTCCTATTATGTTCATTTAATTTTTTTTCAGTTTGAGAAATAACTGACATACATCACGGTATAAGTTTAAGACACATAGGACGATGGTTTGATTGACATATATTGTGAAATGATCACCACGGTTTGGCTAAAAGCCATCATCTCACAGAGATACAATAAAAAGAAAAACTTGTCCGTTTATTTTTGTTTCAAAAAGTACCAAGCACTTCAAAGGGAAGAATATCCAGCAAATCACTTCTCTAAGATCTCACCAATTGCTCTCACAGACCATTTCTCTCTGAAGTTAAAGGTCAAGGGTAAAACAGTCATTTGGTGCATTTGGTGGCTGTTTCAGTAGTAAAAAGCGATGGTTTCAATAGAGATTTAGCTCGGATGGCAACCTTCACTCCATGACCTGTACGCCCTCACGGAATCTTGAGAGGTAAGCACCTAATGACCAAGGTTTTCAGGAACAGAAAACACCTCAAAACAAAGCAGGGGTTGCTCTTCAAAAGGCTGGAGGGCAACTCCTCAGATGCAGCTTCCTGCCATGAGGGCTTCTGTTTACACCCACACAAGGACCATGCCCACCAGTGATGACAGAATTATTAAATATCAACACTCTCTTCTTGGTCTGATGGCTTATTTAACGGTTGTTTATCTTCACTTAGCAAACTACATTTTTGTGGCTTTTCTTTATGTAATCTGACTTACTTTGGTTTCTTAAGAAAAACAATTGAGAAAAGATCTTCAGGAGCATGTTTAGTAAACTGGATTTCTATCTCTTGCCTTCTAACAAAATAAAATGACTGATGGAGTAAATATTTAAAGGTTTAATGTGAAATCACTGGAAGAAAACCATGGGCAAACGTGTATAATTTTAGGGTGGTGAACACCATCACAAGGATGGCACAAACTCCAAAAATTAGAATGGAGAAGTTAACGTATTTGATCCATAAAAATAAGAAATGTCTGTAATGCCAAAGAAAAAGAACATCAACCACAAGAAAAACTGGAGTGGGGGAACTAGGATAAAACATTTTCAACACACAACAGAAGGTTAATGTCGATGATAGATAATGAGTGCATAAAAACCAAGTAGGAAAAGATAACCCACGGTTTTAAAATACCAAAAGTAATAAACTAGTCTAGGCAAAAAAGAGAAACAGCTAATAAAAATACGACATTCACCTTCACTAAAAATCAAAGAACTATAAATCAGAGTCCCTTTCTTAGCCAATGAAATTGAGAATCATTAAAAAGATTAGTAACTACAAGGATGTAGTTGGCAAGGATGTAAAAAGAGACAGGCACTTTCCCACTATCTTCATAAAAACATATGTTCCTTTCCAAAAGGTCACTTAGATTAATCTACCTAAATTCAAAATGTACAGAATCGCCACTCCTGCCATTCCGAATTTAATAATTCATCTGCTAGAAGTTTTCACATAAGCGTATAAGGATATGCATACAGAGATATTTCTTTATTGCAGCATTATTTATAACAGCAAAAAAATATGCGAAGAACCTAAAATTTCTGTTAATAAACAACTGAATAAATACAATACATTATGGTAGACCCAAACAATAGAAAACACTGATCAATTATTTTGAAATTAGGTAAATCCATCACCAGTGTGTTTCCTCTTAAAGCCTTCAGCCCCCATGTACGCAGTCTACTCTGAGGCTATCATGCCGTATGTCCAAACTATCCCATGCATACATACAGACCACAGGCAGAGGTCCCTCCATGGGAGCAGGATGCCTGGCCAGCAGGATGCCTGGCCAGTGGAGCAGATGCCCCACTCCATGCTGCTGCAACTCCAGCCACCATCTGACTGCAACCACATGACAGACCCTGAGCCGCACCTGCCCGGCCAAGCTTTTTCCAAATTCCTGATTCATCAAATACCATAAGAGGGTTTTGAATCTGCACAACTGATGACCAGATGCTGGACAGGGATGAACTTATCAATCAAGTTGGTAGTGCCAACCAGTATGCCTCTCTGACCATAGGAGAGGACACACGTCTCCCAGATTTTGTGCCTAATCATTCCCAAGGTAAAATGATCAATGAAGCAATGCAAGAGTTGACTCTGCTTAAATACACAAATGGCCAGCTTCATTCTGGGTAATGACCTGGTTCCTCAGCACTTCACTGGACGAAGGGAAATGCCTGAAAAATACTCCACACAGTGATATGGGGATGTGAGTGATGTGATGAGTACTTTACTGCCTTTGCTAGATGCACAGAGAATTTAGGCACAAACATTTATGCAAGTCCACTTCTAACTTTCAAGTGGAAAAGTAGACTGGGTTATACTCACTAGTTTATAGTATTAAGAATATTAGTAAATGTTTAGGGGGAAAAAATAGGACAAGATGAGCCTGAAAGTCTGAATCGTCTTGTAGTACCAGAAAGTAAAGGAAGTGTTACACAAACACACACACACACAGAGTGATGGGGGTGTGTCAAAGGGACATAGGCCCCAACTCCCAATGGCCAAAGCTGGAACAATTTGAGCAAAAGTACAAATAACATATTTTTGGATATAAAGCATAAAATAAATATCAATGAGTTCAAATTGATATAAATAAATGACTGTATAAATAGGAACAGACCAATCTCCAGTACAGAATTCTGCATAAATTTATGTGGATGAACCACCTTCAAAGTGGAACATACTCTACTCTGTAAGTGTGGGCTGGGGTTTCAAAGAGTACAGGATGGACAAGTACAAAAAAAGACTATCTCTACAGCGAAGAACGCTGAAATACACTAGCTCAGTGGTCTGCCTCCCCGAAGTGAACGTTCCCACTCTACTCGTGAGAAAACCGTCGGACAAACCGCAATTGCAGGACATTCCACAAAATACATGACTAGCACTCCTCAAAACTGTCAGAGGCATCAAAAACAAGGAAGTCTGAGAAACACAGCCACGAGGAAGCTACAGAGATGAGACAACGAAACGTAACGTGGTGCTCCTGGATGGGATACGGGAACAGCAAACAGAAAAGGACATCAGGGAAAAAAACTAAGGAGATGCAAATAGAGCAAGGACTCTAGTCAAAAAGGCTATACCCATATTGGTTCTTTAGCTGTGACAAATGCACCAGACTAATGCAAGCGGTTAATCATCCGGGCTCTGGCTGCACCACCTTCTCCCTTTGCCCCTCCTGCCCTCCAGGGGGTGGCAGTTCCTTCCAGCTCCCCTTCATGTGGCCGCCTCATTGCCACACTATCCAATCTGGCTTTCAGTCCAGTCCTCCCAACACCTTTCCAACTTGTTTCTTATACTAAATTCTCTTAATTAAATTACCAAGTATGGCCTTTTTGTGATTGGACCCTGGTGAATAGAGCAAGTGATCTCTCTCTCTCTCCCTCTCTCTCTCTCCCTCTCTCTCTCTCTCTCTCTCTCTCTCTCTGTCACACACACACACACACACACACACACACACACACACACACACCAAGGCATGATCTAAAGGCATAATCTAAACTAAAATGAATATGGGCAAAGAACTTTCCATTTTGAAGATTCATTTGTTTTTCATTCTCAATCTCCTAGATACAAAAATATATATTTTTAATTAGATCTTGCTTCAGTTGGATTTCAAGAAAAAAAATGTCTGCCAAAAGAATCCTGAAAATGGTGTTTCTTTTGAAGCTACGATCAAGACAGATAGGAGTCATTAAATAAAAGTACTTGTAAATGATTTTAGGACAAAAAAAATTTAAGTCTGTTAAGCTCATGAGACAGAAAAAAGAGGGAAAAGCAGCTCCTTTATGGTATAAGACATACCCTCAGGCTGCGGACAAAACAGATGGACTAAAAGGTAAGGAACTATGGATTTTATCCAACGTACACTGTTTTTCTTGCCTAGGCAGGTATCTTGCCTTCACAGATGGTAGATCAGAGATAAAACACAAAAGGTGGAGACAGGACATTGTGCTCAGTTAGGTTTATGTGATTTGTTCCTGTGTTTTTTCCAAAATAAATTTTGGAACATAATGATCAGAAGAGTACCTTACATTTATTCTTGAAAGATGGGCCCGGAGGGAAATAAACAGCAAAAAAAAAAAAAAAAAACTATCCAGAGGATTCCTGGTAATTCTCCCCAAGGACAGAAAACGGGATAACAGGGAGATAACAAACGACCACTTATTTTCAGTAGAGACACAGTAGTTACTCGGTCACAATTACAGTGGAGACTTAAAGACAGAACTTAAAAATTATAAGGGAATACAAGGGCTTATAATTTAGGAGGGAACATAATTTTAGAAATGTGTCACCTTTTAATGCGTATATTTAGGCTTAAGTCAACTTCATTACACTCATTCATTTGGGAAAAAAAATCTTAAAATTACATTTGTATGAACAATCACAAAATTAAGCCTTTTGAGCAATTTATTTTGTTCTAACAAATGTTTCTTGAACAAAGAACATCTGTTCCATATACATTTTCATTATTACTTGCTGGAAGAACTATAAAAGTAAAAACAAAACAAACAAACAAACAAACAAAAACCTAACAACAAAACCTGTAATATTACAACCCTCAAGTCTTAACACAGAAGTTTTTAAGACGCTACTGTGATATTTGCCTGAATTGCCCCCTTTGGTAGCTTCACCGCTGGGCACTTGAAAAGTGGCTGATGTGACTGAAAACCTGAGTTCCTTTTTATTTCATAGGACTTTAGTTGATATAAATTTTAACTTAAATAGCTACATGCGGAACTTACATCTAGCAGGAAAAGAGTTTGAAGTTATGAAACGGCCAAGTAAAAAGAGAGTAAAAGCAAACTTTCCTCAGCTGCCATCCTTTTTAATTTGTTCCTCCCATTGAAACTAAAATGGTCTTTCCAAAACGTAAATCAGATTTTGTCATTAAGAATGAAAATAGAAACAAAAACAGACAGGAAAACACTTCAGTGATTTCCAATTGCTCTTAAAAAGCAAAATCTGTCCAATAGTCTGTCTGCAAGGCCCAGCCTGGACCTGGCCCCAGACCCCCTTTCCAGCCTCATCACCCATCACACACCTGTGCACACCACCTACCCTGGTCTCCTTCCAATTCGGGAATAGACACTACTCCTGGCTATCCCAGGGCCTGTGTACAGCAGAATCCTCTTGGCTCACCGGTCACTTCCCCCAGGACACCTTCGACCTCTGTGACTAAGTCCCCTCCCCCTCAGGACTCTCCCTCAAGGCCCCCCCTAGCTTCTAGACAGCACATATCACTGCGTCAACATGAGACAGTCTTGTAGGATTCTTTGATAACTCTCTGGTCCTGTGGGGGTGGACCATGAGAACGGGGAGGAAGTCTTTCCCTTCCCCTAGCCTCCATTTAGCCCCCAGCTTCTTACACAAGATTGCTCACACAGTAGGAACTCTAAATATTTGTTTAGTAAGTTATCAACCTCAGCAATAACAATAAACCCTAATCTAGCATCTATACTGTCTCAGGTACTTTACTCATTAGTGTACATATGTTAATTCATTTAACCCTTAAAACAAACCTCTGAGGTAGCTAGCTACTGTTATTATCCCCATTTTACAGATAAGGAAACTGGGGCACAGAGAAGTTAAAGGACTTGCCCAAGGGCACACAGTACTTACTGGAAAGACAGGTTTCAATCCCAGCAGTCTGGCCCTTAACCACTAAGCTCGATGACCTCTCTATGATGAAGTAGCAACTGAGACCTTCAGGGACAGGGGATATTGAGACAAAGAGCAGCTAAGGAATGTCTCCCGTGACAGGGGAAGCTGAGTTGGATCCCAGGGAGTATCCGGCCTCAGGTAAGAAATAGGGAGGTAAAAGAAAAAAAAAAAAATCATTCCTAGGGTAGAAAACAGAAATCATCAACACAAAGTGTATTTGGAAAACAGTACAAATCTGAGCCGACGATAATAGAAGGTATGTTTCAGCAGAGCTGGGACACCGGGGGGCAGGCATCTTGAGACCCTGTCTGACTCTCTCAACTGGCCCAGTAGCATAAGAACAGAAGTTGAAAACGATCTGAGTCTTCGAACATCTGAATCCAAATTAGGCATATAACGTACACATGTCCCATCTTACAGAAGGGACACAGAGTCCCCCTAACAGGTGGGTCCCAGACCGGACTTACCAGCCATCATGTGTGCTCTCTCTTACATCGTACAACTTTGCCAATCACAGGAGAAAAAGTGCTTCACATCGAGTTTGACAAAGAGTCAACTCCATAAAGGCATGTATAAATTCGCCAAACACCTCCAGAGCTCTTACCATGCACAAAGGTCTACTTTAAGTGCTTGACAAATACTGCCTGACCCATGGCCACACATATACATCACAGACCTCCAGGACTGCTGTGACTGGATGAAGCTGAAACGCCCAGTCCCCAAGTAGTAACACTGGTACTCAAGCAGTGAGAAACAGGCAAAAAGAAGGCTGAGTTTAGGGGCACACACTTCCCCTCATGTATTATGTTTAGGAAAACTAACAACTGAACCATAAGAAAGAAGCCTGAGCAGTGGAGGTAAAGCTGAGCAATGAATAAAACAAAAACAAAAACTGTGTTCTAAAACAAATCTGAATGAATGAATGAATGAACGAATAAAACAAAAAATGTGTTCTAAAAAAATTTGTTTTGATTACTGGGGACTAAGGTATGAGTAGAGACGCCTCCAAAGTTTACCCCATGAACTAGTAAAATAAAAGTCTTGAAATCCTATTCTTGAAAGGCTGAAAAACTGTCTAGCACTGACAAAAATCTCGTGGTAGAATACAAATGAAAAGAAATGGAGCAGTATCTGTAAGGTGATCTCATTTTTGTTAGAAAAGGAAGTGAAATGCACACATGGAAAAATCCTGAGGTTAAAAAAAAAAAAGATTAATAGCAGATAAAAAGAACGCAATCTTTATTTTCTTACACTTTTTCACATTTTCTGAACTTTACATTACCTGTAATATGTAGTATTTTTATAACAAGGGGAAAATTATAAGCTCTCTATACAAAGACTTTAGACCTAGAAGAAAGCCACCTACTCCAAACCCCTTGTATCATGGTCAAAGAAACTGAAAGTCAGAGAAGCAGAGCAAATGTTCAAAGGTCACACAGCAACTACTTCCTATAACTCCAAGTGTCAGGCTCTTTACATGACCCCTGTCTCTTAAAACTTGCTTGAGTCATCCCAGAAAAATCAATGTCCCCTTTTCCTTTAAAAGTTTCCAGACCTGGGATGCCTGAGTGGCTCAGTCAGTTAGGCGTCCGACTCTTGACTGCAGCTCAGGTCATGATCTCACGGTTTGAGTTTGAGCCCTGCATTTGGCTCTGTGCTAACAGCATGGAGCCTGCTTGGGATTCTCCGTCACCCTCTTTCTCCACCCTTCCCCCACAACCTCTCTCTCTCTCTCTCTCAAAATAAGTAAACATTTTTTTTTTTACCAAAAAACACTTTCCAAGAGATGACAAATGTATAAATACTTTTATATGGCAACATTCCTCACATTTACTTCTTTTGAGCTGATCGGTAAGGTATTTTAGTGTACACGTAGAGTTGTTTTGTACGCATTTCTTTGGTTAATTCAAAGAGAGACAAGAACAACATGGTCTATTCATAATGCTCCTAACCCACACCCTTCCCACCTGAATAGACTCCATTCACCTGTTTCCTAGTTTCCAGGAGATTCTAATCTAAGTGATGCTGGATGGCTCTCTATAGGAAGCCTATGTGTTTGGATGATGAAATATTATGGAATAAACTCTGCACCAAGGACACTTCACCTGACTCAATGCCACCTGAAAATGCCCTGGTCCAAGATTTCTTTGTTTTGGTTTTGTGTCAAGTATATTGTTGATCGTTGAGAAGGTACTGGCAGTGGAAAGTCTGAACTGAAGAGTTCTGTTGATGGTGTGATGTAAAAGTGAACCCCGCTGGGTATTCAGATGGATGTTTGAATTGGAAGGAACATCCAAATATTATCAGGTCACAGCAAAGGCAGAAGCTGGCACTGCTGAGAGCAATAAAGAGCAATTAAAGGACAAGCCAGGACAGAGTGAGGAAAAGGCAGTTAAAGTACAAGAAACAAATGAGAGCGCAGGTCAGCTCCTGCTACATGGAAACTGCACACGTGATGGGAGGGAAGAGACAGTGTATGTCATGTCCTGTACACGCAACGAGAGCAATGAATGGGCACCTTTAAGCAAAGCGCCTCTGAGGTCCAAGGAAAGAAAGGGGCCAAATGCAACCAGCAACAGCGCCATTTCAACCCAAAGCCAACACAGTTGAGGTCTTTAAGGAACAGTCAGGATTTGTTTTTTTAATCGTAGCATCATGTATGAGGTCTGTGAAAGAACAAAGGCTAATTAGCAGCCCCAGCTAAAGAAATTCAGGCTGGTGTGCCTTCTCTACCAGTTCATGATCCTTAAGGAGTGCTACTCCTCAAACTTGAACGTGTAGACCAATCCCTGGGGATCTGCAAAAACAGAGATTCTGGTTTGGAAGGTCTGGGGGGGGGGGGGGTCCCAAAATTCTGCATTTTGTACAGGTGCCAAGGAGGTGAGGCTGAGGTCTGCAGACCACACCTTGAGTAGCAAGGATGTGAATGTCTCCTGAGTAAGGAAAAATAAAAAACTCAGTCACACTAAAGCTTCTCAATAACCACAAGAAAAATGACCACGTATTCAGGACACAAACTTGAAACAATATTAACGAACGTTCAATACTGTTACATTAAAATCCATTAATCTCTCTTGCCCTTTGAATGAAACTTACACCCATTCCTAGTTTTGTAAATCATCCATTGGTCCCTTGGAAAATACTGGTTCACTGAGTTTCGTAGTTCTTTCAAATGTTGACACAAGTCATCATACCTTATGGGAAAAAAAAGTCGAACTCCTTACTATCTCCATCAATTTCTTCAGAAAAGTCTTTAAAAGTTGGGAAGCTACCAATCATACAATAACAGGTACAAGTTCCCCCAAATTCTGATTTTTACTGAAAAGACTGGATTTTTACCATAGGCAACAGGTACCTTAATTTGTTTTCCTTGAAGTGACAAGCTAACATTATTCATTTTGAGACAATGTGGGCCAAATACTAAATCCGAATAACCAGTGCGTGTCAGCCATTCTTTCAAATAAAAATGAAAACTGGTGTTCCAGGAAAAAAAAACAAAAAGCAGCCAGTCCAGCTCACAACTCAATCACAGAGTTTCCCCTCCAGAAAACAAAAGCACTTCAGACGCGGCAGCGCGTACTTCCAATTTCCCACCTATTAAAAAGGTAGGTAGTTTATGGTTGAGCTTTAATAAAATCTGCTTCAAGGACATTTTTACCGCCTTATCCAGTACATTCTTTTAAGTGAAACTGACTTCTTTGTGCTTTAGTCGCAAGTGCAGGGCTACGGGCAGCTGCTGGTGCGACTCATTGCCTTGATCCCTGCTAAGGCGACAGCAGTGGTCCCTGCCACTGCTTTCATGCCCTCAGTGTCAAGGTCAGCACAGTGCAAAGGGCAGGTGACATCTGACTACTGTTGCTAAAATCGTTTGCAATCCATGGCCCCCTGGCCACCCAGGGACCCACCCACTGCAGGTTGAGGGCTGCGGTCTAAACTATGTGGATGTGGGCTCCTGAAACTTTGTTCTACTTGTGTTGTCTTTTGCTTAGAAACATATCTATTCAAAATAAAGGTACTCTGGAGCAACAGAGACTCTATCTGGAAAAATGTCATAACAACGGCTGTATTTTCTTTTGCTGCACAACAGCATCATAAAAAACTACTTGAGTTGCTTTCCATTTCTCTCTCCACGACAGACCGTAGGCCCCAGATGCTTACTAATGTCAAAAAGCGTTTCAAGGGAAAGAAATCAGCTTTAGAAACAAGATACTTTCTCTGAAATACTTCCTGAAAACCAAGCTAGAATGCTCTTTGAGGATCTCAGACCATGCCTGTGATAGAATGTTTGCCACCTTAAATCTGTGTAAAATCCTATGATATGGGGAGAAAACGATCGATCCACAAATGAGACATGCTTGTGAAAATTTACTCCCTTCTATCATGACTCTATTTTCCTATTCTGGTACATTTAGAAATGTATTAAAAAGGAAACTCAAGGGTGCTCAGTAGGTTAAGCATCCGATTCTTGATTTCAGCTCACGGCTTGAGTTCCCGCCCCATATCTCCCTCTACACTGACAGTGTAGAGCCTGCTTGGGATTCTCTCTCTCTCTCTCTCTCTCTCTCTCTCTCCCTCTCTCCCTCTCTCTCTCTGCTCCTCTCATGCTCTCTCTCTCCCAAAACAAATAAACTAAAAAAATAAATAAAAAATAAATAAATAAGGAAACTCAAATTAAGAAGATGAAAATCGTTTTCCTCAAAATTTGTATACATTGGAAGTTCAGAATAACATGTGATTATTGACATCACACTGCTAAAAAGGCATATGAATGGGATGCCATTTGCCATTAATACAGAGTAAAAATCTGTAGTTAAAAGTCCTTGCACAGTTTTCTACTTACAGATGGCAGATGACTTTCGCCTATAAATTTAACCTACTCTTTCTAGAAATAGAGTAAATACACCAACTACACCTGAATAACTTAAGGTACATGTCATAATTATGCAAGATTCTTTGGGTCCATCCCTATCTTAGTGCCACTCAAACTGCTGTAACAAAATGTCATAGACTGGGTAATTTAACAGAAATTTCTCACAGTTCTAGAGGCTGGCAAGTCCAAGATCAGGATGCTAGCCAAACTGCTTTCTGGTGAAGACTCTCTTCTTTCTGGCTTCTTTTTTTTCACTGTGTCTTCACGGGACCTTTCCTCAGTGTCAGATGGGCATGGGGGAAGGAAGGAAGGGAGGGAGCCGGCTCAGCTCTCCTCTCTCTTCCCCTTCCTGTACAGATACTAATCCCATCATGACAGCCTACCCTCACAACCTCATCTGAGTCTAATCAACTCCCAAAGACCCCACTTCCAAATATCATTATATTGGGGGCTTATGACTTCACCATATGAATGTGGGAAGGACACAGACATTTAGTCCATAACAATTTCGAGCTTTCTGAACCATAACCACTGGGATTGGAGCCCAGCAATCTGTTGTCCTTAACAGTTTTGGGCTGTTTCCTAAGCACTCTGCTGTTTGAGAAACCTGACTGCATGCCTGTGAGCCTCAGTTTCCTAATCTATCAAGTAGGATTAATTGTCACCACACTTTACTGTTTCAGAGTTGCTGACGTGTTGAGGATCTGGGAATATGTTTTCTAAAACTGCAAAGTGCTTTGTGAATGATACACTTTTACCACCTACATTTCCACCAAATCTTATTCTAACATCTAAAAGTGAGCGAGGATAAAATAAAGATTATTATAGATGTTATCTTAATTCTTATAATTAAACCTCAGATAACTAAAATACTCAGGAAACAGAGCATTGTTCTGTTTAATATTCTAGTTCTAGTTAATATTCTAATATTCAGAGTTCTCTAATATTCAGAGTTCTAGTTAATATTTAGCTGGACATTCTGGTCACTTTAGAAAAGCCCTTTCAAATATATTATTATATTTTCTTTCTGTGGTAAATACATCACTTAGATTTGATTTGATGTCAAAGGATTTTTATTGTGAGTCAGTTTTCTGAATATCAGTTCTTGTTAGGCTTAAAAGAGTAATCTATGCTCTGCCTTGAACTCGTTTGCTAAAAGGTTTCATGGTAGATAAAGGCATGTTTATTTTAACCAAGGTAGTTCTCTAATTCCAAGTTGTATTCCAAAAGCTTATTTGTTCCTAAGTTGTTTGAAACATGAAATGTCTCTCTCCCTACCCCCCCAATTATGAATCATAATTAACTTCTCTAGCTTGTCCAAAAAGCCCATAAACACAGATGAAATACATTTGCTATGAGTTACAAGTCACACAGATACTTTGCAGTGGAATTTATCAAACTCAAACCGAATATAAAACCATTTTCATTTACCTTTAATATTAATATCTGAGAAAAAAGCTAGCTGGAGGAAGATGAGAAGATGGTAAGAATTTCTATAAATATTATGAGCCAATGGTCCTCAGTTCTGTATTATACACAATGTATAAGGTCTCTTAGCACAGCCACTAGGGATTGTCTTCAGAATCATGATTAGGAAATAATGGGGGTGGGGGACAGCAACACTGAGTGTCCAGAGTTAACTGAACAAGTGGAATAGATGGGATAAAAGAAAATGTTCAAAGGATGGCTGTGTATCCATGGAGCGAAAAGAGGTGAGGTATCAATGGTGACAGAGAGAGACCAGAATATGACTCAAAGCAGAAGAAAGGAAGTAATAGAAAGCAATGCTGGAGAAAACAATACCCCACAAAAGCCACAAAGACTGAATTTGGGGTATGATAGCAAAGTCACCAAAACAGAAGAGGCCTTGATACAAGTGAAGGAGACTTTCCTTTGTACCTGCAGGATGACCTACCTTATGCATGTCAGATGGCCATAGTTGGGTCATTTGTACCTGAGAGAATGCCCAGTAATGAGATCCTGATTCTGAATGCAAGTGATCACAGAGGCCTTGTCTGGCCTGTCCTAAGGTTGGCCTTGGCTGGAAACTTGTTCATAGCTCATTCACTGCCTCTTCCATCTCCCAACGCCCTAATGGAATGATATTCCAGTTTTGATCTTATCCCTGAATTTATACCCAAGCGCCCTACCTACTAGTGCATCTATATTTAGATTCCTGAGACTCCTGACCTTCAATTGGTCATGTGGGTCTGTGGATGTATATTCTGTCTTCCCATCTTGCCCTTTGCCAAGGTAAAGTGTCACTTGGTCTAAGCAAAAATGCAGCGCATTCACTCATTCAACCAAAAGCCAACATTGAGTGTAAGGCACCTTCTTAGGTCCAGCAGTAAACACAACCATCTTACTTGGCTCCTAGAAATCTGTGATGCATTTTATCACAACGTGTGAAACAAAAACCATAAGAGGCAAACAGGAGCCTTCTCTGACCTCTAAGATGCTCTGGCCATGTTGAAATATGCGAAACCATGGCTGGCTGGATGTTAAATTTTACAAACCAAAGAATAATGCCAAGTCCAAATCTGATTAAGAGCAGAGAACCACCTTGATTGTTCTCCACATTGTACTTTAGAGATAAGACAATGTGTTGTAAAAAGGGGAGAAAAGCTAACCAAAGTAATAATTTGCATGCCCAAACTTCTGATAAACAAGGGCAACCACGGCCACTTACAAAGAACTCTTTCACTGAAAGGTGAAAGTAGTCCCCCATAACTACCACCCATACATACAGCCCTGTACACATACACAGGTGTGTGTATTATTCATAAGCACAGCAGAAGGTCACAAACACAAAGTAATGCTGTAGAGGAACTCACTGGAGAATGGAAAAATGTACTGCACTGTGGCTGAAAGTTTTCTGCCCTTGGGGTGCCTCGGTGACTCAGTCAGTTAAGCATCGGCTCTTGATTTCTGCTCAGGTCATGACCTCATGGTTTGTGAGATTGAGCCCTGTGTCAGGCTCTGTGCAGACAGTGTGGAGCCTGCTTGGGATTCTCTCTCCCTCCTCCCCAATCTCTCTCTGCCCCTCCCCCCTCACAATAAATAATTCTTTTTTTAAAAGAAAGTTTTCTGCCCTTTAAAATACCAGGAACAAGAAGAATTTTTTTTCAAATCTTCAAGTCCGACCTCAGTTGAAGTCAAAATTTCAGTTCAAAATTTAATTTGGAACCAGGGAAAGGCATTCAGTATTTAACATATCTACTGAAGCATATAGAGAATAATACTTGTATTTGCCCTCTTAGTTTTCAGTCTGGCTCAGTGCCTTTCCAGGGCCCAGGGCCAAAAGCCACCAGAGACTGCAATTCTTTCCCTGGGATCAAACACCATACTTAAAGAGAAGGGAGGGTACAGCAGGATCTTTCCTTCTTTACTGCATCATTTAAGCTTAGCCGAAGTATGTTCAGAAAAATGCAAGAGTTGCCACTGATTATTCTCTGGAAGGCAGCTCTTGTGATTATCCTGCTAGATAAAAATCATGAGGCTGAGGACCATATCAGTGATTGGCCTCTAGTAATCCCAACACCAGATGCAACTAGTCCATTTCCCCAAGTTTATGAAAAGTGTGTTGATGTTTAACTGGAAAAAAGGAACCCATAAGTGCAGCTCCTTTCTAGAAGACATGTTCCAGAACTCTTTGATGTCAACTGTCAAAATCCTCTTGGAGATTTTCCCTTTGGAAGTGTATCATTTGGGGAAGGTCAGAGAGGAGGGAGTGGGGGGAAAGAAGGGTACTGAAGTAGGGAAGAGAAAGAAGAATGGATAAAAGGTTTCACGTTCACTTTAGTTACTAATTAAGATTTCAAAAATACAGCAATGAGTTTAGGTGTATATTTAATGTCCCACAGTATTTCATCGAATGTCATGAGGTAAGAACTCTCTGCCAATTCAATATGTGTTACAGCAAAAGACCCCGCCTAATGGGATAAGTGACATTCATGATTGTACTACTTATGGAAGACCTAAGACATTTCCATGTCCAATCCCTAGAGGTGCACCATCAGAGCAGAATGGAATGCTGTTTAGCTGATTGCACGTGTCATAGACTGAAATGCGTGTTTCAAAAATAGGACTTTGCTTATACCTATTGTGGATCTATAAGTAAATGAGTAGGAAAGATTTAAAAACTGAATATAGCAATTGGCAATTTAGCAACCTTTCAAGACTACAGGCATTTAGAAATGATTTCACATTAGACTTATGCACAGATTCAATGTACAATTATTGGATAACCTGTAGTGGGCTAAACACGTGAAAATAGTGACACTAAATCATTTAAGTGATCATGTTCTAGAAACAAAAGTCTCACATTAACAGAAAGAAAAAAGGTGACTCAATAGATAAAACCTAGGTTCTCATCAATAACACGTGTTCTAGACTCAAACAGTGATATATGATGCAAAAATATATGTTGAGATACAAACATTACGTGGTTTGCAACCCTTCCAATCTTAGGCTTAACTTCTAAGTACTAAGCATATGACACCATCTTTTTAGGAATGTTGGTTCCTCAAAGCATTATAACCTCTCCATGAAACCTAAAACATAGCGAAAATGGAAATGCTTATGAAAGGAAAGTAGATTTCATATATCAGAAAAGATATTCTCTACACAGCATTGTTCAGTCATAGCAAGTGATAATGTTACTTCCATATAATACAGTAAAAATTATGGCTCCTTGCAAGTTTCAATTTACTTCCCCACAGACGTTGTTCCCATTGGATCCCCACAATAATTCTATGCAGTGGGCAATGAAGACGATGTCCTCATTGTACCAAATAAGAAACTGAGGTTTGGGAGAGTTATACCAGGCCTTAGCAACTACTAACTAAACCAGGAACCCAGGCTCTGACTCCATCCAGCACTTCCTACCATCCATCTAGAATGAATTCCCACCCCCTCCCCCAACACTTTATAAAAGTGACTGTGGATCTTGCAACTGTCCTAACAAATAGCAGAGGAATAATGGCTACTTTTGTTAGCAACAAAAACCGTGTAACCTACGGTTAAAAGAGGAGACAAAGAATGGTAAACGTTTCTTCACGTTCGCATAACATGAATATTGATGAATTTCTGAAGAGCTACAAGGAAATTCCTGAGCAGAGCCAAAAGAAAAGGTTTTTCCTAAAGTTCCTGACAAAACTTGAAGAGCTCTGTTAAATCTTTTCAAGTGAAATTAGTTAATGCAAAGAAAGTCATCAATACTGCAGTCGCAAAAAAAAAAAAAAAAAAAAAAAAAAAAAAAAAAAGTTGGTCCTTCCTAAGACCGACAACTTTCGGGCTGGCGGGCTGGTCATTTTTCCCTTCTAAAAACTTCGTACTCTCATGGGGAGGGGTGGGGGGCGAGGTGGTATCTCCAAAGATCACACTATGAACACTGTGATTTCCTAAGCAGGCCCTTAGAAGCATCGGTGGCACACGTGAACGTGACCTACTCCCCCGGGGTAAAGAGAAGAACAGTGCGGAGCGCGTGCAGGCGAAGAGGGGCGGCAGAAACGCTGCCTCTCTCCGGGCCCCGGGTGCTGACCGCGCACGGAGCGGAGGAGCCGGGCACCGCCCTCCCCGCCCTCCCGCGCGCCGGGCCGCGGACCTACCAGCGAGAGCACCTTGTAGGTGTTGGGGTCCTTGGCCGTGCGGGCGTGCGCCGCCTTCTCCAGCGGCTCCTCCCCCAGGTCCATGGGGGCCAGTAAGGACGCGGCCGCCTGCCCTTCCCCGGGTGCCTGGGCCGCGCGGCCGTGGCTCCGGTCGTGGCCGTTCCCCGCCGGGCCCTCCCGGGAACCGCGGCCGCCCTCGCCGCCGCTGCTCCCGCCCCCCGAGCAGCCGCCGCGCTCCATCGTGGCCCGGCGCTTCGGCCCCGCCGCCTCGCTGCGCCTTTAATAGGCTCCGCGCCGGCCCCGCCCCGCCCCGCCCGCCGCCGCGCCCGCCCCTCGCCGCCAGACCCTTGGCGCCGCGCCCGCCGCCCCGCGCTAGAAGTGAGGGGAAAGCAACTCAACGCCCCGGATTATTTGGCTTCCTGTCTGATTTCGGGCACTCTGCGTGTCGGTTATTTTGGTTCCTTTACGTGGGCGCGTCTTTAACTTCCCCCAGAGCTTTCCCCTCGCCGCGCCCCGGGCACCTTCCGAACACTTGCAGCAATCGCCCTGGACTGGAATTGCCGAATGTGGTCTGCAGAGGGCATGAGATCATGGGGCCCCAAAATAGAGCGGGAGGAGGAGAAGGATGCAGCCCGGGCTGGTGCCGCTTCTTAACGCCGGGGGAGTGGAGTCGGGCCGACCTGTGTTTCTACGTGGACGTGCACATCGGCTGGAGGGTCGAGGGTGGGACAGGGCCACCTTTTTCTCCTGCGTAGAAGCGAGCGAGGATTCCCTCAAAGCCCTGCTACCCACTAAGACTCTACTCTTAAACAGGAATAGCCAACCTTAACACGTCTAGTTAACAAAAGTGCTCATATATAATGGATACTTAGTTTTCACGGTGTTGTGTTGTTTCTGGGTTTTTATCGCTGACCCGGCTTTAATATATTTACTTACTAGTTCCTTTAGACTTTCTGTGTTGAAGGTTTCAAAATGCCCATGCTGCCTTATTCTGAAATTGACCCTGATGCTTGGTTAGCAATATTGAACATTTTAACACAGTCTGAAATACTTTGAAACCTTATTTTTGAACTAGGACACGAACGGTGGGCTATAATTCTTGATGGGTTTTGATTCGCCTTTGATTCTACAACTTTTACATTTCCTGGCTCATCAGTTGGAAAAACCACACGTGTGTAGCGAAGTGATTCTTCTCTGTCAAGGTGAAACCGGTGACTTTCAACTGCCTTGCAATGCCAGGGACTGAGTTCAGTGACCAAAGAAAGTTATACGGTAAAAAACCAATCCATTTTCAATCCACTTTGGTTACACGAATGTAGGCAATTCATGGATATTTAATAGATATAAAGTATGTGTTGTTCCCTTTAAAGTAGTCAATTTAGGGGGCGCCTGGGTGGCTCCCTGGGTTGAGTCAGACTTCAGCTCAGGCCTTGATCTGCTGAGTTGGGCCCCTGGGGCTCTGTGCTGACAGCTCAGAGCCTGGAGCCTACTTCAGATTCTCTCTCTCTCTCTCTCTCTCTCTCTCTCTCTCTCTCCTCTCTCTCTCTCCTCTCTCTCCCTCTGCCTCTCTCTCTCTCTCTCTCTGACCCTCCTCCGCTCATATTTCCTTTCTCAAAAATAAATAAACATTAAGATGGTCAATTTAGGGTGCTTTCTGTTTATATTGACTTATTCATTCGTTCATTCATTCATTCATTCATTCAATAATGAATTTTTCAACTCAATCTTTTCACCTCCAACTATATATGCCATATCAAAGATGAATAAAAGTACATATTTCTCAAATAGCTCTCAGTCTGGTCGAAGTAGGTAAAGAAAATAAACAAAATAATAGAAAACCCAAGTCATATGTGCATCATAGAGTCACAAATAGGATATTTTGAAAGTTTAGTGGGAAGGTAACTGACATCTGGAAGAAGTAAAAGCCATCCCTCAAAACATTATTGAGCTCTTTTTTTTTTTAATTACCTTTGAGTCAGCTTTACAAACCACCCAAGAGAAACAGGTTTTCACTATTTCATACTCACACATATTTTTTACCCCAAACTTGGCTCCAAATTTTCCTTTAACTGCTTCCAAAAATCAGATTCAAGGACAAAGATCTGTACCACGGAGACTGGTCAAATGAGTATCAAATCTAAAAGAAACTCAACAGAGACGTCCAAAGTGGCTTTGAACCTAACAAAACACAGGGAATCAGTGTCTTCACTGTAGCATCACTTTGAAGGCTTCGCCCACGGGAACCGTCAGCATAGTCTGCAGTCACAAACTCAAATGCCCTAAATAAGAGAGGCAGCCCCACTGTGGGTGAACCGTGTGCCCTGTTATAGGGGTGAGGCATTTACTCAGCAGGATTGTGTGCCCATTGTGGCCAGATAGATTTCTCAAGAGAAACAGGAAATTTTGATGTTTGTGTGAGTTCTCCAGATTGCAAAATTTTGTCTACAAAACTCAGAAAAACAATTTCTTTAAACACTTGAAAGGCCAAACAAAATGTAACACATCTGCAGGGTGGGCCCGGCAAACAGGCCACCAGGATGTGGCCTCTGACATTGCTCAGGCCTCTCCTGTGCCGGTCAGAACATCTATGGGTAACTATAAAAGTCTAATTGAAATTGTGAAATCAAGGGAATAAGGATGGATCAAGTATGCCACTCAGATTATTTAGCTACAGACATCACGATGCCTGTAGCAAAGATTTGCCTCAGTCTTGTTTATATTCCAAATAGTCTGAGAGATGGCTTTGCACTCCTAAGTACAACAGAACCACGAAACATAAATCTGCAACACAACTTTCTTGGTTAGGGCAAGGTTAATACGAACGTTTCAGGGCCCCTAGGTGGCTCAGTCGATTAAATGTCTCAGGTCATGAGCTCACGGTTTGTGAGTTCAAGCCCTGCATGGAGCTCTCTGGGCCCATTTTGGATCCTGTGCCCCCCGCCCCTGCCCCTCCCGGGCTGGTTCGTTCTCTCTCTCTCTCTCCCTCTCAAAATAAATATATAAACTTAAAAAAATAGTATTGAATATTTCATCCTTGGTCCTAAACCACTTTGCTTTAATGATTGAAGACTCTAATCTAGTATAACAGTAAAGATGAGAGTTTAAGATTTTATGAGATTCCTTAAGTTTTACTCTACAGACATATGTAAACGTTTCTCCCTTGCTGCCTGAAACCTGAGACACAGATAAGACCAAAACACCAGATAAAACTGACTTATCTATGTTTGAACTGTGACTTCTCAACATTGAGGAACAGCTCTTCTCGGCTTTTAGAAACGGAAATATGCTGTAGAGTAATTCTTTTACCAGCTGCCCCACACCTTCTCCAGCTTTCTCCAATTCTCCAGTAAAACACCAAGGACATCTAGCCCAGTCTAAAAAACTACATGTCTCTTTCATCTTTGTAAGACTTGGAAAAAAATGTTTTCCATAGTGTTAACTTATTATTAAGATTTTGTATGACATCCTTTCTCTTTCTTTTTTGTAAGCACAAAAATACACTCTCTGGGAGAAGCTTGGATAACTATGTGACCTTGTCCAGATAGATTGCAGGACCTCTGAGTCTTGGCTTCCTCGTTCATAAACTGGTATTACAAATAATACCATAAAACTACACCATTATTTCCAAATGCCAACAAAATGTTAATATTTCCCCAACTTGCATAAAAGTTTAAATGTATTCTTTCCATGTTTAGGGCTGCCTGGGTGGCTCAGTCGGTTAAGTATCTGACTTTGGTTCAGGTCATGACCTCGTGGTTCATGAGTTTGAGCCCTATATGGGGCTCTCTGCTGTCAGCATAGAGCCAGCTTCGGATCCTCTGTCCCCCGCTCTCTCACTCTCTCTTTGCCCCTCCCCCACTCATGCTGTCTCAAAAAATAAAAAAATAATAAATAATAAAAAAATAAGTGTATCCTTTCCATATTTAAATCACTCAACTGACATCCCTAACAGAATAAAGCAATTTAATTTTCACATAAATAATGCATGATTTAGGGGCACCTGGGTGGCTCAGTTTCTTAAGTGTCTGACCTCAGTCCAGGTCATGATCTCTCGGTCCTTGAGTTCCAGCCCCGCGTCAGGCTCTGTGCTGACAGCTCGGATCCTGGAGCCTGCTTCAGATTCTGTGTCTCCCTCTCTCTCTGTCTCTCCCCCATTCACTCTCTCTCTCTTTCTCTCTCTCTCTCAAAAATGAATAAACATTTAAAAATGTTTAAAAAATAATGCATGAGTTACACTTAATTCCTGGAAAGGTTTGAGAGCTGCCATTGAAAATGCATCTATAAAAGGAGAGCCTGTGGGGTCCGGAAGGGATGCTTGCCCCTCGGGGGTGGAGGAGCCATGGTTTGTCATCAAGCAGACAGAAAATTGAGTGAAGTGTAAACTGTAACTGAGAGTAATAGACACTGTGGAAAGATGGAAAACACGTACCCCGTCTAGAGGGAGCTGCTGTCCAGCCCACTCCTTCACTTTCCGGTTGGCCGCAATCTCTGCCACTTCCATCATCTCTCATACCTCATGTCCAGCAAAACCTCAAGGTGCCAACAATCTGAATTCACGTCTGCCACTTTGCTATTTGCTTTCTAGGTGCCTCATGTCTTTTTCCCCCCTCTGCTCTTCCTTCACTTGTTTACATTTGTGTTATTATTTTTTTTTATTATACTGGGCTAATTCCTCTGTTATATTTCAGCTTTTTTAAAAGAGTTTTTCGGGGCGCCTGGGTGGCTCAGTCGGGTAAGCGTCCGACTTCGGCTCAGGTCATGATCTCGCGGTCCGTGAGTTCAAGCCCCGTGTCAGGCTCTGTGCTGACAGCTCAGAGCCTGGAGCCTGTTTCAGATTCTGTGTCTCCCTCTCTCTCTCTGACCCTCCCCCGTTCATGCCCTGTCTCTCTCTGTCTCAAAAGTAAATAAATGTTAAAAAACAAAAGGAGTTTTTCTTAGCAGTTACTCTATATAACATGACTCTTTAACTTACCACCTGCTTCAGATTAATACGGACTTAATTCGGGGAAAATACAGTGGTTTTTTTTTCCTGTAATACATCTTCCTTTCCTCATCCTTTTCTTTTGCTCTTAATGTTAGTCTATATGTGTTATAAAGCCAATGATGCAGTGTTATTATTTTAAACCTTATGTGTTTTTAGAGAAATTAAGAGAACAGAGTACATGCACACACACACACACACACACACACACAGATTTTTTCCCCCTTGAATATGAATCACTTTTTCTTGTTTCTGTGCATGTATTATAATTTTGGGTTGAAAACTGAGCTGTCAGGTAATGTGTTGTAGCAACTCTGGATTCTGATTATTTTTTCTGACCTTTTTTAATACTCCCCTGGACTTATAGCTACAGATTTGTCCTGCTGTTTTCTACCTTTGCCATTTTCATACCTCACCACTACCCCACCAAATTAAGTCCACCCCTCTGGTGGCTGAAAGCCTCAAATTCTCACTGTTCTTATCCAAAGCCCTAGCAGTTTTTCAAGAATAAATATTTCTCAACTTGTCTGCCATCGGTCAACTTACAGAACCCTGAAATTATTGTTATTGAGAGATCTGTCCATTTTTATACTTCTATTTTGTAGAGAGAATATGCAAATCCTTTTACACTGACATAGCTGGAAATCCATTTCAGATTTTTTAATTAATGCCAGAAATTTTGATATTTATTTAAAATTTTAAATATTGGCAACTGAGTCAATATTTTTAAAGATGCCATGGAAGCCAACAAAATGTACCTGAAAGATTCGTTGATGCATAGGCTCTCAATTTGCACTCTATCCTGAGTATGCCAAGTAAGCCTGCAAAGCATTGAAGTTCTCCTTCAGTTTTCATTATAACCCCAGCCTAAGAATTCCCTATCTGTGCCCATGTCCACTCCATAGAGACTAAATCACAGTATCTCAATCCCTTTATATTTCTTTGGGGTAGCTCAGTGATGGGGGTAATATATAAAAAGTCCAATGTGGGGGCGCCTGGGTGGCTCAGTTGGTTGAGTACCTGACTTGAGTACCTGACTGTGAGTCATGATCTCACAGTTCCTAGGTTCAAACCCCGTGTCAGGCTCTGTGCTGACAGCTCAGAGCCTGGAGCCTGCTTCAGATTCTGTGTCTCCCTCTCTCTCTGCCCCTCTCCAATTCATTGCCCCCCCCCTTTCAAGAATAAATAAACATTAAAAAAAAGTTGAATGTTTGTTGAGCTGAGTTAAGGTGTGAAGGGACTGATGCCCCAATATATAATGTTGTTCCAGAAGAAAGACAATTGGATGCTAGATAGCCCAACAACAAACATCCCCTACAACCTCTTCAGAGCTTTATTTACTATTGGAACTCTCTAAGCATTGTGAGGTCTCCATGGGCAGTTCCATACAAGGTAACAAATTGCTACTAAAAGATTGTGGGCATTATGCATGCTCTTTAGAAGCCTCTTGATATGTTAGGAAATATGTGTAGAAAAGACACAAACGTATATGTTAGTATTCAGATGCACAGTATATATTAAATGATCTTGCCTTCTAAGCCTTCATCTCACAGGATAACTAGGGATTGAGGTGATCGTGGGGCATATTCTCTCAGTCCCTTTCAGTATCTTTGGAGTAACTCAGTGTTTGGGGGGTAATTGTGCCCTTTCTTTCTGTTTGCTCCCATACCTCTGCTCCCCAGGGTGTTTGTTGGCAGGGGTTGGACAGAAAGAGCGCTTATTAAGTAGTGTGGAAGAGGCTTGCATTGGCTTGCTTCTTTGGAGGTTTGTCTTTAGACTCTTGCTGATCTTATGTGGGCAGTGTCAGGTCTGATCTAGCCTCTGGGCACATTCACTTGTGTCTTCTGAAATGCGGTTGGTAAATGTCTGACTTGTTTTCTTGGCTCCAACAGAGCTCAGAAACTCTTTACATTTGATTAAACTCTACCTCAACCCATGGTAGGGCTACAGATACTTCTCATTACAGCCACTTCCTCCATCCAACCATGGTCCAAGCTCTTCATGTTATGCTCTCGGAGTTAGGGTCACCTCATCTTTAACTGTAAGGTTTATGTCATAACTCCATTGGCTCTCAACTCAGCACTTTCCATATCCCCAAAATGCATGCAGGAACTTGTGAATCATTCCCTTTGTACAGGAAAGCCGAAGAGAGCTCAGAGTGCTACTCATATTCTGCCTAACTATATTAGTCAGGGGAGCATTCTGTCAATGGTTCCTCCAGGGGGCTCATCAGGAAGTGGAGTAAAAGCATCTGTACTTTATGCTTTCTATATAACCTGCTAATGCTTACCCCAATCCAGGATTTCAGCTCATAAAAGGTAAATTCATCATAAAAGTGTCTAACTGAGGGCTTTCATTAATGCTCTTACTTCTCCTGTCCACACTCCATAGCATCAAAGTCAACTTTCTCTCATTCTGGCATAAAAGGGACTTATATATCACATTCTAAGTTCTGTATTCCCATGATTTAAAGCAAAATTAATATTCAACTCTTTCAGGCCTCACTCTTAAATGTTTGTGGAAATTTGAGAAATTTAGAAACCCTTTTCATTCTTGACAACCCCTGGCTTTGAAGACTGTTGCCTTGCTAAGTATTCAAATTATATCTTTTAGATGAAAGATTGTAATAACAATTCCTTTATCTTTGTATCTTTGTATATTTGGAATAATGAAGCTAAGGATCCCTACCTTACCTTCCTCACCCAGCTCTGAGGCAGGTGGATAATTCTAGTTGATCAGGAATCAGATCACTCACACAAGAGAAAGACAGACAGAAAGAAATAGGGAAGGGAAAGAAGGAGAAAGAAAGAAATGAAGGCAGAAAAATGAAAACTCATTATTCTTTTCAAAATTATTATCCATTGATATGCCTCCAAGTATATAACCACATTTGATATACATATATAAAAGGTCTGACTTTTTTAAAATTCACCAATCTGGGGCATCCCTTTTTTTCTATCCATATGGTCATGAAAGCTGGTCACGAATGAGCATGGGACCCAAAGGGCCCACCCAAAGGACCACGTGGCCTTTCTTCTCACCCATGGGAAAGAACATTTGTTACAAAGATGCCATAATTGTAGGTTAGTCTGAAGTCTTGGGAGAAGGTAAGAATGTTGCAGCTGTGGGTCCCAAAGAATAAGAATGTACTCTTCCTCACTGTGCTGGTGACATTATCCAGGGCAGCAGAGGCTGAGGTCTGGCCTAGTGTAAGACAGAGTTTTTAATTCTTACAATATGGAGAATAGTGGGGCAGAGGGAAGTTCTGTATGTCTCTATCCTTAAGCCACCTGAAAGGAAAACATTGGAGAAACAGAATAAAAAAGGGATATATCACATTTTATTTCAAAATAAACTTTCAAAAAATAAAATGTAAACATACACATACACAAACAAAACAAAAACAAAAAGAAACTCACAAATGCATATAAAGAAAATGTAGGTGATTTTTTAAAAATTACGTCATAGTTCTTGACCTTTCAAACAAATATTTTTTGAAAGAATAAATGAATATGAGAGATAAAGTATTATTTTTATTAATAGGCAATGAAATTTATAATTATTTAAAGTTAATGACAATTTAAAAAGTTTTGTACTTGGGGCGCCTGGGTGGCGCAGTCAGTTAAGCGTCCGACTTCAGCCAGGTCACGATCTCGCGGTCCGTGAGTTCGAGCCCCGCGTCGGGCTCTGGGCTGATGGCTCAGAGCCTGGAGCCTGTTTCTGATTCTGTGTCTCCCTCTCTCTCTGCCCCTCCCCCGTTCATGCTCTGTCTCTCTCTGTCCCAAAAATAAATAAACGTTGAAAAAAAATAAAAAGTTTTGTACTTAAGAAAAAATGATAAATGACCCATTTTTTTTTAAGATAGCCACTTAATGGAAATAGAAAAGCATATGGCCAAGAAAACATTGAAAGCAATGTCTTCACTAATAATAGGAGAATTTTCAAAGAAACGCTGAATTGCCAATGAAATAAAATTAGACAAAACATTTAAAAACGCTTTTTTCATACTGAGTACAGGCAGGTAAGAACTGCTATCCTTTATGTAAGTAAAACAGAGTGATCTTTATATTTGATCAGCTTATAACCGAAAGGCAACTTTGAGTCCACAGGGAAGACAAATCCAAACAAACCCTATGGTGTCACTAAATCAAAGCGTCAAATATTGATATTCAGAGAAGTCAAAACAGCCATGATCTATGGGAAAAATTATCAGATAGGAAATAACTAAAAGAGAGAGAGAAGGGAAAGTGGGGAGAGGGTTACTCTGAGCATCTGTAGAGGTGCCCTTAAGATTTGGGGGATCATGGGTTACCTGGATGGCTCAGTCGGTTAAGGATCCAACTTCGGCTCCGGTCATGATCTCACAGTTCCTAGGTTTGAGCCCCGTGTCAGGCTCTGTGCTGACAGCTCAGAGCCTGGAGCCTGTTTCAGATTCTGTGTCTCCCTCTCTCTCTCTGCCCCTCCCCCTCTCATGCTCTGTCTCTATCTGTCTCAAAAATAAGTAAACATTAAAAAAATTTAAAATCTGGCCAGAATTATGTCCAGATGACATTTAGGGGAAAAAAAATACATTGGGGATCATTTGTGTTCTTACTGGCCAGAGTGGAAAAGCCTTAGAAACCACAGGTCACTATAGATTCCTCAGAAGATTATTACCTTGACGATGAAGTTGAAATAGACCCAGCCAAAGCTGGTCTGGATCCACCATACAAAAGCTTAAAAGTAGCCTTGATTCCAAGTAACCAACTAACTATGTGTTAAAGCAAAATCCAACACAATTTAAAGGAATACAATAAAATTTAGCAACGGACAACAGAAAACACACCATGTCAAGCGTCCAGTCAAAACTTTCCAGACATTCAAGGAGGCTGAAAAATATGATCTTTACTATGAGAAAAATTAATCAATAGAAAGAGACCCAGAAATGACAGGGATCATGGAACTGCAGATAAGGGCTTAATAAAATGTAACAAACAGCCCAATTCTTTTTTTTTTTTTAGTAGTGACTTAGGAGAAATAACAAAGCATATTATAAATATAATACACTTATATACATATTACATTTATATACATATTATAAATATTCTTATATATTAAAGAAGTTACAGGCAAAACAGTAGCATGATGAAGAAAGAAATGAAAGATGTTAAAAAATGTAACTTCTTGAGATGAAAAATGCAATATTTATAAAGAAAAATACACTGGATAGATTTAAGAGCATATTAAAAACAGTATATAGAAAGAACAGTGGAGTTGAAGACACAGCAATATAATCTATCCAAAATAAGTACACAAAGAAAAAAATATGACTAAAAAGTAATGACCAAACCATCAGGGACCTGAAGGACATTTGAGGAGCACAAATGTAATTAGAACTTCAGAAAAAGATTTTGGGGGTGGAGGTGGGGGCGGGAGTTTAGGAAAAAAATATTTGAAGAAATAATGGAACAAAGTAATTGAATAAGTGGATAAAAATTTTCCAATTTTTAAGGCATCTATCAACTCACAGATTTCAGAATTTGAACAAATGCCAAGCAGAACAGACACACACACACACACACACACACACACACACACACAACTGTATCAAGGCACATCGTAGTCATATTGCTGAAAACTAGCATAAAAAAATTTTTAGGAGCGCCTGGATTGTTCAGTTGGTTAAGCATCTGACACTTGATTCTGGCTCAAGTGAGCCGTGACTCTGGCCTCATGGCTCATGAGTTTGAGACCCTTGTCAGGCTTTGTGCAGACAGTGCACACTGCTTGGGATTCTCTACCTCCCACTCTGTCTCTGACCCTCTCCCACTCATGCTCTCTGTCTGTGAAAAATAAATAAATAAACACTTTTAAAAAGTCTTTTAAAGCTGTATTATATGCAGAAGGGGTTAGAGGGAAGATAAGAATCACAACAGACTTGTTGGAATCTTTTGCAGCAATAAGATATGGAGAGACATCTTCAAAGGAAAGAGAGAAGAAACACTTGTCAAACTAGATTTCTTTACCCAGTGAAAAATATCTTTGAAAAACAAAGGTAAAATAAAAACATATTCAGACAAACTAAGCTGAAAGAATATATCCCCAGCATAATTGTACTGTAAAAAAATATCAAAGGAAGTTCTTCAGAAGAAGGAAAATGGTATCAGACCAAAATTTAAATCTATACAAAGGCATAAAGAGTATGGGAAATTGTAAATGTTTAGATAAATACAGGGATTTTTCTCTTAATATCTTTAAAGTAGAATTCACTGCAGCAAAATTAAAAATAACATACATAGAAGTCAAAGACATGGCAACAATAACATGCAACATGGGAGAATGAAATGGAAATTTACCATTATAAAGTTCATACCCTATGGGTGAAGTGTTACAAAATTATTGGAGGATAAGTTATGACATGTTCAAAGATGTATAATGCAAACTTTAAGTAAACTACTTGTAAAATAAAACAAAACAAAGAGCTAATATGCCAATAATGGAGATAAAATAGAATCATAGTTAATTATTCAAATTAATCCAAAAAATAGGAAAAGAGGAAACAGGAAAAAACAAAAGATGGGAATATAAAAAATAAGTAATATGGTAGATTAAATCTACTTATATTGACAATAGCCTTAAAAACAAGACGTCCAGATGGCTAACAGACACACTAAAAGATGCTCAACATCGCTCATCATCAGGGAAATCCAAATCAAAACCACAATGAGATACCATCTCACACCTGTCAGAATGGCTAAAAGTAACAACTCAGGAAACGACAGATGTTGGCAAGGATGTGGAGAAAGGGGAACACTTTGGTACTGTTGGTGGGAATGCAAACTGTTGCAGCCATTTGCAAAAACTTTTGAGCCATTTTTTCCTCAAAAAAAATAAATAGAGCTCCCTACAAACCAGTAATTGTACTACTTGGTATTTATACAAAGGCTACAAAAATCCTGTTTCCAAGGGGCACATGCACCCTAATGTTTATAGCAGTACTATCAACAATAGCCAAATTATGGAAAGAACCCAAATGTCTATCGACTGATGAACGGATAAAGAAGATGTAGTATACAGTTACAATGGAATATTAGTCAGCCATCAAAAAGAATGAAATCTTGCCATTTGCAACAATGTGGATGGAACTAGAGTGTATTATGTTAAGTGAAATAAATCAGTCAGAGAAAGCCAAATACCATATAATGTCACTCATGTGGAATTCAAAAAAATAAAACTGATGAATGTATGGGAAGGGAAGGAAAAATAAGATAAAAAACAGGCAGCGAGGCAAACCATAAGATACTCTAAATAGAGAGAACAAACTGAGGGTTGCTGGAGGGGAAGTGGATGGGGGAATGGGCTAAATGGGAGATAGGTACTAAGAAGGGCACTTGTTGGGGTGAGCACAGGGTATTATATGTAAATAATGAATCACTAAATTCTACCCCTGAAAAAAATAATAATAAAAAATGGACTAAAACTGGGACACCTGGGTGGCTCAGTCAGTTAAGCATCCAACTTTGGCTCAGGACATGATCTCAAGGTTCGTGAGTTCAAGCCCTGCATTGGGCTCTGTGCTGACAGCTCACAGCCTGGAGCCTGCTTCAGATTCTGTGTCTCCCTCTCTCTCTGTTCCTCCCCTGCTTGTGCGCGCGCTCTCTCTCTCTCTTTCTCTCTCAAAAGTAAATAAAGATTTAAAAAAAACTTTTTCAAATGGATTAAAGCTACCTTAATTAGTTTCCATACTGAATAAAAACGCAAAACCCGATTTCATGCTATGCATAAGATACTCACCTTAAATGTAAAGACAGATAGGATAGACGAAAAGGATTGAAAAAGATATACCATGCAACATTAATCAAAAGAAAGCTAGTTGGGGCAACTTAGTGGCTCAGTAGGTTAAGTGTCCAACTTCAGCTCAAGTCATAATCTCATGGTTTTTGAGTTTGAGCCCCACATCAGGCTCTGTGCTGACACCTCAGAGCCTGGAGCCTGCTTTGGATTCTGTGTTTCCCTCTTTCTGCCCCTCCCCTGCTTGTTCTCTCTCTCTCTCTCTCTCTCTCTCAAAAATAAATAAATAAACATTTTAAAAATGTGAGCATGTTATAATAGTATTCAACAAAGAAGTTTAAAAACAAACAAAAAACAGAGAACTTACCAAGGATATCAGACATTTTCTTATGATAAAGGGGCCGGTTTATCAAGAAAATGTAACAATCCTAAATGTGAATGCACTTAATCAGAGTATATATGCAAAACCTTATAAACTTGAAAAAATAAATCTACAATAATACTTGAAGATTTCAACACTTCTCTCAGTAATTGATAGAACAAATAGAAAATCAGTAAAGATACAGAAGAATTAAATAGCAATCAACCAAAATGACATAGCGGGCATATATATAAAAAACTCCACCCAACAGCCAAATACACCTTTTTTTTTATGTGCTTATGGAACAAAAAACCAATATAGATCATAAGATAAGCCACAATATTTTTAAGAGGATGGAAATCATACAAAGTATGTTCTCTGAACACAACAGATTTAACCTAAAAATAAAAACATTCCCAAATATTTGGCACTTAAGTAGCATACTCCTTTTTTAAAACAATTTTTTCATGTCTATTTTGGAAAGAGACAGAGACAGACTGTGAACAGGGGAGAGGCAGAGAGAGAGGGAGACACAGAATCCGAAGCAGGATCCAGGCTCTGAGCTGTCAGTACAGAGCCTGATGCGGGGCTGGAACTCATGGACCACGAGATCATGACCAATGCCAAAGTCGGACACTTAACCGACTGAGCCACCCAGGTGCCCCTTAAATAGCATACTTGTAAATAACCCTTGGGTCAAAAAAAAAAATCATAGGAGAAAATGGAAAGAATTTTAATTTAATGAAAATGAAAACATAATGAATCAAAATTTGTTATAAGCAGCTAAATCAATACACACTGGAATTTTTTATGATGTTTAAACTGGTATCAGCAAAGAAGTTTCCAATCAGTGACTTGGAATGAAATGAACAAATTAAATTTAGATAAGCTGAGGGAAGCAAATAATGAAGAGAAGAATAGAAATTAATGAAATTGCGAACAGAAAAAAGGGAAGAAAACCAATGACACCGAAAATGTTTCTTTGAAAAGTTTGTAAGATTTATAAACCTCTAGTTAGGCTTACCAGGAAAAAAAAAAAAAGAGAGAAGTCACAAATTCCTCATATTGAAACAGGTGACACAAAGACTATGAGTCCTCCAAACATTAAAAGGATAATATAATACACAATTTTATGGGAAATTCTAGAAGAGCAAAACTATAGTGCCGGAAAGCATGTCAGTGTTGACTATAAACGGGCACAAGGAGGCTTTTGGGAGTGATAGAAATGCTCTATTTCATGATCATGGTGGTTCATGACTCCATGTACACACATGTCAAAACTCATGAAACAACACACCTAAAAGCAAAGAATTTCACTGTCTACAAAAAGTGCCTCAATAAAGCTGATTTTTAAAAATTAAACAATGAAGTAATATGAACAGGGACTTCTGGGAAATGGTGATAAATCAAAGCATATATATTTTCTTTCTCTTTCTCCCAAACCAAACTAAAATAACAAAAAATTTTTTTAAAGGCATAAATCCACAAGGGCAAAGAGAAGTGGAGAAGAGATGACCAAGAATATATAACTTTGGGTGGAAAAACAGATGGACCCTTGGTAACTGCTTTAGGAGACCAAAGAAAGTTTAACCCTAAACCAAAAGCAAAAAAACCAAGATGCATAGGTTTATATGTAGAATGGGCTGCACCTGTTACCTCTGTTAGAGGGCATAGGAGTTGGACTTAAAAACAGGATAATTGGTTAAAAGTCTGTTTAAGAAGTATTTAGAGAGCCAAAGTCTCTCCCAGCTCCATACAGTTGGCCTGTCTCTTCCTTCTTTGTCAGCACAAAGCTGGATGTTTATTCTGTGGAGAAAATAATTCTATAGGATTAGGATGGAATCCTATCCAGTAGTAGGATGTGGTCAAAGAAGGATTCCCTGAGGAAGTGATGCTTGGACCAAACTTTGAAAGATAAGTAGGGTTTAACGAGAGGAAGTAAAAATAAGACCACAGACCCAATGATTTTGAAAACTGACCTTTGCTGATTGTGTAACATCTGTAGAGAGGAAGAAATGAGATAAATGAATCATGGGTCATAAACTGGAGACCATTCACATATCAGTTTCTTATCTGCCAATTTTACGGGTTCCCTTTTATACCTGAGAACAATTCAAGATACTCCCAACATTGACAGAAATATTTTTCGGATCCAGATAGCAGGGGGGCACTTGAATTTACAAGTGGAAAAAAAAAGAAACTTCAAAAAGATGATGACAATAATACACATTTGAAATGGGATTCGGGTATATGCATTCTGAAAATAGGAAGAGAAATAGTAAATTAGATAAAATATACATTTGAAAATAGATTCAAATATGCATTTTGAAAATAAGGGGAGTCACATAAATAAGAAAAGTTATACATCAAAAAGGAGATTGAAAAGAAAGCAAGTCGCAGAATGATATCAAGGAAGGAGATCAGTAAAGATATTTTTTGTTTTAAATTAATTTGGGTCCTGAGGCATTGCAACAAGTGACCTAGAGGCGGTTGTCACAGGAAATTGAATGTCTTGTGCTTTTTCTCCTCAATCATATGAAATTAAACTTTCAAAGACACTTCATAGGAATGAATGCTTGACTGAGAAAAAAATGTAACATAAAGATTTATTCTGGGTTTTTTTTTTTTTTTTACATTTTGTTCAGAATAGAGATGTTTGAGCCTTATAAATCACAAATCGTAAAAGGTATCAAAATTTTATTTCAGTAGATTATTACGTGTCTTTCAAGACAGAAGGACGTGGACTCCATGGGTCACAACGTTGGGCCTTTGTGCATAAAGAAGAAATCGGCTTCCCAGCTCAGAGGTGAGACTGCCACGTGACCTGGAGGCCTAGGCCCTCTCTCTAGCAATTGCTGAAAATTGTAAACACAAGTGAAGTAATTCCCAGGAGAGGCAGAAGGACTTTAAGGTTTCACTCAATCATGTTCTTCTGCTCACTAGAAGTAAGCCATGATTGAGATTGTCTGGAAAACAGCTGTTGGTGACAGACGCATCTGGTGAGCAGCTGAAACATGAAGTTGCTTTTTTTGAGCCAAGGCTTAATGCCAATGGTATCTCTAGAATTAAACCTACTTGAGAAGAGCCAGTACAAAAAGAACACTCTGACTCTTTCTCTCCGACAGCAGAAAATGAGTGTCCCATGCGAAAGGCACCCTCCCTGCACCAGGATATAGAGACATCCTTATTGCTAAAGATAGGGAATTCAAAGTCAAGTAGGCTTTGTAAACAAACTGCTTAGTTTCCTCATCAGTTAGCACACAAATCTAAGTTTCCTTGTCTTATCACTTCTTCACAAATTTATGGTTTCTTTGTGTAAAAGGTATAAAAGCTCCCTCCTTTGGTCATTTCTTTGGATCTCATTTTCTTATGAGGCTCAGTACATACACAATTAAATTTATTTTTCTTCTGTTAATCTGTGCTATGTTAATTTAGGTATTAGGCCAGTCAAAAGAACCAAGAGGGGTTGGGGAAACTGTCCCTTCCCTAACAGTTTTGGCACAGTGGGCAGGATACTTCACTGGCTGGACACCGTGTGTTCTGGGGCTACAACTGGAAGATCTGATAAGCACCAGCAGTAAGTAAGAATTCTTACCAGTCAGCCTCCCAGATCTCTATCTACAGAATTCAACGGAAGTGTAAGTGGTGAAGATCCTTTTGCTCTTTTACGAAATTTGGATTATCAGGAGAAAATATTTGTGGAACTAGTTCCTTGGATAATTTTTTTTAATGTTTATTTATTTTTGAGAGAAACAGACAGAGCGTGAGTAGGGGAGGGGCAAAGAGAGAGGAGACACAGAATCCGAAGCAGGCTCCAGGCTCTGGGCTGTCAGCACAGAGCCCGATGCCAGGCTCGAACTCACGAACTGTGAGATCATGATCTGAGCCAAAGTCGTATGCTTAACTGACTGAGCCACCCAGGTGCCCCACTAGTTCCTTGGATATAATGTCTCTGGTAAAGATTTTGTATGAGTACCCTCAGTTTGTATTGATCCTTTTCCTCCCAAACATGGCCACTATTTCTCTTTGTTTCTGTCTATCATATCATTTATAAGGAGGAAGAATCACAGGGCAAAACACAGGCATAGACCTTGTAAGCCCTGCTGTTCAAGCTAGCCTCACAGACTGGTGAGTTCACAGTTCTTACCAGACCAGTGTCAGTTTACAACAAACTTTGCTGTGGGTCCCCTGTGTGAAAGCTAAATGAGGCTTTACCTTTTGTCCTGTTCTATGTCCTGAGAGTGTGACTTTATGACCAACGAGAATATTCTCTCTGGTCTCCACCATCCAGAAGATGCACTCACCAGTGTCCACTTTGGTGGCCAGTTGAATGGGCTGGGCTTTCAAGATACCAACTTACAAGCACCATTCTCTTTGTCTGGATGTGCAGCTCTCAGGGAAACTGGCCAAAACAGGTCCCAGTCCTTAAGGACCTTTGTCATCTCAGCCTTGTTGTCCATTGATGTTACAAAAGTCTCAATTTAGTAGCACCTGCCCAATGTCACAGATTAGTGGGCCTACAACTGGAGGCATCTCATGTTCCTATGAGAGACCAGAAAAACCATTTTCACTTCACCATCCTTTTAAGCTGTCTGGATCTATGAGGGTTGTAGCTCTTGCACTCTCTTGTGGGATGCCTCTTGCATCCTTGGTTTGTTACAGAACCAGGCTGGAATGCTGGTGGAAAAACCAAGCGTCACTTGGAGATCTTGGTGGATTGGAGATTTATTTAACAACGGCGGGCTCAGAGGAGACCATTTCTCTAAGGATCTGAGCCCCGAGTGCAAGTGGGCAGGGTAATTTACAGTTGTCAGCTTCCATATCCATGGCGGGTTTTCTGCGCATGGCAAACAGGGCAAGAAGGACCTGGAAGAGAGGTCTCTAAGCGAGAGACAAGAGCTTATTTTAGTCCCATCAGCCATCTTTGGTGCAGTACTTTATTCATTTTTCCAACAGGTTGAGTCATTAAAACAAAACAAAAACAAAAAACCTGCTGGTTTGAGTCACTACTTATATTAGTATAAGATCCTATTCATCAATGGTCATACAATGGATCCTTTGAATTGAAAAAAACTTCTACATGTTAGATGGCTGTCATCCTAAACAATTGTCTTATTGGTACCTATAGAAAGACCAAATTAAAAAGTCAATACAAAAAATATGACGGCCAGCCTTAGGGACTCCATGAACAAGATTAAAGAACAGAATAAACTTTAAACAAAATTAAAGTCCACATCCAACGTAAATTCCCCTTCTTAAAATCTGGTCTCATCTCCTCAAATTTTTTTAACACCTCAAACCCCTCCACCCTCCCCAGAAAATCCCTTAAACACTCAGCTGCTTGGTTTAACTTCCTTTTCCCTATAAGATTTACAGAGAGCATGCCAGCCTAATCTCTAGGCCCAAAGTCTACAAGTTACTCATGTAAATGCTAAATAAAAAGGCCAGAAATAAATTTAGCACAAATACCCAGTAAGAGCAATCAGGCTCCTTTTGCTGGGTTCTATAATCAGACTTTGCCAGCTTCAGGTCTTCCTATGCAAGGTCCTTTGTGATATCCAAAATGCCCTCCCCAAAAAATTCATCTTCCCTAGACAGCAGAACATAGAAATCTTTTGATTTCCATCTTAGCTGGGAATTTTCCAATAGATATAAAAAGGCAAATTCAAAATAAAGTGGTAGAGTGGGCAAATCAACCTCTAAGCATTCTAAGGGCAAAGGCTACCCAACTCTTTAAGACATCTTGTGGAAGCTCAGATTTTAAAAGAAGTTAAAATCAATGATTCTTAATTTATAATGACTTGAGAAACACAAAAGCAGAATTCTGAAAGCAGCTCAAAATTCACTCAGACCCTTTTCTATTTGCCTTCAGACATTTGCAGATATTATAAAGAAACCAAGATACTGAAAACAAAATTGTTCTGTACCTGAGAAAAAGAATGAAAATTTAAATAGTAGTTACTTCAGGCTTACTTCCAGTAATAGGCAAATATACCCCCAAACTCTGAGGAAAACACTTGTATTCTTCCTCTGTTCCTTGAGGCTGTAAATCTTATCATGTCTTTGAAATGGAAATACAACCCACTGAGGCTTGATACTAAGGGGGAAAAGAGAAAGAGGGCTTTTAAAAAATACAAATACTAAAAAGGCTCCCTCGTCCAAACTCCATATCACAGCTTCCTGAAGATCACTTCCAGTGACAAATACAAATCTTTAAAGTCTTCTCCACAGAGGTGCCTGAGTGACTCAGTCAGTTCAGCATTAAACTCTTGATTTTGGCCCAGGTCAAGATCTCACACTTCATGAGATGGAGACTTGCATCAGGCTCTGTGCCCCCTCTCTCTCCCTTTCTATCTGTTTTCTCACCCCCGCCTCTCTCTCTCTTTCAAAATAAATAAACTAAAAAAAAAAAAAATTTTCTTTGCAAATAGTAAAAGGCTTTAGCTATCTGAATGGATACACTTATTCCGAATGTTATTGATAACCTAGTGAGTTTTATATTGTTATACCTGATTCATAACTAAAATTTTAAAATTAAAGCCATAGGATCGCTATTTATGTTTCTCCTCTATGTATGTCTATAATATGTACATTAAAATATGGTATTTTTCTACCTCTGGACAGTATCACCAAAATTAATTCATAAAAGAGCTCTATTTAATCGGGTTAAAATTAAGTGCTTATAAATTAAGTATTTCCAATTCTCAAAAAAGGGTAATAGAAACTAACTCTATTGCTCTTCAAAATTACATGCCTTGGGAAAACAGTTGTTATTAAAGCAAGTTTAAGTTTATTGGCTTAATGAATATAGACATGTCTTTAGAGTTCTCAGCATTATATATGCTACTTTTATTCCACCTAGGTTTACTAAAATTCAAATAAGCTCATGTTATCTCTGTCACAAAATTTGTCCACAAGAAAAAAACCTAAGGTAATGACTAACTGCTTTAATGTCTCAAGAAATTCTCATGAGTAGTCTAAATATGATTGTTAAGAATAAATGAGTTAAATAATAACAACAATGATGTTGATGATGATGATGAGTACTTACTCATCTTCTTCAAACAGAAGAGTTTTTAGGTGAACTTTTTAGCAATGATTGCATTATGATAGGTGTACTTAAAACGTTTTCCAAATCTATTTGGTAACTTGCAGAACTTCTGCCCTTAGGATTTTGTTAAGTTAAATTAAATTATGGGAACTTATTGAATATCTAGATCATTTCCAAATAAGATAAAATACCAAAACATTAATTGCTAAGCAAGTCTAGGTTTACCTACTTTTGACCTTTTTTTTAAATAAAGAAACTAAAGAGATTTGGGTGTATGAGTAAACATATCTTGTATTATGTTAAATAAATTGTGCTATAAGGAGATATATACTTCTAGAAATTATGAAGTGTATTAATAATTTTGCCAATCTAGGAATACTGATATAACAGTTCATAATTGCTTACTTTTTAATTTTCACTAGAAATTAAAGTTTCTAACAGTTAAGAATTCTAACTAATATATGTGATTAAAACTACTAGAAATAAGAGAGATAACTCTGTATGCAAAAACAGTAGGATATATGTTTTTAGCAAGCAAATGAATGAGGAATAAAGATGCATTTTTGTTGAGAAAAAAAAAGTAATTTTGTCCCAAAATAAAGCTGATTATTTCTGAATGGGAAAGATAACAAGAGACAAACTAAAATGGACATAGAAAGTTGGAGAGGGTTTATGGTGGGGAAAGAATTTTTACATGATTTAGCTGGACGGGATTGAATTGAGTTGTTATTAGTATTGAAATATAAGCTTGAGGGATGCCTGAGTGGCTCAGTGGGTTAAATGTCCGACTCTTGGTTTTTGCTCAGGTCATGATCTTGTGGTTCATGAGATCAAGCCCTGCATCGGGGCTCTGTGCTGACAGTGAGGAGCCTGCTTGAGATTCTCTCTCTCACTCTCTCTCTCTGCACCCCCCATGCTCAAGCCTTCTTTCTTTCTCTCTCTCTTTCAAAAATAAATAAATAAACATTAAAAAAAACAAGCTTGAGTATCAATAGTGTACTTATATCAAAATGGAATTTAGTTTTCTTTCATCTGTTAAAAGAACAAATAAGTTTGCTTGGACTATTGGTCTGCTTCTCACATGAATTTATGCTTCTCATAAGAGATAATAAAGGTTTTTTATTTTTTTAAAGAAATCTGCTTAGAAAACAAGGATTCTATGTTTTTCCAATACAATTTCCTGTGTTATCAGGTCTTTGATTACTAAATTAAACCCTCTTGATATTAAAAGAGCTAAGTTTTGCTCAGAACTATTTAACCATCTATGTTTGCCTATAAGGTCTATAATTATCACTTTGGTTAAATAGATAACTAAGTATTGTTTCACAGTGACCTATGATCCTATTTCACCAAGTGTTTTAAAACCTTTTCAGTATTTTTGACAAACTTCCCCCAAATAAAATTCTAAATAAAGTCTTTTGACCTCAAACAAATGTTGAGAATCTTAACAGGGTCCCTGGGATATCTCAAAAGATTTATTCTCTCTTTTTATAAAAGAAATATTACACAAATTAGGCTTATTTAATATATTAAATTACATAGAAACATTGTCAAATAAGCCATGGTAAACTTTCTTAGGTTGTATGATATAAATGAATGTTAATAATATAAGCATTCTAAGAATTATATAACATTCCTAGAATTGTGCTATGTCCTATTATCAACCATAATTCCATTTATTATTATCTTAAAATGTCATGTGTCACAGAAATAAATGATCTTGTCAATTTTTTTTGCATTATAATGAACTCTCATCAGATGTTTAACTATGGCTATTTTAAGTCTTTTGTTATGTATAGATAGTTACCGTTTTATTTGGATCCTTTTACAAAAGCTTCCTGAAAACGTGTTTCATCTTCAGAGAAATTCATGAAAGGAATCTAACGGGTACTTCGGAGTACAGATTTCTGATAACTTTCAAATATCACTCAACTAAGTAAGAATTTATAGAACCCTTGGTGGAGACACTGCTGGCTTCATAATAAAAGATCAACGAAGTAATTACACGGGACTGAATGAATTGAGAATAACGCCTATAATTTTTATGACTTTTTATTTGAAACGTTGCTTTTATTTATTTATTTTTGAAGGAGAGAGGGGCAGACAGAGGGAGAGAGAAAGTTCCAAGCAGGCGGCAGTGACCTGCGCTTGACGTGGGTCTGAATCTCACAAACCACGAGATCATGACCTGAGCCGAAATCAAGAGTCGGACACTTAACCAGCTGAGCTGCTCACGTGCCCCGAAACATTGCTAATTTTGTAATGTTTGGTTTGCTAGATATAAATAAAGCTTTTTCTTTTTTTCTTAAGCTTTCTGTGACTTAGGGCAAAGATAAAACATCTATCTTTTTTTCCCCCTACCTGATCCCTCCAAATTTGGCACTGAATATTTTTACATTTTTCTGACAATATAGTTATTTGCATAAGTTCAATAAAAATCCATATTTCACATATTTTTTCATTGTTTTCATTACATCAATTCTGTGATGTACTAAAAACATCCTAAGTACTTACTTGCCCATCTGTTGTGTGGAATCCCAGGGCAGTCATAAAAACCTATATAAAAATACTCTTTCTAGGCCTCCAACGTGTTTGGTAAATCTGCCTCCTAAATGTATTTACTCATACAACTTTTTCTATTAGTTGCAGATATTTTCCTTGGGGATTATTTCTTGAAGAGCCAAGATTCTCTTTGAAGAGAAGGGACAGTGAGAGCAGGAAGGGAAGCACATGATTAGGTTGTGCCTGATATCCATGGATCCCAACTGGACTGCACCCAAATATACTATTTTGAAGGATCTGCAACTATTTGTTAAGGTAGTTAAAGAAGTATCATTTTGTGGTGAGAAAAGGTTTTGTAATCAGAATACCTTTGTGGAAGTCCTAGTTTCTCTATTTCATGGTTGAATGACCTATCCAAATTACCTAACTTCTTTCTGCTTTGGTTTCCACATTTTTTGACTTATTTTTTAATGTTTTTATTTATTTTTGAGACAGAGAGAGAGAGAGAGAACGAGAGACTGAGCACAAGTGGGGGAGGGGCAGAGAGAGAGAGAGGGAGACACAGAATCTGAAGCAGGCTCCAGGCTCTGAGCTGTCAGCACAGAGCCCGGGACGGGGCTTGAACTCCTGAACCACGAGATCATGACCTGAGCTAAAGTCGGACACTCAACCAACTGAGCCACCCAGGCATCCCTGGTTTCCACATTATAAAAATAAGGATAATATAATACTATCTGTTCTGCTCATCTCGAAAGGCTGTTTGAAAGGTAATTAAGATTCTGGACGTTGAAAGCACTTTGTAAATTTTAAGGGACCCTTAGAATTGGTGATGGCGTTCCTGTTATAGTCACTGTGGAGCAGGCGCAAATTGAAGCCAACCATTTATTCCTAAAGAGTGAATCTGCCACTTTGGAGTAGTGGTTTGTTTACTCTCAACTTCCTAGGATTTTATTTATTTATTTTTTTTTGTTTCAAACGAAGCATTGGCAAACATAACTTGTTAACATTATGTTTTAAATTAATGCTCATTTTTAATTTCAGACGACGACTACTGGAACACAAAAAGGTGTTTTTACCTTGAAAAAAACTTTTCAGGTTAAAAACCACAAAGGAGGCAAACTGGTTTTTCTTAGTTGCTCCAAAGGACCTTCTATCCTGAGGTGATCATTGTGTAAATTTACAGACCTGTCTGAGGATCCAAAGTAAATTTCTAAACACACAGAACTCTATGCAAGAAACTAACCCTTTATTTCAAGGTAAAATGGGAGTTTAAAAATAAAAGTCAGAGTGCTTTTTTATAAGATCTGTGATAAGATAAACAGACCTGCCCTCCCTTTCCCCTCTCCTGACTATGACTTTCATTCCTAAAAAAAAAAAATCACTTAAAACTTCTTTGCCACTTAATATCACTTCTTTTTTGACACCATCCTGGCCTATTTTCACTCCCTTTGAGCCTCTTATTCCAAGACGTCATCAGCTCCAGGTAAAATGCAATATTCAAATATCCTTTCATAAGGAAGATTCTGGATGTTCCTTGATCCTATTGCCCAGTTGTCGATATCCCATATGGTTTTTTTCCCCAAAGATGTACTATTATCATATGATGCACATAATGTAATTTGTATGTCATACAATAGTTCTGCTGATTTTAAATTACTCTTTGGCTAATAGTAAAAAGAAGTATTTGAAAGATATCATACTGCTAAAAGAAACAGCCCTTTGTTTTGTTTTCTTTTTTATTGAAATTATTTTCTTTTATAATTGGCATACAATATTATATTAGTTTTAGGTGTTCAACGTAGCGATTCAATATTTATATATATATACACTACAAAAATGATCAACATAACAAGTCTAGTTACCATCTGCCACAATACAGAGTTAATACAATATTATTGCCTATATTCCCTGTGCTGGACATTACATTCCTATGATTTTATTTTGTAACTGAAAATTTGTGCCTCTTGATTTCCCTTACTGCATTTTGCCCACCCCCAAATGCCCTTTCCTCTGGCAACCATCAGTCTGTTCTCTGTAACTCTGAGTCGGGTTTTGTTTTATTTTGTTTGTTCATTTGTTTTGTTTTGTAGATTCCACATTTAAGTGAAATTGTATATTTGTCTTTTTCTATATCTTACATATTTCACTTAGCATAATATCTTCCAGGTCCATCCATGTTGTCAAAAGTGGTAATGTTTCATTCTTTTTATGGTTGAGTAATATTCCATTGTGTGTGTGTGTGTGTGTGTGTGTGTGTATGTATGTACCATTTTTTTATCCACTTATCTATTAATGGACACATGTAGCTTCCATATCTTGACTATTATAAATAACGCTGCCATGAAGGTAGGGCTGTATGCCTCTTTTCAAGTTAGTGTTTTTATTCAGATAAATACCCAAAAGTGGAATTGCTGGGTTATATGGTAATTCTATTTTTAATTTTTTGAGGAAACTCCATACTGTTTTCCATAGTGGCTGCCCAATTTGCATTCCCACCAATAGTACATGAGAATTCCTTTTCTTTACATCTTCACCAAGACTTATCATTTCTTTTCTGTTTGTTTGTTTGTTGCTTTTTTGATAATAGCCATTCTGACAGGTATGAGGTGATATCTTGTTGCGGTTTTGATTTGCATTTTTCCAATGATTAGTAATGTTAAGCATCTTTTCATGTGCCTGTTGGTCATTTGCATGCCTTCTTTGGAAAAACGTCTGTTCAGATCTTCTGAATTAGATTTGTTGTTTTTTCCTCTTGAATTATAAGAGTTCTTCATATTTTTTGGATATTATCGATAGATGATTTGCAAATAGTTTCTCCCATTCAGTAGGTTGCCTTTTCATCTTGCTGAAAGTTTCCTTTGCTGTGTAAAGCTTTTTGGTTTGCTGTAGTCCCATTTGTTTATTTTTGCTTTTGTTGCCCTTGCCTGTGGATTCAGGTAGAAAAAATACCGCTAAGAGCAATGTCAAGAAGCTTATAGCCTATATTTTCTTCTAGGAGTTTTGTGTTTTCAGGTCTTACATTCAAGTATTTTATCCCTTTTGTGTCAATATTTGGATATGGTGTAAGGAAATGATCTAGTTTCATTCTTTTGAATGTAGCTGTCCAGTTTTCCCAACATCAGTTATTAAAGAGACTGTCTTTTCCCCATTGTGTATTCTTGTCTGCTTTGTCGTAGATTAATTGCTCAAATGTGCGTAGGTTTATTTCTGGGCTCTCAATTCTTGAGAAACAGCACTTTTAAATGATTCTCCTGCAAAGAGAACAATCTTACAATGGAAAATAATTAAGCTCATAAAAAATAATTACTTGGCTTGCATCGAATCCTAGGTTCTAAATTTTCCACCAGTATTAGGACCAGTCTGTGCACAAGTTTTAAATTTGGGAATCATTAAAAAAATTAGGGAATCATGACTTTATAAACAGCAGGCAAACTAGAAGGGAAGAAAAAAAATATGCTCATCAAATTGAATTATTCCAGTTGGCTGGGTTTTTTTAATCAAATCACCAGAATGACTGCCAAATCCATTCTTTGGGTGGTATGCCACATGCTCGTAATATGACCAAAATACCAGGAGTGTTTAGAAAGGTAAACCCCCTATAGGGAGGAGAACTAAGAAATTCCAGTGTTTCTCTAGCCCCCACCCCAACCCCGACTCCCAAGCCCCAAACCCCAGGGTGACCAGGACCCCTGGTGAAATACCCATACTTCAGACCAAAGATCTTCTGTGGAGTATATTAGACTTTCAGTGAGGCTTGTGTATTTGGGGGGAAATACTATTATGATACAATTTTATATTTAAAACACTAAATAAAAATTTTTATTCTAAAATTTCAAATCATTTATTATTAATTTGGTTTTCCAAGAGGGAATTTGAAACTTTGAATCCTGTCCATACCTTTTCCTCCTTTCTTCTTCTTGTGGGAATTTGCCCAACTTCTCATGCCAGAACCAAGATCTGTACCGAGAGTGAGTGTCAATGAGACCACCACTTTCCCAGGGTGCAAGAAAGAGAATTCCAACCTCCATCAGCTCCCTGGGCACCGATGTTCCATATTTGCCCTCTCTCTTCTCCTTCTCAATAAGCCTTCCTGTAGAAACTATAAACGTAATGCCCAAGGGTTCTGTATGAAGCTTGAGTTAAATGCCTTGAGAGTGAGCTGATGGAGATCTGGATGAGAGTCCGGTTCCAAGGAGGGTCACCATTTCAGACAGAGCGATTTTCTCCCACACCAATTTCCTTGGAGAGAAGTAGAATGGAAGAGAGGGAAGGGAACCCTGACCCATATTTATTCAGTGTGGGCTTACTTAAGCCTTTTGCTAAGTAAACATAGAAAAATACACTGAAACAGCCAGACTTATTACTACAACCAGAAAGGATTTTTCATGATTTATTGCTTCTTAATTTCCAACTCCTGGAATAGAGCTCTGCTAATGAGAACGCACTACTAGTTCTGAAACCCACGAGCAAAGTTAAAATAACATATACTGGAATTATCAGGAAATATCAACACTTACATGTTGCTGTGTTGATGATTTCTTATAGAGAAATAAAGATCGAAGTCTTACCACACAGAGTAACCAGTGATAATTGACTAGCCTTCTTGATCAGTGATGACTCCAGAGGAATAAAGTCTAAAGTTTTTGTGGTCTCTACAATCTAAAATCAGAAATGAAGCACTGGGGCACCTGCATGGCTCTGTCAGTTAAGCGTCCGACTTCGGCTCAGGTCGTGATCTTAGGGTTTGTGAGTTCGAGCCCTGTGTCGGGCTCTTTGCTGACAGCTCGGAGTCTGGAGCCTACTTTGGATTTTGTGTCTCTTTCTCTCTCTGCTCCTCCTCTGCTCATGTTCTCTGTCAAAAATAAATAAACGTTAAAAAAAATTTTAATGAATTAAAAAAAAAAAAATGAAGCACTTATTGTGCATAGATCAGTCTCTCTAGGATCCCAAAGATAACCAGGCAGAGGAAGCACCAATCTGAAGGTGGTGGGATGGCTGGGTGTATCTTATACATGTGTTCACGGACATAGACTTTCATTTCAGAAGCCAAAACCTCCAGGTTCCAGTATTCCCTCATTAACCACAAGATGCTGAAATTACACAATAACTATGTTGGGAATGCTTTCATTAGCTTAATGCTTTATTTACTTATATTAACACTTTATTTACCAAAATGCAAATATTGTTGAGATGGATGTTAGAATGTTTTATTTAGCATTTATATCTCAGTGGAGAAAAGTTAATGACAACCGGGAGCTGGTTCTGATAGGGAAGGAAGAGAGAGAGGATGAGGGCACGGAGCATCTGAAATGACTGTGACAATAAAAATGCACACAAAGGGCACCGTGCACTCTGAAATCAGCTTATTCATTTTCTAACCTTGTTTTATTGAACCTTACTCCTGACGGCATTCCACCACTTGAGGTAGTGTAGGTTATCTGGATAAAAGAAAGAAGGAGAAACTAGTGAATAAGATAAATCAGGATTTCATACCTAATGAGGCAAGTGGAACAAGATGGGACATCCCTTGGCTAAGAGGGAATTTAAAAATCCACAATAAGTGGCTAGGCACATCTGGAGAAGGGTTTCCAGAAAACAGGTGTGGAAAAGCTCTAAGAACACGTATAACCTTGGTATGAATTCATGTTCTGTATTCCCAAAATATTCCAGTTGCCCTGGTTTCTGCTGCTTCCTAGTGTCCTTTCTGCTCCTCACCATCCTAGGCCTGTCCCATCCACTCCCTAACAGCCTATGATGTGCTCCACCCTACTGACCATTGGGTTCCTAGGTTGTTCTCTTCAGAATCCTGTTTCCAGAAAACTGTACTCTTAATCAGTATCAATGACATAGTTGCCTGGAAGTCCTCACCAGTGGTCTAATCTACTTCTAATGTAGAGCTAGCAGGTCAGAAATAGGTTTGGGGTGCCTGGGTAGCTCAGTTGGTTAAGTGTCTGATACTTGATTTCGATTCAGGTAATGATCTCATGATTGTGAGATCGGGGCCCACACTGGGCTCCATGCCCAGCATGGATTCTCTTTCTCCCTCTCCCTCTGCCCCTCCCCTGCTCATGCATGCATGGGTGGCTCGCTCCATCTCGAAAGAAAGAAAGAAAGAAAGAAAGAAAGAAAGAAAGAAAGAAAGAAAGAAAGAAAGAAGGAAAATAAGTTAATAAGTTTAACCTCAGCAGGCCTATCAAATCCTCTCCAGCTCTCAATCTGTCCACCTTGCTATCTTGAGCTGCTTTAACCTTCACTACCACCATTGCTACCACCATCAAGGCCCTTCCACCCATTTTTTATGGACATTCATCTCTGTGTGTGACAGAAAGATACTGAGAGCCTATTACATGGCTGTCGTAGACTCTGGGTCTAAATTTCTCTCTTGTCTAGCAAAAGAGAGGGATGCAGTATTGAAAGTGAGAGATGGCTAATGTCCAGGAAAAGACAAGAGCCCCGAATAAGGGTCTTTGCCCCATTTTTATTAGGATCAGAAGGCTTACAAACATGGCGATGGACATGCATAAAGAGATAATGAATCTGTGAATATTAACTTGTGGACGTGAGGAAAAGGGGGTCTTGGGATATTTGTGGTTAGGGGTTTGGGCTAATACAAAACCAAATCTGGGCGCTAGGCAGTAGGGAGGAAGGTTGTTTACAGGGGACATGAAGCAGCACCTCTGTTTATCTTAGCTAGCCTCGGGGATGAGACAGGGGAGATAACCTCAGGGTTAATAAGGCACCTTTTCTTTTGTTAACCATCTCACTCTGGGCTGCTTTGCCTGCAGGGCAGCGATCCATAGTCCAATTCACCAATTTACCTACCATGGCCATATCCTCCTGTGAAAGCAGCTCTTCTGCTTTAGTACTGAATTGGGGTGCTTCCATCCTGAACATCTAATCTTGTTTATTTCATATACCTATGTATTCGGCACCTTTGTGCCGTTTCTATTTCAGGCCTCTGCCTCTCCATCTCTATTTTGGGGGCTCAGCAACCCCTCTCTATTTTGGGGTGCCTTTGCACCTTCCTATTTCTGGCACCGTTGCGCCCCCCCTATTCTTGGGATGCCAATCTGGTTTACCCAAACTTGGGTGTGAGCATTTTATGATTGTGTATTTCTTTATGCCTTGTCAACCCATTGGAATAAGCCTGGGGGATTCCCAAGCTTATCCCCCACACATGGCTGGCACTGGTAAGGTAGCAGCGAAGAAAGAGACACAAATCCCTGCCTTTCTGACACTTATGTTTTACTGGGGGGATGCAAATAACAAGGAAAATAAGTAAATAAAACACATAGTGTATCAGCAAATGGTAAGTTCTATGGAGAAAAACAAGTGGGAGGAGGAGAGGAGTATTAGGGAGGGATGGTTACAATTTTAAGCATAGTGGCCAAGGAAGGCCTTACTGAGAAGATGTCATCTAAGACCTGCAGGAGGTGAGGAAGGGCATCTGGGGAAGGAGTGTTGCAGGAATAGGGACCTGGCAGGTGCACAGCTCTGAGGCTGGTGCCTGCCTGGCCTTTCTGAGGAATGCCCAGGGGTCCAGTGTTGCTGCAGCAGAGTTGGAGAGGGAAGATGAGAGCAGATGAAGTGAAAAAGGGGAGGAGGCTGGGCCTTGGAGGTGAGAAATAACCCTGACCATCCCCAAGTCCCACAAGCACTGAACTAACAATTACCACCATGGGAGGCCCCCCTAGAGAGTATCTTCTGGGACTTCATACCTTTATCCAAGTGCAGCCAGAGGATTGACTGTCTTGATGTTCTGCCCTTTGTTTCGAGCCTCTGCCAATTTAAGGCAAGATCCTCACGTATTTCCTTGTTCCCTCGATGGCAGTTATATTGACAGGTTTTCATTTGGAATTGTATTTGCTCTCAGTTTCTACAGAGATCTAAATCTGCAAATTTTTTTTTTTTTTTTTGCTGTTGACTTCTTCCAATTAAGTCAAGAGCAGAGAAAGTATATGGGAGGATTCACAATCAGGAATGTAGGCATTCCTGAGCTGTGACAGTAAGAATGTGGTGATAAGATAATGACCTGCAGAAGGTGGGAGAGGCAGTTATGAATTCTGAAGGGGACACATTGGTCACCTGTTGCAAGGTGTGTCCATCTCTACTGCCCAGGTGAGTTCATTGTCCTTTTTTTTTTTTAACGTTTATTTATTTTTGAGACAGAGAGAGACAGAGCATGAACGGGGGAGGGTCAGAGAGAGGGAGACACAGAGTCTGAAACAGGCTCCAGGCTCTGAGCTGTCAGCACAGAGCCTGACGCGGGCTTGAACTCACGGACCGTGAGATCATGACCTGAGCCGAAGTCGGACGCTCAACCCTGAGCCACCCAGGCGCCCCTAGTTCATTGTCCTTCTTTCTGCTGAATGAATGCCTGCTTTTCTTCTTCTTCTTTTTATGTTTATTTATTCGTTTTGAGAGTGTGAACAGGGGAGAGGCAGGAAGAGAGAATCCTGAGCAAGCTCTGAACTGTCAGCTCAGAGCCTGACATGGGGTTCAATCCCATGACCCTGGGATCATAACCTGAGCTGAAACCAAGAGTTGGGTGCTTGACTGACTAAGCCACCCAGGTGCCTCAAAATGCCTGCTTTTCAACAAGCTAGTAATAAGTTGTGAGTTAAGACTTGCTATCTTTTGAACTATTTTAAACTATTTAGTATTATGTTTCATAGTACCCAGATGCCATTGTAATTTTTTAACGAGGAGAAGACTTTTAAGAAAAGCCCAAGATTGAATCCAAGGGTAGGAAGCATTCAACAGCAAATGAAGGTGAATTGACTCTGGATTCTAACCCCACCCTACTTTATTTATAACCACAATGATGTTTCATACAAATTGTCTGTATTCGAAGTGATTATTTACAACACTTCTGTACCAGATGATATCTGTACCAGATGCTATCATAAGCATGCGTTAACTCTACATGTATTGGCCCATAAAAAGTTTCTGATGTACTCACTTAGTAAACCATTTTATATATTTAAAAATATGATGCTTAGAGTTTGAAAAATTTGCACAGCGTTGCTTTGTGTGGCTGCCAAAGGCACATATTTTCATTTACTCTGCAGAGGGAGGTATAAGGCACTGGTAAAATATATTCAAACCGTAAGAAGAAATAAGCAGACTGATATCACTGGCTCTGGCTGTGATATTTAATCTAGTTTATTCCTTGATGGATTTCTCTGATGAATGAGTGATATACACTCTGATGAATGAGCTGCTTTAGGTTGAGAAAGCCATAGGAAATCTTGGCTTGTTCAGATCGTACAGGCTTGCCAACTGGTCTGAAAACATTGTAAAAATAGATATAGACACATTATCTCACTTTTTCCATATCTGTGTCCAGTTTCAACTGAAGAAGTCAGAATTATGTGTTTTGGGAAAATCATAGAAATCAACTAACTAGACACCATCAGTTCTTCCGGAGCTCATGCAGCACATTCCTCTCTGTGTGTCCCTTCCTTATCTCGGGATGAGAAATCCAGAAGATCTCCAAGAAATGAATGAAGTAGGATGTACATGAAGGGCCTTGGTCATTCCTTTTTTTAACCACATCAGACAGAGGAGGTCTGATCAGACAAGAAAAGCTCTTTACTGAGGACACGGATGAATCAATCCAAGGACACATGATGGTTTACTTTCCTTGAGGTTGGGTCACTCAGGAGCACAGAGTCCCAAGTGTCTCAAAATCCAAACTTCTGATGGTTTTTGCATCAAGATATTCCACCCACTGTCACCCCACCATTTCCTTGCTCTCCTTCCACTGCCATCCATAGCATTTATATTAAGTGAGTCTCTCTTTACAAGTTTGAGGCATTCTAGAAAAGTTCTGACTTACTTTTTTGCAATGTTTATAAACCTTATTAATGCTTTTCCTTGGGGCACATTGTCATTTCAGACATTCCATCTCACTTGAGGAGCACAACTTATACATCTGTATACACAGTTTAAATTTACATATTTATATATATTTAATAAATATCTATTTTTTCACAAGTTACATTAATAGTCACATGTCATGATGCCTCAGACTTTTTGAAATGTCATATTTAAGAAGACTATAATTTCTGATCAAATCATTTTTTAAATTCTGAATTAAAGTTGGTGGATACCTGTGGCAAAACAGCATGGTAGTAACACTGGAAAAAATTTGAAAAATTTTTTCTTATCTCTAAATATTTTCAAATCAGTATCCCTCTTCTAAACTTGAAAAAAAATCCACTCTTTTATTTATTTTTTATTCCACTCTTTTAACAAATATCAATTTACTTAATAAATACGAATTGAGTGGCTGATACCTGTCTTGAGCACCTACCACCTCACAGGCACATTTGCTAGACGATGGAAACATAAAGAAGAAATGAGCACTAACAAAGGTGATCCCTGTCCTCATGCAGTTTAGAGTCTAATGACGGTGCTCACGAATCACACCAACAAATATAGTTATAAGCAAATGAAGATGAAGGCAAGATGTTTAGGACTTACCAATTATTCAAACCATTTATAGGACAAATAATTTTATCAGTAAACTACATGAGGATGCATATAAATTGTTTGGGAAGTTTCTGCCTGGTTACTCCCAACTGCATTTCGGTATCTAACCAGCACCTAAACCACAATAAAACAAAAGTAAGCTCCTTATCTTCACCCCAGACTTCCTGTTTGAGTTGACACCATGTTTATTCTGTCAGCTGCTTAGGACAAAACCTTGGTGTCATCTTGACTTTTCTTTCTCTTTCAATTCTTTTACCCACTCCTTCAGCAAAACTGTGGCTCTACCTTCAAAATACATGTAGAATCTGACCACTTCCCACTCCCACCTCTGCTCCCACTGAGGTCTGGATTATCAGAACACAAGTGATATCGAATCTTGCCTGTATTTTTACAAATACCTCTTAAATGGCCTGTCTTCTACATTTTCCCTACTGACAGTTAATTCTCAATGTGGGTGATGTAGTGACCCCGCTGAGGGTTAAGTCACTTCACCGCTCAAAATGTTCCAGTCCACACTACCTACCCATTAAATTTACAGCCCTACAGGGGCCTATTTCCACTCTGACCTCCTCTCCTGTTCCTTTGCCTTTCACTCCCTATACTCGACTCTCCTGATCTCTTGTTGGTCCCTGGACTAGCCAGGGACCATTCCCTTTCTAGAGCCTTTCCTCCCCCAATTCCTCCTGCCTGGAATGTCTCTCCTCAGAGATCTGCATGGCTCACTCACTCCCTCACTTCCTTCAAGTCTTTTTTCAAATGACATCCATCTAATAAGGCAACCTGTCCTGGGCCCCACTGCTTTCCAGACTCCTTTAATTCTGTTCTCCTTTTCTCTGTCCCCTGTAAACAAGTATATAAATTTTATATAAAATTATATTGTTTCTTTGTCTTTCCTGCTGGAGTCTAAAATTTTGGGGCACCTGGGTGGCTCAGTTGGTTAAGCATCTGACTCTTGATTTCAGCTCAGGTCATGATATCTCAGGTTGTGAGAGCAAACCCCATGTGTTGGGCTCTGTGCTGGGCTTGGAGCCTGCTTAAATTTCTCTCTCTCCCTCTCCTTCTGCTCCTCCCCTCCCCCCCGACATTCTCTCTCTTTCTCTCTCTGTCTCGAAAAAAAAATTCCTAAGGGCAGGAAGATTTGCCTTTTTTCATTCACATATCCTAAGCATTTAGAACAGTGTCTGGCATTTAATATATATTTTTCAAATAGAAGAATAGAAGTTAGTTAGCAGGGTAATGTAGTGGAAGAAGTGCAGGCTTCAAGTATGCAAACCTGAATTCTACTACAACTCCACATGTTCTAGCTGGGTGAGCTTGTGTGAGTTACTACACACTCTGAAGCTTCAGCAACTCCAACTGTGAAAATGTAAACCATAACATCATTGTTGTCAGCATGCAAGACATGGACACGCGGCCTCATTTCCGGCCCCACCTTCTACCTTCCACCCTTCTCTTCCCCACCCTCCATCCAAGCCATCAGAGAAGCTGCTGGCTCGCTCCTGAGTGCTGCATGTCTGGGGACATTTGGACACCTCTGGACACTATTTGGTGTTCATCCCCTCCTTTGTGATCTTGGCCAAGTCACTTAATGACAATAACCTGATTTGCACGGAGTCACAATGTGGCCTCCTCTCATGATATCACAGGATCCTCTAACCAGGCTCACGGTACACACGTTATCTCACTTGATCCTCATGACAACTCTGCAGGATGTTGTCAGTGCACCCACTTCATAGATGAGGAAACTGAGGTTGCAGAGAGAGGCGGTTACAACTTCTTATGGTCATATGGCTAATAAATGGAAGAAGTGGAATTCAAACTAGGGTTTATGGAACTCCAGATCTCCAGTCCTTTTATAATCCCAAGAATGCAGAACAGAGATTATCACTATTCTTACCAAAAACCAAAAACCAAAACAAACAAAAAACAAGGCAAGAAAATGAAGAGTAGCATTGTGAGCATTACACACGAAGCACCCAGTGTGACATACATGTAGTTATCACTGATATCATCACAATATTTGTATAGGAAATAGTGAACAAAACATAGAAATGCTATATTTTTTCAAACAAGCTTCTATAAGCCATAAATAGAGTTTGAGCGCTCAGAAGTATTTGCTCACTTTGGCACCCTAGACACTACCCAAAAGCTCATCAATAGCACAAGCTCTTCTGAGTTTCTCTGTGAGAACTTCAGCAGGTCAGTTAGTTACTGGGAGGTATCAGTAGCTGAAAGACACAATTGTCCAAGCCTAGGTTTCTTAAGTCATAAACAATGGCCCCATTAATACTATACAAAGTTACAAAACCAGAAGGGATAGGTTCATTTCTTGCAGCAAATAGTATAATATTGACCAGTGACCAAAAGAAAGCAGGAATAGAAATGTGTTCGATTTTGCTTTTTGGTTTTCTTTCACAAAGAAGAGACTTCAGACCAAGAACAATAGAATAAACATTAATGAGAGGATACAGAAGCATAAATATCTGAATGTGTGAGATTGTGAGAGAAAGGGACACTACTCGGAACCAGTTCATCCCCACAAGTTAAAGTGGTGGGCTCTTAAGATTTCTTAGCCATTGACAGTTCCTTCTGAGAAGGGAACTGAAATATACTTGCTGAGGGACAGAAGATGACAGTAGGGCTGCTGTCATTACAATTCCCTAAAGTAAATTGCACAAGCCATAGTTTGGCTTTAAAACACGTGTTAAAACCAGTCCAAGGGAGTAACAGGAACCAATTAATTCATGAAGTACAGATTCATTCATCTATTTATTCAAAAATAAACCAATGCCTACCAGTGACATCAGTAAATGTCTTCTGAATGAAAGAAATTCCCACCGTCATGGAAAATAACACCACAGATTTTTTGTTTGTTCATTTGTTTGTTTTCGGTAACCAGTCAATGAAGGCCATGCTGTAGTCAGAGCAAAGCTGGATCTTCACCTTGTTACGGATCAGAGGCACAATGAGTGAACCAAGAAGTGAATTTGGTCTGATAGGAGAGAGGAATCATGTTCAGAGAGGGTATAAAGGCCACTCCCTTCTGTGGAGGTGGCCTGACCCGGAGCACTGAGTTCAGTACCACATATCACAATTGAAATGAAAAGAAATAGTGTTAAGTCAAGGACAATACAAATATGTTGAGGAGGTGCACAGGCCTGATTGCATGAGGAACACTGAAAAGGAAACAAAACAAAACAAAACAAAACAAAACAAAACAAAACAAAACACACAGGTGTTTGCCCTCAGAGAAAAGATTCAAAGAATACATAACAGCTGCCTCCCTTCTAGAAAGGGTGATGCGAGGTGGGTGGAGTTGAGGAATATGGACCACCTTGGAGTTGGGCACTCCTCTGGGGCATTATCTCATTTAACCCTCATGTTTAGCTTTATGTGCTTGATCCCTGAGGGACACAAGCACCTAATGTCTGTCCCCAAGAACAAGAGGAACACTGAAAGACATCCCTTCTGGATGGCCAGTCCCATCTTCCCAGCTCTGAATTGTTGCTTTTGTATTAATTGATTCCCATTGTTTGCAAAAGTTCCAAGCAGCTGGGGTCACCTGGGTGGCTCAATCAGTTAAGTGTCCAACTCTTGATTTTGACTCAGGTCATGATCCCAAGGTTGTGGGATCAAGGCTTGCATTGGGCTCCACACTGGGTGTGGGGCCTGTATAGGACTCTCTCTCTCTTTCTCTCTCTCTCTCTCTCTCTCTCTCTCTCATTCTCTCCACCCCCCACCCTCTTTCTCTCAAAACAAAACAAAACAAAACAAGACAAAACTTCCAAGCAGTTAACATCAGTGAAGATTCAGAAAAGAAAAAAAGTATTTGACTTTAGGGGCAGATGGAAGTGGAGAAACCACTCCAGGGATCATAAATGACTGTACAAGCTGAAAGGACACAGGGAACACAACATGAAATGCCACAGCAGCCCAATCCCATAGAAAAGTGTGCTGACACATGGCAAGAGCCTGTGCAGACACAGCTGCTCACTGATTTCCTAAATGGGCTGTTGGACCTTTAGCATGTGGTGTCCAAGGGCATCTGGGTGGCTGAGTTGGTTAAGCGTCCAACTCTTGAGTTCCACTCAGGTCATGTCGCAGTTTGTCTGTTAGAGCCCAGCATCGGGCTCTGTGCTGACAGTGTGGAGCCTGCTTGGGATTCTGCTCTCTCTCTCTTTCTCACTCTCTTTCTCTCTCTCCTTCTCTCTCTTCCCTTCCTCCACTCACACACTCTCTCTCAAAATAAATAAACTTAAAAAAAGTATTAAAAAAAAAAGAATGTCATGTCCTCTTTGAAAATGAGCAAAATTGGTATGCCTGGATAGCAAAGTCAGTTGGATTTCTCCAGTTCAACAAACATTTCTGAATCTGGCTTCTATTCTTTCAAGAACCATGCTTACCTTCAAATCCATTTTGGTTTATAGAGGCCATCTTTACCAGCATTGCTCACAAAGAAAGGGATCCTTTCAGGGAGACGTCAGAAAATATATGAAAAGGGTCTTTGAAAGCTATCACATTTGAAACTGACTTTCAATGAGCTACTGCCAGCTGCAGGGATCAGTTCAAGTAGATTCAATGGCTTTTCTTTATTTTTAGTATCTAATAGTTCACTTTTTCCTACTATTCTCAAATAACCTAAATATTCTGAGCTTTCCTGTGTGCACTTAAAAAGGAAATTGACAGACAGCATAAGAAGAAGCATTCTTTTTCTCTGGTAAATGTTCCCAGGAGATTTCTGCACCGCAGATGTACTATGGTTAATGGGCATACATCTATAAGCATAAATTTAAGAACTATTCAGGAAAACAGACATCCAAAACATCACCTTCATAAAATGGTAGTACTCTTTTAAATACTATGTTTTGGGGTTTAGGAGCAGAAAGAAATAGCAGCCTAGATGACTCCGCATGGGTGAGGGTCACCTCCCCAACATGGCGGATGCTTGTTATAAACTCCGTCCAGTATGTCTTTCCACTGCCTCTCAGATCAGGTCAATCCTTAGCTCCCCTGAACTGTTCTGTGCTCAGGTTAACTTTTTTAAAATACTTATTATATGCCAAGCAGTGCAGGTGTGAAAGGTGAAATAAAAGAGAGTCACTTATGTTAGTGGATGTTAAAATGGAGTCAGGAGACCATTTAGAAACTGGGCCTCATGCATGTCTTCTCCAGTGGGAACCCTGAACTTTTGAACTGAGCCAAATGGCAAATATTCTGGTTGGAACTCTGCTCTGAACATATGCAACTTGCTACAGTAATGGATTTCTGCTTAGTGACAGCCGTAGCAACCAATTATGTATAACCAAATTTAGTTTTCTGTCACCAGCACCAATCCAAATTCCTTGTAAACAATGTATACAAGTATTCCCTTTTTGTCTTTAAAAACTACCCTGACTTTGCTGCCCAATATGGGACACTTTTACCCTGAATTGTGATTCTTTGATCCCAAGTGAATGTTTGGGATTATTAATTAATGGGATAAATAATCCCAAGTTAATTATTGCCTTCTGGCAATTTTAGGTTGACAAAGAACACAACTGAATTTAATTTTCACAGTAACGTCTTGAAGTGGGTACCATTTTTATTCCCATTTTACAAAGGCAGAAACTGAAGCTTAAAAATTTGCTTAAACAATTGGCTGGTAGGGTAGGTGGGGATGCGGGCTCAGAGCCCTGGTTCTTCACTGCTGCACTGAAATGCTTTTCTCAGCCAAGTTCCTTCCACGTAGGATGGGTCTATAAATGCCTAAATTTAATCTGAAGCATTCTAATGAAAAGAAAAATCCCAGGTAGAAAACAAGTTGGTGGGATATAGAATCTCTGGCCACTAGAACCAAAAAGATGTCCCTGGCAAAAACAACAGTGAACATTGGGTGTGAGATCAGTTATTTTGGCTGGTTCAGCCACAGCCGTGGCCACAGCCTCAGCCTGGAAGAAGAGGTCAAGGCTGGCCATGTAAGCACAGAGGAGAGACTCTAATTCTTTATTGTTCTTTTTTATTTTAACTTTTCAAGATTTGTGGGGTTTGGAAATCTGCCAGAAAAGCCTGAAAACAGCCTGAGCAGAACTGTTGGCAGTGTCCCTAGGAGTTGTTGGCCAAAAGCTGCAAACTCTTCTCTTCATCACTGAGACATGTCTGTTGGGAGTAGCCCAAAGATAATCTTTCAACCAAGATAATTAGCTTAGCAAAAGGGAGCGATTGTGGTTGAGAGAGCTCACCATTGATTACTAGGTCAAGATAAGGACTGTTTTCTCCTTTTTCCCTCCTGAGACCTCAGTTAGTAAAGTACTTCTGACCTTGTGCAATAAAGATTCTCTTTCCCGTTGGGAATTATGTAGGGAGGAAGGGGAAGAGGTGGGAAGAAGTCAACATTCATTGTATGACTTCTCAGCACTCAAGTTTATGCCATCAGCCTTCACTTTCCCCACAGGCATGTGGCCCTCACCAGTAGAATCAGAAGAAAAACATAACATGTCTAAGACCAGCCACAGCCCTGAAGGGTTCAGAAGAAGCCAACCCAAGATATGTTGCTTTGGCATATTGATTATTTTAAGTTGAAGGCCCTTGAGAAACAGCAGATGCAGGAAGCCCCCCCCCCCACTTTGTACGTAAAAACATGTCATAAAATATGCCATGAGAAATATGCCATCCCTGCACCAGGAAGAGAACATTCTTATGACCAGAAATGAGTATACAAGCAAACTAAATTAACTGCCACAATTAACACACAATTAACTGTCTTGAGCCCAAACCCTTTTGTCTTATCACATCTCCAAAATTTATCATTAATTATTATATATTTTTTTAAATAATAAAAATTGCCCCTGTCATTCATTATTTTAAAAGATATGTAGACTTTGGGGCCTAATGGCTTCTTCTGGTCACGATTTTCCTTTTGAAGACTCACATGTACACAATAAAAATATTAAATAAAATTTGTATGCTTTTCCCCTGTTAACCTACCTCTGTCAGTTTACTTCTTAGGCTCAGCCACAGAACCTTCTAGGGTGGTGGGAAGCTGCCCCCACCCCCCCCCCCCCAGCCGAGAGCCCTCTTGGAACTCATAGAAAAGATTTTTCCAAGTAACTTGATGACAAAAACTAGCCAAACTGATGAAATGCCTCTTTGAAGTATTTTTTCTCCTTTTTCATTCTTAGGCATTCTGTACACAATCATTGATGAAAATTTAGAAAATATAAACAAAAAATAGGTAAATTAAAACCACCCAAAATACCACTATGCAGAGATAATTACCATGAATACCTTTGTGCAGATTCTTCCAAACTTTTTCTATTTAAGTATGAACATAAATTACTTCTTTAAAAAAAAAGGGGATCAAATCCTACACATGGTTTAGTAACTTGCTTTTTTTCTTATTGTGTTGCTGGATAGATCACTATATATGAGCCCACCATCATTTACTAATCAGTTCAACATTTAGGTAGCTCCTTACTTATCACCCTTACTTTAAGCAACAACACAACATCGCTCACACATTTTTTGAGCACTTGCCAATTATCTGACAATAAACTGCTCAAGCTGAAACCACGGCAGTTGTTAGGTCCTAACTGTGTTAGGACACAGTTCTGAGACACTTTCCTCCAGAAACATGGTATCCGACAACAATTTCACTAACAATGTTTGAAAGTGCCCCAAAGTCCTTAGCATAGCAAACCAGGGAGCCCCTAAATGATGCCAGAAGAGGGAAGAAGAGTCACATTTCTGTTTTGCCAGGAGGCCTCTCCGTGGGGGCTCTTACCCTTCACTAAAAGAATGCAAACGATTGTCATTCTGTGGCCCCCCTCCCAAACTTGTAAAATGAGACAGCAGCAAAGTTCCGCTATCATCCCAGAACATCCCAGAACAATGAAGAGTCCTCCGGGACCTTCTGAGAAGGTGTTGTTCAGAAAACAGAGCAAGAGCCAACATTTGGTGTAGAGGCCTGTCTGCAGCAGGTGGTCAAAACTGATGCTTCAGAGATGCAGAATTGTCTATTTATTTAGTTATTTTGCTTTTAATTAATTAATTTACTAAATGTTTCAAGCTTCTATTTAAATTCTAGTTAGTTAAAATATAGTGTAATATTGGTTTCAGGAGTAGAATTTAGTTTGTGTGTCTAACCACACAGAAATGATGCCCATCGGGGAGCATCTTCAATCAGACCGAGGCATCCGCAACTGCTCCCACATATATAGGGTAGTAAATATTCAATTTTCCAGTCAAGCAGAAAGCACCATTTAACTGTTATTGGAAAAGTAAAAACAATGAAAATGGAAATTTGGACACAAAAAGCCACATAATGCCTAAAATAACTAAAATGGTTTTAGATAGTAACATGTTCTCTGTACCTGATTCAGCCCTGGTTTCAACGGTCATTTATTAATTTAATTTTTTTCTTGTCCAGGGAAGGTTCCATTTTTTTAATTTAATAAATCATAATTGGACTACCTAAGGCCATAATTTCCCTGAGGCCTATGACATATTTCACCTTATTGAATCCCCCCAAACAACTATTTGGGAAAGTGCTGAAGCTTAGAAAGGCTAAGTGATTTATTTGTGGTAACAGAGGCAGGACATGAAGATGTCTTCCAACGACTTCCCCACTCCATCATATCTCCTGGCCTCCAAAACCTTACAACAGGTATGAAATCAAGCAAAAATGTACTGAAATATGCTGATATATTAACAGACATAGGTAATTAGATAGACAAATAAATATCTAGATTCATACATATGCTATTTCATGCATATTGAATTCAACCATCTGATGAATTCATCTCCCAGAACTCAAGATCACCTATTCATTTTATGTATGCATGCATGCATTGATGTATATATATATAATATGTATGTATTTGCTCACCTTTGGTCAGCAAATCTCTTGCATATCCCACAGAACTGATTGTGGGTTTTTTTTTTTTTCATTATGGTAAAAATTATGGTAAGTGTACTCTTTAAGCCCCATCACCCATTTCACCCATGCCCCCACCCACCTTTTCCTCTGGTAACCATCAGTTTGCTGTCTATAGTTAAGAGTTTCTATCTTGGTTTGTCTCTTTCATTTTTCCTCTTTGTTTGTTTGCTTTGTTTCTTAAATTCCACAGATGAGTGAGATCATATGGTATTTGTCTTTCTCTGATTGACTTATTTTGCTTAGCGTAATACTGTCTAGCTCCAAGTACATTGTTGCAAATGGCAAGATTTCATTCTGAATAATATCCCATTACACACACACACACACACACACACACACACACACACACACCTTCTTTATCCGTTCACCTATCAATGGACAATGGACATTTGGGCTACTTCTATAGTTTGGCTATTGTAAATGCACTGAAACATTGGGATGCATGTATCCTTTTGAATTAATGTCTTTATATATTTTTGGTAAATACCCAGTAGTGCGATTGCTGGATCATAGGGTGGTTCCATGTTTAAGTTTTGAGGAACCTCCAATCTGTCTTCCACAGTGGCTGCATCAGTTTGCATTCCCACCAACAGTGCAAAAGGGTTCCTTTTTCCTCACATCCTGACCAGCACTTGTTGCTTGTTGTGTTGACAGGTGTGAGGTGACCACAGAATTGATTCTTAAATTTCACACCCCAAGCCCTCTGGCTTCTTTTCTCTCTGCAGTTGACAGAGAAAGTTAAGGCCCATCTTTAATTCATTTATTCATATGTTTACTCATATGCATGAAACCGCCCTGGAACCTTCTACGAAACTTATAAAAACATCCTCAGTGTCTTTCAACATAAACACACACACACAAACGCATACATGCACGCACCTACATTCTGCAATCCTGAAATCTCTCTGGTTTCAGTAGCTTACAGATATGATCTCAAATTCTCCTTTTAGTCATTAAACATTATATTATTTCAAGCATACCCCAAGGACCATACTAATCACCTAGGTTTGACAAATCTTAACATTTTACCTAATTTTTCCTTTTATTAAAGGAATACAACATTATAAATACCATAGGAGCTCTCATATGCCTCTCCTTGACCTCTTTTCTTTCTCTTCCTCACCGAAGGTAACCACCAACATGACTTATCATATGGGGGTTACATCTTTTATTATTTATATATGTATTAGTTAACACTAATCTTTCGTACTCTTAAAATTTCCTTTAAATGGAACACTGAGTATCATTCTGAAACTCTCTTCATTCCATCAATATTGCTTTTGAAACTTATCTGCAACAATACATGTTGTCAGTTAATTGTAACTGCATTTTAGTAGTGGGCCTCTGTAAGTACATGTTACCATTTGTTTATACTGTTACCTCTTTATGAATACGTAGGTTATTTCTAATTTTTTTTTTTAATTACAAGATCCCATCTCCTGCTCCTTCATGGAAACTGAGCTCTCAGCACCAATATTGGTACATTCCCCGGAGGCTGCTCACCGCCTGAGGGTGAAGTTATTCCTTTGTGTATGGGCCCTGGGGATATCTCTTACTTTTTGCAAATTCAGCTACACATTTGAAGTATGTTTGCCATATTTTATCCAACATAGTGTTACTTAGCAAGGATGTTTTCTGGTTAGCAGATCCTTCTTACTACCTGAAATGGGAACGTTACTACTTTCTTTTCTAAACTTTCCTTTTTGTTGGTGTCACCACATTCTGTTGCTTCTCTCCCTTTTTGCTCCTCTTCCCATCTCTTGTCTTTTAAATATCAAAATTATCACAGGGTTTGTCTTAACCCTTCTCGCTCTAATGAGTACTTCCTGGGTGATCATTTTTGTAGACATAACTGACCACAGCATGCTGATGACTCACCAATCAGGAGTCCAGAATTCTCTGACCAGAATCTTCCTCACTTTGTGCTCTGTATATCCAATTGTCTCCTGTTTATTTCCACCTGAATGGGCCACTGGCACTTTAAATTCAGCACTTCTAAAACTTAACCCATTCCTTCCCCACAATTTTCTCTTTGTCTTATATTTCTAATGTCATCCACTCAAGTCAGAAAACTTGAAGTCACTCTATACTCCTCCCTCCCTTTCACTCAGACCTTGGCTTTCTGTATCCCAGAGTCATTAACTACCACATCCATTCAGGTCCACCTGCCTTCTCCTCTATTCAGTCCTCCCACCCCCCGCTTTTTTTTTTTAACTTTTTGAGGTCTTTGTCATCTCTCTTTGAGCAATCACAAGAGTCACTTTGCTCTTGTGTTTTCCAACTACAGTTGCCAAATTTAGGAAATAAAAATACCGAATTGTCAGTTAAGTTTGAATTTCAGGAAAACAATATTATTTTAGTGGAAATATACCTCAAATATTGATGGGAACCTATAATTTATCTGGCAGCCCTACAAACACACCTTTAATATTGCCACCAAAGGGAGCAAAAAATTTTACCATGGTGTTTCCAGCTCCATGTCGTCCAATTTCCCCATTGCCCACAAGACTGTCTTTGGACAAATCTTCACCTGGAACACAAAACCTTCCATGACCTGGCCACTCTATACCTCTCCAATTTTCCTCACATATCTATCCCCTCATTCACTGTGTTCCCACCACACTAGCCTTACTCCTGGAATGCCTGGAGCTGTTTTCTGTCTTAGAACTTGCAGACCCACCTACCCGGATCACTGACCCTCAGATCTTTATATGGCTGACTGATTCTCATTTTTCCAAACTTAGTGAACTGTTACTTCTTCAGAGAAACCTTCTTTGGGCATACTATCTATAGTAGTTCCTGGTTACTCTTCGTCTCATTCTTGTTTCTTTTCTTGATAACACTTTCATAATCTGACAGAATTTTGCTTATTTGCTCATCAGTTTATTATCTATCTTTTCATCAGAACATAAGTCCTATGAGATCAAACACTTAACTTGTTCACCACTGTACTCCTCAGGCTTAATACAGTTCCTAACACATAGGTGGTATCCAATAAGTATTTATAGAACAAATGAACAGGTGAAGTAATGAATGAATGAACAAATGATTGAATATTTAAGCCCATGAGTTCCTTCTGAGTCCTTGCTTACACTTTATGCTTTCAGCCTATCTTTGTAAGTTTGGGCTGCCATAACACAATATGGTGGTTTAAACAATAGACATTTATAGTCTCACAGTCCTGGAGGCTAGAAGTCCAAGGTCAAGGTGTTAGCATGGTCAACTTCTGATAAGGACTCTTTGGCTTTTCCATGGTTGCCTTCTCACTGAATTCTCACATAGTAGGGAGAGACAGAGTGAGCAAGCTCTCTGGTATCTCTTTTTATAAAGATACCAATCCCATCATAAAGGCCTTATCTTCATGACTTCATCTAAATCTAAAGATCTCCCAAAGATCCCATGTCCAAATACCATCACACTGGGGGTGAGGGTTACAATATCTGAGTTTGAGGCACACACAGTTCAGTCCATAGGATGTTCCAAGTGTATTGCCCTCTTTTCCCTTCTGAGTGCTCAAGAATCTCTAGAGGTTCCAGGTAAAATAAATCACTTCTTCCTTTGAACCTCACCAACATCATATGTACCTGTTGTACTTACTGTAATGAGTTTTTTACACAACTGTCTCCCTCTCTGAGACTGTAAGTTCCTTGAGGGCTATACCAACACCTCTCTGTTCCATGTCTGGCATGATGTCTGGTACTATATTCACAAGGTTTAATACAGTCCAACCAATATTCATTAACTGCATAGATAATTGGATGAATGAATACTAACATCTAAGAAGTCAATATAAAATGACGAGGATTTGAGCAGCCAATATTCATATTATGTAGCTTGTAAAAGCTACTCCTAGAATATATATTCCTGGACTATTTCAAAGCCTATTTATAGTTAGTTTTCATGGTATTCATTAATTTGGTTACATGATTTTCAAATCAATCTGTATTAGTTTGCTGGGACTGCCATAACAAAGTACCACAGACTGGGTGGCTTAATCAACAGAAATTTATTTTCTCATAGTTTTGAAAATTAGAAACCCTCAATAAGGAGTTTGGCTGGGTTGGCTACTTCTGAGGGCTGTGAGGGAGGGATCTGTTTCTGACTTACTCCTTGGCTTATAAATGGCCATCTCCTCCCTGTGTCTTCACATCAGCTTCCCTCTGTAAGTGTCTGTGTTCAAATTTTCTCTTCTTATAAGGACCCTACTCATATAGGATTAAGGCTTACCCTAATGACCTCATATTAACTTGATTATACTTTCAAAGACTCTACTTCCAAGTAGAATTACATTCTGAAGCATTGGGGTTAGAACTTCAACACATAAATTTGGGGGAGAACACAATTCAGCCCATAATGTAATCTCCATTATGCAAATGAGAAAAGTGGAAGACAAGGCCCGTCTAAGCAGCCACCTAACTGCATAGAAAGAAATGATAAACAGTCACCTGAAACCAAGGGACGGAACATGGTGGGCATGGGATGCAGAGGAGAACACAGTGAAAAGCAAGTGCATGCGTGTGCATACACATACACACACACATACACACACACACACACACACACACACACACGGCTGACCAAAAAGCAGAGTGTACTGCTGTATAATAAACAGAGCCTGTAGGATAATACTTGGTTATGTTCAGAATGGCCTGTTTAAAGGGGCAGGAAAGGCTGTGATACATTTTATAAAGTGATCCTTCAAGTAAGGTTAAGTACTTCTAAATATAGCTTCTTGAGATGAACATCCAGACACATGAAAAAATTCATTACTCAGCCCTCCAGTGGTCCCAATGGTTTCTAATAGCTCCAATTTTGAAATGAATTACCATAGATCATAGAGTAGAAATGAAAAACCAACATATCAAGTTGTTCCCCAAAATGGGTTAAAATACCAGGAATATGCATTCAGGCAAGAAATACCATGTGTAAAATAAGATACATTCTGGCGTTTAATTTTTATGTTTGCCCTTAATTTCTCCTTTGCCACCCACCTTCTAGAACATCCTGGAAGAGTGAATCACCATGTGTTAAGGAAACTCAGGAGCATTGGTTTCTTGGAAGTCTGGCAGGTGACTCATATTTCATAGATTTTGTCTTAAACAATTTCATTTGGAAAAAAGTCTTCACATTTCCCAAATATACAGTGTGTCTGTTAAAAAAATTAAACATGAAAAAATAATTCATAGCTTGGTAAAGCTGGAAAGTGTTCTGTGCTTTTTGTAGCAGAAGATATTTTCGCTTCATCTTGTCACCTTCTACACTCATGTTTCTACGCATAACTACAATCAATAATTGTATTGAGCATGGTAATGCTAATTGTTTTGGCGAATACATGACCAAAATCAGGTTTCTGTTCGAACACAACCACCTTGAATATTTTATTTTGGACAACTCAGCTCTATCTTGGCAATCCTACCTCTTCTATATTTGAAAATAAGCTGATGGGGCGCCTGGGTGGCGCAGTTGGTTAAGCGTCCGACTTCAGCCAGGTCACGATCTCGCGGTCCGTGAGTTCGAGCCCCGCGACGGGCTCTGGGCTGATGGCTCAGAGCCTGGAGCCTGTTTCCGATTCTGTGTCTCCCTCTCTCTCTGCCCCTCCCCCGTTCGTGCTCTGTCTCTCTCTGTCCCAAAAATAAATAAACGTTGGAAAAAAAAAAAAAAAGAAAGAAAATAAGCTGACTATGAGGGCACTTCCTATTAAATTTCAATCAACAAAAAGAGAACTCTGTACGTTGGATATTCCTGAATTCTTTCTTCTGTAGATTAGATAGTTTGGTTTTGGTCTGGATTTCTTTATATTCCTGAAATCTCCTTGTGGACTTTTTCAATTTAGGCCAGTGTCTGGACCAAAGTAACAATGGACCTTACCTTTTCAAGGCACCAAAGCCATAAATAATAAAAAGAGTGCCCTTGTAGAACTCTCAAAGCAGTTAATTTCTACTTCTTTAGACAGTCATGTATATCCACACAAATGAGATAGCATTTATCTTTTGGTGTAAAAAGAGGTTTAGTAAAATACTTTGTGTAGAGCATTTAGCACAGTACTATTATATGTAGGAGACAGAATAACCAATACCCAGAATATGACCTTATACAAGCAGCACTTAGAAGGATATGCATCCAGATATTAGCAGTGATTTGCTCTGCTTGGTCATATTTTGGGTGTTATTTCTTTTTCCTATCTGACTTCTCTGTTTACAGAAAGCATGTACAGCTTTGTAACAAGATTCATAGGTGATGTTTAGTTTTTAAGATAATATTTTAAATTCAGCGCAAGTGTTTATTTATTCATCTCTTTTTACAGCTGAAATTCCCCTGTTAATCACATAGTCCAAACTACCCATTTGCACAATGGGCCCTATTTCCCCATTAAGAATTTCATGTGTTTAGAGGTATCTGGGTAGCTCAGTTGCTTAAGCGTCCGACTTTGGCTCAGGTCATGATCTCACGGTTCGTGAGTTCGAGCTCTGTGTTGGGCTCTGTGCTGACAGATCAGAACTTGTAGCCTGCTTCAAATTCTGTGTCTCCCTCTCTCTCTGTCCCTCCCTCCCCCACTCTCTCTCTCAAAAATAAGTAAATGTTTAGAACATTTAAAAAAAGAGTTTCATGTGTTCAAATTTTTGTTAGTAACATAAATTATAAGGCATAAATGAAAGGAAATTTTTCTTGCCTAAAAAGGAGTCACCCTCTTTGGCTTCAACATGCTAAATTTGGAGGAAAATATTAATGGCAGATAACATGATAATCATAACAGCATTTTCCATGAAGATCACTGCCTGGAAGTTTGAGGAACCAGATGTGCTCCCATTCCCCTCCTGTGCTGACTCTGAAGCCAAACTCAGCTTTTTGCCACATCTCCCAAATCAATCCAACACTACAATGCATTCATAAGTAATAGCCAGTTTTACTGATGCTTTCTCGGGGGAAGTGAGGAAAAGAAATCACATCACATATCACCCAGAAAAACTTAATGAGTTGATCTTCACTGTTTGTCCCCACATTCCCGTCTCTCATCAAAAAACAAAAAACAAACAAACAAGCAAGCAAACAAAATCTTTCTATTATCTTTACATTCAAATCCAGGCTTTGGCTTGAGTTCCTCAGTTATCAAAAAGAAAGCCAGGCAGGTGACCGGCAATGCCATCCACAGACAGCCATCATCACTACCACAGTGAAAAAACCAGATCAGTTGATATTTAGTGTTAGTTAAGTCTGGCCCGTGGGTGTTTCATGCTTCATCTCAAGCAGTTTATCAAAGTATTCACCCACCAAAGCAGGTATATGTGTTGGTGGTGGGAGTGAAATTCTGCAGCTAAGAGAGTATTATTTTCGCCAGATAGACAAATATGCAATATTGTCATATATCTGTATATGTATAGATAAATATACATGTATTTATACACGTATAGATAAATATACAACAGGAAAATGACAAGGACTCTTTGACTTTAAGTCCCCTGAATGTGGGAGCCATCTATATGCCCTCTCAGAAAGCACAGAGCAGTGGCTTCTGAGGACACATGGAACCTCCCAGTACAAGTAGTTTTTCAATAATTTTTTTTCAAATGTTTATTTTGGGAGACAGACTGACAGAGTGGGGGAAGGGCAGAGAAATAGGGAGACACAGAATTCGACGCAGGCTCTAGGCTCCTAGCCTGTCAGCATAGAGCCTGGCACAGGGCTCAAACCCATGAAGCACAGGATCATGACCTGGGCCGAAGTCGGTCGCTCAACCGACTGAGCCACCCACATGCCCCCTCCCCCACCCAGTGCAAGCAGTTTTTAAGAAAACTTAAAAAAAAAATTTTCTCTATACTTTTATATAACACGCTTGACTGATCAAGATGAGTTTTAATTGGAAATACCAAGCAAACCTCTACTTTGCTTCAATAGTCAAGGGTCTTGTTGGTATATAAAGTTATCTATAACATAAGAATAAGAAATCTTACCTTGATAGCTGTCACGAATCCACATTCAAGCATTTTTCCAACTATTGACGCCATCACTCAGCAACCAGTTAGTAATTGCCTAGTTACTGTTTCCAAGTATGTAGGCTCTGGCTTGTAAAGTCGGAGTGGGAAAAAAGGAAAACCCAGCCTACAAAGTTTCCATCAAATAAGTCTGAACTCCAGACATGTCTTGAGTCACTCTGAGTCTACTTGGTTATTGAAATTATATGGAAACTTTTTCTACTCATTGGCACCGCTAAAACCTCCAGACAACTGGTTTCCAGCCTTATGGAGTGCTGTGCTGTTTTTCCCTAATTGCTTCTTGAAACGTAAGAGAGTCTAACTCTTCCATTCTTTTCTTTGCTGTTTTGAGGTTTCAAAATTTATGTTTGTGTGTTATCCAGGTCATTCTTATTTTGAAATAAAGATAATTGCCACTTTAGATTTTAATATTGCACTTCTTCATTTGGTATTGCTCCTCAAAACCAAAGTCATCCGCTTGTCCAAAGTGGCTACATTCCATGGTCGTCCCAGACGTACCTGATGAATACGGAATACGGCTTTCCGGCAGCAAGCGTGAAGGAGGATTTATTTGCCCTGGGTTGCCCCAAGCTCTCCTTTTGTGGATCCTTTCTCATTATCAGCATCTATCCTCCAAGTTTTACCCAGAGCTCTCAGGCAACTATCATCTCTAGATATCTTTAATAATAATAATAATAATAATAATAATAATAAAATAATAATAAAGAATTGAGTGAGTTAATCTCTTAGGGATACATACAACTCAAAATAAGGCACACATATTTAGGATGAATTTAGCAAATCTCTGGTGGGAATAGTTAAAACTACAAAGGAAAACATGTCAGGACATACTTTTCAGAGGGGGGGCATCACACTGGGATAGGAACAGTACTCTAAATTTTCTGACCCTCATTTGCTGCATCTCTAACCTACTCTCAGGATTGTGTAGAAAATGAGATTGTGTAAAAAGAAATAAACAATATTGTGTAAAACATGTAAAGAGTGGTGAGGTCTGAATAAGGCCAATAGTCTAGTTAACAGTATTATACAATGGCATTTCCCAGTTTTGATATTTCACCGTAGGCACGTAAGATGTTACCACCGGGGGAGGCTGGGGGAAGGGTATCCTGGACTTTGTACTGTTTTTTCAACTTCCTGTGAGTCTATATTATTTCAAAAATACTTTTTAAAAAGATGAGAAAGGATTTTAGAGTCTTCCTAGAAAGGTACAGTGCACTGAAGAAATAATATTAAAATCTTATGTCTCATTTCCAATTATCTTCTGTGTCCTGAAGAGCAACGTTATCCCCTCAGTATAACTCATAAACAAGAAGCATCTTCAGTTCTCAAAAAAAAAATTGTTTTTGAAAAGCATTATTGTAATTTTTCTCTTGTGCCTATTTTGAGCACAGTGATTCATCCTGACTTGCCCAAAGGTGGATAAGGGTGAAGTAGGGAAAATTAATATGTTTTTCATTCTTTAGCAAATATCAAATAAAAAACACTGGTGTTCTGATAGTCAAAATAGGACTTTGCCCAGAGACATTAACCTTTCACCATAGATTATTATTTGGGGAAATGATTACGTGAATTCCTTGGTCTCCTCTTCAAAATATTCAGAAACGGACTTGACTGCCAAAACACAGAGCTTTCAGTGCAGCAGATCCAGAAGGAGAAGAGGCTGCTCCTTTTTGGCCTCGTTGGACTGTGGAAAGAAGGAGAAAAAAGAAAATGGCAGCAATTAGTTGTCCCTGTCAGTTTTTACATCCCTGGGCTGCAGACCAAATGTGGTAGGTTTGTGAGGAAATAACTTATGAGGATACAGGGGAGGTGGCCCTGCATTGTGGACTTTGGGAGCAAGCTGCCTGGAACCAATGCAGGGAGACGGGGCACGGTCATGGAGGCATGGAGCAGATGAGGCCCCTGAAGCTCATTTTCTAAAGTTACTGTTTCCCTGTGGCATGGATCCTGGTTTGGAGCCAGCTTGTGTGAGAAGAAATCCCACATTTGGGGATAGGATTGGATTTCGAGGCCAGCTGGATAGAAAAGATGATGCTGAGGTGCCTTAGCCAAATAGATGGACCTTGAGTTCAGACTGGTAGATTTCAACGCTGGAGACCAATAGGGCACTTCCATGGCAAGGCAGAGGGGAATTTACCTCTAAGCACAGAAGACTTAAACCCAAGTCTAGTCCTGTTTAAAGCCTACTGTGGCCTTATAATGTAAACAATTGTTTTGGGTAGTATTCAGACACTCTAGGATGAGAGATTCTTTTAGTCTGCTGTGTATGTGTGTTATAAGTTACGGGCACTCTACAGTGTACCTGGGAAGCTAAAGAAAAGAAAAAAGATTAAAATTGAGCAGAGTTTATACTCACTTAGATTTGAATATACGTCAGGACAAATCACGTTACTGCATCGTCACGAGTAAAGTCTCTCTGAGCATAGTTTAGTATAGCTGAAGCTCTTAGCACTTTTCTAATGCAAGTTTAAATGGGCGCAGATAGATTTACTTATATTTTCTGAACTGCTTCCCGATCAGACACCCTGGTGGTTGCTGGGACAAAGATGAATGAGATAAGATTTCTACTCACAAAGTGCTCACAAGCATATAAATAAATAATTATGATATAATGAATATATGCACTAAAATTACTTTTAAGAGTAATGGTATCAGCAGAAGTTCTGAAGTTATGGAGGAAACAAAGATCCATCAGCCAGCTTTTCGCTAAGACTCTATCCAGCAATGTCACTGAATCAATAATGTGTCTAGTAATAGTACCATCTATAGTGGTTCAAAGGATCATATTTTAAAATTTGTAGATTGTTTTATATTTTCCAAAAAAATGCATTATTTTCCTGCAATCCAACTTTTAAGACTAAATTCTTCCACATTGGAATCTATAATCCCAAGGTTAATTCTCAGCGCAAGTAGATTATAATAACAGCAATTTTCACTTTTCAGAGCATGTGTCCTGTGTTAACTCACTTAATCTTTACAACAGGTACTGAACTATCCACACAGAGTTCATGCAGTATGATACAAGAGCCCCACCTTTTAACCATTGTGCTGTACTTACGGTTCCCCGTGCTTTCCCTAAAGCACTTGGCAGGCCCTTCCATGTAGTACTAGGCTTACAAATTGGCTCCACTGCTCCATATTTACAAGTATATTCCTCAGAACACTAGCACTATATGCACAGCTTACCGGTGCCTTTTGTTTTTAGTTACAAAGCTTTTGTTTTTCTTTTTTAACTGAAAAAAGTCCTTGGAGCCTTTGATATATGAATGTGCACTGTATATACTTCTGAAGGACACAATAGTGTTTAATGCTTCCCAACATATAGACTACTGGGTAATTGAGCATTCCAGGTTTGTTAGGTTTCTCTAAAGAAACAGAACTAATTAGATATGCACACACACACACACACACACACACACATATATACACATACATCTATATAAATAATAAGATTTATTTTAATAATAAACCAACTTACACAGTAATGGAGGCCAGAGAATTCAAAATCTACAGGGTGCTCCAGAATGCTGGAAACCTGGGGAGGAGCCAATTTGCAGTTCAACTCCAAAGAGATAATGCTGCAGGTGAAGTCTGAAGATAGTCTTCTAGAGAATCCCTCTTGTTTGAAGTCAAACTTTCAGTTAATTGGATGAGGCCACCCACATTATGGAGAGCAGTGCACTTTTCTCAAAGTCCACCTATGTAATTCAAATTTTATCCAAAAACATTTTCTCAGAAACATCCAGAATATATCCATCCAAGTTAACACACACAATGAGACATTATACCTGAAGATCAGGATTCCAAAGATATCATCTTAGAAAACACTGCCTTGGTTGAATTGTTAGCTCCTTGAAGGCAAGACCTGAGGTTTGAGATTCTTGTATCCTTCAATATTATCATTGATTGAGAGTAATAGACTGTAATTGTGGTAAAATGGAATGAGCACTGAACTTGGAGTTAAAAAACCTGGAGACCAATCCTGGCTTAACGTTCCAGGAACTTTGAGGTCTTGAGTAAATAATTCAAACTCCATTCTTATCAGGTTTGTTATATGTGAAATGGGAACAATAATAACTGTGTCAAAAGATTGTGGAATTAAATGAGGAGATGTGAAAGTGTGTGGTGCATTTTATGAATTGAAAAGTTTCATAAAGCAAACAATGATAACTCCATGACAAAAGACTATGTCAAAATATGGCAATGTCAAAGTACATCTCTGAAAATCAAAATGCTTCATTTTATTTCAATGTCACCAAAACATGGTATCGGTTAAACCATAGGAAATTGTCAATGTTTAGCATATTTGTAGTTTCGTACGACTTTTTTTGATACTATAACATGAATAGAGCATAAAATGCAGAGTTATAATACTTGAGGTTATTGCTAACAGACTTGTTATTGCAAACTAGAACTTGATATACCCTATTCATTATTGTCTTTGCCCACAAAGAGATTTTAGTCTGGAACAGGGTGACTCAGAGTACCTATTAAACACAACAAAAAGGAAAAAAAAATGATCACTTTCCTGAGTTGGTTGCAACTTTGAAAATAATCTCCCTTATCTATTTTGTAAGGTGGATCCCAGGAAATGGTTATAAGTCTGAGAAGACAAATTTTTTCTAACAGCCATTCTGGCTTTCTACAGCTCCCTGAACATACCAGTCATGTGCCTTTATAGCTTCCCCCACGAATCTGCCTGGTTAATACCTCATCTTCTAGTCTGCTCATATCTCGCCTTCTCAAGGAAGGCTACCCTGACCACTCTATTTTATATGTTCAGCAAACTGCCCTCACAACCCATTTTCCTGATGCTTTCTACCATTTCTTTCTTTCTTTCTCTTTCGATAGCACCTATCACTTTCTTACACATATAATTAAATTTTCTTATCTGTTGTATTTATTATTTATTGCTTGTCTGCCTTGCTAGAATATAAGCTTCTCAAGGGCAAGGATCTTTGTCAAGTTTGTTCATTGATTAGCCTAAGCTCCTGGAACAGTGCCTGGGATATAGGAACTCAATAAACATTGGTTGAATAAATAGATTTAATGAGAAGATCTTGAATAGGCAAGATATGTTGCTGAATGGCTAGGAAAAGGTAGTTGGTTCCAGATTCAAAGGGAGAGCAAGAGAAGAAGGTATTTAGTATCAAAATAATTTTTAAAAAGATCATTGGATTAATTAAGATTATTATTAAGATTTGATTCTAAATTTCTTATTTTCATTTAAAAAAAATTGCTTAAATGCTTTAAGAGGCCAAAGTTGGAATCTGAAGTGATACTTGGTGAAATCTCTGCAGAATAAGCTTATTTTCTGAGATGAGATCCACACAAATCTGGAAGAAACTCATGAAACTACTGCCAAGGCCAGTTGATTTGAGCCACTGTGGTCAATCCATTTCCGTTTTTTTTTTTCTTTTTTTCTTTCCAATATCCCAGAGTAACAGGATTAACCATGCCATGATTCCTTTTCCCCCCTCCCCCCGCACCCTTAAATTGCTTATGTGGCCATAACTTATAAAATATTCTTGGACCTAACTAATGGGTAAGGATTGTAATAGAGTCAGGCCAAATTTAAAGATCAGGGCAACCACAAACCATGATGGAGGATGCTATTAATGTGACTAACTCGTCCTGGCAGGAAATATAGGAGTCAAACCTACAAATCACAGGACAAAGATCAACTTGACACAATCCACAAATCTGAGTCACTAAGACTGTGCCTAAACCCAAGTGAAGCAGTAGCAATTGCCTGGTTAGCTCAAAATGAGTGCTTTCTATATTCCCTAGGAGACTATCATAAACAAATCTCATAAGTATCACATTAAATAGACAAGATACTATTGTAATCATTAAGCAAATTTCTTAATTTCAAGAAATAGGAGAACATTTTTAGATCTTTGTTCATCTCTTAGAGATATAGAACATTATTCCTTAATTGATCAGCCTTAAGAGAGAGACTAGATGGCCTCTCCAGATTTCTTCTAGACCTATGAGTCTTTAACTTACACATTAACAAACATAGTATCATAGGAGAATGGAAATAGTATAGTTCTAAGTGCCAATCCTGCTTTACTAGTCATCAATCAACCATCTGTGGATTTGGGAGTCAAAACTGCATGAATTCTCTGTCACTGGAAGACTGAGGTTTGTTCCTGTCTGGAAGTTTGTTCAAGCGTGAGTCCACTGATTGAGGGAGTGATTGTGGTCTGCCAAGGGTGCTGTGTAAAAAGGAAGTTGTTTCTCCCAACAGCCTTGTTTGTGTTTTCAAAAACTGTTTCAGTTTATGTTCTGTTTCCATTCCCATGCCCAGCCCTCCCAAAGTAAACAGATGACAAGTAGTGGTGGTGGGATAGCGGTGATGCAGGGGTGGAGATGGAGGTGGAGGAAGGAAAGAGATGTCCCCAGGGCAAGAGGATTTTCAAAGAACCCAAACGTAATTTGGAAACGAACTCAAGTGCCAAACCAGATGGGATTTATACCAACAAGATCAGCCCAATCTATAAGCATAAAAACAGACTCCTAGAAGTTCCATTTACTTATTTGAAAATGACCAAACACTGATGGGCACTCTTATACTAAACTCCAGCTAAATTAGTGGCTAAAGATGAATCTTTGGCACATCAGAAGGTATACCCCTTTCTTCCATTCATCCCACTCTTCCACTTCTATTTGTCCAGAAAACTCATTTATTTCTCAGAATTTCTAGAAGAATGGACCCTGAATTCTCTTAATTCCAACTATGGCATTAAAAACTCTGAAAGGTTAAAAAAAGAAAAAAAGTAGAAAAGAGAAGGAAAAAGAAACAAATGCACTGAGAAAATAAACTTCCAGAATTTTAACTAAATCTGGAAAATAAGTCAACATTTAGAATTTTCCTTCTTTCCAAGTCTACTCCCAAGACCTTAGGTGACCTCAGTTGGATTAGAAAGTTCTCTTTCTACAAACAAAATTAACTATAATCCTTGATTCAGTAATATTGGAACTCATAAAATCTTCCTTTTATATGCCTGTCTACCAAAATTCATAAAACTTAAAATAGTAGTGCTATGTGGTTCTTCTATTTAAAGGCAAGTAATTCTATTGTATTAAATTATAATTTATATAAAAAGCACTTGTCAAAATTTAGTTGATCACATATTCCTATGTTAGCAGAATAAAAGAAAAGATAATCACATCACCTGAGATGACATAGTTCTCTTGTCCAAAAGTAAAAAATAGCTACATCTATCTATCTATCTATCTATCTATCTATCCATCTATCTATTTATCTATCTATAAAGTAACAACATGTATATATATATATGTATATATATATATATATATATATATATATATAGTTTGTGTAGTGTTACAGTGAGTATGTGTTACTTTTATGATTCAGAAAGCATAAATTATTTCCATTTTTGGTGGGGGAGAACTTTATTTCATTAAATTCCGATTTTGAATACACCAATTTAGAAATTAAAATTGTATCAATATAGTACTTATAGTTTTAGAAAATAAAACTACCATATATATGTTTGCCCACTTCTAGGAATATTCACAAGAGATATTCTTCCAACAAAACTGCATATGCATATGGTTATACACTGGTGTATATTTGTAACTATAAAATATTGGAAAATGTAACTGCCCTTACATTGACTTAATGTCAATGACTTAATATGTCAGTGTCAATTGACTTAATAAACTACAGTAGCCCACAGGTTTGATAACCTCGATGAAACAGACCAAGTCTTTGAAAGACATAATCTATCACAAGAAGGAATAGATTATTTGAATAGACCTATATCTTTTTAAAAATTGACTCAATCATTAATGAACTTCTAAAACATAAAAAAACCAGGCCTAGAGAGTTCACTGGTAAATTCTACTTAAAGAAGAAATTATACCAATTCTCTACAATCTTTTTCAGAAGATAGGAGTGGATGGCATACTTCCTAACTCATTTCATGAAGTTAACATCACCTTAACACCAAAACCAGAGAAAGACATTATAAGAAAAGAAAGCTAAAGACCAATATCTCACGTGGACATAAATTCAAAAATCCTCAACAAAATATTAGCAAATTGAATTCAATAATGTATGAAAATAATTGTACTACATGACCAAGTGGGATTTATCTAGGTATGCAAGGCTAGTTAAACATTTGAAAAGCAATTAATGTAATCCATCACACCAAAAGGCTAAAAAAGGAAATGTTAATAGTCTTATCAATAGGTAGATATAAATAGAAAAAAGACTAGAATAGAATACACAAGAACATTTAACAAAATCCAGGACCAATTCATGATAAATAATTTTCAGTAAACTAGGAATAGAGAACTTCCTAAACTTGATAAAGAATACCTACCAAAAAACTACCACTAACATCATACATAAGAGACTCAAAACTTTCCCACTAAGGTCAAGCACAAGGCAAGGATGTTCCCTCTTACCTCTCCTTTTCAACATCATGCTGGAGGTTCTAGCTGATGTAATTAGACAGGAAAAAGATACAAAAGGTATACAGATTGGGAAGGAAGAAATAAAACTGTCTTGTTTCTCAGATGATATGATTGTCTATGTAGAACATCCAAAAAAATCAACAATAAAAACAACAAAAACTCTTGGAACTAATAAGTGACTTTAGTAAAGTTTTAAGATACAAGAAAAATTTATAAAAGTCAATCATTTTGCTTTATGCTTGCAATGAACAAGTGAAATTTGAAATTAAAAACACAATACCATTTATATTAGCAGCTCCCCAAATGACATACTTAGGTATAAATCTAACAAAATACGTATAAGATCTAAATGAAGAAAACTATAAAAATGGTAAACAAAACAAATAACTAAATAAATGGAGATATATCCCATGTTCATGGATAGGAGGATTCACTATTGTCAGGATGTTAGTTCTTTACTTGATCTATAGATTCAATGCAATTTCAATCCACATTCCAGTAAATTATTTTATGGATATCAACAAACTGGTTCTAGGTTTATAAAGAGGTAAAAGGCCCAGAAGAGCTATCATGATATTGAAAGAGAAGAACAGAGTTGGAGGACTGATGCTAGTTGACTTCAAGACTTACTATGAAGCTAGACTAATCAAGAGAGTAGTATTGGTGAAAAAACAGACAAAAAGATCAATGGAATAAAATAGAGAGCACAGAAATAGACCCAAATAAATATAGTCAAGCGATCTTTGACAAAGGAGCAAAGGCAATACAATGGAGCAAAGATAGTCTTTTCAATAAACAGTCCTGAAGCAAGTGGAGAAAATCCACATGCAGAAAAATGAAACTAGACACAGATCTTACACCCTTAAAAAAGTAACTCAAAATGGACATATATGTAAAATGCAAAACTATAAAACTCTTAGAAGATAACTTAAGAGAAAATCTAGATGTTCTTAAATTTGGTGATGACTTTTTAGATATAACACCAAATGCATAATCCATAGAAAGAAATAATAAGAAATGCATAATCCAAAGAAATAATAAGCTGGATTTCATTAAAATTATGAACTTTTTCTCTGCAAAAAGACAATACTAGAAAACAAGCCACAGACTAGGAGGAAATATCTGCAAAATATACACTTGATAAAGGACTGTTATTCAAAGTATACAAAGAACTCTTAAAACTCAACAATAAGAAAACAATCTGATTAAAAAATGGGCTGTAGACCTTAACAGACACGAAACCAAAGAACATAACAAATAAACATATGAAGCTTCTCCACATCATATATCATCAGAAAAATGCAAATTAAGACAATAATGAGAGGTGCTTGGGTGGCTTAGTTGGTTAAGCATCTGACTCTTGATTTTGACTCAGGTCATGATCTCTCACAATCGTGAGATGGAGCTTCCTGTCAGGCTCCAAGCTGGGTGTGGAGCTTGCTTAGTATTCTCTCTCTCCTTCTCCCTCTCTCCCTCTGCACTCCCCCACTGGCACACACATGTGCTTTCTCTAATATAGATATAGATATAGATATAGATATAGATATAGATATAGATATAGGTATAGATATAGATATATAGATATACATATACATATATAGATATACTTATGCACACATATATATATATATATACACAATGTATATGCATATATACATATATACAATACAGTGTCTGTGTGTGTGCGTGTATATATATATATAAAATGATATACAACTACACACCACTTGGAATGGCCCAAATCCAGAACACTGACAACACCAAATGCTAGCAAGGATGCGAAGCAAAAGGAACTTTGATTTATTTTTGGTGGGAATGCAAAATGGTAGAGCTGTTTTGAAAGACAACTTGGCAATTTTGCACAAAACTAAATACACCCTTACCATATGCCCCAACAATTTTTCTCCTTGGTATTTACCCAAAGGAACTGAAAACTCATGCCCATACAAAAACCTATACATGAACATTTATAGTACCTTTATTCATGATTGCCAAAACTTAGAAGCAACCAACATGTTTTTCAGTAGGTGAATGAATAAATAAATGATTATATACAGACAATGGACTCATGGTTTTTTGTACACATAGTTATAAATACGAGTAGATACAAATAAAAAGATCCTAGACAAAAAGATGTAGACATCAATTGTACTTTCGTTGACTCAAGTGGAACAGTTTCAATGATACTCCAGAAGTAATGAGGGCACCAGTGCCCACTAAATAGAACCAGAGCTCCTTGGAGAAATAGCTGATTCCAGAGTTAATATAGGGAAAGTATAAGATGAACCTAAACATTTTTATACCACAAAGTAAGGAGGTGCTCTAAAAATGATAAGGATATGTCAAAGGACACAGAGTCCACTTAAAGGAGCTCCCACAGGCCAAATCTGGAGCGATTTGAGTACCAGAACAAATAATAATAGTGTATTTTATTTCATTAGGATAAAAAGAATCCGTGAGTCTATATAAATCATAAACAAATGAACAGATAAGAAAGGAAAACTTTTCCTTACAGTGGAATGCTAATAAATGTAGAAGGACTAATGGAATTTTAAAAAATCACCCTTTTGCTAACTATCATAGTAAAAATTTAATCAGGGAAGAATTATTAATGGATACTAAAGACAGTGGATGATTTAATGAAAAACAGGAAGCTTATAGGGTCTCAGGTATACCCCCAAAATATCTTATAAGTTATGAAGGGGGAAATACTACCTTTACAGAAAGGAAGCCAGGTAAATATGGACTTCACCAACTGATCAAATTTGGCATCAGTAATAATGGCACAATTGAACATTTTGTGCTTCCTGATATGAAGTGCTGAGAACACACTATCACTGATGTAGTATTGTTCTTATAAAAATGCAAAACATGGATCCAATTATGAGGAAATGCCAGAAAACCCAGTTTGAGGAACAGTCTACAAAATAAATGATCTGGACTCATCAAAAATGTCAACATTATTTGGTAAAGGCTGAGGAACAGTTGTACATTATAAGAGAACAAAGTGGAAAGAAAACTTGATGCAATGAGTGATTCCCTTCTGGATCCCAGAAAAGAAAATATTATAAAGGACATTACTGAAAATATGAGAAAATTTGAATTAGGCCTATAAATTAAATAATAGTATTGTACCAACATTAAACCTCCCACTGCGGTTGTATGAGTTAATGTCCTTGATCCTAGGAAATACACATTGAAGTTTTGGGCATAAATGGGTGTGATGACTACCATGTACTCTCAGAAAGTTCAGGGAAAAAAATAAAGATGTATATAAATTATATCATGAGAATATTAACAATTGGTAAAGTTGGATGAAGGTTATAGAAAAGTACAACCTTATTTATTTATTTTTTAAATGTTTATTTATTCTTGAGAGACAGAGTGCAAGTGGGAGAGGGGCAGAGAGAGAGGGATACACAGAATCCAAAACACTTGTCAAGCTCTGAGCTGTCAGCACGGAGCACGATGCTGGGCTTGAACTCAAAAACTGTGAGATCATGACCTGAGCCAAAGTTGGACACTTAACCAACTGAGCCACCCAGGTGCCCCAACCTTATTTATTTTTGAGAGAGAAAGCACAAGTGGGGAAGGGACAGAGAGAGAGGGGGGAACAGAGGGATTGGAAGTGGGCTCTGAGCTGACAGCAGCAAGCCCCATGCAGGGCTCAAACCCATGAACTTTGAGATCCTGACTTGAGCCGAAGTTGGACACTTAACCAAACTGAACCACCCAAGCACCCCTAAATTCAGGTGATCTTATCTAATTTCCACACTGTGGTGGGCAGAGGAACATGAATTGGAGGAATTCTGACTATATTCAAGGTATTAATTTTTGCCATGTAGCTGGGAATAGTTTTCAATTTGTGCCTTACATTTTTCACTGCACAATTTTTTAAACTAAATCCTACAAGTGGAGAAAATATGTTTTAAAAAAATCCAATGGCATTTAAACTATCATTTCAATTAGTTGTAGTTAATGATCATACTTCAACTGACCTCCTAATAGAAATAGTTTATTTATTTATTTTTTTGAAGCTCATGTCACAGGATTTTTCATCACTAGCAAAGCCTTTGTCCCCTGAATGAACTGGTCTTTATATCAGAGAATAATCTGGAACATTGCTAGTCTAGTAATCCAAAAATCTGACTAATGGCATTGCTCTTCAAATAAGTATGGGATCTCTTTGATTAATAACTATATTTTGAAAAATTAAAGATAAACATATACAAAGTGATTTTTTTAAATTTTAGATAATCCCGAAGGTCACAAAATAAAAATTTTATTTCCCTATTTCTCTTTACTATTAATTCCTACCTCTCCCCACCCCAGCTTTACTATGCAAATCAGGGGTTGGCAGAGTACAGCTAATCCAAGGGTTTGGGTTTTTTTGTTTTGTTTTGTTTTGTTTTGTTCTGGCTTTTGTTTTGTTTTTTTTTTTTTTTGCAAATAAAGTTTTCTTGAAGCCAAATCTAGCCCTCCATGGTGTCTTTTGTTTTTGTTTTTGTTTGGTTGTTCGTCTGTTTTTGTAAATACAGTTTTCTTGGAACACAGCAACTCTCCCCCTTTTTTAAAATATTATCTATGACTACTTCCTTGATGTAATGGCAGAGTTGAGTAGTTGCAAAAGAGACTATATGGCCTAAAAATTTTTATCATCTGGCCCTTTAAAGAAAAAGTTTGCTGACCCCTAAAAAATGATAGAATGCTATTCTACCTTGTTCTTTATTTAACAATAGACATACATTCAATATATAGATCTACTTCTTTCTTCATAGTATTGGAATAGCATTGCACTCATATTGTTTGTATAAACAAATTCCAGAATTTGTTCAACCAGTCTTTTAGGTTGTTTCCTAGTCTTTCCTACAGTAAAACATATACTGGCATGGGGTTTTTTTATTAAAATTTTTTTTAATGTTTATTTATTTTCGAGAGAGAGAGAGAGACAGAGTGAGAATGGAGGAGGGGTAGAGAGAGAGGGAGACACAGAATCTGAAGCAGGCTCCAGGCTCTGAGCTGTCAGCACAGAGCCAATGCGGGGCTTGAACTCAGGAACCATGAAATTATGACCTGAACCGAAGTTGGACCCTTAACCAACTGAGCCACCCAGGCACCCCTGTTGGCAGGTTTTACAAGTGAAATTACTGAATGAGGTAATGTGCTTCTTTTAATAAATATTGTCTAATTGTCAAATGCAACATTTCTTGTATAACCTTCACCAAAGTGACACTTAACCTGGTCTCCTTTCTCTTTAGATAATGCTGGGCAGAAAATATGGCCAAAGATTATAAATAAGATAATAAATATAATATGGTAGGTATACCACAGCACAATCTCTGTGCAAAAAGAAAAAAAAAAAGAGGAACTTTAAAATAACACATGTTTGTAGAGATGAAAAAGAGAAAGGAATAATGAAAATTCTGTGACATGGCTTTTTAGAAGGGTTAAGGAAAAACAGAACACTTTATTTTGTGATTATTTAACAGAAAAATCATTTACATTCTGCCCCAATTCATGTATATATTAAGTTAAATAACGGTTTCAAATGTGGGTAAATATGTCTTAAGTTGCAAAATTTCAGAGACAGGCTGTACTTTTTCCTGGTAAAAGTCCAGCCCAGTAAGAAGTTCCACATCGCGGACCCGGGCAATGTGGGCTTTCCATCTCTCTTCAATCCAAACAGCTTCTGGTGTATTTTCCTGTAAAAGCGAAACAAAAGCCTGTTTTTCATAGGGCATTATTTTTCATTAACAGAGGGATCTTCTATTATTTAGAGGTTTTCCTTTTCCCTGTGTTTTTTATTGCCTTAAATCTTAACTTGATACAGCTAAATTTTGTTGTTTACTAAAATAAAAGGAAAACAGAAGTACAAAAAGTATGTTATAACAAATACAGACCACCACAAAGTCATAAAGCTTAGCTATTTTAGTATTTACTTCAGATATAAAAGAAATAAGATATTACAGATGAAGTTAAATCCCCAATGTCCTTCTACTCAGAACTAATAATTAGCACGAGTCCATGTTTTAAAATTTTTACAGCACATCACTCTACAATATATATCATGAGTTATGAGTGTTCCAATTTATATAAGCGGTATTATAAGTGGTATTCTATAATTACTTTCTCAATCAGTATTACATGTGCAGGGGTACCTGGGTGGCTCAGTCAGTTGAGCCTCTGACTTAGCTTAGGTCATGATCTCACATTTCATGGGTTTGAGCCCCATGTTGGGCTCTATGCTAACAACCCAGAGCTTGGAGCCTGCTTCAGATTCTCTGTCTCCCTGTCTCTTTGCCCCTCCCCTGCTCATGCTCTGTCTCTCTCTCTCTCTCAAAATAAATGAACATTAAAAAAATTTAAAAAAAAAGAATTATGTGTGCAATCTATCCATAGAGATATATCCAGAGCCAGTTAAATCAGTTGTTTTTAGCTGTGGTTTGTGGTAGCATAGTTTATTTTCTTTTTATTGCCATATTGATAGTATTTTTGGCATTGTAAATAATCCTGTAATGAATAACTTGGCACATGCCTCCCGTATCCAAGAATATGAGTTTCTAGGATACATAAATGGAATTGCTGGATCATAGAGTACATGCAACTTAATTTTCCCAGATACTAAACCTCATGCTCCTCAGGTTATTTATACCAATTTACAGTTGCATTGATAGTGGAAGAGAATACCTACTTCCCCACATCCTTGCTAAATCACAGTGTGAAATAGTGTTTTATCTGTTTGATTTTATTACCCTGAGTATCATCAGAGTTGAGTATCTTTTCACATATTTCTTGGCCATCTGACTTTTAATGGGTTTTTTACTATATAAAAATTAGTTCAATCCTTTAGAGCTAAGGATTTCTATAAAATTTCTTATTTTTTATATATTAATTTTCTGATATTCATACGGTACTGCTAATTTCCATTTAGATTTTTTAAAAGTAAGAAAATTTAAAGGTTTGTTTAGATGAATGTGTTTTAATAACTCTCATTTGACTTCAGCATAGTAGTTTACTTGTTTTTTCTTTAATTTCTTTGTTTATTCATTTTTTTGAGAGAGACAGAGACAGCACGAATGAGGGAGAGGCAGAGAGAGAGGGAGAGAGAGAGAGAGAGAGAGAGAGAGAGAGAATCCCAAACAGGCTCTGCACTGTCAATGCAGAGCCGACAAGGGGCTCGAACTCACAAAGCCATGAAATCATGACCTGAGCCCAAACCAAGAGTGGGATTCTTAACCGACTGAGCCACCCAGGTGCCCCTGGTTTACTTGTTTTTTTAAATATGCAAGCTTAAAATAGGCAGCTATTATTTGAGCCAGAGGAAGTGTAAGAGGAAACTACTTTTTGTTTCTAACCACTAAAGCATTTCTCTGTGAGATTCATGATGTGCATTAATTTTTTAAGTAAATACGCAGTGTACTAATTTGAGCCTATTTCCAACGAGAATCTAATTGATTCTTTTTTTTCTGCACTTATTTCCCATTTCAGCAGCATTCACTATTTTTTATCACTTTTTTCACAAAGTTTTCTCCCACCTGATTTATATTACTCTGCTCCCTCATGGCTTATTTGGTACCCATCCAACTAAATGTTCACTCGACACCTGACTAGGTCTACCCTCTTTTAAAACTGCAATGAAGTAAACCTAAAGCAGGCCACCTAACTCTATCTAGTCAGGGGTAATACTCAAGTTCTTTAATACCAGGTAGTTCACCTGCACCAAGCAATCTGAACAGAAGCCAGCAATAGACAACTCTTACTGTACTAATGCATCCAACAGAAGAGCAGCCTTGCAAACATAGAGTGATCATGAGCTATATTTAAAAACAACTGACCCTTGAACAACATCGGCTTGAACTGTGGGGATCCACATATATGCAGATTTGTTTCAATAAATACAATACAGAACTGTCATTGTATTTTCTCTTCCTTGTGCTTTTCTTAATAACCTTTTCTTTTCCCTAGCTTACTTTATTGTAAGAATACAGTATACAATACATGTAATAAAATATGTGTTAAATGGGCTACTAATGCTATTGTAAGGCTTCCAGCCAACAGTAGGCTATTAGTAGCTAGATTTGGGAGTTAAAAGGTATATGTGGATTTTCAACTGTGTGGCGGTTGGCACCCTTAACCCCCCCATATTGTTCAAGAGTCAACTGTGTATGTGTTCAAATTGTTACATAAACAGAAGTATTACATACCCCTAAAATACAATGCCCTTTGTTGGGTTTTTCAGGCAGTATCAGTTTCAGTATTTTTCTACCCTACTTCTTTATCTTCTCCCCTTAACCACATACAGTTTGGTTATTGCTGCTACCACACTAATGAAATTGCTTTGGCAAGGATAACCCAGCTGAGTGGATTTTTGTTTTTCGAACTTTCACTTAGTTGATCACTACAGGCTTCTAAAATTTCCTTTTTTCTTACATAGCTCTAACTGATGACTTGTTCAGTGAACACTATCTCTTCAACTGATTCTAGTGATTTCCATCCTAGCAGATAGACATTTCCCTCAATTTGAACTTTGGATCTCTTCTTTCCACTTCCTTTCCTTTGGCAACTTTACTTCACTCCCATGATTTAATATCAGATCTATTTCTACAGTTTCTCTTCCAAGTTCCATGCCTGCATTTTCCAATATCTGCTGAGCAAGCTACAATAATGACAGTCACTTGGACTCATGACAACATTCTCTTTTAACTGACAGGGATTTAACAATACAAAGCTGAGGGAAAAAAAATAAAAAGGGGAAAAAAAGGCAGAAAATATGGAAAGGACAAGAGACGGAAGAAAATAAATGAGGCAGCATGAATCTAATTCCCTAGACCAAGTGTGGGGTGGAATCATGAATCTATCGTTTCTACAAAATGGTGTTAGTTGCCTCAAACCTCTTCCAGTGGTGGAGTGATTGTTTAAAAGTGCAGTTTCCTTACACATACCCCTGAAAGCAAGACAACTATTTCATTGGGAGTTTAAAGCACTCGTACCTTTTCTAATGCTAGTGGAAATATTGGTTGATTTAGCCATATTAGGATATAGTTTGTATATGTACTGGTACTTATTGGGTGATTTGATATGTAGAGGATTTTGCTTGTATGCAATTTCACTTTATGTTGACTGTAGCTCCAACATAAGATGTAATTTCTTTAAAACTTATCTAATGCTCACAGCAATTTTATTAGGGAAGGTGATTTTTTATACAGTTGAGATGAACATTCAATTATTTACCCAAAGAAGCCATATCAATAACTGAACACAAGACATCCAACTCCCAAATCCGTGCATTTAAGATCTATCCTATGCTGCTTCTCATGTATCCTCCTAGATAATCAACTAGCCTCTCAATCTGAAGACTAAAAAGAGCGAATTCATCCTTCCCAAAACAACTGATTGTCTTATATATGTCCTAGTCAGTTATGCCTAAGTTTTCAGTTACATTTGACCCTTTCCATACTGCCTCTCAGCTCCCTCATGTCTAACAGCCACATCTTGTTCACAATCTCTCTCATAGCTTGGTTTAAATTTGCTTTACACTCATCATATTATGTCTCATAATTACCTTTATAAATGCCATACCCTTATTAGTATACTTCAAATTCCTTAAAATCTTAGATAATGTTCATTAGTGTTGATGTCTTATTCCATGGAGATGACTCCCTATTAATTCCGAGATCATCTTTACTTGGGATGTCAGAGGCTTTATAGCATTTGTTCTTTACCTTGAAGCGTAGGTAGAATTTTTAGCAGATGGAAAACAAGGGCATTATAGGAGAGAAAAGTAGGAGCAGTGACGCTGAGGTAGGGAAACCCAAGATATGTCAAGTAGTTTCAAGGACTTCAGTTAGCCCACAACTTGGGTTTGCAGGTCTAACCAAAGATAAATTGTGAAGAGTCTTAAGTGCAGGCTAGGAGTTTTTTGTTTGCTTGTTTTCATTTTTTATTCGGGGTAGATAATGTTTTGGGATGAAAAAGTATGTCATAATGAAAACCTAAGGTTTAAGGTAAACTGGTATACTACAGAGGTGAAGGGGAGGAGGACAAGAGACAATGAAGCTACTTAAGATTCATTTTCAAAAGTCCTGATAAAAGGTAATAAGGACCTAGATCAGGGATATCCAATAGTTTCTTCTACCTAGAACCCGTTGTAAAGAACTATTTAATTCTGATTCAGTGGTAGCCAGCACCATACTGTATTAGTCACCACTGTCTGCCACTGGAAGAGTAAGTGAAGAATGATGGCTTCCCTGTTTTTGGAAACCTTTCCCCACTCTAGGATTATGAGAGACCCACTGTTTAGCCTCTAACCTATGCCCTCCATCTTTAGTCATTGAAAAACCATTCAAACATTCAAGTTCACATCCTGTCTTCAAGACCCAGTTAGAATGTCGCCTTCCCTACCAGGAAATATTTCTCCTTTGAAGTCCTATAACAATTTTATCTGTCCTTCTTTGTGCCACTTTTCTCTTCTTTCTTCTATTTTACTAGGTATCTATGGGCTAGCCTATGAGCACTTTTGATAGAATTCATGTCTATTTCATCTGTGTATCTCCCACAATACATAGTATGATGAAGGCAGTTATGTGTTGAACATCTAAAAGAATAAAGATGAATCCCAGTCTGGCCTAGAACATACGCTTTTTCCAGTCTCTACTAGCCTATGGGATTTTCCATGTGAACGCCTATTTCTACAACGGACATGCCTAAACTTAACTATCTTATCTACCTGCCAAAATAGTTCTCATTCCTAACTTCCCTCTGTTTTTTTTTTTTTTTTCTAATTACCTACATTTAAAATCTCTGATTCATCTTCTAGTCTCCTTTTTTCTTTGGCTCTTGCATCCAACCCGCTACCAAATCTTTTCTCCACTGAAGGTTCTTCTTAATCCTCTCAATTTGTACAAATTCTGCCCATTCTCAGGGCCCAGCCCTACTCCCTTCTCATTTTACGTAACCTTCCTTTATTGATTATTCCTGCCAAATGTGTTTCAAATTTGAAACACTAAATCCTTATAGCAGTATTTAGCAATTAATAACAACTTTGTGACATCTCTTACCTTTATATTTTTAAAATAATTTTTATATTATCAACTGACCCATCTACATGTCCATATTTAATTTATCCTTATTTATATTTCATTTTTATGTCTCATTTACATATCAAAGTTATAGATGTACTCCGTGAGGGCACAGACTATGTATTTCTCCTTCGTGCATTCTAAAAAGTTTCTTTCACAGTACTGTACACTGTGAAAATATATTTGTTGAATGACTAGTGAAACCGAGTTACAAGAATACATATTTTTTTCTAAAAAAATTCAGGCAAATTTAAGTAACTAGTTACATACAATTTTCCTTGATACATAAAGATGCTGAAGTAGACTAACACATGATGTTTAAAAAAAGAGTTACTTTAACTCATTGTACGTATGTATATGTAATTAATTTCAGACCTTACGTTTCAAATTGATGGAGTTTTTTTTACGTATTCCTTCAGGAAACATTAATTTAGTGCCAACTTTGGCACAGCACCTTAAATTTCTATATTAAGAATCAAAATATTAATAAGGTACCAACCCTTCCCTTCTGAGTGAGTGTGAATAAAATGTGTATGAATAAAATACGTAAGATACGCATATCTAAAAACATGTTCATGTAGGCATATCCATATTTAAATTGATATCTATTACATAAAGATCAATAGTCTAAGGAAAAGTTTAAAAATGTGGTAATTTTTAGTACAACCCTGCCCATGTTGTAGCCAAAGCCACTTTTATAAAAGCCTGTAGGAGATCTGACTAATCATTTTCTCAGGTCCTGAGGACTCTCCAGGAGCATACTCACAGGGCAGCTCTCCACGTTGGTAGGTCGGTGAGGGATAATAAAGGGCAGGACATCCAACCACCCAGGACAGGCGTTGGGGGTGTGGCTCTTATTTTTGCAACTGCTCAGCACCACAAAGTAATGAGTTGGGATGGGAACACTAGTGTTCTTTATATATCTAAAAACACAATGGAAAAGATTGGATGTTGTTATACTTTTGCTTCTAAAATTTATAAATGTCATTATATAAATATTTTAAATGCCAAGGTAAAAATATAGTCCAAGAAAAAAGTACGTGAATAGAAAGTACAAAATCTTATCACATATTTTTAGACTTCCATGAGCCAGAACAGAAATTTATAGAAGTCCAAACTTGGTCATTTTAGCATAAATGAAGAATATTAGAATCCAAAGAAAAGCAGACCATGACATTTTGCCTCCTGTGTTTCCCAGCTTTGTTGACTTTATACTTCACAGAGACATTTTCCAGGGGAGCAGGGACTGGGACAAAGAAGCCCCAATTCCAACCCTAGCCGTGCATTTCCACTAGATATTTGGGCGGGTGCTGATCCTCTAACTTTCTATGACTTAGTAAGTTTCCTCAACTTTAACATGGAGGTGATCCTGTGCTACCTACTTCACAGTGCGGATATGGAAATAAATCCATACAACAGATGGTAGTCTTTTAGATAATGAACATGAAAGTATTTTAAAAAAAATTAAGAGCACGATAAAGGAAAGCTATTATTATGAGCCTGGTAAAAAAAAATATGAGCTGCTACAAGGAGCGATATTACTGGGATTTTAAGATTTTTACATGAACCAGAGCTAGACTTCTGGGTTTGTATCTGGCTTTGCCACTTAGCAGCTGTGTAACATAGACAAGATATTCAACCTCTCTGTGCCTCAGTTTCCTCCTCTCTAAATGGGGGCTAGAAGAATCTAACCTAAGAATGTTTTGTGGACTAAATGAAGTATATGTGTACAGAAAAATACTTGGCATATAGTAAAGTGCTATCAAAGTGTTTGTTAGAATTATTAACTGGTGAAATATAGGATTAATAAACACTAAAATAAGAACAAGGCAAATGAAAATAGAAAAAGGCCACACACTGAGTCATCAAAAATGTTAATCAGAAGGTATAGGTAGAAATTGTTGTGTTACACAACGTAGGCTTAGACAGCACAATGATTTAGTTTGCCTTTCATACATTTTGATAATAAAGATAAAACTTCTAAAACTCTGTATGCCTGTATACTGCACTCAAAGGTAGTTCTTAGCAACATATTATGACCAGGTTTAGTACAAAAATGTACAGATTACTAGGACTGGTTTTCTAGGGGAAGCCTATACCCTCTCCTGGAAGGTATTTTATGGATCACTCACTATTAGACAACATTGTGAATCGTCACTACTTGACATTTTATTTATTTATTTATTTTTTGCTGGAATGCTTCTATGTTTACTGATATACAGTGAGTCTTCCTTATCTCTTTAACTTTTACAAAATCACATTTTCCCTGTGCCCATTGTTTAGAAATTTTCCAAATAAAAATTTTGCTGAACTCTTCCTGGACATTTTTTCCTTGCCTATTAGTTTAAATGTTTGCTGTATAAAAGTTTTGCTATATATTTAGACGGTTGAAAATAGTCAATGATAACATCTCTATATAAATATATTGTGTAATATTTCAAATACTAAGCTTTTATTTAGAGTACTGAGGTTTCCCCTCATGATATCCCACTGCTAAATCAAAAAGTCCATTTGTTTTCAAATTACTTACTCTGTAATTTCATTTGGAGCATCAAAATGACCATCATAATTATAATCAAATACTGGCCCACTAACCACATTTACTCCATTTCTCTCCATGGCATGTTTTACAAGAAGAACACTGTGGAAGTAATCCCACATTTCTAAAAATAATAGAATAAGATGTTAAAAATATCAACCCTTATTGCATATGGAAATATTTTCTATTACAGACAGGTACATTTAAATAGTATCAGAGACTGCTTTGGTAATTGTCCATGGTGATTAGGTAATTCTGCAAAACAGTCCATACAACACAATTAAATAAATAGCCACATTGATGATATTTCTTGTTGTCGATGTAGTTGTCGTTGTGAAATTACAGTAAAATTTGTTTCCAAATTCCTCCCTAGTGCTGAGTTGCTTTGGGGACAGTGATACTAAATAATGGTCAGAACCTACAGACTGCTGTATTGATTATGATTCTAGGGACAAACCACCTAACATTTAGTAAGTGTCAGTAAAATTTTGTTTTGCGAACAGCCATTTACAGCTAAATTAGGATTAAAAATAAATTATTGAAGCTCTAATCACAAGGCACCCAAAGTTGAAGTAAAAAAAAAAAATTATGCCAGAGGTCCTTCCTATTCCTAAATTTAAAGCAGTAGAACATAATGACCCAATATCATGGAGAAATTGCCATAAAAGATGGTGTTTAGTTTGTAAGTTCACAAAGTCACTTAGGTACTTAAATTAATAATCTAAATGTATACTTACTTTTAAATGCTTTATACATAGGGACCAAGTTACTTGTGATTAAAGCATCATATTGACTATCAGAAGTTCTATTGTTTGCTGCAAAACAAATGAATTTGATTAAATCAAACTAGAAGAGAAAATATATCATACTCCATACTAAGCAAAATACAATTACATACTAATGAAAATTCATTAGCAGTCAAAACATAGGGATACTAAGTACTCTCCAGCAGACATTATCAATAATGCCAGCAGTTTTATGCATTTGATGCCTGTAGGTTGAATGGTGACCCTCAAAAAGATATGTCCAAGTCCTAACCCCGCTGTACCTGTGAATGTAATATACAGGAAAATTGGGTCTTCACAGATAGAACTGAGTTACGGGTCTCAAGATAAGATTATCCTGGACTTAGAGAGGGCTGGTGTTTTTTATAAAAAGAGAGTGCGTTGAGAACAGGAGAGAGTCAGGCGAGAAGGCACTGGGAAGATGGAGGCAAAGATTAGGAGTGATGAGCCATGTATCAAATGATGCCCGGAGCCCCCAGAAGGAGGAAGAGGTAAAAAAAAGGATTCTCCCCTAGATTCTCTCCTTCAAAGAAGGCCTGGCCCTGCCAACACCTTGATTTAGATTTCTGGTGTCTAGATCTGTGAGAGATATGTTTCTATTGTTTTAAGCTAGTGGTTTTGTGGTAATCTGTTACAACAGCCCTAGAAAACAAACACTATACCAACGTGAATGCATAGTTATTGAATGTGCACAAAATAATAATGCTATTATAAGTAACCATTCTAAAGTCAAATTTTCTTCAGAGAGCTAGTTTTAACTCAATGAAGACTGCTAATGACACCACACAGGATTGGTTCTGAGGACTCATGGATGTGCTGTCTAGCACAGTGAGTGCTGGGCATAGTATGTTCTAGAACCAAGACTACCTCGGTTGGAACCCCAGCTCCATCACCTACCAGCTGAACCACTAGAGCAAAATGCTATGTCCCTCTGCATTTCATTTGTCTCATGGCATCTATGTCATATAAATATCCTGAGGATTAAAAAAGCTGCAAGCCTGTAAATGTTTATTATAATTATAATGCTCTTTGTGTTTAAACATACATTTGGGTGTGTTAACTAATATTTAAATGAAAGGCTAATGAGGGGGCACCAAAAGGCAAGGAAAAACAAGTTGTTGGGTTTTTTCTTTAAAATTTCACATGTTATTCACAGTCCTCAGAACCCCTAGAAGCCTTTTCTACTTTTTAAACTAAGCCCTGAAAGTTGGGATAGCCATCAATATAGAATTACCTCCTTTTCAGAGAAAAATAAGATTAACTTACAACGGACTTTTTAACAAACAGAGTAGTGGAGAGTTAGCAGAGTTTCATTTCATCCTTAATATTTTTTGAGACAAGTTGTTTACTTATTAATTTCATCTCTTTGTCAAGGCAAACATGTATATATCAACAAATGCCTTATGGCTCAACAGATACAATATTATATGCCAATTTAAAAATTTTATTAATAAAATGTTGCAACTATGTAAGGTTTATCCTATGGTTTGCATAAGTTTGGGAGCTTTGTCTGAAGATATTTTAATAAGATATATCAGCTTATTTGTCCTAATTCAGCATTAGGAATTTAAACTGACATGCTACTTGGTTTCATTAAGCCTTTCTTTCCTTACTGTAAGAATCCCTAAATTATAAATCTCTAAACTGACCTTGTAGGTCATGGCTTCCAGAAAAATGAAGCCAAACAGCAGAAGCAAACCCATTCCCAGAAGCTGAAATTGTTGAAAATCTCATGAGTGAGTTAACAAAAATGACATTTCCTGCTGAATAGGGAAAAGATTTGAGTTTAGAAAAATGACATGGGTGGGGCACCTGGGTGGCTCAGTCAGTTGAGCATCTGACTTCAACTCTGGTCATGATCTCACAGTTCATGAGTTCGGCCATGTTGGGCTCTCTGCTATGGGCGTGGAGCCCTCTTGGGATGCTCTGTTCTACACCCCCCCGCCCCTCCCCCACTTGTGCTCTTTCTCTCTCTCAGAAATAAAAAATAAACATTTAAAAAAAAAAGGGAAAATGACACTGGTTTTTGTATGTTCCCAAGAGAAGAGACATTTTCTAAAACAAACAAATGAAAAACGTAAAGTTCATTCAGCTATTTAATCCACGGTGTGAAATTGTCGGACATGAGCTTGCCCCATGTGTGACAGGCCAGAATTCCAGCCTGATTTCTCGCCACAGACACAGCTGCACTCTCGGTGCAGGCCTTAGCTGGGGTGGCAGCCAGAAAAAATATTTTTTTAGACGCTTTGCATTCATCTCCAAAGAATCTTCCGTTTTAAAATTAAACTTAAACCTGACGAACTCTCTGAACATCTGGGCCAGATTAGAGCCGATGTGTGGTTCCCACTGCAAAATTTATTAGTCTTTATTATAGCTGTTACACTGTATCAGGTCAGCCCACAACCACTGGAAGCCTCTGGGCAGCTAGTTTAGCCCAAGCAGGTAGTTTAGGTGGGGAGCATATGTTTAAGGCACATGCCCACATCCAGCTGATGAGGGCTTTCTAAGTTGTTGCCCTAAAAAAGAGTTATACTAACCAGGAGGATAGAGGAAGCCGTGGGTGATATTCTCGTCTGCTAAATAAAAGGAACAGTTTTGGCTTTCAGAAGGAGCAACCCTAACATCAGCCCGCAGACAGTCTGGGACAGTGGGAGGAAGAGGCGATGTGTCTCCCTGTTGAAAGAGAGAAAAAGAAAAAAAAAAGTTACACCCACAGTTGTGGCTAACCCATCACCTTATATGGTTTGTAACTTCCCTAGAATGTTTTTCATTTAACCTTTTCCTATTTTCTTAGTGAATCAGGTCTACGCAAGCAATGGAAATGGATGTCTTCAGCAATGTTTTCTTCTGTGGTTCCCTTCTGGTTAGGGACACTGCGAGGGCAAATCAAATACATCTTGGAAAGGAATATTTACAGAATAAAATCCTGAACTGGGAGTAAAAAAGGAATAATGGGAGCTTCTGCTAAAAACCAAAATTCTTTTTAGGATCTTTTAGGTGGTGAAATATATTGTACCTGCAAGTAAATTTTGAAAATAAATAACAAACAATTTATTTCAAAAATACACATATGAACTAAGGATGTTGTTATTCTTCAACTGGGCAACCTGAGATTAATTCAAAGAAGCTATGGTTGTCTGATCTTACTTATTTGGGGATTTAAAAAAATTGTAGCCATGTTTAATTTATCATGAAATATAGGAACAAGTTTTTTATAATTTTCTTTGTAACTCTATTTAAAGACTAATACAATAATTTATCCACTAGCAAGCATCCTATAAATATGCTGCCTAACCCAAGTACTTAAGGTAATACAGTATTAAATCATCATCATATTTCAATTAGGTTGTAACCATGAGTGAGTAAACATTTTGTTATTCATTTTTTTTCAGATTTTGATTCATATGCCCACTACTGCCCACAATGTATATATCTCTTAACAAAATTTTTTAAATAATTTATAAAAAATGGTTAAATTAATTTAAGATATCATTTATTCACTGCATGTGCTAAAAGCAAAAATAAGCTATGATGTCTAAAATGTATATGGCAATCATTTTTACAATGTACAAATCATGTTGTATACTTTAAACGTATACAATGTTATGTGTCAATTATATCTCAATAAAGTGGGAGAAAAATAATATGCATAAGCTCAATTCACAGAGAAAAAGGCAAAAAACACTGTGCACTACATTCATAGGCAAGAGAGTACGACGAAGAATAGACATGGAATAGACATGGAATAGGTAGGAGATAAAGATGAGGGAAGTCTGGGGAAAGTCACCCAGAGAATGTACCCTCTAACATACTACAACACTTCGGTTGTAAAACACTTATACAGAAATTGAATAGACTTGTCAACTTGATTGAACACATTTATCTCTGTTCCCTTCTGAAATCCCTTGAAAAGAACATTAATGATGAAGACACATAATGGATAAGAAATTTTCAGAAGCTGGAAATCCTATTTGTTTGCTATTGTAACATGACTTGATAGAGCAGTAAACACTGACAACCAAAAGCCTGTGATTGGGGAAAGCACAAAGAAGCTGATTCCTACTGCCAAACCCCAAGGGTAGAACTTGGGAGTTTCCTAAAGACAGGTAATGTACATAGGGCCAGAAAGAAGAGTATAGGTTGAAAGTCTGTAAAAGAGGCTAGATAAAACATCTACTCACTAGAGAGGTTGAACTAGAGGGACGTCCAGACTAAAGGACACCTGCCCAGAGAGCAGGTGCACCATATTGAAAGTAATGGGATTAAATAAAAATCTATATACTGAATGATAAGACTCCTGTCAGTCTCATTGCTACCATGAAGGCTACCAATTATATATGCTGGATCAGATTAAAAGTGTCCCTTTTCAGGGAAACAAAAGCCAGCCTGAAAGGAAACCTAGATGCTTACCATTGGGAATCCCCAACAAAATGGCTGGTTCTCATCCTGATCAACCTATAGCAAAGTCTATCATCTTGCAAGCCCCAGCCACATAGCTTAGTTCCTCTCCCTTAACATATAAAATTACAGCCAAGGATCATCAGGCGTTTTGTCAGGGTGGGGGAGGAACCAAGACAAAAAAGAGACAATGCGGAGAGAGAAGAAAACTCACTCCTTAGAGAGATGAGAGTATGTACGGCATCCATACAGAAAGAAGAGAACACAATAGAAAAGCAGAAAGAGGGGCGCCTGGGTGGCTCAGTTGGTTAAGCATCTGACTTCAGCTCAGGTCATGATCTTGCAGTCTGTGAGCTCCAGCCCCACGTCGGGCTCTGTGCTGACAGTTCAGAGCCTGGAGCCTGCTTCAGAGTCTGTGTCTCCTTCTCTCTGCCCCTCCCTGAGTCATGCTTTGTCTCTGTCTCTCAAAATAAATAAATGCTAAAAAAAAAAAAAAAGGCAGAAAGAGCTCTTGGATATAAAAAGTTATGACAGCAGAAACAAAATATTCAATAAGAGTTATAAGATAAAGTTGCAAATATCTGTCAAAAAGTAGAATTTAACAAAAGATGGAAAAAAAATTAGAGAACATATAAAAACATTAGAGAATCAGTCCAGGAAGTCTTATTAATTTGAAGAAAAATCACCTCTAAAATCTAAACGTAACCCATCAAGTAAGTGTGTAGACAGAATAAGAATTTGTTAAGATGCACAAAGTCGTTGGGGCGCCTGGGTGGCTTGGTCAGTTAAGCGTCTGACTTCGGCTCAGGTCATGATCTCATGGTCTATGAGTTCGAGCCCCGCGTCAGGCTCTGTGCTGACAGCTCAGAGCCTGAAGCCTGTTTCAGATTCTGTGTCTCCCTCTCTCTCTGCCCCTCCCCTGTTCATGCTGTGTCTCTCTCTGTCTCAAGAATAAATAAACGTTGAAAAAAAAAAAGATGCACAAAGTCTCAAAAATGTACCTTTCTGTCTTCCTTTCTCAGGAAGTTCCTGAGTGATATAATCTACCAAACCAAAAAGTAAAGCAAGAAACATGAAGAGTTTTGTGTTAGAGGCAATGGATTAGCTCTCACCATTTATTTCACTCTCCTGGTGCAGACACTGGAAAGCTAAAAACATCTGTTTATATTCTTTCAAAAACACACCCTAGCAAACAGTTCTCAATGACCAGGTTTCTCCACTTGACATAAAGGGGCACGTGAAGATGTTGCAAAATGGGAGAACCAACAATATCAACTGTCAGCTGCGTAGACAACCAGAATATTGTGAGTTGATGGTTTCTACCACACATCCCTATCGCTTTCCTCTAAATCTTCACATGCTTTGTAAGCTTTACTTGAAGTGTGCAATACATGAATGTAGCCACGGTCACATTTTCCGTAATGTAAGCAAGGTGAAATGCCTGCATTCAACAGTTAATATAATAAAAATGTTAATGAGGGAAGTGTATTGTAATTTTTAATGAGACTGCAGCTGTAGAAGTTGTACTCAAATAATGGACAAAAATATTTACTATTTTCTCTAAGTAGCATAGACTTTGGGGCACATGGATCAAAATGGGTTTAGTCAGAAATTACTAAAAAAAAGTTACACTTCTTTTGCGTACTGAAAATCCTGTTTCTTACATACCATACTTGAACCCCAAATATAAGTGCATCAAGACTAGGAAAGACAGGATGTGGCCTCCTGTATGAACATGAGGTTATGCATTAGGCAGCCCTTTAAAAGGATAGAGGGGAGGTGTGGTCACGTCATTTCTGAGTCCTGGGTTCCTGAGAGAACATACAGTGAACCATCACCCCCGCCCCCCCCGCCGCACCTCCACACACAGAAACAGGTTCAGCCCTGCTAGCTTTTCAGAGTTCCTTAGAGTTTTTTAAGCCAGGGGATAAAAGTCAGGAAAAGAATAAATAGAACTCAGACACTCAGATAAAATCTGAACTCCCTAGCTCTCAAAATTCTTCAAGAGAAGTAGGTGATGAGCACAGACAGGAAAGCAAGATACTTTCATTTCTAGTCTGGCATGGGGTTAAAATAAAACTTGAACAGGAGATAAAAGTATTTTTATTGAAGCTACAGACTCTCTTTACCTGTAGGCTGATCATAAAAGCTAGTTATTTATTTGAAGATTGGATTGTTACCATCTGAACTTATGGTAAGAATACTAACTGTATACTTTTTAAATTATTCTTCTGGGCATGTGGCTTTTTTCTATAGGGAAAAATATTTCTTATAGTTAAAAAAATGTTTGCAATACATAATAACGTTCCTAGTTTTTTAAAGAGTCACAAAACATGATTAAGTCATAATTTATGATATTAGCGCTAGGACACTTTGGAAACAAAACAAGGCTATTTAAAAATCCAGCGAAGGAATGTCTGGGTGGCTTAGTCGGTTGAGTGTCCGACTCTTGATTTTGGCTCAGGTCATGATCTCACGGTAGTGAGATTGAGCCCCTCCTCCCCGTCCACCCCCCCCCCCCACCAGCCAAAATCCAGTGAAAAGCAAGGTATGTACGAATATAGATCAAGAGAGAGAGCAGTGCTTGGCAAGTGTGCTAGATTTTCTTCTCTGAAAAAGTTCTTTGATTTATTTTAAATTTATAAGGCATACATTCTAAAACATAATCATAGTTCTTGCTCTTAATTTCAATTTTTCACCTAGCAACAGAAAAAGCCATTCATCTGGCCCTACTGAGCAGGCCCAGAAGCAAAATGCATATACAGTCTAATCAACTCTAATGGTTTTGAAGCAGTTGTTGTTAGGACCATGATTTCAAATCACAGCTACTTCTCCAGAACTCTTCTGAGATAATAACAACAACAAAAATTAGAAAACCCACCAAAACCACAGAAAAACAAAAGCTCCATAAAACTTAAAGGCACAAGCCAATTGGGCCCATGCTCCAAAAAGTGCTTATTTAAAGTCTGATTTTTTTTTTTCAAACACAGGGCTGATTTACAACATTTTTATGTGAATCTCAAAACATCCTTGTATGTAATTTTCTTGAACCACAACATACTAACAGAGTAATTTCTGAATTAGAAAGCAGAAAATTGCTAGAATTCCATCCTGTCACATGGAGGGAGAAATATACAAGTAGGTCTGTGGGATCAGTGAAAGGGCAGGAACTTTTGGTAACAATGAAGCCAGTTTTAAAACAATAACAAAAAAGAATTGTACTAAACGCCTGGTCTGAGCCCACTTAAAATCTCTCTGCCTCTGATTTCCGCTAAAGCTCATATAAATTCAGGAATGCAAGACAGCAGGGGAAAGTATTAAAAACATCAACATTCCCCTTAACTCCACAGAGTCCCTGATAACCTGGACTTTTCAAAATAGAGAACTGAATAATAAGACTGGCCTTAAATATACTGCCCTTCTCAAAAACGAAAACAAATAGAAATTATTTCAAGGAATAAACAACTTCATATTGTTGTTCCACAGTATGCTGAAGAAAATCACAAACACCATGTTGTGTATTAGGAAAGTGATGTTGCCATTAACCATACACATGAACTCAGGTAACTGTTGGTAAAATATTTGCCCACATTGGGAAATATCAGGGCTCTCCTACCACTGACCACAATTAAACCATTGTCAGCAGCAGAGCTGGTGTTCAGAACACACAAAGCTTCAATTAATAGTGGGAAAATATGCTTATTTTTCTCCAGAAATCTTAAATTGGAACAGAAGAAAAGTAAATAAACCAATCACTTCCTTGCCATTAAAAGGGGTGGAATATCTGTACCCTTAGGAAGAACAGTATAGGTTGACGTTTGTCATCAGAATCTTTGGATCTAAGATATCAAGATTTTCTTTACAAAACAGCTTCCTGATTATTTACTTACCCTGCTGGTTGAAAGTACTGCATTGTCCTAAAGCCTTTAAAAATAATGGTTGGGATTAATCTAGCCAACACAGTCATTCAGGAAGCATTGACAGGGCAGCTCTATTGTGAGGATACAGTTAAACAGGACCATCCATGCCCTGAAGGGGGGTTTTGACTGGTTTTTGGCAGACTGATTTTTGCTTTCATTTACATTTCCCTGATTGCTAATGAAGTTCAATTGCATGGCTCATAGTCTTTGTCCATTTATTAACTAAGAAGTTTATCATTCTCTTGTTCTCTTGTTTATTGGAAGAAATTTATTAGCTAGTCTAGATCCTAATTACCATTCTGGATACTACCCATCTCTTGTTTCTTATATGCAATGCAAATATATTGTCTCATCCATAACTTTGTCTTTTTGTCACACATTAATGTTAATATGGTCAAATTAATAATTTTTTTTATTCTTGGGTCCTAAGAAATCCTTTTCTATCCCAAGGTCATAAGGATATACACAAAGGAAAACAGATCTGCTGTTCACGTTTAAGTCTATAAATCTACCAGCAATTTAATTTTGTATACGGTGTGAGTTAGAGATCTGACATTTTCTTTATTTTGCTAGCCACATGTCCCAGGGTCACTTACCCAAAAGGTGTTTTCCAGACAGCGAGAAAGGAAGAGAATATAAACAATTGGATTCTCAACTTCAGTCTGGAGAGCTCTATGACAAGGCACATCTATACATATAAGTCTAGCCTGACTTATTAGAATACTGTATCCTTCAGGGAAGGATTACTTTTTATTCACATTGTGTTCCTTGTGCCTGCCATAATACACACAGCAGATAGTAAGGTATTTGTTAAATAATCAAATAAATATAAAGCCCTTTATAATCTAGTTACCATCACCTTCCAGGTGCACCCACTGTGTACGTAGGATATACAAAATAAACGGTGTGCCTCTGTATTCCTGTTGCTTCTTTTTGAAATCTTTCCTGCCTGCCTTACCAATTGGCCTGTAAGCACCTTCTAATTTCTCCAGGCAAAACTCACTGTGTTCCTCTTTTGCACCCATACAGCACCTATAAATACCTTTAAACAATATCTGGGCTATTGTCTTACAAGACAAACTCACTTTGGGATCTCTACTGAAAATCAAAATTCAATTCTTAGAATATTAGAGAGCTACAAATGTTTTTTTTCCCAGTCTTTGGGGATCAATGGACACAGAAACTTACTGGCTTGAGTACTGTATATGAGCTCCACATGGGCATCCTGATAGCTTTTCCAAATCCACTGACATATTCCCTGTGATAGAGAAGACAGTGCTCCTTGTTCTTCTGCATGACCCTGGGCCTCCCAAATGGCACATTTAGTTTCTCTGTGGCTGTTACTAAAATGACAATAACATAAAAATGGTTGTAAAATTAGCAAATGCTTCTATGCATAACGCTATCATTCTCAGGGTGCCTGGGTGGCTTAGTTGGTTAAGTGTCTGACTCTTGGTTTCAGCTCCGTTCATGATCTCCGTTCATGTGGGTTCGAGCCCTGCATGGGCGCTCTATGCTGACAGCACAGAGCCTGGTGGGAATTCTCACTCTCTCCCTCTCTCTCTGCCCCTCCCCCACTTGCTCTCTCTCACTCTCTCAAATAAATAAAAACTTTTAAAAAACCATCATTCTCTGGTGGTTTATTATATGCCAGTTACTCTCATAAATATTTTACATACTTAACCTCTTAATTCTTACAACTCTGAAGTGTTATTATCCCACTCTATATATTACAAAACTAGGGCTTAGATAAGTTATTTAGCCAAGCAGCTAACAGCTCACAGGACATATTTGAAGAGGGAAAAACCTCAAAATCAAAAGGACATACTTTGTAACAAAGATGACCTACATTAATAATTATCATAGGAACAATGTTGCAATTTTATAAAGAAAAGTATGTCCTAATGTATTTATTTTTATTTGCCCGTTAGTATATTCTAAAACTCCATCAATTATTGATACTTTAAAAACCTGCAAGGTATTCATGCCATGAAATAACACTCAATAGATTATAAAAAGATTATAAACCAACCAAGACATTGACTGAACTTTTACTGTGCATCAGGCACTATTTTAAGTGTGCACATAGATTAACTCATTTAATCTTCATAAAAACTCTATAAAGACGGTATCCCCATTTTATAAATGATGAAACAAGCCCAATGAGTTTAACACAAGAATACTTTAAAGATAACGGATATTAATAATGTCGCTACAGGCCAGGCGCTGTTCTAAATTCTTTCCATGGATTAATTCTTTCAGTCTTTACAACCACATGAGCTGGGTACCATTATTATAGATGAGTAGACAGAGGCACAGAGACGTTAAGTGATTTGGCTCAGGTTATACAGCCAAGAAGCAGTAGAGGTAGGATTCCAACCCAGGCAGTGAACCCTGTTCACATCTAAGAAAGGGAACAGGGGACCGTAGAGAAGGCACAACCATTTCAAGGAATTTGTTGTGTTCCTGGAACCACTATAACTACCCAGGCTTGCAACTGATCTTACCAGATCTAGTTCTGTTTTTTCCCCCTCCTATACATTGGCAATACAATCTTTATGTTCAAAAGCCTCTGTGAGTTTATTTTAAAGAACCCCCCAAAAGGCAATATTGTGTTTTGTTGGGCCTAAACATCAAAGACTTGACATGTTTTCTACTGACTTACTTTCATTTTGGGAGAGATTTAGCATTAGATTCACATGTTCTAAAGCAGCATTCTGTAAAACAATGTGGGGAAGGGAGAAAGTAAGTCAAAGTGATAACACATGTTGTAAAAGGTGATCAGGATTATTTCCTGATTAGGATTGCAGTAATCACATGAATATTTTACTACTCAACAAAGAAGCCAGACTAATTTGAGTTTAAATTCCAATTCTGCCACTTACTCAGAAATACAGAGATACTATTACTCATTAAAAGACTTTGTGTGGGAGTTTGCAAAGATACAATTGATGTTGGGGCAAAGCATTTTGACCACAGCTAGAATCAACTGCTAAACTGAAATAACAACATCCCTGGGCTTCTAGGGCTTTAACAGGAGTACAACTCACTTGAGGGTCTTGTTAAAATGCAGATTCTGATTAGTAAACCTGAGCTCAGTGGGGCCTGAGATTCTAGATCTCTGAGCAGCTTGCAAGTGAGGCAGATGTTGATCCTGTGACCACACTGAATAGCAAAGGGCATTCTTTACAGAGAAGAATTTGGAAGCTGGCAGTCAGGAGGTAGACCAAACACCCATGACCTGAGACAATTTACCTGACTTCTCTGACCCTTCTTCGTTCCTAAAATGTAGACTAAAACACCCACATTGTGATGTTTATTATTATTACCATTATTTTAAATGGCACTTCCATCAAAGTTGTCTGTAGGTAAGAAACCCGCATCCATACTTTGATCTTGACTGTGGATTTGATTTTTATTGGGAAGCTTGACTGGACTTTTACCCTTTAAAGCCTCTTTTGGTTGGCATCTATCTATATACTTTTTGATCTGTGTGGTGTAATGGTATTTGGAGGATTATAGAAGTCTTTGCTGACTCCTTGTTATAAGGAATAATTCTTGGCAGAGGCAGCAGGTGCTTATTGAACTCTACAACCACATTTTGAACTTGGTGTCAAATGCACGTTGACATTGGTTTTAACTTGATGGATTCCTGATAACTGGGCTCTGATTCCATTCTGAAACCCCAAGCCCCATCCATGTGCTCTAGTTCTCACAAGGAGAACTTGCATTTTGAGCTCCTGTTCTGACTCCTTGCCTTTTTGGGGTGGGGGTGGGGGTTCCTAGCACTGGAATCTCACCTTACTGACAGTCTCCTGGGATCTGAAGTCAAGCTCCTGAACTCAGCCAAGTGCCTGATGCACTAAAAAGACCTGTAAGAGGTCTTGTAGCTGTAAGAGGGATGGTTTACCAAGGAAATAAAAAAGAGCTCCAAGATTCTACTATTTTGAATGGTTAAGGACACTTAGCTCACAAGGGAATTAATAATTTCCAAATAGTGCTTTCCAATTTACAAAGCATAGTCACGTACTTAATTTACAATGCATCTCTCATCCCCAGACAAGGTTCAGAGAAACCACATACATTTACTTAGTAAAGATCCTAACTAGAACACAAACCTGGTTGTCAGCTACCCTGACTATAACCCTGGTTATGGAAATTAGTTTGCCCCTTTATATTCTTATGAATATATGAAGTTATTACTTACGCTTTGTAGCACAGGACATGAACAATGGAGAGTATCTATGGGCAGTGGGACAGTAAAGCCACAAACAGAAAACTTCGACACTTCCTCTGCATGGGATGGCTCATAAAAAGGGACCTTCAGAAGATGGTTTAAACTACCATGGGTGCCATTATTTGGTGCTGGTTGAATGTGTAGAAGGTCTGTTTTTAAAAATAAGTTCAAAGTAGTTTTAAATTAAAAGGCAACAATATCTGTCTAGGAGATGGAAGAAAACAAAATTTCCATTAATAAATTCCGCGGTAAGGGGCACCTGGGTGGCTCAGTCAATTAAGCATCTGATTTCAGCTCAGGTCATGATCTCGTGATTCATGAGTTCGAGCCCCACATCGGGCTCTGTGCTGTCAGGCTGACAGCCCGCTTCAGATCCTCTGTCCCTCTCTGTCTGCCCCTTCCCAGCTTGTGCTCTCCCAAAAAATAATTAATTAATTAATTAATTAATAGATAAATAAATAAATTCTGCCGTAAAACAGTCTTGGACTGCATGTGCCATTGGGTTTACTGACTCTTGCCCCATGGTTTCACCACCTCCTCTTTCTAGAGAATGGGGACCGTTGCTGTAAGAGCTATAGGAATTTTCAGGAACTGTGTCTGCTCCTCTAGAGAAAAGCATTATTGCTTAAAGGATCACTTTGTTCTTTAAGCATATCATGGTCTTTCTAGCATAAAAAGCTATAGTTTTATCAAAAAACAATTTTGAAGAAGTTAAATAATTTACAATCTTATTGGTAGTATATTTACTTAGTTATATGAAACTTCTCTAAGGACAGATACCTTTAAAAAGTTAAACTCATAGATTTTGCTTAATATTTAGATAACTTTTTCTATTTTGTTCTATAACAATACAATATACAAATATTTTATGAACATAGCTTTTTAAGTGGCTCCTGCTGAATACTGCCTAATAGATCTCTTCCAGAACTTAAATCCTATCTGGTTCCTTCTAAGTTTCCCCACAAAGGGCCAGCATCTCTGACCACACATCCAGGTGGGGAACCAAGAATCGAAGTTGTTAAGACTACAACACAATATTTTCAAATGGATACTCTTTGGTTTCTAAGTCATATTCAATCACCACACGCCTTTGGCAAGATTAAGAGTGACAATGGTGAGGATATTTATGTCAGAATTCTAAAGCTCAAGGTGAAATTGCAACTTACCCATTACCTTGCCTAAACGATTTGTTAATACAATGGTTTGAAGTAAGCATGTAGGCATAAAGGTAGGGGAAATCCCCTAAAACTCTAATTATTTAAGGTTTTTTTTTAACACTGAGTATAATAATAAGCACCTATACAAATAGGATTTCTATCATCCTTTTATGCCAGAAGCTTTTTCTCTGTAATTACAAGAAAATACTTGTGTTTTAGAGGTTTTTTTCCTACTCTGAAAAGTTGGAAATGTAATTTTACTCACCTAAGTTTTATTAAGTTTTCAAGTAGTAACTAACTGATAGAAAGGCTCATCTCCTGAGATCTAATCTTTGTCATTACCAGCAATCAGAAACAATAATTTCATAAACTACTATGGCTGAATAATTCAGAATGGTGATTTGTTCTTATCTTTTCTACTTTCTGTCTTCTTAGTGCAGAGCAGCCCCCTCTGGGATTCAATTTATTGCCAATTTCAAAATATGTATTTTAAAAACTACATCCACATTTTGATGTTAAATTTATATAGATATACTCACCACATATTAGGTTATAGACTTCGATATTTTCGAATGGTTCAATTTCAGTCTTCTCTTTAAAACTGGGTCCATGTGCCAAAAAGATAGCCTAGGTGATGACAGTCCTACTGTTACTAGATGCCATCTAAACTCAAAAACAAATGGTGGAAGAGACACAATTGCCTTCTGTCACAACTCTCCTAGCTGTGTCTCCTGCTATTATAAGGATTTCTTTTCAGATTTGAAAATGACTTGTATGTCACTTCCACCCGTGACTGGGATTCCACAAATCCCAATCAAATATAATGCATATTGTATTTATTTTTTTCTAAATGTACCTGATTCCACAGCACCTTGCGTGTCAACAGACGAGGAGAAAACAAGCAACAATGGACAATCAATGTCAGCACAATTCTACAATATCTGGACAGTATAAATTACAAATTCATAATATAACATCAGGAATTCTTTTGGTTGTCTTTTCATATCATTGTTCAAATATGTTAATACATGACCAAAACATGCTGAAGTTTCTAAACACCAAAGTTTTTTCACAGCTTAGACTAACCCACCGATTTCTCAAATATCTCTCCTTTACCTTTCGGATGAAGAATTCTAAATACTTTTTATTTATATTTAAATAATAATGTTAAGTTAATTATGTTATTCATAACAATCTAATTCTTTCAGATTGCAAATAACTAGAAGAAAAGTGTCAAACATAATTACTTTTTGGTAATAGGACTATATAATATGTATATATCCTTTTTTTCCATGATAGCAAATAAATGGAGACATAGGTTTTCTTTCTAGCAATTAACTTAATAATCAAATAGTACTCTATTTGATAGAGAGGCACTCTGTCTCTAGAGACTTTTCAAATGTTTACAAGGGGATATAATGCATCACAGCAATATTAAAAGGCAATATATTCATAATGAGCCCAAGACATTTTCTTTATTTGAGAAGGGATGTGTGTGTGTGTGTGTGTGTGTGTGTGTGTGTTTGTGTGTGTGTTATTAATGGAAATAGGGAAGACAATGAGGTTGCCTGTTAGAATGGCTAAAATTAACAATTCAGGAAATAACAGACGTTGGCGAAGATGTAGAGAAAGGGGAACACTTTTGCACCGCTAATGGGAATGCAAGCTGGTGCAGGCACGGTGAAGAACAGTATTGAGGTTCCTCAAAAAATTAAAAATAGAGCTACCATACAACCCAGCAATTGTACTAGTAGGTGTTTATCCAAAGGATACAAAAATGCCGATTTGAAGGGGCACACGCACCCCAATGTTTATAGCAGCACTATCAACGATAGCCAAAGTATGGAAAGAGTCCAAATGTCCACTGACTGACAAATGGATAAAGAAGATGTGGAATAAGATTCCTTGGCGATGAAAAAGAATGGCGATGAAATCTTGCCATTTGCAACAGTGTGGATGGAACTAGAGGGAATTATGCTAAGCGAAATAAGTCAGTCAGACAAAGACAAATAACATGACTTCACTCACCTGAATTTAAGAAGCATACTAAGATGAACATAGGGGAAGAGAAGGAAAACATAAGATAAAAACAGAGAGAGGGGCAAACATAAGAGACTATTAAATACAGAGAACAAACCGAGGGTTGCTGGAGGAGAGGTGGGTAGAGGGATGGGCTAAATGGGTGATGGGTATTAAGGAGGCACTTGCTGGGATGAGCACTGGCTATTGTATGTAAGAGATGGATCGCTGGGTTCTACTCCTGAAGCCAAGACTCCACTGTGTGTTAGCTAACTTGAATTTAAAGAAATAAATTTTTTAAAAAGATAATGAGGTTGCAAAAAATCATGAAGTTTACCTATGTGGGCCTATCAGCTACACTTCTCTCATGGACTCTTCCAAATAGTCTCTTCCCTGGGGTTCCAGGATATACTCCGCTCCAGGTTTTCTTCTTTGCTCACTGCTATACTTCTAGGTGTCTTTGCTAGTGACTCTTTTTCTTTCAACCTCTTCAAGTAGAAGTGCTTAGAGCTCAGGACTTGGTCTTCCTCTCTACCTATACTCACTTTCTAAGGATCTTGTCTAGCTGCGTATCTTTTAAATAATCGATATACCTAAAAATCAATTTTTTTTATTTCTGGGTAGATTCCCTTTAGGTGCTATAAAGCATCTCTACTCACATGTCTGGTAAATATTTTCAACTTAACATGCCCAACTGAACCTTCACTCCTTCTTCTCCAATCAGCCACGCAGTCTTACATCCTTCCAATAACCGATGAAGGCTCTCCTGCCCCCAACGCATCAGGCACAATCCTACCTTTGGGCCTTTGTACTTGGCTGTTTCCTCTGTTGGGTACACCTATCCCCTGAACATTTGAAAGGCTGATTCTTTCACCTTCTTCAAGTCTCTGTTCAAATGTCATCTCAATGAATCTTACCCTCTCCACTTTATGTAAAGTTGCATACTGCCCCCATGGTACCCTGGGACATGCCCAATTTCCACCTACTCTGTGTTACCTTTATTTCCCATGGCATTTATCCCCTAACATACCAAATAATATATTTCCTTATTATGCCAATTGTCTACATCCCTCTGTTAGAATGAAAGCTTCATGAGGGCAGGGATCCTTATCTGTGTTGTTCACAGGTGTATTCAAGGGCCCTAAAGACTGCCTATGACAAAGTAGGCGCTCAATAAATATTTGTTAAAAAAAATAAAATAAAGCAGTAAGTTACCTCCATGCTCTTAAACTCATTGTTATAACCGTGGTTTCCTCCTCCACAGGATGAATATGCTTTACTCCTTTAAAGAAATGATATGACATTGCAATTAATACATTAATATGAGACCTTATTGTAAACTGACCTTTAACGGATTTTTATGCAGCTTATGCTTTTATATAAGTAAATTTTCTGTCAACAACAGCATAAATATAGTTATTTTCATGCTCAAGTTCATAACCACAGAGGAACAAACAGAATGGTAGCAGAATGGTAGCAGGAAGGAGAATTCCAGAACCAGAAGTAGAATTCAAAAGCCTTTGACTCTTAGACATTGACAAGATCATAACAAAGGCATAGGTTAAAAAAAAAAATTGAATATAACATCATGTCAGCTATATGTCAATAAAAATCTATTTATTAATTTAAAAATGTAAAAAATTGTCTTCAAGCTTATCTGTATCTTTACACATTAATGTCTGTGTGGTTAAGAATAGTTTAATTAGGGGCGCCTGGGTGGCTCAGTCGGTTGAGCGGCCGGCTTCAGCTCAAGTCATGATCTCACGGCTAGTGAGTTCGAGCCCCGCGTCGGGCTCTGTGCTGACAGCTTAGAGCCTGGAGCCTGTTTCAGATTCTGTGTCTCCCTCTCTCTGACCCTCCCCCGTTCATGCTCTGTCTCTCTCTGTCTCAAAAATAAATAAACGTTAAAAAAATTTTTTTTAAAAAGTTTAAAAAAAAGAATAGCTTAATTAATATACTACTTTAAGCATTTCAGTGCTTTAGAAATAAGTCTTTGAAACTGGGAAAAATATTGATTCCTATTTTACAGTAGAGATATGTAGGGAAATAATGTAAAAGTATAAAGAATACTGAAGGAAAGTTCATTATAACACTCGGTAAGAAGCTAGTATATTCTTGTAAATTCAGAACTTATTTTTAACTTTTGGGCTTTTCTTCTATAGGCTGTTGTGTTCTGTTACTTGAATGACTTTTCAAATTTAATTTGCCTTTTATCCACCTTCTCCTATTTTACTATTTGAATTGAGCAATTTTAGCAGTCCAAACTGGCAATAAATAAACCTAGATTTTTTTTTAAACAACAATGCCATACTGGTTCAAATTAGGTCTCTAATGGAAAAAGAGACTCTTATTCCCTAAGAGATTTGTTTCATTTGCTTTCCCACCCCCTACCTCCCACTCCTCGGGGAAAACATACACACACAACGTTTTTGTTTTTATGTTGTAGGCAGGACTTTAGTGTCCTAAAAGATCAGCTTCTAAAACATTCATAACTGAGTCTCAGCTTAAATAAAAACAAATCACAAAATAAAAAATAAATCATCACACTGAGCAGGCTACACTCAGCTACACTCAACACTACCCAATAGAGGGAAGAAAGGAGAGGCTAAGTAGTGACTTACTAGCTGGAATGGGGAAAGAAAGGGAGTCCTATTTATAAGGCATTTAAATTCAATTACCCTAAAATGCCAGCTCATTACCTTAGTTAATTCCAATAAAATGTGGGGCTTAAGATAAGAGTTGTTTTAAAAATATTTTTATCCTTCTTGCATACATATTTGCTTCCTTCAAGATTACTGGAACTAGGGTGCCTAAGTGGCTCAGTCAGCTGGGTGTCCAACTTTGGCTCCGGTCATGATCTGCCCGTTCGTGGGTTCAAGCCCCATGTTAGGCTCTGAGCTGTCAGAACCTGCTTCAGATTCTGTGTCTTCCTCTCTCTCTTCCCCTCCCCTGATTGTGTTCTCTCTCTCTCTCTCTCTCTCTCTCTCTCTCTCTCTCTCTCTCTCAAAAATAAATAAATAAACATTAAAAAAAGATTACCGTAACCATTTGGGGATAATTCAGTTTTAAATTCTGTGTGGGAGGCTAGAGTATTCATTAATGAAAGAACAAAAAGGTCTTTAGAACCAAGTCATTGGTAAAATTCTCTGAAATTTGGTCTGTTATATATCTCTCTATTTTCAGAAATATCTCTTTTTATAATATTTTCAACTCCTAACCCAACTCAATCAGAAAACTTTAGTCAATATTGCAAAGCTTTATTCAGAAATAAAAGATAAAAATTAGTGTTTGAAAAAGCTCTATTTTCTCTTCTCAAGTGAAAATGTTACAAATTTGCTCTTCTAACTGCTCATGTTTATGCTCTCCAGCCATTAATTTGGCTCTGGAAATCCATATGGAAAAATGGGAGCTGCCATTTGGAAAAGATGAGTTGATTTTATCTGTCATGATTTAGCTCAACTTCCAAGTACCATATGAAATCTTCTGGAACAAACTCTCTTTTATCTTCTCCATGTCTAATTCATAAAGTCAAAATCAAGGCCAGTGTCTCTGCCACAGTCGGGTAATGACACAGATGGGAGACGAGTAAGACTTCTTTCCTGACCGCCCCCCGCCCCTCCAAGGCAGTTGCCAACTATCTGCCTGTGTAGTACCTTTCACATCTTCCCTTGCTTTCCTACTCTGCCACCATTCTAAGCTAGACCCTTATTACTTCTGACCTGCATGAAGTTCCTAATTGGTTACCCTGACTCTGAACTTTAGAATCTTCCCACATAACACACACACACACACACACACACACACACACACATGCACACACGCACACACACACATGCACACACACACCTAATCACATTGAACACTGTGAGCTCTCAGAAATGCAAATCCACACAACCACATATTCACCTGCAGCCACCTTGTATCTACCAATGGTCTATTTTCTTCCCAGGCAAAGTCACACTTTTCAGTCATGACAGGTAAGGTCTGTCAGGCGGAGAGAGGCTTCATTTACCTGGTGCTCTGGCAACACAGAACCAGTGCAATCGAGGGCATCTAGCCCGTCTGCCTGCAGACCCTCCCTTGCCCCCAGAGCAGCTGCTGGCTTTAAAAAGGTGCCCCATTGCTCTGGACAGAATATTTAGAGAAAGAAGCACCCCTGAGAAGACACAGGCTGGCAGTACTCAAGGCTTGGCAAGAACATGGATGCCTTCCAGCAAAAGAAAAGTGGTCCATGGCCTCCTGCAGACAGGCCCCCCATCAGGGCTCAGTGAGCTGAGCAAGGGTTACTTTTCCACTGCCTCTCATCTTCTTGGCTGAGTGCCTCTGTACAGCGCACAGACTGCCCAACAGCCTGGGGCAGACCTGTTGTATGTGATGGCATTTAGTCGATCTCACCCTTAATTTTCAAAGCCCAGAGCAGGAATCACACCTACCAGGAAGCATCCTCTGGATGTTCTGTGACATCCACATCTAGTCTGTGTAATCACTCTTATTGTTTCCTTGTACCTTGCACTTGATCCTAGTGTGGCCATTGTTATACCTGATTATAATTGTTGTCTTCCTCCCTGCCTGAGCAAAGATCCTTAGGGTGAGGACTGGGTCTATCCCCATTTCATAGAAACATGCCTGGAAAGTATTTGTCACTTTCCAATCATAAAATAAAAAGCTATTATTCATGTTCTCTAAGGGGGCAATACTTCAGCTGTAGTTTCAAATAATTGGGTTTCCCCAAATTAGTGAAATCCAACACGTTTTAGGCAAAATGAGGATAGTGATGATGATCATGATAGGTTGTACTAAATGACAAAGTTTGCTATAACTCTGGGAAGGGAATACAATCTAGTTATCAAACATTTGACACTATAACTAAAGACAACATACTTTGCCATAGAAACTTGGCAGCCTGACGCTCATGTGTTAAGAATTGGAGGTAGAATGACTTAACCAGATGAGAACTTGGTTGCTCTGGTTAGGGCTATAATCAACATTTCTTTTGAGGTAAGTCAGTTTCCTTTAACATCAAGAGAATAATAAAACCAGGCTAATCTTGTGTTACAGATGATGAAAATGAAGCCCCAAGACATTAATTTGTTTACATTTCCCCCACGCTAGGCGTGAAGGCGGGTCTGGAACTCAGCCTGCTGCTCTTTTTACATCTCACTGCTAGCTATTAAATATAAAAAGCTCATAATTTGAGACTGGGTGTTATGTAATACCCAGAGGTACCCTGGCGGCTGGACTCTCCTTCTATAACCCACAGGGCATGTTATAGGATGGATGGGCACTTTCTTGTTTTGTACCAGTGGCCTCCTAACTTCTTTGATCTCATACTCTCAACAGTAAGTATTTGGAGAATTTACCCACATTTGGGACTATATCTGCTTACATATTACCCACATACATTATTTAAAACCCGATATACTTAATATAAGTAAAGCTTAGTCTTTTAAAATCTCCTGGAGAATGCTATGTTGAGCCACACAGCATATAGCCAAGGTCCTTCACAAAGGGTTATGAAACTTCTTATCCCAAGAAGAGAGGCCAGTGCCATCTAGTGGCCAGATGTGAACATGCACACTCTCTGGCCTCGCGGTGTATTGCTTGGGTTTCCTGGTTACCTCACAGAACAGGCTCTCCCAACTCCCTCATCTTTTTTGTCTCCTCTTTATTAAATATATCTTCCAGTATCTGTAATCCCATTGTCCTCTGTATCCCCCGACATGACGTAGCATGCAAATAAGGCCAGAAAACAATGTGATCCTGATTCCATTTAAAACCACTTACGCACAGGGAAAAAAAACAAAACAAAACACTGGAATAAAATCCAAAAAAAAAAAAAAAATAGGAAATATTAGCTAAACTATCAGAAAGTGTATATTTTTTGGTTTTCTGGCTTATTATTAGTCTTCTTTATTTGACAAGGAAGGCAGGAATCCTGTCTGTATCCCAAATGCCTGGAACAAAGCCTGGCATACACAGTAACAAGCATCAATAAAATTTTGTGAAACCAACGAATTCATTGGTTATCTTGGGATGAAGCGATCCAGAATGGTTTTTATCTTCCCTAAATGCAATTGTAACTTGCAGATGCTCAACAATCAACATGGATTAGAACTAGAAAAAAAAATGTTCACCTAATTGGTTAGCTTAGCCACAAATGTGCTCTTTCCTAAAAACCACAAAGATGACAAAGATTTCAATGACCTATCTAATCAATTACTTACTGCCAACCTGGAAGACAACTGATTTCATCTTTACATCCTGTCAACTACCTGAAAAAAGATCTAACTGGGGGTTAAGAATGTGCTGGTACTTGTGGTTTCTGGAATGGCCAATAAACAGTGCTAACCTTCTTCCTTCTGTGCATCTCTATTGTGAGGATTACGATGCTAAGATTGGCCTCTAATATTTCAAATGCAGAAATGCTAGGTAGCATATAGAAAGTCAAGGATTGAGGCACCTGGATGGCTCAGTTGGTTGAGCGTCTGAGTCTTGATTTCAGCTGAGGGCATGGTCTCGCTGTTCATGAGATCAAGCAAGCCCCAGGTTATGCTCTGCACTGGCAGTGTGAAGCCTGCTTGGGATTCTCTCTCTCCCTTTCTCTCTGCCCCTCCCCTGCTCAAGTGCACCGAACGCTCACTCTCTCTCTCAAGAGAAATAAACTTAAAAAAATACATATTGAAAAAAGTCAAGGAAATACCAATGCTCATGAAAAGTTGCATGATCATAATAGACCGGTAAAATGAAGGCAATTTATAATGAAAGACAGTGGTTAAAAGTATTATGAAACAAGTAAATAGATGCACAAACCTCACAGCCAGCCACTGTCGGTCCACCAAAAGATGAACTTTGTCAATTCTGACATTTTTGGCAAAGTGTAGTCGTTTTGGCAAATCAGGAGTCAAATAGGGTTTGAAATGCTGATCAGGTTTTCGGCACTAAATAATAGGTAGATTATTCGTTTGTGTAAGTTATAAAATATGCAGCTAATTTAACAATTTAATTTGCTAAGACAATTAAGCGCTCTTTAAAAAGTAAGAAGATTTAAACATGGCTAATAAAATAAGGTTATTAACCCTATTCTCAGTGTGGCCAAATTCCCCAATTAGGTTGCTTTTATTGTTGCAACAATACTTAAATTGCAATTAAAATATATGATTTAAATTATGATTTGGTGTCTGATGTTCTAGGTTTTTATATCTTTAGCCACCATAACCCTCCCCTCCTTTTTTGACAGACAATAGGTATGTCTGGATTTCAAGTGGCAATTACAATTTTTGAATTTAAATTATGTATGCATATTATATAACACATTAGCAGATATCAGTAAAAATTTTAAAAACCAATTTAATTGCACAAAAATCCTTTTACAGTCGATTCAATTTACCCTTGAAATAACCTACATTTGCTTAATTCTCAAGTCAAGTCAAAACCTAGTACAGGCTCCTTATTTGTGAACAATTCATGGATTTCTCACAAACTGGAGTGAAGTTTTGTGTCTTTCATAATTACTGCTGTAACTAGACGGCATATTTTAAAACTGTGTAAAGATGCAACTCAGTCATCTAAAAAAAGAAGTGAGGAAATGAGAAACAGAACTACAAAGGAATTTTTTCTCCCTTGTGAACTTTTTTTGAGAAACAAGAGGAAAAAAATACAGGTAAGCATATGGGAAAATAATTTTTTTCTACTTTCTCATTTTCTTATTTATTTTAAGCCTTGATAATCACACAAATATTTTAAGTCTGTGTCACTGCTGTTTTGGGCTCAATTTATATAAGAAGAAAGATACTATGAAATTGAAAAAAAAAAAACAATTTAAAAGGAAGTATGGACAATAGAGCAAGGCGAGTAACAGAATGAAAAGGGGAAGAGAAATTATTTATTGCACAGATATTTCGGCCAGTTTTTCTTTGCTTATTTTGGTATCTCTACCGGGCTTCTTTTTCTTTTTAATTTATCATTACTTCCTGTTGAAGTCAATATTTTTGTAACATCCAGGCAAGTACATGATGGCAGCAGTTGGTTATGAAGCTTCGTCAAAGATACAAAGAACTAGAATGTGCCCTTGAGGACCACAGGTCATCTGACAAGTCACACTTTCCTAGCTGGTGTGTAGCCAGAGTAAATCCAGAGGAAAGTGGAGGCACACTGCCAATTTCCGAAGCAGGACGGGGTTATACTTTGCATTTGAGAATTTAGGATGAAGACCTTAGAGTTGGGAAGACTGTGGTCATTTTATCTAAGAACAAGGATGCCATTGTCTGTCATGCAACCAGAATGTTGTTGAACTTAAAGAGTCATCCGTTCATGTTTGATTACGTTTGTCCAATATAAGCTCAACAGGCCTACTGGGAATACTGTACCCCCACATGAAAATTTTCTGGGAATAATGGACTATTCAGGAAATGATGGTCCATTTCTTCGGGTTCTATAGCTCTAGGCCCAGTCTTTATTTGCGATACCATTAATGGTTTCCAAAGCCTGTGGTATCCAATCCTCCTCCACTACAGGATTATTAGAGATTTTCCCTTCCTCAGCAACAGGGCTTCTGCTATATGGCTCGTGAGGTGATGGGGAAAAGGACAACAATATGTGGTTTTAGAGAGTCCATCTGTTGAAAATTCTGAAGTACCCATCTAATCAGCATGAACACACTGCCTGTATGCCCTTCGCCAGCAGAGGGAGACATTGTCCACCATGTTTACTCAAGACCAAAATATCAAAGTATAAGAGAAAAAAGAAGTGATTAACACTCTAAAGAATTGTTGCTCTAATGGTCATTTCTGCATCAGACTTGCAGTGGGTCCTAGGTGACAGTAACATTCTTCATGCGGTGTTTTCTTACCTTCAATCATTCCCAGTTCATCCTAACAGTTTTCTTCTATAATTGCACACGACTTATATACTTAAATAAACCTAGCTCCACCCCAAGCAATGATAAACTCATGAATTCCATATAATAGATAATATGCTTGTGAATATACCTTAAATACAGAAGTATTAAAACTACATGCAAGAACATTTCAGGTCTCTCTAGGAGTAGGGAATTCTACTTTGAAAAGCCCAGTTTGCTTTAAGATCTGTATCTCGAATTTGCCCCACTAAGTTTACTCACAACCTGGAACGTGGGAACCAGTCAAAAGAAGTTGGAATTAGACTTAGAGGGTAAAGAGATGATTTTTCTGACCTCTATGAAAACATGTGTAAGAGTTCATGATTCACTATTTTCTTATGTTAAGTCACACAACACATGTGACTGGCATGGCCCTTTTGAATGGGACAGCAACCCACTCAGTAAAAGCCAGGAGTCAGGGCCACTGTTGTCACAAACTAATCTCTAGTGGTAGTGACTGTAAATGAAAACACCTAAGACAAAAGCAGCTGATCTGCAGGTAAAATACTATCAACGGAGGGTTTAAGAAATAAATTTCAAGTGGATTGGACTCAGAAATATGGAACATAAATTTCCCCAAATCCAGATTTTAAGGACATTATATTAACTTAGATATATGTATTAGGACACTGTATACTTACACTGAGGTTCCTAACAATTTCTTCAGAATTAACTGTTTCAAAAGAAAAAAATAAATAAATAAACCACATTACAAATGTGAACATATCAGATGAATTTCACACATACATTTATTAATGACAATGACCTGGTAAAATTAATAAGAAATTCTTTTAAAATTTATTGATTTGTTTTGAGAGAGAGAGAGAGAGAGAGAGATAGAGAGAGAGAGAAAGGGAGCATGAGCCAGGGAGAGGCAGAGAGAGGAGAGAGAAAAGTCCCAAGCTCCAGGCTCCATCTCACAAACTGAGATCATGACCTGAGCCAAGATCAAGAGTCAGACACATAACAGACTGAGCCACCCAGGTGTCCCTAAATAGGAAATTATTTTCAGCAAAGAATTATTTTAGAATTTAACGTATAAGTAGAATATGGTTTAACCTAACGATTAAGTAGAATATATTAATATTTTTGTAATATTAATGTTTAATTGATGTTTTAATTATAACCTAATAATTACGTGGAAATATCAATATTTTATTAATAGTAACATTTGATTGTATTAATTAATATTTTATTGGTATTAATATAGTTAAGTAGAGTATACTTTTACGTAACGATATTTGATATTACCATAGACTTTATAGGCTGATGATATTTAAACAAGGACAGGGATTTCTTATTTGCTTCTGTGTGGTCTTCCCGAAAAGACAGAAGAGGGGGCCTGGCAATCCCTATATCCTCAGAATCAGGAAGTTATGGTTACACACTTTCAATTTTACCCCGTTTTTCACATGGGTGTCTTCATACTTACAAGTGTAGAAGTCCTGAGGTATATTACGAGCCCTGATACGAGGGGCAGGCCCTTCATACATGTAGAAGTTTATTCGATGAAAATAATTAGTCATATATTCCATCTTGTCACAGTACGTCTTATCCATTCCTGAATTAAAAAAAAAAAATCCACTGAATGCATATAGATGGTAACAATTAGTTGTCTTTCATGATGTCAAATCAGAGATATTTTATGTGGCAGATCTCAAACTAAGTTTCACTGAGAATCTATATTAATTTAACCTATTATTTCACCCTAAATGGCAGATCTTAAAAATCCTGGCAGTGGAGGAGAAGGGTCGCATTGATCAGAGAAGAATAAACAAGAATCATAAACAGATCATTTGCTCAACACAAATCAATTAATTTCAAAGAAGAAAATCCTCTGTAGAAAGCTCATTAGATCTTAGATGTATTATTTAACTTTATATAAGTAGCATGTGCTTAAAACAAAGATTTGGTAGTTAAAACCTCTTCTATTTGTAGATTCTTCAGACTGCCCTTAAATTTTTATTTTCATATTTATTTATAAATTTATTTCATGTTTTATAATATCTTTTATCAAAATGCACATTAAAGTGGTTCCCCTTTATTTTAAAACAATAGGTCAATGTGTTAAGAAAACATTTCAGAAATTTTTAAATAAATTACTCTGTTTCTCATTATCTTGATGTCCTAAAATAAAAACAAGAGTTCTGTAGACATGGTCCTTTTTGTCCTCTCTTCCTTGACTGGTTCCTTCAAAGCCTTTGGAGCTTAGCTTGACTAATGTTGAAAGTATCACCCCATCTAGAAAAGGCCTATTTCTGCTTTACATAGCTCCAAACACACTATATCTAGGAAAGTACTTGACATTGAGTAGGCACTCAAAAAATATTTGGTTGACTAACAACCCAACCATATCTCTGTTAAGTACTATGACCTCCATTTTCACAAAAAAGTAAGTATAAGGATGGATTTTCATAATGAATGTTAAAATAATTAAAGTAGAAATTTTAGTTTTAGTATTGTATTCATCACAGCCTACCACAAAACGTATTCTTTGCTTGTTCGAGAACCTTTAGGTCTAGAAGTATAGACTTTAAAATATCACTATGCTTTTTGCATGCTCCTTGAAGTGAGAAGATATCATCAATGATAAAATATAATTTTTAAAAAAAGCGTACCATGGTCGGCCAAAAGGATTATATTGACACAATTGTCTAAGTTCCGCTGTTTTAGGCCTTCCATCAACATTCCAAAAGTCTTATCTACCAACTGTAAGGCTTGAATTACCTAAGGGGAAAAAAAAATGGAGTTAAGACTGTCTTCATAAATTAAAATTTAATTGATGAAATCATTATCCAAGGGAGTGAGTAAAAACTGAACACATTTCCTTCTCTGAAATTTCTGGATTTTGAAATAGGACATCAGAGCCCAGCACTGTGCTACCACATTTACCAAATACCAATTCCCTGAATTTCTATAAACAAATAAAAAAAAAGTAAACCATGGTTTCCACAAAGGAATATAGACTACTGTCCAATTAGTATCTGAGAAAAATGTTCTGCCTCAACAAATATTCAGCTGCAAAGGCTTTCATCATAATACCCAATGCTGGAGAGGGGAGTCCACAGACACTTCTATAGAAGTCCACATGGTTATTTGGGTGCTGAGGGATTATGTGACAATGCCTAACCAGAGCGTTAAAAAAAGGATCTACCCTATAACCTAACAATTCTATTTCTGGAAATTTGTCCTCATAAACACTTAAAGTACAAATGGCTATTTACACCTAGGACTATTCATTACTTTCTTTCTTTCTTTCTTTCTTTCTTTCTTTCTTTCTTTCTTTCCTTACTTACTTATTATTCATTCATTCATTCATTCATTCATTTCTAATTTCAATTTAAAATATAAAATTTCAATAAATTTCAATTTCAATATAAAAATAAATATGCCACACATGCTTACAAACATTTCAAAATGTATTTTAAAAAACCATGGCATGGGGAACTGCTCATAAATACAATGCTAAACATAAAATATTAAAACTAAACTGTATGTACCCACAGATATTTCATAATCCTTTCATGTTTAAATATATTTAGCACTCCATAGTAAACACACATGCACAGAAAACGAAAAAGAAATATATCAAGGGACTATTAACAATGGTTGTCTCTGTATAGTGAATTGGAGTTCATTTTTATTTTATTGCTTATATTCTTTTGTGTTTTAAAATTTTTCTACACCTTATCAGCATAGTACATTAAACTATTTTAAGTGTGTAACTTTTTTTAAGTTTATTTACTTTGAGAGAGAGAGGGAGAGAGAATGAGCAGGGAAGGGGCAGAGAGAGGGGGAGAGAAAGAATCCCAAGCAGGGAGCCTGATATGGGGCTCAATCCCACAAACTGTGAGATCATGACCTGAACCGAGATCAAGAGTCAGATGCTTAACTGACTGAGCCACCCAGGTGTCCCTTAAATGAATAACTTTTAATTGACTAACTGTTCATTATTTGTTTCAGTGAAGAGGAAACTGTAATAGCAAATGGATTGGGGGAAAATGTGTAATGTCTTATAGTACTGTTATAAAAATTATCGCTTTTTTTATTTTTTGAGAAGGAATTTTACAAGCTAATTATTGTTAAGAGCTTTAGTACATTGTCTCATGAAATTGTCATGGCAAACATGCATGGTTGGTGCTACTTCCACCATCTGGAATTTCCAGTTGGAAATACCAGGAAACTTGAGGCTTAAAAATTTTAAATAACATGTTTATGGTCCTACAGTTAACAAGGGATAGAACAGAATTGACTTCAAACCAGCTCTATCTACTGCTAAAATCCACCAACTCGGAGGTAACTTTCCTGACTCTCATTCTTAACAGTGACCATGCACTCTGGTTTACGAGCATGAGTTATGGTTCCCGCCCATTGTCATGGCATAATTATGTCCCTTTTCACAGTCACCCTACTCACTCCTCCCAACTGCAGTAATAGCCCCTTCTCTGTCCTCTCCCAGCACCCTGGCATCTGTTACCATTGGACTCTCCACAGATTTGAAATCATCTGTGCGTATGTCTGCCTCCCAAGAAGAGTGTGAGCTCCTGCAGGGAAGGAACCGGGCAACCTAACTCACCACACGCTTTCCAAGCATAGGGTTTTTCACACAGTATCCACTCCACAGATGGCACATATTGCTGAATGTAAAATGACTAGATGCCAGCCCCTTACTCTAGCCCAGACAAAGGAAAGAAGAGAAATCCCTGTGACAGACCACAAGTGAGCATTTTGGGGGGTGGTAAGATAATAAATAGGAACAGAAATGTCTGCAGCTTTGGGGTAAACCAAGTCTGGGTAGAAAACCTTGCTTGTTTCACATGGAATCATGATCCTTCACTTTCACAGTGGATACTGTGGAAACAGTAAAATCAATCCTGATAAAATGAGTTCAATGCTAAGACCCTCAATAAACAGTTGCTTTTTGGATCCAAACATTCCCTTTTGTAAAATGAAATTCAAGACTGCAGAGGATCCTGCTAGTAGGAAGCTCTATGCAGCATTAACATAGTGGGCTTTTCAATAGGTACAACATCCTTTCTGTGTATTCTACCTCCACATGCTTTCTTGTGCGGGATAAGCTTAGGAATCCCCCGGGTTTACACCAATGGGTTGACAAGGCATAAAGAAATACAAAGTCATGAAATGCTCACACCCGAGTTTGGGTAAACCAGATTGGCACCCCAAGAATAGGGGTTGCAAAGGCACCCCAAAGTAGAGAGGGGGTGCAGAGCCCCCAAAATAGAAAGGGAGAGGCAAAGGCCTGAAATAGAAATGGCACAAAGGTGCCATAGGTGTATGAAATACATAGGTGTATGAAATAAACAAGATTAGATATTCAGGGTCGAAGTACTATGCAGAAAAGCTGCTTTCACAGGAGGATAGGGCCAGGTTAGGTAAATTGGCGAACTGGACTTTGGACTCCTGTGCTGCAGGCAAAGCAGCCCAGAGCGGAGATGGTTAACAAAAGAAAAGATGCCTTATTAACCCTGAGGTTATTTCCCCTATCTGTCATCCCCTAGGCTGGCAAAGATAAACAGAGGTGCTGCCTCATGTCCCCTGTAACCAACCTTACTCCCGACTGCCCAGTGCCCAGATTTTGTTTTGTATTGACCCAAACCCCCAAACACTGTATATGTTCAAAAATCCCCTTTTCCCGCACGTCCCCAAGTTAATGTTACCAGTTTCTTTGTCTCTTTGTACACATCCATCACTTTTGTAATCCTTATGATCTGAATAAATACAGGGCAAAGACCCTTATTCTGGGCTCTTGTCTTTTCCCGAACACTAGCCATCTCTCGCTTTCAATCCTGCATCCCGCTCTTTTACTAGACAAGAGAGAACTTTAGACCCAAAGTCTATGACACTTTCTCAAAAGTGGAGGTCCTCAGTGCTGTAGAATCATTCTACCACGTACATGAGCATTATCAAGAATTAAGTCGATCTGTTGTTCATTTCAATTTTCTTTCCAAATTGAATTTTTCTTCCTAACTTTTCTTTCCATCTAACATGTAATAACTTGTTTTTCAATCAGGAGTTAACAGGTGAAACTTGTTAAAGTATTAGAACATTACTTAAGGTTATTCAAGACCCATAAGGACATTCTGTGCCTAATTCAACTTCAATACTAGAGAATCATTGAAACAAATTTGGTATCAAGAAGTTTCTGGGGTGCCTCAGTTGGTTAAGCGTCCAACTTTGGCTCAGGTCAAGATCTTGAGCTCAGGTCAGTTAGTGAGTTCGAGCCCCACGTCAGGCTCTGTGCTGACAGCTCAGAGTCTGGATCCTGCTTCCGATTCTGTGTCTCCCTCTCTCTCTGCCCCTCCCCTGCTCACACTCTGTCTCTCTCTCTCTCTCTCTCTCTCTGTCTCCCTCTCTCTCTCTCTCAAAAATAAATAAACATTTTAAAAAAAGAAGTTCCTGGTTTCACAAGACTTTAAATCTCTCCACCACCTTCTACATCCGTAATTCATAAAGCCTTCTCCAGCTATACCAGGCCACAATACTCTTCCCATTTTAACACTGTTGTTTTTAGCTCAGGAAACAACAGATGTTGGCAAGGATGCAGAGAAAGGGGGAACACTTTTGCATTGTTGGTGGGAATGCAAACTGGTGCAGCCACTCTGGGGAACAGTCTGGAGGTTCCTCAAAAAATTAAAAATAGAGCTACCCTATGACCCAGCAATTGCACTACTAGGTATTTATCCAAAGGGTACAAAAATGCTGATTTGAAGGGGCACATGCACCCCAATGTTTACAGCAGCATTATCAACAATAGTCAAGTTATGGAAAGAGCCCAAATGTCTACTGACTAACAAATGGGTAAAGAAGATGTGGTATGTATACACGATGGAATACTACTCGGCAATCAAAAAGAATGAAATCTTGCCATTTGCAACAACATGGATAGAACTAGAGTGTATTATGCTAAGCAAAATAAGCCACTCAGAGAAAGACAAATATCATATGATTTCACTCATGTAGAATTTAAGAAACACAACAAATGAACATAGGGGAAGGGAAGGAAAAATAACATAAAAACAGAGAGGGAGGCAAACCATAAGAAACTATTAAATACAGAGAACAAACTGAGGATTGCTGGAGGGGTGTTGGGTGAGGGGATGGGCTAAGTGGGTGATGGGCATTAAGGAGGGCACTTGTTGGAATGAGCACTGGGTGTTGCATCTAACTGATGAATCACTGTGTTCTACTTCTGAAACCAAGACTACACTGTATGCTAACCAACTTGGATTTGCATTTTTAATTTTTTTTAATGTTTGTTTATTTTTGAGAGAGAGAGACAGAGACAGAAACAGAGACAGACAGAGACACAGACAGACAGAGACAGAGTGTGAGCAGGGGAGGGGCAGAGAGAGGGAGAGACACAGAACTGGAAGTGGGCTCCAGGCTCCTTGCTGTCAGCACAGAGCCCCATGCGAGGCTCCAACTCATAAACTGTGAGATCATGACCTGAGCCGAAGTCGGAGGCTTAACGGACTGAGCCACTCAGGCACCCCTAAATTTTTAAAAAAATGTAGGTGTCAGAAAAAAATAAACACTTGTTATTTTAATTCATTTTTTGAGAGAGAGCACACATGCACAGGACTGCTAGCATGCAAGTTGGAGAGGGGTGGAGGGTGAGGGATAGAGAGAATCTTAACCAGGCTCCACACCCAGCACAGATCCCAACACAAGGCCTGACCTCATGACCATGAGATCATGACCTGAGCCGAAGTCAAGAGTCAGATTCTCAACCCACTGAGCCAGGCACCCCTAAACACTGTTTCAGCTACCAAAATTTTAAAGGTTCCTTAAAACAAAACCTTGCTATACATTGTCATTATTTATTTGCCCTTTCAACATAGTTTCTGGGTAATGGCTTCATTTTCTTCAACCCCTAAGAATGCCTTGCACAACATCACGCCCACCAGAAACTATTAAAAGTAGACCTTAAAAGGATAGCAGAGCAAGAGCAAGAGAGTATCAATGACTGAAAAATGTAGAAGGTAATAAGCTTGAAAAAGAGTGAGTGAACAAACAAACTAAAGTAGCCTTTTGCTTTCAAATTATGTCACATTCACTCCAAACTAAAGTATATGACTAACAATAATAACAGCAATAAAGCCATAAAGCTTTCCAGGTTCTCCATCCATTTTGCCTCTTCTAAAGTTTTAAATGAGGCATGGTCTTAATCCTTCTATTTTCACTTTTCACTCTCTCCTTAGGACATCTTCACTTCCATGCACCATCCACATGCTGCCAAGCTTCCTGATTTCATCCCCTTGGAGCTTTCAATCCATATTCAGTTGCCTTCTGGGCATCTTCATTTGGACACCACAAGCCCCTTAACCACGACAAGATCTTCTCCTTCAAAATTGACCCCCTTCAGTCGCCTCATTGATGTAAATGGAAACACCTGCCAGCTAATGATAGCAATCTGACAACTGTCCTTGATCCTCCACTCCACCACCCAAATCCTACCAAGCCGTGCCAGGTCCATCTCCCAAATGAATCTCAAATGCAACTCCCTCCTCCCATGATGGTTGCCACTACGCTAGTTCAAGGTGCGATTATCTCTTTTCAGGAATGTTGCAAAGCTAACCCATCTCTCTCTCCCCACCTTCCTCTGTTCCTTCTAACCCATTCCTCTTGCATAGTAAAACTGATCTTTAGATACAACCCGATCTGGTCATGTTACTTTCTTGATTAAAATGCCTCAGTGCTTCCCTTGCACATTACATGGCCAACAAGGATCTGCATGATTTGGTGCCTGCCTCCTTCTCTAGGCTTCTTTCTAGCCATTGCCCCTGGGTCACAGTGCTCCAGACATGGGAGGGAGATAATCCTCATAGCGTTCCAAACAATACTTGGCACAGAGGAGCACACAAGAAGAGTTAACTGCCATTACCATTCTTACCATTATCACCATGTCTATTTGTCCCTTTGCCTGTCTGTCCCTTTGTTCATTCTGTGCATTCCTCTACCATGCTCACCTCCTCCCTCAACCAGGCTGTTTGTGAACTTTCTTCCTTTTTCTTATTCAGAGAACTTTCTAACCAGTCACAGTCCCTGCCTCTCCTCAGACTAGTTAGGACCTCCTCAATCACCCCTCAGGGCACCTTGATCTTTTCCTTTGCGGCACTTTTCAACATTACACTTAAAATTTATTTGGGAGCTAAACTAGAGCATTGATTAGAAAAAAAGATATGGTGCCTAATATTAACTCAGCTGTATGGGTCAGACAAATACAGATTATAGTGTCCCCTCTCAAAACAATTAACCATATCAAGTGTGGATAAGAATTAAAACAGAAAAGAAGTGGTGAATGTACTTCAGATAGTTACTATGACACTCACCCTTAAAATAGCCTGATTAAATGTTAAATTCTGGGATATCACCAAAGAGGTGTTGGAATATGGAGAACTAATGGGTTAAAAATGGTAGGACTTGAGCAAGGCCTTGTATCAGGAATCATTTTGGTTTAATGGGAAAAAAGAAGGGCATTTCTGATAAACCACAAAATCAGGGTACCAGAAGAAATATGCTTTGTTTTCCAATGGAGGATAACTGTTAAATAAGTTTCCATGAAGCAGGAAAATGCCTCCATACTCATGGAGGCCTTCATAGCTTTACATTATGTCCAGGACAATACAGGCTTCAGTGTAACAATAATAACAGCAATAAAGGAGACGACTTTTTTTTTTTTTAAGTAATATTTAAGGTCTTTATTTCTGTAGTAAAAATGTAACATAACGGTTTAGATAATGGCAAAACTAATATTTAAAAGTCTACTTCAATTTTAATGGAGGCCCAGGAGAGGAAGGACTCTGCTGGGGGCACCAGCATATAAAGTCCAATTATAAGGATCTTATGAATGGAACATAGTGTGTGAATAGACAGCTGGATAGTTCACAACAGACTTGCAAGTGACTTAATTTGGAATGAGCTACATTAACATGTTGAATTGGCATGCAGTATCTAGCCTTGATGGTTCCACTGTATGAAATAACAGTGCTACATCTAAGTTTTCAATGAATGTTTATCAAATGAATCAAGATGTAGTCATAAACCAGGTATATCTTTTAGACTTTTAATTTTTTTGGTAATTTTTAAAATTTTTAATAAGGTAGAGATACTTTTAGATTGTTCGCTATTTTAATGTCTTCATGTTCATATCAGATACATTTGTATTCAGTGAGAATTAAAGAATATTTTACTTTGTGGGTTAGGGCTAGATGATTTTATATTTGTTCAATAAAACCAACTTACTCCGGCACTGACTGGCCCATTTTTATGTCCTGCAGAATCAGGCTCTTCCACATAGATGGTATAAAAAGCAGGTCTAGGGGTAAAATTGAAGCAGAGAAAGACATTATCAACTTGGAATAAACCTACGGGTTGGATTTGGCAAGTGCATAGGTTTAGAACTTGGTGGCAGTTTCCTTCCTTTTCTCTGGCCTCCTTGTCTTCATCCAGGCCCAGTCGTTCCACTTGGCCCAGAGGGGAGGTACTCCTAACAGGAAGTAAGACCTTCCTGGGCATGAGCGTTGGTCTGACTCACTTATGAAAATCTCCCTTATTCTTTCTGCTAAGACCTCTCTTGGTGTGCCTCAGCCTTCTATAGTTCCCAGTCTCTGACTTTCCACCCACTCTTTGTTCGGCCATTTGAATTCTTTCTTTAGATGGCTGGTTTCTGAGGCACTGTTGACATGTTGCTCTCTTTCAGGATGCTCTGACTCAGGACTGCTGACAGGGCCTTGCTCTGGCACCTCTAGCTCCATGAATCAATCCTCATAATGAAGTTTCAGACCCTTTCGCCATTCTGCCTCCAGTCTACATCAGGTTCTGTGTTACTTGCCTCTACTCCTGGTACTGGCTCTATCTCTATTGCCCCATAGTGCCAGTCACATTCTCAAGAGCAAAAACTCAACTCAACTGCTGTCAGGAATAATTCTTGAAAATTTCTTAAAAAAGAAAATGCCAAGTTTCTTTCAGAAGTGGTCATTTAAAGTAAAGAAATAATTGCATTTTATACTCGCAGATATCCCAGTGTGCCAGCACTTCTCTGATTCTAAATAATACCTTTCAGCTTTGGGCAGGTCCAGCCATTTCAACAATGTAAAGACCCTCTCTTCATATGGGATACTTCTGAAAAGGAGAGAAAAAAATAATTTTCAAAAATTACTCAAATAAAAAAAAATAACTCTACTATATTCCTACTCAGAAAGACAGTTAATATTTTCAGATGTCCATTTTATGTTCATACATGATCAGAATACTGAAGGGGATTCAGTATTACTCAATGGGACTCCTGTTTTCAATACTTATATAGAGATACGTTTGTCTCAGTGTAAATTAAATATGTATTGTTTTCTTTCTTTCTCATCCTTCCATCTTCCGATTTTCCCCCAACTGAAATAAAGACCATTAATTACTATCCATTCAGTTTATTTTTATTTCATTTATTTATACATTTGTGTATATTGGGCACCTATTTGTTCATTTTAAACAACATTTATCAGTGGGAAAACCAAAGATGCTTTCCTTCCTAGAGATGACATTCTAGTGAAGACAAACCATAAACAATAGATCTGATACATAAATAAATTCTATTGTGCATCACAAGGTGACAAATGCTAGGGATAAAAGAAACACCAGAGCACAGTAAGGTGAGAATTCCGGGTGGGGGATGGGTTGGAATTTGAAATCTTAGTTTAATCAGGCTAAGACAATATTGAGAAAGTAATTTTCGAGCAACAGCCTGAAGAGGGTGACAGAGCAGGCTATGCAGATACATGGAGTGAGTTATCTCAGGCAGAGGGAACAGCCCACACAAAGGCCCTAAGCAGACAATTCTGGTGTGTTAAGGCCTACCCAGGAGGTCAGCACCAGGTGGAATAATGGGAGACAAGGTCTGAGACACAGTGGGGTGGTTGGGGTCATACCAATAGGACCCTGAAGGCTTTTACTGTGAGTGAAACAGGGAGCCATTAAAGTTTTTAGTGCAAAAGAACGTCGTAATTGGACTTGTTTTTTAAAGTTAACATTCTGGTTGGTAGATAGAGAATAGATGGTAGGAGACAAGAATAGAAGCAGGGAGATGGGGAAAGTGCAATAATATAGGCAAAATAATATAGGCAAAAGATGATGGTTGCTCCAACCACAGCAGTAATGCTGGAAATAACAAAAGTTCATAGACGGCATATATTTTGAATTAGAGTCACAAGCATTTACTGACAGACCAGGTGAGGGATGTAAGAGAGAGGAATCAATGATAACTTCAAGATTTTCGACCCAGGAGCGCCCGGGTGTCTCGGTCGGTTGGGCCGCTGACTACCGCTCAGGTCATGATCTCACGGTCTGTGAGTTTAAGCCCCCGGTCAGGCTCTGTTCTGAATGCTCAGAGCCTGGAGCCTGCTTCAGATTCTGTGTCTCGCTCTCTCTCTCTGCCCCTTCCCTGCTTGCTCTCTGTCTCTCTGTCTCTGTCTCTCTCGCTCAAAAATAATAAACAATAAAAAAAATTAAAAAAAAAGATTTTTGACCCAAACAACTGGAAAAATAGAATTACTACCAAGGTTAGTAATCATACCTGCCTAGGAGCAATCATATCTTAATGACTACCTGTTATAACTCATATATATAGAAGGAAAGGAGCCATTGATAGCGACGTCTGATCCAGGCCAAAAGAAGCTACCAGCTTTTAAACCTTGATACGTTGCTGTCAGCCAGATCTATAAGAAGAGAAAACTTAAGGTAAGTGGAAGTTAAAAGAATAATCTGTTTGGGTAGAACTTGTAGAAATGGTGCCATTTTTTAGCAACCAAACAATATTAATTAACATTCACAAAATTTAATTACGTAGGGATTCACCCCAAAAGTCAAGAACATAGTAAGATAGTAAGAAAGATCACTCTTTTTCAAATTGGTAAAACTGTATAGTTCCTCTTTTGCTTTTAAAGAAGTATAAAACAGAAAGGCGGGGGGGAGGAAATTAACAGAAAACCCTTCTGAGAAACCTCTAGATTGTTATGTTTAGAATACTACATCCAAGTTTCAACAGAAGGCAAGTTAAGTGAACAATCATGAATATTACATGATTTAAATTATAATTATAAATGGTGAAACACCTTCCCATTACTCCCCACACTTAGAAATCAGAAAGATCATGTAAAAGTGCAGAAAGGAAAGTGATCCACTATCACACTGAAAAATGGAGATTATTTCGATGCCACACGTAGATGCTACATACTGGTTGCCCTTGCCACCAAGCTGGATTGTTTTTCTCCTTTGATGAAAGTGAAAAATTCTTGTTGAGGTTTACATCATACATATTATTATCAATGATGCCATGGGATTCTGGATATAATCCCTAAAATGATAATTTCAAAAAAAGATTTAAAATCATATATCAATCAATCACATTTAAATTAAAATATCATAAGATCTATAACTCATATCTTAGAAAGACGTCATATACTTTTCAATACAAAACCCCTGGGTCCGAACCTAAATACCAAATATATATACATGTATATGTATATATGCAGGTATAGGTGCAACTGTAGGTATTGGTATGTGTAAGTGCAGATATAGGTACAGGTATGTATGTAGGTAGGTATAGGTATAGGTATAGGTAGGTGTAAGTGTAGGTATAGGTGTAAGTGTAAGTATAGGCATGGTTCCACCATGGTCTAGAGCAGGAAATGAATGATATTAGGCAGATGGCCTGTGCTAATGACATTAATATAACTCTTATGTGATTAATAACTGTTAATTAAAGTTTCTTATATTATAATAATGATCAGCCACTGGGTATACTGGCAATAATAGCAAGAAATGCACTACTTAGAAGCTTTTAAGTATCAAATATCTTGGCTAAAGGGGTTAAAGTGTGTTACCAGCACTTTAGAAGGGAGCCTGCCAAATTTCTCTCCATCTTCCCTTCCACTTATCCATCAATCCAATCATTTTTTTCAATCCAATAACACATATTTATTCAATTATTCCACACATTTTATTGAATGCCTATGATATCCCATGCATTTGTAACTATTTCTAGATAGATTTTAGGGTTCTTATTTCAGAACATCACTATATGGATACATATATACATACACAGTAAATTAATAGCACTTATGTATAACACCTTATTTATATATACATACATATGTGTTATATATAATGTGTGTATATTTATGTATATATGCACACATACAGTCAATTCTTTTTTTATTGAAGTATAGTTGACATACAGTATTTCAGCAGTTCCAGGTGTACAACACAGTGATTTGACACTTCTACACATTACACTATGCTCACCATGGTAAGTGTAGTTACCATCTGTCACCTTACAACATTATGACATAATTATTGACTATATTCCTCATGCTGTACTCTTCATCCCTGGGACTTATTTATTTTATAACTGGAAGTTTATACCTCTTAATACCTTTCATATATTTTGCGGATTCTCCCCAACTCCCTACCCTCTGGCAACTACCAGTTTGTTCTCTGTATTTATGATTTGTTTCTGTTATTTTGTTTTGTGCTTGTTTGTTCATTTGTTTTGGCTTTCAGATTCCACATATAAGTGAAATCATAGGGCATTTGTCTTTCTCCGTCTGACTTATTTCACTTAGCATAATACCCTCTAGGTCCCTCCATGTTGTCACATTGCAAGATATCATTCATTTTTACAGATGGTAATATGCCATATATAACTCATCTTCTTTATACATTCATCTATCAATGGACACTTAGGTTGCTTCTATATCTTGGCTATTGCAAATAATGCTCGTTTTTATATGTCTTTTCATTTTCTTTGGGTAAATACCCAATAGTGGAATTACTGTATCTTATAGAATTTTATTTTTAATTGTTTGAGGAACCTCCACATTGCTTTCCACAGTGGTTGTACCAATTCACATTCCCGCCAACAGTGCGTGAAGGTTCCAATTCACATTCCCGCCAACAGTGCGTGAAGGTTCCTTTTTCTCCACATCCTTGCCCATACTTGTTATTTGTTGTCTTTTTCATACTATCCATCCTTATAGGTGTAAGGTGATATCTTATTGTGGTTTTATTTGCATTTCCCTAATGATTAGTAGTCAATTCTTGTTATCTGTGGTAATTATGTTCTATAAAGTTGCTACAAACACTGAATTAGTGAATACTGAACCATTGCTCCTAGGGAAAATAAGGTGCAAGCCTCTAGTCACAACACTTTTATCTGCTGATCAATACATAATCGTGTTTTTGTCTATTTCTGTTTAAAAATTATCATTTAATATATATTGTTGGTTCACTATAACTCATGCCTGAGTAAAGCTTATCTAACACACATATAATCAGTACACTGTGAAAACGTTTGTTTACTATATGAGAGTTAAAACAAGAAAGGCAGAGTGTCACCTTTTAGACCTCAACTGGGAATATGTGAGCTGGGCAACTCAAATATTTAGGTAAAATCTGCAAATATATGTGCTACATATGTTATATATATTATATATATATTACACACATAATATATATATATACATTACATACATTAGACATTGTTACTTAAGAGTTAAAATTTAAATAAATTATAGTTACTGTCCTACAGTAATAAAAGAGTAAATGCAAAGTGGTAAAGACATAATATCCTTTGGTAATAAAGTCTGAGGTAGAGGACTCCTTAAGATGTGTTGTAAATCTATAAATGTTAAAAAATTTAATTTGCCCTTGAGTTCATTTTGATCATTTCACTTACGTCTTATTACACATTAAGGAGAATTCACTTGGTTTATTTCCTTTATCTAAAGACATACAGCCAGCATGCATTTATTTATGAAACAGAAGTCTTTGTCAAATTAAATACAATGAAAAGATTAGGGAAAAAAGACATTTCCTACATCAAAGTGGCTGTCTTCACACATAACCTACAATTCCCAGCAGACTCAGAAAAGTGGAGGCAAATCAAAAGATCAGAGGAGAATGGTATTTCTCACATCCAAGAAGCTATCCTGGCCTGTCACACAGGTGAATTAGCCTATTGCGGGGACATTCATTCATACGTAAGACCTCAGAGCACTGGATGGCCTCACAATGAGATGCTACCTCCTAGCCTGAATGAAGCCACATGTGCTTCTGAAATGTGTGTGTGTGACATGGGACTCAGCCACTTCCTGTGTAAGCATGTCTGTCGTGGTCAGTTGCCTGTCTATGGCCTGTCAGTCTTGCCACTGGGCCAAACACTTACCGTGACAATAGTGTAATGATTTGGGAAGGTTTTGGTTGGATAGACAGCTCTCATGTATTTTGAATGAATTCCACATGTTTCTGCAACAAAACATAGTGAGAAATTAAGAAGTTGTTTTTTCCTGGTAAGTTTTTTTAAGTAAAAATCTAAACATGAAGTTTTTACAGAGAAATAAAAAGCTAACTAAAGAGTGGATTGAAGATGGAAAGAGGTTGAAATTCTTTTCATTTAATTTTTTATTTTTAAAAATTTACATACAAATTAGTTAGCATATAGTGCAACAATGATTTCAGGAGTAGATTCCTTAGTGCCCCTTACCCATTTAGCCCGTCTCCCCTCCCACAACCCCTCCAGCAACCCTCAGTTTGTTCTCCATATTTATGAGTCTCTTATGTTTTGTCCCCCTCCCTGGTTTTATATTATTTTTGTTTCCCTTCCCTTATGTTCATCTGTTTTGTCTCTTAAAGTCCTCATATGAGTGAAGTCATATGATTTTTGACTAATTTCACTTAGCATAATACCCTCCAGTTCCATCCACGTAATTGCAAATGGCAAGATTTCATTCTTTTTGATTGCCGAGTAATATTCCATTGTGTGTGTGTCTGTGTGTGTGTGTGTGTGTGTGTGTGTGTGTGTGTGTGTATACCACATCTTCTTTATCCATTCATCCATCGATGGACATTTGGGCTCTTTCCATACTTCGGCTATTGTTGATAGTGCTGCTATAAACATGGGGGTGCATGTGTCCCTTCGAAACAGCACACCTGTATCACTTGGATAAATGCCTAGTAGTGCAATTGCTGGGTCGTAGGGTAGTTCTATTTTTAGTTGCTTGAGGAACCTCCATACTGTTTTCCAGAGTGGCTGCACCAGCTTGCATTCCCACCAACAATGCAAAAGAGATCCTCTTTCTCCACATCCTCGCCAACATCCGTTGTTGCCTGAGTTGTTAATGTTAGCCATTCTGACAGGTGTAAGGTGGTATCTCATTGTACTTTGATTTGTATTTCCCTGATGATGAGTGATGTGGGGCATTTTTTCATGTGTCGGTTGGCCATCTGGATGTCTTCTTTGGAGAAGTGTCTATTCATGTTTTTTGCCCACTTCTTCACTGGATTATTTGGTTTTTTGGGGGTGTTTTTTGGGTGTTTGATAAGTTCTTTATAGATTTTGGATACTAACCCTTTATCTCATATGTCATTTGCAAATATCTTCTCCCATTCTGTTGGTTGCCTTTTACTTTTGCTGATTGTTTCCTTCACTGTGCAGAAGCTTTTTATTTTGATGAGGTCCCAGTAGTTCATTTTTGCTTTTGTTTCCCTTGCCTCCAGAGACGTGTTGAGTAAGAAGTTGCTGAGGCCAAGATCAAAGAGGTTTTTGCCTGCTTTCTCCTTAAGGATTTTGATGACTCCCGGTCATACATTTAGGTCTTTCATCCGTTTTGAGTTTATTTTTGTGTATGGTGTAAGAAAGTGGTCCAGGTTCATTCTTCTGCATGTCGCTGTCCAGTTTTCCCAGCACCACTTGCTGAAGAGACTGTCTTTATTCCATTGGATATTCTTTCCTGCTTTGTCAAAGAATAGTTGGCCATACGTTTGTGGGTCCATTTCTGGGTTCTCTATTCTGTTCCATTGATTTGAGTGTCTGCTCTTGTGCCAGTACCATACCGTCTTGATGATTACAGCTTTGCAGTATAGCTTGAAGTCTGGGATTGTGATGCCTCCTGCTTTGGTTTTCTTTTTCAAGATTGCTTTGGCTATTCGGGGTCTTTTCAGGTTCCATACAAATTTTAGGATTATTTGTTCTAGCTCTGTGAAGAATGCTGTCGTTACTTTGATAGGGATTGCATTGAATATGTAGACTGCTTTGGGTAGTATTGATATTTTAACAATATTTGTTCTTCCTATCCAGGAGTATGGAATTTTTTCCATTTTTTTGTGTCTTCTTCAATTTCTTTCATAAGCTTTCTACAGTTTTCAGTGTATAGATTTTTCACCTCTTTGGTTAGATTTATTCCTAGGTATTTTATGGTTTTTTGTGCAACTGTAAATGGGATCGATTCCTTGATTTCAAAAAGGTTGAAATTATGATGCCTACAGTTCCTACATTCTAAGTAATGTCAGTTTTTAATAGAGAAGTGAAAGACTCTACAACATTTCTCTATAAAGACCAGATCATAAATGTTAGGCTTTGTAAGTCCATATGTTCCTTGTTATAGCAGCTGAATTCAGCTATTGAGGCCAAAAGCATCCATAGATGCTACACCAACAAATAAGCATGGCTGTCCTCCAATAAATCTTTATTTATGGACATTGAAATTTGAATTCCATGTAATTTGTACATATCACTAAATATTCTCTTCTTTATTTCTCAACCAGTTAATAATGTAAAACAATTCTTAGCATTTACTAGGCCACACAAAAATGGAGTGGGCCACATTTTGTCCATGAGCCACACACATCTTGGGGATCATTCAGCTAAGCATACCCCAAATTACACACTGCCACCAGATTTGTATGTTTGTATTGCTCCTCTCTTTCTGACTCAGGTCATTATGATGAGAATTTCTATATAACATTTTCATCCCAGCTAATAGTTATTATGTGACAGCGTCCAATATAACAAAAGTCAACACAACTATCTGGGTAACTGAAAAGGAATTTGCCCTATATACGAGCATAAGCCTATGTCACGTAGTAACATTTATAAAATAAGTAGTAAATAACTTTACTACTTATTATTTTCAGTACAGTTTCCATTTGATCAGTGAAGTTTCCTGTGATCTGTTTTCCACAAAGTGCGGCATCAACTTTGCTTTCAAATGTTCTGCTGTTTTCGATCTGTGCAATAACGCCACTCAAGGTCAGAACCACTCCAGCATTGCTATTTCCTCTCCAACAGTGAAGGATAAGAAATTTTCCATTTCAAAATACTGTCAACTCAAATTCTAAAAGAAAGCTTCACCATTATTGATTTTATTTAGGTTAAAACAAAAAGCAAAAATGATTTTTGTCCAGAAAGTTACAAAGTTTATAGTTGGAAACAATGAAAGTTTTCTCAAATAGGCTTGGAGTTGGTCCAATATGCAGTGTTTCCAATATGACCTAGGGATTATCTCCTTCAGAACCTTCTTGGGCTCCATATCAAGTTTACTAAATAGGACTCTGGTAGGAATGGAGGGGTAAGTAGAATATGAGGAAAAGAGATCTGGAAAAAAAAATCAACATTTGTGGCAAGCCACCCAAAGTGGTTCTGATGTACCTAAGTTTGAGGCCTGCCCTAGGATTTGATTTCTAAGTATAATTAAAGATTAAAATAACCTTTTTTTTCAGTCAATACTACCATAAGTCTCATACTTAACCAGAGAAAGACATTTATTATTTTTAAGAAGTCATACAATAAGAAAATAAAATGAGATCCAATTCACTTATATAATTAAAAGAATTTAAGTAGGGGGGGAAAACATACAATAAACAGAAATATTAAAGTCAGTTTTTCTTTTCAGTTCCTTCAAACATGGGTGATGTAATCAAATTCTTAAATGCCTAAAGCCATGGAGTATAAAACAAAACACAAACTAAGCTACCAGTAATGTAAAAACATGACATTAGTTGGGATGTCCCAAATAGGACACACCTGCGGACTATCCATGATTCATGCTACAATTTTGGATCACCTGCCTTTGAACAAGAGCTGTTGTAGAACAGCTCATAGAAAGCAAAATATTCTATAATTGTTTCTTCTAGAACTTAATAATCTAAATCATAAAAGAAGGAAGGATACACAAGAAACCAACAAGAGTAGATGCTTCTGCAGAGATAAAGCTAGAAAGATCTGGAAAGAGTTTTTTTTTGTTTGTTAGTTGGTTGTTGTTATTCTACTATATACATTTTAATATCATTTTTAAAAGTTTATCATTTGTGTATTTTACTCTTTAAAGAACTTTTTCAAAAAGGAAGTACCAACCCCCCAAAAATCTGGAAACATAAATAGAATAAACACATATCCTTAGAAACTATAAACTTGGGGCACCTGGGTGGCTCAGTCGGTTGAGTGTCCGACTTCGGCTCAGGTCATGATCTCACAGCTCAGTGAGTTCCAGCCCCGCGTTGGGCTCTGGTGCTGACAGCTCAGAGCCTGGAGCCTGCTTTGGATTCTATGTCTCCCTCTCTCTCCGCCCCTAACCCACTCTCATTCTGTCTCTGTCCCTCTCAAAAATAAGTAAACATTAAAAAAATTTAAAAAAAAAGAAACTATAAACTCTAAGAAAGAGCAGAAAACTAAATGTGTAGTAGGTGAAACAGCTGACAGATACAGCAAAAACAGTACGAGGATGGAAGTGTATAGCAACAAACAGCTACATTAAAAAAGAAATTTTACATAAACAACCTAACTTTACAACTCAAAGAAGAAAAGGAACAAACTACATCCAAAGTTAGCTGAAGGAAGGAAACAATAAAGATTATAGCAGACATAAAGGAAACAAAGAGTAGAAAAATACTTGTAAAAATCAAGAAAATTAAAGTTGGTTTTTTGAAAAGATAAAATTAACAAACCTTTAGCTAGACTACACCTCCTCCAGAGAAAAGTCTAGGATTAGAAGGCTTTACTGATGAATTCTCTCAAGTATTTAAAGACAAATTAATGCATGGGGCTCCTAGGTAGCTGTCAGTTAAGGGTCCAATTTCAGCTCAGGTCATGATCTCATGGTTCGTGAGTTTGAGTCCTTCATCAGGCTCTCTGCTATCAGCATAGAGCCCACTTCGGATCCTGTCTCCCTCTCTCTCTGCTTTTCCCCCTCACATGCTCTGTCTCTGTCTCTGTCTCTCTCAAAAATAAACATTCATATGAAACAAAGAAGAATCAATGGCGATCATTCTTAAACTCTTCCAAAAAACTCAAGAGAAGAAAACTGTCCCAAACTCATTTTATGAAGACAGCATTTATCCTGATACCAAAACCAGACAAAGACACCACAAGAAAAGGAAACTACAGGACAATATCCCCGATGAACATAGATGAAAAAATCTTCAACAAAATACCAGGAAACTGGATTCAACAGTACATTAAAGGAATCACACACCATGACCAAGTAGGATTTATCCCTGTGATAAAAGATGGCTCAACATATGAAAATCAATTAATGTGATATACCACATTAATAAAATACAGGATAAAAATCACATGATCATCTAAACAGATGCAGAAAAAGCATCTGATAAAGTTCAATACTCTTTCATGATAAAGACTCTCAACATACTAGAAATGGAGGGAAATTACCTCAACATGGTAAAGGTCATGTGTGGAAAGCCCACAACTAAGATTATACTCAACAATGAAAAACTGAGAGCTTTCCCAGTAAAATTAGGAACTAGGCAAGGACCCTTTCATATACCATAAACAATATCTAACTCAAAATGAACTAAAGACTCAAGAATCTTACAAGAAAAGAGGAGGAGAGATTTGTGATATTGGTTTTAGTAATGATCTCATGAATATGACACCAAAAACACAAGCAACAAAAGCAAAAATAAACTAATGGGACTGCATCAAACTAACAAGCTTCTGCATAGCAAAGGAAACCATCGACAGAAACAACATATGGAATGGAAGGAAATACTTACAAACCATATATGTGGTAAGGAATTGACTTCTAAAATAGATAATAAATTCTTACAATTCAATAGAAAAAAACCTAATAACCCAATTAAAAAATAGGCTAAGGATTTGAATAGATACTTCTCTGAAGAAGACCTACAAATGACCAATACATACAAGATGATCAATGTCATTAAACATCAGGAAAATGCAAGTCAAAACCACAATGAGATATCACTGCACACCTGTTAGGATGGCTATTATCAGAAACACAAAAGACATGTGTTAGTGAGGGTGTGGAGAAAGTGCAACCCTTGTGCACTGACAGTGAGAATAAAAAAGTTATACTACTAACATATGATCCAACAATCCTACTTCTGGATATTTATGCAAAATAATTGAGATCAAGTTCTTGAAGAGATATTAACACTCCCATGTTCAATGCAATACTATTCACAATAACCAAGATGTGGAAGCAACCTAAATGTCTATCAATAGATAAATGGATTTTTAAGTGGTGTATATATGCAATGGAACTTGATTTGGCCTTAAAAAAATGAAACCATATAAAATGAATCTTGAGGACATTAAATGAAATAAGCTTGTTACAGAAAGACAAATACAAATAATTCCACTTATATGAGATCTAAAAGAGTCAAGGTCTTAAAACAAAGAATAGAATGGTGATTTCCAGGGTCTGTGTGGAGGAAAAAAATGGAGAGTTGCTAATCAATGGGTATAAAATTTCATTTACGCAAGATGAATAAATTCTAGAGATCTGCTATACAACATTGGGCCTATAGATAACAATATTTCATTATACACTTAAAAGTCTGTTAAGTGGTTATATCTCCTAAGTATTTTTACCACAATAAAATTAAAAAGAAGAAAGAAAGAGGAAGAGGGGGAGGAGGAAAAGGCAGCAGACAGCAAACGGCATCTGCTGTGGAGAAGTTAAGAATTCTATTGTTTGTGAAAGTAAACTTTGCTAACTAACTCTAATCTTCAAAAATCTACAAATGTTGCCTGCCAGATACACCTGTTACTACTAGTCTTAATCAATCCCCAATTTCCTACCTAACTTTCCAGGAAGCCTGACTTGTGGTGCAAGTCGAATTACTTCCATCTCACCTGACAGTCTGCTGTTCTTAGGCCTGACCCTTTTTTTTCTGTCCCCACCCACACTAAGACAAGATAATGACCTTGTCCTCTCACCAGAGTTGAGTCTGAGTCCTTTTAAGTCACCAATATGACTCACTGTGCTGTGGTATTAGTTCATGCTCAGCTTCCCAGACCGCTGTCACCCAACTCAGGCAGTTTCTTGGGATACTGAAGATCGGGTTCTAGACTTCCTTAAAGTGATGTCTGTTGTCACACACCTCACCTCAAGCCTACTTTTCCCAGGAAGTCCTAATCCTAAATCTCATTCACATCTATTCTTAATCAGGCCTCCTGGAAACTAACAGCCCATTTCGCCTTGGTAGACCTAGTTAGTGATGTCTACACATTAAAGAATCAAATGTTGTCTGCATGACTTAAAAAATACATATTAAACTTTAAAAAGGGAACATTCTCAATGGCCCAATGTTTCATTGGTGTCATTTCCAACCCTGAGTGGGATGAACAAATCAAATAATTCCCCTTCAGAAGGGGTTCGGTTCAGCCTGGCTAGCTAAATTCCCTTTTGGATACAGAATTGGATATCCCGATTGTCAAGGAAAATTCAGATGAGGAAATACAAACTGGGAAGTGTTAATCAACTTTCCAGGCCAAAGTAACTCAGCAGTTAAATGACAAATCCTGAATTTGAAGCTAATTCGGTCAGAGCCCCAAACTCTCAATGTCTTTGCTGTAGTTCTGCCTCAGGGAATAAGAAAAAAGCTGAAGAGACAAAGTATCTTGTGTTGTAGGGGGAAGCAGTTCATCTCTCTAGAGTCATGGAATTTTAGAGCTGTAATTAACAGTAGAATTCATAAAGTTAATCCTCTCATTTTACAAATGAAGAAACGAAGACCCAGATGAGGTAATTGACTTACTCAGGCTCAAACAGCTCTTTTTTAATAATTTGGAGAAAAATAAAAACAGGATTCCAGTAAAATTGTGATAAACTTTGAGAACCTTAGAGGCAAAAGAAGGCCTAGTGGAAGGGGGAAGAAAGAAAGGAATTGTCAGGCAGTGAAGAATACAGACTCTGGAACCAACCCTCTGGTTCCAACCATGCTCGATATACTTCTTGGCTCTGTATCCATAGGTACTTAATTTCTCCTTATTAATAACTTTATAAAACTGTATGAAGGCCAAGTGTCCTAAAAAGAAGCGTCACATCCTGATAAAGATGATAACAGAAACAATAATTACAATCACAGCTTAAAACCATTCAGTGTGTACCACATATACATTCTCACAGTATCTGCATCAGGTAGGGAGTGACCATTTTACAACTGGAGAGAAAGAGCGCCAATAGGTGAGATAAGTTTGCCCAAGGTCTCACAGCTAATAAGCGGTGAAGCCAGGTTCCAGGCAGTTTCATTCCAGAACCAGAGAGAGATACTAGACTTTTTGCCTTCTGGAGCGTATGATGTGCTGACTCTGCTCTGCCATTCAGACTCATTCAGGATCATGTCCTTGCTGGTCATATTCTTGTTGCTAAGACCCAGAACCCAAGTCTGACAAACACGACTTTTGAGACATTATATGTGAACAGATTTCCATAGGATGAAGTTATATTCAAATACAAAACGAATCACAAGAAACAAACAAAAAGATGAGCATGCTTCAAAAAAGACGAGGAGCCAGAAGTATGAAACTAGGTATCCTGAGTGGTGAAGTCCTCAGGATCTCCAGAGGTCCTGGGAGAAGACAAACTACTAATATGGAAGGTCAGGAAGAAAGGTGCACATCTACAGGATAGCTAACTAGGTGTCCTCATCGTTTGTGTGCCTGTGGTTGTGGAGACTTACTCAGTTTATGAATATTAGGTAGGAGAGTATCCCAGGTCTGCAAATATTCAGCTCTAAATCCATCCATGGAAAACAAAATAACTGGTGGCAATTCAAATCTGAAAGTGGAAAACAGAATTAGTACATGTTTTTATTGTAAAAGAAAAACAAAAACAAAGACGTCTGTACTACTTACAATTCTCTAAATTAGAAAATCCTTAGAAAGCACATTAAGACAATTATCATGTTTTTTTTCTTTCCCTTTTTAAAGATTTATTTTTTGATGTTATTTATTTTGAGAAAGAGAGAGAGCATGAGTGGAGGAGGGATGGAAAGAGACGGAGAGAGAGAAAATCCTAAGCAGGATCCGCACTGATGATGATGTTGACTTAATTCTCACATGAAATCTTCTGAACTTGGCATTATTATTGTTATTATTATTATTACTACTACTACTACTACTTTAAATTTTTTAATGTTTATCTTTTGAAAGAGACAGAGAGAGAGAGAGAGAGACAGAGGCAGAGACAGAGACGGAACGCGAGTGAGGGAGGGAGACAGAGAATCCCAAGCAGGCTCCAGGCTCTGAGCTGTCAGCACACAGCCTGATGCAGGGCTCAAACCCACAAACTGTGAGATCATGACCTGAGCCAAAGTTGGACGCTTAACTGACTGAGTCACTCAGGCGCCCCTCTACTACAATTTTATAGATGAAGTTCAGAGAAGTGACCAGTGCAGAGTCTCAGGGGCAAGACCAGGAGTCAAACTCAAGTATCCTTTTTATTCTAAATTCTTGGCTCTTCCTCCTGGATGCTGCTGAACTGGGCAACTGGATCTGAGGACTGGGGTAAACCAAAGTGGCATGGTACAAAAACAGACATTAACCACACACATTTTTTTTATATAAAATAATGCTATCTAAAAATGACTGCACTAACTCTTCCTATACCAGGTATTCCTTTTTCCTTCTACCTCATCATCTTCCTCCCACTGCTTGGGCCAGAATGAAGTAGGGGACGGGCATAAGGGGCCACTGGAGAAGAAATCCATCCTCACTGGGACATGATGTGGGCATGTTTCCAGGATTGGGAAAAGTCCAGTAGCAGCCACCACAAACGTGTGGAGGAGATGCATAGGAGGGGTCAGCGAGGGGTTCTACCTCACATGTTCATCACGCATGTACACGTAACGAGTCCTCCTCATCCTTCAAGGCCTACCTTTCCTTGTGAGGCCTTCTATGGGCAAACTTCTTCCCCTTCCCTCAGTAAGTATAAATTCGAGGTACCCGGATGTGAATAGAGAAGAGTTCTGGCTGGAGTAACTCAGATCTAAATTCCAGTCCTGATCATAGGACCTTGGGAATGTCAGTATGTAATAGCTCAACAAATCTTTTTAAGTCATTGTTGTAAGACATGAATCTAAAAAAATTAATTTAAAAATGCTTTGTAGACAAAACTCTGAGTTTGAAGTCAGAAGAATCCTCATCGTTTCTTAACTTTATTGTTTTGAAATATAAATATAGTGGAGGAAATTCCACCCTGTGTCTCAACTACATTCCATGTGCCATCTGTCAAAGGAGAATAAAAACTGCCCTTATTCTCACCCTTCTGGACACTGAGACGGCTGGGCTGTGCCACACTCTTCCTTCACCCATGGGGTTTCTCCTAAAAAAATGTAAGATCAAAATCTTTAGACAACTACACCATAAAAAAAAGAACAAATGTTCAATGACCTTGATCTTTCCAAAGTACTTAGTTCATGTTATTCCAATGACTTAAATCTACCAGAACATGTTAAGTCTTATTCCACATGGTGAAAAGGTCAGTGCGTCCAGATATTTGCACAGATCGAATATCAAGAAGCTCATCTTTACCAAGAAAAACAAAGGAGATTCATTTAACTGGAAAGGGACAATTAGAAAAAATGAGTTTAACAAATACAGATATACCATCTAAAGAAAGGAGGAAAGAAATCATGGTGGGGGGTGGGGGGTGGGCAGAAGCAGCCAATGAGAATAATCGATATCAACTGGGAAAACCTGAACAAAGATCTTAACTAAAAAAATTTGACTTCATAAATGTTTCTGTTTATAGAACATTCCAGCTGATTAATGAAGTAGAAATGATAGAGCATAAATGTCATCACTTGCACCCCTTGATGGATATACGCAATGATTGTCAATGGCTAACATCCCAGAAAAGGTGACAAGCAGTCAAGATGTGCCTCTTGATGGAAGTAATACCACCATCTACGGAGTATACTTGCAAAATAAAAAAATAAATAAACAGCACCTGAATCTGAACAGTTGTCTGATTCTGATTGCAACTACCAATTTTCAGGAAATGAGATGACAAACTGCTTAAGTTACAGGGGATGCAGTCTACAAAGCTCAGACCGGAAAACTGTAGAACAAATGGCCCTTTTACTCCAACATGTAAATTGCAAGGGGAAAAAAAGAAAGAGAACCTACTTTTAAAGGACTTGAAATACATCAGCCACTTGTAATGTATGGAATCTATTTGGATCCTACTTCAGACAATCTTTTTAAAAAATGTTATGAAACAAGCAGAAAAATCAGAACAGTGGATATTTGATGACAACAAACAACAATTGATATTTTTAGATCTATTAATGGTATTATAATTCTGTTAAATACTTACATTTTTTAGATATGTCCTGAAAATATTTACAGATGAATATTAACTCTAGGATTTACTTAGAAATAATCTAAAATTTAGGGAGAAAAGCTGGGGTGAATAAAATTACATTTTTTTAAAGAAAAACAAAATCCAAAACTTGAAGATAAGCAAAAGGAGGACTGATCACCAAACTTCATTTTAATGTCATTCTGGGAATTATCTAAAATGGACGTTATCTAATCAAATGGATTATCTAATTACCTAGGAATGTATACCTTTATTTAGCTTATTCTTTACCGTTTATTTTACCTCACAGTAACAATAGAAGTTAATTGGTAGAAAAGTGATAGCAACACAACTGATTCTTGTCTGATAGCAAAGAAATTTTCCTGTAGAAATGCAAATCATTTCTATCCCGCCAAAAGTTACAGTACTTTTTACCTCATTCTAACATTCTTTCCATACTATATATACTTAGTCTCTTTCATTCTCTTTAAGCCAACTGAACATTCCAGTTGGTTATCTCATGAATGAGCTAATTACTCTTTGACATGTTCACATTACATTTATATGAGAGTTGTGTTTTTATCTTTTGAAAATTATACTTTGTCAGGATGAGACAAGACTGGCCATTAGTTGATAATTGCTGGGGCTAGGTGCTGGACCATACTATTCTCTTCTGTACATGTGTTAGAAGTTTATCATAAAATCTTTAAAATTCTAAATTTAAAATGTAAGAGTAACTGGCTGGTTTCTTCCAAAATTATTCAAATGCCTTCAAGCTACTGCTTAAAGATTTAATTTTGGCAAAAATCATGTATCCTCTTTAAACAAAATGTTGAATCCTTACAGTAAGAACACATTTACATTTATTTTGAAAAATAAGCTGAAATGATGAAATTAACTCCATCAAAGTGCCCAGTTAGTGGTGGTAGTAAACTTCTACACTGCTAAACAATTATTTTTGTATCTATTAAGTTTGAACAATATTGTGCAAGGAATTCAGCAGGAAATTTTACCATATGACCTGAGGATCAGTCTTGAGATAAAAAGTTAAAAGTTATATATTTGGGGTAAAAGCTGGGAAAATATAGAGGTCAGAGGCAGTGTGGTCAGTGAACTTATAGAAATAAGCAAGCAAGAAATTATGCTTGCCTTCGTGAATGTAACAGAATTTTTAATGATACAATACTAAATGTCAAGCAATAATTATTTGAAAAAGAAGTTACCATTTTAGGCTTTTATTTTTCTTTTTTGATAGCTCTTTTTAGTTGGTTTTCAATTACATTTTGTAATAAAAACTGATTCATCCATTAGTGCAAAACCTATTTTCTACTAAGAGATGACAGTTAATGTTTCTTCTATAACATCTTCCTCCTATTCCTCTTATTGGGTGTGGCATTATGAAAAAAAGGTTGATAGCTTGAAGCAATTTTGTTGCTGTGTGTTTATGCTAATTTTTCATAAATTTCATTAGGTGTTCAGAGGGATTAGTAATTTAAAAAAACTACAGTATCTCACTTAGAGCTGGAATCAGGAGTTGAACCTGTATCCTAATCTTGGCTCTGCATTAACTCTCTCACGGTCCTTAATCAGTAATTTAACCAGTCAGGACACAGCTGTTTCAACAGTAACATTGGTTTAACAGACTGATACACAAGCCAGATAATCTCTTTCCTCATGTTTTAACTTTAGGATCTGCCATCTGGTGTCTCAAACCACAAGTATTTCTATCATAGTCATTGGACTAGAGAAACCTTGCCTTACCAAGAAATACAGAACTTTCATCTTTCTCTTCTTTTCTGTAGTCCCTATGTTATGAGCTCCCTCTCTCTACAGCACACAAGCCGCATTTCTTCCTGCGGTAAACACACTGACCATTTCTTCTACGTGGAGTAGCTCAAGATTCTCTGACTCGTTTTCGTTTATGCAGCCTAGACCAGTCAGCTCTGGGGTCACTGAACCCGCGGAGGCAAATGGTTCAATCTCCTCTGCTTACCTTGACAGACACTGTTATAGTCAGCACAGCAGTCTTTCCTCTGCAGACAATCATCTGAACAAGAGCAGAGGCTGGAATCTAGTCTGGTCTCCCCACAACGAAATCTATTGCATGTCCATATTCGAGCTGTAAAATCACACAGTTCGGTTGCCAGCATTTAACTTCTTGTAAGTATCCAATATCAAACATGAATTCCATGCGTTTATCCCTGTATTACTGGGCAGTCAAAGTCTTGGCTTATTGCACTAATAAATGAGAATATGTAAGACAAACAAGGGGCTATCCACCGCTTTTCTTCATTTGGCACGGGTGCAGTCTTTCAAGCATCAGCTCTGATCCACCTAGCAGGTACACCTCTGAGTTTGGAGAAACTCTGAACACTGGCTCTGTCCCCACCCAAAAGTAGGAGTTCCCAACAGCGATGAACTGAACCGTTATGCCTGAGTGATTGTTGCCACCCAAGAGCAGTTTTGTCTAAGGACAGGCAGCAAGGAAGAGGCAGTGACAACAGAAGTAGCAGGAACACGGTCAGGTGGGTAAGGATGTAGGGAGGTCAGGGCACCTCGCAGCTGAGGGTGACAGAACTGGTGGATGAGCCTCCGCCATGCCCTTGCTGTTCTCCCAGGCTGTGTGCTCAGTTATGACATCAGTGTAAATAAACATCTGTGCTAAAAACAGCAAGAGGCTGCACCGCCGTTGTTTCCTAGTGCCACCTGCCAGGAGTCAGTGTCTAAAATCAACATCAGTCCTGTGCGGAGACAAATGCATTGAACAGGTAACTGCTGTGTGCTTCCATTGTGCACAAAGTTCTTCATTGCCCTTCACTTATTATTTACTTAGAAAATACTGGGAAAGATTTAGTAAAGGGAATACACATCTTATCTACAGTACGTTATCCCTTCCCTCTTGTCCTTTTCAGAAAGCGTAATGTAAGGAGTTCTGTTATTCTAGTCTTACTCTCCTTGAATCACTAGCCACCCCCGTACACACATGCCGTCGCTGGTTTCTTAAAAAATTAAACATTGTGAATGGTCTCTTCTCCCCAGAGAATAGTGTTTTTCAAGTTGCGTTCTGTGGAGCACTGGCATCAGAATCACCAAGAATCACCAGCTTTCCAAGTGAATCTTATGCATCCTAAGATCTGAGAGCCACTGCCAATGAAACTAAATAAGATGATTAACTTGAGTCATAGTGAAACTCCATTGTGACATCTGTACTCCATGCAACATACACAGCATCTTGTCTGCTAGAGACTAGTACTCCTCAACCTCAATCAAATCAAGTGTGGACTCTATGTTTAGTACTGTAAAGGGGGGAATGGTAATCATAGATCCCATACACAAGCTGTTATGAGTTAAATAATGTCCCCACAAAATGCTGGAGTCCTAGCCCCCAATGTCATGAATGTGACCTTGCTTAGAAAAAGATCTCTGTAGACACTCAAGTTAAAATGAGGTCCTTAGTGTGGGCCCTATCCAGTGCGACTGGTATTTTTATAAAAAGGGGAAAGTTGGACATGAACTCACACACACAAGGAAGACTGCAAAGACACAAGAGAACTCTCCGTGAAGACGGAGGCAGAGTTTGTGGTTACGCTATCACAAACCAACAACTGCCAGTGACTGCCAGCAACCCACCAGCTAGGAGAGGGGCAAGGGACAGATTCTCCCTCATAGCCCTTAGAAAGAACCAACCTTCAAAACAGCTATATCCTGGTTTTCTAGCCTCTGGGACTGTGAGAAAATGAATTTCTGTGGGTTAAGTCTTCCCCTCCCCAGTTTCTGTGTTATGGCAGCCCTAGAAAACTAATACACATCGGACGTGCATTCGTGAAAGCACAACCAACATGTTACAATGAACTTATCCTCAGAGTCCATACTTGATTTCACACAGGTGTCTTCAAAATCCCAGCAACAGTCACCCCGCTGTTTACATTCCATATCACACCGGCAGCTCTCCAGTCCTCTGAATGAAGAATCAAAGCATTTCTTCCTGCAACTTCCTGCAGAGTGGAGGAAATGAGAAAACCAGTGCTTAGGAGTTATCCGGTATCTCAGAGCTGGATGAAGCACACAGAAGAGGTACCTAGTGCAGACCTGTGACCTCTGTAGGTCAAACAGGTATTTTGTTATTGCGCTGTATGATTCATCAGTACAAAGTGATAAATAATAAGCAATTTTTCCCTAGGACTCCAGAGAGGTCCCAGACTCAGAAATACCAGGCACCATTAGGTGAAGGTAGGGCGGACAGGCAGAGGCTAAATGTAGTGGAATTGGGTGAAAGTCTGGAGCCGGAACAGCAACTATCCACCCCACTCTGTCCTCACATTGAAGGCTCATAATCTGGAGAAATTTAGGAAAAGTAGCTTTCCTCACAGAGGCAGACACAGAGGATAGCTACGAGGAGAAAAGAGGAACACGCCATATTCACAAACGTGAACAGATGGTTACCAGACATTTGAGGATAGCAAGATAATATCCAACATAAAAACATAGACCAAAACAAAATAAGAAGAAAAAGAAAGAAAGAAAGAAAGAAAGAAAGAGAGAAAGAAAGAAAAGGAAAAAGAAAAGCTTGATTGAAAAGGAAACAATGCAAGGAATGGAAGAGTTAAACACAAATATACACACACACAGCTAATGGTGAGATCCTGTGAAGAGACAACATTGTATCCATGAAATAAGAAAGAAAGCTATAATTTAAAAAAGAGAAATAACATCCTGGGAATAAAAACATGAGAGAGAAAAACATAAGAGCGGTAATGAAAAATTCAGTAGAGGGGTTGTGGTAGGCAGAATCATGGTTCCCAACATGATTTGTTCCCCTAATCCCCAAGACTGAATATGCTATGCTGTTTTACACAGCAAAGAGACATTGCAGATGTAATTAAGGCTATTACTTAGTTGACCTTAAAACAGGAATGTGGTACCTAAAAGTGAAAACAAAGAAATGGAGATGATATTATTAAAGAATTCACATTATAAAATTCACCAGAACTGAAAAGCTTAAATTAGTACATCAACATTTCGCAGGGCAAAACTCACACCAAGAGGTCAACAGGAATAAAGTGATCTTGAAAGCTCACGGAGAAAAATCATAAGCAATCTGTAAAAGATCACAAGTCAGAATGGTATCAAATTTCTTAAAAGCAATACTGGAACCTAGAAGATAGGAAAGCAATGTCTTCTTTTTTTTTTAAAGGAAAATTATGTTCATCTCAGAATTCAGTATCTAGCCAAACCATTAAGTGTTAAGTTAGGGTGATGAAGATATCTTTATATAGGTAAGAACTCAAGTTAAATCTCATATGCATCCTATTTTAGGAAACTACTAAAGATGTTCTTTAGCAAAATGAGGAAGTAACACAAAGAGATCCAAAAACTATGAGATCCAACACAATGGAGAGTCTAGGGAAATAACAACCATAGGTATATGAGAGCAAACAAAGAGAGCAAACTAAGAGAGCAAACAACACAGATCAGAGCAGCAGGACAGAGGAACAAAAATTAAAATAAAAGATATCACTCTATACCTAACTTCACACTGCCAAAAATGAGAGAGCCAGAGAATGCCAAGAGTTGGTGGGGATACATGGTAAAGACAGAGTAGGCTGTAGCAGCCATTCTAGGAAGCAATCTGGGGCTACTCAACTGAGTTAAAATACAAACCCTAATTATGAGGGAGCTTGGGGCAAGCTGAAGGCAAAATATAGGTTGGTACACACACACACACCCAGGTGGAATATGTGTGATATTCCTCGGACACTCCTGGCTACCCAAGAACAAAGGAAAGGGGTTTAAGTGCTTGCCATGGTAATACGGGAAACTAAAGCAAATGAAAAATTAAATTCCCTTACTGCCTACAGCCCATTGACAAGTCCTTGAGACAGGCAGAGTGACCTCCCTCTAGGAGCTCAGCTGCTGGATAACACTTTGCTAGGGGCAAAAAGGAATCTCGGCATAACGTTATCCCAACCTTGAGGATCCCGTAAGTCTGCTTCCTTTATCCCAACTGCCCCAAGATATATGCTGGCAATCATACTCCAAGCTTATGGCCCCCCGATATACATCTAAAGGGTCTCATGACTGAGGTTTTATTAAATGGTAATAAATGGCATTTCCCTAGTAACAGCTAGCCCCTCAAGGTCCTGGAAACCCTGCTTCCAAAATTCCTTAGAGACTTACTCTCTCCTTGACCCTCTCCCAATCTGAGGGTATGTAATGAGTTACTGGTCAGGACCCCAGTGAAGTTCTTCCTGCCCATGGGTCCTATCCCCATGCTTTAATAAAATCACCTTTTTGCACCAAAGACATCTTCAAGAATTCTTTCTTGGCCATCAGCTCCAGACCCCACAAACCCTCCATCACCCCAAAATTTCATCACTAAGACCCAGGAATTCTATCCCTGGTAGATGATGAAGCAATCTCACACAAGTCCATAAGGAACCTGCAGGATATATGTGGTGTAAAGGAACTAAAGTCAGTCAGGCACTGGGGGGAGGGCATAGGTTAAATAGTACATTAGATACATGCTAAAGAGTAGTAAGTAGTAAGTAGATAGATGCATAAGAATAGATGCATGATAACAATGTAGATCGATCTTAAGAAACATTTAGTGAAAAAGTAACCAAAAAAGTGTTATACCATTTATATAAAAGGCCTTTACATTTTTATATTCACTCACCTGCTTTGAAACATTTTCTGCACATGGTTTCTAGGAAACAACAATCACCTGGCTTTCCTCCCACATTCCTGACAAATTCTTCCTAGGCTTCATCTGTGGGTTTTTTCCCCCACCACATGTTCCCAATTCTGTAAGGTTAGTGTGTTCCAGTCACATTGCTTTAAGTCCCACATATGATGCTGATAACTGCCTCACTGTATGTCCATCTAGAACTTCCCTTCAAAAGACAGCCTCATATATCCAACTGCCTTCGTGGTTTTTTCCTCTTGGACATCTAGTAGATATTTCAAATTTAACATGTCCAAAAACGAGCTCCCGATTATTCTCCCCAAACCAGCTTCTTCTACAGTGTTTCCCATCTCAGTTAGGGAATTTCTGTATTTCCAGCTGTTCCTATCAAAAATCTTGAGGTCATTCTTCTCTCTTTCTCTGTATCCATTCTGTCAATAAAATCTATCTACCACTTCAAAGATATCCAGGACCTAAACATGTCTCACCAGTTACAATCACTGCTGTAGTTCAAGACATAAAACTTGTATGGATTATGGCAATAATTTCCCAATTGGTGTTCCCCACGTCTCCTCGTTTCACTCTGCCATTTATTCAAACACAGTAGCCTGAATGAGTGTACCGAAAGCAAACCACAGCATGTCATTTCTTTGCTCCAATCACTTCCCAGCACTCTCAGAATGAAAGCCTGTGGCCATATTCAATCTATCAGCCTCACTGATTTGGCTTCTCTTCAGTCCTTTGGTCCATCTCATTTTATGACCAACCTCCTTCTTGTCCTCTTAGTTCGAACTCACTGATCTTGTTACTTGTTAAATGAACTTGCCAGGCAAGCTCCTGCCTTAAGCCTTTGCACTTGTTTTTTTTCCTCTTGCCTGGAATGTCCCTCCACAAATATCCCTGTTTCTCCCTTACTTCTTCAGCTCTTTACAAAAGTTATTTCACATACACCCCCAATCCTACCCCAACTCAATATTTTATAATCCCCTTTTCAGTTTTACTTACTCCCTAGCACTTTATCATATATATATATATATATATGACTTATTTATTTTTTTATTGTCTCCCTTCCCTGCTAGAATGTAAACTCTTTGAAGTTTCCCAGTAATTAGAATAGTACCTAGCATACAGTCAGTGTTCAATTATTGAAGAGTAAGTAAAAAGCATGTGCACATAAAAGAACACATTTTTTAATGTTTTATTTATTTTTCACAGAGAGAGAGAGAGACAGAGAGACAGAGCATGAGTGGGGGAGGAGCAGAGAGAGAGGGAGACACAGAACCTGAAGGAGGCTCCAGGCTCTGAGCTGTCAGCACAGAGCCCGACACGGGGCTCAAACTCACAGACCGCGAGATCATGACCTGAGCCGAAGTCGGATGCTCAACCGACTGAGCCACCTAGGCGCCCCAAAAGAACACATTTATAAGAATACATACAAACTCAAACTAGAAGAACTACTTTTAAAATTCACACTGCCTATGCAAAGCAGGTTAACTGGAATGGAGAATGGTGAAAATGGTCCAGGGTTGGGGATTAGGAATCAGTGGTAAAAGAATGAGGAGGTGAATATTTCAAGAGTGCTGGCAAAGGAGGGGCAGGAGTTAAATACCAAAGTCCTGGAGGAGGTGGTGCCACATGAGGGTTGACAGATGGAGATAAAAGGACAAGAATAAGGAACAATGACACTGGGAAGCCAGCCAGTAGGTGCAATAAAATAAGGAAGTGAGAGAAACAGTCAAAATAATCAGAGATTTTGTTCAGAGATTAGTATGTGCCTCTTGCAATTAATTTACGTGACGCAAGGATAAGAGAACCAAGAAGTGATGTACTTCTGTGCACACTTACATCAGAATACTACTACTAAAGTGGCCCAGCAACACTTGTTAGATCTAGGCCTAGGGCTCTGTAGTTCAGAAACACAACCTGTAGCTCTGTACTATAATTCAGTACATATAATTTTGAGCCAAGTGACTCAAAAAAGATAGTAATTTTCCAGGTAAGGTCCACCTTTTCAGTTCTGCCATGTTCCCATGCTATCCTGGGAGCACTGAGTGTTTGTTAATTTTTAAGTGAAAACATAACTGAAAAATTGTTTATCAGTCTCACCAAGAGTCTCCCTAATGAAGAAGCAAAAAGACCTTCCCCAAGGGAGTCAAACTAAAAGTTAATCGGCCCAATTAAAAAGGAGAACAAATGATCTCATGTCCAACCTCCTACTTCCCCTTAATAAAAGTACCCAAACAATACATAACAAGACTTAGACAATGCTTGTAAATGATTTATTTATTGTTCATATTGACCAGATATTGCAAAAAAAGATGTATTTTGATATGTTGCAGCATCTTTCTCCTATTTTTTCTTTGCTTCCCAGGAGGAAAAATAAAGAAACATGAACCTTTTAGTCTGTACTACCTTTCAAGAATGTGTCATTGCCTAGCCAAGAAATGGTGAGATTTCAAGAAGAAAGTGATACCTTCTCCCAGGAGGTCCTGGGAGGGGAGTAACCAAGACTTTTGAGGCCCAGTTTATCAGCAGGTAGGAATGACTAGAGTAGATGCTGAGACAGAAGGAGTCTTTGATCCAGTTATCAAATACTCTATGAAGGTGAGAACAAATGAGGGGAAAATACAGGAATGATATGACTCTCAAAGGAGTAAGGGGTGGGGGTAAAAGAGTGAAGTCCAGAAATGACATTGGATAATGCTAACCACAGATGTGGGCTCCCGATAAGTGCGGTGTGGGAGAAGAAGAAACCTTGGATGAGACTGCTCCACGCAAGAGAGAGGGGGCTCGAGAGAGGGGACAAGTTTCAACGGTAAAGGTGAGGAGAAAGGAGGAATCAGGAAATGTGTTGTGAAAACACTGAGGGGTTACCTTGCTCCTCTTGTCGCCTGAGTCCAAGCCCCAGGCCCAGTCCAAGTGACACAATCACCAACAAAGCAAGGAGAACCTATATTTAAAATAAGGAAAAGTGACCTTTACAATTTTTAAAAAATGTACAAAGGTACAAAGATCCTGCCCTCCGTCAGTGAATCTAAAGCCACACGGCAAGCTAGTTATTCATAACACCAGATCCAACAGTGACAGGGGAACGTACAGTTTTAAAGGCCTGAAAATAAGAAAGCTCTGGGAACAAGTTTAAAATAGTATTTACTACAGATCTTTAAATTCCAATGTATGAGTCCTGGTTAGTGTAACCCCAGATTGAGTTAAAGTATGGGTGAAACTACGAGGGCCATTTACCTTTGCCCACTTCTCATTCTTAACTAGGTACCTGTTTGGAGATGATTTATCTAAGAGCATTCCTGAGTTGTGAAATCGTTAACTACCTCATTCCTAGGGAGCAGGGGTTTCCCTCCCAGCTCTGTCCTATGGAGGGGATGAGAATAGTTAATACGTGTGAAAATACAGCATTCAAATAATTAACTGACAAATGATCGCTTTGATCTCTAGCACAGATAACGATGTGGAAGCTCTATGACCAAAGATTGTGTGTGTCACTCATTATCACTACTGCTGACAAGGCTCTTCAGTGTAGTGGACTTTATGCAATGACTAGAATTAAACTGTGATATAATTGCAGAGAATTATTCCCACTCACCTTTTTCCCCACCCAGTAAGTCCAATGATAAGCATGCTGGATGACAGAGCTTGAAAAATATATATTGCCATAGAATATGAACACAACAGACACATGAATTACTTAGGAATGTATTTTACAACTCCAATAGCCTTTGTTATAGCTTTTTAAAAAATCACTTTCATAAAAAGCACAATAACAAAATTTGCTTCGATAATACTGTAAACCACTGATTTTGTTTTCACTCTGAAAATCAATTGGAAAATTAACATATCTAACTTTAGAACAGCAGTGGATTCAGGGACTGGGAAAATATGTGAAAATACTATGTAAACAATTCTTTTTTTTTAATATTTTATTTTAAGTAATCTCTATACCCAACATGGGGCTCAAACTCACAACCCCGAGATCGAGAGTCACATGCTCTATGCACTGAGCCACCCAGGCACCCCCTATGAAAACAATTCTTACATAAAGTCTGAAACTTAGCCCAAGTTTCAGTGACCTTCCAGCATTCAGTGGAAAGAATGGAGAGGGAAAAAGTGAACATAAATAGTTACTAAATAGCATCACTAGCACTGAGTCCCTTATTATGATGCTAAAAAGCCACACGTGACCAGGACTAGGAATACAAAGCAGGGAAACACTGGGATATAGTCCTATGGTAAACCTCATAGATTTACAAAATCTATGTAAATCATAGATTTAAAAATTGGTATATTTTGGTTTACATCTTATCATTAGTCCTTTTACCATTCAAACTTGATGGGAAAATAAACAGCATCTAGCTGTCCCTAGGATGCTCTAGAACTTTTTCCTGTTAAATCTTAGTGTCTGTTTCCTCACGACTCTACTTGTTCTGTGTATTTTTCGCTTGCTCTCACATTATTCTGTAAATTCCCTGAGAAGAAGCTTCATTTTTTAAAAATTTTGTTTAAAGGGGCAGAGAGAGGGGGACAGAGGATCTGACAGGCTGACAGCAGTGAGCCGATGTGGAGCTCCAACTCACAAACCATGAGATCATGGCCTGAGCTGAAGTCGGACACTCAACCGACTGAGCCACTGAGGTGTCCCAAAGAAGCTTCATTTTTAATCTCCTATAATCACTTCCTCTAAATGAGTAATTCTGAGTTAGCTTCTTGATATTTAGGTGCATGTGCATCTTAAACTATTTATGCTAGCTACAAAATGGACAGGGGAGAACTTGGACTCCAAAAATCACCAAGAAGCCAATATTTGGCTTTAGAAAGCTGTATAAAGAGTGCCAGCAACACAGTAGATACATCTAAAGTTTCTTGAATGAAACCTATGTTAAAATTTGGAAACAGGGTATTTCTGAAACTACAATTTTAAAATACTGAGCTTCTAGGGGCCCCTGGGTGGCTCAGTCAGTTAAGTGCCCGACTTCGGGTCAGGTCATGATCTCGCGGTTTGTGAGGTCGAGCCCCGTGTCGGGCTGTATGCTGACAGCTCGAAGCCTGGATCCTGCTTCGGATTCTGTGTCTCCCTCTCTCTCTGTCCCTCCCCTACTCATGCTCTGTCTCTCTCTGTCTCTCTCTTTCAATAATAAATAAGTTTAAAAAAAATTAAAATACTGAGCTTCTATTATACATACTAGTAAACCACTGGAATGATAGAAAGAAGGAACATAAGTGATGCACAAAATTTTGTTTTCAAGGAGTTTATAATGTCTTTAATTTATAGATGGAATAAATCTAATAAATGGCATAAGAGTTAGAAGAGCACTCTAAAGTTCTCAGAAGGATAATGACTAAATAGAGTATCTTGACAGTTTGCTTTGTTATAGCTCCTGCGCTCAATGCTCACACACATTGTTTCATTTACTTCTAGAAACAATGCTTGAGTGACAGAATGGTGGTGACATTACCTAAGGCAGGGAACTTAGGAGAAAAATGCAGCAGGATAGGTGTGAGAAATTATGCAACTGTTTTTGGCTGGAGTTACTGGATGAGAGCCAGCAAGCAGGCATTTGAAGTCTTGTGCCAGAAACTCAGCAAGAAGTCAGACCTACCGGCCTACTTGAAATTCTTGGTTGAGAATATGACTTTTACAACCATGAAAAGATGAGATTGCCTAAAGGAAAGATATTTAGACAAGGTTTGGTGGAATGCTATGTGCAAGAAAGAAGAAAGTCAGCCAAGAATGCAGATAAAGAGAAAAGTCATACAAATGGGGATATCAATGCCATCACGGAAGCATGCGGAGAGAATAATTCAAAATGAGAACAGAACAATATCCACATATTGTTGTTATGGAGACACAGCAGGAGGACAGAGGAGAAGGAAAGATTTTCAAGGAGATGACTTCAGGAGAGTGAAAACAAGCAAGGGAACAGGGAATGAATGGGTGAGTGGTGAGAAAACCGGGGCAGTGGATGGAGCTCCCCTTCCCCAAACGTTTGAGAGAGTAATCAAATCAAGGAAAGCTTTATTTTTCAGAACAGGGAAGATCTTAACATATAAAAAAAAAAAAAAGCAAAGAGAAAAAAGGTAAAAGAGACCGTCTTTAGGAGTAAAGAAAACTAGATAAAAGCAACAGTCCAACAAAGAATATGACATACAGTGATCTTTGATTTTTTAAACTGTGGTCTTAAAAATATTCACGCAATAAAATGGTGATTTGGGATGGGATTATAATCGTGTTAAAATCAATGCTGCAAAGTGTTTTGCCACAAGATGCCAACTTTTTAGGATGGATCAGATATTAACTTGTTATTCAAATTTCTTAGGCAAAATGGTATTCAAAATATTAACGTGGCATTGGAGCTGTCACAAGGGCCAAAGTGAATGCAATCACTTAAAACTTTACACTCAAAAAGCAACACCAATGTAAATGGGGAGTCATACACTTAACATTTATCACAAAGCTACAAAGACTGAAATTAAAAGCTGTACTTACAATACAAATTATTTTATACGTCCTAACAGTGCTCCTCTTGACAGGTTCTTCCATTGATAGAATCTGCATAGACTCCATTAGCCGTATAAACCTGTTTTACTAGAAGACAGTAGTACTCCTTCCTGTTTCTAGTCCAGCAAAGAGAAACTGAATGAGTTACACAGCTGTGAGTAACTTCAATGTTTTGGAAGGTTACAGCTCGTTAATGATTGGACAATCAAAAGGGAGGAAAAAGGCTGTAATGACAATAGTGTCATGAGATCAAAGTCCTCTTCCAGGACATTGTAGACAAATACTACATATTAATAAAAGTATATGTAACAATAATAATAATCAAATTTTAATACAATTTGATCATTTGTTTTCTTCAAAAATAACCCAAAACAAATGGTTTTGTTATAGAAATTCCAGGGAGTTTCTACATTTGTAATACACTTCATTTCACAGTTGAAAGTCAACATACTAAAATGTGCTTTAACCATATAGGAATCCCATAACTCTGTTCAATTTATATAAAGTACTTAATTATAAAAGAATTATGTCTTCTGTTTTAAAGGGTTCACGGTTTGAAATGTTTTCATACGTATTATCTCATATCAAACTTAACAACATCCCTTATAAACATTTTATTCCTATTTTGTAGTTGAGTCAAATAAAGGTCTGATTATTCAAAGTCAGGTCTGTGACTTACTTGTCCCAAGTCACATATTTACTAGATTCCAGAAGTAGAACTGAAACCCAAGTCTTCTACTCCCCAAATTCAAGTTAACTTTCACTGAGCAATTAAACTCGCTCTTTTCTTCTTTACATAGACCAGAGCATCCTCATACATGCACTTCATGCTGAGAAGGGGAGTACAGGTTTATGATGAAAGAAATAAATTAACAGCAATGTAGCCAGAGAGTTATGGTAAATGGTGGGCATAAGCTCTTCCAGCTTAAATGACCCTAAGGCAGTAATTCTCAAAATGTGATTCCCTGGAACACTAGTCCTATGAAAACCTCCTTGGTTACATAAAGCTTTAGAACTCTTTTCTAATGTAAGGATTATTTAAAAAAATCCTGTAGGCTCAGTATAGTCTTTGGAAAACACTAAACTATTACAATCTTAAAAGCAGTGAAAAGAAATAGGAAAAGAATCTATCCCAATATACAATGACTTATAAATATGAATATTATTTCTGAAAGTCATGTCAAAATCCCTTTTTCTACTATTGGAGCCCATGCCCTTAAGGAAAACTGCAGAATAAGAGCCATGTTTCCTTTTAAGGGTTTGTGCTGTTGTTTCTCAGCTCAGGATACCCCCCCCCCCGCAACTTTACCTTCATGCCTAACCAGTGGAAGTACCCGCATGAGTTGCTGACACAGAAGAAATGAGTTTTAGAAGAAGATGCCATAGAGATAACCTAAACCTAAATCAAAGCCCAAAGCCCTCTTTACATGGACAGCAAAGAAGTAAACAAAAACATGTTTGGATGCCTTTGGCAAAAGGTTCTCTGCACAGGATAGACTTAGAAATACCCCAAGTAGTTTTTTTCAATTTTCGTTTTTATTTTTTAAATCCTGAAGCCCAGTCCACTTCAACTGAATTAGAATCTTCTGGATTTGGGGCTAAAATATCCCTCCAAGCCATTTTATATGTAACCAAGTTCAGTGTAAACACTTTGTTTTGAGCAGCACATACACTTTTGAATTCTCTTTTGCAAATATTTACTACGGATTCTACTTAAACTTTAGGTTTAAGATAAGACTAGAGGACCTCTAGAGCTTGACTACTTGCCCAAGATCACCTTGGTTAGTGCTATCTCAGAAGTCAGATTCTGCCTGGTGTGGAAACTGCCGCTTCAGGGGGTACTGTTGTCATCATTGCTGTTGTAGCAAACAGATTGTAAGAAAGAAAAATCCAGTCTACACCACAATTTGTATCAAAATTAGGAGATTCCTAGGAATTATGGCTTTTATCTAGTTTTCTGACATATAGCTTCAATTTTTCTATTTGCACTTAAGACAATCTATCTAGTCTGCCTTGACTCTCATTAACAGTGCTCTTACTTTTACCTTCCTCTCTGTGATGGTAGTTTTGCACTTCAGTTTGGCTAAGCTACGGTACCCAGTTATTTAACCAAAAGCTAATCGAGGATATTGCCATGATGGTTTTTTTTGTAAAGGTGGTAATATCTACAATCATTTGTCTTTTAATGAAAGAAGATTACCCTTAATAATGTTGGTGGCTTTCCATCCAGTTTCAGACTAAAAGAACAAGAAATTTTGCCTCAAGATTACACCATCAGCCCAAGTTTCCAGCCTGTCAGCCTGTCCTGCCCTGTAAGTTTCAGACTTGCTAGCCCCCACAATCAAGTGAGCCAATTCCTTTCTCTCTCTCTCTTCTCTCTGTCTCTCTCTCTCTCTCTCTCTCTCTCTCTCTCTCTCTCTCTCTCTCTGTGTGTGTGTGTGTGTGTGTGTGTGTCTTTCTCTGTCCATCTCCCTCTCCCTCTCCCTCTCCCCCTACCCCCCCACCTCCACCTTGTTCTGTTTCTCTGGAGAATCTTGACTGATACATCCTTTGAACATCTCACATTTTTCCTTCTTTTTAAGACTTTACCTTATTTTAAACTCCCTTCCTTATTTGGCCCTCCAGGATCTATTATCTTGGTTTTTGTCTTCTTGATTTCTAACTCTTTGTCTTGGTATTTTCTATAATAATTTGTATACCTTGACTCCAGAAGTCTTACCTGGTACTGATACCCCAGTTGCACTCAAATGCTGCTTGCTGGTACTCTCCATGATGTCACTTGATTCTATACCAACTTTGTTCACCAGAATACCACCGACTCTGGCTCTGTCTTTTTGTTACTATATTCATTACCTCTCCCAACTGCCCAAACTTCCTTCCTCTCTGCTTCTACCCTCATCCTCTATCTTTTTTCAACCCTGAGAACACAAAAACACCAGATAAGAAAGTCAAGCGGCCTCTGATAAAGTCTTGCCTGTCTCACTTACTGGTTGACTCTTAACACCAAATTCTACATTTTAAGGTGATCTCAAATTATCTCAAAATTACTAAATTAATGGAAAAATATCTTAGTCCTTCAGATCCTGAGGTGAGTAAACCTCAGGGAATTTACCTGAGACACTTACACGCAGGAGTAGTAGAGACGTTAGATTGTCCAGTCTCTAGTCATATTTTCTGCTATTAGCAATTCCCCTAAATGAACCCTAACCCCAACCTTTTTTGAGTGTCTCAAGTCTTAAAACTTATTCCCAACAGGGGCACCTGGGTGGCTCAGTTGGTTAAGCATCCAACTATGGCTCAGGTCATCATCTCACTGTTCATGAATTTGAGCCCCATGTCAGGCTCTGTGCTGATAGCTCAGTGCCTGGAGCCTGCTTCGGACTCTGCGCCTCCCTCTCTCTCTCCCCGCCCTCACTCATGCTCTGTCTCTGTCTCTCTCTCTCTCAAAAATAAATAAACATTAAAAAGAAAAACTTATTCCTACAGTTCACCTGAGCATTGGACTCTGGACAAATCCACACCTTCCATGCAACTTAGACTTTGGAATACACTGTACAGTCACCTGGATCTGATCCTATTACTCTCTAAGTTACTTGAACCTTGTAAGCCACTGTATTCTTTACCCTTGTAAAAACTAGAACATCTGCACCTTCTGGGTTCTCTGAAAGCTTCCCTGTGCAGACTGTAATATTTAATGGCCTAGAACACTTATGCTCTCAAAGGCAGCGATCATTACATCTCCTACCAATCATAAATATTTCTCACACTCTACAAGGTCCTTGTGCCCACAGAATACTGAGAACTTTTCTAAAATCAAAGAAAAAAACAGCAAGTATGCTGCTGTCTTGGGAAAGCCCCGGGGGCATGCCAACATCAACTTCCTTAAGGCTCATAAACCTGTCCTTCCTGGTTCCAGCACTAGAGCTTTGGTGGTAGTTGGACAAGCCAGACTGGGAAGGCCCAGAGAAACTGGATACACTGAGGGAGGTGGTGAAGTTGAGGCAGATACTGGGCTCAGGCCCAGCAGTAGGAAGGAGTCCGTTAAAGTTGAAAGACTTCAAATAACACAATAACAGAGGGGCAGGTGGCCAACTTCAAGGAGGGCCTCTTTTAAGGAAAAGGCAAAAAAAACCTACAGAGAGGTTGATGAGCATGCCTAGCAAGCAAAAAGCTACCCTGATAGGCAGTTCCTTAGTATAGGAAAGGCAGATGCTAGTCTTTGGCCAGTGAAGATCCCGTATTGGAGCTAATTCCAGGACTGGCAGTCCAGGTGGGACTGGTGTTAGCAATGCTGAACCAGGGCTGGAAGGCAACATTTTACCTGAAGGTCAAAAGCTCAGCGTGGGCCTCAGGACCCAAGTTCTCAAAACTGAAATATAAGTAAATAAATAAAGTGTCTGGGTTACTAGACATCCAAACGATGACTATAATAAAGTAAAATCAATTCCCATAGCTTGAGATCAATATTTTGCAGTACTATGTGTGTGAAATGACATTTTCCAACATAAAACACATAAAATCTCATTGCCAATAAACACAGTTGAACATTTATAATCAACTTAGAGATAGGGAACAGTAATTTTGAACCTCGGGTAAATAAAACATTTTCTCTATAATTATTGTGTTTTGAATTTTATCAATAAAAAATTGCAAAAATTTATTTAACTTAGTATATAAACATGCACACATCTCTGATTTTATATACATAACTACATAATATCTTTAGTTTTGCTTTTTGGCTCACAATGTTTAAAATATTTACTAACTGGACCTTTACAAGTATTGCTAATCCCTAATCTACCCCTAAATTCTCCCAAGTTTCAAAGACTGCCACTTACTTACCCAGCCACTAATGTACTTACCCAGAGAAACATGCACCAGCCTGTCAATTGAACCACCAATTACCACCTCTTGTGATTCAGAAGTCAGGAAGCTGGTCTGATGCCTCCTAAAGCATTGCAATTATTTTCTACTAAATAATCAACATTTCTAAGGTCGTCTCTAGGTCCTGGAACACTATTTCTCTTACTTTGTCTCAAGTGCAGAAATATGGCCCAGTAATGTCAGAATTCTAAGACTCTTTCCTATTCACTTCAAAACTCAGAAATAATTTTACTTCCAAAAATTTTCCAAGCTTTAGTAGGCTCTTCGTGTTTTCAATGTTCTCAAGTGGACCTCATTTGTGACTGAAGTTCTAGAGACATCTCCAGAAAGACATCCTAAAACTAGAGGGCTATCATACTACCTGAGTTCTCCAAGGCTATCCAAGGTCTATGAACGTATAGGCTGTGGGTTTGTTCTACTTCTCTGAAGCCTGGAAGGAATTGAATTATTTCCCAAAACTCTGGAATCTCTCTGGCATGTCAGCTCCATGCAGGCAGGAACAAGTTCAGTTTTGGCTTGCCATTTGGTCCATTATCTGTCACAATGGCCAGCACCTAGAAGACATTCAATAGACACTTGTTAAGTAAATCATTAATAGTTTCAGAAACAACCTGGGAGGTCTAAGCCCACTCTCATAAATGTCTAATAAACCAAATTATAATAAATTATGATAACTTTATTAGATATAACTTTGTATGTGATCCACATCTTTTCCTACATCTATAGCATTTCAGAAATAGCTATCACTTCAGAGGTAAGACTTGCCCATGAAATAAAAGCCCTTTGGATGCTTTCATTTAATTCAGAGTAAGAAATAACAACTGAGCACCATCAAGCCCTAGATTTTATGCCAGGTGATGCAAGAATGTTTAGCATCTACTCTAAAGATCTTCTGTCTGGTAGAAGAGACATTTTTAACCATAATACAGTGTGATATGTGCTATCTTAGTTGCATTAATGAAGTGCTACGGGAATGGAGGAGGAAATAATTGAAATTTTCTCAGAGACAGGGTGCCTGCGTGACTCAGTTGATTAAGCATCAAACTTTAGCTCAGGTCATGATCTCACGGTTCGTGGGTGTGAGCCCCGTGTCGGAATCTGTGCTGACAGCTCAGAGCCTGGAGTCTGCTTCAGATTCTGTGTCTCCCTCTCTCTCTCTGACCCTCCTTTGCTCACACTCTGTCTCTGTCTGTCTCTCAAAAACAAATAAAAATGTTAAAAAAATTTTTTTAATTTTCTCAGAGAATTCAGAAAGGTATCAACATTAGTTTGCTAGGACTGCCATGACAAAATACCCCAGATTGGGTGGCTTAAAATACAGAAATTTATTTTCTCACAAGTCTGGAAGCTGGAAGTCCAAGATCAAGTTGATGTAGAGCTGGCTTCTCCTAAGGCCCCTCTCCTTGGCTTACAGATGACCACCTTCTCTCTATGACTTTGCATGGCTGGCTCTCTGTGCATGCACCTGTCTGATGTCTCTGTCTGCATCCCAATCTTCTCTCCTTCAAAGGACACTAGCCATATCGGTTAGGGCCTACCCTATTGACCTCATTTTAACTCAATTACCTTTTTAAAGACTCTGTTTCCAAATACAGTCCTATTCTACAGTACTAGGACTTCAACATATGAATTTTAGGGAAACAAATAATGCCATAACTTAAGAGGTAACATTTCTAATAAACATTATCTGACTTAAAAAGTAACTCAAGCACTATTGCTGAGTAGCAGGATCATAAGTCCCATCACCCATGCCATTTATGTTTAGAGAACAGTCTTTCCCAGGTTTTGTGCACCTGCATGTGTAGGCTTCAAGGGAAGGTCAGTGAGCCACTTGAAATTATGCACAAACTTGAATTTGTGAATATGTGTATGCATATGGATATGTGTGTATTTGCTTTCTCTATAGCTTACATCAGGCAAAGAACTAAACCTTGTAGAAAACACTTTAAAGGAGATAACAGGACCAACATGGCATGAGAAATGAGACAAAACCAAATTGAAGGACATTCTGCAAAACTATTTACCTGGAATATTCAAAAATGTCAATTTTATGAGATGGGGACAGGGAGGGGTTACAGAACTGTAATTTGAAAGGAGGCTACAGAAATCTAACAACTAAATGCAAGATGAGATCCCTGATTGGATCCTGGAAGAATAAAATGGAAAAAAAAAAAAAAGATCATTGAAGGACAGTATGGAGATAATGGAGGAAATGTGAGTGTGGATGCATTCCAGGTAATAGTATTATATTGATGTATAATTTCCTGAGTGTGATGAGTGTATTGTGGCTAGAAAATTTGGGTCCTACATGCATGACTTTCAGAAGGCACATGGTGAAATATTTCAGGTTGAAGTTATGAGTCTGTAAATAATTCTCAAATAGTTCACAGAGAGATAATTAGATTGGTGGAGAGAGGGAGAGGGGCAGAGAAAAGTGAGAGAGAGGAAGAGACAGATAAATAGTAAATGTGGTAAAATGTTTAAAATATGTGTTGATTGAAAAATTCTTCAAATTTTCTCCATGTTTTAAATTTTTCAAAATAAAAGTTTCGGGGAAAAGGAATAGTTTTTTGAGGAAGCTAACGGAGGATCTGCTCTCCTCCATCTTCCAAACGAGGGAGTATATTGAGGAAGAGGAAGTCATGAAGCTGAGCAAACGGAAGATGTTATGTAGGAGAAGGTGAAAGAGAATCACCAGGATGCTATCTGTCCCCTCCCCCAACACACACACACACACACACACACACACACAGTAGTCGTGTGGCAGGTATGACAACAGCCAATCCAGACAGGCAGAGGATCCAGGAGGATGTCCCTAACAGGAAGATGAAGTTTATAAATACCTTACGTGTCTAGTTCCTGAGAGGAGATTTACATCTCAGGCAGAGGTTTCTGGATGAATTAGCAATAGTCACATCCAAAACTAAGCAAAGAAGAAAACCAAACCAAACCAAACCAAACCAAACAAAACAAAAAAACCCACAAGACAATTATTAACTCCAAATACAAAACAAAAAATTGTACAGAAAAGGAAAGTGCAATCACAATGCACTGTGTTGCTAAGTTGTAAATAATAGCTACAGAGTCAGAACAGTATGAATGGTCTGCAATTATCTACACAACAAATTCTGATATATGAGTAGGTTGGAGAAGGAGGAAATGTGAGTCATGTCCAAGAACACTAAATGTTTGTCTTTCACGGTAACAAGTTGAAATATAATATCTAAAACTGAAACAGCAAGAAATAGTTGCAATGAAGCATGATATTTAGAAAAATAATTGCAAGTGACTGACTTCTGAGAAAGGGAAGTTAAAGATGAGGAGGAGTTTGGTTGAAAACTTATTTTTTTAACATAAGCTTTGGAGAATTTTTCATTTTTTTAAATATTTACAGATAGTATTTTGAAAAATAATAACAGCAAAAAGGAGTTAAGAATTATATTAATAGTATTATAAATTGATTTCACGGTGTTTAACCAGAAAATTAAAGTTTTTAATTCTGGACAACACAGTGAACACTACTAGCATGAGTCAAAGTACTGTTTGAATCAAATCATCTCTATAGAAATAAAATGATCCAGGAAAAATGACGTTTTTACATGGCAAAAATAAATGATAAAAATCAAAATCCTTTAGGCTGTGAAATCTGTGTGGTATGATTTAGAAAATGATACATTTGGAGTTAAAAATCCATTCTTTCAAAAGAAAGAAAAAAGAAGTCGCTGGGATTGGAGAAATTTAAACTGTGAGTCTGTAGGAAAGGAAAAGCCAAAGAAGGATCTAAAGTCAAAGAGTTACATGATGGAAGATGTGCTTTCAGAATATTTACCTGGATCTGGAGAATAGAGTAGACTGGAATGGGGAGAGATGAAAATAGAGGCACCTCATAGGTATGGCTGTCGCATTCCTAGAGCGAAGTGACAAGCTCAGTGAAACCAATGGAAACAGGGAGGTGTTGGGTTTGAGAAATATGACAGCAACACCTCTGAACTTAGAGACCAATTCTAAACTAGTAGAAGAGGGATGCCCTTGGCAGAGAGGGGCACCAGAAGTGTCTAGTGTTCTAGAAAGATGACAAGTTAGGTTTTGGACCTAATAAGGTTGAATTCTTTAGGGAACATACATGTTGAAATCTTCAGCATCGAAAGTGAAGAGACTACCTTCTAGGAAAGAAGTCTCTACTCTATTTTTCTAAGTATCACTTTAAAATAAATAGTCAATCTCTTCTATTTCTTTAGGTAGCCAATATTGACAGTTAGGCATTTAGATTAGTTTTCTGTGGCTGCTGTAGCAAATTGCCACAAACTTAGTGGCTTAGTACAACACAAATTTATTTTAAAGTTCTGTTTGTTACAAGTGTGATACAGGTCTCACTGGGCTAAAACCAAAGTGTCAACAGAGCTGGGTTCCCTTCTGGAGGCTCTCAGGGGAGAATCGGGTTCATTAACTTTTCTAGCTTCTGGAAGCCACTCACAGTCCTTGGCTAATGGTTCCCTTTCTGCATATTCTAAGCCAGAAATCTCACATCGCTTTGACTATTCTTTCTTAGTCACATCTTCTGATTCTCCGACTCCCACTTCTACTTTTAAGGATCCTTTTGATTACATTGGATCTATTCAGATAATCCAGGGTAATCCCCCTTGTTTATGGTCAGGTGATTAGCAATCTTAATTCCATATGCAAATTTAATTCCCCTGTGCCATGAAATCTAACATCTTTTCAGGCTCTGGGGATTGGGATATGGAAATCCTTGGGGGGCAATTATTTTGCCCATCAGAGGCAAAAATACTTCCATACTTTCTCCTGATACATGCGAACACATGTCTATACAGATAGATAGTGGTTGACGTTTTCTTTCTTCCCTTCCTCCCTTCTTCTCTTCCTCCCTCCTTCCCTTCTTCCTTCCTCCCCTCCCAGGCTTTCTCCCTTCTCTCCTCCCTTCTTTCCTTCCCAAGAGAAGTGGAATTGTGTAGTTAAAAAGAGCAGTCATCAAGATTATCCTCACTTTTGACACCCATTCCAAGTTTGGGAGTCCCTAAGACAACACTTAGGTTTGATAATTTTCTAGAAAGACTCATGTTATACCCATGGGTATGGCTTATTATAACTAAAAGATACAGATGGAGATCAGCCAAGGGAAAAAGGCACATAGCACAGGGTCCAGGGAAGTTCCAGTTGTTCTCCTCCCATGAAGTTGTGGACAGCATTACTTTCCTGGCATCAATACATGACAACATACATGAAACATTACTGACCAGTAAAGTTTGCTTGAGCCCAGTGTCCAGAGATTATTGGGGATCCATCATGCAGGTATGGCTGACACCCATGTAGCCAAACTCAACCTCCAGTGCCTCCAGAGGTTGACCTCATGAGCCAACCTTTCTCACTCCAAATCACACTGTCAGACTGTTTGGGGTAACCCAAGGGCCCCAGGAAAACCAAAACACTTATATCAGGCATGACATTCAAAGGGATTAAACATTATCCTTCAGAATCAAGGGCAAAGGCCAGATCTCTTTTTGGTCAAAGTTAAATTCTTTTCCTATTGAGGATCATATAATCCTCATTACTGCACAATGTCTTCTGTCCCCACTCCTGCATTACATCACAAAAACCTACACTGAGATGGTTAGATGATGTTCCTTTATAAGATTTCCCAGAACAGCTCTCCAGTGATATCCTTCCAGTCTTATAACAACAGGATAATTTCCTCTTTAACTATCCACGCATTAAGCAAAGATTCAATGTCTCCACCAAAGGTCTTATCCATGAGATAAGGATTTGCTCCCACCTTTCTTTTTTAAGTTTATTTATTTATTTTGAGAGAGACAGAGACAGTATGAATGGTGGAGGGTCACAGAGAGAGGGAGACAGAGAATCCCTAGCAGGGATTCCGCACTGACAGTGCAGAGCCAGATACAGGCTCCAACCCACAAAACTGTGAGATCGTGACCCGATCGAAAACCAAGAGCTGGACACTTAACCGACTGAGTTACCCAAGCACCTCTCCCATCTTTTAAATTTATATTATAGTTTTCCTACACAACTTGAACACTGCTAATGGTCCCAGCCATCTTGGAGTGAAGGAGTTCTAAAAAGCGCATAAATTCCCAAGAGCTATTGATGCTTGATAGCTTACCGTATGCCTGATGCTAGACTGAATCCTTTGAACACATTCACTTTTCTTACCCACAGGACTTAGGTGTTTTGCAGATAGTAAAATTGAAGCTTCAAAAAATTAAGGGGTTTGCTACTTGTTTAGTTTAGTGGGATGTGTCAGGATGTGAACCTATGCTATCTAATGCCAGAGTCCATTTGTCTTGAGTGAGTGTGTGTGTAACTACATCTATATATGTAGACTCAGGTCACTCAGAAAGATTGACATGGGAGCTTAACAGACTCTTCCAGTCTTCGTGTCATCTCCATTCCATGTGAAAACCCCATCTCTAGCCTTTGCATTGGGGAGACTGTTCTCAGGTTAATTAACTTTACTTCTCGCTCCAGAATCTAGAAAGAACAGGCTTCCAGCATTCCTGGTCTAGCATCCTCTACCCTGCTCCTGTCATCCATGTGCAATGGTTCATTCCCCAGAAGTAGGTCAAAGTTGCCCGCCTCAAAAACCACCAAATGCTGATTCCTCACCAATGGGATTTTTATGGGTAAGCTAATGGGATTTTCATTTCATTGATGACTCCGTGAGATAATTTATCTGATTGGAACCTGGAACCCAGCCTACTCTCCACACCTTCCTTTACAATATCAATAGTCTTTCATTCATCATTTATTCATTCATTCATTTTATGACATTATACTACAATTTGGAATAGAAAACATGACTATACAGATGATGCCTTTATGTTGCTCACAGACTTATGGAGTATTCCTCCTCTCTACTTCCTTCCTCCCAAGGTCCTAAACGACTTCATCTCTACCCTCAACATGTAGGGTTTCCGACTCCCCATTACATTTGCTATCTCCATTCCTTAGGGAGGTACGTGTACCCCCAGACCCTCAAATCTAGCCCATTATTTCTTCTAAACCATATGCTTATTATTATTTTTTGTGTCTTTCTTATAATTTATAAACCCAAAGCAGTCATCTCATCAGCTGCTGACTCAGACTCCACACTGTGGCTTTCAGGGCCCTCCAATTCTGAAAGGTGTCTACCCTGGTCTCACTCTCCAGGCTGATCAAACTGTTTATCTTGAGTCCAGCACTAACAATGATCTGAATGTACCAGCTTTTTTTCAGAGATTTCCTGGCTGTTCTCAGTTCGTTCCAGTCTTGCTGGTCACCTCTATTTTCATTTCTGCCTTTATTTGTTTCCTGACTTAGTGACTGTTCCCAGCACCAAGCCTCCACCTTGAACCAATCTAGTTGCACTGGTTTGACCATTAGTACATTTCCCTAGGTGCAGTTTTACATTTGCACTTTCACTCAGTCTGCTTTGACCTGCTTCCGGTAATTTCCTTCCTGCTGAAGGCTTGGTTGGTCATTTTTAAGGAAAACTAAGACAGTTGGTACATACTCATTCAAGCATACCTCCAACCAGTCCTTTCCTTGTATGCTTTTTTTTTCCCCCTTCTAGTGAACGTTTAGTGATTTGACATTTTCTGCTAAGGAAATTATATGCCATTTTATAGAAATTTCAAGCTAAGGATTTAGAGGAATATTTTAATTGAATGGACTGACTCTTGGTTATGGCATACAGAATTAACAAAACCACTCTGTCACTGAGGACTGGTATCATTAAATACTGCTGAAAAAGTAAAAGACCTAAATAAATGGAGAGATCCACTGTGTTTGTGGACTAAAAGACTCAATATTATTTAGGTATCAATTATCCCCAAATTATTCTATAGATTCAATTTAATTCCAATAAAAATTCTAGGTGGTTTTTTTTTTTTTTTTGGTCAAATTGAGAAGCTGATTCTAAAATTTATATGGAAATGCAAAGACATAGGGGCGCCTGAGTGGCTCAGTTGGCAAAGCAACCAACTCTTGGTTTCCGCTCAGACCATGATCCCAGGGTCCAGAGATAGAGCCCCGCTTTGGGAGTGCTGGGCACAGAGCCTATATTGAGATTTTCTCTCTCCCTCCTTCTGCCTTTCCACCACTCACATGCATGTACTCTCTCTCTCTCAAAAATAAATAATTAACATTTAAAATTTTTTTTTAAAAAATTCAGAATGAGAAATGAATAATATATTTGTGGTTCCTGGGTGGCTCAGTTCATTGAGCATCCAACTCTTGATTTAGGTTCAGGTCATGATCCAAGGATTCTGGGTTCCAGGCCCTCCTCTGGCTCCTCGCTGAGCATGAAGCCTGCTTAAGATACTCTCTCTCTCTCTGTCTCTCCCCCCTCTTTCTCTTCCCCCCCTCTGTCTCTCAACAAAAAAATTAAAAAAGAAATGAGCAAATGACCTAGAATAACCAAAATAAGCTTGAAAAAAATAATAAAACTGGAGAACTTAGGCTACCCTATTTTGAGACTTGCTAATAAGCTACAGCAATTGAGACAATATGATACTGGCATAACAGTTGGAACCTTCACACATTTGTAGTATTAGAATATAAAAATGGTAAAAACCATTTTGGGGAACTGTTTGGCAATTTATTATAAAATTAAACATATACTTCCCATATGACCCCAAAACTGTGTCCCTAGGCATTTACCTAAGAGAAAAGATAACATACGTCTGCTTAAAGACTTGTTCAAGAATGTTTATAGCAACTTTAATCAAATTATTCAAAAACTGAGAATAATCTAAATGCCTCCTAACAGGTGAATTGCTAAATAATCTGTAGTATACTACAGATTGACATGCATGGATGGTTCTCCAAATATACAGTTATGTGAAAGAAGCTAGGCACAAAAGAATACATACTGTGTGATTCCAGTTATATAAACTTCAAGAACATGCAAATTAATTCATGGTTACATAAGTTAAAACAGTGTTTGGGGGTTTGGCTGCAAAGGAACACCAGGAACTTCCTGGTGTGATAAATATACTCCATCTCTTCACTGAATTGGCAGTTGGACCAGTGTAAACATTTGTCAAGATTCATGGATCTGTACATGCAAAATGTATGTATTTCATTGTTTATAGATTACACATCAAATGAAGAAATTAATATCAGGGGAAACACATGAAGGTATAGGAATAGATGGTCAATTTTTATTCAATGGATGGAACATCAGCAAGCATGTTATAAAAATTACTTTGTATTTGGTTACAAAAAAATATAATTCTTTCTTGACCATTCTTCCTTTTTAACTATACAAGCCCTGGCCAATATTGAGATTTCGAGCATTTGCTAAGAACACACTCATTTGGAAACAGAGTGAAAGCCTGGAAGTCTGCTAGACAGTAACTGAAAACTGTCTTAAAAGTGTATCTGGGGCCATCTGGGTGGCTCAGTCGGTTAAGGGTCCGACTCTTGATTTCGGGTCAGGTCATGATCTCAAGGTTCTTGACATCAAGTCCTGCATTGGCTGTGCTTACAGGCTGACAGCGGGAACCTGCTTGGGATTCTTTCTCTCCACCCTTCTCCTTGTCTCTTCCCCTCCTCACCCCAAACAAACTTAAGAAAAGGTGCATCTGATCAAAGATAGTCCAAAATAAGATAGTCTGTTTAGCACACAAAAATAACTCTGGTCTGTCCTTCTTCTAGCTTGGATATTTTACAAAATTGATTACTGCATTATGGTTCATTAAGCACCTAACATTGTGTCTAGCTCTGAGCAAAGGGTGAACAAATATTTCATAAATGAAGTACTCCACTACTTATGCACCAAGGTGTTAAATGAAGATAAAGAAGAGACCCTAAATCAGCTTAACTGAGGAGGGAAGGCTTCCAGGAATATGTCAAACTGATGCTTGAAAAAATAAAGTGGTGAGTGAGGGGTACACTCCACAGTGCACTTAGCCACTGATTTGACCATGCCAGTAGATCAGTCTTCCTATTTGCCAACCCTTCTCCACCGCTACCCTCACCAAAGAGGCTAGGTATTCAGTAATAGGTAATAAATAACATTTATTATTTTATATGATTATAACTAAAAATGGTAGATATTATTATTTGATTATTCTAATTAAAAATCAGTAATAATGCGTTCATTTATTTTTTCAACCTTTTTTGAAAGCCTGCTATGTGTCACGCACTGTGCAAGGCACTGAAGTTACCGTACTTCAGAAGGTATGGTCCCTGTCGTCAAGAAAGGTGTGGTTTCAAATCCAGCCTCCAGAAAGTCAGCAGGTGACAGACGTCATGTTCACCTAGGTTGCAGGAGGAGCATTTCTCGCTGGCTGCCATTCCCTGGGCTCCAAGCTTTTTTCCTTCCCGGGAGGCAAAAGCATCTGAGCCGGAAGCATCTCCCGCTCCAGCCGGGAGGTGGCGACCTGCAGCCGACGACGCCTCGGGGTACTTAGGTTCAAAGCTCCACTTGGGGGCGCTCTCGTCTGGCTCGCAGGCCGCCCTTCTCCACCGGCGGAACATTTGGCTGGGTCTCTGGTTTCTGCAGGTTTCATAATCCGCACGCACCCGGCACTTCCGGGCTTCCGGGCAGCCTCCTGCGGTTTGCTGGGCCTCGAAAGGGGAGCCTTTCCGCTGAGCGCTAGAGAAAGCGACTCCTGAGAGCCCAGGTTTCCGGCGGGCGTCTCCGCCCGTCTGCCCCTCAATTCCCGGAGCTCGGGTCTAACCCGGGCCGCTCGCTGGGCGTCCTAGGAAGGCAGGGGCGATGGTCCAAATGGAGACGCAACTGCAGAGCATTTTTGAGGACGTGGTGGTGAGTGGAGCCACCAGGGATAAAGGGCAGTGGCCGGGCGAGGGGGACACTCGGTGGCTGACTCAAGGAACCCGGTCCAGGCAACCTGTCCCCTTCCTCTCCTTTGTTGTGACACCGTGCATGTCCGCAAGGGTTTAGGAATCTCCAACAGCTGTCAACTTCAAAGTCGCCTTTGAAATCCACAATACCCTTCGTGACAGACCAGGCCGGGATTGTTATTTTGTGTGTGTCTCTGATTGAGTTGATTTGTCCTATGTTACATTGTAGTGTTTTTCTCGAGGAGGTCCCTCCTTTTTTCTTCTTCTTTTGTTTGTTTTACATCGTTTACTTTTTGTTTTTTACAGAAAACGGAAGTTATAGAAGAGGCTTTTCCTGGGTGAGTATATATGCATTGCAGATTTTTGTGTTTTTACATGAGTGTATTTTTGTAAGATTTTACTTTGGTTTGTCTTGGAGATATATAAGATCCATAAGATTCTGGTTATGTTGAATTACCGTTTTAGAACTAGTAGCAAATAATCTGACTTTTGTGTTTTAGAATGTTTATGGACACCCCTGAAGATGAAAAAACAAAACTAATTAGCTGTTTGGGGGCCTTCAGACAGTTTTGGGGTGGTCTTTCTCAGGTGAGCACTGCATTTTTACGACATTCAGCTGATGATTTTTGATGCCTTCTTTTTTACATTATTTTGTTGTTGCTGTTAAGGTATTTCTGGAAAGGGAGAAATAAGTTTGTCAATATTTTTTATTTGTATATTCGGGCTTCCATTTGTTTCCATTTGTATTCTTCTAGTGGAGAACCAGTACTGAGAAGTCAAGTTGATAACAGCACAGTGTGAGATGTCTTTAAAAATCTCCCCCATGTTAGGTTATATAAAACCATTTTCATCCTATTTTGATTTATTTGGTGCAAGGGAAAAAAGCTGTGGTAGAAGTGTAAAAGATACAAATTTCATTCATTTTCTCAACAAAGGAGCTACAAAGCATTGATACAAAGATACTATGATCAAAGATACTAAAGTAAAGGTACAAAAAAATGCCACAATGAGGATACTATAATAAAGATACTAAGATATTACAATAAAAACAAGGAAAGGAGCAGTAAAACTTAGTAACAAAGAACAGTCACCAGAAAATATGTTCATGAAAAAGACAAAATGTGTGATCCTTAAGGAGCTGCTGTTCCAGTAGTGTATTATCTTGTCATGGTGCATTATTTGTAGGAAAATGAGAACCGTTCCCATTTAAGCCACTGGTGATAAGACTTGCTGCTCAAACATGGGTTACATAATGGCATATATTCTCTTTTTTTTAATTTTTTTTTTTTTTATTAGAGACCCTGAGAGGAGAGGGGCAGAGGGACAGAGGGGGAGAAAGAGACAGAGAGAGAGTGTCTTAAGCAGGCTCCATGCTCAGCACACAGCCCGATGCTAAACTTGATTACTTGACCCTGAGATCATGACCTGAGCCAAAATCAAGAGTCGGATGCTCAACTGACTGAGCCACCCAGGCACCCCGGCATATATTCATTTAAAAAAAAAAAAAAACGTTTTAATTACTTTCTAATAGGTAATATATTCATATGACTCCAAATGCAAAAGGTACCAAAAAGGGGGACCCTACGAATAGTCTGCCTTCTATCTTTCTTAACTTAATCACCTACTTTTTCATGTCAGCAGCCAGTATCCCCAGTTTGTTGCCTTCTGGAAGTATTTTACACATGTAGAATCAATTTTTATAAAACATTCATATAATGTGTACACTGTTCATTAGCACCTTTTTTCCTCTTACTATTAGATTCTGAAAGTAATTCTACATTAATCCATTGAAAGTTACTTCTGCCTTTCATACAGTAGCATAATCCATTATATGACTGTACCTTCCTTTATTTAACCAGTCTCCTACTGAGTGACATTTAGGTTATTTCTTAGGTTATTTAAACAATACTAAATGAATAACAATACTTTAAACAGTACTAAAATGAATAATATTCTGCATAGGACACTGTGCAGAATAAACTCCTGAAAGTAGTATTGGTAGGTTAGAGGGTATGTCTATTTATAATTTTTATACAGATTGCCTAATAGCTTTTCCTAAGGATCATACCAGGCAAGGGGAGAATAAGCATACCTGTTCCCAGCCTCACAGTAGGGTGTTAATGAATGTTTCTTGATGTTTACCAATATAAAACAGGAGAAATTATATCTCATCATGGTTTATTTTGCATTTCTCTAATATCGAACATCTTTTCAACATATTTTAATTTTTAAATAATTTATTAAACATTGTATGGATTAAGGATGGCCTGTGTGTTCAAGAAGTTTAAATTCTAATGGGGGAGCCAGGAAGAAAATAGATATTTCTTTTTTTTTTTTTTTTTAATTTTTTTTAATGTTTTTTTTTTTTTAATTTATTTTTGAGACAGAGACAGAGCATGAACGGGGGAGGGGCAGAGAGAGGGAGACACAGAATCTGAAACAGGCTCCAGGCTCTGAGCTGTCAGCACAGAGCCCGACGCGGGGCTCGAACTCATGGACCGCGAGATCATGACCTGAGCCGAAGTCGGCCGCTTAACTGACTGAGCCACCCAGGCGCCCCAGAAAATAGATATTTCTAAATCAGCATTATATTTTCAACAATAGAAGTGTGTTTGAGGGACAGTAGTAGTGCAGAAGAGGAGGACATGTAGGTCCCTCTTGAGGGTATCCTGGAAGACAAACTGATATGGGTACTACATTTTGGTATCAGGTTATACAAGTCTAGAAATTTGATATGTCATTGGATTCATAATTAGGCTCTTAGGGATTAGATTTCACACAATTCTCATGAGGCTGATATACTGACTCACAGTGGATCCCCACCCCACCCCACCCCCCCACCCAGCCCAATGACAGGAATGTTTATATCTGCCATTAAGGGCATTGCTTACAATTTCTTACACAGTACACAGTCTTTGTTAGCGCTTTCTACTGACCATGAAAATACTAAGAAAATCTTACTCCTTCTGGCAGTCTCATGTAATAAAAATAGTGGGAATTTAATCTATAGAATTGTATTGATTTTAAGCTTAATATGACTGAAATACTAAATCTGAATTTTTTCATTTTGTCTTTTTTTTTTTAATTGTTTTCATTCATGAATGTTTATAGTGGAGTATTTCATGCATAGTCTTGATATACTCCCAGGTATATTAGCTATTTGTTAGCTATGTATATGGCTATATAAAATATCACTTTGGACCTAAAATATAATCATTTTTTAATTTTCCAGGAATCTCATGAACAGTGCATCCAGTGGATTGTTAAATTTATTCATGGCCAGCACAGTCCTAAAAGAATTTCTTTTCTTTATGACTGCTTAGCGATGGCAGTGGAGACTGGTCTCCTTCCACCCAGGTATGTTTACTGACAGAGCAATCCAAAGAATTTTTTTTTATTAATATTTGGAAATTGATCCAGGTTGTTATAATAGAGTAAAAGAATGAAAAAGGAGGTTAGGCTCAACAAGTAATCCTTCATAAAACGTCAGGTTTTAGTTTCTAGGATATAGTATTCTTAGAATTGTGTACATAAAAGCTCAAAACCAGGCGGGCTTTGCCTTTCAACTCAGGAGCTAGGATCACTTAACTTTTCCTGCACAATGAACTACATGAACACATTGTGACTTAAAACAATAATAATCCTCTTATTAACACTCATGGTTGCAATGATTGACTGAGTTCAGTAGGCAGTTTTTCTCAGGATCTTGAGATTGCAGTCAGATGGTAGCTATGGCTATAGTTATCACAAAGGTTTCCCCATTCATGTCTGGTGGTTGATGCCTGGCTGTCATCTGAGACTCTAGCTGGGGCTATCATCTGGAATCTATACATGCCCTCTCCTCGTGATCTGGACTTTCTCACAGCATGATGGCACCCAACACAAGCATTCAAAAGATGGCTAGACAGAAGCTACATTACCTTGCCTTGGATGTCATAAGCGCCCCTTTTGCCATAATCTTAGGCCTGCCCAGATTTTAGGGAAGAGAGTGTAGACCCTTCTCCCACCTCTTCATGGGAGTAGTGTCAGTGTCACACTTTAAAAGAGCGTGTGGGATTGAAAATCTTGTTTCAGCCATCTTGGAAAAATACAATCTACTGCAAACTGATAGATGGTAAGCATTTCATCTATAGTTTCTGGTAGATTTCTGTCTAGTAAGAATATACACAATATTATTGTGTTCTGTTTTTTGTTCTTTCACTTAAGTGAAAAAAATGTAACGTACATAATTTTTTAAAGTACGTTTGAAAAGTAATGTTCCTTTCTCAGAAACGCTATGATAAATACACAGAATACACAGACCTTGGCTGTTAGAGCATTTGAAAAATTCTGTTGTGTAACTGGAATGGGTATTCTTATTTTCTAGGATGGTTTGTGAATCCCTGATAAACTCTGACACACTGGAATGGGAAAGAACGCAGCTTTGGGCCTTAACATTTAAACTAGTTCGGAAAATAATTGGGGGAGTGGATTACAAGGTATTTTTTCCTAATTATAAAAAGTAATCACTTTCAGACATGATTGATTTTTAGTGTGTAGATCTTAATTTCAGATGGAATAAATGAAATGGGAGCATTTATTTTTTGTTGTATTTCCTAAAGGAACTTAAAATTGCTCAGTGTTTCCCATAGCTTCTCTGCTCTCCTCCCAACATTCTTTTTATTTTTAAATTTTTAAAAATTTTTTTTTAATGTTATTTATTTTTGACCGAGAGAGAGACAGAGCATGAGCAGGTGAGGGCCAGAGAGAGAGAGGGAGACACAGAATCTGAAGCAGGCTCCAGGCTCTGAGCTGTCAGCACAGAGCTCGACACGGGGCTCGAACTCACAGACCATGAGATCATGACCTGAGCCGAAGTCGGACTCTCAACTGACTGAGCCACCCAGGCACCCCTCTCCTCCCAGCATTCTTAAAAATTCCAGTCCTAATATATATGATGAGTAGGGAAGTCACCAGCAGACTCTGTTGCCTTTTCATGTCACAGATCTTACAATGTTGCGCCCCTTTCAAATGAAAGAGCAGAGCAGGGGCATGTGAAACCATGAAGGGATGTAGTCATCAGCTGCTAAAGGGAGCAAGCCCTGTTTCACCTCTGCTTTGACCTCCTTTGACCACATATGCTTCAGCGCTCTTCTCTTGACCTAGAATAACAGCACACACTCTCACTGTGTCTCGTAATACAACTCAGGGTCTCCCTTGCTGCAAACACCATTCTCCTTCATTCAGACTACCTTTGTTATTGTCCTTTTTGAAAGGATTGCCATTGTCTGACCCTAGGCTTTATCTGTATTATCTGTATTTTCTCTAATCAGAAATGACTTAAACTGCTTAATTATTGATCTGAATCATGATTTCATACAAAATTAATTCTAAGAAGCTTTTTTTTTTCTTTCTTTCTTTTTTTAATTTTCTCTTTACTTACACTTCACTTTCCTTAGCAGGTTTACTTGGAGTTTTTGCTTTCTTCACTTGATCTTAGCCAAAAAGCCGAGAAGCGATGGAGTTTTTGCTTTCTAATTTGTAGGATGCCTTATAATTTTTTTTCTAATTTCTTTCATGTGTATGTTTTGTCTCTTTTTTGCAAGACTGATCACACAGTTCATACTCAATAAATGCATGTTAAATGAAATTTTTTCTCTATATATCTGATTCTGCTCTGAAATAAGGCAACTAGTAATAGATAGGAGATGACCAATTAACAGAATAGCCTTATTGGATAAGTTTGAGTGATTAGGTATGTGATGGATGAGAAGGGAGAGTAAAGTTAGAATACGACAAAGTGAGTAAGCAGAAGGGATCACCTGCCAGAAAATTTAATATTATGGCCCATGTCTCAGAGTGTTTTCGAGTTCTATTTAAATATATTTTTGTAAGCTCAAATTAAACTTTTTGGACTCTCATAACAATAGAAAGTGTAGTAATGTTGTGAGGGTCCGAAAAACTTAGCAGAGTGTGGACTGATTTTTATTTGTAAGTGACTTTCTTTGTTCATTCATATTGTAGGACATTCTTTAGAATTCTGTTTTGCAACATGACTCTTCTCTTGGGTTAATGTTAGGGACTTAAATGTTAGCTCTGATTCAGAAAAACTGAAAATGTGACATTGAAGGTAACATTTTTTTCTGATTATGTGATGTTGAAATTTTTAGATGTTTTAACTAGCACAGGGGGCACTACTTAGTTTTAACCTATGAGTTTTTTCTTATATCAGGGTGTTCGAGATCTCTTAAAAGTGATTTTGGAGAAAATCTTGACAATTCCCAATACAGTGAGCTCAGCTGTTGTACAGCAGCTTCTAGCAGCAAGAGAGGTAATTTAGGACATGTTTGCAATTCATTGATCATAATCTCAAAAAAGTCTATGTTTATATAGATCTGTGCCTTTAAAATATATGGTAGTTTGTGAACTGTTCCATTTGGGTACTTCTACAAAAATCACTTCTAGTTTTACTGTTTATTATATTTTTATGATATGATTAAAATGTATTTTACTTTTATTGTATTTCTAATGAAAATTTTAATTAAGTCATAGCTTTTAATTATGAAAACAATATAGACTTAAAGTATTTTCAGCTGTTATAAGACCATAGCCTGTGGACCACTGAAAGATCTTTGTGCTTAGTAACTAATGTTGCAAGAGTTGTTACTTTGATCTGTTGCTTTCCTCTTAGAGGCTACCAATATTTAAAGCAAGGTTATTTACTAACATCCATTCATTGTCCATTAATCTTCATTTTGAGAGATTCTTCACATATAAATGAATTCTTTTATGCTATAGTGTAAGCCCATTAAATCCATAATATCATATCTTTGCTTTTAATATCTTTGTTCTTGTTGCCACTGTTGCATTTAAAGGGCTTATCTGTGGAACTAATCAAGAACAATAACATTGCTCTTTTATTTTTCTTAGGTTATAGCATATATCTTGGAAAGAAATGCCTGTCTATTACCAGCCTATTTTGCAGTCACAGAGATCAGGAAACTATATCCTGAGGGAAAACTTCCACACTGGGTAAATCTGATATTTTCTATATTTTTAATAGAAATTTTAATCAAAAATAGTTATATTAATCTAATTTTTGTGTGTTTTTTTTTACTTATTTTTTTTTAATTTACATCCAAATTAGTTAGCATATAGTGCAACAATGATTTCAAGAGTAGATTCCTTAGTGCCCTTACCCATTTAGCCCATCCCCCCTCCCACAACCCCTCCCGTTATATTAATCTAATTTTTGTGTGCTTATTTTCAAAATGGTCACTTTTATCCTGAGATAAAATGTGCTTTTTTTTAATCATTATAATGTATTTGTTTTATTTTTCTGCTGTCTTCTTGAGACAGTTTCTATATCATGTGTTAAAATATACCAGCTTCATCAAATAGCTAAGGACATGGTGGTATGATTTGGCTTAATTCAGGGACAGATGAACTGGGAAGTAATTCTTTGTAAGGAAGTATAAGAGGACTAACTTTTGAGTCATTTTTATGTGCTAGGTATTGTATTAAATCTTAACATATTGTCTCATTTTATATAGACGATGGTTATATTCAGAGCAGTCTTGATTTTATTTTTGTACTTGTTTTTGTTTTGTTTTTAGTTACTTGGAAACTTGGTATCAGACTTTGTGGATACCGTCAGGCCCACAGCAAGGATAAACTCCATTTGTGGTAGGATTATAATTTAAAATACACTAAATAATACCTGGTTTTTAGTCAGCTACTGAACAAAATTTGCAGATGTACCTTACACATGTCCTAGTGGTTTGTTATTTTGATAATTCTGTAGAAGCTTAATAATAGCCATTTCCTTGTTTTCAGGTACTTTTTGTGTTGAGTGTAGGGAGGAAAAAACAGGTGTCTGGACTAGGTCTAAGTTTCAGGTGGAATCATTCTAGAAGATGTTTTTCCTGGTGAAAAGAGGGAACTTTTATTAGAGCTAGTAAAGCCCCATGGGATCTCCAGGCAACTAGAAGTCTCAACCGATCTGTCCCTCTGAGGCCATAGTACATAAGACTATCAGGTTCTTTCAGCCCATTCCAATTCACACTTTTGTTCTATACTTCATTTCTTTTGTTTTTCATTTTTTCATGTTTTGTTAGACTCTCGGAATTTTTTTATTTATTTTTTCCTTAGATTGTTCTTTTTGAGAAAAAGAGAGAGAGCAGGGGAGGGGCAGAGAAAGAGAATCTGAAGCAGTCTTCACTATCAGCACTGAGCCTGATGCAGGACTTGATCTCACAACCCTGAGATCATGACCTAAGCTGAAATCAAGAGTAGGACATTTAACTGACTTAGCCACCCAGGCACCCCTCAGAATTTTCTTTTAAAAATAATCATGTGATTGGGCAATTTGTGCAGTGTGCAGCAGTGTTTGGGTATATAGACCATTATTTAGTTGATGACCAAATTTTCAGCACTTCTTGTGAGTCAGGTGCTATTCTAGATTGGAAATACAAAAATAAAGCAAACAGACACTAGACAGTTCTCAGACGTCTAGCTTTTGTAACTGAGTGGATATTGGTATCATTTAATGAATTCTAGAAGTGGTGCAGATTTGAGAAGCATGATGAGTTCAGCTTAAGATGTGTTAAGCTTGAGGTGCCTGTGGGACATCCAAGTGACAATATTCATTAGGCAGTCGGGTGTCTGAGTTGATGGTCATATGCTACATCTAAGGCCTCTAGGAACATCATGTGTAAAGTGAATCATGTTGACCCTAGACTAGAGATCTGTAAACTTTTTCTATAAATGGTGATATAGTAAATATTTTAGGCTTTAGGAGCCATTCAATCTGTTGGAACTACTCAGCTCTGTCATTGTGGTGCAAAAGCATCAGTGTTCCAGTAAGACTTTACAAAAACAGGCGGCAAGCTGCATCTGGCCCACGGATTATAGTTTGCTATCTCTAACCTAGATACTTGGACAAATGTAACATTTTTGAATTTGGAATGTCTGTACAATTGGTCTTCGACCATCTGGACTAAAAATAATCAAAGAAAATTCCCAAAATTTAACTACAAGCTTTTTACAATCAGTGTCTGATTCAGCCCAGATATTTATTAAATATTCACAGAATGGTCAAAGGACCAGGCATTTCTGTGTTCATGTTTACTTAAAAACATTTTTTTTGTAATACATACAGGCCGCTGCAGCCTTCTGCCAGTTGTAAATAACTCGGGAGCCATTTGTAACTCGTGGAAATTGGATCCTGCAACTCTTCGTTTTCCCTTGAAAGGCCTCTTGCCATATGATAAGGTATGTAGATAAATCTGACGGAATTTTCGATCCATCTAACAGCCTTCATCCTGGATTATTTGATGTGTTGTGCTAAATTATCTCTTCATAGGCCGAAGAAGTACATATTTAATGAAAAATGATTTGTGGTTTATCATGTGATTCTAGTATCCAATTATTCCCTGTGGTTTGTGATATTGTGGATGTTTATGCTCCAGTGGACAAAGCACATAGACTAAGAAAACTGAATCTTTAAGTAGAATCCTTGTTTTTATTCTTCCTTTACAAAGTGAGGACCAAAAATGAATTTGTGTGGTTCTTAAAATTTGAAGAGTGAGCCTCTCCTTTGTTAGATTTTTTATTTTTATTTTTTTAAGTTTCTTTAAGTAATCTCTACACCCAACATGGGGCTTGAACTCACAACCCCAAGATCAAGAGTCACATGCTCTTCTGACTGAGCCAGCCAGGTGCCCTGACTTTTGTTAGATATTTTAAAGAGGGGATGGAAAGGACAAAAGTGGAATAGAGTATTCCCAAAGGAAAAAAATCTATAAGTATCAATAAAATGAAGCATGACATACAGATACAACACTATACTGAAATTTGATAGATTCATTATAGTATGGTTGAAATGGTTACAGAGCAGGGAATGGGGAAGACTAGATATTTTTCATGTAAATGTTTCGTGTCAAAAATGATGTACAGAGCGATTAGGAAACTTACTCAGAAGTGAGGAGAGTGAATAGTGAAACTAAGGTCACAATTCTGAGTTCTCGGCATATTATTAGTCAGCAAACTTTAGAATGTGAAAGAGTGGTAAACTACATGGAATTTATAGTTACCATGATAGCAATGATATTGAAAATAGATAAATAAATTATGCACTTACTGTATGCCCAGCACTACTCTAAGAACTTTTTTGCAATAACCCTTATTCTCAACTATCGTCTTAGTGTCTCCATTATACATATGATGCAACTGAGACAGAGTGGGGTAGCAGTTTGGCTAAGGCCCCTTGTTTAGGAAATGGTAGAGTCAGTATTTGAACTCAGACAATCTGATTCCAGAATCTACACTCTTAACCCCTTTACTATCAAGTCATTTTCCTCCAAATTTGGAAGTAGTGTTTATATTAACACTATGAAAGTGATTGGAAACTGCCTCCATTCCTTTGGTTAGATTTCTGAGGAGAAGATTCTTTCCTTACAGTGATGCTTAAGACTTTCATGTGACTGTAACTGAAGTCATTTCAAAATTTAGCCTCTGTATGACCTTGGGCAAGTCCCTTCATCTCAGTTTTATCACCTATCAAATGAGGGGTGGGGTCAGATTAACTGTAAGCACTAAAATCCTATGATTTTTTTCCACTAGATACTGCCTACTGTATGAAGGTAACAAGTGCCTTTAGTGGATTTTTTTATCCCAATTTCAAATTATTTGAATTAACATTTACTTTGATCTTGAAGCAATAATTTTTTTTATTTTCTTTAAAGGATCTGTTTGAACCACAGACTGCTTTGTTGAGATATGTATTGGAGCAGCCTTATTCCAGGGATATGGTCTGCAATATGCTAGGTTTAAATAAGCAGGTACTGTACTATGCTGGAAACCTAGTAAATTCTGCATAGAATCTGCACTATTCTTTTCTCTTTTCTTTGCTAGAGCTAACTGAGCAAAACAGTTAAGAACTATTTGGTGATTTTTTTTTTTAATATGTGGTTTATTAAACAATGAATTGTTCCTATCATTTATATATTGCTTTAAAAATGTTTAAATTAAAAAGGAGATATTTTAAAAGTTGGTTTATTTTGCATTGCTTTTTTTTCTATAAGGCCAGTTTCAAGTATACCTTTTGCCAGAGAAACCTACACATGACTTAACCATAATTTTTGACTTTTTTGTTGTTTGGGTGCCTATTTTTATAACCCTTGGTATCTTCAGCGTGGCCTGGCTGCTGATTTTTTCCCCCCTTTTTGGTGTATGTTTGTTTTTAGTGGTTTAACATGTGGGAGGGTTTGTGCTGACTCTGGGTTCCTTGAGGCTGGCCTCATAGTCACTGTTTTGTCTTTTCTTTTTTTCTTCCTTTATTTTTGTTCTGTCCTGTCTTGTCCTGCCCATCCTCCAATGCTCTAGACCTTGAACATTGCTCAGGTATGTTCACAACCTTACTGTTGTATTGTGACTAACGATACGCTGGCCGCTTTGTAGCCACTGATTCCATTTAGAGAATACATGTATGGTCGGGGCTTGAAATTGGCAGGACCATGCTGAGACCAAGGCCACTAAAACGAATTTCTTCTTGGGATATGAGAGTTGTTTTTGGTGGATTGTTTTTGGTTTTGGTTTTTGGTGTTTGTTTTTTTATATTCTTTTTTTTTTTCTTTTTTCTTTTTTCCTTTTTTTTTTTTTAACAAAAAGAGACAACACCTGGCACACAATAACACCTGTCACTTTTTGATGGGTGGTTTTTCCTTCCCACTCCATTTTCCTTTTTTTTTTTTTTTTCTTTTTTTATACTTTAGGGCTAAAGCTCGCCTTGTGGAATTTTCAGACATGGAAAGATTTGTGGTGGCCTTTATCTTTCCGGATTATTAAAACATAAATAAATAACATCTATAAAACTATTTACATTGCTTTGCCTTAAAACAAAACAAATTAAAAACAAAACAAAAAAGAGGGAAAAGCACTTTACTAGAGATACGTTATTTTAAAAGTTGGAGTGGTAAACTTTATGCAGGGAAGGTTTTTTTGGAAACATGGGGATTGACTAAGAAATGTCACACTCTTAGGTGACCCCACACCTGCTTGACAAACACCCTTCTTTGTCAGTCTTTGCCAGAAGTGTCCTCCTCCTAGAGTGGGCTCCTTGCAATTGAAGCTCACCTGTGGTGGGAGAAAAACACTATGGCCAAACTTTATGAACCAAACTCTTATACAGTCCCAAGTCTGTTCCAGGACTTTTCACCTTTGAGATTTTAAGCAAAATAGTGGTTCCAATTATTTTTGTTAAAAATTTTTGAGCCCAACATATTAAAATAGACCAGCTTTTTGATTTTAAAAAGACGTTCTTGTCTAGGTTACATAAAATAGCGTTACTGTTTGCAATACTATAGTGAAGGTTGTGCCAGTGCTTCCATTTATAAAGCCCTATTTTTAAGGACATATAGCTTGGCCATAAAACTTGCTCAGTGTTGAAACTTTGCATGCCAAACCTCACCCTAGTAGCAGTATCTCTTTTATTATTTTAAGTTTTTTCTTCTGAAAAATTTACCAAGTTTCCTTGTTTGGACAAGCCTATGTTCATGTGAAACTGAACTGCCTCACACTACAGTACCTGACAGTCACTTCACACAATCTGTCAATTTAACATCTTAAATAGCAAGTCATTATTTCCGATCAGCTTTCACTTGAGTTAGAGGTAAGTATTCAGCCAACTTTGAAAGAATGCTTCATGCTATGTCTTAAAACTAATTTTTGCAATGAACTTTAAGTCATACTTGACTCAATTTTTTTTTTTTTTTACAGTTTGGTGGATAAATGTACCCATGGTCATTTGAGCTGCGAGTACCTTCCCCCAGATAGCCTTAGCTATCATTAGCTTTTTTCTCTTGGGATGCAGCTCTTCTCAGACTAGAAATTGACAAAACAATTCATAGAAGAGTATTTCTGATTTGATTATTTTAATAACAAGTTTCAACCTAAAAAAAGTTTATGACTAAGACATAAATCCGTAAAAAATAAAGTTTATAATGGAAATGCTGACAGAACATTATTAGTATTGGTCCCACTGTAAACATTGTCAAAAGTTCACAATTCATCAGTAATTGTTTGGTACAAAACTCTGTAGTGAATGGACTTGTAGATGGAAGATATATGCTGAACTGACTTGATATATTAATTTTACCACCTGGAAAGTAGAGTAGAAAGTGAGAATACAAAGTATAAGGCATATGATTAAAAATAAACAAGTTATCTTATCACATCTTTTATCATTACAGAACTATATCCTGCACTATACTTTCTTGTCCTTTCTCTAGCAATGCAATAATTTACTCAAAGCTTGAAACTTTTTAAGAGCTGTCCATATTGCATTTTCCAGTAGGAATTGGGCTATATTTTATCCTAAAGTTGGTCACATTCAAAAAGTCATAAATAGCCCAGTTCTGTGACCAGCAAGGTGGAGTGTTCCCAGTGGAAGAATCCTGTTTTATATGTTCACACAGCTTCATGTTCTTTCTGCCCAAGAAGAACATTATATAACAGATACACCCCTCAAGCTCTTATGTGGTGGTGTGTGAACTCTGGCTACCCTGAGACAGTGATAGACCAATCACTCAATTATCTTTGAAAGGCACCATTGAAAGTGGTATTAACTGGCATAGGGCTGATTGGCAGAGAATATGATAAATGACGTACAAAGGGATTTTTCTTCCCAACTTGTTCTGAATAGGTATTGCTCTAAAATTGATTTCTAGCACTGAAATAATGGTTTGAAATTAACTTAAACCCACCTAAGTACAGTATGTTAAAATTTTGCCACAAAAGCAGTACCAGAACTGTTACATCAAAAGGGTCAGGGGGCCACTTAATCTAGGATATAGTTACTTGGACTGAAAAGCATTATCATTTGCCACTTGAAATAGTGGTGAGAAAGAATCAGGGGCATGAGTGGAGGTCAATGTTAGTATTTCTATTAATGCCTTGTGCCTCCTTTTTAGCTTTTACCAAAGCTGAAAATTTTAAATAAGTTTCCAATACAGTTTGAGCTATCATGCAGAAATTGAAATGGTAAGATACTGAACTTAGATTCTTAATGTTAAAACAAGTTTTAACTAAATATTCATGTAAATATGATATAAACTAGCTAATTCAACTAAATGCCTAGATCTCGAAGGATTAAATTTACAGAAGCTTTCAGAAAGCATGTTGTGAATAGCCATAGAGCATCCATTGGCTTACAGAAGTATCATAGCCTAGTGATTGATAATCTTTATCAGATCATTAAACTGCTTTACAAATTCTCATTTGTTCCACTTTGTAAAATAATGTACATGGTGGAGAGTATTAATTTTAATGTACTTATTTTTTAGTAATGAAAACTAAAGCCAAACTTACTATTCTAAAGTAGTTAGCGTAGATCATTTTATATTTCAACAGGGTTTTTTTTTTTTTTTGTATTAATAAAATTGGCAAATAAACAGAGGAACTAACCTATCTTGAAACTTGGTTTGAGAAATATCCTTGGCTTTCATCAAAACACCTGGGAAACACAGAGTTAATCCTGATAAATGTTCTGGCACACTCAGACACCAGGGCATTAGATGTCATAGAGATTCCAGGCTGATTTAATTCTTAACAGAAAACTTAGAGGGAATTTGAATTGTGGTATGTATTGAAAGATCGTCAGCTTTAACTGTAAATTTCCTAGTTGTTCTTACTTTGTCAAAATCTTAATATTTTTGGTTTTCCTCTTTAAGTCATTAACTGTATGACTATTACTACACCTTAAAAATATGTAGGTAAAAGTCTGGTTTTTTAAAGACACACAGCTAATACTAAAAAGGGAAACTCCAAAATGACTCAGGTGCTAAAAACCAATTTTATTTAGTTTGCTCTTTTTTCCCCGAAGCAGACTGATGGAAGACCATCATGGATGGAGGAGTAGATGACAAATTGGTTAGTTTCCAAACTAGAAGGAAATTCCCATCAGTAATGAAAAATTCCTACTGGAAATCCTGGCTTTACTTCTTTTCACAAATTTTTCTGACTCTTGTATACTTTGAATGATTTCACTCTAAATTTGTGTTGTCTGACACATTCCTTAGGTTGTTGGTGGTTGGCAGAACTAGTGAATTTCAAGCCCTGTACACAGTAGTTTTGCATGCTGATTTAAGAAATAGTTCGTAGTGTTGTCTGTTGCACTTTGCTCTGCTTCATAATGATAATTACATTTGGAGGGAAAGTACTGTAGTCCCAACTGGTGGTGTTAATATTGCTATTTGTAAACCTGTAATGTGGTTGAACTGTGATCATGGCATTGTGTTTTGGAAAAAATATGAAACAACCATTGATGCTTACTGTTTCGGATAGATGTTTGTTTTATTTGCATGCTTTAAGAAAGTGCAGCTATATTGGAGCTTTACAAGTTTGGAGCTGGCAAAGAGCATGCAAAAGAGGGGATGCTATTCATTATGTTTTGTTTTTTTCCCAAATCCGTCCCCATTTTGCATTTTTTCCCTAAATTTAAAGAAATCATATCCCTTTTTCATGGCAAAAGACTAATAATCACATCTAAAGCTTAGAAGGAAAGCATCTGTATTAGTAATTGTATTCACTAGAAAGGCTTCCAACTGCCTGGCTATTAAGTCATATAACATATTTTATAAAAGAAATATGAAAATGGCTTAAAATATGGCTTAACATATTTCTTTTGGTAAAAGCATATTTTTTAAATCACTTTAAAAGCATAAATCTTTTTGCCTCTAGAAAGGGAAGTTGCATTTTCATTTTAGTGTTTAAATTCAATTCTTTTTCTTGTTTTAGATTTTAAAATAGTCTAATTTAAAATTAAAGCTGCATTATGTTTGGCTTTTAAGAAGGAAGAGCAGAGATTAACTTTGAGGTCGGTTATTCAGTAGAGGAAGTTTCCATTTCAATGTCAGGATCAATACCACACAGCGAAAAACATACTGAGTATAATCTGGCAGCTATTTAGATATATCTTATCTCTGTGTGTGAAGGTAGTGTAAACTTGTGGTGGTTGCTTTAAAATACATAGATTCTCACTGCCTTGTTTGTTCTCCTCACAATATTTGATTCTTGGAAATTTGGGGTTCTTATATTTTGAGTTAGAATAGAAAATTAATACTACTATCCTCATTTCCTATGCTTTTTAAATTATCTTTTTTTCAAAGGATAAATAACTAAATTTTCTGCTGTGCAGTACCCTTTGTCAAATTGAAGCAGTGATGTCTGATGTCTGTAGTAAAAGTTAAAAGTGAATAGGAAGTCTGTTTTGTGTGAGATCTGAAAAATAATCTTTGTAATGGAACTCATCCTCTATGATAATGTAACGTGATGCAGCTTTAATAGACTAAACCTAACCTTAACTTTCTAAGTTCAACTTCATTCCATGCTTCTCAGCCTCTTGTTACAATTAATGCCCATTAACCGGTAAACTTCTGAAACTAACCGGGAGGCTTTTGGAATACTGTATCTAATCTCTGCCCTACAGCACAAGCAGCGTTGCCCTGTGCTGGAGGACCAGTTGGTGGATCTGGTGGTCTATGCCATGGAGCGGTCCGAGACCGAGGAGAAGTTTGACGATGGGGGAACGAGCCAACTCCTGTGGCAGCACCTCTCGAGTCAGCTCATTTTCTTTGTGCTTTTCCAGTTTGCAAGTTTCCCACATATGGTCCTTTCTCTTCATCAGAAGGTGAGTACCAACTGTCCTGTCGGAGCCACTTCACCTGTCGATTGGTCGGCTTTAGACTGGTATCGACGCTGCCTAGTGGTTTCGGCAGTGGCCGAAGTTCTGAGCCCTGATGGCCGTTTTGTTCAGTGCCTTTATGGCTTCTAAACTTTCCACTTTCTTGTCACTGTAAATATTGGTTTCAGTCATTCATTCCACATATTCATAGTGCGAAGACCAGGGGATACAAAATGAAAAGGCACTACAGTACCCTCAAGGAGCTCCTTACTTATGGGAAGATATAGATATAAACAATTTGATTACAATAATAGTTTGCATAATGGAAGCATGTTTTCCTGCAATGGAAACAAAGGAGAATAATCCCTATTAAAGACATCAGGAACGGCTTTAGCAAAGAGATATTGAAGACAAATAGAAATTTGCCAAGAGGAAAAGATAGGAAAGTGTTTACATAGCAATAAGATGATCATTTTGGAAAGGACAAAAGTGTGTGAGAATTGGAGAGAAAAATATAAATGGGGAAGTGTTGGTGAGAACAGAAAGGCAGTAAGGCAAGACCAGACGTGGAAAGCTTTACATGGACAAACATATTTGTTCTAATGAGTTTAGATTCTCTTTGGGCGGCAAATGGAGGAGGGGAATGACCTCATCATATATACGTTGGAATAATTACTGCTAATTGCCACATGTAGGAAGATGGAGACATAAAAATGGACAGGTCCAAAGTCAGAAGCAAGGATGTGGGTAAGGGAACCTTTGCAGTGATCTGGGTGGGAGATGCTGACGGCCTAAGCCAGAAAAGAGAGGAGGAGCCCAAGACCAGAAAAGCTGAGAGGTGAATAGGACTTGGTAATGGGTAGGTAACAGAGGGAGTAACAGGAGTCTGGCATCACTCACTGGTTTCTACTTTGGCAGTGAATGAAAAAGTGGGACAATGAATCCAAAACAGGGAACACAAATGGACGAGTAAATTTGTAGAAGAGTTGGTTTTATCATAATGTTTTAGACATGTTGAATGCAAATAAATGTTGTTATAACATCTCTACAGCATGATTTTTTGGGGGAAAATTTTTCGTAAGCATTGTTAAAATCCTTCTAACCACCAGTTCCCCCCACTGCCACCCCCACCACCATTGGTTTCTGTTCTAATCTACAGGAAACCAGGAAAAGTGTTTTTTGATACCCACTCCTCAAGGATTTTAAATTAAAGAAAAAAAAATCATTTTTGTATAATGAAGTATTCCTTGTGTTTTGATGAAAGATTTTTAGCAATTATCTTATATTAAACTTGATTCTCTTGCATACATGATCAACTTAGTTATGCTCTAAAACATTGAACTTTTGATATGTATAGTTGTTTTGGGATCAGGGAGGAACTCTATATATAATATTAAAATAATTTAAAAGGCTTTGCTTGGTGTGTCTTAAGTTGAGATTAAGTATTGTAAATGCCAAAGTTGGATGCTAACTTTCGGAGAACAGGGTTTCTCCTGTTTTTTGTGGGGGTTTTGTTTTTGTTTTTTTCCCTTTAAACCTTACTACATCCATCTCTTTAACCAGCTGTGTAGATGTGTATTTAAACATCTTTTACAGTTAGCAGGGAGAGGACTGATTAAAGGCAGAGATCATCTAATGTGGGTTCTCCTGCAATTCATTTCTGGAAGTATTCAGAAAAATGCACTCGCTGATTTTCTCCCTGTCATGAAGCTCTTTGACCTTCTGTATCCAGAAAAAGAAGTAAGTTTTACAAATTGTTAACAGTGTGATGAGGGGAGTATGTCTAATTTATGTGTAAGGATTTTTGTGTGATTTTGTGAACAGGTTACTGGATTTGGAAGCTGAAAACCTGGGTTCTTTCCCAATTGTGTGACTAAAAATCATGAGATGGTACATGAGTCTCTCTTGATATTAGTTTATTCATGGAAAGTGAAGAAATTGAACTAGATTAGTTCTGAAGCTTATCTTAAATTAAATTGAACATCTATAGCAAGCTTTTTCTCTATATTCTTTCTTTTTTTTTTTTTTTTTTTGAGAGGGAGCATGAGCAGGGGAGGGGAGGAGGGAGAGGAAGAGCAAGTATCTTCAACAGGCTGTACGCCCAGCACGGAGTCCAACATGGGGCTTGATCTCACAGTCATGTGATCATGACCTGAAACGAAATCAAAAGTGGTATACTTAACCAACTGAGCCAGCCAGGTGTATTTCTCTGTATTCTAAGTAGGTTTACAATTTTTTAAAAGCATTAAGCTGTTTTGATCTATACAAATCATTGAATGATCAAATAACATCAGTGTCTGTTAATGTCTGTTTTTGTTTGTGAGTTTAGTATGTTCTCCCATTGTTCTGTTAGATGAGGTATTTGGGTAAAATATGGTATATATTGACGATTGCCATTTCTTTAAACACATGTTATTATGGAAATTTTTAAATGCACAAAAAAGGTAGGGTGAATAAAAAAATAAACCCCTGTGTACTCATCACCAAAAAATATTTTCTAAGTTTTTCATTAGTGTCAGGTATACAATATAGTGATTCAACAATTCTGTATGTTAGTGCTCATCAAGATAAGCGTACTCTTATCCCCATCACCTATTTTACCCATCCCCCCACCCACCCACCTCCCCTCTGGTAGCCATCACTTTGTTCTCTATAATTAAAAGTCTATTTCTTGGTTTGTCTCTCCCTTTTTTTTTCTTTGCTTGTTTGTTTTGTTTCTTAAATTCCACATATGAGTGAAATCATATGGTATTTGTCTTTCCCTAACTGCCTTATTTCACTTAACATACTCTTTAGCTCCAGCCATGTTGCAAATGACAAGATTTCATTCTTTTTTGTGACTGAATAATATTCCATCGTGTGTGTGTGTGTGTGTGTGTGTGTGTGTGTGTGTGCACGCCATATCTTCATTCGTTCATCAGTGTACACTTGGGCTGCTTCCATAATTTGGCTGTTGTAAATAATGTTGCAGTAAGCACAGGGGTGTGTGTATCTCTTTGAATTCATGTTTTTTTCTGTTTTGGGGGTAAATACCTAGTAGTGTGATTACTGGATTGTAGAGTAGTTCTAACTTTTAAGGAACTTTTTGAGGAACCTCCATGCTGTCTTCCACAGTTTGCATTCCCACCAACAGTGCACAAGGGTTCCTTTTTCTCCACATCCTCACCAACACTTGTTTCTTGTGTTTTCTATTTTGGCCATTCTGACAGGTGTGAGGTGATACATCATTGTAGTTTTAAGAAACATCCTTGCTTCATCTTTCCACTCATCTTTTTTTGTTAATACTAGACAATTTTAAAGCAAATTCCACATGTCCATATCATTTCCCCATCAGTATACAATATGTATAGTGTGTGTGATAATATATATTGAATACAGTACTTATTTAGATTGCATATTTCTTAATTTTTCTATGTTCTTGAAAACTATATATGTGACCTTTAGAAATTCGGAGTTTACAGTATATTTATCACATTCAGTAAAATTTCATAATGTGTCTGTTTTTTAAAGAATGTAAATTTTTGAATGATTGTGAATGCTCTGTGACAGCACCTGTGAATTTCTGTTAATTCCTTGGCAAGTAAACAATCTTGTAATAGTTTTAATTTTTTATAGCTGTTAGATCTTCTGATTTATATTATTAAAGAGTCAAAGAACAATTGAAGCTGAATTAATACAGGGTATTTTAAAAAGAGTTATATCAACAATGGATTATTAGAATACATATTTATTAAAATATTTACAATTTGTTAATTCTTCTCTTTCTTATAATATGCAAATTGTTTTCCAGTATATCCCAGTTCCTGATATTAACAAACCCCAGTCAACTCATGCCTTTGCAATGACTTGCATTTGGATTCACCTCAATAGAAAAGCCCAAAATGACAACTCCAAGCTACAGATTCCAATACCTCATTCTCTAAAGCTTCACCATGAGTAAGTAATTTGTAGCTTAACAGTTCATTTTTTAAAATTACTGTTTTAAAAAACGGCAATGACATTAGCCTAATGTCATTATAGACTAATGTCAGTCTCGGTATTTGTATGAAGTATAGAAATCTCCCCACACCCACTGGAGGTGAAGGTGAATATTTAATTGCATGTCCTGCCAAGAGAGACTGACCAATAACCTGCATCAGAAAACAATTAGAAAATTAATTCTGTTTATATGTATGCAGATATATAATTTTTAATTTCCAGGTCTAATCTTTGCTTTTACATGTTTTACCTTAATTAAAGTTCTAAATTTCCAAAAGTATGTGAAAATGTTTCCAAATTTCCTAAGCACTCAGGATTTGAGCGTGATCTGACAGATCTCTTTCACTCCCTGGCTGCCAGGACTGTTTGAGCTTTTCTGGCTGGTGTGCTCCCTTACATCATTTCCAGAGCTGTGATAACTCAAAGAAGATGCTCTTAAAAAGAGCATAGGACTTGGATAGTCACGGATATTAGGAATACCTGAACTTCCCACCTAGAACTTCTGAAAAGGATCCCCAGATCTCTTCATAGGAGACTGTAGGGGAGTCAGACTTCGCATTCCATTTGGCTGTCCCTTTATGAGACATTCCTCAATCATCTTTTCACAGTGACATCTATAATGAAGGCACATTGTTATACTTAGCCAGATGGATAATAAATAGAATTTGTGAGTTACTCGTTCATTATTTGAGTCTTAGTGCTGTGTATGTAGTAATACTTAACACATATTCATTAACTGGTAGCTTATTATTATTTAAGTTCTTATTGATATGCTACTTAAACTTTTGTACGTTAACCACTCTATATTTTGAGCAGAAACTATTATACCTGTAGGAATAAAGATAGTATTGGTAAATCATTTCATGAAAGTAAATGTTTTTTAAAACACAAAGCTAACTTTCTGGAAGTTTACTTGCGTTTTTTACTATTTGATGGTACTTGAAATTGTAGGTTCCTACAGCAGAGTCTTAGAAATAAAAGTTTACAGATGAATGACTATAAGATCGCCCTGCTGTGTAATGCATACTCTACAAATTCCGAATGTTTTACATTACCTATGGGAGCTCTGGTAGAAACTATTTATGGAAATGGAATTATGAGAGTACCTCTTCCTGGAACGAGCTGCTTGGCTTCCGCGTCTATTACTCCCTTACCCATGAACCTTCTGGACTCACTGACGGTTCATGCCAAAATGAGGTATGTTCTTTTTATTTATTTGGTCCTGTGTTGGGGAATTGATATCGGTGTAGTACAGGCATGATTTCATGATTATGTGTGTGTTTTTTATGGTCAGTTGCATTTTTTTTCATGATTTGGTTTATTATAAAAGTTATTTATTATAGGAATTCTAGAATATAAAATAAACCTGAAGAAAATAACTGCTATAATCTCATCATAACAAATAAGCCTTGTAAAATTTTTTGGTATATGTTCTGAGTCTTTTTTTCTATGTATAAATATATGAATTTATGGGCTAGGTTTTTTGTGTTTTTTTTAATAAAATGTGTTCTTACAGTAACACTTTGTTATAACCACCTTTTCCCCATAATAATCTGTCAAACACCTCTTTAGGTTTAGTGTTTTTCAGAAACATCTGTTTTAATTGCTACAAAGAAGTCTTTGGTGTGGCCATATATAAATATTTAGCCAGTTCTGCATTGTTGGGCATGAGTTATTCACGGTGTCTTACTATTATAATGATGGCTAGAAGATTATTTTTATGTCTTTGCATCTACCCATAGTACATTTTTATCAAGTAATTTGCTGGAAATAGCTGAGTCCAGGAATGTGAAAATTATAATGCCTTTGCTGTATTGATTACAAATAGAATGCTCTTAGAATTGACATTATGGTTTCCAAAAGACAGAAAACGCTCTGTTGGGTGTGATTCTTGAACCTTAAGTACCCCTTAAGAGACAAGCTGATAATGTAAATGAGTGACACATTCTGCTGAGTGGAAGAGAGCCAGATATTAGTGCACATGGAAGTGTGTGTATATAGAAGGAATTGAGGCTGACTGAAGCTTTCCTCATGGTGCTGCCAGTTTAGCTAATTTCTATAATGTAAGAATGTAAGCTAATGTAACTAAATCTTCTAAATTTTTTTTGAGAAGGGGTAGAAATCCAGATTTTTATTTCTAGTCTTTCAGCTCTTAAGTACTGGCTCAAACATCAGACACTGTGGGTGAAAGAGAATGTATCTGTGGGACATCAGTTCTAGAAAAGCCATGCTCTTTTTCTCATGGTAAACATTGTCGTAAAATTATACATGTGCTTTACCTGCTTGGGTGACAGAGTTGAGGGAAGCCGTTAGAACCCAACATTTGGATCTTAGCAGTGATTTTTTTTTTTAAGTAATTCCATAATAAAAGTAGTTTACTTTCTCAAACAGTTTTAGTTACATATTTGAAAGAGAAAAACAGACTAAAGCCATTCATGCATGTTCTTTTATTAAAATTATTTTTGAGGTTTGGGTTTCTTTTTGTGTTTTAGTTTTTGTTTCAGTCTTTTAAAAAAAAAAATATGTATTTTGAGAGTGCACAGGGGAGGGGCAGAGAGAGAGGGAGAGAGAACATCCCAAGTGGGCTGTAAGCCATCAGTGCAGAACCTGATGCAGTGCTTGATCTTATGAACCGTGAGAGCATGACCTGAGCCAAAATCGAGTTGGACGCTTAACCAACTGAGCCACCCAGCTGCCCCTGGTCTTTTTATTTATTTTTTTTTCAATTCAAGTGTATTTTGAGTTGTACCCAAATTTTGCTTTTTGCATGAGCAGAGGGATCCTGATGCACGTTGAAAACACCATGGAAACCAGAATTCGTCTCGGGTTATATAGTGCATCACTACCAGGTGTCCTGCATGGCTGAAATGATTAAAATGGAGCTCATTCATTTTTGAACTTAGATTTATACCAAGTTTCCTATAAATACACTAATCCTATGTTTATGTCAAAAATATGGATTTTTCTTTTCTTTTGTTTCTCCTCAGCCTTATCCATAGCATTGCTACCAGAGTGATAAAACTTGCTCATGCAAAATCCAGTGTGGCCTTGGCTCCAGCCCTAGTGGAAACGTACAGTCGTTTATTGGTCTATATGGAAATAGAGTCTTTGGGCATCAAAGGATTTATCAGTAAGACAGACTTTCTGGTGTTTGTACCCATTAACCCATTCATTCATTCAACAGGTATTCTTTTAGGTGCTGGGGATACAACAGCGTAAAGATGTCACTGCCATCATAGAGATTACCTGCTAATGAGGGAGACAAGTAAATAAATGAAGTATAGAATATGTCAGATGATATGTCTTATGGAGAAAAATAAAGCAAAAAAGGGGGGTAGGAAGTGTGAGAATCAGGAGAGTAAGCTGCATTTTTAAGTAAAGTTATGATAAGAAACGGGTATTACGTTAAGTGCTTGGGATACAATGAGCTAAACAGACATGGTCCCTGTACTCATGCAAGAATCTGTGGTCTCATACGCTTCTTTTGCTAGTTTGCCCCTGGGGCTAAGTCTGGCAATAGGAAAGGAGTTTTCCTGCATTTTAGAAGACAGCTTGTAATGTTTATTAGTTGTTACATAGTTCTAAATAATATATACTTTGTAATATAGAAGTTTTTTTCTGATTCATGGTAATTGTAACTTTTCACTAATATGGTGTAATTTTAGTTTTAACCATAATTACTCTTCTTCCCAGATAATCAAGGGTTCAATAAAACTTTTTGGGGAGAGAGGAGGGAATAGGGGTGGGTGTAATGCAATCTGTATATTAAAAAGTGATCCTCATGCTTCAAAAGACTGGAAACATTAACTTTATAAAAGTAATTTGAAAGAACTGAGAAGTGAGGAAGGGTAATTTTTTTTTTTTCATTTATTGTCTCTTATTTTTCTAGATGAACTTGAGTCTCATTTGTCAAATTCCAAGGGGAAAAAAAGGGCAAACTTGGTATTATAATTAGGATCTGGACTTTTTTCGTTACCATTAAAGGAGAAATTATGGAGAAAATTTGGAAAGTGTGTGTGGTGTGTGTGTATGTGTGTGTGTGTGTGTGTGTGTGTGTGTGTGTCCGTTCATGATCAAATCTTTATGTAGATTTTACTCCATGTGACTCTTGAAATGTTTTTAATTCATAACTTTTATAATTGGTGCCTTAAATTGTCTTATTCCTCAAGGTCAACTTTTGCCAACTGTTTTCAAGTCACATGCCTGGGGGATCTTGCACACACTTCTCGAGATGTTCAGCTACCGGATGCACCACATTCAGCCTCATTACCGAGTGCAGCTCCTGAGCCATCTTCATACTTTAGCTGCAGTTGCACAAACAAACCAGAACCAGCTCCATCTCTGGTGAGTTCTTTGATGACTGTCTTCCCTTAAGATTTATTAGAAACTTTGTTGGAGATGGGAACTTAATCCTTAATAGTATTTGTATTCATTTGTCATAAAACTCTTCTTCTAGAGCATCTTATTTCCAATATAGAAGTAGAGTACAGCTTTTAAATAGAAAGTTATTAAGATAGTTGAGTCCTTGCCTAGTGATCTTTGGACTGAGAAAAAGTACTTTCAAGGTCTTTGATGATATGTTCTAATTTAGCCCTTTAGAATATTGGATTTAGGGGCGCTTGGGTGGCTCAGTCGGTTAAGCGTCAGACTTGGGCTCATGTCATGATCTCACAGTTCGTGGGTTGGAGCCCCGCACTGGACTCTGTGCTGATGGCCCAGAGCCTGGAGCCTGCTTGAGTTCTTTGTCTCCCTCTCTACCCCTCCCTCCCTCCCTCCCTCTCTCTCTCTCTCTCTCAAAAATTAAACATTAAAAATATTTAGAATATTGGATTTAAATATACTTTAGATTATGGCTAAATTATCATGTCACTTTGATTTTGTTTTAAGTGAAAATATATTTGAGATTTAAAAATATAAAATTTTTTTAAGGGGCACCTGGGTTCTAATTTAGCCCTTTAGAATGGTTGGTTGAGCGTCCAACTTCAGCTCAGGTCATGATCATCGTTCAGTTTGTGAGTTCCAGCCCTGCATTGGCCACTCTGCTGTCAGCACCCACCCTGCTTTAGATCCTTTGTCCCCCTGTCTCTCTGCCCCTCCCATGCCTTTGTGCGTGTGCGTTCTCTGAATGAATAAACATTAATAAAATAAAATAAAATTTTTTTAAATAAGAGTCTACTTTAACGTTTATTTATTTTGAGAGACATAGAGAGTACAAGCAGGGGAGGGGCAGAGAGAGAGGGAGAAAGAATCCCAAATGGGCTCCATACAGTACAGGGCCCAACGTGGAGCTTGAACCCACAAACTGTGAGATCGTGACCTGAGCGGAAATCAAGAGTTGGATGCTTAAGCGACTGAGCCACCCACACACCCCTAAAAAATGTAATTTTTGAAATCCTATATATCCAGGTGAAATTGTTTGGTCCTATAAGCTGCAGGCTATCTTTTTCAAATATGTAAAAAATGTCAGATGGTATTTGCTATAACATTTGGTATCTCAGGTTTTTAAGACAAAGTTCCTTCTTACTCAAAGGAGGAAGGTTTGTTTTTTTTTTAATCAAAGAAGAGGAATTCAAAGTTTCCATATTTTTCAATTGTAATTAACCTAGAACTAGATTCAATTCTATAATTCTGAAATTTTATATGCCACTTAACTTTTTCACATTTCTTTTTGTTCTCTCACCTTTTAGTGTTGAGAGTACCGCACTTAGGCTTATAACAGCATTAGGTAGTTCGGAGGTACAGCCACAGTTCACACGCTTCCTGAGTGATCCCAAAACGGTGCTGTCCGCGGAATCTGAGGAGCTGAACCGAGCCTTGATATTGACCTTAGCTAGAGCAACTCATGTAACAGGTACAGTGAATGTGCGACCATCAATAGGGAAAACAAATGAATTAGAGCGTGCTGTGTCCTTAGTGATTATTAAAGAAGCATCGCGAAAAGACCCTTTTCATATGTTTAAAAAAAAAGTTGTTTTAATACCTTCACCATTTCAATCATTAATGTAGGTTCTTTTGTGTACTATCATTTTTTAGCTAGGTTGAGCTTCAGTTTCCAGCCATTTTACATCATTTTTAAGTAGTGGTTCTTGACCTTTTTGGTCTCAGGACCACTTAACATTTGTAAATTTTTTTAATGTTTATTTTTTCAGAGAGAGAGGGAGACAGAGCGTGAGTGGGGAAGGGGGAGGAGGGGCAGAGAGAGAGGGAGACACACAATCTGAAGCAGCCTCCAGACTCTGAGCTGTCAGCACAGAGCCTGGGGCAGAGCTTGAACTCATGGACTATGAGATCATGACCAGAGCGAAGGTGGAATGTTCAACTGACTGAGCCATCCAGGCACCCCAGGACCACTTAACATTCTTAAAAACATACAAATTCCCAAAGATTTTCTATTTATATGGATTTTATCAGCATTTATTATTTTATCAATATTTACCTTATAGATATTAAGATAGTTGCTTTTTTAGTATTTGTTTGATTCCCTTTAAAAATAGTAAACATATATTAACATTCTCATATTTTTTATGAAAAATAAACTATATATTCTCCAAAACAAAACTTTAGTGAGAAGAGGTGCCATTTTTTCACATTTTTTACATCTCTCTTTAATATCTGATGTAAAGAAAGCTTTGCTAGATTCTCATATTTACTTCTGCATTTCATCTATTGCAATATGTTATTTTAGAAATGAAGAAAATATGGCCTCACCCAGGTAACAGGTTGGAAAGGAGAGGAGTATTTTAATAGCCTTTCCGATAATTGTGAATACTCTTTGATGTCACACAAAATTGGACAAGTGATTGTTTCTTAAATGTTCGGTGCAATGTAGAATGCAATCCAAAATTCTATCAGTGAACTTTTTTTACTCTATTACATTATAACCCATTGGTCTGTTTTGCACATTTAATGGATTTTTTTAATCCATATTTTGTAACTTCATGAATTAGTGTTTTGGAAGACATTGGTTCAGTGAATTATATAAATCTTATAAGTGTTCGCACACTTCATTATACAGTATCATAAAATTACATTTGTTTATATCACTACAAATTTCTTTAGGAAAATCTTTAAGTTTTATAAAACTATTAGGTTTATAGTAGTAGATACAAGTTTTCCAAAATTTTGATTTTTCACTTGAAGTGTCAAATTTTATCACTGGCAAAAGATGTGGTCATTTGTTTTCCTTGAAGTAACAGGCTCCCTTTGTTAATTTTCAAGAAAATGTGTGCTTAGTGCCCAAGTCTGAATGACTGTAGTTTTCTGTCAGATGTTCTTTTAAGTAAAAATGGAATTCCATTTTTAAAAAAAAGAGCTAATTTCACTCAGTATTCAAACAATTGCACAAGTACTTTTCCTTAAGATACCCATCATACTTTGATGTATAATGGTAGCTAGAACACTATTCATACCTCCGTTTTTATCACACAGAATATTAAAATGAGATGTACTTAAGGGCTGAGATACAGTCTTTTTCACTGCTTCAAGGATATTCTTAAGTAAAACTGGCTCCTTCTCCCCACCCGCGACCCCCAGCCAAGAGCATAGTAAAGATTACAATGGCTGTTAGTATAGTTTGGTGCCACAGTTTGATTTGTTCTGCGGGCCAGCAGTTTTCCCTATCGTTACCTTTGCACTACTGGTGCACATGTTAACACAGTAAAAAGGTCCATGCTGTCTTATTATAATTATTTTAGTAGTTTTTACCTCATCAAATCCGTGAAAGGATATTGGCGACCCACGGACTCCACAGACCACACTTGGAGAACTGCTGTTTTAAAGAAATAGTCACTGGGTTTAGCAGCCTGAAATAACATCTGTGTGAACTATCTTATTTTATATAAATTAACCTTCTTGATTTAGAGAGCTGTAGTCTATAGCTGTTTCAACCACTAGAAAAGATAGCTGCTTTTATAATTATATTTCCTTGGCTCAGTGAAGTGCTGACTCCTTATTGTCAGAGTCAACTACATGAGCATTTGTGGTGGGCCTGTATCACTGTTGTACCATTGGTGCTCTGTAACCTTACAAAAAATTAGATTGCAATGTCTTTTGTCTTCTTTCCACTTACTAATGCGATCATTCAAATCACTCACATAGACTAAAAAAACTTGGGTCCTAAGCTGAATATAACTAGTTAAGCAGTGAGCGTACTGCAGTGAAATCCCTTGGGTGTGCATAATTGTTTGTTGCTTTCTCTGTGATATTTAAGAATTGTGGGTATGATCATTTATATCTGGATTACATTTTTTGTTTATGTTTAGATTTTTTTACAGGCTCCGATTCAATTCAGGGAACTTGGTGTAAAGATATACTTCAGACCATCATGAGTTTTACTCCTCATAACTGGGCATCACACACTCTTAGCTGTTTTCCAGGCCCACTACAGGTAATCTGGTCTTGAATTACATGTTGAATATGTAAAAATCATTCTTCCATTTAATATATATAAAGTCATTCTTTCCCATTTAGTGTTATACTAGAGACTTTGTTTTAGTGATATCCAAAGGAAATTAGCTTTTATTTCTTTTTCAAAAAATCTTTGCTATTCCAAGTGTCTTGACTTGTTCCTTGTCGTACTCTAGGACTGTATGTATTCCTAAAGATTTAATTATGATCTCATATTATTAACAGTTTTAGAATCTTGTGAGAATTAACACGTTACCTAAAAAATTCTTTCTCTTAGAACTGAAATGGGGAGAAATACAAGTTAATGGAGCTGCACAGAATACACATCGGTGCACTTGACTGAATTTTTTCTTAATCACACAGAGAGAAAAACTATAAGCTTGGCTTTTATAATATGGAGAAAAGAAAACTTCATCTGTCCTCTACTTTGCAAAGAAAAGTTTAAGCATAATGAACATCTGCTTTCTATAACTTCTAATAGGGCTAAAGCAGTAGTTCTCAACTTTACCAGGATCACCTAGAGCGCTTGTTCGGATACAGACTGCTGGGCCCTAGGTGCAGAACTTCCAATTCAGTAGGTCTGGAATGGGGTCCAAGACTGCATTTCTTACAGGTCCCAGATGGTGTCAATACTGATGGTCTGAGACCCATTTGGCTGTGTAATAGATTTTCCTTACAGAGATGCTAAAATATGTAACCAAAGGATACATAAATTTCTTTTTTTTTTTTTTTTCTTTTTAATGGTGAACACAAGTATCGACAGATGATTGAAGAACCTTTGAATTCAGGCTTGCTTGGAATTTCTGTTTAGGAAATCTAGAAAGGGAATCTTAGAGATACCAAATTAAGCCTGTGTATTTTCCCATTATAGAAATTCAAGGCTTGATTACTAAGTTGCTTGAGGTTGCCTAGAGTTTATTAGTGTCATAATCAAGCCTAGAACTGGCTTCTTAACTCTGTAGCCAGTGTTCTTTCTAGTATAACCCATGAAGTAAACTTCTCATCTTCCTTTTAGGCATTCTTCAAACAAAATAACGTACCTCAGGAAAGCCGTTTTAATCTGAAAAAAAATGTGGAAGAGGAGTATAGGAAGTGGAAGTCAATGACCAATGAAAATGACATCATTACCCACTTTTCTATGCAAGGCTCTCCTCCTCTCTTCCTTTGTCTTCTCTGGAAAATGCTCTTGGAAACAGATCATATAAATCAGATTGGCTATAGGTAAGCCAAAAACCTAGATCTGCATTCCATTTGACAATCCATTATTACCATACAGCAATATAACTTATTTTTTACTCTCTGATTTCCAGAGTATTAGAAAGAATTGGAGCCAGGGCCTTGGTTGCCCATGTGAGAACATTTGCAGATTTCCTAGTATATGAGTTCTCTACATCAGCTGGGGGTCAGCAACTCAACAAATGCATTGAAATTCTTAATGACATGGTATGGAAGTACAACATTGTTACATTGGACAGATTAATTCTCTGCCTGGTAAGAATATGCTCACTTAGGAATAAGTTTCTAAGCCGCCTCATTCTGTTTTGGATCAGTGTGTGTGACTGATAGACCTTGTGCTGATCTAACTATATTGCTTCTAAGGATTTAATGAAATTATACTATAATCAAGTATTACTATCAATTCCCTAAGGAACTAGAGATTTCCCAGTGTATTTATTCATTCATTCATTCAGTAAGCATGTATCGAATATCTGCGATGTTTGATGCACAGAAAGTATAGAAGTAAGTAAGATAGACATGGTCCTGATCTTGTGATGCTGTGAAAGTATAAACAGTTAGTTAAACCCTGAGTTGATTCCCAAAGGCTCCCACTAGAGGCAGGAGTGGTAAAAAGCCATCATATTTCTTTGCAGAGTGTTAATAATCATTTCTGTACACTTTGGTGGCCACAGTCAGAACTGAATGTTTCTCATAGCCACCCAATATTCCTCAAATTATTTTTTTCTCAACTTTGATGTCTATTTCAGCAAACAACTTTTAAAAAATTTTTTTAACATTTATTTATTTATTTTTGAGAGAGAGAGACAGGGCGTGAGCAGGGAAGGGGCAGAGGGAGAGGGAGACACAGAATCCGAAGCAGGCTCCAGGCTCTGAGCTGTCAGCACAGAGCCCTATGCGGGACTCAAACTCACGAACCGTGAGATCATGAGCTGAGCTGAAGTTGGATGTTTAATTGACTAAGCCACGCAGGCACCCCTATTTCGGCAAGATTTTAAGAGAAGACACTGAACAAGGCCGGAAAATACTTATTTTTTTTTTAACACTGTAGTGTTGGGTCACCTGGGTGGCTCAGTTGGTTAAGTGTCTGACTTCGGCTCAGGTCATGATCTCATGCTTCATGAGTTTAAGCCCCACGTCGGGCTCTGTGCTGACAGCTCAGAGCTTAGAGCCTGCTTCGGATTCTGTGTCTCCATCTCTCTCTGCCTGTCCCTCAATCTTTCTCTCTCTCTCTCTCTCTCTCTCTCTCTCTCCCTCCCTCCCTCCCTCCCTCCCTCTCTCAAAAATAAATAAACATTAAAAAAAATACTGTAGTGTTGATATTGGGGTGGCTTAGTTGGTTAACATTAACCTCTTAGCTGCAGAACATAAATATGGTTATGATATAGTAGGGGAAGTAAGCTAAGTCTATAAATCAATAAGATAGAAGGATCAGATAGAGGTGTGAGTGAGGAAAATATCGCCAGGCAGTAATGAGAGCACATCTACCCAGGTGATATATCTTGAAAAATGGGTTAAATTTCAACAAAAGAAAAAAGAGTGATACTTTAGACAGAAGGAATGGTGAGAACCAAAAATGAGTAAGAAAGTTAAATATGCTTAGGGAATTCTGAACAGTTGGCTAGGGGTAGACTCCACATATATTGAAACTGTAATGATAGTGAGGTATTACTGTATTCCAATTTAGACTATCTAGTGGAGGGGCCATGCTTTTGCACAGGTCAGACATTTTAATATCATTTTTCTGTTTTTCTCCAAAGGCCATGCGTAGTCATGAAGGAAATGAAGCCCAGGTTTGTTATTTCATAATTCAGTTGCTGTTACTCAAACCAAATGATTTTAGAAATCGAGTGAGTGACTTCGTGAAGGAAAATTCTCCAGAGCACTGGCTACAAAACGACTGGCACACCAAGCACATGAATTATCACAAGGTACTCATTCAAATCAGTGCTTCTGTGACTCCTTCTTAAGCCAGACTTAGGTATTTGGCTAATTGATTTGGCTGTTTTCTCTGTGGTTCCACTGTTTTCTCTCTAATCTGTACAGAAGTAAATTAGCTCTCTAAACTTCCTCGAGGTTCTAGAATATCTCTACCATTAAGAATATATTGAAACTGCAATTTTAGTAGATGTGAGTACTTACATACAAAATGAAAGGGTTATCACAAATTTTCTATACATAAATCTTTTTCGATATACCTTTGGGATAATAGAGATTTTTGTCAAGTGAAGGACTCTAGATTTCATTGCACTGCAAAACAAATATGTTTTCATATTCTTTTAAAAATGACAAGTTTATTTAGCTCTATTTTTTAAGAGAATTTAAAAAAAGATGTCCTAAACATTTCCCCTTTTCTCACTTCCACAGAAGTACCCCGAGAAACTGTATTTTGAGGGCCTCGCGGAGCAGGTCGACCCTCCTGTGCAGATTCAGTCTCCCTACCTCCCCATCTATTTTGGAAATGTGTGTCTTCGATTTCTCCCAGTATTTGATATAGTAATCCACAGGTTTTTAGAGCTGCTTCCAGTTTCCAAGTCACTGGAGACTCTACTAGATCACCTTGGTGGCTTATATAAATTTCATGGTGAGCTTTTTCAAATTTTAATTGTTTTTCAATAAAAATGTTTTGGGAGTAAGTGCTATATAGTGATGCCATGAAGTATAAAGTAGGTGACATAAAAATATGAATAGGTAGGTCATAGCAGATGTACTAAATAGCAGAAATAAAAGTGATATGCAGGAGAGGCCCCCTTTTACATAGTGTGTGATTAATTGCCAAATGTGTAGAGAAAGAGAAGCGTTATGAGTTCAGAGCAGACTGATGTTACTGTGAACTAAAGGGTCTTGGCAGGCTTCCTGGATGATAGGATTTGAGCTGTGATGTATGTGATTTATCTAAACAGGAGGAAGAGAACATTCTAGGCAGAAGGAATCTTTTGGAAAAATCACAGCATTTTAACAACAGTGTCCTCATTGGCTAACTTGAGAATTTAAACATTGTACCCGACAATGTAGATCACCTTTAAGTGCCAGGCTCAGAAGTTTTGATTTTATAACATGCAGATAATCAAGAGTCAACTAGATGCTATTGAGTAAGGTCATGGCATAGAGAGCATTATTTTAGAAAGTTAAATCTAGTTGTAGTCAGTAGCATGTTTTGGAAGGAGGAAGCCATTTCAAAAACTTAACGTCAAAAAATTTCAGGTGTAAGATTAGTATCTAAACAACTGTGATGGCACTGGGAATGCGAAAGAAGGGACAGATAGTCCAGGAAGAAGGAACAGGCCTTGATTGCTGCTTGTAGGGAGAATATAGAAAGAAAAGAAGAGAACTACAAAGTTTGAAACCATGGGACTAGAGAATGGTGGAGTCAGTGACAGGAGCATGAAAGTCCTAGAGCAGCCGCTGTGGGAACAAAGTATATTTCTCTGGGGTGGCGGGGTGGGGGGCAGTTCTTCTTAGTCCTTTATCTAAGATGTTTTCCTCCTAACCAGAAGCCTGAATTGCATGTTAGCATTACAGAGTAAGTATTAAGTTCAAGTGAGCATTCCTGTAAAAACATTTTGTTTTTGTTTTTGTTTTTTTGGATTAGGTAACGTGCACATGGTAGAGAAGGGTATGCAGGGAAGAATAGTTAGTCCCATCCCTGATCTCCAGCTAGCCAGTTTCTTTCTCTGTGGGCAACGACTGTTACCAGTTCCTTGTGCTTCCTTCCTTAGCTATTGTGTAGTTAGGGTTGTTTTTTTTTTTCCCCCACAAATAATATATAATACACACATTGTTCTGCACCTTGTTTTAATACCTGTATAGTGTGTTAGGATGGATTATTTTTATCAGTGCATAAAAAGCCCATTAATCCATACATGCCATGATTTACCCTGTTTTTGACCATTGAGGCTCTTCTGATCTTTTTGCTAGTATCAACAGCGCCACAGCAGTTATTCATTTACATACCATGTATATATTATTCGAAGCCTTCTGCCTTGTTTTGAAATAAAAATATTCATCGTACGCAACTTCCCAGCATGTGAAATAGTTTCATTGGCTTCTGAGCTATCTTTTGGTAATCTTGAACACAGAGGGTTAGTTTTTCACAGTTGTTGGTAACTGGATAAACTTCATGATGATTGTTTTCTTCTTGGCAGATCGGCCAGTGACTTATTTGTATAATACTCTGCACTATTATGAAATGCACCTGAGAGACCGTCCACATCTCAAGCGAAAACTTGTGCATGCCATCATTGGCTCACTCAAGGATAATCGACCCCAAGGCTGGTGTCTAAGTGACACGTACCTGAAGTGTGGCATGAATGCACGAGAAGAAAATCCTTGGATCCCTGATGACTCCTACTATTGCAGATTGATTGGCAGACTAGTAGATAATATCCTTTTCATTGTGATTTTTCCAGACCTTTCAGAAATAACTATATGTTGATTTGTGAGGACACATACTACCTTCTCAAGGTAATATATATTTTTTTAAGTTTATTTATTCATTTTGAGAGAGACATAGACAGCACGAGCTGGAGAGGGGCAGAGAGAGAGGGACTGAGAGAATCCCAAGCAGGCACCCCGCTGTCAGCACAGAGCCCAACATGGGGCTCAAACTCACAAACTGTGAGATCATGACCCACGCCAAAACCAAGAGTCGGATGCTTAATGACTGAGCCACCCAGGCACCCCTCAAGGTAATATTTTTATACATGCCAAGGCTTCAATTCTTTTAAGATTATTTTTGTTTTGACTTTTGTAAAGGTTTTGACATCTTAAATTAGCAACATCAACTTAGCTGCCAAATAGGCAGAAATTCACTCCATTAAAATTTAAATCTTAAAAACAGACCTTACAAGGTTTGTTTCAAAGAAAAAAAATTGATCTCCAAAAAAATATACTATGTATTGTAGTAAATGCATCTGTTTGCTACTGGAGAATATAGAATTTTGTTACTTTACTTTATTATTTTTTTTAATATGAAATATATTGTCAAATTGGTTTCCATACAACACCCAGTGCTCCTCCCAACAGGTCCCCTCCTCAATGCCCATCACCCACTTTCCCCTCCCTCCCACCCCTAGAATTTTGTTGCTTTAAACAAGTCCTTGGATCCTTTTAAAATATATTAATAGATAACAATAAAACTTGTTTTTCCCTCCTTTTTAATGAAGAAGCTGATTTACTTATATTTTGATTTCTTTTTTTGATTTCATGTTTTAAGTTATAAGCACACTATGTTTAATATGTTTGTATACCATGTCACTATTTACTAGGTAGAGCAATTTTACGTAAATGGGCATGATTTATTTTCTTACACAAAGAGATTTATTTCCTGAAGTAAAAGAATTACTCATTATAATGTTCTTATTACCTGCCTTACAACTGTTGAAAGAAATAGGTAGATGAAGCCTAGGGCTATTTTGGTTGCATCTATGGCTGTCATGTCACAGTTATAAAAGCACACCTATAGAAGACCAGCTATTTATACTTTGTGATTATACATTTCAGTTATGTCAAACGTATTAGTGTATTTGGTTCATGGTATTTGCCTCTTAATTTCTGCTCACTTATTGAGGCCTCATAATCATAAATTGATAATCAAATGAGATGTTTACATGTGAAACATTGGAAAACTGTAAAGCACTCTACAAATATGAGCCATTAATTTCAAAACAAGCAAACAGTTATTGCTTTAATCATCTGCACCGATGGCTGGCAAATCTCCCGGTCCATTCCCAAACTGCGACTGGAGATTCAATGAGTTTCCCAACCCAGCTGCCCATGCACTGCATGTTACTTGTGTGGAGCTCATGGCCTTGGCCGTTTCAGGCGAAGATGTTGGAAATGCTCTTCTAAATGTCGTCCTGAAAAGGTGTGTATCCTGTTTCATGCAGTAAGATTCATTGTTTTTTGTAAAGAGAATGATATTTTATTAGGAGCTGTTAGACAAATCTGTTGTCCCAAGGCTGATGCACTTGGGACGGTAATTGTCTTTTGGTCCCAGATTTTGTCTTTGTGATATAGATATAATTGAGGGAGCCCTGGACAGGGTCAGAAGACCTGGGTTTGTTCCCACGTCTACTATTTTTTTTTTAATTAAAAACAAAATTTTTTTTTTAACATTTATCCATTTTCTAGAGAGACAGAGCACAAGAGGGGGAAGGGCAGAGAGAGGGAGACACAGAATCTGAAGCAGGCTCCGGGCTCCGAGCTGTCAGCACAGAACCTGACACAGGGTTCGAACTCACAGACCGCGAGATCTTGACCTGAGCCAAAGTCAGACGCTTAACCAACTGAGCCACTCAGTCGCCCCCCCCCCCAACCTCTACTCTTTAGTAGCTGTTTGACATTTAAGTTAGGAATAAGGTTATCATCTCACTAAAGATAATCTTTCAAGATTCCTTTCTTGAAGATCAGTGTGAAGTGGGGGATAATGATTGGAGAAGTGGAAATAAGTGGCAATAGTCTTAACATCCCAGCAACCGCTGTTAAAGGAGACAACCAAAAAACAAAGCTTTTGGATATTTAAATTTTTACTCAATGAAAATCCGTTGTAGTTTTATTGGAGTAGATCAGTTGTTAGCCCCAATTTGTATATGTTGTCAAAATAAGATCCATTATTAACCGTATAAAGGTGTTTTTGTAATTTCACATTTTTTCATATTTTTCTTCTGTTTTCTTCACTTATAGTCAGCCTTTAGTGCCAAGAGAGAATATTACAGCATGGATGAATGCAATTGGACTCATCATCACTGCACTGCCAGTGAGTTAATCATTTTGATTTGTACCAGAATACAGTTGTTCCCTGTCAGCCAAAAGAATAAGATGCATGGAAAAAAAAAAAAAGATGCATGTAAGATGCCCTTGTATAAGGACGTCATGCAATTAAGGAAGTGGTTCCTATTTTTCAAGTTTTCATATCATTATTGCTTCAGACACCTACAGTGACTATTTTGTTTGCCTCCTTCAGATCTAAAAATCTGCCTGACCAATGGGTCTCGGTATCCTTTGTCTGACCAACTTTAGTTCTTATATTATCTATCCAACCTTAGTTCTGATCTGCTTTTGACCACTTAACATGTTACATATCTAGAGCCTTTCACTCATGCAAATAACACTTGTTGAGATATGTTTGAGGTACTTCTGATGTGTTATAGAATGAGACATTATGTAGAGCCCATCTTCCTTCTGTCAGCTTCTCTAAAGCCTGTTCATTCTTTGCCAGCTTAGGTTCTGCTTCTTCAGTGAACCCTTCCTGGACCTCCCCTCATGTGAAGTCTCCCTTCTGTGACCTCACATGTGTCTACTTAGCACTATTCAGTTGTCTATTGTGATATCTTTCGATGTCAATGACATTATCTAAGTCTGCTCTCCAAACTTGTTTGATTATGCACCTCTATGAATCAATCATTTTTTCCTTGCACACCTCCAAAATATCTATATTTATCTGTGAGTTATATATGTGTACCAGTGTTGTCTGTATAATAGGTATTGGTAAGGGCAATTTTCCGTACACTAATATCAGATACTAGCCCTCTAACTCACAGACACTTATCCCCAGGTTCTTAGTAACTGTATTTGACTTACTGTGAAACCACTCACTTTTGATTTCAAAATCTCCATTACACAAAAACACAAGCTAGATAAGTAAAAAATTTTAAAGAATGAGAATGCTCCATTATGTTAGGCTTTGGAGTGGAATATTAGAAATGGGATTGAATACTTGATAAGTGATCATTTTCATCAGGCTTTCCTCTCATTTTAAAGGAGCCATATTGGATTGTCCTTCATGATCGAATTGTGAGTGTTATCAGCAGTCCCAGCTTGACATCTGAGTCAGAGTGGGTTGGCTATCCATTCCGCCTCTTTGATTTCACTGCTTGTCATCAGTCCTACTCCGAGATGAGCTGCAGCTATACATTAGCTCTCGCACATGCTGTGTGGCACCATTCCAGCATTGGGCAACTTTCTCTCATTCCCAAGTAGGTATTATGATTTCTTAAATAAATTGGGCTTTTTTTGTTTTGTGTGTTTTTTAACTCATTTACACATGAGGTACGCATCTCATTCAATAGGACAACTTGCAAAGTGAATTTTAATTACATAGAGTTTCTAAATAATGAGGAAGCTCTTCAATTTCAGAATTGTCTGTAAAAATTAATTTGTATATGCAAGAAATAATCTGATATCTAGTTTTCCATCACAATTTCAGGAGACTTCGTCAAATACATGCTTTTTCCAGAATATATCTCACAAGTTGTATTTTGAACTGAATAACTCATATTAGCCTGTTTTCTGATTATTTTTTCTTGACTATACAATTGGTATTACTTAAATTCACATTTCTTGAGTATGGCATTTATATTAGATTGGCCATTCTCTTTTTATTTCAGATACATGTTTTTCCTACTATTCAAAAGTAGAACATTGCTGTGAAACCTTCCATAAGCCAAAATGGCGTAAAGTGAAGCATATCCCACTCTTTCTAAAAGTTCATGTTACGCCACTTAGCTTTTATGGAAGACCTATATTAGTACCTATTTTTGCAAACCAAAAGAAGACCAAAGAGAATTTTTGCTTTTACAAAAAAAAAAAAAAAACACATCGCTATAATAATGTAGGTCTTTTGTAAAAGCAAAGTAGCATGATGCAAACTTTCAGAAAGCACTCAGGGGATCTGGGGGTACCTGTAATTCCCCTCTGTCACTCAGTAATTGTACTGTTGAGAATGACTCCTAAATCTGAAGTAATTTATGTTGATAATCAAATGAAAATAATAGCCAGTGAGAAATGTAAGATTAATTAGAAAGAGAAACTTTAAAAAATATTACAAATTTTACAAATGCTTGGGTAGGCTACATCAACAAAGTTCAAATAATTCAAATGATTTAAAGTCACAGGAAATTTTTATTTTTAATCTTCGAATTTTAGGTTTCTCACTGAGGTCCTTCTTCCTATAGTGAAAACTGAATTCCAGTTGCTTTATGTGTATCATCTTGTGGGACCATTTTTACAAAGATTTCAGCAAGAGAGAACTCGATGTATGATAGAGGTAAAAAAAATCTGCCTTTTCTGTGATAAGATTAAGTCGTAAAAGATCTTTGTAAGTTTATTTCCCAGTGTTTTCCAACCTGCATATCGTAACCATTAGTAGTGAAATTAGTTTAATAGGCTCTAAAAGCAATTTTAGAGGATTTAGCGTGCCTGTAACTTAGAATGCCTATAATGAGTTTGGTGCGGGATGTACTGAATTGGAAATATAGGGGAAATAACCATTATCAAGCTTGAGAAGAAAGTTAAGATGGAGAAGTGCATTTGAGAGCCTGCACTGTAGTGCAGAGGAATTGATTAAAATCATGGAAATGGATGAAGTCAGTCAGTCTTACAAGAGTATAGAGAAAAGAAATGAGACAGGAATAGAACCTTAAAGTATGAGCCACCAAATGGAACTAAGAAGGTACAATCTGAAGTATCTCTGAGACTGTGGTTATCTCAGACACTGAGAAGTGGTTTCTACAAAGGAGATTGTCTACCTCTTAATTTTAAGCGACATTCCTGAGTTACGAAGAGAAACTACGTTTAAGCCCTATTGGGGGGGAGTTTTGTAGCGCTCTGGATTCCATTATTAATGCAGACCATATATATCCCATGCACACAGAGGTTTGTATGATCAGCGACAATTCTTCAACAAACATGTTATCCCTCTGTGTTTGTCTTGTAATGGAGTCCAGCTGCATCATTCTAAATTACTGAACATTTTTGCCCATTTAAATAATTTTATATTATTTGTTAAATAGATCGGTGTGGCATTTTATGACATGTTGCTGAATGTAGACCAGTGTAGCGCCCACTTAAATTACATGGACCCCATCTGTGACTTCCTGTATCATATGAAGTATATGTTTACTGGTGACAGCGTAAAAGAACAAGTAAGTTAACTTTATCTTTTAATGATGTTTAGTTTCGACAACTTGACTATGTGATGATATACTTTTGTTTGAGATTTTTAACTTTTTTTCTTTTAAGAGGAGAAGGCTGATGTTATTAGACCTTTTTAGGCTATATGAACACATTATTCTGCACGTATAAAGTAATAGTGAATACATGTTATCATTTCTCAAACTTTCCCTCCTTGATATTTGCAGCAGGGCATCTGAAAAAGACCGAGGTTGTTGATTAATAGTAGTCTCATTAGAAAGAAACAGTATGGTATGACTACTTTTTGAAAAGACCAGGGAGGTGTGGTGTAAAGAGTAAAGGAGGTCCTGCTTTTCCCCCACAGTGATTAGGGTACACTCTGGGGACATTGGACATATTGCAGCATGACTAGAAAACTGAAGCCAGGGGGATCACGAGAATAATTCGGAAAGGGTATTTGAAGGAACTGGAGGAACTTAACATGAATTGTCAAAGTCCCAGGGAATTGTTCATGTTCTCACTATTTGGAGGATTGCCATTTGGAATAGGCATTAGATTTGTTCTGTGTCACTTCAAAGGGCACACAAACTCCAGTGAAGTTAAAGGGAAGCACGTTCTGAGTCAACATATAAAGAGCTACTTTCTAGTAAGGTCACTGGAAAGTGGCAAGGATGTCCTTGAATCATAACTGAGTTTCCTTATCTGTAGGAAACAGAATCTTGGCTATTTTAGAAGGATGGAGGTAGGGCAGGTAGGTGAAGGCAGGTGAACTCCTCTCCATACCTTAATATTATTCTTTCTCTGGTAGGAAAGGAAGGTAAGTTGATATATAAACACATGAATCCTCGTCCACTGGATTGTTTCCTTGGACCTAGGGACATGGGGTATGGAGGATGTTGATTCCTTTATGCCTCAGCAAGATTGTCAAGGAGATTTGAGTGGGAACCAATACAGAAATGTTTTATTTAGCATATCCTTTATATTGAGGCCTGAAAAATATGTATATTTGGGACACCAGGGAATACAGAAAGGAAAAATTATTAATGGGCTGATTTTTCCTGGTAAGATCAAAGAGCATTTGAATGAAGCTAAGAAAGCCATGGAACTGCTTGATGTTTTTATTTCTAAGTAAAAGTAGATTTTTTTTTTTTAGTTTATTTATTTATTTATTTATTTTGAGAGAGGGTGTGAGCACGGGAGGGGCAGAGACACAGAGAGAGAGAGAATCCCAAGTAGGCCCCATGCTGTCAGCTCAGAGCCCGATGGTGGGGCTTGATCCCACAAACCGTGAGATCATGACCTGAGGCAAAACCAAAGTTGGAGGCCCCTAAGTAAAAGCAGATATAATGTTATTTTGTTTCAATTCCAAGTATAAATCAAAACCAAAAAATTAGCTGTGTTGATAAATGTTACAGATATAAGTTATTCAAAGAACTTCAAAGTATAATCATGCTTCACGCTTCTGTGATGGTGGCATTTTAAAAGGATGAAGAACGCGTAATGTACACTATACTAGCTTTTGACAGTGAGATGACTGGCTAGCTAGGTAAGTGGGTATGTTTTTGTAAGTGTATGCATGTATAGGTATATGCACACACACATATACACACATATATAACATATAACGTGTGTGAGGGAGAATGCAGTTTTTTCCTCGTTTACGAGAATTTTATTTGCTTTTGTTAAAACCTGAAACACATAAGAAACTCCTCATCCAGCCCACTCTACTCCCTAGTTTGTCATCTCCAGATATGTATAAGTCACTTCTTTCAAGGTGGGAAATTGAAGTTCTCTGGTTAAAATATTTTTTAATGTGTTTATTTCGCAGGTAGAGAAGATTATCTGTAACTTAAAACCAGCTTTAAAACTTCGTCTTCGATTCATCACACACATTAGCAAGATGGAACCAGCTGCAGTGCCCCCACAAGCCATAAATAGTGGGTCTCCAGCACCTCAGTCTAATCAGGTGTCAGTGTCCTTACCGGTCACTCAGTGAGGGCAGGGTGTACCGCGGTGAAAAGGAAAACACATCTGTCTTTGGAAGTGGACTCAAATCTATTAAATCTGAACATGATCCTGCTACATAGAGAGAGATACAGTAGAAGCAGTGATGTTCAGATTGTTTTATTTTGATTCAAATGATGAATCTGTTGATACTTTACAACTCCCATCTCCCTACCTGTATTTTTGTCTCTAAGAGATAAACTACATGTTGCTCATATCCATCACAATTTATTAGAGCTACCTAGGAATACTGAGGTATCTATGATCAAATGAGTCTTACTAGATACTTTCAATCTTTCCTATCTAGTCCCCGGTTTTATTTTTAATTTTTATTATTAATGACTTCTGCTTTCAAATACATTGTTTTAAAGGCAACACACATGTGAAATAGTTATTACAAATCATTTTATACATAAATCTCTCTTGGTGTATCTTTGGGATAGGAGATTTTTGTCAAGTAAAGGACTCGAATTTTCACTTCATTGCAGGAGCAAACACAGTTTCCTATTCTTTTAAAAATGGCTTAAAATTTTTACCATAGATTTCCAAAGAAATGGGCTAACATTTCTATTAAGGCAGATTGGCAAGTTTTTGCTTTTGCTATGGACTTGAACTTACTGTATGAAATGAGTTTCAAAGCCATGTAAAAAAATAACACAGAAAGGCATAAACTTAATAAAATAATACTTAAATGGTGATTCTCCAATCTCTGTTTCTAAAAGTAAATTAATTGCTTTTCCAGGTTGACACTCTCACCTGGCCAATGATGTGATTCTTTAAGTTTTTATACTCTTGAAATTCTTAATGTATTTTTAATTATAGCATATATTGTGGTTCTTTATGGTTTATCAGATTTTAAGAGGCAAACTGTTAATTTGGGGAGGGTGGGGCAATGGCGTTAAGATTGTAAGATTTGAAAATAATTAGTAAAATCTGTTGAATGAGTAAACTGTCTGATTAATTACTCAGTCTGAACGGGTGTCTGCTGTGTTCCAGGCAGTATGCTGGCTAGGTTGTAGCAAGAGAACCGGGCTGTTTCTACAGGTTGTACACTGCATTTGGTGACTGACACTGACCTAATAAACTGTAGTTTACTCTCATTTATTTTCTCCACTTTCCTGACATTGACCTAGGAACTAAGAGTTACTGATTTTTTTTTTTAAAGAATCAGAAATGTGGCCAACTGTATTTTAGATTTTTATTTCTGAATACATTTCTCTTAGATCTCTCCTTGTGGTTCATATTATTGTAATCACTAAATCTTTATTTGCCATGCAAGTCTGGCTTAAAATGTATGTAATGGTATAAGTAATTTTTCTAGGTTAATAATTTCCTTAAAATTCTCCAGAAATGTTATGCTAGAAATGATTTCAAGTGTTCCTTTTGGCATAGTTTCACTTACTCTTACTGACTTGAAGAATATATTGCTTTGAGATCCTAGAATGGAATAATTGTGACTCTGGTGTTACACAAACAGAATAAAGGAAGTGAAAATCAGTGTGACTGTCTCAAGGACAAATACATTCCAGTTAAATTATTAAAAATTCCATTTGTTTCCTCTCTAGCTAAAAATAAGGGGATATGATTTTCCCAAAATAGGCTTTTAAAAGAATTGTTAATCAGAGACATTAGAAGAAGATAGAAGCTTTATTTGGGTTTAGAATGCACCTGAGGGAAAAACATCGCCTTTATATTCATTTCATCCTCAAAGTTTTTCTTTCTGAAAATGAATAGTAATCTAGAGTGGCTCTGTCCCATAGGACTTTCTGCAGTGGTGGAAATATTCTGTATCTGTGCTGTCCAGTACAAGAATCAGAAGGTCCGTGTACTGAACACTTGAAGTGTAGAGCTGAATTTTTAATTTTATTAAGCTTTAAATAATTTAAATAACCCCACGTGGCTATTGTATTGAACATTATACTTTACAGTAAGATGTATCATAATTGCTTTGACCTAAAAGTAATTCAGTAAAATATGTATCTGACAGAGTCTATAATGTCAACAGTTAGATTTAAAATTCTGGATTGCTTGTGAAAAATCAGGTGATAGGGGCTCTTTAACACATAGCTGTTACAACAACAATAAAAATCCTTTCATGGGACCTGCTTCATCACAGAGTCCATCTGAGTTTCTATGTAAGTTGGGGAGAGGGGGAAGAGTTTGCTTCCCTGGTTTTAATTATATACCTGACCCTTGAACAACACAGGGGTTAGGGGTGCTGACCCCCACACATAGTCGAAAGTTTGTAACTTTTGACTTCCCAAGAGCTTAACCACTGATAGTTTACTGTTGACTAGAAGCCTTACGGATAACATTAGCAGTCAATTAACACACATTTTGTCTGTTACGTATATAATATACTGAACTCTTATAATAAAGCTAGAGAGAAGAAAATGTTATTAAGAAAATCCTAAGGACAAGAAAATACATTTACAGTACCGTATGTATCAAAAAATTGTGTATAAGTGGACCCATGCAGTTCAAACCCATGTTGTTCAAGGGTCAACTGTAGTTTACTCTCATTTATTTTCTCCACTTTCCTCACTATATTCCACAGCCAAGATGAGTTTTCAGGGTGTTTAAGGATTTCAGCTAATGAGATACACTCTAATTGCAATGAGTAAAAGTGAGAAGTTTGGAAGCCACAGATCATTTTAAGTGAAATTCCTATACGAGTTAGATCTTAGAAACAATAGCAGTTTGATTTCTTTTTTCTACCTCCAGGGTAGGCCTCCAGAGAGCCTACGTGAATAGAAGCTTTGCTTAAAATATAAACCAACACCATGTCTGAGGTTTTTACAAAAGTAAAACATGATCGTCAAACATTAATGAATGTGGAGATTCCCCAGGCCCTATCATTGCCCATTTTGCAGTTGAAGAAACCAGAGCCAGAGTTTCATTTCACCAGGCTTACAGAATTTTGAGGATGATGATTTCACTTTGGCTTTTTAAATCCTTAGCAATTCCATGTATTTAGAAACATGTAGACATGAGAGAACCTTAATATAGAGAGTTTATTATAAAAATCACATCTTTTGAACAACATAAGAATATGATCCCTTTCAGGTGGGGTGAGCTTAATCTGCTGACATCAGGAGTCCCATTCTACATGTGTGGGCTTAAACAGGTGTGTGTTTGTTTTTAATGCCAGCAAATTTTATTTGGAAGTTAACGTATCTTTCTCTAAGGATGTCTTTTGCCAAAATGGGAAATACAAACTTCAATTTCACAGAAGTTAGAATGTCCAAGTCTTGAATTTCATACCAGAGGGAATTGATAGTTTATACTAATTTTAATAATAATTACCAAGGCAGAAGATTTTTTGGAAAGATCAAATCATTGGGGCAATAGCTGTAAGCTTAAGTAAGTTATTAGATTGGCTAATTATGACATTAGCTATGAGATTTTTACATGGCATGTCCACATTTACTTAGGTGGGTTAAGGTAGTCAATAGGCTTATGGTTACCCTCCCGAGCAACTCCAAAGCAAGCCAACGTTACTGTTACTGCTGTGTTCACTGTTCGAGTTACTTCTTCCGGTGTCTTTCCCAGAGATGGGTTCACTTCCATTATATCTAATCCTGAGAGTAGCCCTGTAATAACAAATGAAAATAATGTAATTTGTTAAATAGTTGACGTTTTTAGTTCGTAACCTGACTTGAAATATTATCCAGGAGTGTAAAGAGGTGGGGATTGCATCATGCGATGGGCATTCTGGAAGTGTCCAATGGGCCTTGACTTTGAGATCAGGGGGTATAAATCTATATTGGCCATGTGTACACTTGCTTCTTTATTCACCCCAGTTTTTACCTACCTGTTTTGTAAATTTCTTCTGTAATGTAGAGACCTTCTCTGTAAGTCAGACCTCCCGGGACTGGTGTGCCAGTAGCTGGTGTGAAGGATGGGTCCAGTCCATCAACATCGAAGCTCAAATGAATTGGCCTTTTCTTTCTTTTAAGAGGTGGGAAGGACACTCAGCTTAATTTTTTTTTTTAAATTTTTTAATGTTTACTTATTTTTTGAGAGAGAGACAGAGTGTGAGTGGGGGAGGGGCAGAGAGAGAGAGGGAGTCACAGAATCTGAAGCAGGCTCCAGGCTCTGAGTTGTCAGCACAGAGCCCGATGTGGGGCTCGAACTATGAACCATGAGACCGTAACCTGAGCTGAAGTCGGACGCTTAACCAACTGAGCCACCCAAGGCACCCCAGGAAACTCAGTTTAAAGTTAGTGGTTTAATATGTAGTACATAAATACAGTTCTTACCTTGTTTCATCAAAAGTAACAATCCAGTGAAGTTCTATGATTTTATATAGAGTCCTTATTAATAACTTAACATCTATTAACGTCAGTAGTAAGTCTTTTTAGTAATATTTACAAGGATCATACCTACCTTCCTAGTAGGTAGCTGAGTGCTTCTTCCATCACCTTGCCAATGCCCAGTTTATCCACTTCAGTCATTGAAAAATACTTAATACCCAGAGTTTTCAAAATATAGCTATGAAAGAGGAGATATTAATATAACCTACAATTAATAAAGAGTCTAGTTCTATGCACTACTGTTTCCTTTTAAAGTAAAGATCGTTGTGGTATGATACATAAAATATTTGAGTTCTGTGACCTGTATGTATATATCAATGTATTTTTAACAGCAAGCCAATAAAAAATTCACCTGAGTTATATACATAAATACTTATATGGATATGTAGATATCGATATAATGCTTGGTACTTAAAACAATTTTTGTGTCACAGGTTTGACCAGCATGAATGCAAAAGGGAGAAAGCAAAGGTAAATCGCATCAAGGAATTAAACTTACTGTTCCCCAGGATCCACGTCTCTCAGGCCAATATACACAATATCTTTGGCGGATATGCAGGGAGTCACCCACGAGAATCCTGGTACATCAGGGATCTAAAATTGCAATGTTTCCATTTGGTTAACATGTATGATTCTTGAGCAGATCTTACCTTAGAAGTAAAGGGCACTTATTGGACTGCGTATATCTTACATTTAGAACATGAGTTTCGAGGAAATCATTAAAGACAGTACAAAATTCGGAAGAGAATGCCTGCCTCCCCTTGTGGCACTCTAGATTTGCTTACCCACCCTCACCCTGTGGCCCAGACCTGACCTGAATCATTTGTCAGCATTTACCTGCTCTGTGCCCCATTCCACTGGACCCTGTTTTCCCAAAACTCTGCCATAAAGAAATCAGTGTGCTTTCATTACTTTTGTAGCTTCCTTCTTTCTCTCATCAGTAAGGACTTAATCCCAGAGGATGGCTTAGAGTGACTGGGGGAATTTTCGGGCAGCCCTTTGGTTGCTTTCCAAATGTCCCAGAGCCAGGGATGGCTGTTCCCATGTAAGTTTATAAACCTATCACTTGGTCATCAGTTCTGAGCCTTTAACAAGGGGATTTGCATCCCCAAGGATCATCATAAAGACCAACATACTACAGCTATATCAATAAAAATTGTTTTATTGATATGCTACAGAATATCAATGAAAATTATGAACCACAATGTTAAATCTGGAATGTCATATGTGTTAGAAAAGAAGTTTATAGGGAACAGGTGGTAGTTCTTCTTGCGATGTAGACATGAACTTCTCACAGTAAAGATGTTAAGTAATAAGCCATTGTAATCCACATTTTAAAACACTTTTGAAAATTCCCATGACGTGGAGGGGACACTCGGTAAGAATGAGAGGCTGTGTGGCATGCAGTAGGAAGACGTAGGTTGTCGGAGACCGGTTTTGGCCCTTTCCTTGCCAGGTATTTGGCATGTGATCTTGAGCAAGTTATAACCTCTGAATCTCTGCTAACTTGCTTATATAAAGGATCACTTTCTGCACCACCTACTAAAAAGGGTAGTTTAAAAATCAAAAGGGAAGATATATGTAAGCTCAGTTTGCAAACTACCATGTACGGCAGAGGCACAGAGCCTCACTACCCTTATCTGCCACCCCCTTTGCTTATTGACTGCTGAGAAAATGGATTGAGATCACACCACAAATAAGATGGCACAGGGTTCTTCCTTCCTTTCTATCTCCTGAACTTCTGCTAAAGTGATGATTCTTCTGTAATAGAATACCGACCAGCCTTTTACCTTTCCTTTTAGTTCCTTCAGGAGGAAAGACACAGGTTGTCCGTGCAAGTTCCCACTTGTGGTTGTCAGTGGAGTGTTGATATCAGTGTGAGCATCCACCCAAATGACGCAGAGATCTGGGTGGACCCTGGCATGGCCAGAGATGCTTCCAATCGCCATACTACACAGGAAAAAAAGTTTGTGTGAACATCAGCTTTGCGGTTTATGACATCCATCATATTATTAACTCAGTGCTCTCACTTGGTTTTCCTTTAAGTCAAAATGGCTGCTATTTCGGACAGATTTTTAATTAGAGCTGCCAATTAAAAGAGAAATCATAGCTTATGTTAATTGCTAGCAAGTTATGTTTGCATCAATGGCCTTGCTAAAAAACTTGTGATTTTTTTGTTTTTTGGAAACCACCTTCTAATAAAATTGCAAATTATTATTTAAGCCAAAAAAATAAATCTGTATAAAACACTAACCACATGAATTCCTTAGCATGAGACACTATTTAATTCTCAATATTGTATCAGGCTGATTTTCTGTACTCTCAATTCTTTTGGTAAATACTTCATTCTCTCAAGTGAATTACCACAGAATCCTTCCATTTTTCCTAAAATCCAATTATTTTACAATTGGAGAGTATCACTCAGAAATCCTTGTATGCATTTCAGCCAGGATATCCTGGGTGCTTACTCACTGTTCAACACTCAGATCCTCTGCTTGAAGTTTGAGTATTGATTACTCAGCTTGATGTTTGTTTTCCCTTCAGATTTCTTGTCTTGAGGCTATTTGCCACTCTTAAAATTTCCACTTACAAATGTTTCCACTTAAAAAGAAGGTGAACCGCAGTTTCTCAACTGAGTTTTAGGGGAAACCAAGGAGCTGAGGTGATTGACTCTTACATCAAGAGTGATTGTAATGTTGTACTTTCTGATCTGATCAGACTTCTGATAATGTATCCAGCGACCTTGAGGGTAGACGTTAAGAAGGCTGATGCACAAAAATATTTTTGCCACATTTATAATCGTGGTAATTTGAAAATTACCTGAGTATCTGACAATATGGATATGTATAGTGGTTTTTAATACCTTGATGAAAAATTATGCAACAATAAAAATTATGCCTATCTATATCATGAAGTAACATAAGGAAATCTGTGCTTTAGGTTAAGAATAATGTATAGGATAACACACGCACTTGGTAAACAAAATCAGGTACAATAAAAACAGTATGGCAGGAAAGAAATATGCCAGAATTTCAGTTTCATTTGAAATGGTTGTTAGGAAGCTAAAATTACTACAATCTTATTTACGTGTGTGTGTGTTTCAAGAATTTGAAAATATTACCTTTATAATGGGCAGCATAGACTTTAAATGTGGACTTTAATAAGTTGTTCCTATTACCCTATTATTGTATCAAGTACAATGAGCTGGCTGTGACTTCCTCATGCTTATTTATTTTGGAATGTAAGTTTGTGTGGAATTGTTTATGCAAATCCATTCATGTCATGTATTTTCTGCTGTAATAAAGATAATGCAAGACTTCAAATAGAGGGGAGTCTGTGTTTCCAAAAGAAAGTAGCAACCAATGCAATTAAAAGGAAAAAAGGCAGAAAATTTGGTATAAAGCATTGATCAGTGCTTTCGCTTTCATATTTTCTCTCTCCTCATGGTTTTGGTCATCCTCCCTCATGCCATTTGTGCCAGACTTCATGGAGAAAAGCATTAAACAAGACCTGTGGTCTCCGCCCAGCACCAGGCTGGTCCTTCCATTCTTCTTCACCTCTGCCACCATACCAGCCAGCTGCTCATTCGCTTTTCCCACAGACCTTGGATTCTTCACAATTTCAAAGGGAGGATCATTAGGGATGTCAACAAAGGGCAGGTCCCCGTAATCTTTCACATCACACCCTGTAATTAACACCAAAAGTTTCAGGTTACTACATAAAAAAAGATGACAGTCTGTGTACGATGATTCCAAATTTACAAAACTGCACTTTTATAAGCAAAGAAAGCATCTGGAAGGACTGTAAAAGTTGCAAAGGCAGAAGAATCCACGTCTACTTTTGCCTGACATCATCCCCTCAGCTGTACACCGGGCTCTCGGTCAATACTTGTGGAATCAATCCAGTTAGGCTGGACGCTAAAGTATGACAGCGATAATCTTCTGGTTTGGGCTTAACGAGTGGCTTCTCTGTCTTGATCTCTGTGTGGCCCTCTCTCTGCCTATGTTCTTTCCACCTTTGCAATAAGCGTGTCTTGTATTTATAATAAAAAATAGTTTTTTTAGAAGAATGTGTGTGTGTGTGTGTGTGTGTGTGTGCATTTATGCCCAGAAGGAAATACACTAGTATTTTCTAAGTTTCCTGACTCTATAATTAACAGTCCTTGGTTTCAATCCAATCTGTCACTTGCTGAAGTAGCTCAGCTCTGTCCTCTGTGCATTGGACCTGCCTCAGTGGTGGTATCAAAATTCAATAAGTATATTATCAGCAATGAGCCTAACACTTCAGTGAACTCAGGAAATAAAGGCTTTATTATTATACTTTTATAATAGGGAGAAATTGCAGGTAACCCAAAGTTCCTAAGGACATGGGTGCATTTGCTAGAAAGCCTTGCATTAAGCTTCAAGGTACAGAGAGCTTCATGTAAAACTGACACGGGACCAGTTCAGTGTTCTGATCTAACTAGTCATTGTATATCGTATTTATTATATGCTTGCGCATATCCATGATTCAGTAACACCTTTAAGGGATTTAACTTGATACGAAATCTGACCAAATGATGGTTGTTTACTGAGACACTAGTCCAGTCCATTTACCCAATATTTCTGTTCTCTAGCTCCCTCCTTTTTTCAGCTTCATGAGGTGTAATTCTTATTTACTATTTTATTCTTATTTAATTAATTCTTATTTACTATTTTATTCTTATTTAATTAATTCTTATTTACTATTTTATTCTTATTTAATTAATTCTTATTTATTATTTACTAAAATTCACTCATTTTAAGTGTACAGGTCAACGAGTTCTAGAAATCTATGGTCTTGTAACCAGCACCATAATCAAGATTTAGAGCACTTCCCCTATGCCCCCCAAACTCCCCCATGCCCCTTTGCAGTCATGCCCTGCGCCCACCCCAAGGTAGGCCCCCCTGCTGGTCATCTTCCTGTTGCTGTGCTTTTGTCTTTTCTAGAATTTCACGTAAAAGCAGTCGTACGGTAGGTAGTCTTTTGCGTCTGGTCTCTTTCACTTAGCATGTTGTCTTTGAAGTTCATCCATGTCCTTGCCTGTGTCAGTGGTCTGTTCCTTTTTATTGTTGGGTACTATCTTATAGTACGGATGTACTACTTGTCATTTATCCATTCACCAGTTGATGGGCATTTTGTTTTCTTTTTTTTTTTTTTTTTTTTGGCTATATAAATAATGCTGCTAGAAACATTCAGGTGCAAGTCTTTGTGGGGATGTGTTTTCACTTCTCTTGGATAAGTACCTAGGAGCAGATTTGATGGGTCAAAAGGCAAATGTATGTTTTTTGGAGAAACTGCCAAACTGCTTTCCAAAGTGGCTCTATCATTATACATCCCCACTGGAAACGGGAGGGTTCCAGTTGCCCTGTGTCCTCTCCGATACTTCATCAGGATGTTATATGCAAAGACAACATCTGCTTTAGCCTGTACTTTTAAAATCTATATCATTTTTTCCTTTGCTCACGTATGTGTATGTGAATGTATATGTACGTGCATACGCACATACACACTATGCAAACACCAGGTACTATTGTCATTATCATCATCCTCAACATCATCATTTATTTCCTTTTACACACAGGGGTCCTCTTGCTAGCATTGTACTTCCTGCTGCCCCTTACTTTTCATTTGCAAATCCCCCACCTCCCTTACCACCCACCCAACCCCAGTTCTTGCACACAGATTCTCTTACAGATACAGTAAAAAGTTTGGCTGGAAAGACAAAATACCTGAGTGAAGATATTCATCCAACAATACTTACTGAGCATTTTCTCCACACACTGTCATATATATATATAAATATGTGTATATATATATATGTATATAAATATACATATATATATATGATTGTACTTCTAAAGTTATCACTAGTGCTGCAATTCTGTGCAATAAATGTCATTCCAGATATACCCCATTCCAGCAGGAGCCTGTACCTTTTTTTTTTTTTTTTTGAGAGCACATGAGCACACAAGTTGGGGAGGGGGTAGAGGGAGAAAGAGAGAATCGTAAGCAGGCGGCACACTCAGCGTGGAGCCCAACTCAGGTCTTGATCCCACGACTCTGGGATCATGACCTGAGCGAAATCAAGAGTCAGCACTTAACCAGCTAAGCCACCCAGGTACCCCAGGCTGATCGCCTTTCAATGGAAAAATTACCTTGTTCTTTAAGTTTCTCAAGCAGGCCAGCCTTTCTCAATACGGTAGGGCCTTCTTCCACGCCTCCTCGTGGCTGAACAATTAAACAATAAAATAATTCAGATATGATCAGCTGCCCACAATAGAAACTCTTCTCATTATTTAATCAGTTGAGTTCCTACAGAGCCGGGAATTTACACCATCTCATTTACACCTTGCTCATCACAGCAAGGCAGACTGAATTAGTCCTATGTTAAAAACCAGGATCTAGAATCAGAGAGGTTATAGAGTTCTCCTATGGGCACACAGCTAACAAATGGCAGAGCCTTATTTCACATCCAAGTTCTTTGGATTCCAGAACCTGCATCGCCTCTCCCCATGACAGACACCATGTTATCAACATGGTGAGCACGTATTTTGTGCGAAAGCACTCCGATAGAAAATCATGAAAAAGAGAGGGCTTCTTTCTTGGGATAACTCATACGCTAATATGGAATTTGTATATTGAACCCCAATTACGGTACTAGGAGAGTTACTTCAATGCAGATACAAGATGCCGTGACGACAAAAACAGGCTGCTCCTAGCTCAGCTGGGGACAGAGCATGTGTCAGGTAAGGCTACATGCAGTAGGTGACATTTCAGCAGAGTCTTGCAACACAAGTAGGTTTTCAGGAAAATGGATGGTGGGATGGAAAAATACTGCAAACCCAGGGGAAAACTTGGGTAAAAGCATAAGGGAAAAAAAAAAAAAAAAAAAGCAAGGCAAGAGAGCCCTACGTGCATGTCCTCATGGCAGTGAGTTAGCAAGCTCCTGGGGAGAAAGCAGGCAGCAGAACGTCATCACTTGGGAGCTGAATCCACAAAGACCAGCCCGGTATTTCAGGTTTTGACCTGCTTAGGCACCATGGACAAGAATTCTCCTCTTGCTGTTTTTACATCAGAAAAGCGAACACACTTCCTTCTTGCAATAAATCCTCTCTAGACTCCTGGCAGAATAGAAGTCTTAAGAAACAATTTTCTTATGCACCTCTCTGATTCTAATTTCCAACAAGGATTTTAGACACAGAACGTTATTTTGCATTGTCCCATGAGATGTGCCAAAAGGCTCATGTGTCTATATCCCTGGGATTGGGGCTATGGCACCAAATGAAGCAAATATTTCTACCTAATTCCAGATGACTCACCCTGGCTGCTAGGCAAATCTCAATGTCAAATTCCTGTTCCTGACACATGTTGCTCCTTTTCTCCATTCCCTTCTTGAATGACTACCCTCCCCCCCCCTCCGCCCCCACACACACATCCTTCATCAAGCAGATATAATTTCCCTTTCTTTAAAACTCAATAGAGTGCTGCTTGGCTCAAGTTTTGCCTTTGGTTTTGTACTTGCTTGCTTTGTCTTTCCTCCTTATTAGATTTCAGTCCAATGTTCTTTCCACTTGCAGCGCTACGTGTTGTAGTATAGGGCTGACACTTAGTAGGTGCTCACAGATTGTCAACTTGAGAAAACTCCCTGGTCTTTTCCCCTTTCCTTTCAAGCTTTAGAACAAGTCTTACAGACGCCTTGGTTGACACTATATCTGCTCTAACACAGTGGTTACATTTCCCAGAGTGACTCTTTCCATCATTCTTTAATTATTCTTTATTTATTTATTCTTTATTTATTCTTTATTTATTCCATCATTCTTTATTTGTTTGATTCAAAATGCTTCTCACGATTGGTATCTCCTCGTTGCTTGGTTTATCCGCCCAGTTTGGAAATCATTTTGTTAGCTCTACTGACTCTGAAGCTGGGTCCAGATCCCTAAATGTCCACAAGTGTGAAGTATGCTGTGGCTCTACAGGCATCAACACAAGTCAGGTGCATAGGCTTTGAATCATACAATCCTGTCTGGAACCACACAGCCAAGGCTAGCAACTTAGCAAATTACTAAACCTCTCTGATCCTCAGTTAACTATAAAATAAATATAATACCTCATGTTTTGCCATCGCCTCTCCCCCGCCCCTCACTGCCTTGCGAGGGAGTGAGGCAGGGGACGGAGGCTTTTCTCAGACTCAACCTTCTCCTCATCCTAATCCTCTAATCCTCTCCTTTGCCTGTTTGTCAGACTTCTACCTCCTTTAGGTGAGGAGAGATGCTAATATGCTGGCCACCATTTCCCTCTATGCTATGGCTTAGTGCAAAAATATCTCTGCCTCCTTACTACCACGAGACAGTAAGCTTCATTCTCATGGGGCCATTAATAGGGGAAGAGCTGTAGGGAAAAACAAAAAAAAAAGAAATACCAAGAATGGAAAATGCATCAGGCTGTATTTCAAAATACTATCCCTTTGAAGGGCTATCCCTATCAGCATAAGGTCCTCTGCCGAGGTCCAGGGGCCAGAGTATGCTCAGGTTGTTACCTCCCTCCCTCGCTCCCTCCCTTCGGCCTCCCTTCCTTCCTTCTGAAATTTTTTGTTTTCCTCCCTCCTTTCCTTCCTTTTGGTCAGCTATTTTAATTCTGTCTTTGCTAAAACCTGTCCCAAGAATAGGTGAGTACATTGTGGGTTTTGCGATTAACCCCAGCACTAGAAGAAACATTTCTCCGTCAGCCAAATGTCCCCATGATTCGGGAGAGGGCTTTAAAGGACTAGGAGGGAAGTGCTGCCGTATTTACTGACAGTCCAAATGCAGTTTGGGTCTCTACCCTCTGACCTCTCCCAATCTGTTTTGCAATAAAATGCCAGAGTGCCAAGCGCAGGTTCAAAACTAAGAGGAGCGAAGTACGGCCTACATGGGCAAAGAGACAAAGAAGACCCCATTTGAAATAACAACAGTGACAAAGTTTCACCCCTAGGAGTTTCAATTCGCTTTGTCAGGTTGCCTTTGTTTTTGTTCTTTATTTCCCCCTTTAAGCACAGATGCATCCTGGAGCCTAAGGTGTCCATAATCACATTCTATCTGCCAGAATGAGTGTGCCCAGGCAGAAGAAAAGACCATGTCATGAAATGTTCCTGGCATGTGTTGGCCATCAGGGAATTTCATAAATGCATCGGTCCTTTCAATACTGCCAACTTCCAGTTGGGTTTTCTTTTCTTTCTTTTTTCCTCCCTCAAAAAGGGCTACACAAAGGGTTCTGCCCAGCCCATGAGCTAACACTTTCACAGAAGCATTAAAGCCCTCAAATGATGTGAATCAGTCACAAAGTTGTATAAAGCAATAACATTTAGGTTATGCAAATTACAAGAAGTCTGAAAATTGCTGCCAATCTATGAAATGGCTCTAGGCATTAATACATCCCTACACCACTGTGTTTTCTTAAAACCCTCTTGCCCTCTATGTATGCACTGTAAAACCCAAAACCACAAGAACGTGGAAATCTCAGTGAATAGCTATAATACAAAAATAGTCCATTTCCATTCAAATAAAAATATGTTCTTTTAAACAATAAGAAGAAAAACTTAGTAGGTTCAAATAGAACTGGCTGTGGCTGAGATTAGGAACCACCAGGATAGGTGACATGGTGATCATAATTCTACAATGTTGCAAAAGGGTAAGAAGACTTTAAAATATATATTTCAGGCCCAGTTGCACCAGGGAACTAAAAACCAGACATGAACACTTTCCTAATTCTAAAGTCTGAAACTCTGTGATAAATTCCAGTTATTCAAAGCCGGGTGTTTTACTCACCTGGCCCTTTGAGAAAGGCACTCCGATGATCCCAATGGATTTTGACTTGGAACTCATGCTCTGCCCCTGTTCTCTGCTGCACTGAGCTCTCCAGCCAGGCACCGCTCTCTACAACCCTCAGTGACAGAGGACACACATTTTTCCCCCCCATTTATAACTGGGTCGAATCTGTTTACCTTATTCTAATGAGGAAGACTGGCTCCACCCGCTGCACCAAAGCATGACAGGCAAAACGGGATGTCTTTCGAATTCTTCCTACCTGGAATCGCCACGAGTCTTTGGAGTCCAGGTCTCTAATTAAGTGAGATTACTCATGTCACCGGTTCATCCCATTTTACAAAGTCAGCTGAAAGACTGGACTCTTTCCTGACCACAACCTTGATTTCCTAATCATGATAATCTTTTTTAATCACAACCAATTAATCATAACCATACAAGTAGCACCACGGTTCTAGCTGTGGCAACTCGGGGCAGGGCACTTGCCTCCTCCAGGCCTTTGAATCCTCCTGTGTGGGACAGGGCTGGGCCTGGTGAGTCGGTCTCTCACTTCCCCTCCAGTCCTGCAACGCTGAGTTCAGGTGTCACCCAGGAGGATTAATGTTTAACCCATGGGACACGCCTCAGACACCACCAGGGTACAGAGGCAGGGAAAGCATATGATTTGCTTTTCTGGTCATTACTTAAAAGGAAAACGAATTACCTGATTCATAACCCGAAGATGTTACCGTACTCATTTTGAAATACGGTGTGCAGGAAAATAACAATTTTTGGAAGCGTAAGGTCCTAATCAAGACATAGAAGTAAAAAGAGCCAACATTAAGTTTTTATCATGTGCCAGATGCTGTCCTGTTTTATATTATATCATTTAATCCTTTACCAATTTCACAGCAAGTCTGTTCCATTTTATGATAAAGACACTGAAGCTCAGAGAAGTTGCCAAATACTATGCATAGGTGATAGGGAAGAGCCATGATTCAGTCTTAGGCATTCTGGGTCTACCCAAACACTAGGCTTTACACTCCAAACACGGGTGAAGCGCCTGTCTTTCTGTGCCTGTCAAACCTGTGTGTCCTTGGAAGTTATTTACCATCATGCAGAAGTATGAATTTAAAAGAAATGCACCCTAAAAATTCCTCACAATTCAAACTGATACCATTGACATTTAAAAGGAAATTTCATTTAGTAGAAACTAATGTCTTTTTCCTATTAACGGAAGAGAATATTGTGGAGTACTTAAATGACATAAGGGCAGGAAGCATTGTCGGCTGTATCCCCAGTGCCTGGAACAGTGCTGATATGTGATAGCCACTCAATAAGTATTTATTGAATGAGCAAATGAGGAAACCAAGGTCTCACAAGTCTATCTTGATAGGACCTTTTCTAATTAGGCTTCTTTTTTTTTCAGAGGTTTATTTATTTCTTTTGAGAGAGAGAGAGAGAATGCAGGGGAGGGCGAGAGAGAGGGAGAGAATCCCAAGCAGGCTCTGTGTTGTCAGTGCAGAACCTGATGCAGGGCTTGATCTCACAAACTGTGAGATCATGACCTGAGCTGAAGTCAAGAGTTGGATGCTCGACCGACTGAGCCAGCCAGGTGCCCCGTAACTAGGCTTCTTATCTTTCACTTGTGAATTGGTCTATGTATCCTAGATATTTACTTGTGGTGTTTTGCATAGCTAGGTATTCACTTCTCATGGTGTTCATGTTGCAAATAGCTATTTCCAATCTATCACTATTTACTCTGATAACTTTGCATAGGTTATCACTGAAAAATCTTTCATTTTGAAATAGACAGTTGAATATTTCCCCCTTAGGGCTTTGTGTTTTGGCAATTTCATTTAAGTCCTTCCTACTCCAAAATCACAAAATGTATCTCTATATTTTTTTTCCGGTTTGCTTTAGAGTTTCCTTCACATCTAGTTCTACATCCACTTTTACACTAATTCTTCCACCTATATTTTTCCTCGCACAGTCCACCAGTTTCCTCAACAACACCCATTGAACAATCCATTTGTTCACCACTGAGTTGTATCTCCAACGTGCACTAGGTTGCCCTAATGGTGTAAGTCTGTCACTGAGTTCTTCTTTTCCATTGGCTTGTTTCCCTGTGGCCGCACCAGCTCCCCTCTGTTTTATTATCATGGCTGTGTGGTATACCTTGCCATTCTTTGGGCAAGAATAACATTTTTGCTCTTCTTTTTCAAAGGTGATTTAGCTACTGCTGTGTCTGGGTGGCTCAGTCGGTTGAGCATCTGACTTAGGCTCAGATCATGATCTCACAGCTCGTGGGTTTGAGCCCTATGTCAGGCTCTGTGCTGACATCTCAGAGCCTGGAGCCTGCTTCAGATTCTGTTTCTCTTTCTCTGCCTCTCCCCCACTTGGACTCTGTCTCTTTCTCTCTCAAAAATAAATAAATTAAAAAAATTGTTTAGCTACTTATAGGCCTCTATTCTTCTACATATTTAGACCAAGTTATTAGATTCCTAAAAAAGAACCCTCCTGGAGTTTTTACTAAATTTATAGATTAATCCATAGAGATTTGCTTTCTTTCAAATGTTGTTGCCAGCAGTTTTTACTTTACTCTAACATCCTGAAAGCTCCTTTTATGCCAAGTGGAGGTCGCCTTCCTACTGTTTGATCCATTGATCACAACCCTTCAAACCAAGTAAAACTATCTCTTGACTGCCATGTCTTTCTTGGGTCCTCCATTGTTTAGCCTCAATATCCCCAAATACCTCACTTGGGGTGTGTGTGTGTGTGTGTGTGTGTGTGTGTGTGTGTGTGTGTTACATCACTACTACTGTTTTCCAGGTTACTAACCTAGTCACTCTTCAAAACATCTTCTGGCTTCCCTGTGCCCTCCTTAAGTAAGTGGCTCCATCCAGAACCACATGCATACCTCTAGATATAGATGGAGTCATCTGGCCCATCAAAGAAAAAAATGGCAATGCTTGAATCTTCCAGGTCACTGATAAAAATGTGGAAAATGGCAGCACTTACGTAAGAGCTTCTTGGCATTCCACTGGAAACCTCAACTCAGGCTGGCATAGCTCCATTAATTAATCACCAATCCATAGGTATAGCTGTCCTAAATCCCCAACTTAACCACTTCATCTTGTCCATAAAGACATCGTAAGGAAAACTGCCAAGTGTGTCTAATTCTTGCTATGCTTTGTCTGCTACCTTTTGTCATCTACCAGTCTGACTTCCCAGTCAAAAGTAATGAATTGACTTTGATGCATACTGTTCTTGGAAAATATGCCAACATCTGGTGATCCCTGCTTCCCTCTGCCCATAAACACAAACCATGTTTTCAGTCTCCAAAGTTGTCATCTCAGGGCTTCCAAAGGAAGAAGACAGAGGCTATCTTACCTGTGTCATCCCATCAGGGCTCCACTTTTTCCAGGCCAACTCTTTTATTTATTGTAGAGTGTGTGTATAATACATGCATATCTCTCTCTATAGATATATAGATAGATATAGATATAGATATAGATATAGATATAGATATACATATACATATACATATACATATACATATACAATGTTGTTAAAGCCCTTTTCCTAAAAATACAAACCTCTTAACCAATCTCTTTCTCTCTCTCTTTTTTAAATCCTGTCTGGTATTTTCCTGAGAAGGGGACCGCATCTTATTTGATTATGATCCAAAGCCAGTAGGATGAGATTTGACACATGGGCCTTTGTACTAGTTTCTTAAGGCAAAATACCACAAACTGGATGACCTAAGACAGCATAAATCTATTGTCTCATCATTCCAGAAACTAGAAGTGTGAAATCCAGGTCTTCCTTGCCTCTTCCTAGCTTCTGGTGATTTCTCAGCAATCTTTGCCATTCTTGTTTTGTAGATGCATCACTCTGATCTTCCCGTGACATTCTCCCTGTGTCACTGTGTTTTCACATGCCCATCTTTTTATAAGAGCACAGGTCATATTGTGTTAAGTGTCCATCCTACTCTAGGATAACCTCATCTTCACTAATGGCAACTGCAGTGACACTATTTTCAAATAGGGCCACATTCTGAGGCACTAGAGATTGGGACTTTAACAAAACTTTTGGGGGAATACAATTCAACCCTTAATTTCCCTCAATGATTATTTTTGCAGTAACAAAGAAAAGATAAATAAGTTTCATGATGAGAGGAAGCAAAAAATGACATATCTCTTAGTCTCTACTTTTTTCTCCTTCTGAGGCTCTAAACTGTGACTTATTTCTTGCATTAACTTTTCCTCAGCCAGCTAACAGATATGGCTCTGTTCAGATGAAGATCAGGATTCCTAGCACTTTTATGGAGGGCTGGAAAATACACAAAATCCAAAGAACTAAATCTTTAATGGAGTGGTTTCAAGGCACATTGTCCAGACTCTTTAAGTCCAATGCAGTAAAGACAGGGCTGCTGCTGGAACACTTCAAGTTTTTGGAAAAGTTTACACTGGATAATTCCTGGATAAGTTACTTAGTCATATCTCTGGGTAATGACTCTCAACCCTTTGAGGCAAACCGGAAGCCTAAGCAGAGAGCGTGGCCACGAAAGAAGGTTGACTTTGAATGTCTGGCTCATGTTGCTTCATGTTGCTTCATGACTATATGTTTATAATCTCCTCCTCTGTCTTCACCTTCCTCTCTCCTTACCCAGCCAGACTTGAAACAGCTTTCCTGGGAGTTTGGAGACTACAGGAAATAAAATACCAAAGAATAATATTACTGATATCTCTAGGAGCAGAAGGAGCTCAAGACCACATTGCACCAGGTGACAGAGGGTAATCCAAAAGTGGGAGCTCCACCCACATTGGTTCCCTGGGTTCTCCAGAGATATCACACAGGGTCCAATGGGCCTTGGTGTCAAGAGAAGATATTTAAGTTCCATTTTGGAAGCTGCAGCTACATATTAAAGAGAGTCTAAAATAGGGAGAAAGAAGAAAGAAATAATAGGAAATTAAAATCACTAAGTTCAGGGGCATCTGGATGGCTCAGTCAATTAAGCATCCAACTCTTGGTTTGGGCTCAGGTCATGATGCCACTGTTCATGTGATCGAATCCCACATGTGACTCTGCACTGTCAGTACAGAGCCTGCTTGGGATTCTCTCTCCCCCTTTCTCTGCCCTTCTCCAACTCATGCACGCACATCATCTCTCCCTCTCTTCCTCAAAATAAACAAATAAACTTTTTAAAAAAGATCACTAGGTTCAGGAGCACATGAGTCAGGTCTGGGTGACATCTGGAAGTAGTATGGGGACTTAATGTCCTGCACTAATGGGTAAAGATTAGAACCAGAGAACAAGACACCATTATTTTAATCTAGATTTACTCTGAGGTAAATGTAGAGAAACCCAGAACATAGGATGGTAGACCCAAAATAACTGTGGCCCCTGAAGTAGAGTGGCTTGTCCAAATCACACAACTATTTGAGTCTAAACTGAGACTGGAATCCTCATTTTTTGGATCCTGCTAATGCTATTCCTACTTCCTTGGGCCACCTCTCTTCACCTGTGAGACTTCTTTGTTCTTATAAATGAGACAGTCATCCTATAGCTTTTGAAATATTAAAGGGATTTTCAGAATCTCTCAGACACTAAACCTGGTGAGCAGTAAAAAAACATAGTCTCAAAAATTTGACAAAAAATATCCAGAAAATTCATCATGTCCTCTACCCAAATCCAAAGAGTCAAGCCAAATTTATATTTTATGTTTCTGTATTTTCTTTCTTTTGATTGGTTCTATTAAACGGTGCATAACTTCGAAATCCAACTTCTCTGGAAATTTAACAGAAATTAAAAGCAAAATTCTTTCTTTGCTGAGAAATTTTAGTGTGTCTTCATATTAATTGGCACTGAATATCAATTTCTTATAATTGTTAAAGGAAATCAGAAGTGTGTTAATTTAAGAGATGGTAAGTTGGTTTTTGCTTTGTTTTTGTTTGTCTTCCTTTTTGTTTTTGCTTTTGTTTTGTTTTTGTTTTTGTGTTTTTGTTTTTGTAAAATAAAATATCTGGGCTAAAGCTCTGAGAACTAACTTATGTAAGTTTCCACTGAGGCATTTCTGATGGAAAGTGTGTTTTTGTTTAGTTGTTTTTAAGATTCTTCTCTTCGACTTTGGTTTTTTGTAATTTTAGTGTGCTGTATCTAGCTGTGGATTTCTATACATCTTTCTTGAATTTGTTAGGCTTCTTGAATCTGTGGGTTAATAGTATAAATTTTTAAAAATTCATAGCCAAGGGGCGCCTGGGTGGCTCAGTCGGTTAAGCATCTGACTTAGCTCAGGTCATGATCTCACGGTCTGTGAGTTCGAGCCCCGCGTCGGGCTCTGGGCTGATGGCTCAGAGCCTGGAGCCTGCTTCCAATTCTGTGTCTCCCTCTCTCTCTGCCCCTCCCCCATTCATGCTCTGTCTCTGTCTCAAAAATAAATAAACTTTAAAAAAAATTCATAGCCAAAAAAATAATAAAATAATAATAAAAAAATTCATAGTCATTTTTATGTGCTCATGTCTCATATTCTGTACCTCATATTCTCTCTCCTCTCCTTCTGGGATTAAAGTCAAAGGTATGTTAGGCCTTCAAACTTTATTCTCTTATCCCTTGTTCTTGCTGCCTTTCCACGTTACATTCTGGAGAATATCTGCTGACTTGTTCCCTGGTTCAATAATTCTTTCTTCAGCTAAATCTGTTCAATGAATTCTCAATTTCAGTTATTTTATTCTTTTTTTTGGTATGGTTTCTTTTTTTCTGCACTTATTTTCAAATCTTCTTTTATTTCCTTAAACATATTAAATGTAGTTAGATTGTAGCCTGTATCTGGTGATTTCATTTTTCTGTATTTATTTTTAAAGTGTATTTATTTATTTTGGGATAGAGAGAGAGAGCATCTGTGAGTGGGGGAGGGACAGAGAGAGAGGGAGAGAGATAATCCCAAGCAGGATCAGTGCCGTCAGCATGAAGCCCAATGTGGGGCACAAGATCATGACCTGAACCCAAATCGACAGTCAGATGCTTAACCGACTGAGTCATCCAGGTGCCCCAGAATCTGCTGATTTTAGTATTTGAAATCTTTGTAAGTCTATTTTTGTTCTTACTGTTTCTTTCTTAGGGTGACTTTTTTTTTTTGTTACCCAGTCATCTTTGTTTCTGTACTGATCATTGTTCATGAAAATACTTTCAGGAATAATGTGAGAATATGATGAAGGTATCCTCCTCCAGAGATTTGCATAGTTTCAAGGTACATGGGGGCAAAATGAGTCAAGGACCACCTTAAATCAAATTCACGGGCTGATGTTCCCTGTACCTCCCAGGTGAATTAAAATTTGGATATAAATCTTTGTGAAAGTTGGTTAACTTCTTATTCATCTTACTCTAAAGATCTAGCTCCTTAAAGTCACAAGTTTTCCTCATGTGTCTATTATTTTTAGCTCTCCTCTTCAGTTCTGAACTTTTATATGTCCTGAGCTTTGATTTATGCCTGAGGCTACCTAAACAAAAGTTACAATTGACCAGAATTGTCAAATTCCTCACTCCTGGGTGGCTCAGTCAGTTGAGTGTCAGATTCTTGATTTCAGCTCAGGTCATGATCCCAGGGTCATGGATGGAGCTGTGCATCAGGCTCCATGCTCAGCAGGATGCTCCACACTGAGCATGGAACATGCTTAAGATTCTCTCTCCCTCCCTCCCTCTGCCCCTCTCCCCAACTCATGCTGCTCTCTCTCTCTCTCTCAAAAAAAAAAAAAAAAAAAAAAAAGAATTGTCAAATGCCCCAGAAAAAAAAGCAGTTTCTGTTCTAGCTTACTCCTTGAGGTTCCCATTTTATTTTTTAATTTTGGCCTCACAATTCTTTACTGCCATGTTAGGTCACCACTGCTTCTAAGTGATTTTTGCCCAGTAGTTTTAGTTTTTTCCATCAAAAGAGATGACCTCAATAGCTAGCCTACCATTCTTGGAAACTGGAAGTGTACAGGTGGATTTTTTAGAGCACTCAGGCAAAATACAGTGGGAATTTTAATTTTTATCTTTCCAATGACATTTCCCAAAAGAATAAATAGGAAAGGTATCCACCCTTAGGATAGGTACGTGAACCAGAAGAATGCCATCTTGTACAAACATGCCATGATGACCACTTTGTGACCTGCAACCTTCTTGAACACAGTCCCCCACCCCATTATTTCTTTTTGTTTAATTACACCCTTAAGTACACCCTGGGGGCACAATATCTTTCATCTATTTTGGAGATATGACTATGATTCTCAAATATTTCCTCCCAGGCAGTCTCACAGTTATAAAAGCAGGCCTTACAGGAGGTGGGATTATGGAGATCTACTCATCTTGTAGCCACCCAAGACATGCTTCTGCCCATAAGTCCTTTTAATAAACTATTTCTTGTCAGGCTGGACTTGAGGGCCTTTTTCTTCAGTCTTATGGCTCCTTCAGGTTTTGGAGGTCATTTTGCATGCACCTTCCTTTCACAGAACAGTAGACATTCTAAGATGTGGAGTAAAGACAACATGATCAAGGGGCCCTGGCTCTCTAGTTCTCCAGAGCCAAGAAAAAATGAGTCAGAGTCACCTCTGAGATCATAAAATATCTTTACTTGGCAGAGTCTAGCAGTTTCAAGGCAACTGTTCAATTTTTTTTTAGCCTATGTACTATAAATTCTCTGGTGAAGGACAGAGCTCCTCTGACAAGCCTAAATGCACGCCTATCCTCTATGGATGGTTCAGAGCACATGCTTCTACTCAGAGAAGGGGGAGCTAATTAAGTCAAAGGACTCTAGTCATCTAGATTCTTTCGTAAACAATCAGTAAGTATTTTCTTTTTTTTTTTAAATGTACTCTTTTTTTTAATGTTTTTTTTTTTTTTTTTTTATTTTTGAGACAGAGAGAGACAGAGCATGAGCAGGGGAGGGGCAGAGAGAGAGGGAGACACAGAATCCAAAGCCGGCTCCAGGCTCTGAGCTGTCAGCACAGAACCCGACGCCGGGCTTGAACTCACAAACCGAGAGATCATGACCTGAGCTGAAGTCGGACGCTTAACCGACTGAGCCACCCAGGCACCCCAACAATCGGTAAGTATTTTCTAAAAACCACTGTACTTAGTGCTTGCTTCTATGCTTTTTGTTATGTGAGACCCGGAAGTATCATATAAGACACTACCCTTAACTCAAGATGGATCTAGGATCACAGATTGCATGAGCGTGTCACCTCTGCTTAATTTGGTATCGTTCTTCAGTTTTTATCTTTCATGAACTTCAGACTTTTAGGGTCTCTCATTTTAGGTTTGTCTAAGGTTTCCTCTGATTGAATTCAAGTCTGTGTTTTTGTAAGAATACCACAAAAGCAATAGTGTATACTTCTCAATATATAATAGTAGAAAACATGTGATGGCAATTTGTCCTATTACTATTGATGTTAACTTTAATCACTTGGTTAAAGTCGGATCTGCCAGGTTTCTCCACTATAAAGTTACCATTTTCCTCTTCAGGATTAATAAGAATCTTGTGGGGTGATACTTTAATATTGTGCACTTATCCTGTTTCTCATTACACTTTGACTCACTAAGTTTAGTATCCATTGGAGATTCTTGACGAAAACAATTATTACTCTGATATTTGCTAAGTGGTGATTGTTTACTTCCATTATTTTTTAAGTCTTTAGTTGGAATTCTGCTCTACCAAAGAGCTTTTATTTCTCTCCCACTTGTTCAGTTATTCAGTTATTTACATGTCCATGGACTTGTGGATTCTTATTTTACTCTGTGGGTTATAATTCATTATCCATTATGGACTGAATGTTTGTGGTGTCTCCAAAATTCATATTTTAAAGCCCTAATCCCCAATCTGATGGTCTTGGGAGATAAGAGCCTTTGGGAAGTAACTAGATTTAGAAGAGGTCATGAGGGTGGGGCCCTCAGAAGGGGATTGCCCCTATAAGAAGAGACGCCAGAAAGCTTACTCTTGCTCTCTCTCCACACATGCACAAAGAGGTCAGGTGACCACAGTGGGATGGCAACCACCTATAAGTCAAGAGAGGCCTCTGAATGAAAACTCTCTTGCCAGCAGCACCTTGAGCTTGGACTTCAGAACTGTGAGAAATAATTTTCTATTGTTTAAGCCACTCAGTCTGTGGTATTTTGTTATAGCTACCAGAGCTAAGACATCATTATTTTTTTTGTTGCTCAGACTACTCCAGATTTAGTCAATGTTTTAGGTTGACTCCTATACCTTTGTTTATATGACCACCACATTTATTGAGCACTTGCTTTCTGGCACCACAAGATATTCCAGGCTCATCTTGTACTTCATTCTATACTTTTCCTGCTATCATCCTGCTAGCCATTTGTCCAAGGAGTCCCAGGTCCTTTTATTTTAGAATGGTATGTGAAAACAAGATGTGTGCCAGAAGGGCCCATTGGTACTGAGAAATCATTCCCTCTCTGGGCTCTTTCAGCACATTGAGCTAAAAAGTAAATGTGTGTATACACATGTACACACAATCACACGCACACACACACACACACATCCTATTCTTGTATCTGTCCATCTGAAGATATTGTAAAAATCACAAGTTTTTACCAATTGAAATATATTGGATTGTACTGATACTCCAATCCAATCCCATAAATTTCAAGGATTCATTCTAGCCTTCTGTTTTTCTGTATTCATAACTCCCTTTCTGACAGCAAGACACCCGGCTCTTGTTACCCACGATGTATTCATTTATTTATTCATTTGTTTATTTTATTCTTTAAATTTTTTAATGTTTATTTTTGAGGGAGAGAGAGAGACAGAGGGTGAGTTGGGGAGGGGCAGAGAGAGAGGGAGATACAGAGTCAGCTCCAGGCTCTGAGCTGTCAGTACAGAGCCTGATGTGGGGCTCCAACCCACGGACCATGAGATCATGACCTGAGCCAAAATCAGATACTTAACTAACTGAACCACCCAGGCGCCCCAATTTATTTATTATATTCTTTAAATTCATCACATTCTTTGTTCATCTGCTGTTCTCCTTTTTTCTCCTTGATGACTTTTAAAATATTTTTTATATTAAGACTATTAATTAGTCCTTTGTTGCTCAAATGTGTTGCAAATGTATATATTTTTCTTTACCTTTTTATGTTTCAGCTTGAGTAGTTAAAAATACTTTTCTTTGAGACATTAAATTCATTAACTGGTGTTTACTTTCTCATAAATAAGTATATTCTTGAGAAAAGGAAGGAAAGCAATGTGCACTGACCAACTTTACCTATCCTACAGGTGTATTGAATTTAGCATGATTTCACTTCCTGTGTAAACTCAATTCCTCCCTTTGGCTTAGGACAAGCAACTGTCATATCAATGGGAAAATCCACTGGTGAGTAACAGCTCACCAGTCCCATTAACTTGGAGGAAGACCTGTCTGAGTGAAAAGTCTGAATTATGAAATCATTCCAAAAAATGTTGCTTTGTGGGGTGCCTGGGTGATTTAGTCAGTTAAGCACCCAACTTTGGCGCAGGTCATGATCCTGTGGTTAGTGGGTTTGAGCCCCCCGTCAGGCTCTGTGTTGACAACTCAGAGCCTGGAGCCTGCTTTGGATTCTGTGTCTCCCTCTCTTTGCTCCTCCCCAATTCATGCTCTGTCTCTCTCTCTTTCTCTCTCTCTCTCTTTCAAAAATAATTACATAAGCATTAAAAAAATTTTTAGTGTTGCTTTCTTACCTTCACATAAATAGTAACTAAAACAGCTGAAATTTTAAAAATTATACATATATAATTGACATATCAAACACAAGAAAATACAATCAGATGATGTTGTTAGTGTTGTGTTTTAAATTATCTTAACTAGGTTAAACATTCTCATAAATAGCATGTTACTTATGATGTTGATGTTTGGCTAGCTCCTTTTTTCTACCTTTTATTCAACTGTGAACAAGCCCAGAAAATTACTACAGATGTTAAGTGGGGAATAAAATTGTTTACATACGTATTTATTATATGCACTGATTTATGACCTGTATATTTAATTGTACTGGTTGGATTTTCAAAGCAGCTTACTGAACATCACTTTTCGTTTTTAATTATCAATAGCTTGTCATAATGTTGTAATGGACTTTACATAAACAGTCACTATAATTATTATTTGGCCTTTGCATTGTGAGTTTAGAGGTTTTGTTCCCTTGGTGCTGTTTAGGCGAGAGCTGGTCACAGAAAGAAGAATGTAAAAACATTTTTTTGGAGTTATGACATGACACACTCCTACTTACTATATTTGACGTTAACAATTGTGCGATGGTTGTGAAACGCATTAATAAGCATTAAGCAATTTAGGGGCAGCTGGGTGGCTCAGTTGGTTAAGCATCCGACTTCAGCTCAGGTCGTGATCTCACAGTTTGTAAATTCGAGCCCTGCATCAGGCTCTGTGCTGACAGTGCAGAGTCTGGAGCCTGCTTCGGATTCTGTGTCACCCTCTCTCTCTGCCCTTCCCCCATTCACACTGTGTCTCTCCCTCTCAAAAATAAACAAACATAAAAAATTTTTTTTTAATACGCGTTAAGCAATAACTGGTTTGAAGTGCCCTGTGCATTAGTAGGACTGTAGGGGCCAATGCTCTGCTGGCGACGGCAGAGGACTAGGAGATGCCTAACATGATCTATGCTGTGCATGGCTGCTTTTGGAAAACACGTGAAAAGATCATTCTTGAATAGCATGTAACATCTGAACTCATCAAACTTCATTATCTTTTAAGATCTGAACTCAGGCAATAAAATTTAATCTCACATGGAAACTGGAATACAGCTTTCAACCCTGGGGCAATTTTTAAAAGTTCTTCTTTGAACATTTTATCAGTTGTCAATTACTTATTAATGAAAACTCTATGACAAGATCACAGAGGGCTTGATAAGGAGGAGAAGCAGAAACACCCCATGCTGTCTTTTCTTTGAGAGGCCTCCCAGGCAATCCCTGATGCTCTCAGCTGTGCTAGCTGTCAACAAGAAGAGAAGTTATTGTCAAGGGACACTCAACACCATGGAATAGCGTTCTAACCCCCTTTGTATTAAGGGGCCATGTTTCCATTTTGTCCCACCAATAGCATTTGATAGGTACTCAAATACTTGTTAAACTGAATAGGTAAAGAATTTTAAGAGGAAGTTATTAGGGTTATAATCAGAACCTTTAGTCCAAACAAATTTCTAATGGTCCTAAATAAAATGCTAACAGATGTAACAACAATCTTAGACATTTTGTTGGTGTTTTACAATGTACAATGCCCTTTCAAGTTATTTATGTCATTTGATCTTTGATCTTTGATTAACTATTCCCATTTTTCCAAATAGAAGTAAACTCAGAGACACTGGTTAATTTGCCCAAGGCTTCACTGTCACTGGTGAAGCTAACTTTATGCAGACTTAATTTTCGTCCAAATGCTATCATTCACTGGATACTTTTGAAATATTTTGTCCCATTTGGTTATAGGTTTATCCTATACAATTGTCAAGAGTTATTAGTTGACACTCTTAAAACTATATTTTCAACAATTTGGTTCAAATGCAGTCCCCAAATTGTTGTTTGAATAACATTCTAACTTTGTAGAATAGCTCATCAAGATAGACTGGTTTAACCCTTGATTTTATAAAAGAATATAAACACTAACTATTTGGTTGATCTTAAAGTATTTGACTGGAACCTCCTTCAATTAATGTAACTTTATATCTGCATCTACTGACACAGAAATGATCTAAGGTGAAGTAAATCATCAATTCTGATTTTTTTATGCAGGTTTTATTCAGGGGTTGAACTAAAATCTAAGAAAGCAACATCCTTGGGCATCACTTAGATTCACAGGAGACTGGTTTCCCTGAGTTGCTTTCTACTATCATGAAATTGACTTTGGGGGTAAGGCACAACAACAAGTAACCTTATAAAATCAAGATCTACATTTGTTGCAGGGATATTACTGAGGTCATTATATACTATGTCTTTAAGTGTTCCCTACATGCAGTCCACTGGGTAATTTCTTTCAGAACGGAGTTCTATACAGTCTTTGCTTGGCCTGAGAAACTCTGAATTTTCTTCTTTTGGGCAATAAATACTATGCAACTGACTTTTCTCTTAGACTATGTTTTCCAAGAACTCAAAGCCAAATTTGTGTCCCACCTGTAGCCAGTTATGTTGAACTATACTATATGTTGAAATAGTCTCCTAACTATTTGTGTGTGGGGGGGGGAGGGGGGGGCAGTGGTGTGTGTTGCACCACACTTTCATTTTATCTGGTCCTGATTTTTAATTTATTTTTGACTGTTACAGTTTATGTGTTGCCTAAAAGCACCCTCAAATTCTTTATACTCCCAAAGCATGAAAAAAAACCCACCAAAACCCTCAATTAAATTGTAAATTTTAAATGTTTTCATATACTCTTTTTCTTAAAATGCCATTGGCTGATTTGTTTGCATCTGATGGAAAAAAAAAAAAGACCCTAAACTGTTTGTGAGAGTTATGAATAGCCACAGAGGCCCGAGAGTATAAAACTACAACTTTTGTTTGACAAACAGTTTCTCAGTTGGGTGGATCTAATCTCTTTTCTCTGATTTAGGGATATCCATTGCTTTGCATTCCAATCAGAGTCCAGCTTCTGCACATGGGTCTTCCAGAATTACAAGATGTTTGCCAACAAGGCACTTGGCATCAGGGCTATGAGTCGTGTTTACTCTGCTGTCTATGGACTTGGTTGCCAAACCACTACAAGTGAAGACCCAGGAGGGTTTGTGCTATTGGGAGGCATTTCTATCGTTTCGAGACTTTGAGACAACTATATGCACGTTTAAGATCTGATGTTTTCTTTTCCATATTGTCAGAAGGAAGTCACACCCTCATTAAGACGCGTGTAGTCTTAGTATCAGTTGAATTCCTATTGCTGTTATAAGCATAGTAAAGCTCATCCTTCTAGAGGTGGCTTAGAGAAAACTATGGTTAAAATATTTATAGGATAAATGTTCATAAACATACTTGATGGTTGATTAAATAAAAAAGAATCCAAGATGGCAGTGATGAAAGAAAGTGGGCAAATGGTGACCTCTTCACTCATTACAATCTGAGTAACCATTCCTACTCCTTCCTTCAACCAACAAATACTTATTGACAACATTCTTTGTGACAGGCAACTTCTATTCTCTTTCCAGCATGAAAACAGTGGATATTTACAAACCAGTATCTTATAAGACTAAACTCCCAACAAAGGTGTTAGGCACCGGTGGTATCTATAAAATAGACACTCTTTCATAAAAGTTTTACATCTAAACATGAATATCTTTTATTATTATTATTATTATTATTATTATTTCATTTAAATCCAAGTTAGTTAACATACAGTGTAGTAATGGTTTCAGGAGTCTAATTTAGTGATTTATCACTTACATATAACACCCAGTGCTCATCCCAACAAGTGCCCTCCTTAATACCCATCACCCATTTAGCCCATCCCCTCACCCAACACCCATCCAGCAGCCCTCAGTTTGTTCTCTGTGTTTAAGAGTCTCTTATGGTTTGTTGGGGCGCCTAGGTGGCTCAGTCAGTTAGGCATCCTACTTTGACTCAGGTCATGATTTCATGGTTCATGGGTTCGAGCCCCGCTTCAGGTTCTGTGCTGACAGCTCAGAGTCTGGAGCTTGCTTCAGATTCTGTGTCTCCCTCTCTCTGCCTTACCCTCCACTTCTGCTCTCTCTCTCTCAGAAATAAATAAACATTAAAATTAAAAAAAGAGTCTCTTATGGTTTTTCTCCCTCTTTGTTTTTACCTTATTTTTCCTTCCCTTCCCCTATGTTCATCTGTTTTGTTTCTTAAATTCCACATATGAGTGAAATTGTATGATATTTATCTTTCTCTGACTGACTTATTTTGCTTAACATTGTAATTCTAGTTCCATCCACTTTGTTGCAAATGGCAAGATTTCATTCTTTTTGATTGCTGAGTAATATTCCATTGTATGTATATACCACTTCTTTTCTATCCATTTGTCAGTTGATGGACATTTGGGCTCTTTCCATAATTTGGCTACTGTTTATAGTGGTTCTATAAACATTAGAGTGCATGTACCCCTTCAAATCAGCATTTTTGTATCCTTTGGATAAATACCTAGTAGTGCAATTGCTGGGTCGTATGGTAGTTCTACTTTTAATTTTTTGAGGAAGCTCCATACTGTCTTCCAGAGTGGCTGCACCAGTTTGCATTCCCACCAGCAGCACAAAAGAGTTCCCCTTTCTCCTCATCTTCACCAACATCTGCTGTTTCCTGAGTTGTTAATTTTAGCCATTCTGACAGGTATGAGGTATCTCATTGTGGTTTTAATTTGTATTTCCCTGATGATGCGTGATGTGGAGCACCTTTTCATGTGTCTGTTGGCCATCTGGATGTCTTCTTTGGAAAACTGTCTATTCATGTCTTTTGCCCATTTCTTCACTCGATTATTTGTTTTTTGGGTATTGAGTTTGATAAGTTCTTTATAGATTTTGGATATTAACCCTTTATCTGGTATGTCATTTGCAAATATCTTCTCCTATTTCATAGGTTGCTATTTAGTTTTGTTGATTGTTTCCTTTGCTGTGCAGAATATTTTTATCTTGATAAGGTCCCAATAGTTCGTTTTTGCTTTTGTTTCCCTTGCCTCTGGAGAATATCTAGTAGGAAGTTGCTGTGGGCAAGGTGAAAAAGGTTGTTGACTCTTTTCTCCTCTAGGATTTTGATGGTTTCCTGTCTTATATTTAGGTCTTTCATCCATTTTGAGTTTATTTTTGTGTACAGTGTAAGAATTCTTCTGCATGTCGCTGTCCAGTTTTGCCAGCACCATTTGCTAAAGAGACTTCTGTTGGATATTCTTTCCTGCTTTGTCAAAGATTAATTGGCCGTACATTTGTGGGTCCATTTCTGGGTTCTCTTTTCTATTCCATTGATCTATGTGTCTGTTTTTGTGCCAGTACCATACTGTCTTGATGATTACAGCTTTGTAGTACAGCTTGAAGTCTGGAATTGTGATGCCTCTAGCTTTGGTTTTCTTTCTCAGGATTGCTTTGGTTCTTCAGGGTCTTTTCTGGTTCCATACAAATGTTAGAAAAATAAAATTATTTATTCTAGCTCTGTGAAAAATACTGGTGGTATTTTGATAGAGATTGCACTGAATGTGTAGAATGCTTTGTATAGGATCGACATCTTAACGATATTTGTTCTTCCAATCCATGAGCATGGAATGTTTATCCATTTCTTTGTGTGTTCTTCAATTTATTTCATAAGCTTTCTACAGTTTTCAGCATACAGATATTTTATCTCTTCGGTTAGGTTTATTCCTAGGTATTTTATGGTTTGGGGTGCAATTGTAAATGGGATAGATTCCTTAATTTCTCTTTCTGATGCTTCATTATTGGTGTATAGAAATGCAACCGATTTCTGTACGTTGATTTTATATCCTGTGACTTTGCTGAATTCATGTTATCAGTTCTAGCAGTTTTCTTTTTGTTTTTTGTTTTTTGTTTTGTGTTTTGGTGGAATCTTTAAGGTTTTCCACATAGAGTATCATGTCATCTGCAAAGAGTGGAAGTTTGACTTCTTCCTTGCTGATTTGTCTTTGATTTATTTTTGTAGTCTGATTGCTGAGGCTAGGTCTTTCAACACTATGTTGAACAATAGTGGTGAGAGTGGACATTCCTGTCATGTTCTTGACCTTGGGGGAAACCTTGAGCTTTTCCCCATTGAGGATGATATTAGCTGTGGGTCTTTCATATATGGCCTTTTGGTATTGAGGTATAAATATGAATATCTTTAATGAGACTGACTGGGGTATTTATCATTTGAGTTAGTTAACTCTTAGTTATTCACTGGATGATTTCTGAAATTCCTCAGAATTTTAATTTTCCTCCTGCTGATAGACCAAAATAATATTTCTTCTTATTAAAAAAATGGATATGTGCTTATTTTAATATATCTACAATATTGAAAACGTGAAGCAAATGAACATTACCCACAACCCTAGCTCTCATAGGTAAATACTCCTAATATTCTGCTCTATTACATTCTAATATTTTGCATATTTACATATTTTTGTTTGGGGAGGACAATTTTGCTTTTTGGGAACAATTTTATACCTTGATTTTTTCCTCATGGATTTATTTTCTGAACATATCTCATATTATTAAAAATTATTGGAAGAATTTTTAAAAAATATTTGAATACTCTATCAAATAATACTTATTAAATACCATAATTAATTTGAATAATGACTATTTAGATTATATCACTCTTCGCTACTGTTAAAAATACTGATAGGGCTTCTGAGGGGCTCAGCCAGTTGAGTATCCCACTCTTGATTTCATCTCAGGTCATGATCCCAGGGTTGTGGAATCAAACCCCAAGTCAGGCTCCATGCTGAAGCATGGAGCCTGCTCAAGACTCTGTCTCTCTCCCTCTGCTCTTCTCTCCTACTCGTGCTCTCTCTCTCTCTCTCTCTCTCTCAAAAAACAAAAAATACTGTGAGAATTAAAAGTTATTTCAATATCTGATCTTCTATGAATAAATTTAAATAAAATGGCAGTGGCATTTGATATAATAACTGCTGAATTTAGTCATTTCTCTTTTTACTTGTACCAAGAACTTTGGTTCCTGACGGATTAAATGTTTCATGGATTAAAAACTCTGATTTTCTGAAAATGTTTGTTGATGTAATAAATCAACATTCACATGTGGATGAAGAAAGCAATATTCCTAGCAAGCACAACATCATCTGTTTCTTAAATATTTGGCATTTCCAGGCCAGCATGAAGCATGAGCATTTAGAGACCATGGTTGTGATGAAATAAGCAATGTGGGCTAAAGTCATTTATACCATTTTCCCTTGAATCCTTCCCTTTCCCCTGAGATGGTCATTTTATTATTTTCTATTTTCCTTTCTGATGAAATGCACTTGTATAATCCAACATGATAAAGCTGGAGGTTCAAAATTATCATTCATAAATCAGATTTGCAACATACCAGGAGTGAAGCAGCCTTGGGGAGGGAAATGCAAAACTGTTTGTGCGTCTCCCACATGTGAACCAGTAATTAACCTGGTGGGACCGAAGGGCTTCTGGAGGCTTTACAAGTGGTCCTTCAGACTTCACAGAGAATAGAGGTGTAAGTGTGAAATTCTGTACAAGAAAGACTTTGCACCTATTGCTTTTGCCTACAGAACACAATGTGACGATTTTGTTCTAAGGCAAGTAAGTCGTTAGGATCTGTATTACTTGCAAGAACCATGGTGTTGTTAAATAGCAAGCACGTGCTAAAATTCTGTTTCACCTGAAACTCTTCCCACAGGCTGTCATGTCGGGATCATGTAACCAAGCCAAGTGAAGATTTGGCAAATGTATGTTTATTCTCTTTAATATAAAGACATATCATATCCATCGGGCCCTAAATGGATAGTTCGTTGCTTAAACAATGTGTTTAACTTTTCTTCAACTTACCAAAGAAAGCAGGTCATTCTTAGAGAGGTTTTTTATTCTATGTGACTTCAGTGCAGTCTTAGATGACCGTATGAGTCCATCCATTCTACAGGCTCTCCATACAAATGCCAAGATAAATCTCCTATCAAATAAGAATGTTTTCCCAGCTTAAATTGGAGGCAGCTCTCACAGCAACTAGAACTGGGAGATGGTGAGCAGTGGTGCAAGTAGTTTGTCAAACAGTTTAAGAGTGCTCTTACAAGAGGAGTTTGGAGTTCTGTCATATGAGTCTTTCCCCGGGGTCATTTAGGAAGCATATGACTGTGAGGGCTCTGTGCATTGCAATCAGAGAGAGGATCATACAACGTGGTGTTAGAAGTCCACAGACTCTAGAATCAGAAAGGTCTGGGTTTGCATACTGAACGTTTGACCCTGAACAACATCTACAAAATGGGAATAATAATAACTCTGAGTAATTCTTGTGAAAAATATATTAAATAATGTATGCAATATATTCAATGCAGTGGCTATCTATACTAATTGCTCAATAAAATGGTGGCTTATTTTATTTTATAATAATAGATATATCCCATTATTTAATAAAGATCACTCTAATAGGAAGGGCAGTGACTTTTATCTGATGTTTGTGACCCCTTGCAGATATTCCAGAGGGCAGTGACTTGCAAAAGTTGCCTGTCATGTAAATCAAAAGCCTACGATCTCTTCAAAGCAAAGATTTCTCCATTCATTGTGAAATAGATGTCTTAACAGAAGCTGTTAGCAGAGAGGCTGATCAGTAACAAAAATTGATCTATTTGTTGCTAGGGACAGCAATTGGAAGGTAAGAGCCTCCACCCACAGAATAGAGTTCTTATCCTCGAGTTTCATACAGACAATTCAGAAATTGTCTTTTATCTTTTTCATTAAAAAAAAACCCAAAAGAGAAATTAATATTTATTAATTAACTAGAAAGCGGGATTTGGAGCTCCTGCTCTTGAAGGGTGAATTAGTCCAGGGGAGGTGGGGCGTCGGGACACAGCTTCCAAAGTGCCCTGTGATGGAAGCAGGGCTGCCTAGTCCTTTAAGGCTCCTAGCCTGAAGCCACAGTGCATGCATGCTGGGAGCCATACCAGGTGTAGACCATGGATTTTTTTTCCTTTTGGGGCTATGGGTGTTTATCAGGAACGGAAGGCACATTCTAGTATTTAAAGCAATAAGTCTCAACTATGTTGCATATGGGGATTTCCTGGAAATGTTTTAGGAATACCAATGACTGGCTCCCCACATCAGACCAAATAGATAAAAACTCACCTCCAGGGGCCAGAGCCTCCGAACGGCATATTTTGGTTTAGGCTAGTTGATACTAAACTTCAGCATGCTGACGCTTCTGACGAATCACTTGAAGGGCTTGTTAAAGCAGATTACTACCCTACATCTAACATAGTGCTTTTTCATAGTATAGGTGCTCTAAAAATAGCTGAAGAGTATCAGATTTACATTTGAAAAGAACAGCCTTCTAGAACAGAATTGATTTCCTGGTGTCCATGGATAGGTTTGGTCATTCTTGAGCTCCTAAAACTAGCTGCAATAGTTCATTGGTTTGTTCGAGGACAGTTCCTTATCTTCATCAGATTCTTCAGGGGGCGTGGATGGGGGGCCCATGACCTAGAAATGTGATAAGACACTCCAATGAGAATTAAGTGTTATTTTCCTTTAGGCTTTGTTTTCATGAAGAGTAAAAAAAAAAAAAAGTAATCTTTTGTTTTCAAAAAAAAAACCAAACTTCAGTATTCACAAGCACAAAAAATCATTTCATCTTGTTAAAAATAATAAATCAGCCACTAAAGACATGAGACTCTTCACCTAAGAGCCTTTGCCCATCATTTGTTCTGCCCACGCTTGTTTTACCTGGAATAGAATTTATTGCAGGTTGAAAAATAAAGGGTAAGACTCTTGACTCTCCAAGGCAGAGATATTATCTTGTCATCTTTGTCCCCCTAGGACCTGCCCAGGAAAGGCATACCATGATGGGTAAAAGAATGATAATGATAATACACATTACCCAATTCTGGAAAAGCATACAAGGAAACGTCAATAAAGTATCATCTTATTGCACTCTGTAGTTGTGAATTGGAAAACTTCTTTGACTATTTTTCACATATGTGTTTTTATTTTTTTTTCCTTTCTTCCAGCCAGTACCTGCCTTTCAAGAGTCAAAGATTCACCTTCAAAAGACAATCTTCTTCCTAAATTCATTTCCCTTTGCAAAGTATATGACAATTTAAAAAAAATTTTTTTTACAATGCTTGGCTCTTATAAACTAATACCTTCATTTTATTGCTGTTTTGGGTACATACATTAATGTTACTCTGTTATAGCATATGAAATAGAATAGCATTATAATTATAGTTAAGAAAAAAGTTGTGAGGGGCACCTGGGTGGCTCAGTTGGTTAAGTGTCCGATTTCGACTCAGGTCATGATCTGACAGTTTGTGAGCTCGAGTGCCACATTGGGCTCTGTGCTTGACAGCTTAGAGCCTGGAGTCTGTTTCAGATTCTGTGTCTCTCTCTTGTTCTCTGCCCCCCCCCCGCCCCCGCTCACACTCTCTCTCTCTCTCTCAAAAATAATAAAATAAACATTAAAAATTGTTTTAAATGTTAAAAAAAGTGATTTTTTAAAGTTATTTATTTATTTATTTATTTGTTTGTTTGTTTGTTTGTTTTGAGAGACCAAGAATAGGAGAAGGGCACAGAGAGAGAAAGAATCCCAACCAGCTCCACATGGTCAGTGCGGAAACCAATGTGAGGCTCAAACTCAAGAACCTTGAGATCATGACCCGAACCAAAATCAAGAGTCGGACACTTAACTAATTGAGCCACCCAGGCTCCCACAGAGCTGTGATTCTAAGGAGAAGAGCCCCTAACCAATGGCCAAAACCCCTAATGCAGTTCTTTCTATACCAAATATGTCTCAGATTTACATACAACTTAGAGAAATTATCTCTTGTTCCATAAAGGGTCAAGTGAAGGCTCTATTGACTAGTATTTTTACAATGGCAACTATTCACTAGGGTGCCAAAAAATATAGCAGTAATCTGCACCTTTCATAGTGCTCTCGCGCTCTCTCTCTCTCTCTCTCCATAGTGCTCTCTCTCTCACCTTCTCTCTCTTTCAATGTGTAGACGGAAATGGCCTCAAAGAATTTTATTTTTTTAATTTACTTATTTAAATTCAAGTTAGTTAACATACAGTGTAGTGTTGGTTTCAGCATTAGTGTTTCATTAGTTTTCAGCATTAGTGTTTCATCACTTACACATAACACCCAGTGCTCATCCCAACATGTGCCCTCCTTAGTACCCATCACCCATTTAGCACATCCCTCCACCCATAAGTCTCTTATGGTTTGCCTCCCTCTCTGTTTTTATCTTATTTTTCCTTCCCTTCTCTTATGTTCATCTATTTTGTTTCTTAAATTACACACTTGAATGAAATCATATGGTATTTGCCTTTCTTTGACTTATTTTGCTAAGCATGATACATTCTAATTCCATCCACATTGTTGCAAATGGCAAGATTTCATTTTTTTTTTTTTATTTCTGAATAATATTCCATTATATATACCACATCTTCTTCATCTGTTCATCAGTTGATGGACATTTGGGCTCTTTCCATAATTTGGCTATTGTTGATAGTGCTGCTGTAAACATTGGGGTGGGCCTCAAAGAATTTTAAATACATGCATAGTTTATCCATAAAATTGATCATTCTGTACATGGAGTTCTATGGTTTCTTTTAAAACTTTACAATGCATCACAAACATTTTTTCCATTAGTAAAGATCTACCTTTTCCTTTTGAAAGACTGCAGAGTATTCCATTGTGTGAATACACAATACTTGGATTCTTTTAACCAAATCCTTATTTAGACTGTTTCCAATTTTTCCCTGCGGTAAACATATCAATGGACCTTTGTGTAAGCACAGCTTTATGCCCTTATCTTTCAGAGGGTTAGTGTACCTATCATTAAAGTTTTCTTCCTTCTATCCCCAGTGGTCAAAAGTCCTGGATATTATCTATGTCTATCACCTAGCAGCCATAGAACCTGGGAGAAATGACTTACGTTATTTCTTCTGTAAAATGGAAACACCAATCACTGCCTCTCACATATGTAGCACGGAGGGGAAAAAATGGAGGTGAACATGTTTTGCAGACCCTCTACTCATCAGTATTTTGCATCTTTTGTCTCCTACACGGAATGCATAGTTTTCGTTCATGATATCCAGTTTTACCCTGAACACTCAGTAAATGCTCACTGAATGAAAAAACCTGTGAACGGCATCTACCAGCACTCCTCACACTGTTCTGGGCACTGCCTGCCAACGAGTGACCTGGTGCACTACTTCCTGGGACCATCTCCCTGACCTAGTGCGTTAAAACCTGTGTGTAAAGGTGAGGGCAGAAGTAGAGAGACCTGGATTATGACTCTTCTCAAACTTCCCAGGTGATTTGGAGACAGATGAAAATTTAGAACCGTTGGACCAGGCTAACACTGTCATCGGCAGTCATCATTTAGAGCTCCCAGGTAGGAAAGGGTCACACTACCTCTTTGAGTAGAGGAGAAGCAAGTTCAATACAGGGAAGTGTCCCCTACCTGTTTTACTGACTTAAGTCCCATCAGAGGGTCCTGAGAGATCCATCACAGAATAGGCATAATACCCAAATAGAGAGTAAATTTCTTGTAAATCAATTTTCCCAAGAGGGGCTTCAGCTTTTTATTAAGTTTTAGGGTGTGTGGATGTCGGGATCTAGATGAATAAAGTATTACCTGTCATGACTGCTAACAGTCACACTGCATGTGAGCTGTGCAAAATGTCCCTGTGGAAATAGAAAACTAGGCCAGTCCTTTCTGAGTAATGAAGGCCATGAATAATGCACAGAGAAGGTAGTTTCTTTTCATATAGTTCTTACCGTGCTAATATTTGTGACCACTTTAGAAGGTAGAAAATGCAGAGAAAAGAAGAGGGGGGAATACATTAAAAATGCATCAAGCAAAAAAATATCAAATCAAGCCAAGTTCAACAACTAGTCCTTGCTTTCTCATCTGGTGTGGTAAATGGCTACATGAGAGAATGATGAATAAAATCATTTCTCTGAAGATTCAGTAACAAGAATAGCTCACAATGGGAGAGCTTGGTTAGTGTCTAACCTGGGTCAAGTGTTTACATATAGTATTTTATTAAACCTCATTAGTTTGCCAATCAATACAATGTTTTTAATAAAATTAAATGTGGAGTGAAGTTAAGAAAACATGACCAAGGGCTCCAGATACTTCAAGCCAGCAGTCAAGCCAGAAATCTTGGCTTGTCCTAAAGGTTATTAGCTTCAGTATCTATGACGTCATTTGCCAGATGACCTTATTGGACAAGGCTGTGGTTTGGTAAGCCACCAGGTGAACTACTCTGGGGAGTGTAAGGTAGTCCTCTTGGGAAAGAAAAACAAACACGTTTGGAACATCTAGTGCTGTTTGATATTGTCACCAGTGACGCTGAGGACAGAGCCGTGAACATTCCCATCAGAATTAAGGGAAATAGATGTCAGTCAGTTAATATTTGACTATCCTGTTTGTGTAGTACATAATATAAGGCATCTTGTAGAAGGGGGGTTCATATCTCAAAGGAGCTTACAATCTATGTGGGGGGTGGGGTGGGGGGAAAGGTATTAATTCCCAAATATTTTTATTTTTAAGCTTGTATGTTAACCCTCAAAAGTGGCCCGAGCATTACAGACTAGTGGGTGGGAATCAAGAGATGAAAAACAAAGATAGTGAGGCTCATGGAGCCAGTTGGAAGGGGTCCCAGCCTCAAGGGGGATGGTTAGGCATAAGCTGGATGGTTAGGGAGTCACGGAGAGCATCTGAGACCACCTCTGCTGGAAAAGAGCACAAGAGAAAGAGGAGAAGATTAAGCTTCTGGTTACCAGCCTCGTCTCAGTTACATTATGCTTTAACTCCCCAGATCTGTGTCTGAGGGTTCAGTGCTGTCTTCTCTCTGCCCCACAGGACTCATAGGAGCCCCCACACCCCCACCTTCCTTTTCCTTCTTCCTGAATCTATCCAGCCTGACTGCAGCACCTTCAGTGCTGGCGCCCCTCAGAGGCACCAGCAAGGCGTGGCATTCCCAGCCTCCCAGAATCCAGTGTTCTGCTTCCTTCCCAACTTTGACCTTCCCTGGACGTCTGAGTGTGCCCCGGATGCCACTGTGCACCGATGTTCTCTTGGAAATCAGCCGTCCCCTCTTTTCAATAACCTATTATAACTGGGCAGGGGTTTGATTCCAGTGGTGACCAAGGAGCGCTCCTGCTTATTCATATAAATGGTGATGGCAATAGGAGCAACGTTTCTTAGTCCAGCTCCCATGTTCTGAGCAGTGAGCTAAGTGATATGTGACAAGGATCACGGTATCAGAAGCAGGCAGGGTCTGTCATGTGGTCACTTCTGCTGATATTCATTGTTCCATTAGTTTCTTGGCTGCTTCTGCTCTTGGGCAGCCAGGTCTACAAAGCTCATTCTGTCCTCCTGTGTCACCCCAAGTCTTCTCCAGATCCACTCCCTCCTTAGCTATGTCTCCTTTAGAGTACAATAAAACCCACACCTCTGCTTATGACATCCTCCATGTTCTGTTTTGGCAGAAACATTAGTGTGTGAGTTCTCCCAGTTTGCTCTTGATACTCAAAGATGAGATTTTTGGACTTCTAACAGACAACTCACTGAATTTCTTGGTACCCTAAAATATCTGGATCTTGAAATTGAAAATTGTGTTTTGAAGATGAACATCTCCCTTATTGACGGGTTTAAAGAATCTCAGTAGGAACCCCAAAGTCAATAGTTTGACTCTTTGTCCCATTCCTATCTCTTATACCCAAAGCCATCTTTGCTGCCAGAATGAAGGGGGGGAGGATATTGAGACTAGGAAATTCTGACATTGGGTAGAAGGCTACACACCATTGAGTTGAATATCTCCAATTACCATCCTGTACAAGGGAGGAGAAAAACAGAGAATTCAAAACTTGGTTGCTTTTTTTCTTTTCTTTTCTTTTCTTTTCTTTTCTTTTCTTTTCTTTTTTCAAAGCAAAGTAATGAGGATAAAACAAATGTCAAGGACAGGCTGAGAGAGTGGGTCAAAGATAATTTATTACTGATGAAGTAAGGACAGATGGTACATTCTTTTTCCTCACTCTTTGTATTTAGTATTGTTTAATCATTATTTTTTCATAAAGAGTATTTAGGTCAGAGTTCTTAGTTGTAAGCATGAAAAACATACTCTGGCCAATTAAGCAGAAAAAGAAATTTGTTAAAGACTCCCAGGCAGCTCAGAGAAACGTTGGATGAGCTGGAAAAACAGGCTCAAGGCTCTGGGTACACGGCCCCAAACATCACTGCAGAGGGGGCCTGACGAAGGGACCTCCCTGTGACCACTGCCCACAGAGCACCAGATGCTACCAGTCACCCTGTTGCCACCAAGTGGACTTTACCAAATCTGCAAATGACATAGTCACCCACGCCACTTTTGCACCACAGACTGATCTTTGAAGTGCTCAAAAGCCTCACACTCCTGCCATCAAAAGGGATATTATGCAGAACTCCTTCCCCAAGCACTGTCTGCCAGTTCAGCTTGATTGGAGGTATGCCAATGCCATTTTGCAAGAGGAGTGGGGCATGAGAATCCATTTTTCTGGCTCTATCTACCCTTATGAGGATACATAGTCACTAGAATATGGTGAAACTGTTCAAAAGATGGATTAGGGAACTCAATACAGTTAGAAAAAGGCAGAGCCCTTAACCTCCATCACAGGAAACATGACAGCTACCCTACAGGCAGCCCTGAAATATATCCCCCCATCAACACCAAGAGTCAGGCGGTGAAGGCTCGAGCAGGAAGCATCGTCTTGAAGAGGCGCACCTCTTTTAAAGCTAATGATATTGAAAAGGCTGTTCAATCCCTGGACAAGAATGGTGTGGATCTTTTAATGCAGTATATTTACAAAGGCTTCCAGAGCCCTCGGACAGTGGCAGTGCCGTGTTATTGCAATGGCATGGAAAGACACTTGCTGCCAGAGGAGTGGGGTCCATTGTTCGAGTGTGGACTGCAAGGAAAAACGTGTAGTCCAGCAGGGTCTGGGTCTCTCCTGTGGGTGTGGGAGTTGCTGGTACAAAGACCAAAACAACCAAACGCCACTGTGGCCCTTGGCAGTGTAGCATGTTTCTCTCGGCTTTGCCTTCTTGCTTCTTTTTTCATATCTGTAAAGAAGGAAACTACATATCAATTTTCCTTTCATGAAAATTGGGATAATACAGAGGAAACGTTTCAACGTGAGTGTTTCATGCTCTCAAAACTATTTTGGTGATGTATATTCCTCTCTGTATGTCATATAATTTGCCTTCCAGCTTAATCGTGCAATTTTAACCCCTGTTGGCTGGTGGGTTTTTTGTTGTTGTTGTTGCTTGTTTTGCATTTTTTTTGAGGTGTTTTGTTTTGTTTTTGACTAACAGTGAGAAAGTTGATCTGAATTTGAAGCCAATTTCCTAACTCCTTGCTAGCCAGGAAATGATCTTTACAAAAAATATCTTTGAGAAACTGGTAGCTATTAACATTGCAAAACTGGACCATAATTCCCTTCTTTAAGCAAAATGTGTTTCTGGAACAGGTGGTACATGAACAGCGCTACCGAGTTCCAGCTTTGTTTGTGCTTATCTCAAGGTCACATGAGCTTAAGTATGCCTCTTCCTTTCTGCATCCATTAAGCATGGCCTCTCGATTTCCCAATGGTCTCCAGGGTCCAGAGCAAGAAGTCTTGCTCTACAAAAATGTATCTCTGAAGTGCCAGAGCCTGTTTGGCATGAGCATAAAACTTTGTTCTAATAATATGACCCTATTTGGGGAAACTACTCCAAATCAGAAAAAGTGTGAAAACTTTGATGAAGTTCAAACTCTGGGCAGCCTCTGAATGAGATGCTGTTTTCTTTATAATAGTTGCCTTAGCCATTATGAGGTATATAACAAGTATTTGATATGCCCTGTTAATGTCTTCAGTATTCTTCAGGATAATTAGGATCTTAAAAGTTTTGGTTCAGATCCAGACACATACACATTCTGTATTTTAGCTCAGTGGTTTTTAAAAAAGGAAAATGCTGTACAGCCAACAGTGTTTACTTATTGGACAAACCAATTGGGTTCTCAAAAAAAAAAATGACTGGTGCTTATAAAAAGTTAGTATTCAGTAACTCCAAAACGAACCACCTGGATGCATATGGCCAAGAAGGAAATCAGCTGTGTTTCGTGTTTACATTGGACACCGGTTTCATAATCACTGTCTTACGTGAAAACTGTGGAGAAATTCTACAACCTCTTTGCTGTTTGTGAGACCTGCTTTTTGTTTTGTTTCATTAAAATTATAAAGTTCAGAAACTAAAAAAGAAAAAGAAGAAAGAAAAAGGGAGAGATACAGCACTGTGGGGAGATCCCCAGGATATAGAGTTATTATAAAAGCAAGGGAGAAGAAAAATAAACAACATGCTACATTTTGGGTAGGAAAGGAGGACAATAAGAAAAAAATATGCACTTGCAAAAATGAACACTGGCAGGATAAAGAAGAAATCATTAAAAATGGTCGCCTAGGGTGGGGAGAGACAAGGAACAAGGTGGACGATGAAAGTGAGGCTTCTCATCTGGGTCTGATTTCTGAGTCACTACCCACTAAAATTAGCATTTCTTGTAAATCCCGATGGCTGAAGTGGAAAGCAAAGCAAAACAAATGAAGCTAATTGTGTATTAAATTCCTAGAGCCACTCCACAGAGGAAAGATGGATTTTTTTTTAATTTTTAAAAAATATTTATTTTGAGAGAGAGAGAGAGCAAGGGGACAGGCAGACAGAGAGGGAGAGAGAAAGTCCCAAGCAGGCTCTACAGTGTCAGCACAGAGCATGACTCAGGGCTCGATGTCACAAACTGTGAGATCATGACCTGAGCCGAAACCAAGAGTCAGATGCTCAACTGACTGAGCCACCCAGGCGCCCTAGGAAAGATGTATTTTAAGAAACTTTAAAATAATGTACCTTGACTGTGCATTCTTACTGGGATGCATTCTAAGAAAGAAAAAAAAAAGAAGAAGAAAATCTACAAAAGTTTTTTAAAACATTTTTTAGTAGTAATACTGTTTTTTTTTTTGGTGTTGTTTTTAAAAGCATTTCTTTATATTGTAAGATAAAAGATAAGGGGACTGAGATAAAGAATTAGGTAAAAATGCTGTATTGCTACGATTCGATTGAAAATACTAATATGAACTCACTTTTTAAATATATATAAAGTTTAAATATATATATACATGTATTATATGTACTATATATACATATGTGTGTGTGTATATATATATACATATATATATATATGTGTGTATATATATATACATATGTATATATGTGTGTATATATATATGTATATATATAAACTTTCATTACTGAAAATCCAAGATGTAATGTCACTGCGTTCTCATCTTGCCATCTCAGAACAGTGATTTTGGTCTTTCATACCAAAGGCGCAGATTTAGTGCCCAAAAGCGAGCAAGAAAACTTTCAAAGATTAAGGAGTTACTTTCCCCCACATGCTCTGTCTCTCTCTCCTTCAAAAATAAATATGCATTAAAAAAAAAAAAAAAAAAGATTCAGGACTCATGTCAAAAAGACCCAGGAGCCAGCTTAAAGTGTCTTCCACTGGTTCTATTTGTGACAGCTTGAACAACCCCCCTGCCCCATGATTGTCGTTTATTAAAATGCATTGAATTTGTAAAAATCCACAAGTCTATATTGATCTTAACAAAAGGGAACGAAAAAAAAAATCTCTCCACCATTCCAGACCATTATTAAACTAACTCTTGTAGGTGAGAAAAAAGAATTTTCCCTCCATCCTTCTCAGTTCCTAACTGAGACATCCCCAACCCTCAGTAATAAAAGACGTATTAACAGGAGAAAAATAAACAGAACATATAGGAAATGATAAAACTAACAAATCATTATTTTGCACCACTTAATAAAATCATTGATTCAAGCAAGGAACTGACCTCAGTAGGAGGCTGATCGATGGGAAACTGGACGCATGTATGGGGTCAAATAACAACACAGGATTAGTTCTGGTCACCATGGATGGATCAAATGTTGCCACCACATTTGGCCTCACTCAGCATCCCACTGGTGAGCAACCAGATATCATGAACCTCCTGATGAGATCCAATATGAAGTAAAACACCGCATCTAGAATGTACTGTTGCCAAAAAGGGTTGGATCTAATTGAACCTTTGTATCTAACTCCAGTTTATAGGGAAAAAGTAAATAATACCACAAGGAAACAATCAGATAAATTCAGAATTTGAGGTATTTTTTTCACTGTGAGCCACTGCCTTCAGAAAGAAAATGCCATTAAAATGTGACTGGTCATATTAAGAGAAATAACAATCAGTTGCAATACTTGAGCTCAAATTGGATCCTATTTTGGAGTTAAATATGATTTGGGGGCATATAGGGATATTTAAATGTAGACTGGTTGATTGATAATACTAAAGATTTTAAAACAATGGTTTTAAATGAGAAAGTGTTATTTTTCTATGTAGAAAAATGCTTTTACTTTTGAAAGATGCAAATTTTGTGGTGGAATATCTTGATGTCTAGGAAGTGATGAGCACAGGATATTGTATGGAAGTGTTGAATCACTATATTGTAGGCCTGAAACTAAGATACAGTTAGCACTGTATGTTAACTAATTGGAATTTAAATAAAAACTTAAAAATTAAAAATAAAACAATTCCACATAAAAATAAATATTCAGCAACCTTCTGGGTGCAGAGGAGGAAAAATAGTCTAGTTTATGGGAAGTTATCAGGCAAAGCACAGTAAACATGGTATGGTGGCCAATTTAAGTCCTTGCCTGCTGCATTGATGAGACTTTTTTTTTTTAAGTTTATTTACTTATTTGGAGAGAGAGAGAGAGAGCACAAGCAGGAGAGGGGCAGAGAGCGAAGGGAGAGAGAGAATCCGAAGCCGGCTCCGCACGGTCAGCACAGAGCCCATCAGGGCTCAAATCCAGGAACTGTGAGCTCATGACCTGAGCCAAAATCAAAAGTGGGACACTTAACTGAGTGAGTGACCCAGGCACCCTAACATTGATGAGACTTTGTAGAAATGTAATCATCCTCTTTCTGGGACAGAAGTGTAAACGTCCCTTCCAAAAGGGTAACTTCTATTCCATTTTCAGAACTATTCCTGTGTCTGTTTCTTCAAAATAACAAGCTGAAGATAATCCTTAGGCCAAAGAGGAATATTTTGGGGAGGCATCCTCTGCCCCCCTTCAGGGGCAATTTCAAAACACATTCTTCACTGAGCTAATTACTTTCCGTGATAGAATATTTAATTGCATTGCATTTCAAAGTTGTCATATCTCTGGGTGAGACAGGGAAACCTAAGGGAAAAAACTGTCTTTTTTTTTTCCTTTGCTTCTTTTCCTGCTTCTAGCTAGGACCTGCATCCCCACCTTACACATGACTCAATGTGTGTCCATCTCATAAAGGTCAAGAAGTTAATGATTTCTTTGGAGTCTTCCAGCACAATAGGTGACATCTAAGGAGTGTCTGGGTGAGGTGGCCATGAATGTTTTTCAAGACCACTGACTCCAAATACCTTGACCCCAAGACCCTTGGCTCCCGGGCGTAAGTGACTTGTGAAGGACACCTGAGCACTCGTCCTTGTTCGACCAGTTCCTGGTTGTCTGAGAGGACACATCCACCAGATCACTGTCCTCGGTAAAAACTCCAGATCCCAAACAAAGACAAGAGTCATCCTCCTTTTCCTTTCTGAGTCTCCCAGACCCTCCACCTGTATCTTCTCTATCTCTTCAATAAGCTCTGCTCTCACTCCCTGCCAGCCCAAGTTTAATCTCCATCCTGTGTGAAGGCCACAGACTCTCTTGGCTGGTTCTGCCAGACCCCCTCGGAGTCCCCGGATCTGGCCCGCCTGCATCGTGGGGATTTGTAATTGCTCAGGCTGACTCTTAAGTCTGTGTTAGCGATGCTACATCAGGCAGCGGTAACAACCCCCAGTGCCACTGACAGCGAATGTGGGCTGTTAGTTTGTTAGGGCTCCACTAATAAACAGGTGGCTTCAACCACAGACGTGTGTTCATTCTGGAGGCTAGAAGTACAAGACGAAGGGGTCAGTAGGGTTAGTTCTCTCAAAGGCTGTGAGAGAATCTGCTCCAGCTCTCTCCCCTAGCTTCTGGTGGTTTACCAGAAACCTCTGGTGTTCCCTGACTTCCAGGTGCATCACTCTAATCTCTGCCTTCATCTTTACAAATCCCCCTTTTTAAAAGAACACCAGTCATGTTGGATTAGAGCCCACCCCGATGACTTCATGTTAACCTGATCATTTCTGTGAAGACCCTATCTCCAAATAAGGTCACATTCTGTAGTACTGGAGGTAAGGGCTTCAACATATGAATGTGGGGGGACACAATTCAACCCTTAATAGTGGGGAAGAGCAAAATCTGTAATTGTGATGTCAAACCATCATAGTTCTGAGAAGCCTAAGAATTCAGAGAATACACAGCCTGAGTAGCGACCCAGAGGAAAGCCCAATAGACGGGGTGCCACCCACCCAGCCTTTGACTAGAACAGCACTGTTTGTATCTCTTCACATACTGATGTGCACATGAGATTTCCTGAAAAAATAAAAATTGTCAGAAAGGAGAAAAGAGGAGTTGTTGTTCAGTGGCTACAGGGTTTCCGTTTTGCAAGATGAGAAAGTTCTAGAAATCTGTTGCACAACAGTGTTCATATAGTTAATACTATTGTACACTTAAAAATGGTTAAGATGGTGTATTTTATGCTACACGTTTTTACCACAATTTCTTTAAAAAATAAATTTGTCAGAAAACCGTGCTCTGACCAGTCAGAATGGCTAAACTTAACAACACAAGAAACGACAGGTGTTGGCAAGAGTCTGGAGAAAGGGGAACCCTCTTACACTGTTGGTGGGAATGCAAACTGGTGCAGCCACTGTGGAAAATAGTATGGAGGTTCCTTAAAAAGTTAAAAATAGAACCACCCTACAACCCAGCAATTTCACTGCTAGGTATTTACCCAAAGGATACAAAACTACTGATTTGGGGGTGACTGGGTGGCTCAGTCAGTTGAGTGTCCAACTCTTGATTTCAGGTCATGATCCCAGGATTGTGGGATGGAGTCCCACATCAGGCTCCACGTTGAATGAGGAGCCTGCTTAAGATTTTCTCTCTCTCCCTCTGCCCCTCTCCCCTGCTCATGCTCTCTCTTTCTCTAAAAAAAAATACTGATTCACAGGGGTACATGCACATGTTATAGCAGCATTATCAACTATATATGTGTGTATACATATATATTTGAATATTAATCAGCCATAAAAAAGAATGAAATCTTGCCATTTGCAATGAAGTGAACGGAGCTAGAGAGTATTATGCTAAACAAAATATGTCAGTCAGAGAAAGACAAATGCCATATGATTTCACTCATGTATGAAATTTAAGAAACAAAACAGATGAACATGGGGGGGGGAAGAGAGGCAAAGCAAGAAAACAGACTCTTAACTACAGAGGAAAAACTGATGGTTACCAGAGGGGAGGCAGATGGGGGATGGGATAAATAGGTGATGTCATTAAGGAAGGCACTTGTGATGAGCATCGGGTGTTGTACATAAGTGATGAATCACGAAATTCTACACCTGAAACCAATATTGCACTGTATGTTAACTAGTTGGAACTTAAATGACAACTTGAAAAGAAGGGACAAAAGAAATCCATGCTCTGTCTGGAGCACTAATAGTGCCCATCAGCCTGTTCCAGCCCCACACAGTGACAGCAGCCTTTATACAGGAAAAACAAGTGCCAACCATATTCTGTCCCTCACTAGATCTCCACATTTTATTCTTGCCCTAAAATTCCAAGAATCTATGAGAACTAATTGTCCGGTTTTACAAAATTATTTTTCCTGTCTTGCAAAATTATTTTTCCTTGGTCTCTTGATCGTGCACCTGGTTTTCTAAAGAAATGTCCTGATTCATAAACATATTTTTTGTTTACTGACAGTCATAGGCATAGCACAAAACCTGCAAATTTCAGTCTTGCTCCTTTTGATAGTTTTTATTACGTATGTCTTTGAAGGCAAAGGAAAAAAAAACACAAAGAAGATAAAATAATGCCATTATCCAATGACTATTATCCTTTAGAATTAGAAATCAAAACAGTATAGAAATAGACTCCCAAAGTTTGTTATTAAAATGTATTACACAAGGGGGCGCTAGATTAACACATAACAGAATGTCTGAAAAAAAGGACTGACATTTAAGTTAGCTTTAGTATATAATTTAACCTGAAGTGAATTTTATCCATCAGTTTTTCAGAGCTGAAAATTGGCAGTATTACTAATGAAAGAGTCTTTTCACATTCAACATAGAATTTAATCTCTCTTTACTGCTGAAATTCCAAGTTTTTTGAATAAAACCTCCAAACATACACACACACACACACACACACACACACACACACACACACACATTTACACACCCACAAATGCCTGGCAAATACATACATACACCTCTCACTTGATCTGAAATGGCAATGGGGTGTTATATTATTACGCATTTTTCTTACCCATGTAATGTGTGTTATATTAAGTAATTAGAAGTAGTTGTCAAAATAAATGAAGCAAACTCCGTTGGTGATGCAGCATGCCCTTGAGAAGGTTGCTCATTTATATGGTTGCTTAGTTCAAATCTACAAGGGAATTCTGTGTTGTCATGAATGTGCAGTTCATTCTGGCAGGCTTCTTCCTCCTAACTGTAGCCTTAACCATCCCACAGAGTTACTTATAGAAACTATCAAGCCAAATCAGCACAATTTTCAGGAGTGAGAAGAAATATCTGGAAACATGCATGTCCTCATTTCAGATTTGTCCAAGAAATGTCCAAAGTATAAAATTTTGAATTTATGTAGCAGAAAAAGATCATCAAACTCTAAAGTTCAAGGGGAAAAAGTGCTCACAATGCAAAATCTTAATCTATTTTACAGACTAGGTATTCAACTGATAACTTTGCAAAAAATAACCAGAAATCTTACTAAGTCTCTCCCCACCCCATCACATACATTAAGTTAAAAAAAGAGAGGGGTCTGGGGATAGGTGTACATGGCTTTAAATCCCAGAGCCTTGGTTTCTACCTCTAAAATGAGATCAACATTCTCAACATATTTGCTGTATTGTGATGACATTTTCAATAAGATAATGTTTGTACATCGTGAGGGTCAAATAGTATTTATAAAGTGTCAGATATTCTTTCTCTGCTTTTTTTCCCTCTTCCTTTTTTCCTTTCTTCTTTCCCCAGTCTCCTCCTTTCTCCCCTCCCAATTTCTTTGATTTCAAAAGGTGTCAGGCTTCAAAGAGTAGCAAGCTTTATATGTAGCTTTTACCACCATGTTTAATATTTTATTAATTTTATCTGTTAATCTCTTCTTGCACCCTCCGTGGTCACCTCATACCCCACACTTAGATTTATAAGCTCACACAGGGAAATCCTTGGCGTCTGTACTGCAAACACTTTATATAGTATCAGGTGCAGACTATGCGAATCAACCATATTTGAATGTGTATTTCAAAGGTTATATTCTTTTCCTGTTGTTAATTTCAGCTCTACTGAGAATGCGATGATCTGTCATAGTCATCTGTGTTTGGTAGGTTTTTAGTGATAGACGACAGATTCCACTCCCACCAGTGTAAGACAGATTTTTTTAAGGGATAGAGGCAGTTCACAGAATTGTTGGAATAACTTCAGAAATGGGCTGAGCTTCCAGGAACTGCTCCCTTGTCCACAGTTGGAAGCTGTCAAATCAGAAAGCCACTGATTGCCACAGCTGCTGACACAAATGTGCCACCTCTGCCATGATCTCCAATGACAAAGTGGATGCCCCAAGTTCTGCCTTTCCCGCCACGTAACTCAATTGCAAGTGAGAAACTACTACAGACAAACCAATAACAAAAGGCATGAAAAGGAAATTAAAAGCAAACCATTGCGTATTGCTAACACACCATTGCTTTTCAAAACATGAAAAGAATTTCTATAACTCATTCATTTCTTTGGTTTCCTCAAACTACACTCCAGGAATGAAAGGATTGATAGATTTGATTATGTTAGAATTGACTATTGCATAACAACAGACATAATAAATAAGTGACAAGATACAGACAGAAATCCTTAACAGTGTATAACTGACAGAGGACTAAGTTTGCAGAATATATGGAACAAAAATCACATACTTGCTTAGGGTTTTTAAATTGGTATCACTTTGAAAGTCAAGTTGACAATGTCTAGTAAAATTGAAGCTGCTTATACTTTCAATGTAGCAATTTCTAGATACAGTCTTCAGAGAAATTCCTAGACTGTGTGCAAGAGGATATGTATGAGAATATTACTGCAGCACGGTTTATAATGGCAAAAAAAAAACATTAAACAAAATCCAGTTCAGCAACAGGAGAATGAGTAAATAAATTGTGGCACAGTCATACATTGAATACTACAGAGCAATGGAAGTGAATGACCTAGAGCTTTGTGTATCAGCATGCATACACTACAAAAGAAAATGGATAGGGCTCCTAGCTGGCTCAGTCTCTTTAAGTGTCTTTTACTCATGTCATGATCTCACCAGTTTGTGAGTTCAAGCCCTGAATCAGGCTATGTGCTGTCAGCGTGGAGCCCATTTCAGATCCTCTGTCTCTGTCTCTGTCTCTGTCTTTCTCTCTCTCAAAAATAAACATTTAAAAAAAAAAAAGAAAAGAAAAGGGATAAACCTCAAAAGAAAGCACTGGGGTAAATTATTGAAGGGTACACATAACTTGATATTTTATATGATACTTTAGATGTTTTAGGCTAGCTACATGTATATGTAGTAAATGTGTAAAGATATGCTTGGGGAAAAAAACAGACCAGATTCGGTATGGTAGTTACCACTGGTGAGCATGGTTTGTGGGAGGGAACTGGGTTCTGAGAGCAGACCACAGGGGACTCCAACCACATTGGTAATATTTGATTTCTGAAGTTGAATGACAGATACATAGATATTTATTCTATTATTTTCTACATCTTTGTGAAGTCTAAAATGTTTCATTATTAAAAATAAATCAAATGAAGAACTATGACAGTGTAATGAAGAGGCAGTGATAAGTAATAATATTAATAATAATAATTAAATAGTGAAAGAACACAGGCTCTGAAGTACAACAGATATGGTCTTAAATTCCAGCTTCCCCACTCTCAAGTCATTTGACGTTGATAAGTGACAACATTACAGACCCTCATATAATATATAAGAGTATTAATAGTGTTCATGTCATGCCACATGTACCCCCACTCCCTGCTATCCTCCAGGGAAAGAATGTCTGACCTATGGTTCCTATGGTTCAACCATACTGATCTTTCAGAATGCCTGCTGTTTTCTCTAACCACAGGACCTATGCACATATTCATGCTATGTACTTTACCTCATAGCACTCATCTGACCTGGTCGTTGTGCACTATGTGGGCAGTTGTTTGATTAATATCCATCTCATGGCCAGGCTGCTAAATTCCATAACAGCAGAGTCACTATTATTTTGTGATTTCAACATTGTATCCCTAGAACCTAGTAGATTTCCTGGCTCCTTCAGTGCATTCTGAAAGCATTCATATTGAAAAGTGAATACATAAGCACTTAATAATAACTACTGATATTATTATTTTGTAATTTGACTAAGGCCATAGCTACCAAGTGAAAGAATTGAAATTCAAAGCCACCTGAAGGACTGTAAAGGTCCTTGGATTGACACTGTGTTACCAGGTCTCCTGAAGGAGGGTCAGTTGGGTCACCACACATAAAAGGAACTGGAAAATGAAGTGTCTAAGCCACTGGTTCTCAACTGGGGACAATTTTACCCCACATGGGATACATGGCAACGTTTGGATGCATTTTAGATTGTTATGACCGAGGGACGGGAAGTATGCTCCCAGCACCTACTGGACAGTGGGCAGAGGTCAAGATGTTACTAAACACCCCATGGTGCCCAAGACAGCCCCCATAACAAGGAATTCCCTGGCCCAAAGTGTCACTGGCACTGAGGTTGACAAACTTGGGTCTAGGTTCATCCAACCTTGTGTCTGGGAATTAGGACCATATTTTTAATCACCCCTAGAAGACAAAAATCTTACAGAACAGCCTCCTTTTTTCCTCAGTCATCTTGGATTCGAGCAATTAGGCTACTCTGTAGTCTCAGACTTCTGTATATTCAACTTGCTTTCAAGTGTCCAGCACTTTGGAGGGTTACCCATGAACTCTGAAATCCCAAGTAGCTCCTCTTACTTTCTTTCTTTCTTCTTTTTTTCTTTCTTTCTTCCTTCCTTTCTTCCTTTCTTCCTTCCTTTCAACTTTTTTTCTTCTTGGCCCATTTACAGGACTCTGTGTGAAACCTATTTTTCCCATTAACTTTCAGGTTTTCACTTCAGGGTTTTTTCTTCTGTTTTCAATGTTAAGAAATACTTCTCAGTCATGGAAAGCTGGGAATAAAATATTTTAATGAGTATTTTACAGTATGGGGTCGGGAAGGGAATAACCATGCCTTTCACAGTCATAGGCCCAGTTCTTTCTGTTGCTTTAGTGTATAATGTGCATTTTTTTTTTACTTCATCCCAAACAGAGAATTGTTTTCTCTTCCACCCACAGCAGTGCTGACTGCTAATGGCCTTATTAACCAAGGCTCCTTACATCACTGCCACCTGGAGCCATTAGCATGTGCTGTGAGTCAGGGATACAGAACAGGGCTCCAGGAGAAGGAGATTAAATAGAAACGTCAACATCACAATGACCTCAGGGGTACTGTTGTGGGTTCCAGAGTCTAGCTGGAGATATTTTGGTATTGCAGAGCGAGAGGAAGTAGGTTTTACTCATAACAACAGACCAGTTAATGACAAGCTATATGGCAAAGGACTAGAAATGCCTCTGCTTACTAAAATATTTACTTGTAGTAAAAATCCTGCTACAAATGTTCTATGTGACACTTGCCTTGAGAACAAATGAAAATGTACCTCTTACTAATGAAGATGAGTGCGAATAAGGTCTAGAAATTCCTATACTTCACCTTCACCATTTAGGAGCTGAACAAACTACTTAATCTCTTTCAAGTCCCAGATGCCTCATTTTTAGAATGAGGCTGATGATGGTACACACCTCACTAGATTATTGTAAGAATTAAACGAAACAATGAATCTAAATAGGCCTAACACATACTAAGTGCTCAGGAATAGCTATTATCATCATCCTTATTATTAGCAATCCTAGGCAGTTCTGAACACTTTTCCTATCCCTAGAAACATCTGAAAGATGACCGTTAAGACGAATTATAAAATATAATTAACTAAAGTGGAATTTTTTTGTTTTCTGGAAACTTTCCTGGAGCACATTTTATTGCCCGAGGTAAAGGACAATGCTTCTTCACCAAATGTATTTTGAAATGTAGCAAGAAGACAACTCACTGTTTGGAATTAATGTGCTATCTCTTGTCTTCCCTAAATTGGTTGTCTTGTGATCTGACAAGTTATAAACCGTTCAGTGTCATCATAAGCTGAGACTCTCAGAGTGGAACCTACACCTGACTGCAACGATAAGAAGACATTGATAATAGGTTGTCTTTGCATTAGAGGAAGTGAAGGTAACACTATCTGACCGTATTATCTCTAATTTAAGTTTACAGGTTTATGCGTCATACACATGAATGTATCCCGTGTTGTGTCGTTAGTGTCCCGAGGGAAGGAAAACTGTGGTTGTTTATCTTTGTGTTTCTGGCACCTAATTTTACACCTACCAGGTAGAAGGTTCTCGGCTACTTGTTAAGGCAACAAAATAGTTTCTAAGTGTTAAATGCTCATGACAAGTCTCACATGACTGTGTGAACTATTAAATAAAAACCTCACGAAAGCAGCATATTCTGCATTTTAAAGCAAAACTTAATATATTGTTTATTCTCTCTGGGTTTATTACAAAAGAAGTTAAGGCAAAATTGGGTGGAATGTAGCTGAATATTCTATTTATAAAGTGTGTCTAATGGTCTGAATGGGACTAAGGACATTGTGTTGTCATGGTGACAGTATGTGGGGCTGTTCTGCACAAAGACATTGTCAGTGTATAAAAGGAGATTATTTGGAAATATATTGAATTATTTTTCTCTTATTCAAAAGTCCTAACAACCGTCATCTAAGGATGGTGATAAGGTAGTGAAGTGGCCAGGATTTGAGTTCAAGGTGATACACTATGAAACCCAATGTAACAATTAGAGGACACTGAGTCATTCACTCAATAAACATTTAATGAGTGCCCCTGTGTGCCAGGCACTGTCTAGGTTTGAGACTAAATGCCTCGGATGCCCTACTAACCTAGACTGACTTACTGCTATTAGTAAAGGGGTGTCTTAGTCCATTTGGGCTGAAGACTGGGTAGCTTATAAACAACAGAAATTTAACCACTCACAGTTCTGCAGGCAGGGGGCCTGAGATCAGGGTTCCAGCATGGCTGGGTAAGGACCCCCTTCTGGATCACAGACTTCTCATTGTATACTTACGTGGCAGAAGAATGTATGAAGGAGCTCTCCAGAGCCCCTTTACAAAGGCACTAATCCCATTCATGAGGGCTTCACCCTCAGGACCTAATCATCTCCCAAAGGCCTAACCTCCACCTCCTAACACCATCACCTGAGGACCTAATACATCAACATGTAAATTTCAGGGATACACATATGTGCAGCAAGGGATAACGTTAGAAAGTGACTTGACTTCTTTGAATCTCAGCTTCCTCATTCCCTACATCATTATACCTAGAACAGAGAATACAAAAGAATTAAACAAGATATACGCTGCATATTAAATTATTGCATATTAGACAAGATATATATCACAGCTACTTTGTGCAGCATGTGTTCATAATTATGATGCAGATTATTATAATGTACAAGGTCACCGGTAACACATGCCAAGTGAATGGCATAGACTCTGAAGACCGCTGGAGTCCAGACACAAAGGGAGTCTGGGAGGGCCCTGAATGGATTCTGACAATCACTTTCTTTGACTTTCTTTCACTCTTAAGTATATATTATCTATTTTAGAAACATCGCCCTTCACCTCTTGCCCCTTGTTATTATATGGTAGTGTTAAACTACAGAAAAAACTTTATGGAGATTTTTTTTTCTCTTGAAATCAACTTAACTCAGAGATGTATGGACTATGCTCCGAAGCCAAACAAAAGCCAACTATCTCTTGGGCAGACTATCACAGCTTTTATGAAGAATGCAATTAGTCCAAACTTAGCTATACCATTTATTTACAGTCTTCAAGAACCTAGAGACAATTCATTTTATGCCACACACAGGATGCATTTATTAGGATACTTTGAGCTGCAGTTTTTGAAATTGGCTTAAGATTTTGTAAGGATATTTATTAGCTTACACAACTGTTGGCCAGATTTCTGTGTTGGTTAATTTCACAGTCTAGTGATGTCAACAAGGACCTAGGTCCTTACTGGGCAATCTCCAATCATCCCAAGGTTGGTTACACTCATGTTTATAAGACATAGATCTGCAGTAGTATGAATTTTCTTGTTCAGACTGAGTGGGAAAGAGAGAAAACCTAGCTGTCTTTCCCATAGTGTTTTCTTAGCAATCTAAAAGCTTCATTTCAGATGACTCTGGTAAGCCTCTCCTTGCTTGTCTTTGAAATTGTCCTGGGCCTGCTTCTGTTAAACCTTTATTGGCAGGGGAATGGGATTATTGTGGTCAGTTTAGGTTAAGTAGTTGGCATGGAATGGATGTTGGTGAGTAAGCAACAATATGTAATACACATAGAAGATTTGGGATTTTATTTGAATCTTTAAGCTATTCTTCAATCATTTCTATTTTTATTTGATTTTATGAATTGGCTTGGGTCTTTAACTTTTTTCAACATGAAATAAAAACCGTAACCAACCACACCTGCGACACAATCATAATCTACAAAAGATTCAACCCCAAATACATCTGAAAGAGGAGTGATTGAACAATACAAGAGATCATGGGACCTCTTTTCTTTTCTACCTAGACTCTTTTAATGATTTCATCCAATTTCATGACTTTAAATATTAACCATTTATTAAGGACCACTGAATTTTTCTCTGGCCTATATCTTCCCTGAGAGCAGCTTCTTATCAAAGAGCTTAATAACACCTCCAATCAGGTGTCTAATAGGTATCTCAAACTTCAGACATTCACAACTGAACTCCTGCTCTTCCTCCCAAAACTGTTTCCATCCGAAATCTTTCCCATCTCATTAAATGTCAGCCTTTTGCCCTTTCAGGACAAAGGAAGAAGAGCTGCTCATATCTCCAGCCTGGTCTGGACGCTTCAACCTCAGACTTTATCAAAGCACTTGCCTTGGGACAGTAGGCCCTGTGCAAGTGCTTATAAGGGGTGCTTCAACTCACAAACCATTATTGATATTTGAGTGTTTAATTCTGCCAGGAACTCCTGGAGACGAAGATCTTCTGGCAAGACAGGATTCATGCATTTCAGGTATCGTTACAAAAGCACCAACATTTTACCATAATTTTGCCAATATTAACTACTACAAAAGTAATTATCCAAAGTCACGATTTGAAAGAATACAGAGAGCACAAAAAACCATGAAAAGATCCCTTCAGTTACACCATGGGAAAAATTCATTGCCCTTGTAGTGGGATGCTCAGTACAGCTCATCCTGATTTAATTTCAGTATCTCTCCTCCTTCCCCATATTTTCACGCCTCCTCAACTCTCTGCCAACAAGAACTTGCAATCTAATAAAGAAAGCACGCAATTATCTATAATATAAATCAGACCCTTGACACAGGAGAATTAAGCAATTAACCTAAAACTCTAGTTGAGGGAACATTTAAAGGCTTTACAGGGAAGCCAGGTCAACAATGAGTAGGTATCAGTGGTAGCAAAGTGGGAACATGTGGCAAGAAAATATACATTCAAAGCACAAAGCAGTGGAAGTGTCAGAGGATGTGAAATTTGATTTTAATGTTTTGGGTTTCAGAGTAGATCTCAAAGGTGAGAAAAATAGGTGACAGCACCCTCCCATTGAAACAAAGGAGCTACATCATCCTAAGGACCTACTACTAAAGGTGGGCAAGATTGGTTCCACAACCAGGGTCTTTATATTAACTTGTTTGTTTTTTTTTTTAAACTGGAGACACACCTGCTTAATATTGCTTCACCTAGAATTTTCAAAATATATTGGATCCAGAATCCTTGCTTCACTCTGATAACATCTATTGTTCAACAAACCAAGGACGTTCAATATACTGATACAACGGGTGAGGGAAGTAAGAGGGCTCACAAAGTGGAGAACTATTCATATGGAAGCACAATGAAAAAGGCAAGAGAGGTAATGCAGGAATGTAGAAGAATGAAACTAGAAAATAGCAGTGGTTGGGGTGCCTGGGTGGCTCAGTCAGTTAAGTGTCCGACTTCAGCTCAGGTCATGATCTCATAGTTCATGGGTTTAAGCCCCACATTGGGCTCTGTACTGACAGCTCAGAGCCTGGAGCCTGTGTCTCCCTCTCTCTCTGCTCCTCCCCAGCTCACACTCTGTCTCTCTCTCTCTCAAAAATAAATAAACATTAAAATTTTTTTAATTAAAAAAAAAAAAAAGAAAATAGCAGTGGTTGACTTAAAACAATGAGATGGAAAAGAATCTTTTCCCAAAATAAGCCTATTGTTGTATTTCTGCACTCTGATGATATGTTATCTTCTGGGGCATTTTTTCTTCTCTATTCACTTTTTAAGGCTATTTATTTATTTATTTATTTAGAGAAAGAAAGAGAGAGAGAGAGAATGAGCAGGGGAGGGGCAGAAAGAGCAGGAGAGAGAATCCCAAGCAGGCTCCATGCTGGCAGTTCAGAGCCCAACACAGGGCTCGAACTCATGAACCATGAGATCATGACCTGAGCCAAAATCAAGAGTCTGATGCTTAACAGACTGAGCCACCCAGGCACACCCAGGCTTTTTATTTTTAAATAATCATAGATTTATAAGAAAGTTGCAGACAGTAGACAGCTCCCATATACCTGTATCAGCCTGCGAGGGCTCCCATAAGATAGCACAGATTGGGTGACCCAAACAACAGACATTTATTTTTTCACAGTTTTGAAGTCTAGAAGTCCAAGATCAAGGTGTTGAGGCTTGGTTTCTGGTAAGATTCTCTTCCTGGCTTGTAGATAGGCACCTTCTCACTGTGTCTTCACATAGCCTTTCCTCTGTGCACATGCACACACATACACGCATGTGCACATGCAGGGTGAGAAGTCTGATGTCTCTTCTCCTTATAAAGGAATTAATTATAGTCCTATTGGGATAAGGCTCCCCACTTATGATCTAATTTATCTTTAATGATATCTCTAAAGACTCTACCTCCAAATATAGTCACAATGGGGTTAGATCTTCAACATATGAATTCGGTGGGGGTAGGATGCAATTTAATTAACCATAATCCTCACCCAGTTTCCTACTGTTATCATCTTACATTACCATTTACAGTACCTTAAAAAATGTCATCTCCTGACTGTCTTCTCCTTACTCATCCCACTCTGGAATGTCAGACACTTTGCTGGCTCACACTTTTTCCCTTGCTGTTCACCTCCTTTAAATCTTTGCTCAAATGTCACCAGCCACCTCGAGGATATAAAGGATGAGGGAGGATTCTTTGAAGCAAGATTGTAGAAGTAAAACATTGTAGCATTTTCCTTATCATCCCCACCTCAGGCCTAGTGAGGGAGCCCTAAGAGAAGTCTTTGCAGAGAGGATGTTCTGGCTAGGAGTCCCCAGAGAGTGCTTGTTGTCCTACAGAAACCTGTTAGCCTGGTCTTACCAGAAATGCATGGCCTACATGGCCCCTGCTTCCTTTGTAGCTCCTAGAATGGAATATAAAAAGACCTTGGAAGACTCTGACATATGTCCCCATGAAAATGAGGGTCCCCATGAAAATGAGGGTCCCCATGAAAATGGCAGCAGGAGGAGAGTGAATTGCAGTGGAGGGAAACAACTACAATTCCATGGACATGGAATAAGATGTGTGACCTTTGTGTTTGTGCTTGTCATCCTCAGGAGGGTAGCCAGTCTTCAGTCAGCTAGAAAGGACCTGACCCCAGAGGACTGCCTGTTGGGCCAAAGGATAGCAAGAAAACTGGCTGGAAGGTACCACTGGCCAGGCAAGAGCTGAAAAGGAGCGATCAGTTAGAGAGTGTGTCACCAGTGTCAAGGTACAGGGTGGAGGCCATTGCTGGAGAGGCGGTGTCCAAAGAAACGATAGTATTACTTCTAGAGAAATCAACAGTTCAAAGTCTGTCCTGGAAGGAGGCATTCGACAGCTTCATGAGAAGGAACAATAGCACCAGCTAAATAAAAAGGCATTTGCTCTTCAACCCTCATCGCTTTCCCCTGATCTGATCCTGGACAAGTCAGAAGTAGCAGAGTAAAAGAGAAAGAGTAGAAGAGTCTTATGGGCTGAACTGTGTCTTTCCACCCCCCGCCCCAACTCCCCACAAATTTATACATTGAAGTCGAACCTGCAGAGCTTTTGAAGGTGAGCGTATTTGGAGTTGGGGTCTTTAAAGGGGTGGTTAAGTTGCAATGGTCATCGGGGTGGGTCCTAACCCAGTATGACTGGTACCCTTAGAAAATAAGGAAATTGGGACAGATACATGTAGAGGGAGAGCCACATGAAGAAAAAGGGATGACAAGATGGCCATTTACAAGCCAAGGAGAGGAAGCTCAGAAGAAACCAATCCAGCTGACACCTTGATCTTGGACTTCCAGCTTCACTTCCAGAATTGTAAGAAATCCAAATTGTTGTTGAAGCCCCTAGCATGTGGTATTTTGTTATAGCATCGCTACAAACGAATACAAGGAGCAGGGTGGAGGACTAGGTATGCAGAAGCATAGAGCCTGTGTGTGCCAGAGGAAAGGAAGAAGTTTCCATTTGACCAAGAGATGAAGTTTTGATATGACATTGGACTTGCACTGTTCCAGGCATCACATTCATAGTCTAGGCCAGGTGTTGACAATTTCTTTAAATTTTTTAAGTGTTTATTTTTGAGAGTGAGAGAGAGAGAGAGAGAGACAGACAGACAGACAGACAGAATATGAGCAGGGGAGGGGCAAAGACAGAGGGAGACACAGAATCTGAAGCAGGCTCCGGGCTCCAAGCTGTCAGCACAGAGCCTGATGCAGGGCTAGAACTCACAAACCGTGAGATCATGACTTGAGCCGAAGTCTGATGCTTAACCGACTGAGCCACCCAGGCGTCCTGGCAAAATTTTTTCTAAAAGACCAGAGAGCAAACATTTTCAGCTTTATGGGCCATACCATCTCTCCGTAACTATTCAGTATACTATGGTAGCCTGAAAGTAGCCAATACATAAACAAACAAGTGTGGTGTGATGTGTCCCAATAAACTTAATTTATGGACACAAACTTGAATTTCATGTAACTTTCCTATGTCATGAAATAGTCTTCTTTTTCTAATTATTTTTACCAAGCATTAAAAACATATTTTAAAAAATTGGGCCACTGAGGAGTTTCCAGGTCCTGTGACAAGACAGTAACAGAATGGAAGAGAATAGGGTGAACAATTTCTGTGTCAGGGGTTTGGGGGATATCCATGTGCTTGGGGTCAGGGGATTAAAGATGGTGGATAGAATTAAAATCGTTGGCCTTGGCTGAGAGCATTACATACAAATGCATGGTAATTTGGTTTACACGAAATACTGGGAAAAATTGTATTTGCTTTGCATTAAATTCAGTAGGACAGATATTATGATCCTAGAAGATGGAACCCAAGGAATTACTTGTCCACGCTAGTGTTTTTAGCTTTTGAAGACTGAAACAGAGCCCTACCTTCTGAATTCAATCTCAGTTCTTCCCCCTAAGTGATGAAGAATTACAGGAGGATAGTTTGCTTTCCTAGTGACCCAAACATTTCTGTCCCTAGGAATTTTCCTTTGTTTCAAGAAGGGAGAGATTCCATACCATGATGTGGGAAGTTCATAGCATTGATGGAAGAAAAAGTACCATTGAATAATCAGACATTTCATAAATCTGAATTTATAAATCTGATCTTCTAAGTGATTCTTTTCCTAGAAGCCATGAAGCTCTTAATTGCTTTGAAACAATTTGACAGCAGTCAGAGCAGGGTAGACCCACCTGACCACCCCTAAGGGTGCTCATTTTATTCCTTTTCTGTCCTTTATGCTCCACTTACTCAAAACATCTTTAAATTATTCATTACACTGCAGGGAAATCACTCAAAAGGACTCTCTTTGGATGTGTCTCATAATAAATGAAAAGTGGTCTTCACCTCTTCAAAATTCATCTAGTCACCTTTTGGAAGCTCCGATCACATCCAACAGCCCTTCCTCTTCACCATGTCTCCTGCTACCAATGTGGGCAACTATAATACCCATTATCAGTAAATTGAGAGTACACTCACAAAGGCAAAGAAATTAATAAAGTTAATAAATTAGAAGGCAAACATAGAAGTAGAATTAATGAACAAAATCAGGGCTATTTCTTCCCCCAAAAAGGCAATAAAAAGAGAAAGAATAGCTAAGATTAATCAAGGAAAAAGAAGCTAAAAAATGTACGAATTTATCAATGAGAAAGGCAGTAAAATCACATACAGGGATACATTGGAAGATTATAATAAAGTATCATGTGTAGCTTTTTGCCAATAAATAGGAAGATCTAAATGAAATTGCTGATTTTCTAGAAATATAAATTTTAAAAGTTGACTGAAGAATAAATAGAAAACCTGGATAGACCAATTATGACTGAAAAAATTGAAAAAACTCCCAAAGATCTACTTTTTAAAAATGTGCCCTGCCCGGGTGATTTTACAGATAGTTATCCTATATCTGACCTTCAAAGAACAGGTGTCTCCCATGTTATTTAAATTAAATTACTGCTGAGCATAAAAAGATGGAAACCTTTCTAGTTCATTTTAGAAAACTAGCATATTTCTTATACTATATCTGATAGAGATAGTACAAAAAACTAAAACATAGATCAATTTCATTTATGATGAGGGAGCTTTCCTAAATAAAGACATTTTTTATAGCATTTCCATGTCAAATAATCCCAGATTTCTTACTCTTTCCTCATAAATCCTGTATTCTAATGCTGGGGTATGAATGAAGATTAAAGGAGCAGCAAGTGGAATTTGGAACTTCAGGAAAGACCAAAGTAGACCCCAAAACGTAGTCATAAATAAATTCTAAGATGTTTACAAATGGCTTGTGATTTATCACAGCCAGTCTTTAAAATCTAAGGGTGTTTTTGATTTATTAGCTCCCAAAGTCAATGCTGATGATCAGCAGTTCATCAAGATCCTAGAAGTTGCAATGTAACCAAATTAGACCAAGGCTTTGGGGAAAAATACTCTCTATTCTAGTTCATTTTGTGTGCACACAATGGGCTTACATGTCTGATTCTCAGACTTGGGGTCAGCATGTCACAATAGTCAAGTCAGGGAATGCCCCTTAGCCTTACCTCAGACAATCTATTTTTTTCTGAGTCATGCTCAGAAAATGTGATCCCAGAAGGAGTAAATGGCAATATGAACACAGAAATACTTCTTAATAGCTGGTTCAAAGGTGAAAAAAGGAAGATTCTTAAAATCAGGTGATAAAGCATTACAAACAAGACACACACACACACACACTCCAAATCATGCCTTGGCTAAGACGTCCTGAACAGAATTTACAAGCCCACTAGGGTCCTGCAATGCCTCCCATCCTGCATGGTCTTTTGCAATATAACTTGTCATCTCCCCATCAAAAGCTGGAGTCCATTTCCCCGCCCCTTACATCTGGGCTAACCTTGTGACCCATTTCTCTGTAAACTTTTAATTTTAAAATAATTTTAATTTATAGAATACTTACAAACATAATATAGCAGGTTCCTGCATACCCTTCATCTGGCTTCCCATAATGTTAACGTCTTACACAACCAGGGTACATCTCTCTGATATATTTTGATCGATAGATTTCAGTGGTGGTGTGTAGTTCCTTAGACTGGGTTTGGAATGCTTTTTCTTAGAGCCCAACTTGAATGCAGTCAAAAGCTCAAGCAGTCCCCTGAGACTCACAGAGAGAACCAATGTCCCCAGTCAACAGTCCCAACTGAGCCCCCTGCTGGCAGCCGGCACCAACTGCCAGCAATGTGAGTAAGGCTATCTTGTCTTCTAAAGTCCCAGCACCCCAGCTGACACCTCAGAACACAGGACAATCACCTGGTCAACTCATAGAGTTGGGAGAAATAATAAATTGTTATTGCTTTAAGCCACTAAGTTTGGGGGGAGTTTGTTATGCACCAATATGTAACTGAAACATCAACTGTAACTATTTTGACATTTATATATGTATACTAAATAAAATTAATCCAGACAGGCTGGATGCCAAAAAAAAAAAAATTACTTATTTAGATAAGCAATATTCCATCTCTCTAATTCAAGCACGCTAGTCTCTTTTATTATCAGCCTAAATATAAAGCAAAGGTGTTTTTCAGTGATAAAACTCAGCTCTGGCATTAGAAGATTCAAAGATCTAGCTGGCTAGTGGAGAAAGGCTGATAAGGAACCTTTTCAATTCTGATTTGAGTGAAATAATGTTCATGTTTTCCTATTCAAAAACTACATTTAAATAAAGAATCCTCAGACATCTGAAATAATTTGGTTAGTCACACATTCCCTCTAAGCTTAGCTGTGAAATTAGCAGTTACAAAAATGTCACATAAGCAGGACCCATTGCGAAGGTTCTCTCAATTACCTAGATCAGGAGCCAGCAAATGTTTTCTGTCAAGAGTTATGGTTCTCAGGCCGAGAGACAAAAATCGATAATGTTTTATAGGAACTTACAGAACAAAAAAGTATTTTTTAATTGACGAAACCCAAAGAGTTTCGATAATAATTGAGTACACTTTTTTGTAACACAGGTCTATTAATAAGAAGAATAGAATCCTTTTTTGCGGGTGTAATAATTTTCTTATTTAGGGTTCAAATGTAAAAACCATTCTTACCTTACAGATTGTACAGAAATAGGAGGTAGGCTGGATTTCAGGCAGTCTACAGTTTGCCAAGGCTCTGGCACGCCGGAGAGGCAATTTTGCCATGGGCAAAGTGGGCATTCCTGTACGTTGTTGGTTGGTATGCCATGAATGCACAGCTCTGACTGCTGTTTACCAGGCCATTTTCAGGATCACGTTCGCAGGAAGCAATATTAGGGGATGAAGTACGTCTCCCCCAGACTAGGAGTAGGCATGTTATAAAAGTGGTGAATTCCCCAAGATCAGTGTTCCTCTTCTGTAATGCAACTCAGTGTGTCTGCAGGTATCCCTCATGGGCTCCTTGAATTGCCCTGGAGAGACTTGGGGACCATGAGAAACTGATGGAGATGAACATGAAGATCTATCTACTACTTTTGCTGTGATTGATAGTCCTTGTTCTCTCTGATTTAGGAGTCTCATGTCTTCTGCCGTCATCCACGAGAACTTGCTAACTTGTAAGTAGGAAAGGTATCAGACCCATCACACTTCTTGCCACCAATCCATGATACAGGAGCTAAGGTTATTATGGGACAACCAATGACACATTGGAGGAAGTTCAAACACAGGGAAGAGACTGGTCTAAGGGCAACATGCCATAACCTGGTCTTAAGGGAGAGCTCTGGAAGTGACATTCAGTGTGAGGTGAGGGTGCAGATTGGACGAATCACCACTGCCAACACCGCCTATAGCCCAGCCAGTAGAAATAGCACAGCCCTACTGGTCAAAATTTTTCCAGTCTCAGTTTAGAGTTTATCACTTTTTAAGTTTTTTTTATTTAGTTTGAGAGAGACAGAGAGAGAAAGAGACAGAGACATGTGTGTGTGAGCTGGGAGGGGCAGAGACAGGAAGAGAGAATCCTGAGCAGGCTCCACGCTGTCAGCACAGAGCCCAACATGGGGCTCAATCTCATGAACCGTGAGATCATGACCTGAGCTGAGATCAAGAGTAGGACATTTAACGAACTGAGCCACCCAGGTGCCCCAAGTTTATCATTTTTATGTTTTAGTCAAAGATGTAAAATATCCTACCGATAATCCTTGAGTAAGAGAATCCTAGAATAAAGAATTCTAAGCCAAACGCCAGGAAGAAATGCTAGTTTAAGAATCAGTTGCTCAACACTCAGTACACTAAGGAGTAAAGAGTTTCTTTTCTATCAGGAAACTGAATCTTTCCTGGTACATTTTCTATAGCATATAGTAGAAGACAAAAAGATATATATGAAGGTTACAATAGTTTCCTAGTGCTGCCATAATGAAGTGCCACTAATTAGTTGCCTTAAAACAACAGAACTTTACTGTCTTGCAGTTCTGGAGGCTAAGAAGTCTGAAATCACGGTATCAGCCATGCTCACTCTGAAACCTGTAAGGGAGATTCCCTCCCTGCCTCTTCCCAGCTTCTGTTGGTAGCTGGCAGCCTTTGGAATCCCTTGGCTTATAGCTGTGGCATTTCAGTCTCTCCTTCATCATCACATGGGATTCCCCTCTCATGCGTATTTCTCTTCCTCTTCTTATAAAGACAACAGTCACATTGGGAGAAGTGTCCTTCCTACACCTGTGTTACCTCACCTTAAGTCCACAATCTGAGATAATCAGATAAGTCCACAATATGAGGGGCTGGGGCTTAGGACTTTAACATATTTGGGGGGTGTGGGAGAAACACAATTCAACCCATAACAAGGGTCTAAGGCTCACAACGTGGCTGTGTTTATTCAATGTGACTGGGAGAAAACCATGCTTCTTCTCTGTGTTCTAAAAGTTTAGCAAACCAAGGTTCGTTTGGGGCGGTCCATTTCTTCTTTTAAAGACATGACTCACAGGGGATGGGTCACAGTGGCAACAGAACAATTGGCCTGACTCACTGCTTATGTGGCATCTACCGACCTAAACTCCCAGCATTGTGAACTCCGAGATGTATGCCAATGTGGCCGCTCTCTCAGCTTGAAAGAATTCCTGTCTTGCCACTTTTAAGGAAAGACTTTTAGTGCAAATACTGATTCCTGCTACCATGTCAAAATTCATGGAGAAGATGGCAAGTTTATTGTCGTTTGTGGGTTTTTATTTCTTGTTTTTGCCTTTTTGGCTTTTGCAGTTGGCTTTTTCTCTGACACCACATAGATAATGTCTTTTCCAACATCAATCCTCCAATTCTGACCCTATCTGCACAGTTAGCGTCAGATCCCACAAGTTAGAGGACTCAGTCCCACCACCAGATTCCAGATGCCAGCGGTAAATGAGGTGCCCAGGCTACTCACACTTTTGGCTGGCTGACTCTAAATTTGGTGATTCCCACAGATCACCCCTATCTCAGGTTCAATAATTTGCTAGAATGGCTCACAGAACTCAGGGAAACACTTTACTTACATTTATGTGTTTATTATAAAGGATACACCTCAGAAACAGCCAGATGGAAGAGACCCATAGAGCAAGGTGTGGAAGGTAATTCAGAGCTTCCCTGCCCTCTCTGGGTACGCCACCCTCCCTGCATTTCCGTGTGTTCACCAACCCAGAAGCTCTCCAAACCTTGTTGTTCAAGAGTTTTTATAACCCAGTCCTTAGCCCCCTTCAGTCCCCAATGGTTCACCCGCTAATCATGGTTTTAGTCTTTCTGGTGAGCAGTCCCCATCCTGAGGCTATCTAGGAACTCCACTCTGAGTCCCTTCTTCAGTATCAGCTCAGGTGTGTTATAAAGGGGTTCAATATGTGTAACAAAAACACTCCTATCATTCAGGAAATTCCAAGACGTTTAGGAGCTCTGTGCCAGGAACCAAGGACAAAGACCAAATATATATAATATACAGATCTTCCTCAACTGAAAATGGGTTACATCCAATATACCCATCATAAGTTGAAAATATCCTGGGTCTAAAATGCATCTAATACACCTAACCTACTGAACATCATCTTAGCCTGACCAAGCCTAAACATGCTGAGAACGGTTACATTAGCCTACAGTTGGGCAAACATCATCTAACACAAAGTCCATTTTATAATTTTATAATAAAGTATTGAATATCACATGCAATTTATTGCATCCTATACTGAAAGTGAGAAGCAGAATGATTGTAAGGGTACAGAAGGGTTTGTTTTTTGTTTCTGTTTTTTTTTTTTTTTTAATCCTGGCTTTCCTATTTTTTTTAAATATACGAAATGTATTGTCAAATTGGTTTCCATACAACACCCAGTGTTCATCCCAAAAGATGCCCTCTTCAATACCCATCACCCACCGTCCCCTCCCTCCCACCTCCCATCAGCCCTCAGTTTGTTCTCAGTTTTTAAGAGTCTCTTATGCTTTGGCTCTCTCCCACTCTAACCTCTCTCTTTTTTTTTCCTTCCCCTCCCCCATGGGTTCCTGTTAAGTTTCTCAGGGTCCACATAAGAGTGAAAACATATGGTATCTGTCTTTCTCTGTATGACTTATTTCGCTTAGCATAACACTCTCCAGTTCCATCCAAGTTGCTACAAAGGGCCATAATTCATTCTTTCTCATTGCCACATAGTACTCCATTGTGTATATAAACCACAATTTCTTTATTCATTCATCAGTTGATGGACATTTAGGCTCTTTCCATAATTTGGCTATTGTTGAGAGTGCTACTATAAACATTGGGGTACAAGTGCCCCTATGCATCAGTACTCCTGTATCGAAGGGTTTGTAAATGCACTGGTTGTCCACCCTTTTGATCGTGTGGCTGACCAAGAGCTATGGCTCCCTGTCACTGCCCCACATCATGAAAGTACGGTACTGCATAGCGGTAGCCCAGGAAAAGATCCAAATTCAAATTTTGACGTGTGATTTCTACTGAATGTGTATCACTTCCACACCATTGTAAAGTCGAAAAATCATTAAGTTGAAACACTGCAAGTCAGGTACTATTGGTACAATATATTTATTTTTATTATAGCCCATGCAATCGAATTATGTGTTCCTTTAAAAACCTTCTGGGAATATGTACTAGACTCTTGATATGCATGGAATGAATAAAAAAGAGACATGGCAAATCCATTTTATACAAGCCACCCTGCAAGGGCAAGTCTGAAGTGCAATGGCAAAGATGGCCAAAGGCATCTGCATCATCCACCCTCTATCTCCCTTGCCCACCAACTATCTCCCCCGTGATGGTGACAGGTCCTCTCCCCCAGCTTCTGCTCAGTTCATTCTCACTGCTCCCCTCCTTTCTTGTATTCTCTCTCGACCCACACTCTGGTCAGCTTACCCCAGCTACAGCCCCCTTCCCTGGACATCTTGCAGCCAGAACCGGCCTCCTAATATATTTCTGACCAGTAAGTGGAAGGGTGTTGAGTGGGGCATCTAGAAAACTTTGCTTACATACTAAAATAAGGACAGGCTCAGCTGACACATCCCATTTGCCCCTTCTTATAGATTTGGTGTGGATGGGGTGGATTCATTGGCAAGCTTCACATAAAGAATTCCCACATAAACCCTAGTGCACTTCAAGTGTGAATGCAAATTGACACTTGGAGAACAGTATGGGGGGGGGGGGTGGTTCTTGGCAGGTTAGAAATAATCGACATGAAATACCTACCACAACGTGTGGCACCATAGTGCTTGTTGAGTAGATTACAGATGTGTGAATTTTAAAACATCACTTACTATTTGACGATTCAGGTTGGATAGCCCAGCATATGAAGATATTTAGTTTGGGCATTCCAGCAGGTTGAAGGCCATTAATCCTGAAGAACTGGCACAATACTGGAAGGAGACAATGTTTTACTGTGTGTGTGTTAATATGTGTATATGTTTGGATTTTACACTGGTGATGGGCATTGGAAAGTCTGTGCTTCTTTCAGTATTGTAATAATAAACTGGAAGTTATTGGGTTAAAGGGTCATGTAACAAGTTAGCGGAGGGAGCAACTTGGAGCCATGAAGAGGAACTTTAGGGAAACTGATCAGTGCTAAAGGACAGGGTAAAGAGGAGAAATAACCTAGCAGTTCTTCGGGGGTGGGGGTGAAGGTAATAAATGTCAGGGTAAAAATCTCTTTTACCTAATAGGCTAAGGTAAGGCTGGTTGTGTTCAGTCTGCAAATCCAATCTGATAAAAGAGTTCAAACTTTTTGGTGAGGGGGTGCCTGGGTGGCTCAGTCAGTGGAGCATCCAACTTCAGCTCAGGTCATGATCTCCCTTCTCGTGAGTTCGAGCCCCGTATTGAGCTCTGTGCTGACAGCTCAGAGTCTGGAGCCTGCTTCGGATTCTGTGTCTCCCTCTCTCTCTCAGCCCCTTCCCTGCTCACACTCTCTCTCTCTCTCTCCTCTCTCTCTGTATCTCTCTCTCTCTCTCTCTCAAAAATGAATAAACTTAAAAAAAATTTTTTTAATTTTTTTTTTTTTTTGGTGAGTTAGTGCCTTTCTTTTGTAACTTTTTCTGTGTAAATATTTTTTGCAAGAGGAAACAACACTGCATCTAGGAAAGAGAGCACTGCCAGGAAACATGTGGGACTGTGACACCTGGAAATTTCTGGAATCTTAGAAAAATACTGCTCTCAATAGGCTGGCATGCTATTAATGAAGGAAACCAGCGATATTTACTTTAAAATGGGCTGTTTTTATTCTCCTTTCAAGTGACAATTTAGAAAATAATACTTTTTTGTGTGCTATTATTCCCTATGGTATAAGTTTTTCTGGCCTATGAATATTTTGTATTATTGTATAAAAACTTTATTCTTTGAGGGAAACAGATGCATATTCATTGTAAAATAAATTCATCTATAGAAACTACATGGGAATGCAAGCTGGTGCAGCCACTCTGGAAAACAGTATGGAGGTTCCCCAAAAAACTAAAAATAGAACTACCCTACGACCCAGCAATTGCACTACTAGGCATTTATCCAATGGATACAGGTGTGCTGTTTCGAAGGGACACATGTACCCCCTTTTTATAGCAGCAGTATCAACAATAGCCAAACTATGGAAAGAGCCCAAATGTCCATCGATGGGTGAAAGAAAAGAAGGTGTGGTATATATCTATACAATGGAGTATTACTCGGCAATCAAAAAGAATGAATCTTGCCATTTGCAACTACGTGGATGGAACTGGAGGGTATTATGCTAAGCAAAATTAGTCAGAGAAAGATAAAAATCATATGACTTCACTCATATGAGGACTTTAAGAGACAAAACAGATGAACATAAGGGAAGGGAAACAAAAACAATATAAAAACAGGAAGGGGGATGAAACAGAAGAGACTCATAAATATGGAGAACAAACTGAGGGTTCCTGGAGGGGTTGTGGGAGGGGGGATGGGCTAAATGGGTAGGGGCATTAAAGAATCTACTCCTGAAATCATTGTTTCTCTATATGCTAACTAATTTGGATGTAAATTTTGAAAGATAAAAAAATAAAATTAAATAAATAAAATTAAATAAAAAATTAAATTAAATTAAAAAAAAAGAAAACCAGAAAGAACAAAGTATAAAGCATGCAAATTCTACCATCTAGAGACGGATTATTACAGATAATATTTAATACCTGTTATACTTCCAAGTGTCTCCCTAGGAGGGTGTATGTGCATGTATCTCTCTTCTCTAAGTGTGTGTGTGTATAAACACATATACACATATATGCATATAAATATATGGTATGATATACATATATTTGCATTATATGTGATGTGGGCATCTTTCTGTGTCAACAAATATGAATGTACATCTCTGTTTAACCAAGGAACACACCTACAGAATATGTAGCTATAGAGAAAAAATGCTGAAAAAAATTTTTTTAAGTTAAGGGTATTCTTTTCTAAAAAAATTTTTTAACATTTATTTATTATTGAAAGACAGAGAGACACAGTGTGAGCAGGGGAGGGGCAGAGAGAGGGGAGACACAGAATCAGAAGCAGGTTCCAGGCTCTGAGCCATCAGCACAGAGCTCGATGTGGGGCTCGAATTCACAAACCGCGAGATCATGACCTGAGCCGAAGTCAGATGCTTAACCGACTGAGCCACCCAGGCGCCACAAGATAAGTGTACTCTTAATCCTTTTTATTTTACCCATCCTCCCGCCCTCTTCCCTTCTGGCAATCACCAGTTTGTTCTCTGTATTTAAGAGTGTTTTTTGTTTCTCTTTTTCTTTGTTTGGTTTCTTAAATTCTACATATGAGTGAAATCATATGGCATTTGTCTTTCTTGGACTGACTTATTTTGCTTAGTATTATAGGTCCATCCATGTTGTTACAAATGGCAATATTTCATTCTTTTTCATGGCTGAGTAATATTCCATTTTGTATATATGAATGTGGTGTATACATAGCACATCTTTATCCATTTACCTAAGGATGGACACGAGTTACTTCTACATCTTGGCTATTGTAAATAATGCTGCAATAAACATAGGGATGTATATATCTTTTCAAATTATTGTTTTCATTTTCTCTGGGTAAATATCCAGTAGTGGAATTGGAACTGGATCATATGGTAATTCTATTTTTAACTTTTTGAGGAAACTCCACACTGTTTGCCACAGTGATTGCATTGGTTTGCATTGCGACCAACAGTGCAAGTGTCCTTAAAATAAATTCTTTAAAACAATTTTTAAAAATGACCAACAGAAATTGTTTTAACAACTATATCTGTGTATATATAAATATATATTTGTCTGGCTACTTGAGTTTTTAAAATTTGTCCTTGTTTATTTTTCAAAATATTCAAAAAGTACAAATCTCCTCTGACTCCTGCTGTAGCTATTGGGTTTCCCTCCCTGAAGGCAAAAATGTCATCACTTATTTGTTTATCCTCCTAGAGATAGCTTACAAACAGTTGAGCAAATGCATATATTGCATTTATGTAACATAAATGCATATAAACACCAAAACACAGTATTGTCTCCTTCTTATATAAATGGCAGCACATTTATACCACTGCTTTGTACCTATTTTTTTTCAGAAAAACTACATGTTTTGTATATCATTTTAAGTCTTCTATAAAGACCTTTCTCATTTTTTATATTTCCATTGTATTCCATTTACAGATACCCCATCATTTATTTAACTAGTCCCCTATACATAGATGTACAAATTATTTCCAATAATTTACTACTGCAAACAATATTGAAAGGAATTACGTGATGACAGTGCAAGTTTACATGAGTGGGAATATGCAAATATTGTTGACATGCCCCAATTTTATTTTAACTGCTTCCTTGATTTGTGGCAAAACAAAATACTCTAGGCTCACTTTTTTTGGACTTCTCTGTCCAGCCATGAACTCGATCATTCTCTAAGGATATTTGCTTCCTGTTAGGAAAAGATTTAGAAACCAATATTTGGACAGAGAGTCACACATTAAATATAAGGACACAGGTAGGATAAAAGAAGAAGGTTGAAAAAGTTGTATCATCCAAATACCAATCATTAGGAAGCTAGTGTGGTTATATTAATGTCAGATAAAACAGACTTAAAGAAAAAGGCCATTACCGGAGATTAAGTGGGATATTTCAAAATCATAAATGGGTCAATTTATTAGAAACACATAACAATTCTAATTGTGTATGCATCTAATAATGCTGTTTCAAAAGAAATGAAGCAATAAAAAAAAAAGGAATAAAGAAGAAATGGACAGATCCAGGCATCAGAGTTTTTAGCATCTATCTTTCAGTAACTGATAGAATAGGTAAGCAAAAATCAGCTGGAATATAGCAGTTTTCAACAATATTAAACAAGTTAACTTAACTGATGTTATAGAACACTGCAACAAAGAGCTGCAGAATATACGTTGTTTTCAAGCTCGTAAGGTACATATACCAATGCAGACCATGGATAGGGTCATAAAGAGAAATTAAAAATTTTAAAGTATGTTTTCTGACCATGATAAACCTATAAATGAGTAAGAAAAAGAAAGCAAGAAAATCTCCAAACATTCATTGTTTAATGCTAATAAATAACACCTTTGTAAATAAGTTGAGGGTCAAAAACAAAATAATAATGACATTTAGAAAATGTTTTTGACTGAATAATAATGAAAACATATCATAGCAAAGTTTTTGAGATGCAGCTAAAACAGTGCTTAAAGGGAAATTTATAGTCATAAATATATATAAATTAGGGAGGAAAAGCATTAATACTAATCATGTAGACTTCCATCCTCAGAACCTAGAAAAGGAAGAATAAATTAAACCAAAAGAGAGCAAAAGTTACCTTTCTATAAGGATCTTTTAACACTATTTTTTTCAGGTCTTAAAAAAGAACGCTGTAAGTTCCATCTTTGATTTGTCTTTGTCCTGTGTCCCAATGGCCATAGCTATGATTCAGCGAGAAACAGTTCCATTACCCAATCTGCATTATTTGCCCCCCCGAGGCCATTTCTTTCTTACAACAGCATGCTCATGCTATCAACATTCTGCCTTCAAATACCTTTCTAATCCCACTTTCATTAGGCCATTTTCTGCCTTTTAGGGCGTAGCAGAAGACAGTTTGGCCAAATGCTTCACCAGTACATAAGACAGATCATAAGTTTTCCAACTTCCTTTATTGGTTTTCATACAACCTGGCCCCTAGGCCCGTAAACGATACCACATATAATAGATTTTTGTAAAGGCAACAACCCATTCCTAGTGCCACTGTCTATATTCGTCAATATTCGCTACGTAATAGACTCCGAATTTCAGTGGGCTTTCAACAATGAACGTTTATTTTCACCCTCACGGGTCTGCACACTGCAGTGGTTTGGCTGATCTAGTCAAGGCTCGGTGATGCCAAGCCCAGCTCCAGGTTTTTGGATCCACTTTATTTTTGTTACAAGTGTCTTTATACTCAGACCTTTACGAGGCAGTACTAGCTACCTGGGGAAGATTGAAGGAACACTTCCAAAGACTTTGTGAGTCATGTAAGTTAATATTCCAATGGCCAAAGCAGGCCACATAGCCAAGTCCAAGGGCAGGAAGTACGCTCTACCACCATGACCCGGTGTGGACATGTATCCGGGATGGAGGAAGTACTAGGAATGTACTATCCGAAAGCAAAGGTAACAACAGTTTAAATAAAAACATACTAAATCCATTTCCACTGAAGTCAGAAGACTGTGATCACCGATATCAGCAATATTAATGAATGCAGCATCATAAAATAAATTAAAAATTTTATTACTATATTACCTGAGTAAAAACCACGTCGAAAGTTAGCCGAATCAGACAAATTCACATTCCATGGGAAAGGAGGCAAGATCAGGATTAAATATTTGGACGTGAAAATACGTAATATATATATTACAGTTGTAGGCACCCTACATCGGCAATCCTCCTCTGTCAAACATTATTTTTCAAGGAGAGGAAAAAAGGGATTTCATTCCCCCCAAAGACTGCTTTCTAAAATCTCATGGACCAGTTTGGAAAAATGCTCACGATCAGGTGTCTGTACAATGTACAACGATGAAATTCTAGGAAATAGAAGACAGCAGACACTGTGGTTTTTCTCAAATGGCCACACCTGGTTTGTCTTCATGCTAAAAATGATGTTATTTATGCATACGAATGAATCATCATTGTAGAGCTACTGCTCTGCTCTGCCCACTTTCATTTCTTCCCGTTGTTAATTTCTAGTGTCTGAAAATTAGGTAATAAATCAAAAATAGCTAGAGGCCCTCCTACCAGGAACCCTTTCTTGTTTTTAAACGATAGTGAACACTGACACTCCAGTCACTTATCTGCAATAGCATAAGGAGAAAACATACCCATCCGCCCATGCTGCTCGCCCTGAATTGTTTCCAACTGAGACACCGCTCCTCCTGCCAAGGTACACGACTGTGAAGCTCGTTTCACATTTCTTCCTCCTCTGTTCAGCGCTCCTTCTGGACTCTTGAAAGCAAGAAACCTGCCACATCTGATCCCGTTGTAAACACCTTTTTTCAAGCAAGCAGACTATATTTAGAGGGCATTTGAGAGTTGAAATCATCACTCTAAATCATGGGAATAGCTTTTCCTCTTGGGTCCCCTTAATGGAAATAGGTTATTTTCGACAGCTCCACAAGACAAAGCGGAGAGAACTCTGTATCTGGAGGGGAAAGAGGAGATTAATGTGGAGGTAGAACCAACCAGTGAGTTGTAAGAGGCAGAGCAATCTTGCAACTTTATATAAATCCCTGGCAGATCAAGCAAATCTCTCTCCAGATGCACATCATAGGACACAGCTGAGTGAGATCAAAACCAGCTGAATTTAGGGGAGGGTGATTTACTCTGAATTCTTGGAGTCCTGATTTTCTACCATCTTATTTAGACAGAAAACCCAGTGGGAGAGAATTATAGTACTTGTCTTTTTATCTGGAATCAAAATATTCAGAAAAGCAAGATAAGTCAAATAGGGAAAACAATGATAACTGATTATTTATAACAATGACCTCCAGGCACTATTAGAGGACTAAAATCCCTCTGATTCCTGAAAAATTAAATCGTGAGCAGTATACATTTTTTTAAACTTTAATTTTAGTTAGCATGCAGTGCAATATTGGTTTCAGGAGTAGAATTCAGTGATTCATCACTTACATACAACCAGTGCTCATCACAACAAGTGCCCTCCTTAATACCCATCCCCCATCTAGCCTATACCCCACCCACCTACCTCCATCAACCCTCAGTTTATTCTCTGTCATTAAGAGTCTCTTGTGGTTTGTTTCTCTCTCTCTTCTTTTCCCCCTTTCCCATTTGTTCATCTATTTTTTTCTCAAATTCCACATATGAGTGAAATCACAAGGTATTTGTCTTTCTGTGATTGACTTATCTTCGTTTAACATAATACATTCTAGCTCCATCCATATCGTTACAAATGGCAAGGTTTCATTCTTTTTGATGGCCAAGCAATATTGCATTATATATATTATATATATTGGAATATCTTCTTTATCCATGCATCAATCAATGGACATTTGGGCTCTCTGCATAGTTCAGCTATTGTTAATAATGCTGCTATAAACATCGGGACACATGTACCCCTTCAAATCTGTGTTTTGTGTCCTTTGGATAAATACCTAGCAGTGCAACTTCTGGATCATAAGGTAGTTCTATTTTTAGGTTTTTGAAGAACCTCCTCAGTATTCTCCAGAGTGGCTGCACTAGTTTGGATAATTTTAACGTGACAAACTGATTTATTAGATTCAAATTCGTTGAAAATTGGTCATTCATTTATTCAGTCAACAAATACTTATTTGACATCTACCAATTCTTGTTTCAATGAGGGGCAATGGACATAATCACCCAAAGAGTAGAATCAAGATTAAGATCTTTATAGGAGTTAACCAGATAGAATAAGACACAAAAGGAACTTGGACCCCAAACCAGACTGAAGCAGGTTGAAGACCTGCTTGCATCTTTTCTTAGCATACCCAACCTCAAGCATGTTGGGTGATTTTTTAACTCAATTGTTCATCTTGTTCCATTTATCTTGAATGAGTTCCTAACCATCAACACCTGATAAAATCCAAACCTTCCTTGAATATGCACCTCACTTACAAAAGATACTCATTTTGTATTTGTTGAATTGAGTATATATGAGCATAAAATATTTTTTATAACACATTTATCATTTAAGAAAATTCAAGAAATCATTAATGTAAAACCAGAACATTTCACACTCTGAGTTCATCTCAAGAGATAGCAAGTGTAGCTCGTCAGTGAATAAAATAAAGTAATTCTCTTATAAATGATTCCATCAAGTAGAATGATCTTTCAAGGGCATTTTCCCAAATAGAATGACCTCTCAAAGTCATGGCCAGATTCAGACACTGCCATGCAATATATCTAGAATTTAATCAGCTGTTGTTTTAATAAACTAAATGCTTACAAAATACAAGAAGTATTTGAGAATGCACATCAAATTCAAAGATCTTTTGATGTAAATGGAAAAGATCTTTAAATATTTTAAGAGATTTGTGGCAGTTTTAAAACGTGGTCACATATTTGTTCACACTTTTATCATAGAAAGGAGGGACTATGTCCCCTGCCCTCCTCTTGAATATGGATGGTGCTTATGACTTTTCAACCAATCATGTCTAGTGGCAGTGAATCCTATGTGACTTACAAGGTTAGATCACCAAGGTCACACAGTTTCCACCTGGCTTATGGGAACACTTGTACTTAGTGCCCTAGAGTGCCCATGTAAGAAGTCTGACTACCCTAAAGGTACATTGCTAGAGAGGGCACATATAGGCACTCCAATTGACAGTCTGAGCTAAGCCCAGCCTTCCAGCCATTCCCCCAAAGTATGAGACACATGAATGAAACCACCTTGAACCTTTGGACCATTTAATTCTATTTCATAGTTTTGTAGGTCAGGAATACTACAGGGTTCAGTCGGATGATCCTTCTGTTTCACATGGTATTAACGAGGGTCACTTGGTATAACACAAGAATGAACCAGCTGATTCATGCCCAAACTCCTGACCCACAAAATTTTGAGATATAATGAGATGGGGTTTTCTTAAGCACTAAGTTTTAGAGTAGTTTATTATATAGAAATATGTAGCTGGAACAAGACACCTCTTCCAGTACCACCTGCAAGAACAAAAAGAACATAAGAGAGTAATTTATGTAGCTGCTGAATAAGAATCTCCTACTCTGTGAGCAGATATAAGAATTGGGTGCCACATAGCCTAAGTACAAGAATATGGACCTTGAGAGTCACCAGACCACCCTATTCGAAAACCATAGTATAATAAGTCAAAACATGTCCCATCAATATTATCAATAAGATTCCAATCAATGTTCCAATCTAAATCTTCCACTCTCAGGACTTTCAGCTGGCAGAGAAAATATCCTTCAAAATGTATTGCAATGGCATAATTATTTCCTTGATAGTTAAGCATTTTTCAAATCTGTAAAGATTTAGGATTGGCTATAAATGTGTAAGTAATCAAAACTACAGTATGAATATTTGTGTTAATAAACCTATGCATTTTTTATATTTTTGTACTTGTGATGTTTATAAGAATTTGGCCAAATAGAGTAACAGATCAGCCTTGTGACTGCAGTTTAAAATGTATAATCGAGTCCTTCATTTGGACTTGTGATTTCAAACTGAAATATTAATTTTATGTACAGTGTGAATACCTTTAAGAAAATCCAAGTTCCTTTAATATTATAAGTTTAATTTTTATATTTTAGAACACTTAGGAAGGTTTCTTTTAGTAAGGTCAGCATAGTTTATGTACCAAATGTATTTAAATGAACTTAAAATATTTGAAGACATTTCACTAAGTTTTCAAAATGGGACAAACATTATTTAAAGTCAATATATTTCCTAATTTAAACTCCTTACAAAAGAATTTCCTCTTGCCATAAATTTGCTGAGAGCTATTCTTATTCTTTCTCCCCTGGAGATTTAACTAAGCTGAAGAGAAGTATGGTCACCGCCAGGGGCAAGAGAGAAAAGGAAATTCTTCCCGAGCGAGGATGAAGAGTCTGTTAATTATCAGCGACAGAGATCAGCTCAGCAGTTTCCACACACACAAAAATTCTGTCTTGAAAACCAGCCATAACCTGTCGCTGCTCTGAGCTGCCACTCTGCTATAGCCAGGTAAATAAAGGAGCACATTTAAATGAGGGACACTGTGACAACACTCAGGGAGATTACGTGAAGTGAGAAAAGGGTCTGCCACACCGCCTTGCCCCCTGAGTGACAATGGCACCATAAAGCTTTAATCCTAGAATGCAGAAGTCCTTTCCACTCCATCTCTAGAGATAGAGAAGGAAGAAAACACAAATTTAAAACATAAGAATCAGAAAATACATTCTTTTAAGAACATATTTGTTTCTTTTTGGGAAAGCGCAAGCGGGGGAGGGGCAGGGAGAGGAGGAGAGAGGATCCAAAGCCGGTTCCGCACTGACAAGTTGACAGCAGCAAGCCAGATGTGGAGCTCCAACTCACAAACCACGAAATCATGAGCTGAGCTGAAGTCCGATGCTCAACCAACTGCGCCACCCAGGGGCCCCAGAAAATATATTCTTAAAATCACCAGGTCTTGCTCTCGGATCCAGCCCACCCTTCCCATATGCTTTTAGAAATGTGCACGTATACTTTTGTGGTCAACAGCCCAACCTCTGGCATTTATCTCAGTCACACCTCGTTCTTATATCTTTCCTAGCTTCTTCAACCAGATTCCTCTGTACTTCAGCTTTCAATGTTTAGCTCAAGTGAAGTTGTTGTAATGATACATTTGGATATACTTCCATTGTCTGTGGTTCAGAAAGCCAGGGTACCCACTCAGATTTACTGGCCATTGCTACTTCGAGATGCAGAGGCTCAAGTTACCTGGGAAAGGACCTTGAAGCTTCCCCTCCCCCAGCAGAGCAATAGATGACCTTTATCTTACCAGTCTCCTTTGTGTGTATCTTAAACATTAATCTCCTTAGAATTCTTTTGACTTTATATGAACTACTATCCAATGTGGTGGACCTATAATGTTATCTGACCAGGTCCCCTTCTGCTCCTAGGAAACCACACAGACCCCATTGTGCACCTCTAGCATGTTAGGCGATCCTCTTACCCCAACCCAGTACATTGGCCCCAGCTGACTATAGAAAGGAAGCACCTAGTCTCCATCTGGCCCATCAGAGTCAGTCTCCAGTTTGCTTTCTAACTGGAATTGAGAAGAAAAAAAAATAATAATGCCTGTTATAGGTTCAACTGTGTTGTTTAAGAGTGTGCTGGCTAATTTCCTCAAATTTGTGAATTTTCTAGTTTTCTTTGTGACTGATTTCTAGTTTAATCCCACTGTGGTCAGAAAAGACATGTTGGATGATTTCAAACATTTGGGTGAATACGAGCATTTGTATTCTAACGTATGGTCTATTCTGGAGGACATTCCATGTGCACTTGAGAAAAATGTGGATTCTGCTGGTTTGGGATGGAGTATTATATATATGTCTGTCAGGTCTAGTGTATTTATGGTGGTGTTCAAGGCCTCAGTGTCCTCACTGATCTTCTGTTTAGTTGTTCTGTTCATTATAGAAAGTAGGGTATGGAAGAAGTCAACTATTATTGTAGTTCTCCCTACAATAGTTTCTCCCTTGAATTCAAATTTCTCCCTTGAATTCTGTCCATTTTTGCCTCATAGATTTTAAGGCCCTGTTGTCAGGTGTGTATATGCTCATAATTGTTCTATCTGCTTAATGATGACGTCTCTTTCCATCCATTCAGAAACTTAAAGGAATCATGACTTTTTTCCCAAGGTACTAAGGAAATTTAATAATAGATTGGGTAGTCCCCTGTTTTATAGTTTAATATTTAACATAGTATTTGGGATATATACAGTAGTTGTCACAATGCAGGGTCTAGAAACATTTGTATAGTTCATTAATTCACTATAGAATATAGGAATATAGAATTTAAAGGAATATAGAAGGAATATAGAATTTCTTAAAACAGGAAAAAAGAATGATTAAGACAATGGATTTCTAATCACATTAGAATATAGAATTTTATAGAATTTCTAATCACATCAATATAGAATTTCTTAAAACGGGAATAAGAATGACTAAGACAATGGATTTCTAATCACATTAGAAATAATAATGAATTATAAAAACTCCGGCATAACTTCCTCCTTTGTGAAAAATGCTACACGATGCAGTTTTTATCTATACATACACAAAAGATTCTTTGTAAGAGGCACCGCTCCCAGTAAGTGAATTTACTTATAGCCTGTCATGATGCTCTTAGTAATTTTTAATCCAAAAAGTGATTTATATTCTATGAAATAAAGTACATTCTCTAGTTGTCTGTCATGAAAAGGTAATTTCCTCTAGTTCAAGGCAGGAAATATAAAACAACTATGCTCTGTTCTTTTGCCATTTCTTTATGGTGTTCTTCTGTGTAATTGATTCCAGTGCCCAGATGTGAGGGCTGCTATTTCTCCAAAACTTTAAGGAAAATGGAAGATTAGCTCCCTGTGCTTTTGATGCCTGTCAGAAAATTTCAATAGGTTAGTTAAGAAGCCTGAATGAGTCAGAGAATTTTTAAATAAGAAGACAGTCAAAGTTAGAAGATATTATAGCAGGCTTTTTTTAAAAAAGAAAATATAAAAATAAAAGGTCCCTTTTGATATTTAAGTATGGACTATATGGTGCTGCAAATAAGCGAGAAAAATCCCCAGGCTCACAAAGGATCCACAACTCCCCAGGATCATATTTATGATCCATAAATATGCACTTGTTTGACTTGCTTTCCATACTAAATCTGCTCAGTCCATAGTTCCTCCATTTGGAAATGCACTGTCCCCTCCCTGGAATAGTAAGGGAACAAGGGAGGGCCAGATGTAGTGAGTAGGCTGATTCTTCCCTTGTCTATCACCCCCTCTCCCAATACACACACACACACACACACACACACACACATCATTTCTAATTAGGCCTCATGGGAATGAAAGATTGCTCCAGAAATGGAGCTGGGATTAGGGACAGGGCTTCTATCACCAGATTTGGGGCTGGGAAAGGCAGTGGGAGTGGGCTGCTTTAGCAAAATGGGTTGATCTGGGGAGGACAGAGTCAGCCTGAATCCTCCAGGGCTCCACTGAGCTGCGGCTGACCTACACTGTCCAAAAGCAGATAGATGTAGACAGAAAAAGCAGGGAGAGTGTTAGCCAGAATAGTCTTAAAGGAAAGGGGAGAGGGGGACTGGCCAAGCCTAGTTAGGCAGCATGGACATTTACATAACACCTTACAGTTTGTGATTGTTTTTCATCTTCACTATGCCATTTATTTTTAAGCAGCTGAAGTATGTAAGAGATAGATAATATTATTATTCCCAGATAATATAATTATGCCCATTTATTTTCATAAATGAAGAAGATAAGGCTTGCCTAAGGTCACAGTTTCAGTCGGGATAGTTATAACTTAGACCGACATCACTTCATGTGTCTTAAACTTGTGTTGTTTAATCGGCCCCAAATAGACCTACATAGTCAGCTGCCGATCAAAACACAAAGTAGTAATGTAAGTCTTTCAACAGCGTTGGAGCTGAGTTGACAATGGAGGTGGATGATAAGAGGTCTGGCTGGGCTGGTAAGTCGTTTACAAGATTTTGTAACATATCCTAAAGGCAATGGGAAGAATGTGTTTAAGTTTATGTTTCAAACCAGGGATCAGCAATTTATGGTTCATAGGTCAAATCTGGTCCACTGCCTGTTTTATAACGAGTTTTATTGACTCACATCTATGCCCATTTATTTACATATTATCTATGGCTGATTTCATGCTACAGTGATAGATTTGAATAGTTGCAACAGAGACCATAGGAATCGAGAATCCTAAAATAATTAGTATCTGGACCCTTACAGAAAGTTTGTTGGCCTCTATTTTAAAAAGCTTTCTCTGGCTGTGACATTGATTAGAGAGGACCAAGATGAGAGGCACTAAGCCCAGCCAGTTTGCCCCAAAAATCTTAGTAAGATATGACAAGACTCTGAGGCTAGTTTTGGGCAATGGCAACAATTTAAAATATACTGATGTGAAGACTTAAAAAGACTTGGAGATTGGATAGGTGAGTTGAGGAACTGGAAAGGTAAGATACAATCCAATTGCACTATTAGATTTTTTAAAATATGGTAATTGAGAGGAGATCTTTCTCTGTCTGACTTATTTCACTTAGCATTATACCCTCTAGGTCCATCATGTTATCACAAATGGCAAGATCTCATCCTTACATGACTGCATAATATTCCACTGTGTGTGTGTGTGTGTGTGTGTGTGTGTGTGTGTGTGTATCATATCTTCTTTATCCATTTGTCTATCTATGGACACTTGGATTGCTTCCACACCTTGGCTATTGTAAATAATGCTGCAATAAACAGGGGTGCATATTATCTTTCTGAATTAATATTTTCATTTTTTTAGACAAATACCCAGTAGTAGAATTATTGAATCATATGCTATTTCTATTTTTAATTTTTTGAGGACCTTTCATGCTGTTTTCCACAATGGCTGTACCAATTTACATTCCTACCAACAGTGCACAAAGGTTGCTTTTTCTCCACATCCTTGCCAACACTTGTCATTTCTTGTCATTTTGATTTTAGCCATTCTGACAGGTGCAAGGTGATATCTCATCATGGTTTTGATATGCATTTCCTTGATTATCAGTGATGTCAAGCATCTTTCATATGTCTGTGGGCCATCTGTACATCTTTGGAAAAATGTCTATTTTCAGGTCCTCTGCCCATTTTTTAACTGAATCGTTTGGGGCTTTTTGGTGTTCAGTTGTATAAACTCTTTGCATACTTTGGATATTAACCCCTTATTGGTAAGTCATTTGAAAATATCTTATCCATTAAGTTGGTTACCTTTTTGTTTTGTTGATAATTTCCTTCACTGTGCAAAAGCTTTTTATTTTGACATAGTCCTAATAGCTTATTTTTACTTTTGTTTCTCTTGCCATAGGAGACATATCTAGAAAAATATTGCTATGGTTGATGTCAAAGAAATTACTGCCTGTATTCTTCTAGTAGTATTATGGTTTCAGGTCTCACATTTTTAGGTCTTTAATCTATTTTGAGTTTATTTTTGTGTATGGTGTTAGTAAGTGGTCCAGTTATATGTGGAATCTAAAAAGTAAAAAAGCAGAATCAGACCTATGAAAACAGAAAACAAACTGGTGGTAGCCAGAGAGGAGGAGTGTGGGGAGATGGGAAGAATGGGTAAGCAGAGTGGGAGATATAGGTTTCCAGTTAGGGCATAAATAAGTCACAGAAATAAAAGGTACAGCATAGGGAATATAGTCAATGATACTGTATTAGTGTTGTTTGGTAATAAATGGTAGCTACACTTGAGGTGAGCACAGTGTAAGGTATAGAGATGCTGAATCACTAAATGTACACCTGAAACTAATGTAACGTCATGTGTCAACTATACTCAAATTAAAAAAAAAAATTAAGATGGCAATTGAAGGCACAAGATTAGATATTTTAGCCACAGAGAGAATGAAGAGGGAGAGAAGAGGCTCTAGGCAAAACCTCGAAGAACACAGATGTATATAGGCCAGACAGAGAGAAGCACTCCAAGATTTCAAAGGAGCACCCAGACAGGTGAGAGGACAAGTAAGGGTCAGCAGTGTCAAAGATACCACTGGATGGGGGCACCCGGTGGCTCAGTAGGTTGAGCGTCCAATTCTTGATTTTGGCTCAGATCATGATCTCACAGTCGTGGGACTGAGCCTGCATTGGACTTCACACTGGGTGTGGAGCCTGCTTGGGATTTTCTCTCTCCCTTACTCTCCCTCCCCTTCTCTCTCTCTCTCTCTCTCTCTCTCTCTCTCTCTCCCCCTTTCAAAATAAATAAATAAACATTACATTAAAAAAAAGATACCACTGGGATGGAGATGAGGACTCAAAACTTGCCATCAGATTTGTCAAGAAGGAGCAGTTTCTTTGAAAAGGCACGGGATGTACACCAGAGACAGGCACCACATCCTTGTGGGCTGAGGAATGACAGAGAGGTGAGGAAGTGGGGAGAGAAGTAGACACCACATTTTCAAAATGCTTGATTTTGAAGGGAGAGGTAGAGATAGAGAGGTGGCTGCAGAGAGACCTGAGATTAAGCAACAGTTTTATTTTTTGCTCTTTGTTTTTCTTCCTTCCTTCCTTTCTTCCTTCCTTTCTTTCTTTCTTTCTTTCTTTCTTTCTTTCTTTCTTCCTTTCTTCTTTCTTTCTTTCTCTTTCTTTCTTTCTTTCTTTCTTTCAGAGAGAGGCAGAGACAGAGAGAGAGAGAGAGAAAGAGAGAGAGAAAGGGAGAGAGAGAATCTTAAGCAGGCTCCACACCTAGCATGGAGCCTGACACAGGACTCAATCTCAGGACTGTGAGATCACGACCGAAGATGAAATCAAGAGCTGGACACTCAACTGACTGAGCCACCCAGGTGCCCCACTCTCTCTCTCTTTTTTTTTAATAAAGGAACTCTGTGTAAAAGTTTAAAGAATGAGGAGGAAGAGCCAATAAAGAGAGAAGCTGGTGAAGCCAAACCTATCTCAGACACCTCTCTGATGATAGGAGTAAACAGCCCATAAATCAGATGTATAAGAAACTTTAGAAAATTTCTAGAACTGTTTAGTCTCTATTTGAAGCTTCTTTCTACTACATCTGGGAGTGCCTCACCTGGTCATTGCAGTTTCCTTCCTCCTGTTCCGTTCAGAGTTAACAACAGTGTTTGGGGATTTATAAAGCACCAAGACACTGGAGGTCCCCGGAATCTTAGCCATCTGCCCACACTAGGTACTACTACTAAGACAGTCATTGTTCCATTCAATGTGGCCAAAATTTGGGCCACAATTTGTCAAGTACAATAGATCTGTTTCTTCTGCCCTCATGGTAGTTTTAACCGTGGGATTAGATTGCCTTTGGGCAGGGCGCGCCCTAGAGTTTTGCACCAACCCCACTACTCCCCCAATTACACCACTCCAAACCTCACACTCTTGTTACCCACCAAGAACACAGACGCATTGGGTGTATGAGGTTTGAGGTTTGAGGACCCGTGTAGCTTTGATCTCCATGGTCTTTCTGCAGGAGGTCAGGCCTTAGTCCCTTTTGTTCTTGGGACCCAAGATTTTCAGAGGTCTTACTGCCTGTCTGGTAGCACTACCAGGAAGCAGGGCATGAGGCATCAGATCCCTTTCCCTATAGCCCTGGGCCTTGGGGAAAATTCCTTGTCTTGGGAAATCCTTTACTTGCCACGCTTATTAAGATCACTTTTCTTGGGGTCACAAATTTCCTCCTCTCTCCAGGGTTTGGGATTTGGAAAACAAAAGCCAGGATTCCCAAGTTTATCCTGTCCTTTCCTCTCTGGAGGTAAGGAAGACCAGACCTACAAACTGTTTCAACAAAGAAAATACAGAAAAGGAAAAAATAGGATAATAAAGAATAAGATATTACCAAAATAGTATCTGGTCACTTGGATTTCTTTAAAATAAAAATGCCACTCAACTGTAAGGAACAAAGTATGGAATAAAGGTCCTTGGATGATCTATCTGAGTGAGAGCTCCACTAACTTATTTTTCTGGCGCAAACCCAACAACTGCACAGAAGGGCAGAATATGTGTAATACAGCAGAGTAAATTTAATATCCAAAAAAGTTAGAGGCTGAAAAAGCTGTGCTTTTTTTTTTTTACAGCATCTTCACGTAAGAGCAATTGTACCAACCTCTTTCCAGTGCATTTTGGGTGGCATTCTGATAGCCCACCCATTCACGAAACACTTTCTCGTGGCTTGAGGTCACAGAGTGCTGACACCATTTAATTCACTGTCCCATTTCTGATGTAGGCTGTGTCAACCTCATCAGGAGTCATTTTCTTTTTAAATTACAGGTCAATTTTCTGTGCTCTCTCTGCTTTTCTCTTTCTCCCAAGATGGCAGCTGGAAATAAAGAATATTAAAAAATGATGAAGGACCAAATATATGGACAATGTAACATGGCATTTGTATTTTTTTTGTCTATTTTTATCCAAGTGTGGCTCTGTAAGGTGGAGTCTCATGAGTCTATCTATTCTCAAGTCCTGTATATGAAATGTTTTCTCCTGAAGAAGAGATCTGATCATTGCAATTCCCCTGCAGTCACATACTCTATAAAAGCCCAGATTAGTTTTCACCTTTAGACAATGCTACTTGTACTAAATTGCACATGAAAATATATTCCATGCCTGGAGCTTTTGTTCAAAAGTATAGAGCATGGAGATGAAAGAGGTTCTCAGGGCAGGCTGAGTGTGGAGGTTGGGTCATGTGGAGGAAAGACAAGTAAAGGTGGGGCAGAGACACAGTAAGGGTCTAGGTAGGAAACCAGGGTTTAATCCCAGAAATGCAGCATTAGGGACTGGAAAATAAGGAAGGAGGAACAGTGAGAAGTGTCTCAGGCAACAAATAGCAGGTGATACAGGAAACAGGACCCATCTACTGAAAAATGGAAAGCCTAGACTTTAGCCAGGGGGTTGAGGGGTCTGAGCCATGGTGAAAGCTAGTGGGCAATAGGACCTCACAAATGTTGTTTTATTTAACCATGCACAACTATTCTAGCTGAGTCTTCCCTGTGTGCTGAGATGAGGGAACTAAATGTCAGGGGAGTAAGTGATTGCCTGCTCATACATGTAAGAAAGTGATTTGGACCCGATTTGACCCCAAGTCCATTCAAGTATGTTCCAGAACCTGAATGTTTTCCAACCTCACCAAGACTGATAGGGTGTATATCTGAGGGCTTTTCAGGCAGCATCCTGTCCCAGACAGTTTTGGAGCTTGCAGTGTTTCTTAAAACACAATCTGTGAACCCCCTCAATAAGAATCATTCTAGCAGCTTGTAAAAAAAAAAAATACTGTCTCTTGCAATTCTTCCCAGGATATTCTGATTCAGAGGTTTGGATTGAATTTCAAGAATTTTACTTTTCCTTAAAGCTCCTGATCCAGGATGCCCAATGATACTGCTCTATCATCCTGGCCACTGTAGTTGAACTATGCTTGGGCATAGACCCAGGCAGGGCCAGTTGGTGTCTTTTCTAGGATTAATATATGTACACTTGAAGACAGCAATATTCTTTCCACTGATATTACTAAGCTTTGAGGTTGTGAGCTGGGTGGCTGGGGTTCATCTCATCTACCATGTAGAAGGAGATTCCCTGTAGAAATTTGCAAATCAGGAATAAGCTTTTGAGCCTCCAGGATGTACTTATGTCTGAACTCTACTTTGGATCTCCTACTTTGATCCCGTGTTCCTTTTTTTTTTCTTCTTCTTAAACTAGTTGGAGTTGGGTATCGGCCACTTGCAGCCAGGTAGCCTCTCTAGAGTTTGTGTGAAACAGACCAGAAGGTTTATATGAGTCCTGTATGAATCACCAGTGTAATGAGAATTCTCATTTCACTGAGGTCATCCTTAGGCTTCATAGCAAAGGGTCTAAGTTACATGGTGGTTTTTCTTGTTCTTCTCGATTCTCACACTATTCTTGGCTGATATGGTGCACTTCCATGCCTTCAATGATCATGATTCAAAAATCATTCTCTCCATCTACATGACTCTTCTGTGGTTTTGGTCTTCAGTTGTGATTCAAATATCTGCTAGAAAGCTCCACTTGGGAATTCAAATTCAACAGGTACAAAAGTTTGTAATGATCTTTTCTCCCTCATATATGATTCATCTCTTGTTCTCCTTGTTTCTGTGAAAGGCACTACCATTCTCCCATTTCCAAAGCCAGAAACCTGGATGTCCTCCTTAACACCTCCCTTTTCATCACCATCCCTACCCTTCCATTATCACATCAGGTTGGTTCTGCCATCTAAACTCCAAATGTACTTCTAAACTCCCACAGGTAGTTTACAAAGCTATTCATACTTTGACCATTGCTTACCTATATTGTTCCATTTTTGTCACCTTCTCCTTTTGGATTTTATGTGCTAACCATTTTAAACATTTTTAGTGCCTTGAAGCACCTTCTTATACTATCTTTTGCCTCTGGACCTTTCTATAATTTGATCAAGTTTTCTGGAAGTCTCTTCACCTCTCTCTCTGCCCAGTGAATTCTTATTCATTCTCTAAAACTCAACTGAGATGTCACTTTTGGAAAGACTTGCCATAATCATAAGTATGGCCTAAGTTCCACTATAATAAATTCTCACAGTATCCCAGTAACTCCCAATTGTAGGAATACTTCATATGCATAGTTTACTATTCATTTTATTGAGAGCTATGTAATTTGTTTAAGTGGAGAGAAAGAATATGCCAAGGATAGAAAAAGTAAGTCATTTCTTCTGAAATTAATTTTTAAGCTTAACCCAATACAATCATCCCCAGTAGGGTGGATAAAATCATTCTAAAATTCATCTAGAGTAATAATTGACCAAAAACGAGCTTAAGAAGCTTTTTCAAAAAAGAAAAAGAAATGAAGGGAGATTGGCCTTAGCAGATATCTAAACCTATTAAAGATATAAATGTTAGAACACTGCTTAAAATCCTTCAATGGTTTGTCATTGCTTTAATGAAACTCACGAACAAAAACCTATCTGAGTTGTGTTTATTGGTAGAACCTAATTCCATCCAGAATCCTACCTACAAGGTAGTCTGGGAAGTGTAGTGTTACCTTCCAGACTATGCAGGAAAAAAAAGAGAAACTAGAAGGTGAAAGTGGATACTGAGTGCCAATCAGTCATATCCACCACAATACATCTCAGGACTTCGAATTAGTTTATTGGCTTTTTGTAACTTTCTTTTGAGGGGAGTCTTCTCCATGCACCTCTACCGTTCCCAAACATAACCTTCATAAGGATAAGAATTACATCTATTTTGTTCATCATTATATCCATAGTGCCAAACACATAGTAAACACCTAATAAATTTGTTTTATTAAAATTTAAATAAAAAAAGCCCTCACTGTGCTTTGAACTATTGGGCCCACCCCTTAAGGTAGTAATCCATTTTGGGGCACCTGGGTGGTTCAGTCAATTGAGCGGCCAACTTCGGTTCAGGTCATGATCTCAAGGTTCCTGGGTTCCAACCCCACATCAGACTCTGAGCTGACAGCTTAGAGCCTGGAGCCTGCTTCAGACTGTGTGTCTCCCTCTCTCTCTGCCCCTTCCCCACTCACACTCTGTCTCTCTCTGTCTCTCCAAACTGGATAAACGTTAACAAATTTTTTAGGTAGTGATCCATTTTGAAGTCTACATTTTAAGAGAAATAATAACAAGTTAGACTTGACTGCAAGAAGATGACTCTGACAATGAGAATCTCCATATACCACGTCATGTAAAGAAATACTTTAGCGAAAGACAGAAACACAAGAAAAATGGGAGTTCAGACTTCAATAATTTGGAAGTCTGTCACTTGAAGGAAGGAATAGACTGATTTTGTCACTTTAGATAATAGGACTAGTGCCAACAAATAGATGCTATAGGGAATCAGAGTTTAACTCCGGATCAGGAAGAATTGCTGCCCGACTACTCACTAGGAGGTGGTGAATATCTCCCCATGGGAAATGACCCTACTCAAGAATGTGGTTCCTCTACACTGGGTCTGGGTGGTGGCATGAGGCCTCTAGGATCTTAGGCTAAACTAGAAGTAGTATTTCTTCCAAATCCTTATTGAAATGCCCGAATATGCAAGTGCTGATGGCTCATTGCTTTGGGACTAAGATGAGTTATTCACGATCTTAGCCCATGACAAAGCCTTCAAAACACTTCCAAGCCGCAGCCTGGCTGAACTGTAGATCGAGAAATACAGTGGACTGTCATCAACTCACCTTCCAGTCATCCTACACTAACTAGGATTATCAGTGGGTACTTCACATGGCTCTTCACACCGTTATTTACAATACATTTTCAATTGTACTCATTTGCTATTCACCCCCATACTCTTTTGGTAGGAGGCTGATCTTCTTCCCCTCACCTTAAAAACAAGCAGAGGCACAGACACTTGAAGTAATTTTCACAAGGTCACTAAAAATTAGATGCAGGCTCTGGGACCTGAGCCCTATGCTTGAGTCACGCAGCACCCCCACCCCAACTCCTTCACCCCCCACTGCTGCTCTGCAAGAGACCTGGACCGAGTTTCAGGAAAACATGATGGTTAGCTTGATTTCTACTTTTCTGTTCATGCTTTTGAATGGGTAAAACAGTAATTGTTATCTTAAAACTTTTCTAAGAAATAAAGAAACTCAGTACCAGGAGCATAATTCTTTGACAGGATACTCATTTTGTAATACAATGCCTGGATTCTAATTACTCTGTCCTTGTTCTGTAAGATTTCAGAGACACATCGCTTTGCTGAGAACGATTTTAATAAATCTGTGTAAATGTGGTATTTTAGTGGAGAAGTTGATTGTGTTGATTCCTCCCATGTACAGCTTTAACCATGATGGAGCTGAATAGGGAATATTTCACAGAAGGACGCTTATATGAAGGGACACTTAGTTTGTAGCTATATGTGCGCTTCCATCTGCCCATTCGTGAATTATTCAGATAATATGGAACAGCACTGTTTAGGGGGTGTTTTGTTTTTTTTTTATAAATGGTGAAATTTAAATGAGTTCAATTCCCTGAAATAACTAAAAAAAGGAAACTCCATCAGCACCTCCAACACAGGCAAAGCTGGCCAAGGGCTGTATTTATCATCACCAGCTCTGCAGTGTTTTAAATTTTTTCCAAGAAAACTAAAGGAAGTTGGTATTCAAAGAAAAAAGACATAAAAAAATAGCTACTCAACTCTTAAAGGTATTATCCAACATTCATATCTTTATCCTCGTTGGAGGAAAGGAAATAATAGATGTTTATAGATGCTTAACTCTTTGGAGCCATGCTAATGATTCGAGAACAAAGCATGAACTGGATGTGTCCCCTTCCATAGGAAGCAGCTCTGAGAGCAACCACAATTATGCCCGCAGACCTAGACTCTCACCCCAAAAATGATTTTTAAATGTTTTGGAGTTAAGTAGGCATATCACACTAAGGTGAAAACCTTCCCGTAATAGCCCCGTTTAAAAAATCAGAATGATATTTATCTTTTGAGTCACACAAAACGCTATCCAAACAGTCTCTTCTATTAGCCTTTTTCAAAGAGTCAATGACACAATTTTATAAGTGTGACATTTAACTGCTCAGAGTGTGAAAAGCACCTTATAAGATTAAGAAAATCAGAGATCAATCACAATGACACATATGTTGAAGGGCAGTTTATTGAGATATTAATTTTGTGATGCTTTATTGTCTGTTTGCTACTTTGCTTGCTTTCTATTTTATCTGTCTGCCTATGAAACAATCAGAAGGAATAAGGAGGATTAGCCCTTTCTCAACAACCCCAAACTTGATAGCAAATAAGGATTTAAGTCCACAAGATCTGTGGCATTCTAAACTCCTACTGTAGAATTAAAAGATTTTGAAAATATCTGTCTTATGGAGGTGGTGGGTGAGGAATGGAGGTCTATGAGGTTGGGAGTAGGGATGCAGAGTGGCCTCCACTCAACATGCTTTCTCTAACCGGTAAAGCAGGTGGGCTTGAAGGAGGAACAGGGATGGGCCCCACCTGAGCAGTGGCATTGGGCAGTGGAAAGACAAAATGAGAACAGCTACCTCAGCATTCTAGAGACATGGCAGGACTCCCAGGGAAGGAATACCTGTATAGTGCACCTAGAGCAGCTAGATCCTGGGAAGGGAACCTCAATACTTGGCAAAGACCTCTTTGCCCCTTTGTTAAGAACAGCAGAACCATCATGGCACCTGGGTGGTTCAGTCGGTTGAGCATCCGACTTCAGCTCAGGTCATGATCTCAGGTGAGTTCGAGCCCCGCATCAGGCTCCGTGCTGACAGCTCAGAGCCTGGAGCCTGCTTCAGATTCTGTCTCCCTCTTTTTCTACCCCTCCTCTGCTCATGCTCTGTCTCTTTCTGTCTCTCAAAAATAGTAAATAAAAAATGTTAAAAAAAAAAAAAAAAGAAGAAGAAGAAGAACAGCAGAACCATCTATTTGCCTCCTAGGTGGTACCACTACATTCAGCAGTGACCATGAAGATCAAAGACCAGAGGGCTCTTCATGTAAAATCTGGCCTGAATAAGAATCTTTAGATCTTTGAGTAACTCTAGTGGGACTAGGGGAAAAGGAATCTAATAATGAGTGAGGTTGAATTTCCCATCATTACAGCAAAAAGATTTGGAAAATACTATACTTTATTTAAAGAATGAAAGAAAATGACACATTTTGCACCTTTATGTTGAAGTAAAGGATTTATGTGATATATAGATATATATATGTATTTCTTTCTTTTATATTATTAGGAGATTATAAACCAAAAGTCCAATTCTAATAATAATTCAATACCTTGGAGCTATGAATACCTTTCTTTATACTTAATTGAAATAATTTAATCTAAAATATTTAAATTTACAATGGAAAATAGTATTGCAATATGGTAATTAAATAAAAGAGGGAGAAATTGGAACAAAGCTTTTATTGTTCTTTATTGTAAATGTTGGCCCTTGAGGAAAAGCAGATTATTAAGACTGGTTTTTGTTATGTCTAATTTGCTCAAGAAAGTAGTGAACAACTTTTCAGGTTAGGTGGTTTGCAGCACTAGTTATCAGATGGTGATACTGACCCAACACTGCTTGGTTGCTACTTAAGGAAGGTCATAGAAATGTCATCTGTGGGGAGTATGGTGGAGTGTTGGTCTCAGGGGCAAGCGGCCATCATCCAGTGTCCTGAATAAAGAAACTCTGACATGCGTTACCCTAGGAAACTTGGTATGACCCTTTTTCCTCACATGAGCTGTGGGTCACACTGTTTGACCATCAGAGTTGGCACACAGACCTGCACTTCCATTTTGCTAATCGTTCTGGACAAACTTTATACAAAGACAGGGTGGGCAGGCATTCTGCTGTGTGCTTTGAGACACATTAGGCAAGAACCTTGCCCAAAAAACCCACTCTCACCAACCCCACAGCATGTAAGAGATACAGTATTGATGTCTTTGGATCAAGGCCCTTGATAAAATGCCTATATTTTCTAGAAAGATAATCCCTTTCTTTAAGGAATTTGAATTATTACCTTACTTCCATATAGACTGGAAATTTTTAAGTGCATATATTAGATGACCAAATATCAATAATGGCTATGTTAGAGGGAAAATTTCCTTCTCAGGGTTAAAAATAGCATAAAACTACCAACTACATTTTGTGAAGACATCTTTTCCTGCCTAAACAATATTAAAATGGTGAGGAGAACCCATAATAATAGTACCACCTCCTGAGAAGCACCTTCCACAGCCAGAGACATGGGCAGTCTTCAACCCCCCAGGATGGGGTCCAGCCTCCTGCAACGTCCTGGGGGTTACCAAGGGCTCCTTCTGCTCTAAGAGGGAGCATTTCTCACCTGAAGCAAGGATGGTGCCCTGTTGGGGGGAGAGGGCACATACCAGTAAGAAGGAGGATGATGGCGAAAAGCAGAAAATTCACATTTTCATAATTAATAAATTCATCAATTCATGTGAGACAATTACTCCAGTCTTAGCCCCGTGTGCAATTATTCTCACAGAAGGATTCCTGTCTTTTTAAATCATGTTTAAATAAATAATTATGTATAGGAACTAACATATTCACTAGTCAATTTGAGATGATGTAAATAAGCCCTTATCTTAAACTATTACTCATGCCTTCCCTTGCCTCGAATTTGAAGACAATTCTCCTAAAAGGTTTTTTGGAGCTTCAAATGATTAGCCTTTTGTCGCATTATTTTAAATCTTACCAAAGTACTAAGAAGAAAACACAGATAGCAACTAGGAGGGCAATGGCAGGATGAGACAGTTTCTGGGTCCCAAAGGAAAGGAGACAGTATAGCTTAGGGCGTGTATTCACTTCCTAGGGGCTGCCATAAAAAAGGGTCACCGACTGGGTAGCTTAAAAGAACAGAAGTTTATTGTCCAGTGTGAAATCACGGTGTCGGTAGGGCTGTCTCCCTTCCTTGCCTCTTCCTAGCTTATGGTAGCTAAGCAATCCTTGCTTATGGTAGCCATGGCAGCCAGACGCTCCTTGGCTTATAGAGGCATTATTCCAATTCTCTATCCTCACATGGCTTTCTTCCCTCTGCACACGCCTGTCTCTGTCCAAATTTCTTCTTTTTATACAAACATGAATCCTATTGGATTAGGGCTCATCCTAATATACCTCATTTTATAACATATTTTATATAATAACCTCATTTTAACTTGATTACCTCTCTAAAGACCCCATTCCCAAATAAGATCACGTTCTAATACAGACGGTTGTGATATTCATATACTTTTTTCAGGGGACGCAATTCAACCCATAACAGGGATGTCAATGTCTACCAAATAAAAATCTGAATTGCAAAAAAAAAGAGAGAGAGAGAGAGAGAGAGAGTGAGAGAGAGGAAGGAAGGGAGTAAGGAGGGAGAGAGGGAGGGAAGGAGGGAGGGAAAGAAGAAAAAAAAGGAAAGAAAAAAAAGAAAAGGAAAAAGAAAAAGAAATCAAAGTATAACCACACTACACCACTAAACACTGCTAAGGGAAGAAAATAAAAGCAGAAAATGTCTCAATGAATATGGATGGCAAGATTAAAAACATGCAATACAGTTCTGAAAAGCTGCCGGTAGATTCACACAGTGTAGAATAGGGAAGGTGTGCTGCTAAAAAGGAAATAGGATAACAAGAAAAGGCAGTGGCAGAGGCAGACTGCCTGCTCACACATTTACGAAGGGCTCGATTGGGATGAATGTTTAGTATGTGTAGTGAAAAGTCAGCCTAAGTCGGGGTACCTGGGTGGCTCAGTCAGTTGCACATCTGACTCTTGATTTTGGCGTGGGTCATGATCTCGCAGTTAGTGGGTTCGGGCCCCATGTCAGGCTCTGCACTGGCAGTGTGGAGCCTGCTTGGGATTCTCTCTCTCTCTCTCTCTCTCTCTCTCTCTCTCTCTCCCCCTCCCCTGCTTATGCTCTCTCTCTCAAAATGAATAAATAAATAAACTTAAAAAAAAAAAGAAAAGTCAGCTTAAGTTTACCCAAGTTGCTCAAACATCAAATTGTATTTGTACCCTGTGGTTTAGATTAATATTTCCTTTAAAAAGCAGGTTTTTGAAATATTGATATCTAACTGGAAATCATGGACTTAGTAAGCTTAACTATGAATCAGAAACACTGAACACAAATTTTAGTTTTATTATCTATAGTGAACCCCTGGATTACCCTGGTTTATTCAGGTGGGCCCTAAATCCCAAAACAAATGTCCTTATAGCAGTAAGACACAGACACAGAGGAGAAGATGATGTGAAGACAGAGACAGACATTGGAGTCAAGGAATGCCAACAGACACGAGAAGCCGGAAGAAACAAAGAAGGCATCCTCCTAGAGCCCCTGAGGAATGTGGCCCTGTCAACACCTTGATTTGGGAATTCTAGTCTCCAAAACTGTGAGGAAATAAATTTTTGTTGTTTTAAGCCACCGAGTTTGTGGTCATTTGGCAGCCGTCGGAAGCTAATACTTAATTGTTTGTGTAGTTTTGAATAAAGCCACTACAATCGACTTTAGGAGCATCAATTCTGATGGTCCCGGGTTGGTTTGAAGACTATCTCACAATGTAGCTTGTAATTCACACTATTAGACTTCTGTGCCTATGAGATACATCACCAGATACAAACAAAAATGAAAAGCAAGCAGAATAATACTCATTAATTTAAGAATATTTATGGAGAACCTACTAAGTGTTCAAGGTGCTGGGGAAAAGCCATAAAGTCCCAGCCCCGATCAAGTCGGGGCCCCCAGAAAGTGAGAAAATAGACAGATGAAAGTTAATATCTCAGGCAGGAATCTGTGCACTGAAACGCAGAAGTAGAATCGATTCATTGAAGTGGATGGGATGAGGATGCCGGGAGCTACTTTAAGTAGGATGGTCAGGAAAGGTCTCTTCGAGGACTCATATTAGAGCAGAGACCTGATAAAAGTGAGAGGGTGAGCCAAACACACATCTTGGGAAAATGGTTTCCAGGTAGAGAGGCCATCGAGTGGTCCAGCAGAGGCAGATATGAATTGTCTTGTTTGTGTAACACCAGGTAGGTCAGAGAGGCCCTAACTGGAAAGAGGGGTCAGAGGTGACAGGGATATGGACTTTTAGGCACAGTAGGGGCTTGGAATCCATTCTCAGTGTGGTGGGGTAGGGACCAGCCTCCGTCTCCAGCAGGAAAGTCATTTGCAGGTAATTCTTCCTCTTTACCCAGCAGCTCACCTCATCCCAACTGTGGAGCCGCCAGTCAGTTACCACTCCCAGTTCCAAAACCTGCTGCACGCAGACCAGACGTGGTGTCCCTAGATCCCATGCCTCAGAACCCTTCCAATGGCCTGATTTCTTTCCAGTAGGGGTCTGAAGAAGCCTGATTATTAAGTGAAACTTCCCTTTTACCAACTGATTGGAGGGTTATTTAGCAGCCGGGAGCCAGAACAACAACAACAAAAAATGGTGAGTCAGGCTTTGAATCCATTTTCTCAGAGCCTAAAATGCTCTGCTGAATGAATTACAGAATTTAGGGGAAAGTAAGATAAAGAGAGTTAGTTCTGGAACAGGAAGGTCTGATTTTTTTCCCCCACAATTTGAGCACCATTTGTTCTAGAGACTAGGCTTAGAAAATGCTAGAACAGCCTTTAGTCCCTGGTACTGATCTCAAGGAAGGTAACCCAGACCCCTTCTCACAGGACAACCTGACCCAATCCAAAAGATCTATGGAAAAATTCCCATCTTCCATAATAACCACTTCATCAAATTGTGTCTACAAACAGGAAATGCATATGAGCACATTTATTCAGCATTCCATCAATATTTAGAAAGCACCTACAGATGCAAACACAAATCAATGAATTAGCCAAGCTTTTGTTGTCACTCCAGTTGTGCAAAAAAAAAAACAAAAACAAAAACAAAGAAACAAAAACAAAAACAAAACTACTCAAGGGGATGATTTATATCTCATCTAGATTGAAGATCCAAGTCACAGCACCAAGTAAGGCAGAAAACCACTGTGCAAGGTTTGAGTAAAGGATTTGTGAAAATACAGTGTTTTGAACCCAAACTGATCTCCCACCTTCAGCCTAGAGGCTGGAGAGGCCAGGAAGGGTTGGAAACAGAAAATTTGAGGATTTTGTGGTTAATGTGCTATATGACCCACCCCTAAAGAAGGAAAACTGGGGAGTTTGACTAATGTCCCCTGCACACTGAGTGTCGCTCAAGATCTGGTGTATCAGTGAATGCAAAGGGAAGAAGCGGGCTGGCCAGCTGCTCTGATACTGGAGCCAAGAGGTCAGTGCACTGGAAGTTAGCTGTGTTCTCAAATATTTTCTGGGAAATGGTTACACGAGTGCGTCCTTGCATGTGGGCCATGAGAGGGAGCCTGTCCAAAGTGACCCTAGCAGGGACACAGACCACCATACTCCCCGAGGCTAAAGAAGAAACCACAGGTGAGCAGCTGGCAGAGATAAAATGTCCCACAACAGACACTGTGGTAGAGATGTCCCCAGTGATGGGGGAAGATGGTCCTGGGAGACATACAGCTTCAAATACCTCCCAAGCTCAAGGAAAATTCATGTTAAGTAAGGCTTTTCCTCCCCCTTTCTCCCTTTTTTTCTACACAACTCTGATCTGGGAGGGGTCAGAAATGGAGGCAGCAAGATAGGGATGAGTAGAAGGCCAGCCAGGGGAGAGTGGAACAGCCACCCTCCTACTGTTCGCAGCCAGCCTGCAGGAACCCTGATGTGGGAAAAGAGAGAAGCTGCTGGTGGGGTTCAAGCACCACATATTTCTGTCATGGAATTGAGATTGTCGTTGTTACCCGAATATGATTAGAGAAGCCTGTGACTTTCTTTAAGGTAAGTAAGACTTACCCTAAATTTCTGTCAGACAGGGGAAGATTCAAATCCATGGAATTTAATAATAAAGTTACTTTTAACTAAACCCATGGATTTTACTGGTTCAGTTTATGGTTATATTACTGGTCAACTATAAAAAATTTTTAAAATTTTTCTGATTGTCCATTTCCAACAGGAAAAAAAGAGCTAATATATTATTAATCTATATGATTTGCATACACTTCTCATTATTAGTAGGGACCCACTTTATTTCAGTATTGCCAGAGTATGGTCATTTGGAGGAGAGCATGTGATCATCTAAATCAGCAAACTATTTTGTAACACAGTAGAACTTAAAAAAAAAAAGACTCTTCATAAAATGTAGCTGTTTCTGTTTAAGGACGTGAATTCAAATTCTGTATTAATGACTAATAACAATAGCTATTATTTAGTCTATGTTTTCTAAGTCATTTAGATATATCATCTAATTTGATTCTCAGAACCACCCTATGAAGTAATAATTATTAGGTTATATCTATCATGCACTTAATTGTATGTTCATGTAGGTACACACATCTTCTCAATGGACAATACATAATGTTGGGTACACACTAAAAGGTTATTTCTCAATGACCTTCCTTATTCATTGTGCAGTCTGTTTATTTTTCTTCTCTCATGACTCACCTTTATTGAGGAAGTGTTCAAACTTTTCACAGAAACCTTTCTTTTTTTGTACTCCAATGTCATTAGTTTATATAATACTTAACCAAATCTTGAATTATTAAAGGAACAAGTACAATAGGTTTAGTTTCAGGTTTCATAGCAAACACAACTGACTTGTAATCACACACTCTAATGAAGGGAAGACATGTTAAGCTTACTAGCAGAGGGTTCAACATTCTGTGGGCATCCATCAGGAGAGTGAATGGAAGGAGTGGTGTATGTCAGTTAATTCAACAAGTCAGATCAGAGGAAGTCATTTAAGACTCTAACATTGAAAATATTAGTATCTATTTTTTTCTTGGCTTTTACCCTGCATGAAGGAGTTCAGCTTTATGAAATACTCCATCTGAAGGAGTTCAGCTTTATGAAATACTCCATCTCTCCAAAAATTTCAGCTTCTCTGTGAGGGTATTTCATATGTCTTAATGAATGAGTCTCATCAGTTAATGCACATACATAACAGAATATAAATCACACATATGCCACTTGAAAGATTATGAAATGAGCACATTCATTTAACTGGATAAAAGAAGAGAATATAACTTAAATCCCAGAAGACCCCCTGTACTCCACATCTCTACCTCCTTTCGATTCTCCAGAGGTAGGCACTATCCCCTTCAACTTGTCTAAAACAGTATCAAATCTCCATACTGAGCTCTTTATTTCAGTTATTAAAGTTTTCAATTTCACAGTTTACTTTTGATGTTTTTATTTATTTATTTTGAGAGTGACAGAGACAGTGTGAGCAAGGGAGGGGCAGAGAGAGGGGGAGAGAGAGAGAATCCCACACAGACTCTACCTGTCAGTGCAGAGCCCAATGTGGGGTTCGAACTCACAAAATTGTGAGATCATGACCTGAGCCAGAACCAAGAATTAGACTCTTAACCGACTGAGCCACCCAGGCATCCCTGCCTTTGATTTTTTTAACATAGCCTCCTGGTCCTCTCCTGAAACTCTCCATTACATCATGTCATTCCTTGAACTTATTAATCACAGATATTTAAAATTCTGCATCTGAAGACTCCAAAAATATAGATCTTCTATGGGTCAGTTTGTATTTTCTGTTTATTCTCTTGGCACTTAGTCATTTCATGTTATTTCCTATTATTCCTGATAATTTTCTTTAACTGAATGTCAGATATTGGATATGAAAAAATCTAAATAAAATTTAAGGTTTGTAATGGTGATTTTCCTTCTGTCAAACGATTAGAGTAAGGACAGCTCACCTTAATTGGGGCTTCTCCATCACCAGCTTCTCCTGTTCCCAACATATAGCATTTTCTGGGTCCCAGCTGAAAGCTAGGGGCTGTCCTCATTGGTAGATTTGGAATCCATATTTTTTACTTCCAGTATCATAAGACTGTTAGAAGTTCCCAATTTTCAGGTTCTCAGGGATGCTCATAAATTGGTAAATGCTGTAAAATGTAAAGCTGGGCGAATGTTGGCCTCGTATTATTGTGCCTTTCTTCTCTCTGAGAGTTTGGCCTCCTAAGCCACAGCCACCTTGGTAGGTCTCTGACCCTTTCAAGTAGATATTTTATAATATTTTATCCAGCATTTCTAGTTGTTCTTGACAGGAGTGTTCGTGAGCAAAAAGCTAATGGAATAAAAAAAAAATATGCCTGTTGTTATTTGTGATTTCTCATGATTTTTCTCAAAATACAAGTTTTCTAGTGTTTAAAAACACATTTTATGCAGTGAGTTGTACTTACATTGAATCCCGATTCATCATCTCATGGTTCTGTTCTCATTGGAGTTGAGGGGGGAAAAAAAGTAAAAATCCTATTCTTAACAGCACAAACACTTATTTGGGAATTTCTGTTTATTTCTCAAAGTGGAATTCATTTCCAAATGTCTTGCTCCAGTGCACAGCCTGCAAAGTGATTAGGTTTAAGTGTCAAAAAAAAAAGCAGACTTAAGGATCCAGTCAGTCTCCTGACAGGCAGGTGAAGCCCAGTCATTCCTTGTGTTTCTGCCATTCTTGATTAGTGGGTTTACTAGTACACTCTCTGGTGGGAGCCTTCAAGCATTTTATTAGCTATGCCAGAACTTTTAAACCAAGCATTAGGAATGGCCTTGAATTTATCAAGTTCAAAGCAAGAAATAGTACCTCATTCGAAACTAACAAAGTGCCAAAAAAGCGCCTCACTGATACTTTCCTGTGCTTTGCTGTTTTCCTTTTCTGTGCTTTTTATCTCTGTCAACCAACTTTCTTTTAATTATTTGTTCCCACAAAAGTGACAGAATTGGGTCATTCCAAATTCTATGCAGCAGATAAAACAGCTCTTGTGCAAGCCAGAGAAGGAAAAGCCTTTGAATCCCAGGTGCTTTCAATAGAACAAAATTAACATTCAAGGCTGCACTTGGCTAGATAGTGTGCCTCTTTCAGTGAGCAGAAAAATTAGGGTGTTTATTTATAGCTCTTTGAAAAGAGCAGTGTCCATTTTTGATCCAAAAAAAAAAAAGGTTCTCTTTCCAGCTTGACATATTTTTCTTTTAGACCCGTACTCTTTCCTAAATTAGTATTGATTGCCAATTACAGCACTGGTGTAAACTCAAATGTCTAGTGATATGACAACCTTATTTAATATAGCAATAAAGCATAAGGATAATCTATTTTATTTAGTTCAGCATACTTTTGTGGAGTCCTTATAATGTTCAAAGTCACTTTTCTAGAAGGTTTTGAAGGATGAAAAGGTAATAAAACAATTCTTCATCTTAAAGAACTTACAATAATAAGAGGCTTAATGTAATTGAAATAACATGTAGAAACAAAGGGCTATAATACAGAGCGGAAGGTGATTATTTTTGTTTGGTAACAGAAATGAAGGATGTAGGAGGTAAAATTTCAGCTGGATCTTAAAAAGGTAGGTAGGATTTTGCAAACTCATCTTCACAGTCACTTTTCCATGAAGCATTTCTTGATACTTCCCATCTTCACAGTCACTTTTCCATGAAGCATTTCTTGATACTTCCCCATCTTCACAGTCACTTTTCCATGAAGCATTTCTTGATACTTCCCTGAAGTACCATGTACCTCCCCTACCACACACACACACATACTCATGCACACATGTATGCAGGCACACACACACACACACACACACACACACACACACAAACACTTCTTTTATGCCCTACTCGTCCCCTACATCTACCCTAGGACCTATAACTTACTTGTTTAAGGGTATACCTCATCTAACTAAACTGTAAGTGCCTTAAGGGGCCCTCAGAAACTGACATGGGCTAGGACTGTTCTGGCCCAGAATAAACATTTATAAAACATTAATCAATGGAAAGATTAAAAAGAAAAGAGACTGAAGAGTCCAATTTCATAGTTCCTATTATAGATTGGGATCCTTAGGATGTGGACTGATTGCACATTAAAATCACCTTGGACACTTTTGTAAAAAAAAAAACATTTTATTATGGAAAATTTCAAACATTTGCAAAGTAGACTGAATAGTATAATGAACTCTTTTGTACTCACCACCCAATTTCAATAATTATTAAGGTTAAACTTCTTTCATCTGTGCCTTCACACCATCCTACCCTCTCCTCCATATCATGTTAGCATTTTGAAGCAACTTGGAAAGCTTTTTAAATAAACACCGATGCTTAGCGACTCTACCTTAAATGGTTTGGTGTGCAGTTTAGGCTCCTTGGGTGATTCTATGTGCACCCAGGGTTGAGAATCTCTGGTCCAGAAGAGCATGAACAAGGGTAGGTAGAGTACCAGAGTTAAGAAATTTCAGGGTGAACTCAAGGGTTGGTGAATTTTCCTGTCGCAGAGCCTATTTTATGTCTGAGATAATAAGAGAAGTGGCAAAAAAAAAAAGTCCAGGTGAGTGAGGGAGGAGGGGAAAGTAGTGTCATATGTTGTACAGATTTGGATTTTACACTAGAGCTTATCAGCATCATCTTCACCACCATCATCAGCATCTTGAACTGATTGTTAATATCACAGATAGGAAAGCTAGATACTAAGTAATTGAATGACTTAGCTAAGCATGTGTATGGAATTAACACTGAGTATCAAACAATTAACCTAAGACCTCCCATTTCCAGGAAATCTCAGATTTTGCATGGTTTTCACAATGGTTTTTAGTAAAGGAATTATTTCACTAAAACAAATTACAGGGTGTAAGTTTAGTATATAGAAGTGGATAGGTATCATGGGCTTAAAAAGCAGAGGCTCGGAAAAGACCCAACAACCAAAAGAAAATAGTAACTACCACCCAGACATTGAACTCTTTGGGGCTCTTATCTTACCTCTTTTACCTACTAAGTTCTATTTAGTACTAGCACTTTATTTACTTTCTCCACTCAGAGTTCTTAAGCAAATTTTTTTGTATTCTTCATACTTTTTTTTACTTATTTCACAGTTAATATGGGCTATTATGTATGTATTTGATGCTTCTTTGAAAAATGCATGACAACAAATTGGTGAATTAAAGTTAATTGTAAATTTGTAATCGTAACATTTCAGCCATGAGAAAGTTCCGTCTTTAAGAAAATTTAGTCATAATAGACTTAAAACTTATAATCAGAATAGAAGGAATAAATTTATATACCACTAGATATTGTTAAATCAAGGTGTTTTTGAGGTACTGTTAATTTCAAAATAGCCAAAAAGAGAATGTTTCCTTCACATCTGTTTCTACATGTAACCTCATATCAAGAAACACTACAAAAAGAAATAAAACAAAAGTGTGTTCTTCAAAAGCAGTTTTACTCTTAGAATATAAATCAACAAATATTTATTGACCATGTATTATGTACGAATTTAAATTTTCTTGTTTCTTCTCAGTATTTTCAAAAGTCATTCAAGTTATGCGTTTTGCATGACCAATTAAGTATTTGAGCGATATTATGGCTTTGCCATTTTGTCACACTCAAGGATAAAATAATTCCGTTTTCATACTGTTACTTCATTCATGCTTTCAGACACCAAAAAGAAAAAAAGCAGGGCAACATGACAAGCAAAACAAAAACAGATTGCTTACAACTTGCAGTGGTGTCTTAGACTTGCATAAAGCTTTACTTCCTTCAGTTTTTAACCAGTAGGGTGTTCTCAGAAATGTCCTTTTAAATGGCGTATTTTATCAGCCTGGACGTCATTTGATAATCCATGCTTTAAGTGTTTTGAAACCTTTGGATGAAAACAACGTGATGACAGACTTTTTGTTAATGTGCAAAGGAGTATTTTGTTGCAAGTGCCCTTGTTTTGAAATGCTCCCAACAGTACTATTACTGCTTCACGTGATGGTGGTTTTAGATTCAGATAAACAATTCAGAGAGCGGCAGATGCACTACCTTTATCTGCTTTTTCAAAGCTTAAAGCAGATGAAAATATCAATTAAAACTCATCCTCCTTTAGAATCTACCGTTAACTGGAGGAAATAATGATTGCAATAAGAATCGGCAATCTTTATGTCACCATCAGCTATAGAGTAGGATTCTATATAAAGGAGTCTGTCTGGGATCACATCTTATAAGCTTAGTTAGTGCAGTATTTCCTCTGTGCATTAGAAGAAATGAGATTGTGTGAGTGCAGAGGCAGATTCACCTGGAGGTTAATGAAGCTTAAGATATAGCATTCTTCATGTCCACTAGCCCTTTCTAAGGTTCCCGGAAGGCCTCAGCAATGTATTCAATTAATTCTATGTTTTGTAACATTTGTAAAATTAAGCTATTGTAACTACAATTGCTTAAGATTACACTCTCTTCCCATTTGACATCCCTTTCCCTTTTGAAACACTCCAATAGTACTATTAAGGTATCATTTACAAGTTCAAGGGACTAGGACTTGATATCTTTAGATGGCCATTATTCAACCTACCATGTTTTTTCACCTGGATAAAATGCTTTGAGAATCAACATCCATTATTTGAGGTGTCAATGAGACCTAAAGGGGCTGAAAAGGGAAATGAATTAAAATACATAAGGCATGGACGTGTCGTCATTGTTGAATATTGTGTACCTGTGTAACATAGTTGCGTCCTATCCTGACTAGGTGACTGACTCCTTCAAGGATGCAGATTTGTCTCTGTCCTCTGACTTCCATTTAGTGGCCCTGGAAACATTTTGCCCAATATGAAGTTCAAGATCTTCTCAGAAGTAACGGTCTTTAATTGCTATGACACCACATTGTTATAACACCACTCAAAAGAATGCAGATTCCAAGTCATGTGTTATTCTCTTTAGTCATAATTGTAGGATTTCATTATCAGTATCAAATATAAAACAAACAAATGTACACATGTGTTATTTATCGTATGTTTCTGATAGAGCATTTGTTTATAAAGCCGTGGCTCAGTGTTCACTTAAAGAAGGGTACAGTTTACAAAACCTTTCAGCAGCCAAAATGGTATATTGTAAATTTATAATAGGTTGAGAAATCATATCAACAGATGGATAACACAATATTGCAGTTATATTTAAGTCTCTCTTGGAAAAAATGTTAGGAATTGCCTGTTTATATGACATTATCACAATTTAAAATCATATAAGCATTTCAGAAGTGTCTTGTGAGTGTCAGTATATAGTCACTATTGAGTATTTACTTTGTGTAGTTCATGAAGAGAATGTTTAAAAGTCCGCCAATTTCTTTTGGCACAGAATTTTATTCAATCATTTCCACCAAGAGATAAAGATGCTAAGGATAATTTTGGTATTAGCCTAAGAAAGTATAATTTAGTTGTAAATAATTTAGATGCAAATACATCACAAAATAGTCTTTCAGTGCTTTAAAGTTCAACATAACTCATTTGAAAGCAATAAACTGATACTCATGCAACATTTCCCAAAATGTCTCTTGAAAAACTAATTTTATGGTTGGTAATAAGTAGAATGTAAAAACAGTTCTTTATTACAGCATTACTCATAATAGCCAAGATGTAGAAGCAACCTAAATGTCCATTGATAAATGGATAAAGCAGATGTGGTATCTATCTATATCTATATCTATATCTATATCTATATCTATATCTGGTATATATATATATGTGGTATATATATGTATGTATATATACATATATATGTATATATACATACATATATATGTATGTGTATATATATAATGGGTTATTACTCATCCATAAAAAAGAATGAGATCTTGCCATTTGCAACAACACAGATGGACCTAGAGGGTACTCTGCAAAATGAAATAAGTCAGACAGAAAAAGACAAATACCATATGATTTCACTTGTTTGTGGAATGTAAAAACTAAGGCAAACAAGTACAAAGAAGCAGAAACAGACCCATGAATACAGAGAACCAACTGATTGCCAGTAGGTTGCCACAAGGGATGGGGTTTCAGGGATGGGCAAAATGCGTAAAGGGAAGTGGGAGATCCAGGCTTCCAGTTATGGAATGAATAAGCCAAGGGGATGAAAGGTACAGCATAGGTAATACAGTCAATGGTATTTTAGTAGCACTGAATGGTAATAGGTGGGAGCTACACTTGTGGTGAGCATTGTGGGTCAACTATACATCAATCAAAAAATAATAATAATTTAAAAAAACAGTTCTGTGACCAAGAACAACGGAAAACACTAAAACAAATATCTTAGTGAGAGCGTCCTCTGAAACTTTAAAATAAAAATATATGTTTTGAGTCTCAAGAAAGCGATGGGAAAAAATGTGGTATTTCTTGAAACTGTATAAGAACGAGCACCTCACTGAATTACTGTTCTACAATACACACTGGGAAATGCTGGCAAAAAGGAAGAGCATTTTTACCAGTCAATTGATCAAGATTCACCCATGGAGGCAGGAGACGGTTCATTTCCTGAGCTTGCGGTCCTGTGCTCCGCTAGCAAGGTGGAAGCGAGGGAACAGCCTGCTGTGGCCACCCTCTGAGACATAGACCCCAATTTCCGTTTTGCAGATAGTGAACTGAAGCTTTATACAAGTATATTCAGCTCCTAAATGAAGAGTCCATTCCACATACACCAGCTGGCTTTTTTTTTAATTCTTTTTTAATGTTTTATTTATTTTTGAGAGCGAGAGAGAGAGACAGAGGTGAGTGGGGGAGGGGCAGAGAGAGAGGGAGACAGAGTCCGAGGCAGGCTCCAGGCTCTGAGCTGTCAGCACAGAGCCAGATGCGGGGCTCGAACTCACAAACTGTGAGATAATGACCTGAGCCTAAGTCGGACACTTAACCCGACTGAGCCACCCAGTAGCCCCTACATCAGCTGGCTTGGAAACTCTTAATTATCCTATAGTGTACTGCTTTTTGATATGGTAACGATGGTACCATTAGTCTTTGCTGTCCTGAAAGACTGTGCTCGTTTTTTTTTGTTTGTTTGTTTTTGTTTGTTTGGTTTTTTTTTAGGGGGGAATTTTAAGTGAGTTCTTCAACCTGGAGACTGAAGAAGGAGGTTTTGCCATTCTAATGGATTTTGATTGCTTTAATAGAGAACACTTTTTCTTAATATTCAAAGAAGTTGGGACTCCTGGGTGGCTCAGTTGGTTAAGCGACTGAGTCTCATTTTTGGCTCAGGTCACGATCTCACAGTTGGGTTCGTGGTTTTGAGCCGCACATCTGCACTGACACCGCGGAGCCTGCTTGGGATTCTCTCTCTCTCTCTCTCTCTCTCTCTCTGCCTCTCCTGCGTGCGCATGTGCACGTGCACACACACACACACGCCCTCTCTCTCTCTCTCAAAATAAGTAAATAGACTTAAGAAAACAAAGAAAGAAACTATTTCCTTTTTTTAATTAACATTTAGAAATAAGTGAATTTTTTAAATCAATCTCATTTTCTTTCCTTCCCTTTCTGTAAGTTACATTAGTGTTGGTCTTAAGCTTCAACCACTTGCGGTGACCGAGCCAAATGCTACAGCACAAATGGCAGAGTAGGGGGGAACAGGATATTTGAATGAAGTAGACCTGTTCCTAGCAAGAATAATAATAAAAATAAAGCTATAGTGTTAAACACACAACTATAACCACTAAAGAGCTGAGAAAATCCAAATGGTGATCATTCAGATTGACCAGCATAGTGGGCATGAATTTCATAGACTACAACCTGAGGTTTTTAAGAAATGTAGCTATCTGTAATTTTCTGCAGTTGGAGTTAACTCATATCTTGGCCACCATTTCCACTAGATGGTGGAAAACAACCTGGTCACTTCGACAATAGTCGGTGTCCAGAATTTCATAACGATGTGGTGTTTTCCCCTTTCCTTTGTTTTTATGGCAAATGGATAGGACCCTGGCTAAATGCATTCAAACTCAACTTTTAAAAAAGCTCCGTGTTGGCCAAATGTGACCCGTCTTGGTTTTCATTCGGCCTCTTGGCGAGTTTGCCATCCTGGTCATCATTTTTGAGACAAGAAACAGACATATGGCTTCCACTATAGTCATACACACAAAAATCAAAAACCAACAGAGGTGTATCTGACTCCAGATTCCAAGCCCTTTTCTATGACACCTTGCAAGTCTTATCAACTACATCTCTTCTATTCCTTTTTCTCCCATCAAAATGTACCTGTCTATGCCTAGTTTCTTCCTTAGATTTCTGCGCATTGTCACAGACGTAGTAGACTGGTTTCTTTGTTTCAAGCAAAATGTGCGAATCTACAAGAAACAAGCTTATTCTGAGTCCCTCATGTACTTAACTAAGTTCTATGGGAATTTGTGTAAGATGTGGTTCTTGCTTTAGATAGAACAGCCTATGTGAAAAGTCTTTACAAATTGTAAAGCAGCCAAAAACACTTTTTTGTCTTTCCTGAGTCTTGGCCATATTTTTCAAGGAATGAATAGTCTATTCCAATATGTGTCAGAATTAAATTATATGCAGCCAGTTTCTTCCAGACATGCATCTCACTCTTCAGTCAGGGGAAAGGCAGTCTCACCCTCTGTTAGCATCCCAGCTCTGACCCCCTGCTGCCTCCTCCTAATGTGGATTTCTTCCACTCCCCTGCATTAATCTTGCTGAATTCTTTGATCTGCTGTAAACATCCCCCTTCCTTTTTTGGCAGGAGTGGGGGTACCATTTCACTCACTTCACTTTCTTGCCTTAAGTGAACCCTCACCACCTTCATCCATCAATCTTTTCACTCGTCCTAGGTTAGTTTGTCCATTCCCTTTAATAACTTTTCTAGATCTTTGCCACTCTCTTTAAGCTCCTTGTTCAACTCTGTCCCAGTTTACTCTCAACATATGATAATTGAGGCTATTAGGCATGAACTGTTTCAACGTCCTGCCCTCTTTACCTACAATCTTATCTACATCCATTCCCATCCTACCTTTTTTTCTCAGAGGATGAGATACCTTTTCTCAAGATCAATCCCTCTGTTAGGGTTGTGGTTTTTTTCAAGATCAACTCCTTTGTTAGGGGTTGAATGGTGTTCTCCAAAAAGATAGGTTGATGTCCTAACCTCTGGTACTTGTGAATGTGACCTTGCTGGAAATAGGGTCTTTGTGAATGGAATCAAGTGAAAATGAGGTCATTAAGAAGGAAATTTGGACACACACACACACACACACACACACACACACACACAGTGACAGGTGAAGACCAATGGCCACCATCAGAAGCTAGGAAGAGGCAAGGAAAGTTTCTACCCAGAGTCTGAGAGAGCATGATCCACCTTGACTTCAGGCTTCTAGACTCCAGAACTGTAAGATACTACATTTCTGTTGTTTTAGGCCATTCAGTTGTGGCATTTGCTTCAGCGGCCTTAGGAAACTGATATATTCTCCGTCTTTTCTTTTGAGTCCATCCTTTCCTGCTACTTCATGGTCCTTATTCAGTCATCCCCTCTTCTCTCTGTCCAGTAGCTCTTTCTCCACAGCCTATAAACACATCAAGCATTGTTCATCATAAAAATATCCTCCTCTGACCCAGTGTTTTGCTTGGATTACCATTAGTCTGCCCCTTCCCCTTCCTCCCCGAACATCTCAAAAGAGCAGAATAGACTCTAGCTTAGCTCACATCTCCTGTTCAATGCATGCTTTATTGGTACTCGGGCTTTTTCTTCCCTCAGTCTGCTGGAACCACTTTAGTTAAGGTCACAAATAATCACTTAATTATCAAACCCAGCGGACAGTTCTCAATTTTTTTCATATTGAATTAGCATGCTATTTTGGCAATATTGATTGCTCTCTCTACTTTGAAACTCTCTACTTTCTTGGCTTTCATTACATTTGACTTTCCTGGTTCTTTTCTTTCTCATATTTAGTTCCTTCCCTGTTTCCTCTTTGGCCTTATCTTCTTCTGCCTACCCTTTAAATAGTAGATTTCCTCAGATCCCATCCTTGCTCACTGACTTATTCTACACAATAATTTTGAAAGGCTGACTTCATCTACTTTCATGATTCCAAATGGTACCAGTGTGCTAACAACTTCCAAACCTTTACCTGTACTGAAGGTTCTTCTCTCGATCTTCTCCTAGGTGTAAGCCTCACTACTCACAGGTATCACCCTATTATCACAAACTCACCCAGTCCCAGACTGAAAAGATCAACCTTGTCCCAAACCTTCCTGTGTTCTCTTAGTGCTGCTATCATTCATGAAGTTATCCTAGCTAGCATTTGGAGACTCGACTTTGGTTATTCCATCACCTTTACGTTTGCTCACTTACAAATCCTGCCAATTTTACGAATCTGTCCCCATCGCTGTCCCCTTAGTCCAGACTCTCATTATCTCTCCCAACTGGCCACTCTGCCTTCTGTTTACTCCTTCAAGTCCATTCTTCATACAGCAGCCAGATTAATACATCTAAAAGTAATATGACATCATCACTCTTAACATAAATAAAAGTTCCTTTCTCTCTCACCTCTCCAACCACATTTTCTATCTTTGCCTTTAGAAGATAGAAATGACCATAGTTCTACACCCTGAGATGGCTAAGGGCTCTGTAACATTTTAATGTGAATCCATCTCTTTGGGACAGTGTCACCTGACTTGTAACCTAATTAACTTTTAATCAATCCTCCTTTGCATTTAAGGACTTCTGGGAAGAATTCCCTGGACCTCCAAACTTCCTTGAGTATTCCCTTCTATTTCTATATTCCCCGGTATAGACTTCCATTATCACTTCACTGCGTTGTGTTATAATTAACAGTTTACCTATCTGATTCTCGCACTAGTCAGAGAGCTCCAGAAGGGCAGGAATGTGTCTGTTTCATCTTGTATTCCATTCCCTGGCACATTGCTGGAGGATGAACAGAGAAGTAACTGGAATGTTGGGAATCTCTTATTCTATAGCCAATTGATAAATAAGCTCCCCTGTAGGGAGAAAGTTTTTCTGGTACCTTTCAAGTTACTCTACACAACCTAATTTGTGACCTTTCCTACTAAGCACAGAAAATGCAAAATCCAATTACATTTTAGGTTATCTCAGCCACACAGTGGGAATGATAAACTTCTGCTTTGTGATGAACACCCTCTTTCCTAGGAGAACATGGAAAACAAAACACCTCTCTCCCTTCTGAATTGTAATATGCAGCTGTTTTTAGAAATGCTGTTCTTTTAATACAGCAACTTCATTACCAGAGCCATCAGTTTCACAAGGTCATCTGTAGCCCAGTGGACGGTTCAAAGCATAATTCATAGTAGGGCAGCCTGTCTTGTGCCTGCAGATTTAGGGGAGTGGAGATTATACAGACACAGCTTATACAGTTTGTATTAAGCACATACACACATACACAGTTTTAATATTCAAAAGAGGTCAAAAATAAAATCAAGTAAAATGTTTATGTTCCCGGCATGCTAAATAAGTATCCTGAAATACTTCATACTGTAACATTCTTAAGGAAGAAAAACAGTGCCAAGAAGATGAATTGCCTTGACCGAGCACATACCTTATTTTTGACAATCTTCTTAGAAATAAATGTTATTAGGCTATTATGGAGTCTGAAAGGGTGGACCCAAACTCTTCTTTCGGCCAGCACGGTATGCTGATTAGTTTAATTCTTAAAAGTTGTGAGATATAATGTAAAAATCATAACGATGCCTAGCACCTGAATATATAGCTTAAAAAATAAAACACATTTAATACCTCTGAAACCATCCCCCAAGTCAAGAAATAGAATATCAGAACCTGTTAAGAGCTGAATTGTGTTGAAGCCCTAACCCCCAACACCTCAGAATGTGACTGTATTTGGAGGCAGCGTTTTTAAAGGGATTACTAAGGTTAAATGAGGTTGTTAAGGTGGGCCCCGATCCAGTATGACTGGTGTCCTTATACGAGGAGAAAATTTGAATGCACAGAGATAGCACACATGTGCCTGCACAGAGGAAAGACCATGTGAGGACACAGTGAGAAGACAGCCAGAAGAAATCAAACTTGCCAACAACCTTCATCTTGGATTTCCAGCCTCCGGAAATGTCAGAAAGGAAATTTCTGTTGTTTAAGCCACCCCGTCTGTGGCATTTTGTTATGGCAGTCCTGGCATGCTATTACAGCACCCCAGAAGGACCCTCCCACCTCAGACACAGTCGCTTGACTTACAGTCATTGATAAATACATCATCACTTTTTACTGCAGCTTAACTTGCATCCAAAAGATGACACCTGTTCTTGCATCCAGAAGATTACAGCTTAGTTGTGCTAGTTTTGCAAGATTTAAAAAAAAAAAAACTAATTTGAATTTGAATGCCCTTAGGCAAAGCATCCATTCTCTAATTCACAATATTCAATATGTTCTATTGTCTTCCCCTGCCTTGTCCTTGAGCATGTGTGTTTGCCACTCCTTGGCCCCATGCCCAGCCTCCTGGAATGTACCTCTTTTAATGGCCAATTATCAACTCAAGAATGACTGAGCCAGTGACTTTAACGATCACACTCCTTCACTCCCACCTGTTACAAGGTGCTAAATGTCAAGTTTTTGGTTCAAATTACAATTGAAACTGTTTTGAGAATTTCATGACACCTATTGAAATAAACAGCATCACGCAGAACTGTCACAACCGAAGATAAAAATTGCTAGTTTAGCCAGGGTGAGCTTTATTTAAAGAAGTAGCAATATCAAAACCATTTTCTCGCCTGTATAATTCAAGGTCCCAACAGAAAATAGATGGACAGTCAAGTTAAACTAACTCAGGAAGAATTTATTTATTTACAAAGGAACTCATTACAAAAGTGGAAGAACCATAAGGAATTGTGCAGGAACCGGGTCTAGTAATAGAATGGGAGATACTAGAAGCCAGAAACAGAGAGAATCGTCTAGAAAAGAACTCCCTGAGAGTGACTTAAAAAAATTTTTTTTAATGTTTACTTATTTTTGAAAGAGAGAGAGAGAGAGAGAGAGAGATAGCATGAGCAGGGGAGGGGCAGAGAGAGAGACACACACAGAATCGGAAGCAGGCTCCAGGCTCCAAGCTGTCAGCACAGAGCTCGAAACAGGGCTTGAACTAACGAGCTGTGATATCATGACCTGATCATAAGTTGGATGCTCAACAGACTGAGCCACCCAGGTGCCCTGGAGAGTGACTTTTGATGAAGGTACTAGCCAGCCTGAGGCAAACTGCCTAAGTAGGGAACTGACAAGTGCCCTCACTCTTCTCTCTCTGATGTCCATGATGACTCCCCCTTTTCCTCCTTGACCCAACCTAATCAGAAGCCAGAAGTTTGGGAACCTACAGAAATAGCGTACAGAGGTTGAGAACAGGCAGAGAACAGGAGGAAGGTAAATCGGGAGGGAGAAATGGAAGATTTCTGACACTTTGCCTTTGGAATGGCAGTGTGAAAGAATGTGGATGCTGATTTCTTCCAGGCAATTCAGTGTTTGAAATGTCACAATTCTCCAGAGAAGCCAGTGCATGAGAAACATGAAGCTTACCAGTATCCTTCCTAAAAGCTCACAAAACCAGGATGACCAGATAGTAATAACCAAGAAAATAAAGAGCAGGTATCTTCAGTATTTAGATATGGCATGCTTCTTAGACATCCAGTTAAGATTGTATGGCATTTGAGTTTACTAAATTCAACACTTGAGACATTCCACTGCCAAATGCTCGTAACAATTAAGAGTAAAATAGAGAGCTACCATCTGGAAGGATCAGTATGCTTTTTAAGAAAGTGGGTATATATGACCTGTACTTCCATTTGGAACCAAGGTTAGGTAATCTTAAAGCATAAATCTTTCCAAATAATTGAGCAATTAATTCAATTGATTAATTAATTAAATATATGTATTGGATCAAAGTGGGAATTTTTTTCCACATTTTTTACCCAAAAGAATGACATAACAATATCTCATTACATATGGTATAAAAGTCACCTTTATTTCTAGGCTACTTTTATTATAATGTAATATAATAAAATTATATGCTATATAACAGCATATAATTATAAAATATATTAATTATATTAAATATGCAATTATTTAATATAATAGTATAATTTGTGATATATTAAATATATATCATATATTTATATGATATAATTACATATCATATTTATGATATAATTACATAGTATATAATAATACATATAATTACACAATATATATCACTGTAATCTTATTTGTAAATTTTGAATTAAGCATGAGGAAGGTCCATCTTGACATCCAGCCAAAAGATTCTAGCTATTCAAACACCAGAGTAATTACTCAAAGTGTAATATGCAAGCATAGGTGTGAAGGCAAGTGATTAATCTCTTTATCTGTCCTCAGAAATGGTTGACATTGGTAATTCAATAGAAGAAAGAGAAAAAAAACAGCATATCATAGAATAAGGCATGCCACGAGCGAGCATTAGGTTTAACAATAAACCACATCCTTTAGAAGAGTTGGGATTGAAAATCAGGTTCCAAATTTACCTCCACCTCTAAATCAGAACCCCAATAAAATGCTGATAAAATAAGAAATGGTACAGCCACTGTGGGAAACAGTGTGGCAGTTCCACAAAAAGTTAAGCATAGAATTACCATCTGATTCCCTCAAGCCCACTCATAGAAATATATCCAAAAGAATTGAAAACAGAGATTCAAACAGATGCGTGTACACCAATGCTCAGAGCAGCATTTTTCACAATAGCCAAAAGGTGGAAACAACCCATGTGTCTGTCAACAGATGAATGGATAAAATGAAGTATATACATACAATGGAATATTATTTAACACTAAAAAGGAATGAAGCAGAGACGAACCTTGAGAACATAATGCTGCATGAAATAAGCCAGGCATAAACAGGCAACTAAAATAGGCAAATGCACAGAAACAGCAGGTAGATTCGAGGTTACCACGGGTTAAGAGGGAAGGAGAGATGAAAGGTCTTGCTACATGGGGACAGAGCTTCTGTTTGGGATGCTAAAAGAGTTTTGGAGGGGCACCTGGGTGACTCAGTCAGTTAAGCATCTAACTTGATTTCGGCTCATGTCGTGAGCCCCCAGTTCATGGGATCAAGCCCTGAGTCAGGTTCTGCACTGCCAATGTGAAGCCTGCTTGGGATTCTGTCTCTCTCTCTCTCTCTCTGCCCCTCCCCTACTTGCTCTCACTCTCTCAAAATAAATAATAGAAAAATAAACTTAAAAAAAATTTTTGGAAACACATAGCTGTGATGGTTACCCAACAGTGTGATGGCAATTAGTGCCACTAAATTATACACTTAAAAAATGATTTAAGTGGAAAATTTTATGTCCTATATATCCTAACACAATTTTTGAAATTTTTCCTTTAACTTCTTCCTCCACATAGCATTTCATTTCAACTGAGGATCTCAAAAGACCCTCAGAAACACTGCACAATGCCAGAAGATGGACTTGAATAAAGCCACACAATGAGTGAGACTGACAAGAGAATTTCTAGAAATGTTCATTTCTGGTTTGTGTTCAAAAGAGTAGAATGACATCTCTTAGGCCTTAGTCATCAGACGGGATGTTACTAAATCTTTAGAACATTAAGGGAAGTTGAAGAACCTGACTGTACCTCAGTATTCCTAAATTAAAGACTTGCTAAGTCCCTAACATAAACCGTGCTCCCCAAAAGTCAAAACAAAACCATAGCTTCCAGATTACTAGAGCCCAAAAAGGAAAGAGGCCAAATTAGCTGGCCAGAGCTGATGGAGATTACTACTTCCACCATTTTATTGGAAGAAGCACCACTTCTTTCTCCCCACTATGGCCACGCTCTGAACTTGTCATTTCAGTCTCACACACCACCATGTAAATATCAAGGCACATAGATTTCATTTTGTTAATAAGCAGAATTTTTGTCAAAGATTTTGCAATAGTAATTACTGATGTATTTATTTAAAACATAGCATGCTTATAATGATTTTGGAGAAAAAAGAAAACAGAGAAGCTCAAGGAAGGAAAAACAAATTGCCCATAATTTTACCATCCAAATATAATTATGATTAGTATTGTGATGTGTTTGTGTGAGACTCATGTGATTAATTTTAGTCAACTTGGTGTCTAACTTTTCCACATTATGACAGAAATAGTTTTTCATTGAGAAATATGTGGAAAAGTATAACATACATAGAACAATCCTATCACATGAAGACAGCCCCCATTACCATGTTGATGTTTTCTAGCCCAATTAGCCAAGGCCATCAGCAGACAAAGCTACGGTTTGAAAAATCACGCTTGTTGACTTTTTTGTAATAAGACCACAAACCTGAGGAACCATGGGCTGTCTCATGGAAGAAAGAAAGAATGGGGGATATTGCAGGATTTAAGAGAAGCAGTCTTTGACAGGCTCAGGGCAAAGCAGGACTGGGGATAAAAGAGTCAACATGAAGTCTGGACTGCGAAAGGGACCCAGAATCCTTTTTCCTGGGAAACCACAAAGTTGAGCTAGATGTGAAATGATGCATCCAGAAGTCCCTTGCCTGAATTTCTGTACATGGGTTGGAAATCAAGGCTGCTTCTCTGTGCCAAAGGACTGGAAATCCTCCCAACCAAAAGGGTGGTGTACTTCACTCTTATTCTTATGATTCCAAAGAGCAAACTTTTGACAGTCTAGATATTAGAAAACAAGATTTCTCAGTAAGAGACAGAGTCCCTTAAATAAGGAGATGTTTATGACACTTTATATAGCCGTAGCATGGCCTTGGGAGAAATATCGTTTCCTGTTAACTTAGCAGCTGGCTTGATCTTGATCTGTGCCTGTTAGCCCAGCCTGATAACTGGCAGGGCACATATTTCACCTTCTCAGTGCTAGCTAATTTTTTTTTTAACATGTTTTCTTCCACTGTTTTTTCTATGCCTAACTTTTTATGCCTTTTGATCTAAATTGTAGCAATTTTATCTATCCAGACGCAGATATAATTTTTGCACTTTATATTACTTTAGTATTATGTTTAATTAATTACCTAGTTTTCAATAGGTATCATTTTAATGGCTACATAGACCATTCTAGGGGCCAAGATCAGGCTGCCCCAAAGTGTGCCACTTTGGCATATTGATTTTTTTTTTAATTATAGCCTGTGCAAGAAGGACACTCAGACAGACCCGCCTTTGTCCCCTTGAAAGCAGGAAATAACTCTTCCATGTGAAAGTTGCTCTTGTACCAGGAGGCAAAGAGACATTCTTATCACCAGAGATGGGAAATTGAGGGCCAAGGAGGCTGTATAAACAGCCCTTGTTACTTTCTACTAATTCACTACCCCAGCCCAAATTCTGTTTAGAATTCCTTATTAATTAAAGCTCCCAGAGTTAAGTTTTCTTTGTCCTGTCAATTTCCTCATGGATTTATTGTCATTTTGTCTCAAAAGGTATAAAAACTGACTGCCTTGGTCGTTTCTTCAGGTCTGTTTCATTATTGGTCCTCCATGTGCACATAATAAAACTTTGAGTTTTTTTCTCCTATTAATCTGTTTCATGTAAATTTAATTCCCAGTCTAGCTGGAAGAATCTTGAAGAGCAGAGAAAGGATTTTTCCTTCCCTTCACCATATTGTTAGTGTGCCAAAGATTATTTAACAAATCCAAATTGTTTATTACCAATTTTTAATTATATGAATTCTTAATTTTTACCATATGGGGAGTTATATTATGATAAACATCTGCACAAATATGGCTTAATGCAAATTAATTGCTGGGCCCAAAGTTATGAGTATTTTTGAGGCTCTAAATATTTATTTGCAAAATTGCTATCCCAAAGTTTCGAGTAAACTAGGAAAATGGTAATTTTGTGGCACCCACCTAAACACAGAGAATTATCTTTTAACCTTTTTTTTTAAGTTGGTTTATTTACTTTTGAAAGAGAGAAAGTTAAACTGGGGGAGAGGGAGGGAAAGAGAGAGAATCCCAAGCGGGTTCCACATTGTCAGTGTGGAGCTAGATATGGGGCTCGAAGGCACTAACTGTGAGATCATGACCTGAGCCAAAGTCAAACATTTAACTGACTGAGCCACCTGGACATCTCTCTTTTAACTCTTTTTTTAAATTGTTAATTTCAAGGCTGTAAATGGGGTAGCTCCTTGTTATTTTCATTGCAGTTTTTGAACTATTAACAAGGTTAAAGTTTTCCCATACTGTTTACTAATTCTAGTTCATCCTATGTCCTCTCATAAATGTTTTCCAGATTGTGTGTTAAGAAGCTTAGTGTGTTTCTCATCAAACCATCTTAGTTCTTTACCTGATTTTTAAAATTATTTTAGTAGCTACATTTTCTTTCTAGAATGTAGTTGCAAACAAGTCTTTGTAAGATGATTCTCACTCTTTTGAAATTTCCCTTACTTGCTTCAAAACCTGAGGCTCACAATCAGAAATCTAAAGCAAGTTTTACTAATCTCTTATTGATGGAAACTGGCTTTTAATGATCAGTTCTGATGTGTGACACCAGTAATGGGTTACAAGTTATAAACTACCAGCTTTGGACAATGATTTCTTTCAGAAACAAATTCTAAAAAATTCTAACAAATTCAAGTTATCCAATAATATTGTAGCACACATTCCAGTTTTCATTCCTAAGAGCAATGAGCATAATTGCAGCTGGTATGCTACAGATGCAATTAATAAAATTCAAACCATTGATACCAATGTGAATGGCAACTGTGAAATAGCATTTTTACATATGAAATTCATTTTTTGTGTGCATCTCAAACAAATAAGGGGAAAATGCTGAGTTGAATCATAATGTACCCCAAGACTGAATCAATGAGTAACTCAAAAAACGAAGGCTTAATGCAGAAACCATTACTACAATTATGAATATTTATTCTGATTATTATTATTTTTTAATCTCTTATCTGTTTCTTTATAGGTCGAGGATATTTCTTTCCAAAATGTCCCTTTGGGCCACAGCTAATTTGGATCATTAGTTCAGTGATTTCTGGGAAGTCTGGAAGCCTGCATCATTTTACTTGTCATGGTGACTTTAGTTTGTTTTCTCCCCAGACTCCTCCAGTCCCTTAATATCACTCCTAACTGAAAATAGAAAGCTCAAGAACTTAAAATGCCTCAAAATATCTTACCTTACTCTTTTTTAGTGCTCTTTCCTTGATCTATTTAATTTTTTTCAATATAATTTATTGTCAAGTTGGCTAACATACAGTATATACAGTGTGTTCTTGGTTTAGGGGTAGAGTCCCGTGATTCATCACATACATACAACACCCAGTGCTCATCCCAACAAGTGTCCTTCTCAATGTCCATCACCCATTTTCCCCTCTCCCCTGACCCCCCCCATCAACCCTCATTTTGTTCTCTGTGTTTAAGAGTCTCTTATGGTTTGCCTCCCTTCCTCTCTGTTTCTATTTTCCCCCCTTCCCTTCCCCCATGGTCTTCTGTTAATCTTCTCAAATTCCACATATGAATGAAAACATATGATATCTATTTTTCCCTGACTGACTTATTTCACTTAGCATAATAACCTCCAGTTCCATCTACATTGCTGCATGCAAGCATTCCCAGGCAAGTGCAAGAGGGTTCCTATTTCTCCACATCCTCACCAGCATCTGTTGTTTCCTGAGTTTTAATTTTAGCCACTGTGACTGGTGTGAGGTGGTTTCTCAATGTGGCTTTGATTTGTATTTCCCTGATAATGCGTGATGTTGGGCACCTTCTCATGTGTCTCTTGGCCACCTGGATGTCTGCTTTGGAGAAGTGTCTATTCATGTCTTCTGCCCATTTCTTCACTGGATTATTTGTTTTTTGGGTGTTGACCTTGATAAGTTCTTTGTAGATTTTGGATACTAACCCTTTATCTGATATGTCATTTGCAAATATCTTCTCCCATTCCATCAGTTGCTTTTTAGTTTTGTTGATTGTTTCCTTTGCAGTGCAAAAGTTTTTATCTTGATGAGGTCCCAGTAGTTCACTTTTGCTTTTAATTCCCTTGCTTTTGGAAACGTGTCAAGCAAGAAATTGCTGCAGCTAAGGTCAAAGAGGTTGTTGCCTGTTTTCTTCTCTAGGGTTTTGATGGTTTGCTGACTCACATTTAGGTCTTTCATCCATTTTGAGTTTATTTTTGTGTATGGTGTAAGAAAGTGGTCCAGTTTCATTCTTCTGCATGTTGCTGTCCAGTTCTCCCAGCACCATTTGCTAAGGAGACTGTCTTTTTTCCATTGGATACTCTTTCCTCCTCTGTCAAAGATTAGTTGGCCATACACTCATGGGTCCAATTCTGGGTTCTCTATTATATTCCATTGGTCTATGTGTCTGTTTTTGTGCTAATACCATACTGTCTTGATGATTATAGCTTGGCAGTAGAAGCTGAAGTCTGGGATTGTGATGCCTCACGCTTTGGTTTTCTTTTTCAACATTACTTTGGCTATTCAGGGTCTTTTGTGGTTCCGTACAAATTTTAGGATTGTTTGTTCTAGCTTTGAGAAGAATGCTTGTGTAATTTTGGTTGGGATTGCATTGAATGTTCTTCATTCCAATCCACAAGAATGGATTTGTTCTTCCAATCCATGAGAATGGAATGTTTTTCCATTTCTTTGTGTCTTCAATTTCTTTCATAAGTTTTCTACAGTTTTCAGCATACAGACCTTTCACATTTTTGGTTAGGTTTATTCTTAGGTATTTTATGGTTCTTGGTGCAATTGTAAATGGGATCAATTTCTTGATTTCTCTTTCTGTCGCTTCATTATTGGTGTATAGAAATGCAACCAATTTCTGTGCACTGATTTTGTATCCTGCAACTTTGCTGAATTCATGTATCAGTTCTATCAGTTTTTTGGTGGAGTCTTTCAGGTTTTAGATGTAGAGTATCATGTCATCTGTGAAAGGTGAATGTTTGACTTTTTTGCCAGTTTGGATGCCTTTGATTTCATTTTGTTGTCTGATTGCTAAGACTAGGACTTCCAACACTATGTTAAACAACAGTGGTCAGGGGGTGCCTGTGCATGGTATGATCTAGCTCAGTTGGTTAAGCATCTGACTTCAGCTCTGGTCATGATCTCAGGATTCATGAGTTCAAGCCCCATGTCTGGCTCTGTGCTGACAGCTTAGGGCCTGGAACCTGCTTCAGATTCTGTGTCTCCCTCTCTCTCTGCCCCTCCTCCACTTGTGCCTTTGCTCACTCGCTCTCTCTCTCTTTTAAATAAATAAACATTTTAAAAAATTTAAACAATAGTGGTGAGGGTAGACATCCTTGTCATGTTTCTGATCTCAGGGGGAAAGCTCTCAGTTTTTCCCCATTGAGGATGATATTAGCTGTGGGATTTTCATATATGGCTTTTATAATGTTAAGGTATGTTCCTTCTAGTCAGAATTTCTTGAGGGTTTTTACTAAGAAAGCATGCTATATTTTGTCAAATTCTTTTCCTGCATGTATTGACAGTATCATATGGTTCTTATCCTTTCTTCTATTAATGTGATGTATCACACTGATTGATTTGCAAATATTGAACCTGCCCTGCAGCTCACGAATGAATCCCACTTGATCGTGGTGAGTAATTCTTTTGACATACTGTTGAAGTCAATTTGCTAGTATCTTGTTGAGAATTTTCACATCCATGTTCATCGAGGATATTGGCCCATGGTTCTCCTTTTTTGTGGGGTCTCTGTCTGGTTTGGGAATCAAGGTAGTGCTGCCTTCATAGAATGAGTCCAGAAGCTTTCCTTCCATTTCTATTTTTTGGAACAACTTGAGAAGGATAGGTATTAACTCTGCTTTAAATGTCTGATAGAATTCCCCTGGGAGGCCATCTGGCCCAGGACTCTTATTTGTTGGGAGATTTTTGATAACTGATTCAACTTTTTTGCTAGTTATGGGTCTGTTCAAATTTTCTACTTCTTTCCCTTTGAATTTTGGTAGTATGTAGGTGTGTAGGAATTTGTCCATTTCTTCCAGGTTGTCCAGTTTGCTGGCATATAATTTTTCATAGTATTCTCTGATAATTATTTGTATTTCTGTGGTATTGGTTGTGATCTGTCCTCTTTCATTTGTGACTTTATCTATTGGGCCCTCTCTCTTTTCTTTTTGAGAAGTCTGGCTAGGAGTTTATCAATTTTGTTTATTTTTTCAAAAACCAGCTCTTGGATTCATTGATCTGTTCCACTGGTTTTTTTGGATTCTATATTATTTATTTCTGCTCTACTCTTTATTATTTCTCTTCTGCTTCTGGCCTTAAGGTTTCTTTACCATTCTTCTTCTAGTTCCTTTAGGTGTGCTATTAGATTTTGTATTTGGGATTTTTCTTGTTTCTTGAGACTGGCCTGGATTGCAATGTATTTTCCTCTTAGGACTGCATCCCACAGGGTTTGGACTGTCATGCTTTCATTTTCATTCATTTCCATATATTTTTTAATTTCTTCTTTAATTGCCTGGTTGACCCATTCATTCTTTAGTAGGATGTTCTTTAACCTCCATGCATTTGGAGGTTTCCTGTAGTTGATTTCAAGTTTCATAGCATTGTGATCTGAAAATGTGCATGGTATAATCTAAATTCTTTTAGATTTATTGAGGGCTGTTTTGTGACCCAGTGTCTGATCTATCTTGGAGAATGTTCTATGTGCACTCAAGAAGAATGTGTATTCTGCTGCTTTGGGATGGAAAGTTCTGAATATATCTGTCAAGTCCATCGGGTCCATGTATCATTCAGGGCAATTGTTTCTTTATTGACTTTATGCCTAGATGATCTGTCCATTGCTATAAGTGGAGTATTAAAGTCGTCTGGAATTACTATATTCTTATCAACAAGATTGTTTATGTTTGTGATTAACTGATGTATATATCTAGGTCCTTTCAAATTGGAGGCATAAACATTTACAATTGTTAGCTCTTCTTGATGGATAGACCCTATAATTATGATATAATGCCCTTCTTCATCTCTTGTTACAGCCTTTAGTTTAAAATCTAGTTTTCTGATAGAAGTATGGCTACTCCAGCTTTCTTTTGACTTCCAGTAGCATGATAGATGGTTCTCAATCCCTGCACTTTCAATCTGAAGGTGTCCTCAGGTCTAAAAATGGGTGTCTTATAGACAGCATAACGATGGATCTTGGTTTTTTATCCATTCTGATACGCTATGTCTTTTGATTGGAGCATTTAGTCCATTTAAATTCAGCATTATTATTGAAACATATGGATTTAGTGCCATTGTGTTTTCTGTATATTTCATGCTTGTGGTGATGTCTCTGGTCCTTTGTAGTCTTTGCAGCATTCCACTCACAGAGTCCCCCTTAGGCTCTCTTGCAGGGCTGGTTTAGTGGTCATGAACTCTTTCAGTTTCTGTTTTTCTGGGAAAGCCTTTATCTCTCCTTCTATTCTGAATGATAGCCTTGCTGGATAAAGGAGTCTTGGCTGCATATTTTTCCTATTCAGCACATTGAATATTTACTGCCACTCCCTTCTGGCCTGCCAAGTGCCAGTGGACAGGTCTGCTACTACCCTTATGTGTTTACCCTTTTAGGTTAAGGCCTGTTTGTCTCTAGCTGCTTTCAGAATTCTCTCTTTGTCTTTGTATTTTTCCAGTTTCACTATGATATGCCGTGGAGAAGACCCATTCCTGTCACATCTCAAGGTAGTTCTCTGTGCCTTCTTGGATTTGGATGTCTGCTTCCTTCCCCAGATTAGGGAAGTTTTCAGTTACAATTTATTCAAGTAAGCCTTCTGCCCCTTTCTCTCTCTTCTTCTTCTTCTGGAACACCTATGATACAGATATTATTATTTTCATTGAATCACTTAGTTCTCTAATTCTCCCCTCATAGGCTAGTATTTTTTTATCTCTCTTTTTCTAGGCTTCATCATTTTCCATAATTTTATCTTCTGTTTCACTTATTCTTCCCTCTGCCTCTTCCATCCTCACTGTCACCACATCTAGTTTATTTTGCACCTCATTTACAACATTTCTTAATTCGTCACGACTATTTTTTAGTTCCTTGACCTCTGCAGTAATAGATTCTTTGCTGTCTTCTATGGTTTTTTCAAGCCCAGCAGTTAATCTTATGACTATTATACTAAATTCTTGATCAGATATATTTTTATATCTATTTTGAGCAATTCTTTAGCTGTCATTTCTTCCTGGAAATTCTTTTGAGGAGAATTCTTTCGTTTCATCATTTTGGCTAGTTTTCTGTCCCTTATGTGTTTTAAAAGCTTGTTATGTGTCCTGCACCTGTGAGCAATACTATATTAAAAAGAGGTCATAGACTGTCCCAGGCCTGGCCCTTCAGGAGTTGCTTTTGGAGTGTGTAACATGCTCTCTGTTGTTTTGTCTCTGGTGGCTTTGTCTCCCTACTCATAGTGGTTGTTTGGACCCTCCATCAGGTGTACTTTGATTTATTTGTTGAAGCAACCCTGGGGAAAAAAAAATTGAAAGGCGGGGAGGTGGTGGTGGTGGTGGAAGAAGCCTTATCCCATACAAAGAGAGAAATAACAGGGGCAGGGAAAAACAAAAGAAAAGAATATTGACCTGTCAGAGATACCATGTGGCTTAATCCAGAGAGAGAGAAAGAGACAGAGGAAAATAAAGAAGAAGGAGATACAGAACAGGGGTAAAGATAATAGATTAAATATGTTTGCTTAAACAAACCAACAACCAGAATAACCAGACTAGAGAAGGGAAGAAATAAGAGGAAAAAGAAGCAATATATATATATATAATATTTGCATATATATAATATTTGCATATATAATATTTGCATATATATTATATTTGCATATATATATTATATTTGCATATATATTATATTTGCATATATATATGCAAAGCCTTGGAACCGGTGGCTGCTCTGACCTGCAGGAGGGGCTGTCTGGTTGGTCAGTGTCAATCTAGTTCCTGTAGATACACAATTACCAGGCTCAGAAGGGCTTGGTTTGGTGTAGGTGCGTCCTGCCTCCATTGCGGGCCCCTTGTCCTTTCCCTGAAATCCACTTTGTTGGTGATTGGGAGAAAAATGGTGACACCTCAGTCTCTCCTCCCCAGACAGGGTGTCCCAACCCACTCTGTTCAGGCCGTCCTCACAGTGCTGCACAGGAGCGAGCAGGCCTCTTTTTTTTTTTTCTCTCTCTCTCATTCCAGTCTCCCATGTTTCCCAGGCACTCAGCTGGGATTCAAACCCCTATGTCTTATAGGGTCCCTCTCTGTGCACCCTGGTTCTGGGGAAGTGCTGCTCTGCCCCACCGAGAAAGGGCCTCTGGCTGGCGGGTGTAAGCAGGGTCCTTTGTCCTTGGAACGGCCATATGCCTTCATCCCACAGCACTCAAGGGAGGGGGTTGCTTTTTCCCACTTCGGACTGCACCTCTGAACTAATTACGGAGCCTGGGGCTGGCTCCCCTCCTTCCCAGGCACACGAACAGGGCTGCCGGCCCCAGTCCAGAGAAAGCCCCGCAGTTAGAAATTGGATCTTTCTCCTTTCTTTCCGATCCCCGGTCCGTGGTTTTTCTCTTCTCCAAATTCAATGCTACACTTCACAGCCTCTCTTTCTCTTCCTTTCATCTCTCTGCAGAAGGGCATCCCTCCTCTCTGTGCCTACGCCACCCGTTTTATCTCTCCCAGCTCGCAATCACGCACCCATGGCCTGCCAAGTCGTCTCCGTGGGCCCCAGGAGACGTCTCTGTCACTCTGCAGCCCAGACTCTTGGAATTTCCAAGGCCTCTGTCCTCAACACTGCTGTGTTTGAGGGACGAGGAAACTTCAGGTCCACCTACTCCTCTGGAATGTTGATCTCTCTCCTTTCCTTGATCTACTTAATAATTGATGGACTAAAAGACAGCTTTGACCATGGGTGCCTCCTGGCTCAGTTAGTTAAGCATCTGACTCTTGACTTCGGCTCAGGTTATGATCTCACAGTTAAGCATTTGACTCCTAATTTCAGCTCACAGGTCAGGGTCTCATGGTTCCTGAGATGGAGCTCTGCATCAGGCTCTGCCCCTCCCCTGCTTGTACTCTCTCTCAAAATAAATAAACATGTTTTTAAAAAGACAGCTCTGGTTGAAAATATTCACTTTGGAAAGCCCCGTGGCCTAATAAGGGTGATGACTGACCTATTGAAATTGCTGTTTTTCTTTTATGCTTAGCCTCAATATTTCTCTCATTTAATAACAAATCCTTGAGTGATGCCATTCAAACTCTGCAGAATGGCTGACAAATATGTAAACTAGGGAGTACTGCAAGCTTATTTCGTAAGAAAATAAATATGAGGTTTGTTTAGCTGGGGTGGCAGAGTAGATGGTTTTTCAGTCTATATCCAGGGATGTGTGGGGTGCAAAGCCAATCTGGGCCCCCCCCCCCCAACTCAGCATCTTTATCCAGATAAGGTCACTTGAATGTGATCATCCAAAGTGGTCTTGAAAGAGAAAGGAGCGCTAAAAGACATCACAAAGGAATAGAATAAGCAGTTTTAAGTCTGTAAAAGAAGCATGGGGGGAGCTTGGGCCTGTGCTCTTTGTGACGTCATCGTGGGGAACAGCCAGTGCCCCCACTTGTTCCTGTGCCTTCCTTCTTGTTTCTCCTTCCTGAAAATCTGCCAGTGGGAAGCCTTTGAGATTGAATTTACGTTGCTTCTATAAATTAATTACATAAATGTGGGGTTCATTTGAATTATTTTTCTTTGATTTCATAAATCTGTTCGAAGTCATAATAATGACTACTAAGTATGAGTCAAGAATAATGATAATCTTTATTTTAAGAAAATTAAAAATGCGGCCAAGTACAGAATTGAGAACTGTTAACATATGCTCGTATTTGCTTTTCTTTCTTATCAAAGGAAGAAAACATTACAATATACTTGAAATCTGCTTTATCCCCATTTCCAGTCTCTTTACCCTCTTTCTCCCCAGAGCCAACCATTACCATTACCATTTCATTTGTATATATGTATTCGCAGTCCGTTTTTCAGCTGTGTGTGTGTATCTGTGTGTACATGTATATACGTTTTAGTTTACACACATATATGTGTATATATATATATATATCCATTAATAGTATAAATAATATATAGTATTGTTTTGTAAGAAATAGTATTTCTAACTTACATAAATAGTACTTTATGCCTATAGTTGGACAATAACTTTAGGTTTTTAAAATTTATCCGTGTTGGGGGCACCTGGGTGGCTCGGTTGCGTAAGTATCCGACTTCGGCTCAGGTCATGATCTCGCAGTTTGTGGGTGCAAGGCCCACTTTGGGCTCTGTGCTGAAAGTGCAGATCCTGCTTGGGATTCTCTCTCCTTCCCTCTTTCTGCTCCCACTTGTGCTTTCTCTCTCTCTCAAAACTACATTTTAAAAAATACTTAAAAAAAATGTATCCATGTCTAAGTACATTATTTTATAGATACTATATATAATCACATTCATTCCTTCTACATGCTGTGTAGTATTTAGTTATATGAATATTTATCTGTCCTCCTTTCCATATATTTGGAGTTTCCAATTTTTGTTATTATAAGTATTCAAATGAATATCCTCATACAGGTTTCTTTGTGTTTGTACATAAAAGATATTTCTAGAATACACATGAAGTAAAATTTTTAGGTTGTAAGAGGATACATTTTTAAATTTCCTAAATATAAACAAATTTATTCTCATGGGAATCATGTCAATGGAACTCTGTAACAGTGACTATAAATTCCTATCTCCTCATTTATTGACCAGTATTCAATATAGTCACACTTCAAAATCTTTGCAATTGGAATCATACCTTGTTGTTTTACTGTGTATTTCCATACTTATTAGTGCAGTTGGTTATTGTCCAACATGTTCATTCACCATTCAGGTGATCGGGGGGGTGGGGGTTTGTCGTTTTATTGGTTTTTTGTTTGTTTTTGTTTTGTTTTGTTTTCTGTCTATTCCCTTGCAACGATCTTCCCAGGAAGAGCAGGGTTACTGTTTGCACTTAGGAACTAGAGCTCAGGGAGGCCATGTGACTTGCTCTAGCTCAAAACACTGGTGAGAACCCTGGAAGGAGGTTGTCCTCCATATCCCAATTCAAATCTTCTCCCTTTCCCAACTCATGCTTCTCAGGACACTGATCAACCGATTTTAAACCTTTTCATCTCACCATACTCGACTTCCTGATCAGCGAAGATTATTTAAGAAACTCATAAAGCATGGGTGCCTGGGTGGCTCAGTCGGTTGAGCGCCAGACTTTGGCTCAGGTCATGATCTCACAGTTCGTGGATTCGAGCCCCATGTTGGGCTCTGTGCTGACAGCTCAGAGCCTGGAGCCTGCTTCAGATTCTGTGTCTCCCTCTGTCTCTGCCCCTTCTCAACTCTCTCTCTCTCTCTCTCTCAAAAATAAATAAACATTATAAAAGTTAAAAAAAAAAAACCCATAAAGCAAGCAAAGTGAAGAACTCCTACAAGGTCTGGTTTGGAGATTCTAGCAAGAAACCCTGCCTGAATAGTCCTGGGACCATTGGTGTCTGGAGTCCCTCTGGGATTTTAAAGGCTTTTCTATTTCTGTTCCAACCTTCACATCAACCTTTGCCATACACACTATTATAATCATCGTTTTACACTTGAGGGGTTAAATAACTCCCTTAATACGACAGGACTGGGAAGAAAAACTGAGAAAAGCATTTAAAGTTCTTCCAAGTTAGATGAAGGTTGACCAGATTCATTCAGGAAAAAAAAAAAAAAAACTGTGGAGAAGATGAAAGTGAGAATTGAAAGACGATTTTCTCCTTTCTCCCACTTTCCCCCAGATTCAGCCTTTGTAGGATCACAAAGCAATGTAGCTATAAAGATCTTTCAGAGCATATTTTTGAATCTTTTGTCTCTCTTCAGTGAAGAAGCTGAGGTCATTATCTAATCTACAGGAGTCAAGTAATTGCAACAAAACACTGGCAGAAAGCCTAGCCAAGACTGATGTGAAGCGGTCTCGGAAGAAGAAATGCACATTTCAAAGCACTGAGAAGCTTCACCTTATGCTATTTTTATTGAACTTCTTATAACAAAGACTCTAGTTAACAAGGAGCACAGCCATATTTCAAATCTAAATAAAGCAGAGCTAGTGATCTAAAGGGTCTTGGAGTGTGTGTGTGTGTGTGTGTGTGTGTGTGTCTTTACAGATCTACAATAATCTTTTGGATACTGTTGTGTATCCTGGTATCTTAGTCTTTTGGTTCTCCAGCAATAAGAACTCACTTCATTCATTCTTATATATGTCTTTTGATCCTGATACTTCCTTTATCAGGAGACTGATTTCTCCTTCACCTCAGGTCCCATCAGCTCCCATAGTCCCAGGGAAGGGAAGAGGTTGATTAAGACCAGTAGAAGGCATAGTATACGATATAAAAGGATGTTGGAAAGAAGGAAGGGCAGATAGCCCACGCTTTCTGATTCTGGTAACTTGTGAGAAGAAGAAGAAAGGAAAAGGAAAGCAAGTCCATGGTGAGACATACTGTTATGCTTCCTCCATGGCCAAAGTCTTAGGAGGAGGAGCCAGGAGAGAGGACTCGAGGGCAGGGACCATTGCCCACTTTCCATTTGGGAGTATAGGAGAGGTCATCTCACAGGTGACCCCCATCACCTACTGAGATAAGTAGAGTGGGCCTGCATTTGGCTCTCTCAAGCCATCCTCAGTTTCTATGTGGTATAGAATGGGATCCCACAATTTCTCCTGAATGCACCCAAAGGCTATTCAGAAATGAGCCAGCAGTTGGTTAGATGTTTAGTGGAAGAGATCACCATCTTTAGGACAAAGAGACCCTGAAACTGAGGAATGTACCACTAGAATAAGAGACACAAATATCAGAGGACCACAGCAAGAACAAAGCTGAAGAAGATATGGATTGGTAGGTAGGGCTTACCAGGTTAACTAAACCAGACAGAACAGACAGAGCTAAATTAGCTTCATGTTTCAGCAGTGGATGCCAGAAGGACCCTGAATTGCCATAAGCCCTCTAAATTCTAGACAGCATTTTGGAGAAAACAGTGAGTGGGAGCTAATCCAAAATATAAAATACTAAGTCATCCATAGTTTATGAGTTATCTGCAGAGACTCTTTAAATCATTTTGAAAGAGGACTTCGGCTGCCTCCATTTTGACCTCAAACTTTTTAGTTGGGTTCTTCTTTTCTGCCGTCACTTCCCTCAGGCAGAAGATTCTGAGGGCAAAGCATCCCCTGATGGGAACAGAAACTGCCCCCTTAGGCAACAAGGACTGCCAGAGCCAGCAAGACCCTGCCCATGATTTACTCCAAGACAATGATGGAGTAAACGTTCACTGTCTACCTGCACGCACCCACCCACCTTCGTCCCACATTTTCCTTATATGAACCTGGTAGTATTTTTGGCACTTTGGAGAAAGTCTGAGACACTAGTCCGCTGTCATCCAGGTGTTGGCCTCACTGAAATAAACTTTTTCCTTGTGTTACCACCACTCATCTCTCTGCCTTTGGACTTTGTCAGATGCGAGTGGCCCAACCTGGTCTGTTTGGGACACCTGGAGCCAGGTGTTCTTGCACCCTTGTGTGCCAGCTACAATTGGATTACACTGCATTTACTGCGTATGCCTAAAATACAGTTTTCCCAATACCCAAGGGAGCTTATAAGGAATATGAGGTCTATTTTCAAGATGAAATGTATACATTTTCTTTACTTATCTAATTGTATGTAATGTGAGTAATTTTTCAAGGCAAAGACATCAGCCTAAATGGAAATCTAAAGAACTGAAGTGGTACCAGTAAGGGCCCAGATACAGCACCTGAAGCCTTCAGGAATCCAGGTTTCTACTAGTGTCTTTGTCTCTGTCTCTCTCTCTCTTATTCTCTCTACCTCCATGTGCACATTGCTACATTTGTGACCAGCAGAGAAGAGTATTTTTCTATCTCAACCCTAATCCTAAATTCAATGGATAATAATGAGTCATAGCCACAGAAAATAAATATAGCTGCTCAGCTCAGGTGGGAGGGGGGCATGGTTATTACAGAATTGAGATCATTATCATGGTTGTCTGGTAGTCCTTATCTTTTCTTCTTAACTGAACATTGTCAATATTATTAACTATTTCATGAAAACATTTTGTATGCCTACCTGATAGTCCATTCTTCTCTTGATGGTTATTTTGGTTTTATCCCAAAGTTTGTGGGGGTTTTTTTAGTAATATATTAATAATACTATGTTTAACATGCTTATACTTAATTTTTTGTTCCCATATTTGATTTTCTCCTTAGGACAGTTTCATACAAAAGTAAATGCTGATTGGTAAGGATCTGAAATTTCTAACTGTGTAATAGTAAAAATCCATACACCTGTCCTATTTGTAAAATGTCACTTGTAAATTATTCTAGTAATTCTTGAGACAAAAATATCTGTTCACTTTCTCGCACATACAATGAAATTATTTCATTAGTTTAGATTTGTAATTTGGTACAAATTGATCTGTTTTAATGTAATATTTTGGATTTGTGGTTGTCTCTTGGTCATATAGTGTTAAGTATTGCAACTATCAAAAGCTGATGCTTTTTTAATTCCTAGAATAAATTCTTTTCATTTCTAGACTTTGCTATAAATATCTGTAAATATGATGCCACATTAGTCAGGTCTGAGAAGATAATTAGTTTTGGAGAAAGCATCTTCTGGAGTAAAGCATCACCTTGCTTAAACATGAAGAGGTTTATAGCATCTCAGAGAGTCAGAGGTGCACACACTTGAAAGTGTAAACACCAAGATCTATCACAAGGCGTATATGAACCCCAAATGAACACTAAGCATGTTTAGGAAGGAGAAAGCACTGCACCACCAATAGATTGTGTTTAAATGTATCACTTACCTTACTAGGTATGTAGTATCTCCCAAGTACACAGGCATCCTGCCTTGTTTATCTATTGATCCTTCACTGAGAGTGGGAATCCAATGTGTTTGCTGAATTGTTTGGTAGACAAACGGCTAGAAAAACAAAGGAATGGTAGTGATTGATGAGGATCTAAATAGAGCTCCATAAGGAGCTGGGTGTTAACTGCTCATGGTCAGACATACATGGGAAATCTGGAAGAAAAAAAAAAAAAGAGAAGAATGTGTCAATTCTTCCAAACCACTCCTTTGACCTTTGATCTCCTTCAAAGGAGTCAACTATACTTCCACAGGACTGATAAAAGATAAATTTCTCCACGTCTCCCATATATCTATCATCTTGCTCAGATGTACATTTTACATTTGTTCATTGATAGAATTGGTGAAAATGCCAGGCTCTGGATTCAGGAGTGAAATATTCAACCTCTAAGGCTCTCAACTTTATCTTTAAAGTAAGGCTAACAATAGCCCTGACCACACAGTGATTTGAGGATTGAATGACAAAAGTGTGCAAGGTGTTCAGCCTGGTGCCAGCCCCGTGGACAGTAAGTGCCAGCCTTCATGATGCCGAGAATAAACATGGCCCTTGCTGCCACTTGTCATACATCCAAAGCTTATAAAATATTTTCAGCTCTTTTTCAGGTCAAAATTCCAGGCTGACTCAACTGAGGGAGGTTAAATTCAAATGGAAATGATATTTGATGAGTCTGTTTATTGTCTAACAGTCATGAAATGCTGAAAAATGTTTTTAAATATCTAAAGTTTCCTTCTGACTAGATTCAGAAATTCTCCCAAGTTGGTAGGGCAACCTCTAGAAAAATTAAGTGCCCAGGAAGCATTTTCTGCCTCCAGACCTTTTTAAGAACATACATCTAAGGGCACCTGGATGACTCAATCAGTTAAGCGTCCAACTCTTGGTTTTGGCTTAGGTCATGATCTCAGGATTCCTTAGATCAAGCCCCATGTCAGGCTCTGCACTGTCAGATTTGTTGCTTGGGATTTTTTCTCTCCCTCTCTTTCTGCCCCTTCCCCACTTGCTCATGCTTGCTCTCTCTCTCTCTCTCTCTCTCTCAAAATGAATAAATAAACATTCTTTAAAAAGAACATACATCTACTCTCTAACAATACCATTATTTGCTTGGACATAGTACAATCTAGGCTGTTTTAAAAAAATAAGTAAACCTCTACACCCCCATATTTTAACCAATAGCACATTGGGCATTCAAGGTAAGGTTTGCATCATTTTCCTTCTTAATAAATTGTACATCTGGGCTTAAACTAATAGCTGTGACTATTCTGTTAGGAGCACCTCATAGAAACTCTGCTAAAGGAGCAAGTTTGTTCATTTTTGCTGATCTTTACTCAGCCTTTGATGCCATGGCCTGGTATTAAGTACTGTTATGAACTAAGCTCTTTGAATTCAAATATAACCCTTGTTATTGATTTTAATAGAGAACTAGCTCCTTATCAGTATGGGACCTGTGGGAACATTCTTCACCTGTGTCTGATAACAATGTTTACTGGGATTATAAGGAGTGTTCCCTGGCCCCCTGAACCCAAAGCACTTGAAATCACTTTCTGATGAGCTGAATGCATAAAGAGCAAAACAATAAGCATTCTTCCATGTGCAGGCAACATGATTCATTGTCACACAACAGTAATTATCTTAACAGAGCCTGGCCCTGCTATTTATAGTACTATTAGAAATAAGAGCTAAAGCTCAATGTTTCCAAAGTAAAAGCTATAATTTTTGGAAAATGACTTTTATTGTTTTGAGAATACAACTCTTTCAGTTAACTAAGGGTACATTTTACAAGTACCAAAAATATCTAACAAAAAGGTACATTAATTAAATTTTAGCCTCTGAGAGTAATTTGTTGGGGATTTTTTTAGTGACATGAGACAGACCTGCTAATATTGATTTTGAATTTTTCTTTCTTTCTTTTTTAAAGTTTATCTATTTATTTTGAGAAAGAGAGTACAAGTGGGGGAGGGGCAGAGAGACAGAGAGAGAGACAGAGAGAGAGAGAGAGAGAGAGAGAATCCCAAGCAGGCTCTGCATGGCCAACGCCAGCACAGAGCCCAATGCAGGGTTTGATGTAGGGCTCAGTGTGGTGTTACATGCAGGGCTCGAACCCAAGAACTGTGAGATCATGACCTGAGCCAAAATCAAGAGTTGGACACCAACCAACTGAATCACCCAGATGCCCTCTTCTCTTCACTTTTTAATTGGATTTTTGTTTTCTTTTTATCGAGTTTTAAAAATTCCTTGTATATTATCAGATATGTTTTGTAAAGACTTTCTTCTAGTCTGAAGCTTTTCATTTCATTCTCTTAGCTAGCCTTTCACAGAACAGAACCTTTTAATCTTAATAAAACCTGACTTATTAATTTTTTCTTTCATGGATTATGCTTTTGGTGGCGTATCTAAAACATTATTGCCAAGCCCAAGATCACCTAGATTATCTCCTATGTTGCCTCTTAGAAGTTTTATAGTTTTGCATTTTACATTTCAATCTATAATTCATTTCAGTTAATTGCTTTTTTTAGAACAATTCAGAAAAATAAAATTCTAGTTTATCATTGGACAACACTGTTTCACACATATATAAAACAGGCCGGAAAAATAAATAAATAAACAGCAACTTCACTGACAAAAAAAGGAAAAAAAAAACACCTGTATGTTTGGCCTTTTTAACTATCTCATACAAAGCAACTACTTAAAGTATAGCTAAGTACACACAAAAAAAAGTTACCAAAATGCTCAGAATAAGATTGGTTTCTTGTTGTCGTTTTTGCTTTTTTTTTTTTTTTACAAAGTTTTATTTCTCCTTTGAGATTATAATGAACATGGACACACCACAAGTAGAGTCAGAAGGAGGACAGAGAATGTTCCAAAGGCTGGTTTGGTCATCAGAGGTCATTAAAAATAACCCCTAAAAACATGTAGAGAGAGAGGGAGAGAATTCCAAGCAAGTTCTGCACTGTCAGCACAGAGCCTGACTTGGAGTTTGATTTCATGAACCACGAGATCATGACCTGATCAGATGCTTAATCAACTGAGCCACCCACACGCCCCCCCCACACACACACCTTTTCTTTTTCCTTTTTTTAATTCCTGAGAACTACGAATTCCTTGCAAGTGCAGCTTGTTTCTGCAGATTATTTTCCAAACATGTACAAAATGGAACCAAAATGGAGAATCCCTTAAGAACCCGAAGAGGTGAAACATTTAAAGCTACATTATCTGGTAGCAAGTGTTCCAGCCTTCAGTTGCCAGCCACTTCCTCATCCTGTTCCCAAGAGTTAGCTGGATGAAAACATCTTCCCAGTGATTGTTTTCACTTCTTTTTTCTTGGCACCTGGGCATGCATGATTTAGCACCTTGAGGAATGTGTTTGCCTGCATACTTGTGTGAATATGGGCCTGAAAGTCCTTGATGTGGTAGTGCAAATAGTCCCAGAACGTGGGAATCACCCAGAACATGGTGTTGTCTTAAGACTGGCATTGGTGTAGTGAGGGAACAGCATGAAGCTAAGATAGCCAGTGTTGTCACCCATGATAGCATCTGTCTTTCAGCTCGAGAGGAGGTTCCCTGTGGCTAAAGAGAACCTGTAGAGCTGTATGGCTGGCTCTGCCTCCTTCTTTGAAGTCCTGCATGAACACTTTTCCAATGGCCACATCATCAACATCCTTAAGCACTATGCTGAAGACCACTGTGACTCTGTCTTTTTAAGACTCGGCATACATGGTCTCATCATCCCTACCTGGATAACTGCCCTGTTCTCTCCTTCTTTATCCTCTTCTTGGAACTGGAAGAATTTCTCAAAGACAGAGGCAAAACAATTTCATTTCAACATGCCAACCTGATGCACAGTGGAATCTTGGATGCCGGCAGATTTCCAAAGTCACAATAGCAAAAAAGATATTGTATCCTGACTCAGGATTTACCAAGAAGCTCCCATACACTCTCTTTAATAACTCATCAGCACTATGTGCCTCGATTCCTTGCTGAATTTCAAAGAAATACTGACCATCACTTTTGTTTTGTCTCCATTAGGATTTGAAATACGATAGCGGACTCCATCGAAATCTGCACATGTGACTGCTGCTTCTGGTTTGCTGTGAGGGGCTGCATTCTCGAAATTGAGTGCCAGCATCTCCTCAATGATGCACTTGTTTGCCTCCAGCAGGATCCTGGCAGCAGTTGGCCCCAACGCCTGAACCCACCTGCCCAGCCACCTAGCCACCACCACTGCCACCTCACCCACCTATGCTGAGTGATTTATTGTTGTTGTTGCTTTTAAGCGCTTTTGAGTTTTTACCCTGATGATGTTTTCAAAACATTTTTCATCTTTCGGGCTTTCAGATTTAATCATTGTATGATTTCCTGAACCTGGAATGGCTTCTTTGTGGAATTAGCCATTCTGTAGTATTTATTAATCATAGTATTCAGATTCTCTCAGTGGTATTTGCTTATTCCATCAAAAACTGTTAGTGATATCGTGTTTTCTGTCAAGTATCATGTAAGCAGCACATAGTTGAATTTTGATTTAAAAAATAATCTGAAAATCTTTGCTTTGCCCTTTTCCTTTTATGACATAGCTCTTCTATTTGATCTCACCTCAATCGTTTTATTGCATGTTTCTTCTTCTTTTTTTTTTTTTTTTTTAATGATTTGAAGTTTCGTTTGCTTTCTGCCTTGTACTGTTTGGACTATACTTTATCTAAACCTGTTTTCTGGTCTTGTTTTGCTTTATTTCTCATTACATTTTAGACTTTTGCTCACTTTCTCCTTGAAAGTCTTGCTTCCTGCAGCATCCATGAAGCCATGTATCTCCTGATTCTTCCGTCTTCCCTCCGGCACTTTCTTCTCAATATGATGTTAGGCCCCTCCCTCTCTTCCCATTCCTCAAATGTTGATGCTGTTCAGAGCTTCCCTTTTCTTCCCAACCCACTTTCTCCAGGCCATTTTGACCAGTTCCTTGGATTTAATTGTCATCCATACGTTAACAATTCCCAATCCTTCAGATCTATCCTAGATCCCTCACCTGTACTCAAGACCATAGACATATAACTAACTGCCAAATATCTCCATTTGGACACCCCACAGGCACTTTAAACACAATGTGATCAAAATGACACTTGTTTCTTTCCCAGTGAACCTGATTCTCTGTCAGAATTTTCCCTCCAGGATTTGATAGCACTATCCACTTCAATCCTAAAGCCAGGAAATCTGAGAAGATATTTAACCCTCTGGTTTCCCTCAGCCCTCATAGCTCTCACCACACCTTTCAGTATTCTTGATTTTGGATTCTACATAACAATGGAATTCATCTTCCTCTCCCTGTCCCCAGAGCTTCTGCTATGGAGTTAAGTGACTACCAGCTCTTACTTACTTAGATCCTACAAAAGCTGCCTAATTGGTCTTTTTCAATCTATCCTCCCTCCTGCAAACAGAAGAATCTTCTAAAATGCAAATCTGTGTTGCTCCCACACTTAAAACTCTTCAATGGATTTCCATTACTTTTAAATAAATCTTGGAAGGCCCTCCTTGATCTTGACCTCACTTACCTCTGCCATCTCTTCTTTTTTTTTTTTTTCCTGCCACCTCTCCTTGAGCCACCCTCTCTATCTCACTATATTCTCCAGCGATAGCTATACTACGTTTATGTTAGCTCCTTGGACATGCCATGAACCCTATGGCAGCCACTGTAAATTGCCACCAGTATCCATTCATTTTCTTCTTTTTAAAGAATTGATCTCACTCCAGATTTAGTAGGGTGCATAACTGCTGGTTACTACTTTTACCAGCCACCCCTGCTGTTAGGTGTGGCTCTGTGACCAGGCTTTCATGAATGGAATGTGTGGAAGAGTGATATGTGCAACTTTAATGTCACTTCCTTAAAAATAAGTTGATTGCCGTTCATTCTTTTCGTGGGGCTGGAGTGTGAATGTGGAGCTGGTGAACAACTTTTGACCATGAGAATGAGGAAACACACAAGGAGGTTGGGAAGGCTATAAAACGGAAGGGACCTGTGACCATGAAGGACTATGTGGCATACAGATTTTTGAGTTCTTAATTATAGCAGTTTAGCCTATGTATCAGTCAGGATCACTTGGGTAATGCTGCAGTAACAAACAACTCTTAAAGCTAAGTGGCTTAACACAACAAAGGTTTATTTTTCACTCATGCTACAAGTACAGCACAGTAAAGTGGCTTTGCTCACGTGGTCATTCAGGGACCCAGCCTAATAGATGGCTTCATCTAAATATATTCTTTAATGAGGACATAGGAGAGAAGGACACTTGGCAAACTGTGTTCTGTCTCTTAAAGTTTCCAGCTGGGAGTCAGGCACACTACACTCAGGGTGCAAGTCATACTGTCTCACCTAATTCAAAGAGGATTGAGGACAGATAATCCTATCATGTTTCCAGAAGGAAGGGAAGACCAGAATATGTGTGACTAGTCCTGATGACTAGCTCAGCTTCTGCCTTAATGTGTCTTAACTGGTGTTCCCTCAAAAGAGGTAACCTCTGTTTCTCTTGCTTAAGTGTTCGTAGGATGCTTGCTTTATGTTTCCAAATATATATTTCAAAGATCTCACAAGACTATATCTTCTTCTTAATCCTTCCTGCAATAATTACCCTTGGGAATCCTAAAGTAACTGTTCCCTTTGCATAATATTTTCCTAAATATTTATCTCAATATCTGAACTCTTTCCAAAGCTCCAGTCCTAGATTTCCAACTGCCAATACCTATCAAACTTGGCAAGCTTAAAACAATTGACTGCAGTACTTAAATCTGATTCTTCTGAGTTTATATTCTTATTTTGTTTATCTCTGTATCTCCAGGTCTTAGAATTAGGGCCTGGCATGAGAAGGGGCACTGCATACTTAATGAATGAATGAATATTATAAAGATTTTTATTTATTTTAAATGTTTATTTATTTTGAGAGAGAGCATGAACAGGGGGAGGGGCACAGAGAGGAGGAGAGAGAATCCCAAGCAGGGTCTGTGCTATCAGCATGGAGCCTGACACAGGGCTCTGTCTCATGAGCTGGGAAATCATGACCTGAGCCAAAATCAAGAGTCAGGCGCTCAACCGACGGAGCCGCCCAGGTGCCCCTGTAAAGATCTGACAATGGCTTGCAAACCAGGAATCTTCTCTGATTCCAATTTCCTCCTTACGAGCCTGCGCACAGTCCTTCTCCTCGCCACAATTGGCTAGTCCAGTGCTCTTTGCCTAGCAACTAAATGATTACAATAGTTTTCTCACAGTTATCCCCATCAACATATTTTTTTCATTCTTCAACCTACTTTATGCAATGTTCCCATATTAATTTCCTCGAAGCATGTGACATTCTACAGCCCTGTAAGGAGTGCAATCACACGCAAGCAGTATGGTATGTTCTGAAGGTAAGCACAAATAAGGCACAGTCTCCACGCTTGAGCAGCTTACAGTCCAGTGGGAGACAGACATGTGTCTAGAGACACAGGACCGGGAAAGCAGAGCCAAAAACAGAGGAGCACAAAGGTGGAGTGACAGATGCGACAGATGTTGAATCAGCCAAGGAGTCAGAGAAATGGAGTCACTTACTTCATGTCCTAACAGACAATTAGACATTCTCCAGAATCAGCATTAGATGGAAATAGGAATGATTCCTGTTTTGAGTCAGGAGGGGGAAGAACTGGGCACCAACTGGGGTTAGTTTGGGAGTGGGCAGGGATTGACGGCAATTTTATCTGAGGACCTCTGTTTTCTCTCTGATGCGTGAGAAGGACAAAGGATGAGTCACTGTGCTGTGTAGTCCTCCAGGAAGGCCTGGATGTGCTGCCAGCTGGTGAGGATGGCTTGGTTCCCCATACCTGCTGGAAACCTCTAGCTACGTCCGCAGCATTCGATTTAATTCTACAAACAGGTACTGATGTACTGGGACCAGTGTTTGGCTACAGTAGGTAGCTGCTCTTCCTTGTCCTTCCTTGCACATCTCCAGAATTCAAGCTGTGTTTTGGCTTTCACAAGAATACTCAGATATACACTGCTTTCCAGGGGAGGGAGCCTGAAGTCAAATGAATTGCTGCATGGATTTTGTAAATTCAGAGCAGACCAAATTGCTTAGAAGCAAAGCCTTGGCAATGTTTTATTTACACAAGCCAGGCTTTTTTCAGAAAGAAAATAAGAGGGTTTGGGTTGGGGAAGGGGGCCGGGAGGAGTATTATTTTTGGAAATCCAAGGGCTGAATATGCATATAGAGCCAAAGCCTGGAAAATTAAAAGCATAGATTTTGGGAAGGGAAAGATCATCCTGTCCCCTGACTGCACCCCGCCCCTGCCCCGCCACCACATGCACCCCATCAAAAGGAATATAGTCTGACCAGCAGGCAGGAAGATGTGGAATTTTGTAGTTTACTTTAAGTGTGCCTTTTGTGCAAGGCCCTTGGAGAATAAAACAGATCATGTGATCTGATGAAGGTGATGGACAAATCCTCTTAACAGAAGCACACGAGGAGTGTTCTTTGTCTTCCTACTGACCTAGACTTTGTTATGATTCCTGGCTCTTATGCTTGGGATTCCAGAAGCATACAGTTTTTTACAAGATACTCTAGAAATGTTCATGGACCTTTCCCTGATGAATTTCCAAAAGGACTAGAAATGCCACTTTAGAAAATACACAGGATGCTGAGGTCACGTACATGAGCTGCCAAACACCAGCAGAGACAGGGCATTGGATTAAGCAGAATTGTACCCCCCCCCCCCGGCCCCACTCATTCGATGATCCCGTAAAAAAGAGAACCGGAGGCTTTCTGAAAGAGAAAATCTAAGCTTCTGTCCTCCAAGGCACACCCTAGAAAAGACTTAATAGCTAACTAATAATTATCAGGGAAATCAAATTACCTTTATAATAAGAAGTACACTACTCTTACTTTATACGAAGAACTGCTGAGGATTACCTTGAAATCTCCTTGAAATTGGTCTAGAATTGCTTTACGGTAAAGAACCTAAAAGACACGTTTTCTTTCATTCTCTCTTTCAGGCAGATTTGTAAGAAAAAAATTAATGCTATGAAGCCAGCCATTTCTTTTCAAAAGATAGATCCTCCCCTGCCACACCTATTTTTTTTTCAATATAGAACTTTAGTATTGCTCAAAAGGATATGAGCATGTCAGGTGGCCTTCAAAAAATCCTTTTAAAAGAAAGAAAAAAAAATAATCCAGACAGACAGGAAATCACCAGAATTCCTTTAACTCTTTGTAATTTCTGGAAACGAGGACACCTAGGGGCACCTGGGTGGCTCAGTAAGCGTCTGACTTCAGCTCAGGGTATGATCTCACAGTTCATGAGTTCTGGCCCCACATCAGGCTCTCTGCTGTCAGCACAGAGTCTGCTTCAGATCCGCTGTCCCATACCCCCTCGTCCCCTCCTCAACTTGTTCTAAATAAATAAATAAACTTAAAAAAATAATAATTTCTGGAACTGAGAGAAGAGCTTGGAGTGTGGTTAATTTCTCCCCAAGGAAATGTCAAACTCTCATCAGTGGAGAAGCCTCTTGTCAACATTTAGGACTCCAAGGTGTGTAGGAACATGAGGAATCTTATAAGCTATTCCAGTCACCTGAACTTTTGTCAAGGCAAACCAGACCGATTCTGAACGGGTGGGTCATGGGTGCAGCCGGTGCCCCCCTGGATCCTGTCATCTGGCTGAGGCGACCATGCCCCAGCTGGTGTGAGCGTTGGCCTCTGATGGTTCACACCTTCCCCTGTCACAAAGGCCGAGCCTTCAGCTGTGTGAGAGTCTCCTGCCTGGGAGGTCATGCCCTGCCCCAGGGATGGACGGTGGAACAGTTGGCACCCAGTGACTGCCCACAGAGGTTCAAAAGGCTGGCCTCTCCTCGGGGCATGACAAACTCTGTGGGACAGCTGTGGTCAGCGTGTCCCCTGTGGGGCCTGGCTGAAGCCAGGCCATAGCTCATCTTGACTTAGCTTTCCTTTTTGTCAGATATCTTGCTCTTGCAACTTTCTCTCTCTGGAGAAGATTCCATCAACAAACGTCTTCCATAAGAATCCTGTCTGAGGCTCTGCTTCTCAGAAAGCCAACCTGAGACAATGCAACAGAATAAAATCTGAGACTCTCTTATGTTATTTCTACAATCCCTCTTTTCTCCTTTTTCCTCTCTATGCCAGTCAATATTCACGCTTTTCATATTTTCTTTCTTTCCTTTTTTTTAATCAAAATCTTCCCTCAGGAAAAGATCTGACAGCTTCAGCCTCATACACATTAATGATATATTAGGTTTAAGGGTCTTTCTTCCAGGGCATTGGCATCTTAACGTGATACAAAGAACAGGACTGGAATTAAGGGATGCATTATTGGTGGCTCCAGAATTCTGAAGGGATGAGTTAACTTTTCAGCAACTAAACCATCATATCACAGGTCATTATGTGCTCTACCTAAACATATTTCACCTTAATTAGAAAGGGCTGATGTCATTTGCTTGTGCAAAATTAGAACTCCTGACATTGTCACAAGGACTCCCAGGGGGCCTTCCAGCTTCCCCGTTCTTGTGAGGTCATGAAGGGGACTCTGGAAGCAGAAGCCAAGTGTCTCTTTCCCCACTGCTGTATCTCATGGCCTCATTCTTTCCCTGGAATTATGGAAAATTAGACCTGCTAGTTCAGCATTTCTCAAAGAATTCTGTGTTCAAGCACCTTTGGAAAACATAATTTATTATCCCCTTTTCAGGAGGATGTATAGTATTGTTAATATATTAAGTCTAAGAAATAAGATTCGATATATTAAATAAATTTAAATATATTAAATAAAGAATCCTATTTAATTTACTAAGCCCAGGCTTTTCTAAACTTATCCATATTCGAATCCAATTTTTATGGCTCATCATTTAGGAAATACCCATCTGTTCCAATCTCCTTATTTTACACATAAGATCCGGAGGCCCCGGAGTTAAGCTTCTCTGATTTTTCCAACTCCCTGGGTGACAAGCCACCTCAGTGATGTGACACGTCCTAGAGGCAGTGCTGTCCCGCATCCACACTGACAATGTGCTGTGTGCCATCACTGGACGCTGTACCACTTTGCCAGCTGATGTAGGCTGATGGCACAGCCACCTTCACAGGGTCACTTCATGTGGTTAATTCAGTGTTGGCCATGTAAGCTTCAGACCTCCTATCGTATCTGTATAAATAGCCAAAACTGTCCCGGACCCAAGTTGACTAAACAAGTGACCTGTTTGTTTTTATTGGGTGTGTTTTGGTGAAGCTGAAACATGTCTTGGAGATCCCAGGATGTCACCTGTTTTAATTCACATTCTGTGTTCCAGCAGATCTCAATGACTTTGATGATACCAATTCTCCGGTTTTTTATCAGCGATTTTTTTTTCTTAACAAAGTGATTCACATATATTAACATTTAGCAATGCTAGATTCTTTTGCTTTCTGGTTTAAATTATCTACATTCCCTATTTAATAAGAGTTTGGCTTTTTTAAAAAAAAATTATGTTTTATTTATTTTTGAGAGCAAAAGAGACCACGAGCAGGGGAAGGGCAGAAAGAGAGGAAGACACAGAATCTGAAACAGGCTCTGGGCTCTGAGCTATCAGCACAGAGCCTGATGTGGGGCTTGAACTCACAGGCTGCGAGATCATGACCTGAGCCAAAGTCAGAGGCTTAACTGACTGAGCCACCCAGGTGCCCCATAATAGTTTGGCTTTTTGATCAATGAAGTCAAATTGAAAGGCTCTTATTCTGTGAAAAACCAAAGGGTTTACACTCAAATAGGCTTGTCTTTCAGCTCCAAGCCTGAAGACTCGAGTATCTTCAGAGATATGTCACAAAGCTTGCGTATGTATAAATAAATTAGAGCCGTGAGTGCGTGTGTGCATTCCAAAATAAATCCTCAGGCTTCCTGCTCCCTTTTCAGCTCAGCTGAGGAAACTGTAGCAAAGTGCTGCTCTAGCTGGAAAGAAAATCAGCCATTTTATACCCTGTTCAGTATGCAGGCTTTTATCTGGGTCTAAACGTGTGTATAAAGAAACCATTAGGACAGCTTACTTCTTGGCCACTCCATCTACCACCTCAGCAGGAGCAGACACACCACAGAGAACCTGACCAGGCCAGTCTGGTGCGGCCACGCCCCCCATCACTAAGGAAAGCCTCCTGTGCAAGTTCAAGGATGCGCAAGTTCAAGGAGGGCAGCCACGTGTGCACTGCCCTCACTGCCCTACAGCCTTGCAGCTCAGGACTTGCAGCCGGGAGATTGGCTTGGGGCATCAGTGACCCTCTCCCTTCCCAACCATACCAGTGAGAGTGTCTCCTGGTTCCTGACCTGCCATCCATCCTCCTGGTTGGTTCTCACTGTGTACCAGTGAGGAAGAGAGCAAAGCAAAACAAATATTCCCATAGTTACATGCAGAAACATAATATTTCGAAGTTAACGAGGGCCTTGAACATCACTTCCGTGCGTTGAGTTTCACAGGGAAAAAATCTGCTATTCCAGGAAGGCATGCCATCATCATTTCTCTCCCTGTGCTTTTGGAGCAGGTGTGTTTTGGAGCCTTTGGCAATACAGCCTTTCCCTTTGCAAAACCTCGATAGTGATGTAAGCCTCCATGTGCACGTGCATGCACATGCTGATTAGGGGGTTGGGAGTGGAAGACACCATGAAATGGAAGGGAGAATAAAGGGTGGTGATGAATTGAGTTCAGAGCAGTGAACAACACTTTGGATCCCATGAAAGATTCCAGAAGCCCCATGTCATGGGCTTAGGAGGCCACTGGCCAAGGCCGAGGCCCAGAAGGCTTCAGCTAGAGCAACCCCTCTCCCCAGTGTTCTGGGGCGGAGGGGGGGGGGTCCTTCCTGCTCTCCCCCACATCCCACCCCTTTAATTAAACATATTTAAAGTAGTGCACACGGGTCTGCAAGAAAATTGTTAAACAACTTGAAGAACAGATGTTATCGTCTGAAAAGGAAGTATTCGTTTTCATAAAGTAAATTTGTGCGTATGTGTGGCCAGAGCTAATTCTCAGCAGATTTTGTTTCCTGCTTCTCCGGGAAAATATTTGTTTTCTCTGAGCGGAATCATTGCTCATTCCTGGGGCGATTCAATTGTTCACTTGTATTTCTTTGCTAGGGCTGCTATAGCAGGGTATCGCAGACTGGGTGGTTTCTACAACAGAAATTTATTTTCTCACAATTCTGAAGGCCAGACATTCGAGATCACCGGACAGTAGTCCCCCCCTTGCCCACGGTTTCGCTTTCTGTGGTTTTGGTTACCGGAGACGAACCTCAGAAGCAGATGACCCTCTACTGTCAGGTTCGTGGTCACCCTAAACTACAAGGGTGCCTACATCATTCACCTCACCCCATCTCACCAGCCAGAGGAGGCATTTTATCATCTAACACCCTCACAAAAAGAAGAAAGGTGAGTATGGCACAAGAAGATGTTTTGAGAGAGACACCATATTCATTTTTTATTGCAGCATGTTGTTATAATTATTCTATTTTGTTATTAGTTATTGTTAATCTCTTACCATGCCTAGATTATAAATTGAAATCTATCATAGGTATGTCTGTATAGGAAAAAACAGTACATATAAGGTTCAGTACTATCCATTGTTACAGGCATCCAATAGGGGTCTTGGAACATATTGCCTGCAGAGAAGGAAGGACCACTGTATTGGCCGGCCTGGCTTCCTCCGAGGCCTCTCTTGTTGGCTTACAGATGGCCATTTTCTCCCTCTGTTTTCATATGGTCTTTTCTCTCTGTGTGTCTGTGTCCTAATTCCCTCTTCTTATAGAGACACAAGTCATATTGGAATTAATTTTTAATTATTTTCATGACTTCATTTTAAATTAATTACCTCTCCAAAAACTGTCTCCAAATCCAGTCACATTCTAAGGTACTGAGGGTTGGGGTTTCCAAGACATGAATTTTGGGGAGACACAGTTCAGCTCATCACCTGATATACATAGGAAGAAAAAAAACACGAAACGAATTGGTCATGGCATCTCTAGCTAAACAATGATCCTATCCTATAAATGGTGATGTTATTCATGACCAAATGTACTGATGTTAGGTCGTTGTATTCTGAAGCAGTTCGGTTGAGCAAGTGGATGTTGCTATGGGCAAAGGATGGGGAGTCACCTGAAGGTACACAATGTTCTCACTGTAGGTCATCTGCAGATGTGCTTTTTGCAGAACAGGAAATGAAACGCAGGAAAACAAACCATAGACCAGGAGAGTCTCAGGAGAAATGGGTCTGAAGTCTGAGACACAGACACAGATTCCCCACATTCTCAGCACGGGTTAAGTCAGCCGCTGATACAAGGATGAAGTCATGTAGTATCTTTGCTGGTCAAGCCACTGTTTAAAAGGCCTTGCAGCGGCTTGAGTTTCACCAGTGGGGTTAATATTCACCACCCACATTTGGCCGGCTGCCAGCATGGGGTGGGCAGGGGTGAGGGTTCCTGGATCACAAGAACACCAAGCCCTCTGCTGGATTTTCATCCACTTTCTGAGGCAACAGCTTTATCTTTAATTTGTGTGTGTGTGTTTAACTGTGGTAAAATCATAGAACATAAAATTCACTATTGTTGCATAGGGGTGCCTGGGTGGCTCGGTGGGTTGAGCGTCCGGCTTGGGCTCAGGTCATGATCTCGTGGTTTGTGAGTTCGAGCCCCTCATCGGGCTCTGTGCTGACAGCTCAGAGCCTGGAGCCTGCTTCAGATTTTGTGTCTCCCTCTCCTTCTGCCCCTGCCCTGCTCACACTCTGTCTCTGTCTCTCAAAAAAGTGAATAAACATTTTTAAAAAAATTTACTATTGTAACCATTTTTAAGGGCACAATTCGGTAGTATTAAGTATATTCACGTTGTTGAGCAGCCAATCTGCAGAATCTTTTAATCTTGCAAAACTGAAACTCTGTCCTCATTAAGCAACTTCCCATTCCCCTCTCCCCTCAGCCCCTGGCAACCACCATTCTACTTTCTGTTTATAGGAATATGACTCTAGGTACTTCGTATGAAGGGATATGTACGGTATTTGTCTTTTTGCAACGGTCTTATTTCACTTAGCATAATATCCTCAAGGTAGTTGTAGCATGCGTCAGAATTTCCTTCCTTTAAGACTAAAAGAGTATTCTATTGTATGGATGCCACATTTTGTTTGTCCATCCACCGATGGGCATTTAGGTGGCTTCCACCTCTTGACTCCTGTGAATATCGCTGCTATGAACATGGATGTAAAAAACATGTCTTTGAGACTCTGGTCTCCATTATTTTAGCTATATATCCCAAAATAGAATTGCTGGACCATATGGTAATTCTATTTTTAATTTTTTAAGGATCTCTATTTTTAAACCAGATAATATATTCGCTTGGTCCAAAAATGGAGATGATATCAAATGCTTTATACTGGGAAGTCTTAATAATCCATGCCTTTTCATCATCCCAACCACCAACTGTAGGAAACCACGTATAACTTTTTTTGTATCCCTCAACTGTTCCTTTATGCAAATATGCGTGTATGTCCTCATTTCCTTTTTCTTTTTTTTTAAAGTTTGTTTGTTTATTTTGACAGAGAGTGTGTGAGCAGAGGAGGGGCAGACAGAGAGAGAGAGAGAGGTAGAGAGAGAGAATCCCACACTGTCAGTGCAGAGCTCAATGAGGGGCTCAAACCCATGAACCACGAGATCATGACCTGAGCTGAAATCAAGAGTCAGATGCTCAACCAACTGAGCCACCCAGGCCCCCCTAGATGTCCTCACTTCCCAAGGTAGCTGTGGTAAGCAGGATTTGGGCTCCCATGATCTTTACCCTCTGGTGTCATTATCTGTGAATGTGTTTCATTACATAGCAAAATGGACATGGCAGATGGAATTAAGGTTATGGGGCCTAAAATAAGGAGATTAGGTTGGATTACAGAAGTAAGGACCAAGCTAATCACTTGAACAGCAGAAAAGACAGGAGAGGTAAAGTGGGAGTGGATGTCAGAGAAGCCAAGCACGGGAAGGACTCCGTGCACTGTAGCTGACTCTGAAGACAGAGAAAATGGGCCACGAGCCAAGGAGTTCAGGCAGCTCTAGAAACTGAGAACTGTTTGGGGTTTTGTTTTGTTTTATCTCAGAGTTTTTACATTCTGGTGATGAGCTAAGGGACACAGAGACAATCAATAAGGAAACTAGTACATGGATAGCCTGTTATGGAGAAAAATAAATCAGGGTATGAAAGTGCCAGGTGGGAAGAAGACGGGTATAATTCTACATAAGGTGGCATTTGAGCAGACACCCAAAAATAGTATTTGGATATTTGGAGGGAGATACAGTTCATTTCAAAGTTCTGCTCCAATTCACTTCTTAATGATTCCTCAAATGTTTATTAAGGACCTTCTATGTACCCAGCACCAAACTAAGTAGTGACAATGCAAAAAGGAATGTGACAAAGCACATTAGGTCTCCTCTGCCTTTGAGGAGTTTATAGACTAGAAGGGAAAGATTGGCAAGGAAACAATTATCTGAAGAGTTCAATGTGTTGGGGCAGAGGTCCGTGGGAGAGGGGGGATACAGAGTAAATCTGATCACACCTCTCAGAAAGCTTCAGAGAAAGTGTCATTGGAGCTGAGTCTCAAAGGAGAGCAATTGTTTACCAGGATCTGGGAAAGGGCATTCAGGGCTCCAGGGAGCAATCTGCTGGAGGGCCAGGGGAGCTGTATGTAGGTCATTCAGCAAGGATGGGGCGGGAGTTCCAGAGGGGATTGGCAGAGAGAGGGGGGTTGGATAGGAAGTTACAGCCCCATGTGGAAGCCTTTACATGCGGTACTAAAAGTTCACACCATGTTCTGTATTTGATGGGGAGCTTCCAAAGGATTTTAAGTGGGGTAATAGGATAGTAGAAGTTACTGAGGCAAGAAGAATAAAGACAAGATTGGAGGGAGTCAGGAAACAGAACCCAAGCAGAAACTTACCTTGACTTATCTCTAGGTTAGTAACATGGATGGAACCAAAATTTGGGAGATAAATATTTAATAGCAATGTTGAGAAATGGCTATTGAAATTCGGTTTTACAGCTTCTCTTTTTTACACAAATCTGACCAAAAGATACATTTAAATTTACAATTTCCAAACGGTCTGTGTCATTACAATTACCATGTCATTTACAGTTACCAAATTGGAGTTCCTGGGCCTCATGTTCTCTGGTCTACTCGGCAGAGAGTTTCCTCAACTCCGGATTCTTCGGTGAGAGATGAAAGCTGAACTCACTGGCATCCATAGAGAGTTATCTTTCTAAGTGCTTTTTCATATTCCAAATGTGTCTTGTCAGGAGCAACTTGCTTTGTGTCTACAAAGGTATTAAGCAGAAATGCAGTTCACACTTGATAATTGGTTTTCTCTTGGGCTGACCTTCAATCTGCTACTTAGCAGAGTATATCCACACTTTCGACTGAAAGATGACGTTAGGGACAGTTCTGTTGGGGGTGGCTGTTAAGCTAATAATCCTTTCCATTAATCAACACACCAAAAGTCTGTGGGCAGAGATCACACTTTGCAACTTTAACTCTTACATTCGGTTGTGCTTTATTGTGTATTGTTCGGAGAGTAATTGATACTTTTTAAAAACCTTTTTGGCAGCTCAGATGGTGTAAATTTTAAAATTTTGTGCGGGTATTTTGTTACAAAAAAATATGTATCTCTTTTTTGTTATTTTATCCTGAAAATGGTACATAGTTGTACAGGAAATAAAACTACAGCCCTAAAGCATTTGTTTTCATTTGTACCATCCACTTGGGCCTTATCGTATCCTTTGTCATGTCAAACCAGTTGTACACAGTCACATCCTGGAGCGGTGAGATAAGACTGGGAATGTGGTACTTTTTAAAGCAGTATTGGATTTTAATCGGGAATCTACTTGGTGGATTTGTTTTTACCCAGAAATAAGAGTTACCTCCCAACTTGTAAATTTAGTCAGTTGATTTTTTTTAAAAAGATGAACCAAAAGATTAACGACTGTTACTATGTCATTTATTATACTTTTTATGAATAATTCTCTTATAATGAGTGCAGTGTCTGATTGTACCTGCTTGCAGGGTATCTGCCATCTGTAAAATAAAACAGAGCAGGAAAACACAAAAGGAGAGAACTGGTTCAGGAATCCAGGGAGTAAATGAATTACGTGCTGCAAAAGAGAGTATGATGTTTATTGAAGAAAGCCTTCAAAGTTTTATATTGAGATATAAAACCACAATAAAGCAAAATAACTTACAAGCGTATTAGAAATGTTGCTTCCTTTGTAAGTGCCATTTAATTTGTAAAGAGAGTTTGGATCAAAGTATAGCAAAATATTGCTTCAAGTTTTAATTTTAAATCTGCTAATTTAAGAGTATGGGGGTATGTTTTGGTGTGTTTCTGTTGATTTTTTTTTGAGGGGGGTCTAAAGTGATAAAAGAGAAATGAAAAGTGCCAGTCACTATGTAGTATCTAGGAAAATCATGATACTGTTGGTTTTTGTTTTCTCTCCATGAAATAAAATCATTAATTATGGAATCAGTAATCAGTAATAATGGAATTAACCGTAAAAAATAGAGATCCTTTAAGAAGCCACAGTTGGGTAAAGCAAGGTGAGAAATGCACACTGTGTGATACATTTGGGTGTTACTGACTCTTCCGACCCTTGCGGAAGAGAAGGTACTAAAACTCATGAAGGCACTTGCCACAGCCTCTTCCAAGGCCCTGTGCCTAATTTTGTGTTTGTGCTTTCGGATCCTTGAAGAAGGTCTCCCAATTGTTCAAATGCAGACACTATAAAACGTGGACTGTTAAGCCTGTATAGAGATCAGGCCACACCAGCCCGGGAGTGAGGTCAGACCATAAAAAGAGTTTTTCTGATTCTATGGCTGCTTGTTCTGCGGCCATTCCAGTCCTCCTGAAATTCCTTCCAAATATTTCCAGAAACTTCCAGGAGGATCTCATATATTTCCCAAGCCAAATTCCCTTAGCAATGACTGTTGTCATTTTCCTCCTGCCTGTCCCACTTGGCAATAGAGAGGGATCGTGTCACTGTTGACAGGAGACGTTGGAACTCGGCTGATACCAGCTCAGTCTGCTTGGTACCCACCGTTCCCCAGTCAAAGCCATCAGGGCCAGCCCAGCAGGGAGACTCCTGCCTTGAGGGCGTGCGGCTCCTTAACTTGTTACCATCTCCTGAGACTGGCGCTTTCCCTCTCACAACACTTTTCCCTGCTCACCCTAGGTTTCAGCCTCATTGCCACCCTGGGGGGCTGGCCTGGAAAATAAGTCAGAGAGAGACATCAGGCTGTCCTCGAACCAGTTTGGCTCTTCCTTCCCCTAGTGGGTGTTCTTTTCCAAGAGGACCTGCGGTCCCCCTGGTCAAATACACTCCCAAAGATCCCACTGCACTAGGCTTACATAGACGTTCCCAAGGATGGAATGGGGGGGGACAAAGGAAAGCCATGGGACAGTGGCATGCCACCCACAGCAGTGATAGGTGACGCAGCATGTGCCGTGGACTGGGAGTGCGGGCTCCAGACTTGGCTGGCTGAGCTCTGATCCTGAGGTGCCACTTAACAGCTCTGCAGCAAGTTATGTGATCTTTCTATGCCTCAGTTTCCTCATCTGTAAAACCAGCATAACAATAGCACCTACCGTACAGGGTTGCTGCAAGAGCCAAATGACTTGAGGGGCGCCTGGGTGGCTCAGTCGGCTATGCGTCTGACTCGGGATTTCGGTTCAGGTCATGACCTCACAGTTCATGAGATGGAGCAAAAACAATCGTAAAGGAAAATTTTAAACATCCAAAAAGATACAGAGCGAAGAGAACCATCCATTTTCCCTAGTCTCCCGCCAGGGAGATCTCCCCAGATGCCGCGTTACCGGTTGCCGGTGCACCCTCCAGGCTACACTGTGTGAATACATGCATCTGTGAGATTATGCGGTACAGGTTTCACTTGTTAGCAGATTCCAGCTTTAGAAAGGTGATGGCCAGGACAGTGACCAGCTCTGCTACAACCAGCCCTGAGGGAACTGGCCATCTGGGGGACGAGCAGATTAACAACAAAACGCAAGGGAAGAACGCTACTCTGGGGAGCCCAGAGAAAGTGAAGTGGAGGGAAGCAGAAGGAATTCTGCCTGGGTGAAACAGCTAGCAGGCATTATGGCAGAGGCTCAAAGAGCAATTTGGAGCCTCTTATCTGTGCATCTGTACTTCTGATGACTCTAACTCTAAAGGTGTAAACTTTGCAAAGACACTTTAGATAACCAGGATGATTCTGGTCTATAATGTTGGATATGTGCCAATCGCATTATTTTCTTTTTCTAAACTAAATTAAATTGAGCTTTGAGCCTGGAGGATGATGCCTGAGATCTGTCATTGTCACAAGACCCTTCTTCACAGAATGCTTGACAATACTCGACAAAGACTTTCTGGTCTTCAGGCTGCCATGGCCCCATGGGGCTGCTCTCTGTCCTAGCCCATTAGTCCATGTTCCTAGGGCAACCCTGCTCCTTCCAGGCCCTGGCCATAAGGATCTTGTTCAAGTACATAGACTGACTGAGGACTTAGTGCTCAGGACCCAAGCCTTCCCATCTGGGGTTCTCCCTGCACACAGAACGTGAGTCCCCCCACCTACACACACACTAAAACCTTCTGTCCCTTCCAGTGAAGGGTTGCATCTCCAGTGTTGGCTCCTTGCAACTGTTCTCCCCACAGGAGCCAGAATGAGCCTTCTCATTTTTGTTCGTCGTTTGTTTGCTCTTTACCAACATATATATATACATATATAACCATGCTTTCAGAAAAACATCCATGTTGGTTAATGCAATGCAATTTATTTTAACTTACCCTTTGCAAATTTGAACCAAAAGTTGTCCATAACTTAAGTTTAAAATAAATAAACAAGGGGCATCTGGTGGCCCAGTCAGTTAAACGTCAGACTTCACTTCAGGTCATGATCTCTCGGTTGGAGGGTCCAAGGGTTCAAGCCCCGCATGGGGCTCTGTGCTGACAGCTCAGAACCTGGAGCCTGCTTCACATTCTGTGCCTCCCTCTCTCTCTGCCCCTCCCCTGCTCATGCTCTGTCTCTCTCTCCAAAATGAATAAACATTAAATTTTTTTAAATAAAATAAAATAAATAAACAAGATTTATTTTGCTTTTAAAAATCTATTACAATAGATTAAAATCTAAGTATTATTTTATGCTGCTAAAGCAGGCAGCAAGAACCATGAGCATTTACTGTTGGTTTACCTTTTTGAAAAATGGGAAAAGAAAACCAAGTGCAAAACTTGGTGCAACAAAGCACTTTTGTAATGTGTCAGCGCCAGCTGGAAATTTTTCAGGAACCACAGTATAATTTGGGAGGGTAGGAAGCCTGTTTGCACCCATGTATTAGTTTCCTAGGGCTGTCATAACAAATTACCACAAAATGGGTGGTTTAAAACAGCAGAAATGTATTCTCTCACAATTCTGGAGGCCAAGTGTCCAAGATCAAGGTGTTGGCAGGGCTTCTGCCCCCCGAAAGGCTCTAGAGGAGGCTCTTTCCTTACCTCCTTCAGCTTCTGGAACCTTCTGGCATTTCTTGGCTTATGGCAACCTAACGTCTGCCTCTGTCTTTGCATGCCCTTCTTTTTTCTGTGTCTCTGTAGCTGAATCTCCCTTTCCTTTCTCCCTCTCTCTCTTTTTTTTTTCCAAGTTTATTTATTTTGAGAGAGAGAGAGAGAGAGAGCGTGTGCACAAGCATGGGCACAAGAACAGGGGAGGAACAGAGAGAAAGGGAGAGACAGAATCCTAAGCAGGCTCTGCCCTGCCAGCCCAGAGCCCTCCTGGTGCAGAGACCAGTGCAGGGCTTGAACCCACCAACCATGAGATCATGACCTGAGCCAAGATCAAGAGTTGCACGCTTAACCTGCTGAGCCACCTAGCCACCCCATCCCTTTACTCTCTGTTAAAAGACACCAATCCCTGGATTTAAGTCCCCCTTAAACCCAGGATGATTTCATCTGGAGATCCTTAAATATATCTGCAAAGATTCTTATTTCCATTAAGGTCACATTCTGAGGTTCTGGGTAGACATGAATGCTGGGAGGACACTGCTCAACCCACTACAACCCATGACACACCTTCATTAGTTTGTGTATTTAGTTATTATGGCCTGTAGAGTATAAACATACACAAACCGAGATCCAAGTAATTTCCTGAATCTGAGTTAACAGCTTCATTCATCTGCTGAGATTAACAAGAGAACTCGACTTATTGGCTGATTTTTATTTTTAAAAGGACATTTGTACCATACTTTTCCCAAGTCCAGGGAGGTAAATTAACTATAGCTCTAATAAGAACGCCAGAATGCATTCTGCATTCAAGCATGAGTCAGATAGCATGCTGCGAAATCTACCTGGGTTTCAGTTCATAAGCACGAAGTGATCAAAAACAAATCTGATTTTATCACATACTTAGTAAACCCATTGGTAATACGCTCATTACTCATAGACAAAGACCTAACACTAAATGCAAACTTCTGTTGTCTAACCCCTGTTGTGGCCAAATACCCAACAAGGCCCTCCTGCAGTTCCATGACCCCCCCTTTTATGGCCCCCTCACCCCTTACACCTATTTTAATGATTATCTAAATAATGCCAGTGAGCCCAACGTAGGTGGATATGAAGTCTATTTGCCATTGTGTCTCCAGCATCCAACACAGAGTACGGCATGGAATCGAACTTCAGTATACGTATTTGTTAAACGAGTTACCAAATGAAGTTATGACCTTGACCATCTGTACATTCTCATCCTTCTTTGTTGGGTGGTATAAATATATACAATCCCGGCAGACCCGAATTAAAGTCAGAGCAAAAATCCCTCGGTAATCAGCAGCCTTGTTCCCTTTGAGAAAATGATAAAGCTGAACAAAAGCTAAGGCTGGAGGAGCGAGAACAAACACTGCTTTCACACAGTCAACAGAGATTTTCACAGCATGCTATCACTTTTTCCCCTTTGGAAAATTAGCCATCTTCTATTGCCTGAGCAGGAGGTGTGCAGTGGAGAGAATCGACCGGGAACTGGGCAGGGGACCCTGCGGAGTAGCAGCGTATGATATCAGTTGACAATTGGGGAGCCCATCCTCGGGGTCCCCCTGCCAGGTTGTATTTGAGGTGGTCACATCTTCCCCGAGAGCAGGTGCCCCCTCCTGTGGGAGAAGCTGACAGCCTGGTGCTCTACACCTGCCTGCCAACACCCGCCGGAGGCTTTGTTGGCCGAAGCACCAGGGAGTTTGGTCTCTTAAAGGCAAGCGACCCACTGTTTAAATTTATGTTGGCCTTCACCTGCCACAAAGAAAATCTGCTGAAAAGTTTATGTCAAGTTGAAATGAAAAGGAAACGTCTTAAATGAATCCAGCTGTTTGTTTCAGGAATCCTTTTTAACTAGTGGAGCCAACCACGTTGATTTTCAAGGGGGAAAAGGGCTGCAGATGTGTATCAGCCCAGGGTATTGATTTGCACAGGAGGGGGATTCAGTCAAATAACCCAAACGGCATTTCTGGGTAAGAGTCTCCATCTTTTTGGATTTTAATTGGGAAACAATGAAACCCTCCTCCTGACTGAGGAGGAAATGGGAAATGATTTTCCTCCTTCTCATGAGCAAGTGGTGGTCCATTAGAAACTGGATGGAGAGAAACCCCCAAGGGAAACATGTTTTTAAGGACATCCTTCTGTATAGCTGTCACAAAGCTTCCCCAAACTTGTTTATGTCATGGCACACATTAACAATGATTGCCATTGCACAACACACTGTAATAAACAGAAGGGTCATTTTCTTTTTTTTTTTTTAATTTTTTAAAAAATGTTTTTATTTTTGAGAGACAGAGCATGAGTGGGGGAGGGGCAGAGAGCGAGAGGGGAACACAGAATCTGAAGCAGGCTCCAGGTTCTGAGCTGTCAGCACAGAGCCCGATGCGGGACTCGAACTCACGAACCACGAAATCATGACCTGAGTCATGATGTTTAACCAACTGAGCCACCCAGGCACCCCGAAAGGGGTCATTTTCTGAGGTTAACTGAAGTAAAAAGAAAAAGAAAGTTCCTGATTATCACAGTAAATTTTACTAATAATTAACTGAATTCTCCAGAGAATGAAGCAAATATGGACTTTGCTAGAGACTAGGGAGCTACCCACTTTCCCACCTACTCCCTCAAAGGCATCTACACCCACAACCACCACCACCCAAGTTCTCCAAAATTACTGGATGATTCTTCACTAGGGCAGGGTGGACTGGGGGTGGATCCCCCAGCAGAGGTGATAGCCAATGAACTATATGTAGACCAAGAGCCCCTTCATATCACTGTACATCATGATTCTCAACCAGAAGTGATTTTGTTCCTCCACCCCCAACCCATGCCAGGGGGACATTTGGCAATGTCTGGAGACATTTTGACCGTTACCAGTAATTTAGTAAAGACCAAAGATGCTATTAAACATCCTACCGTGTACAGACCAACACCCCACAAGTAAAAATTATCTGGTACAAATGGCCATCATAAAAGGTTGAGAAACTCTGCCTTCCCTAAACATGGAGGAGAGAGATGTCCAAAAGAATGGTCTGTTTCTGTGAATGACCATGTCTGGCCAAAGAGACCATGCTTTGTTAAGAAGTCTGCAAAGCAGTACACATGCACCGATACTTACATAGTGGGTCAAGTTTAATGCTGCTGTTAATTGTTTGGACCTCTATGTGGGTGATTCTGACGATCTAACTGCAGACCATCCCCACCAGGACCTGGGAACATCAGCCCTTAGCACACAACGCAGAACCACAGAAGCAAGAGGTAGTAGTGGAATGACTGGGTTTTGTTTTTTTTGTTTTTTGAAACAGCAGCATTTTTGCCTTTCATAGGAAATAAGCACTAAATCTGGTTGGACAAAAATGTATTATTTTTTCCCATTTTATTGAGATACAATTGTATAATTGACATATTGTGTTAGTTGAAGGTGTAGAACATAATGATTTGACACACGTGTACACTGCAGAGTGGTCACCACAATGTCTAGTTAACGTCCATCACCACATTATAGTTAACACATTTTTTTTTACCTTGTGATGAGACCTTCTAATATCTACCCCCTAAACAACTTTCAAATGTGCAATGCAGTATTGTTAACCCTCGTCTCCATGGTGTACATTACACCGTCAGGATTTACTTATCTCACAACTGGAAGTTGGTACGTTTTGACCACCTCCACCCATTTTACCCACCCCCATTCATCCCATCTGCCCCCCACCTCTGGCAACCACCAATCTGTTCTCTGTTTCTGTGGGTTTGTTTTTCTAGATTCCATGTATAATTGAGGTGATACAGTATTTGTCTTAAGGATGTGTGTTCCTTACACAGGCTTAACACCTAAAAATTTTTCCATGCTAGTTGATGCTTCTGAAGGACATTATGAAATTCCTTACTTTCAGAGTGAAGAGATAATGTCCTCAAAATAAATTTGTAAAAGAAGACCCTAGTTGCTAACTAAATTCACTAACAAAAAGAGAAAGGGATTTTGGGGCCCCTGGGTGGCTCAGCTGGTTGAGTGTTCAACTCTTGATTTTGGCTCGGGTCATGATTCCAAGGTCATGGGATTGAGCCCCATGTCGGGCTCTACACTGAGCTTGGAGCCTGCTTGGGATTCTCTCTTTCTCTCCCTCTGTCTTTCCCTCTCATACTCTCTCTCTTTCTCTCTCTCAAATAAAAAATAAAAAAGAAACCAGAAATGTATTTTCACAAGGGAAAGCAAAAGCATTCAGTTACACTTACAATTTCCAAATCTACATCTCCACCTCTGACCCCCTGTGTATCTTCTGGGTCCTTCTGTCCCTCTGGAGTCCTCAATTTTGGGGACAGTAGCAAATTCCCAGCCAGGCCTCTCTCCCTTGGCAACTCAAGGCACTCAGGGTTGTTAAACGAGGTCCCTTCATCTGCTTAACCATGCCCTGCACCCAGGTTTTGATAGGACTACTCAGGATGGGGCTGGGCCAGCTCAGGGGACACTGCCTTCCAGTCTGAACACAAAGGAGGCAGAAGACCTCTGTTGTTGAATTTATGCCTGAGAAGGTGAAAAAAGAAAACTAAAACTCTGCATCTGCTCTTTTCCTCCCCTTTCATTCCCTGTTATTACCCTTCACACCAGGAGTTTCCAGCTGCACTTTTCCTTCCCAGTTCAATGGATAGGTTCTTCCTCTATCAGGCTCACAGCCCCAAGGATAGGCTGTGGCCCTTCCTTCTTCTTCCCCACCCCAGCCTCAAGGCTAAACTAAAAGAGGTCTGGAGAGAGGCAGAGGGAACCCATAAGAGAACATAAGAAGAGAGGCGATATTAGCATTATTCCATTACATTAGATACGATTATTGCTTCTTTACATCTGAGAAAAGGAGGGTCAAAAGGATATGGTTACAGAGTTAGTGGGCGGTAGAGTTAAGATTCAAATTCAGTTCTCTCTCAGAGAATATGTGCTTCTCTGGTAATATCTATAACAAAACATAGTGAGCCCACCTCTAGTGAGCTCTGTGATCTCTTTGTGCCTCAGTTTTCTTAGCCATAAAAATGTTGGTGATTACAATAACGCCTGCTTTCTGGGAATGTGATAAAGATCAACTGAGAACTGAGTTAATATATGACAGCATAAAGCATGAGGCAGGTGTCAGAAGGAGTTATTGTTGTGATTAATGCCTCACCCACCACGATGGTGATAAGAGAGTTGGCTCTCAAAAACAGGTAACACTGGTGTTCTGCTCCTCCATTGTTTGCAGAAATTAGGTTGCATAATTAACATCTCCATTCACTGTATGAGTGATTAGTCTCTGAAGTCATTATCTAAAGAGATGCTGCTATTAGAGCTCTACCTTTTAGACTCCAGACTAAGTGACCGTTCAGAAGCATAATCTCATTCCTAAGAGCTGCAAGTTGGGCTGGTCTAGTCACTGAAATTACTCCTAAAAGCATACGTCATAAAAATTTATTTGTCTCTTTGAGTATAGTGTGAGTTTTCTTAAAAGGAGATTTACTTTCCAATTAGACCTGGTTTAGTCTATTATTAACAGAATTGTATATTACCCCAGCATGTGTCATCCCCTGTCTTCTCGGGGAAACTTGTACTAGGAGCCCCATTATTATTCCTTTCTCTCCTTCTGTATTTATCATCTATATTACATGGTTAATACCCAGGTCACTGGCACTACCTCCCACAGTGGTCACGTGATGAGCATCCTCCCTCCCCCTTCTGCCAATACTTCAACCATTAACGGGACACCTCTTCACTAAGAGTGAAGCACTAAGGGTGCTTTTCACGTGGTCGGGATGGTATTGAACCTCCGACAAGCCAGATTCCGTTACAACAGTGACTGGCTCAGGGACAGGCACACGGTAGAGCCTGGACAATCAGGGTCTTCCCAGGGTCTTTTCTGCTAGAGATTTCCAAGGAAACACCTCCAGGAGGTTCCTAAACAGTAGGTGTGAGCCTTGATTTCTGGCAGCCATTTTGCCACTTATCTGGGGAACACCTGCCCAAGGAATGAATCCAAGCAGGGACAAAGGGAAAAATAGACTGAATAAGCCTTGAAAATATCTGAGTTCTTAGAACCTGGCCAATCTTAAAGCCTGCTACACCCCAGTTATGTTTCACTAAATTCCTCCTCGGGGCACCTGGGTGGCTCAGTCGGTTAAGGGTCCCATTTCAGCTCAGGTCAGGATCTTGCAGTTCATGAGTTCGAGTCCCATGTTGGGCTCTGTGCTGACAGCTCAGAGCCTGGAGACTGCTTAGGATTCTGTGTCCCTCTCTCTCTCTCTCTCTCTCTGCCCTACTCCCACTTGTGCTCTGTCTCTGTCTGTCTCTCTCAAAAATAAACAAACAGTAAACAAAAATTTTAATAAAAATAAATAAATAAATTCCTCCTCTACTTCTACTTTATTTATTTTGTTGTGAGTTGAGTTGGGTCCCTGTCAGCTGCAATTGAAAACATCCTAATTCTCAGCCCAACTGACCAATCATCATAAGGTCAGCAGTAGCCTAACATTGCACCGTAGCACCTACATCATTGCACCCCTTCATCTCATCATGTAGGCATTCATGATACTAGAAAAATCATTTCTCATTTAGCTTCTTTTCCTTCATGTGTCAAATCAGAGTGATGGACTAATCTCAGAACATCACTATTACTCTTATGAAATCGCTATGACTCTTATGTCTTGCTTGTTCCCTACATTTGGCTCATTCTCCCACAGAAATCATAAGCTCTTTCTGTACAGAAATAACACTTGCAACTTCTTTTGTGTCCTCAGCATGTGTGGTTTATATCATTCAGAATATTTTGGTTGGCCAGATGGAAATTTTTTGAAATAAAATTACTCCTTTGTTGTTTTTTTTTTAATTAACAAAGCAAATGAAAATAGAGTAGTGAGAAAGTAGAGTGGTCTTTCAGTACTCTGAGAAAAGGGGGATGAGGACCTCAGAAGCTTCATTATTAGAGTAAAATCTCCCAGATTGACCAATAGTTGGAGCAGAGACTCTGCCAAAAATATAAAAGCATAAACTGCAGAATGATAGTCAGAGATAATAACTTCTCAGCACAAGATCACTTAATATAAATCTTATTACAACAGTTTTTCCTCATTACAGAGTTAAGTTCTGGAAATTTATTTCAGAAAGAAAACTTTTTTTGTAATAATTTCATCCATAAAATAATATAATATTATAACTTGATCTATTCTTTTTGGTCTTTTGGGGAGGGACTATTATTTTTTTTTCAGCCCCAAATAGGGAGCAAATGGCATGCCCTGCAATTTTTTTCACTTAATATTATGAACACTTTTTCATATCATTTGTTTTGAAGTCATTTTTGATGGTTACAAAATATTCCGCCCTGTGGTCAGAACGTAGTTTGGTTTTCCCCACCATTGAGAGACATTCAGAGTCATTTCTGGTTTTTTCTTATGAAAAATAATACCTCAATGAGCATTCTAGAGTGTAAATCTTCATAAATATCTCATATTTCCTTAGTTGGTATTAATTAATTAACTCATAACGTAATGCCCGTGATCATCATGGATGATAATGAACGAATTGATTTATTCATATGGAAAAAAAAATGAGATATTTAGGTTCTTGAAAAGGGTTTCCCAGCAAATGCAGAAGCGGGTTTTATGCTGCTTCTTGTAGGGACCCTACAATTTAAAGCTGAGTGTAGAACATTCACGTGCAATGTGGCTCAGGCAATTTTGAGAGAGGCATCAGTGATGAATCCCTTGTCATATACCTGCAGAATCTGGCAGAAATATCCTCAAGATTAAATCTCAGGATGCCCCTGATGCTCAGAAGTGTGCTGTCCACCCAATATCCACCCTCACCAGAGTTTCATCATCTGGTGTTATTATCATGTGACATTAATAATATTTCACATCTACATTTTGCTGCACAATTTACCAGGCACTTTCACAGACACCATTTGATTCCTACAATACATGTTATATCAGGAATATTTCACCTTGTTCCTAGGTGAAGAAAAAGAGGATCAGCATTCTCTCTTACAAAAATAAATCTATGTCAAGCTCCATTTCTCTCTTTTTGAAAGTCTCTGTGATGGGACGTTGTATTACATATATTTTTACTTTCATGGTAGAATCCTCCATGGTAGAATTACTCCTCGATGTGTGGCCTGAGACCCTTCCATGCTGACCCCAGTCTCCCTCTCCACCCTCTTTTCCCACCTCATCTTCTCTCCTGACCCACCATGGTCTCTGCACACCTCCCCATGGACGCTTCCCTATCCTTTGAAGCCTCTCCCTCCATTGCCTGATAAACCACTCTCATCCTCATAGACCATTTCAAATGGTACTTTTTCAAGAACTTCTTTTGAACTCTTGAAGATACAAGTTTTTTATTTAGAGCCCAGAGTCCTGTATTAGAGCACTTATTGTCTCATCTTTGTATTGTGTCTGATTACATGTGCTTTTCTCCAATAAATGAAACCCCTTTTGCAAAAAATAATTTCTTATTTACCTCTGTAATTTCAGTACCTGGCATCCTGCCCAGCACACACTGGGTGCCTTGTTGAATAAATGAGTTTGGGGACTGGACCTCGGATGCTCAGTGTGCACTGATGTGGTCTAGGAATCCCACGGAGGCTCCCAAATCACCACAAGAACAAAAATGTTTGGAAAAGCAGTGATGTACAAATACAAGCATCTGAGTTCTGTTGGTATGTTCCTGCCCTCCATCAAAAGTTTTATAATTTGGAGCAAAACTGAATTTTTATAAAGTGAATTCTTAACAGAATAAAGGAAAAAGCTAAAAGTATTGAGGAATAATTTCATGTGGCGTGTGATAGAAAGAGTCCCGGGCAGGAAGCCATGATGCTTGGTTTTTGTCTTGATCTTGCCACTGTCTAGCGATTAATGAATTAATTGGCAAGCATAGTACTTTTCTAGGCTCAGTTTCATCATCTAAGAACAAAGAGACCAGATTAGGTGACTCTAACACGCTCCCAAGTCTATTAACGAACTGTGAAAACACTGATGTGTTCCACGTAAAATTGATTAGTTTATATTATTTTATGATTTGGTTTTCTAATAATTTTTTGTCACTGTCAATTTTCACTGAAATTACCTAATCTATGTTTGTTAAAGGTTTTTCTATATCTGAGAGGAAAACATAAAGTATTGTTTCTCAGTGTCTCCTTCTGAATTCTCTAAAGCATTTCCTTCTGCCCAGGCCAGGAGTTTAGATGTGTATGAAATGGATCAGATAAGGCTGGAGTTCAGAGACCCTCCTCCTCAGAGAAAGCACAGACCATCTTTCAGGCAAGAATCACCTTTCCCTGTATTTTAGCCAGACTTGCCAACCTAGTATATTGTAACAAAGTCCAGTTGCTGGCCATGGGGACGCTGCCCAGGACACTGATCTATAAATGACATTAAATCATTGCAAAATCACTTTCAATATGCATTGCCAATCACCTCAGCCTCCACACATGCCTCCCTGAATACCTGAAGAAATGAACATTGGCTCCATCAGAACTGAAGCGGACGGTGCATTTATGTGAGGACAAAGAAAATCGCACATCGGGTATCTTTGCACTGTGTCCGAGAGACAAGCTGTGGCCCCACCATCACACTGAGCCAACCAGTCAACACTTAAGTGACGTCAGTAGAGCTAGATGGCTGAACTTCTCAAAGATAATACCACATGATGTGGTACTGTTTGTGGAAATGAATCACGTATTTTAATATTTCAACTTTGGACAATTTACCATGCCCCCAAGAAGTTGCCTGGTTTAGAAGAATTGCTTAGAAACCCTGCCTGAGTTTCCAGCCTGCAGATTTTAGACTCGAGACTGCAATCCCAACTCTTTGAATTTCCAACCTACCGGCTTGCTTTACAGATTTCAGACTTGCCAGCTCCCACATTAGCCCGAGCCAATTACTGAAAATAAATCTCTCTCTCCTTCATATAAATGTGTGTGTGTGTGTGTGTATACACACACATATATAAAAAGTGTTTTTATATATAATGTATATATAATGTGTGTATGTATATGTGAAGTACTGTGAGATTTATATACAGATATAGATAGGTATAGATATGTAGATACAGATATATAGATATAGATGATATAGATATAGATAAATATATATATACACAGTGTATTGTATTATATGCACTGTATTGTATATATACAATAGTGCATCCTACTGGTTCTGTTTCTCTGGAGAAACCTAAATACACTATACCACTGCCAAATTCAATTTGAACTAATATTCAAAGAGTGCCTGCCTTCCAGGACATTAAGGAAGGCCCTGTACCACTGGAAGAGTGTGGGGTGCAAGGTGGTGAAGGCAAGATTTGAAAGCAGCAACTATACTAGAGGATCAGGGACCAAGGTGAATTTTCTTGAGAAGAGGTAGCTCCTAGGTACAGCCCCAGCAACAAGGTAATCTGTACATCTGTGTCCAACAAATAACTACAGTCCCTGCTGAGCACTTTTCCAAAGCCAGGCACAGTTCTAAGCTCTTTACATATAATAAATCATTCATCAGGACTGCACCCCTAATGGAGGTAGGCAATTGTGTTATCTTAGGACACAGATGAGGAAAGTGAGCTTCTAGGAGACCAAGTAAATTGCCGCCTAATTGTGGACCCAGGGTCTAGACCTAGACCGCCTGACTCCAGAAATTAGCTTCTTAACCATGATGCTAAAACTCTCCCCAGAAGGAAACAATGTCTGCCGAAAAATCAGGTGTAAGAAAATAAACATTTTAAGTGCAAAGAAATTAGAAAGCCATAACGGATCTTCTGGTATTTGGGGCCAAAGCTCGGCTAATCTTGTCCAAAGAAAGGCTTTTACATTCTGAGCTTACTGAAGCTCATGAGCTTCTCATTGGTTGAGAGGGGTCAAGGGTATGGAAGAAAAAGAAAATAACATATACTGAGTACCTGCTCTGTGCTAAGTGCCTTACATATATTTTCTCTTTAAATCCTGACAATAGTTCCCTGGGGCTTCGGGAGGCATATTATTATCCCATTTTTTCAGATAACAGATCTGAAATTCAAAGAGATTCAGTAATTTGTTCCAGGATGAACGTGTTGGAGTAGCAGATCCTAGGTTCAAACCCCAGTCCCCTGCCTTTACACATTTTCTAAACATTACAATGCTCCCCATCTACAAAAGGACATCATCCATCATCTACTAGTTGTAGTTAGGATTCAGATGTCTGACTATGACTTGGTGTGTATTTCTTTGAGTTTAGCCTGCTTGAAGTTTACTCAGTTTCTGAAACCTATAGAGTTATGCCTTTTACCAAATATGGGGACTTTTCAACCATTATTTCTTTGAGTATTATCCTGACCCCACTTTCTCCTCTTCTTCCAGACTTCTAAGGAAACAAATGTTAAGTCTTTTGTTCTAGTCCCACAGGTGCCTGAGGAATATTTTGTTTTTTCCAGTCTATTTTTTCTCTGTCATTCAGATTAGGTAATTTCTATTGTTCTGTCTTCCAGTTCATGAGATTCGTTCTTCTGTGCCCTCCGTTCTGCTGATGAACTCATCTGCTGAGTTTTCATTTTGTTTATTATATTTTTCAGTTCTATAGTTTTCAGCTGGTTCTTCTTTATATCCCCTAAAAGCTTTGCTGAGACTTTTATTTCTTTGCTGAGACTTTTTTTCATTCGTTTCAAGTGTGTTCATAATTTCTCACTGGAGCACTTTTATGATGCTACATTATAATTTTTGTCAATAATTCTAAGATTTCTGACATCTTGATGTTGACGTTTATTATGGGGCGAGTTGTATCCCCCCCTCAAATTGATTTATTGAAGTCCCAACTTCCAAAACTTCAGAATATAACCATATTTGGAAATAAGTCCTTTAAGGAGGTAATTAAGGTTGAATGAAGTCATATGGGTGGGGCCTGATTTATGTGACTATGGAGCCTTCAAAGCAGTGATTAAGTCAAAATAAGGCTAATAGGATGGGACCCTGATCCAATATGATGGTGTCTTTGAAAGAGGAGAAAGAGATACCCAGCATGCGGATGCACAGAGGAAAGGCTGTATGAGAGAGGCCTCAGTGAGAGGGTATCCAACTGCAAGCCAAAGAGGGAGGCCTCAGGAGAAACCAAACCTACCAACACTTTGACCATGGACTATCAGTCTCCAGAACTTTGAGAAATAAATTTTCTTTGTGCAAGCCATCCACTGTCTAGAGTTTTGTTATGGCAGCTCTAACATACCAAATACAGCATCTATTGTCTTTTTTCATTAAGTTTGAGGTCTTCCTAGTTCTTAGTATAATGAGCGAATATCAGTTAAAACCTATACATTTTAGAAGTTATGTTATGAGACTCTAGAAATTATTTAAACTTTCTGTTTTAGCTGGCTTTTCAGACACCACTCCAATATGGGAAAGGAAGGCACCACCTTATTACTGCAGGTCGGGGAATAAGTCCAAGTTTTCCATTTGGCTTCCATTGATACCTGAGGTATCTTCTTCACTACTATTCACTACTTCACTGCTACTGGCCGGGGTTGGGAGATCCAGCTCCTCACTAGGCGTCCACTAATACTTCCCCAGTTGGTAGGGTCAGAATGTCTTGTTATTACTCCCCACGCAGCTGGACAGTAGTAAAGGCCTGCCTCTCCATTAGGCCTCCTCTGCCACCATTCTAGCATGGAGAGGGTAGAGTGGGTCTTCACTACTGGGTTTGGGTGGAAATCTAGGCTCTCTGCATGGTCTTCGCAGAAACCATGGGAGGAGTCATTCTTGTTAGCAACCAGTGGGGATGAAAGCCCTGGTGTCCTAATCAGCATTTTCTGACACCATCTTGGTGAGGAGATTTGGGTGTTATAGCCTAACAAGGGTGAATGTCTAGACTTCCCACTCAAACTGCAGGATGGGCCAGGGTGAGGCTATAGCACAGAAATTATTGCCTAAAACTTTTCTGTTTTGCTAGGCTGCCCCTTTCCTGGTTCGTGGACTAGAGAGAGCAGGCTTTCATCAGGGTTGCTTTTTTGTTGTTTTTTGGTTTTTTTTGTTTGTTTGTTTGTTTGTTTGTACTCACGGACATTCCAGGGTGATGGCTTCTTCAGCTCCCAGTCCTGGGTATAAGCTAAAAGAAAACTCAAAGAACTCACCACTGTATCTATTGTGCCTTGTGTTCTGAAGTCTCCAAGAAGTCTGCTTTCTTCTCTCCACCTCTCAGGGTCTGCTTATATTGTTGTTGTTGTTTAATGTTATTTAGTTTTGAAAGAGGAGAGACAGAGAGAAGGAGGGAGGGGTCAGAGAGCTAGGGGGACAGAGGATCCAAAGTGGGCTCTCTGCACTGACAGCAGTGAGCCCAATGTGGGGCTCAAACACAAATCATGAGATCATGACCCAAGCAGAAATCAGATGCTCAACCGACCGAGCCACCCAGGCCCCCCTCCTTGTATTTATTTTATATATAATGTGCAGAGCTTTTAGTTGTACTTAGCAGGAGGAATAGGAGGAAACGTGTTTACACCATCCTCCTGGAAATAAAAGGTTCGACCCATTTTGAGTACTCAGAAAGCCAATTTGTCAAACCATTTTATAAAGAATCTTAAGTGGAAGAGTTGTCTCCACAAGTTTCAAAAATATTTTCAACTCCTTGGTGGGCATTTTCACGTAATCTAGTCTCAGCCTAAAACCATCTTTTTTTTTTTTTTAATTTCTCTTTCCCTTTCCCCTTTTCAGTTACAGAAAATTCAACAAATTATCTTGCCCACCCTTCCCTGAAATCTTTATAGTCTGTTGTGTGTCCAATATAGTCTGTTGTGTGTGATTATTTCAAACTCATTTCACATTATCTTCTAAAACGTGTCCATTTTTGAAGAAGACACTCTAAAAGATTAGCCACTCAAAGTCATCTTTAGAAAAATAGCAACAGAATGAGATAAAGGTCTTCAGATTTGTGCTTGGTGTCTGCTTTGCTTAAGTACTGTAATTGAACTAATGGATTAAACTTTGAAATCCTCAATAATACATCTTGTTACTGAAAGTCATGGCTATTAGTACCTTTTAATCTATTTAGAACATATTTAATATATTTTTCCTCTAAAATAAGTAGAGAAGCTGGCATAACAGTGATTAAATCTATAATAGAATCTTCTGAATTATATATTTATTATATATATAAATTACATAATACTTCTGCATCATTTCTTATGTACCACAAGGAGGGTTGTCTCGTTTTTAAAATAACAAATTCAGAAAGATGTATTTGGTGAAACTCAAGAGCCAATATTCAAGTCCTTACATTTGGGCATTTTAAAAAGAAAAACACTTCAGAATTCTTACATGAAAAAATCAAATAAGAGTTTTAGAAAACAAGTGATTAAGTACCCTTTAAAAACAATTGAGGTAAAAGTGTAAAGCATTTCAATTAAATTTCCCATAAAGAGAGGTCAATTTGGGAAGTGAGGGAAATAGGAAGTGAAATGTACTTGCAGAAATTCTGGATGTTATATGTTTTAAAATCTCAGTCCAACGTGTGCAAACAAGTGTTCCTGGATGGTCTTCTCAGTGCCAGCCCAGTATTACCAGGACAGAGAGCTCCTGCCTTGATAGTGGGGAAGACTGAAGATACACATATAAACAAATAAGTAAGATCATTTCAAGCATTGCTAAGTACTATGAAGAAAATAAAAGAGAGTGGTGTTTTGGAGCACAACTAGAGGGAGAGAGGCACCTTCAGAGAGGGTAGTCAGGGAAGGCATCTTGGAGGAAGGAGGTGGCTTCAAAGCTGGGGCCTGAGGGGTGTGATAACTCTTCCAAGCAGAGGGAGGAGCAGGTACAGGGCCTTTGGAAGGAACAAGCCTGACGTGTTTGGGAACCTGAAAGATACCAGTGCCCTAGAGCCTAATGAGAGAGGTAGGAGTAAAAGAAGATGGTCAGAGAGGGGAGCAGGTGAGAATGACTCTTCACACAACAGCAAGTACTTTGCATATCATACCGCACACCAATAAGAATACACTGGGAATTGGGCACCTGGGTGCTTCAGTCACCTGAGCGTCTGACTCTTGATTTCATCTCAGATCATGATCCTAGGGTCATGTGATCGAGCCCCATGTCAGGCTTTGTGCTGGGCCTGCAGCCTGCTTAAGATTCTCTCTCTCCCATTCTGCCCCTCTCCTTCTCTTGTGCTCTCTCTCTCTCTCTCTCTCTCAACTAACAATAAAGGGGTGCCTGGGTGGGTCAGTCAGTTAAGCATCGGACTTTAGCTCAGGTCTTGATCTCACAGTTCATAAGTTCAAACCCTGCTTCTGGTGAGCTTGAACCCTGCTCCAGGTGAGCCCCACTTCTCTCATTCTCTCTCTCTCTCTCTCTCTCCCTCCCTCCCTCTCTGTCCCTCATGGGATTTTCTCTCTCTCTCCCATTCTCTCTGCCTCTCACTCACTTGAGCACTCTCTCTCTAAAAAAAATTAATTTAGTTTAATAATAATAATACACCAGGAATAACTTGGAGAGAAACAGGTTAAAGAGATTCCAAGCTTTCTGGCATCCCCTGTTCAGGTTGAACTGTTTGTAAGCATTTAAATACACATTCAATCAGGAAGTTGGTTACATGAATCAGGAGTTCAGTGGAGAAGTGTGGGCTGGAGACACTGATCAGTGACCTGCATATATAGTTCCTACTTGTCTTAAGGTAGGTTCTGCCAGAAATAGACCCTGAGACAGGCACTTGGATACAAATAGATTATTTGGGAAGTTCAGGAAAGAGTAGTAGGGAAAGTGTGAAGTGGTTTAGGCAAGGGAAGGTAGCCCCTCAAAAAGGCGGTAGTAGGGCACCTGGGTGTGTTTGACTCTTGATTTCAGCTCAGGTCATGATCTCATGGTTTGTGAGTTTGAGCCCTGAGTCGGACTCTGAGCTGACAGCGTGGAGCCTGCTTGAGATTCTCTCTCTCCTTGTCTCTCTGCCCCTCCCCTGACTCAAAATAAATAAATAAACTTAAAAGAGAGAGAGAGAGAGAGAGACAGTAGTAGGCCAGTTACCCAAGTCAGTGGTGACAAGGAAAGTCTGTGTAAAAGTTCAAAACAGTGCTAAGAATTCTCCCATCTAAAGGCTAATTCCCAAAAGTCATTGGTCAAGGATATCCTCCCGGTCTGCTGCATGCATAAGGAGAACAGACTTCATGGTGTAAGACCCGAAGTTGCAGGTACTGGCAGGTGGAAGGTGGCCAAGCTTTGCTAAAAGGTTCAAGGAATGTAGGAGGATCAGTGACAATTCCTGCAACATCCTTTTAAGACCATGAAAGCTGGAGCATCCACACGTTAATCCCAGCTTTACCACTTACCACTTACATGACCTCAGACACAGTCACATGTAACTGAATCTCTCTGAGCTTCCTCATCTGTCATATTGGAATTGTATTACCCAGGGCTCGCCAAAACACCAGAACCAATAAGAGAGAGAGAGAGAGGGAGAGAGAGATGATCGATAGGTAGATAGATAGATAGATAGATAGATAATAGGTGATAGATAGATAGATAGATAGATGATAGATAGATAGATAGATAAGAAAGAGAGAGAGAGATTATGAATAATTGGCTCACATGGTTATGGAGGCCAAAAAGTCCCAGGATCTGCCAGATGCAAGCTGAGGATCCATAAAAGCCAGTGGTGTGATATAGTCCAAGGGCAAAGGCCTGAGAACCAGAGTTGCTGACGGTATAATTCCCAGTCCAAGGATAGGAGAAGACCAATGTCCCAGCTCAAGCAAGCAGACAGGAAGAAAAAATGGGGCAAATTCTTCCTTCCTCCTCCTTTTATTCTATTCAGGACCTCAACAAATTGGATGATGCCCACCATGCCTCACCATGATGCCTCACCACGTGTGTGGCCCACATGGGGGCGGGCCCTCTGCTTTACTGAGTCCACCAATCCAAATGCTAACCTTGTCCAGAAACACCCTCATGGACACACCCAGAAATAATGTTTAATCAGGGTATCCCATGGCCAGTCAAGCTGACACAAAATTAACCATCACAAGGATAAAAGTACCTACCTCACAGGGGCTGTGGTATATTAAATTACTTAATATAGAGAGAGTGCTTACAACAGTACTTAGCATATAATGCTAGAAAAGTATTTTCTATCATTATCACGACCATCTTCATTATCATTGCTATTACTACTACATTATTTATGATTTGGGGATTGATTAGGATTACCCAGATCATTCATTTGAGAACATAAATAAAGATGAAGGCTCAGGTATGAAAGCACTTCACCACTTAGAAACACAAAAGCTACAAAGAAGAATGAGAAAGAGGGAATGAGAAAGAATGAGAAAGAGGGAGAAACCAGACAGGTCTGAAGACATGACCCATGGGAAAAACAGCTTTTCAAGAATGAGCAAGATTCCCACATGCTGAATGACGCTGAGAGTTGAAGCAACATGAGGACGGAGATGTGGACACCAGAACTTAGACTGAACGCTTGTACACTAGGAGCAGCAGGCTTCCACCTGCTGTGGAAGTGTAGACCTTACTTTAAAATATCTCTGTTAGTTGACAAGATCTTGTGTAGATACCTCCTGCTTTCAACTGTCTGGTGTCCCTTCTTCTTTCTTCTGGTACCAGCATCCTACTCTTCTTGTGAGATTCACATGCCAAACTTAGTATATGGGCCATTATGGTGCTCTACCCTCTTCCACCACAGATGTGGCCCAGCTCAACAGAATCCTCCCCAGAGTGGTCTATTTCAGAGTTGGGGGGATATACTGTACTTTTGTTGTTATGCCAGTAGGATCTTAGTCTGGGGTTATCCACAGACAACGATCGTAGCTGGCAAATGGAGAGACCCACTAAGGGAGACAAAGGCAGAGCCCTGATTACACTGTTGGAGTGTAATACTACATATTATATGTTATATATATACATATATATATGTATGTGTGTGTATATATATATATATATATATATATATATATATAGGTAACACTACCTTAAGACTGGATCAAGTGGATCATAGGCTCATTAAGAAGGAATGAAAATACAGGTTAAAGACTTAGCATAGTGTCTGGCACACAGTAATGCTCCATACATTGTAGCTGCTATTGTTATCAGAACTGGATTAGAAATCCAGAGAATGACTTACAGCAAGAGTGATATGATGTCCGTAGTCTCTTGAGCTGTTTATTGAGTTAGAATTTTGTAAAAGCCTCTGAGGGAGAATAGGATTGATGCCAGATCTTGAAGCAAGGTTGAGCTGCATCTGCTGGTAGACAACTGCAATTCCCTCATCCTTGCCTTCCACCTCCCAACCAGAAGGCAAAAACTTCTTGTTATGAGTTTAACTGTCCTTCTTAGGGTGAGGACGTCCATATGTTGAAGCCCTCACCCCCAGCACCTCAGAGTGTGCCTGTGTTTGGAGACGGGGCCTTCAAAGTAGTGATTATGGTAAAATGAGGTCATTTGGTCATTAGGGTGGGCTCTAATCCAATAGCATTGAAAGAAGAAGAAATTAGGTCATGGGAAGACAGGTATAGACAGTGAAGCACATCAAGGCATCCATCTACAATCCAAGGAAAAAGACCCTCAGAAGAAACTAACCCTATCAACACCTTGACCTTGGACTTCTGGCCTCCAGAACCACGAGGAAATAAGTTTCTGTTGCTTACACCATCCATCTTGGTACTTTCTTATGGCAGCCATAACAAACTAATACACCTCTGAATCGACATCAAAGTTCAGCGCATCATCAGCGTGCTACCGTTGTACTTGGTGTGTGAGCTAATGAGCCAGAGTGCAGGAGATCAGTCAGTCCTGGAGATATTATCCATGCCAGTAAGGAAATGATCTTCTGGAAACTGTGAAATGATAGAAATGAGTTTGGCAATGCTCACAGATAATCATAATCACCGAACAATATTAAAATTTATGATGCAGAGAGTACATCCTTTTTTTAAGTTATTAAACAAGAATTAATCATAGCCAATACCTACTGAAGTTGCTGTTATTTTGCTATATTAAACACATTTAATGCTGACAACAACCCTATCAATATTAAAATATTAAAAAATGCATTGTTAATATGAATATAAACAGCATTCTAATTATATCCTTAACATAAAACCCCTTGCACATGGGGCAACTGGGTGGCTCAGCTGGTTGAGTGTCTGACTTTTGACTTCAGCTCAGGTCATGATCCCAGGGTCATGAAATCAAGCCCTACATCAGGCTCTGTGCTGAGTGTGGAGCCCAGTTGATATTCTGTGTGTGTGTGTGTGTGTGTGTGTCCCTCTCCCCTGCTCACACACACTGTCTCTCAAACAAAATAAAACAATTAAGAAGAAAACCCTTGCACAGATAAATAGATGAGGCACAGGAGGCAAGGTAATTTTCCCAAGGCCACATAGCCAGTAACTGTCAGATTTAGAACTATGAATCCTGCTCCCACATCTGCTCTCTTACCCATCATTCCACACCGCCTTGCCATACAATGTGTTTATCACAAAATATTTAGAAAACACTGAGAAAAACATTTTAAAAAGTGAAAAGTATTAAGAGAGTCTCTGAGTACGTACCGTGTATACTTGAGGAATCTTGGTAAATGGAAAGTAAACCTCCTACCTTCTGCCACTTGAATTCTTTACCAATCACAAGTCCATCTTTTGCCCTAATTAATATCAATGTGACTTTTGTTTGACCAAAAAGAGGTTGACGTGACTATTCCTTTCAAGAATGGTTGATGGTCAGGAAAGAGAAATCATCCTGTGCTGAGTTTCAGTGACCCTCCCACATAATCAACTTCTTGGTCATCCTTTCCTCAATATTAAAATCTTCATCATTAACGTGACTATGATTAACATTCTAATTATGTATTTACATAAAGACTCCATTTTTCCTTTTTTTTTTTCCCCCTATCCCCAGTTTTCAGTATTTGGCAGTCTTGGTGCTGAGGGTCAAGGTTTGAAAGCTGCTCTGGGCCCCCCACCAGCTTTATTTACAACCTCACACAGTTCCCACATAACTATACATGGGTCCTTAGGCCCTAGTCTAGCACAGATTTCTTTCTGTAATGCATGAGGAGTGACCCAGATTTTTTAAATGCTTACAATCTCTTCTGAAATAGCAGCTGCTTCAAAGGAAGCATTTATTATAAGGAATACAAACAAACTATTTCAGCTGGGAGCTACTCAGAGATTTTATAATTTTCCATTAAATGAGATTCTTTGCATTGGCAACTAGAAGGCATTCCACCAACAGTGAACCATTTCAATTGATCAGAGCCACTGTCACATGGTTAAGAAGGCAGAAATAATCTAACTGTCCAATCTAGCTAAGCAGATCAGCCAGAACACTTTATGATTACAATTCCAGACTGCTAAGCAGGCTGTGATAGAAGGTAAGGCCCTGGTACCAACCGAAAAGACTTAATTTTTCCAAGTCCAAGCTTGGTCAAATCATTATTTTCCAGGCACTGTCTTAGAGCAAAAGCCCTATTTCTAAATTTCTTCCAAAGTGTGATATAAAAAATACCCATCTTACTGGAAATTTCCAGAACACTGATTTACAACAGTGCAATATACCTTTAAGACAAATCAAATTGATAGATTATGACTTTTTCACCTTTATCTACACAACTGTATTGGAAATGAAAGCTCAAATTCATTTTGATTTCAAATTAAAGTTCACAAATTCCTCATGCATCCCGTGCAAACCTGTCTACGCCATAATACTTGCCTAAAAATATTTACACTGTGATTGCTGGGAATCACAAGAGGCAAGGTTGTTGCTCTTGACTACTACAGGCTTTTAAAGTGAAAAACATATTCCCTTTCTGGAACCCAAGTTCACTGTTGGTATACAGACTACATTAAAATCAACATCAGAACCATCTTTAGTGTAAGCACCTTCAAATTGTATTTCGTATTTTACATAACTTTCAATGTTCCTGACAGTTTCACTGGGGGAAAAAATCTTTCCCATGATCTGGCAGCAGCAGATATAAACATCTAAAAGATGCCTTTGAGATGTCTCCCGCCTGACTCTGCCTTAGAATTCTGCTACGTGAACACAATGCCTACATCTCCCACTCAGCCTGGCCTTCTCCTTCCTGGCTCCCTCCTTAGCTTGGCATTTCCCCCACCTGCCCTCCCTCTTTTTAGTCTTAGCCTGGCTCACATCATAGCCCTCTGGTAGGAATATGCAGGCAACCTCTATACCCCAACCTCTAAACCCCAACAGTCCCTGTGAGAATTCTCTGCCCTTTCCCCCTCAGCACGACTGCCTCCGCTGCCCTCTCCCAGGTCCCCCTCCTCATGCTGTCAACCTTCCACTGAGGAGACAAAAGTCTTGGAGACCAACAAACGAGCACTTTGTAAATTATTTTTAATGTTTATTCATTTTTGAGAGAGAGAGAGAGCACGAGCAAGGGAGGGGCAGAAAAAGATCGTGACACAGAATCCAAAGTGGGCTCCAGGCTCTGAGCTGTCAGCACAGAGCTCGATGCAGGGCTTGAACCCACGAAGTGTGAGATCATAACCTGAGCCGAAGCCAGACGCCTAACTGATTGAGCCACCCAGGCGTCCCTCAAGACTTTGGATTAGAGAAATGGAGATGATCAGAAATCACCGGTGTACATTTTGTGACTTGGGCATCAGGGGCGAGTTGTTGAATCATTCATATTCCACAGTTCATGGCACAACCATCTATACAAGGGTCCCCTAACATATTGTTTAAAACAATTAATTAAATCATGACACACCTGAGTAGCTTAGTCAGTTGAGTGTCCAACCCTTGACTTCAGCTCAGGTCATGATCTCATGGTCATGGGATCGAGCTCTGTGTTGGGATCCATGCTAGACATGGAGCCTACTTGGGATTCTCTCCTTCCCTCTCTCTCTGCCCCTGCCCCACTCATGCATGTTTCCTCACACTCTTTCTCAAAATAAACAAATAAACTTAAAAATGTTTTAATTGAATCATTTATTTATTTTTTTATTTTATCTTTTTTTTTTTTTTTTTTTTACTGTCTTATTCTCAAAACCAATTCCACTTCCTGGACGCCCCTCTATAAAACTATTCCGATATGTTTGTGTATATTATTTTGATTAAGTGTGTTGCTATAAAATGCTCATTGGTCGGGGTGTGTGTGTGTGTGTGTGTGTGTTACAGATCTCATTGTGTTTGTCCTCTCACTCTGGATTATTCTGAAGATTCATGATGTAGCTGTATAACCCAATCTGTTATTTTTAACTACTGCGTAATATTCCCTGTGCCCATTCTCCACATTGTGTCTATTTACTCTCCTAGTGATTATCTCTAACTTGCCCAGAACTTCCTGACATCACAATTAATGTTGCAAAAGAACATTCTCATACATGCCTCCTCTGGAACTTTGTGATCAGTCCTTTAGGCTTATACTTGGGAATGGAATTTTGAGTCATCCTCATGACAGCCTCTATGAGTGCCATACCCGTATCTCCTTGGCCTTACCATTGTGTTTGCACACACACACACACACACACACACACACAACACACACACACAGGCCCACTGCCAGCATCTGCATCAACCTGCCTGTGAGCTCTTTCAGCAGCCCTCAACCAAGTGAAATCCCTCAGGTGGGCAAACTGTGAGGCTCTTATTCTACACTGGCTCCTGGAATCCCCCAGTCAAGCTCCGTTAACCCTGTGTGGTAACTTGCTTAAAAACATACCCTTTATTGAGTGCCTGCTCTATCTTACTTCTCCCCTCCCCTACCAGGGTTTCCTGGGCTCATCTCTCAAATAAACCACATCGCTTCGAATCCTTATCTTGGCGTCTGTTTCTGAAAGAACCCAAGCTAAGACATAGTGGGGGGGAGTGTTTATTTACCTTGACTAAGTAGTGGCTAGTTGCTCACCAGAATGACTGCACAGCTCTCACTCCCAACAGCCGTGGTGAGGGTGGTACCCATGTTCTGTGTCTTCCCCAACACTGGCCTTACCCAGCTCTCTCATTTGTGCTTGTCTAATTTGTTTAAAGTCATATCTTGTTGTTATTTTCATTTCTAGTTCTCTGGCTATAAATCTTTGCAAGCTGTTCTTTATTTGGGGTATTTCCATCTCTAACTTGTCTTCACCTCTGCAACAAAGATTAATGATACAGCTAACTCTGGATCATCTGTGCATAGTCTGAGGCCACATTTCAAGAACTCTCTGTATATTAATTCACTAAATCATGACACCAACCCTAGATACTGTTCTTGCCACCTGCATTTTGAAGATAAACCAAAACACAGAGATGCTAAGTAACTTTCCCAAGGTCACATAGCTAGTAGGTAATCAAGTCTGAGTTTAAAGCCAGACTCAGGCTGAGAATCTGTGCTGTTAATTTCCTTACTCTGCTGCCTTTCCTCCTTCAACAGTTCAAGAAACCTTCCCCCCTTCCATTCTACAGAGTTTCCTCTGAGTCCCCTTCCAAGCAAGTCAATAATGCAGGGACTGAGTCTTAGAAATGGTGGGGATTCACTATGTGAAGAACTGTACACGAAGCATCTTCAATGGCACTGTTCAAAGAACACTTGGTGAGCACAATCATTACAAAGTGAAATATTCTACTTAATAAAATACTCTGGTCAACTGAGGATGATACGGCCACCACATTAAAATATTCAAAAATAAGGGGCACCTGGGTGGCTCAGCCAGTTAAGTGTCCAACTTCGGCTCAGGTCATGATCTCACGGTTCATGAGTTTGAGCCCCGTGTCCGGCTCTGGGCTGACAGCTTGGAGCCTGGAGCCTGCTTTAGATTCTGTCTCTCCCTCCCTCTCTCTGCCTCCACCCCCACTGCTCACACTGTCTCTCTCTGCCTCTCAAAAATAAATGAACATTTAAAAAATGAATTAAAAAAAATAAAAATAAAGAATATTTAAAAATAGTATCCTAAAATGATACCATTTAGTTTGCAGCTGTAAAAATTACCACAAACTTAGTGGCTTCTAGCAATGCACATGTACTATCCCACCCTTGCTTAGGCCAGTTCACATGAGTTCAACTGGTTCCTCTGCTCTGGATCCCTGAAGGCCAGCCCAAGCACTCATCCGAAGCTCTCACCTGAAGCTCCCTGAATTAGAAGGAGAACCTGCCTCCAGACTCGCCCAGGTAAGTGGCATAGTTCTTTCTATTCCTTGTAGCTGCAGGTCTGAGTTTCTAGTTACTTCACTCGTCGTCAACTGGGAGCCCCTTTCAGCAACGTAAGGCCAGCTGCATTACTCATGCGGCGACCTCCATCCTAGGACCAGCAACTCTGTGCAAGTCCCCCTCCTGCTTCTCATCCCTGACTTCTTCTTCTGCATTTCTGCATCCCTTTGCCTCAGTCAGAGAAAGTTCTTTGCTTGTAAGAGCTGATAGGGATAGATTGGACCCACGTCAAAAATCCAGGATAGACACTCAACTTTAAAGTCTATAATGTTAATTACGTGTACAAAGACCCTTTGCTATGCAATATAACATTTTCCTAGGTTTCAGGGAGTTGGACATGGGCATCTTTTGAAGGAGTGGTCTTGGTCACAAGGTTCTAGCGGGAACCCGGGGTACCATTCCAAATTTCAATGTGCGAAAGAGCAATACCAACTTTACAGGGTGATCGTGAGAATTAAATGAGTTAATATTTGAGAAGGGCTTAGAACAGTATCTGGAAAGTGCTATATAAGCACTTGCTGAACAAACCAATGAATGAATGAATGAAATAAAATTCTGACTGCACTTGAAAGATTGGAAGTTATTGGTGGGTGGGAGGGGCGGGAAGGAAGACTTTAAAAATCCCTGCTGGCAGCTTTGTTTCATTGCCATTTGCAATAGGCAATAGTAGCTGTTATTTGGGATATTCCGGTTATATGAGAGGTTACTGAGAAGGTAAAAAGGTGAATACGGGTCCTTATATGACTATTTTATTTTAAGACCAGTTAGTCAAAAAATCTCTGCCCTGGCTGGGTCTTGACAACAGACAATCCTATGTGTTGCATCACACCCTGTGATGTTGTTAGAGAGCCCCGACGCCCTTGCCTTGGTATCCCTAGAAACACAGATTTCCCGGCACAAGACCATCACCCTGGAAGTTGAGAAGTAAATACAGGCTTTTTCCTACACTCGATGGCACCTCTTAATCTCCATATTGCCATTACTCTCTCCAGTCCCTTTTGCTGTACCCAGGATATGAGTAAAGAACAGAGACCATTTGGAGTAATAAACACTTGGGTATTCTCCAATTCAAAATGGGTTCATTAACTAAAGAACCAGTGTGATATGGTGGAGTGGAATCTTAGCTCTGCTATTTATGGACTAAGTTTGGAAATTTGATTTTGGAAAACTTCCACATCCTAGATGCAAAGTGGGGTTAGTAATTACTGCCTTCAGCTACTGTTAGGATGATAGCCAGTGTAACTGAAGTACCTAGAAGTGCCCACCACATGAAAAGCGGTGATCAAATGGCTACTACCATCACATATTATTTCTAGGAATGACAGAAAAATATAGGATGCCAGGTGAATTTTAATTTCAGATAAGTAATAAATAATGTTTCAGTATTAGCATGTTCCAAATATTGCATGGGCACAATTTGTATTGGCATTATTTTTATTTGCTAAATCTGGCGACCCTCGTTATATCATTTGATCCTAGGACAACCATCAAAGTAGACATTGTTTCCATTTTGCAGGTGAGAAAACTGAGGCTCAGAAAAAGTAATTGATGTGAAAGGACCACAAGCAAATTAAATGGTAGAGCTTATCTTATCTTTAACACAGGTTTGGGTGGTTTTATTTTCTCTCTCTCTCTCTCTCAAAAAGAACGCTCTTTTGTGTCTATTACTTTCTTTTCTCTTTACTCTCATCTCGCTCCCCAAATGCTTACCACAGTCACCTCAACATAGGTGCTCCATGCACGGGCTGTTGACATGAACGGAGAATAAGGGCTGGCGTAGAATTGCTGTGCTGAGTACACGTGGGTCCTCTCTCACTCCAAACAGGAGAACCGACTTTATTTTTTTTATTTTTTTTTACATTTATTTATTTTTGAGACAGAGAGAGACAGAGCATGAATGGGGGAGGGTCAGAGAGAGGGAGCAGAGAATCTGAAACAGACTCCAGGCTCTGAGCCATCACCCCAGAGCCCGACGCGGGGCTCGAACTCACGGACTGCGAGATCATGACCTGAGCCGAAGTCGGCCGCCTAACTGACTGAGCCACCCAGGTGCCCCTGGGAGAACTGACTTTAAACACCTGGGTTGAGATGAGATGGATTAAAAGGAAAGATGGATAGTAAGTCTATTACTACTTACTACTGATAGAGTACATGTTGACTTCCAGGCAATATTTAGTAAGGGTCTACTATGTGTACCCAGCAACAAGCTCAGTGTGGATATGAAGTGGGCTGATGGGGAAATACCTTAGGTACATCATTAAGATCCTCAAGGTCAAAAAATAGGATTTTTTTGTATCTTATCCACCCACCCACCCCCCACCCACCTCTTTTTAGTTGTAGCTTGTTCCTCAGGGCTTATCAGCATCCTCATCAAAGAGTGAATAGAGAAGATAAAGTTCAAACTAGCTATTGACTGTTAACAAATCAATACAGCTTAGGTCTAGGTGTCTGTGAGATTTTACTAAGCCAGATGAGAGTTGATCTTCCAGTAACCATTAAGAGTTGGTGTTCCAAAAAAAAAAAAAAAAAAAAAGAGTTGGTGTTCCAGTAATGATATTGATACCGGATGGTGGGTTATTGACTCCTCAGGCCATGTCTTCTCAAAGGAAAAAATTCAGCTGAGAGGCTCCATAGAGAGTTAAAGTAGCAAAGTGTTTTTATTTAGCAAAAAGGGACATTACACTCCAGAGACAGAGGAGAGGCCGACGGGAAGATGGGTGGAAGGCCACTGAGTTTCCACTGTGTTCCTTTACGGGGGGTTATTGGGTCTCCTCCCATCTTATAGCTCCACACTTGGATCCTTGGTTTCTTCCCCTTCAACCCTTTACACAAGTTTGTGTTAGTCATCGTCCCATGAGTGCCTAAGTGCAACCCAACCAACCCACGGAGGGCCCAAACCACAATGCAAGTAGCATTATAATGATATTAAAATAGCCTTGGGGTTTCTAGCAGACACAGTGTTTCTTAAGTGCGCATGCTGCAAAGTTGGGGACGTCCCTGTACCATGATCTTCTATTTATCAGTCTGTGCTAAACTGCAAGACAGGTTGGTTGGTGTAAGGGACGTGGAGCCGCCTCTGGGCAGAGAGCGGGTAGTCCCCAGCAATCGTCCACCTTATCCCTTCTCCTCACCTGCTCATGTCTTAACTGCTTACTCTAACAATATTAGAAGGAGGCGAGAGAAGAGCTTTAAAATCAGGTGTAAATTGCCTTGCTTTGGGGACATGCCATTTTAAAAACATTCGCCATAAACCCAGAGGTGAGAACACATCTCCTTGATTCCCATTGTAGGGAAGCTGCAGAAGTATGATGAAAAATATTCTGCCTCGGATCCTTTTATCTTCTCTTCAGAAGAGCTAGAATTTCTTATTTCTGCAAGCACACCAAAGAACTTTTCTCTTGATTTTAAGTACATACTCGGAAGAAAATGAGCACACTAGTACTTATATATGATGTTAACCCGAGTGGCTAAAACAGGAATTTACCTGTGGAGAAAACGGAGTCCTATGGACCTTCGGATTACCCCTGTGCCTAGAAGGTTGACCCTTCTTTTTCTACAGTGCACTTTGCTGACATTATCATTATTCCCAAAGCCTCTTTTTACTGTACAGCGGTAATCTTTTCTGCCTCCTTTAGATTTTATTTTCATCGGTTTACTTGGTTTGGTAGAAAGACTAAACTTGGCGCATTATTTTTAATGTGCGTGAAAAATTCTCCTTTTTTCCCTTTCCATATTTATATCAGTCTGATTTAGCATCTCCAAGAAGGAAACCACTAGAGGGGATGAAAACTTCTTACAGCAGCCTGAAGAGTGACAGGCCAACCGGGCCAAAAAACAAAAAACAAAAACAACCTGCTTCTTGACAACACCTATATCCCAGCTCATTTCTACACACATAGACTGGCAATATCTGCCATGAAATGTCCATTGTTTACTCTCTAATAAATCTGCAAGTTGCTTAGCTTCGGAACCAGAGTTTCCTTAAAGCACCATGTCTCAAATTATGGGCCATGGACCACCTGTATTGGATTCACATGAGATTCTGATGTAAAAGGCTAATTTCTGGGTCCCACTGCAGACCTACTACTGAACTGAAATCTATAATTAACAACTGTGGGTCTTTAAGACCTTGCCTTAGAGGATGGATAAATGTAATTCACATTGAACTCTATGACTTCTTTCCTCAACTGATCAACTAACGTGGTCTGGCTAATAACTGCCTGTGATTTCATCCCTTTCCTATATTCTCTGCCCCAGGCACCTAGGTCAAGAATGGACGAGGCAGCTTCCCAGTGAGTGAACGCATTTGAGGACTACTGGGCAGTGCTGAGGACCCAGTTTGGGTGAGGCCAGAGGACTGTGGTAGCACCGATGTGCATGATTCTGTGATTTCTCTATAATGAGTTCAATATCTGCAGGACATTCTCAACTGAGAGCCTCCATTTGATCTCCTTCTGAGGAGGGAGATACAAAGGCATAATTCCACACAAAAATGGAGAATTACATAAAGCTCATTTGAAGAGTAACCCAAGCATGAATATATATGCTAATATATTAAAACTACAGATTAAATACCCCGTGGTTTTTCTATTAACTTTTAATCCCTTCTCACTGGGAGTCAGGAAAATCAGTAGTCCGATACGGTTAACGGAATTATCCTTCTTCTGGTCTGATCTGCATGGTTTTTCTTTGTCTGGCAATTGCATTGTGCCCTGTCCATCTTCCCGTTTAGGCTGGTCTCATCGGAATGGTCAGTTCCTCATTATAGAACACTTGAACGTTTTCAGGCGTCCTGTACTTGCCCCAAGTCTGGATCTTACACACCGAAACTGCATCATTGGATTTCTGCACTCCAGCTCACTCCCTAATTACACAGAATTCGAGTAGTCCCCTCTGGGCTGCAACCTCTCTGAAAAACGTCTGTCCCCAGAGAAGAATGTGCCGTTCACACTCTGCCCCTTGGCTCTGAGCCTCCTACGGGCTGCCTGTCACTGTCACGAGAGGGCTGCACGTCTCCTCATTCTGGCAGGTGTGAAGACCTTCTAAATTAAGCCCCTCTCGGGGTGCCTGGGGGGCTCAGTCAGTTGAGCCTCCGACTTTGGCTCAGGTCATGATCTCACCGTCCATGAGTTCGAGCCCCGCGTCGGGCTCTGTGCTGACAGCTCAGAGCCTGGAGCCTGTTTCAGATTCTGTGTTGCCTTCTCTTGCTGCCCCTCCCCTGTTCATGCTCTGTCTCTCTCTGTCTCAAAAATAAATAAACGTTAAAAAAAATTTTTTTTAATAAAAACAAATTTAAAGATAAATAAATTAAGCCCTTCTCCCTGGAAACATTCCCTATCTACACACAAAAACCTTGCATTTTATCATATGTCCTGTTACCAAACCCTCTCTAAGCCACCAGAGTTACACGACTGTGGCCTGCATGACCCTCTCAACCAGTCTGCAAGTGGGAGAAGAGAGTGAACCCTCTCTACCCTAAGGGTCACAGGCTTTTTGCAGCGGACCGAGACCAGGACAGGTACAGAGAAATGGGGAAGCAGAAGTTTATGGGATGTTTCTTCGGTGGGTTCTGCCTTCATGGAGCAGCCTAGGAGAAGAGGCACAGATTCTGCTCCTTGCTGGGCGAGTGATAAAGAACTCATGATCCGGGGACATTAGTAATAGGCACTTTGGGTGCATAAGGAAGAGGCAATGATGTTGAAGGAGGCACCCTGCCCCTCCTCCCTTAAGAATGAGTATAGTTAGGGTGCCTGCGTGGCTCAGTCAGTTAAGCTTCCCACTTAAGCTCAGGTCATGATCTCACTGCTCTTGGGTTCAAGCCCCGCGTTGGGCTCTGTGCTGACAACTCAGAGCCTGGAGCCTGCTTTGGATTCTGTCTCTTTCTCTCTGCCCCTCCCCCTGCTCTCTCTCTCTCTCTCTAATATAAAACAAAACACTAAAAAAATAATAATGAGTATAGTTAGTAACCACCAGATAATAAAGATAATCAAGTGGGTGGAAAAAACTAAATTTTTCATCAAAAACTCAACCATTGTTGCAATCAGATGATAAAAATAACACAATGAGTAGAAACATAGACTTTTACTGGGTACATGGTAAGTATTGATGGATCCTCCAAAGCAGGAAATTGAATTTTAAACTGTTTTTGGAATTGGTTCGAATTCAATTTTCAAAAAAGATGAGGTGGTATAATTTTTTTAATCACTGCAGAAAATTAGGCTTTCTCAAAAATGGTCTATTCCTTAAGGAAAACATTCTATAATGAAAAGCAATAAAGATCTATAATTGCATGAAATGAGAATTTTCTAGTTAATCTGAGCAGACAACTGAATCAGGTTGAAAAATCTATGCCACAAATCTTTGTCTAAATACAGGAGCAGCAGAGCCATTTACATTTATTCTCTGTGTTTTTTGTTTTGCTAGAATGATTTTGACAATACTACATCGGCCTGAATTGTCAAAATAGAAACTCAATTTACTGGAATAAACTTCCTCATGGGAAGAACAGAAAGTATTGTCACTATGATTTAAAAAAAAAAAAAAAAAAGGATTTAAATGTAGAAATTCCAGGCTCCCTCTAAGCAGGAAACAGACTTACATAAGTGAAGGGATGGGTCCAAGATATTCATTTATTCATTCAACAGATATTTATTTGCACCAGGAGCTAAGTTAGCCAACACGTGTCATGGCCATTCCTTTCCTTTAGTCTTTTGGATCCAACAGCAATACATGCTTCCAGAGACATTTCCAAAGATAAAGATGTTTATAAAGGAAAATTGTTTTCCTTCCTGTCTCCCTAAATGGGCATTAACAAGCCTTTGTTAATCCCACTAACAATTTTAAATGAGTCCCTTTATACATCCTTTTTAAAAAATGTTTTAATGTTTATTTTTAAGAGAGACAGAGACATAGAGCAAATGCGGGAGGGGCAGAGAGAGAGAGGGAGACACATAATCTGAAGCAGGCTCCAGGCTCTGAGTTGTCAGCACAGAGCCCGACCCAGGGCTCGAACCCACAAACCATGAGATCATGACCTGAGCCAAAGTCGGATGCTTAACCGACTGAGCCACCCAGGTGTCCCTTTATACATCCTTTATTTAATTAATCATATTCACATATATTTATCATTTTCTTTACACTGTGCATGTTACAAACTAAAGAACAGATATACACATCATATTACTCTGTAACTTTTTTACTTTATGATATGCATATATGTTTAAGACATACATAGAGATACGCCTCATTATTTTACTTGATTGCATAGTAGTTTATAGACTACAATTCCAAAATTTAAAAAATCCAATCACTGCCTTATTGACAAGACTTCAGTTTTTTTCTAGTTTTTTTAAATAAGAAAATTGTCGTACTAAACATTCCTTAAATATATATTAAATTTAAGATGTAAATACTTTTTTCTGCTGAATGTATTCTCAAAGGTGTACATCGCTGTGTTAAAGATACACGCATTTTCTTTTCAAATTTAATAAAAATACTCAGGACACCTGAGTGGCTTAGTCAGTTAAAGTGTCTGACTCTTGATTGCAGCTCAGGTCATGATCTCAGGGTTCATGTGTTCAAGCCCCTCATAGGGCTCTGCCCCGATGGTGCAGAACCTGCTTGGGACTCTCTCCGTCGCTCACTCTGCCCATCCCCTGTTTTCTCTCTCTCTCTCAAAATATAAACTTTAAGAAATAATTTTAAAAATACCGGATTACTTTTGTACAAGTTCTGGCAATTCATAATCATACCAAAAATGCATGTGAGTTCCTCACACTCTAGCCAGCACTTGCTACTGTCATTATTATTTAATTTTGGAATCTAATTGTTGAAAATGGTAGCTCATCTTTGTTTTAATTTGTATTTCCCCAGATGACAAAGTTTCATACGTTTGTTGTAATATAAATATCTTTCCTTTTCTTTTCTGTGGACTGCCTATTGATACCTAGGCCATATTTTTGCTGGATTGTTTATAATCTGCCTACACATTTGCTAGAAGCTCTTTGAAATATAATCCTTTGTTACGTGTACCGCATTTTTTCTCCAGCCTGTTTGATTGTCTTTCGACTTTTTAATGTTTACTTTGGTCATACTTCAGTTTTGAATTTCTGTAGAAAGAAGGCCTCTCAAATTGTGTTATTCTTTTCCCCTGTCTAAGAAGTTTACCCCCACGGTCATCTGCACCCCAAACGTATACAGATAGTCTCTGCATTTTGTAACCTTGCCACTGTAGGTTCCTATGACATCTTGAAGAGCCAGGCTTTGGCTATTGTTTTTTCCCAAAACGTTTTCTCCATCTTTCTCCCTACTCTCTTCCTATGCTCCATTCTCTAAGTCACCCTGGATTTTGTGGGGAGTTTGTTCTGTTTTTGTCTTTTTTGTTTGCACACTTGATCTGTTTTGTCAAAGAAGAAAATACTATGGGAATTTTATTAGCAAGGGCACTTTTGTTTTACAAAAGAGCTAGAGAGAAGAAAGGGCATAATGCAGGGAGGGCAAATCCATGACACCGGCCCAAAGGCTCCCCCGCTCCTGCCACACACACCCACTGCCACACCTTCCAGCACGCCAGCTCTCCCAAGCACCATGCGCGTGGCCTGGAATTCTTCTCAATAAAACACCTTCGGTAGGTGGTGTTTCTCAAAGATGGCCACAACTGTATCTTTCTTCCCAGGAGCCTTCCTTCTAGCACCTTGTTGCTCTCCAACAGAGAGGTGGAGGCTAATTTCCCTCCTCTTGAGTCGGGACAGATTTGTGGCTCACTGGTAACCGACAGAACGTAGCAGACGCAACTGCACTGGCCTTTCAAGGTTAAGTCATAAGAGATGATGCAGCTTCTGCCTTCTTAGCAGAAATGCTAGGCGTGAAAGGGGGAATACCTGTCCTTGAAGTCTGCAGCCATTCAATTACCCTGAGGCCACCATGCTGCAAGGAAGCCTTGCCGAGAGACTATCTATGGATAAATCAGTTGGTCAATCGATAGGCATAGACAGATATATAAAGAGAGATCTGTGGCCTGTAAGTCCACAGCCACTCCAGGTCCCAGCTGCCCCAGTCACTGTCTGTCCTTTATGGAAGACACTCACATGAGCCCTTCCTGAATTCCTGACCTACAGAAACCAAGTCATAATAAAATGTCTATTGTTGTTTTAAGCCACTAAATTCTGGAATGGTTTAGTATACAGCAATAAATAATTATAATGGCACACTAGACAGAGACAACCAATGGAATGGAGATGCCCATGAATTGAAACCTATTTACTATCCCTGACCTAGCAAAAAGTGAAATTTTGGGCATTTACAAGGAATTTTTTTTTTATGTTTTATTTATTTTTGAGAGAGAGAGGGAGGGAGGGTGGGAGGAGGGGCAGAGAGAGAGAGAATGAGGATCCGAAGCAGCGAGCCCAATGCAAGGCTAGAACTCGTGAACTGTGATATCATGACCTGAGTTGAAGTCAGAAGCTCAACTGACTGAGCCAATCAAGCACCCACAAGTTAAGTTTTTTGGTTGTTTTTTTTTCTTTTTGAGAGACAGAAAGGGCACAAGGGAGCACGGAGCAGAGCAGAGAGAGAGAGTGAGAGGAAGAAAGTGAGAGATAGAGAGGGAGGGAGAAAGGGGGTGGGGAGAGGGAGAGAAGCTGGGTTTACCTGAAGCAGGGCTCAAGCTCACCCAGAATGAGGCTCCAACTCACGAATTGTGAGATCATAACCTGAGCCGAAGTCCAATGCTTAACGCACTGAGCCACCCAGGTGCCCCACATGTAAGATGTTTTTAAACAGAGAGCTTATATAGGTTCCTCAAATCACTCAGTGCTGTTTCTTTGTTTTCACATTTAGGTATAATCCTGGCCCAGCTACCTTTCCAGGAAATTACCTCACCAAGGTTTCCCTATCTTACCATCATGCCCCACACCACCCCCAGCCCCCTAGAAAAAGCGTAAGAAAACTGTGGGAAAAGAATCTACAACCGAGTACTGGGGCAGCCTTAGAACAGCCTACCTACCGTCCCCCTGGTCTGTATCAGCCCGCACTTGACATGCCCAGGCACAACACCTTTCAGCAAGTGCAAGTGCTAAGTAAGCCCCTCCAAAGTCTGAAGGAGAGTTCATTGCTTCCTACATCTTTTTATACTCTTAGAGACATTCAAATCTGTGATCACATACATGCTTCATCTTTTTTCTTGGCTCCCAAGTGCCTCTCTCCTCTCCCCCCCCCACCACACCCCATCTCCAAGGTAACCCCTGTTAACTGCTTACATGTATCCAAGCATCCTTCCATATTTCCATCTGTGCTCAAATAACACTATAGGGCCAGAAGCACATGTACATTACCATATAGAAAGCTAATGCTTTAAACTTGTTAGTCACACAGGCTGTAACTGCCACACAGCCAACGGCAAGCCACACCTCCATGCCTTTGTCTCTTCCTCATTTACCCTTTGATGCGATCCCACTCCCTTTCTTTCCCTGTCAGAGGGCTTACTTCAATTCAGATCATTTGGAAAAGCCATGACAATGCTACTTATGTTTTCATCTCTCCGTTCCTCTTTCTTTCTTTCCAGCATGCTCTCCCTAGCAAGGCTTGTTGTTATTCTTTTCATTTCTTCTCAAGGAATTCGGGCAGTAAACCAGGTGAAATGCTGGTCACTTAAGCGGAAACTGGAGAGGAATGGTTAGCAGAGGTTCTTGTCCTTCCTGATCTGGAGAAGAGACAATGCTCCCTGGATGGTCTCATCACTGACCTCGCCCTTCAGAAATCGCTTTGCTGCTGCTTTCGTGTCTGCTACACATTCCAGAAGGCAAGTTAGAAAAACACCATTAGCTTTTCCAGCTATCACTGTCCTATTGTCACCATAGCGACAGATGTTATGTGAAATCCACCCCTTTATTGTGAAAACAATGTAGGTTGAAAACTAGCCTTGGGGAAGTTACAAAGAACTTGAGATTTAATCTGATCTACTCCCCTGCGGGCTCTTTCCTATATTAGCTTTTCTTTTAAATAAACTTTATTGCACAACAATAATGTAAACTAAAGTGAAAAGTCAAAGGGTCATCTTTTGAATTTCTACAATGATTATTTGATTCAGTCGTATGAGAACGGATCTTGGTGGCAGACACAAAAGCAAAATCAAATATGTACAAATCTGAAGAACTTCAAAGCAGCCAAAGAAACCGTAATGGTTCATGTGTCATGTACTGAACATTGGCTGAAGTCATTTTATTCTTCTGAACATTAAATTCTATTTCGGGACCAAAATTAGGAATAAACATACATACACTTGTAATTTGATACCGTCCAATTAACTAATTAGAATCCTGATTCATCACAAATGAGGTCATTCAGAATCCAAATGGCTGCTGATAAATCGAACTAAATCATGGCACAATCAAATTTTTAATCCCAAAGAAGATACATACATACACAGGATGGAATAATGGAATGGGGTGAAAAGCAAAGAGTAAGAAAGCCGTGTTATCCTCATCTGTTTGTGCCAACAATGGATTCAGGAGGCATATTATCTAAAGAGCATGTTTCTGCAACTGGTTGGGGCGTGTCATGCATTGAATAAGCCATCAAGATCAGAAGGACTTTGAACTAGATCTTACTTCAACGACATGAAAAATGCCTGGGTTTTTGCACAAAATTACCCAGGAAAAAGTTAGGCATGAGACAAAGATATTTATACCATCTGGAAATGTGGCATTAGAAAACAAATTAATTAGGTAGTAGGTAGACACAAGTATAATTTCAGTATCTATTCATGCTGTTACAACCACAAATTCGAATTTAGGTATATTGTGGGGCAGCTGGGTGGCTCAGCTGGTTGAGTCCAGCATCAGCTCAGGTCATGATCTACCGGTTCATGAGTTCGAGCCCTGCATCCCACTCTGTGCTGACAGCTCAGAGCCTGGAGCCTGCTTCTGATTCTGTGTCTCCCTCTCTCTGCCCCTCCCCCTCCACTCGCACTATGTCTCTCTCTCTCTCTCTCTCTCTCTCTCTCTCTCTCTCAAAAATAAATAAATATTTAAAAAAAAGAATTTACGTTTATTGCAAAGACAAATTTTATGAACTTCTTTCCAGTCTTTTTTTAAGTTCTTTATTTATTTGCAATCTCTACACCCAGTGTGGGACCCCAACTTATAACCCCGAGATCAAGAGTCACATCTCTTCCGACTAAGCCACGCAGAAGCCCCTTCCTGAACTTCTTTAAACAGTTACAGATATCAGGTTGAGCACTCACACCACCTATCAGCATATTTCCTTGATGCTAAATAGCATCACATACGGGAATTCGTAGATACAAAATTTCAAAGTTAGAAATCAAAAAATGTTGAAAACCAAAGAAGGAGATCTAATGAATCTGAAGGAAAGGTAGGACTACGTTTCCATATGTAGGATAAGGAGACTTTCTAGGAGTATATAATGGGAGTAAAGAATATAAATGTCAATTTATTTGGAAACTAGGTTGCCTAGGATTTAGATCAACAGCTAATGTCATGGATAAGTGTGCTCCTTCAGCCGTCAGAGGCAGAAGAAGAAACAGGAAATAGTGAAGAATTATGCAATTATATTACATTTGCTTAATTTGTGAAGCTGACAGACAGCTATTTACCTCCGAAATTGGTTTCTGAGAAATGAAAAGAACACAGGAATTTGCAGAAAAATCAAATTAGTTTCAGTTAAGAGCTTTTCAAAAGGCAGGGTACTTCTATTCAAAAAGCCTTTCCTACCCTGAGCCTTGTTATTGCCCAACCATGACTTGCAGGATCCCAAGTAACATGATTTGGAAACAGTGGGTCTCAGGCTTTTTAAATATCAGTTTTCTAAAGATGTCCCCAAATGTCCTCTGGATCCAGCCCTCCACACATGAGAAAACATTTTGACACTCTCTTCTGATTCTCACATCAGATCTTAGAAGTTTGAAGAGAAGACGTTGGTCCGGAGATGAAGGTCTGTCTCCAGTTCCTGTTACCTGAGATTCATGGCTGCCTCTGCAGGTCATGGAGTGAGGTCACCTTCACCTGCTGGCACTGACCCGGAGCGCTCTTCTGTGACTCCTGAGGACTCTCGAGCGCCCACACCCCTCAGCCAGAGTCCTGTTCTCCAGCAGTCCCAATCAGAAAAGTGCCATGTACCTCCCAGTTTCCATCCTCACACTTGTCTTCTCTATTACCCGAGAGGCAGAAAAGTGTAATGCAACCATGAAATTAAGTAATTGTCCAACTGTCTAAGGGTGAAGTTAAATCTGATGTCTGACCTAGGAGAACGCATACGCAGATACTTGTTTTGAAACAAACCATCTCAACTTTTACCACCTCTCTCACAGAACTAAATCCTGCTCTTACCTAATCCTGGGACAAATAACTATTATTTCCAATACCCACAGGGTACAAACACATTATGATTTCAGGAGTCTGGATTGGCCCATTGTTTCCTCTAAAGTGTCTCTTCTTGGGGTGCCTGGCTGGCTCCGTCAATAGAGCGCGTGACTCTTGAATTCAAGGTTGTGAGTTCAAGCCCCACATAGGGTGTAAAGATTACTTAAAAATAAAATCTTAAAAAAAAATAAACGGTGTCTTTTCTCATGGCTATCCTACAATTCTGCTTCAGCCTGGTACAATAGCAATACCCAGCAGATCCCAAACTATGGCAGCTCTAGGATTTCTCTGGGCCCTCCAAGGCTTGTCATACCTGGACTGGAACACAAGACTGGTCTTCGGGCGTAGAGAAGCAAGGAGTGTCATATCAGGCAGATTCTGGTGAACACTGAATTTCACAGAAAACAGATTTCCCCAAAGAAATCAGCCAGAGAAGCTTGGGGAAACCATTAGACTATACCCTCTTTCTTCAGTGAAAACATTTTTCATGGGACTATAGTCATGCAGGGTACTTGCAATTAGCATATCATAGAAAGTATGAATTCTAAAGATCAATGCATATTTATTCACTGACATAGTCTGTTCATTGCATTAAAGCTACTCTTGGGGCGCCTGGGTGGCGCAGTCGGTTAAGCGTCCGACTTCAGCCAGGTCACAATCTCGCGGTCCGTGAGTTCGAGCCCCGCGTCGGGCTCTGAGCTGATGGCTCAGAGCCTGGAGCCTGTTTCCGATTCTGTGTCTCCCTCTCTCTCTGCCCCTCCCCCGTTCATGCTCTGTCTCTCTCTGTCCCAAAAATAAATAAAAAACGTTGAAAAAAAAAAAAAAAGCTACTCTCATGTGTCCTAAAACTATATTCTAGAGTTGGCAGAAAAACTCAATGTTTCAAATTCCACCCTTGCTCTGGACTCCATTTTAATTTGTCTTTTTATCTTGAAAATGTCTCAGTTAGAAATCAGTCTTTAATTTCTCAGGCCTGAGGTCTGGTCCTTTTGTCAAAGAGGATATTCTTGAACTAATTTCCGAGAAAGCCTTTCTAGCAACACCCATAACCTGTGCCAGAGTGGTCTGGCTCATTAGCAACATTTTCTGGTAAACATCCCCCCACATCTGGATAGTTGATCACCGAGGTTAACAACTTTGGCAACCCTTTTGTTGTTTTTCACCTCAATGGCTATGAAAACCTGGGCGGTATTTAAGGACCAGAAAGGGATAAGTGCTTTCAGCGGAAATTCAGTAAACACACAAAAGAAGAATAACATGTAGTTCCTGGAATAACATGCTGAGAGTGGTTTTTTCAAACTCAGGCCTGGTACCAGGTTAGCAATTTGGTGAGATGTGAGCACTGCTCCCTGTAATCTCTGATTCTCAAGTGATCACCTGCTTGTCTTCTCCTCCTCTTTCTGCATGGTTCTTGCCTCCCTGGGGAATCTCAGAGACTAGGGCAAAGGCTGTCTACTTTACCATCAGACTCTCAGGTTTGCTCATGTTCAAGCTCAAGTCTATCAATGACTTTAAATTAGTTAATATATATATATTTCCCTCCCAACTCCAGACTACTCTGGGGATAAATGGGAAGCTGTGAGGTGTTCAAGACAAATTGCCAATGCTTTCACTCTATTAGAAATTCTTTGGGGGGCGCCTGGGTGGCTCAGTCGGTTGAGCGTCCAACTTTGGCTGAGGTCATGAGCCCGCATCGGGCTCTGTGCTGACAGCTCAGAGCCTGGAGCCCACTTCAGATTCTGTGTCTACCTCTCTCTCTGCCCCTCTCCTGCTCATGCTCTGTCTCTTTCTGTCTCAAAAATAAATAAAAACATTTTTTAAAAATTAAAAAAAAAAGAAATTCTTTGGCAGCAAGAAAACAACACATTTAACTTGTTTCTGGAAGCACTGGATTATCTTCCTTGCATCTGCCCCTATTCCTCCTCTGAGTCCTTTGAGCCCTAAATAGATTTCCAGCAACCCGCTCTGTGTCTGGGCTTAGTGACATCACTCACTAAATATTAAAACAAATATTCATGAAGCACTGAAAGTTTGCAAAACGAGTAGTAGTGAGAGCAATATTATGATGATGGGACTTGCTCTCACAGTTAACTTTAAGAAACCACAAGGTTAAAGAATTTACATTTCTGATGTCTTGAAAATAGACAAGTTCTCAATAGATAAGATAGTGGAAATTGCCATGTTTTATATCCTTCAAAACATGTATGTACTAAAATCTTTTTAAAATGCTTAGTTTTTTTTCCTTTTTATTTAACTTGAGGAAATAAGTTTTAACTTCCACTATAAAAATAGATTACACTTATGGGAAGGAAACAGTATGGCTTAAAGTTAGGTATTCTCTAGGTTATTTGGACAAGGCCATACATAATTAGGGGTTCACACTGAAATTACTGTTGTCCTACTCCATATAAAAATTTGCTTTTATTACCCATTGTTTTGTAGAGCATCTAGATATGTTTTGTGGGGGGCGGGGGAGGAAGGGAGGGAGGGAGGGAGGGAGGGAGGGAGGGAGGGAGGGAAAGAAGGAAGAGAAAATAAAGGAGAGAGGAAAAGAAAATTCTGTCTATAAATAATCCATTGCCCTATTTCCAGGCAGCCATCTAGGTACATAACTTACATATTGTCAAACCTACTCCGTTGGTTCTCAAATCATAGAATTTGCCCTTAATGCATAATGCAGCAAATTGTCCCCAACTTTAAGTCTTCTTTCTTCAAAATGTTAGTCATACATTTTCATCAATCCCTGCTTTTTTATTACATGTATGAGTCACTCCTGTTGGGAATCATTAGGGAAAAAGAGATGTGCAAAATGAAAGTGGATATTTTCATATTCTGTTGAAATATAAACTGGCGCAAACTCTCTGGAAAGCAACTGAATACTGTGTGCCAGAAGTCCTTAAAATGTGGATAATGTGGGCCTAGAAATTTCATTTGTACAGTTGTAAGTGAACAAATGCAAATGTTTAGCCACTAAATGTTTAATATATATATTTTTTCTTTTTTCTTTTTTTTTTTTAGCATTTTTTTCTTAAAAGGAAAAATATTAGAAGCAACTTCCGTACCCTACAATGGGAGAATCCATTGAATAAATTGGTTGAAGTCCACAATCATCAAGAAGTTAGAATGCAACACACCCAGGGCTGAGAGTAGGATTTTCAAAGGGTTAAAAAAGTGATTATGTCACAGGTTTTATTTAAATCATTAGTTAATGAAGAAACAGTAAGATGATAAAACTGGTCCAAGGGCACCCTGGTGGCTTAGTCAGTTAAGTGTCCAAGTTCGGTAGCAAGCTGTGAGTTCAAGCCCCACATAGGGTGGGGTCATGATTTCACCATTTGTGGGTTCGAGCCCCTCGTCGGGCTCTGTGCTGACAGCTCAGTCTGGAGCCTGCTTTGGATTCTGTGCTTCCCTCTCTCTGCTGCTCTCTGCCTCTCCCTCTCTCTCACGCACACTCTCTCTCTCAAAAATAAATAAACATTCAAAAAAAATTTTAAAAACTAGTCCAAAAAACATTTGAGAAGGTAAGGATTTATAGGCAATGCAGTAAACAAATGTCCAGATAAGAATGCAGGGCTAGAAACAAAATTAGTTAATGTCCAAGAGGGCAATGAACCATAACCTTTGGGATCACCACTCAGCCCCTCCACCGGCCCACCACCCAACAAGCCAATATAAATTCTTTGCATCTCATCACAAATCTACAAGTTAATCTCTGCCTCCACAGAGTTGTAAAATAGTCCGTCCAGACAATAGAAAATCAAGACAAGTTGCAAGCCCAGTAATGCCCTGGAAAGACACTTACTTAACTCTTTCCCTGTTTCTAGGTTTCAGGTAATGTTCCTGACACTACCTTGACCTTGACATGAGAATTGCACGTGTTCATACATGCAAAGGACAGAGAGAAGTGCCTGGCACAGAGGAATCATCAGCTACCATCATCATCATCACCATCATCACCATCACAGCTGTACTTATGGATTTTATTCCTTAATTACAAACCATTGCTTATAAAAGGAAAGGAGACAAAGTAGATGACAGAGTAGGAGTTTGCTAATGAAACCGTATATGAGACATTGAGCGGTGTCTTAAGGGGTGCTATTTCACTCCGTTTGTCTCTAGAACATCGTGGGCCTGGGAGGTGGAAATCAACATCTTCTAGTGACAAAACATAAAAGGTCTTGAATATTTGGACCAAGAATGAAACAAACTAGGCAGTAGGAGGCAGGGAAGAGGAGGGTTTTTTAGAATACATATTATCAGCAGCAAAGCAAAATGAGTTTGAAAGCAACCCCATGGGGGCTGATGAATAAGTTCTGCAGAGTTAGGAATGGTAAATGGGAATTAATTTTATAATGCCTATCATTAACTCTTTTAGGATTTATGAAATGTCTCTCTTGCTTGCTTTATTTAATATGTTGCCCCATTTATGTTGGCTCAGCAGGTTGACAGCCTATTTAACAGCTTTCAGGACTTTACTTGTATCCTCAATTTCCTCCCAACTCTGTTCTCCCTTCAACTCTTGGGTTCCTCAATCACGAATCCTTCTACCACCAAGATTCCAAGAGGCCTCACAGTTTGGCAAGTCTCATTTGCACCTCAGGGTCTGTGCAAGAGATCACAGCCTTACCATCTCTATTTCTTAGTAAAACAACAGTTCCAAGAAATAATCCTCGTGGAGGGTTGGCTAAAGTCTAGGAAAGTTATTTACTCCGTTTGCTCTTATTTTAGAAAAATAGACTCCTAAAAATGTGATCAGAGTTTTGGGCCTCCTCCCCAGAAAAGAAATGCACGTATGTTCATACAGACAACATTTTGTACATAAATCCAGGAGGGTTATTGAGCCACTGAAATCCCTCAATGGGTTAGTTGAGCCTATATTAAGAGCTACTGTTTTAAGTTTGTTTAATCTTTTCTTATAGAGATAGGCAAACACACAAGAATAGACAAGAATAGACAGAAGAGCATAAGGCACCTATGTGTACATATCACCTGATCCAGCAGCCATTGGTCCCAGGACAATGCTGTGCCGCTTTAATCTTAATCTGTCTTTAAATCAAGCTAGACCATCAGATTAACCTTACATCTGAGAAGGATGATTAGCTTCTAGACTGCTTTCACCAAATCACCCTTAGGCATGGTTATAACTTTGGAATCCCTTGATAAATACTCAAAGTGACCCCTAGAAAACATCTGCTTTTGCACCTCTCATAAATTCATGTTAAGGAAGTTATACACTCCTTACACACCCACTCCCCTCCTAGGGCTCATTACTGGAACAATCGGTTCTTCTCCTAGACTGTTTCTTTGGGGTTATTTTATGAACACTATGAATCTCACAACTAATCATTTTCTGGTGTGTAGTTTAGGTATTGGTTGCAGTTGTGAGTGCCACTTCTTTTTTCGCTATATTTAAACTCATTTCTGACTTAAAGGTTGATTCTTGGTGTAATTATCATGTATCCTGCCATTTCAATGAACTTTATGATTAGTTTCTAGAATTTTTCTGCCAAGTCTTTTGAATTGTCTATGTACAATGATGCATAATAAGCAAATGATAATGTCGTCAAAAAATAATCATGTTGACACTTCCTTTCTAATATATCTTTCTATTAATCCAGTTTTATATCCTATAGCACCGACCAGAAATGCTATAGTTATTAAATAATAATAATGATGATAAAAGATCACCTAATATATTTCTGATTTTAAAGGGAATGTGATTGAGTTTCAGAACTAAATAGGTTCAAGGTTGTTGATTTCAAATTGATATGCTTTATCAATTCAGGGAATGCTTTTCCCATTTTTACATCATAAAGAGGTTTGTTTTATTTTAAAAATGAGAGGATTCTTTAAAATACTTATAGAACCTACTTTGAGATTAACATAGTCCATTTTTAACTTATTCATTAATATCATGTCAGTAAGTTTCCTAATATTAGATTTAACTGCCATTGTATTCCTAAAATAAACTCCATTGTACATGATAGGATATTATCTTACATACTACTGAATTCTATTTGATCTTTTGTTTATAAATTTCCACATATAAATCACTAAGTAAGATTGACTATGGCACCTTGTCCGTGTCAATTTGATATTGGAGTTGCATTTATTTCACAAAATAAAGTAAGCAATATTTAATATTTTTCTTTATTCCAAATTCATTTCTATAACCGAGGAATTAGTTGATCCTGGAAAGTAGGAAGCAGTATTCCTATTAATCAATCCAAGCTTCAAGTTTTTGGAGGAATACAGACAGCTTTCTCAATTTATTCCACACTTATGTTTTGTGCAATTAAAAAAGGTTAATAAGTGTTTTTACTTTTTAACTTATTTTCATTTTTGTTAAAACATAAAGACTTAAACTCTGCCCTTAACATGGGTGAATTTTACAATTTGTAAATTATACTTTGATTTAAAAAGTGAGTTGAGGAGGGGGAAGCATAGAAGGAAATATCTGAACTCTTTTGAAATTCCTAATGCTTACAAAAATTTTAAGGATTTAAATTTAAATGTAGTCTGATGATACAGATATTTCATATTTATATTTACAGATATCTGTTTTTCTTCTGTGATTATAAGCAGAAACAACTGGGGAAAAAAAGAAGAAACCACTGGGAAGATTGTGGTTTAAGATAGTAATAATAAATTGCACAGTAAAAAAGCCAATGTGTCTTGTACAATGAAAATGAAAGCAGCATAGAGACTGGAATATACAGGTGGCCAAACTTTCACTGTCATTTGTCAATTACTATAGCATGGAAGAAACCTAAATTTGGTGCTCAGTTCTAGTACTAATCCTTTTGAGTCTGTGCCAACATATATTATATTAAAATCCATGGCACCTAGTATATATTCAGTGATTGTGAATTGTATTCAGTCATTCATGTAATTTTGGTGTCCTACTGAGGAAACTGTTGTCAAAATATTCAGAAGTTTGTCAAAGGAAATGAAAAAACTAATTGCTTCTTTTGGTAAACACAGTGTGAATCACTCAGAGAAGGAGGACATCTGAATTTTCTCTTTCCATTGTTAATACCAAATCTTGAAAAAGAGAATTGATAACCCGATTGAACAGACCGCAGAATCCTAAGTAAAAGAAATTATATTAACTGTGTGCCTGGTGCAGAATTTCATATCCAGTCCCTGACAAATCTAATAAAATCCAGATTTAAGGAGTCAGTGGAGAGAGTTAAGAAAACATTTGGAAGACCCTTGTGGCCTTCCAAGGACTGGTCAGAGATGATCTTCACCGTCACCCAGCTATTGAGGAATGGCTGCTACCAATTCACTCTTGGTCACTGAATCACTATGGAAAACATATACTCTATAAGAGATGTAGATGTCACCAAAGCTTTGTGATATCCTTTAGAAGGTTTCTGATGACAAAGAAAATTTTGCCTCCCTACTATTTTATAACTAATATTAACGGCAGACAAGATTACCCAGTTCGCTGAAAATCATTGAATATCTTAGCACAGACTGGGCTAGATCTAAGAATAAGATGAACTGATATCAAAGTTATTAGCCCAAGGATCTGGAAAAGTAGGACCCAACAGAGACCTGTATCCAAAAGGAACAGGAAAGAGCATCTCTGAGAAAGGGAAAATGGGGTGGGGGTAGGAGCATCCAGTGGAAATGGGGAAATTTGCAGAAGATGATCTTTGAAACTCAGTACACCTTCTTCAACTCATCACAGGATATAGACCTGTAATCTCTACACTGAAGGCCTCTCTTACAAGTTACCTGAGTTTTGACAGTTCTCTCGGCTTGAGACTAGGTCATCAGTAACCACATCTTACTACAGAACCTACTGCAAATTCTCTGTCCACCATGTATTAGTCTCCAGACTAGTGGAGACTGATAACTAACAAAACATTATATGTTCTGCAGAAGAAAAACTATGTCAAACCTAGATTGCAGCTTCTCAGAGTATCACATAGCTATTTCCCAACATTCCTTGCAGTGTGGACTCAGAGACTCTCTGGCATAATCTCACACTTCTTGGTTGGTTTGATGAGTCATTGCAGACCACGCAGTTCCTCACTGGCATCTAGGGAACCCATTTCTCCTGGGTATCTAGGAAAACGTCAGAACCCCATCCCCTCCCCTTCATCTGGCCAGGTTTTACAATAGAAGAGTGTGCCCTTTCATCTAAGGTAAACTCTACAGGTGTTTCATATCCTGTATCTCAACAAGCAAGAGTCCCATCCCTTCTCCTTCCTGTGTCTTCAACTTCTGCCTGCCCATTCTGTCTTCTCTCATTAAAAACAAACAAACAAACAAACAAATCAACCAGGTCTGCAAACCCCCCTTATCTATGTTTTTTTCTCTCTCTCTCCTCCTTTTCATAACCAGATTTCTCAAAATGGTGCACATTCTCACTACTTCTGTGGCTTCATCTCCTGGACCATCTTCCACCCACTCTGTTGGGGCTACCACCCCACCATTCCTCCAGAAGGACCTTACTCAAGCTCTGCAATGTTGCTAAACCCCAAGAACAGCTTCAGACTGTACTTACTTGTCCTTTGAGCTGCAATCAGGTCTCTCAGCCCCATCGTACATGCCCCTCCTCATCACTGTCCCCAACCAATCACACTGACTTCTTTCAGTTTCTCCTGCTCTAGACGCTGTCCTTCCTTAAACAAGGGGGGCTTATCACTAATATATGATAACTTTTCATGCAAACCTGTTTTGTTCATCCCATACCCCCAGGGCCTAGCACACCAGAGGCATTCAGTATACATTTGTTGAATAAATATTTTAAGTTCCAGCACTCTGGGCAGGAGGCATTATTCTAGCATTATTTCTTTGAGCACTTTCTTTGTTCTCGGATCTTGGATCTCCACAAGCCCACCACCATAATTGCCTGGGAAATCTGAAAAAAAAATGTTCTTTGAGCAATTGAAAAGAGAATGGTGGTTATGCATGGTAAAATAAAATTTTAAAAACCCTATTGACCATCTAACACAACCCACACCCCACACAAACATCATTGGTCAGCTATGGAGAACACTGAAGTCTGGAAATTTCACTAGATTACATAAGGTCTGATTGATATTGGATGGTAGAGCTGAGGCTGGAACCCAGTTGTCCATCCAAGGCTGGATGGTCCCAACATGCACATACATGATGACAACTTCTCGGGGACAGACCTCTAGGACTGGATAATGGCACCAACATCGCATTTCCTGGTACAGTGCCTTTTTTTTTTCTTTTGAATGCTTGGATTCAAATTTTCATCAGCCTTCAATTTGATATGGAAATGGAATTCCAAATATGGAAATCAACCAGGTCATCCACAAAACAAAAGACAGGCAAGAGGTCTAAATCTGGTTCTCTGGTGCCGCTTGTTGGGACTTTTTCATCTCAAGATTTTGCTATTAAGCTGAGCAGCACTGGGTTTGCCGTCTCCAGATCTGCAGACAAGAGCCTTAATTCGGCTTTTGCTTTACTCTGTTCTCTCTGTGTGATCTTAGGCATATTACGACAGTTTTCATTCTCCCATTCATTCTTCCATTCGGTTGTTCACTTAATAGCCCTCTTTAGGGCACTTTGTATTTGCAGGACATCCTGTTGGGTGCAATGATGTGTGAGATGCAGTCTAGTCCTCAACAAACTTGTAAAAGAAATGAGAGAGGGAAAAAGCAATTAGCACACTTCAGGATGTAAATGAGCATGTAATCTAAAGATCTGCAGAAGAGTGAAGCCTAAAGGAGAGGAAATCCTAAGAATGAAGGCAAAACTACACCCTGAAATTTATTCATCCTAAATGGGTCGTTACTCCCAAGGACTGGTTCCTGGTGCTGTATCTGAGTGTGATCAATGTAGAAAGAGCGTGAGAAGATGGAGTTCCACTTTGCCACACCCTTCCTTTGCATCCTTTAGGCCAGTCACTTAGCCTCTCTGAGCCTCCCTTTCCTCTTCTGTAAAACATGGTTAGTAATAAGCTATTTTATAGGATCGCTCTAATGTATGTAAAGTGGTCTTGACATTCTAAAAAGCACATTCATGTATTATTTCACACTCTATTTGCTTTCCCCCATAGAATATTGTTAGAACCAGCTTGTGAAGATTCTGCTAACTACCAGTCAGGGACAACTCTTACAGGACAATCTAGGTTGAGTTTCAGGAGACAGTGCATTCATTTTTCATTTATTATCGATGAGGCCTTACTTTGTGTAAGGCACTAGAGTCTATGCACCTCTGTTCTTTCATCTGAAAAATCCGTAATAATGCTTATGCCCACAGACTCATGAGGTCGGCATGAGAATCAAGAAAAGTAATATTTGGAATGCTTTAAAATGGAATAGAACTGTTAGGGAACAAAAGGAAATTTACCTGCCTTTAAAAGGAGAAATGTTTTACTTCTGGGTCTACTCTTTTCCCTTGGCCAACCCCATGAAAGAGCGCCATTAACATTTTGATGGCCTTCCTTGCAATGAATCTCTTTACACCTACAAAGCCCTTCACACACCCCCTCCACACACATACATAGTATTTCACATGAATGGACTTTAACAATATATGGTTTTTGAAAAACACAATCACCTTCCTTCATCTTTGACCCCTCGCCAAAGCTTTTTTCAAGTCAACTCATGCTGTATCTCCTTTTTCGAGCCCCTCCTAAACACTGCCTCCTCAAGGTGGAAATTCTCCTTAGGTCTTGGACCCCTCAATGCCTCAGTCACAGCACACCCAACGCATTATGGCACTTCCTTCCTTCCCACCTCTTACCTTCCTGAAAGTGGGGACTGTGTTTTATCCCCATTTCATAACACTGGCATTTAGTACAGTACCTGGTACACCATAGGCACTGAATAGATAATCAAGGAATAAATGAAAGAACAAATGGATGGATGAATGAATGTGAGTGAACTGCTACCTAAGATGGACACGAAAAAATTTTTTAATGGTTTCTTTCTAAATTAGGAAGCAAATCATAAAACTGTTTTCATCATCTGTATCATCAGACCTCATTGAAGCATATATAATTTTAAATTACATATATAGTCAAATCCAAAATATAATACTTGTGAAAGTTCTATGATACATTATTTGAGAATCATTTTTATGTTTAAAATCTTTTTTTTTCATGATTCCATTTATATGAGGTAGCTAAAATAGGTAAAGTCATAGAAACAAAGTAGAATGGTAGTTGCCAGGGTCGGTGGGGGAGAAGGAAAATGGGGAGTTGCCATAAAAATTGTATAAAGTTTTAGTTTTGCAAAATGAGTAAATTCTAGAGTTCCACTGTACAATATTGTGCCTATAGTTAACAATGCTGTATTGTACACTTAAAAATGTGTTAAGAGGGTAGATCTCACGTTAAGTGTTCTTACTACAATAATAAAAAAAGAGGAGCCATCACCACATAATATATAATTAGATTATTCCACTTACTCAAAGCTTTACATCTCTTCCTTTGATGTTTAATAATCTGCTAAACTACAGTCGGCCAACTCTTTTTTAATCTCATTTTGCCTTTGTTTAGCTCTTTGTTATACTTTATCCATAAAGAAGCTCAAATTTTTTTAAAAATTAAAAATAAATCTAAAGCCTACAGGTGAATCAAGAGAAATTATGAAGCCCACAGCATTTAGTCAGCCCTTAAAAGCCTGTCTCAAATGTCACCTCCGCTGCAAAGTATTCCCTAAACCCCAAAGCAGGATGAATCTCTCCTTCCTCTCTATTCTTATGGTTCTGTGACTCTGGGTTATGTTAGCATTAATATACTAAAGTATTACATTTCTAACTCCACAAAGGGAGGAAATGTGTTATAACCAGCCTTGTGTCCGAGCCTAGCATACCTGGCAAACAGTAGGTGCTCAGTAAATGTTTGATTCCTGAATGAAGGTAAACACTTTTAGAGGTGCTTGGAAACTGTGTTATTTTGTATATAAAGTAGCATCTTTCAGCTGATTAAGTAGCAACCAAAACTGACAAATCCATAAAGATTAGGCAATGGCTGATTGCTAATTAGAAGTCTGCTCTAATAGACCTTGTATTTTTTGGTTACTTGGCACACATTTTTCAGAAAAATTCACAAGTGATTTTTGAAGTCATTGACATTATCCTTTCAATGTATTTCTCCATGGCTTTTTAGAAACCCCACCCACACCAACAATCTTGGGGAATCTACTAAAGTGTTTCTCATTTTAATTCCTACAGTACTTGACAGATTAAAGCATTTCATAATTCTCATTTTCTGTTGCGTGAAGCAATCTAAGTATTTGTGTTTAGCTTTTCAATTCAAAATCTTGTCAGAGAGGGGTGCCTGGGTGGCTCAGTCGGTTGAGCATCCGACTTCAGCTCAGGTCACGATCTCATGGTTCGTGGGTTCGAGCCCCACATCGGGCTCTGTGCTGAGAGCGCAGAGCCTGGAGCTTGCTTTGGATTGTGTCTCCCTCTCTTTCTGCCCCTCCCCTGCTCATGTTCTGTCTCTGTCTCAAAAATAAATAAAAACACTAAAAAAAAAAAAATCTTGCCAGAGAATATAGTGAATCAAGGTTATTAGAGATTTCATGTATTAAGTTTGAGGAGAACATCTGTCCCAGTGAGATTATAATATTGGTGGTATCCCTGCTATTTCTTTCCTCTCTAGGATAAAATGTGCCAGCTCAGGTTAGCTGGGGGTTTTGTAAAGGAGCATAAGTGCGCAGCACTTCGAACATTTTAATTTACACGGGAATCATCTTATGAATCATGTTAACATGCCGATTCTCATTAAATCTATCCTGGTGGGGTCTAAGCTTCTGCATTTCTAAAATACATCCTGGGGTTGTCCCTTTTCTTGGCCCATGGACTGCCCTTTAAGAAGTAACGTAATACAGAATAAGAAAAAGTAATTGACAATATCCTTGGTCTTAAATCACTATGAACTTAACCGCTGCCAACTGAGACCCCAGTGATTGGACTTGTTTTATGAAAAGGAGAATACTTATTACTAGTTCACTCACACTTTTTTGTTTCTTGAATGGTTTCTGTGGAGAAATAATTTAAAACCAGAAAATCTTACAAAATTTAAATGCTTCCAACATATTATCACCTGTGCTACCAGAGAAAATATTCCATCCGCTGAAGCATATTTCCAAGATACCAAACTTAATGGAAGAACGAGTAAAAAATATATCATGTTCTACATGCAGCAAAACTCCAGAGACTCCGAGCTCAGCACTGGCATTCAGCTCAGGAGAACACATGGATGAACCATCTCAAAGGGAAAACTTCCCTACCTAAAGCGAAAGCAAATGCTACCTAAAAAGATTGTGTTGAATCCGTAGATCAATGTGGGAGAACTGACATCTGAACAATATTAAGTCTTCTGATTCATAAACATGATATATCTCTGAATTTACTCAGGTCTTCTTTAATTGCTCTCAGTTTTGTAGTTTGCACTATACTGATCTTAGACATATTTTATAAAACTTATCACTACGTATTTCGCGTTTGGGGATGCCATTGTAAATGCCTTTTTAAAATTTCAGTATCTAATTGTCATTGCTAATATATTAAATGCAATTATATTTTGTGTATTGGCTTTGCATCTCCTATGACCTTGCTAAGCTCACATTTTAGTTCTTCTAGCTTTTTAGTACATTCCATGGGAATTTCTATGTATGTAATTATTTCATATGTGAATTAAAACTGTTTTAATTTTTCCTTTCACATTTGTATTCCTTTCATTTTTTTTTTCTTTGCTTTGTTGCATAGGCTAGAAGCCCTAATACACAATGAATAGAAATCATCATGACAGTAGGCATGCTTACCTAATTTCTGATCCTATGGGGAAAGCATAGTTACTGATAGTTTTTTCTTTTTTCAAGTTTTAATTTAAGTTCCAGTTAGTTAGCATACAGTTTAATATTAGTTTCAGGTGTAGAATTTAGTGATTTATCACTTACACACAACATCCAGTGCTCATCAGTGATAGTTTTTTTAATAAATACCCTTTATCAGAAAGCTTTTTATTTTCCTAATTTACTGAGAGACTTTTCTTTTTTTAATAATGACATGGTGTTGAATTTTGCCGAGTGCCTTTTCTGCATCTCTTGAAATAATTATATGTATTTCTCCTTTATTTTATTAATGTTGTAAGTTACATTGATTTTCAAATATTAAATCAACCTTTCAATCATAAGGTGAGCCATACTTGGTCATACTTGGTACACACACACACATAGACACACAAACACAGCTGGATTTTATTTGCTAGGTTTTTGTTACTTATTATTGTGTCTGTTCATAAGTAATATTGGTCTGTAGTGTATTTTTCTTCTTGTATTTTCTTTGGTTTTCGAATCGAAGTTATTCAGGATTCATAAAATGAGTTTCAGAATGTTCCCTCTCTCCCATTATTTGGAAGTATTGTGTAAAATTTGTATGACTTGTTTCTTAAATATTTGTTGGAATTTGGTGGTGAAGCAATTTGAGCCTGGAGTCTTCTTTGTGGGAAAGATTTTAAGTATGAATTTAATTTCATTAATAGCTATGGTACTGTTCAATTTTCTATTTTTTTCTTGAGTCAGTGCTGGTAATGTGCATCTTTCAAGAAATTTGTCCATTTCATTTAAGTTTTTTTCTTTATTGGCATACATTTTTAAAGTTTCCTTTATTGCCCTTTTGATAACAATAAAATCTGTAAAGATACCACTCTTTTCACTCCTGGTATTGACAATTTTGCATCTTCTTTCTATTTTCTTAATGGTTTGGCAACAGCCTTGTTTCTTTACTTGTTTTTTTTCCCATAAAATAAGGATTTGTTATCCTTTAAAATGTTCTCAATTATTTCTCTATTTTCTATTTCATTGATTTCTGCTGTTTTATTATTTCCTTCTTATTTACTTTGATTTAATTTCTGCCCTTTTTTCTAGCTTCTTAAGGTGGAATCTTAGGTCATTGATTTGAGACCTTTCATTTTTCTACTGTAACATTTAAAACTATGGATTTTCCTCTAATCTCTATTTGAGCTGTATCCACAACTTTTAATATGCTTTGTTTTTCCTTTCATTCAGTTTGAAATAATTTATAATTGCCTTTGTAACTTCTCTGATCCATGGATTACTTGCAAATTTGTTGCATAGTTCCAAATACTTAAGCATTTACCAGAAATCTTTCTCTTACTTCTTAATTTCTCTATGGTCAGAGCATATGATCTATAATATTTCAATCCTTTTCAATTTATTGAGACTTGTTTTTATGGCCCAGAATATGGTTTATTTTGGTGAAGCTTTCATGTATACATGAAAAGAATGTTGATTTGAGTGGAATATTCTATAAAAGTCAATTAGGTCAAGTTGGTTGACAGTGTTACTTTATTCCTCTTCATTTTTGATTCATGTACTTTGGAACTGTGTTAGGGGCTTATACATATTTATTATTAGTTTGTCTTCTGGATGAATTTTTTCCTTTATTGTTATGAAATAACCAACCTTATCCCTGACAGTCTTCTTTCTGAAGTCAACGTTGTCTGATATTAACATATCCATGCCAGCTTTCTTATATGTAGTATTTGCATAGTGTATATTTTCTCATCCTTTTACTTTTAATGTATGTCTTTATAATTAAACTGTGCTTCCTGTATGTAGCATACAATTGAGTCTTATTATTTATCCATTGTAAGAATGCTCACCTTTTAAGTAGAAAAATTAATTTTTATGTTTATGTAAAAATTAGCTTTTATGTATTAGTATCATTTTCCTTCCACCTGAAAAATTTTCTTCAACATTCCTTGTAAGGAAAGTGTGCGGGCCACTAAGTTTCTCAGGTTTTGTCTCTGACAAAATTTCTTTGTACCTTAATTTTTGAAGAATTTTTTGCTGGTTATATAATTCTAGGTTAATAGAATTTTCTTTTGGCACTTTAAAGGTGGCTTATACAGTTTTTGCTGAAAAATCCATTGTCTTTCTTATCTTGTAACCAATTTTCAGAAATTTATGATTTGATGGGGGCTTGAGTATATGGAAGTGTGGATATGTGTGTGTTTATCCTTGTTTAGATTTATTGAGCTTCTTGGATTTGGGGATTTACAGTTTTTATCAAATTTGGAAATTTTTTAGGCATCATGTCTTCAATCATTTTTTTCTATCCCTCATTCAACTGTAATACCTACTTGGAATCCAATTATAAGAATACCAGGCTCTTTCATATTGTCTCATAGGTCACTAAGGCTCTGTTTATTTTATTCCCATTGTTTTTCTCTATTTCATGCTGGGTGATTTTATTGCTGTCTTCAGTCTCATTAATCTTTTCTTCTTCAGTGTCTAATCTGCTCTTAATCCTATCCTGTGAAAGTTTCATTTCAGGTATTTTATTTTCAATCTCTGGAAGTTCCATTTTTAGTCTTTCCCCTCTCTTCTCATTATGTTATGTTTTCCTTTACATATTTTACATAGTTATCATTCCTGTTCTAACAATCTGATCTACTCATTTCATTAGTTTGGTGTCTATTTCTCTTGACAACTTTTCTCCTTGTCATGGACCACATTTCCTGCTTCTCTATCTAGTAGTTTTTTATCAGATGCAGGACTTTGCCATTATGAGGTGTTGAGTATCTGGAGTTTGTTGCCTTCAGTTAAAGATCAATGGTCTTTGTTTTTAGATAGTAGACTACTTTGATCCCTTGGATCAAAAACAACCTGTTTTAAGCTTTGCTAGAATGGTGCTAGTGTAACCTTCATTCAAGAGATAGTCCAGCTCTACTACTAAGACATCATCACTCCAAGATCACCACCAGATGTGGAGTGATCACTGAGGAATCTTCAATTTGCCTGGATGGTTGAAACATCTCCCTGTCCTGAGTGAAATCTGGGAATTGTCCTGCTTGTAACACCGTGGCTTTCTTTGCCTGGTAGTTTCATGTGCTACAAGTGTGGCTTAGCACTTAGCAGTGACCCAAAAGGACCCCCATACAGATTCCTGGAAATCTTCTTATGTGCAGTCCCCTTTTTTCTAAAACTCTGACCCACAACTTCCAGCCATCACAGCTTCCCTGAACATTGATCTCTACATTCAACTCTGTAAGGCTATCGGTGTTTTGGGGTGGGGAGTTCCCTTCCCAGTCTGAAATTTGCCTCTGGGTGAAAGCTGAGACATGTAGGGCTTGTGTTTCTTCTCTCAAGGATGACAACATTATGCTGCTTCTTTTCTAATGTCTGAACACAGTTGTGTTACATATTTTGTCCAATTTTCAAGTTGTTTGTGGGAGAAAGTTATCTCCGGTCATTGACATTGTATCATGGCCAAAAGTAGAAGTTTGCAGTAGTTTTTCATAAGTGACATTGTGAAACTAGGCAATGTGTTTAAAAGTCCAGATGATAAAGTGTGACATGTTACCGAGGTGAGGGTAATACTCTCCATCTCTGTGAGGAACAATCATGGCTTTATTCAGTAAGGGCTGAAGGGAAGGCAGTACCACTTTGTCACCTTAATTTTTCCACCTTTGGGATGGAATAAACAACACTACCCTGCTCATAGCAGCATTCCTCCAGAGAGGCAACAGAGGCATGGGTGGCAGAGCGTAGGGAGTGAACGATAAAAGTTCAGAAGCTGATGTTAGGACAGCCCTTTGGTAGAAGAGTGGCAGTAAACAGCACCTAGGACAAAAAATACTTGATGAGTCTTCTCAGATATTCTTACAATATAGGGAGGAATCACTTGGAAAATGACTGACTTATTTTTATGGAAAATTAGATCTCCAAACACTTCATTTCCAAAGACATAGTATGTTGGCTTTTAGATCTAGAAACAATGGAAAAACTATAATTCTCAGTATGTAAATATTTATTTAAAAATATTTATTGAGGGGGCACCTGGGTGGCTCAGTCAGTTAAGCATCCAACTCTTGATTTCGGCTCATGTCATGATCTCACGTTTGGGTTTGAGCCCCTCACCGTCAGTGTAGAGCCTGTTCGGGGTTCTCTTTCTCTCTGTCTTTCTTTGCCCTCCCCTGCTTGTGTGCATTCTCTGTCTCTCTCTCTCTCAAAAGTAAATAAACATTTAAATATATATGTTTATTGAGACTTCATATGTACAAAGAAAAAGTTCCTGTTATTGAAGTCCTCTGAGACACCTGAAGGAAAGACAGATGCATTCAGCCAATAATTATAAGAGTATGTTCAAGGTGTAATGAGAGTACAAAGAAAAAGCATTTACTACTGTTTGGATGACAGCCAACCGTATACAATTCAAAAGAGATTTTTTCATTATGGCATTCCTGAATTCAAAAGAGGGTAACCCAGCCAGAAGAAATGTAGTCAATTTGATTTTCCCAATGAAGTATATATAAACAATGGTCCCCTAATTTTTTAGTCTTTAATATAGTACTTTATCTTTCTCTAGTGTGAAAGACAAATCAGTGAAGTGTCTCCCAGTCTGATCAGCACAATAATGGTGATATAAATAGAAGTATTTCAGGGGGTGCCTGGGTGGCTCCGTTGGTTAAGCGTCCAATTCTTCATTTCAGCTCAGGTCATGATCTCACAGGTTCGTGAGTTCTAGCCCCACATCAGGCTCCATGCTGACAGTGTGGAGCTGGCTTGGGTGTCTCTTTCCCTCTCTGTGTGTCCCTCTTCTGCTCATGTGTGTCCACACTCCTTCTCTCTCTCTCTCTCTCTCTTTCTCTCTCCAAATAAATAAATAAACTTTAAAAGAATAGAAATATTTCAATGCTGTGCTTGGTTATTGAACTACTCTGTTTCTTGTTCACCAACTTAATTTTAAACATGAAGTTTTAAACAAACAGAGAACAGCCAACCTCAAAGGAAATGCAGTCGAAAATTAAAATGGAAAATAAATCCATTTGTAATTATAACACATTTTAAAGAAAACCCTAGGAAGTACAGAGTTCATTGGAAAAGATCAATTAAAATGGCCTGATATTAACCATTTGAAGAAATCAAGCAAGTTTTCATATAGCCATTCTCTAGGCTCTATTCCACCTTATACATCCCACAACATATCTGCTTCTTCTTGGCAATGTATCATTAAAAACACAACGGCAAACCAGTCTGCAATGTAGATTATTCCCGAAAGCCACCGCTCCCACCCCCCACAACACATACGAGTGTGAATGTGTGTGTGCGTGTGTGTATGCGAGGATAGTTGGAAACGGAGGTTGCTGCTTTTAATTACTCAGCAGGTACTGAACTCTATCTCTGCTAAATATGTTCATCTCAATGGGAATTCCAAAACACATTATTAATTCCCTCCCTAAATAATGGTTCCCATCATATGAAAGAGCAGCACTCAGCAGCAAAAAAGAACGTATTGCTTATAATGGAAGTGGGAGCACATCCGTAGAAGCTGGAAATGCCCCTCAGGCAGGAAAATGCAAGCCTTGGCTCTTCTCACCTCTTATAGATCCAACTCAATTCTGCGTTGCACATAATTGTGCTGTGCTGTGCTGTGCTGCACAGCCTGTGCTGAATAAGCCTATGACAGCTTGGAAGGTCAGCAGTTTTCCAGGGAACGAGGAAATGCGCTGCTAAGGATTATCTCACCAGCGATGGAATAAGTTCAAGTGCCCAGCTAACTAAAAAATTTAATTAAAAACTCAGTAATTATGTGTCCACATGCAGAGATTAAGGGAAGTCTGCAGGGAGGTGAGTTTTCTTCCATCATGCCTCTAGAGGACGTGTATTTGAACATGCCCGAAATAGAAAGGCAAATTAGAATACATATGCTTTAAATAGATGGAGTTCTTGCTACATAGGAAGGAAAACAGTGTTTCAGCAGTGTCTGAGTGACTTCTCCATTTCTTTTAAGATGTCAAGACACAATCCATGGAAGTTCTACAGTAACTGAGTCTTTCCTGTATTCTTTTATCTTATATTCAGCAAAAATAAACATTCTTTTAAAAATAAAAAAAATTATGTATTATATTCAGTGAAAGAACTCAGCCTCAAATGGGTACCTGCTGTATACTTCCATTTGTGTGACATTTTGGAAAAGGCAAACGCGTAGGAACAATGAACAGGTAAGAGGTTGCCAGGGGCTCAGGGCGGCGGGAGGGTCGGAACACAAAGGGGCAGCTTCGAAGTATTCTTCAGGATATGAAAATTTTTCAGGATCTTGTCTGTGGAGGTGGTTCCAAGAATCCAAAAACTCATAAAACTGTACACCAAAAAAAAAAAAAAAGAATTTTGCTGCATAGAAATGTTTGAATTGGTTTAGAAATTACTTGAGGGCTTATTTTGTACCACGCAACAATGAGTCTCTCCTGGTTATAATAATAATGCTGGGTGTTGGGCGTAGCACTTACCGTCTTCATCAGTGCCTATAGTCTTCTTCCTTGAGTATCATTAACATGTCATTACAGCATTCTTATCTCCAGCATCATGACAATAGCGACGCATCAGCGTCACCTAAGCATCTAAGGTGCTTGCCCAAGTGATGAAACTCAGACACAAGTCAATGGTGGGAGTGAAGCACCCGCTTCCATTTCCCCGACTTCTACTTTGGGTCTTTAGCTCTGGGCACTGTTTTTATTCGAAAATAATTTTTTTATAGCAAATGTTTTTTTATGTTTATTTACTTTGAGAGAGAGAGAGAGAGAGAGAGAGAGAGAGAGAGCACACATGCGTGTGCATGAGCAGGGAGGGGCAGAGAGGTTGGGAGGGAGAGAATCCCAGGCAGGCTCTGTGCTCTCTGGGCAGAGTCCCCTGCCGCCAGGGCTCAGTCTGTGAACCGTGAGATCATGACACGAGTTGAAATCCAGAGTCAGTCGCTTCACCAACGGAGTCACCCACATGCCTCTCTGGGTGCTATTGTTAAAGACACAACTAGCAAGACAGGTTAACTGGTGAGAAAAATAAAGAACAGGATGTTTTTGTTATACCGTAAAGTTGTGCCTCACCACAAATTCTCATTTTTTCCCTTACTCGCTTTCTTCTTTAAAAGAATAACCAGAAATTATAAGAAAATTTTACTAGTTGCACATTTTTGAAAAGAGGTTTGTTCTGTAACTGGGTGTCGGTGATGCCATGACATATGAACCAGAAGGTTCATTATGTTAAGCGAAATAAGCCAGGCTGAGAAAGACAAAACTGTATGTTACCGCTTATATGTGGAATCTCTTGTTTTTAAAAGCCAATTTCATAAAAACGAAGAATAGAATGGTAGTTGCCAGGGACTTGGAGTTGGGGGGGATGGGAAGATGTGGGTCAAAAGGTACAAACTTTCAGATTTAAGAATACATTCTGAGGATCTAACATATACCACTGTGACTATAGTTAATGATACAACATCGTATACTTGAAATTTGCTCTGAGCGGATCTTAAGCATTGTCACGCTCACATACACAAAAGATTAGTTATGTGAGGTGATGAATGTGTTAATTATCTTGATGTTGGTAATCGCTCCACAATGAAAATGTGTATCAAATCACCACACTGTGCACTTTAAATACAAACAATTATATTTGCCCATTATTCCTCAAAAAACTTGGAAAAAATAAAATCGGCCTTTCAAGTTAAAAAAAAAACAATGATGCTATGAACAGAGTTCAAATGAGATTCATCTATCGTTCCTGTTCTCATTCTCTGGTTTCCTTCCCCCCTTTGTCATTTTCGAGTTGCTTATGAAACCTAGCGTGGTACCTCATGACTGAACACACACAATTGCCATATAGTATTGTCTTCAAACCCAGATTCAGAATCAGAGGCAAAAGACTTACCAATTCAGTTGAGTGTGGATTCAGATATCCACACTCTGTCTAACGCCTCCACCTGAAAACCCTTCCTGGGAAACAGGAATGTCCATGCCATCTCTTCTATTTACATGCCAAAGCCTTTTAGGTCCCTTACCAATAGCAAATCCCTGAGATAAACCTTAGGAGGAGAAACTCTCCTCTCACAGTGTGTCTTAGGGTGTCACTGAATTTGGACACCTACCATCACTGGCTCTTCGTGCTTAATATCTGCAAATCTGCCCTTGAGAACACTGTATTCCTACCTCTTCCCACTTACCCTCCATCCTTGCTATCTTGTCCTTGCCCATCAGGTGACTCCATTTATTCCCTACGTCAGTGACTGACCTTTTCTGGAAGGCTTCCCTCTTCGGAATTCTGTCTTCCAGTTTCATAGTCCCTAACATCAGTTGAGTCCCTTGGTCTAAGACTTGCTAACATTTCCCAGTGTTCACTGATGGAAAGTGAATCCCAGTGCTCTTTCAGAACGTGTCATAATTTCCAAAGAAGGCATCTTCAATCATTTCTTGGGTATCCTTCCAGAACTTCCCTGTACATATAATATGCTCTACACACGCACACACACACACACACCCTTTTGAAAAAAAACACGAATAGGAATATATTATTAGTATTGCCTTGTACTTTGCATTTTGCTTAATGTACTTACTTATCTTTATATTTCAAAATAGCTATATCCATTTTATTCTTTTTACCAGTGGCATGATTGGTGCATACCACAACTTATTATCAGACCTATATTAATTGAGTTTGTGATATTATCTTTGTTTTTGCGGTGGTTGCCATCATAAGCTATGTATGGTACAATCAACATCCTTGTACTTGTATTTTTGCAAACATAGGCAGATATAATTATAGAAAAAATTTTTAAGTGGAACTAATTTCTGGGTTAACATTTTCACTTTATTCGTCTTCATAAATTTCACCAAATTGTCCTTCCAAAATGTTGCATCTGTTCATATTCTCACCAAAACAATTCAAGAGTTCCTGATTCATACAACTTCACCAACTTCATATATTATCAAACTTTTACATCTTTACTTAACTCTGTATGCTCTGATAGGTTTTAAAAAAGCAACTCATTATTGTTTTGACTTGTTTTATTTCATTATTAGTGAGGTCCATATATTTGTATATGATATACAGTCTTGCCAATTACATGTTTTTCTGTGAACTATGGTTTTGCCTGTTGAGGGATAGGCGAAGACCTCTGGTAGCTCTCTGAGTCCTCAGAAAATTCATCACGCAGTGGAGGCAAGTGCTCTCTTTCTCCTCCTCTGGCCCAAATAAGCTCCAGCACCTTTCCTATTCTTACAGATGATCTCCGGGACAGCAGCAAGAGCGTCACTTCTAACCTTGGCTGGCCACTTCTCTGGCACTTCCACCAGAAAAGCAGCAAAGGAACTCCCTACTCTGGGATTCCCCAAACTCAGATGTGGGAGGGGTTCTAGCCTCACCCAACCAACTGTCCAGGGCAACACAGGGAGGCATGGGGGACACCAGCCCAGCCACCCCCTCCATGACGTCCTATTCTGCCTGCCCCCATCATTCCCAGACTCGATGCTCTTATGTGGCCCAGGCAGAGGCGATGGGAGTCTGATTCATCATCTTGCTGCAACCAGCTTGTTGAACAAATGGGACTCGTGACATTATCCAAATATAGCTTTGTTTTTGCTTCCCTGTCCCTTTAAACTTTATTTGATGCAGGTAATCTTCTCCTTCACCAGGATGAAAATCCTGGCAGTCCTTTGGATTTTGTGTTTTCTCATTTGCATAATATATATTCCACTAGTCACTTTAAGTGGCACACGGATCTCTCTTCAGCTGTCAGAGTGTCCAGACCTGTGAGAGCCCGGCCATGACTTTTCATCTGCCCGTGCTCCTTAGGGCAAGAACACACAGTGGCCGGGGCGGGGGGAGGGTCCCTCCTGCCCTGCCTTCACTCACTGCCCTTTCCCTCCCACAATGGAAGGTCAGGCCAGGAGACACGAGGGGAGGGGACAGTACTTTGGCTGGGTGGCTTCATGCTCTCAGGACCTGAGGCTTGGTTCACACAGGCATTTGCAAGGTTGAAAACAAGATGGAAGTTTCCTCTTTCTTTGTGGGCTGTTGGGGGTTCCTGCTAGGCCCTCCCTTGACCCAGGGGATACAGCTCTGCTCTGAGTGGGGCATTCTCCTTCCCCAGCCTCCCACCTCTCCTCGCCAAGGCCTTCTCCTCTCCCCAGACCCACAGCAAGCCCACCTGCCCCTTGACCTGTGGGGACCAGGTCAGCACCTGTCTGAGAGCCAGGTGCCCCCTCATCCTCTGGATTTCCCATGGTAGGCTTTGGTCATCTCAGGTGCCTGAAATGAGGTGGGTGATGAGGGGAAACAGGGATTATAGAGAAAGGAAAAAATACATCATTCCAATAGATGGGTCTTTCACCTACCAAGCCCTCAGCCCAGTATTTGGCCCATAGGAAATGAACAACGAATGAATGGATGAATGAATGCATGAATCGGCCTGATTTCTGAGTAATGTCATCTGTATGTTGCACTTCTTTAGGGCTGCAATGCAAGAGACTGTCTGATAGCTGAAGAGATTATAAATAGATTCTTTTAAAGCAGCATTTAAGATTTTATTTACAGGAATAAATGTTTCTTATATGACATTTTGAAAATACCAAAATGCACAAAATAGGAAGTGAACTCACTTGTAATCCCACCACTCAGAACTCATCACTGTTAATACTTTATATTCATATATAAACGTATTGTGTATGTTATTTGAAAGCAAAAATAGTAAATGATATCATATGAAATTATGTGACATGGAATTCATAGAGCCCCAAAATGATACATCCTGCTTGGATACTATGACATTTGCGGGGGGGGGGGGGGGGGGGGAGGGTATAATTTTGCTCAAGTTTTCTGTTGTGTTTCAGTTTGACTTGTAGGTCCCACCCTAGTCAGCTACTGCCACAATAATGCTGCATAACAAGAAACCAGGTGGCATAGAACAATAAGCATCTCTTTCTCACCCACATGTCTGCAGGGGCACAACTGTTCATGGCTGGGCTTGGCTCCAGGCTGAAAGATTGGTTCAGCTTTGCTCTGCAGATCTCCAAATTTCAAGCCTTTGCTTGCTTCACATCCACGTACATCCCATTGGTCAAAACAAGTCACATGGCCACGCCGCCATCAACACGGCCGGAGAAATAACACTGCTTTCGATGGGATTAACTGTAAAGTCACACAAACCAGGCAGTCACATGGAAAAGGATAAAGGGAGGGGTGAAGAATTGGCAACAATAATCCAATCCACCCAGGCCTAGGCATCCTAATTCATACCATTTTCTTCTAGGTAGATCTCAGAGAGTAACTGAGTTTTTAAAAATACTTCATTGTGGAAAGCAACAAACTATAGGCTTTATTTATCATAAGCATAAAAGGCAGACATTCTGAATGCAATAAAGACTGGTCATTTCTCTTAAAACATAAAGTTTGAATCCTCTACAATCTATAGTTAATGTGATGTCCTCATTCTCTTTTATTTATTACATTCCTCTTCTGGGAATGCTCGATTTAACTCTTCTCTATATTTCCATGCATGTCACTTGACTCAGAGAGCCACCTTTCTTTGGGTTTCAGTGAAGCCCCATAGGAAGAGCTCTTTCCCGTTTTTATGGCTAAAATCTTTCTAGCATGCCTCTCAGGGAAAATTAATATTTTCATATATTAAAGCATTTCTATTCTTCTAACATAGCTCTAATTTACTACATTAAAATATCCCTGTATCTGTTTATTATACACTTTTCCTCTTAAGCACATAATGTAAAATATTTAACGTATGTTTTCATGAAATGAATAAGAAATAGCCCTGTTGTTATATTCCCCATCATGTGATACTACTTTAGAATTTGGAGGTCATCTTTTTTCAATTTCTAAGTTGGCCCCCCAATTTATATAAACCATCAAAATTCTTTCAACAATGACACCATTACCATCACAATTGAACCTTCCAGCCATTTTCCATGTACAGTAAGCAGGCATTTTGATCCGTGTTGCATAAAATGTGTAGGTGGTTTCGTTCTTCTGTTTCCATCCAGATACCTGACAAAGTGTGGACAGAGCCCCACTGAGCATTGGTTCAAGGCCTAAATTACTTGCTGTAAAAATGGCCATGAAAGGGAGCACGGATTCTTTTTTTTTTTTAATGCTTATTAAAATTTATTTTTGAGAGAGAGATAGAGCACGTAAGAGCCGGGGAGGGGCAGAGAGAGAGAGAGAGAGAGAGAGAGGGAGACATAGGATTGAAGCGGGCTCCCCGCTGACAGCAGAGAGCCAGATGAGGGCTCAAACCCACCAACTGAACTGTGAGATCATGACCCGTGTTGAAGTCGACGCCTAAGCCACTGAGCCACCCAGATGCCCTGGAGCATTAACTCTTTTATGTGGCTAGGAAAGCACTACTCATTAGTGTGTCCCCCAACTGGAGGTTATGTTGCCCCACTGGTGGGGATTTGGGAAATGTATGGGGCACATTAAGTTGGCACAATAACTGAAGTCTGCTACTGACGTTTACTGCCTGGAAACCAGGAATGGCAACTTCCCACTCTACAGAGAAGTGTCGGATTCAAAATGCCAGCTGTGTTTTGTGCTGAAACACTGATTGAGTGGAGCGTAGCTGGTATTAATCAGGATTTTTAGTTGCAAGCAACAGAACCAACTCTAGCCAGTTTAAGTGGAAAAGGAGCTTTATAGCAAAAGATATTCAATAGCTCACAGAATCCCCAGAAAGCCCTGCAAATCAGGCTGGGTGGCCAAGCAGCAGGGATGATGCTCCATTACACCACCAGCTGCTCCAGGGGAACCCTGTCGCCAACTCTGGCACTGTATACTACCTACACAGGGTGTGGGGTCCCCCAGATAGCACTTTTCCCACTACTGTTTCTGAGAGCTGGATATCTCTCCCACAATCTCACCAGAATAGATTGATTCCACGTGCAGTCACCCTCTTGCTCTGCGGAGCCCAGGTCACATGTCTGAACCCATGACAAAGAAGGCTGAGGAGTTGAGTTCCTGACCTCTACCTCAGGGCCTCTACTCTGGGGAAATGGGGCTCACAAGGTAGGAAGTTCCCCCCAAATTAGGAAGGTGTTCAGAAGATGCTGGGAAGTCACTAGGTATGACAAATATCCATGAAATCATCAAAAGCCCTTATCATATGCCCCTCCATAAAGATATTTCTCAAGCATGAACCTGACAAAAATAGCTTCCAGATTCGCCTTCCAGAGTCTTAAAAAGATATACTTAGTTTCTCCGCACTGTTACATATTCATTCTATTTTCTCTGCCTCAATTACCATATCAGATATTTTTTTGGACTGGTGCATACATATCACTTTTGTCTCCTTTCTCAGCACAGTAATTCCTGTCCAGTTATAAGACTTATTCTTTGTTCTCTCACCGCCTACAGCTTTATCTATCCCACATGAGCATTTACAGAAAAAAAACCAAAAACCTTTTTTTAAATTATGGATAAGGTACCATATATGTGGTTTAAAAACAAGCAAAGAAAGGACAGTGCGCTTTGATTCAAAGACATTATCATGGTCACTCTGTGCCGCATGGTTTTTGGCAGGAAGTGTGGGGAGTAAACTGAAGAGTTGGGCCAATTTGCTATAAGGTTACTTAAGAACAAGAGCCCCATATGTCATATCACTGCTTAAGCTGAAAGGACTGCAAGCAGATGGGTCAGAGAATAGTGTAGAACACATAAATATATAGGGTAGTGTCACAGGATAGTGGTTTTCCGGAAATAACTTGAACCACTACAGGGAAAGTAACATAAGCTTACTAGAAAGCATGAATTGATTTCTCAGTTGTCTTATTCCTATCTTTGATGATATAACAGAACTTAATGATCTTTCAATAAGTGACTAATAACTGAATACGTAGAGGAATAACTACTGCATTTACATTTAAAAAAAATTTTTTTTAGCGTTCCATTTATTTTTGAGACAGAGAGAGACAGAGCATGAACGGGGGAGGGGCAGAAAGAGAGGGAGACATGGAATCAGAAGCAGGCTCCAGGCTCCGAGCCATCAACCCAGAGCCCGACGCAGGGCTCGAACTCACGGACCGCGAGATCGTGGTCGGACGCTTAACCGACTGAGCCACCCAGGCGCCCCCTACTGCATTTACATTTTAAGATCATCCCAATATGCTTAAATTTATCACTTGCACTTAATAGATGCAAATAAGTAGTTTTGAGTGTATTACACTAGTGATGATTATACTACCTTCCATCAGCTCTCAAATTACCTTTTTATTCCTGGAACAGGGATCCAGGGGAAAAGTGCTGTAGCTACTATCAGAATTTTAAATTCACTGAGTCAAAGTGAATTTCTCTAGTGTGCATTTTCACTGTGAATGAAATAATCCAAGGCTTTGTCTTGTTTGCATGTGTCTGCCACCAAATTCATGTAGGGACTTGGAAACTTTTTTTTTTTAAGTGCACTGGGTCTATTTATTTTTTATGTGGATTATCTTTACATGGAAAAAAATTGGAATTCAGAAATGCATCTAAAATTTTTTCATTATTACAGAAGAGTTTTGAACATGATGAAAACAATGGATGACAATAGATTACCCATTCAATTTATGTTTGGAGATTCTACAAGTTTGTTGACCTTAATTATATAATGAAATAAATCTTAATTTATTACATAATGTGGTAGCTGGTTTATACGTCTGTGATAAAGTGCAGAAGTGTAAGTCATAGGTCTGAAATGATGTCTAGATATGAAGTCAAGACTGCTTTATTCACCTCCTTAGGAGAACATCTGGCTGATAGAACACCTGGGTGAGGCACATTTGGGGTTTTGGAGTGAACAGTTTGAATCTTAAGTATGCTTTCTATATAAATCTAGTATATCTCAAAGGGCTTTAGTTACTCTAGACTAAGAAATAGATTAATACAATAATATGGTTCTATAAACAGAACCATGTTCAAAGCTGATAGAATCTTATCCTGCTAGTGAAAATAATTATTCTGGGGCACCTGGGTGGCTCAGTTGGTTAAGTGTCTGATTCTCGATTTTGGCTCAGGTCATAATCTCCTGGTTCATGGGATTGAGCCCCGAGTCAGGTTCTGTGCTGACAGCGTGGAGCCTGCTTGGGATTTTCTCTCTCCCTCTCTCCCTGCCCCTCCCCCACTCACACACATGCACGTGCTGTCTCTCTTTCAAAATAAACATTTAAAAAAATATTATTTTGGGGGTGCCTGGGTTGCTCAGTCGGTTAAGCATCCAAATTCGGCTCAGGTCGTGATCTCTTGGTCTGTGAGTTCGAGCCCCGCATTGGGCTCTCTGCTGACAGGTCAGAGCCTGGAGCCTGCTTCAAATTCTGTGTCTCCCTCTCTCTGCCTGTCCCCTGCTCACACTCTGTCTCTCTCAGAAATAAGCATTAAAAAAATTTTTTTTAAATATTATTTTGGAGACACCTGGGTGGCTCAGTCATGATCTCAAGGTTCGTGAGTTCAAGCCCTGAGTCGGGCTCTGTGCTGACAGCTCAGAGCCTGGAGCCTGCTTTGGATTGTCTCCCTCTCTCTTTGCCCCTCCCCTGCTCACGCCCTCTCTTTCGAAAAATAAATAAGCATGAAACATATGTATGTGTGTGTGTGTGTGTGTGTGTGTGTGTGTATTATTTTTAACATCCCTTTAACATTCATATAGGATCTGCTATTCTTCCAGTGATTGTAGAATATTGGAATTTTGTTATAAATGTGTGTGCCCTTGCAGTTTCCCTACCTCAAGTTGAGAACCAACACAAAGGGAACAGAATGTAACACTAAGCATCTTACTGACACTGGATGCACTCAGAGTTACAAAGGGCTCACACGTGGGTGGCCCGCCGAGACAGTAGAGCTAGCATGAGCAGCACTGTGGGACAGTCACAGAGTCTAGGATCCCTGGAAGTCACCTGGCCAAACTATGTCCGATTCTAATTTGGCAACAGAGACTCATATAAGTGAGCTGGTTTGCTCGAGATTGCTTCTCAGTGGTGGAAGGTCTAGAAGCCACAATCCACCTCCTGGACCAAACTGAGACTCTTTGACCACCCATGCAGCCTCCCTGTCAGAAGCCAAGGCTACATAACATATACTACCATTTTAGGACAACATATTCTGGCGATGAGACCCAGCGAGGGATTATTCTATGAGTTTGAACAGTGGCAGAAGGGTCTTTTGAGTATTTCAGATCCCAAATTTAGACTTTTGCCAATTCTTATTTGGTTGTTAGAATGGAATCATGAAGAAAATATATTTTATTGTATATTTCCCATGATCTCTGTAAGCCTGATTAAATGAAGATTTCACTGATAAGGATTAGAACCTTTAATCTCTAGATTAACTATCTGGGGTTTTCCCCCCTCCAGTTCCATCACATCAGCTGACAGCTCTCGTGTACATTCATATAACTTCAGAGTTACAAGGGAGCTGGCTGAGTCAAAAGAAAGTGACCCATCCTTAACTTGTGAAATGTATTGTACTTGGTAGAGAGAGGAAGTGTTGCATTGTGGAAAGACTATGGCTTTGAAGTAGAAGACCCTAGTCTAAATTTAGCCCTACCTTTTATTAGCTTTATAAATAGCCATTCAGCTTCATAGCCATTTAACCATTTACAGCTCCAGTTTCCTAGTTTCCTTAAAGGACTTTTTTTTTTAATGTTCACTTATTTTTGAGAGAGAGAGAGAGAGAGAGAGAGAGAGTCAGAGCACAAGTGGGGGAGGGGCAGAGAGAGAGGGGGAGACACAGAGGCTCCAGGCTCTGAGCTGTCAGCACAAAGCCTGAAGCAGGGCTCAAACCCAAGGACCGCAAGATTGTGACCTGAGCCGAAGTTGGACACTTTGCAGACTGAGCCGCCTAGGCGCCCGAGTTTCCTAGTTTTCCAAGCTGTAAAACAGTCCTAGTAACTTCCTAGGAGGGTCACTGAAGGGAAGACATGTAATAGTGTGCCTCAATCACCTGGCACAGAGGTATCTAACCAATGAAAGCAACAATTCTTAACTAAAGTAAGACCTGTAACCCCAGATTGCAAAGAAGACACTATTTGAGCCTTTCAGATTGTTTGGAAAGATTGGAACAGCTCCTTGAGAATGAAGATATTTATGGAAATAGGCTGAGAAGATCTAATTCTCCTAAAGTACTGTTAACCTAGATTAATGGAACAGTGAAAATAGCTCTGGAATGTTGAGATGGAGCCCTTGGGTGTAGTTCAGGACCAGTTCCCTAATAGCAATGGCCTTGGAAAAGGCACTCACAGCCTCCTCGAGTCTGTTTCTTCATTTGAAAAACAAGGCAAGTCCCAAAATATCTTTGCTTCCTATCTTAAAGGTTTATTTAGGGAAAGCCCTCTACACCACCAAGGGATTTCACGGTAAGCAGCTCCCTGTCTTTGCATCTGGAAGGTTCTGCTCCTTTCATCTTCACTCCTGCTGTCACTTCACTGACACATAATTAGCAGTTTGTGAGATACTATTTAGATTTTCTTTGCATTTCACGTTCTGTTGTTAATTCTCTGTGAGGCTGACTGATTTGAGGTGATTTAAAAATCTAAAGCAGAAGATGCTCTGCAACAGTGCTATCTTAGCATGAAGGATAAGGACATAAATAAAAGTGAAAAAACACTAAAGCGATCAGAGCTCCTGCTGATGACTTCATTCTACCAACACAGATACATACAACTTCCAAGAATCAGGAAAAAAAAGGGAGAGGCAAAAAGGGAAAAACAATACATTTATTAAGAGGCATGAAAATGCATAAACTCATTTATAAATAAATGTAGAATTTACCCAGTGAAAAAATAGCTAAAATCCATGAGTAAGCTGGATTTTGTATCTGAAATGATTACATACTTGATCTCCAATAATTTCCTCTCCAACATGATCTCTTAGTAGCAGCCATTTTGCAATGACCATAGAAAAAGCTGTTACCAAAGATTATCACGTGGGGGGAACTTTTTCAAGAATTTTCTTTAAAAATGAACCAGTGCAAACAAATTCAGATTATAAGGGATACAGTAAGACCTAGGGCTTATCTTCAGAAAAGTAGAAAATAAAAATCCCAAACATTTATTCATTAAGAAATGAAAAAGCAAACTACATTTTGATCATTGAAAAATAATACATATGGATATTATAAAACATTCTTAACCAGTAATTGTAATAATTACACTTATAAATGTTCATTCAAGTACTAATGTTCAATAAACATTCAAATCCCCATTAAAAGTAACACTAGATACAGACATATGTGGACAATACTACTTCTGATTTAATGACAACAAAAATCACATCAACAGAAGGCAAGTGATCCTTAAAACACTGTATTTTTTTTTGTATGTAAATGATTTTTCACAGTCTGTGTATTTTATCTGTGAGAACCCAAGGAACATCTCACAACAGCTAATTAAGAAGTCCTTTCTATAAAGTAACTTTTGATAGTACAGAAACAAACATACCAGAACACAAGTTGAGTTTAAAACATAACAGGGCAGAATCTGTTTTCTTTGGCAGGAAATTATTCATTCCTTACCAAATGTTGGTTTGCTGTTGTGTGGACACTATGAAAACACTTTTTGGTATTTACCAAAGACCTATGAAATCATCTGAAAAGGTTTCATTAACTATGGTACCGTGATAACAGCGTAGCGCTTACGTCAAAGTTGCGCCGAAATCAACCTGGTTTCCTTGATTACTGTTGTTAACAGATCTTCCTTCAAAAAGCTCCCTCCTAATCCTGGCCTGAGTCTCAGGTTTTAATAAAAGTTCCTTTATCTGTTTCACTTTGGACTTCAGACCCATCCTTTCTCGACGCAAAGCTTCATTAATTAAGTCCCGGAATCCAATAGGTTTCTTGCCTAGGGGAAAAAAAAATTATATAATACATTTTACATACAAATGCCAGTGAAAGACATTAAATATGGCACACTGACTTATCAAAAGAAGGCTAAAAGAAACCTTTAAAATGTTGCCCACATGTTATAGAAAATGTTGCATTTTGCCAAAAATATATAATTTGCATGAAACGAATTTACGGTAAATAAAAATCACTGCACAGCCACAGCAGACACAGGACAAGTGTGAGACATTATGGACTGACAGTATGGAAAACGATTTCAACAGTGATTATTTTAAACTTAGCACTTGTTAGCTGTGTGTGTGTTTTGGCCTCAGGTAAAGTGGTCAAATGCCCTGCTAAGCAATATAAATGGCAGTATTCCATTTATGGCAAGGCCCCTTCCAAGGCCTTTAATTTGAGTCCATGAGGCATAACCCAAAGTCCCCTCTCCCTTGGCCATGGCTGAGGGTAAGTGAAACTTGGGCCATTCTTTCATAAGTGAGTTTCCTCTGCTAGCCACGGCACTCCATTCTCTTCTGTTGTGCTTCAGAAATGCAAACACATTGATCACGAAAGTATTAGGCGATCTCCACAGCTTGGACAAGAGACATTTAAACAGCACAATGCAAAGTAGTCCGTTGACTCAGCAGAGGGGAGCCGGATGCTTCTCACGGAGCAGCGTGGGGGCCTGCCTGCATTGGGGTCTCATTTCCTGTTGTTGTCACTGTCAGTGCCATTCCTATCAGCCTCTTGAGTTTTCACAGAGCTCCCATCCCCTGGCTTGCTTTTGTTCTGTGTTTCTTCCAGATACTGCTGGACAGCCTTGAGCACCGCGTTCTCCACCAGCCTCTTACTGAGCCTTACCAGTTCAGCATCATCAGGCTCACCTCCATTCTTATCACCTACATTCCACAATAGAGAAGAGAGATCACTGAGATCATATTGCCATAGAAACTTGGCATGCAGGGGCCGGCTAGTTCAGTTAGTTAAAAAGAGCAAGTGTCCTTCAATCTGGCAAATTGGATCCGTAAATCCAAGAACACTGTGTGGCTTTTCATTAGGTATTTGCAGAAACAGGAGACTGCCTATGCCTGAAGATGTCAGGTTGAAAAGCAGTTCTTTAACCCCACTCCAAAAATATTCCACCTAGCAATGCTGGAAGCTTCCTATTTCTACATGGAATTTTTGTCCTTCTCTCATCCATGGCTATTTGCTACTGTTAAAGTCCACGCGCCCACCACCTGGAGCCTCAGACATGTGAATTCACCAACCAGATCTGCGTCTGCTTTTCCTTCGCCACTGATAAATGTCAGGTGATCAAGATTTCCCAATCAACTAACTACTTGGGATCACTAGTTGTTTAAATGATTGGCCCATAGATTGGTTGTTAATAAACTCTCAGCAATTCCATGAAGACAAAGGCAGTTATTCCTGCTAGGAACTGGTTTAAAATAAACTTGTAAAATTAATATTCTATGTAATCTCGGTGCTATCACTGCAATTTCAGAAATAAGAAACTCTTCAAGAGTTAGGATGATGATAGTAAATTACTAGATGTTAATATTTTATAGCCATTTTATTTCCCTGCTAGTGATGATCAAGGTTTAATTATTCTACCTTTCATTTCACCTTAAAAGGGCTGGTTCTCATCTATTCCTATGCTACACATTTCCCACTCACTCTCTTCCATGTCTCCATTAACTGGGGAAAAAGAGCAAGGGACTCATCTGTCATGCCCATTCATTCCCTAATCTTCTTCCATGAGCTGCGGACCCAAGAAGGCAGATGAGTGGAGGCAAAGACAATGCAGCACCTAAATATGGTAAACAAATACTAACAGATCTCAAGGGAGTGACAGACAGCAATATAATAATAGTAGGGGACTTCAGTATTCCACTTTCAACAATGAATAGATCATCCAGATAGAAAAACAGAAAGGAAGCATTGGATTTGAACTATACTTTGGACCAAATGGACCTAAGAAACATATAGAGAACATCCAGCAGTAATCAAAACAGTATGGTATTAGCATAAAAACAGACACATAGACCAACTGAACAGAATCTAGAGCCCATAAGTAAACTCATGCATAGATGGTCAACTAATGTTTGACAATGGAGCCAAGAAAACACAATGCAGAAAGGACAGCCTCTTCAATAAATGGTGCTGGGAAAAGTGACATCGACATGCAAAAGAATGAATGAAATTGGACCCCTATCTTACACACACTCACAAAAATTAATAAGGAATGGAATAAGGACATAAACATAAGACCTGAAACCAAAAAACTCTTGAGAAGAAACCAAAGGAAAAAAAGTTCTTTGACACTGGTCTTGGCAATGATTTTTTCTGGAGATGACACCAAAGAACAAACAATGAAAGTAAAAATCAGCAAGCGACACTATATCAAATTAAAAAATCTTCTGCACAGCAAAGAAACAAACAACAAAATGAAAGGACAATCTACAGAATGGGAGGAAATATTTGCAAGTCATATATTTGATAAGGGGTTAATATTCAAAATATATAAGGAACTCCTACAACTCAATAGCAAAAACACAAACAATCCAATTTAAAAATGGGAAGAGGACCTGAATAGACATTTTTTCCAAATAAGACATACAAAAATGTCTAATAAGTACCTGAAAAGGTGCTCAATATCACTAATCATCAGGGACATGCAAATCAAAACCCCAGTGAGATATCACCCCACAACTGTTAAAATGGTTATTATCAAAAAAACAAGAGATAACAAATGCTAGCGAGGATGTGGAGAAAAGGAACCCTTGTGCACTGTTGATGGGAAAGTAAATTGGTGCAGCCACTGTGGAAAATAGTATGGAGGTTCCTCAAAAACTTAAAATTGGAATTACCATATGATCCAGCAATCCCACCCACTTCTAGGTATATATCTGAAGAAGGTGAAATCACAATCTCAGAGAGATATCTGTACTCCTATGTTCACTGAAATGTATTTCACAATAGCCAAGACATGAAAAAAACCTGTGTACAATGATGAATGGATAAAGAAAATGTGGTATTTATATAAGATGAAATATTATTCAGCCATAAAAAGAAGGCAATCCTGCCATTTGTGACAATATGGCAGACGTTTAGGGCATTGTGCTAAGTGAAAGATGGCAGACAGAGAAAGAAATACCGTGTGATCTCATTTACATGTGGAATCTAAAAACACTGGACTCAAAAAAACAGAGAATCAAACGGTGGTTTAAGCAGGGGCAGAAAAATGAGGAATCCCGGTGAAAGACTTTGAGTTACAAGATGAATAAGTTCTGAGGATCTAATGGAAGCACAGTAACTACATTACCAATACTGTATCATATACATGAATATTTGCTATGAGAGTAGAGCTTTAATGCTCTCACTACAACAACAACAAAATATAATTAGGTAAAGGTAAAGGATGTGTTAACTAAAGTCTCTGTGGCAAATATTTTGCAATAAATATGTATATCAAATCATCACATTCTATACCCTAAACTTACACAATGTTATATGTCAATTGTATCTCAATAAGCTGGGGAGGAAAAATAAAAACTAGAATGCTCACTACATTGAAATCAGCTCATTTTTGGAATATTACCCCTGGCCTCCAGGAGGCAAAAGCCAAGTGTTACACTTGCATCCTTAGGTCTGGGATAGGTAAATACTGAGGGTCTGAGCTGGAAGATGGATATTGTTTTCTATGCTTATATGTAACAGGGATTGAAATACAAGAGCACATATGCTAAGGGAGAGAATTGGCCTAAAGACCTCCTTCTGAGCCCCACTTCTATTTAACACACGTCCAGGACCAACTCTGCTTAGAACCATCATTCCTAGCACCCTCCAAGCAGATGAGAGATAGCTGAAAGACCCATCTAGATTTTCTACCAGTGCAAGGCCTTAGCAATTGCTTTCCCTTAAAAAGTGGCAATGTGGGCACTGCCACATTTGGCAGTGACCAAAAGTTCTAGGTAGAACCTTTGAAGTGCAAAATATGCTTAGAATTGAGTAAGCTTCAACTCTGTGATATCTACATAGAAGTAATTCAACATAAATACGTCAGGATATTATTAAAATAAAGATAAAGAAATTAATACCACATTTGGGGCAGTTTAAGACTATTTTTATCAGTAAGAATAAAGGAGTATATTGTGTAATACTTACAGGATTTTAGCTTAATCTTACAAGACAGTGTTTATATAACCGATACCTCCAAATGTGTTACCTACCTGGAACTATTTGTATAATGGCTCTTCAAACTTAAAAGGGAAAAAGTCACACTGCAAATGAAGGGACACTTTTTAAGTACCCCCAAAACACTGGGAATGACTGCAGCTGCTACCCTACTGTGCTCGGCGCCCAGGCCAGAGGTGCATTCCTCCGGGCTGTTCCTTACTCTGGTCAGCTTTCAGGTAACATCAGTCATCATATCACTGATACTCACTAGTTGTACTTGATCCTAGTCTTTACTCACTCCTAAGATGCCTCAGGTCACATCATCTGTGTTTCTGAGATTTCTCTCGGCCGGCTACGAAGTGCTCTTGTTACTTCAAACACTCAGAGATTGAAAACACAAAAGTTTTCCCACGAAAAGTTAATTTTCCCTTCTGATTTCCCATTTGTGATTATGCTTTTATTATTATTTTATTATCCAAGTCAACCAAGCTCAAAACAAGACGGACACTGTCTTTGATTCCTGCATTTCCCTCAGTAACTCCTTTACTAGCCAAGCCCCATGAATGTGCTTTTCACAATTTGTCTTCTCCTCAATGCATTTGGTATAACACCTTTAGCTTAATATTTATAAACTGTCCCTTTTAGTGTCCATTGTCTCTACAGAAAAATTTAAACTAGTCTTCCTAAGCTTTCTAAAGTTGACCATTGGTGATCACCCACCAGCACCGTGCTCCCGCTGTCAGCTTCCAACATCTCCTCAGGTGCCTCCACATCATCCTCTACTTCTAGATGGCCCTCCCTTTCTCTAAGTAAAATCCCACTACTACAAGAAGCCTTCCCTGACTAACCCAGATGGAAGTGATGTGCTTCCACTGGATTCCAATAATTTTGGCTGCACAGATAGTACATGGTCATTTGGTCATTCATTCACATACGCACTGAGGACCTACGATACACCTGGCTATTCCAGCCTATGGGGATACAGCAGAGAATAAAACAAAGCCCTACTGGTTTCCCTTTCTTAGTTTCTTTACAAATCAAGAGCCTTATTTATTTATTATTTACTTGATTTATTATTCAACAACTACTGATTGAGTATCTGCTCTGCTAAAGACACAGTCTTGAGTATAGAAACCATGTCCTAGGTTCTCAGTTATCTTCTACTCTGCTAATGTGTGGCACAGCTTATTGAATACAATAAGAGCTTGATAAATATTTGTCAGTCCAGTGAATTGTTGATTAAAGTCCTTGAAGGGAGTACAACATTTAAAAATGTTCCCATCCAAAGGCTTTGGGATGCAGTGAAGGCAGTCCTGAGAGGAAAATACATTGCAATCCAGACGTATCTCAAGAAACAGGAAAAATCCCAAATACAAAATCTAACAGCACAACAGAAGCAGAATGGCAAAGACATCCTACACCCAGCAGAAGAAGAGAAATAATAAAGATCAGAGCAGAAATAAACAATATAGAATCTAAAAAACTGTAGAGCAGATCAATGAAATCAAGAGTTGCTTTTTTGAAAAAATAAATAGAATTGATAAACCTCTAGCCAGGCTTCTCAAAAAGAAAAGGGAGATGACCCAAATAGATAAAATCATGAATGAAAATGGAATTATTACAACCAATCCCTCAGAAATACAAGCAATTATCAGGGGATATTATGAAAAATTATATGCCAACAAACTGGACAACCTGGAAGAAATGGACAAATTCCTAAGCACCCACACACTTCCAAAACTCAAAGAGGAAGAAATAGAAAACTTGAACACACCCATAACCAGCAAAGAAATTGAATCAGTTTTCAAAAATCTCCCAGGAAATAAGAGTCCAGGACTAGATGGCTTCCCTGGGGAATTCTACCAGACATTTAAAACAGAGATAATACCTATCCTTCTCAAGTTGTTCCAAAAAATAGAAAAGGAAGGAAAACTTCCAGGTTCATTCTATGAAGCCAGCATTACTTTGATTCCCAAACCAGACAGAGACCCAGCAAATAAAGAGAACTACAGGCCAATATCCCTGATGAATATGGAAGCAAAAATTCTCAACAAAATACTAGCAAATCGAATTCAACAGCATATAAAAAGAACTATTCACCATGATCAAGTGGGATTCATTCCTGGGATGCATGGTGATACAAATCAATGTGATACATCACATTAATAAAAGAAAAAATAAGAACAATATGATCCTGTCAATCAATGCAGAAAAAGCATTTGCCAAAATTCAGAATCCTTTCTTAATAAAAACCCTCGAGAAAGTCAGGATAGAAGGAACATACTTAAACATCATAAAAGCCATTTATGAAAAGCCCACAGCTAATATCATCCTTGATGGGGAAAAACTGAGAGCTTTCCCCCTGAGATCAGGAACACGACAGGGATGTCCACTCTCACCGCTGTAGTTTAACAAAGTGTTGAAAGTGCTAGCATCAGCAATCAGACAACAAAAGGAAATCAAAGGCATCAAAATTGGCAAAGATGAAGTCAAACTTTCACTTTTTGCAGATGACATGACATTATACATGGAAAACCCAGGAGACTACCAAAAGTCTGCTAGAACTGAAACATAAATTCAGCAAAGTCACAGGATACAAAATATACAGAAATCAGTTGCATTCTTATACACTAATAATGAAGCAACAGAAAGACAAATAAAGAAACTGATCCCATTCACAATTGCACCAAGAAGCATAAAATACCTAGGAATGAACCTAACCAAAGGTGTAAAAGATCTGTATGCTGAAAATAATAGAAAGCTTATGAAGGAAATTGAAGAAGATACAAAGAAATGGAAAAACATGCCATGCTCATGGATTGGAAGAATAAATATTGTTAAAATGTCAATACTACCCAAAGCAATCTACACATTCAATGCAATCCCAATCAAAATTGCACCAGCATTCTTCTCAAAGCTAGAACAAGCAATCCTAAAATTTGTATGGAACCACCAAAGACCCCAAATAGCCAAAGTAATATTGAAGAGTAAGACCAAAGTGGGAGGCATCACAATCCCAGACTTTAGCCTCTACTACAAAGCTGTAATCATCAAGACAGCATGGTATTGGCACAAAAACAGACACACAGACCAATGGAATAGAATAGAGACTCCAGAATTGGACCCACAAAAGTATAGCCAACTAATCTTTGACAAAGCAGGAAAGAATATCCAATGGAAAAAAGTCCCTTTAACAAATGGTGTTGGGAGAACTGGACAGCAACATGGAGAAGAATGAAACTAGACCACTTTCTTAACGCCATTCACAAAAATAAACTCAAAATGGATGAAGGACCTGAATGTGAGACAGGAAACCATCAAAACCCTAGAGGAGAAAGCAAGAAAAAAAACCTCTCTGACCTCAGCCACAACAATTTCTTAGTTGACATATCTCCAAAGGCAAGGGAATTAAAAGCAAAAATGAACTATTGGGGCCGCATGAAGATAAAAAGCTTCTGCACTGCAAAGGAAACAATCAACAAAACTAAAAGGCAACCGACATAATGGGAAAAGATATTTGCAAATGATATATCAGACAAAGGGCTAGTATCCAAAATCTATAAAGAGCTCACCAAACTCCACACCCGAAAAACAAATAATCCAGTGAAGAAATGGGCAGAAGACATGAATAGACACTTCTCTAAAGAAGACATCCAGATGGCCAACAGGCACATGAAAAGATACTCAATGTAACTCCTCATCAGGGAAATACAAATCAAAACCACACTCAGATATCACCTCACACCAGTCAGAGTGGCCAAAATGAACAAATCAGGAGACTATAGATGCTGGAGAGGATGTGGAGAAACGGGAACCCTCTTGCACTGTTGGTGGGAATGTAAACTGGTGCAGCTGCTCTGGAAAACAGTGTGGAGGTTCCTCAAAAAATTAAAAATAGATCTATCCTATGACCCAGCAATAGCACTGCTAGGAATTTATCCAAGGGATACAGGAGTGCTGATACATAGGGGCACTTGTACCCCAATGTTTATAGCAGCACTTTCAACAATAGCCAAATTATGGGAAGAGCCTAAATGTCCATCAATTGATGAATGGATAAAGAAATTATGGCTTATATACACGATGGAATATTACTCGGCAATGAGAAAGAATGAAATCTGGCCATTTGTAGCAACATGGATGGAACTGGAGAGTGTTAAGTGATATAAGTCACACAGAGAAAGAGATACCATATGTTTTCACTCTTCTATGGATCCTGAGAAACTTAACAGAAGACTGTGTGGGAGGGGGAGGGGAAAAAGTTAGAGAGGGAGGGAGGCAAACCATAAGAGACTCTTAAAAACCGAGAATAAACTGAAAGTTGACGGGGGGTGGGAGGGAAGGGAAAGTGGGTGATGGGCATTGAGGAGGGCACCTGTTGGGATGAGCACTGGGTGTTGTATGGAAACCAATTTGACAATAAATTTCATCTTAAAAAAAATGTTCCTATCTCGCTATAAGCATAGCACACCCTGGCCAGAGATTTAAATTTAATAAATTTAAAGCAAGAGCAGAGAATTCCAGAACAATCCAAATAGTCATATAAAAATATCCAACCACTTTGCTTGATAAACCTGGTCAATGACAAAATATCCAGTCTATGTGACAAATAATATTAACCATCTATAATTACTAACCAATCAACCAAAAAAGGAAAGAAATTTATAAATCAATCTTCCAGATCTGTCCTGAATTCTTGCCTCCACCTTACGATTTCCACAAAGCATCCTCAGACTATCCATGTTAGTTCAAGGAAGACCCGACTAGAAGGTTCATCACAGAGCCCTGCAAGTATGTAGCAATTCAAAAAACGTGTGTCTTCATTCCAGTAAGACCTTATTCATATTCCCACTTTCAACAGGCTTAATTTAACTTAATTAACAGGAGGCATCTTAAGATTCAAGTTATACTGTATTTTTCTTCTGCCTATGACTTGAATGAATGTATCTGTCTCCATAGTGACCTCTAAGATAAATGGCTAGCTTCCTTTTACCTGAAGCATAGTTAAAAATGGCAGTTCGACATGCCACTGCAAGGTACACAAACTATCTTTTGATATTTCAACAAAGGTACACACAAAAGATATTCCCAATGTGTGAAGCAAAATCTTGATAAAATTTTCTTTCTTGGTTTACTTGGGTTATTTAATATCATACCTACTTAAAGTGACAGATTAACCTTTGTCTTTGACACTGTTATTTTAGAAATCTCCCCAGAATATCTTCAATCAATTTCTTAGGATAGTACTAAAAATACAAAAGAAAGGCAAGGAGAAATTCTGTTAGGCCCACCAAATACAGTACTGTCCCTAAAAGGAAAGACTTAAATTTTCAACAAATTTCAAGTAAGTGATTCCACACTCTAAGAATTGTAACACCATTAATCCACTGTATGTACCCATGATTCTGTTTGTGTTTATATTACCTGAGATCTCTGATACCAACCCAATGTAGAGATAAAATTTATTTTTGTGGTCAAAAAAAGAAGTTCCTTTGCAGCAACAAAAATATTTTCTACCAACTAGAATAATTTAAGATCAACATTAATATGGTTCAGCTGTTCTTATGTGTGAGCTAATTGCTTATTTGATGTCATACAATGGGCTCCAGAAACCATCACCATCCCCCACCTACCACAAATATCTAGGTACCTATTTGTGTTGACAAGAATAAATCATGCTAATATTTTTTAAAAGTGAACAAAAGAAATTTTTTCTTACAATGCCATGTAAGACCAAGGAAGAAAGTACAACTACATTAAAAGTACTTAATTGTCCCAATCAAAATCCCAGCAAATTATTTTGTGGGCATCAGTGAAATGATTCTAAAGTTTCTATGGAGAGGAAAAAAATAACAGAATAGCCAATGCATGTTGCCAGTGCAATATTAGAGGAGGAGAATAAAGTTGGAGGACTTACACTATCCAACTTCGAGACTAACTGTAAAGCCATAATAATCAAGACAGTCTGGTACTGACAAAAGAATAGACAAATATATTACTGGAGCAGAACAGAGAGAGCCCAGAAATGGATCCACACAAAAACAGTCAACTGATCTTCGAAAAAGGAGCAAAAGAAATACAATCAACCAAATGGGGGCAAAGACAGTCTCTTTAACAAATGATGGAACAATTGGACATCCACATCCATGCACATTAGTGAATCTAGACAGAGACCTCATGCCCTTCCCAAAAATTAACTTAAATGCATCACAGACCTAAATATAAAATGCAAAACAATAAAACTCTTAGAAGATAACATAGAAAATCTAGATGACCTTGGGTATGACAATTACTTTTTAGGTAACACCAAAGATACAACCCATGAATGAAATAACTGATAAGCTAGACTTCACTGAAATTAAAACCTCTGCTCTGTGAAAACAAAGGAAAATGTCAAGTGAATGGGAATACAGGCCACAGACTGGGAGAAAATATTTTTAAAAATAACTATAGTCCAAAATATGCAAAGAACTCTTAGAACTCAACAATAAGAAAACAAACAACTCAGTTTAAAAAGTTGGCCAAAGATCTTACTAGAAACCTCACCAAAGAAGGTATATAGATGACCAAGAAACATATAAAAATATGTTGCATGTCATATGCCATCAGGGGAATGCAAATTAAAACAACAATGATACATCACTACACACCTATTAGAATGGCCAAAATCCAAAACAATGACCACACCAAATGCTGACAAAGATACAGGGCAACAGAAACTCTCATTCATTGCTGGTGGGAATGCAAAGTGTTTCAGCCACTTTGGAAGACAGTGGGTGTTTTTTTATAAAACTAAACATATTCTTATCATACAATCCAGCAATCATGCTTAGTATTTACCCAAGCAGCTAAAAATTTATGTACACACAAAAACCTACATGTGGATGATAACAGCATCTTTCTTTCATGTTAACTTAGTTCAATTTTTAATTTCTTTCTGTTTAAAGCCTCTTTTTCATAGTTGTCAAAATTTGGAAGAAACCAAGATGTCCTCCAGTAGGTGATAGATAGATAGATAGATAGATAGATAGACAGACAGACAGACAGACATGTCCAGATAATGGAATACTATTTGGTGCCAAAAAGAAATGAGTTATCAAGCCATAAAACAACATGAAAGAACCTTAAATGCGTATTACTAAGTGAAAGAAGCCAACCTGAAAAGACTACATACTGTATGATTCCAACCACATGACACTCTGGAAAGGCAAAACTATGGACACAGTATAGAAAGATCAGTGGTTGCCAGGGGTAGGGAAGGAGAGAGATTATTAAGCAGAACACAGAGGATTCTTAGGGCAGTGACAATACTCTGTATTATACCATAATGATGGATACATGACACTTGTCCAAATCTACAGCATGTACAACACCAAGAGTGAACTATAAAGTAAACTGTAGGCTCTGGGTGATAGTGACCAGTCAATGCAGATTCACCAATTGTAACAAAGTATCACTCTGGTGGTAGATATTGGTGGGGGTGGGGGAGGTTATGCATACTTCGGGGGCAGAGGGTATCCGGGAAATCTCTGTAGCTTCCTCTCAATTTTTCTGTGAACCTAAAACTGGTCTTAAAAAAATACTGAAATCTTAATTAAAAAAAAAAAGTTCTCATTTGCTCACATCCCAACTATCCAGGACGTCCCATGCTATCTGGACAAAGGCTTCCCAAGCATCTTCCCTTTACTTGTATCATTTTGCCCTCCACATTCCTTCCACATAACTGTGCCCTCCTTAGCAGCAGATTTTTTTGACTGAGCTCACCTTTTCTTTCATCTACCCAGATAAAAAGAAACATTAATGTAGATCTGTAGGCTATTCAAAAAATTGGGGTGACACATCCAATTTCTTTGCATACCACCTACAACTCATCTATGATGAGGGACAGATCAAGAATTGTCCCCAAGTGCATATTTAAACTCACATTGTCCTTGGGCATTCTTCTGCCCAATGTATTAGCTGCAACACCCCAGGAAATAGAGTTCCTGTAAACAGAGCTCCTCTCCTCTTGCCAAATACCAAGATTCCTTCCCACCCCCAATACACACACACACACACACACACACACACACACACACCCCCCAGAAAATTTTAGAACTAAAACACCAAGGCGATATTTTAAATATTTTCTAGAATATAAATTTAAAAAGGAAAAAAAAATCATTCCTCTGTAAGTTTTATTCCAGATTCAGTAGCACAGAATACATAGGAAAATGATTATGCTTTATGTGAATAAGGGACAATCCCCCCATCCTCCAAGGGATTCTGGAGATCACTATACTATATGTCCCTCCACCCACCCCACTCTCACCATTTTTAAATTGGAGTTGGAGGAGGGGTACCATGCAGTTATACTGAATATCACTAATAGCTTTGAGGGGAAACAGGGGAGATAAAGTCCCAACAGGCAGTCGCCCTGCAACCTAAATGGGCTGGGCATGACCCATCCACACAGCCTTGGCCAAAGCTGTCATGATGACAAACAGTTATGGGCCCCTCCGGCTTTTTGTTAGCACACCCGGTGCTGGCACCTCCAGAGTCTTCACTTCCCCCCATTTTCCCCAAGTCACAGCCTGAAGCAACCCCCCAATCCACATATCCTTGTAGGAACCTTGTAGGATCCTTGCAAACACTCCAAATCACATGGCTTAGGATGCTTTCTATGACTTTTGTCCTCAAGACTTCTCCTTGTACAGTCATATCAGAGAAGGAACAAGACATATTTGCTGGATGTTTGTAGGTCAAACAGCCTACCAAAGGAATCTTTCCAGACATCACATAACAGCCTCGTAGAGACTTCTCTTTTTCATCTATCTGTAGCATTAGTTTTCTGAGTCCACATTATAATCCACACCGTTGTCTATATAATCTCTGCCATAATGTTGTCATTTCTTCTTGGAAGCTTTAGTGATGAGCTAGAACTACAGGTGGTGATAAGATAGAACTCCTAATATGTGTGTGCAGAGGGAAAAATATATATGTAAGGGTTTGAAATCCAATTCTGCTATGTCTGCACAGCCTTATTCACAATCTCCCTAAACCTAAATTTCCCTTTACTAGGCCACTCATGAGGATAATATACATTGCATTGCTGTTTTAAGCATTAAAGATAAGGTATGGACAGTGCCTAACATTGTACCTGGAAATAGTAGGTTCTCAAAACATGGTAGCTATTTTATTAGTACACTTTATACATGTATTATGAATAGATCTGAGTTCATTTTAAGAAGAATGAGTTCAAGGCCCACTATAAGCAAGGCCTACTATAAGCCAGTCACTAATTTACTCATTCTATTAAGTGCCCACTATGTGCCATTTCTAAGTATTTAAAAATAAATAAAATCTAGTCTCTGACCACACAGAAGTCACCCTAGGAAGATGACCAAGAAAGGATGATTGCAAAACACTAGGTTAAGTGCTGTAACAAAATATGTTCAAGGTCCAGTGGAATTGGGACAGGATAACAAGGTTAATTTTCACAAAGGAGATATTTCGGCTCAGTGAATAGAAGTTTTCAGGCAAGGGGTAGAGGGAGTAGGAAGGTTTTTCCAGACATGACAAAGGCATGAGTGTGTGTTCAGAAGAAGGAAAATGCATGACGCATTTCAAGAACTAGAGGTACTTCCATGGTACTGGAGTAAAGAGTTCAGAGTGTCATGGGTTAGGGCGGGGGTGGTGCAGGAGGCAAGAAGGCCTGGACAGCAGGTATAGATGAAGGGTCCTATGTACCATACCACGCAGTCTAAGTTCATTCTATAGGCAACAGGCAATTACTGAAGAATTTCAAGCATAGCCATTTTTAGCAAATTCACTGTAATAGCCATGTGGGAAATAGAAGGAGGATTTGAGAGGGGCAAAACTAGAGACAGGTTTTTACAGTAGACAAAAAGAGAAACAATGAGGCCCTGAACTATGGTAGATGCAATAGAAAAGTAAGAGACACATTACAGAAAGAGTTAAGAAACAGGAATATTAGAAGAGAGCCAATTTAATTAGAAGAAGGCTTTAAGGAAAGAGGAAGGGGAAAAAATATGAAAAAAAAAGTGAAAAAAATATGAAGAAATATGGCCAAAAATGTTTGAAATTCAATAAGAACTTCAACTCTAAATTCAAGAAGCTCAAAAATATCAAGCTTAAGAAATGTGAAGAAAATCACACCAAAGAACATCATGATGAAGCTGCTAAAACCAATATTAAGAGAAAATCATCAAAGCAGCCAAAAGAAAAGGGATGCATTATACACAGAGGAACAAAGACAAGAGGATAGCAGATTTACTCGTCAGAAACAATGCAAGCCACAAGACAATAGCACAACATCTTTAAACTGCTAAAAGAAAAAGAAAAGGCAATATAGAATCTTATTCCAGACACATTATCTTTCAAAAATGAGGGTGAAAGATTTTTTTCAGACACATAAATGCTGAGTTAATAATCAGCCAACAAGTGCTGGAAGAAATGTTAAAGGAAAAACCTGAAGCAGCAAAAAAAAAAAAAAAAAAAAAAAATGATACCAGATGGAAATCTGGATCTACTCAAAGACATGAAAAAAACTAAAACCTGTACATATGTAGGTAAAAATTAAAGACTTTCTCTTTCTTAATCTCTTTAAAAGACAACTATTTTAAATGGAGTTTATAAAGTATGTAGAAATAAAGTATATGGCAACAATAGCACCAAGACTGGGTGGGAAACAGAAATAACTGTTCAAAGGTTCTTATGTTAAGCGTGAAGTGGCGTATTATTTGAAGGCACACCATCCTAAGTTAAGAACATAGATTTTAAAATTCTAGAGCAACCACTAAAGTAAAAATGAAAAAGAGGCATAACTAATAAGCCAATAATAAACATAATATGGAATCCTAAATACTTAGTACAAAATTAAGGCAGTAAAAGAGGAGAAAAAAGAACAGAGAAGATAGGCCAAGAAGAAGCAAGGTGGGAGATTTAAACTCAGAAATGAGTTTGAACACAGAATGGGCTGAACAGTCCAATAAGGTGTTAAAAATTGTTAATATGGATGAAAGATAAGAATCAACTATGATGTCTGCCAAAAACCTACTTCAAATATAAAAACACAAAAAGGTTAAAGGTAAAAGGATGGAAAATGATGTATCTATCACGCTAACGCTAGTCAAAAGAAAGCTAGAGAGTAAATAGCACACAAAGCAGATTTCAGAAAAAAAGAGCATTCCCTGAGATAAAGAGACATTTTATAATCTTATGGAAATCAGTTCATCAAGAGGATATAAAAACCCTAAATGTGTATGCACCTAATAGCAAGAGCTTCAAAGTATCTGAAATAAAAACCAATGGAACTGAAAGGATAATAGGTTATCCACAATTAGAGTTTGAGATTTCAAGACCCGTCTTGTAGTTGACAGAACAAAGAAAGAGAAATACAGTAAAAATATATAAGACTTGAACACTAGTAACCAAATCCACCAAACTGACAACTTATAGAACACTCCACCCAATAACCACAGAACACACATTCTTTTTAGTATACAGAAACCTTTACAAAAGGAGATCAGGTTCTGAGCCATAAAACAAGTCTCAGTGAATTTCAAATTCTCAAACTCATCCAATGCATGTTCTCAAACCATGGTGGAACCAAATAAGAAATCAATAATAGAAAGATGGAAAACCCCCCAACTATTTAGAAATTGAACAACACAATTCTAAATAATCCATGCTTTAAAGAAGAAATCAAAAGAAAATCAGAAAATATTTTGAACTGGGGCGCCTGGGTGGCGCAGTCGGTTAAGCGTCCGACTTCAGCCAGGTCACGATCTCACGGTCCGTGAGTTCGAGCCCCGCGTCAGGCTCTGGGCTGATGGCTCAGAGCCTGGAGCCTGTTTCCGATTCTGTGTCTCCCTCTCTCTCTGCCCCTCCCCCGTTCATGCTCTGTCTCTCTCTGTCCCAAAAATAAATAAAAAAAAAAAGTTGAAAAAAAAAATAAAAAAAAAAAGAAAATATTTTGAACTGAATGAAAATTAAAACACAACACATCAAATGTGTAAAATACTGCTAAAGCTATATTTAGAGGGAGATTTATACCATTTTATGTTATATTAGAAAATAAGAAAGGACTGAAATCAAGTTATCAAAGCTGCCACATTAAAAACATAGGAAAAGAGAAGAAATTAATCTCAAAGTAAACAGAGAGAAGGAAATAATAAAGATAATAGCAGAATGAAACAGAAAACAAATACACAATAGAGAAAAACCAACAAACCAAAGGTTAGTTCTTTGGGGGAAAAATTAATAAAATTGATTAATCTCTATCCAAATGAATCAGGAACAAAAAACAGGAGATACATATTACCAATATCAGGAAAGGGAAAGAGGACATCTCCATCAATTTATAAACATTAAGAGGATAATAAGGAAATATTATAAACAATTTTATGCCAATAGATGTAACAAACTAGATGAAATGAGCAATTTCCTTAAAAGAAACAAACTACCCAAATGTTCAAGAAGAAATTAATAATTTAAATAGCCATATTAAAGAAACTGAAATTATAGTAAAAAAAATATCTTTCAACAGATAGCTTCATTATTGGTAAATTCTATCAAGTATTTTACAAAGACATTTTACCAAATCACAAAATCTTCTGGAAAATAGAAGAGAGAACACTTCCCAATTCATTCTATGACACCCAAGCCAGACAAACTGTGAAAACAAATCTATAGAACAATATCCCTCACAAATAGAGACACAAAGACTCTTAATACTGCCAAATCAAATATAGCAATGCATGAAAAAGATAATACATCATAACTAAGAGGAGTTTGTTTATTCCAGAAATGCAGAATTGAGTTAACATTTGAATATCAGTATAATTCACCATACTAACAGATTAAATAAAGAAATACAATCATCTCAATATTTTCAGAAAAAGAATTTGACAAAATTTAATACTCATTCATGATAAACATGCTTAGCAAACTAAAAATAGAAGGAAACATCCTTAGGCTTTAAAGGACTTCTATGAAAATCTACAGCAATGTCATACTTACTAGTAAAAGATGATTTTCCCCTGAGGTCAGAACAAGATAAAGATTGGCTCTTACCACTACTCCTCAGTGCTGTACTACAAGTCCTAGCCGATGCAATTAGACAATCAATCAATCAATCAATCAATAGTAAAAAATTTTTTAAAAACCTTGATTGAAAAAGAAATAGTAAAATTGTCTTCGTTCATGGTATATATGATTATCTATCTAGAAATCCTAAAGAATCTACAAAAATATGTTCAGCAGGGTCACAGAATACAAGGACTATATACTTTTTTAATAATTTTTTTAAAGATTTTATTTTTAAGTAATCTTTATACCCAGTGCGGGGCTTGAACTCACAACCTCGAGATCAAGAATCACATGCTCCACTGACTGAGCTAGCCAGGCACCCCACAAAGATTATATTTTTAAAAGTCAATTGTATTTCTATATACCAGCCACAAACAACTGGAAATGGAAAACCGAAAATATATTCTTTTTAATAGCATAAAATGTAAAATACTTAGGGACAATTCAACAAAATATATGCAACACCTGTACACTGATAACTACAAACTTCCTGAAATTAAGTAGGATCTAAATAAATGGAGAGATAAACTATACTCATTGATCAAAGGGCTCAGTGGTGTCCAGCTGTCAATTCTCCTCAGTTGTTCTACAGATGCAAAACTACATCAATTACAACACCACCAGGCTTTTTCATAGAAACTGGCAAGGTAATTCTAAAATGTATATGAACATGTACTAGGAAAATGTACAAAGTACTAGGACACCCAAAACATTGGGTTTTTTTTGTTGTTGTTGTTTTTTGTTTTTGTTTTTTTTTAATTTTTTTTTCAACGTTTATTTATTTTTGGGACAGAGAGAGACAGAGCATGAACGGGGGAGGGGCAGAGAGAGAGGGAGACACAGAATCGGAAACAGGCTCCAGGCTCTGAGCCATCAGCCCAGAGCCTGACGCGGGGCTCAAACTCACGGACCGCGAGATCGTGACCTGGCTGAAGTCGGACGCTTAACCGACTGCGCCACCCAGGCGCCCCAAAACATTGTTTTTTTAAAAACAGCAAAGTTTTTCAGACTTTTTATGAAGCTATAGAAATAGAGACAGTGTGGGTATTGGCATAAAAATAAATATACAGATCAATGAAACAGAACAGAAAATCCAGAAATAGACTCACAAACATATGGACAACTGGTTTTCTTTCTTTTTTTTTTTTTTAATGCTTTTGAATGCTTATTTATATTTGAGGATGGGGGAGGGGCAGAGAGACAGAGACTGAATCTGAAGCAGGCTCCAGGCTCTGAGTTGCTAGCTGTCAGCAGCAGCTCAAACTCACGGGCAGTGAGATCATGACCTGAGCTGAGGTTGGACGTTTAACCGACTGAGCCACCCAGGTGCCCCCCAATGGATTTTCAACATAGGTGCCAAGATAATTCAACACCGAATAATCTTTTTAAAAAATAGTGCTAGGACCATGGTATAGACATATGTAAAATAGAACCATGGCCCTTATCTCACACCATATATAAAAATGGAATCATAATGGATCATAGACCTAATATAAGAGCTAAGAGTATAAAGTGTATAGAAGAAAAAATAGAATTTTTTAGTGGCCTTGGGTGAGGCTAAGATTCATAAATAGGATCCCAAAAGCACAGTCTACCAAAAAGAAAGAAAAAAGGATAAATTGGATTTCATCAAAATGTAAAACTTTTAAGACACTGTACACTGTTAAGGAGGATGGGAAAAATATTTGCCAGACATGGCCATTAAAGAATGTGTATCCAGAATACAAAAAGAACTCCCACAACTTAGTAAAAGACAAAGAAACAAAGAAAAAAAATGAAAATGGCCAAAAGAATCAAAGGGTTACTTCACAAAAGATATACAGATGGCCAATAAACATGTGAAAAATGCTCAACATCATTAGCTATCAGGGAAATGCAAATTAAAATCACAGTGAGATACCATCATTCACCCACTAAATTCAAAACTTAAAACACTGACAATATCAAGTGTTGGTGAGTATGTGAAGCAACTGGAACTCCTTCTTGGTGGAAATGCAAAATGGTATAGCCAGTTTGTAAAAACAGTTTGGAAGTTTCTTATCAAAGTAGTTCTTATGAAAGTTGGCCATATTCTCGCCATGTGACTAGCAATCTCATTTCTAGTTAGAATTGAAAACAAGTGCAATGAGAGCATATGGTCACACAAAAACCTACACATAAATGTTTGTACTAGCTTTATTCATAATTTCCCCAACCTTCAACTGGTGAATGAATCAACAGGCTGTGGTACATCCACACAACAGAACGGTACTCAGCAATATGAAGGAATGAATTCTCATACATCAGCAACACAGGTGAATCTAGAATGTCTAATACTAAGTGAAAGAAGCTCCAGTCAAAAGACTGCATAATGTATCATTTCACTTTTATGAAATTCTGGAAAAGGCAGAACTATCAGCCCTGAAACACACCAGTGGTTGCCAGGGGCTAGGGACAGGAGCAGGGGTTGACTTTAAAGGGACATAAGAGGATTGGGGGGGATAATGAAACACTTCAGTCTTGATTGTGATGGTGGTTACATGACCCTACATGCTGATTAAAACTCCCAAAAGAATGAATTCTACTGTATGTCAATTACACCTCAATTTTAAAAAATACTGAGAACAATTTCTTCCTCATGATGAGTGAAACGTCAGGGTCTACTGGGGCAACACGTAGACTTGTGGATTGGAAGTCCCTAGTGCCCTGTCATTCTTTGCAGTTAGCATGTGGCTGATAACAAAGATGATTCCCTCAGCTCCTCTCTCTGTTCTAAAACAACACATCTCAACCGCAATCTCTCAGTCTCTCACAGCTGTAGGCTTCAGATTGTTGGTTGCTTTTCTTTGGAATCATATTCTTCTGTTGTGCTCAGTATAAAAATTTGAAAAAATAATTTCCAGTGTAACAGGGGTGGTTTCTGAGCACAAATGAAACCCAAAACATTTTAATTCTCCCCTTCAGGGTACAAAACACGTATCATTTGTTCCAATCTGCTCAAAAAGAGAAAACTGAATTTCAACTGTTGTTGAAATCTACTTCCAAGGGGCACTGTACTCCCTGTGGGTTGCTTTACTCACTTGTTTTGCCTTGTATTGTTTGTAGGCTGTTCCCTATCATAAAATGCTCTCTGTTCTAGAGAGCCCATGGTTTCTTTCTCCCTGAATTTTGATTCTTATAGTTGCCCAGGTTGGAATGTAAGAAGTTCTCAATATCCCTGTTCGCTCAGGACGACTTTACATCATTTTGTACAAAAGTGATTGGGAGTTGCCATTTAAGCAGTAATAAAAGCAGCAGAGATTTCCAACACGAGCCCTGGCACAAAGGAGTATTGACGGAAGTCTGGTTACCCTTGGAAAATTATTCTTGTGACAAAGAGGAAATAAATGTAGTTTCAACCATGTCAAAAGCATCAATTTTTAAAATAATCATGATCAACTTAGCACGGGTAGGGGGCTAGAAAATGAGCACTGCTTTGAATGGAAAAACTTACTATATTCATGTAATTTTTTATCATCTACTTAAGAGAGTTTTACATAAAACTTAAAAGCACAACTAGCTGGAATTAATTTTCACTTGTATGAAAATGCTCACAGTAACATACTTTTCTTCCTAGGCTGATATTCCCAGCTAGGAGTTGCTTCAAGCAAAAATAAAGGTCACCTTCCTGATCTGAAGGCAACCAACGTTCACCAAGGTTAGATCAGCAGCATAAATGCTGCCATCCATCTAATCTGGTGATATAAATCATTTTTCCTCTTTTACAAGCAATAAGGACACACCCTGGTCAAAAGGTTCCGCCGGCTGAGAAAATTCCCATTGGTGCCAGGTCACTAACAGCCATTACAGAAATACTTCCTTCCATTCATTTAGGTAACACTTCACACTTTTCAAAGTGCTTTCAGAAACATTGCATCTGGTCCTCCAAGAAGCCTCTTGAGGTAAAATAAGTGTTATTCTTCCCACATTACAAGTAAGAACAAGGAGACACAAGGGATTACACAAACTGTCTAAGATCACATAGAAGTGATGAAAATCTGGAGTTCTCACTCAAAATCAGGTAGATGAGTTCATCCAGGACACTCGCCCCCAGGCAGATACACCACAGCTCTCTGGTGCACCCGCACCCTGGGGAAGTGAAAGGTATACAGGAAAGCACATAAATTGGGGGTTGGTTAATTGGGGGAAAAAATTAGAAATTCAGAAAGTTTTGCTCTCAGGTTAACATTTTTAAACTAAACAATGGATATTGGTGGGGAGCCTAGGTGGCTCAGTCGGTTAAACATCCGACTCTTGATTTCGGCTCAGGTCATGATCTCAAGGTTTGTGAGTTTAAGCCCCGTGTTGGGCTCGGTGCTAACTGCATGGCCTGCTTGGGATTCTCGCTCTCGCTCTCTCTGTCCCCCTCCCAGCTCACATCCTCTCTCAAAATAAATAAACTTTAAAAAAAAAAAAAAAAGAAAAAGAAAAGCTAAGTAATGGATCTCGATTAGGGTAGTATAATCCCTTCCCTCCATCTCCAAACTTTCCTTCTTCCCTCCTTTCATGTCTCTTTCCACATATTCAGCGAGCACCCTCTGTGTGATAAGCACTGCTATGCATACAGAAATGAATCCGATATGGGCCCTGCCTTCAGGACACCTGTAATTTAGCACAGGTAGAAACACGTGTTAAGAGAGAAATAAGAGATCGTGAACGCTCAGAAGGAAAGATGTACAATATAGAGTAGGTACACAAAGGACAGAATGGTCAATTCTACCTAGGGGAAAATATCAGAAGAAAGTCTCCTGTAGGAAGTGAGGCTTGAGCTGGATCTTCTAAGTGTTTCTCAGGGGGACCGGGGTAGAAATGATATGACAAGTGGAAGGGGCGAGACCAGGCAGCTTGCTCAGGTAACTGCAGAACTCAGACTAGTATAAACTGGGTGGTTAGTAGGAGGGATCGAGAATGATGAGACTGGAAATGTTCTCAGGGGAGACACCGTGAAGACTCCTGTAGGACATACCAAGTAATGTGCACATTCTTTCTTTCTTTTTTTTAAAATTTATTTATTTTTGAGAGAGACAGAGACAGAGAGTGAGCCGGGGAGGGCAGAGAGTGAGAGGGAGACACAGAATTCAAAGCAGGCTCCAGGCTCTCAGCTGGCTGCACAGAGCTCTAGGCAGGGCTTGAACCCACAGACCGCCAAGATCATGACCTGAGCTGAAGTCAGACGTTTAACCGACTGAGCCACTCAGGCTCCCCACCCATAAACCTAATTTTTAAAGTCTGACCAGTGAAAATCCAGGGACACAGAACTATTTGGTCAGTGTATTCTGCTTGTGAATAGTGATCAATCTGTGGACCATATCTATCAGGCAATAAGAGTGGGTCAAACAGAGAATGTGTGATGTTAACGAAAACTTGATTATGATAAATCATTAAAATAAAACCAAGAGGAAATACAGTTTAAGGTCATCCTTGGCCATTCTTCAGGCCATGTAATAAAAATGAATACAGAAACTGAGTACACTTCTGAGCACTGGAACCAGTTTCTCCAGCTGTAAAAGGGGACAGTCATCCTGCTCTGCTGTCCCTATAGACCACTGAGAGTCTCCAAGGGGGACAGTGTCAGTCCCTGAAGAGGGGAAAAGTGCCGAGAGGTGATATCTCCACTCCCCCTCACCACCCCCACTTCCTGACACAGTCCTCGCCTGTACTGCCAACTTGTGTTCATTAAACACAGTCTCATTACTCATTTAAAAAACAAGACAAAACTGAAGCGTGGTGAATTCCTACATTTATTGCATTAGCCTCAGGAAGAATGACTGAAGAGGGTAACTTAGGATATACCTTTCTCTTCTCAATGACCTACGACTAGCAATTTACCAGAGGCTTTCAGAAAGCGTTCAGACAAAAATCAAATGATTTTAAAGTTCCCTTTGGTGACATCCACTGCTCATTAAAGTTCTCTGAATATGTGAACTGTTACAATAGGAAATTCAACTAACATAGAATGCGCTGATGGTACGTAAACATTAATTCATTTCTTGGGTCAGTTGATGTTTGCTTCCCAAGCTCTTGATCTCCAAGTATGAAAAACTGCTCCCAGCAAATAAGTCTCAGGTACGGGTTGGAAACCCACTATATTTACCAGGGTGGACAAACAACAGTGTCACACTGGGTTCCTCTCCAGGCCACCCTAACAGCAAGCCTGATGTCACTGGGGAAAGCGGAGCACGGAGAAGATGGTTAGAAGAAGGAGATCAGAGAGGACCTTGGTCATGTCCACCACTGCATGTCTGTCTCTGCAGAATAAGCCAGAGCCTGTCCCTACGTACAGCTGCTTAGAATCTCTTCCCAGGAGCCTCAGAGGCTAAGGAGCCATGTTCCTTCATCACCAGCTTCTTCAAAGACCTAGAATACTACACACTGAGCCCCAAGCCTCTACGTATCAATGTTTTCATAGCACCTGACATTACTTTACTTAGCTGTAATCATCATACCTGTGGGACCTTTAAGTACCTATTATGTGCCTGGCTTTTTTCCCCACACATTTAAATCAAAAACTTACATTCTTATCACTCTTTTACCTATGAGAAAACCAAGGGTCAGAAAAGCCAAGAGACTTGCCCAAGTCTATACACCTAAATATGGCAAAGCTGGGACTCAAACCACACTCTTGCCATTATACAAGGATGCTGCTCCTTACCTGTCAACTGGAAATGTATTTTTATGATACTTTCTATATCTTTAGCACTAAAGTGAGACTTCCAAGCAGAAAATATTTCTAATGCTTCCTGTTAAGTTATAGGGTCAGAATCAGGACTAGAATCTTGGCTCCCCATTCACTAGCTTCGTATCCCTGTGAAATGTGCTTACCCCCTCTGAGGTACATGTTCTTTATCTGCAAACTCGGGTTAACAGTAGTTCTATACCATTGGGCTGTTGTGAAGATTAAGGAAGATAATAATACAAAGCACTCTGTATACTTCCCTGCTCATAGCAAATATTTATTACTGTTTTAGGTGAAAGGGATATTAAGAGCCTCTTTTAACTCATAAGGCTACAAGGCTATTTGTTTATGATTTCCCTGCTACACATCTCTATAGCAAACATGGTAAGAGTAACTTTCTCACTTTATACTATATATACACACACACACACACACACACACACACACACACACATATATATATATATTAAATGTTTATTTATTTATTTATGAGAGAGAGACAGACAGAGTGCAAGCTGAGGAAGGCAGAGAGAGAGGGAGACACAGAGTCCGAAGCAGGCTCCAGGTTCCGAGCTGTCAGCACAGAGCCCAACATGAGGCTCAAACTCACGAACTGTGAGATCATGACCTGAGCCAGTTGGACACTTAACTGACTGAGACACCCAGGCTCCCCTATACTATATATTTTTTAAAACAATGTTGGAGTGATTGCAAACAATACATTTATGCATTGTTCCTTATGGCTTGCATTCACATTCTTTTGCAACTAAATGACATTCCTTCTTAGGTACAAAGAAGAACTGCTAATTAATCTTACAAAAGGCCTTTCAGCAGACAAACGAACAGATCACAGCTGAAACAGTGAGGGGCAGATGGTTTTAGGTTTCTAGATGTACCACACTGAATGCGAGGCATTGAAACAGTTATTTTCTGAAAATCCCAATTGATAAAAATAATCACATAAGTCTAGTTTCTATGCAACCTTCCAGGAGCATGTCTACTTCAGAACGTGTATGATGCACGTGTGGTGGATGTGACAATTTTCGCAGCCTCAGCTTTGCTCTTGTTTTCCTAGTAGGGCCATTCCGTATCTTCTTCAGCCACATGCTTCTTTCCATCATTCATCTGTTCATCATCCCGTCTCAAGAAGATTTGAGATAATTAGTGGCAAAAAATATATATAGTAACAAGTACACTATAAGCAAAAAGTAAAAATCGGCACCAAGAAAAAACATAAATTGTCACAGCAAGAAAAGAACAGAGGGAAGTATAGATCACAGAAGTGCAGATCATGAGATCTGGGAGTTGGATTCTGAGCTTCCCAATATTTAGAATGAAAGGGGATGCACGGTGGTTCTTGTCAGGAACCGGAAGAGCACACACAGCACGGTTCCTTCGGGATCAGTGACTGCTCCATTGCTGACCACCCCCACAGGGTTCCGGGCCACACGGACTTCATAATGATTGGCCCCCAATCCTTTCCTCAACCACCTTCCACCCTTCCTGATAAGAGCCGCCCACTTCACTTCTCCCCTTAGGATCACTGCTCATCTCACATTCCACAGGACTCCAGTGGGGCTGCTGGTCTACCAGAGCAACCACTGGTTCATACGGCGCCTGGTGTAAATGTTTTTAAGTGTCCCTTCCTCAAGACACTTAATTTCTAACTCTGGGAAATTTTTCATAATATACAGCTTTTATTAGGGCATGAAAGTACTTTATGCCATAATATATAAATTACAACATCTTGGATACGTATGATACCGTCCAAGGGTGTGTAGTTTATAACCTGTACCTTCCCTCAGATTTTATATATGGGGAGTAGGAAAGAGAACGCATTCTTCTCAAATGCTGAACAGGAAAAATGTTCTCAAGAGCTGCTGGAAGTCACAGAGCTTGAGAGGGTGAGAACACAGAAGCTGTTGGAAGAGACAGATATGGAGGGCTATAATGCCCGTCAGTCAGCCTCAAGGTCAACTCTATCTACCCTACTCTTGTTGTTTCCAAGTGTGTGTCAGTAACTTCTCCCTTTTAATAAAAAAAAAGAGTAAATTTGCCTTGATGTATGTGACTTTCTGGCATCTGACCTCTCACTGCTTTGACTCTTCTGACTGACCTTTTCTATTTCTGTTCTGACTGACTGATTCCCAGATCCTTTTAAGAATTCCTCAGACTTTTCAGAACATTCCACAGACAGCTTTGACCTCCTGGCCTTCGTTTTTCCCTTTAATTTCCAAAGCTGGGAGACCACAGCTTCTCATTCCAAACATTAATTTCCACCTGGCTGCAGGTGTAATTCCCCCCACACCTAATTCACCAACCTGTCCCTCTATCATGCACTGACAGTGAACATCATTCATTTGGAATGAGAGAATTGGTGTAAAAAAATATTCACCAAAATTATATGTCGATTGTGTCTCAATAAAACTGGGGGAAAAAAAAGAAATATTCACACAAAAAATCATAAGTAAGATTGGTAAGGTTGCAGAACACATAAACTCTAAAAGATAAATTATTTTTAAAGAATTTCATAAACGAGTTAGTTTAAAAATAATTTTGTTCTAAGTTTATTAAATTGATCTGGGTAATGGATTTTGTTAGAAAAATCTTAACAATTAGTTTCATTACTACTACCTATTTTTAAACTGTATTTCTTTTTGAAATAATGTTAAAACACAGCCAACCACTGTGTGCCAGTTACTAAACTATATGGTCCCTCAGTTCTGAACTCACCTTCTTTATTCAGCTTTATGATACTGGTGCTGGGAGCCAGCAAACGTATTCCTCCTTTGCCAGCTAGGTCTTTGATATGATTAGTACCCTCCAGGGTTGTATAGTTTACAACCTGTACCTGCCACAGCTTTTACTTATGGTTCTGCCAGGAAGAAGCTCCAGAGGGAAACTGGACGGCTACACAAGGGGGAAAGGAACTCGCCTTTTGTGGTTTGCTCATTGTTCCTCGCAGTGTTGCCCCAGCTACAGCTCAGCCCCCGATAGTGGCTGCTCATTCCAGTTGGTTCCAGTTTTCACTTATTTCCCCACTCCTGGAACCAGCCTCACTGTATTCCCTCAGAGAGAAAAGCAAAGCAGGCCAGTGTCCGCTCCTTCGAGGCTAGAATCCCAGCTTTCCAGGGCCCATTTCTGAGTTCTGGGGCACCTCCTGGGAGACAGCAACCCCTCCTCAAAGGTCTGAGTCTCAGATCCATGAGATCCTTCCCCACGGTACCCCAGACTGAAAGTCACTACCTATGTTTTTTCTCAGTATTGCCTATGCAATACTTTATGCCTCCAAAATTTGTTTCCTTAATTCCCTATGTGAAATCCTCTGTTAAAAATAACCAGTGTGGGGCGCCTGGGTGGCTCAGTCGGTTGGGCGGTCGACTTCAGCTCAGGTCATGATCTCACGGTCTGTGGCCTTGAGCCCTACGTCAGGCTCTATGCTGGCAGCTCAGAGGCTGGAGCCTGCTTCCGATTCTGTGTCTCCCTCTCTCTCTGCCCCTCCCCTGCTTGCTCTCTGTCTCTTTCTCAAGTAATAAACATTAAAAAAAATTAAAAAAAAAAAAACAGTGTAATTCTAATTTGCTTGACCGGATCCTAAATGACACAAACTGTTTCTTTATCTTCCCCACACAAGGTTGTATTTCCCAAAGACTCAGACATGAATGATAAAAAAACAAACAGTACAAAGGAGCAGCTGAAAGGCTATTTTTTTTTTTTTTTAGAAAAACTGCATGTTTTATGAACATGCTTCTTATAAAACAATTTATTATGCCTTTTAATATTTAAATTTCGTATCGTTTCACATATACATTTTTTAGGTTCTATAAAACCTACAAATCTGCAAATTTAATTTTATAGAGAAGATTAGTGTATACTTTACAGTATACAAATAGCATCACATTGAATTGTTACCCTAAATTTACTATACCCATATTAGGAAAATTAATTTAAATAAACCTAAATTTGGAAAAAATATTTTCATAAATTATGAAATTATAAAGACAATAGGCAACACACCTGAGCTTGTTATCTCTAGGGTTTATTGGGCCAACTCCCATTGTTACTACCGAATTCAATGATCAACATTTAATGTGGTGCATAAGTACAACAGGATACCTAGACAAGAGCCCAAAGTTGTATATTACCTTTCTGTTTTAAAGCAAAGTTGTTGATTCTAAAGAAATTAGTTTAAAATAGTTGTTTAATGGTTATTATAAAATAAAAAATAGAGAGGCACACTCTTTTTTTTTCATAAAAACTTTGGTCCTCCATTTAAGGTGGCTTAAAATTAAGAATTATTAATGTAAATTTGACTATGATAATTTCTCTCTGCTTTAGGACTCCATTTCAGTATCTTCATTATTTAAAACAAGAATTATTACAAACATAATTAACATACTACTGGGTTTTATATATCTAAAATCACCAAAAGACAATGTGTAAAAAACTCACACTCACTGTCCTAATTCTGCCTCACCGGAACCATACAGAATACTTCTTCTTTTCCTTCCATGTTAAAGCGTCCTCCAAATATTTCAAGACAACTAATTCCTCCTAGTTCAGCAGCCATAATCCCTCAGCCTTCTTTTTTAAATTTTTTTTAATGTTTATTTATTTTTGAGAGACAGAGCATGAGTGGGGGAGGGGCAGAGAGAGAAGAGGACACAGGATCTGAGGCAGGCTCCAGGCTCTGAGCTGCCAGCACTGAGCCTGATGTGGGGCTCAATATCATGAGCTGTGAGATCATCCCCTGAGCCGAAGTCAGACGCTTAACCTACTGAGCCACCCAGGCGCCCCTCTCGGCCTTCCTCTGATGATGTGGTTTCCAGGCTCACCATCCTGGCCTCCCTCCACGGGATACACTCCCGCTTGTCAGAATTCTAAATAAGGTCTGACGGCTATAGACCTACATAGAAAGTCTTAGACTAACAGATCATCTGCTTGCCATTTTATTAGCTATCATAAACATCAATCAAAACTCTGAAAAAGCTGAGCTTCACAGCTAACTTGAGCTGAATCTTTTAAATGCTTAGAAAGTGTTAATTTTATTTGTGCTCCAACAGTCAGATGTGAGACATCAAATTAACTTACGTGGCAAATGCCAACACCAACATTCTAACCACAAAGACAAAGGGGAGGTGAGGGGAGGGGCTGTGGAAACATGTACAAAAGTAGGTCACCCTTTTCCATCAGATTCCTTCTTCCCTCTCCCATCAGCATTACCAACTAGGTGAGCTCTGTCTCTCTTGGGAATGTGAAACCTCTCTATCTACTCCAAGCATCCTGTTTTCACAACACTCTCTCAGGCACTGTAATTTTTCTGTATATATATCTTAGGCTTACAAATGTCCTTGAATAAACTCACAAGTTTTGGGGGCAGTGTGTAGAAACATAAAATTATAAACCTCACATACCTTTGACTCAGCCTTTGGTAAAATTAGTATCATGTATATCCTAGTTTACCACAGACTTTTAGGTTAAAACTATACTTGTTCTTTATATTTTCATCACAGAGTTCAGTTCTTGTCTATGCCTACTTGCCAAGGACAAAGAACGTGACTATACAATGGAAAGGTTGCTTTCAATAGTTCTGGGTTCTGTTAACTTGTATCTTTGACATTATAAGTGTTTGCTGTAGGAAACTTTATTTGCTAAACTGTTTGTTGTAGAAACGGGGTTTGCCTGCATCAGGCTGTAACCACTACCTGTGACGGGAGTCTGAGGCAACTTCCACTCTCAGTGGTAATTAACTCACTCTTGCTGGACTTGGCTCACGTAGCCATGTAACTTCCCTGCTATGGAAGGGGTGTGGCTTTGTTCATTCCACTGAGAACACCAAGATCTTTCATCTTGGCTTTTTCCGCTCAGGGCATAATAAACACTGGGAAACAACACATCTCTTTTTAAAAAGTCATGGTAAATTAAAAAGAAGTCCTCCAACAATAGGGACTGTGTGTCATCATCACCGCACCTTGCATGACACCTGGCTCAGAGCTTTCCAAATGTATGGTGCTCAACAATACTAAAGTGCACGGAATACCTCCTTAAAACAGTTCTCACTTAAAGCTAAATTTCATTGCCACCAAAATGGAACATGAAGGTTCAGAAGAAATCAGAGTTTTCACTTTTTTTTTTTTTGAGAGGTTTCACTTCTTTGACAGGTTGGTAAATATTTGTTCCAGAATGGGTCCTACTCTTACAGATACCGAGTGTCCTCTGTAATAGTATCTGAAGCCTTCTGGTTGCAGGTGACAAAAACTTAAGCCAGTTTAAGCAAAGAAAAAGGGGAGGATTTACTGCTTTACGTAATAAAGAAGGTCTTCATCATGGCTGAACTCAGAGGTTCAGATAGTATCATCAGGATTGACTCTTTCTCTCTCCTTCTCTGGTCTCCTTTCTGTGCTGGTTTCATTCTCAGGAAGACTCCCACTGACTCCCTATCAACCAGCAGTCTTACGTTTACATTCTTTCCATGCACAACCCAAAAGGAAGATAGACCCTCTATCATATCTTAGGGAAGACCCTCAGTTAACTCTGCTTGAACCACATGTCTCTCCTAGGGTAGGGAAGTAAGGCATCCTGCCAGACAGACCCCCGGGAGAAGGGGAGGGAGGGCCTCAAAGGAAAAAATGCTACACAAAGTCTACTCAATAATTCAAGGTCTGGAATTTGTAAGACCCCTTTCTCCCCTTCTGGGGATGACAGAAATAAAACCATAGTTCTGTCAAGCTGATTTTTAAGATGACTACAATTATACTGACTGGGTCTATTACATGCCCATCACAGTGTCAAGCATTTTACAGACATTAGCTTATTTAATTCCCATAATAAGTAGATATTTAAGATAAGAGTACAGAGGCTTAGAGAAGTTATATAGTAAATATTAGAACCAACGATGTAAGCTGAGTCTGTCTCCAAAATCCCTCGCTTTCAACACTGAGTTTTAGCGCTCTTCTAAGTTTCTTTTCAAAAATCTATGGATGAAAGCTCAAAGACTTACATATTAGGACCAAGTTAATTAACAAGAAGGCAATTATCTACAGAAAGTGATTTATCAGATGCCCTGAAAGAGTTTTACTGGTTGCCCAAAATTCCTCCACTAGAGATTATTTTGAACTAAGTCATTACTGCTGCTTAATTTATTTCATTATTTTACTACAAATACTTCCCAAGAGCCCTTGGGATAATAAGCCTCGTTAAAATGCAAATGCCCCAGGAAGGGGTAATACAGGAAGCTTTCTTCCATTAGCCAAAACCTTTATGTTCATCAGATTCTCCACTCCTTCTTCACATGGCCCTCACCCAGGAAAGAAGACACAGGGACAGGTCACATCACATTGCTCGACAGGGCATCTGGGTAGAGCTCACAGCAGCCAGTGACTGCACTAGAGGCTGGAAAAAAATTCTACAACCTTTGTGCTCCCAATGAAAATTACTCAGTATTTGATCAGACGATCCAGGGAAACTGTAAAAATGGTCTGAGAACAGCAACAAAAAGAAATATAGTTCCTCTATAGCCAATGAATTAGCAAAGGGAATCAGGGAGTTAAGACAGGAATAGTAATTATGAGAATTTGCACTAATGTTCCTATACTTAATTTTAGAAACATAAATCTCTTGGGTATACATTATTTAGCAAAGGAAAAGAAAAATCTAGTCTTTAGTGACTATGGTTAAATTCTTTAGATCACACATTACAGGTGTTACCACAATATTACCCACAGGGATCTTATTCAAAGTGTAGTCTCAGGTTACACAGAGCACCACTGGCTTCTCTGTGCTTCGCTGCTTCAGAAAGGGGGCAGAGGATACTGAACTTCCTGGAGTCCCAGCCTCCTCCCAGCTTGTGGCCCCACGCACCCCTAGAGGACTGTGACAGAGAACTCCTCCGAACTCTTGGCTTTGAGCCACGTCCCCTCTCAACTGGGACGCTTTGGAAGCATTTAGTTTTCAATGGTTTCACTTCATAAGCAGTTTTCCAAACGATCCTCATGTAGTACCTGACACAGAAAGCATTCAATATGTGAAAAAGAAAGGGGGGGGGTGGACAAGAAGGAGGAGGAGAAGGAGAAAGAGGAGAAGGAGGAGTGTGGAAGAGTGGGAAGAAGAAAGAACTGTATTCTATCTATACTATGTATTTCCTAGCCTCTTAGTTCTACAGGACAAATGGGGAGAAGCTGAATAAACTTTCAAGACCATGGTAGTTCAACCCCTTCCTAAATATGAGGAAGTGGGGTCCAGAGAGGTTAGTAACTTCCCCAGTGTCAGACAGGATGTTGGTAGCAGAGCTGAAGTTCTCGCCCACATCTCCTTACTCCCAGTCCTGTGCTCTTTCTACAGGAAAAATTTCACACCAAGGGACGGGCCATATGTTTTCAATAGGCAACAGCAGAAGCAGAGCTTTGCTGTGTCCTTGTGTACAAAACATTTCTACAGGCAAGGAAGGAAAATGAATGTTGTTGTCCACGGATGGGAGGCTCCCTATCACACATTTCCTGGGACACATGCTGTGCCATCTAAGTGAGACCATATTAAAATGCTTCTAGCACATTCAGTAACCAAGTTCTTTATAGGTTATAGCATTAACCAGCGTCATTTCAAATTCTGTACTCTGACAGACTGATTTATACTCAAGTTTTCTCATACTCGTAACAGGAAATGTGTATCATTCTTGTCATTAAAACATTTAGAACATGCCTCCTCTGGGTAACACACTATGTTAACCTCAGGGGCTATGAAGAGAGGTATGTGACAGGGGCCCTGAATACGTGGTACTTTAAATCTGTGAGGCGGTGGAATACACATATGAAACATAACCTCAAAGTTGGTGCATCTCAGTGCAAAGAAGAAGAGCAAAGGATAAGCCTGTAAGGTTTCTAGGAAGCCGTCCAGAGATTTTGGAAAGTCTAAATACAGACTTCCCTTAGGGTAACTGAACAACATCCACCCTGGCAATTAAGGCTCAAAAATATAAGTATTCACAAGACATGAAATGAACACTGTTTACCTCATTAAATATTAATGTAATATCATCAAATTCCAAATCATCAGAAACAAACTATCTTGAAATCTGGCTCACATGTATGAAACAAATACTATCCTGGTAATTCATGCCAAACAGAAAAACTATATTGAGAAATATTTCATATATAAAAGCAAAATATGTATGCACTGTTTTCTTGTTTTTTTTTTTAATTTTTTTAACGTTTATTCATTTTTTTTTTAAATAATTTTTTTTTCAACGTTTATTTATTTTTGGGACAGAGAGAGACAGAGTATGAACGGGGGAGGGGCAGAGAGAGAGGGAGACACAGAATCGGAAACAGGCTCCAGGCTCTGAGCCATCAGACCAGAGCCTGACGCGGGGCTCGAACTCACGGACCGAGAGATCGTGACCTGGCTGAAGTCGGACGCTTAACTGACTGTGCCACCCAGGCGCCCCTAACGTTTATTCATTTTTGAGAGACAGAGAGGGACAAGACTGTGAGTGTGGGAGGGACAGAGAGAGAGGGAAACACAGAATCAGAAGCAGGCTCCAGGCTCTGAGCTGTCAGCACAGAGCCTGAGGCGGGACTCGAACTCACGAACCGTGAGATAGTGACCTGAGCCGAAGTTGGACACTTAACCAACTGAGCCACCCAGGCGCCCCATATGCACTGTTAAAACATATAACCTCCCAACAAAAAAGGGTTAGGGCTGGATGGCTTCACTGGTGAATTCTACCAAACATTCAAAGAAGATTTAATACCTACTCTTCTCAAATTCTTCCAAAAAGCTGAGGAGAAAGGAATGCTTGCAAACTGATTTTATGAGGCTGCCATTACCCTGAGGCCAAAGCCAGGCAAGAACACCATAAAAACAGAAAATTACAGGCCAATACCCCTGATGAACATAGATGCAAAAATCCTCAACAGAGTATTAACAAACCAATTCACAAATCCATTAAAAGGATAATATACCATCATTAAGTCAGATTTATTTCAGGGATGCATGGATAGTTCAACATCAATCAATGTGACATTAACAAAATGAAAGGTAAAAATCGTATGTTCATCTCAGTAGATGCAGGAAAAGCATTTGACAAAATTCAACATCCATTTATGATAAAAACTCAATGGGTATAGAAGAAATGTACCTTGACATAATAAAGGTTATATACATGACAAACCTACAGCCTTTAAGACCAGAAACAAGACTAGGATGCCAACTTCCCCCACTTTTATTCAGCACAGTGTTGGAAGTCCTAGCCAAAGCAATCAGACAAGACAAAGCAATAAATGGTATCCAAACTGGTAAGAAAAAAGTAAAATTGTCACTATTTGCAGATGACATGACATTTTATAGAGAAAACCCTTAAAATTCTACCCAACATTATTAAAACTAATAAATGAATTCAATAAAGTTGCAGTACACAAAATTAAAATACAAAAATCTGGGGGGCCTGGGTGGCTCGGTCGGTTAAATGTCTGACTCTTGGTTTTGGCTCAGGTCATGATCTCATGATTAGTGAGTTTAAGCTCTGTGTCAGGCTCTGCACTGAGAATGCTTGGAATCCTTTCTCTCTCCCTCTTTCTCTGCCCCTTCCCTGTTTGTGTTCTCTCTCTCTCTCTCTCTCTCTCTCTCTCTCTCTCTCTCTCTCTTTCTGTCTCTCCAAATAAATAAATAAACTTTAAATAAAATAAAATACAAAAATCTGTTGCATTTCTATACACTAATAACAAACTATCAGAAAGAGAAATCAAGACAAAAATCTCATTCATAATTCCATCAAAAAATATCTAAAAATAAACTTAATCAAGAAGGTGAAAGACCGACCTGTACAGTGAAAACTGTAAGTCATTGATGAAAAAACTAAAGAAGACACAAATAAATTTAAAGATATTCCACACTCATACACTGGAAGAATTAATATTGTTAAAATGCACAAATACCCAAAGCAATCTACAGATTCAATGAAATCCCTATCAAAATTCCAATGGCATTTTTCACAAACCAGAACAAATACTTCTAATGACTGTTAGAACCATAAAAGACCACAAATAGCCAAAGCAATCTTAGGACAAAAGAATAAAATTAGAGATATCACACTCCTTGATTTCAAACTATACTACAAAACTATAGTGACCAAAACAGTATGATATTGGCATAAAAGCAGATACATAGATTAACAGAACAGAATGGAAATAAACCCATGCAAACAAAGTCAATCAGTATATGACAAAGGAGACAAGAGCATATAATGCAGAAAGGACAGTATCACCAATAAATGGTGCTAAAAAACTGGGCAGCTAAATGCAAAAGAAAGGAACTGAACCACTATATAAAAATTAGCTCAAGGATTAGACTTGAATGTGAGACCTAAAACTATAAAACTCCTAGAAGAAAAGACAGGTGGTAAGCTCCTTGACAAGTGTCTTAAAGATTTGGTTTTAGATCTGTCTCCAAAGGCAAGGGAAATTAAAACAAAAATAAACAAGTGGAACTACACCAAACTTAAAAAGCTTCTGGGGAAAAAAAACAAAAACAAACAAACAAACAAACTCCTGAACAGTGAAGGAAACCATCAACAATATTAAAAGCAATCTATTAAATAGGAGAAGACCTCTGCTAATTTTATATCCCATAAAGGCTAATATCCAAAATATATAAAGAACTCAGACAACTCAATGGCAACAACAAGATCTGATTTAAAAATGGGCAGAGGGGGGCGCCTGGGTGGCTCAGTCGGTTAAGCGTCCGACTTCAGCCAGGTCACGATCTCACGGTCCGTGAGTTCGAGCCCCGCGTCGGGCTCTGGGCTGATGGCTCAGAGCCTGGAGCCTGTTTCCGATTCTGTGTCTCCCTCTCTCTCTGCCCCTCCCCCATTCATGCTCTGTCTCTCTCTGTCTCAAAAATAAATAAACGTTAAAAAAAATTTAACAAAAATGGGCAGAGGATCTGAATAGACATTTTTCCAAGGAAGACATACAGATGGTCAACAGATACATGAAAGATGCTCAACATCACTCATCATCAGGGGAATGCAAATCAAAACCACAATGAGATACCACCTCACACCTGCAAAAATGGCTATTATCAAAAAGACAAGAAATAACTAGTGTAGGTGAGGATGTGGAGAAAAAGGAATTCTCATGCACAGTTGGTGGGAATGTAAGTTGGTGCAGCCACTATGGAAAACAATAGAAAGTTCCTCAAAAAATTAAAAAATAGAACTACCATATGATCCAGAAATTTCACTTTTGGTTATCTATCAAAATAAACAAAATCACTAATTTTGAAAACATACATGCACACTTATATTCATTGCAATATTATTTATAATAGCCAAGATTTGGAAACAACCTAAATATCCATTGAGATGAATGGATAAAGAAGATGTGGAATACACACACATACACACACACACACACACACACACACACACAGAATACCAGACTACTACTCAGCCACAAAAAAAGAACGAAAGATAACCATGTTACAACAACATGAGGGTATTATGCCATGTGAAATAAGCCAGACAGAGAAAGAGAAATATTGCATGATTTTACTTATATGTGGAAGCTAAAACAAACAAAACAAAACCCAGACTCATAGATAACAGAGAACAGACTGGTGATTGCCAGAGGGGAAGGAATAGGGAAGTGAAATGGGTGAAGGGTAACAAGAGGTACCAAATTCCAGCTATGATACAAATAAGTCAAAGAAATATAATATACAGCATGGGGAATACATATGGTATTAACTTTGTACGGCAACAGACTATAATTATCAGTCCCCAATGTATACACATGTCGAATCACAATGTTGTACACATGAAATTAATTAATATAATATTTTAGGTCAATTATACCACAATAAAAAGACACATACTTGTAAAATTAAAATGTGTCTTGCTGAAATACATACTGTTTTATTTTCAGTATCACAGAATATCAGGGTTACAAAGTAACCAAGTTGCCAATATATCCAGTTATTAGCTCTTCTGTTCACCCTTCACAACATTCCTAGAATGGCTTCTCATCCTATGTTGAATACCTCCAGTGACAGTAACTACTAGCTTATGAGGCAGTATGGTTCATCTTTGAACATACATCTATTTCATTCTACATAAAATCAATGTACTTCAAAATGGGAAAATCTGCAATAGGGAAAGAGCAAGTAGAGTGTTTTCTAATTAGTTACGGAAGTGTCTGCCTTTAGTTATTAAGTTTTCCTTTGAAGTCTACTTAATGAGATTATCAAGTACAGTGGTCAGTAAGGCTGTACAATAACATTCCTATTCATGGACATCCCCTTCAAGAAACTCACTATGAGAAACTAGGCAATTCAGAGAAAACAGGAGTTATTATAAGAATTCAGCAAAAACTACTAGATTGAGAGTATATACAACATCTGTTCATCCTACAATATCTACAGTATGTTTAATGTTAAGTATGTTCCTGTGTAGCAACAGAAAGAATTGGTCTTGCAATGAATGCATTTGTTAATCTTGTAAGAAGCATGCATTTATTATCAGTACATGCTATTCATTATGGCCCAAAAGTATACAGTTTAAGAAAATGTTCATTGCTGGGATTTAAACAAAAAGGGTGTAGTTGCTTTGTGCTGCATTAATTGAAAAATAAACCATTTTGGGTTCTACCATACTTGACTATTCACCCCATTACCAAGATTTCTGACTAAGTGCATAGTTAGCTCCACACAAACTTAGGTCCCTGCACAACTAGTTGATTAAACAATCATTTTGTTTGCTATCAATAGATTAAAATAGCACTAACAAATTAAATGGGAATACTTTTTATGCACCACCACCACCAAGGGTAAAAGCAGGCTAAAGCAGCAGTGGGAGGGGGAAGGGGGTCACTTGAGTCTTACCACTTGGCCAGCTGGGTATATCCTTTCTGTACCTCTGCAGGATGGTAGAGGACGGGCTTTCCAACCCACCTGTGTTTTGAGAATGACATCCACAAATTTAAACTTTCACCAAGACCTCGTTCAATTCTCCATAATTTGAGCTGCCCTAAGGAGGTATATTCCAGAGTCATCATCCTTTACAGCAGAACTGAAGGATGTGGGCATTTGCATTTTTGTGCTGTGTCCCTAGTAGGTCCCCACTGAGTTTGTTGGCTCAGAGCAGGCTAACAAGGCTACTAGGTGGGGACACAAGGACGATTAAGACCCAGGAGGTTACTATACAATCAGAAAAATGACGGGCCTTCCCAAATGTCTATTGTGGATTCTTTTACATGTTATCAACACAACTTATGCACTGGCTATCTACAGTTAGTGCTAATTTACTTGTTTCTTGAGGCATGCTGGCTAATGAATTCTCTAAAACACTTTTTTTTTCCAAGTCCCCTTCGTAAGTACTATTAGACATGTGTTACCAGCAGCACAGTAGTGCCTGGCAGAGAAGCTTCTCTTTAGACCATCCTGTAGCAGACAAATTAAACACGGCGTCAGAAAACAGCTGATGGGATGTGTGATGATGGAGTGTGGAGCAGATCGTGAGGAGAAAAAACAGTGAAGCAATGTCAAAATCAAAGACAACTGCAAGAATGGTGGGGGGGGGCAAAAGGTCAGCAGCAGCGGTGAGGGCAGAGGAGAGAAAAGGGGTGCAAATGCATTGATCCCAGATGTAATCTGCACTTCTGAACTAGAACTTCACTTCAGACAGTGTCCTGTCCTCATTGTCTTTTTATAATTTTGGAAGTTGAGGAAGTAACCCCCAAAAGCAGTATATACCACTTCCTATCAAGCTACATTAAGCACTTACATAAAATACAAGACTCTGCACCCCACAATTCCAGATGCAAAAGACAGAGAAGACCAAATTCCTCAACGAGGTGAAAGTTGACTTCTGTTAGCACCAAGAAGACTGCTTACCCAGGGGGAAGAAGAGAAACCAAATAGAAGGAAAGCAGGTGTCGAGGGAAAATGTGGAGCAGTGGAATAGGAAGTGGGGAAAGGTAAAGAAGGATAGGGGAGAATTCACTGTCCCTACATCTGTCCACACCACAGTGTTTCAGATGCGGGTGCTGTTTAAGCAATCAGTCAATCAACCATAACCCTTGCGAACTACAAATAAATCATTCTGACAACTACCTGGAAAGTTTCAGGCTGTCACACTAATGCCAGTGCTCATTGTTAAAAAATGAACAATTCTGTTGTAGACTCATCTCGGGTTTTTAAATCAGGTACCATACGATGTCATTCTCACAGGTAAAATTTGCAGCACACCTATTGGCTCTTGTTAATAATCAAATGCTCCAAAGTCTCCCAACATTTATTCCAAAGCAGTCCCAGAAGATTTCTTGTAAAAACAGGCTTATTACTCAAGTGAACAGGTACAGGATACATATTAATTTTTTTTCAAAACCTGTCCCTGGCTGGTTTCCAGAACAAGCAGCAAGACATATAAGCCAGATGTGGACCTTTGAGTATCTGAACCAGATATCAGGAGATTCTATAGACTTACTTAAATCTATTTAAGCAAAGCACTGGTGTGACAGAAATATGGCTGCAAATTTGGTAAGTATGACCACAAATAGAACTACAAATTCAGTATTGGGGGGGCAACTAGTGTAAGCCAAATCCTATTCAGCACACTAAGTAAGCCAAAACGTAAGGGAGTATGCACAACCCAGTGAGGAAAAAGCAACTATGCAAGTGTCATCACTTTAAGTTCTGTTTTCTAAACCGTAAGCAGATGTTGAATCTGCCTGACACTGGCTTAAAAACATTCGTGAGGTTCTTGCTGGGAAGCAAAGCCGCATCACTTGCTTGGAGTGGCCTCCCAGTTACACCTGAATCCCCCTCCACGGAGAACAAAGCGGAGGACACGGGAAAATAGCTGCAAATGTGTAATATACGTCATTTTAGACCCAGCTTTACTTCTCTGTCTGCTGTTATCGAGCACTGCTCCCAAAATATCCCAATTTCAGATAAGAAAAATGAAGTCTGGCTCATACAAATATATCAAATCACAAGGCAGTGATTTAAAGAAAGTCAAAACTCAACTCTGACTCTAGATAGTGTGATGAGAATGAGCTGTGGGATTCATCGAACCGCCGAAAATAAAGAAGGAGTTTTCACTATTTTGTATTTCTAACGTAGCCATTTGTAAATGTACTTTTGTCAGTTAATTATCAACTACATACCTACCCACCCTTTTCAGAAACGCACTTGAAAAACCACAGTTATTCTGTTACCTTTCCCATAAGAAAAAACAAAAAACAAAAAACAAAAAACAAAACCCAAACTACCACTAGAAGACAACCCCACAAAACAGGCACTCGGGATTCTGCAAGGCACAGTCACCACACTTACTGATTTTTGCCTCCTCTCTTGAGAAAGGGAAGCAGCAAAGCTGACCCATGGCACTGGTGCTGTCTTTCCTTCCCGGTGCTCTTCTCCCTGGGCACCCCAAATAGAAACTGCAGTTTGGACCGCGGTCTGCGAGCACGCCCTGCCTATTCCACTCCGAGGAACGGCACGCGTGGCACGGAGAGCCAATGCACAGCCGGCAGAGAGAAAGCAGAAGGCAAGTCGCTGCGGCGGTGAGCAGGCAGGCTCCACCTCCCGGTCCCCAGCCAGAGGCGGCTGCTCCGGGACTGGGACCCGCGTTCGGTGAACCAAGGGGCCATATGCTCCCCCGATTCTCACACAACTGAGAGCTCCCAGCTGCCCAGCCTTAGATGAGAGCCGCCAGCACTGTCTGCGTAACCGTGTCTTTAAGAAAGATAATCAAGGACAAACCACGCCGAGTCGTCCTCTCTCCTGCAGACAGAGTAATTACACAGAGAAATGCAAAGACAAAAAAAAAAAACAAAAACAAAAAAAAACAACACCAACCCAATCCCTTCACTTTCTGTCTGCTATTTAAGGAGGAAGAGCTTTCTTTTATCCCCAGGAGATTTTTGTTTCTTTGTTTTATGAATAAGGAACCTGACGTTGCACAACACTGAAAACCCAACTTGAATGAAGTACCACTAACTACCCCACAAACTGCACAAACTGGAGAAATGACAGGGAAAATGGGGGTAAAAGAAGATACCAATGGTTGCCTGCACTTGACAGCGTTATCTTTTAAACATCTGCCTTCTGAAATACAGCTTTGTTTTTCTATTAAGGCAGGAAATCAACATTATGAGTTTTGAAATCAGAGCATCAAATATTCAATAGCCCAGAAAATTCCCCAAACCTAGAAGCATCACTGAGAAAAAGATCACGAGGTGGGTACGCAAATTCGGGGACAGCACGACTAGTTTTGAACTTCATGACATGAGATAACCGATTTCAAGTAACAGCTCCAAATCTTTTCCCTCTAGTAGGGAACAGCCTTACTGTATGACACTACAGGAATAAAAGGCTGTTCTTAGTGCCAGAAATACCATGCAAATCCCTGCTTTCCTGCTCTACTTCCTGGCAAGGCACATACACCCATTTACCAGGAGGTGGAAAGAGAGGGCTCGGGATGATCATGAAAACCCCCCATGTCTCTGAATGCAGGATATCTGCTTTCACACTCCTCCAAACAAAAAGAGTGCACAGTTTGGAAAAATAAAACCTGTCAATTTTTCATGTGAAATACTACTTTGTGCATTAAAGAAAGATCTGTAGTGAACACTCTTCATTGAAAAAAATGAGTGAGTCCTGGCATTCCCTAATCACCAACGTTGCTGTAGCCATAAAACCTTTAGAAGTAGAAAGCCAGAGCTTTGAATCCCAGGTCTGTCAGGTATGAACAGTGATGAAATTCTGACCTGTTGTCAGAGTTTTGGATATCTTCCTCTGTGAGATCTGCAAATCAGGTAAGTTTATTATAAAGTTTTCATTTGTAGTTAAGTGCATGGGAGGAAGGGAAGAAGCAGAGAACAGATAGGGTACTATATCTATTTGCACCTCAGTCTTTCTAGCACCAGCCTGCAGTCTCTCCTCCACCTCTTCCAATTTCCTGCCCTGCTGGCTGCCATCTTAAGTTACTGCTTACATATGTGGACTCCAACCAAAAAGCCCCCTCACTCAAATGCAGCATTCAGGGGAGAATACTCTGTGATGAACCCCACACTGACTCTACTTTATTAATCCATTCCTATTGGTACTACTTCTAACAACATGCAATAAGAATAAATAGGGGCGCCTGGGTGGGTCAGTTGGTTAAGGGTCCGACTTCAGCTCAGGTCATGATCTCTCACTCCGTGGGTTCGAGCCCCGCATCGGGCTCTGTGCTGACAGCTCAGAGCCCGGAGCCTGCTTCAGATTCTGTGTCTCCCTCTCCCTCTGCCCTTCCTCTGCCCACTGCTCGCTCGCTCTCTCGAAAAAAAAAAATAATAATAATAATTAAAACATTAACAACAAATTTAAAAAAAGAATAAAATATATAAAGTGTGTCATTACCTAAGTAACAGTATTTACCTCAGAATATTCTGCAATCTCAGGGGGAAATATATATATTAGAGATTTTTTTCATAAGCATTAAGAGTGAATCAACCATAATAAAAGCCTAGAAAACAATTGAAAAATCCAAGACAGAAATTTTTAAAATTGGTTTTAATTGTGTAAATAATTAGCACATTTAAACTCACAGAGCAGATGGAGTCTGGTTTCCTATCACTAAGGTGTCTCTCCATTCTGAAAAGCTCTAGTTTCATACCATAGGCTAAGGCTACTCTTAGCCCAGGATTTCCAGGAATGGTCTTCATATTGCATTCTTTGCTGTTTTTTTATAATAAATATGATTCGTTAATTATACAATTAAATCTAATTTCACTACTATAGATTTCCAAAGAGTTTCCATATACTCAAATTTTCAACTCGAAATCATGGACACATTCATGTGTTCAGATGTTTGTTTGTTCATTTGTTTGAAACACAACCATACATATGTTAGGAATACTGGTGAAAAAGCTGACTTTCTTCCCCACCATCATATGCCCCTCCTCAAATGTGAATAGCTACCATACAGAAGGACCCAGAGAGTAGCCATCACCTACCCAATTGTTTGGGAATACAACAGTATGTAACTGACTTGAATTGTAGAAGATATAAGCCCCTCCTCGCCCTTCCCTGTGTCACAAAAACAACCGCGTAGTAGGCTGAACAAGAACAAACACTAAGATATCCTGGACACTCGCTATATGCCAGGCCCATGCTAAGTGTTTTACATTTACCCATTCATTTCATCCCTTCCACAGTCCTGTGAAGTAGGGAGTATTACTATCCCCTTTTTACAGATGGAAAAGCTGAGCTCAGAAAAATAACTAGGCCAAAATCTCTTAGAGAATATGGGACCATAATGGGATCTGAACTCAACGTGTCTGGCTACACAGACCCTGAGCAGCTCTCCCCAGAACTCTGTATCATTAAGCGCAATTTGTGTGTGGTTATCAGGTATATACCTTACGAGGCAGCTCACTACAATTTCAGAATAATGTGCAGCAAAATAGCTATTTAGCCAAGCTCAGTGGTAGTATGTTTAAATGTCTTGGTTTCTCATGTCTTGTCAGGAAATCCCTCTATTAATGGGGCAAGAGTAATACAATCTTCTTCTAAGGCAGATCGCTTATTGGAGCTGAAGCCTAGTTCTACTGCCTGTCACACTGTGAAGAGATGATCTATCCAGAGCGCAGAGATACCAGAATGGCCCCTGAAAGCACTCACCTTCCAGGAAAAATAGCAACTTATACCAGTCACGAGTAATCCCTGAGAATATTAACGGCGTTCTATTAGAGGGCTAACAGACTCTTTTCAGTAATACAGAGAGATCTACAAAAAGAAATTAGCCTCAAGGAGAAAAAAATATCTGATATGGTGTCATGTTCCTAACTTTAAAGCTATAACCTTTGCTCACAGGCCTGGCTTGAACAAATCATGGTTAGGACAGTTCTCTGCCTGCTATAGTTGTTTGGATTCTTGTTCTAACCACTAAACCAGTAGGGAGGAAACGAAACAGGATGAGGGGTGGCAGCCGCCTCTTCGCCACGTGCTGTGAAATATAAGCTCTGACAATATTGTCTCTAATGTGAAAAGATAATTCTTAACTGTGACCAGCTCTATTCTCTGTATCACTGGTTGGCATTATTTTCCATTGGAAAACATGTATATTGGATTTCTGTGCAACCTCGCTATATAAAAGTTGGACTCGAACAAATCTCACTATAAGATTCTGAATCTATAAAACTTTACAGATCCCACCTCTTTTGAAACCTCCAATTCATTAGTTAAAGGAAAGCTGAGTTTGACAACTTACAGAAACACATGAGAAAGAAAAGAAAAAAGCATATATTCCTTTATTGCAAAGAGAAAAGAGAAAGAGGGCATTAAATTGTGAAGTGTAAAGGTTGGGGGTAGGGGGGAATGCTTCATTCCTCCAAACTCTGGAACCAAGCGTTAGGAGACATTCCTTTAGGCACAAAGAAACACTTCAGGAAGATTTCATTACACAGCAGGTGGCACACTTATGGAAACTGTTAATGCCAAGAAATGTCACAGTTTCAGCAAAAATGTACGTAAGTTCAAGAAATGCTTGACGATTCATGAAAACACAACTCATAAAAATTGGGATCTTTTGGAACATATTCCAGTTTTTTATGTTGATACCAGGGTGCCAAAAGATAAAAACTATTAATCTGGGCCTTACAAAGGTTGGATGGACATATTCAATATTGTATTCTGTTTTTCTATGTTCCTGGAAAACCAAATCTCAATTCTCAAGAATCAATCCACAAAGCATATGTCACCCAGACCCAACAGATATTCCTCTACTCTTTAGCCACTGCGACATCCTTGCAGCCATTTTGTGACCAAAGGGCAAGGTTCCAAAGCTACATGATTAAATACTGATCTTTGAAAGTGGTTCTGACGAATGTCTGTCTACACGGAAGAGAGGCTGAAAAAGTTATAACTGAAAAACTTTAAGGATTACTTGTTAATCTCACTGGTAAAGTCCTGTCTTTAATTAGCAGACAAAAGAATCTTGATCTAACTGTGAAATTTGGGAGCCAAGAATATATTTTTACCATTACTCCCATGTTAGTCCTATTTTCTTTTTTTTTTTTTCAACGTTTATTTTATTTTTGGGACAGAGAGAGACAGAGCATGAACGGGGGAGGGGCAGAGAGAGAGGGAGACACAGAATTGGAAACAGGCTCCAGGCTCTAAGCCATCAGCCCAGAGCCCGACGCGGGGCTCGAACTCACGGACCGCGAGATCGTGACCTGGCTGAAGTCGGGCGCTTAACCGACCGCGCCACCCAGGCGCCCCGTTAGTCCTATTTTCAACAAAGACTTTTTCTTTCTCTTTCCAGTGTTTTAGTTGTTTTTCTCTAAAACTGAAAGTTATAGGTAGTTGAATTTGCAATTGCCATATGCTATAGAATTTCAGTATGTAATTGAAGAGAAAATATGCTTTTTTAAAACACAAGCAGAAAAACATAATGTACCATATACAGCGTATGTGCACTTAGGAAAGGGGGGGAGGCAAGCAGATAACTAGAGTTAGAGAAGAAGTCCTTCTCCTTTACCAATCCGGAAGAATCATGGTCAAATCTCGGCTGCTGCGGGCCGATTTAGTGCTGATTTTCACATGCCTCCTCCATGCTTATTATGCTGTACTTTTCTAACTTTAATCAATGTATGTAGTTGAGGCCCTTCCCTTAACTGGTAAGAAATAAATTGGGTTGGGGTGCCTGGATGGCTCAGTCAGTTAAGCATCCGACTTCCACTCAGGTCACGATCTCACGGTTCGTGGGATTGAGCCCCACGTGGGGCTCTGTGCTGACAGCTCAGAGCCTGGAGCCTGCTTTTGGATTCTGTGTCTCCCTCTCTTGCTGCCCCTCCCCTGCTCATGTGCTCAATTCAATTTGATTCCAGCCACTATTTATTAAACACTTAGTATGGCTAATATGATAATCACATTGGCTCTTGAGGTGAAGTTAACTTTTGAAACAAGGGGTACAACCAAAATAAGTGAGAGAGAAGGCCACGGCCAGGCCAAATAGAGTAGGAGGCAGAAATCTGTACACATGAGCCAGAGGGAGCAGGGGGGGGCATTTGCATTGTGGTAAATCCCACTGGACAGTTTTATTAAGGAAATGCAGTAAGAACGAAGGCCGGTAACAGGTCATCTATTCTGGTTAGCTGCTGTCCAGTCCGGCTTTTACAGTCTGTCCTTCTTTTCAGGCATTAACAACAAACTCACAAAAACTGACATGAGTTACTTAACTCAAGGACAAGTTCAATGATTGGATGTCAAAACTTGTTTTTTAAACAAAAAGAAAAAAAAGGAAAAGCAAAGAATACATTTAATCTGCTGGCCAGTATTTGTATTATCTGATTTCTTATTCAACTGCTTTTAATACTTTAATGCCCTGAGGCTTTCGGAGAGAAAGCAACACCCTTCACAGCAAGAAAAAATGTATTTTAAAAAAGCCAAGAGGACCCAAATGAATAGATTTTATTTGCAATTTAACAATGTAAACAAAAATTTGGTTTTAGTTTCTAATTTACTGGGTTTTTTTTCACAGGTGCTACATATCCTTTCTATGGAATATCCTCAGTCTGTATTTAGCTCTGAACGTGCTCCCCCGGTTGACCTTGAGCAGTTACATTCCCTGTTATATAAAGGATTTGAAGACTTCAAATAAAAGGTGCTTTCATAACTCAATGCATTGTTATTAAAGTTTTTTTTTTCTGTAATAGCAGTGAAATCGATAGGGAAGAATGAAAGTAAATCCACAAAATAATAAAAAGAAAATCCACTTCTACTAGATGAAAGGCAGTTAAATCAAGATTGGTTTTGGCAGGTCTCGGGATCTGTCATGATCTACCGTGGCCCAGGGTAACATTCATCTGATACACTATGTCAGTATTCACTCTGTTTTTAGACACTTCTAACAGCATTTGATAACTGTTGTTTAAGTACCCATAAAATTGGGGCCCCTGGCTGGCTAAGTTGAAAGAGCAAGCAACTCTCAACCCTGGGGTCTTGAGTTCAAGCCCCATGTTGGATGCTTAAATAAATAAATTAAAAACTTAAAAAAAAAAAAGTTTAAGTACCCATAAAACTAAAATATTGATGATGTGGACAACAAAAGCAAAAGAAATGTAGATAATATTAAATGTCCTCACACCTTGCAGCCCACTGACAAGTACTTGAAACAGGCAGAGCAACAGTCCTCAAGGAACTCACAACTGCCTTAATGTTAATGCTTTGCTACAGGCAAAAAGCAACCTTAGCTTGACTTTAGCCAGGCCTCCAGGAACCTGTAAGTCTTCTTTAACATCCTTTTGGAAACTTCCTTTATCTCTGCCCCTCACAACTAAAAAGTATATAATCAATAGCGCCTTACAATCCCAGTGCAGATCTTTCTGCCCATGGATCCTGTCCCCGTGCTTTAATAAAACCACCTTTTGGGGGACCCCTGGATGGCTCAGTCTTGGTTAAGCGTCTGACTCCTGATTTTGGCTCAGGTCATTATCTCATGGTTTGTGAGATGGAACCTCACATCTGGCTCTGTGCTGACAGGATGCAGCCTGCTTGGGATTCTCTCATTCCCTCTCTCTTTCTCTGTCCCTCCCCTGTTGCACATGCATACACCCGTGTACTCTCTCTCTCTCTCTCTCAAAAATAAATAAAAATTTAAAAAAAAAAACACCTTTTGCACCAAAAATGTCTCAAGAATTCTTTCTTGACCGTTCAATCCTGAACCCCAACATTTTCCGTTAATACATCTCTTATTTCATATCCAATATGTATTGAATGCATTCAGCTGCAAGTAACAAAAACCTCTTGATTCAAATGGTTAAAAAGTAAAGAAACTCATTATCTCCTAGAATCAGAGATGGAGTTGCCTTAGGGTTGGTAATTCAGCAATTTAACAAGAGCATCAAGAGTCACTTTTCCAGTCTTCCATACACAGTACACATGCTTGTAGCCATCTAGTGTCCCCATGGTTAAGGTGGCTGCTAAGTCCTGACATCACATGTATAGCCAACAATTCCCGATACAAAAATGACGTTCTCTTCCCTTAGAATCTCTAGGTCTCAGCAAACAAACAAACAGACAAGCAAAACTATTCTCTGAGGTCTCAAGTAGACTTCCCCTCACAGATCAGAATTGGGTCACAGGCCACTTCCTAAACTAATCACTGGCAAGAAGAATGGACCCAGTCATCAGCAGGACTAAAGCCAGGCCCATGTGCTCTGAAGTTCACCACCATCCAGGGAAAGTGGGGCTCTGCCAACAGGGAAGAAGGGGAAGAAAATGGACCAATAACAGGCAAAGCACTAGTGTCTGCTATTGGTCAATTATAATTAGTAAAGTTACTAAAAAAATTTTTTAATCCGTATTTATTTTTGAGAGAGAGAGAGACAGAGTGTGAGTGGGGAGGAACAGAAAGAGAGGGAGACACAGAATCTGAAGCAGGCTCCAGGCTCCAAGCTGTCAGTACAGAGCCTGATGTGGGGCTCGATCTCAGGAACCCTGAGATCATGACCTGAGCCAAAGAGGGATGCTTACCCCAGGCACCCCAATAATTACTAAAGTTATTGAAAGGGTTGATAAATAATTTTGCCTAGCAAAAATAGGAAAAAGCCCTAAAAAGTAAATCATTGAAAAAGAGTGCCATGCTAGTAAAATATATACCCCCCCAAAAACACAAAACAAACAAGCAAAAAAACAAAAATGGGGGAGCCTGGGTGGCTCAGTCGGTTAAGCACCCGACTTTGGCTCAGGTCATGATCTCACAGTTCGTGAGTTCAAGCCCCGTGTCGGGCTCTGTGCTGACAGCTCAGAGCCTGGAGCCTGCTTCAGATTCTGTGTCTCCCTCTCTCTCTCTCTCTCTCTCTACCCCTCCCCTGCTCATGTGCTCTCTCTTCTTCAAAAGTAAATAAATAAAAAGATCATATATGGATGAATATATGCCACACTTACATACTGAATTCTTGCTGAATGCATAGTTGGAGAACAAGTATCAAAAATATTAACTTTCTCCTAAACCTTATTGTGCTAAGATTGACTTCTTAAATAAAAGCTTTTGCTTTGATCAGAGCTGTCAGCAATGAAAATATTTTTGGCAGCTATGAATCCCTGGTATGAAATACAAAAGTTATGATTATCAAATTCAGTTTCCTTTACTCATAATCAGAAGCAAGACAAAATATTCACTTGAATATCCTCATCAGTAGAAGATCAAATAGAACCACAATGAATGAATTGACAAAATGTTGTTCTCTCAGCCACTGTTATGTCTTCTAGGAATTTCATATAAAATATTTTCAAGTCATATAAAATAGTAAAGGATCTTTATGGGTTAATGAAAAAAAAAGCCAGAATTTAATCTTCATAAAGAGAAATGAGTATACTCAGTTTCTTTAACCCTCATGATCCCTGTTTTTACCAGAACAAGTTTCTCTGTAAAAGAAGCAAACTTGAGGGGCGCCTGGGTGGCTCAGTTAAGTGTCTGACTTTGGCTCAGTCATGATCTCACTGTTCTTGAGTTTGAGCCCTGAATCAGGTTCTGCACTGGTGATGCAGAGCCTGCTTGGGATTCTCCCTCTCTCCTTCCCTCTCTCTGCCCCTTCCCCACTTGCTCTCTCTCCCTCTCTCTCTCTCTCTCTAAAAATAAGTAGACTTTAAAACATGTTTTTTTAAAAATTAAAAAAAAGAGAAGCAAATTTGCATAGTGAAGGGGCATCTTTATGCCATTGCTGTCCAGACCCTATAGACCAAGAAGAAACAATAAACAGATCTGTCATATTTGTTTAACCAATTTCTACCACCTTTTATTTTAGTTCTTGATTTTAGATCTCCTTCCTTCCTCTACAATAGTTATCTCAGGTAACTAGCTACAAAACTAGTCTGAAGTCCCAGGTTTCCCAGGTAACCCCCAGCTACTTCATTCATACCCACAGCTTTAACTGCCAACTTAATGCCACTGAATCCCAAATCGATCTCTTGGATAGATCGTCCTCTGTGTCCCAGACCTCCCTCTGGGATGTGTCCCTTGACTGGGCCACAGGTGTTTTAATATGTCTAAAATCAAACTCATCTTCTTGTCACCAAAATCTGTTTGTCTTTTATCCCCTACATTGGTGTAGGGCACTGCCGTCAACCCAGCTGTCAAACCCCAAATCTGAGAGCCATCCTAGACCCATCCCCTACGATGATCTGCTGTAAACCTGAAAAGAGTGATTCTCCCGCCTGCCTAGATCTACAATGAACCCCTCCTTCTCTGTCTCTGCTGCAAATCTGCTCACTGCAGACGATCGTTAGGACCTTCCTAGGCTACCACCCTAGTCTCCTAATCATCTTGCTGATTGAGTCTCCTGTTCTGTCATATCGAGCTTTTATGCTACTGGTAGACTGGACTTTCTAAAGCACAAATCTGAGCATGTTACTCTGAACTCCAAATTTTTGAAGGCTCCCATCCCCTACAAAATAAGATCTGAATTAAGATAAGATCTGAAGGGTAGGGAATTCACGTGCAGAATGCATTACTAACCCTCCTCAGGAAGTTACTCAGCCTGGAAAACACCCTCCCTTTCACTTGTCCTTCCCACATGCTCTCGCTGCAGCTCAGACCTGCCCTCTTCTGTGCAGCCTTCCCCGACAATCCCAGGCTGAATTACGAGTACACTCGGTGGCTTCCCATTAACTTCAGGCAGTCGTTATCACTTTAAATTGTAATTGTTTGCATGACTTGGCTCAGAGCAGAGGCTGTGTTGGCCCACCTTTGATATTTAATACACAACATAATTCTTGGCACTTAGTAGGTTCCATAGCTATCTGTTCAACAAATTGCACAAGTAAAATACAACAAAATGTGTTTATATGCACAGCTAGCAGCTCTTCAAATGCCCCGAGGGAGGTAAGCCGGATAGCTCAGGCCAAACAGCTGAGTCCCAATATCACTGTAACAGTAGTGTGGCAGCCACGGGCCATTTACTCACTAGGGTCATGGTCCCTATTCCGATTCCTATTTTAAGAGTGAATCTAAAACAGAAGAAGACTATGGTGGAACTGGATTTTCAGGCAGAGCTGGACAATGAGAATATTATTGTCTTTCAATTAACCAGATACAATGACATCAAAATGTAGCTCTGGCAAAAACTAAAGTACAACAGCTTAACACAAAACAAAGAATTTGTGAATTGTAACGATGGAAGAAACTTCATGAAGTCCCTCAGGCCTCCGGGTTATATGATCCACAAATGGTACTCTCTCTTCCCCCTTAAAAGATGGTCAGTAAAGACATTTAACAAATCCCTTAACACATTTGTCCTAGTGTTTAACAATCAATCTTTTAGAGTCCACAGTTGTTCCTAATTCCTAAAATAGTATATTCCCAGTAAAGATTAAAAAGAAAATGACTTTTGGGGTGCCCGTGTGGCTCAGTTGGTGAAGCATCCAACTTCAACTCGGGTCACGATTCACTCGCAGTTTGTGGGTTCGAGCCCCACATCGGGCTCTGTGCTGACGGCTCAGAGCCTGGAGCCTCCTTCGGATTCTGTGTCTCCCTCGCTCTCTGCCCCTCCCCCACTCCTGCTCTGTCTCTCTCCCCAAAATAAACATCCAAGAAAAATTTAAAAAGAAAAAAGAAAGAAAATTACTTTCCCCCCCCCTTTTTTTTTTCAACGTTTATTTATTTTTGGGACAGAGACAGACAGAGCATGAACGGGGGAGGGGTAGAGAGAGAGGGAGACACAGAATCGGAAACAGGCTCCAGGCTCCGAGCCATCAGCCCAGAGCCCGACGCGGGGCTCGAACCCACGGACCACGAGATCGTGACCTGGCTGAAGTCGGATGCTTAACCGACTGCGCCACCCAGGTGCCCCCTTTTTCCCCTTATACTAACTCTTCCTTCTCTGTCCTGGGTTTAAGAATTGTACACATACTTTGTGATAAACACAGCAATAATGATGGGCACAAGTGAGTGAGCACTGAGTATGCGTCAGGCACGATGCTAAGTGCCTTTCACGCATTATCTCATTCAGTCCTCACAACATCCTCATGAGGCAACCATCATTATTAACCCCATGTTATAGATGGGTTTAGGGTCAGTAAGTAATGCATGCAAGGTTGCCTCGCTGGGAAGTAGCAGTGGCCATTACAACAAGGTCTGCCTGCCTCTCAGAACTCCTGGGTCAGCCACCGCATAGCACATACTCGGCCTCTCCACTATTCTGCATCCTCTGGAATTCCTTAGTGCTTCGCTGAAAGGGGCATGAACTTCATGAGTTTTACATATTTGTCTCCTGTGATTGCATCACATTATCAAATTGCTTTTTTTTTTTTTTTAACAACGTGACATTAAAGAAGATAGACCGACAACTTTGTTGTGTTTCCCAGAGCCAGGAAAAAACACAGTGAAGTTTTTATCCTCGCATTGTACTTATATATATATAAATTATATATACGTATATATGCAATATAAAATATTACACAAATACATAAGTTAAAACACCTGATATATATCTATGCATTTTTATTTTTTAAATGCACCGATGTTAATCACAGGCCAATTTAAGGAAAGCATTAAGAATAATGCAAATCTATAATAACCTGAAATGGATGTTCTGATGTTAGAACAGTAAGAACACTGTTACCGTAAGTATTCTAATATGACTAGTATGGCTATTAATATCAATAACTAACATTTTTACATTATATGTCAGGCACTATGCTAGGCACCTTTAGAGCGTTAATTAATGTGATGAAAAAGAGTATTCAGAGGCAATTAGGCAATGCGATGGGCTAGTTAGCCATAACTTTCGGCAACTGGAAAGGTCTCCTAACACTAGTTTACTACACATCTTAATATCTTTGATCACAGACTCTGCACCCCAATATCATTCATGTAGCTTTTTTCTTTTTATTTGAAATTCAATATTTACTTTCATATTTGCTAAAATACACTTAAAATCAAAGGCTCTACAAATAAATCATAAAACAACATAAGTTACTCTTGTATCATTCTAGCATTAATGTTTAATTTGTCAGATCGTTACATTTACCACAGAGCACTGCTCCTTTAATACGCAGGGTTCCTACGGCATCTGATATAAATCATAAGGTTTGAAACCAGGCCAACAGATGGTTTCATTTTCAAAATAGCCTGAGCCACAGCTGCCACTTTGTGTTAGCATCCAGATTAATAGCTGATAAATCAGTTAAAATACAGTGAGCCATCACAAAGATTCATTTTTTTTTCAGTTACTTAATCCCTGTCTTCCTCTAACTCAAGCAAATGTAAGGAAATAAGCCGAGCGTTCTAATGATCAGTTGCTTTTCATTTTTACTAAGGGCATATAACCATAACCATAAAATTTCAAATGCTTTCTTTTTAGAAGACATGTTTCATCAAAGAAATATTTAAGAAGAGGACAATTAGATTACAAAAAGGAATAACATGGGCATTTGAGAAATTTTACTATGTTAAAGGTTCTGCTTTTTCAGGAGCATTCTGCTTTCTAGGCAGAATGACTCAGTTCCAGTTAAATCTGGACAGTCTTGGCTTTCTTTTTTTATCCCAGCCTAGTACACTTACAAGGGAACATTTAAATGATAAATTATACGGTCACTCATTTCTGTGTCAGAAATCAAATGATTAAATACTCTGTACTCAGCTCTTATTAATTTACTTGATAATTTTCAACAGAGAAAATTTCCAACTGCTAAGTTTTCAAGTGGAAAAAATGCACAGTCTCCTCAGATGATAAACTGTCTTTTCACTTCTCCCTCTCCTAACATACTCGAAATACATTCATCTTAATTGGTCTGAGTAGAGATGAAATTTTCTAAATCATCTTCCCTGTCAGCCTGTGCAAAAGAAAACAAGACAAACTTTTTGGGCTGCCCACAGCAAAATGGACATTCTATATTATACAGTGTCAGCATCACATAAGAATGATTTTTAAATGAGGCATGCATATAGACACGGTACTGGCACTCTGGGATATTTTCGTTCTTGATACATTTTTATCACAGAATGCTTAAATGGAAATTAAAAAGGAATGGAGGAAAAGATTCGATAGCTAGGTAGCCATCCAAATTAATTTGTTGGAAGAAAAGGTTGGAAATATTGATCAAAGTTAAGGTTGGAGAGTTGTCTGAGGCTTAAGTTTTTTCATGGTTTTCTCGGACCATGAACTGAAGCAGCAATTCTTAAACGTATTGGCTTCAGGACCACTTTACACTCTTAAAAATTACTGACAATCTCCCCATCTTCCTTCCCACTCAAAGAGCTTTTGCTCATGTGGGTGATTATTTATCAATATTTACTGTATTTGAAATTAAAACAGAATTTTTTGAAAATTTTTTATTTCAAAATATCTTTTTTAAAAATTTTGTTAAATGTTTATTTACTATTGAGAGACAGAGAGAGACAGAGCATGAGCAGGGGAGGGGCAGAGAGAGGAGGAGACACAGAATCCCAAGCAGGCTCCAGGCTCTGAGTTGTCAGCACAGAGCCCAACGCGGGGCTCAAACTCACGAACCATGAGATCATGACCTGAGCCAAAGTCAGACGCTTAACCAACTGAGCCACCCAGGTGCCCCTCAAAATATCTTAAATATTATCATTACGAGTCTTTTTATGAAAAACAACTGTATTTTTAATTAAAAGTTTTTACAGTGAGAAGAACAGCATTCATTTACATTTCTGCAATTTTCCTTAATGTCTGGCATAATCAAAGACAGCTTTATCCTCAGGTCTGATTCTGCATTCAGTCTGTTGCAACATATGGTTTCATTTGGAGCCTAAGAAAAATCCAGCCTCACATACATACAAATTTTCAAAAGGGAGGAGAATAATAGCTTTTTCAGATAATCATGAATATTCCTCTTTGATACTATACCAAAACTCAACAAGTTGCAGTTTCTTGAAGTTTAGTTGCAATGTGGAATCTTAAAACTTCTGAACTCCTCTTACTCTTTATAGTCAAATCTTCTGGTATCTTGAATTTTCAATGGATCCTTTATCTATGCATATGTCTTTGTAACAAATATTGGTCATTTAAGAAATATTGATTGAGTTATGCAGATCTTCCATATTTTGACCCACTTCATTATACAACATCAAAAAACAAAACCCACATTGGACAATCATTAATATTACCCCATGGATTGCAAAAGGCCACTAGTAAACTTCTGATGGTGATGGAAATGTTCAGTATCTTGATGGTGATAATGGTTTCACAGTTGTATCTGTACGTTAAAAACTCATCAAATTGTACACTTTAAATTATGTGCAGTCTGGGGGTGCCTAGGAAGCTCAGTCAGCTGAACGTCTGACTTCGGATCAGGTCAAGATCTTGTGGCTTGTGAGTTCGGGCCCCACATTGAGCTCTGTGCTGACAGCTCAGAGCCTGGAGCCTGCTTCCCATTCTGGGTCTCTCTCTCTCTCTCTCTCAAAGGTAAACATTACAAAAAAAAATGTTTTTAATTATGTGCAGTAAAATAAAAATAGTGTGACAGAGGGGGAAAAACTGGGAAAACAGAGTTCATTATTCTACTGTGTGCTATTTAGTTTTGTTGATGACATTTTCCATAATAGAAAGTGGGAAAAAGTCTTTAAGTTTTAGGAAGCTGTTAAACTCATGGTAATAAAGTTTTCCAACATTCTTATTTTTGCCTGAGAGCTTGAATTTTATCATAGTAGTAAATCATGTCAGATACCCCTGATGTGACAAGTTTATTTTAAAGAAAATGCCTGCCAAATGCCCAGATGTGAAAATGATAGTTTGTGAGTCATGTTTCAACAAAAATGACGTTTCAGAAAAGGAGGTCACTACTTTAGCTCGTAGTTTAAATAATGATACAAGTGCCCTTCCTGAGTCAACCTCCTGCTTCAATATGCTGCTGAGGTACTTTAGGAACACTTCTCATTTATGTTAATAGAATACGAAAAAAGACACACATATAGAGATAAATTAAACACAATTAATTACTTTTACTACTCAGCAAAAGCATTCTTACGTGAAATTGGCTTTTTTAGCTTTTTATTTATTTTTGAGAGACAGCACAAGTGACAAGAGGGGCCAATGGAGAGACAGAGAATCCCAAGCAGGCTCCATGTCCTGTCAGCACAGAGCCTGACGTGGGGCTCCATCCCACAAACCCTGAGATCGTGACCTGAGCCAAAACCAAGAGTTAAACGCTCAACCAACTGAACCACCCAGGTACTCTGAAATTGGCTTTTTTTTTTTTAATGTTTTTAAGGGCATGTGGATGGCCTTGGATAGAATAAATTCATTGATTCACATCACTTGGAATCCTGTGTTTCAGCCCATAAAGTCGGAGTCTGGTATCTTGCTGGTCTGACCTGTTGGGCACTGGATATAGGCTGAGTTGACTATAACTGAGTCAGCTCTAACTTACCTATGACCCCCTTCATCTTCTACAACTGTAACTGTGCACACCTGTATGCTTCTATTTGAGCCCACGGATGGCCCAATCCTAACCCTCTCATTGCCTCTGTGCTATAGTCTGAAACTAACTTAAAGTCTTAACTTCAGGATCCAATCTTGTGTTATTGCAGGAAGTATTAAATTTCACCCTCTTTTTATCCCACGTCTATCTGCTCAGTTTTTTTATTACACATCCTCTGTCTCAATATGTATGACTGTGCGTATCTCCTTTCCTACCTCTTTCACCTACTTCTACACCCAAACCTAGCAAGCTCCTTGCCACACCTTCCTTAGCTAACTAGATTACAGGTTCAATCGTTAGTCTTTGCAGTGTGTCTATCACTAATATTGCCTCTTCACTGCTTCCCAACCCATCGCTTCCCTCCCCTGTAAATCATAACTGCTGCTCCTAGAAGGTGTCCTTTTGCTACTCTCCATCTGTCTATTCAGTCTTATCCTATTCTTTTGACCTCTGCCACTCCTTACTCCCACACTCTCTGAGAAGATAAAATCATAAGCTTCTTCCACTGTGTCCTAACATAGCCCACTATTGTCATGGGCAAAACCCTATTCATCTATTCCTCATTCCTCCCCATTTCTCATTGCCCAGTGACTATCACACTTAAGGACTGTCTTATAGTTCTCCATACCTCATTATACCAAAGAGAGGCATATACACATTGTAATTTTTTTTAATGTTTTATTTTTGAGAGACAGAGACTGAGCATGAGCGGGGGAGGGGCAGAGAGAGAAAGAGAGGGAGACACAGAATCCAAAACAGGCTCCAGGCTGTCAGCACAGAGCCTGATGCAGGGCTGGAACCCACGAGCCGTGAGATCATGCCCTGAGCCGAAGTTGGACACTCAACCAACTGAGCCACCCAGGAGCCCCAAGGCATATATGCATTGTATATGCTCAATAACATTCATTAAGTTAATGATGACTAATTATTATGAAACCAAAAAACAGTCAGGATCCCAGAAAATTATGGTTTCCACATCTACTTGCGAAAGTTATAAAGAAATACACTGGCCTGCCAAAAACAACAACAACAACAACAACGTCTAGACCTTTCAAATTCCCCATTGCCTCCTATAAGGTATGTCTGAGAGCTGAAAGTAAACTAGTCTTTGCAATCATTAAATTGCTCATCAATCTTACAAAGGGTGTCATTTAGTCAATTACCTCCCCTAAGGAAATATAAATGGAATATAGCTGCCTGAGAAAAATTAATTCACCCAACTGTTAAGTAGCTCACTGAGAACAGCTTCCACCATGCTAGGATACCTGAGCCATATTTCATTCCTGGTTTCACCACAAAACATTTTTTTTTACCTTTTTTAAAAAAAAGTCTTATTTTGAGAGAGAGAAAGCATAAGCACATGCAAGAGGGGAAGGGGCGGAGAGAGAGGAAGAGAGAGAGAATCCCAAGCAGGCTCCATGCTGTCAGCACAGAGCCTATGTGGGGCTTGAACCTATGAACCAAGAGATCACGATCTGAGCCGAAATCAAGAGTTTGATGCTTTACCGACTGAGTCACCCAGGCGCTCCTTTTTTTTTCCTTTTTGGATTTGAATTTTAGCTGATTATTGCAGTTAGGTTTGTAAGGAGTTGCAGCCCAATATTAAGTAGGCATACTATTACCCAAAGTTTTGATGATGAGAGAACTAAGAGATATAACCTTTTTTTGTATCTGAAAATATGAATGATGTCTCCATATTCTACCAAACTCCCCTAACACTCACATCGAGGTATATGATGGCTAAAGACAGAGGAAAATGCTCAGCATTGAAATGTAAAGCAGGCACAGGAAACAGCAATAGCTGGCAGGGGGATCCAAATTCAGAGGGCTTCAGGAGCCAAGCACAGAGTGAGAACAAGTTCCGCAAGTTTATGGTAACAACAACAGAATACGGGGATAATAAAAAGCAGCTACTTCTAAGGTCAGTGTGCCTACTACCCTATCTAGAAAATCGCTACCATGCAAGAATGGAGAACCAGTATCACATTTTCTGATTTTTCAGAAGGCAGCAGAAACCCAGATTTTTTACATAAATCACCCCAATACTGGCAAATTACTAAAATTAGAAAACAAACAAACAAACAAACCCTGTGCCAGTGAAGTACAAAATGGAAGATGCTAATTTGTGATCTTGGAACATACAGTTGGGGTATAAAAAATATTATAAAAATATTTTAAAATATTATAAAAATATTCCTAAAGCTAAATCCCTACTTCACACTCACTTTTAGCAACTGGATTTCTGCGTTAATCCTCTGTGTCCGAGTACTTGTATAAATGATCATACCAGGTAGATTAAAAGCTCAAATGCAAAAGCAATAACAAAAAAACTGGAAGACATAAATGAATACGTATCAAATCTTTGATTTGGAGATGACTAATAATGGAAGAAATCACAGGAGAACATTCCATCTATAATTTAACAAAAATTAAAAATATTTAATGTGAAAATTGCCTTGTGACCAAAATTAAATGTAAAATAAAACCTGGTAAATATTTGGACCAATATGGCAAAGGGCTAATTGTCTTTACTATAAAAACAAAACCCAAAACAAAACAAAACAACACATCTCACAAATCGATAAGAGACACGAAAAGAATAGATTCCAACTCCTTATGGACAAGCACGGTTTGCTGTTGCCAGTTCGACTGCCAAACCACACATGTACAACACAATGGCTCTCAAAAACCTAAAAAGCATCAGAAGAAAGGAAGTGCCACAAAAGATCCAACAAATAGAATAATTCACACCCACAGAACTAGAGATTTAAAAAATATGGGAAGTCTTGTTTGGAGAAATGTCTACTTTGCTCTTCTACCCATTTTTAAATCCGATTATTTGTTTTTTTGTTCAAAATGGCCAACAGACACATGAAAAGATGCTAAACATCACTAATCATCAGAGAAATGCAAGTCAAACCACAAAACAATGTCATCTGACACTTGTTAGAATGGCTATCAACAAAAAGACAAGAACCAATAGGTGCCAGCAAAGATATGGCGAAAACAGAACCCTTATATGCTTTTGGTGGGAAAGTAAATTGGCTCAAAGACTATAAGAAAAAGTATGCAGAGTCCCCCAAAAAATTAAAAATAGAAACACCATATGATCCAGTAGATCTGGATATAAACCTAAAGCAATGAGAATAGGATTTCAACCAGATATGAACTTCCATGTTTATCACAGTGTTATTCACAATATCCAAAATATGGATAAAAAGATGTCATATGTACACACGATGGAATATTATTCAGCCATGAGAAAGGAGGATATCCTCCCACTTGCAACAACATGGATGAACCTTGAGCACATTATGCTAAGCAAGATAAGTCAAAGAAAGACAAGTACTGTATGATATCATTTATAAGTGGAATCTAGGAAATTAAATCTGTAAAAAAAATAATAAAATCATGATTACCAGAAAACTGGGGGTTGGGGAAGTAAGAGTAATGGTGTTTTAAATTTTTTTTTCAACGTTTATTTATTTTTTGGGGGGACAGAGAGAGACAGAGCATGAACGGGGGAGGGGCAGAGAGAGAGGGAGACACAGAATCGGAAACAGGCTCCAGGCTCTGAGCCATCAGCCCAGAGCCTGACGCGGGGCTCGAACTCACGGACCGCGAGATCGTGACCTGGCTGAAGTCGGACGCTTAACCGACTGCGTCACCCAGGCGCCCCTAGAGTAATGGTGTTTTAAAGTGTACAAACTTATAACAAGTAGCAAATAAGTCATAAAGATCTAGTATACAATATACTTAATATAAACATAAATATTGTACAGTTATATAATGTGATAAATATCACTACATTGGCAATTAAAGCATAATACATAAATATATCAAAGTAAAAATTTGTACTCCTTAAGTTTATACAATGTTACACATTAAATTCACTCAATAAAAAAGAAAAACTAAACTACTTTTAAATATATAAAAAGAACATTAATAATTAATTATATTGAAATCCTCAAAGAGCTGAATGAAGCAATAGCATCCACAAAGCAAAGAACAGAAGAGGAAAATATGAAAAAGAATCAACTGGAAATCTTAGAAATGAAGCATATAGTCATTGATATTTTTTAAATAATAATGATAAGATACCCTAAATGGCATAATTGAGACAGCTAAAAAGAAAATCCATGACTTGGAATCTAGTACTCTCCAAGAATGCCTCATTACCAAATTAAGACATAGGAAATATGCCAATCCGAAGAATTCCCTCCCTAGAGAAATTCACTTATGTACCTACATACAAAGTTTTATAAAAAATTCCGAGTCTTTGAACCCAACTTCTTACCCTAGAAATTCTGAATGCAAAATATGTTAAGAATTTAAATCTGTCCCATTCTATAAATGCATACAATAAAATATTGGTTCAAGGTACAGGAAACTGGCTTTAAATTTGAGTCAGGATCAAATCAAAAAGAAGTCAGTTAAATCTGATCAAGAAATGAAACTCACAAAGAAAGTATCCTGAATCTTCCTAAATACTCTCTATTACAAAACTCAGATAAGATTAAGATTGAGAAAATCAATAACTAGCCATAGCAAATAAAGGAATTCTAGTGTGTATTAATTATAACACAATAATTATTATACTGGATGCAGATATTATTTTAAAATCTTTTTTTTAGTTTATTTATTTTTAGAGAGAGAGAGTGTGTATGAGCAGGGGAGGAGCAGAGAAAGACACAGAGAGAGAGAGAATGCCAAGCAGGCTCCACACTGTCAGCACAGAGCCCAAAGCAGGGCTCGAACTCAAACTGTGAGATCATGACCTGAGCCGAAACCAAGAGTCAGACGCTTAACAGACTGAGCCACCCAGGAGCCTCATCGAGGCAGATATAATTTTAAAGTTCATTTTGGCATCACAAAATGTGACGGAAAAGGTAGAGTATTTGTAATAGGCAAAATCCATTTTTTAAAATAAATGTTAAATGATCAGTATGGGGATACAAGATTGGTGGAGCTTAAAAGAAGCTAAATTGCTTTGAGTTAGAAAAAGATGAGAGAGAAAGAAGCCTGAGGGGAAAATCTAGAGATATTGCCTGGAATAAGGGGAGTTTTGAAGACTAAGCTGAAAAGAACAATAAAATAAAAAATTCAATGGTTGATGTATTGTGATTTGGGATGAGCTGAACACAGCTGTCTAATGGCAATGTCAGTGATACATGCCAATCCCACAGTATCTTCAGGAAATTCTACAGATTGCTCAGGGGGTTTTGTTTGCTTTTTAAATGGGAGTGGGAGAGGCAATGAAGCACTGAGCTCTCCTTCAAGGTTGGCCTAAAGTAATCACAGAGAAGATATGGCAAGCTAGCCAAAATCTGTGTTCCACAAGAAAGTTGTACATTTGCCATTTGCAATGAACTTAAAAGGAAATGTTTAGCCCTCATCAAAACTTCATGGAAGACAGCACTCCAGCAAAACTCCTGAAAACACAAAAGTCTTCCTTAAAAATCGACTTGAAATGTTTCAGAACATAAATTCAAACGGCATATTGAATATCTTCTGTTTAAGATAGCTAAGATCTTTGGGAGATAAGATGACGACCGCTCTGAAGATACCTAGTGAGAATTTGGAAATAAAACTGTGTCTCTGGAACATTTCCTTAATGCATTAAAAAGACTTCAGTATTAAGATTCTTTCAGGATGTATACTTCCATGGGTTTTCTTCAAGCTGATGTGGAGAGAAATTATCTTGGTTGAAGACCTTGAAATATTTAGATATGGGAATTTATCTTCTTCGAATATTTTCATGTTACTTCAAAAGTATACAAATCAGGTTGTCTTGAAGTTCACCATTTTATAAGAATGATGCCTGGATTTGAAATAGCACATGTGAATCACATGTGAACAAATTCCTTTGAATACATTCACACTGCAGAACAGCCCTGCTCTGGCTTAAAAAAAAAAAAATCTTCATTTGGTTTATACATTTTTCACTTGGAAACGTAATTGTGTATGAGTCTGTCTTAATCACATGCCATCTCCCTGATAAGATGAGAGAAGTATTCATGCGTGAATCTGTTTCCCCACAAAACATGTTTCCTTTGGGGAAGAAATTGAAGAACACATTTTCAATCTTTGCAGGCCACCTAGACTTTATCTTCTCAGAATGAAACGTTCTGACCTGGAATATTCTATTCCTAATTAAAAGCAGCAAACATGAAAATGCCTTGTGTGGAATGGTGCGTTCATACAGGTCCTCACTGGAGAAAATGTTTTCTTCATATTCATGAAATACAATTAAACTGGAATGAATTTCGAATCAACATTTCAAGACTTCATTATATTTAAAGCGCAAAAGTATATAAAAACCAAAGGTACTAAAATCTTGACCGATAAACATGAACCATGCGTATGTTTTACAAAATTTCCAATGTATTATCGCCAAAACATAATGTTTACAAAAATACATCCCTGAAAAGAACATATACAACTAGCCCTAAGTATCTGCCAAAAAGAAACAATATTAACAAAATCAAAATTAAAGATAATAAGTAATTTTTAAATGGCACTCACCAATCACAATTGAAGACTCACAGTGATAATAACCATTACTTTGTTTTTTCTTTAGCATGGAGCAAAGATCTATGCGATGTACCATTTCTTCTCCAAATCTGTGACTGATAAATTTTTCATAGAATTCGGGGTCTATTTTTTTCACTCCCTTGAAATGACAAAACAAAATCACATCACTCAATCATTCCACTGAGGCAGGGCAGCTACTTCATATTTATATCCCTTTCTTGGAACCTGATATCACACTTCGGTACACAATACAGACTACTGGCATTTGAAAATGGATACCACAAAATGGTTTTAAAGTTGTTTTTAAAGTCTCCCTGTCTAGGATGAGTTGTATTTAAAAAAAAAAAAATCATTGAAGAATGTTGGGTTTAAAATTGGCAGCATTCAGAACTTCACATGCTTCAAGCTTCTGAAATAATAAAGTATATCAAGTTGAAATTTGAGGTATAAAAAAAGGAGTAATTGTCTTCAACAGAGAAATGGATGAATTTTTAAAAGTGATACAAATTTTAACATTTTATAGTGTATAAAATGTTTTAATAACATGAATACAATTTTTTTTTTATTTTTTAAACGTTTATTTTTGAGAGACACAGAGACAGAGTGAGAGTGGGGGAGGGACAGAGAGAGAGGGAAACAGAATCTGAAGCAGACTCCAGGCTCTGGGCTGTCTGCACAGAGCCCGACATAGGGTTCGAACCCATGAACTGTGAGATCATGACCTGAGCCGAAGTCAGACACTTAAACGACTGAGCCACCCAGGCACACCAGATGAATGCAATTTTTAAACTCCTTATGTAAGAATCATTTAAAAAAAATTTTTTTTTAACGTTTATTTATTTTTGAGACAGAGAGAGACAGAGCATGAATGGGGGAGGGTCAGAGAGAGCGGGAGACACAGAATCTGAAACAGGCTCCAGGCTCTGAGCCGCCAGCACAGAGCCCAACGTGGGGCTCAAACTCACGGACCGCGAGATCGTGACCTGAGCCGAAGTCGGCCGCTTAATCGACTGAGCCACCCAGGCACCCCTGTAAGAATCATTTTAAAACAGGGGCACCGGAGTGGCTCAGTTAAATCCGACTCAATTTCAGCTCAGATCACGATCTCACAATTGTGAGATCGAGCCCTGTGTCAGGCTGTGTGCTCAGCATGGAGCCTACTTGGGATTCTCTCTCTTCCTCTCTCTCTCTCTCTCTCTGCCTGCCCCCCAAAATAAATACATATTTTTTTAAAAGAACCATTTGAAGACAAAGGTTATTTGAATTGGAAGAGGAAGTCATCGGATCTTCCAAGTTGTTCTCTACCTGCCTCTCATTATTCTCAGTGCCTTTCATATCAAGAAGAAGGCTGGCTGGTGAACTCACAGTGGAAGCCCTTGCTACCTGTGTAGTTTCCCCAAACAAGGGAAGGAATGTCTTCCTCTCCCCTTCCTATGCAATGGTCCTGCAGCCAGCCTCACAGTCCCAAAACACAGTCCACAAGATGAAGGTACAATACTTTCCAGGTCAAGTTTACTGGCTATGTGTGAATTTTTCCTTTTAATTTATAACTTAAAAAAATTTTACCCTGGCAATACTTGTCATCTGTTTAAAAATTAGAAAATACGAAAAATCGGAAAGAGAAGAAAAATAATTCATGTCCTTTCCAACACATTAACAGTGTGGGTATACCCTTCAAGTCTTTTTCTATGCATATATATATATATATATATATATATGTATAATATTCAGATTATATTTATATAAATCTTATTAAAGTACAGTTAGAATACATATTTTCCCTTTTTATTCACAAAAAAATTATGACAAACATTTCAAAAAGATATAAAAACAAAAAATTAAAATGAAATCACCCCACACTGAAACTACTACAATTTTGTAATGTATTTTATTTCTCCTGTGCAAAACAAAGTACTTTTTTTTCTTTTTTATAGGAACGTGGTTGAGCCATGAGTACTATTTGGCAATCAGCTTTTTTTCCCAGTTAGTATGTCAATAAGTAATATACAGATGTGCAAGACATTTTTAATATTTTTGTTGCCACAGTACTCCACTATATGGGGGCATCATTAATTTATGCATCCAACTATTTATTGTTAGACATTTAAATTGCCCTTAATTTTTAATATTATATTTAACATGTTTTTGTTGATCTATGTTCTTGTTCTGTATCCAAGCTGAGCTGCTGCCCTTTCCTAACTGCTCCACTCACAGACTTTCCTACCTCCGTTAATAGTAAATGTTCTAGCTGACCAGGTGGAAAGCCCTGGGGTCACCCTGAATTTGCCTCTTTCTTTCAGTGTTGCCTCCAATCCAATCTTGTTGGCTCTCCCTTCAACACATGACTAATTCTCACTACTGCCTTGCTACCTTGGTCCTGTCTTTCACCCAGATTATCCTGATAGCCTCCTGTTTTCTCACCCTTGCCTCCTCTACAGCCAGAGTGATCCTATCAAAACATACATCACATCAGGTCACTCCTCTGCTGAAAATTCTCCAGAGGTCCCCACTTTTCTCAAAAGTAGAGCCAGCTTCCCCAGAACAGCCCACAAGTTCCTGCTCTGCCCTCTCAGTAATTTCTAGGCCGTGTCTCCTGCTCATCCCCCTTCCTGCTTCCTCTCCTGGCAATGTTCCTCCAGATATCCTCATGGCCAGTCTCCCATCCTGCCATCCTGGGAGACTGCCTGCCTTCCAATTTTTTCTTTCTTTCTTTGTGTCTTTGTTTCTTCCTTTGTTTGTTTGTTTCTTTCTTTCTATCTTATCTTTCTTTTCATCTGAAAGAGAGAGTACACATGCACAGAGACAGGAAGAAAGAGAGGCGGGGCTGGGGGGGGGGGGGGCGGGCAGTGGAATCTTAAGTAGGCTCACGCTCAGCACAGAGCCTGATCCAGGGTTCAATCTTACAACCCTGAGACCATGACCTGAGCCAAAATCAAGAGTCCCATGCTTAACCAGGCGCCCCTCAAATTTTATTTTCTTAACAGAATTTTACCTGACCACACTCTTTAATTTGCACTCCCAAATCCTTTCTACGCTTCTCTCTTCATAAATATCTATGTACGTTCTTCCACAGCACCTACCACCTCCTACCATACTGTGTAATTTACTTTGCTGTGTTCATTTTTCACGGCCTGTCATTATCTCTCTCCCCATTAGAATGCATGTTCCCCAAAGACAAAGACTTTTGTCTGACTTTCATTCACTGAAATGTCCCCAGTGCCTAGCACACTGCTTGTCAAGGAGCAGTGCTTAATAAATAATTGTCACAAATGTCATATGACTTCACTCATATGTGGAATTTAAGAGACAAAACAGATGAACATAAGGGAAGGGAAGCAAAAATAATATAAAAACAAGGAGGGGGACAAAACATAAGAGACTCTTAAATACAGAGAACAAACTGAGGGGTGCTTAAAGGGTTGTGGGGGGGGGATGGGCTAAATGGGTAGGGGCATTAAGGAGGACACTTGTTGCGATGAGCACTGGCTGTTATATGTAGGGGATGAATCACTGGATTCTACTCCTGAAATCGTTATCGCACTATATACTAGCTAACTTTGATATGAATTAAAAACAAAAACACCGAAGTGAAAAAAATCATAATTGTCACAAATTCAGAGGATAGAGTTTCAAAAGAAGGGCAGTTGACAGCATCAAATGCTGTTCATTCTAAATTCAGTAAGAGTGAAACCAAGTGGACTTCTTTTGGTTTGGTGGGTAGGGGGCCCTGAGAAAGCAGCACATGGTACTGAGGGGCAATCGAAATGCGGGAGTTCAAACGAGCTCTGCTACTTTTCAAGATGTGGTTTGGCCTCAGTTTCCTCATCGATAAAATGAGGTTAACAAGTGAACCTACTTCAAAGTGTTATATGGACTAAATAAGTGAACTTCTAAAATGTTTAAAACAGGGAAATAGAGTAAATGCTATCATATTTACATGACAAATGCTATTAAATATATACAACACTCTTATATATTGTCATTAGTGAACTTAGAGGAATAACTTCAATAGAGGTAAGGTTGCAGAAAAAGTTCTTAAAGGTTCTGAGTAAATGGAAACTGACCATGCTTACTTGTCTTTTAAATGCTTTTTCACTTGTGCATGGGTGCTGGTTGGGAGCGGGAAGGCAAGGCAGGCTGGTGTCATCCCCTTAGACCAGGCACAAGATGACCAGTCATAACTTAGGGAAAAAAAGGAACTTCAGTTTTCAAGGACCAACGCCAGCACTGGCTAGCCACCATAATCTCCATTTCAGTTTTGTAAGATATCATTATTTTTTTTTTAAGTAAGAAATAAGGGAAACATTAAAATTAATTTAATTTTAGCAGAAAAGTAAGAACCGATTATTTTTGCAGTTCTTCACAGATGACTTCCAACATGAGTCTTCAAGGAATGAATTTTTACTAGAGAGTGGAACGGAATTAATTCTTTAACTCATAATTTACAGAGAGAACTGTGGCTAAAAATGCATGCCTTAGGAGGCACTGAAATTATATGCCCTGAACAGAAAGCATCTTTAATAATAAAGAATCTAGAAACAGGTAAGAATCTGCTTTGTCTGATATATAATATTAACATGGTCTTTGTTCTCTAGAGAATTTTTTGGCAATATATTTCTTTTTTTTTTTTTCAGGCACTTTTCCTCATAGCAATATACATCTTCTCTAATAAAATGTATCTGAATTGGTCTCCCCACAGCTGCAGCAGATGGTTTTTTTTTTCCATAATAAAATAAAGGACAATCATTCTAAGAAAATAAATGAGTATATCAAAGTTGAATATCAGTCAGGGTAAGGCTAAAAAGGTTCCTATTTTCTGAATGGATCCACTGGGTTGCCAAAACAGTCCCAGAGATATCACCCTGAAAGGTTCTAGTTCAAAGCTAAGAAGTTTGGGTTAGCATTATTTTTAGGTTTTAGACACACACACCCCCCCCCCCCCATTAGTCCCTGTTTCCCTTCTTCATAGGCCAGGCCCTTTCCAAGGTACCTTGTCATTTAAGGATTGGTGGAAGTATATCACATTAGGAGAGCTCAAAGAAAATTATAAAAATGGTTAAAGCCAGAAAATTTTGACCTGTAAAGGCCAAGAGAGTTGGGATTATTTCAACTGGAGAGAAACAACGTGTAGGGTATCTTCAACAAGACCATGTCAAGGGAGTTGCAACCCTGCAATGGTGGATAGGCTTGGTGACTGTCTAATGCTACACCTGAATCTTATTTTTGCCTTGAACCTAGCAGGCACAGGGGATATTTTCAAGGGCTTCACATTTATCATTTTACCTAATATAAGTGGCATATCAATTATACAACGTAACACTGAAGGAAGTCAAATACAAGATAGAAGACTTTGAAACAATAAATTAGTAGCAAGAAACATCAAACAGAAAAACTTTTCAAGACTATCTTAATTAAGCATTAGAAAGGACTAAAGTTTTACTTTCCTTTAGCCTAGTTTCAGGCACGGTTTAGGGAGAATTATCAGTGACATTCAAAGCCACTTGATAACCTTTGATACGTTGTACCGTGAATCCCTCAGAACTTCATTCTCGATTGCAATTGGCACCCAAAGAGCCAATACGGGAAAAATGCCACTGAGACCATGATGAGTATTTTTAGAATCATCCAAGGCGGCATCTGCTAAATAATGTAACCTATTTATTTGGGAAGCACTCACCAACCATATCACTTACATTTAGCTAAATGATGTGTCTAATTTAATATGTGCCAAAGAGGCCTCAGACTGATGTTACTATGCACCCAACTTTATTTCGATATAGAAGTAAAGACAGCCATGAAATATGAAAATTCACTTTAGTTCACAATCTGAATATGAAAATCATTCTAAGGTTCTGAAAGATAAAATTTAATTTCTGTAAGAAGGTTATTGTGATCAGAAGAACAATGGAATACCAGCTTCATTAAAAAGGTTAAGATTTTTTTACGATAGCAGATAATTTCTTATTGAGACTTGTTATCTTATGCTAATCACGACTTCCATGATGAAAACATAAATAGGCTGTATATCAGATGAAGAAATGATGTGTCCTGCTGATATTCCTGGAGCTCTGCTGTGTTTTCTAATACTTTATTCCTGTTATGCAGTAGCTATAAAGAAATGTATGTTTCATGTGATAATGACCTGAAACCAAAATTCAGAATGTAAATTAAAAGCCAAACCAAACTGGTTTATCATTTTGGGGATTTGATGGTCAAAGAAGAATGGCAATCTTTTATACTCATTTTCATAACTGGGAAAAGTTTACATGTCTGTAGTAGTACGGTATTAGTTAAAAAACTAAAATATTTTTTAATGGCCACTGCCCCTAATGAAAAGTTACATATTGGCAATTCAAAGTTATAGAGAGAATGTGTATATTGACATGGGATTTCTCTGAGGCAGATCTTACTTTATAATTCTTAAAGACTCCTTCCTTCATCTCTTGGCATCACTACACTTTTCATTATTTGCACGGTCTCATTTCCACCTTCCTCCTGATACAGACCCTTCAATTACCTTCTTGTGAGCCACAGCCTCCCGCAGCCCCTCTCGGCCTGGGTAAGGGAGGCCCTTCCCGTTCAGGCTCAGTTCCACCCGAGCCCATTCCTGACAGGGACGAAAGCAGGCAAAGGCACCTCACCACACCAGCTAATGGGCTTAGATGAGCATGGTGATTTCGGATCCAGCACCGGCACCCTGGGTGAGAACTGTCTGGCAGCCTCCCCGTCCCCTCTTCTGCCCCTCTGGACCATCTGTTGGCGCTGGGCTCTACCTTGGTCCCCCTGCCCAAGCATGCCCGTTTGCTGCCTGGGTGAGGCCCTGATACCCTGCCTCATGCCTGTTATTAGCTTTAGAGGTGAAAAAGCAAGAGTGATGGAAAATAGAAAAGACAATGGTACTTTGCTTATTGTTTCGAGCCAATCTTAAACAAACAAACAAACAAAATGACGCTCTGTCATCTATCTGTATAACAACAGTAAGAGAAAACTTACACAGGTACATATATATGTACATACTTACATACTATGTACGGGCACTATTCTAAAACCTTTTACTAACTCACTTAGTAATCACAATAGCCCTGTAAGATTGGTACTGTTATTATCCCCAGAGAAGGAAAGTGAATCACAGAGAAATTAGGTCACTTACCAAAGGACACATAGCTACTAAGAGGCAGAGTGTGGATTCACATTCAAAATAAGCAGAGAGCAGAGACAAAATTGAAAAGAATAGAATGATAACATTCAAGCTCATCCTATTTCCTTTAAAATATTAAAATTCTAATAGTATTAATCATCCTTAATATATAATCATATATAATATACTACCATATTTCTAAAACCAATGTGAAAATTACTTTGGGAATCTCTAGCATTCTAAAAATACCTGCCTTTAACATGCTGCATTAATATTAATAAGTCAAGTGATAATTATATGTCCATAACAAATGAATTTCATAGAGGAAAAAGAGAAATAATTCATAGATGTTACTTAGACATGGAAAAATTATCCAAATAATCTTTATAAAAAGAGCTCTTCTTCTACTGTTAATACCCAAATAATGGAGTAAAATATTGGCGGAGATTGTCTGCATTTTCCAAACCATCTGTTTGAATGTACAGTATTTCTCAATTACGTTAAAAATTTTTTTTTAATTTTAAAGAGAGAGAGAGAGAGAGAGAGGAGATTGCTAGAAACAGAGAGGGAGAATCTCAGGCAGGCTCCACACTCAGCGTGGACATGGGGCTAAATCCCACAACCATGAGATCATCACCTGAGCTGAAGTCAAGAGCTGGACGCTTAACCAGCTGGGCCACCCAGACATCCCCATTTCTCAATTCTTCATTTTATTTTATGATAGAGCATCTATTACTTTACCATGGGGTTTTTAGATAGGTCTTCTCTTCAATCCCTCTATTTATAAATTTGTGTTGAGCACGACTGCGTTGTTTAATCTTAAGCCTTTAGGGAAAGAAACAGAAACTCTTGGGGCGCCTGGGTGGCTCAGTCGGTTGGGCGTCCGACTTCGGCTCAGGTCACGATCTTGCAGTTTGGGAGTTTGAGCCCCGCGTCGGGCTCTGTGCTGACAGCTCAGAGCCTGGAGCCTGCTTCAGATTCTGTGTCTCCCTCTCTCTCTGCCCCTCCCCTACTCACACTCTGTGTGTGTGTGTGTGTGTCTCTCTCTCTCCCAAAAATAAATAAACATTAAAAAAAATTTTTAAAAGAAACAGAAACTCTTCACTCTAGCACTGTATCTAATATTTATAATACCTTTCAGCAAGTAATAAGTAGAAATACAGCTGCTAGAATTCTATGTTTTTAATCTACTGTTGACACCTCCTTCTACCTATCCTAACGCTTTGAGAGCAGCTGAATGCTCTTTAGGGATATCAAGTGGCAAGGAAAGCTGCCACATAGTAAAGATGATGTGTGACTCCTAATACCGCAAGCCACTTCACAAAATCACCAAGAAAATATGAGCTGTATTGCTTCCTGCAGTTTCTTTCCGTGAAGTGCTGCCATCAGAGAGAAGAAGAAACATGGCTTCCACCTGTATTTAGTTCATTTATACTAATGACATATTAACTAGAGAGGTAACATTTTGATGATATCCAGGGCATTCTCAAGGTCACTAGCTCAAGGGAAAACTACAACACCTTTATTTTTATTTTTTTCATCCTTATTATTTTTGAAAAAGAGAGAGCGAAAGCAAGTGGTAGGGGCAAAGAGAAAGGAAGACAGAGAATCTGAAGGGGGCTCTGCACTGAGAGCAGGTGGAGAGTCTGATGTGGGGCTCGAACTCACAAACCATGAGATCATGACCTGAGCCAAAGTCAGATATGTAACTGAGCCGCCCAGGCGCCCTTATGGCACTTCTATTTACAACAGTCTGCTGCCATATAGGTTCATTCTTTGTCTACTTAGCAAAACTCTTCCCAGTTCCTCCTTAAGTTTTCTTGAGGATAGCATGAGAGAGCATATGCTGTTTGGCCATGTAACTATTATATTTGCCTTGGCTTTTTTCATTACACTGGAACAAAGAAAGAACCTGGTCAGTGAGGCATCCAAGACTGCTTCCTATACAGTTCAGTCTCACTTGGATTCTCAATTCCCCGAGATCCAACCCCAGCTGTGTTCTTGGCTCATCACAGTTTTGTGGTCACTCAGACGCAAACAAGCTGCAGCCTACTCCTCCCTATCACATCTGTTTTCCTAATATTTTGCTGTTTGGAACAAATAACAACATGTTCTCCCGAATTCACCAACTTAGCCATTTATTTCCATAAACTAAAGATAAAACATAAAATATCCCCACATCAAAGTATCTTGCCATATGTGGTCTATTCATTCACAACTTAATCTAAAATGTTTTCCTCCTTCAATTGATAGCTTTCCCTTCTAATCAACCTTTCCCAACATGATGTAATGCCAGCAAATAGGTGTGAAAACTTCCCAAGTTCTCAACAACGAAAACAGGAGAGTAAAGCTGTTCTGCAGAAGATCATTCAGAAACAAGTTCACAGAAAAATCCTAATAATTTTTAACTTGTCCTATAACACCAGCTTATATACTGCAACATACTTCTATTGTGGTTGAACGTGTTCTGCTTTTATAACCTAAAGGTCAAAAAACATTCACCTCAATTGGTTAGATATCTATAGACAGAATTTCAGACCTAACTGTAGCCACAGGTATGATCCATATGAGAGTTAAATACCTAGAGAGTGTAGACGGGGCCATATATTTGACGAAATATTTTAAATGCATCCACAGACATCACTAATTTTAACCTTGGTTTTTTTTAAGGTTTTTTTTTTTTTTTTCTTGAGTGAGAGAGAGCAGGGAAGGGGCAGAGAGAGAGGGAGAGAAAATCCCAAGCAGGCTCCATACTGTTAGCACAGAGCCCAATGCAGGGCTTGACCCCATGACCATGAGACCATGACCTGAGCCAAAATCAAGAGTCAGTTGCTTAAATGAGCCACCCATAGCCTTGTAATGTTAAGCAAGAGAGACATAGAGTGTTTTTATAATTCATCATGCTCCTATGCATCTAGTACTTGTTCTTCTCCCATTTTCTTATAAACTTATCAATTTCCTTGATTTTCCTCCCCTCAACATTCTTCCTTACTCCTCCCTCATCATTCTCGACAGAGCACTTCACTCATTTCTTTCAACTGCCCAGGCATATTCTCTGCACTCTACATAGGACAGAAGACCCTAACAGAGGAAGGTGTCCCAACAAGGGAATGTTATGAGAACTGAGTGAAGGACCAGGAAAGAAGTAACACTAAGATTTACACTGAGTGTGCTATAGGTTAGCAAATGGAACAAGGAAGAAAGGTGCTCATACAGGCCTTTCCACTTTACTTGGTTGAAAACATTCCCTGTATATCATATAAGATAAAAGAGTTTGGTAGAAAAAAAGCAATAGTTACAGGGGCGTCTGGGTGGCTCAGTTGGTTAAGTATCTGACTGGCTCAGGTCATGATCTCACAGTTTGTGGGTTCGAGCTCCACGTTGGGCTCTGTGCTGACAGCTTGGAGCCTGGAGCCTGCTTCGGATTCTGTGCCTCCGTCTCTTTTCCCCTCCCCTGCTCACACTCTGTCTCTCTCTCTCTCAGAAATAAATGAACATTAAAAAAAATTTTTTTTTAAGAAAAAAAGCAATAGTTACATATGAAACAGTCATTAAAGATATAACTTGGGAATCATGTGCGCCTCTTAAACCAATTCCAAAATTAATGTTTCTCTCCAGATAGAGCAAGAAATGTATCCAATGATTTTCTTTTTTAATATGATACATGTTGCCATGCAAAATAATTTTATACATAATATACAACTGGAATCTTTCTTTTGTCCTCATTTCAAACTTAATCACATTTAACGTGAAATCTCCCCATGGTACACTCTTAAAATACAGAATTACAGGGATTACATAGTTTCCCCAATGGACTCGGTGTCAGTATATATCTATGAATATGAGATGACATATTGCTTCCAAAAAAGTACAGAGATAAACAAATTAGCCAGTTAATTTTCACACAACTTTCTCTTTTAGAAAATTTTTAAATATGTATATTTTCACAATTTCAGGAAGCACTTCTAGATTAGTAAAATAAGCAGTAGGTTTGGTAGGGGAAAAGATTTTAATGGAAAAGTTAAGAAACAAGGGATTTCCATCTTAGCATAATAGTATGCAAAAAATTAAATGAACTGGCCTATTCTTCTTTTGCTATACCTGGACTATCACAGTGGGATGGGCCTCAGGAAAGCTAGACTGGCCAAATCCAACACCATTCCTTCCATATCCACCCTACCTATCAAATATCTACCTCTTTCTATCACACATACCTCTACCAGCAGGGATTACAATTTCGGCACCTGCCATTAGGGATATGTGTGATAGAAGGTTACAACCCACTGAGATGGATATCTGACTTGATTTCCATATGCATTCAGTTTTTTCACAGGTGACCACTTCCCTCCCAACACACACACACACACACACACACACACTTAATTTCACTGAATTAAGTCCTAGCAATGTTTGTGCTAGAAGTCCAAGAGTACAAAGTACTCTATCTACCATTTTCTGATTATCAGGGTAGGTCAGGGCGGGGGAGAAGTAAGAATACAAGACAACCAAATCACGAAAAATGGAATGCGTATGAATAAGGAGGGATGTGGCTAAAAGTGCAGGACCACCAGAGGGAGTCAGAATATTCTCCCAGCTAACAGCTCAGTAAGATCTCACAGTAGTACTGGAGGCCAAACATGAAATTACTGTGAAAGAAATGTTCTGGTCTAAATAAAGTTATGTAACAAATTATTATATAATCAAATTCATCTGTGGGGGAGGCAAGAGCTAAAGAGGAAAGAGAAGTACTTTCATACTCTGGTCACTACTTAAGGGCAGGGTACAGTTACAGTTGTACTTCGAAGGCCCTAAAGATGGGTCTCCAAAATGGTATCAGAAATTCTGGCAACAATTAAAAATGTTGCCACCAGGTAGGTTTTAGAGAAAGAACACTTACTGCAGAAACTAAGCTAGAGTTCCTGTAGTCAAGGGTGGCTAGTCCCATAGGTGATACGAGCAAGTTTTGTTAGGTCTTCAACTACATATAATATGAAGTCTGTCCCTGGCAAAGAGGCCAGTAATAAAAAAAGTTTATTCTTTAACTTATTGGAGTAACCAATAGAGAGTCAACTGAGCAATTTAGTAATTCATACTAGTATTGCTCTGTTTTTAAGTTACCTTTCCTTGAAAGAATAATATTCTAATGAATGGCCAAAAACAATCAGTTCATATTTAGGAATAGAAGTATAATTCCAATAGAAAATAGTTACAGTTCTGGATTGCAACCTTAGTTTCCCCTCAAATCTAAATGGGGCTCCCTAGAAAAATTATAGCTTTACCTTCTTTTATTATGTAGTTAATTCTTTTTTTTAAATTTCTTTAGGGGCGCCTGGGTGGCGCAGTCGGTTAAGCGTCCGACTTCAGCCAGGTCACGATCTCGCGGTCCGTGAGTTCGAGCCCCGTGTCAGGCTCTGGGCTGATGGCTCAGAGCCTGGAGCCTGTTTCCGATTCTGTGTCTCCCTCTCTCTCTGCCCCTCCCCCGTTCATGCTCTGTCTCTCTCTGTCCCAAAAATAAATAAACGTTGAAAAAAAAAAATTAAATTTTTTTAATGTTTATTTTTGAGAGAGAGAGAGCATGAGCAGGGGAGAGGCAGAGAGAGAGAGGGAGACACATTAGGACTCTATAAACAGGGGAGACCAGAGTCGGAAATTTCGCAGCTCAATACCTGACAGTGCTCTGGCAGGAAGGATGAATCCCCAGGAGCAGGCAGTGAGATTCAAGGGGTCCATGGGCCTCATGGGGTTCCCCTGCTATGAGGGCATTTGGTAGAGGCCCTACAGCCTCCCCACAGGCAAAGGTCCCAGCGGACCCCAGAGAACATGATTGCTGGTATTGGAATGAAGATGCCAGGGTGCGGTGAAACCTGGGAGCCAGTTGTGTGTTGTGATTTACCATAATGCCTGAACTGACACCCAATCGCATGAACTTATTCTGGGGCAAGCCAGCAGTCAGTAACAGTCTTTGAGCCTTGGCAGTGTGATTGGACAAACGTTCCTGGGGACAATCCAGCACCTGGCCATTACTGGGTGAGACCCACTCCCCCTCCCCACCAGAAGGTCTGAGTAGGTCCAAGCCACAGGGCCCTCAGAAGTGAGGGGTTTGGAAACGCAGCCCCATCTGGAATAAAATTCAGAGGGAGGTGCCACCTGGCAGACTGACGGATTATACACAGATAGTGCAGAAGTGGGGAGTGGAAGGAAGCCGGAGACAAAGGAGGGGTGTTTGATTGCCGGTCGGTGAGAGCATAGAGTTCTGGTGCTAGAGACTGGGAGGCTGGGTGATGCCATTTCCACTTATCCCTTCACACACATGCCACACTGATCTACACCAGTAAGCTAAGCATCGCCACCTAGTGGAGAATGGAACAATTACACCAAACCTCATCCAACTGGGCCAACCAAGCCCTAGAGGAACAACACTCCTGCTTGGTTTACAGACTATAAAGTGCTTCATAGTTTGACTTCTAGGGGAAACTGGATGTAATTCATTCGGGTTTCATTCTGTTCACTGGTCTATCCATTTTTTTTCTTTTTAAAAAATTTTTTTAATGTTTATTTTTGAGAGAGAGAGGGAAAGAGAGGGAACAGAGGAGGAGCAGAAAGAGAGGGAGGCACAGAATCCAAAGCAGGCTCCAGGTTCTGAGCTCTCAGCACAGAGCCCTACACAGGGCTCAAACTCACAAACCACGAGATCATGACCTGAGCCAAAGTCGGAGGTTTAAGTGACTTAGCCACCCAGGGGCCCCTTTCTTTTTCTTTTCTTATTCTTGGATACAAAAAGAGGAAAAAGTTGTTTTTATTTTCTGTTTTTATATTTTTTTTATTTTTTTACTATATTTTTATTGTAATTTTTAATTCTATTTTACTTTCTTCATTTCATTTTATTATATTTTATTATATACATTTCTTAAATTTTTAAATGTTTTCTTACTTTTTTTTTCTTTTCTTTTCTTTCCCTTTTTCCTCTATTCTACAAGCTTCTCTCAACAATCAGACCAAAAACACCAAGGATCTAGATTCCTTTATTTGATTGCTTGTGTTGTTTTTAATTTTATTAATTCTTTTTCTTCCTCCAAAATGATGAAATGAAGGAATTCACCCCAAAAGAAAGAGCAGGAAAAAATGACAGGGACTTAATCAACACAGATATAAGCAAGATTTCTGAACTAGAATTTAGAATCACGATAATAAGAATACTAGCTGGGGTTGGAAAAAGCATAAACTGCCTTTCTGTGGAGATAAAAGAAGTAAAATCTAGTCAGGATGAATTAAAAATGCTATACTGAGATGCAATCTCAAATGGATGCCACAGCGGCAAGGATGGACAAAACAGAGCAGTGAATCAGCAATATAGAAGGCAAAATTATGGAGAGTTATGAAGCAGAAAAAATGAGGGAAACTAAGGCATAATATAAGAATTAGAGCACTCAGTGATCCATTAAAAAAGAATAGTATCCGAATCATAAGAGTCCCAAAAGATGAAGACAGAGAAAAAGGGACAGAAGTTTTATGTAAGCAAATCAGATCAGAAAACTTTTCTAACCTGGGGAAAGGCACAGACACCAAAATCCAAGAAGCACAGAGTATTCCCATTAGGTTCAACAAAAACTGACCATCAACAAGGCATATCATAGTCAAATTCACAAAATACACTGACAAGAATTACGAAAGGAGCAAGGGGAAAAAAGTCCTTAACCTGTAAGGGAAGACAGATAAATTTTGCAGCAGATCTATCCACAGAAATGTGGCAGGCCAGAAGGATCAGCAGGATATATTCAACATGCTGAATCAGAAAAATATGCAGCCAACCAGCAAGGTTGTCATTCAAAATAGAAGGAGAGATAGAGTTTCCCAAACAAAAACTAAAGGAGTTCATGACAACCAAACCAGCCCTGCAAGAAAGTTTAGGGGGGGGGGGGCACTCTCTGTAGGGAGAAAAGATGAAACAAAACAAAAAAGACCAAAAGCAACAAAGACTAGAAAGGACCAGAGAACACTACCAGAAAATCCAATTCTACAAGCAACAGAATACAATAAATTCATATCTTTCAGTACTCATTCTAAATGCCAATGGACTAAATGCTCCAATAAAAATACAGGGAGTAACAGAATGGATAAGAAAACAAGATCTTATATGCTGTTTACAAAAGCCCCATTTAGACCTAAAGACAGATTGAAAGTACGGGGATAGAGAATCATCTATCATGTTAATGGTCACCAAAAGAAAGCTGGAGTAGCCATTCTTATATCAGACAATCTAGATTTTAAAATAAAGACTGCAACAAGAGATGAAGAAGGGTATTATATCATAATTAAGGGATCTATCCACCAAATAGCTAACAATTATAAACATTTGTGCCCCCAACATGAGAGAAGCCACATATATAAATCTATTAAAAACATAAATAAACTCATTAATAATAATACCATAATAGCAGGGGACTTCAACACCCCACTTATAGCAATGGACAGATCATCTAAGCAGAAAATCAAAAAGGAAACAATGGCTTTGAGTGACACACTGGACCCGAGGGACTTAACAGATATATTGGGAACATTTCATCCTAAAGCAGCAGAATACACATTCTTCTCCAGTGCACATGGAACATTCTCCAGAATAAACCACATACTAGGACACAAATCAGCCCTCAACAAGTACAAAAAGATCAAGATCACACCGTGCATATTTTCAGACCACAGCCCTATGGTCTCGAAATCAACCACAAGAAAAAAAGTTGGAAAGACAACAAATACTTGGAGATTAAATAACATCCTACTAAAGAATGAATGGGTTAGCCAAGAAATTAAAGAGGCAGTTAAAAAATACATGGAAGCCAATGAAAATGATAATACCACATCCCAAAACCTCTGGGATGCAGCAAAGGCGGTCATAAGAAGGAAGTCTATAGCAATCCAGGCCTTCCAAAGAAGGAAGAAAGGTCTCAGATATACAACCTAACCTTACACCTTAAAGAGCTGGAAAAAGAACAGCAAATAAAACCCCAAACCAGCAGAAGATAAGAAATAAAAAAAAATTAGAGCAGAAATCAATGCTATTGAAATCAAACAAACAGTAGAACAGATACATGAAACCAGGAGCTGGTTCTTTGAAATAAATGACAAAATTGATAAACCCACAGCCAGTTTGATCAAGAAGAAAAAGGAAAGGACCCAAATAGAGAGGAGAGATCACAACCAATACTGCAGAAATTTATAAGCAATTAATTATATGCCAATAAATTGGGCAATCTGGAAGAAATGGACAAATTCCTAGAAACATATAAACTAACAAAATTGAAACAAGAAGAAATAGAAAATTTGAATAGGCCCATAACCAGTAAAGAAATTGAATTAGTAACCAAAAATCTCTCAAAAAACAAGAGTCCAGGGCCAAATGGCTTTCTAGAGTAATTCTACCAAACATTTAAAGAAGAGTTAACACCTATTCTTTTGAAGCTGTTTCAAAAAATACAAGTGGAAGGAAAACTTCCAAACTCATTCTATGAGGCCAGCATTACCTTGATTCCAAAACCAAGCAAAGACCCCACAAAAAATAAGAACTATAGACCAATTTCCCTGATGAACATAGATACAAAAATTCTCAACAAAATACTAACCAAACAGATTCAACAATACATTAAAAGAATTATTCACCACAATCAAGTGGGATTTATACCTGGGATGCAGGGCTGGCTCAGTATCTGCAAATCAATGTGGTACACCACATTAATAAAAGAAAGAACAAGAACCATATGATCCTCTCAAAAGATGCAGAGAAAGCATTTGATAAAATACAGCATCCTTTCTTGATAAATACCCTCAAGAAAGTAGGAATGGAAGCATCATACCTTAAGATCATAAAAGCCATATACAAAAGACCCACCACTAATATAATCCCTAATGAGGAAAAACTGAGCTTTTCCCCTACGATCAGGAACATGACAGTGATGTCTACTCTCACCACTGTTATTCAACTTAGTATTGAAGTCTTAGCCTCAGCCATCAGACAATACAAAGAAATAAAAGGCATCCAAATCGGTAAGGAGAAGTCAAACTTTCACTCTTTGCAGATGACATGATACTCTATATGGAAAACCCAGAATATTCTACCAAAAAACTCCTAGAACTGATCCATGAATTCAGCAAATTCACAGGATATAAAATCAATGCACAGAAATCAGTTGCATTCCTATACACCAATAATGAAGTAGCAGAAAGGGAAATTAAGGAATCAATCCATTTAAAATTGTACCAAAAACCATAAAATACCTAGGAATGAACCTAACCAAAGAGGTGAAAAATCTATATGGTGAAAACTATAGAAAGTTTATGAAAGAAACTGAAGAAGACACAAAAAAATGGAAAAATATTCCATACTCATGGATTGGAAGAACAAATATTGTTAAAATGTCAATACTACCCAAAGCAATCTACATATTCAGTGCAATCCCTATCAAAATAACACCAGCATTCTTCACAGAGCTAGAACACACAATCCTAAAATTTGTATGGAACCACAAAAGACTCCGAATCGCCAAAGCAATCCTGAAAAAGAAAAACAAAGCTGGAAGCATCACAATCCCGGACTTCAAAATGTATTATAAAGCTGTAATCATCAAGACACACAACACACAGATCACAAAACAGACACACAGATCAGTGGAACACAATAGAGAACCCAGAAACGGACCCACAAAAATATGGCCAGCTAATCTTTGACAAAGCAGGAAAGAATATTCAGTGGAATAAAGACAGTCTCTTCAGCAAATGGTGCTGTGAAAACTGGACAGCGACATGCAGAAGAATGAACCTGGACCACTTTCTTACACCATACACAAAAATAAACTCAAAATGGGTGAAAGACCTAAATGTAAGACAGGAAGCCATCAAAATCCTAGAGGAGAAAACAGGCAAAACCCTCTTTGACCTCAGCCATAGCAACTCCTTATTCAACATTGACTTCAGAGGCAAGAGAAACAAATGAAAAAATGAACTACTGGGATCTCATCAAGATAAAAAGTTTCTGCACGGTGAAGGAAATAATCAGCAAAACTAAAAGGCAATCAATGGAATGGGAGAAGGTATTTGCAAATGACGTATCAGATAAAGGGTGACTATCCAAAATCTATAAAGAACTTATCAAACTCAACACCCAAAAAACAAATAATCAAGTGAAGAAATAGGCAAAAGACACGAATGGACATTTCTCCAAAGAAGACATCCAGATGGCTAACAGACACGTGAAAAAATGCTCAACATCACTCATTATCAAAGAAATACAAATCAAAACCACAATGAGATACCACCAGTCACAGCAGTCAGAATAGCTAAAATCAGCAACTAAGGGAACAACAGATGTTGGCAAGGATGTAAAGGAAGAGAATCTCTTTTGCACTGCTGGTGGCAATGCAAACGGGTGCAGCCACTGTGGAAAACAGTATGGAGGTTCCTCAAAAAATTAAAAATAGAACTACCCGATGACCCAGCAATTGCACTACTAGGTATTTATCCAAACGATACAGTTGTGCTGTTTCAAAGGAGCACATACACCCCAATGTTTATAGCAGTGCTATCAACAATAGCCAAAGTATGGAAGGAACCCAAGTGTCCGTCAATAGATGAATGGATAAAGAAGATGTGGTATATATATACAATGGAGTATTACTCGGCAATCAAAAAGAATGAAATCTTGCCATTTGCAACAACATGGATGGAACTACATTGTATTTTGCTAGGTGAAATTAGTCAGAGAAAGATAAATATCATATGACTTCATTCATATGTGGAATTTAAGATACAAAACAGATGAACATAGGGGAAGGGAAGCAAAAATAATATAAAAACAGGGAGGAGGACAAAACATAAGAGACTTTTAAATATAGAGAACAAACTGAGGGTTGCTGGAGGGGTTGTGGTAGGGGGGATGGGCTAAATGGGCAAGGGGCATTAAGGAAGACACTTTTTGGGATGAACACTGGGTGTTATATGTAGAGGATGAATCACTGGATTCTACTCCTGAAATCATTATTCCACTATATGCTAACTTAGATATAAATTTAAAAATAAATAGTATAAAAAAATTTTAAATAAAAGGTTTTTTTCCAACACTAACAGTAATAGTTGAGATAGATAGAACATTTATATTTTAATGTAGTGAAGCTAAACCCATGCAATTCTAATTACTTTGAATACTTTGTTATTGCATATTTTAATACCAGTTCTAAAACTCTGTTTCTTAAATTATAATTAAATCAGAACTTTGTCTATGAATACAAATGCAAGAAAATAAGTAAAAATGCCCACTGAATCTGGATGTTCGAAGCGAAAATATCATTTAGGCCTAAATTATCAAGACCAACATTTCCTAAACCCATGTTCTGCCAAACACAAGTGTCACAAGACGGCCAATGGAAAAAAAAAAAAAACTTGCTAGTCAAGTACATTTGGGAAACAATGCTGATATTCACTGCCCCTCCTTGTGGTGTCCTTTCCTGAATGTACATTATACATCCTGCTTTGTTGAACTCAGAAGGGATCATGTGACTTGCTTTGGCCAATAAGATATGAGCAAAAATGATGTGTGTCACTTCTGAGCTTTAAAAATTGGCCTATGGGGTGCCTGGGTGGCTCATCCGACTTTGGCTCAGGTCATGATCTCACGGCTCGTGAGTTCGAGCCCCACATCAGGCTCTGGGCTGACAGCTCGGAGCCTGGAGCCTGCTTTGGATTCTGTGTCCCTCTCTCACTCTGTCCCTCCCCTGCTCATGCTCTGTCTCTTTCTGTCTCTGTCTCTGTCTCTCTCTCTTTAAAGAATAAATAAACATTAAAAACATTTTTTAATAAAAATCAGCCTATGATTTGGCGTCTCCTGTTTCCTTCTGCCAAAAGACCAGCAAGTCCTACACGGAGGCTGCCCAGCCAAGGTCCTCTGTAAAGATGCCGTGGAGTAGAGCCACACCTGACCCATGTTTCTGAGCAGAAAACAACGCTTTGTTGCTGTAAGCTCTTGAGCTTCACAATAAATGTTGCCAGTTTAAAAATCCTAAGAAGTGGTGGAATAAGGAATCAGATTAACTGTATTTAACCCCTCACTTCTAACATTGACTTCAAGACAGAATCGTTGCCTCACACAAAACCCTGGGGGATATTCTGAGAGAACAATTTCAAGAAATGTTCATGGAAATACTTCCTTCAAATCTCCATTCCACTTTGCACAGACTTAAAACTAGTTTGACTGTATCATTTCTTCTAGAGTTCTCAACGTTTTCAAAATCTTTAACAGAATTAGGACCAATCAGGTATATCATTTATTACTCTGACATTAGTCAATTCCTAGAATCCTTCCTTAAAATAATTCAGCTTTCTGTCTGTAATTTTCTATATGTTTCAACCTTAAAGATGTATAAAGTGCTAAACAGTTTCAAATGAACATTCAGTTTACCTGTGTAGGTATCATTTTCGGTTGTTAAATAATTGCAAACTTATTTAGGGGTTTTTTTCAATATATGGAAAGAGACAACACAACAGCATGAAGTTGAAAAATGTCATCAGAAACATAAATGAAGTCATTTGCTATAAATAGTGCTCTTGGACACACTCTAGATGACACAGTTGACTAATGGCACCTAGAATATCTCAGAAGAAATTCTAATTCCATCTCAGTAGATTTCACTGAATTTTTAGTTTTAAAAAACCATGAAAAAAAAGAGGTGTGTTGCTATGTTTTGTTTATTTACTGATTTTTAATTTAATTAAGAAAATTCTAAGAATTCTACATGAGCCTTAGGTCTAAGTGCACCTGATGTACAAAGAAATTCAAAACCAACTAAAACTCATGAGTAATTAAGTCATTTGGCATTGGGAGATTCAGGAATCGGTTACTGAAGAAATCTGCTTTACCTTGTACCAAGGACATTTTTGTTTTAAATACGAAATTTATTGTCAAATTGGTTTCCATATGACACCCAGTGCTCATCCCAACAGGTGCCCTCCTCAATACCCATCACCCACCCTCCCCTCCCTCCGACCCGCATCAACCCTCAGTTTGTTCTCAGTTTTTAAGAGTCTCTTAGGTTTGGGTCCCTCCCTCTCTAACTTTTTTTTTTTCCTTCCCCTCCCCCATGGTCTTCTGTTAAGTTTCTCAGGATCCACATAAGAGTGAAAATCTATGGTCTTTCTCTGTATGACTTATTTCACTTAGCATAACACTCTCCAGTTCCATCCACGTGGCTACAAAAGGCCATATTTCATTCTTTCTCATTGCCACGTAGTATTCCATGGACATTTTAAGACAAGCTTTTGTCTGGAATGACAAAGGCTTGCTGATCCCTGCAGTCTTGCAGTCTTTCAGGGACAAGGTGACGGGAGTGGCAGGGCAGTTTTGCAGGCTCCCATGCTCAGGGCTTCCTCCTCTTCTGAGACAGGGATGGACTATTGTGAGGATGGGCCTGCCCGCCTCCCTGCTGCCAGCCCTGAGCTCCTTGGCTGCTGCTGGAGGGACTCCCCCCAACCCCCACCTTTGGAAGGCGACACTTCCTGAGAGTCACCTCCTCTGGGCCCCCTTCCACATCTTCTATGCCTTCTTACAGTGGAGACCTCACCCTCTGGGAGTGACCATTTGCTGATCATTTCTGAGATCCGTCAGCCATAGGCCTGCCTCTCCCTCTACCATCTCCCCCACCTGAAGCAGCTTCTCATGAAAGCCCCGCTAGTTCCAGTTGCTTCTGGACATATTTGCACATCTGTTGCTTTTTACAGATTCCTCTTTCACTGAAGATGCAGTTCATGATATTTTTGCCGTCATCTTTATTGTTCTGTATGGTTCCAAGAGAAGAAATGGGGAGATCCAAATCTAAATTGCCGCCACCTTCCTACACTTAAAGACCTTTCTCCTTTCTGTGTAGGAGAAAGCCTCCCTCCATGCATATAAGAAAATCTATCTGAGGTTTTAAAAAAACAAAACAAAGCAAAAACATCTCTATTTGAAGCCAAATTCACCTCTTTGGGCAAAATGCTTACTATATAGACATTTCAGAATAGCACAGGAGTCAAGAACCATTAAGACTAATGAGTTGCATTGTAACTCTATGAGTCAGCAAAGGTCAAGAAAGACTATAAGAGTTGTCCAGAGCTAAACAACAAAGGTAACACAAGAAAACTTGTGCTGTTCCAAATTTATTATAGAGACTCCCTTGAGAAGGAACAGTCTAGCACTCCTGAGTTTTGAAATGGTTTATAAAGGCACATCATTGTGCAGAACCAGGAAAGTCAGTGGCAGCTACATTATACCAGCCACTTAACAAAATCCTGAGAAAATGTGCTACCTGCTAGATACATAAGAGTAAATAATGGCAGTAGGTGAGGAAAGACAACGGCAGAAGGTCCTGGCAGAGGAAGGCTGGGACTCAGCCAACCTAGCATAGAAATTCTGTACTACAACTGGTCCTGTATATTGAATCAGGGACTGGGTTTTCCCCCTTAATTGTGCCACCATCATCCATACGCTCTTCTTTTCCACTTCCCATTGCCATCTCTACTGATGACTGACCTGTATTCTCCTCCCTGCTTCCCCCACCCAGCCTTATCATCTTATGGTCCAATAACCACTTCTTTGCCCATGCTTTCTGCATATCAAATCCTGCACTCAAAACAAACCAGTCTAAGTGACATTTGTAGCTAACAATTTCAAAGGAGACCATTTCTTTCCTTCTAAAGTTCTCTCACTGTCTAACTCTGTGAAAAGTTGCTACAAGGAAGTGCCAACTAACAAACTATAGCTTTGTTGGTTTAGTGCTACCTTAGTAATTTGAAAGAGTCATAGGCCAGGAAAAGGATCTAAAAAGGCCAGAAAATAATTAATGCTTAAAAACAACAGATTTATCCACAAAAAGATCACATTTATTTCTTAAGGAATCTAGATCTGCATTAAGATACTTTTTGATTTGAAACTGGTCTTCTTCTGCCACCAAGTGTTAGCACACATTTCTAACCAGCCAGTTTTTGCAATGGTTAAATCACAGAAGTACGAGGTCCCGCAGTAAGAAAAATATATCCAAAAGAAGGCAGATAAAAAGCATGGACTTAAAAGCATGGATAAAAAGCATATAAAAAGTTGCAGACTAACCACATAAAACAAATATATTCCAAGAAAACTACACAGAGAACTTGAATTTTAGTTACTATTTCAGACACATGGAAACTTAATAAGATTTTCTAAGGCTCCATTCATTTAATGAAAGAAACTACAACTCTCAAAGCACAATGATAATCAAACTACCTTTAAAATATACAGTAACTATTTTCAATAGTCTCTAATGCAATATACCCTACTAGAATTTCATGAAACTAAGAATATGCAAAACTAACACATTGACTAAATGCCTCCTACTGTTTAGAAAAACATATAATGCCAAGGGAAATCTTAAGTTTCTCAGATTCTAAATTAAGAGAACTCACTTCTGAGCTTGGGAACCAGAAAGCCATGCTGTAGCTGAGGAAGTTCCAACCAGGAAATTTGAAAAGGAGTTTCTGTATTTTCAAAATGCTGACCACAATCTACAGAACTTCTGGTTATCCCACTGGACTTTTGGTTAATTCTACTAAGTGGTATTACCTACAAATAGATGCCTATCAGAGGATGGCACCCCACAGCCTAGGACTTCTGCAGCCAACACTAAACACCACTGGGAAATCCTCATAGCAGATCCTATGACCGTTCCAGTGGTGGTAAACATTCATCCCCTGCACCAAAGATCTGTTCATATCTTTTACACTAGTGACACATGTTATCTTCATGAACAGACCAATTATGGCTTCAGCTTTAAATCTTTACACACACACACACACACACACACACACACACACACACACACACACACTGGCATGGATTAACAGCTTTTTAAATCGTAAAAATGATTCAGTATATGGTGAAAAAAAATACCAGTTGAAGTACTATTACAGAATAATTGGTTATACTTCCTGTCGATAATAATGAATGGATAATCTTAACTACCTCAGAATCTGCCTATAATGATGCAGAGCACCCGTCCACCCAGAACACCCCTTTTTACCAATAATTACCATGTCTACAGTAATAACAGCGGTATCTTAGGAGTATATCAGTATCTACTCACTACACAAAGTGATTTCCGGATGACCTTCTAGCAGATCACACCGAAATATAAAGAGTACACCAACCTTCAAGACAGCCTCTTGGTGGGAGATACTATTAGCTCTTTTCTAGATACTTTCGCTACATACCACCTATCCATACCAGAAACAACACTCCTCAGGATGATGGAAAACCTTCAAGTTTTCTGCATTTGGTGGCTTCACCTTACCCTTCATTGTCATGAGACATCTAACTTGCCCATCACCATTTCTATGATCAGCCCACTAAGGCTCCACTCTTCCTCAGAACCTCAGCAAACTCCCAACCAACCACAAGAGAAATCCTGTGTGTGTCAGGGAAATTTACTATATTCCAGGTGACGTTAAGATCAGAGGTATTCACTGACCTACCAGAAGAATTATGGGCTAAAAGAGCAATTGCAGGAACCCACATTTTACCGTCAAAATACAAGGAAGTCACATTAAGCTGTGTTTAAGGCAAACCCAAGGAACTACTTTATACAACCTTAATCATAGTTTACATTCTACATGTTATTTACCTTTTTTGTGCTATTAACACAGTCCTTATAAGTATCTATTTTAATAGCTTCTTAAATCATTGATATACCATAACTGACTTAAAAATTCCCTCCCTGTAATGGAAGCTTTTTCTAATTTTTCTCTATTACAGATAGTGGTTCAGTAAACATCTTTACACATAAAGAATTTCTTCTTTTAAATTGTTTCTTAGTTATAAAATAAGTAAGTCCTACGGATATAATGTACAACATGGTGATAATAGTTAAAAATAACTATATTGTTAAAAAATACTACATTATATATTTGGAAATTACTAAGAGAGTAGTAAAAGTTCTCACAACAACCAAAAATGGTAACTGTATGAAGTGATGGATGTGTTAACTAACCTTATTACGGTAATCATTTTGTAATATATTCATATACTAAATCATTAGGTTGTACACTTGAAATTTACACAATGCTATATATCTATTTTATCTAAATAAAAATTATTTGTTTAGGATAATTTCAGAAGCATGAACCTCTTAAAGAATATAAATATTTTAACTTTTTATAGGAATCGCTCAATGTATAGCTCAAAGGGCCATACCAAGCCACCATTCAAATCCCTGATGGTCCTTCTACCTCAAGCATACACTAACAAATGTTCCTCTAATACAAAATGGTTGGAAGTATAAATTAGGACCACTGTTTGTGGTGTTTTTAAAAAGTTAAAATGTACAATGCCCTTTGACCTTGACATTCCATTTCAAAAAACTGTTTCTTTGAAATAATAGCATATTTACCCAAAGAAAAATGAACAAGGATGCTCACTGCAGCACTGTTTGTGCTAAAACAAAACAAAACAAAACAAAACACCCAGACATTAATGTAATTTATTCATTAACGGGAGAATAAATTTTGATAAATCAAAATAATGTATATTTATTTCTGTTTTAAAGAAACTATATGCAGGTTATATGCACCTATCTATCTATGCATTTGCAGTGTATAGAGAAAAAGTCAAGAGGATATACCACTAGTAGTGGTAACCTACAGAGAAATTGGGGAAAAGGGGGTGATGGGATAGTGATGAAAGAAAAATTATATATTTCACTCCATAGGTTTGCATGTGTTTGGACTGTTTACAGTGACCAAATATTCATCTAATACTTTTACAATTAAAATAACTTTTAAAGTAAAAGAAAGTACTTGAAATAAGACAAACTTCCTAACACTTGAGTGATTGAAACTTATTATTTCCTACCTCTCTCTCTCTTCCTCCTTTTATTCTTTATCAATCTAAATAACACTGAACACTAGCAATGCTTTCCATTACTGATTTTATCAATATCCATTGCCTTGTAAATGAGTGAAGCAGAATAAAAACCAGGTAGAGAATTGGTGCTGAGAAAGGAAAATAGATGTTTGGAAATGTAAAAAAATTAAGAAGAAAGAGACTGAAGAACCACATATTTTCAAATAATCTGTATTCCAAACCACAAAGCATAATAAAAGTGTACTTTTATGCACGCTACCTTTTCATACTGGCTTTAACTTTTACAGTGGAACAAACGATTTGCTGCATTAAAAAATGCTGGATATTTATTTAAACCTGCAGGTCTCAGACTAAACCACGCTGCAGACCATCTGATTAGAATCACCTGTGGTACTGCCTGACCATCAAAAGCAAGGTCTTTAGGTACAACTCCAGATCTGAAGCTAGAGGGTGGATATCTTCAAGCTTCAATGTTGACATATGAATCCCACAGTTTAAAATATACATTCTTAAGCAGTCAGGAACACTGGGCATCATAGTAGTACACAGGAACAGAGTCATTCCATTATTGAAAAGAAAAAAATCTCATTTGGCTGTCTGAAAGACAGTAAAGTCATAATTTATTTTCTAGGGGCACCTGGGTGTCTCAGTCAGGTTGGGCATCCGACTTCGGCTCAGGTCACAATCTCACGGTTTGTGAGTTCAAGCCCTGTGTCGGGCTCTGCTACAGCTCAGAGCCTGGATCCTGCTTTGGATTCTCTGTCTCTTTCTCTCTCTCCTTCTCTCTCTGCCCCTCCTACTTGTGCTCTGTCTCTCTCTGTCTCTCAAAAATGAATAACTGTAAGAAAAAAAAATTTTAATAATAATTTATTTTCTAAAGATTACACTTTCAAATCTAGACAAAATACAATCCGATTTAGATTTTATATACCATTCAGGCAGGGACTGTTTCTATTTTGATCATAACTCTGAGCCCAGCACCAATGTCTGGCATGTACTAGGCACTCAGTAAATATCTGCTGACTTAATAGGATTTGGACCAGGGAGCTCCTCACGTAAACACAGAAATTAATTTGGATGAACTGGATGTGGCCAGTGGGGGCAGAGAATATGAGCCTGGGAAAGAGATAAGATGGATTCCATGCAGGGCTCTGCAAATGGAGGAATAGGATCTCATTCAGCCACTTAACATTTGTTAGTCTCATATCCCTTTTCTATAAAATAAGGGAGCAGATTTGGGGAAATTAACTGCCAAGGAATCATTTAAATTTAGCCTGAAACGTTGAAATTGAGATTCTAGAGTAGCTGAAACACTCCTTTGATAAATGTCCTTGTGTGCTCTCATGTAAAAGCTAAAACTGTAAAGACAAAGAAACATTTTGAAATGATGGATATTACCTTCACCACTGATTTGTCATTCTGTGATTAAGTGTGAAATCACTGGCAAGAGGACAATCCATTTGAAAGCAAAACAAGAAAGATAATGAGTAAAAACAGTAAATCATCAGTCTGCAAGTTTTGACGGTTGTTAGTCCAAATTTCAACATCTGTTACTTAAAATATTTAGGAATGGTACCTGATATAGTTATTATTGAATGTGGGGCATAGTCACCAAAAGAAAAAAAAAACATCTTTTTGAGAAAGTATTCACAATAGCTTGTAAAAAACTCACAACCACAGGATGGTCAATCACCCAAACAGAGGTTCTAAAAGACTGAAAAGACCTTCTGAGCGAAAAGACGTTAAATACAATATGTGCCAAATTTAGAAAAGAGATCTACTTACTAATAAACATGACCTTCATTTATAAAGCTGCAAATCAGTCTTAACTGCAGCAAAGGGTCAGGGAGAGTAGGAACGAATATTAATCTGCATGGCCATCTCCAGAACTCTGGTATGTTAGAGCAGGTCAGATGTCTAAATGTGCATAAGACGCTCCCTAGGCTGAAATGGGAAAAACAATGAAGGGTGCCCTTAGGATTCCAGGAGAAAAGCTCATGAATCCTGAAGAAAACCAAAAGTTACTCCAACCTGTGAGAAGACAGAAAGTCACCCTAAGATGTGGGAGGTCAAGAGACCGGTCCCTCAGCTCGTGTCAGGAAAAAGTACTTTTAACTGATGGGAGGATGGGGACTCCTCAGTTACCCTCTTGCCCAGTCCGTGGAACACCTGTTCCAAGCCCTAATGGCAACAACTGCTGAACGCACAAGGTCGTCTACTGGAGCCCTTGAAAGAGATGCGTAAAGGGGGGTAAAAAAGCTTGTCCCACCTTGAAGAACCCAGTTCCAGTGAGCAGCACCAGAGTATGCAGGCCAGAGGAAGAAGCTTTGAGGGCAGCAGGCTGTGAACAACCATAAGCAAAGAAAGCAGTAAAATGGGGCCCCAGCCCTGCCTCAACACCCTTCAATGGAGCAGACGTGGCAACAGACGAAGCAGCAGGAAACGTGGGTCAGAGTATACAGCTAACAGCCACAGAGGCAAAGGAGGGCACAGGGGTAATGGCCTGCATGGAGTCTCGTCAGCCAGCTCAGCATCCCTGGGAACTGGAAACAATCTCACTTGGAATCCCAGGACCAAGAGTAGTAGGGGGTCAAAAACGACTGCAAATGTCACTCATGCCCCAACCATGCTTATTAAGGCTGGTGTAGCGGGCAAAACAAGGCTTAGGATGAAACTGTCCACTCACCTTCTTCCGGAGCCATGGTGCTTTGGACAATTTCATAAAAGTCAAATGAGGCTTAAAACCCCTGTTTTCTCCTGCCAAGATGCCCTTTTCTTGAAACGTCCTTTTTGCAGTCTCTAAAGAAAATAAAAACCAAAAAAATGCTACTGCAACACATAGCTACCTTTCATTATAAAAATGGCAGTTCAAAAAATAACAAATTACTCTATAATGAAGATTAAATACCTGTATGAGATATTATTTTTTAAGAGAGGAAAAACCACAATGTGTATAACAAGTATATTATTAAATTTGCAGAGATTTCAAATTTTAAGTTAAGCACGCAAAAGCAACAATTTGAAAAGGAAACATTTAATAAAACAAAAAAAATTTGTCCGATATGTTGATTTTCACTGAATATCCCAGTGGTATCCATACTCATAAAGAAGGACCAGCTTATCTGTAACCCATAATATCTAAAGACTAAGATGGAATAAAAGAAATCAGATTCACCCTCCTATCTGAAACAATAAAAGGACAAGGTACATAAAACAATGGTTTGCAAGACACTGTATGTATTGGGCAAAAATAGGTCAGTGATCTCTTAGAGATGAAAAACAAGGTAAGCCCCCTCGGGTTAGAGTTAGGGGTTAAGGGTTAGGGCTTGGGGTTAGGGTTAGAAATAGTGTTAGGGGTTAGTGTTAGGGTTAGGGGTTAAGGGTTAGGGTTAGAAATAGTGTTAGGGGTCGCTCCTCATTAGGGAAATACAAACCAAAACCACACTCAGGTATCACCTCACGCCAGTCAGAGTGGCCAAAATGAACAAATCAGGAGATTATAGATGCTGGCGAGGATGTGGAGAAACAGGAACCCTCTTGCACTGTTGGTGGGAATGCAAATTGGTGCAGCCACTCTGGAAAACAGTGTGGAGGTTCCTTAAAAAATTAAAAATAGCCCTACCCTATGACCCAGCAATAGCACTGCTAGGAATTTATCCAAGGGATACAGGACTACTGATGCATAGGGGCACTTGTACCCCAACGCTTATAGCAGCACTCTCAACAATAGCCAAATTATGGAAAGAGCCGCAATGTCCATCAACTGATGAATGGATAAAGAAATTGTGGTTTATATACACAATGGAGTACTACGTGGCAATGAGAAGGAATGAAATATGGCCCTTTGTAGCAACATAGTTGGAACCGGAGAGTGTTATGCTAAGTGAAATAAGCCATACAGAGAAAGACAGATACCATATGGTTTCACTCTTATGTGGATCCTGAGAAACTTAACAGAAACCCATGGGGTAGGGGAAGGAAAAAAAAAAAAGAGGTTAGAGTGGGAGAGAGCCAAAGCATAAGAGACTCTTAAAAACTGGGAACAAACTGAGGGTTGATGGGGGGTGGGAGGGAGGGGAGGGTGCATGATGGGTATTGAGGAGGGCACCTTTTGGGATGAGCACTGGGTGTTGTATGGAAACCAATTTGAAAATAAACTTCATATAATGAAAAAAAAAGAAATAGTGTTAAGGGTTAGTGTTAGGGTTAGGGGTTAAGGGTTAGGGCTTGGGGTTAGGGTAAGAAATAGTGTTAGGGGTTAGTGTTAGGGTTAGGGTTAGAAGTAGCGTTAGGATTCGTATCAAGCTTTGCTAAGTGGTAAAAAATGGGTTTAGAGAGGTGGGCAGGAGCATTAGAGACATGGTAAAATCTTCAGACTGTATTCTCAGTATGGCAGGAAATCCTGGGGTTTTAAGCAAGGCAAATGTACGTGTGAGAATAACTTTCTTTATTCATCTCTATTTCAACTACAATGTACACTTCTTCCTCTGGAAGAAATTTAATCTCAGACAATCCAATGCTCCCCTCTTTTCGTAGGACTGTAGTTTAGCTGAATAGAAGGTAGCTAATGGGGTGTCATACGTTTTAGAAGGGGATGTAGCATCTGGCTCTTGGGTCATCATCCGCAACTCCTCAGACACGCACCATGCTTGGTTTTTGTAGCGGACCCTCCCTCATCCCTATATAATGACTGCAACTTCCCTCCCACCTCTGGTGTGCAAGATTTCATTCTGTTGGTCACCATACCCTGGCAAGCAGGAGTTCACTGAACCTGTCTGAGCCCCTTTCCCACTTTCTTGCTATTCTTGAGCACGAAAAAATAGCATAATTACCCAGGACCAAGGAGGAAAGGGCCGAAACCCTGTAAGACCACCCATTCACACAATGCCACCCTCACTTCACCTCTACCACCACTCTAGAAGCACAGGGGCTTCTTCCTTGCCACACCTATAGGCACACTTCAGGAGCAAAGCACAAGGTCACCCCTGCTCTCGGACTCATGCGAGTTTCTGCTCTTCCAGTCAGGATGATGGAGGGGCAAGAACTCACACTCTACCTTGAGCTCTAACTCTCTTCTTTGCCTGACCCTGGGAGTCTTTTCTAGCATCAAAGCAGGAAAAACTTACCATTATGTTTAGGTGTTGAACTCCCAAAGCCTTTCCTTGATTTTTCTTGCTATATTCTATTCTGTGAACATGGGTGCCACGGTCAGGGTGGGGGGGGGGGGGGCGGAGAATAGGCACAGAACAAGGCATATAAGAAATACAAGGAGAGGGACGCCTGTGTGGCTCATTCAGTTAAGCCTCTGACTTTGGCTTGGGTCATGATCTCACGGTTCATGAGTTTGAGCCCCACATCAGGCTCTGCACTAACAGTGTGGTGCCTGCTTGGGACTCTCTCTCTCTCTCTCTCTCTCTCTCTCCCTCTCTCTCTGCCCCTATCCCCACCTTGCTCTCTCTCAAAAATAAATAAATAAACTTAAAAAAGAAACAGACTTAGAGTTAAAATATTAAGCGAACTCATACACAACTGCCGTTTTTATGGGTCAAAAATAGTCAAATATTGGCAGTGTCTGATAGCTTAACATATACCATGGTGGACTAACTTATTAAGTTCCTAGGATCGGACTGAAGGGATTAGGACATATTTTCTAAGTCTTCAAGTATTTGAAGAATTAGCACGTAGAAGAGTTACTGGTAGCAACTCCGTAACATGTTCGTATCAACCCAGAAAACAGACATGGCATGAAGGTGCGAAAGCAAAAATTCATTTGTTCATTTATTTACTGAGCACTTCCCAAGTATGTCAGGCACACTATCTGCTTGAGACAGCAAACGTGTCCCTGCTTTCAGAGAGCTTATAGTCTCAGGGGACAGATTTGGGTCCAGTAAAGAGAAGGACTTAACAATGTTCAGAATTATCAAAAACTACAAAAGATATAAAGAAAGGAGTTTTGTGAAGAGAAATTAAAAAGTAGGCATCTCTACTGTTCATTACTATCTATATTAATTTACACTTATGTATTTTACTTGATGTAACAATCTTATTATCAACTGATTCTAAAGATAGAACATTTTCCTATTTGCTGGTCTCAGTTACATTAAATTTTGACCCAACAGTTTTCATTATTCACTGGGCGTAATTTTTTTTTTTTTTTTTCAGAGAGAGAGAGACAGACAGAGAAAGCATGAGCTGAGCTGGGGAGGGCAGAGAGAGAGGGAGACAGAATCCCAAGCAGGCTCCTCACTGTCAGTGCAGAGTCTGATGAGGGGCTCAAAGCATGAACCATAAGATCATGATCTGAGCCGAAATCAAGAGTCAGACACTCAACCAACTGAGCCACCCAGCTGCCCTAGGCCTTAAATTTTGATGATAGGTATCTATTTACAATACTGTTTTAAATAATATGTCACAAAGCACATATAATTTGTTATTGTGTTTTGTTCAGTACAGTATATTCTCTAGGTAGACAGAAATAAGAAAAAAAAGAAATTGTTGTCTTCTTTTTGAAAAGTATTTCTTAGTGTTGGTGTTTTGCTCCTAATAGCAGTATAATCTATTGCTTAGCTAGACTACAGGGTAATGGTTATAGATATATCATTCTTGAGGGACACCTGGGTGGCTCAGTCGGTTAAGCATCTGACTCTTGATCTCTCGGTTAGCGAATCTGAGCCCAACGTCAGGCTTTGCTGACAGCACAAAGCCTGCTTAGGATTCTCTCTCTTCCTATCTCTCTGCCCCTCCCCTGCTCGTACACGCTCTCAAAATAAACAAACATTTTTTTGAAAGGTCATTCTTGAGATGAGAAGAGTTTCTGCTGGTGTGAAAACCACGTGTCATTTTTCATCTACGCTAACTCACATTCTGAAGAGAAGCTTATGAATAATTTAAGAGATTGTTCAATTCCTCCTAGTCCACAGCCATTCCTCCAAGCACTAAATAGAAAATCACACAGCAAATATATCAGACAACCTTCAAAAGCCAACTAAGAACACTTCCTAAATAATATGACATGCCTCATAGCTAAAGGTACAAAATGTCCGAAGAACAATTTCTTAAAATGTATTTAAACACTAGGAGACTTCACTGTATAAAAGAAGACTGAAACGAATATTTCATTAAAGAAACAATATTTTGTAATCCTAACAAATACAGTTTTCTCTATTTGAGGGAGGGGGCTGTTTTATTCAACAAACATTTATTGAGTATGCTAAGCACTAGGAAGTTTTATCTGTTTTTTAATTTTTTATATATATTTATTTTTATATAGGACATTTTATTCAAATGAACTCTTAAGTATGTAGCAACAATAAATTTATAGCTAAAATGTAAAGAAATTGCTAAAGTTGTCTCAAAGTAAATGTTGCAACAGACCAATTTTAATAAAATCATGTCTTTTTAACTAAACACACCTTCTTGTAAATTTTGTTCCTTTTTTCCTCTTTTGCTGTTTTTACCCTTTTGCTAACATTGTAAGGGATATTTATATGATAGCATGATCTATAATTTGAGAATAATCACAAAGAGGTTTATTTTTTTATTGAGGTATACAAAAGGTTTACTAATAAGAGTAGTCTAGGGGCGGCTGGTGGCTCAGTTAAGCGTCCAAGTCTTGATTTTTGTTCAGGTCATGATCTCACATTCCATGAGACTGAGCCCCTTGTTGGGCTCCATGCTGACAGCGCAGAGCCTCCTTGGGATTCTCTCTCTCTTCCTCTCTCTCTGCCCCTCCCATGCGTTCATGCAGCACACGTGCACTCTCTCTCTCAAAATAAAAAGAATAATTTAGAATATTAAATGTAAATTACATAGTCCTAATAAATTCTTAAGTTTTAATATTCTATTTCAGATACAACAGAAATAAGTAGTTGGATTTTAGCTTTAAGAAGACTGATTTGTAATTAGACAATACACAATACAATAGGGGGTGATAAAGTCTCTCCATGCTTTCTAATTGGAAGATACTTTCTTACACTATTTTAAGTTACAGTAAATCTATGTCACATATAGTATGAAAAATCTCAATAAAATTTTAGAATCGCTGTTTAGCCATCTAAACTTGAATGAAATAAAAGCCATACAACTGTTTTTGTTGTTCCTAGGTTATTACTATTTGAAGGATTCTTGTTTCCATATATATGCTACTTAAACTGTTTCATTTTAGATTTAGTAAGTCATTTAAACTGTATATACACTTCAACATAAAGGCTGCCATAATATGAACTTCAATTAAAACATTTTATACTCATCATTTTAAGCAGATATTTCCAATTCATTACTATGTAAAACTGTCCAACAGAATTTTAAAACATTTCATTCTTGAAAGCAAGTCTTTAAAATTATACCTTGATGCCACAGGAATCATATTCATTCCACTGCAGTTGAGGAAAGAGACCCAGATTGAGCACTCTAACACTGGCTCAGTTCTCTTATTATTCAATTTGTGTCCTTGGACAGATTCCTTAAACTTGACAGTAAAAGTGATGAGGCCATTACAAATGATCTCTCAGGTCCCTCTTCTCATCCCCACAACCAGCCAGTCCAAGTGAGCGGTCAGAGAATGCTGGTACATTATCTATCAGGGATTCTAGACACCAGGACTGGATTTTACGCTCATGCAGAGATTTAGACATAAATATAAATAAGAAAAAAGAAACTATGTTCATTCAGTTACACTTTTATGCTTACATCATACATTTTTCATTGACTTATACATCTCTTTAAAAGACAGTTATTGAATATCTATTAAATAGCAGGCTCTGGGGACCCAAAGATGAAAGATTCCTTCCAAAAGCTTTCACTCTAGTTGAGAAACATCGATTTTAAACAATCAAATTCAATGAACTACTGTAGTTTCTATAGTAGATAAGCATTTATATACAGAATATAGGGAAGGTTAGAGAAGAAAGTGGTCATTTCTATTTTGAAGAAATCAGAAAAGCCTTCATTTTGGAAATGACATTTGAAATGAGTCCTATAAAAGATCAATTATACAGTCTGAAAAAGAAATTAAGAATAAACTCAATTCCATTTACAATAGTATCAAAAATAATACAATACTTAGGAATAAACTTTACCAAGGAGGCAAAAGACTGACAACTACAAAATGGTACTGAAAGAAACGGAAGAAGAAACAAAGTAAATGGAAGACATCTCATGTTCATGGACTGGAAGCCTTAATACTGTGAAGATGTCAATACTACCCAACGTGATCTACAGACAATGCAATTCCTATCAAAGTTCCAATGACGTTTTGTGCAGAAATAGAAAACAACATCCTAAAATTGATATGAAATCTCAAGGGACCCTAGCCAAAAATTCTTAATAAAGAAGAACAAAGCTACAGGTCTCACATTTCCTTGTTTCAAAATTTACTACAAGGCTACAGTAATCAAAACAGTGTGCTCACACCTGTCAGAATGGTTAAAATCAAAACAGAAGAAACAAGTGTTGGTAAGGGTGTGAAGGAAAAGGAACCCTCTTGCACTGCTGGTGGGAATGCAAGCAGGTACAGCCATTGTGGAAGACAGAGAGGTTCCTCATAAAGTTCAAAATAGAACTACCCTATGACCTAGTAATCACCCTACTGGCTATTTATTCAAAAAAGACAAAAACACTAATTCAAAGGGATACATGTATCCCCATGTTTATTGCAACATAATTTACAATAGTCAAGATATGGAAGCAGCCCAAGTGTCCATCGACAGATAAATGGATAAAGAAGATGTGGTGTACATATACAATGGAATATTATTCAGCCATTAAAAAAGAATGAAATACTACCATTTGCAACAATATGGATAGAACTAGGGAATATAATGCGAAGCAAAGTGAGTCAGGAAAGACCAATACCATACGGTTTCACTCATATGTGGAATTTAAGAAACAAATGAACAAAGGAAAAAGACACATAGAGGCGAACTAAGAAAAAGACACTAACTCTAGAGAACAAACTGATGGTTACCAGAGGGGAGGTGGTGGGGGGATGGGGGAAATAGGTGATGGGGATTAAAGAGTACAGTTATCATGATGAGCACTGCGTAATGTACAGAACTGCTGAATCACTATATTGTACACCTAAACTAATACAACACTGCATGTTAATTATACTGGGGTAAAACAGTGTGGCACTGCTAAAAACACAAACCTCCAAAACCAATGGAATAGAAAAGACTGCCCAGAAATCAACCCTCTTGTATATCGTCAAATGGTTTCCAACAAGAATGCCAAGACCATTCAATGGGGAAAGGATAGTCTTCTCAACAAGTAGTATTGGAAAAACCAGGTATCCACATTGCAGAAGAATGAAGTGAAACCCTTGCCTTATACCATATACAAAATACTAAAGTTGGGGCAATGAACCAGTGAAAAAAAAGGTAGAAAACACAGAAGTACAGAAGAGAGAGGAAGGAACCAGCAAAGCAATATCCAGACTGAAGTGTCAGATCAAGAACACAGCTGAAGACATTAGTCTTAAATAGACCGAAGATACATCTTTTCCTAAAACTATATGGGGCTTAAAAAGCCAAACACAGCTGCAGGTTTACTAAGTACAGGGAACAAATGAAGTAGGTCCCAGCCTCAGTTTTGTCTGTGGAGGGAAGGGCAGAAGGCTAAGGGAACTTAACAGAACCCTGGAGCAGTGACAGGGGACAAGAGAAAGAGAGGCAGGAGAAGTGGCCTGTCAACAGGACGCTGCTGAGTCTTGAAAACTTACATTTGCAGAAGAACCAATATACATGACATGAAAATGTTTTCTTCATTTTCCCATGCCTGTGATAACTACTCATTAACACCTGTTATGAGTCACACTTTCTAGAAGGTATGAGGTAAATAACCGTCAACAGAACAGTCATGGTCCTTGCCATCATGGAGCTTAACCCAGGGAAGACTGTCAAACAAAATTACACTGTTATAACCGGTGATGAGATCTGCGAAGGAGACACACCAGGTACAATGACAGAGAACTTACTCATGAGGAGACTCTCTTTACAGAGGAAAGGGAAATGGTCTCTGAGGTGGTGACATTTGAGCTAAACAATGAAAAGGTCCAAATGGAGGGTTAACTCATATATTTGCAAAAGTTCCATGGCAAGAAAGAACTCGTTGAGTCCCAGTACTGGAGAGAAAGCAGCATAACCACGCGAGCACGGTAGGCAAGATGAGAGAACCACGACAAGACAGGAGACAGGACACCAGCACAGAGACACTGTGGACCCAAGCAAGGAGTCGGGATTTTATTTTATTTTTAAATTTTTTATTTTAATGTTTGTTTATTTCTGAGACAGCGTGACCACACATGCGAGCGGGGGAAGGGGGAGGGGGTGGAGAAGCGGGGACAGAGGATCCGAAGCAGGCTCTGCACTGACAGCACAGAGCCCGATGAAGGGCTTGAGCTCAAGAACTGTGAGATCATGACCTGAGCCAAAGTTGGATACTTAACCGACTGAGCTACCCAGGTGCCCCAAGGAGTCTGGATTTTAATTTTCCCAGGTTGTTGGGGTAAAAAAGCAAATGACTGAACTGATCTGCCATTGGTATTTGCCAGACCGGTCACAAAACAGAAGAACAAGAAGACAGGGCACCTGAAAGAGCCACCAACAGAGTAATGCACCAGGAAGCCATGACCAGTTTAAGAAGGAATAAAACATGTTGGCCAGGAAGAGGAAACAAGAGGGCTCAGTGGGGTCCCACAGCATGAGTAAAAATGGAGAGAAAGTGAAATAGCATGAAGGGTGGGAAGTTAGGGTGACAGACAGCTCTGTCCAAGTTACAGTCTTAGAGTAGTTCTGGCAGGTGAATAGCCAAAGGTTTCACTATACTTATGAACTTGCTGGAGCACAGTATGAGTGTAGGAGGCTACCTTCAAAGAAGTCACGGGATTTTAAGAAAAGTAATAGTGATGGTAGCAGGGGGGTGGAGGGGTAGGACTTATCATTATTAGTAATGATAACAGCCACCATCTATTTACCGTTGTATATGTGCCCAACTGCGCTAAGCACTTCATGTACGTTATCCTATTTTGAGAACAGTTACTATCATGCTCATCTTACAAACAAGGAAACTGAATGCAAAGTCAGTCCCAACAGACTCCACTTCCACAGCTCACTCTGAGCCAGGATGGTTAGATAGTTGTGCTCATGGTGCTGCAAGAAAGGGTCGCAGTGTGAGGTAGGAAACAAAGTGCTCAACAAGTGAGAGGAAATATTTGGACAACAGCAAGAATGAGAGGTAGAGGGTGACAAAACTCCACAGCATGAACCACCAATAAGGATTGTGCATGAGGGCAGACTGGGGACAAAGCAACACAGAACGACGAGAAAATGGATGACCTCTGGGCCTCATGGTGTGAGGCATGTGGTGGAAGGAGCAGCCTTCACCCAGAGGAAGCTGTGATCTCAGATTAGCAAATCTCAGATCAGCTAAGGCAAGAAGGTCAAGGGGATGCTACTGCAAACTAGGAGTCCACTTGCTAATTTACAGTGTAACTAGCACAGTGATGAAGAACACAGACTCTGGTGCAGGGTGGACAAAATGAGGACAGGGAATCAAAAGTACAAATTTCCAGTTATTATATAAATAAGTCAGGGGATGTAAGGTACAACATGGTTTCTATATTTAATAATACCATATTGGTATTTGAAGGTTGCTAAGGGAGTAAATAAAAGTCCTCATCACAAGAAAAAAATCTGTTACTATGTGAGGTGATGAATATTAACTAGACTTTCTGTCTAGTCATTTCACAATAGACATGTACATAACAAATCATTATGTTGTAAACCCTGAAACTAATATAATCTCATATGTCAATTATTCCTCAATAAAAGAGGATGTCTAACAACAGGGGAACAGTAAAATAAATTAGGATGCAATGACATATTATACAATCATTTAAAAATACAATTACACAGGGGCGCCTGGGTGCTCGGTCGGTTAAGCGTCTGACTTCGGCTCAGGTCATGACCGAGCCCCGCGTCGGGTTCTGTGCTGACAGCTCAGAGCCTGGAGCCTGTTTCAGATTCTATGTCTCCGTCTCTTTCTGCCCCTCCCCTGTTCATGCTCTGTCTCTCTCTGTCTCAAAAATAAATAAACGTTAAAATAAATAAATAAATAAGTAAATAAATAAATAAATAAATAAAATAAAAATACAGTTACACAATAAAAAAATGCTTTTGGAAACTATGCTGTGATGTTGATAATGGTAACTAACATTTCTTGAGTGAGCATTTGTTCTGTACCAAATACTCTTCTTAATGTTTATTTATTTTTGAGAGAGACAGAGACAGAATGTGAGTGGGTTAGGGGCAGAGAGAGAGGGAGACACAGAATCCAAAGCAGGTTCCGGGCTCTGAGCTGTCAGCACAGAGCCCAACGCGGGGCTCGAACTCACAAGCTGTGAGATCATGACCTGAGCCGAAGTTGGACACTCAACAGACTGAGCCACCCAGGTGCCCCCAAATACTCTTCTTCATGGACATTATATATCACACATATATTATAATGAATAAGAATAACAATAATAGTAACAATTTTTTTTTAAAATAGACTGCCTGGATTTGAGTCCTGGCTATACCACTTACTAACGAATTATTTAGCTGCTTTATGCCTCAGTTTCCCTACCTATAAAGATGGGGATGATAATAGTGGTCCCTCTCTCATAGAGTTGTTAAAATTAAATGAACTAATGTCTGTAAAATGATTAGAATAATCGCACAAAGTAAATCCATTTAAGTGTTTGAAAGAAAATCAAGTAAAATAAAAGAGGAGATGGAGGGAACCAGAATACACCACCCCAAAATTTGCTACTTTGGCATAAGAACTTTGAGCTGGAGGCAAAGAAGACTCAGCATATGTAGAAAGAAACCTTCCCAGAGCCTCTCTTATCTAAGAGCTGACACTTCTAAAAAGTGAAACTGCCCCAAATCCCCTCTCCCAGGAAAGTTTTATGGTCAAGCCGGACCTCTACAAACACACCTTACTTCATGAGAGTCTCCCACATACTTACCTTCCCACAATTTGCCACTCTGGAAAGCCTAAAACCTCTTCCTTTATCTTATCACTTCTCTACAGAGTAACTGTTCTTCCGTTAAGATGCTCTAGTGCCCAAGTTCTAACCACCCTTTTTTTTTAAGGTTTATTTATTTTGGAAAGAGAGAGAGAAAGACAGTGTGTGAGCATGGGAGAGGCAGAGAGAGACGAAGACACAGAATCCGAAGCAGGCTCCAGTCTCTGAGCTGTCAACACAGAGCCCGACGTGGGGCTCAAACTCATGAACCATGAGATCATGACCTGAGCTGAAGTCAGATGCTTAACCGACTGAGCCACTCAGGTGCCCCAACCATCCTTTTGAGCTACTCTTCATTGAGGCTTCTCCACTGGATATGTACTGCACACATTAATAAACTCCTTGTTTTTTTCTTGTTAACCTTTTGTCAGTCTAATTTTATGGGTCCTTGGAGGACAATCCGGGGGGCAGGAGGAAAAACACTCTCCCTCCCCTGCGGGGACAGTGGAAACGGGTAAAAGAGCAATGAGAAGGGGCAGGAAGTGTGGGGGGACTGTACCTACAGAAGCCTGCGCATGAGGTGGGGCATGCAACAGAGGCTCTGAAGGTCGTCAGTGGTGCAGGGTTGTCATTCATCCTGACTGGGGAGAAAAGTTGGTCTTTGCTTCTTCTAAATGAAGTGTGGCTAAGGTGTTCTGATGTTTTTGAAGACAGCCTAACCCAGGCCATGAAGGGGAAGGATGCCCACTGCCTGTGGTGGTTAGAAGTTCAAGATTTCATGTGGTCATAGAGCAGCCTAGAAAGGCTCAAAGATGCCAGCAACCAAATGGAATCCCCACAGGGAGCAGAAAACACAGGGCATATGCTCTCCATCTTTTGGGGGAAGTGACAACATAAGAGAAAGCGTAACATTCAAATGAATATCCTTAAAACCTTTCACTCGTCCTTATATGAGATAAATACACTTGAAGTCTTTTCACATGCTAACCAGGGGCACTTTCCTCATTAAAAAAAAAAAAAGAGAGAGATTTGCAAAAACTCTTATAATTCTAGCAGGCTACATTTTTAGCAATCTCTCAATCTAATACATATCTTAACAAAATTACATTTTGCTGAAATAAATTAATAAAATCACATATTCACTTCCACACAAAAAGCTTTTCAGTGCAATTTCAGCATTGTAAGATGTGGAGAAGTACCACAAAAATGCATAATTTTCAGTATCTTCTTAGCTCTATGAGCTACCGTGTCCTGCTAAGAAAGGAGAAGGTGCTGTTTTATTCTGGAAAAACAGGACTTCTCAAGGTCCAGATAGGAAGCTGACACTCAGAGCTCTGATGCCACACGTCTTACCAGCTTCCTCAAGCAGCTATCGCCAGAAACCTACAAGGACACAGAGTGCAAACATAGGCTTGGTCTTTCAGCCCACTAGGCGGCTCACAGAAATAACGGGTAGTAGCCAGCAGATCCAGGGGTGTAATTCAAGTACTGATGGCAAAAGCACATATATTCAGATTGTATTAATTCAAAATGTACAGTAATTTTCTTCAATTTCACACACTGAAAATTCTAAATTATTCTTTATCTTGCAAAATTTTCAGCAATGAGTTCAAGTGTTAGTGTCTAAAATTCAGTCCTCTTTTTTATAACAACTATGTAATATTTTAAGAATTTGTTCTTTTAACTTGTAAATTTTAAAACTCTATGAAAATCAGGTAAATCACGCTATTCATGAATTACAATTCTGAACTACTTTTCAAGTTGGTTTTACTTCAGAACATGTACTTAAACTTCTTTATCAATACTTTAATAATTAAATTTCTCTAAAAATTCTCCTGCTTTCTATTAAGGGCATCTAGCTCTGTATTCTGAACAAAAAAGATTTTAAAACTCCTGTATAGGCATATACATATGCATAGTTTAGCACGGTGTTAAGAAATGTAATGGCCTGGTCAATGGAATATATTCTTTTAAAAGTTGGAATGTATTATTTGAATAAATCGTCTATAAAATATGACACAAAGACAAATATTACATTATTTACTGATACTGTTGGACTAAAACAATACTAATCCTGAGGCATTCTTGTCAAAATAAATCTAATGAAGTGAAATACTGACAAAAATTTCATGTATTGAACAGTCTATCTGAACACTGTATATATAGAGTGCTCCAGCTAAAAACTTCAATGAAAATTTTCCATACACATATTTAAGTATTTAGATTTCTTATACCAGTGCATACAAACTATAATCAAAAGCAACAGTAAATATATATGCACAAGAGATTAAAAGCAAGTATAACAAACATTGATTACATGAGGACAGAATGCTATTCCCCCTCTATTTTCCATTTTTGTAATGTTTTGTTTAAATTTTGGAAAAGTATATACATTTTCAAGCAACAGTCTCTCCCATCGAGAAAGGAATTACAGGGGCAGTGGCCTTTCCTAAAATGACAAACCAATACCCTTTGGCTCATACTCGTACTAAAGCTGGCAAGATTTCACATTCCTCAGCACACAATGGATCTTTCACCAATACTGGAAACCGCCTTTGTGAGAATATTTGCTAAGAATGGATGGAATTCTCAATGTTGCAAGCACCCATTGAATTATTTAAAAGAACAATGAATGAATGACTAGTTAGAAATGTTTCTTGAGCTCAGAGAAATTTATATTACAAAAGAAAAAACCTAAATCTAGCATTTTCTCCAGAGCAGTTAGGAAGAACAGATTAAGTTGCTAACTGTGGACAGTGGTTCCCAAATGCTTTATGCTATCAAAACCGTCAGAGTTGCCTTCTCCTTGACCAACTAATAATTTTAAGTCCTTCTTGACTCATATTGTTTGCATGTTTGTTTATATGTACTTTGCTTCACAAAAGAAAACTTAACCAACAATGAAATGAAACTTAATCCTCAATGCCTTCCTTAACCCTAAAAGAGATGTACTTCTGTTTTTTGTGGGGTTTTTTTGGGGGGGGAGGGAGGTATTTAGGTTTTTTGTATTATTTATTTATTTAAGTAATCTCTATAACCAACATGGGGCTCCAACTCATGACCCTGAGATAAAGAGTCACGTGCTCTTCAGACTGAGCCAGCCAGGCACCCCAAGAAATGCACTTTTGAATAGGCAACTATAAAACTGCATAACGGCAATATAATAATATTAAGTAAAAAAAAAAGTATGTCTCAAAAAATCATATACATGATAACCTTTTTATAAGGTTAAAACCACTTGAAAATACATACACTTTGGGAGAATATAAGGACATAATAAACACCAACTTCAGCTTCAGGATGATGGTTAGCTTAAATGAAGGACAATCATGGGATGCGTTGACAAAAAGGATAATACAATCAGATTACTGCCAAAGTCCTAGCATTTGTTTTATGGATTTTGTTTTGTGCTTTTTGTTTGGTGGTGGATTCCCATGTGATTATGATACCATTTTAAAATAGATGGATGAAGGGGCGGTTCAGCTGGTTAAGCATTCAACTTCAGCTCAGGTCACAACATCACGGTTCCTGAGTTTGATCCCCACATACAGTTCTCTGCTGTCAGCATGGAGCACGCTTCAGGTCCTCTGTCCCCCTCTCTCTCTGCCCCTCCCCTGCTAGTACTCTCTCTCTCTCTCAAAAATCAGCATTTTAAATTAATTAATTAATTAAATAGATGGATGGATGGATGGATGGATGGTAGATAGATGACAGATGGATAGATAGGTATACCGAGCAAAACAAGCATGGACCAATGATGAGTGTGTTACGAACCAAAAATCACTAAACCTGAAATGAAATGACCTGAAATGATCTGACGGAATATGCAAATAAAAATTTTTTAAAGCATGTAGACTAACACCCAAACTACAATCTCTGTATCAACTCAAAAGTCATCCATCCAGATTTTGTAATTTTCTGCTTATACTTCCCTAAACACTTTCAATTGTGCTGTAGTAAGCAACTTGTTCTCAACAGATAGGAGACCTTCTAACATCACCAATGGACCTGCTCAGAGAGTAGAACCTTCAGGAAGGGGGGAAAAAGTGGTACAAAGGAAAAAGGTGCTGACTCTCCGGAATAAGGCTGACAATGCCCACAAGCCTCTGAATAGGCAATTGGTGATTCTTATTCACACAGTTGGTACTTATTAAATGCCAAGTGTATGTCAAATGTCATGAAAAGCACTGGAACCCTTCAGACTTATGATTAGGACCGTCCTAGCAGGTCCTTGAGTCCAACCCACCACCTTCTAGATAGCCAAGAATCAACATATCCTCAGGTCAAAGAATCAAGATAGTACAATCACTCTGGAAAACAGTATGGAAGTTCCTCAAAAAATTAAAAATAGAAACACCATATGATTCAATAATTCCACTCTTGAGTATTAACCCCAAAACAACAACACTAATTCAAAAAGATACATGCATCCCTATGTTTATTACAGCATGATTTACAATAGCCAAAATATGAAGCAACCTAAGTGTCCATCAGTAGACAAACAGAGAAGAAAGGCTGGTACATATACAATAGAATATTACACAGGCACAAAAAAAGGATGAGATTCTGCCATTTGAGACAACATGGATGGACTTAAAGGGTATTATGCTAAGTGAAATAAATCAGACAGAGAAAGACAAATACCATACGATTCTATTCATAAGTGGAATCCAAAAAACAAAACAAAACAAATGAATACACAAAAAGCAGAATCAGACCTATAAATAGAGACAAAAATGATGGTTGCCAGAGGGAAAAGTGGTAGGGGGTTGAGCAAAATGAGTGAAGGTGAGTAGGAGATAGACTTCCAGTTATTCATGGGACTAAAATGCACTGCATAAGGAATACAGTCAATGATACTGTAATAGCGATGTATTGGGTCAGATGGTAGCTACAGCTATGTGGTTAACAGAGCATAATGTATAAACTTGTCAAATCACTATGTTGTACACCTGAAACAAATGGAACACTGTATGTCAACTATACTTAAAAAAAAAATCAAGATTAACTTTCAGGTGTTTTATTTGGCTCGTAACTACACAAGCAGATACTGAAGCGCTTCACTTATAAAGTAAGGTTACAATGGCTCCCCAAAGTTAAAATCTCTATTATAAGAAATGGGGATGGGGAGAAGATTGCTTCTTTAAACAGATGAGATTTCAAATGGATGTGTTGCTGTTCATTTTACCTGCTATCTCCAAAAGTGGGTTTATGTGATCTCCTTCTGCCAGCTTCACAAATCCAACCTGATTTCCAAAAGTGTCAATCCCTTGAAAAGGCAAAATCAACTGTTCTCCTTGGAGGATTTCTTCTATGAATGGTTTTAATTCCAAAAGAGCACCAATACCACTGGTAAGAGATAATACAATTTTCAGTAATAAATTAGGTAATAAGATATACAAAACCAAACAAGAAATAATCAGTTTTTAGAAAGATAAGTTAATTTTGATATTTGTTCTAATTATTTTAGAGCTCAAAAATAACTTCAAAATCTAATCTGTATGATTAAAATACAACTAATATTAATTTTTAAATAAAAACTATGGAAGAAGTGAATTACATCTTTACTTAATTATAATTTATATTAAAGACATGAAAGAAAATACTATTTTATTGTTCACCAAGAAGTTTTTAATCAAGGAAACACTGCAGGGACAACTCAAAAACATTACTGATAACATATTCCAAAAACCTAATACCACAAGGGCTTATATTATTAGATTATATGAAAAGTTATAAATTCTTATCAAAAGTACTAATACAGTATTTACTGTTTGCAAGGCACTCTACTAAAACTTCATTATCTCTTAAACTACAATAGCATCCGTAATAAGATAATACTGTAACTGGATTAAACAAAAATAAAAGGTTATATTTGCCAACTGCAACCACATAAGTTTGTTATTTCTGTTTAACCTATGTGATCACAGGGCTACTCTGTGTTTCAAGTGCTTTATTTTTCTTTACAAAACAAGTGTTTACTATATTAATGAATTAAACATCATCAGGTTTAGAATATTTTGAAAATTAGGATGAATTATTTCCATCTTAAAGAGAATTCTGGTGTAGATATGTTGTTATGAGAAAAAAAATTAAAATCTCACTAGAGGGCAGCAATTACTCCAAAAAGAAATAAGCACAATCTTACATAATAGGGCTTTAAAACACCCTTCTGGTGAAACATCATTAAACTATCTTGATCATTCACTAGTAATTATAAGTTAAATGTGTGAAGAGAAATTTAAGTATTTTTCTAGTTCTTTCATATTTCTAAATTACCTTCCATATAAAGTTTTTAACTGACTTCATAAATAAATTCATACTGAGTCTCAATTCTTATCTATGTCATAACATAATATACAATTGTTCAAAATAGCTTTGGAAGGGGCACCTGGGGGGCTCAGTTGGTTAAACATCCAACTCTTGATTTTGGCTCAGGTCATGATCTCATGTTTCATGGGTTCGAGCCCCCCATCGGGTTCTACACCAGCAGTGCAGAGCCTTCTTGGGATTCCCCAACCTCCGCCCCTCCTCTCACAAATAAGTAAAAATTTAAAAAATGGCTTTGGAAATGTCCACATTTCTCACTGTACCTCCAAATCCACATCCTAAACCCAATCCCTCCTAACCTTATTTGTGTCCATCCTAAAAGACAGTGTCCATACTTTACTGCGGCATGGTCCTTCACTGTGTGCCGTGAGCTAGAACACGTGAAAACAGAACAGCCATTTCTGGCTCATCTTGCATAAACTGGGGGAAATCAAGATACTTATTTTAATTATAACTATATACTAAAGCAGGCCATGCTAAAGGTTAGGGCTTTTCAGAGACCATGAATTCTATATCCCATTTTTCATCAAAGAAATATAGATGATTTAAACTCAGCCCGGTGTTTTCAGTTCTCCAGGAGCAAAATTCAATAAATAAGTCCCAGTGAGATGTCACTGATCGCAGAGTGAGAAAAAGTCATAGTGTCTGTTGGTAAGTATCACTAACTTTCAAATTCTTTTAAATAGAATACCTTTCGAAGAGTGGTTTATGGAAAGACTTCTTTATGGTAAAATAAGTAAAAAGTATATGTGTATAGAAAAAAAGAACTCTCAAACTAGAGTTCAGACCAAAAGGAGTATTTGAAATTAAGAAGGACAGTCTTCTTTTCAACTCAGCAGCTAGGTGTGGTTGGCCTTACAAATTTCTATGCCTTTCTTCTACCCTGTAAGGGCAAAGGACCTTACACCTAAAGTCCTTTGTGAAGAAATTCATGATTTTTTAAAAATTTTTAAGTAATCTCCACACCCAGCATGGGGCTCAAACTCATAACCCCATGATCAAGAGTCACATGCTCTACTGACTAAGTCAGCCAGGCGCCCATGAAGAAATTCATGATTTCAAGAAAATGCTTCTGCATACTCCACACCCAACCCATTGATCAATACATCATTAAACACCTAAAATATGATGCTAGATTTTGAAAAGTATGAACACAGAACAAGAAACCGACAACATAGATGTCAGCATATTATACAGTACAGGATGAAAGGTAAAATGAAAAGATTAGAGACTTAGAAAATCCTTCATATAAATAACATCTTACCAGAAAACCCAGTTCATTTCTCTCTCACGATATAGCAATGCAAAGCGAATCCACACCTTGATTCTGTTCCTCCCTTAAAAGTTCATACTGCCACAGACACTTCCCTGGTTTCCCAAACTAGTAGTAAATCTTTTCTCCTTTGAAATTCCATTAATATTTTATATTTCATGAAACACACCATGTTTTACATTTTTATATTATAATTTGAGTTCACATGGTATCCAGTCAACTTAACTGTATAATACATAAGCATAAGAGCCATTCCTGACTCGTCTTTATTTTCCCCAAAGCACTTAACTCAGTATCTTGCACATGGCTGATAATCCTGGTTGAGTTGTAAAACACTATCTTGTCTGTATAGCAAACCTTATTTATTTCTTAGATTTTTCATTATAACTTAGTCAAGAGCAGGGCACCTAGGTGGCTCAGTTGGTTAAGCATCCGACTTCAGCTCAGGTCATGATCTCGCAGTTTGTGAGTTCGAACCCTGCATCAGGCTCTGGGCTGACAGCTCGGAGCCTGGAGCCTGATTCTGATTCTGTGTCTCTCTCTGTCTCTAACCCTCCCCTGCTTGCACTCTGTGTCTCTCTCTCTCTCTCTCTCTCTCTCTCTCTCTCAATAATAAACAATAAACATAAAAAAAATTAACTTAATCAAGAGGAATTACTGAATTGCAATATCTGGTCATCATCTTCTAGCAGAGATAATATTTCCAGTATCATAAAGTTGCATAAGGATGCCACTTTAACTCTTCAAATACAAAGCAGACTTGCTAAACATTTAGGGTTTTTTTCCCACAAAACTGAAAGTATTTGCAAAATGACATGGTGAAACACAGGGATGAATGATGCAGACCGTCACCATGCTCTGTACGGTAATTCTTCAATGAGTGATGCCATGATTTAGGGCAAGAAAATGCTTCCTAGTTCCAGACTCTCCCATGCACCGCAGGTGGTTTAGCCACCCTCGCTCCTGCCCATCAGATGCCCACATTACTCCTCAGTAATGGTGATGACCAAAAATACCCCCCAAATATTTCTAAAAGTCTCTTAGGACTTAGAGGCAGTCCCACCTCCACTGAGAAATGTAAACAGTACAATACATTGGGAGGCATACCTGCCCCCTCACCCTAACCCCACTGCACACCACGTGCTCATCAGTAGAGACCACTGAGATACAGGAGGCCCTTCATACCTATGCAGACTAATCCTCCCCACTGCTTTCATGCCCTTGTGTTCATCCTCTCCTTTGTCTCCATCCTACCCCCTCTCTCTCCGCCTCCCCATCTTTCACAGACACACCCCACGGAATAATAAGAGAACGGACTAGTTCTGGCTTCTCTACTAACCAGCATTTGCTTAATTCCTAGGGCTCTTGCTTCCCCATATGTATAAGAGAGATGACATTTCTGTGCTGCCTCACAATACTGTTAAGAGAATAAAGCAGAATATTTGTATGGGAGGTGGAGGCTGAGGAACAGGACTGATACACAGATGCCATTTGCCACGGCCAAGATCTACTTCTGATGACAGAGATAAACCTAAACCTACTGGTCAACGGGGATCTTTGCTGGTTTCAAAAGGTCTCTTTGGAGTACAATTATTCAGTTAATTCAAACCTCCTCTCAGGAGTTTTCCCTTCCCTCTCCTCTTCCTTCCCAAGGAATCCAGCATACTCTTCCTTTTTTAAAGAAAACATATTCATTTATTTTTGAGAGACAGAGCACAAGTTGGGGAGGGGTATAGAGAGAATGAGACACAGAATCTGAAGCAGGCTCCAGGCTCCGAGCTGTCAGCACAGAGCCTGACGGGGGGCTCGAACCCACAAACAGTGAGATCATGACCTGATCCGAAGTCGGATGCTTAACCGACTGAGCCACCCAGGCGCCCCTCCAGCATACTCTTCTAAGAGGACTGAGGGAGGTCTCTAGACTGCCTGCTGTTTGAGTCCTCAGAGATTCCCATTTTGGGGGGACCGGTCTGGCTATATCCTTGGGTGACCCATATCAGGGACCATGAGAACATGCTTATTCTTTCTGGGCTTTGTACCAGCACATACTGCAGAAGCATGACCCTGCCAGAGACTCTCATCAAGAAACATGGATGTTCAGCAGTGTGCCCTTGTCTCTTATCCAGTTCTTTCTGACCCACCAATTTTTTCTGAGTTGGGCCTCCACATCAACCCACCATGGCACAAGAAATTTCTGGATTCATCTATATGTCTTGATAGGAGATGGGGAATTGAAGAAACTACCTCAGGTATATCTGTTGGAAATCTTCCTCAACTCTAATCTACCACCTATGTGACACCACATTCTTGTAGCATTAGTGAACAGGAACTTCTCCAAAGAGCTTGAGCTTTCCCCAGCTTCACCCTGAGAACCCCAAACTAATGTGAATGTCTCTATCATTCCTAGTTCTCTGTTCCAACACCGGTGAGGGCCAGGTTTGGAAAAAACATTCAGCCCCAAAAGGGGAGCCAGGACATTGTACCTGGTTCCATACTTCTTCCTCTGCCGTTGCTTACTCCACCTAGCACTGGAAGGGCTCTATACTCCCTCCCACCCTGGACAATAAGCCTCAGAGCAGCCACCTACAACCCTCCTCAAAGCTGTCTGTGTTTTCACTGACCACACTGAAGGTCTTTTGAATTTATTGCTGGCTCCATGTCTCCTACTTGCCACCCTTCACGCCAGCTTACCGAAACACTGAGGTCCCCCGAGAAAGAAGGAATTCTGCCTCCAGACTGCCTTTGGACTTGAGACCACAGCAACTCTTCCCTGGGTCTCTAGCCTGCCCTGCAAACTTTGTACTTGCCAGGCTCCACAGTCACATGAGCTAATCCTTTAAAATAAATTCTGTATGTAGTCACAGATACAGATATATTGAGATATCAATATATCTAGATATTCATATAGATATACATCCTGTTGGTTGTGTGTCTCTGGAGAACCCTGACTAATTCACCACTCTAACACACACAGGACACTTCTCTCAGGCTTTCGGCTCCTCGTGTCACATCTTCTTTGGCTCTTTTTCCCTTAAGAGCATCACAGTATTTATTTTGTCTTCTGACTGGCAAAGTGAACAGTGAAAGCAAGCCAAATAAAATCTTCTAGTCCTCTCTGCAAATGCAAGGTGCCCCAGACCTGCTCTTGGGTAGATCAGGTTGGAATAGAATGGAAAACTGATCTCTAAATACATGAGGGTCTACTGTTTAAAAGACATAACTACAAGAATCATAATTTGGCTTCATATTTTGAATCACTAGTTTCATGTTTTCTCCCTTTTCCTCACCCCTTCCCAATTCAAGCCTTGTTCTTCATTCCCTCAGAAGTAACCTGCAATACATCCTGGCTCTGGTTTTCCAAAGAGCTAAAGCTTAAGCTCAATCTGGAGAGCTATACAGGTAGTAACAGGGAAAGGAGTACCCCAGGGAATTGGGGGAAGACCAAGGGTTCTCCACTCCAAGCAGCAATCAATGACTTATATAGTCAAACTTTATGGCACAACTCTGGAATTAGGAGTGGGTAGTATATAGGTACTCAAGAATGAGTAAGGTAAAATTGTAACTATCTACTGGAATAGAGGACAGCTCTAATAACAATAACATCAGCCACCTACTGTGGGCCGGGGCTCTACAAAGAGTCTTTACATGTATTGAAACTATTATTTGTTTCCATTTACATAAAAAGTAAACAATTTGCCCAAAATTAGGCAGCTATTCAGAAATGGTTGTGTCACAGTTCCAGAATCTTTACCAAGAATCCTAACCTAAATGGTCGGCCTCCAGAGTGCTGACATAATTAACATGGGGAAAACAACTACATAACCAAGGGCAACTATTTGATAACAATAACAATTTAAAGTCTCGATTAGGAGGAATATTTATATTGCTAATTCTGTACATTGACTATTAACCAGAAGAAATTACAACAAAGAATACTTCCTTACAATTTCAGTGCCTCTTTGGGTTCTACTATGTTTACTCATATTAAAGCAATAATTTGGAAAATGATATTCAAGGAAGACATATTACTCACATGTTTACTTCCTCTTCATTTAATAACTGCATCACTAGCAGGGTAATATGAAAGGAGCCATCACTGATCATTGCTTTGGCCAGTTGTTTGTCTTGTTGTATTATTGCATTTTGTAGGATCTTAATTCCTCTTGTAATCTAATCACACACACACACACACACACACACACACACACAAAATAGAGATTAGGTAAGCAATATTTCTTTATGGCAAAATGTAAATCAAGAAGAAAAATAAGCAACAACCAAAATTAGAACAATGTCAAGATTCTTCAACCGAACAATGCTTAATCGCCTACTTGTTCTCAAATATCCTGGATAAAATGACTTGGGAAGCTTAATATGAGGTATGAGTTTTTTTAAATCATATAATTCCTGTCCATCTTGAAAACATCAAACCTAATACCCTTGTTTTACACACTGGGTCACTGGTTGAACCCACTGGTTGAAAATCTCTCAGTGACCATGCATCTTTTCAGAAACTTGCAGTATGACTCATGATAATTATGATCTTTCCTAAAATTTAAAAAAAAAAAAAGTTTTTCTTGCCACAGAAAGGTCAAACCAGCAGACAACATTCCATTCCTGTTGGAAGTATTATTTATTTGTCCCCAAGTGAATGTGTCTGAGAACCCATTCTTCATGGCCTTTAAAATTTTTTAGGACAGCAATAATCTCAACAGGAGTGGCTACTGTCATTTTTCCAGATGTGTGAGGAGGGGCATAACGATGGAGAGAGAGCTGCAAAGACGTCCAATTGTGTATGTTAGAAAAACAATTACAGTCGCAGAGAGATGCAACCCCTCCTCTTCCATCAGACTTCCCCTCTCCGTCCCTGCTCTGAAACAAAAAGGGGAACAATGTTCTTCCCTCCTCCATTTCCAGTCAGATACAATTCTAGTCAACTTGTACATGTGACTAGAAAAGTGTATCGGAAAATGGTTTGAATATGAAATAGCAAACCGAGCAATACTCAGAGGAAAGAGAGCACACAGAAGTCCTGAGGCAGTAGAATTAGTCAGAGAGAAAAGGGGAAGGAGAGGAGGCTGGCAATAGAAACAGAGTCCATTAAAAAAAAAAAAAAAAAAAAACAGAGATAAGAAAAAACTGAATCATGAGCACAGCAGACTGTTCTGATACTAGAGTAGCTGTTTTATCCTGAACAATGTTCCCATTATCTGCAGAATGTGACTGGACAAATCATGAGATGCCATCCTGGGATCTGACTTCCCACGTGTCTTTATGATAAATCCGCATCACCCAAAATAACCTCAGCCTTTCTCTATTCCTTGCAATATGGAAGAGGGCGACACAGGAAATGGTGTTTTCCTGGGAGGAAGTTATGCAGTAACACCTAACATAATATTTCCCAAGGCAAGAGATCACTTCTGTGAAACCCAGCAAAAGAATACTGATCGCCTGGTAAATAAAATGCTCTTGATGTAATAGTACACAAAGATCTTATAGAGTCACTTTCTTCTACTCTATATCAATAAAACTAAATTATAAACTCCTCGAGGGTAATGTTTATTTCTTCTAACCACCATCTCACCACAGTGACCAGTAATAATAATAAAAACAATACTTAAAATACACCTGAAACTAATATAGCACTGTATATTAATGATACTAGAAATTTAAAAAAGTAATAAAACAAAATAGAATAAAATAAAATAAAATAAAATAACTGGCATGAGGACACATCAGTAAATGTCAGTTCACATTATTCTAAAATGTGCTTTTTCGGGGGCGGTGGCTCAGTTGGACGAAGTAAGCGTCCAACTTTGGCTCAGGTCATGATCTCACTGTTCTAGAGTTCGAGCCCTGTGTCAGGCTCTGTGCTGACAGTTCAGAGCCTGCAGCCTGTTTCAGATTCTGTGTCTCCCTCCCTCTCTCTCTCTCTCTCTCTCTCTGCCCCGCCCCCCCCCCCAGCACTCTTTCTCTCTCAAAAATAAACATTTAAAAATAAATAAATAATAAAGTGTGCTTTTTCACCTAAAAAGGATTAGACATTTTCCATATCATTAAATATATAATGTCTTCACTTTTTTAATGGAATAGGATCCCATTGTACAGATGTCCCATAATTTAGTTACCTAATCACTTACTTACCAAAATAAAGTTTTTTCTCAAAAAAAGTTTTTAATTAATAAAAAATAAAGCAACAATATTTAAAAAACAATAGCAGTAACTAACCTTTATTGTGTGATCACTAGGTTCTAGATACTACAGTGAGCATTTCATATATATTAGTTCACTGAAGCCTCTGAACAACCCTATAAGGTAGATATTGGTATTAACTCTATTAAAATAAATTGAAAAACAGAAGATTTAAAAAAAATCTCTTCAAAATCATATACCCAACACAGCAAAGGAACGTAAATAAAGGATAAATTACAATACATGAGAAAAAATGCAACAGTGACAACGAATTGGTTTGTTTTCAGAGGGGACAAAGAGGGGGCAGAGATGTGGGTACTGACTTATGAAATGAAACCCTGAGGGGAGAAAGGAATTCAAAGGAGATTTTTAGAAAGTCTTACTGAATACTGTGTAACAGAATACACTGGCCCTCTTAGAAAGACCTTTATTGTAAAACTGTATTGCTCACAAATGATTTTAAATTTGAATTTTTGAGTTTTTCCAGGTACAATGAAGCGCTGAGATTGGCTCATGGCATAACAAAGCAGCTCAAGAGGGTCGAGGTTCATATGCCAACGGCCTGGTCCAGCGTCAAGGATATTAAAGGTCCTCAAAAGTGTTAGACCTCTGGACACATATATCAATGGAACAGAAATCCCAAAAGGAAAAATACTCTTATATGGCCAACTAATCTATGACAAAGGAGGCAAGAATATATAATGGGGAAAAGACAGACTCTTCAACAAATGACAACAAATGGGAAAACTGGACTACCACATGCAGAAGAATAAAACTGGACCACTTTCTAACCCATACACAAAAATAAACTCAAAACAGAATAAAAGGCCCAAATGTGAGAAATGAAGCCATAAAGCTCCTAGAAGAAAACAAAGGCCGTATCTCTTTGACATTGGCCTTAGCAAAATTTGTCTACATACGTCTCCTCAGGCAAGAAAAACAAAGCAAAAATAAACTATTGGGACTACACGAAAATATACCTTGCAAGGCCAAGGAAACAATCAACAAAAGGAAAAGGCAACCTACTGAATGGGAGAAGATATTCATAAAAGACATATCCACTAAAGGATTAATATTCAAAATGTATAAAACTTATACAACTTGACACGAAAAAACAAAACAACAACAACAAAAAACCAATCTGATTAAAATGTAGGGAAAGGACCTAAAGAGACATTTTTTCAAAGAAAATATCCAGATGGCCAATAGACACATGAAAAGATGCTCAACATCACTAATTATCAGAGAAATGCAAATCAAAACCACAATAAGATATCACCTTACATCTGTCAGAAGGGCTAGAATGAAAAAGACAACAAAATAAATAAAATGAAATACATGTTAGTGAGGATATAGAACAGAAGGTACCCTCGTGCACTGTTGAAGAGAATGTAAACTGGTACAGCTCCTATGGGAAACAGTATAGAATGTCCTCAAAAAATTAAAAATAGAGGGGTGCCTAGGTGGTTCAGTGGGTTGGGTGTCAACTCTTGATTTTGGCTCAGGTCATGATCTCACGGTTTGTGGGATCAAGCCCCATGACAGGTGCTGACGGTGTAGAGCTTGCTTAGGTTCTCTCTCTCCCTCTCTGTCTCCCCCTCCCCCCCTCAAAATAAATAAACTTAAAAAATAAATAAAAGTAGAAACACTATATGACCCAGTAATTCCACTACCAGGTATTTACCCAAAGAAAACAAAAACACTAAAAAGATGTATGAACCTCTATGTTTATTGCAGCATTGTTTACAATAGCCAAATTACGCAAGCAACCCCACTGTCCACTGATAAATGGGTAAATTGTGTGTGTGTGTGTGTGTGTGCACATAAAATGTGTATAAAATGGAATGTTACTCAGACATAAAAAGGAATGAGGTCTTGACATTTGCAAAAACATGGGTGGACCCAGAGGTATATTATGCTACGTGAAATAGGTCAGACTGACAAAGACAAATACTGTATGATTTCACATATATGTGGAATCTAAAAATCAAAGCAAATAAACAAACACCAGAAACAGACCCAAAGATACAGAGAACAAGTTGATGATTACCAGAGGGGTAGGTGGTGGAAAGATAGGCAAAATGGGTTAAGGAGAGTGGGAAATACAGACTTCCAGTTATGGAATGAGTAAGTCATGGAGATGAAAGGTACAGAATAGGGACTATCATCACTGGTATTATAACAGCACTGCATGGTGACAGATGGTACCTACACTGGTGGTGAGCATAGCAAAACACACAGACTTGTCAAATCACTATGTTGCATACTTGAATCTAATATAACACTGTGTGTCAACTAGACATCAATTAAAAAAAAAAAAGTCATACAACATAATTACATCTACAAATCTTAGCTGGTACAAATGATAATATTGTTTTAACTGCACATGAAAAGTATCTTACGATGAGAACTCTGTTTTACAATCAGTAATACAAATTAAGGATGATGGACTTGGCTCAGAAATTCTGGATTTTTTTTTCAGTTTTTTTTTTTTTTTTTTTTGAGAGAGAGACAAAGATAGCTCAAGTGAGGGAGTAGGGAGAGAGAGAGAGAGAGAGAGAGAGACAGAGAATCCGAAACAGGCTCCACACTGTCAGCACAGAGCACGATGCAGAGCTCGAACTCAAGAAACTGTGAGATCATGACCTGAGTGGAAAACAAGCGTTGAATGCTTAACCAACTGGGCCACCCAGGCTCCCCAAAATTCTGGATTTTAATTCCAGGTCTACCACAGGTGTGACCCCACACCTGTCGCCTCTTCTCACTAAATCTTGGTTTCTTCAGTTGTAAAACAGGAATGATAAAATGTGCACTGCCAAACTTACAGCATTGTGTTACAGATCACAGTAGGCAAGCTGCATGAAAATACTTCACAAGCTCTACACCATTTGCCTAATATAAAGCATACAACACTGCCAAAATTAAATTCAGTGGTTCTCTACCCTATGTAGTTCTGCTTCCCAAGTACCATTTGGCAATGTTTGGAGGCATTTTTGTCATAACTGGGGACTTGCCACTTGCACTTAGTGGGTACAGTACCTGCATTTTCACAAAAATATACTCTTGATTCTGGGCTCAAACACTAATTATGTATAAAGTCAGGGAAATGTTCAAACAATTCCACTCATTTGTGTATCCAGCATTTTAGTGCAATGCTCTGCACAGTAAAATAGTTTTAGACCATTCCTATTTTTTAATTATCTGGAAGCATGTAAACTGCAAATTAAAAACTGTAAAATACTTGGAAGACTAATTCTCTGATGTCACACAGTACTTATGATGCAGGATTAACCTCAATCTAGGAAAATTCTACAGATAATCTAACCAAGAGATGTATTTCTAGCTATGCTTTGATGCTCCAGATTAATTTATATATTCCTTGATATCATCTTAAGAGCTTTTTTAAATGCTTTTTTATTCCTAATTACATTCTTATAAAAGAAAAGGGAAAAATACTTGACTCTTCTCTGTATTGCATTTTAAGAACTACCAGTGTCATTACAGGCCAAAGGAAACTAATTTTTAGAGCTGCTGTTTAAAATTCAATAAAATCATTAAAGCTTATCTGTCACCATAATCCCAGCTATTGACAGTACTGCACAGGCACATTTTAAAAACCTAATGCTATAGAGTCACATTTAAATATTATATTCAAAGAAACTTTCAAAAATAAGAGCATTATTAAAATCTTAAATATTTCACTGAGTATTATCTTTGTGTCTAGAAAATAAAAACAAACATCCATCTGTTAAACCTCAGCACTAAGCGATATTCTACATGCCTAAAAATAATGCAGTAAGACAATACATGTTTATATCTTTTAAGTTTTCTAATTGACTCGAAGCATGTATATATGAGTGCAGATAAAAACCCTTAACATCATGTACCTCTGCATGAGGGAGAGAAGTTGCATTCTAGCACAGAGTACGAGAATGTCTTTGACCTCAACTTTTGACATTATTTTCAGAATTTTTCTAAGCTGTTAACTTATATTGTTCCTAAATTTGCTGCCTCGTTAATATTTACCAGAATTATCACTTCAATTTGCTACATAATTTTTCTTCAGTGCTGAATACTTTCATTTTTCTCGCTTGTCTACAACCATGAAAAGAACTTGAAAAATTGATAACATAGCAAAACTGGAGTAAAAGTAAAAAGTCCTTCCGAAATAGGAGAATTTTCTATGTCTACCAAATGCTCAACATATACACCATGATAGCAAATACTTTTACAATTACATTTCCCAGACAAGAATTGAATGACTGAATGCACAAATCTACTTTTATTATTTTTATAAGACCAGCAATTTTCTCATTACTAAATGATGAAATATGGAATTAAAGGTTACAAATGCCTTTTAAAACACCCAGAGAAAAATCATATCTTTCCAATAGTATAAAAAAATTATCTGGGGTGCCTGGGTGGCTCAGTCGATTAAGCATCCAACTTTGACTCAGTTTCTCACAGTTCATGAGTTTGAGCCCTATGTCGGGCTCCAGGCTGACAGCTCAGAGCCTGGAACCTGTTTCAGATTCTGTGTCTCCCTCTCTCTCTAACCCTACCCAGCTCATACTCTGTCTCTCCCTCTCTGTCTCTCAAAAATAAAATATTTTTAAAAAAATAAAAAAAAGTATCTTCTAAAAAATTAATATACTCCTGAATTCAATCAATTTCTAATTGTTCCCTTGTACTTCAATGTTGATTTACCTTATATTTATTACTAGTCATAAAGAAAGCCCATAAAATCAACATGAGTAATCCAACTAGAACTAATTAAACAATTCTAAGCATTTAAGAAACATATAAGATTTATTATAACTCCATTAGATTCTTTTATTCTTTATTTTTATTTTTAAACTAATGTATAATTGCAGGTAATGGAGAAACACATCCTTTCACATACTTGCAACCTGGATATTTTATACAATCATTCTAGTGCATTTTCCAATTCTATTTCTTAAAACTATGAAATTATGGGGGCGCCTGGGTGGCTCAGTCGGTTGAGCGTCCGACTTCGGCTCAGGTCATGATGTCACAGTTCGTGAGTTTGAGCCCTGCACTGGGCTCTGTGCTGACAGCTCAGAGCCTGGAGCCTGCTTTGGATTCTGTGTCTCCCTCTCTCTCTGCCCCTCCCCCACTCACCCTCTGTCTCTCTCTGCCTCTCAAAAAAATAAAGAAACGTAATAAGAAAATGTTTTGAAGTATGAAATTATGATTTTCCATTAATGACGAACTTCAAACATCTAAGAATGTGTTTAAAAATCAAAGACCCATGTCAGTCTGAACACTTTCTTCTTTAAAACTAGATGCCAACAAGTAGAGGCCAAAAGTAGAGCAACTCATTGTGAGTGTGCTAGCTTCCAAAGGCTTGTTTGCAGGTCACTTAATTGGAACTTGGAATACAGTCTCCCATTGAAACAATGTTATAAATGCTGCTTCTTTTCCCAGGCCTTCCCACAAAAGCTCATAAGTAGTTTAAAAAAGAAAATTAACATTTGGTACTTTAAAACAAACAAACAAAAAGGATGTTCGTAGAAAAGATGTAAAATGCACCTCCTAATCTCCTCCCACCCTACCTCTTCTCTCTGTATTTGTATGTACACCTCCTACTAAGTACAAATAAGTCTCTTGAGAGGGAAACATTAAATTATTTAGTTTCCAGGTCACTTGACACCCACATTCCCCACTACTATGAGTCACGGGACCCTCAAAGGATGGCTGTTGAACCTGTATTATGAAACCAACATTGTAACACTGTATTTCTTATTTGTGAATTATTGTAAATGTTCTGGTTGCAACTTGGTATGCCACAAATACGTCTTCAGCCCTGAAATGACAGTATTTTGTGTGTGTGTATTTCTGCTCCTGCCAAGCTCTGCTCTAGGTACTGGGAATGAGCCGAAGACTTTGTGAGGAAGACAAACAAGTTCCAATTGCAAGAATGACAGATCACAAAAGGAAAGCTATGAGACCTTGGAGGTGGCAAACTAGGGGGTGACCAAGGCAGGTGGTCACAGGTGAAGAGGTTTGAGCTGAGATTTTGACATTAACAAAACCAAGAGGGGATGAAAGAAAACTCCTAGACAGAAAAGGTTTTCTCTGGGGGGAGAGGGCCCCTGGCAAGTTCAAGGCCAGAGGGACTCAAGCAGAAGGAACAAGTGCCAAAGTGGAGAAGGTTGAACCATGTAGAACCTCACAGGACATGGTAGAGTCTTTGTCTTTACCTAATACCAACAGGAAAAGAGTGAAGTATATAAGCGGGTGACATGTCCAGATTTGGGTTTAGAAAATAATCATTATCACCTCCATTTTACACCTAAAGAAATGGAAGCTACGGAAATTAAGTAACTTGACCGACATCCACAGAGGAGTTTGTAGCCCAGATGGTACTCAAACAAGACCTGTAGGACTCCAAAGTCGCACTCTTCCTGGTCCCACACCACCTCCCAGAAGGTAAGCAGCAGACACGATGGCTACGGCAGCTGATGGGTGAAAACTAAGAGCTGCAGACCGTTCTCTCCCATCCCCTTCCTCTGGTCACTTTAGTAGCCCAAATTCTGAACTAAGCCTCAGAAAGAAAGAACTTCTCCAGCCCCTTTCCTCTCCAACCCCTCTCCTTGCCCTTCCCCACCAGTCACCCCATTGACCTTCACAGTCAGAACAAGGCTAGGAGAGGAAGGACAGGCATGAAAGGGACACAGAGCTGCTGTTCAGACTACCAAGGGCGCCAAGAATGAAGGTGTGAAGGGGCGCCTGGATGGCTCAGTCGGTTAAGCGTCCGACTTTGGCTCAGGTCATGATCTCACAGTTCACAGGTTCGAGCGCCGCGTCAGGCTCTGTGCTGAAAGCTCAGAGCCTGGAGCCTGCTTTGGATTCTGTGTCTCTCCCTCTCTGCCACACCCCTGCTCATGCTCTGTCTCTCTCTGTCTCTCAGTAATAAATAAACGTTTAAAAAAATTTTTTTAAAGAATGAAGGTGTGAAGGGAGACAGACTCCATGAAGGGCCTCATAAAAGCAACTTATAGGAGTGCTTCCCAAACTTTTATAGTTGACAGAGTGCAGTGGAAAAATCTCTAAGCAGCGAATCAAAATAAGAAACCCCGGGGTCTTGTCCAGTCCCCATGTCCTTGGGGAAGTCGTTTTGCCTATTTCACATTCTGGGTCCTTAGGACCTGGCTTGAGACTTCTCACTTCAGCAGCACCACCTTTGACTTCTGGCTTTCTTCTAACTCCCACATGTACATATAACCCTAAATTTCAAAGAAAACCTGCCCAAATAAATCAAGGTATTTTAATATAATTAATATACAATTGCTAATGACATTAAAGTTTGTATCACCTCGGGGCACCTGGGTGGCTCAGTCGGTTGGGCATCCGACTTCAGCTCAGGTCATGATAGCACGGTTTGTGGGTTTGAGCCCCGCATCGGGCTCTGTGCTGACAGCTCAGAGCCTGGAGCCTGCCTCGAGTTCTGTGTCTCCCTCTCTCTCTGCCCCACCCCCGCTCACGTTCTGTCTCTCTCTCAAAAATAAACAAACATTAAAAAAAAATAAATAAAAAATAAAAAAATAAAGTTTGTATCACCTAAACACTTTTAAGGATTATAATGGTTTTTACTGGCATGTACCAGTAAAATCAGAATCTAATTCTTTACTGCATTAAACTCTAAAACCTTGCATTGCTAGGTTATACAAATTTCTCTTCTTATGTATCTTCTTTCCCCAGCTAAACTGTATCTCACGGACTAGAAATTTCTTGGAATGCCTCAATAAAATTTATTTTTTTTCTTTTGATATTTCTTTGATTTCAACTTCATTTGCTTTGATTTTTAAAAATTCATTAGCATTCCCTAGAAACATTCCAGTTAAATAAGGGGAGAAACAAACTTAAAATGTGCCTCCTGTTAAAAAGAAAACCACAGGCACCTGGGGTGCCTGGGTGGCTTGGTCGGTTTGGCGTCTGACTTCTGCTTGGTCATAACCTCACTGTTTGTGAGTTCGGGCCCTGCATCAGGCTCTGTGCTGACAGCTTGGAGACTGCTTCAGATTCTGTGTCTCCCTCTCTCTCTGCCCCTCCCCTGCTCAGGCTCTCTCTCTCCGTCTCTCAAAAATAAATAAACACTGAAAAAACGTTGTTGTTTTTTTTTTTTTTAAAGAAAACCACAGGCCCAAAATGGGCTCTTAACACGTTAAGAGCCTTACGTCAGCAAACCAAGACTTAACACCTAACTTAAGTGCAGTTTCAGCCTCCCAGGGATGTAGCCAGTCAACACACAATTTCCTGGTCAGCACTAGGAAACTTCTGACAGACCCCTTCCATTCTCCTTCAGAGGGTGTCCCCGCCTAACACGATGGATTCTTTGCTAATTGTTTCCTTCTTTCCCCTCCCTCTCTCCCTTTAAAATCCTTTCCTTTTCTGCAGTCTTGGGGAGCACTTTTCTGTCTGCTAGATGGGATGCTGCCCGATTCATGACTCGTTCAACACAGCCAACTGGATCTTCAGATGCACTTGGAATTTCTGTTGTTTTCTGGTAAAAGAGATCATACAGAAATTCAGGTCTGCTTCTCAAATCGGGACAAGATATGAAAACGGTCGGTCTTCCAAGTAAAGTGTTCTTTCCTCCCTCACTGCTTCACCAGTTTGAATTAGATACTGTAGCTCTCAGCCACATACAAGGGTTTGTTAGTTTGTGCCAACTGGCTGGTCCCATTTCCTATTATTCATACCACATTAATTTTCCAGATTTTTACCTAAGTTTATCATGCAATATTAAACTTGCACAGGGAGTAATTTTTAAAGAAACTATGTCACAATAATCATTACCATACACAGGACTGAGCAGCAAGAAATCCCACTACTTTCCCAGCAGAGATTTCAAATCCCTCTTTTTCTACCTGGCCACTGTTTTCTGCTTCTGAAAGGTTCCTCTGTTGTGGTGAACAAACAGAGAGAACCTTGACATGCCATCTGGCAACACACTCAAAATTATTACTTAAATATGACTGTTTAATATTTTTTCTAAATTACTGTTTAAGTACATTTTATTGTTTAAATAGGATTATTTATGGGGCACTTGGGTGGCTCAGTCAGTTAAGTGTCTGACTTCAGCTCGTCAGGATCTCATTGTTCATGAGTATGAGCCCTATGTTGGGCTCTGTGCTGACAGCTCAGACCCTGGAGCTTGCTTTGGATTCCATGTCTCCCTCTCTCTCTGCCTCTCCCCCACTCACTCATGTGTGTACTCTCTCTTTCTCTCTCTCTCTCTCTCTTAAAAAAAAATCAATAAATATTTAAAAAAATTTTTAAATAGGATTATTTCCAAGGAACTGCCCTACAACCCAGCAATTGCACTACTAGGTAATTATGCAAAGGATACAGATGTACTGATTCAAAGGGGCACATGCACCCCAATGTTTATAGTAGACTATCAACGATACCCAAAGTATGGAAAGAGCCCAAATATCCATCTCCTGACAAATGGATAAAGATGTGGTACATATATATACAATGGAATATTACTCAGCCATCAAAAAGAATGAAATCTTGCTATTTGCGACAACGTGGATAGATCTAGAGTGTATTATGCTAAGTGAAATAAGTCAGTCAGAGAAAGACAAATATCATATGATCTCACTCACCTGTGGAATGTAAGAAATAAAACAGATGAACATAGGGGAAGGGAAGGAAAAATAAGATAAAAAGAGAGGAAGGCAAACCACAAGAGACTCTTAAATACAGAGAACAAAATGAGGGTTGCTGGCAGGGTATAGGGTGGGGTGAGTGGCATTAAGGAGGACACTTGTTGGGATGAGCACTGGGTGTTATATGGAAGTGATGAATCGCTAAATTCTATTCCTGAAATCATTATTACATTATATGTTAACTAACTTGGATTTAAATTTCAAAAACATGTAAGATGATAGTAAAAAAAAATAAAAATAAATAAATAGGATTGTTTCCTATGGAGCCCACCTAAAATACCACCAAAAACACTTAAGAGCTGAGAGCAAATGGGCTTACAAGCATTTAGTGTAGCTTAAATCTAATTTAAAATAAAACTTTATAGTAAAAGTAGTTGTTTTTTAAATAGCACCTCTAAAATGAATCAATAAACAAACAAACAAAAAGCAGAAACAGAGCCATAAATACAAAGACCTGATGGCTGCCTGAGGGGAAGACTGTGCAGGGAAGGGCTAAAGAGGTAAAGTAGAGTGGGGGACACAGGCTTCCAGGTACAGAACGGAGGAGTCAGGAATTGAAAGGCACAGCACAGGGAATTTGGTCAATGGTACAGTAATAACACTGTATGGTGACAGATGGTAACTACGCAGGTCATGAGCACAGCACAACGTAGACTGTCAAAGCACCATGTTGTACAACTGAAACTAATGTAACATTGTGTGTCAACTACACTTCAATTAAAAAAAAAAAAAAGCACCTCTTTGTTGGTGATCGGAATGGATAGGAAATAGTTGGGTTGATAATCTTTTTGCTTTTTTTTCTTCTTCTTTATCTGATTTTTACTGATCCGTTCATTTTCTTTACTTCTCTCCAAATTTATGTGAGGTACATCAGTGACTAGAGGGAGAAAGTCAAACAATAATATGTCTAATGGATTTAAACAAAGATAATTTAGTCAAAAAAAAATAAAAAGGAAACAAGCACTACATAAATAGCAATCATTCATAATAGTCATTTTCAAATTTAAAGTAGGAGCTAGCAACTATTCTGTAAAGGACCTCAGAATAAATATTTTAGGCACTGCAGATCATATGGTCTTTGTCAAAACTACCCAAGTCTACTGCAGACAAACGTAGATGAAGAGGTATAGTTGTGTTCCGATAAAACTTAATTTACAAAGCAGATAGTTAGCCAGATTTGGCCCATTATCTAAAGCACAACTAGTAACCATTCTCTCCCCCGTGCCACGAGTTTCATGATACTAGAAAAGATCACTTTCTTCATACATCTTGTAAATGTACATTTGTGACTCCCACAACATAACCACTCATAGCAATGCCACTCAAAGTTTGGTTTGTGGTCAAGGTCATGCTACAAACTTGCAAAAATTTAGATTGCTTTAGAAACTTGCATAGCAAGTAGGCAAAGAAATTCTGTCTACTGAACTTTGGCTTCTATTACGTGTGGGTTTTTTTTCATTTTTCTAATAGTTCATCTTTTACCGTATTTTACACAAGTATCAGTTGGCAACAAATAGGAAATCAAAAACAAAAAAAACTGGTCCTTGACCATAGATAATTGAGAAGCACTTAGCTACTTGTTAAAGTCATCTTCAAAAGACTCGTTTATAACACCCAAAATAGTAATTATGAAGCTATGCCCCCAGAAAGAATTACCAAATCAGTATGAAATGCCATGGTTTCCTTTTTCAGATTTGAGCAGGAGGTCTCCTATGCATGCAAAACTAACATTGATTGAGTTTTCAGGCTGTGTCTTCCCGAACATTAGCTTACTATTCAAAATGGAGTGCCTTATAGAGACTTTGTAAAAATTCAAATGTAATTGTATACTCTGAGGTATCATTCCCGAAAGGGGTGGGAGGAAGAAAACACCTTATTTACATTCAATCCTATGAAGCTGGCTCCATCTTTGGGATCAACTCTTACTGACCCTGGTGATCACCTGCACATAATGCCTTAAAAAGGTCTGTCGGGAAAGTCTGAGCTCAACCAATAATGCAGAGTCTGTGTGTCTATGCGATCCTGATCTAACTCAACTCCTTATTAAATACAAGGAAACAGAAGTGCAAAAAAACTTAAAAACTACTCAATGTCACGGAGTCAAATGTGGCATTTAGACCTTTTAACTCTCTCCACCTAGTGTATTTTCTATTAGATCAAACTGCTTCTCTGTCAAAGTTCTGCAAAACCAAAGAGCAGAAGTAATTTTCCTTATCCTAGTGTTCTATTTTTTTTCCAACATTTTACTTTATTAAGTAATCTCTACACCCAACATGGAGCTCGAACTTACAATCCCAAGATCAAGAGTCGCGTGCTCTAAAGAGTGAGCCCGCCCCTACTGTTCTTTAAAATATCAAGAGCAGGGGCACCAAGGCTGCCACAGTCGGAGGAGCATGTGACTCTGGACCTTGGGGTCAGGAGTTCAAGATTCATATTGGGTGTGGAGATTACTTAAAAATAAGTGGATAAACTTTCAAAAGATTTTTTAAAATAAAAAATAAAATATTAAGGACAAGTTTTAAATAAATGTCACAAATAGTGTCTTAATGCTAACTTCTAGAAAATGAGTAGAGTATGTTAAAAATTTAAAAACTCAGGGTTTGTGGAAACATGTGCTTTCTTTCTAGGACTAACACACTTGTGACATCCAGAAGGTGGGGATAAATTAAAAGCAAGGGGACCTGGGTAATAAGTCTGACTAAATCATTGAGTTAGGACAAAATTATCTGGTGTCTTTGTGCATCCACTTCCCTACTACTGATGATTTATATGGTTAAAATGATACATCTTCACAGAGAATACATATTTGAAATATAAATTATTACTTTCTTTTACATACATGAGCGTGTCAGAACTTTATAAATCCTATTGCTAAGAAAAAGTTTCCAGCATTCTCATCTGCATTATGAGCATTATCAGAATTGCCTCATGTGATGCCACTGGGTTTTATTCCACATGCAATTCTTTAAATATGGAAAATGACATCAATATGCTGTTGAGCTGCTTGTAATTTTAGACATCTAAGAAACAGTCCTACATTTGACTGTAGTAACACAAACTAAATCTACTAATTTTAAACAGAAGCCACAGAATATGCTAATAAAGTACCACATGTATTTTAAATCCATGCCCAAATACATTTCTAGCCCACCTCCATCTGCTCTTAGTAAAATGGTACATTAGAAATGGAAACCAATTTTAGTATAGTCTAGATCAGAGTTTGTGGGTTAGAATCCTGGCTCCCCTACTTACTGGCTGTGTGATCTTAGATTAGTCACATGAACTCTCTTTACTTCAGTTTCCTCCTAAGTTGAGAATAATAATAATAGCTACCTCACAGGGCCATTTTTGAGTGAGTTAATACATGAAAGCTCTTAAACTACATTCTGGTACAAACTAAGCACTATAATTAGCTATAACTATTAGGTGTTACCCAGAGCTCAAAAGAATTAGGGAGATAAATGTGTATCTGCTAAGATCATTTAGAAAACTCCAAAAGTAAACTGACATAAAGTATAAAGTATCCATTGTTTTTCATCATCCAGACCACTTGTATCCCCTATGATTATATAAAATGAAAAATAATCTTAAGCAGTTTTTTAAAAATTAAATATAATACTGCAAAATAGTTCTAAAGTAAAACACCCATTTTTTAAAGTAAAATCACAAACTAATTCTAGATAAGTTCTCAGCATCCTTCTTTTTACATCCCGTTGTCCAAATCAGGACACAACCCCAAACAGCTCCGGAAGCCGAGATAGTAAGTATCTGCCAGTTCCCAACCTATGCCTATGTGGAAAAAGAAATCTACAAAAGGAAAAAAGGAGGGGGAACAGAAGTTGGCAAGGCAACTAGCCAGGTCTATTTCAGTCCTGCAGAGGCAGGACTAGATAGTGAAAAGAGCATTAACCCTAAGACTAATCTTCCAACAAGCATCTTCCTATCAAGTCACTTCATTTCTCTATCTGCGAACTCAAAAAGCTGGCTAATCCTTAGAGAAATAGCTTATTCTAGGTCTGAGGCATAAAATATACCAGAGGATCCTGGCTCTTCAAAGACTCCTGGCACCATGTCAGACGGTCTCTAGAACCAGTTTGAAAGTCCCAACACTGGCCAGTGATGGTGCAATTTAAGTATCAAATAAAATCATCACTTCAACACAATGGGAAATTCAGAGCATTTTTGCAGCAGTCTTGCCAATATTCCAAAACTTATTAAGATTCCTTAATCTGGGGTGTCTGGGTGACTCAGTTAAGCGTCTGACTAGAATGTAAAGGGCAGAGGAACACATTAAGTGACCATAATGTAGGTACTTCTATACAACTTCATTTCTTCAAATAACACATACACACACACACACACACACACACACACACACACACACACGAAAGAAAGGAGAACTACAGATGAAAAGAAACTGAAGAGATGTGTCAATCAAATACAATGTGTGGACTTCCTAATTCAAAACAGTTTTTTTAATTACGACAGAGAAGTGTGAATACTGACATAATATTTGATATTAGAAATTACTCTTATTTTTTGTCATGAGAAGCATATTTTGGATATGCTTTTTGTTAAGTATCCTTATCTTTTGAAGACACATACTGAAGTATTTACAGATAAAATATATCTGGAATATACTTCAAAATAATCTAGTGAGGAAGAGGTGGTATAAATAGATGAGGCTCAGTCTACTATTCTACTTTTGAATATGCTTGAAATTTGCCATAATTATATATATATATATATTTTTTTTTAAACACCCAGGGGCATAGGAAGGACAACTAGATAATCTCTACCTAGAGTCTCTTCTAGTTATAGTTTTCTGTGATCTGTGATAAAGGTACTAACTTAACACCTATAACAGTTAGGACTCTCATGGTAAAATTCGATCAAGAATGGCGTCCAGCAGCTCCTGGCTGGCTCAGTTGGAAGAGCATGCGACTCTTGATCTCGGGGTCGTGAGTTCAAGCCACACACTGAGTGTAGAGATTACTAAACAAAAATAAATAACCTTAAAAAAAAGATGTCCAAACTAATAATCCAGCTGATTTTATAACCTCTAGTTCATTTCAAAATTAACATAGTAGAAAGAGAATCCTGAACCCAAAGTCTAGTTTTTCTTGTTGTTTTTTTTTTCCAAACTGCTAGTACCAACCCACTACTAGGTTACTAAATCAACATAGAAGATAATATAAAAGCACTTTTTAAAACCTAGAATAGAATGGAATATGGTGGGGTGGAGTAGAATGAAATGGAAGAAAATGTTGTAGACTAGACTAGAATACTACAGAATAGGATAGAATAGAAGTAACATTCCGCCTGCTTATGGCAGGTCTAAGTACTGCTACATGAAATTTGAAGGTTTTTCATACACGTGTGTACTGGATGGCAACATGAATGTATTCCTTACTGTGCACTAAGACTGAATTGTTTCTGCTATATTTTACTCAATAAGAACAGGCTTAAAAATGTGGTATTTAAGAGACCACTGAGGGGCACCTAGGGGCTCAGTCAGTTAAGCGTCCGACTTCAGTCTAGGTCAAGATCTCACCGTTCCGACTTCAAGCCACGCATAGGGTTCTGTGCCGGCAGCTGGGAGCCTGGAGCCTGTTTCAGATTCTGTGTCTCCCTCTCTCTCTCTGCCCCTCCCCTACATGTGTTTGTTTCTCTCTCTTTCTCTCAAAAATAAATGAACATTAAAAAAATTAAAAAAAAAAAAGAGAGAGAGACCAGAGACTTTTAGCATTTTCAGTTTTATACCTTATCTGTTCAAAACTAAACTATGCAGCCGCTCTGGAAAACAGTGTGGAGGTTCCTCAAAAAATCAAAAATAGATCTACCCTATGACCCAGCAAGAGCACTGCTAGGAATTTACCCAAGGGATACAGGAGTGCTGATGCATAGGGGCACTTGTACCCCAATGTTTACAGCAGAACTCTCAACAACAGCCACATTATGGGAAGAGCCTAAATGTCCATCAACTGATGAATGGATAAAGAAATTGTGGTTTATATACACAATGGAATACTACGTGGCAATGAGAAAGAATGAAATATGGCCTTTTGTAGCCACGTGGATGAAACTGGAGAGTGTTATGCTAAGTGAAATAAGTCATACAGAGAAAGACAGATACCATAGGTTATCACTCTTATGGATCCTAAGAAACTTAACAGAAGACCATGGGGGAGGGGAAGGAAAAAAAAAAGTTAGAGAGGGAGGGAGCCAAACCATAAGAGACTCTTAAAAACTGAGAACAAACTGAGGGTTGATGGGAGGAGTGGGAGTGAGGGGAAGGTGGGTGATGGGGATTGAGGAGGGCACCTGTTGGGATGAGCACTGGGTGTCATATGGAAACCAATTTAACAATAAATTTCATATTTAAAAAAAAACAACAAAAAAACAAAAACAAAAACTAAACCGTTCTTCCTGTAGCGACTTATTTTTGCCATTTCAAACATTCCATAAGTCCATTCTACAGATATCCAGAGAAGGAAAACCATAACCTTGGAATATAATAGTCATAATTGTATAAAAACTCTTTTAAACAATTCTGGTATCATGAGAATGAATTGGGTAAAATCCCAATTCAAAATACCTCTTAAAGGGTCACCTGGGAGGTTCAGTCAGTTGAGCACCCCATGCTGTCAGCACAGAACCTACTTGGGATCGTCTCCCTCTCTCTCTGCCACTCCCGGGCTCAGGTGCACACACGCACTCTCTCTCGCTCTCTCCCTCAAAAACAGATAAACATTTAAAACAAACAAAAACACCTCTTAAAAACAAACAAACAAAAAACCTCTTAGTAAAAATAAAGAAGTACAGAGTTTTTCTTTTTTTTCTTTTAATTTTTTTTGATGTTTATTTATTTCTGAGACAGAGAGAGACAGAGCATGAGTGGGGGAGGGGCAGAGAGAGAGGGAGACACAGAATCCGAAGCAGGCTCCAGGCTCCAAGCTCCTAGCTGTCAGCACAGAGCCAGGTGCGGGGCTCAAACTCACAAACCGTGAGATCATGACCTGAGGCGAAGTGGGTCGCTCAACCAACTAAGCCACCCAGGTGCCCCAAGAAGTACAGAGTTTTTCTAACTTCCCTTAGCTTTTTCTAATCTTATCCATAACTGTTTAACTTTCTTTCCAACTGGATTATCTAAAATTTTCTTTTATGGGCACCTGTCTGGCCCATTCAGTAGAGCATGTGACTCTTGATCTCACAGTTGTGAGCTGAAGCCCTATGTTGGCATAAAGCTTACTTAAAAAGTAAATAAATAAAAATAAATAAAATTTTCTTTTGTGAGGCATCACTGCCAGAGTAAAGTTGGAAATTATATAACAAGAGCTGGGCAAAAAAGAAAAAGAATCCTGTGACTACTTATTTCTATACCACAGTTATATTTGCCCTTGTAATAAGTTTATTATTTCTATTCTTTAATTCAGTGAGTCCTGCGGATTTATGGTCAGGGTTACACACTGAGCCCAATACCTCCTTTCCCTGGTTTGCATATCTTCTTTGCCTTTTATTTTCAAATGTAATTTGTATGGCCAGAACATAAAATCTTCTCTTTCCTTATCTAACTTCATTTTATTTCTAACTTTGAAATCACAATCGAAATTCTAAAGTACAATCTGCAATTATTCTTTTAATGTACTTTATATGAAAATATAATGAGCAAAGAATTCATGTAAAATCTAGTTTACTAATAAAAGCATTAAAGATCAGTGACCACAGAAGCAAAATGGAAAAAGCTTTGGCCATGCACCCTGGGTCTTTTACTGGATTAGAGCTCATAACCTCATCTCATAAATTTAATTCATTACACTGCTAATTTTCATAACGATTTCAGTAGCCATTTCATTGTACTCTAATGAATCTGGTCCTGTTGATAAAGGCTGAAATTCTCTGATCCGTGCATGTGTTTTCTTACCCAAAGCACATGTCATTTTATGCAATTTATCTAGTTTTTCCTTAAGTTTTATTTATTCCCTCAAAAAAAAAATAAACTACAAGAGAATGAATTATGAGAGAAATTAATTGCTATTGTTGGTTGATTGTTTTCAGACTTTCTCTTAGCCAAAAGGCTGAAAACAGACTAGATTCTTGTTTTGATAATCTTTTCTTTTTTTCTTGTTATATAAGCAGTCAAAATCTTTGAAGTAACCATTTTTAAAACTCCTCAATTTATGACTTAGAATATTAACTTCTCTATTTCATAGCATTACTCCCCCTTATTATCTGAGTAATCTTTAGCAAATTATTAAAACTTTCAAAAAAAAACACTTTACCTCCCTCATTGAGTTTCTCTGAGGATTAGGAAAATATAAAGCATTTAGCGATGTGTTGGACACCCTTGATAACATGATTATAAAATACTGCTCTCAAGATGAAATTTTTTTTAAATATTTAATTTAGCAAGTATACTTGGGCAAAAACTTTGCTGAGATTTATAAAATTTTACACGTATTAACAAGTTGAATCCTCTCAACTCCTGAAATAGCTACAATTATAATGACAATTTTCCAGATAATGAGACTGAGCCTTAGACATTTGCTCAAAGGACACAATAAGGAAGTATAACAGCATGGTGTTGGGATAACTAGACAGCTACATGGCAAAGAATGAACCTGGATCACTTTCTTACACCAGACATAAAAATAAACTCACAAAATAAAATAAATGTGAGATCTGAAACCATAAAAGAAAAGGCAGTAATCTCTTTGACAGTTTTCAGCAACATTTTTCTAGATGTCTCCTCAGGCAAGGGGGAAAAAGGCAAAAGTAAACCATTGGGACTACACCAAAATAAAAAGCTTTTGCACAGCAAAGGAGACTATCAACAAAAGAAAAAACAACCCACTGAATGGGAAAAGATATTCACAAATGATATATCCAATAAGGGGTTAATATCCAAACTATATATTGAACTTATACAAAACCAAAAAAACAAAAAAACAAAAACTTAAAACATGAGCAGAGAACCTGAAGAGACATTTTTTTTTCCAAAGAAGACATACAGATGGCCAACAGACACATGAAAAGATGCTCATCAGGAAACTAAGTATCCAGAAACTACAGATCAAAACCACAATGAGACATCACCTCACACCTGGCAGAAGGGCTAGACTCAAAATGACAAAAAATAAGCAGCATTGATTGGTAAGGATGTAGAGAAAAAGGATCTCTCATGCTGTTGGTAGAAATGCAGGTTCGTGCAACCACTGTGGAAAACAGTATGGAGGTTCCTTAAAGGGGTGTGTGGATGGCTCAGGAGGTTAAGCATCTGCTTCTTGATTTCAGCTCAGGTCATGATCTCATGGTTTGTGAGTTTGAGCCCCATATCAGGCTCTGTGCTGGTGGCACAGAGCTTGCTTGGGATCTCTCTCATGCATACACACTCAAAAATAAACTTTAAAAAATAAAATTTAAAAACAGAAATACCATATGATCCACTAATTCTACTAGTGGGTGGAAAATGAAAATGCTAATTCAAAAAATATATGCACCCCTATGTTTATTGCAGCATTATTTATAATAGCCAAGATATGAAAACAACCCAAGTGCCCATGGATGGACGAATGGATAAAGAAGATGCAGTATATACATGGGAGTATATACACTGTATATACATCATATGTATATATATATATACATATACACACACACACACACACACACACATATATATATATACACATACATACAATGGAATATTACGCATAAAGAGAATGAGATCTTGCCATGTGCAACAACATGGATGGAGCTGGAGGGTATTTATGCTAAGTGAAATAAGTCAGACAGAGAGAGATAAATACCATATGATCTTACTTATATGTGTAATTTAAAGAAATAAATAAAAAAACAGACTCTTAGAGAATAAACTGATGGTAAAGGGGATTAAGAGGTACAAACTTTGAGTTATAAAATAAATAAGTCATAGAGGTAAAAAGTACAACATTGGGAAAACAGCCAAAAATACTGTAATAATGTTGTATGGTGACAGAGGGTGACTACATTTATCATGATGAACAGAGTAATGTACAAAATTGTTGAATCAGTATGTTGTACACCTGAAACAAACATAACATTGTATGTTAATTACACTCCCAAAAAATTTTTTTGCGGGGGGGACTGAGATGGGCAGAGGCAGAGAGGGAGAGAGGGAGAGAGGGAGAGGGCGAGGGAGAGAGAGAGAGAAAGAGAAAATCTTAAGCAGACTCCATGCAACCCAATATGGGACTCAATCCCAAGACCTTGGTTGAAATCAAGAGTCAGATGCTCAACTGACTGAGCCACCCAGACACCCCCTGAAAAAAAATTTTTTTAACTTATTTAAGTAGTATCTACACCCAACATGAGGTTTGAACTGACAGCCAGCCAGACACCCTCAAAAAATTTTTTTGAAGAGAAAGTGTAGAACCCTGTCAGTCTGACTCCACAGCCCTTGCTTATAACCACCACAGTTTAACACTATTAGGAATAATGTTAGTGGACATGATCAAAGAGGAATAAGTTTATCCAACTTTCTATTTAGTGAATCAATGAAGCTTACATTTTTAAAAGCAAGTTTTTAAGCACATTTAAAAATTCTAATTGTAGGGGCACCTGGGTGACTCAGTCCATTTAGCTTCTGACTTCGGCTAGAGACATGATCTCACTACTCATGGGTTCTAGCCCTGTGTCGGGCTCTGTGCTGACAGCTTAGAGCCTGGAGCCTGCTTCTGATTCTGTGTCTCCCCCTCTGCCCCTCCCCCACTCACACTCTGTCTCTGTCTCTCTCTCACACAAAAATAAACACTTAAAAACATTTTTTTAATTCTAATCATATTTTTTCATAAAAAGAATAAAAGCCACTCATAAAAAATTAGCAAAAGGAGCTAAAAAATTGCTCAAAAAACCGCTATCTTAACACAACCACTATGAATTCTGGTGACAGGTCACACAAAGTACTTACACTACTGTAAACAAACAACCCATACTCTTTTCCACCTACTTTTTGACTTTGCACTGTACGTATGAAGTATTCCTCCCAACACAGTTTTCAGAAATATTATTCTCATAACAACATGTAATTACATGATGTGTAATTTAAAGCATTAGTATAGCTTACTCAATCACTCTCTAATTTTGGACATTTGGGGTTTTTCCCCCAATATTTCTACTATTTAACAGACACTGTAACACATATATTTATGAATAAGACCTTTTTCCACAAGTAAGACTATGTCCTTTCATTGGGAATCCCATGAGTGGATCTATCCCGTGTTTGAACATTGCTGGAGGTCCCAACAAACTCCATTCTAAAAGGACTCAGTACATTGTCACAAGCAAGGTAGACAGGACATTAAAAGCACTGCATATTATTTTGAAATTGATATTTTTGAAAAAGATATTGCCAATCTGATAAGTTATAGCCATATTTTAAGGTACATCCTTTAATACATCTGAAGTTGGATAACTCTCCGTGTATTTATTTACTAATTGAATTTTATCTTCTACTTTGCCCAGGACCATTATTACCTGACACACTGCAGGCACTCAATGTGTGTGGAATGAATTAATGTATTTATTGGGATTTTCCAATGTTTTTTGTTGTCTTGTGCATTTTTCTAAGGGAAAAAGATAAAACCTTTGTAGTATTTGACACAAATATTTGCCTTAAGCCCTTTCATAAAAATTTGGAATGTGCACTCCATGTTTCCCCAATCAATTAGAGATGATACAGAACATAACTGATCCTTTTTTATTTTTTTTAAAGTTTATTATATATTTTTTTAGTAATCTCTATTCCCAAAATGGGGCTCAAACCCATGACCCCAAGATCAAGAGGCAAGAGGCATACACTCTTCTGAATGAGCCAGCCAAGTGCCCCTACTTTATCCTTTTTTAAAACTGACTCAAGAGAGGCCTCTGAGTGGCTCAGTCAGTAAAGCGTGCAACTCTTGATCTTGGGGTCGGGAGATCCAGTCCCATGTTGAGCACAGAGATTACTTTAAGAAAAAAAAGAAGTTAAAATTGACTCAGGATAATCACTTACTATACCAGGTGTTAAGATTCCATCTTTATTTGACACAGCATTCTTCTATAAAAAATTTTATTCCAGAAAAGGTAGGTTTCAATCAGTATTTTAAAATACTTAAGAGTTGAAGAATTTTTTAAAATACATCTTAATGATATTAGCTAATAAACAAGTAACAAAATAATTTCCCAGATCTTTAAAGTCTCCAATAATTACAAGGTTAGAATTCTGTGTGAGGTAAAATAAAGAGAATGACTTTGATATGAGAACTGAATTCTATACTTATGAAAGAAAAAAGGCACTCAAATATTTTATTTTGAATCTTGATTTAAAATGTGGCTTGATAGGTAAGGGCCATGATTCTCTTAAGAGAACTGAGTTGGTTAAATGAAAGCTCTCCACCAATTTACAGTCCATGGGAAGCACACTAAGCTATTGCTTCCAGCAGGAGAATGACTCTTCGTTGCAGACTCTCATTCAACTTTCAGAGGCAAGACTAACAGCAACTCCAAGCATTTTCCAGATGGTTTGCTGGGTTTCTAACCAACTAACCACTGACACTTCCATCTTGTAGAGAGAACAGACCCACCCAGGCCCAGGTCAACAACTCAGTGATGTTATATTTTCTCCCAGAATATGTTCAACCTATAGAGCCAGAAGATGTGACTTAGGTTGTGTTGCTTCCTCAATATTTGTAGAAGATTTTCTTTCACACTTACATTTAGATAATTCATTTCCAGTGTGTATATTTATATTCTAATATATATAGTTCTAATACGTTTTATGTTTAATTCAGCATAAAACCCTAATACGTTTTATATTGCAGCATATAGTAAAATAATCTCTTCTCAAAAACAACAAACAAAAAATGTAAACACCCATTTTGGCCAACCAGACCACACGACACCTAATCGTGACACAGCACCCACACTCAAGGTAACACAGTTGGAGCCTAAGACCCTCTGAACCAAGCATTTGGGGAGGAGTTTTCTTATTGGCAAGGATTCTCCTTCCCACGATGTTCTTGTTAGCACTACTTTCCTCGTCACCCTGCCAGGGTTTCTATCGGCAAGAATGTCTTGGCAGTTAACTCACACTTTCCACCCACCAAAGGAAACTAAAAGAACCAAAGGCAACAACCAGCAACTTGAGAATTTTAAGGTTGTCGTCTACCACAGGCCAGTAAATTGGTTACATTTCCATGTTAATAAATGTAAGAGAAAAGCCACACGAAGTCCATTCAAGCCACAAACCAGTTTTGGATACAAACACTATTCCTATAGCTATCTTAAGTTGAAGGGTTGACAACAAAACTCCCAGTTCTTGTGCATTTCTATAAAAATCTCATTTCACAAAAACTAGCTAGTAGTTTCTAGTTTGCAAAGAATTTTAGTATTTGTTTCTAGTCTCTTAGTAAATGCTATTATAAAAGTGAGAGGGAACAAGTTGTCCCCAAATAACTAAGGGATATGTTTCAAAGCTTTTGTAAATAGCATTTGTGCATTATTTTACATCTCTCATGGCCCTCTTGCCCACATTACCTCCTCTGATCTGTAGAGCAACACTGGGAGGAAAACAGTAGGGAATTCCGTATGGTTCACAGTCGAAAAGCCCAGCTCACACAGTTGAAGTGTCCAGGGCTACACGAGTAGAAAATGAAATAACCAAAACTCAAAACCCAAGTTTTCTGTTTCTCTCATACCACACTGACTGTGTGTAACTTGGAGCTTAGAATTTGAAATCTTCCCACAAAAATAATATTGTACATGGTGGTTTGGAGTCTAGACTAACCCACAAAGCCCTCTAACTCACAAAGGCTGAACTATCCAAAAGTAGTATACAGCTAAAAATGGACTTATGTGTGAGCCTGGGTGGCTTGGTCAGTTGAGCGCATGACCCTGGATTTGGCTCCAGTCATGATCCCAGGGTTGCCGGATGGAGCCCTGCTTCGGGTTCCATGCCGAGCATGAAGCCTGCTTGGGATTCTCTCTCTCCCCCTTTGCTCCTCTCCCCCTATTCACAAGTGCGCTCTTTCCCTCATTAAATAACTTTTTTTTTTAATTTAAAAAAAAAAAAGGACTCGGGAGCCTCAGTGGCTCAGTCAGTTAAGCCTCTAAGCCTCTTCGGCTCAGGTCATGATCTCACAGTTCGTGAGTTTGAGCCCTGCATTGGGCTCTGTGCTGACAACTCAGAGCCTGGAGCCTGTTTCAGATTCCATGTCTCCCTCTCTCTCTGCCCCTCTCCCACTCGTGCTCGGTCTCTCTCAAAAAATGAATAAACATTAAAAATTAAAAAAAAAAAAAAAAAAGGACTTGCATAGACTGACCCAAGCCCCTAACTTACACGCACAACACTTCTTTAGTAATAAATATAACATATACTGCAGGGAAAAGATCCTATCTGTATAAACGATTAGCTAACCTTCCCAATGCCCATCCTCTGAAGAAGTGGCTAGTCCATTCAGAGCAGGAAAGGAGTGCAGAGCCACAAACACATCCCCTTCCTTCTTTCTGGTCCCAGTGGTCATTGTTTCTCCTCACCAGTGGAGATCTAAGAATACAGCAGCTTCAGAAATAGTATTTGCTCTCTGGGATTCTGGCAGTATCTCTCTGTCAGTCCCAAGTAAAAGCTGTTTGTTCAAACAGATAAGCTCCGTGTCAGTTATGTAAAGTCATAAGTACCTAGAGCTGGAAGGGTAAACAAGTCCCCGTCTTGTTCCAGCCTAACTGATGAGCACTCCAGTGGGAATGATTCGAATTGGAACAGGGCTGAGGGGCAAGAAGGGTGGATGGGAGATGCCCATCACAGGCACGTAGGCACGGCTACTCAGGAAAATTCTGCTTTATTTTACCTCCAAGTTAGAGAAAGTAATGAAATCAGAAAGAAGGGATTGCATTTTTTAGATAATACTCAAGGCATTCGTTCGAAAAGTAGGAAATTAAAAGGAAAACATGATTAAATCCTTGCTATTCTTGCCCCTTGTTTCCAAAGGATACCTTCTTCCATCTAACAGGTATAGTACTTCTTCAAATGAAGGCTCCTTGAAGAGCTATAAAACCCCTAAAAGCGGCTCTTCTCTACAGGCTAGCTGTAAAGGATAAGACAGGAAACCGTGCCCTGCCTGAGGAAACACCTCTTTGTCCTTCCTTTTCCCCTTAGATTATGGAATGGAGAAAAAATTACCAGAGATTTAATACACTTTAAGTATCCCTCTCTCCTTCTATCATCCCAAAACATAAATCAGCCTTGCTGGGTAGGAAGACAGTGGGATAGAGAGCAGTGTGGTTTCTGAGCCTGGATGACCACCAGAATCGCATGGGATGTTTAAAAACAAAAAAGATCCCCTGGCCTAACACAAAAGTGGAAAAGAGGAATCTGTACTTTTCCATCACTCCACAGAAAATCCAGACAATCAGCTAAATCCAAGGACAGTTAATATAAAGGAAAGAACCCTGGATGGTTCATACTTATCCACCAGGCCTGTACTCTTGTCAAACCTCCAGGATGCTTCCCAGGACACCTACTAACCCCACATCCAGGTCAGATGCCTCTCTTGACACACCCTCGCCCCATACACCCCCAAAGCATCCTGCACAGCATTCGTCTCAAGAGATTGTAACTGTTCACCAAAGAAATGACTAACAAATCAGAAATCACAGATTTTGGAAGTAGTTATTTTCAACTATGTGAATTTAGCTAATTAACTTCTCTGAGTATCATTTTTTTTCTTAGAAATGAAGAGATTAATTCTCTTAATGTTTATTTATTTTGAGAGAGAGAGAGAGAGAGAGAGAACGCAGGGGTAGGGGGAGAGGGAGACAAAAATCTTAAACAAGCTCCACGCTGTCAGCACAGAGTCTGACACACAGGGCTCGAACTCATGAACCCCAAGATCATGACCTGAGTAGAAACTAAGAGTCAGACGCTTAACCAACTGAGCCACCCAAGTGCACTCTAATTGTTCTTCCTAACTACCACCTCGATTTGTTCTTCAAATTGCAAGCTAAACACTGAGAGTAAGTAAGGACCCCCAAGAAGACAGAGTCCACACCCATGGAGGCAGGAGTGGGCCCAGCCCCTTCTACCACCTGGACAGATGTTCCTTGCAAGGTGGCAAGGAACCCCACAACGGGGGAGAGCCAACTAATTTCTTATGGATCCTCTAGTTATAGAACCTCAGTCAAGATAAAACCGTATCAAATGATAGCCAGGCTCTACAGAAGACAGCAAAGTAAGGGGCACAGAGTATACAGTCAATAAACATTTGTAGACTACATTGGTGCTTTCAGTTGTTTTCTATTCACAAGTAACCTGGATGGTAGGCAAATCTGTCTCGTTTTCAGTACTTACTTGCACACTCATCTTGAATATCTACGGTGGCAAATGGCATGTCTATCAGAGAATCCATAGCACTAGCTTCAAACTCTTCTTCTTCAAATGCTCCCTTTTCTTTTGACACATTTTCACACTCACTAGACTCCATTCCTCCTGTAACATATCAAAAAGAAAAATGTATTATTTAACTTATTTTTGAACATTATATCCTACACTACAACAAGTCACCTGAATTCAACATAAATTAACATCTGTTGAGAAATGACACAACTTGTCTTCAAACATACTGTAAACCTATCTAAGTATTATTTGTATCCTATTCTATATTTTTATAGTGCACTTTTACATCAAACAGCATTAATAATTTTCTGAAGCACAGTATTCAACTCAGGGTTAGACAGAGACGGAGTTAATCAACAATCCTCAAGATCTTTTGTAGCTATCTCTTCTTCATTCTAAAATTACATTTTTTTTCCACACACTTTTTGAAAACAAACAACGTTTTGTCAGTCTCCTTCGTGTTTATTTTTAACAATATGATTTATGTGTACTCATTTGTACAAGTTCTAACCTTTATTTTTTTTTCCAATAAAGACTTTTAAATTTTTTTCTCTCCATTATTATATTCGTATTGGAAATTCAGTTTATAAGGCAAGGCTCTAAATATGCTTCCTAGAAATTCAGTGATTAAAAAGCAAAAGATCCTATAGCTTCCTTCACAGGCCTCCCAAGGACATTTGCTAGTATTAAAGCCACATTTCACATTTGGTCTTTGTTTTGTTTTCTTGTTATGGATGGAACAGCTATATGTCTCGGGTGGAGGTGAAGGGAAAGAGGGTGTCCGTTCAAGCTGATAAAGTTAACTGCAAAATGTATCAGTAGGTGGTAGTTCCAGTACCATTATTTGCAACACTTTTATTGAAAGAACACAAGTGTGGTTTGAAGTAGGACTGAACAAAATCTTGGGATAATTGTATTTACTAAAGACTAATTTACCATGAAAGGGATTAATGAAGTTATTTATTTCATTTTGTTGTAATCCTCTATTTTCAAATATAATACCTAAAAACCACACTCCATTAAAAATATGGCTTATAATATGGGGCACCTAGGTGGCTCAGTCGGTTGAGCGTTCGACTTCAGCTCAGGTCATGATCTCAATGGTGCATGAGTTCAAGCCCCGCGTCAAGCTCTGTGCTGACAGCTCAGAGCCTAGAGCCTGCTTTGGATTCTGTGTCTTCCTCTCTCTCTGCCCCTGCCCTGCTTGCACTCTCTCTCTCTCTCTCTCAAAAATAAACATTAAAAAAAAGAATAATTTAAAAAAGAGGGAGGAAAGAAGGAAAGAATAAAAGAATATGGCTTACAGTATACAACATAACTATCACTGAAGGTCATAGTTAACATATATATCCAAAAAATCTAAATTTTTATTGCAATCTGAGTAGTCTCTATTGTTCCCACATACACACCACACATGCACGTGTGCACACACACACACTCATCTGTTTTCTAGATATAAGCAAAAAAAAACCCACAAAAATATTTTTATATAAATTAGTCATGTTAAATACCAAAACAAACAAAAGCATTAGTACATTCTTAATAATGATGCTATTTATCAAGTATGAGTGCCTGGCACTCAAGTGTTCAACAAATATTATCTTAGCATGAGTCTGATCATAAACTTACAACTATTTGAAATATGTGAGAACAAGTAAAGGTTCCCTCTCTATTTTTTACTTGCACTGAAAAATACAAATGCAGTTTATACCCAAACAAAAATTTTAATAATAGATCGACACATATCTAGTACCTTTGGGCACTTGCAGCTACATGTAAAGAATCATTACTGACCCGCTTACACTTGAAAAGGTAGCAGCAAAGAGTATTTGGGCAGTTAAATATGCACAAAGCTGAATGAAAAATCAGAACAAAATGAAACAATCCCAACTTTTGTTTTTCTCTATTGTATCCTTAGCCTAAGAACCTGTTACTAAGCTCTGAAGAACTAATGTATCCCATGGTCACTGTAATTAAATACTGTAGAATATACTTGAAATTTGCTGAGAGACCTTAAGCATTCTCATCCAAAAGAAGTATGTGAGGGGATGGATGTGTCAATTAACTTGACTGTCGTAATCCTCTCACAATACATTATAGAAAATCATCACGCTGTACACTTTAAATATATACAATTTTATTTGTCAATTACATCTCAATGAAGCTGGGAGGAAAAAAATAACTCAGTGACATGAAATTGGCCATTAGCACTGACATTTCAATTGTAGCTCTAAAGTCCATGTGCCACTTGGAAATAGACTGGATTCTTGACAATACATGGAATGGCATAAGAGGCTGACTTCTGGGCTCTAATCATACACTTTGAAGGCAAAAGGAAAACTTGAAAAGCATGATGAATTAAATTTTGTCATTTTTTAAATGAAAATAGTTCTTGAAATACTTTAGTTTCTCTTGAGCTCAATTAACCAATAGAGGACAGGGTGATGTGGATCCCTCTAGCTACACCAAAAGCAGACTCAGGAAAGGACAATGGTGAGGTAAAAAGGCGAGGCCAGCTGGCTGCTGTAACAGAAAGGGCCTGCAGGGCTCCTGGGGGGCTCAGTCCATTAAACATCCAACTTCAGCTCAGGTCATGATCTCGCGGTTCCTGAGTTCAAGCCCCGAGTTGGGCTCTGTGCTGACAGCTCAGGGCCTGGAGCCTCCTTCGGATTCTGTGTCTCCCTCTCTCTCTGCCCCTCCCCTGCTCACACTTTTCTCTCTCTCTCTCTCTCTCTCCCTCTCTCTTTCTCTCTCTCTCAAAAATAAACACTAAAACAAATTAAAAGAAAAGAAAGAAAGGGCTTGGTACCAGAAATCAGAAGGCTGGCATTCTAGGGTCGTGTTGCTCCCACTCACTAGCCATGTGATCCCAGGCAACTCATACCAACTCTCCAGGCCCGACTATTTATCTCATCTCCTAGATGACATCGTTGTCCTAGTTGAAAAATTCTAAATCCTGGCTGCATTTAGAATCACCTGGAGCTTTTTAAAATTACCAATGTCTCGGTCCCACTCCAGGACAATCAAATCAGAATCTCTGGAGATCAGGACAGCTGCTGGTATTTTCCTAAAGCCTCACAGGGTGATTCTAATATGCAATCGAAGTTTTAAAATAACTGCTCCAAAAGATCCCCTTTCAACTTCTTCCATACCTTGATTCTACACCACACCAGGAGATTATGTTAACAGTTGAAAATAATCAACTTAAAAGTGAAAACTTAGGGGTGCCTGGGTGGATCAGTCGGTTAAGAGTACGACTTCAGCTCAGGTCATGATCTGGCGGGGAGTTCAAGCCCTGCGTTGGACTCTGTATTAACAGCTCAGAGCCTGGAGCCTGCTTCAGATTCGGTCTCCCTCTGTCTCTGCCCCTCCCCCACCCATTCATTTTTTTTCTCTCTCTTGCTCAAAGCTAAATAAACATTAAAAAAAAAAAAGTAAAAACTCAGATCAGATGTTTACTGTTAGGGAAAACTTTCTTGATCCCCAGCTCAGGACTGAGTTAGGGAATCCTATCCCCTTCCCAGTACCTAGTGCTTCCTCCAGTCATAGGACAAATACACAATGTGGTAGGTGTCCGTTAGTCTGTCTTCTCCTTTAGACACTAAGCTAAAGTAATCATATATAATTTACCACTCAAACTGGGACACTTTTGGAAGTGAAAGAGGACACTTTTCATAATTACACCCCTACCAATAAGTATGGTCCCCATATAAGTCCCTTAAGTGCCACATCTTCTCACTTGATTCCTCAATGCCTAGTACAATGTTCAGCTCACAACTGGTGACCAATACGTTTGTACTGAATGACTGGATACAGAGAAGCACTCACTTGAGAGTAGTTAATAAATCACTCAGTTATACTGCAGTATGGCTACTCAATGCCCAAGAACAAATCATTTCTGGTGCTGAAACAGCAGCTTCAGCACGTCACAGATTCTCCTTTTCATGGGACAATGAAGGAAAAGTACTGCTATCCCAAAATATAAAAGGTAAAGCATATGACCTGCTCCGTAGCATTCTCCATCTTGTTAAATAAGGCATATATAAACTCTTGAATGCAATGCTATGTCAAATCAACAGTCCAGAACTTGAAATACAGACTTCGTTCCATTAAACTACAGAACAAAAGAAACCATGTTTGTAGATATGAATTATTAAATAATAGCATTTAAACCATAAACTGGTTGTTTTGAGTACTTAAAACTTGGTCTATAGTTAAAATTATCTTTTGCACAAATCCAAATAAGAATGATGCTAAGTGCATTCGTAACAAAAATGAGATGAAACTGGGAAACTACTCCTACTAAAAACAACAGCTAACACTTGAGCATGTAGTAACGTTAGGCTAAGCTGGAAGCACTTATAGATAATGACTCCTTTAATCCATACAACCATGGTATCGGGGAGGTACTATTAACTTACTGATTTTACAGACTAGCCAGTGAAGTAACTTGCCCAAGGTTACAGTTTAAACATACATAGTTTATGGAGCTGTAAACTCAGGGAATCCTTTCAAAAAACACTCTGGCAATAGATCAGGAGCTATAAAAATGTTCTTCTCGCTAACATATCTGTGTCTATCACATATATTGACAAAGACTCACCACAGCTTTGTTTAAAGAAAAAGTGGAACAACTTTTCAGAGACTAAAGCATACTCACTCTAATGACAACCAAGAATAATGGTTATGAAGACTAGCACAACCAAAAAAGTTTATTACTAATACTGACTTTTTAAAGCAAATACAATATTGTATGTTCTATACAAAGACTAAAGGAAATATAAATCATTTCTAAATGCTGACATAGCCATACTCAATATATTTATATTTCCCCCCCTCTGCTATTCAAATATTTTAAATAAAAAATTACTCTTAGAAAAATTTAAGGCGTACATACCGAACTATATGTAAGTATACACTAATATTTAAATATATGTGCACTTCAGCAAGTGACTTTATTAAAGACAGGCCAACAGAGGGGAAAAAGGATAGCCAGTTTTGCCCTTTGCCACAAAAAAGGCAAGTTTCCTACTTGGATAATAAAATGTGATTTCATTAGACAAGATTCTTCTACTCAGTCTGCTAGTTACATTCCCCAAGACCCAATGGAAAGGGTCACTGCTATCCATGCTAGTCCGGGTGTGGCTACTAAAAATAGTAGCATCCTACATCTAGATAAGGGTTGAGCTGTGTGATAATCCACAAGTCAGCTTTGCTTTCCTCTTCATAAAAAGAGACCAAAAATACAATCCATTACTAGAAAGAAATGAAGAAAATAAGTTAATACTGTGTGAAAAGGAACGTTACTTGGTAAACTCCAGGATCATCTTAAACTTCGCTAGTTTGAGGGAAAGGCCCAGATGCGCCATCAGTATCCAGAACTGCAAGGACACGCACTAAGCAGGGCGCCCGGGGTGTGGGTCTCCTTTCTCCCGGACGATTCCCCACCCACTCGCCCAGCCCTCCGCACCAACCCACAAGGTCATTTCCATAACATCTGTACACAAATTTCTATTAGTTACTGGCTGTCATGTAACACATTTTAACGCTCTTTATATCTTTTTATGCATTTACACTACAAATATCCCGCCGGGGAGCGTCTTTTCTCTGATTGGCTTTTGGTCCCTTTCACCCCAAGTCCAACCCTTCGCTCGCTCTACCCACAAAGTTCAGTTCACAAGAAATGCGGACTTCAACTGGAAATGAATTATGGGCCCTACTACAGATTTGGCGCCAGTTTAAAAGAGGTCATTTCCACACCTAGAATAAAATTCTACGTGAAACAGCGGGATAGCTCGGGTCTTTAATGTCTGCGATAAACAAGGAAAACCGCGATTTTGTGGGTTTCGTTGACCACACAGACACCGTCGGGGGGGGCGGAGGGGATGACTTGAAATTTGAACTGAAGGTCACAAGATCAGAAAGGGGGAAACAAAAGTGAAACTTGGGGCAGGTTCACACCCCTCGCCTCCCGCCACACCAACAGCGCCTGCACTGGAACGCTGGGTTCCAAGCAGCAGCCAGCACGCTCGGTTGCGCGGGGGGCCTCGGCGCGACCCCGAGTCCCACTGGCACCGACAAGGGACCCCGAGCGCGGCGGGCGTGAGGTCGCGCTCCCCGCGCTGGTGGCGCCGGCGGGGCGGCGAGGCCCGGCCCTCCCCGAGGCCGGGCAATGAGCGGGGCCCACGCCCCCGGCCGCCCACCCGGCCCGCTCGGCAGCCCGGGCTCACCGGCTCCGGGGCGCTCCATGGCGGCGGCGCGTCGGGGCGGCGCGTCCGGGCAGGCGGCGGCGGCCCGGCGCTGCGGCCCGGGGCCGAGCGCGAGGCGGAGGCGGAGGCCGGGGCGGAGCCGGGGACTCGCGGGCGGCACGGGGGGGCGGGACTGGAGGAGGTGACGGCGGGGGGCGGCGGGGGCTCGGGCCGCGGCGACCAGGCCGGCGGAGACGCCGAGCCCCCAGAGCCGCAGCGCCCGCGGGAGCCGCATGGTCAGGCCCGGCGCCCGGCAGCGGCGGAAGGGGCCGGGCGATTCGCCTGGTGGTACCCGGATTGGGGCGAGCGACGCCGGCCCCGCTCGGGGAGGGCGGAGAGGCCGCCGCGACCGGCGCCCGCGGAGATCTGGGGGCGCCTCTGTGCCTCGCGGCGCTGCGTCCCCGTCTGCGCTCCCGAGCCGGCGGCCTCTTGCGGCCTTTGGCAGCCCTCGGTTATTTCCCGTGGCGCGGCCTTTCCCGCCCCAAGCTTTGGGATTAGGGTGAGTTTGGGACCTGCCTCCAAGCATTCCGTGGCCCGTGGCCTCCTGAGGATCCATGTGTTTAGTTTTGCAAAGAGCTTTCAAAAACAGTTCTGATTACAAAAATATTTGCAAAGAACGAGATGTACAAGAACGAGACCATGTCCATCTGTATAATTAGATGTGTTATTGACTTTGCTTTAAAAAACAAAAAAGTCAAATTGTGGCACAGTCTCTAATTTTTAACAATGGCTTTATGCCTAGAAATGGAAACCGGCTAACTGATTTTTGTAGATTAAAGCACTGGTAAAATGGGAGGAAAAAGCAATTTACTTAATTGGGGGAGAGGAGGGCTTTTGACCTTGGAGCAGAATTCTACTGGACTTTTAAGTGCAAAGAAATCTGCATTTAAGAAAAATTAGACGCACCCCTTAAATTAATGTAGCCTGTTTTGCGGATACCACTTGACTTATCTTAAATGCGTCCTAGAATGGGAATGGAAGCAAAGAAGACCTTGGTACAACCACAATAGTTGACATAAAGATCATACACAGGAAGTAATAAAGCTCGTTACTCTCATTCTAAAATTATTGTAGCAAGTTGAGTATTTGATTTGCACACTCATAACAATCATGGGCTGATTAGAGAGGCCTGACGGATTCCCCTGTCCTGAGGTTGTGCAGGTGAATAAGACATCTTTTTTTAAGGAGCTCATCACCTAATAACAGAGAAAGAAACACGAGTATCTGCAATAAGTTATACACTAAAAGCTGCAAAAACAAACAGAAAAAACAATCCACACTGCTATTGAAGGGGATAAGAATATGCCACCCCAAAATATGTCACTCTGACATTAAGATTTGGGACTGGGGGCAATTGAGAAACTGCAATGAAAGAACTCTGCCTTCCCCCTTTCTATGAAAGGCAGGGTAAGTGTCAGTTTGTGAAGATGACATACATTTCCATTTGTAAAGATTTTCCCCTTTTCAGGAAGAGGGGGGAGTCATACCAGAAGAGAAGAGTAATTCTTACCTGCATAAGGAACCGTACTAAATACCCTTATTTACCAAACATTTCCTGGTCACCACCTGAAGGCAGAGAAAAAGTCTATATTTACAAGTGCATAGAGGTTATTCAATGTATTGTTGAATGAAACTTTTATAAGCATCAGATCTGCTTAAGCAGTCAGATTTGTGAAAAAAAGAAAACAACACACCCAAATAAATTTCATAAAAAAGAAACAGTATCATAAGTAATAATGTTCTTTTTTATTTAAAAAAATTTTGTTTAATATTTATTTATTTTCGGGAGACAGAGTGCAAGCAAAGGAGGGGCAGAGAGAGAGGGAGACACAGAATCCAAAGCAGGCTCCAGGCTCCAAACTGTCAGCACAGAGCCTGACACGGGGCTCAAACCCACAAAGCGTGGGATCGTGACCTGGGCTGAAGTCAGACGCTTAACTGACTGAGACACCCAGGCACCCCCCCTAAGTAATAATGTTCTAAAGCTTAGCCAACCTGAGGCTAAAAAAATAGCTGACATTAACATTAACATCTGATTGTTAATTGCTGCCCCTGCAGAACTCTAGCCCCTGATGAAATACCTCCAAAATACCTTTGGGGTTCTAAATGGTGTCTGACATCGCTAATGAATCTTCCAGGCTGCCATCCTTCCCCAGCCTTTGCCTCACTGAGCCCTTCTGGTTCAGTCTCTTTTCCAGGAAGCCTTCTATCCTCACCAGACATTTGCTGATTGGTGGTTCACCTGGCCACATGGTAACAGTCCTCATGGTTACAATCTCTTGCAAATGAGAAGACTGATTCTTCCCCCCATGCGTTACATTCTGCTTGGTGATGTTGAGAGAGACAGCCAGAGACAACAGATCCAAAATGGAGTCACTTATGCTAAGTCTCACGTCAGTAAACCAGGTCTTGATAGATACCTCATCTAATTACAGTTTCAACTTTTCCCAGCACTGTAATCTTAAACAAGTAAATCTGGAAATTCCTGGTCAGCTCTAGTGAGGTAATCTACCTGTTGCCCCTTTCCAGCCCCCAAAGAAAGATAACAGTCTGCCCTTTCCTTTTCCCTGCCCCCTTTTGCCTATAAAAGTTTCACATTTTGTTCAGGTCTTCGGAGCTCCTTTGTATTTGCTAGATGGTATGCTGCCCCTATTCATGAATCATTGAATAAAGTAAATTTGATCTTTACATTTATTCGGTTGTTAACAGTGGATAGGGGGACACACAAGATTGCTTGGACCTCTGAGAGTTAGAGAATTCATTGAGATAGCATGTTCCTTTTGTGAAAAACAAGACAACAGGCCCCAAACAGAGTCACTTATGCTAAGCCCTCCATCACCACACCAAGACTTATAATAGTTTCAACTGTCCTAGAAATGGAACCTTAAACCAGTCAGTCAGGAGTTGCCTGATCAGCATTAGTTAGGGAATCTGCCTGATAGACCCCCACCATCACCCAAAGGAAAGTAACCTTGCAATAGTCCATCCAGTTTTTGATCCTAGTATAACTTCTTTGTTTCCCCTCCTCTCTGCCTATAACAGTCTTTGATTTTGTACAGCTCCCCAGAGCTCTTTTCTGTCTGCTAGGTTGGATGCTACCAGTTTCAAATCAATTTTTGCTCAAATAATTGTTAAAAATTGAATCTGCCTCAGTTTATCTTTTAGCAATTCACACACAGTCTTTTTCTCCCCTGAGGACAACGTACAGTGCCAAGATGACTGTATTGGAAAGATTCCGGTTAAGCTGCAACAACACTCCTGTGCCAGCACCCCCTCTGACCACCCCTCGGGGCCTACTACTGAATTGACTCATTCATGCAGGCAACTCCATTCCACATGGTGAGTTCCCTCTTCAGGTCCCTCGATTCTCTTCTGTGCTGTGGTCCTGTCCCAATGCATTTCTACCAAAACAGTTGTTACTGTTTTAGTTTTTGCCCTAGAAGGTTCTTTGGTCCTCCCAATAAACTACACCTACAAATGGTTATCAAGGAAAATGAAGTCATGCAGTTCAGAAAGACATAGTCAAGTATCAGTGAAAGTCAACTGGAACCCTTGGTCACCCAAGGCAACTCGGGATGACCTTTTATTTTGTTAGACAAGAAATACGTGTTTAACAATAAAATATGTATGCTTTTTTTAAAGAAAAAAAACAGTATATTGGTTTGTTTTAAGACAGAGAGAGAGAGAGAGAGCATGCACAAACAGGGAAGGGGCAGAGAGAGAGGGAGAGAGAATCCCAAGCAGGTTCTGTACTGTCAGCACAGAGCCTGACCCAGGGCTTGAACTCAAACCAACTAAGCCATCCAGGCACCCCAAAACATTTATGCTTTAATGTCTGAGTATAACGTTTATTTAAGAAATCACTGTTTTGGAGCACCTGGGTGGCTCAGTCAGTTAAGCATCTGACTCTTGATTTCGGCTCAGGTCATGATCTCATGGTTGGTGGAACTGAGCCCTAAATCAGTCTCTGTGCTAAAAGCATGGAGCCGGCTTGGGATTCTTTTCTCTCCCTCTTTCTCTCTCTGCCCACCCCCCCCCCCATTGTGTGTGTGCACACTCTCTCTCTAAATAAATAAATAAATAAACCTTAAAAAAAACTCACTGCACCCATTTAATAATAGCTTTATTTCAGTAGCCAGACACAGTTAAAAGGTCTGAAAATATTAAATATTCAAATGCAATATTTTAAATTTTAAATACTTCTGCCTTCAAATCTCTAATTTCTAACTTATGTAAGTAACCTGTGTTGTTTTATACAATTTTTAAATTCAGAAAAACTCATGGAATAACATTCACAATTATCTATAATACATCAAGCAGAAGTATATCTCCTTAGAAACAGACATACATACACACATGTGCACACACACACGTGCTATAGTATATATTTTATAAAAAAAGAATGATGTGGCATCTGGCCTTGTAACCTACTTTTTTCCTTGCAATATGTTGTGACAAATTTCTCATATCCTTAAATATTCTTGTATACCGTAATTTCAAGGCTGAATTTTATTTTATTTATTGTTTTTTGTTTCTTGCTTTTGTTTCAATGGCTGAATTTTAAATCTTTATATAAATGTGGGTCCTGGAGTATGCAATACTCATTCATCCTGACTCTCTCTGCTGCTCCAGCTGCTCTCCCTGCTTATGTGTGTTGTAAGGATAAGTACTGAGCTTCAAGCAGGGGGCCCAAACTTGGAAGTTTCCCTAAAGCTGCTGACACATACTTGCTCTACTGGAAAGAGGCAGAGACAAGTACTCCTGCCCACAGTGCCTCGTGTACATCCAATGCGTCATGATTATTAGATACTTCTTGGTCTTTCCATCCCTTTTAATATGTATCTACATTTAACATGTACTTGCTTCACTTACTATTGATCTATATGTAATACATCTTAGTTCATTCATTCCCTCTTTTCTTCTATAACAAAAGAAAGAATTATAACAGCTTTCTTCTATAACAGATCTGAATATTCTTCTATAACAGATCCAAAGTGTATATTACAAATCTCTGACACAATTCTCTGACTGGCTGATCTGTTGCCATTTTAGCAAACCTTTCTAACCCACCTTGGATTTCAATTTAGCATCAGAAAGTCTGACCTTAACTTTTGGGTTTTATTTATTTCTCCTAGTACTGAATAGCTCCTATTCTGTTTCCAAGGTAACACTAAAAAGAGAAGGTTGTGTACCTGTCTAAATACTCCTCTTAGTTCTAAGATTTGTACTTTTGCCACCCACTTAGCTCCTTATTAAAACTCCTTTACTTGGAATGTATCTTTGAATTCACCCTTGCTCTTTTGGCTTTTCTTGATTCCTTCAAAATTAATTAACTTATTTATTTATATTAAATTTATATATAAATTAATTTATGTGTGTGTATACATATGTATAGTGCAAGGAACTGCAGAAATGTATCTCTCTTTGGCTATGTGTTTATCGGAAGGTCTCTGCCCCACTTGGCGTATCCTTAGGGCCAGTAAGTGTCCTCATTCACCTTCCTTTTCCTTCCCTTGAGTTTTTTGTGGACAGCCCTAATATCTGAATTTCCACAGTAGGTATCCACAAAAGGCACTGCCTTCCCTTCCTGCCCGTGAACCCTCACCACCTGCATTACAGGTAGAGTGACCAACTGTCCGGGTTAGCCCAGAACTGTTCAGTTTTAGCGCTGAAAGTCCCATGTCCCAAGAAACCCCTCAGTCCCTAACAGAGACAATTTTCACCCTAAAACAGATCAAGAGAAATGAGATAATGTGACCAAAGGATAAAGGTTTCCATGAGCTGAGAGAGCCAAGGAAGGCTTGGCAGAGGAGGTAATATGTTTGAGTAGAACATTTATTTAAGAAATCACTGAAAATGAGTGGATGAAGAAAGCTGGAGCATGGGGGTAACACATTCCAAGCTGGAAGGCAGGACTGTGCAAGTAGACACAAAAGAGGGTCTACCAGTTCGACTGGTTCAAGTGGCAGAGGACTGGGAGATAAGGCTGGAAAATTAGGTTGGGACCAGATTGTAGAAGGTCTTAAATGCCAGGATAAGCAATTGGGACTTTTATTATATAAGAATTGGGATTTGCTAAAGACCTCTGACCTTGGAAGTGACATGATAAAGGATGGCTTTAGAAAGACACATCTTTCGGGTCTGTGCAGGATTTATTGAAGAAGGCAGAGAGTCAAAGCCCTGAGTCTAGTTAGTTCACTGGGATACTTTAGTCATCAAAGCATGAGGGGCAGAAACCTAAACTAAGGTGTTGGCCCAGAAATGAAATGAGAGTGCTAGATTTAAGAGATTGCAAGACGATCAATGGCAAAACTTAGCAAACAATAATGTGGAGAAAGAGAAAATTGATTGGTTGGCGCATTAGAAGTGGTGTGAGATTGGTGTTCCCAGAGCGGTACAGAATGAAGAGGATGAGAAGTGAGAGAGAGGGACAAGTTGAGCAAGCAAGATGACAGGAAGTGTGCACTGGGTAATGTCACCCTTCTCCTCATTCCTCGGGCATCTTGAATAAAGCCAGTAATTAAATTCACCAATTTTAGGTGTGAGTGATTTTGCTGTGAAAACCAAAGACTGAGGAACGTAGAGCATGCAAGAACTCCTGTGGTTAGCAGCTGGGAGGGTCCTATGGTTGTAAGCACCTAAGAATTTGCAGCAATGGTGCATGGGTGGTTGGACTTCCGGTGAATTTGAGCAGTTTCAGTAGCTCTTGAGGGATGGGAGTGCCATTCAGCTGGGTTCCATCTAAATGTCCGCGGAACTCAGTCAGTAGAGCATGCAATTCTTGATCTCAGGGTTGTGAGTTCGAGCCCCACGTTGGGTGTAGAGATTACTTAAAAATAAAATCTTTTAAAAAAATGCCTATGGAAATGAATTAGTAGAGAGGTAAAGGAGAAAAACTGGTGGAGTAATATTGGGGGTATAACGTCAGAACATGATGATGGCGTTGACGTTAGGTAAGAGGAGTAGGAGGGATTAGTAGGATAGATGAATTCTGTTACATTTTTGGATGGGGTTGTTTAAGGGAGCTACTCTCTAAAGATGTCAGTTTTCTTGATGGAAATAGGTGGTGGACTCATTTGCTGGAAGGAGAAGACACTGAAGGAAGAACCCTGGTGATTTAGAAGTTTTATAGATGTACAAGTGTTCATTGAAACTATGGGTTTGTTTGAGAACATCCAGGGAGAGTGGATGGAACACTTTCATCATCTTTGTGATTATAATCTGAATCTTTTTTTTTTTAATATATTTCATCAGCTTCTTGAATCATTACATACTTACTACATTTCTTCCTTTCTGGGTAAAAATAAGACAATCACTAAGAATATATTCATCAAGAACATGATTCTTTTTCTTCAAACAAAAGGGGATCATTTTCTTATTATGAGGAATATGCTAGTTTGTATCATTATTTAGAGATAATAATGTTCTTATATTGTTGGTCTTGAGATGATCTCTATTTTTATGCACTAAAGCAGTTAGTGCTTCTGACCACATTTGGTCACATGCCAAATTGAGAGATTAGGCTTAACAGCTCTAATTAGGCTTCCTGAATTTGATTAGTGCTGGGGATTTGTTTCTCAGTTGATAGTTTATCCTATACGATTTAGCTCAAAACCACATGCTTTCTTAGCTATTTTTTGTATCATATACACCATGTAAACTATCTACTTTCCAACAGACCATTGTGCATCAACGATTTGTTATTGTTACTTTCTGGTAAGATTTGCTGAATACTGAAACGAGCTGTGTCAAATTCCACTTTGTGAGTCACAAGGGCTTTTTTTGTTTTTTGTTTTTTGTTTTTATATTAAATATAATTTAATGTCAAATTGGTTTCCATACAACACCCAGTGCTCATCCCAACAGGTGCCCTCCTACCAGGGCTGTTTTTTACTATTTGTTGGTTTCATTGTCCTCTTAATGTGCTAGAAAGTGTTGGTGTAGTTTATATTTAAATTTCTCATTGTCCATTTTAACTGCATGTTACAATTCTTTTTCAGGGAAATAGTAACAGACTAGATTGATGGGATATTAATGAAAGATTTCACACCTTTCCAAATTTAGTAACCTCATAGCTTGCTTGGCATAAGTATTCCCCATTTTTTAGTTGTGAAATTGATATTTAAAACAATATTGCACAAGATGACACTGGCAAGACTAATCTTATTTGCCCATCAGAATATAATTGACGATTATATTATGTGGTTTTCTTTGAATCATGTATGAATTAGATGATTTAACGAGAGGGAGAAAAATAGAAAAAGTTCAAAAGTCTTAGAAAGAAATAGAATCAGAGATGGAGGAAACTTGAATCTATTCTCCTTTACTATGTAAAAGATTTCCTTAGTGATAGTCATCTATATGAATATATTCACTACCTAACCGCTCTTTGCTTAAATATTGAATGTTTTCAAATCAAAGAATATCTTTTAATTTCTGTTGGCCTGGCTATGTAATAAAAGAAAGACATGGGGCGCCTGGGTGGCTCAGTCCATTGAGCGTCTGGCTTCGGCTCAGGTCATGATCTCACAGTTTGTGAGTTCAAGCCCTGCATCGGGCTCTGTGCTGACAGCTCAGAGCCTGGAGCCTGTTTCAGATTCTGTGTCTCCCTCTCTCTCTGCTCCTCCCCCACTTGTGATCTGTCTTTCTCTCTCAAAAATAAATAAACATTAGAAAAAAAATTTTTTTAAAAAGAAAGAAAGACAAAATAATTATAATCAGCAAAAATGCAAAACTCCCCTCATCACAAGGTGTCAATACCCAAGGTCTTCTGACACTTTCAATCTTTATCACATTGTGGTAACACAGTACATTTTCTAGACACAACTTCTGCATGTAACTAAACAATATATAATAGTTTATGCCACCTTTTCCTCTAATATATTTTCCAAAATCTATTTCAAATAGGTATTTTTTATATGTAGCCTAATTTGCACTATATTATGATGCTTTGTTGTATTCTGCCATCATTTATTTGACTAGTCCCTAAATCTTGATCATTTTGACAATGTTGGCTTCTAGTAGAATGCACTTACAAATATCCTTACAGTTTTTTATTCCCCTTTCATTTGTATTATTTTCTTGATGCATACATCAAAAATAAATTTACCAAGTTAAGAAAAACTTGTTTGATTTTTATGACTTTTCTTAGTAGTATATCACATTGTTCTACAGGGTTTTAAAAACAAAGTGTAAAGGCAAGGTATCTGCTCCCCAAAAGCCTTCACTATATTGGGCTTACTCTTCACTTGTACTTCCTAAGTGTTTACATTGCACTTCTTTTCCATCCCAGTCCCCACCCCCCCCCCCCACCTCTTGGTTAAAGTAAATTCTACTCCCAAACGGGACTTGAACTCAAGACCCTCTGAGATACAGTCACATGTTCCAGCCAGCCAGGTGCTTCTACAGTTGCACCTCAGAAATCATCAGCAATGCTGAAATTTTTCTAATAGTCAAAAATTTATCAAGTGCCTAATATTTTGCCAAAAAATCACTGGGTCTCATACATAGGCATCATTGTCCATAGATGGCATAGTGGAATGGTTTAAGAGCTTGGACTTTGAAAGCCAGATTGCTATCTGTGATGGGCATTTGAGGCAGGCCTCTCATACAGTTAAGATTACCTACCAAATTAAGGACAAGTTCAGTATGCATTCAAGGCCCACCACCATTCATTTCTACACACTCTTTTTTCAGTGCAATATTTGGGACATGCTTGTAGTAAAAAATTATTCATTGGTTACTTGAAATTCAAGTTTAACTGGCCATCTTCTATTTTTATTTGGTAGATCTGGCAACCCCACACACTGGTAGCTTGAATATGGCTTCAAACCCACATATGGATTTGCTTAAGGTTACAACGTCTCAGGGAATTTTTTCCCCATTCTACCAGGGCAAAGGTTGAGACAGATAATTTTGCAAGATCTTCTTCTTTAAGGTAGAGGTATTCTTTTTAAAAAAAAAATTTAATGTTTACTAATTTTGAGAGAGAGAGAGAGAGAGAGAGGAGCGGGGCAGAGAGAGAGGGAGAGAGAGAATCCCAAGCAGGCTCGACACCCAGCACAGAGTCCCATGTTGGGCTCAGTCCCACAGCTGCAATGTCAGGACCTGAGCCAAAATCAAGAGTTGACCACTCAACTGACTGAGTTACTCAGGTGCCCCAGATAGTTGTATTTCTTACTCATTCTTACTTAACACTAAGTAAGTAAGAATCTCAGATCTGTGCAGTGATTTTGCATAGCTCCTTGACAGTATTTGCTGTCCTCTGCATACCATGTAATTTGCAAAATGTACACTCATAAGTCCCTTAGGTTGATCATTAGGGTGAAAATCAGCTTTACAGATCATATACCTTTCAGGACTCTTTTCCTTCTTCTTTTTTGTTTGTTTGTTTGTTTCCTTAGATCCCTGACTGTTCTGTGAATTCCATGAAACATTTACAAATATTTTTACATAGTTTATCCAGTATTTCTAGTTGTTTTTGGCAGCAGGGATCAAGGAGAAAGTGTTCTGAGGAGAGAGTCATTCAGAGTGTCTCAAATGATATTCGATCAGAACCCGATATCCTTCAATCCTGTGTTCTTGCTGACTCTGAAATCTGGTATGCTCAGTGTCTCTTTCAAGTTTTAATATTCTTTACCAGTCAATAGGTCTAGTCCAGAGTATTTAGTATCATTTGGCTTTGCTTTCACACTCTGTATAGACTGGTGATCTGTCCAATGACAGACTATGGGAGCTTTCTCTGAGTTACATCTAATGACTTGAGACACTACCACATTTATTTCCTACCGGTGCTCTTTCTCTAAGTTGGAACCCATTTCCCTATGCCCTAATATCTCAAGTGGTATAGAATAAAAGCCAATCTAATGCTGCCACCACCAGTCCCCCAACGTATCTTCTGATTCAGTCCAAAGGAATACCATTCTTGCTGGTGTTTCTGGAACCATACCTGAGACCCTCATGGGATTAGCCTTAGATTAGTTTTCTACTGGCCATTAGAAAGACCAAATTTCAGAGTGAGGTTAGATTCCCCTGGGCACCCCTGCCCAGTGTCTTCCTGGGTGAGTGACCAGTGGCTTCTTTCCCCTATTGGTCCTGATGTCAGAGTTTTAGCTTGTTTTTATTCTAGGTCCACCCAGCCCTGTACATTCTTGGTACCAATGGTGTACTAGAGCTGGTTCAAACCAGATTGCAAGAGCCAGTTGAACTTCTAGAACTGAGACCTGGTGAATAAGACCAGCTGTGATTAAAAATTAAATTATGGAGTGGTGCCTAGGGGGCTCAGTCAGTTAAAAGTCCGACTCTTGATTTTGGCTCAGGTCATGATCTCACAGTTGTGAGGCTGAGCCCCACATCAGGCTCTGCGCTGAATGTGCAGCATACTTGGGATTGTCTGTCTGTCTCTTTCTCTGCCCCTTTGATGCTCATGCTCACTCTCTTTCTCTCAAAATAAATAAATAAATATTTAAAAAATTAAATTATAGAAACTTATAGTTAAATTACATTAAAAATGATGGTAAATACAAAGTTCTTAGAAGAAAACACAGGAATCAATCTTTTTGTCTTGAGTTAGCAATTCTTTCTTTTTTAAAAAAAAAAATTTTAATGTTTATTCACTTTTGAGAGACAGAGAGACAGAGCACGAGAAGGGGAGGGGCAGAGAGAGAGGGGGACACAATCCAAAGCAGGCTCCAGGCTCTAAGCACTCAGCACAGAGCCTGACGCAGGGCTCTAACCCACGAACCATGAGATCATGACCTGAGCCGAAGTCGGATGCTCAACCGACTGAGCCACCCACGCGCCCCAGCAATTGTTTCTTAAATATGACACCAGATGCACAAATGACAAAAATTAAAAAGTAGTTAAACTGGACTGCATCAAAATCTAAAAGTTTCATGCTTCAAAGTACACTACTAAGAAAGTGAAAGTACAGTCCATCCAATGGGACAAAATATTTGCAAATCATATATCTGGTTAGAGATTTCTATGTAGAATACATTTTTTTAAAACTCCTTTAACTCAATAATACTTTTTTTAAAAAATAACCAAATTAAAAGACTCATAACGATTTGAATATTTTACCAAAGATGTCCAAATGGCCAAAAAGCATATGAAAAGATCCTTGACATCATTAGCCATTAAGGAAATGCAAATCAAAATCACAAGGAGGTACGTCATACCCACTAGGATGGCTCTAATCAAAAAGACAGTAACAAATATTGGTGTGGACGGGAAGAAATTAGGAATGTCCAGAATAGGCATATCCATGGAAACAGAAAGTAGATTTGTGGTTTCCCAGTGCTGGAGAGGAGGGGGAGATGTCTGGAATAGTCACAGGTGTAACTGAGCCCAAGGACACGCAGCAAAGCCAATCACTGAGACATTGAGTATGAAGCAAGAGAAAGGGTTATTCAAGCGGCAGCCAAATGAGACAGAAAGGTGGCTCAAATCTGTCTCATCCAACTGAGATTAGAATAAGCTTTTATAATCATAGGGGTTGGGTTGAAATTATATACATATTGAAGAAAAGGGCAGGAAAATGTATAACTGTTGATGAGGAAAGATAGAGCATGTGCATCAAACAAACATATATGTAACACACATCCCATGTTCATTTTAAGGTGGAGACTTAACATTAAAGTAAGGCAAATTTTCGCATCTGACAGCAGGAGGTCATGTGCAGGACAAGGGGAGGGGCTGTGGGCGTGCTCTGAGAGCTGGTACAAACTGGATGGGGTCTTGGGTTCATTATCTCAGGTAAGGAATGCTTGTTCATGGGCCAGAACCCTATCACTGACCTTCATTTGTGTCAGTCCAGGCCACTGTGGAGATGGCTAGTGGTCTGTTTAGCAGGGTGTGAAAAGAAACAATAGCTGATTAGGGAGACACAGGTCTTTGAAAAACAGGCTTTAAATTTCCCATTGGTCTTAATTTCATTAATCCCATGGGACGCAGTGTCCCAGAGTTTCTTTTTGGAATGTTGAAAATGTTCTAAAATTAGATTGTGGTGATGGTTGCACAACTCTGTAATTATACAAAGAAACCATTGAACTGTGCACCTTTATTTATTTATTTTTTCAATGTTTATTTATTTTTGGGACAGAGAGAGACAGAGTATGAACGGGGGAGGGGCAGAGAGAGAGGGAGACACAGAATCGGAAACAGGCTCCAGGCTCCGAGCCATCAGCCCAGAGCCCGACGCGGGGCTCGAACTCACGGACCGCGAGATCGTGACCTGGCTGAAGTCGGACGCCCAACCGACTGCGCCACCCAGGCGCCCCGAACTGTGCACCTTTAAATGGATGAATTGTATGGTATGTGAATTACATGTCAGTAAGCTGTTGAAAAACAACAAAAAAAATAGGATAACAAGTAATCAAAGCATACCACTTTCTGATTATTTTACGTTTTACTATTGCCTGTGCTCTTGAAGTTATTTACTAAGAGATGGTGCCCAAGTAGCCCCAGAACACAGGATCAAATTGTATATGATATTAAACCAGCAAAAACTGTTTATCTTAACTAATATATTGTTTATTTCTTCCTATCAGACAGACAGATGGCAGGGAGTGATAATACGCTCTACTAATCCCTTAGGAAGACTCATTTGCTTGAGATTTAGACACAAACAGTAATGATCCACACGATTATAACAAATACAATGTTGCCGCAAAGGGCTTCATGACAAAATTATTAGAATATGTGCGCAATGGATCTACTCAGTCATCCTGTGGCACTTCATCAACGGATTTTGTTGAGCATTATAGAAACTGCAAAAATGAATTAGGTCCTGTTTCTGTATTCAGTCAAAGCTCAGTCAAGGAAGTAGAAACTGGGGCGCCTGGTGGCTCAGTCGGTTAAGCGTACAGCTTCCTCTCAGGTCATGATCTCGGGGTTTGTGGGTTTGAACCCCGTGTCAGGCTCTGCTGACAGCTCAGCCTGGAGCCTGCTTCGGATTCTGTGCATGTGTCTCTCTCTGCCGCTCTCCTGCACATGCTCTGTCTCTGTGTGTCTCTCAAAAACAAATAAACGTTAAAAAAAAATTTTTTTTTAAAGAAGAAAGTAGAAACCAATGTAAATATTTAACACTAAAGGCATTTAATACAGAGAAACAGGTACTTTAAACTTTCGAAAGGGCTTAATGAGTGAAAGTTAGGCAGCTGCCCCCAGCTGCCAGATTTACTAAAACTGAATCTGAAACTTCTTGCTTTCATTCACAAATCAGAAAAATGCAAGAGATGGCAATCAGTGATCATGGTTGCCATGCAGCCCTGGGCTGAAAAGCAGGAAGGGAAATGCAGAGGCCCCCTTAGGCAAACAGCCTTGAGCAATGGAAATGTAGAAAGGGCCCACAGCAAACCCCAGGCGGAATACACCTTAAAATATCTATAGACCCTACCTGACCAAAGGGCTACTTACAACCAGGCACAGTTACCAAAAAAGGGAGATTCCATACCTGGCCTTACCTCCTCATCTTCCTGCTTTAAAACCAGCACCCTCCCTAAACAGTCTCCTAGTGCATAGCCTCTCCTCTGCTGTCCTGCCCTAGGCGCCCTTGCAGTGTATTCGGTAAACTTCTACTTCCTTTGATCTGCCTCAGGTGAATTCTGTCACCTCCTGTGCATCCAGCTTCCGCGGAATCGTCACCCCACATTTGGGGGCCCCCAATCCAATTGAGAGACACCCCATTTAGACACCACAGGAAGTGCCTGCAAAAAGTCCTATCTTAGGCTCACATTTCCACCACCACCGCAGGAGAAAGAGGAATGGCTTCTACTTCTCTTCTGCCTTATAACTTATAACCTTTCACGCCTTGTAACTCACGCATGTGTACATCTCATTGGCCCAATCTAAACTGTCCTGGGAACCCTTCCGGCAAGGGGCTGTGGGAAATGTAGTCCTCACTCATCCAGCTCCTCTGTTGAAAGGGAGAGTATAAAGGGAATGGAAATGGTACTAAGTACCAACAAATAATATTGGATTCATTACCCTCCACGATAGGTAATTTTCTGAGACTGTACACAGGATGAGACAGGAATTGTTTCTTAGCAGTAGGGGATGCAAGTTATAGAAATTTAACCTTTCCAATCGGTAACTTGACAGGCCTTGAGCCATTGGATTCCTAAGCAGTTGACCAAATTGGCAAGCCCTGAACTTCTTGGGAGCTTTTCTTCTTATGCCTTAAGAACATGCCTTAAAAATCATAAAGCGAGGGTGCCAGGGTGGCCCAGTTGGTTAAGTGTCTGACTCTTGATTTCTGCTCAGGTCATGATCTCTTGGTTTGGTCTATGAGTTTGAGCCCCTGTGTCAGGCTCCATGCTGACAACGTGGAGCCTGCATGGATTCTCTCTCTCTCTCTCTCTCTCTCTCTCTCTCTCCCCCTCTGCTCCCCACCCTGCCCTCTCTCTCCCTCTCTCTCAAAAATAAACAAACTTAAAAACAAAAGAATCATAAAGCGTACTTGCAATCCTCACTTGTTCCAATCTTTACGTCACTAATGTGGAGGGTCAGTATAAAGTCCTATGTGATGGCAGGCTATCAGATTTCCTGGGGATTACATTATGACAGAAAGCTGGAGATCTGATACAGCCCAGGGACAGGACTCGAGTACTGCTACTCTTCTGGGTAAAAGTGAGCTGATTCTGGTGGTCTTTACTTATTTGTGTAGAAGAGGAGTCAGAAAACTAGAGCTTATAGACCGGTCATTTGTTTAAGCAAAGTTTCATGGGATCACAGTCCTGCCCAAATTTCCGTATCATCTATGGCTGCTTTCATGTTACCAAAGCAAACTGGGTAATGACCTTGCTGAGCAGCCAAAATATTGCCCTCAGACACAAGAGAAATAGAAACAAAATAGTGTCAGGTTTACTTTTAGAACAAAACCATGGGCCCCTTTATGAAAAGGAATCACGAAAGTATATTTATAGGGGCACCTGGCTGGCTCAGTAGTCGGAAGAGTGTGTGACCCTTGATCTCAGGGCTGTGAGTTCAAGCCCCATGTTGGTGGTAGAGATTACTTAGAAATAAATAAAATCTTTAAAATAAATAAATAGGTAGATGGATAGATAGATGTGTATTTACAATAGTTAAAACCAAATTTTTTTTCCTGAGAATTGAAATAATCAATATGTATTTAAATGAGCTTTCCCCCTCAATCTGCACATTCTAGTATAAAACAGCCAGAGCTGTGCTGCTCTCTTAATTTCTGATTGGAAAAAAAAAAAAAAAAAGCCTGTTTAGAAAAAATCTATGTATATTCTTTACACCATTGGGCAAAGTAATTTGCAATATTTGATCGATAATTCATTATTACTTCTAATGAGGCACACTAAAGAAAAATCTTTGTTCTGAAAAACCTCCAAGGCAAATTTCAGCACAAGTCAGGACCCTCAGAATTCACTGAGGGGTTACTGCTGAAGGGTCACATTGACCTAAATGAAGAGAAACTGGCCTACGGTATGGACCCTGAGGTCTGTGTTTATCAAGTAAACGATCTCTCTGCGTTCAAAATCTGGTGGTGGATGGGGAAAGACAATGTCCAATGTTGAGTCTCTGACCTTTGAACTTGTACTGCCACTCACAGTTTTTCTTATATTTTGAATTCTCATTTCCTTATAATAATTTGCAATTTATATAATGCTTCATAGGCTTAGTGTTTCAAAAAACCTCTCCTATGATTTCTATATCTACCATATCATAGATAAGAAAATTGCTGCTCACAGAGACTCTGTAAATTATCCAGCTTCACAGAGACAAAGACAAAAGAGAGCAAATATTCACCAAGCATCTGCTATATTGTAGGCAACATCTTTTTTTTTTCTTGCTTTTTTTTTTTTTTTGAGAAAAAGAGAGTGAGCGGGGAAAAGAGAGAGAAAATTTTTTTGCAATTTTTTTTTTCTTTGAGAGAGAGAGAGAAAACATGAGCAGGGGAGAGGCAGAGAGTGAGGGGGACAGAGAATCCAAAGCACACTCTGTGCTGACAGCAGAGAGCCTGCTGTAGGGCTCAAACTCGTGAAGTGTGAGAGCATGACCTGAGCCGAAGTTGGATGCTTAACCAACTGAGCCACCCAAGCGCCCCGAGAAAGAGTGAATCTTAAGCGGCTCCATGCTCAGTGCAGAGCCTGATGTGGAGCCCAATTTCAGGACCCTGGGATCATGACCTAAGCCAAAATCAAGAGTGGGATTGTCAACCAACTGAGCCATCTAGGCACCCCTGTGGGCAGCATCCTAAGCCGGAACTCACATTTGATTTTGTTTTTTTAATGTTTATTCCTTTTTGAAAGAGAGACAGAGCACAAGCAGGGGTGGGACAGAGAGAGAGGGAGACACAGAATTGGAAACAGGCTCCAGGCTTCGAGCTGTCAGCACAGAGCCTGACATGGGGCTCAAACTCACGGAACTGTGAGATCATGACCTGAGCCGAAGTCGGACACTTAGCTGACTGAGCCACCCAGGCGCCCCTCACATTTGATTTTTAGACTCCAAATCTAATATTCTTACTACCACAGTTTATTGATCCCCATCATTATGAGTACCAGGAATGCCAGAAGTGGTGATAACATTTCAACACATAAAAATATACCAAGCACTGCCCCCAAACTGAGAAATAAGGTGACCAGGAAAAGGGAGACACAACTGTAAAACTTCATGGCAAATGCTATTTATGAAGTTATTGAATGAATGGCCTCGAAAATATGCTTATGTTAAAGCATGAAGAATTAGGCTGAAGAATAGGAAGTAATTTTTAAGAGTTTGGTTGTGACATTCTGAAATATTTAACTGCAAGAAGTTATAAAGTGTCTCCGGATAATTATTATTATTATTAAAGAGCAAGTTTATCTTTTGGGAATGATCCAAACACAGTCCTGCTTAAAGTCAGCAGCTGTATGAAATGTTGCCCTTCTAGACCTATTATTTTATGATACTGTCTCCAGTTAACATGATGTCTCCCCCGCCCCCGACTTTAACGTCCTATAAATCTGTTGCGAAATAGCTGTAATATCAGATATGGAACTGCTTCTTGAAGGATGTGTCTTTGGGCTCTGTGCAAATGTGCAGCAGGCGTAAGTATGTCTTTCTGTAGCTCCATGCTGAGGCCACAGGCTATCAGATTCACAAATTATTTACTTACTAATTTATCTGATAAACATTTACATTTTTTAAATGTTTATTTATTTATTTTTGAGAGAGAGAGAGAGAGCAGGCTCTATGCAGAGCCCGATGTGGGACTCAATCCCACGACCATGAGCTCACGACCTGAGCTGAAGTCAAGAGTCATTCGCTTAACCGACTGAGCCACTCAGGCGCCCCATGATAAACATTTATTATGCACACCCTGTGAACTAGACTTGTAAAGACTATAAAATAGCTTAGTAAAACGTTTTCCTATCTAGTTTTTGAGTGACTTAGTCAAAACCTATGCTAGTGGCATATGTGAATTATTACCTTCATTAGAAAGGTGGGGGGGGGGTGCCTGGGTGGCTTAGTCAGTTAAGTATCCAACTTCAGCTCAGGACATGATCTCACGTCTCATGGATTGGAGCCCCGCATTGGGCTGTATGCTGTCAGCATAGAACCTGCTTCGGATTCTCTGTCTCCCTCTCTCTCTCTCTGCCCCTCCCCTGTTCATACTGTATCTCTCTCTCTCTCTCTTTCAAAATAAATAAATAAACACTAAAAAAAAAAGAAAAAAAGAAAGGCCAGTTAATACACAAAAGAAACAAAACAAGCATCCTTTTGCTATCTAGGACAGAGGTCAGCAAACTTTTCCTGTAAACAGTTATACTGTAAATATTTTAGGTTTTGCAGGTCCATATAGTCTTTGTTGAAGCTACTTAATGTCCCATCATAGTGCAAAAGTGGCCATAGATCACGTGTAAATGAATAGATGTGACTGTGTTCCTACAAACATATTTATGGACACTGAAATTTGACTTTCTTATGATTTCCACATGTCACAAAACATTATTCTTTTGATTTGTTAAAAAGCATTTAAAATGGGGACGCCTGGGTGGCTCAGTCAGTTAAGTGACCGACTCTTGGTTTCTGCTCAGGTCATGATCTTGCAGTTTGTGGGTTCAAGCCCTGAGCTGGGCTCCGAGCTGCCAGTATGGAACCTGCTTGGGATTCTCTCTCTTCTTTTCTCTCTGTCCCTTCACCACCCTCTCTCTTGAAAATAAATAAACTTAAAAAAAAAAGCATTTAAAATGTAAAAGCCATTCCTAGCTTGGCCATACAAAACAGGCCATGGACCATAACTTGTCAATCCCTGATTCATGAAATTGCTGTCTATGAAAGAAAACACAGTAGTAGATAAAAATGAAGGATGCAGGCAATATAATAAAATATTAAAATACATATATAAAACTAAATGATAAATATTTAAAATATTTTCATACCAAGAGTTGGAAAGAGGGTAAAGGGTTATGTGGGTTCTGTATTTAGATGCAGCAGACTTAACTTCCCTTAAATGAGTAATGTTAGCAACTGGTAGAGAAGCGATTCAAATAACTACATACTAAAAGATGAAAAATAAAGACTTAATACCTTCAGATTTGTTGTAGTTCTTAGCTTTGTGTTGTTGGAAGTTGGAATTGTTTCCCATACAATTCTCTTATATTTTTGTTTTTGTTTTTGGAATAACTGACCTGTGTATTGATCAGGGTTCTCTGGAGAGACAGAACCCAATGGGAGCATATGCATATGATTTCTTTCTTTCTTTTTTTTTTTAATGAAGGTCTATGGCCAGGCCTGAGATCTTGCATTTCTTTTGTTCTTTTTTTTTTTTTTTTTTTTTTGTATGGTAGTTTCCATGCCTAACATGTGGCTTGAACTTACGACCCTGAGATCAAGAGTCACATGCTCTACTGACTGAACCAGCCAGGTGCATTTTTTTAAAAATTTTTTTCAATGTTTATTATTTTTGAGAGAGAGAGAGAGAAACAGAGCACAAGGAAGAGAGGGGCAGAGAGAGAGGGAGACACAGAATCCAAACAGGCTCCAGGCTCTGAGCTGTCAACATAGAGCCCGACGGTGGGGCTCAAACTCACGAGCTGTGAGATCATGACCCGAGCTGAAGTCGGACACTCAACCAACTGAGCCACCCAAGTGCCCCATATATGTGCAGTTTTTTAATAAGGAACTGGATCGTGTGATTATGGAGGCTGAGAAGTCCCATGACTGTCAGTGAGCAGGCTGGAACCCAGGCGAGACAGTGAGGTAGTTCCAGTCTCAGTCTGAAGACCTAAGAATCAGGAATGCAGTGGGGGAAGTCCCAGTCATGGAGCAGAAGACCAATGTCCCAGCTCAAACAGCCAGGCAGGGAAGGCAAATTCTCCTTTCTTCACCTTTTAAATTTTATTCAGACCCTTAATGGGACTGTATGATGGCCACCTATATTGGGGGAGGTGTGATATTGTGATTTATAATAAATACATTTTCCAACAGTGACGACTTTCCCACAAGAACATACCTCTTACAAAAGATCTCCTTCATCCCTCTCCAGAAGAGAAGAGGAAACACAGGAAGTGACTGGTTCCTACTTCATGGATGTGAAATACCCAGGACAGGTTAAAATCACCACCGTCTTAGCCGTGCCCAAACCTGAAGCAGCACCGAAAGCACCCTGAATCAAGATGAGTGGGAAACTATCCCAATAGACACATTTTGGATTCTGTTTATTTAATTATGTATTTACTTATTCATTTAGTTTTAAAGTTTATTTATTTTGAGAGAGAGAACAGGGGAGGGGCAGAGACAGAGGGAAAGAGAGAATCCCAAGCAAGCTCCTTGAAGTCAGTGCAGAGCCCAACTCTGGGCTGTATCCCACAACGGTGAGATCATGGCCTGAGCCGAAATCAAGAGTCAAATGCTTCAGTGACTGAGCCACCCAGGTGCCCCTGGATTTTAAATGCATGTATGTATATTTGTATGTATACATATTTGCATATTTGCCCTTGTTTCTGGTACAGAGCTCCCAAAACCCTTGGAATTTTCTGAGTAATAAGAGAAATGGGAGGATCTTTTGTTAAAATGTTTGGTCTCTTATATTCTGTCCTGAAGTCACTTAAGAGCCATCCAAGACAAATGGATGACTTGTATTCATAACAAGCCCTTTTCAACTACAACTGAGTTTGTGAGGTGACTTATAGAAATCCCCTAAAGATGGGGGTGGGGAGTGCCGGTTGTCAGGAGAACCAATCATGTGATACTGGGTTGGAATTTTTCTTTTTAAAAAAAAATTTTTTTTTAACATTTATTTATTTCTGAGAGATAGAGAGACAGAACGTGATCACGGGAGGGGCTGAGAGAGAGGGAGACACAGAATCCGAAACAGGCTCCAGGCTCCAAGCTGTCGGCACAGAGCCCCACGCGGGGCTCGAACCCACGGACCGCGAGATCATGACCTGAGCTGAAGTCGGCCGCTCAACCGACTGAGCCACCCAGGCGCCCCAGTGGGTTGGAATTTTTCAGTCCCACCCCCTGACCTCCAGGGAGAGGAGAGGGACTGCAAATTGAGTTCAATCATCAACAGCAAATGATTTAGTCAGCCACACCTATGTAATGAAATATCCATAAAAACCCAAAAGGAGAGGGTTCAGAGAGCTTTCCCGGTTGGTGAACATCAAGTTGGAGATGCCAGGATCGTGGTGCTTCTAGACAGGGCACAGAAGGTCCACGTGCCTTCCCACATACCCTGTCCTATGCATCTCTTCATCTGGTCAGCAAGCTGTATCCTGTAATATCCCTTATAACAAATTGGCCATCAGTACATAAAATGTTCTTCTGACTTCTCTGAGCTGCTCTAGCAAATTAATCAAACCTGAGGAGGAGGTTATAGGGCCCTCGGATCTACAGTGGATTAATCAGAAGCAGGGGTAACAACCTGGGCTTGCGATTGGTGGTTGAAGTAAGAGTGGGGAGCAGTCTTGTAGGATTGAACCCTTAACCTATGGGGTCTGATGTGATCTCAGGGTATGTAGTATAAGAACTGAGTCGAATTGCAAAAGCTACCCAGCTGGTATGGGAATGCTCCCCACCCCTCACGTTGGAATTGGGATCCCTATGAGGAGGACAATCTGTTTTACTCAGTCTACCAATTCAAATGTGAATCTTATCTGGAAACACCCTCACAGACACAGGGCAAAATGGAATTTAATCAAATATCTGGGTACCTCATGACCCAGTCAAGTTGACACATAAAATGAATCATCACACCTGTATTTCCAAAGCTATGTGTCACTCGTGGAGAGTATGCTAGAAAAGTAGATCAATGGTGTATCGTGAGAGGACCAATCAGCTCTCCTAATAAAATCAAACTCCAGGTCTCAAATTCCAGTTTGGAATTGAGGGAGGGTCTTCAAGTGAAGGCTGCAACTGCACCTTGGAGTGAGTGCTGGAACTCACTGGTTTCACTAGAGTATCCAGAAATTCCCTGCACTGCCCATGTCTTGTTCCCTGCCTCACACCCTTTTGCCCATTTTTTACTCTATTGTTGCAGCAAATAGTGTCACACAGTCATCAGGCGACAGCACCTTGCCTCAGTTGCATTGTTTAACTCCCATTTGTAACCATGACGCTTCCCTGATAGCATAGGGTGGGATGTCTGCGGGAACCTACCTGGCATTCAAGGAAGTGCAGAGTGGAAGTGTGAGGGAATTAATGCCTCGTGGGTGGTGTGGGAAGGAACCAGTGGGTCAAGTGCTCCACACTTCCTTTCCTTAATGGCTATTTCTAAGGCTCCTTAGAAAGCCCTCGCAAGATAGCATCTTTTATTGGTTTCCTCTCCTTTCTTGTTACTCAGGGTCAACGTTGAGGGTGAGTAGGGTACCAACAGTGTCTTAGTCGGTTTGGCTGAGATAATGAAATACCTGACTGGGTGGTTTAAACAACAGAAATGTATTTTCTCACAGTTCTGGAGGCTGGAAGTTCCAGGCCAAAGACTGGTAGGGGTGGTTCCTGGTGAGAACTCTCTTCCTGCTTGCAGATAGCAACCTCCTTGCTATGCCCTCACATGGCCTTTCCTCAGCGCCTATGCAGAGAGGGAGAGCAAGCTCTTTGGTACCTCTTTTATAAGGGCTACTAATACCATTGGACCAAGCTCTGCCCACATGACCTCATCTAACCCTAATTACCTCCCAGATACCATCACACCAGGGGTTAGGGCTTCACAATATGAATTTGGGGAGGACACAAACATTCAGGCCATAACACAGGGTAAAACATTTACCTCTCCCTTAAAAAAAAAAAGATCACTGAATTCTTTTTACTAGTCCAATTATCCTGGCTTCAGAGGCCACCACTCATTTTGCAGTGTTCTGATCCAAGCCTGGTGTTGGTAGCCATCATTGGCCAAATGAATCCCTGTATTGACAGCAGTAGGACACGAGTGACACTATTGTTGCTAATTGTAGAGGACCTGGGCTAAAAAATAAGACTTTCTCTATGTTTTCTGAGGGCTCCAGTGGGAACGCGGATGATTGATCCCAGATTTGTCCTAGATCAGAGGTTCTCAGCCCTGGCTGCATAACAGAATCACCTGGGTAGGTGGGTGCAGAAAGGAGGGTGAAAAATACCAAAGCCTTCGTCCACCTCCAGATTCTAATTTGGTTGTTCTGGTGCAGGGATTAAAGCTTAGGTGTTCTTTTGTTTCTAATATGCAGCCTCCGAGGTGAAGGCTACTGCCCAACATGGACCAGTGCAAAATTGCCCACGATCTGCTGTGAGTTTGGTCTTTTGATAAGCAGAGACTTTTTTAAATGACTTGCTAAATAATCTTTAATTTTTTTTTTTAATTTATTTTTGAGAGAGAGAGCATGAGCGAGCACGTGAGCAGGAGCAGGGCAGAGAGACAGGGAGACAGAATCCAAAGCAGGCTCCAGGCTCTGAGCTGTCAGCACAGAGCCCGATGCGGGGCTCAAATTCACAAACAGTGAGATCATGACCTGAGCCCAAGTCGGACGCTCAACTGACTGAGCTACCCAGTTGCCCCCTGACTTGCTAAATAATCTTAACTAGAGGTTTAATGTGGGGCTATATTTTACCAAGAGGCCAAACAGTTGATTTAAAAAGTTCTTTGAATCACTTAGGAGAAACTAAACATCATTATATTTAAAAACAAAACATTGTATACCAATGTGCATAGGAGCATTTTTCACAATAGTCAGAAGGTGAAAACAGCCCAAATGTCCATCACCAGACTAATGGATGAACAAACTGTGGTATATACGAACGATGGAGTATTATTCAGCCTTAAGAAACAATGAATTTCTGACACGCTATGACATGATGAACCTTGAAGATATTATGCTGAGTGGAATAAGTCAAACACAAAAAAGGCAAATAATTTACCATTCCACTTATATGAAATATCTAGAATAGGCAAATTCTTAGAGACAGAAAATAGGTTAGAAGTTACCAGGAACTGATGGTCAGGGGGTACAGAGTTTCTGTTAGGGGTGATAGAAAAGTTTTAGATATGAAAAGTGGTGATGGTTAGACAACATTGTGAATGTACTTAATGCCACTGAATTGTGCACTTAAAATGGCAAATTGTGTGTATATTTTACTATCATAAAACAAAACAAAACCTCCTCTTTGTAGGTGTGTTACTTCTGAATGAAGATTTAAGCTGCCCAGTAGTTGTAAAAGTTATCACACCACTAATAATAAAAAGATAAATTGGAAGGGCGCCTGGGTGGCTCAGTCGGTTGAGCTTCCGACTTCAGCTCAGGTCATGATCTCACGGTCTGTGAGTTCAAGCCCCTCATCGGGCTCTGTGCTGACAGCTCAGAGCCTGGAGCCTGCTTCAGATTCTGTGTCTCCCTCTCTCTCTGCCCCTCCCCCACTCACGCTCTCTCTCTGTCTCAGAAATAAATAAACATTAAGAAAAAAAAGATAAATTGGCGACAGTGAAAGGAAATTCCATTTAACAAAGGTTTCTAGAATGTATCAGCAGCCTGAAGTCACTATAAAATGATGTCCTTGCTGTCGTTTTTTTTGGTTTGTTTTTTTGTTTGTTTTTTAATATCAGTAAGTATGTTCAAGTCTTTTAAAGGAAAAGTAATGCTTTCTCTGTTTGGAATTTATTTTTCTGAAAACTTTGAAGTCAAACTTAGTGTCTGAAAATACAAATAATGATCTCATCAACAGCATCTGGTATTATAACTACAGATTTTTAGATACAACGGTAGGAAGTGTGTAATTCTCAGCTTTAAATATTACCCACCAATGATTAACATAATGTTGGAGCAGGTGCCACAGAGGATGGAGCTTATCATGCTCTTGGTATTTCTGACTCATGCTATAGTCTTCCATAAAGAGCAGTTTAAAAAAAGGATTTGTTCAGACTGAAGAAAATCACATAATTAGTTCTTCTAGTTCTTCTAGTAGCTGTAAGAAGTGCATGTAGTAAGATAATTCTAGGCCAAAAGATTTGTAGATGAACTGTCACCAGCTCCCTTATTCCTTCCTGTCAACTTACCCAAGATTTTATTCCTTTTAAATTTGGATAATGCCTCTTTCTTTGCTTGCTATTAACCTGATTAATCTTTCTCACGCCTTCATCGCTCTCACTTTTCTGCCTCTCTCTCATATGAAATCTTCCATGGTAACATATTCTTAGAAGTTATAATGAATGTAGCGAGAAAAAAAGTAACTCATGACTTCAGCATTTTCTTTGCAAACGACTCTTTAGTTACAGATGAGCAGTAAAAGCCTGTGGAGCGTCTGTAAATGGCTGGGACACTGGAAAGAGCTTCTCCAAGGTGTTCACCAGACTCTCCATGCAGATAAGATTTATGCTATGTAAAAATTTTAGAGTTGAATGAATGAATAAAGAGAAGATGCAAAAAATAGTCTAAAACATTCAAATTTATAAAGACTTTTACAGAATGTTTTGGAGTCCTGGTGCCCTCCTGTGATGAGATTTCCTTCCACGTTTCTATCCCACATCCATAGTTTGCTCCAGAGTTAAGAGGCTTTGTGAGTGATATTCTCTTTTTGTTCTTTGTTTTCTGATCCCAAAGTGCTTGGTTGGCCCAAACAAGGGGTCTCTTCTTCCCCCAATTTATGGCCCTTGCCAACCGATAGCAGCTCTGCTTGTGTGTGTAGAGGGAGGGTTGGCAACAGCATTTCCTCCGTATCTTCTGACTTGACTAAAAATTTCTAGAAGCTTCCTTTTCCTTCCCTGCTTTCTTTGGACCTTGGAGAATCTTCACTCCAGTAGCTGGGGCTACATTTTGGGGAGGTGTTTTCTCATTAGCCAAAATTGAACATCAGAATGAGTTTCCACTTAAAAGCAATGCCATCCAAGGAAGTATGTCCAATAGGTATATGTATAGATACATGGTTGAGCCACATCATGGTTTCCTAATCATTCACTTATTGGTTCAATATGTACTGACATATTTATTTATTGAGCAACTGCTATTTGCCAAGCACTGTTTTACAGGCTAGGTATAAAACAGTTAAGAATCACAGCTTTTGTGGAACTCATATTCTAGTGGGGTTAGTTAAAAAAATAAGGATAAATAACTAAAACATTCAGGATGGTAGATGATGATAGAGCCAAGAAAAAAAAGTAAAGTGGAGGATGGAGGAAGGAAGAGAGAGGGAGGGAGGGGAAGACGGGAAAGAATGAGGAAGCCTGGGAGGGAAGAGAGGAGGGGAGGGAAGGAGGGAGGAGAGGATGAGAGGAAGGGAAAGAGAGAGGGAGGGAGAGAAAGATGTGCAATATTAGGTAGAGTAATGACAGAAATACCCTCTGAGGAGGTAACCTCTGAATAAAGATCTGAAGGAGGAGAAAGAGCCAAGCTTGCGACCCTTGGAAAGAAAAACATGCCAGGCAGAGAGCTCAGCAAATGCAAATTACCTATGTGAGGTAGTTGTGCATGTGTGTTCCAGAAAGAGCTGGAGTGGAATAAAAAAATGGGAGAGCCTCAGGGGATGAAGACAGGGAAGAGCAGGCTGGGTCAAATCCTGTGAGTCCTTACAGAGCATTCTAAGGACTCGTTTTTCTCTAAGTAACATTGAAAACTATGGGAAGGGCAGGTGTTAAGCTGATAATTGACATGATCTGACTTTTATTTCAAAAGGCTAGTACTAGATACGACATTGAGAAAAGTATCCGGGGAGCATAGGCAAGAGTAGAAGCATTGAAAGGAGCTAGGAGGCTATTGCCATACCCCAAGAGATTGACGATGGTAGTTTAGACCAAGACAAGAGCAGCAAAGGTGCTGAAAGAAAATATGTCTGGAAATATTGTGAAGGTACAGTCAATAAGCCAATACCTATGGATCTAATAAGTTGTAAGTGAAAAAGTGAAGAGCTTAGATGATTTGGTCTGACTGAAGTGTTCTGGATGATACTGACATCTCAGTTTGTCAATCTCCAATTGAAACAGCTATCAAAAATGCCTGTATTTACAGGTGGAAAAAAACAAGTTTAGAGAGGTTAGGTAATTTGCTTAAAGTCACACAGTTTGTAACGGGGGAAGAACCAAGGCTTAAACCAGATCTATCTGATCAGAATCCATAATGTTAATCATCATTATTTAGTGACATACTTTCTAGATAAACACAAGGACAATAGTTTAACTTGGCTACTTACCCTAAAAATTTTTATTTTTTTTTAAGTAGCAGGAGTCATTGTAAAGATACACGCAAGAGAAGAACAGCTACATGTACTGAGTTGTGAAATCGATACCTTCTGTTTCCTATCATCATTCATAAAACGAATGTATGATAAAGCCGGCTGATAGGCATGGCTTACAGGGGCAGGAACACTCCTTAAAGAACACAGACTTGGCCCGGAGCGGACTTTAAGTAGGAGAGTGTTGCCTTATAAAGTCCAATTTGTCCAGCCTGATTGATGGTCTTTACAGAGCTCTCCCCAATTTGGAGGGGCTCCACTGTATTCTGGGGGTTTAAATCATGAGTCACCTGGCATCGTCCATCCCACACCCTGTTCTTTGATATATTTTCAACCTCCTTTCAGTACACCCTCCATTTACAGCTCAGCCTAAGCTGATTCGGTTTGCCTTGAATTTGGTACATCCTGGCCTCAGGCCTTGCTCTGATTCTGAGCTATTATTTTCGTCTCTTTTCCACAGTTCAGGCAATCGGCGAACAGTTGCTCAGGCAACACTGCTCTTGATTTATTTATATGCCTTGGGTTTTCCCCTTTCAGTTTTTGTTTTTAAATAGCCCCCTACTCAGACCTGTCCTGGCCTCCTGCATCCATTTGTAAGTCAGTGGTTTAAAACTCAACAGTCATTTTCCTGCTGACACTGTACAAAATCACTTGTCCCTTAGGTGCATGTGTAAAAGCAAATGGGGGCATTTTTGAACAAAAAGAACATGAGCGTTAGAGTCAGACAGGCCTGAGGAGTATGAGGCTAAAAATGAGCCGATATAATAAATCTAAGGTATTGTACGGCTCAGAATAGGGTTCAGTAGATAACGGCGTTTTTTCCTTAATACATGACCTACTGCCAAACAAAATACTCTCTTAAAGCTTTTCCCCTACACTTCTGTCCCTAAAATAAACACAGAATCCTCTTAAGGATTTCCAGTGTTTGAAGCAGTTGGTAACAATGGAAAAATATAAGGAATACGGGAATTAAAAAAAAAAAAAGCCCAACCTTTATGCACCACCCCCTTAGATCATGAAGTGAAAAGCCAAGGTCACATATTGACACCAACGGTGAAAGGAAGGAGGAAGCAAAATGGAAGGAAAGGGAAAGAAGGAGAAAAGCTTCAAAGAGCATATACTCAATGCTAGGTGCTGTGTTAGACACTTCCAGGTATTAGGTCACTTAATCATCTTGTGTTGTGAGGGTATCTCTATGCCAGACAGAGGAGAATATAATGGTTCTGAGTTGATAAACCTTGCCTGAGTTCATGCAACTAGGAAGCGATGAGCTAGAATTTAAAGCTAAACCTGCTGACCTCTAGAGCTGTCGTATTTTAATATGGCTAATATGCACCAAAATGTATATACATGGCATTTGGCATTACTATTAAAGCCAACATTTGGGGCGCCTGGGTGGCTCAGTCGGTTAAGCGGCCGATTTCGGCTCAGGTCATGATCTCGCGGTCCGTGAGTTCGAGCCCCGCGTCGGGCTCTGTGCTGACAGCTCAGAGCCTGGAGCCTGTTTCGGATTCTGTGTTTCCCTCTCTCTGACCCTCCCCTGTTCATGCTCTGTCTCTCTCTGTCTCAAAAATAAATAAACGTTAAAAAAATTAAAAAAAAAATAAAGCCAACATTTATATATCTATTGCAGGGTGAGTACTAAGTCATTGTTCTCCCAAAGAGTAAGCTTGTATTTCAATCCTAATATTTTTGGATGTCTAGGCTTAATTCATACGAGAAATCTGAGTAAAGTGGTAATGGTCATTTAGCTTTGTTTTTCACAGACTTACTTTATAAGGAATTTATAATAAAAATACCTTCCTAAATGTAACTGTGGCATAACTTCCTCAGCTCTTTAATAGCTTCCAGATGTTTAGATAATTTTGTTTAGAAACTTTGTAAATTGTCAAAGTCCTTTGCTGATTAAATAAGACTTATAATAAAGTAAGTCTTCTCTGCCCTGTTAGACTCCATGATGTTGAAAACCTTTTTGAAGTCATAACTTCAAAGCAGTTTACATGGTTATAGTCTCATAATAAAGACAGGATTATAGACTTTTCTGTAGGATTATAAAGGAAATGAAACCGAAATCATGACAAACTGATTTCCCATGTTCCTATCTCTTCCTTTAAATGTTTATCAATTCTCCAGCAAACTCGATATACTGAAAATTCTTATTGCCATCAAAGGATACTTTGTCTAGTACATAGGGTCAAGTGCAGTGCCTGGTCAACTCACAGACTACTGGTAAGGGAGTTAGACCATTTAATTGGCCTTGAGATAACGTCAAAATGAATGACAATCTATGCCGGCGGGAGGTAAAAAGGCTAGATTAGCAGATTGGAGACGTGAATAGTAAAGAGTTAGTGAAAGGTGAGGAACTGATTGGGAAAAGGATGGAGAAATATCAATGAGATGGTCAGATACAATGGTTACACTCCAAATCCTAAGGAGTCTGAAGCTTGGAGAGAGGGATTTGATTTAAAAATAAAAGTGAAAAATATACCAAAAACAAGACTCATGACTGAAAGTGAGAGGGAAATTTTTTTTTAATTTGATTTTTTTTTTTTGGTCTTAAAGATAGACCGTATCTTATAGCTGCAGAAAATAAAGAGAATAAAAAGGACAACCTGAAATTTAAATGTGGCATCATAACAGCAGCGAGTCACTTATTGCCATTGTCATTTAGTGCATGAGCTGAACTCGCCCTCCTACCACACTTTTGGATGGAGCTCTAGTGTCCAGCTTGTGTTCTCTCTTTTGACCATTGTCACCCTTTTCATCTGAATTGGTGGAGGTACAAAAACACACATCTCTTTTTCAGAGGGACTTGGAAGACAGCACTAAGCCAGTAAGAATGGTTGAGAACTAAGACTTCAATCCTCTTATAGTAAACTGGCTTTTAGAATATAGCTTAAAGAATTTTAAAGCAGGCAATATATTACTAAATACGTAAGTATAATTGTAGCAGAAAATTCCACATGCTGAGAATGAAGCCCATTATGTTCCAGACAATTGGTTAATACTCAGGAGGAAGTGGTTTTCTGTTCCTTGTATTACATTGTTTCCTGGGTCTTGTTTATCGTCCTTTCCTTTCCTTCTGCAATTCCCTTTACTAAAATTGTTCTGTGATCTAACAAAAGGCTCATGCTACCAAACTGGGGGGTGGGGGGGGGAACCTGTTTATTTAGCTTATTGTGTGTTTTTGTGTTTGTTTTTGTTTTGTTTTTTGTCTTGATTTGTCTTCTGTCCTTTCTTGGTTTTGGCTTTGGCTTTGGTTTTTTGACGGATAACAAGGAGGATATAGTAGGGCAAGCCCTCCTTTACCTAGGTGAATTCTCCCAGAAGCTATGCATCCCATATTCTATATTTTTTTAAAAAACGCTTCTCACTTTAGTATATATACGTGATGAATGATGTATGTTGTCAGATGTGCACATGCACGCAAACATAATTATACCACTCTCCTAATTTCTTCATTACTCACAAGAATAATCATATCCAATTCATGTTGATTTGTTGTTTAAAAATAAAGAATAGAGACCTTGGGAGTCGAGCTTATACACAGAGAAATATATTTCCACCACATATTTATTTTAAAGTCAGTAATTGATCTTCCTGAATACAAAGCAAAACTGCTCTCAAGAAATATTAAGTATACTTATTCAAATAAGAAAGCAAAGTATCTATAATTTAGAGGGACAAAAGCATATTTCATTTTACTCTCTTTAAAAATTTTTTTCAGAAATAAAAATAAAAGCTGTTACTTAGCAGTAATTAACAGGCTGGAGTTAAGAAGACAAATCAATCCTGTTAAGCTAAATGTTAAGGGTAGAATCTATGCTATTTTAAAACTGGCTTTAATACTTTGAAGACAATTTTAAATATATTCACAGTGTGAGGAGTTATTTCTTTCTGCTATGAAGGCATAAGATAAAAGCAGAGAGACACCACCACTTAGAGATCAAAAGATCTATATTTTTTCTCATCATTTGCTTTTGTTTTGTTTTGTTTTGTTTTTTAAATCTTTTTGAACATTTTTTTAAACATTTATTCATCTTTGAGAGACAAAGAGAGATAGAGTCTGAGTGGGGGAGGGGCAGCGAGAAAGGGAGAGAAGAGCAGAGAGAGAGAGAGGCAGGTTCCAGACTCTGAGCTGTCATCACAGAGCGGATGAGGGGCTCAAACTCCTAGACACGAGATCATGACCTGAGCTGAAGTAGGAAGCTAAACCGACTGAGCCACCCAGGCAGCCCTGTTTTGTTTTGTTTTGTTTTTTAATTAAACTTTTTTTTTTTATTAAAGTAAAACATTCATTCAGAAAAGTGCACAAATCCACTCAATGGATTTTAGCAAAGTTAACACACCTGTGTAATCACTTCCCATATCAGGAGATAGATCATTGCCAGCACCCCAGAACCCTCTCTCAGTCATTACCCCACAGGCAAGATTAACCATCATCCTTGATTGCTATCACCATAGATTTATTGCCTGTTTTTGAACTTCATATAAATAGAATTGCACAGTATACATTCTTTTCTCTGGCTTTTTTCATTCAGCATTACGTTGTTGAGGTAAATACATGTTTGTTTATAGCTATAATTGCTTATTTTTATTGTTGTACTATAACTGATTATATGAATATGCCATAATCCTATTGTTTGTGGATATTCTGTTATTTGGGCTATTACAAAAAAAATGTTGCTATGCACATTTGCATACATTTTCTGGTGCATTTATGTACACATATTTGAATACGAATATATTCTTTGGAATATAAATTTAGAATACAAATGTCCATGTCTTTTGCCCATTTTTCATTGACTTTTTGTCAGAAAAATAAATTCCAAACATTTACTTCTACATTCAGGTTGCCTTTCACTTTCTCTATGGTGTGTCCTGATGAGCAAGCATTTCTAATATTAACAAAGTACAATTGATTAATCTGCTTCTTTATGGTTAGTGTTGTGTGTGTGTGTGTGTGTGTGTATGCATGTGTTAATTCTAAGGTATTGTCACCTCCTCCAACATCGCGAAGGCATTCTTTTATACTATCTCGCAGAAAGAAGCTTTATTGTTTTACCATTTACACAGGTCTACCATCTGGTTGCAACTGGTTTTTTTACGTATAGAGGGAAGTGTGGGTCAAGATTCATTCCTCTTCCTGTTCAGTCATCCAATGGACTTAATATTATTTAATGACAGGACATCTTTTCTCCATTTCTCTGCAATGGTATCTTTCTCAAAAGTCAAGTGACCATGTAAGATGTGTGGGTTTGTGCCGGGACATTCTGTTGTGTTCCAGTGGCCTATTTGTGTATCCTTCTAGCAATATCACACATCCTGTAGCTTTACAATAAATCTTGATATCAAATACTGTAAAACACACCTAGATTTTGAATTAAAAATATTTTGAAATATTTAAAAGCTAAAATATTTTTAAATATGTGAAAGCAAAAATATAACATCAACATGTCTGGAATGTTCTGAGAGAATTTTGTAGTGACAAAAGTATATGTTAGAAAAGAAGTATTGAAAATTGATTATCTATGTGTCTTTTTCAAAATTTTAGAAGAACAACAGCTAATGAAAGAAGTAGCAAAGGGATACCTGAGTGGCTCAGTCGGTTAGGTGTCTGACTTCAGCTCAGGTCATAATCTTGTGGTCTGTGAATTCAAACCCCGCGACTGGCTCTGTGCTGACAGCTCAGTGTTTGCCCCTCCCCGCCTCGTGCTCGGTCTCTCTCTCTCTCTCTCTCTCTTTCTCTGTCTCTCAAAAATGAATAAATGTTAAAAAAATTTTTTTAAAAAGAAGTAATAAAGATAAGAGCAGATACTAATTCCATAGAAATCTCTTGTGTAATGGAGAAAAATCAATAACCTTGAAGGATTTTCTTTAAAATAACTAATAAAATTGACAAGTCCCTGGGGAGATGGATCAAGAAAAAAGAGAAGAGAAAAGGCACACGGACCTAGGTCAGGAATGAAGTCAGGGATGTCACTGGAGATACTTTTGACATGAAAAAGAGAATAAGAACATTATGATCAATTAATGTCTACAAATTTGAAAATTCAGAAATAATTAAAGAATTCCTTGAAAAGAATGCAACTTACTGAGACTTTAATAAAAATATAAACCCATAATTAAACCTTTCCACAAAGAAAACTATAAGCCCAGATGGCTTTATTAATGAATTATTTATACACTCAGGAAAAGTAACTCCAACCTTACACAAACTCTTTCAGAAAGTAGAACATGAGTATAAACTTTCTAGCTTGTTTTATAAGGCCAACATAACCTTGATATCAAAACCTGATAAGGATATTATTAAAAAGTATTATTAAAAAGTATAGTCCAATTACTCTTAAAATTAATTAAATTTTAATTAAGTTAATTAAAATTAATTAAAATGCAAAAAAACTACAATATTAGAAAATTGAATATAGCAGTATATAGAAAACAACATATCACAATCAAGTTGAATTTATTATAGGAGTGTAAAGCTGGTTTAACATTTTAAAATCCATTAATATAATTTGCCTCACAACCAGATAAAGGAAATAAATAATATATTATTATAGTACTTAAATTCAATACCTACTCTTGATTAAAAAAAACTCTGCACAATTTAGGAATAGAAAGGAATATTGTTACCTTGATGAAGGATGTTTACAAAAATAGCCTGTCATAACCATCAAACAATGATAAATACGTGAAGTCTCTCTGAAACCAGGAATGAGATATGGAGACACACTATCAGCACTTTTATTCATAGCCTGGTGATCCTACCTAGTATAGTAAGTCAAGGAATAAAATAATAAAAAGATTGAGAAGAGAGAAATAAAACTATTATTATTAGCAAATAAAGCATAATTGTGTATATTCTAGTTATCTATTTCTACATAACAAATGACCCCAAAATTAGCAGCTTAATGCAAAAAAGTTTATTTTCTCACAGCTTCTGTGGGCCAGGAGTTTCAGGAGTGGCTTAGCTGGTTGATCTTGGTGTACAATATTTCACAACATCACATAAGGTTGCAGTTCATCCAAAGACTTGACTGGGAGTCTAAGGGCATTTGCTTCCAAGGTTGTTCCTGCACATGATTGTTGGCAGAAGCCTTCCGTTCCATGCTGGCCGTTGGCAGGAAGCCTCACTCGGTCCTTCTCACGTGGATCTTTCCATAGATCTGCTTCATGGTGTTCATGATACGGCAGCTTGCTTCACAGAACAAATAGTCTAAAAGAGAACGAGGTAGAAACCCCAATGCCTCTTCTAACCTTGCCTTGGATGTCACACTCGGTCATTTCTCCCATATTCTATTTTGTTAAAAGCAAGTTACCAAGTACAGTCCACACTCAACGGAGGGAAATTAGGCTCTTCCAAAGAGAGCTGTATCAAAGAGTTTACAGGGAAGATTTTAAAACAACCACAGTGCACATAGAATATCCAAAAAAAAAAAAAAATCCACAGAAAAACAAATTAAAAAGTGGGTTTATTAAGATAACTGGATATGAGCACACACACTAAAACTGCTCGCATTTATTTATTTAAATGTATTTATTTATTTTGAGAGAGAGAAAGAGAACATGAGCAGGCGAGGGGCAGAGAAAGAGGGAGAGCTACAATTCCAAGCAGGCTCCACACTGCCCACACAGAGCCCACCGCGGGGCTTGGGCTCCAACTCATGAACTGCGAGATCATGACCTGAGCCGAAGTTGGCCGCTTAACTGACTGAGTCACCTAGGTGCCCCTAAAGGCTTATTTCTTACTTATTTCTTGCTAACAATCCAGTATGGATATAAATGAGGCGGGGGAAACATTTGCTCCTCACAGTCATTGAGGGACCCAGGCTTTTTACATTCTAGAGGATCTATCATCCCCCAGGAACTTGGAGTTTTCCTCTGGGTCCTCGGCATCTTGCAAACAAAGGAAGAGAGAGAGTGAAGGATCGTGTAGGAGATATTTTAATAGGGGCCATGCTGGAGACAGTTTATATCAACTCTACCCACATTCCATTAGCTGGAACCCAGTCACATAGCCACAAAGGAGGCTAGAAAATGTGGATAGTTTTGTGCTCCCAGAGGAAAAGAAAATATAGTTTGGTGACCATGTAGCCTTGCCTGTGCCATAATCTGTCCTTCTGATCAGCAAATATCTGTTTTACCATACAAAGAACATATACTGACCTCCCCCCCCCCCCCCCCCACCAAGGGAAACAACTCAAAGTCCCACCTTGTCAGTGAATTCATTTTAATGTATAGGATTTCTGGGTGATGCATAATCTTTTTCTCATAGGTTCTGGCCTCTTACAATTACTTCCCCTTTTCTATCAGGCTTAGTCCTGTATTTAAAAAATATTTCAAAAAATATTGTATCCATCATTTTAAAGTATATGCTTTGAGAATTTCTCCCCTAAACACTAGATCTGTCAAACTGTGGGAAGAGGTTACCTCATACATTTTCAATTAGGTTCATGCTTTTATTCCTTTAACGATTTACTGAAGAAGGCCTATATGAGCCACTGTTCTTGGAACTAAAATATAATGGTACACAAAACAAAGTCCCTGCCATCATAAAGCATATAGTCCAGCGGTCCGTTGTTATCATTTTCTGGGTGTGTATTTCCAATTTTTTTTAAGTTTATTTATTTATTTTGAGAGAGAGAGTTGGGGGGGGGCGCAGAAAGAGAGATGGAGAGAGAGAATTCCAAGCAGGCTTCATGCCATAGGTGCGGAGCTGGACACTGGGCTGGGTCCCACGAACCTTGAGATCATGACCTGAGCCAAAGCTGAGAGGTGGACACTTAACCCACTGAGCCACCCACGTGCCCTGTAGGTGTGCATTTCTTCTCAGTGACTGCACTCTCCACGAGGATAGTCCTCCAGAGAGGGTAGGGTCATTGGAAGCAGTAGGAATAGGAAGCCATACACATAACCTTAGAATCCCTATCCTTCTAAGCGTTTTCTAATAAGTAGAATACATTTATGTGCCTCAGGGAACCACACAAAACCAAACTGAGGGACAGTATCTTGCTAATACCAATCTTTTACCATACATCTGTTTTGAATAAACTAAGGACTCCTAGGATGGTCCATTTTCCAAGTGGAGGAATTTATTTGCTTAGAAACAGTAACATTCCATTTCCAATCCCACTGTCTCCACTATTTCCAGGGGCTATTTTATAAATTGCTATAGCCAATTTATATTGGCTATAGCCAATCAGATCTGGGTTATGTAAATATCCCAGGCAAAGCCCATGTAATCCAGAGGACTGCTCTTCGAAAATTTTTCTCCTGATGCTTTTATTCAACAGTTTCTTCAACAGCTGTTGTAGCTGTTGGTGGGTTTTTACTACTACCTGTGGAGACCACTTACAAATCATGCTGTATAGGCAGGATTCCTTACAGTGTGCCCAAAGTATTGGTCCCTCACTCTTGTGCCACATCAGAAGTTTTCTATAGGATTGTGTGGTACTCTGCCTGTCTAGCAAAGTCCAGTGATGCTTCCAAGGTCATTTTTTTCTCCCCAATCTCCATATCTAAGTAAGTGGGTACTGGAAGTAAAGTAACTCCCTTTCATTTGACCAAGTCTTCCCTCCAGTCACTCTCAGGGAAAAAGCTCAGCGAGTACATGTCTGTTGACCACAGGGCTGTGGCATGAATCACATGCCAATCCATTTGCACTGAATTTTGGCATCTGCCTCAGACATTTTCCATAGTAGGACATCTTCCTGTTCCCTACAAAATCGGGATCCATGTTCATAAGTTTCTTCCCACTGACTCCTCCTTTCCATAAATATCTACACTTATGTCTGTGAATGAGCCTGGAGCTTTTACTTCTGGCCTCTCTGCCGTTTCCCACTGAAGATCAGGCACATATGGAAGGTTCTATAACCTTCATTTGCTGCTGAAAATCAAAGTGAAATAAAAACTTTCATACACTTGCTCTGTGTTACTGCCTGAATTGAACTGGTATAAAATGGGTCTCAATGATGCTGATATGTTGTTATAAAAAAAAAACATTGTTTTATCCTTATATTTCATGTGTACCTGTTTTTTTTTTCAACGTTTATTTATTTTTGGGACAGAGAGAGACAGAGCATGAACGGGGGAGGGGCAGAGAGAGAGGGAGACACAGAATCGGTAACAGGCTCCAGGCTCTGAGCCATCAGCCCAGAGCCTGACGCGGGGCTCGAACTCACGGACCGCGAGATCGTGACCTGGCTGAAGTCGGACGCTTAACCGACTGTGCCACCCAGGCGCCCCTCATGTGTACCTTTAAAAAAAAATTATTGTTTATTTTTGACAGACAGAGAGAGTGAGAGAGAGAGAGCGCACATGACCAAGAGAGGGGCAGAGAGAGAGACACACACAGAATCTGAAGCAGGCTCCAGGCTCTGAGCTGTCAGCACAGAGCCCAACGCGGGGCTCAGACCCATGAACCGCGATATCATGACCTGAGCCAAAATCAGACACTTAACTGACTGAGCCCCCCAGGTGCCCTTCATGTATACTTTCAGTAAAATGACAGAGAGTCATCCGGCAGAGACTAAATATTGTCTGTTAGGTAGTGAGAACAACTTGAGGGCTCAGATAGGAATCAGAATTCCTGATTCCTTTACCAGCTTTATTATCTACCAGACTGAATTTCACCATAGTGGAGATTGTTATACCACTCATTTTTTTTTGTATGTCCAGAGGCATGGCATGAGGCCTGGTACATAATGACACTCAGATGGTTAAACTGAAATAATACGTCTTTGTTTCACTCTTTCCAAATGTAGCTTTTGGAGGGATTTTTTTTTTCCTTGGGCCTGTTCTATTTCTGCTTTCAGTTCTAGGGAGCAACTGACCATGAGATCCCAGGGAGAGCAAGTGTGGAGACCGTGCTCCAGCTTAAGGGAATCAGCACATCCAGGCCTCTTTCTCTGTCATTGAGTCGAACGAAGCAGGGGTGTCTGTGGCACAATTCCAATTACATTTAAGAGAATACCTCAGTTTGGCAGGCTTGAGAATATTATACTTGTTATTAGCAATTGTTGGGAGCAGTCTTTCAAAAGGAGATTATCATCAGTCAGTGTGGCTTAGATAAAAAAGAGGATTTGTGATGCTTTTGAGGAAAAACCTGTGGAAAATTTTACTGTAGATGGAAAAGAGAAGGTTGCTGGAAGGCAGACTCTAATACCAAACTAGAAAAACATGGCCTGTGTGGTGCAATGTTTACCAAGATGGCTGTTAACACTTCTTCCCAACCTTATGTGTATCTTCCACTCATATCAAGTGGCAAAGCCTATGATACCTCTCTTTGAATTGGGGCTGGCTCTTTGACTTACTCTGACCAACAGAATGGGGCATAAATGACACTGTGTGATTTCTGGGCCTAGGCCTTAAAGGCCTTATAGCTTTTGTTTTTATCTGCTCAGAAGCCAGGTGCCACGTAAAGAAGTCCAGCCTATCCTGCTAAGAGGCCACTTGGACAGAGAGAGCTGTAAAAAGAGAACTTCTGTGGAGGAGAAATTATGCTCCTCAGATGACAGGCAGCACCAACTGCCAGACGCGTGAGTGAAGCCATCCTGGATCCTTCATCCACAGTGGAGCCTCCCAGTTGACACCACACAGAGCAGAGGCGAACCATCTTGTCAAGCCCTGCTTCAGTGCCGGGAGAATCACAGCAACAAAATGGTCGTCGTTCATTTGGGGGGTTAGGCAGCCACAGGAAAACTGAAACAGCTCCAAAGACTGGCCAGGTGATACAGTGACTCCTACTGACATTTTTGTGGTGGCTTTATTGCTTATGGCAGTGCAACTGGGAATACATGCATTTCTGAGATTGCCTCCATCAGACAGAACATTAGAGCACATCGTCAGGTCTTCCTGCCTGTGGACCATGGAAAGGAAGGGCAGGTTCTCAGCTCAGAGCCAGTCCAGTACTTCCACCTGGTTGGGCTTGGCACCCAGCGGCACAAAGATAAAAGAATGAATCACCAGGACTGTGGGATCAAGTTTTCTTAGGGGCATGCCTCCGTGAATGAGTTGGTAAGGAAGGGCTTAAGGAGGTCCTGGGTAAATTTCTAGTTATATTGCGAGAATGGCCGTGCTTATGGACGATGCCTAAGATTGAGGCTGTGTGCTAAATTTGGACATGGTGATTCTCAGGTCTGGAACTTAGATTCCTGTTCCTGTTCCGCGTCAGTCCCTTGTCTGTTACTCTAGTCTGTCTAATGGGAAGACCCGGCCTTGCTTTTCTCAGTCTGTTTTCCTGGGGATTAATATTCTGGCTTGAACCACAGCCTGCTGGTCCTGCTGTGTGCTGCCAATGTTCCAGCCGGCCTACATCTCTGAATATCACCTGTTCAGGACTTCAGCCTGCTTGTCTGTCCAAACTCCTCTTCTCTTCCCATTAAGACCTCCCTGCTTGCCTGGAATACCACCTGTTGTTTGTTGACATCTGTATTGTACCAGGTTCCATCTGTTTTCTTCACTTCCTTATAGCTCCTGGAATTTGATTTTTCTGCTTCAGTTCCTTCCAGGTAATCACAGAATCTGCTCCATTACATTGAAATGTTGTAAGGCTGTATCCACGACACAATGTCTAATTCTTCCACACGATAGCCTTTAGATATTTGATAACAACCTTCCCATGACCTTTGATCATCTCTTTAGCCTAAATCTTGGAGGCTCCCACATTATCAAGGCTACCCATCTATGGATATAATTTAGCTTCTCAATATCCCACTTAAAAGGTAGCTTACTGAAGTGATTCACATGCTTCAACAGAGAACGTAGGGATATCATTTCCTCTGACAAGGGCATTATATTTTATCTGCCATGACTTTATTTATGTTATTATTTTGCGTTAGCATTTTAGAGGGTTTCATCAGGTCTAGATCAAGGTTTTATGGGCTCTAGAGCTTATGTAATTTTAGTGACTCTCTTTAATAAAAAAATTTTACAAACATACAGTTAGTTTAAAGGTGTGTAGAAATGAGGGATCCTGAAGCTTAGGTTTTGTTAGTTTTGTTGTAAATCTGCCTCCAAATTCCTAATAGTATCGTCTCATAAAATTCCTGGGTCTTTTAATCAGAGCTGCTAATCAGGTTTCCTTTTCATATTAGTGCGACTTATTAAGTTAACTTGAGTACTTAGCATATGGAGGATTCAGTAAGTTCACATACATAAGGGACTTAGAACAATGCCTTGTACATAAAGCACACAATAGATGTTAGCTATTATTATGTTTATTGCTTACTAGCAGGACCTGAGCAAATAGTTTGTCTTCCTGACTCAATTTTCTCTTTGATGTATTGGAAATAATACTTGCCCTATCCTTTTTATAAAGTTATTGTGAGGATCAAACGACAAAATATGTGAACGGGCTTTGTTAACTAAAAAGCACCATGCACACGGAGGTATTGTAACTGAAGTTTCATTCGACATTGCTAAGGTTATGTTTAGAAAAGACTTTGGCCGAGGGAGAGTCACTAAAGCCCTCAATAGAAGAGGGAGGAAGCAAAGAACAAGAAGTGCATGTGTGGCAGATGCTGGAGGACATCCTTTTTTGATATGCCAACGTCAAGAAAAGATGAAATATGTAGAAGCTGACAGAAAGTGGTGTAATTATATAAAAGAAAAGAACTGAGAGGTATCGTGTGTGTGTGTGTGTGTGTGTGTGTGTGTGTGTGTGTGTGTGTCTTTCCACAACTGGCCTCAACCTAGGTCTCCAGCCTCTTCAGCCTTGTCCTGCTCTGCAATCCAGGCTCCCAGCCTCTGCCTGGAGAAATCTTACTCAGACTTTGGGTTCATCTTAAAAGTCCCTCCTCTGTGGGGTTTCCCCAATCCCTCCAGCCTCTCCCACAGGAAGAATAAATGGTTCCTTTCCAATGCTCTTGCTGCGAAAGCATTTCTTCCAGTCTAGACCGAGGGGGCCCCCCTTTTCCTTATTTCCGTGTCTCTAGGCTCTAGGGCCTACCCTTGGGTCTGCTTCCGAATAGATGTTCAACAAAGGGTTAGTCAATGAACGCACTTTGGAGAAATAACTTTTAAAACTTGATAAGGACTTAAGGGCGGGTGAAAGCCTGGCGCACTGGCATTAGCCGTCATCAACCAGGGCAGCTCTGCTGGCGAGACGCGTCTTTCCAGCCCTGGTACCCGGGCCACCGCGCGGGGCGAATCCCGCGGGAAGGGCCGCCCCGGGGGTGTGGCCTGGGGCGGGGGCGTGGCGAGGCCCGCGGGGGTTTCCGCGCCGGGGGCGCGTCCGGCGGGGGCGCAGGAGGGGCTTCCGCCGCGAGGGGGCGGGGCTGGCGCTCCGAGTCCTCTGACGGCCCCAGCCAGGGAATTTCAATTTGAAACCGAGCGGAGGGAGGAGGCGGTTGCGGCGGCCCGGCGGCAGGGGCTGGAGCGGGACCAGTTCCCGCAGCGAGCGAGCCCTGGAGGTGCAGTGTCCGGGTAAGGAGGCTTGCGGGGCTGCAGAATGGCGGGCCCGGGCCGGGGGAACCCGGGCCGAGAGGCTGGTCTCTGCGGAGCTGCAGGGGCGGCTCGGATTTTTCCTCTGGCTGCAGCTGGGAAGCTGATCCCTGGCAGGAAGCGGTGGCGGGACGGTCCCACCGTGGGGGAGGGCGACCGGCTTTGGGATTTTCTGCGGCTACGTCTCTCCTCTCCTCCTCTTCTCTACCGGACCCCATTCCCGCCTCGAGGTCCGGGTCCTGTTGCTCCAGGCCGGATTCCCGCTTCCCCGCTCCGCTTTGGTCCCCCGTAACTCCCTTCCCGGGAGCCGGGGCCACGTCTGGTCGGAGCCGGGAGAGGTGGGGGCATGGTGAGGACTGCGCCGGTCCCGCCGAGGTGCCGTGGCTCAGGGTCGCGCGTCCAGGGCCCCGCTGAGAGGCTGGAGAAGGAATCCGGCTCCATCCCGGGCGCGGGCCGCGGAGAGGGAGCCGATCCCAGCGTGGAGCACAGCACTGGGGCTCCGGGGAGGGGGCGGCGGCGTCCTTCAGGGGGATGATTTGGGGTGAGGAAGCACGGGCGAGGGCGCCGCGCCTTCCCGGACAGGCAGCGCGCGTGGGCTCTGCAGGTTGCTGGGCGAGGGGGGCGCGCCAGCCCCACGCGCCGCGCCGTCCGGCCGGGCGTCCGCCCGCGCGCGCCCCCGTTGCGGTCCCCGAGGAAGCCGGCGGCCGGGGCCGCTGCGGAGAGGGGCGCACGCTTGCGCTCTGGTCCTTACAATTCCTACACGCAGGCGGTCTCTGCACGGATGGCTTGTTTGCCTCCGCCGGGGCTGGGGACACAGGGCTGGGAGCAGTTTTAGGTGAGCTGCCGGGGGAAAGACGGGAAGAACCGAACCGAACGAGGCAGCTGGCTTGTCGGTGGGGGGTGGGGGACATCGGTCTTTACACTTCTCAGGATCGCTCACCTCCCCTGAGGTCAGGGTTTTTGGGAGAGATTAGAAGAGCTCTCGCCTACAGTCTGTTATTTTTAGGGGAGGTCTCTTGTGGGACCCTAGGATACCTTAAATTGAATTCCCCGTCACCACAACCGCTGCTCCTGTTTTTAAGAGGGAGAGAAGGTGGAACCCTAGAGGAGCGGTGGATGTGTTTTTTTGAGTCACATCTTTCCCTCAGTTTCTTGAACTTCTTGCCTCCGAAATGGTGTCTCTGGGGCGTCGTTGGGCCAGGAGTCTTGTTCTTGGTACTGTTATTTAAGCTTTTTTTTTTTTTTTTAATAATTCTTACAGTTTTCCCTATATTCTTCCATATTCTTCCGTTCCCGCTTTATACCCCCCTCCCCCCTCTCCCCTTTTTCCCCTTCTCTTCCCGGAGTGCATTATTTCTCTATTCCCTAACTGTATATAACGTGAGAATTAGCATTTTAGCCGGCGTTCTGTCACGTTTCACCTTGGGTTTAGCACTTGAGGGAAACCGAGTCAATTTCTTGGCGCGCAGGAGCTGGGATGTAGGATTCTCAGGCTTTGGATAGGTTTTACTGGGAAACGAATAGCACTTAATCCTGTTCAGATTCTGTTTGCAGCCTCGTTGCTGTGAGAAATCACTGGGTTGCCGTTGCAGCGGCTGATGGGGCTGCATTGCAACGCAATCTTGGATTGTGATAAGGGCCACCGACTACGTGAATCGGGCGGACAGAAATTTTAAAGAGCGAAGCTGTGTCACCTGGCAGGGCTTAAGTGATCAGTCCTATAATTCAATTTGAGAACCACTATCAAACCTCAGATAATCTACTCCTTGGAGGTTATTGGAGAACTGTACAAGTGGTAATGACTTGGCACAATGGTGTGGATTTAGGGCTCATTTAATCCTATCCTGTCTTCCTCACTTCTTGGGCAGAATTCCCACTGAAGTCAGTAGTGGTCTTGTGTGCACAAGGACCGCTGAGAACAAGAGGCTGCTCATTTAGAGTAATGGGAGGAGACAATTTCTTTGCTTCTAAAACACCCTTCTTTAAGAAAGACCTAGTCATAACAGTTCTTAATCTTTTACCTCTAGTCCCAAATAGCGGGAGCACTGTGTGCAAAGACCTACCAGAGAAAATAGGTGGGTGAGTTGAGCCCCAGCGTCAAAATTGGTATCTAAACGGGACGGGGATTGCTTAAAAGGATTAAATGTGATAATTCAACAAAGTTAGAATTTCAGTGAAATTATTATTAACTTGGGCGAAAAAATTTAAACTGCTGTGGAATATCGTTAACCGGGTATGTATTATAAAATTGGGTATGTATACAGAGCTGGGTGTGTACACTAAAATCAGAAATTCCATTCCAAGTAGAAAGAAGCAAATTTGCCGATTTAGGGGATGCATCAGAAGAGAGGCCCACCAAAAGGTGACTGTGCGAATGTAAGACAAGGAAATTCACATTGGCTCTCACTGTATCTGGAGAGGTAGCTTTTACTACAGTTAGTGTATATACAGGTGTTAGTGACTCTGCACTTGTCATTAGATTTGTGAGCGCCCGCTGGTTTCCAGTTTAGCTTTGTGCTGATCTGAGTTGGTGAGCTTGCTGGGTCCTTTGCTTCTTGACGTAACGTTCCTGTGGTTTACCCTTTCCAAATTACCAGTTCGAAAGAATCGAGTTTAGAAGACCTATCCAGTCACCAGATTTTAAAAATAGATTTTTAAAAATCATAAGCATGTCCATGTGTACTACCCAACCCTTTGCTTTCAACTAAAAATACTTGCCAAGATGACAAAGCAGTCCTCAACCAAAATATTTATTGGTAGAATTACTCTGTAATTAGTAATATTGTGTAGTTATGTTTAACATCAGGTTTTGCTCTGAATCACTACTCTCATATTACTGTGGCTAGAGAACTACAAGCGTTTTTATCTTTGCCATTTTATTTAGGAACGTGAGGTTTATATTTTATATAGTAGAATGCTAAATATTTTTAAAGATTTGACTTTGTTTCTGTTTCCACAGGAAGGTATGGGCCTTTTTCTTTGTTGTTTTGAACTGAAGTAGTGTTTTTGAAAGCTCTGTGTGGACTTTTTAGAAGAGCATGCCTTGCTAATATTTTTATAAGGCAATATGGTAATTTATAGGGATCGATATTGCTGAGAGTCAAATTTGCATTTCTAAAATCTGTATTTTTACCGGAGAAAACAAAGGAAATGTGCCTACACCCCCCGCCCCACCTTTATTTAGAAACATTTCCAGTGGCCTTGTTTGTTTTTTCAGATTCAGAATTACTGTACCTAACCACTGGGTACCCTTACAGATTTAAAAGCTGTAAGTAAATGTTTATGCTGGCATCAGTAGTCTAGCAAATACTAGCCAAACCCTAATTTACTGCCCTTTTATAGAATCTTGGAATTTCAGGGCTGGACCTTTAGGAGTCAGCAAATCCACTTTCAGACCTTGTCCTTTTCCCCCAACACACAAACATTTCCAGACTCTTTGGAAGGCCTGAGTTAATAGAAGATTTGTATATGAATCCCCCACAGATTCCAGACAGAGCATCCCTTGGGAATGCGATGTTTTGGCACAAACCAGCAACTCAGTATTCATAAGATATCTATCATTCGTCTGACTGGGCAGTGCCCCAGACTAAAATCTCAAATGGAGTCATGGCTGCTGTCATTAGTTGTAGGGGAATGGCCTCCAAATATAAACGCTAGAGTTGTGTAGAAGTTATAGGTAAGCCAACAGGGAAACAAAGGAATCCTCTCTAATAGCTAGAAAGTGAGAACCAGTGCTTTTTAAAGTTTTTCTGTAAAGTGTGTATGTATGTTTATTTTATATGAGAGAGGGAATATATTTATATATATATGTGTGTATATATATTTGTTATGTGAAGTGTCTATAACACTGTACTTAATACATTTGAAAATCTTTTCATTGAACCTTTAATATTTTGGAGGTGATTTTAATGAGGATTCTTTGAAAGTTGGAGTTGACATAGAACTTGGTACTAGTTCATGTAGAAATGCCATGTAGGCAATATTTCATATAGGGGATTTGCTTTTCTTGCTAGTGGGTATTGTTTCCCCTTGATCTGTGTTTGGAATGAGACCTGTGTGGGTTTCTTAGATGTGTTTTTCATGTCTAGAAGGGTAGATAATTCATATAAAATTTCTCTAAATACCCAGTGTTTGGGATAGTATTCATTTTAATGAGAATTTTGGTGCTTTTCTCAATTTTCTTATTTTTAAAGTGATGTCTCTTACCTGTTAGTATAAGCACAATAGTTTATGACATACTGCTTCTGGATGTTTTCCCTGAAGATTGAAATTGGGCTAATTTCATATTCTCAGTTACTTTTAAAACGGAAATCGTTTTCATTTCACAGATACCGCTCTATGTATTAGTGTTTTTTCATTTCAGCACATAGAGCCATAAAGGTCTAAATGTATATAGATGGTCCCCCCAAATGATTTTTATAGTAATACGGGATATGTTTAAGGAATAAGAATTTTTTTTAAATCTTTTTTTTTTAACGTTTATTTTTGAGAGAGACAGTACAAGCAGGGGAGGGGCAGAGAGAGAGGGAGACACAGAATCTGAAGCAGACTCCAGGCTCAGTTATCAGCACAGAGCCCGGTGCGGGGCTTGAACTCACAGACTGTGAGATCATGACCTGAGCTGAAGTCGGATGGTTCTAAAAAAAAAAAAATTTTTTTAATGTTTATTCATTTTTGAGAAAGAGAGAGAGAGGCAGAGTGTGAGTGGGGGAGGGGCAGAGAGAGAGGGAGACACAGAATCTGAAGCAGGCTCCAGGCTCTGAGCTGTTAGTACAGAGCCCAATGCTGGGCTCACACTCACGAAGTGCGAGATCGTGACCTGAGCTGATGCTGGTTGCTTAACTGACTGAGCTACCCAGGAGCATCTTGGGGAATAAGAATTATCTTTTTATTTGCTCTGAGAAATAGCATCAGTAAGATGTTAGGTAGCCAAGTTAATGTTTTGCACATGTAACTAATTTCAGTGTCATGGGGATGGTTTTTGTTCTTTCTAGGTTAAGAATGGGAGGGCATGGAAATTGCTCAAAGGGATTTGTCTATTCATCTGTAGGATCTTATTGTCCATATCAGGTATGGAAGTTCATTGTATCTAAACTAAGGCTTTCATGCTATAACTGAAAAGTCAGTTTGGTCTTGCTTTCCTCTTTTTATGGCCTCATTATCAACCTCTTTGAAAAGAATTTTCAAATACATAAGGACTTACATTACCTTCCAAATGCCTTATTCCAAGATAACTGTGATTTTGGAAAGTTTTCATATAGGTCTGATTACCATCTCCCTAATCATCTTTTCTAAGCACTGAATTCAGGTTTCTAGACCTCCTGTTGAGCTGGACCTAACACCGTGATAACAGCACTGCTGAGTTTAATCATATTTTTGAGTTTCTTGTGTATTCTACCAGTATAGATACACATCACAGTATCTTGAAGACATTAAATTAAAATGTAATTTACACTGTGCCACATAATTCTTAGGTTCTTTTATACCTTAGATTCATTCACCTAGAGGACCAGAGAGGAGCGTGGAGATTATTTAGTTGATGTGGAGTGGGTTTAGTGGGGAAGGTACTGCCCAGTGGTTTATGAATTGCCTGAGACTTTAGTAAAGTGTGTGTGTGTGTGTGTGTGTGTGTGTGTGTGTGTGTGTGTGTGTGTGTCTTGAATGTCAGAGAGAGATTTTTGGGAGCAGTTTTTCATTTTTTAAAATTTTTCCTTCTTTTAATGTTTATTCATTTTTTGAGAGAGAGAGAGACAGAGCACGAGTCAGGGAGAGACACAGATTTGAAGTAGGCTCCAGGCTCTCAACTGACACAGAGCCTGATGTGGGGTTTGAACCCATGAACCACAAGATCATGAACTGAGCCAAAGTTGGACGCTTAACCGACTGAGCCACCCGGGCACCCCAGTTTTTCAATTAGCAATAATCACTCCTTGGATAAATCTCATTGGCTATTATGCTGCCACTGCACAAAGCTTTTGAGAGCAGTTTTTGAAAGGTTTTTGGGAAACAGAAGTTCAAAAACTGCTGATTTAGTTCTGTTCTTATTTTTGAGATTAGGAAACTTCCATCCTGCAAGACTGGTTTATTTCTGGAGCTACTGTACAGCTGTATTCTGGGATGTACCTTTGCCTCTCTTCCTGTGCTCCCAGGTTACTGGGCTCCATGTCTCTTTCTTAACTCTTACTTTACATGACTCTATCCTCCAGTAGTTTCCAAGAAAGTGCACGTGGAAGGTGAATTATTTGAAACCTTGCATTAGGTAAGGTTTTTTCCATTTGTGAAGTAGCTTTTTTCCATTCATAAAATGCCTTTTTTTTTTTTAAAGTAGGCTCCCCACCCAAAAATGGAACTTGAACTCATGACCCTGAGATCAAGAGTTGCATGCTCTACCTAAAATGCCTTTTTGTATTCTTAAGTTGAATGCTTTTATAGTTTGGCTGGGTATAGAATTCTAAGTGAGTGATTACTTAACCTTTGAATTTTGAAGGCATTATTCTGTTGTGTTCTGGTATCCCAGCGCTATAGAGAAGGAGCAGTACAATTCTAATTCCCGCTTCTATGCATGTGGCTGATTTGTTCTCCTCAGAAGTTTTTAGGATTTTCTTTTTGAACTTGGTGTTTTGAAATTTCATAATGGTGTGCCTTGGGTGTGGGAGGTTTTTTTACTCATTGTACTTTCGGGTTGGAAACTCTTGTCCTTTAGAAATATTCCTCCATGGTAATTTCTCCCTCTATGTTCTCCGATCTTTCTGAAACTTATGTTATTTTTGGATGTTGAATTTTCTAGATTGACGCTCCAATTTTATTTATTTATTTATTTATTTATTTATTTATTTATTTATTTAGTCTCATACCTTCTCTTTGTCTTTTTGTTGACTTTTTGGCTTTCTTCAGTGTTTTCTTCTAACTTCTCTACTGAATTTTTTTGTTTTCCTATTTTCTAAGCTGCTCCTTGGTCACTGAATTTTCTTTTTGGCAATGTCCTTTTTTAAATATTTGTAGTATCTCCAATCTTACCCTACTTGGTGGCCCTCTCTACTTGCTTTCCCTCTGTCTCGAATGCTTTCCCTCAGATACCTACATGGCTTACTCCCATAACTCCTTCAGATCTTTGCTTCCCATGATCATTTATTTGAAACTACAGCCCCACTCCCACACCTGCCCCAGCATCCCTTAAATCTTTTCCTTTTCTCTCTTCTACAGTATGTATTATTATCATCTGAGTATAAACTGCAAGTAGACAAATGTTTTTGTCTATTTTGCATTTTGTGAATATGTGTTGACAATAATTGTGCCTCTTTGTTTTCTGTGTACTTCTCACATCTGCACTCTATCTCTGGATTCCCTAAACCTGGACACTTTCTTCCTTCAGCTGCTCTAGAGAGTGAACCTCTTCTCCTGTCTTTTGGCTGCAAAAGTTTGGAGAGAACAGGAGAGAGAAGGAGGTGTTTCAGTGTCCCATGTGCTTCTAGCTGGTCTCCTGTTTTTGGCTCGGTCTCTCACCTCAGCCCTCAGTGGTATCTGGAACCTCCGCTTACTGAGGATCCCAGGGCCTCTTCCAGCACTCGGATTGCTTCTTGCAGGCTCCCACCAGGCCAGGGATTCAGGTTTGGCTTCGTCTCTTTGCTAAGTCAGTTACTTTGTACATCTGTTTTCCATCTTCTAAAATTCTGTTGATATATCTCATCTGCTAGCCTGTCCCCTCCCTTTTTTTGTCCCCCTCCCCCCATTTTAAAAAATTTCCTTACTGTCATTTTAATGTGGTTTTGGGAGGGAGCAGAAATTAACTCATGTTCAGTCCACTGACTTAGGGTTTTAAATTGATAAAAATAAAATTCCCAAGATTACTGTGGACTGCAGCCATAATAAAATGGTCCTTTTTTCATGCCAGATGCTGAATTGATCTTCAGTTTTAGTTATGTATGTATGTATGAATGTGTGTGTGTGTGTGTGTGTGTGTGTGTGTGTGTGTGTATAAAGAGAGAGCAATTGGGCCAAGGTCTACCATGGATGGGAATGGATGACTGATAGGTCTTTGTACAAGCAAGTGCTTCCTAGGAAGACTTCAGGCAGTGTATTATTTTTTTCCCTGTGGTATTTCAAGAATTAGTTCAGTACAAATGCTTTCAAATCTGACAGTGTAAACTTGAATTAGATTTTAAAATATACAATAAAAACAAATTTGGTGAATACGTATCAAAAATGGCAATGTTATTTTAGTGTTTTCTGAGTAACTTAGTTTATCTTTAGACTGATACGTGGTTCGCATCCAAATACTTAAATATTCTTTGAATATTGATTCTGTGATATAGAGGAACTTTGAACTCGTGGATTCTGTTAAATACTTTCAGGGTGAGAACTTTTATTACTAAACTCACGTAGGGATTTTTGTGTATGGAGTTTGGGGCAACAAAAATGGAGGTTCTGAATGAGGTAGTGGCTGGGAGGTCTGAGGAAGTTCTGGAAGACCCGAAGACTCATATGTGCATGTGGTTAGGGCAGGTTGAATTGTTCAGTGGGTTTTACAGACTTATACATTCAAATACACTACTTTGTTCGTTAACGTAGAAGGTGTTGCGGGCAGTAGATCAGGATAGCGTTTCCCCAAGGTGTGGTGGTACGTTAAAATGAGTTAAGGTGGTATACAGATGAATCTTTTTCTTTTAATGGTTAAATATATATGTCAGCATACATCAGAAAAATAGACAAGTGCCTCAAACCTATGATTTCATTGATATTAACATTGTATAAGGCTAAAGTAGGTATTTTTTAAGCAACTTGGTTTAAGGATTGAGTATTCAGTAAATAATACAGTTTGGATTTGGCAAAAATTCTGAAGTTGGCATGAGAGTGAAGTTTGAGAAACATTGAATGTGTTCAAAATATGGTTTTCTTCATCAAGGTCATTGGTACATTTTTCCTTTCTCCTAATAGATAACAGCATAAAACTGTATGTGGTGATTGTGGCATAGACTTCTAAGGGTTTTCTTTTCTTTTTTTAATTCTGTTTTAATTTGTAAAGTTTTTTTTTCTCTTTTCCGAGTAAATCATTAGAACATTTTCTCATTTGATTCTTAAAACAATTTCATACCATATGTTCTACAGATAAGAAAAGTGAGTCAGGAAGAGGTTAATCTTACCCAGAGTCATCCAGTTTCATAATAGAGGCACAGCCAAAGCCTCCTTGTGTCCAGAGTTGTTCCCTCTGCTCTGTGCTCTTCTGCAGCTAATGGAGTTGCCAATTGAATTTTTCTTGGAGAACTCAGGAAGCCTGCCCAGTTTTGTAGCTAGAGGTCTGTCCTGTAGCTCACATCTATTTGTATCTTGAGCCCTGAAGGTAGACAGAGCTAGATCTTCCAAAAATACTTCAATAAATGTGTCAACATTTTGAGATACTGTTGAAAAAACAGGGAAGTAGAAGTCCTATGGGATTATTGGAAAATGGTGCCAAATGCCTTCCTTTAGTATTTGAAAAGCAAATGTGGCAGGGTCATCTGCTAGCCAGTGGTGCATATTCACCCTTTGTTTTTGGAGCCCACATTCACTCTGATAATCCTTCACTTTTCCCCAGTGTGCTCTGTTGAATTGCTTTTGGACTCTGGTAGAAAAGCTGCTGAATGAACACCTTCCTTGAAAAAAAAAAATTAATCCACTTCTCTTAAGGAGAAAAAGGAAACCTCTTGTTTTTCTTAATTACATAAATAAAAAAAATTGTGTGTGGGAAAGGTTAAAATGTCATGAAAAGAGTTGAGTCTGTCCACTGACAAAGGAATCAAGAGTTTATCCATGAGCTTGTAACTAGAACCGTTTTTGGATCTTAGCCACTAAAATCAACATCGCTAAAGCCTATGTCTTAATTTCCTTAATGCCAAGATTGTCTGTTTTACATTACACACATATGGGAATATGAATACATTTGTCCTACTCCCCCCCCCCCCCCCCCCCCCCGCAAAGAGACACATAAAGGTATGTTGAAGATACTCTTAGCTTTTGCGGCTCTGCAGTGAAGAGCTGTAGATGTGGGCAGCATGTGTAGTGCAGATGTGGCTCCAGCTTTTCTCCTAATTGCAGCCAGTTCACTTTCATCCCTAGCGCTGCGAGCTTTAATGGAAAGACTTGAGGGCAGAGATTCGAGCATTCTGTAGATCCGTGATCTATGTGTTACTTGCTCTGTATGGCACACATGATAGCAGTGAAGGATGATGTGGCTCTTTTCTTAAGGACCTTTTTTGTTGTTAGATTTGTTTTTCATGGTTTTACTGTTTTTCATGTTTTTACTGTATCTGATTATCTGTTGAAGTGGTTTTTGGCAGAAGGAATGTACCATTGTCAGTTACAGAGAAGTGTCCTTTTTAAACTTTTTATTATGGAAAGTTTAACATATTCACAGGTAGAGAGAATAGTAGTGTAATGAACCCCAGGTACCCTCACCCAGTTTTGACGGTTACCGGGATGCAGCCAGTCATGTTTCGTCTATATTTCCCTTCCGCTCCTGATACTACCCTCCCCCCCGCCCCCAGGATTATTTCAAAGTAAATTCTAGACATCGTATAGTTTCATTTGTATATAGGTGAGATATTTCCTCCTGCCCCTTCTTTTTGGCATGCGCTTTCTAGTTCCAGAGTAAAGTTCATGTTCATTGCTGCATTCGTAGGATTATAGAAATTAGTTCATTTGCCACGTGTATAGTCGTCATGTTTTTGGAATAAATATCTGAATATTGTTTTGATCAATGAAAGCAGTTTCATGTGAATGTAGCATTGTGGACATGGGAAATGCTTTAGCGAGTGCTAAAAAAACCCTAACAATTTCTAAACCAAATCAGAGCTGATCTTCACACACTAATATATTCTCAAGGTAATGTTGCTCTTCTGCACATTTTTTTCCAGGGCTCCTATGTTTATACCAGACTTCAATGATTGTAGATTTTTCTTTTTTCTCCTTTCCTACCTCCCATGCTCCCTCTCTTTCTCTTTCTTTCATTCTTTCGCTTAGCATAGTTTAGTTGGCAATATGTTGGAAGTAGACCAAGCGAAACATTGTTTTTTTCAGCTGACTGAATTTTAATGGGACTACAGTTATTGTAAAATCAGATCAACCTGCCATGTGTATGGTCTGTCTCACAGTGTAGAGGGGAAAGTGCCTCAAACATGGGTCATACATTAGTTTATGAATCCTGTTTATAAATCAAAAGGTTGGCATTATAGCTGAAGTTGATAATCACTTAATAGTTCAAGTGCTTTTCCTAACTAATAAAGGCAGGATTTCTACAGGAGAGGTAGTTTATTTTATGTTTTACTTTTTACTTTTTTTTTTTAATGTTTTTATTTTTGAGACCGAGAGAGACAGAGCATGAGCAGGGGAGGGGCAGAGAGAGAGAGAGCGAGACACAGAATCCGAAGCAGGCCCCAGGCTCCGAGCTGTCAGCACAGAGCCCGACATGGGGCTTGAACTCATGGACCGTGAGATCATGACCTGAGCCAAAGTTGTACGCTTAACCGACTGAGCCACCCAGGCGCCCCTAATTTTTACTTTTAATTAAAATACAGCTTAGTGTATTTTCCTTGTAAAGTCATTACGTATTGAATTAGTTTAATATGTACTTATTGAAATGTAGTTTAATTATTTTCTTTGTAAAGACATTACATATTGAATTCAAAAATATTGATAATAATAGGTAACATTTCTTGAATACTTAATGTGTATCAGATACTGTTCTGTGAGCACTTTTGCTTAATTTTTTCAGTGAGTCCCCACAGTAACCCAGTCTGGTAGGTACTGTTTTTCTAGGTTTACCTGTAAAAAAAACCTGAGTCATCACAAAGTTAAATAACTTGCTCGGGTTCATTCAGCTAATTAATGGCAGAGCGGGGAGTTGAACCCAGGTGGTCTGGTTCCAGACCCTACAGTCATAACTGCTGTCCTGTATTATCCCTAAATCCCTTCTTCATACCCTAGTCCTACTTGCATTCTCCTCCCCAAGGAGGAGACCCACAGCCAGTACTACACTAGTGCATTAGTGTATTAATTTTAATTTGATCACAAAGGGTAGATTTCATTCAGAAACTGGAAAGCAGTTAATGAGAACGACACTTGTTCCTTTGCTGGCTTTAGTTATAAAGGAGAAAGGGGGGGGAAGTGGAAGCATACAGAAAGTAAGATGGTGACTACTGAGGTCTGTCTTACTTGTCCCCCGCTGTTTTTTTAAATGGAAATTTGAGTCCAACTGGAATGTTGACAAGTCATAGAGGAGTTGTTAAAGTCAGTAGTTCACAGTACCACTGAACGATCAAAATTCTTGCCTTCACTTGAGTACCTTGGAAGTGTCAGGTGGAGTGGAACTTCGGCCATCATTGATCTGTCCTGAAAAGAATAAACTTTTGTGGGAGTTTGTCTTGGGTCTTTAGTGACTGGAATTTTAACAAACCAGGTAACTGATACTTTTTTTTTTCTTCCTTTTTTCCTGAAAGGAGCAGAGGGTATAAAGAAAATTGTAGTGCCAAGTCCCAGTTCACCAATTCCTAAGTGTGACATTGGGGAAATGATACTGCTTCTTATGTTTGTTTCTTTAATGGTTCAGGTGCCCTGAATTAAGTCCTGATCCAGTGAAGTGTTGTCTGTGGCTCATTCATTTGTCTCGATGGAGAAGGTAATTTAAAGTGCCCTTAGGGGCGCCTGGGTGGCTCAGTCCCTTGGGCGTCCAACTTTGGCTCCTATCATGATCTCACTGTGAGTTCAAGCCCCGTGTTGGGCTCTGTGCTGACAGCTCAGAGCCTAGAGGCTGCTTCAAATTCAGTGTCTCGTTTTCTTTCTCTGCCCCTCCTCCGCTTGTCCTCTGTCTCTCTCTCTCTCAAAAATAAATAAACGTTAAAAAAAATTAAAAATTATAATAAAGTGCCCTTTCTAAGAGGAAAAACATAGACATACGATTTTGGCAAAACATTTGATGAAGCTTTCATGGTATCTTTGTAGCAATTTTGGGAGGAAACTGTTCTGTGGTGGGAAGTCTGTGGTGGTGATTGTCACTGAAATTTTAGCCTTGGTCATCTCCTATCTAAAGTATTTTTTGCGAGTGCTTTTTATGATGACAGACAAGGACTGCCGATCAGATTTACAGATTCCATGGGCATTTGCAGGGAAACCTAATAAGCTGTATGCAAATTGTCTTGTTAGTTACAAAACTGGTTGAAATAAATAACATGAAAGTTTTTGGAAATAAAGTTAAGTCTGCTTAATCATAAGCTCCTTGAAAGAGTTCTAAAACAGCACAGTCTTGGCCTTCTTTTCAATGTGAATGAAGCTTTATTAAAAAGTGGTAGATGCGTTTGTATTCCTCAGTGCGAGGCTCGTTGACATGGAGTCTTACCACTCCTCTGAAATTGCTCTTTTCCAGGTAGTAGATGACCCTGTTGTCAAATCTATTGAATGCTTTCTTCCCCTGTGTTACTTCTGATACTCTTGACCCAGCATTGTCTTTGAAATTCTCTCCTGACATGTTGCAGTGCTTTGTTCTACTTCTTCTGTTCTTTGAAGACTTCTCTGACCCTTCAGCTTTTCCCTGTATCCTGGGGTTCTGTCCTTTGACTCTCCTCTCTAATTTTATGTCACCCAAGACTTCTTCTGCCATCATAATCTGTTGACTCAACTCTCTAGGCTTAGTCTTTTCCACTTAGCGGATGTCTCTACCTGTATCTCAAAGGATGTTTTTAAATGAATATGTGAAATATTTAAGGCGGAATGTGGGCTGTAATTGATTATTCTGTTTTGACTTGGAATATATTGTTAATTTTTAGGTACTGCATTTTTAGGGCTGTGTAGTATGGACTAAGTATATATTTGTTCGATAAAAACCAGTGGAAGATTAGACAGACTGAAGCCTTGTGCCTGGAAGGCTGCCTGGGATGTTGAGGTTAGGAGAAACTATAGCAACATGAGGCACTGGCTGTTGGAGATAACCGAAGGGCTAGGGCTTGCTAGGGTGGGCAACTTGTTGAGGTGTTTTGAGAGCTATCGTTTGAGCACTGCTTTCTTTCTAACTTTTTTTTTTCCTTGACAAAAGGTACCATAAGACACAGATTGGATATCTTGGCTCTTTTATCAGTATGGAAGTCTATGTGTGTTTTTTAGATGTGTGTGTACATAAAGAACAGAAACAAGCTTCATAAATTAGATCTTGAGCTTTACTACGTGCAGTTCACTCAGAGATTTTCTTTTCTGCGTAATAATAACAACAACAATAATAAAAATGCCAGTCAACAATTTACCAGCTTGATTTCACAGCTCATGAATGTGTTTGAAAAACCCTTTTTCCACGGGTAGAACTGAAATCTGGAGAAGGGAAATCTCCTTTTTGGTATGAGAGGAACTTTTTGACAGTTGGAGTAGGCAGAGGATGGAGTGGGCTGTCTTGGAAGGAAGTGACTTTCTCAAGGCTTGAAGGACCTCTGCCAGAGGCTGGTAACTGCCTGCTGGGAGCGGGGAGGAAGATTCACGGGGCGAGAGCTTGGACTTTGGGGCCATCACGGTGTCCTCCAGGTCTTAGATTTTATGATTCTCATTTTCTGACTTGCTGAAATTTTTAGACAATTTCAAGATGGAAAAATACTAATTCTAAATTTATTTGTTAATATTCTACTTTAGGTAGAAAATGTATCACTGTTCTTTTTTTAGATGTTACAGTGTTTTAAAAAGTTAAAAAATTCATAAGCTAACTTTGTCATTTCCTTTCTTTTAATGAAAAAGCTTTATTTGGAAAGTTTTAAATATGTACAAAAGTAAATCGAGGGGCACCTGGGTGGCTCAGTCAATTGAGCGTCTGACTCTTGATTTAGGCTCAGGTCATGATCCCAGGGTCATGGGATCAAGCCCCATGTCGGGTTCCATGCTGAGCTTGCTTGAGAGTCTCTCTCTCTCTCTCTCTCTCTCTCTCTCTCAAAGAAAAAAAAATTGAATAGTATGATGATGACCCTTCCCACCCAGTACTTCCCCATCTCCCAGCTTTAACAGTGATCACCTCGTGGCTAACCTTGCTTTTATCCATATCTCTGTTTACTTTACCTGCAACTGTATCATTTTGAAGCACATCCTAGGCATCTTGTTCCATCTACATATATTTATTTTTTTTTAATTTATTTACTTATTTTGAGAGCATGGGAAAGGGGCAAAGAGAGAGAGAGAATCCCAAGCAGGCTCTGCATGCGCAGAGCCCCACATGGGGCTTGAACCCACCACCCATGAGATCATAACCTGAGCTGAAATCAAGAGGCAGATGCTTAAACCAACTGAGCCACCCAGGTGCCCCTGTATGTATTTCGGTATGTATTTCTAAAAGCTAAGACTCTTCAAAAACGTCACAATACCATTATCACACCTAAACAAATTAAGTTAACTTTTAATATCATCAAATATTCACTGTATTCAGATTTCCAGTTTTTGTTTTCTTTCAGTTTTTTGTTTGAATCCGTATCCAAATTAGGTGCACACATTGTAATTAGTGATTCTCTTTATAGGTTCTGTCTCCTTTTCTCTTTTATATTTACTTGTAGTTTATTTATTTTTTAAGAAATTGGATTGTTCTATATCATTCCTATTTTTTATTTTGCTGATTTTATCCCTGTGGCATAGTTTTTTTTTTTTGTTTGTTTGTTTGTTTTGTTTTTGTTTTTGTTTTTTTTTTGAGAGAAAGGACACATGCATGTGTGGGAGGGGCAGGGAAAGAGAGGATCCCCTCAGTTGTGCTGAGAGCACAGAGCCCCACATTCAGGCTCCAACTCACGTGAACCGTGAGATCATGACCTGAACTGAAATCAAGAGTCTGACACTTAGACACTTACCTGATCCAGCTACCCAGGTTCTCCCCCCAGACCCCAGCCATGGCATAGTTTTAACCTGTTCCTGTTTTGTAAATTGACAGTTATGTACAGAGGCTTTTTATCAGCTCCAGGTTCAATTAAAAACACTTTTTTCCCCAATGAATGTTTCATTCGTTCTGTTACTTCTTAACCACTCAATTAATATACGAGGACTAATTGTAAAGGCGATTGGATTCCTTACTTGGGTCTTCATTTTCTAAAGTTGTTCTAAGCCAAATTTCCCATAAAAACAGATGGAACCACTTAGAAATTTGGGAAGATCATAATCCTCTGCAAACACCACATCCAAATACAAATTACACAAGAGTCTTTAGTCCAGCTTCCTTTCCAAAAAAGAAAGGGAAAAAGCAGATGCCTTCGTAATTTCCACAGACCACAAACCAGGTTTTCAGTTGGAGTGAGACATTTTACAGTAAAACCAGTCTTGATTTTTCTAGCGCAATATGGAAACATTTCAGTTTTGCTAGTTAGATTTCCCACCCAGTAAGCAAGTATTGTTGGTGACTCCTCTCCCCTGCCCCCTCCCTTGGCGGTTGCGGGTAAAAGGATAAAAGTGGGAAGACAGCAAGTCAGAAAGCGACTGATATATGCGGAAAATCAAGTAAATGTGTTCTGTGGTCATCACTTTTTATCATGGGAACTTAAGATGTACAAATAGGGAACACAGTGTAAGGAACACCCATGACCCCCAACCCACTTTTTCCCCTTCATGTTCAGTGCACTTTGTAAAAGTTGGGTTTGGGCTCACACTGCTGTTCACCAGAATCTTCTCACGTTGTGAGGCTTGTGGCGGAGGCCTCACAGACTTTCTCTTGTCAGTGTTATTTTACTTTACTTCGGTTGGTATTTATTATTTGAGGTGGTAGGTGAAAAAGGTTCTGTAATTAGGTGAAGATGCTTCGTTCCCTGCTTTTTTTTTTTTAATTTTTATTAGAAGTGTATACAGACATAAAGCAGAATAGTGAATCTCCATGTACCCATCTTATAGCTAATTACTAACATATGGTTAATTTTGTGTCCTTTTTTGTGCCACTAAACAGCCTGTCCCCCTACCCTGTACCTTGCTGGATTGTTTTAAAGCAAGTCCCAGATATTGTATCACTTCACCTGTAAATACTTTTTTATATATCTGTAGTGGGTAAGCATTTAGAAAAAACAATACCACACATCCAATGTCGCATCTCACAATTCCATATCTCCTTAATAGCAAATATTCAGTGAGTGTTCCCATTTGTTTTATAAATGTTTTTGTGGTTGGTTTGTTCAAGTCAGGACCAAATGAGGTCACATTTCATTTGGTTGGTATGTCTCTTAAATATCTTAATATGTAGTTTCTCTTCCTTTCTTTTCTTTTCTTTTCTTTTTTTCCCCCTCCTTTTCTTTAAGTTTCCTTATTGAAAAAACTGTGTTGTTTCTTTAGAATTTCCCACATTTGTTGATTGCATCCCTTTGGTGATGGTTAATATGTTTCTCTTTTTGAATATCCTCTTACATTGGTAGGTAGATCTGAGGCTTAATCAGATTCAAGGTTGATTATTATTCTTTTTTTTTAGTTAACTTATTTATTTTGAGATAGAACCAGGAGGGAGGGGGCAGAGAGAGAGGCGGGGGTGGGGGGGATGGGGGATCCAAAGCGGGCTCTGTGCTGACAGCAGAGAGCCTGATGTAGGGCTCAAACCCATGAACCATGAGATCATGACCTGAGCTGAAGTTGAATGCTTAACTTCCTGAACTACCCAGGCGCTCCTCAAGGTTAATTCTGATGGTGGTGGTGGTTTGGAGAATCCTTCATGCTAGTTTCTGTTGATTTCTTACTGCATTTCTTCAAGAGACATAGTGAATGGTTGGCTGTCTTCTTGGGATTAAGTTTGATCCGTGGGTTTAGGTATTGCCAGTCAGCTTGATCCATCCATTGTAAATTTCCCAACAAGCTTTTGCGTAGCGGGTTTTTAGCAGCTGTTGATGATCATTGCCTAGATACTTTTTTCATTACATTAACTTTTTACCATGTATTTTTTTTCTCTGAAGTAATGTAAAATAAATTATGGAACTCATGACATTTCACTCCTATTTCTTTATTCTGTATTTGTAAAAAAATTTGGCCATTTTCCCATCTAACCAGAACACTGTTATTATATAACTATCAGTTGGCAGCAATTTTCTAATATTATCTAATATCTAGTCTGTATTAAAATCTCTTCAGTCATCCCTGTGACATCCTGTATAGCTTATTTATTGAACCAGGATCCTATCAGGGAGCATATTCTGCATTTGGTTATTGGCTCTGTCACTTTAAGTCTTTCGTAACCTAAAATAGCCCTCTTCCCATCCCTTGCCTTTTCATGACAGTGACCTGTGGGAGAGATACAAGCAGAGGCCTAATACCTAGTAGACTCTTTCTTTTTTTCCGGGTTTGTCTGATTGTCTCCATGTGTGGTATTCAAATTAGTCTTCCATACTCTTTATTTAATATAAAGTAAAATTTAGAGCTATGTGCTTGGTTAATTAAGAATAAACATTTTTGGTAAGAGTATTTAATAGCCAAGGTGTATGTTTCATATTACATCTTATCAGGAGCCATATAATGCTTTCTTTCTATTGTAGCTGAGATCGATTAAGATGAAGACTGATCTTGGGGCACCTGAGTGGCTCTGTTGGTTAAGTGTCGACTCTTGATTTAGGCTCAGGTCATGATCTCATGGTTTGTGAGATCAAATCCCAAGTCAGGCTCTGGGCTGACAGTGTGGAACCTGCCTGGGATTCTCTCTTTCCCTCTCTCAATGCCCCTTCCCTACTCATGTGGGTGCACGTGCTCGCTCTTTCAATTTCCTGTCTCAAAAAAAAGAAAAAACAAAAACAAACCCATAAAAAAAAAAAAAAGATGATGACTGACCTCCTCATTATAAAATTATATTTTTCCATTTGAGTATAGCATATAATCCAGGAGATGTGAGACTTTGGCACCATATAAACATCAACTTCCTTTCCAGCCTTTCATCCTAATGTTAGAATCTATTGGTGACTCTCCTCTGGATCAATTCTCTCATAAGGATGGCAAAATGATGATAAAATGGGATTTAAAAAAATTGTGATCAAATACACATAACTAAAATTTACCATCTTAACCATTAAAAAAAAATTTTTTTTTTAATGTTTATTTTTGAGAGATACTGAGTGCAAGCGAGGGAGGGGCAGAGAGAGAGAGGGAGACACAGAATCAGAAGCAGGCTCCAGGCTCTGAGCTGTCAGCACAGAGCCCGAGGCAGGGCTCAAACCCATGAACTGTGAGATCATGACCTGAGCCATAGTCGGACACTCAACTGACTGAGCCACCCAGGCGCCCCCATCTTAACCATTTTTAAGTGTTCAGTGACAAGTGCTGTTTAGCTAATCTCCACAAGTCTTCATTTTGCAAAACTAAAACTCTGTATCCTAAAATGAGACTTTTAAGTTTTATCATTACTTCAACTTCATAGGCTTGCAATTTTCTGTGCAAAATGACTTTCCTTCTTCAATGTGGGCTATTTGATTACTGTGAAATACAATTTTTATTTGAAGTGCAAGATAAACAACTGAATTTCTCCCTTTACCACATTTCAGAATAGCCATTAGTATAATACTTAACTCATGTTTGTTGTTTGCCTGACTTTCTTTTTTTTTGGGTGTCATTGTTGGCTTGTGGATTTTTATATATTCCTTGTATTTCAATCGAGCACACTCAATTCAGTTATTGTTTTAATGTTCAAATTGTCCCAGCCTTGGCCAATGGGAGCCCCTTTGAGTTGGCTCATGAGTCCATTTGACATGATCCTATCAGACTCTGCAAACAAGGAATATGTTTAATTAAAGGCAATAACATTTCTTTAAAAAAATTTTTTAATGTTTATTTCTGAGACAGAGAGAGACAGAGCATGAGTGGGGGAGGGGCAGAGAGAGACCTCGACGCGGGGCTCGAACTCACAAACCGTGAGATCATGACCTGAGCCGAAGTCGGACGCTCAACCGACTGAGCCACCCAGGCGCCCCAAGGCAATAACATTTCTTTTGGAGAATTGGGTCAAATCTTTATTAGTCATAGCACACAAAAAAAGCATCTGTGTTATAGAAAAGTGCCATAGAGTGGAGTAAGACCTTGATACCAAAGTCCTAATTCATCAACATACAGGAAAGCAGCATGAAGTTAGGTGATCTCTAAGGCCTTTTCCCATTTTATGTTCTGTGATCTTTTACCATTTATACAGTTGTTTTAGTATTTGGTTTTTATTGGAACAAAGTATTTCCCATTTTTTTGTTTATTTGTTTGAGTAATCTCTACACCCAACATTGGGCTCAAACCCAGGACCCTGAGATCGAGAGTTGTATATGCTCTTCTGACCGAGCCAGCCAGGCGCCCCGGAACAAAATATTTCAAGACTGAATGTTGTCAGATTTTGTGTTGCACAACATCTTTATTACTTTCTTCCTATTCTGATCATCTGCTTCCTGGGCCATGGATTAAAAGTACTGTGAATTGGGAAAAGCAAGGGGTTCAGCGTATTTCACAGTTACAGGGTCCAGCCTCAGGAAGCGAGAAGGGGTTTGCATCCTAACCTTTGCCTTTTATTCCAACATAACGTGACTGAACATTCCACAGGGGGGTCAGCCTTGTGATGCTGGATCAGTAAGCTGCTGCCTGTTTCCTGCAGGCACCTTTATTTCCTCTGATTTGGGTAAACAGATGAAGTTTCAGCAAGAATTTGAATGTAAAACTGAATTTGTGGAGATCTGTTTTGTACATCCTCATACTTACGTCATGTTTCCAAACCTCTGGGAAGTTACTGACATTTTAAAAAACACGTGAGTTTTCTATATTGACTTGTCTTTTCCCATTACAGAGTTTAATGTGGAGAACGGTCATCCCATAAGCAATAATTCTTTTCAGTTTTGTAAATTTCCTTTTCCAGAATAAACGTGGCTCAGTTTTATCAGTATGCCCTCAGTAGTCACTATGTACCTCTTGTTAAGTATTAAATATGAATTGCCGGTTATTTTTAATACTTTGAGCATTTACTGAATGTTGGGCATAAGTACAAATAATGCAGCTGTGTACTATACTGATAAAAGCAAAATACTGTGTCTTGAGAAACCGTTTCTTCTTTCAGAATAGAAAGAAGTACTATGGAATTCTATATTTATTCAACAGTGAGTTAAGTTTTGGAGAAAATAAAAGATTATACTGTGTTTTAGTTAGAAGTATTTCTTTTCAGCCTTAGGCATGGTTGGTTTGTAAAATAAGATCGTTTTTGTATCTGTAAGAAGACCGTTAATTTTTTTTTTTTTTTACAAAAGCCAACACTTTAAAAAATATGTGAAGTTGCCTTAACTGCAGAAACTAGGAATATCATAATATGTAGTAAATAGGGTTCATTCTGTAAATTTTCCAGATGGTGACAGCAACTGGAAGAATTTGATTTATCTCTTTCTCATTCATGATATTAATGAATTGTGAATTAGTGCAATTGAAATCTGTTCTGGGACTGTCCATATAACACCATAAAGGCTTGGTGTCTCTTGTGTGAGATATACCAGTGTATGTATTTAGAGAGGTAGTTATTTTCTACATCACTGAAACAAAGGATTTGAGGCATCGTATAGGGAATATATATAGTAAAATTGCTTAAGTAAAAACAAATTGAGGTCAGGTAAATTGGTAATAATAGGAAAGTATTAAAATGAAGATCTGGGGGTGCCTGGGTGGCTCAGTTGGTTAAAGCGTCTGACTTTGGCTTAGGTTATGATCTCATGGTTCATGAGTTCAAGCCCTGCCTCAGGCTCTGAACTGACAGCTGGGAGCCTGGAGCCTGCTTTACATTCTGTGTCTCCCTGTCTCTCTGTCCCTCCCTCGCTGTGTTCTCTCTCTCTTTCTCTCTCTCTCTCTCTCTCAAAAATAAAATAAGCATTAAAAAAATTAAAAAATAAAATGAAGATCTGCCCTCCACACACCTTCTATTCCTGAACATATCTAACCTGTAGCTATAGACTATCATATATTTTTATTGATATTTTGTTTCTGTGTATCTTTGTTGTATATTTATGTTGTGTTTTGTTTTTATACAAGAAATATTTAAGAAATAATGATGCTTGATAAAGCCACTGCTCTTCTCTGAAATGTCTGCTGGAAATTATTAAACATTTTTTTTTCATGAATAAGATCCTTAGATGAGGCCAAATTTTTATTTTTTATTTTTTGGAGACAGTGAGTTGGGGAGAGGGGCAGAGGGAGGGAAAGAGAGAATCTTAAGCAGCCTTCACACCCAGTGTGGAGCCTGCTGGTGGGCTCAATCTCATGACTGTAAGATCATGACCTGAGCCAAAATTAAGAGTTGGATGCTCAACTGATTGAGCCACCCAAGTGACCCAGCTTTTGAAAGTATAAAGATAATTTTCATAATTAACTTTCTTCAAAAATGTTAATAGTTGAGCCTGGTATTTAAAAAAATGATAACCATTTATATGCTTAAAAGTCAGTTCTTTGAAATGTGTATTTATTTTTTGAGAGCTAGAGAGTGGGGGAAGGGCAGAGAGCGAGGAGAGAGAGAATCCCAAGTAGGCTGTGCACTGTCAACACAGACTGATGCAGGGCTCGATCTCATGAATCGTGAGATCATGACCTGAACCGAAATCAAGTCGAATGCTTAACTGACTGAGCCACCCATGTGTCCCTGTACAGAAATTTCTAAAGTACTCATAGCAATGTGAGTTGACTTATAATCAGAATTTGAAACCAATTCTTTTTTTTTTTTAATGTTTATTTATTTTAGAGAGAGAGAGAGAGGGAGGGAGAGAGAGAGAGAATGAGCAGGGGAGAGGCAGAGAGAGAGGGTGACACAGAATCTGAAGCAGGCTCTAGGCTCTGAGCTTTCAGCACAGAGCCCAACACTGGGCTCGAACTCATGACCTGTGAGATCATGACCTGAGCTGAAGTCAGATGCTCAACCATCTGAGCCACCCAGGTGCCCCTGAAACTGATTCTTGATATGGAGAAGCTGGATGATCATCTGACAACTGGTTTTCTACCCAACATTGACTAACTCATTCTTACCTCTTTCCTGCCCCTCAATGGGAAAGGTGGCCTCCTTCCAGTCTGAGGATAAGTCAGCTCCTCCCAGTTGAACCCAGTAATCCTGTCCTCATCATTTTTGGCCTACTCAGAGATGTCCTATTAAGGAAGGGCTAACTGCCCCATGTCTTCTTTCCCTTCCTTGACACAATGATTCTCAACCTGGTTGTATGTGAAAATTATCCAGAGACCTTTGGGAAAAAAATGCTCGTCCCCAATCCAGATCATTTGTATCAGAATCTTAGAATCATAGAATTGTAGGATTGGAAGAAATAGAAGTTTGATTCTGTAAGGGAACCTGGAAACCTTAAGGGTTTTGTCTTTTTCTAAAACCAATGCTTCAAATTAATCTAAAGACTTGGGGCAAAAAGTTAGGGATTTGTAATTCTTCTCCATGGCTAGTTCCCACTCATTTCCCATTCATTACCCCAGAATCATTGAATTGCATCCATTCAGTCTCCTGAGTGTTTGTCACCCCCTTAATCTTCATACCTCAGTTTGATTCTGCCCTCTATGCTATTATCACATCCTTCTCCTGTTGGTAAGATGCTCTTTTATTATGCCTGTTCAGTAACCTCTAGCAGCCCCCTTCTGCTATAAGGGGAGTCAAAATGAGCAGTCTTTTTCCCTTGACACTCCCCCCCCCCCCTTTGGATCCTATGCTTTAGCAAGAGGATTCTTCCCTGTATTTTGTACAGCTCTATTTTTTTCTGTATTTTCATAAACCGTATCTAGAATTCCTTCCTTCTTTCCTTTTGCTTAACTGGTTTCCTACACCACATCACAGAATGTTGGCTCCAGAAGATTTTAGCAGCCATTTGAAACCACCTTTCCAAGTTATAGATGAAGAAACCGGGTTCCTGAAATGTTAGATATTCTTGCACTGCCCAGGCCACAAAACAAAATAGCTAGCTTCGGACCCAGTTTGTAAGTCAGGTCTCTGTTCACTTTTCACATCTCTTTGAAGATGCAACTCGAATTCAAGCATTTCCCTCAGACTCAGTAAGAAAGTCTGTTCTGGCCTCCAAAAGAACGTTGGTGCTATTGTATCATGGCAGCTTTTGTGTTTCTGTTGTAATAATTAACAAGGATATTGCTGAATTTTGGGTGCTTACTTTGCACTGGTCACTGTGTTAATAATAAGCACGTTGCTTGTTTCATTTTTATCTCACAGTCATATTACAGGATAGTGTTATTCACTTGATCCATAAGGTAACTGAGGTGTAGAGAGGTAAACTCTTAAAAGATCAGGCTTAGGTTTGAACGCAGTTTGATCTAAGTTCAGAGCCAAACTCATCTACACTGTTGTCAGTTTTTTTTTTGTGAACATCTTTTATTTTCCCCTGGATTATAAGTCTCTTGATGACAATGAATAGGTCACTAATGTCTTTGTATCCCCTATCGCCTCTAACACAGAAGAACTCCGTAAATATTTGGTGACTGCTCTTGGAAGAATCATAACTTGGTGACCACAATTTGAAGGTCAAGGCATTGGTGTTCAGTGGGGATGTGGAAGGTTTTCCCAAATTTTTAGGTACTAGATCTTGGAAGGGGACACATGTATATGTTTGATTGAAGTTTCTGTGGAATATTGTGGGCAGGAGAGTTCTAGGGCTTTCCTTGTTTAATGGTTGTAATGAGATATTATGCATTTATTTACCTGTGAGAGTTTGCAATAGCATTTCAGTTGCCCATGGTTGTTTCTGGCTTTGTTCATTGTTGTGTTGCCTTCTTTAAGTACTCCTGAATCTCTCTTATCCTAGAGTATTAGCAGATAACTTCTCATATAGGATTGGTGTTTTTAACCAAGAAAGCTCTTGGACTCTTTTCTCAAATACAGTCTTGGATTTTGTCTCTGTAACTGAGAGCTTCCGAACTGGTGAGCTGCTTAAGCTGTGCAGGTACATTTGATTACAGACATGGGTGACACGAATGATTGTCCTTTTGTAGTCAGTCATTTCGATGTGAAGACTCTTTTGTCCCTCCTACCTGTTAGCAAAGTGAAACCCTTAAGCTGTTTAGGCATATTGGTTTTCCATTTTTCTAGGATTTGAAGTTCGTCTTCTTTGTTCTCTTGAAATCACCTCCAGGGGATATTGTGCCAGCTTATTAATTCTTTAGTGATCAGGAGTATGAGAACTCCTCCTGAGGGAGGTAGGCTTCAGAGTTATAGGGTGATCTTTGAAATACAGCTTCTAGGATATTTGAATAAGCTTTTTTTTTTTCTTTTTTAAGAGAAGGAGTGTGAGTGGTAGAGGGAATCTTCTTTCATGAGACTCTTTTTTTTAAGTTTATTTAGTTTCAAGAGAGAGAGACAGAGAAAGTGCAGGAGTGGCAGAGAGACAATCCCAAGCAGACTCCACGCCATTAGCACAGAGCCTGACCCGGGGCTCGAACTCATGAACCGTGAGATCGTGACCTGAGCCAAAATCAAGGGTCAGACGCTTAACCAACTGAGCCACCCAGGCTCTCCTGAATAAGCTTTCTAAAAATGAATGGTATCTATATCTTGAGAGGGAGGGTAAGTAATATGGTCAGACTAAACAGAATATAGGAAAGTGCTGGCTTAAGAGAAAGACCTGGGTTGCTCTAGTCATTGTTTTATCATTAACTGATTGCAGGGTCTTGGAAAGGTAACTGTGAACTTCATTTCTGACTTCTCGTGAGTTGGATTATATCCTTTCTCTCCACCCCCCAAGTATGTTGGTCATCAAGGTACCATATTCATGGCTTGTTTCTGGCAGATCTGAAACCACAGGTATTATTCTCATTTGCTTGGGAGAACAGGTCTCTGTTGTCAGTCGGCAACAGTATTAAACCTGATCTGTATTACAAGCTGGCATGCTGACTTTATGGTTCACTGTATTCACTAGGGGATGTTCTAACAGTTCTTTCTGAGCTTATGCCTTCAATTGTTGGTGACTATAGATTTAGCCCTTGAGTTTTATTGTTGTGGTGAAATATACGTAAAATATATTAAACAGTACATAAAACTTACCCTTTTAACCATTTTGTGGTGTTCAGTTTAGTGAAGTATATTCACAATATACAGCTAACACTACTACATATTTCCAGATCTTTTTCATCATTCCAAACATAGACTCCATACTCACAAAACAGTAATTCCTCCTTTGTCCTTTTCTCCAACCCGATGAAACCTTTATTTTTTTTTTACTTTGTCTCTGAATTTGCCTATTCTAGGAATTTCATGTAAGGAGAATCATATACTATTTGTCCTTTTGTGTCTGGCTCATTTCATTAAGCGTCATGTTTTCAAGGTTCCTCTATGTTATAATGTGACAGTTTCATTCCTTTTTAAGACTGAATAATATTCCATTGTATGTTATACCACATTTTGTTTATACACTCATCTATTGATGGACACTTATGTTTCTTCCTCTTGGCTATTGAGAGTAATACTCCTATGAATATTGGTGTATGAGTGAGTATTTGGTTCCTCCTTTGAGTTCTTTTGGGTATATACCTAGGAGAGGAATTTCAGGGTCATATGGTGATTCTTAAATTTTTGAGGATCCATCAAACTGTCTTCTAAAGTGGCTATACCATTTTACATTCCCACAAGCAATTCAGAGGGTTCTAATTGCACCAAATCTTTGTCTACACTTATTTTCCCTTCAAAAATTATAATAGCCATCCTGAAGGTTATGAAGATGGTTTTGATTTGCATTTCCCTAATGCTGAGCATCTTTTTATGTACTGATTGGCTATTTGTATATCTTCTTTGGAGAAATGTCTATTCAAGGCCTTCCCCCCAACCCCCTGCTTTTTTCTTTTCTTTTTCTTTTTTTTTTTTTATTTAGGTTGTTTGTTTTTTTGTTGTTGAGTTGTTAGTCCTTGATTTTTATTTATTTATTTACTTCTAACGTTTATTTATTTTTGAGACAGAGAGAGATAGAGAATGAACGGGGGAGGGTAGAAAGAGAGGGAGACACAGAATCTGAAACAGGCTCCAGGCTCTGAGCTGTCAGCACAGAGTCCGACGCGGGGCTCGAACCCATGAACTGCGAGATCGTGACCTGAGCTGAAGTCAGACGCTTAGCCGACTGAGCCACCCAGGTGCCCCTGGTCCTTGAGTTTTAAAGGTAGTGTGAATGAGAAGGTACCATTATGAGGTAAGTATCCTTACCTCAACATTGGCATGTATATATATATGTATATATATATACATATATATATACACACACACACACACACATATATATATATGTATGTATATATATGTATGTATATATATGTGTGTGTGTATATATGTATATATACACACACACACACACACACACACACACACACACACACACATATTATTTTGGCAGGGCTGGTGGCTAAGAAAACATCTTTCATATAGTTCTTCCAAATATAAGTTCTCTGTGATTTGGGACAGTAAGTGGTGTAGTAAATACAATTTAGATTTTAAAGTTCTAATCTGGCAAATTGGCCCAGCCTGTAATATTCTGAGGTGAGGTTGTCTTGCTCCATTGGTTCTTGAGATTAAAGTATGAAGCTGAAAATACCCTGTAGAGTGGATAGTGCCATTTGTTTTTTTGCTTTGGCCCACTGAGATACTGTGACCTGTGCAAGCCAGTTTTTGAATCGTGAGAAAAATAAAAAGTTTCTATAAAAAACTTCCTTCAGAGGGACCAAAATTGTTCTTTCTTTTATTCCCCTCACTTTCTCAGGAGCCGAAAGGAGGTAGGAGATACATGACACTGTATTTTATGGATGAAAGTAAATGAAGGAAGGCTGAGTCCCTTGTACTTTTCCACAGCTTTTTAAAGGGCTCTGCTAAACCCTTTTAAACCAGCATCGTTGTGCTGTCCTAAGGCTGTTACCTTTTCTGTCATTTTTAATATGATAATGCACAGAAAACTATTTAATACATGTACTTGGTCAAGGGTTTATCTGGTAAGCATTTCTTTGAGTGGTTTTCTCTGCAAATGTGGTTTTAGGGACATCTTTCTCAGAGTTGCAGCCATTTTGAGATTTGCTGTATTGTCGAAACAGGCCTGTTTCCTCTTTCCCTTACACATCCCTTTGAAGTAAGTAAGTGTTCTTTGTCGTGTGTGGTGATGCCTTTTTCTTCCTCATGAAATCATTTCACGGCATTTAAAGAGGGAAATGTATCTTCTGCCAATGTGAATATTTAAATAGAAATTTTATTCTGAATTTCACTTGTATACTTCATTAAATGCTGCCTTCAACTGGAGAGACACTGAGGAGACATAGTAGAGCATCATAGTCAGAATCTTGGAGAAGACATGCATCATTTCCGTGGTTCATTTTAGAGAATGTAATTAGTCACTCATGGATTGAATTCTTTATTTATTGTTTTGGTTATAAATGTTTATAGTTGTACTGAATTTTCAGTGAATATGTTTATAAATTATTTTCTTTTTTTGGGGTCAATTAATATAATGGAAGAATTGGATGAGGAAATCAGGAAGTTTTGAAGTGTAACATTGGCCAAGAATTGGATTTAATTTGTTGTTAGTAAAATTTGCAGTTAATAAAGTCAGATGATTCTAATGCTTAGAAATTAGCTTCTATTTTTCTCAACCTGCTTATTGGCACAAACCTGTTGAATTTACTACATGCATGTTTGACTATTTCAGAGCAAGTTTGGTTCCCTAGTCAGTCTTTTCTATGGTATTTTTTGTTTTTGTCCATTGCTGTTACTTAGGTAGCTTACTTTCTCATGCCTGTTTGTTTAATCATGGTATGTTTTCTCTTTCTTACCTGTTTGCTTACTTTTCTACCCATTAGTCTAAATGCACATTTTGGTAAATCTCTCTCTCTCTCTCTCTTTTTTTAATACTTTATTTTTAATCTCTACACCTAACGTGGGGCTTGAACTCACAAACCTGAGACCAAGAGCTGCACTCTCCACCGACTGAGCCAGTCAGGCACCCCTGGGTAAATCTCTTTAAGTTAAAATTTAAACCAACAATCCAATCGTTTTGCCTTTTTTTTGGAGGTGCCTACTAGGTATTTAGCATTGTACTACATTATAATATTCTCTACCATTCTTTGTAAACTTTTGAATTAGTTAGAGCCTTTGGCATCTCCAGGTGAAGGGTGTCATTTAATTTCTTAGCAGCTGTTGCCATATACATGTAATTATATTTGACTACATATACATTTTTAAAGGATGAATCTGGTGGAGGCATTATATAAATGACTCAGATTAAGGAAATTATTTAATGCTGAGATAAGTGGTTGAGAAATTATCTATTTAAATGCAGTGCGTTTTAAAGAGGGGCTATCTGAGGATCCTAAAATATACAAGGGAGATGGCATATTTTACTTTGATCTTACTACCATACAAAGGAAAGCTTACATAAAAATGACTTGTCAGTAACTTTCTGCCTTTAGAAGATACAACAGATGTAGTACAAGTAAGTTCTGGCTATTAGGCAATGGAGACATACTTTTAGTAGAAATCTTTTGATGCTGGGTGCCTGGGTGGCTCAGTCGGTTAAGTGTCTGACTTGATTTCAAGTCAGGTCATGATCTCATGATTTGGAAATTCAAGCCCCATGTCAGGCTCTGTGCTGACAGTGCAGAGCCTGCTTGGGATTTTCTCTCCCTCTCTCTGCCCCTCCCCAGCTCATGCTCTAGCTCTCTCTCTTTCTCTCAAAATAAATAAATAAACTTAAAAAAAAAAGAAGTCTGTTGATGTAGTTTTGGCAATTTATGGAGCACCTGCTATAATAGTTGCTTATAAATGCTTTAAAGCCAAGACTTGGAAAGGCGATGGTGAGAACAGGAGGTTCACACCACAGGGAGGGTCAGTGAGCCCTGCCCAGTGGAAGGGATCAGGCTCTGTAGTCGCTCAGCGCTTGCAGTCCATCTTTGCCTCTTGTTGGCTTTGCCCTTCAGGACATCCCTTCTCTCAGCCTCTGGTCTGGAGCCGCTGATAGTGGAATCCTTACTCTCCATAGTAGGCCCCTGAGCCTTTTGTTAAGTAGTTGAAGAACTTCAAACAGTGGCTTTGAATAGGGGTGTGTGCGTGTGTGTGTGTGTGAGAGAGAGAGAGAGAGAGAGAGCGAGCACGCGCATACGCATGTTTGTGTATGGCCGCAGTCCACCTGTTATCCTCATCGGGTTGGGGGTGCTGCATGGAAAAAACAAAACAAAAATCCTCCCCTGAGGATTTCCTTGTTGGATGAAGGGCTCAGAACAATCAAATCTTGGGTCAGATGTTAGGTAGTGAGTATGACACCAACAGCTGTGGGCCTAGTAAAGATCAACTTCTAGCAGTTTGGTAGCAGTTAAATGTCCCTGGAATGTTTATGCAGTTGCTTTGTAATTTGACAGGCATCTCAGAGTTTCCAAAGTAAATGTGTAAAATCTAAGTCATTCTTTGACATGTGAATCAGGATTCCATGGAGGGAAATGCACTGTTAATTTCTGGAATCAACTTGGCAATTTAAAAATAGAGCTGTGATAGCTCTCATCCTTTCTGCATGTTCTTAAACATTTATTTCCATAGGATAAAACTGTAGAATGTGGATTTAGCTTTTTAAAGAACAATGATTAATGTGCTATTTGCCCAGATCATTCTTCAGAATTTGACTAGTGGAATTGACTAACAATGCCTTTTCATAACTGCTCAAGAGGGGAGAGGGGTGGGGTGATACATTCAGAGTTTTGCACCATAACACTCAACTGTTAAGCTTTTCAGTCCTAAGCAAATAGAGAAGCCCTTACATTCACTTGATGCTTTTCCCAAGTATAGCCCCCCAAAGGGGAAAATGAGTCATAAGGAGATAGTCTTGTATTTCCGTACCAGAATTTTGGAAAGGAGAGAGAGATATTAGGGAGGAGGATATGCATGTAAATATGGAATGTTGAAGATTTTCTTTTTCCCTTTGGTATTCTTTCTCCAGTGTTATCACTAATGAGTTATACTGACGGGAAGGAAAGGATGAAATGTTTGTTCTTAGATAAAAACAACTGATCAAAACATGAGAGAGAATCATGCTACCTGAAGAGTAGCTCCCTTTTCACTTTGTAGCACTCCAGCTGAGTTGAGCATTCTTTATGGGGGTACCCAGAGTAATTTGGCCACTCACAAATGCAGCAAGACTTTTATAGGACATGTGGAGAATTGGGAACACAGGGAATAAAGATATGACAAATTCAGATTATTTGGGGGTGAGAAACGTTGCTTCAAATAATTATCATTTATAAAATTTCAGTCACTTGATTAAGTATGTTTGGGGAGTAATAATGAAGAGAAAAATATATGTGTAATTTTTTGTATACCTGTAGTAGGTAATGTACTCTGGATAATGTTCCATGAAACTGGTATAATTTGGTGCATGATTTAGATTATCTAGTGTATGATTTAGATACTACATAACCTTTTCTTCTGATTATGGAGACATAAAAACTGTTGTCTGAGGGCTATATCAGTGAGAGACATGTACTTTAGTGTAGTGTCTTATTGTTCAAAGTACCGTATCAAATTTAACAGTTTCATCATATGTTTATAGTTAACCTTTTCCCTTTTAAAATAATAAATCCGTTAGAGTCTACTTTTTGTATAGGCTAGTATGTACTGAGTATCAGATAATGGGATATTTTTATTTCATTGCTGTATCTTCCGGAGAGCAAAATCGTCACACCGAGGGATGACCCAGTCCGTTATTGACAAGTAGCACAGGACTAGGTAGTCTCCGAAGGGGAAATGAGTTTTGTACACAGAGCAGAAAACCACTTTGCCCATGTGGCAGAGGACTCCTTTAGCTTATACTTTTCCAAGGGGCCTAATAATTATTTTTCCCCTCTGTGGAAATAGTAAAACAGATATTAATTCTTTGAAGGTGTCAGTAATTCCAGTGTTCTAGAGTAGTTGGTGATTAGTAGTTGTGATTTGTTATCATCTCTTTGTTCAAAGCAGTAATGAAGGACAAATCTTTGTGAATTGTGTTAACTTTTAAACTCCAATATCTAATTTATAAAAACATATTGGCAAACTGGTTTTCTGTTATCTGTTACCATTTTTTGGTCAGATCTTTTGAAATTATTTTTGCAGTAAGCAAATAAGCATACTACATGGTTGATGTTTGAATTTTGCTTAGGCACTTATGATAGAAGTTCTGGTACAGAATTTTCACTTTGCTTTCCTTGGAAATACTTCAAGTCCTGGCAGTTTGGGATGAACTATTTAAAATTGGATATCAGCAGAAATTTGAATTGACCTTTGAATATTGCAAGACTCTTGGAAACATGAATAGATACTTTCTAGAGAATTTTTTAAAGCTTATAAATAAATTTATTTTTGAGAGAGAGAGAATACGTGTGCATGTGAGCAGGGGAGGGGCAGAAAGGGGGGTGAGTGAGAGAGAGAGAGAGAGAGAGAGAGAGAATCCCAAGCAGGCTGCATGCTGTCAGCACAGACCCTGACATGGGCCTCAGTCCCACAGACTGTGAGATCATGACCTGAACCGAAATTAACAGTTGCTTAACCAACTGAGCCACCCAGACACCCCAAGAATTCTTTTTTAATTTTGTGGGGGAAATCGAACTCATGTTCATCATTAAATCTCTAATTCCTAGCATAGGAACTCAGTACATTTTTGTCAAAGGCAGGGCAGGGGCTTAATAAACTGAAGGTATCCCAGTTGGGGAACCATCTTAAGGCAGTGCTGGCTTTAAACACATATTTACCCAGGAAATTACATGCACACAGCTTTGTAAACTATTGTTATGACAAGTCATCACAGTTTGTTTTTTTTCTTTTACATGTTTTCCTGGTGCAATGCAGAAAGGGTTGATCACTATATGGTATGAAAATTGAATAAGGATGAAAGGTCTCCAGAGCTTATCCATTTATTTAAAAAAGATGAACAAGCTGCTCTCCTTTAGTGAAGTGTTATCTTGCGATAAACATTGGGACGAGAACTTAAATCACATAAGCATTTCATTTTTGCTGACGTAATGTCATTATGAACTCTTCGGAGTGATGCCAGTCCCGTTGCTGTGACGTTTGGCTCATGGAGCCACTATTAATCATTGGCTGTGTTCACCACTGGCCCTGTATCTTTTTGGCAAACACTTGCGTCTCTGCAGGTTTGTGAGGTAATGGGTAATAATTGTTTGACTTGCTAGGCTACAGCCTGCCGTGACTCAATCTGCTATGTCCCAGGGGGAGTTGTAGCAGTTATGTTGGGGCCTGGAAACACTCTTCCCTGTGGAAAGGAAGCGTATTTGCTTTATTGTCAGCTTTTGCTGTATTAAAATACCTACTTGGATGGGAGTCTAGATTATAGGCCTTGCTGTTTTGATTAAGTACCCTTCAGATTAAAGGAATCAGTTACATCTAATGGTGCTGCCTTGCAGAAAGAAGAGAATTTCAAACCCAATGCTGTTTACAGACAAGAAGTTGAACTTTTTACTGTTTGGTTTTCATCAGGTGCTTTCCATTTATTGGGAAAACATGTATTTTTCCTGTACTTTGTCTAGCCCCATACCCAGTATGTACTTGGAATGAGGGATAGAAAAGTGGTAAGAATTCTTGTATTTGAGCTTTTATAATGTTAGACAATGAGCTAAGTAGGTAAAACAATGACAGAGTAATTTTAAGACCAGTGATGTGTATTATTGAGGTACCTGGAAGAGTTTATAGTAAGGGACGAAGTTTGGAAGAATTGATGAATTAGATTGGAAAAGGGGGTGGGGACAGCTAAATGGAGGGGATACGGCCATCAGTGCCAAGACTTGACTGCAGACTGGCTAGAGGACCAGGCAGAGGGCCTTCCCGACAAACTGGAGGAGTTGAAATCCGATTTGAAAGAGACGACAAGGGAGCCATTGTAGCTGGTAAGTGATGGCAAAATGAAAATAACATTTTATTTTATTTTATTTTATTTTTTTAATTTTTTTTTTCAACGTTTATTTATTTTTGGGACAGAGAGAGACAGAGCATGAACGGGGGAGGGGCAGAGAGAGAGGGAGACACAGAATCGGAAACAGGCTCCAGGCTCTGAGCCATCAGCCCAGAGCCTGACGCGGGGCTCGAACTCACGGACCGCGAGATGGTGACCTGGCTGAAGTCGGACGCTTAACCGACTGCGCCACCCAGGCGCCCCGAAATTAACATTTTAAAAGGTGGATAGGATTTGGCAGAGATGTGCAGGATGATGTGGGAGAGAGGCCTCAATTGGCATTGTACTCCAGGAGAGACAAGTTAGTGACACACTTTGGCTTCCTCACAGTATGACATTTATGTTGTTTGAGTCACTTGAGCCCAGAGTTTGAACCTGTCTGCCTTACAGACACAGATTCGATTTGTCACGTCAGTATCCTGCGACTAACGGGGCTTGGGGGAGCCCAATATTGCCCTTCCTTCTCCCCCACCAAGCAAGAAAACCAAAAATCAAACCCAACTCTCATAGACAAATGAATAACGAACCTTTAAAAGACATGGGCGAGTCCAAATGGGTAGAGTGCAATTTATTAACCGACAGTGGGAAATATAGTGGGCAAGAGGGATATTCACATCATCCTGTCTCGTCTTGCTTGTTGGCCACCTGGCTCACTGTCAGGAAGTGAGTTGTGAGGGTGGGTTCAGAACTCGAAGGTTGGTTATAATGCTTCAGAGAAGGTTTGTGGGTAACTCTCTGCTATGTTATGAATCGGTTATCAGCCTGTAGCTGGGCTTGGTGCTTTGTGTGTTCGTACGGCATCGACAAAATGGACCCAGTCCCCGCCCTCATGCGTCCTCACAAGAAGGCTCTTCTTGAAGGGACTAGTACGTGGGTCAGCCTGACCACATACTCTCTCCCTCTGAATGTCTCCTCATTGCTGGTCACTCTCAAAATTGACAAACTTTTCTTAAGTCATTTTACTAATTTCAGATCTCATGCCTCAAGTCTTAGTGACCCAGGGGCCATTTGGTATCTTCTAGGTGATTTTGCACAGCGTTGCTTTGATGCACTTTGTAATGATTTTTTGATGTTATTAGAGGATAATCTTATATTTAGGTTTCCTTTTGCCCTTATGAACGGCATAGAGTTTGAAATAGACCAAGATTGCTAGCAGGGAGGAAAACCAGGAGGGCAGCTCAGGGGTTTGGCTTCTACTCACAGTGACTTTCTGGTTTTCAGCTTGCTTTGCTGCTTGTACAGTATTTCTTTCTTTTTCTTTTTTTTTTTTTTTTTTTACATTTTATTTATTTATTTTGAGAGAGAAAGAGAGCGAGAGAGAGAGAGAGAATGAGCAAGGGAGGGGCAGAGAGACAGAGAGAATCCCACTGTCAGCGTGGAGCCTGATGTGGGGCTTGAACTCACAAACCGTGAGATCATGACCTGAGCCAAAATCAAGAGTTGGATGCTTAACTGACGGAGCCACCCAGGCGCCCTGCTTGTATAGTATTTCTATACCTTAAGGGACTACTGTGGGAATAAAGACAAAGCAATGAATCTACCAACCTTTGCAAAGAACAGGTGATAGATTCTAGTTAGGACAAATGGGGTGATGGATAAGAAGGAGTTAGAGGCAACCTGGAAGCAAAAGCCCAAGGGAAAGTTGGTATTGTGGGGAGATGATTGATCCAAGAGGAGATAAATACAGGCCAGGGATTTGATACTGTGACTTTGGTGATTGATTAAGGGCAGAAATGTACATTTGGACAGTCTATATTAAGATTAATGGCTGGCTGGTCTTGAACAAGTCTGTTTAAAAAAGTGAAATAATTCATGCTTTAAGTTACTTAGGATGTTGGTTTAATGATTAATAATAGAATAGCTAACATTGTGGTATTACCCTAAATACTTTTGTATGCACGATCTCATTTAATCTTCAAAACAAATTAGGAATTAGATATCCCTGTCCCTAGCATATAGGAGAGGAAGTAGGCTGAGAGTGGCACCCAAGATAGCATACTTACCAAAGGCGGAGTTAGGACTGAGCTTACACTCCTAACTACTACGGTGGCATTGCCTCTCAATTAGATAATTTATAGAAAAGCAATAAAAAAGCATATGGCTTGCGGCGCCTGGGTGGCTCAGTTTGTTAAGCATTGACTCTTGATTTTGAGAGAAATTGAGCCCCACTTTGGGCTCTGCCCTGACAGCACAGAGCCTGCTTGGGATTTTTTCTCTCCCTCTCCCTGTCTGCTCCCTCCCTCCCCACTCACATTCTCTCTGTCTCTCTCAAAATAAAATAAACTTAAAAAAAAAAAAAGCATATGGCTTAAAAAACAAAAACAAAAATTCGAAGTAAGCAGAGTAGATAGAATGAAGCCTCCAGTGGGAATGGAAATGGGCTGGACTGTTTTGGAATGATACCCAGAGAGAAGGAGGAGTAGAGGGGAAGTGGACTAGGGATCAGAAGAAGGATGGCTTTGAATCCAAATAGAGGTGTGTTAAGGAAGAGGTTTGTTATTGCTAAAACATCAGCCGAGAATATAAGTAGAGGATGGGAACTGAAAATCCTACAGACTGGCTCTTCGCTTTTCCTCAGGTATACCACTTCCTCAGAGAGGCCCTGAGATTGGTTGGGATGAGACAGTATATAGAGCCGTGAGTATCCAGTGCTCAGTGTAATTTCTAGTGCTTACTAGGCACTTGACATCTGCTAATAAAAGAATGGTAGCTGGAGCCTTTCGGGGTATAAATAAGACACGGTGGTCCCTGCCCTCAGACACTGCTCATTCTCATTGGGGATCTTGATTGTTCAGAGAGAAATTGTCCTGTGCTAGTGAGTAGCTCTCATAGTTGCCATGAGTGCTTTGACTCAGGGTGCTACTTATTCACCATCTGTCACATGTCATTCTATGACAGAAATGGGAACCTCGTGAGCAGGGGACGTTTAGTAGTGCCTTAGCCTCTTCCTTGGCCTGGATGTGAGACCTTTGTTAATGAACACCCCTCCTTCCTGCTGCTCTGCTTTCTCATTTCCCAGTAATCTCAACCATAAACCCTATACTCCAATGATACCAAATTACAGATTACTCATTTTCCTCATGACGCCATATTGTTCTGTGGCTTGGGCTCCTGTATCTGTTATTCTCTGTGCCTGTTTTTCCTTGTCCTCACCTGTCAAACTTCTACCGACCTTCCAAACTGAATTGGAAAAGTGGGCATCCTAGTAAAGTTTCCTGGCACTGCTCTCCCCCCTTCCTCAGTGATTCTGTCTATGTTGTAGACCTCTCGGATTGCTTTGTAATTATGTGTTTGCATCTCTAACGGTGACTGGGAGGGCTTCGAGAATGAGGGCCACGTCCTACCTTCCTCCTTTTTCCTCAGTTTAGCCCAATGCCTGAGTCATAGGGAGAGTTCAATAAATAGATCCTGAATGAGTTAAATAATAATGGCTGACTGCCACTTATAAACTGGCAGCTTTCTCCAATATTTGTTTTTATAAAGGTTTATTTATTTGATATGAAAAGGAAGTTAAATACTCCTGTAGACATAGAGTTCTTTTCAGGAAAGGGAAGTTTGTATTTGTAACCACTGAAAATTTGGGCTCACTAGAGATTAGGTGTAACTAATTTTAGAGGGAAAATGAAAGACAACAGGAAAAGAAATACATAGTAAAGTTGTTTACATCCTTCAAATGATTTTTGGGTCATTGTGATTGTGTAAACATTTAGGGCAGTAGTAGGTAAAATTATAAAATCTTTCAGGTAATTACATATAGGTATTAAAATAGCAGTATATCATTTATTAATGTGGAAGGATTGCTTTTGTCATCTTTCATTTTAGGAAACTTTTTGTATAAAAATTTTTATCTATAGCATAGTTTTCTAGGATGTAACATTTTCATTTCCTTCTAACTTGTTTGAGATTAAGCCCTTTTCAACTCATTTATAAATTTCAGCAAATATGTGTCCTTGCCAAACGTTTGTAGGTAATGGGAATAGAATGACTTACAAAACAGACAGTAATTCCTATTTTCATGGGAATCATGTTCTAGAATCAAATCTGATATGATGTCACAAGAATTTTATCCATAGCCATATTTGATTACTTAATATCTGTGATATCCACAAGAGGTTGGTTTTACAAGATCCAATTTTTAACAGATTTTTAAAAGGCTTCTATATTATATTATTTATAACTGGAAGAAAATACCCCCTAGGAACAATGGCTGATAACAGTGATTACACTGTTCTTATAATGGCAGCTAACACAGATTGCTCACCTGTACAGGTACTGTAATATAACTAGAACGTTTCAATTTATTTAAAGCACACACTCAGTTTACGAGATTGGTGCTATCAATGATTTTTATTTTGAAAATGAGGAAACGGAGGAAAGGAGATTCAATCACTTGAGCGGCAGCTAACTGGTTGAGCCAGGCTTTGAACGCAAGCATGTTAGCAATTTATGAAGATAAATAAAGTAATTAAGAGATTGTTCCCTTTGATGAGAGACCATGGAGATTTGAATATAAAGCAGATGGAGAATTATCTATAGGAGACAGTAAAAAGCATGGAGCATTTAGGTGGTGCATCGTGTAGTGATGAGGATCACTCCTGGAGCCACAATGCCGGGATTTGTCACTTAGCGGTTGTGTGCCTTACTTTCATCATCCATGAAATGAGAACAAGAATAATGCCTATTTTATAATGTTTTTGTAAGGATTAAATTAGTATCAGCAAGAACTGTTAGAAGAATGCCTCGTGCATGGGAAGTGTTTAGGAAGTATTAGCTGATGATCTTACTATTTTTGTTACCATTACTTTTCCTTTTTCTTTTTAGAGAGGATTCCCTGTTTCCTGAGGTTTGGCTTGTTTTTTCTTTTTTAGAAAACAATGTTGCCATGTAGTTGGGTGTATACCTTCCTTACTTTTCTAATTAATTTTTCCGTTTTGTATCAGAAAAATTTGGTGTTTTTGGTCAGGGTTTTGCTCAAGAGGGCATTGGAATGCGGTTCTTCGAGTCATGTAGGGTTTTAAAATATTTTCCAGTAATTCTTGTTTGCTATAGTTTCTTTCTTTCTTTTTTTTTTTTTTTAATGTTTGTATATTTTTGAGAGAGTGAGAGCGTGAGCAGGGGAGCGGCAGAGAGAGAGGGAGACACAGAATTTGAAGCAGGCTCCAGGCTCCGAGCTGTCAGCACAGAGCCTGATGTGGGGCGCGAACTCATGGACTGTGAGATCATGTCCCGAGCCGAAGTTGGATGTTTAACCGACTGAGCCACCCAGGCGCCCTGTTTGCCATAGTTTCTAACAGATAGAACCACCAGCATATTACATAGAAGTCCTCTAATCTTGAGATGATCCTTGCTGAAATGGTACTCTTCTGGGTGAGTTGCTGTGGCAGGATTCCAACACTCACTATAAACCACGTGAAGTGATGAGAAAGGGAACAAGAGTGAGATTCAGAACGGTTCCCAGAGCATGAGCAGCACAGTGAGTGAAGAGCTGAGGGTTGTGGGAAATCCCATCAGTAAACTGAGGAACTTCGACTGTAAACATCAGTGATGGGCTGTCTGACTTGGAGCCTGAATTGCTGATTGGCATCTCTCACCAAACATACTGTAGATATTTAGCATAGAAAACCAATTCATTGGTCTTTTTACTGTCATTTCATTCAATTATGGTTAACTCCAGTGTTGGTAGCATCTTGGAATGTGGGTAAGTAATAGAAAGGGAGAGGAAACCACTTTGGGTCAAGGAGAATATAGAAGCTGGAATTACAGATTATTTTAGAACATAGTAGCAAGGAGAACACTACATAGCAAAACTTGAGAGAGGCTGCAGGAGCTATAATCAGACATTCATAACTTTATTTTATTTATTTATTTTTTAAAAGTGAACTCTACCCTCAACGTGTGGGGCTCAAACTCACGACTCAAGATCATGCTGTACCGACTGAGCCAGCCAGGTGCTGGCTGACATTCATACCTGACATTCATAGTTTTAAATTACTGTCATATTAAATAAAAAAAAAATGGAAATGAACATTATATTTAAGAATAAGCCCCAGTAAATAAGGAAGAGAGAGTCAATGACATGAACAAAAATTGGAAGAGAAAAAAATATAAATGAAATCTAAGAGCTAATGGTGTGTTATGGGGAGGAAGGATAGGGAAGTCACTCAGTACAGGAAAACCTTTAGCTATTTTAGCTACTGAAAAAAGAATGAGAGAAAACTTTTATACTCTTAGACTAGAAGACATTATAAAGATATACCTCTGTAATAATTTAGAAATTAACCAATAAAATAGAAACGTTCCCAGGAAAATATAAACGTTTTCCTCCAGAAGACATAGAAAATCTTTGAAGTTAATAATCATAAAAAATATTTTAAAATATGAGTTACTGGGCCTCAACTATAGGAAAGTATTTTCATACCACCACGTAACAAAAATTTTCTTACTTTTCCAGAATGTAGTATTAAAGCATTCTTTTTAAAAGTTGAAGGCCGGGTGCCTGGGTGGCTCAATTGGTTGAGTGTCCGACTTCAGCTCTGGTCATGATCTCATGGTTCGTGGGTTTGAACCCCACATTGGGATCTGTTTTGACTGTGCGGAGGCTGCTTCAGATTCTCTCTCTCCCTCTCTGTCTTCCCTCCCCTGTCCTCAAAAATAAGCGAACATTTAAAAAAAAAAAGTTGAAGGCCCACGTAACCGTGATAATAAATACTGATCAGAATAGTGGGGAAAAAAAGAAAAGAAAGTTACAGGCTAATGTTGCTCATAAATATATAGTAGGACCCAGTAGCATTTTGAGAATGCTGAAATAGGGGCTCCTGGGTGGCTCAGTCAGTTGGGTATCTGGCTCTTGATTTCAGCTTAGGTCATGATCTCACAGTTAGTGAGTTTGAGCCGCGTCCAGCTACGTACTGACAGTGCGGGGTCTGCTTGGTATTCTCTCTGTCTCTCTCTGTCTCTCTCTGTCTCTCTCTCTCTCTCTCTCTCTCTCTCTCTCTCTGCCCCTCCCCTGCTTGCACGTGCTCACTCTCTCTCAACGTAAATAAATAAACTTAAAAAAAAATGAATGCCGGAATCATACACCATTTCCGATTCCTTTAATAGATTTTATCTAAAATTCATATGCAAATGAACATGTGTTCAAGAATAGCGAAAATAATTTTGAAGAAAAACAAGTTGGGAAGACTTGCCCTACCACACATATCAAAGTTATTAAACCTGCTGTGGCAAGTATAGATAATTAAACCAGTGATCCTGATATAAACCAATATAAGCACAGAAACTTGATATAAACCAAAATAAGAAAACTTGTTAGATTATAGAAGTGGTGGTCTAAATCAGTAGGGAAAGGTGAACTATATTAAAGAAGCAAGGTCTGTACATCTATTGATTGTCCATATGGGGCGGGGGGGGAGTGAAATTTCATTTCCTGCTTCATACCATACACAAACATTCATTATTGATGCGTTATACAGTTAAAGGCATAAAGCCAGTCTTTAACATTTTTAGGTGAAAATATGAGCATTGTTGGGGAATAGGGAACACAGAAAATGCAAATTATAAAGAAAAAGATTGAGAAAATTTGACTCTATTAAAATAAACTTCCATACAAGAAAATATATTACTTTGGAAAGACAAGGCTCAGATTGGTGGAATACGTAATACATGTTTGTAAGACATTGTTAGTTGCCTTCCTTTCTTTACTAACACAACCTTAATTTTGTGTCCATTTAAATAAATGGCTGTCTCCTTTGATGTCCTTCAGAGGTCATCAGTGGCAGGCAATGAGAGGTAAGCTAAGAATTTCCGGAAGAGCTTTGCTCTCTGAATATGGGGTCTGGTCTTTATTTTTCCTGTTTTGCCCCCTGCCTGGATGTGGGTATCATGTTTAGAGCTGCAGTAGCTTTGTTGCAACCAATAAGTTGAAGCTACATGTTCAAGATGGCAGGGCAGGAAGTTCCGTATGATATTCTTGACTAGCTGCATCAGTTACAGATCACCTACTTCCATACTTATGTGGGAAAAATTACTTTGGTCTGTTCTAGCCATTGTAGGTGGGTTTTCAGGTAGGATTACTGGCAATAGCCTGTATCCTACAAGAATTAAAATCTAGGTTATATGAACAACTCCTGTAAATCAATAAGAAAGACAACCTAATAGAAAAATTGATAATTGTAGGCAATTCACAGAGCTGGAAACCCAAATGGCCATTAAGCATATGAATCTCATTAATAGTTAGGAAATGTGATCCATAACCATCAGAATATGAATCTCAAGTGTTGAGGAAGATGTAGAGAAGTTGTTTTTATTCACTTTTGGTGAGAATATAAATTGGTGCAATTATCTTGGAGAACCTTTTGGCAATATCAGGTAAAATCGACCATCCCTCACTAGCCAGCATTCCACTAGATATGTGTGTACTCTAGAGACTCCTGCACCTTTCTAGGGAGACGTGGAAGCTGTGGTCGTTGAGATATTTTAATAGCAAAATAGTGGAAACACTCTATTCTTCAATTGGGAAAAAGAAAGTTTATTTTATGATGGAGTACTGCATAGGAGTTAAAAACATACATATATGAACTATATAGAGCTATGTATATGAGCCTAGATAAATGTGAAAAAACTTTATCTTGAACTAAAAATGCAGAAGACTATGAGTGTAGGGATAATATTTATATAAAATATGCAAGCAATATTGTAGCTATGCAAAACAATGTCATCACCTATAGTCACTGAGAGAGATGTGCACCTTGGCAAATATTTCTACTCATGAGTGAGTTTTCCAGGAGCCTAAAAATTGATTTTTAAAATCCAGCCAATGTTAGTTCATTGCCCGTTTTATTCCTGACAGAGTCTTATTTACTGGGGATATTAAAACCAGGGGCGCCTGGGTAGCTCAGTTGATTAAGCATCTGGCTTCGGCTCACAAATCTCATGATTTGTGGGTTCAAGCCCTGCATTGGGCCGTGAGCTGACAGCTCAGAGCCTGGAGCCTGCTTCAGATGCTGTGTCTCCCTCTCTCTCTGCTCCTCCCCAACTCATGCTCTGTCTCTCTCTGTCTCTTAAAAATAAATAAACGTTAAAACCAGAGCTGTTCCTTGAGCAGTGGTATAATATTAAGTTTTTAAAGCACCTACTCATGTATATTTTCATTTAATTATTCTAATTACTTTCTGAGGTAATCGAATGCAGGAGTTTTATTCTTATTTAAATTAAGTGGCAGTAATTGGACTTTCTGATTTCTAGTTCTTTTAATAGTAGTTTTATGGTTTTTTCCCAACATTTTAATGTATAGGTATATTTGATTTATACAGTGATACACAGTACAGTTGTAGTGGTAATGTGAGTGATCCAATGGTGAGTCTTTTTTGTTTGTTTATTGAGTAAATGACTTAGTCATTTCTTGCCTTATTTGATTTGCAGGGATGGGGGTGGAGGGGAGTGAATGCAGTTCTTAAACCTTATTATGCACAAGATTCATCCAATGAATTTACAACAAACATTTTCTGATCACCACCCCACCTCTGCCTCATAATTCTGCCTTTTCTCTTTCTGTCCATTACTAGATTGGTTTATTAAGGTCTGTGACCTTGTCTTGTTCATTTTGGTATTCTCCAGAGTGAACAAGCAGTCTGATGGTGGTGATGGTGATGGTGCTGGGGTGTGGGTGTGGGTGTATGAAGAACTTTCCAGAAGTGACTATCTGAACAAAACTAGTACCATATTGTGGATAGAGAAGACTACGAAGGATTTTAATACTCCAAAGTTAGATGTGTGCTGAAATTGGTTTTCTGTTAAACTCTTAATAAACATTATTTTCAAACATTCTTTTCACTAGCAAGATTATTTAAAGGCCTGATTCTGAAATTCCAGGGAAGGAGAAGGATCTTAGTGGAAAAGATGTAACAGAAAATAAAAGTACAGAAGAATCACATTATTTCACATAAGTATGCTAAGACAGCTTGGAAGTTAACAGTTTTCTTCTTAGAGAAGTTGTTCTCCAGCACAAGCTACTGCGAATTGTTCAGCCCATTGGCAGCAACTCAGAAAACTGTCCTTTTCACCCTTTCCAGCGCACGGATATGGATGATTCATAGCTGGAAGCCATCTTCAAGAAACTACTGGCTTTATTGAAGCCAAATGTGTCAAGGTTTTCGTTTAGACACATGAAGGGCCGTCTTTAAAGTAAACCACACAGAGATGCTTCGAAACCAAAAACTGACAAACAAAACACTCTTAACACATTTATTGTGTGTAAATACAGATGCAAACATAACCTATTTGATAATAAATACATCTGTGTCTTGTGTGCTCTTTCTAACTCTGTCAGCTGAGTGCTTTTTTTTTTTTTAATATAATAACTGCACAATAAATACTGCTTGACTGAGGGTGAGATGAGAACTGACAGAAATCAGTGCCTGATTCTCCATTTCCCATTTCTTTTGCCATTTGGAAAAGTCTGATTCTATTTTAAGGTGGGTTTTCTAATGTGTGAGAAATTTCAGAATGTAACAGTAGTAAAGAGATCCCTTAGTTGCCTATTTAGCTCAAATCTGAAGGAAATTTTCCCAGGCTGATTTTTTTTTTTTTTTCTTTCTAACATGGGCCAGAAAACTCATGTGTTTGAACTTGAGTGCTTTGACTTCTCATGCCAGACCTCTAGATAACCTTGGGGCAGCTGTTCTTTTGTTGCTGTTTACTTACTCGAAAGTAAGTCGTGTGAAGATGTGGACAGTTAACTCAGGAGAGGCTTTTTTTTGTTCCTCTGGTGCCTGTCTTCCAGGCTGTTTCATGCTGGTGTTAAGCAGCCCATGACACTACTCATACCCACACGGTAAATCTTATACAAGGAGGCTGTTTCTTCCTGCTCCTTCCAAAGATACTTTCTCATAAATACCAACAATTATGTGTACTTTGAAGATGCTGATAAGCTGATAAACAATAATGTGAAATCTCTTTGATATCCTGTTTTGCTTATGGAGATGAAAGATGGTTTGGTATAAGTTAATGCAAGCAAGGAGCGAACGAAAGCATGTTTGCAATTAGCACTCGCTCCTAGTGCAGTTAATCTATTTAAATTGGGAAGATTACCTAACATAACAAGATGTGCCTTTTTGTACTTAGATACAGGCAAGCCAGGTCTCTTACCTACTAGATATGTAAGAAATTTCCTTTGAATTTTTAATTTGTATTCCTTGGTTTGCCTTCCAGATTTTTTCCTCTGTATAATCTATAGGATTTATTTTGCTAGAAGAATCCAGTGTATCTTTGAAAAGCAGTTCTGAATTTGAACGTATTTTATTTTTTTTAAAATTTTTTTAATGTTTATTTTTGAGAGAGAGAGCATGCGAGCAAGAGCGTGAGCCAGCAGGGGAGGGGCAGAGGGAGAGGGAGACACAGAACCTGAAACAGGCTCCAGGCTCTGAGCTGTCAGCACAGAACTGGACACGGGGCTTGAACTCATGAACCGTGAGATCATGACCTGAGCCAAAGTTGGACGCTTAACCAACTGAGCCACCCAGGCGCCCCTGAACTTGAACACTTTTTAAATTAATGTTAATGTTGGACTCTGAAAGATATTCTTCTGATTATCTTTTATTAAATCAAAAAGTAGTGGGTGTGTATAATTGAATCCAGTTTCCTTTGCTTATCATTTTTGTCTCTGTGGTTTTTTGGGATAGTTTCTGATATTGTACCTTTTTGGAGAGGTGGCCTTTGTGTCATATTGGAACTTATTTGAGGTTACAGTCAGTTTTGGAGGCAGTAAATGTTCCCTGGAAAATCCTGGGCTGATTTTCTTTTTCACTCTGTGAATTATGAGCTTAGCTCATTAGACTGAATTTTGGCATTTGACTCTCCCAGAGCAGGGTGGTATCCAGCTTTATTTTGTGAGTAACTACAGATGCTTCTTGCCATTATTTGTTGTTGTTGTTGTTGTTGTTATTGTTATAATAAATGTCCTGTCTGTGAAATTTTAGGCCAAATGGGATAAAAGGAATCCTGGCTTTCAAAGATTCTTCTTTAATTTTGCATTCAGAAGACAATTGCTGCTTTACTTTTACAAGCTAAATGTGACAGCTGTTGAGTCATTTCCCACCCCCTGCCCTTACCTCCGCTTCCATATTTGCAGGAGAAAACTATACATTGATTTGTATGCCTTAATAAAAAGCTGAGAGGAGCTTCCACTTCATCTGTGTGGCTTGCTTACATACCTTTATGTGATCCTTAAGATGGTGGAAAAACCCCAGATTCAGAGGGAAGATTTGAGGTTATTATTTTATTTTAAATCAAAAGGCAGATGTACCTTTTTTAGCCTGCTTCTTCGAAACATGGCAAGTTGAGAATAGTGGGAAGCCAAGGGCAATTAAGCGCAGGAAATGGCTTCACGTGTTACCTATTGCATCCTGGACGATTTGGATGAAACAGAAACAGCTGAGATGCCAAATGCCCTATCAATTTCAGATGCCGGTGTCAAGTGTGGTGGAGCACGGTTTATGAGCTCATTTCATCAAGAGCTTTGCCTACAGGTCCTTGGTGACTGGCGTTCAGTTTTCTTCACAAAAATGCAAACTATTCGGGGCCCTTTGGTTTTGCTAAACGGGAAGTGGTGTGCATTTGGCCCCATAAAGCAAGTAGCCTTGAGAGATGGGCCTGCCTCGAAATTGACTACATTTTTGTGGGAGAACGGGTGAAAAGGGCAGTTTCCTGTGCTGCTGCCAAAAGGTCTGAACAATTTGTAGTAGCTTGTAGCTAGAAAACAACTTCTGTGAGGCAAAAACAGCAACTTCAGAGTGACTCCGGGTACATGTGAGAAAATGCTCTTCTTTCCTACCTGATTGCTAGGCTTTGTAGAAAATTTATACAGTGAATCTCAAAACTCGGGTGCTTTAAGCTGCTTTTTTGGTGAATTTGGATAAAAACTTGGGGAAATATACTCGGAGTTAGCACAAGTGGTGCATAATGTGGTACTTAAAAAAGGGGGGGCAACCTTTGCATATTTTTTGTTAACCATGGGCTAGAATGGTAATCCATTTTTCTCCTGCCTTAAAAAAGTGCTGGTAAATCTTGGCATGTAGTGTGTGTAGTTTTACAGGAATGTGTTTTTGTTTTTGGGTTTTTTTTTAGTTGACTTTTTTTTTAGAAGTGTGTGTTCTTAGTTCACTTGGGCAGTGTGACACATATGCTCATAAAATATGTACATGAAACTACTTGTAATTGCCATACTGGTAGAACTTACAGCTTATCGGGCCCTACGCTAATATCCTTACACTGGTTAAGCCGTTTAGCTCTCTGGATGAGAGAAACAGCTTAGGGTGTTGTAGCTAGAAAGTAGTTGGAGCCTGTCAGATCTGGAGTCTGGTCTGTGTTCCTAATTATTTCAAAATTGGTACTATTTGAGATACTCATTTTGTAGAATTAGTCTGTTAAAATCCCTCCCCGCCCCCCACACCATAGAGTGGGCTTGGATATGTGGAATGAAGATAGACTTGTTTGATTCGCTTTAATATTTTCACTATCTTTTTTTCAAGCGCAGCTTCCATCACACCTGTACTAATTGTTGCTTAAATGTTTCAGACTTGGAACATTTTTGGCCTGAGTTTTGATCTTTCTCTTCTGTTGGGGATATCTATTAGCTTTTAACTTTTTTTTCTATTTAGTTTTTAATTTTCTTAACTTAAAAAAAATTATTTTAGAGATAGCAAGTGAGAGAGAGGAGCAGCAGGAGAAAAAGAGAATCTTAAGTGCAGAGCCGAGATGGGGCTCAATCGTGTGACCCTGGGATCATGATCTGAGACGAAATCAAAAATTGGACTATTAACCGACTGAGCCACCCAGGTGCCCCTCTACTAGCTTTTTATTGAGATACAGACAATAGCTGGTTAAGACCTACCCTTTTTCCTAATATTTTGCCCTGTTTGTCAGTATCACTTTCTTCTTTATTGTACATTTAACAAATAGCCTGATTTGGCTCAGAATCTAGTGTAGTTGTTTACAACTGGGGTGGGGGTGGGTAGGTGATTTTTGTCCTCGGAGGGACATTTAGCAATGTCTGGAGACCTTTGTGATGGCCGTGACTTGGGGGTGTGCTGCTGACATCTATTGTGTTGAGACTAGGCTTGCTGCTAAACATCTTGCTATACACAAGGATAGCTCCTTACAACAAAGAATTACCTGGTGGGGCGCCTGTGTGGCTCAGTCGGTTAAGCGTCCAACTTCGGCTCAGGTCATCTCGCGGCTGGTGGGTTCCAGCCCCGCGTCGGGCTCTGCGCTGACAGCTCAGAGCCTGGAGCCTGCTTCGGATCCTGTGTCTCCCTCTCTCTGAGTCCCTCCCCCACTCGTGTTCTGGCTCTCTCTCGCTCTCTCAAAAATAAATAAACATTAAAAAAAAAAAAATTACCTGGCCCAAGTGTCCATCCTGCAGAAGGTTGAAAACCTTGATGTAGCTAACAGAGGGCACAGACCAAATCTAATTAGAAACCGTTTTTGTCTTCGTGAGATTTTTTTTCATAGCAAAACAACTTGATGGTAAATGGGCAAGTTTTCATTTTCTATTCTACAGGTGGAGGAAGACGACCTCCATCTGTCTGCTCACCCAGCCCTAAGCCAAATAACAAAGTTGACCTTACGCTGGAGTGGTTTTCAGCTGTTTCCTACCCCTCTTCATCCCTATCCTGACGTAGAAGAGATCATGCCTTTTTTTTTTTTTTTTTTTTTTTTGGCGATCACACCTTTAAAATATTATCTTCCCTTATCTTAGTCACGATTAATTTACTGCCTGTTACCAATGATACGTGAACTGCCTTGGTTTGGGGCTGAGAGAAACAAAAGCCTAAAAGGGATACCCACCAAAGTTCTGACTGTGATCTGTGATGAAGGTCCTAGTCTGCCTCTTACAATTATATTGAGGACCAGAATATGCCCTTGTGAGTGGTAAATGCTGAAAGTTGAAAGGAGCAACTTGTGGTGATCTCCTGATACTGTCGAAAGTGCTTGGGATTCTCTAACTCTCTTTGCCCCCTTGATCCTTCAGAGATGACTCCAGTTCTACCTCACTCCATTCTCTGCTCTTTATTTATGTATTTTTTTCAGATTGCTTTATGTAGGTATCTCTTAGAGTGAATTTGTTATCGTTGTCTTCCTCCCTACACCCCTTTCTAGGTTATGACGTCCTAGCACAGTGCAGGGGTACATAGTTGTTGCTCTTTCCCTAAGTGTTGAATGACTGAATGGTGGAGGAGGAGGAGAAGCAAACACCTTAGCAATTTTTTTTTTTTTTTTTTAAGTAGACCCCACGCTCAGCGTGGAGTCCCAATGCAGCACTCAAGATCATGACCCTGACATCAAGACCTGAGCTGAAATCAAGGGTTGGACACCCAACCAGTTGAGCCACCTAAGTGCCCTCAACACCTTCGCAGTCAAACTAAATGGCTTAGTCGGGTAAGGGTCCAACTCTTGATTTCAGCTCAGGTCATATCTCCTGGCTTGTGAGATCGAGCCCCACGTCATGCTCTGCAGGTCCACGTGGTGTTTGTGTCTTTTACCTGAGGTTCCTTCAAGCTCGGTTATCTTCTTGCTCTGCACGTTCTGGAATATAATCTGCCTATTTGCGGCGATGTGATTTCAGTCTAGATTTCTCAACTGTGTCATGTGTGTTCCCCTCCCTCTAGGAAGAACTGTGCTTTAAAGTGATGGAAATGACCCGGGCAGTCCTGCAGTGATCTCCCCGTGGCAGCACTCCTATCTCACACATGACATTCTGGGCTTGACCTTTTATTGCCTCCTCGGGAAGATCTGCTTCCTTAGCTTTACTTCTATTCAAGGGCCTCATTTTACTCTTTTTTTTTTTTTTTTTTTAAACTGCATTAGTATCATCATTAGTGGCCTGCGGTAGAGTAAATAGCAATTCTATAATGTGTGTATTTTGTTTTTCTGTTGAATTACATGAAAGCGTTTATTAGACATTTTGATCCAAAATAGAGATAATTATGGGAAAAGCTTTCTTTCAGCAGAAGGCCCACTAGCAGGGCATCAGTGCTTATCACTGTGATCATGCCATTGGACTTGTCCCTTGCAAATTGAACATGCTTCATTGCACAGGTGTTTGCATGGCTGAGCAAATTATATTTGGACAATAAACTGTTATGCCTGTCAGTGATTAGAGAGGCGGGACGGCACATGGACTACTTTGTTAAGAGAATTAAAGAGAATATTAGCAAACATTTTTGTAAAAGAAAAGAAAACAAGAACACTTTGAGAATAAACACACTTCTTCTTTTATTCTTTAATGGTTCAGTGCTCTTAAATATACTAGAAGTCAGCCTTATACTGGAAAGGTGTTTTTTTTTTTTTTTGTTTTTTAGTCTAGTAACTTTTATTTATATCTTTGAGATTGTTAAACAGTACCAGGTTTTCCTTATTGGAAGACAGCTGTAGTTGGATTATGGATGCAGCCATAGGAAAATCCAATTTCCAATGTCCTATAGTTTTAGTCTGTAGTTTTGTTTTGTTTTTGCTTTTTGCACAGGTGTGAAATCTGTGTTCAGGAGCGTGGGAGTGTAGAATGATGAGGGGACTGTCATGAGATCTCTGGAGATATCTGAGTCCAGTTAAAGTATGTGGCTGGGAATTTGAGAAAAGTTCTCAAAGCTATTTTTCTTTTGCTGCACCGGTGCAAGTAAGTAAGGCCAGAGTTATATGGAACATGGGAACATGGTGGAGAGAGGAGCTGGGGGTCAAGGGTATAATGGGGTCAAGGGTATAATGGTGGCCCATGGGAGCCAAGCTGTTGAAGGAGGGTAATGAAGACTTGGGTAGTGACAGGGGCAGGCTGCTCAGGTCATAGAATTGTTGGAGTTGGGGTAGAAGAAGGATTGAGCTAGAAAGATGGAAGATAATCAGAGGTCAAGATGCAGGAATTCGAGATAATGATAGGATTCTGCTTCTAGGGCAGGATTTTTCAAGAAATCATTTTAGAAGGCTATGACTGGTATTTAGAATATGAAAAAGAATCAACATGAGACTCAGGGTCTTATCTAACCTGTGTGGAATTTTTTTTTAAGTTTTTTCTTTTTAACGTTTATTTATTATTGAGAGAGACAGAGCATGAGCAGGTGAGGGGCAGACAGAGGGGGAAACAAAGAATCCGAAGCAGGCTCCAGGCTCCTAGCTGTCAGCACAGAGCCCGATGCGGAGGTCGAACCCAGGAACTGTGAGATCATGACCTGAGCCGAAGTATGCTTAACCGACTTAACCACCCAGGCGCCCCTAACCTGTGCATAATTTTTACGTGAATTAAAGAGTTTTCCCTTTTTGGGAAAAGTTTTCAATTAGTAATAATCGTGTCTCAGATCAGCTTCAAGGGCCATGATACTGCCCCTGCACAAAGCTTCCCCTTTGGAAGAGGGGGGAGTGGGAGGAAAGAGGTGCCCTTTTTTGTGGTTGAGGAAATCCACTGGTAGAGAGAGAGGGCTCCCTGAACCCAGGGGTTGGGTCTGGATTTAGCACAATTGGCCTGAGTTTAGGTCTGGATCAGAATGGATCATGCATAGTCATTTGAGAACTTTGTTTCCATTAAAACTGGGTGTGTTTACATTGTATTTGCAAACTGGGCTGGGAAGGAAATATTTTACTCTGGGTCACATTTGGACAAAATTGAAAGCCAGTGCTTGGGGTATGACCGTGGGAATGGGTAGCTGAGATGGTGAGGAGGGCAGGGTCATTGAGATTTGCTTTTTAAGTAGGAATGGAACACACACACACACACACACACACTCACACACTGCTTTGCACATTATAACAAGCAGTAGGAGTATGGTAATAAAAATGACTTCAATTTGAAATGCATTATACATGGGAAGGTTTGGGATTCAGCTCCCCTCTTCCCTAGAAAAGACCTTAAACATTGTGGGCTGGTGGAGAAAAGTATGGCTCAGATCTTGGGTGAGCTTCTGGTTCAACACTGGGTCTCTGCCCCTTCACTGTCAGACTGAGAACTAGATTAGGGAAATACCAGAGTCTGGGTTATTGCTAAGATCTGTAAGAACTGAGTCTTGTAAGACTTTTGATGTGCTTTGAGGTAGGTCACATGGAGAGAGGTTTCAGCAACTTTGACAGTGATGGATCAACCATAAAACATAATCAGCAATAGAAAATTGAAAATTTTTAGAGCGTTGTGAGGGTAACAACTCTAAAAAAAAATCAAGTAGACACACTTAGGAATTGCAAGGTAGAAGTTCTGGAACCTTCCTCCTGCTGTCTTGATTTTTTTTTTTTTTTTTTTACAAGTGCAAAAATACTAGCATTAGCATTTGAGTGTGATTTTTGGCTTTGCCTTTCGAATGTTAAGTGAAAACAGGCAAGCATATTTAGACTTCCCTTGGCCACCTCCCCATTTGTTCTGAGTAGTAAAATCATGGTAATAAGTTGCAAGGCCTTGTGTTGCTTTCTGGACTGACCCTGGGAGGCAGAGTGTCTAGCACGCCTTCATACTGGACGTTGGTCAGGCGTTGGCAGTGGGGAGCAGGAGACTACTTTCTGGGGCTCTTCAACAGGGATGGAAAGGTGCCCGGGCCCTTGTGGACTGGGGAGTCGGGAGATTGGGCCAAGGCCCAGTTCCTGTAGCACTTCATGCGCTGTCTCCCAGAGTTCTTACCCCAGCCTCTTGTCAGGTACCCCGTCTCCGGGTTGGCCCCTTGCTGGAGGAGTGGCCGCATAGGGATTCTTCACTGGCTGCTTTCTACTGTGAATGGAAGGGGCCGACTTATTCCTCCTGAAGAGCAAATGTGTTGCAGTTGCAATTCCTTGTTGTGTGTTTCCCTTAGCATTGTTAAAACTTGCTGTTAAATTTTCAAGTACTTTCAGGTGCATTATAGATTAATTGGACCTTCATAAGTAGGCTTGGGGAGTTAGTATTTCCTTAATGACTGTTGCTGTGGGGCAAGACAATAATAGCTAACATTAACTTAGTGTTTATGTTAGAAACCATCATTCTACCTACATTATTTTATGTTTATCTGTATGAGTAGCCTGGCATTGTATTTTCTTATTGAGGCTCACCTCTCAATTTTCCTTTTTTTGTTTTTTTTTTTTATTTTACTTTTAAAAAAAGTACACACAGTGTGGGCTTTGTACTCACAACCCTGAGATCAGGAGTCACATGCTCCACTGACTGAGCCAGCCAAGTGCCCCTCACTTTCACTTTAAAAAAATTACTTATTTTGAGAGCGCGAGAGAGAATCCCAAGCAGGCTCTGCATTGCCAGCACAGAACCTGACATGGGGCTCAGACCCACGAACCATGAAATCATGACCTGAGCTGAAATCAAGAGTTGGACACTTAACCTACTGAGCCCCTCAAGCACCCCTCAATTTCACTTTTGACATCTCTCATTCCCCACTGTGCCCACCCCTTTCGCAACCAAGTCTTCCCTCCATTTGGAGTTGGGGTGTATGTAGGGTTCTTTTTTCCAAGCCAATGCCTGTCTCCTGCCGTGAGTTGGGAGTCCCTATATCCTGCCTATAGGCAGAGTGCAGAATTAGTTCTTCTCAGGCCTGCCAGATATTAAATAAAATTTAGAACAGCTAAAGTTTAGCTTTCTAAAAATGGTCCTAACATATTTGATGCTGTGTTCTACAAAACATTTAAAGCTGAATAGTTGAGTTTAGGGTTTCTAAAGAAGAGCAGTCATGTGTGAGTAAGGTTTTCTGGGCCTAGGAAGGACTGTGTTTTTGTTAAATAGTGTTAGGTGGGCTAAGGGATTCTAGCTACAGCTTGTTTTCCAGAGACTATTCAGAGCCATGGCTGGTAGTGACGTCACTTCCTTGGGTGCCACATCATTCTTTTTTCCTACATAGCCTGCCCCTGCCTTGTGCCCCCTGTGCCCTTTTTAAAAAGAACACTTAAGTACTACTGTGAGGGTTTTTTTGCAAAAAATAAGTATGAAATTCAATTCTGTGTGTGTGTGTGTGTGTGTGTGTGTGTGTGCGCGTGTGTGTATGTGTATGTGTGTGGGTGTGTAGAGGTAGATGGAAATCCAGTGCTTTTTGAAAAGCACACCGTCCCAGAAATTCCAGTTTTAGGTTACTTGCGTTCAGTCACTCCCAAGAGATTTTTCTGGGGAAGGGTGGGGACAGAGGAGGGGCTTCAAACTAGATGAGAAAAGTAGCTGTGGAAGAACAAAGTTGAGGGTTTCCACCCCTCTCTTCCCCTTCCTTGTTGAAGACTGGACTATAGTGTTGCTAAGAGAACTCTGATTTTCAGCATATTTCATAGAGGCCGAAGTGCTTGGATTCCAAATGTCAAGTCTGGATTCAAGGGATTGAATCTTTTTAATGGTAAACTTGCATGTTGAATAAAATTTGTAATATGGAGAACCATAAATAATAAAAGCTTTATTCTCCCTTTCAGACACGATCACTTATTTATAGTATGTGGTTTTTATTCTTGTACCCTACATTCATAGCTTATAGAATGAATGCTTCAGTAAATGTACTTGTATGCATTTCACAAAGCAGGGCTCATACTATATATTTGGTTTTGATGTCCACTTTCATTCAACTTTATTTTGTGTGCTGTTTGCCCTGTCAAAGTAATTTTTTTAAATGTGGGATTTCAGAACTGTAAGGCACTTTAAGAGAGAATTAATCTATCCTCGGGTCTTTATAGATGAGGAAATTTAGTAAAGTGACATTAAATGACTTGCTTGAAATTGTTACTTTCAGAACCGGAGTTGGAACTGGTTAACCACTGCCTGTTCCAGTTTACTTCCTACACTCTGCCTATTTCGCTTTACTGGCGAGAATTTGTGAAGTATTAGCCTCTAGGATAAATTAGAGATCGTTGCCCTAGAGAGTTAAATCCATTTCACTAGAACCTTGAGTATGAAAACCCTGAAACCTTGAAACTGCCCAGACACACAGTTAATTTGCCCCAAGTAATTTGGAGTGGTTTGAAAACCATTATGATGTGGCTGAATTGCTGCTATTTTAGGGCCATTTGATGTGAACCTGAAAGGAGTGGAAGTTAAAAATGTATGTTTTACATTTAGATAGAATAAGCATCAGTATATTGGAAGTTTTTCTTTTCCGCTGTGTTAAAACCAATAAATCTCTGAAAACATTTTAGCGGTTTTGCCCAACTATTAATTATCTTCTCCTATGCCAAATTTCTTCCACTCTGGAATATATTTGCCTTTTTTTTCCCCCCCTGAATCCCTATAGGAATTCTTAGGCCGTATCATTCCTTTGGCAGTTGCTCACACAGTCTTCTGGCATTTTTTTTCTAGTGTTTTCTTGACATTTGAGTATTTGATGAATGGTAACTTCCCGGGGGGTTGTGTGTGTTAGTGTCTAGTTTATCAGCTTCTCAGGGATGGGGAGGTTGTCCTAGCATCCCCTTCCTTCCTGCCTCTCTCTGTCCCCTCACTTTGTCTTCCTGGTTCTAGCACAGCAACTCCTGGTTCGCTGTTGTTACTCTGACTTGTTAAAAAGGTGCTGAGCACACTTGGGGCAAATCAGGGCACGTGGCTTTGTGTTTCCACCTCTGTGAGCTGTTGTGCTCAGGAATATCTCTGCAGAAGGAAACAAGTCTAGCATGATTTGCCCGTCGGTTTGGGTCAACAGGTAGTCAGTTCCGTGTCCTTTCTGAGGCAGTTAGGGCTTCAGACGATGTCCTGGTGCACCCAGTCTCAGACTCGCCCTCACCTCTGCTTGACCTTAGTCAGTCTAGAGCAAACTGTAAAACAGCTGCAGGGACCTTAGTGAGATAGGAGGGAGGTCTGAAAAATAGGTGAGGGAGAATCCTTCGTTTCTGTTTTCCTTGGAAAAATTCCTCCACCAAAAGTCCCTAGCATATTAAATTCTGTCTGCATCTTGAAGACTTAATGGTTTTGTACATCTTGGCTCTCTGCATCTGGAGGGAAGAATTGAAGGCAGACTGAAGGGGGTGAAGAAATTTAGTGTAGAAAATCTCAGGAATAGGGAGTGGGGAGTGGGGAAGAAAGGAAATAACAGTTACTAGGATATATTTGTAGGTGGGGGCAGGATGACAGAAAGAGTGGAAAGAGATCGTGAAATAAGGATAGATAGCCAAGTATTAGGGTGGGGACAGAATGTGAATGTCATTTGGCGAAGTTGATTATACTTTTAGTGCTTTTCCAGAAGTTTTCCAAATGATTGGGGTGGGTGGGGACTAGACTAGAGATGACAGCTTGGGTGCTGGAGAAATAGGATGGGAACAGCCTGGGTAGCTAAAGTAGGAAGACGCAGAACTAAAGAAAAATCTTTTTTCTCCCAATGGTCCTCGGTGTTTCTTATAATACTGTACTTAATTTATTCTCTAGTGTTGTGCCAAAAAGTTAGTTTAATATAAAAAATCTCTTTTTTGATCCACCGCTTGCCTTTTTCCTGTCTCAGTAAGCTGTTTGCCTTAGAATAGGCTTTGGAGCCCTCCCCGTCTCCTTGTTGACTTGTTCACGGTAGAAAAGTGTCAGGACACAGATTTGATACAAAAGGAGACCAATTCCAGGAACTGCACAGGAAAACAGCCACACCGCTTTACGGAGCAAGTATCCATTGTGTGGTGTGTGTGCATACACATCTGCACCTTTCCCTGAAAGAGCTGCATGGAGGCAATGCACTTGTGCAGAAAGTTTCATATGTTGCTAGAGTGTGATCTTTCTCTTGGAGACTTTTTTTTTTTTTTTTGTCATATTGAAAAAATAATGGATCTGCATACCCCTGAGGCCTTTTGGAATTATTTTCCACCTGTTTCTGTTTGGCTCTGCAAAAGGAGTAAAGTAACTTGGGAATTTTATGATTGGAAAAGGACTTCTGCTTCCTAAAGATACTTCTGTTTACTGTTGGGTTCTCGTATCGGTCGTATTATTTTCTGACCCGGGCTGGGCCCCCTGTGACATAAGCATTAGGAACTGAATTGTGTCAGCACTGCTACTTAAGGCGTTTATCCTAATCCAGGTGTCCTTGGATCGTGCGGTGCCAATGAGCAAGGTGGTGGCGCTGATTGCAGACCTGGGCTGCAGGTGTGAGTTCTGGAGAGCTCTGTGATTACCCAGTGAAAACATTACCAGTAAATGTGAGTTGGTGTTTTTCTTTTGGATGCTCTGTTTTGACCGCAAGAGGGTAGTGGTATTTGTTATTTCAGTGCCATTCTCCTAGAACGGAACGAATATCCGGGACTTCTATCTCCGACGGTGCCGTCATGCAGCAGAAGTAAGTAGAGAGTGAAGACCAGTGAGGAGCCAGCGCAGATAGGGTCCAGATTTGGGCGTGCGGTATTTGGGTTGGCCAGGTTTCCTGGAAGACAGGCTTACATTGTATTTATATAGCCATATTCTAAAAGTTCTGTATAACCGTTACACGATTATACGTATGTGTTCCAGAAGAATAAAATAGTGAATTCCTGGTCGTCTGCCTCCGTTCTGACAGCCACAGCTGCTGCTTTCCTGGACAGGTGCCCCTCCACTCTCCCAGCCATTGCTTGTCCCTGCATTCTGCCGTGATTCCTGGATCATGGCAGACTGGAACGGGGGAAGGAAGGCCCTCCATCCTTCCATCAGATGAACGCCACGCCTGAAGGAGAGATTATAGTAACGCCTGTGGCTGTTGTGTTTTAATTACTATTCAACAGTTGCATACAATTTTTACACCTGTAGGGAAGTGGGAGCTCAGCAGTGTGAAGAGTGGTGGGAGAAGATACCAAGAGGAAAGTGTTTGGGGAAAAATAAAGCTTTTGAGAAAATGCTGAGCGGCAAATTCATTCAGAAACATGACCTCATCACCTGGTTGATTTAACAGGTTAATGCAAATGAGAAACGCCTGGCAGATCTCCTTTGCCAGGAGGTTAGATTTCTGCCTTTGCCCAGGATATTCTAAGAAGATTCCTCAGTCACGTTGCTCGGTTTAAAATTTCTTAGATTCTCTAGTGTCTGTGACATAAAGGATTGGCTAAATTCTTTTGGGTCCTTCCCCTATCTAAAATGATACTGTTCAGGAGGACTGTATAGCCGAAAATATGTTGTCAAAGGAGTTGCTTTAGAACCATTTTTTTGTTTTGTTTTTCGTAGAATTTAATACCTTTTTGAAGATAATAGCCTTTAGGTCAGTCTTAAATCCATGAGAACCAATCATGCAGACTGAAGATAGTAAATCCTACGTTCCTTACACTTTGCTAATATGAATCTTAAAAGATGGCATGAGGTTTCTCATTATAAATGTGCCAAAATAATATACCAGTAGACTGCTATTTAATATTAGGCTTACTTTATTGAATCGTTAAGGTGATTATGTTGCATAATAGAAAAATAAGTTCATGATGCCTAGAACTGTTTGGAGAAAAAAAATCGGTGCTTAAGTTTCTTAAAGGTATTTTCTTCCAACCTCATTTCTTTCTATCCAAATGCACTAAGCATAAGTTTGTGCAAAGGGGTGTGTTTTTTGCTGTGGAGGATACAGAGAGGAGTAACAGATGTATTTAGTAGGTGAAAGGTGGGCATAGGGCCCAGACTGTGGAAAGGGCTGAGAGAAAAGGGGGAGGGATCGGGTGACATTGAGCTGGGAGTGGCAGGGAGGTCTTTGGCCAGGTCCTAGCATGGTAGCTGGACTTGGCCCCATGATAGGGGAGATGATAGGCATGCCGTTGACCCTTGAGAAGGGGCTGACAGAGTGAGCCTGCAATTTGGAGTGGCGTTTCTCTTAACAATACCCTTCTTCATGGGCAGAACTCAGCAGAAAGGCTGGAAAGGAGGGTCCAGCCAGAGTCTAGGGACTCTGCATTTCATGTGGAAGAATTTGGGTTTTCTTTCTGCAGTTACTGAGGTTGTGTAGAGGTTCAAAGTAGGGCTAACAATTTATGGGGAAGAAATAGTTATGAGAAAAATGTACCTGTTGGTAAAATATGTACAGTTCTACTTATTTTAATCAGTGTGCTGTTCATAATTTTAACTGTTTTTTCCATGATACAAAAGCATCAAGTTGTCTAGGGTACTATCTACTGCAGATAAAGTACATACACTTCAAGTGAAAGAGGAATAGCATAAGGCCCTGATTATGATCTTTCTTCATCCAGTGTGTTCACATACTCACTTTTTATAATTAATCCTGGCCCTTGGCACTCATCAGATGTGTGTGTGTGTGTGTGTGTGTGTGTGTGTGTGTGTGTTTCCCCTGAAGGTGTTTCTTAAACCTGTCTCTTAACAGTGTTTAGAAAATGTTATTTGGTTGATTAAAAGTAGGTATATCCTCATTTCCCCACCCTTAATTTATTAAGCTTCTAGTTCCATTGTAGTATATATTTTAGGAAATATATATATATTTAGGAAATATATTCTCCCATTTTGGACAATAGTTTGTTTTTAATCTTTGTGACTGTTCTTTGATGTTGATAGTCCTGAAAATCAAGGTAAAAGTGTCTTGGAAAGAAACTCAAAAGTCCTAGCTCTAATAAGTGAGGGAGTTGGAATTGAGATTAGATCTGCCTGATAGTCCCTTTCCTTATCTGTAAAATGGAGGTGTTGATACTATATTCTCAGCGTGGTCATGAGAAATTAAATATGTGTAGCTTGTTTATAAGCTGCCTTTTAAGCAACGTGAATTATAGAAGCACAGTGTTTATGAACCTAAAAAACTTGGTTGATTTGGTGAGATAAGTAGTTTTATGTTCTGTTTTTTTTTTTTATTAAAAAAATTTTTTTTTAACGCTTATTTTTGAGAGACAGAGTGTGAGTGGGGGAGGGGCAGAGAGAGAGGAAGACACAGAATCTGAAGCAGGCTCCAGGCTCTGAGCTGTCCACACAGAGCCCAATGCAGGGCTCAAACTCACGAACTGAGATCATGACCTGAGCTGAAGTCGGATGCTTAACCGGCTGAGCCACCCAGGCGCCCCCTGAGTTTTTTTAGTTGTAAGTTTTCTTTTCAAAGTTAATGTTTGAAATTCTCCAGTTTTTAAAACCATAAGGACTCTTACTTTTGTGCACTGTAATGAGTGAAACTTGTATCCTCAATACTTTCTTTTAATTCTTCCCTACAGGCTGTCCTTCTGCTCGTTCAGTTCTGTTTTGTGTTAATTTTTATTGCCTCCCCCCCCCCCCACACCCCCCACTCTGAAATGCAATAGTCTTGTAGTGTCCAAGTGGAAACATTGTTCTCTTTGTCAGGGCCAAAGAAGTGCCTTTGTGGTTCCTTGGAGACATTCTGCAGATGCCATTTTGCAGTTCTGAAAAAATCTGTCCCTGTCCTCCTTGTGCTGTGTTAAATTGTGCGTATATATGGCTTGGTATTTTAATGAAGTTGTGGTGAAGACTTGACAGTGATACTTGTCCTATGATAACAAAACAAGAAAGGCTCTTTCTCCATTGAGTGTAGATCTGTGTTCCCCATCTCTCCCTAGTGCTGTGTGGTCCGAAAGTAGATCCCGCCTGCGCTTAGGCCCTTGTATGTTTGATGCTTTTCAACCGACTTTATAGGAAACTGTTACAACAACGAATTCTGAGCAGGAGCTCTAAGCCTTTTGTTGATGTGTATTGTTTTTCAAAGATCTCTTAATTTATATGTTCTTAATAGCATTTTGAGTGGCAAGAATGAGCTCTAATTTGCTAAGTGGCTTTAATCCTTGTATTAAGAAGTGTGGGTGAAAATCTGTTGGGAAACTGGCTTGATAAAATCCAGGAAATTCCTCTCATTCTTTTAAATCCAGTTAAAATCTGACTTAAAAAAAAAAAAGGCCTCTGATGTAACCGTGTCTGAAAGCGTGTGCCTCTTAGAGTCTAGTAATTTCTTGTATACCAGTGCCAAGCTCAAAGACGGATAGTATGAATGTACCTCTGTTTTAGGTTAATCTATACCACATGGCATGGTACCAGTTTATTATAATTTTGCAGGGACTTATTCATCCTGTTTTGCACTGCCTTGAAAACTGCTAAAGCAGGAGTCCAGAAATAAAGGGAGAAAACTTCACAGTGTTTGTTTTAATGGACTTGAATCTATCTAAATCTTTTTTTTTAACATTTTATTTTTTTTATTTTTGCTAGACAGAGAGAGTGCATGAGCGGGGGAGGGGCAGAGAGAGAGGGAGACACAGAATCCAAAACAGGCTCCAGGCTCTGAGCTGTCGGCACAGAGCCCGATGTGGGGCTTGAACTCACGAACTGTGAAATCGTGACTTGAGCCGAAGTCAGATGCTTAACTGACTGAGCCACCCAGGCGCCCCTTAAATCTTTTTTTTGTTGTTGTTGTTAATCATAGTAACACATATGCAGTGAAGAAAACATGATAATATAAAAAAATAGAAATAAAGCAAAAAATTGTCATTGTCCACATTTAGGATTATCATTTGGGCTGAGCATGTCCTGTCTTTTATCTGCAAATATGTACACATGGGTTAAAACAACAACCTTATCCTTTTAAAGCTGCTTGTTTTCCCTTGGCAAAATATGGAGAATGTGTTTCTGTAAATTCTTAAGCTGGTAGTACTTAATTTGGGAAATAATAATCCATAGGGCATTCATTCATTTATATGGACTCAGTTGGAAGTTCTCAATTAGTAGGAAGTGTGTACATTTATTGCTTAAAGATATGTGTGTCTGAAAGGGAGAGGCTGATCATTTTGGTTGTTCTCCAGGGTCATAAAAGCCTAACAAGTCTTTATTAGAACTGTTAAGAAGTCTTTGAAACAAGTGAAGATTTGATCACATAAGCCCTGGCCCTTCCTGGACAGCTGGCTCACTGATTCCCAACAAGAGCTGATTCTGCTGCAGCCCAACGCCTGTCATCTGGGGCAGAGGTGCACAGGGATTACATGTTTGTATATGTCTAGCCATCAGTGGCCTTGTTTTATAATGATACCAAGCCTTGTCATGCCATTACGTGTGTGTGCGTGTGTGTGCGTGTGTATTTAAGCTAAATATACAACCGGTACAGGACAGACCCTGTTACAATAAACTCCATGTCAGAGCTGATCTCTTTCTTAATATGGATATTCCTATAGGGTTAGAGGTAAAAGTAGAAGGAAAACCCTCCCCAGGGGATTGATTGTTAGATACCTGGGACCAGCTCTTGTCCAGAAGAGAAAAACTATCCTCCTCCCCTGTTCTCATTACTCTGGGGTTCAATGAGAAGAATATTTATTTTGACTATATAGATAATACAACAAAAACAAATTTTCTTGTTATAACTGTGCTGTTTTGTTGGCTCACATTTACTGAATTCTGACGTTCGTAGTATGGTTAACTTGGAACTATAGGGGGTGATAATGAGAGAAGATGTGAAAGGATTGAGAATGAGGATAAGATCAGCAAATGATGGCTGAATCTAAATGGTGTGAATGGAACTAGTTAACATTAGTCTGGGGTTGACTCTGGTGGGAGGAAAAGGTCAGGGAGATGGTGATGGGGGGTGGGGGGGGAAGTGGAGTGTGGCAGCTGAGTTGTCAGGAATACTACGTTTCAACCCTTTTGTCTGATATGTATGTATATACACATACTTTTCTGTGTGTCTAAGCACAATATGTAAATGTGCATGTATCTGTTCAGTGTAGCTTTTATAGGTCCAATCACGAAGGTCCTTCCCTCACCAAGGGCAGAGTGTACTGTTGACGTACTGCATCTATAGGCAAGGTCTTGCCTCAGAACCGGGTCTACCAGTGATATTCATTCCGCCGGTCCCATTTCCGTTCATCCTGTATGTCAGTGGTCAGCCCCGTTGGTCAGGCTTCCCTGAGACCTCCCTTTGCTCTGTTCCATTGAGCAGCTGTAAATCACATTCTGTAGGTCATCAGTTGTGTGGATCATACGGTAGGTGATTAGATAAGTAACAGTAGTGATTACACCTAACTTGTCCTTGACGTGTGAGTCCTGATTGGATCTTCCCGCCCCTGGTTCTGCCCATTGGGAGGATTGCCATCACCCACCACGTATATGTCAGGGCTGTCTCAGGGGAGGGACTGCATTACTCTTGACCCATTTTAGTCTGACTTTACTGCTCTTGGCATCCTGGTTACTCTGTCAGTGGGTACTATCAGAATGCTAGAGGCTGCCTGATGGGTTGGTTTGCCATCTACCAGACTTCTCTTTCATGGCCTTGTGATTGGTGAGCACGCTCACGTGTGCATGTGTGTGTTTGCGTGTGTGCACCCAGTAAACTACCAAATAACTTGATTGGGCTCCCCCTAGCCTCATGTTTTATTCTGCATACCCTGTGACTTAAAAATCAGTAAAAGAGCTATTGTTGGTTTTGTTCGCAAACTGCTTATTTTTAACCTTATACCTGGAAGAAAAAAAAAATCCAACCCAAGCTTTTAAGTATAGACATGGGAAGTAGACAGTCTAGACAGAGAAGAGTCAGCATTAATGAGGACACGGAAGCGTGAAGATTCATTTTGTGTTGAGGGGGCTGGTAGGGCCGGAGATTAGGAGATGGGAAGCAGAAGATAAGCTGAAGATCTGGATTGGAGCCAGCAAGTGCTAAATTTAGGAGCTCCTACTGAAGAGTTTTGTATTCATTCTCCCTGCTGAACTACCGGAAGCCTTTAAAAAAAATTACTGTTTTTTGTTTTTGTTTTTGAAAGAAGAGACATAATTACAGATATCTGTGTTTTAGAAATATTACATGTCAGGGGCGCCTGGGTGGCTCAGTCGGTTAAGCGTCTGACTTCGGCTCAGGTCATGATCTCGCGGTCTGTGAGTTCAAGCCCCGCGTCGGGCTCTGTGCTGACAGCTCAGAGCCTGCAGCCTGTTTCAGATTCTGTGTCTCCCTCTCTCTCTGACCCTCCCCTGTTCATGCTCTGTCTCTCCCTGTCTCAAAAGTAAATAAACATTAAAGAAAAAATTAGAAATATTACATGTCAGATTTTATGGAGAACATATATTTACCCTGTATATCTGTTCTAGTGACTGTTACTGTCTGTTAAAGGAGGCTGCCCAAGGAGGCCTCATTTTGTATTTCTGTGCAGTAAAATTTGGTGCTATGAATTTTCCTCTTTAGGTACTATTTATTTATAAAGGTGACTAGGATCAAATATTTAACTTAATTGCAATAGTAAATCTTGTTACCAATGAAGTACATTGTGTTTACTACAAAATCTGAAGTTTGGGAATACGATTTAAGGAAGGAGTTTTCTTTGGAATTTGTACAGCAATTATGAGACAAATTTGGGCCACTCTTACTGTGTTTTAAGCTGGAGATTCAAAGATGAGTAAGCCTGAGCTGTTGATAAGCTCACAGTAAGACCAACCGATACTAAGAATTCAAAACTGGTCATTTCAGCCTTAGAAATACATACAGAGAAAGGACAACCAAGTGAGTTTGGATTAAGAGAGAGGAAAGGATCTGGAGTGATTCCTGAACTGGGTCTGTTTCTGTGGTTACTGGGATTTGTTTGTAGCTGCATACTACCTAGTGAATATGATCCAAGTACTCATTTATCAGATCTATGATCTTGGACTACCTTACTATATGCCGAACACTGTGTGAGGCTCTAGGGATATGGGTGTAAGATTGCAGTCTTTGTTCCTAAGAATCTGATTGTTCACATGGAGAGGCAGCCAGTCAATAGCAAAGAGAAGTGGGGAGGCATTTTGGGGACTAAGAATGTTCCTGCAAAACTGTGGGTAAATAAATTTTTCCTACATTTTGCTTAATGTTTAATGGAATCTTACTGTGTATCAAGTGTGTGAGAGGGGGAATCATTCTATAAATCACCTTCTTAATAGTTGTAGAACTGTTGAATGAATGCATGTATCTTTTGTGTAAGAATGGGTTTTTACCAATGGGCATTAATTTAAAAGAACATTTGCGTTATTTGCTACTGGTTATCCCTTCATGGAAAGGATACTTTTTCTTTCTTAATTTCTTCTTCTTTTTTTTTTTTTCAATTGAAATTCCAGGAAGTATCACTGTCTCAGGTTTCTGTCCAAGCAGTTTTCTGAAGCCAGTGGGTGGGTGTATGTTTAGATCCAAGAGAAACAAATTACAACCATGGATGTGAACTTTTCAGTCTTCTCAAAGTAAAAGCTCGAAAAAAATAATTTTTACGCTTTTCTTTCGCAAAAACCATCTTTTGCTAAAGAGGAATAAAACAAAGATAACATGCTAAGCATGTTGGATCTTCACCATATTGTTCCCACCTTTCTTGTAATTAGCACAACTTCTTACAGTGTTTGAGACTTTTATTTCAAAGTTTAAAAAGTGGCCGAAATATGTATTTGGTAAAATTCAGATAACATTTTGCATTGCTATTTTAAAGAATGTAGGCATTAAAGAATCAAGGAACAAACACGCAGCGTTAGATTTATGAAGGGAAGCAACATGGATACTCAGCTTTCTATCTTAAGAGATACAAATTAGACATTTGAAAGTATTTTAGCTTAAATTTATTAAATAGGAATGCAATGGGGAAGAGGTGAGGAAGCCTTTATTGTTTTTTTTAATGTTTTTTTTGTTTTTTTTTTACATTTATTTATTTATTTTTGAGAGACAGAAAGAGACAGCGTGAGCAGGGGAGGAGCAGAGAGAGAGGGAGACACAGAATCAGAAGCAGGCTCCAGGCTCTGAGCCATCAGGCCAGAGCCCGATGCGGGGCTCGAACCCATGAACCATGAGATCATGACCTGAGTCGAAGTCGGATGCTTAACCAACTGAGCCACCCAGGCGCTCCGGCTTTGTTAATTGTTAAGGGCCTATAAATGCATACTTGATGCAGTACACACGTTTCCTAAGGTGTAGCCGCCCCCGCCCCTGTGACTGTCATCATGTTTTGTGTACTACCTGGCAGAAGAGGGAAGAGGATATAAGTGGTAGGAAAGTGTTACAACCATAAAGCTGACACATTTTAGGTTCAGAGCTGCCGTGTTTCCAAGTTGTGGACTTTGAATAAAGATTATACATTTTAATGATTAAAATTTGTATAATCAGCTTGTAAAGACCTTCAGGACACTTACTTGTACACCCTAAACTTAGTATCTGGACCACACTTACTTGTAATATTAAGAATTTTTTTTTCTAGACCCTTCCCCCTGCCCCCTTCTTGTACTAAACAAAGCTCCTCATTTCTGTGGTTTAGGGCCACCTCTTTGCTTTGTACATCACAATTTGCTTCTTCATTATATTTCTCTTGTTCCTAGTCCTAACATTTAAAGTTAGTTCTTAGGGGTGCCTGGGTGGTTCAGTCCCTTAAGCATCGGCTCTTGATTTCAGCTCAGGTCATGATCTCACGGTTTATAGGTTCAGGCCCCGTATGGGCTCTGCATCTCCGGCACTTGGGATTCTCTCTCTCTCTGCCCTTACCCTGCTTGTGTGCACTCGCTCACTCTCTCTGAAAAATAAACTTTTAAAAAATAAAGATTTCTTATACAGCATAGAGTTGGGTCTTTTTCACTCTGATAATCTAATTGATGCATTTAGACCAGTTGCATTTAATCTGATTACTGGTGTTTTGGGGTACCATATTGCTTTTTGTTTTGTTTGTCCTATCTGTTCTTTCTTTTTCTTATCTTACTGTGAATTATTTTTCTGATTCCATCTCATCTAATAGCTTGTTCTATTCTATCTCTCTCTTCTTTTTTTTTTTGTTACCCAATTTAAATTGAACTCATTAACTTGTCTCCAAACCTTTTTACTCCTCCTTTAACTATTTCACTGACTGCCTTTGCTCTCATTAACTGCTTTTTCTCTCTCCTTTTGCTCTTATGTGTCATCAGATTCTCACCATTGTCCTAATTGAATATTTCCTGAATTTATCCACTTCATTTCACTGACATCTTCCATATTCAGACACTGTAACCTGCATAAAGTTCAGCTCTCTCATGGTCCATTTTTAACTTTGTTAGTCAAAGAAACACAAGTGTCAGCACTGACAAAAAATGGACACACCATTTGTTTTTACTTTGCTCTTTTGAAAAATAAGTGGTTTCATAGAACAGCAAAACTTAGTTCTCTTTATCAGTTCATAAATTTTTCTGATTCTTTCTCATCACAGTAGACAGCAGCCCTCAGACTCTTCCTTAAACCAGTCTCTTCCCAAACAATAAACACCAACTCTCTATGAGTTTTAGCTTGAGTCTCTCCTGTGTTCTTGATGTATCAATTCTTTTCTTAGTATCTCAGTCTATTCCATAATAAATCAAATTGCTTTCAAAATTGAGATTACAGGGGTAGAATTCTCTTTGGAAGAGAAGGAACAGACTACCGATTTGTTAATATATATATTTTTAAACATTAATACACCTACCATGTCTTTTCTGGATAAATGTAATCTGTCTAGTTTTCCTGCTTTTTTTTAGTTTTTATTTAATCTGTTGTTTGTATTATAGTCTGACTAGTAGTTTTTAGTTTTGTGCATAAATTCATTTCATAATACCTCTTTGCTTTTCAAAAGAAGCCCAAAGTTTTTAATATAGCTTTTACCTTATAAGGCACTTGCTATTCTAGATTTTAACATACTAATTGGGTTTCCCTGCTCACCTGTCTGGTTTCTCTCATCTCTAGACTTCTGTACATGTTGCCAGTTATATTCTACTACTCGGTCTCATTGTAGATATAATTTCCCTTGCGTAGCCATTCTTTATGATTCTTCTACTGGGCCTCCTCCTTCCTGTTAAATGTACCTGCTGAATAACCTCCCCTCTCACCAGTTGACTGTTTATTTGCCTTTCTCCACCATCAAGTTATAAGCTTCGCAAAGGCAGTTTTCACATCTGTGTTCACAATTCTCTGGCACTTAATGGCTCTCAATACTTATTTGCTGAATGAACTGGTGGTTACTGAATGATCTGATATTGGCCTTCCTGTCCTTCATTCTTAACACTTCCCTTACCTTGCAGAGCTAGTTAGTAGCCAGTGTTCCGGTGCAGCATTAACCTGATACTGAGACTTCCTTCTGAATATTTTCTCATTAAATATGTGTAGGTGACTCTGTCCTGCCTAAGTGGATAGATTCCATCTACCATGTTTAGTTTTTATAGTACCTTGAACTCTGTTCTTGTTAGGCAGACTTTTATCTAGTTCTAGCCCCTTTGGATGCCCTGCCAGTCAAATAGTCCTTTATACATTTTTTTTTTTTGAGAAAATCCTGGCTTTCAAGGTGCTTTTTATTTATCATTATGTTACCCAAACTCTCAAGAATAGTCTGTTAGTTGGAAATGAGGTAAAAGGTTAATAATAGCAAAATGTGCTGGAATATGGTAATTAATTTTCTCTTGATTCTGGGGTGATTCTCTAATTATCATCCCTTTCCTTGATTTCTGTAATCCTCTCCTAAGAAATTCAGTGTCACATCATCTTGTCAAACTCTGTGTGTCTAAAAGATCCAAAATCTTGCACTCTTTCCTAGTCTCCCCCCGCTCCCCAGGGGTACAGTATACTTTATTGATCGTGCATGACAAGGTAGTCCTCTCCAAACCCCTCCCCTTATTCAGGAGATCTGGGATGGAAACTGTGTACAAGTCAGGAATTCTCCGTGTGTTTGAGGATGAGTTGGGGCAAGGACGCCCCAGAAGCTGAGGGTCTTTTTTTCTCTTGGTCTCTCAGGGGCTGGTGGGCCAAGGGGCTCTTATTCCTTGGAAGCCATGTGGGCCATAAGGCCTACCACCTTGTTGCTGTAGCCAAATTCATTGCTGTATCATGAAATGAGTTTGACAAGGTAGTCACTAAGGGCACTTCCAGCCCCAGCACCAAAGGTGGAAGAGTGGGTATCACTGTTAGAGTTGCAGGAGACAGCCCAGTCCTCAGTGGAGCCCAGGATGCCCTTGAGGGCCCTCTGATGCCTGCTTCACTACCTTCTTGATGTCATCCCATTTGGCAGCTTTCTCCAGGCAGCAGGTCAGATCCACAACTGATGCGTTGGGGGTAGTGACACGGAAGGCCATGCCGGTGAGATTAGCATTTAGGTCAGGGATGACCTAGCCTACAGAGTAGGTGCCAGTAGAAGCAGGGATGATGTTCTGGACAGCCTGTCCACCATCATGGCTTCCTAGAGGAGCCAGCCACAGTCTTCTGGGTGGCAGTGATAGCATGGACTGTGGTCTTGAGTCCCTCCACAATGCCAGAGTTGTCATGAATGACCTTGGCCAGAAGGGCCAAGCAATTGATGTTGCAGGAGGCATTGCTGACAATCTTGAGGGAGTTGTCATACTTCTTATGGCTCACGCCCATCAGAAAAATGGGGGCATCAGTAGAAGGGGCAGAAATGTTGACTTTTTTGGCCCCACCCTTCACACAAGCCCCAGCCTTCTCCATGGTGGTGAAGACCCCAGTACACCCCACAACATACTTAGCACCAGCATCACCCCATATGATGTTGGTGGGATCTCACTCTTGGAAGATGGAGATGGGCTTTCCATTGATAGCAAGTTTCCTATTCTTAGCCTTGACTGTGCCATTGAATTTGCGGTGGGTGGAATCATACTAGAACATGTAGACCATGTAGTTGAGGTCAGTGAAGGGGTCATTGATGGTGACCATCCACTTTACTAGAGTTAAAAGCAGCTCTGGTGACCAGGTACCCAGTACAGCCAAATCTGTTTACTCCAACCTTCACCATTGTGTTTTGGGGACTCGGCTGGCACTGCAATCAGATGTGGCTGTTAATGGGGAAGAGCAGAGAGCCTGCTTGGGGTCTGACACCCCAGCCAGACTGCCTCCATCTGTGGTATCCTTAGCCTTTCTTAATCCTCTGGGCTTGAAATTTTGGTATTATTTTTTAGTTCTCTTTCTTCTTTATCTGCTATTTAAACATCAACTTCTATGGAGTCTCTTCCCTGGAATTTAATATTAGTTTGATATTTGTCTTTACTATTGCTGCTTGCATGTGAGCCTGTCTCCCCCCCCCCCCCAGCTTTATTGATATATAATTGACAAAATTGTAATACATTTAAAATGTACAACATGGGGCGCCTGGGTGACTCAGTTGGTTGAGCGTCCACCTTCAGCTCAGGTCATGATCTTACTGTTCCTGAGTTCGAGCCCTGCGTTGGGCTCTTTGCTGACAGCTCAGAGCCTGGAGGCTGTTTCAGATTCTGTGTCTCCCTCTCTGTCTCTACCCCTCCCCTGCTCATGCTCTGGTTCTCTGTCTCTCTGTCAAAAATAAACATTTAAAAATTTTTTTAAAAATGTACAACATGATTTGATACACAGATACATTGTGTGATGATTCCCATGATCAAGGTTAAACATATGTCACCTCACATAGTTACCTTTTTTGTGGGGGGGGGCATGGTGGGGAGAATGCTTAAGATCTACTGTCAGCAAATTTCAAGTATATAATGCAGTATTATTATTAAGTTTATTTATTTAAACATCCAAGTTAGCATTTAGTTCAGTAATTTCAAGAGTAAAATCCAGTGATTCATCCCCTGCATAAAACACCCAGTGCTCATCCAACAAGTGTCCTCCTTAATGCCCCTTGTCCATTTAGCCCTTTCCCCCACCCAAAACCCCTCCAGCAACCCTCAGTTAGCTCTCTGTATTTTAAGAGTCTCTTGTGTTTTGCCACCCTCCTGTTTTTATATTATTTTTGCTTTCCTTCCCTTATGTTCATCTGTTTTGTATCCTAAATTCCACATATAAATGAAGTCATATGATATTTGTCTTTAAGTTCGCTTAACATTCCATCCACATTGTTGCAGATGGCAAGATTTCATTCTTTTCGATTGCTGAGTAATATTCCGTTGTGTGTGTATATATGTGTGTGTGTGTGTGTGTGTGTGTGTGTGTGTATACACCCCACATCTTGTTTATCCATTCATCAGTCGTTGGACATTTTGGTTCTTTCCATTAAGTTTATTTATTTTTTAGAGAGAGACAGAGGGAGGGAGAGAACAAGTGTGTGCATGTGGGGGAGGGGCTGAGAAAGAAGGAGAGAGAGAATCCCAAGCAGTCTCCACATGGTCAGTGCAGAGCCTCATGTGGGGCTTGAACTCATGAACCTCAAGATCATGACCTGAGCCAAAACCAAGAGTCGGACACTTACAGACTGAGCCACCCTGGTGCCCCTACAATACTGTATTATTAACTGTGGTCATTATGCTCTACGTTAGGTCCTCAGAACTTACTCTTTACAAACTTTGTACCATTTATCTAACATTTCCTCTATTTCTCCCATCCCTGGGAGCCTTTTTATGTAGCCTTCCATTTGGACTGTCTCTGCTTCTACTGTCTGTCCTTTCCAATTCAGGGTCCTCCAGTCTCTTTTTTGAGTAACAGTTAGTGGTTGCCGTCATATGAAGAGTCACATGTTCAGGGGGTTGGAACCAGTGCATGCTGCTGGTGGGAATGTCAACTAGTGCAGCCACTTTGGAAAGCAGTTCGGCAGTTCCTGAAAACCTTAACCTAGAGCTTGCATTTGTCTGACATATTCTAGTCCTAAGTATGTGCCCAGGAGAAATGAAAACCTCTACCTACACAAAAAGTTGTAGGTGGATATTCACAGCATTATTTATAGTAGCCCAAAAGTAGAAACAACACAAATGCCCATCAGTTGATGAGTAGATAAACAAAATGTGGTATAGCCATAAGATGTAATATTACTTGGGCATACTGAGGAATGACTTACTGATGTATGCTATAACATGAACGAACCTTGAAAATAATATGCCAAGGAAAAAGCCGGACATGCAAGGCCATGTGGCATGCTTCTGTTTATGTAAATAGTGAAATCTATACAGACAGAGATTAGTGGTTGTCTAGGGCTGAGAGTTTTAGGGAATGATAGTTAAAGAGTACCTGTTTTGTCCTTTTTTTTTTTTTTTTAATGTAATATTCACTTAAAAGTCACCATTTTAAAGTATCCAATTCAGTGGTTTTTATTACATTCAAAATGTTGTGCACCTGTCCTCATTATCCCAGAACATTTTCATCTCCCCAAAAGAAACCCTGTTTCCTTTTTTTAAATACTTTTTTTATTAAAAAAATCTTTTTTTTCAGTGTTTATTTTTGAGAGACAGAGACAGAGCATGAGAAGGGAGGGGCAGACACACACACACACACACACACACACACACACAGAATCCAAAGCAGCTGTCTGTGCTGACAGCTCAGAGCCTGATGCAGGGCTTGAACCCATGAACTGTGAGATCATGACCTGAGCCAAAGACAGAGGCTCAACCAACTGACCCACCCAGGTGCCCCCAAACCCTGTTTCCTTTCAGCAGTTACTCCTCATCCCCGCCACTCCCAACATCACCTTCTGACCTGCTTCTCCATTTTATGTTCCTTGTAGCAGCAATGTGTGAGGTTTCTGATCTCCAATTCCATGCCAGCACTTGTTGTTTTCCTTCATTTTTTTTCACTAGTCACCTTAGTGTATTTGAAGAACTATCACTAGGTGGTCTTATTTCCATTTTCTAATGACTTACCGTGTTAAGCATCTTTCCCTGTGATGATTGGCCATTTTTACCTCTTTTTTGGAGAAATATTTTCTTAAGTCCTTTGCCCCCTTTTAAAATTGGGTTCTTTGTCCTTTTGTTGAGTTGTAAGAGTGCCTTATGTATATTCTGCATACCCTTCTATATATTCTGCATACCCTTACTGGGTGTGTGGTTTATAAGCACTTTCATTCTGTGGATTTTTTTTTTTTTTATTTGCTTGATTGTGCCCTTTGACTCACAAATGTTTTTAATTTTGGTGAAGTCTAATTCCTTTGTTGTTGTCGTTGCTGATTGTGTTTTAGGTGTTCTAATTAAGAATGTGTTGTGAAATCCATAAGTCATGAAGATGCACATTCCTTGTCTTCAAAGAGTTTTATACTTTTGGCTCATATATTTTTAGTCTTTGGTCCATTTTGAGTTGTTTTATGTGGTGTGAGGTAGGGGTTCAGAGTCATTCTTTTGTATGTGGATATCCAGTTGTCCCAGTACCATTTGTTGAAAAGACTATTCTTTCCCCATTGTATGGATTTGGCACTCTTGTTGAAATCAGTTGGCGATAGATATATGGGTTTATTTCTGGACTCTCAAGTCTGTACTGATTGGTATGTCAGTTCTTATGCCAGTATCACTATGCTTTGATTACTCTAGCTTTGTAATAAATTTTGAGGTCAGGAAGGGTGAATGCTCCCACTTTGTTCTTCTGTGTCATGAGTGGTTCAGTTATCTGTGGCCCCTTGCAATTTCATATGAATTTGAGGATTATTCTGCCCATTTCTGCAAAAAAAGGCATTTGGGATTATAATGGGGATTGCATTGACTCTGTCAATGAATTTGGGGGTTATTGTCATCTTAACAATATTAAGTCTTTGAATGTGTGAACATGGATCTATTGACGTTTTCTTTGATTTTTTAGGAAAGATGTTTTTGTAGTTTTCAGTATACAAATTGCATACTTACTTGGTTAAATCTACTCCTTTGTATTCTTTTTGATGCTAAGTAGAATTACTATTTTTTAGATTGTTTATGTATATAAATACAACCAAGTATGTATATTGATCTTATGTCCTGCAATTTTGCTGAACTCCTTTATTAGCTTTTTTGGGGGGATTCTTTAGGATTTTATATACATATAATCCTACCGTTTGCAAATAGAGATCATTTACTTTTTCCTGTCCTATTTGGATGCTTTTTATTTATTTGTCTTGCCTAATTGCACTGGTTTTAACTTTAAGAACAATGTTGAATAGAGGTGGTGAGAGTGGACATCCTGTCTTGTTCCTGATCTTCGTGGGGAAAGCTTTTGGTCTTTCACTGTTAAGTATGAGGTGTGTTTTTGTAGATGCCCTTTATCACATTGAGGAAGTTCCCTTTCATTCCTAGTTTATTGAATGTTTTATTGTGAAAGGATGTTAGATTTTGTTAAATGCTTTTTCTGTCTATTGAAATGATCTTGTATATTTTTCTTCCTTTTATTAACATGATTATTGATTTTTGTGTGTTGAATCACCCTTGTATTCCTGGAATAAATTCCACTTGGTCATGGTGTAAGATCCTTTTAATATCTTGCTGGATTTAGTTTACCAGTATTTTGTGGGAGACTTTTGCTTCTATATTCATTGGGAATATTGGTCTGTAGTTTCTTTTTTTTTTTTTTTGTGATGTCTTTATTTGGCTTTGGTATCAGGCCTTGTAGAATGAATTAGAATGTTTGGAGTTTCTTTTTGGGTTGATGAAAATGTTCTAAGATTGTGGTGATGGTTGCACAATGACTCTACTAAGAATCCCTGAATTGTACACTTAAAGTGGGTGACTTGTGTGGTAGCTCAGTAAAATTGTTACAAAAAAAAAACAAAACCAAAAACCCCCATATACACAACCCCAACAAACTTTAGGAGCACTAACCTATCTTCTTTAGCTTAGAGTCCTTTCCATAGAGTTTAAAGCCCTCAACAATCTTGTCAGCCTCGCCTCTGGCTTACCTTTGTATGACTGATCCAGTGATAATGGTCAACACACTGCCCCACTCACCACTTTCTGCTCCCCTCAGATCTCCTAGAATGTCTTGTGCATCTTGCTGCTCTACCCTGAGGACTGTCCCACCTGTCTTGAATGTCCTGTCCCTCTTTCCCACCAACAACGTTTCTTGCAAAGTTTTGTTCGAGTTTCTTGTATTTACCACTCTAGCCTGCAGTTGCCTTTTAGTCCCAAATCTATTCAGTGGGATAGAATATTTGAAATCAGAACTGTTCTAGGAAATCTGATGTATGTGTTTATGTGTACCTATGGACACACACTTTTTTTTTTTAATGTATTTACAGTTAATTCACAAGTTTATAGAGATGCCTTTTTATTTGCACTGCTCTGGTCTCCCCAAATGGCTCTCTGTGCTTTGAAGACAGGCATGATGTGGTACATCTAGTTATTATATGACAGGTAAGTATCTGTTGATGTATTATACATGTGTTTGGGAAATAGAAAGATCCAGAACTTTGTTATGTTTTGCAGTTTTCCTTATGTACCTCTAAAAAATATTTTTGAGAAATTTTTGTATTACAGTAGAAGCAATTGAGTAAAGTCCTAATGTATAAAGTTCACATGCAAGTGTGAGGAATGTGTAGGTGAGGCTTTATATAAAAGGCTGAGTTTGGCATCTGGTTAAGTATAACTGGGAGGTTGCATAAGCATCATGGTGTAATGTCAAGGAGGTATTTCAAATAAAATAGAATTGGATTTAAGTCTCCGGTATCTATCTTATACATAGTTAGGGGCTTGAGTCAGGATTCAAATTCTGGTTGTCTAACTCCGGGACTAACAGTTAACTGCTCTCCTATTTTACATTCCATGCTTATTAAGGGAGGTTACTTCATTTCTCTGAGCCTCAGTTTATTCATATACAAAATGAATGTGATAACATTTGCTGTGCCGAGTTGTTTTGAGGCTTAAATAAGGACATTTATAAAGTATTTTGCAGAGTGCTTGCTCACAAAATAGGCAGGCCTATTGCTATTAGTAAAATATTTTGTTTACTCCAAACAATAGCACTAACAAAAGAGATTTTTGAAAGCATCTCTGAAACTTATGCCAAGAAATTTGCTTATCTCCTGGCTTCGGAATATTGAATTCTTTGCTTTACATTTTGGCACAAAGTTTTCAGTGTTCTATTTCTCTAGAATTTAGATAATTTTCCAAGTAAGTCATTTGTTAGTAATTACTTTCTTTTGCGCTCTTGTCGCTTTTTGTTCAAAATGAGTTATTGTCAAAGAAGTAACAGAATTCAACCTTCTTTGTCGTTAACTTCCCGGTGACAGTTGTGGTTAACTGCAACTGATATATTAATGCCTTAGGTTTTGAAATTTCTGGAATGAAGTTTAGGAAGGTTGATGTTTTTTTGTTGGAAGCCATAATAGAAATGAATTTAGAGAGATGGTTATTGGTTTTTATCTTGGCTGCAGAAGTATTTGTAGAAGAGTGTTTGTTGGTGTTGCTATAGGAACATAGTCAAAACTACAGCAGCGAAAGCATGACAGCGTTGATCGGCTTACCTGAATTGTTGTTCTTATTTTATTACTAATTGACCACATTTGACTTTTTTTTTTCTTTCTTAGCTGTCATAAATATCCGGATATTATAAGTCCAGAATGCATCAGTTTCGAGAATACTACTATTTGGTCGCTTACTTCTTAGAGGCTTGGGGGGGGGGGGGGGAATCCTGCTTAAGGCACATCCAAATTTCCTGTTTGTAGTGGTGATGGATCGTAATTAAAAAAATATGTATCTCCATGTATTCTTAGGCTAGTTTTGGTTCACTTGGGGATTTTTCTTCATGAAAACCACTTGGTAGTTACTGTTTTCAAGTTTTATTTACATTTTCTTTTACAAATCTGTTATGAAGTTATACTGTCCATGCTGTCTGTTTTAAGTTTTTAATAAAGCTACAATTTGTGTCAGGAGAAAGTAGTGGCACTAAGCAGTTTGTAGGGGAAAATAGCTCTCCTTCTGGCTTTTATAGACTCTCTTGCTCAAAGGAAGGACTGCCATTGAGTCGGTTACAACTTCAGTGGAAGATGTCTTGCAGCTGTGCCTTTTTGGTTTTCTTCCAGAGATAGTATTTGTGTGCACTGTCAGAATGTCTTAAAGGCCCACCCTGGAAAGGATTCAACTCTATAAAAGGAGTTTTGTTTTATAACCTTTCACATATTCTTATGGGGTTCTGGTGGTGACCGTGGTCTTTATTGTCTTGTCTTTTAAGCTGGCATTTTATTGAGACACAGGCTTCACAGTTTGAAAATAAGAATTACAGTTATAGTTATTGTATCTTGTAAAATACGAATGGCCAAATCCTTGGCACACACTACAATTAAAATGGCCCTTTCCAAACCTTGTGATTTTAGTCAGTTAGTTTTTTAAACTTCTTTTCTACTGCTATACTGGTATGAAGATGGCAGTCATTTGACTATATTTCTTCTAGGTAATTTAATAGATTTTGATTTACAAGTCAAGTTAATGTGTTAGAAGATTCAGGGAATCCCAAACAAAGTTTTTAAAAGACCAATAACTTTTCATGTTGAGAATAGTTCAGTTTAACCTGTTTTGAATCCTTTGTTGACATGAATGCTAAGAGAATTATCATTGAATATACTCTAGGGGATTGGCCATATTTTCTCCCCAAGTTTTCCTTTTCTCTTCAGTTTTTTTTTTTTCTTTTCTCTCCTTTAAATGTTCCAGAGTTCTCTAAGTTATATGGGATGGAGAACAGGGCTTTAGAGATACTCCTATATCACTAGTTTTCTTTGGCCACTTCCTCTGCCAGCCCATGTGTATTTCCAGTTACCTTCCCTTGGGGATGTCCTGCTGCTGTTCAAGATGAAGGGGTGTGTGTGTGTGTGTGTGTGTGTGTGTGTGTATGTACTTTTTAAAGTAATCTCTACCCCTAACCTGGGAATTGAACTCAGGACCCCAAGACTGAGAGTCACTTGCTGTACTGACTGAGCCAGCCAGGCACCCCTTCTTTTGTGGGTTTGATCCTGGTGTTTTTTTTTTTTTTTTTTTTTTTACTTCTTCTGAACTACCTGCCATCCGTTTTCCTTTTTCTCCTTTGTTTCTCAAGCCTCTCCCTACTCTTTCTCTCCCACCAAAAGCCTGCACCAAACAAAACCACCAAAACATCTGCTGTGCACAGATGTTTTCCTGCAACCTAGTACTTCTTGTAGTTATTCGTTCCCGATTCTCTCGCCTTTTTTTCTATCGCTAAACTGGACATTAATCTACACTCACCTCTAACCCTCCTTTCTCCAGTATTTTTTTTTTTTTTAAGCCACTTGGCTTTTTCGTCCACTGTCCACTAACTTGTTCTTAGAGGTTACCAGCAGCCTTTTCACAACAATTTAAAAACTTCAGTAGTGCCTGAAGCAATGTGCCCTTGGCCCTGTTCTCCACTCCTCCTAGCCTGACTCTTCTCTTTTGGCAATATGTTCATGGTTTGTGGTCTTTCTCTTAGGCTGATCCTTCCAGCCTCCTTTATAGCTTCCTTTCTGTCTGCCTGGTGATTTATCTTGAGCATTTTTCTTTCTTCCTTTCTTTCCTTCTTTCTTTCTTTTTTAAATGTTTTATTTATTTTTGAGAGAAAGAGAGCACACGCATGGGAGGTGCAGAGAGAGAGGAAGACACAGAATCCGAAGCAGGCTCTAGGCTCTCAGCTGTCAGTACAGATCCTGACACGGGGCTCGAACCCACAAACTGTGAGATCATCACCTGAGCTGAAGTCAGACACTTAACCAACTGAGCCACCCAGGTGCCCCATAATGATGAGCATTTTTCTTACTCTGTTTTGCTGGGGTTTCATCTATTGCATAGCTTCAAATAACACTGATGGGCCAATGAGTTCCAAGTCTTAGCATGGAAACCCCGACTTTGTTGTTCAGACACCTATGTCTGACCATCCTGACTTTCCACCTGGCTGTACACAGGCCCTATAGTCCACGTGCATTCAACCTGGAAGCTTGTGCTTCTTTCATTCCTGTTTCCTACGTTTCTTGGAAACTCCTCACTACATTCATGGTGCTGCCCTGTCTGACCTTTGACTGCCAGGAACCTGGGAAATTTGCTGTTACTCCCACAATATAATTATCAAATCCTGTCAATTTTACCTACTAAATATTTATTGACTCCGTCTCTTCATTTGCCTTTGTTGCCCCAGCCTTAGTTGAGATGCTGTTTCCTGGATCACTGGAGCATCATCTTAACCAGTTTCCTTTGTGTCACTTGTTCTCACATGACTGCCCAGTATTTTCCATCGCCCGCAGGGTAGAATTAAAACGTCGAAACTTTAGCATACCCATCACTTATTACTTGGCTGCCTTCTCCCTCGTCCATCTCGTCCACTCCTACCCTGTGTTCCAGGCGGACGAGGTACTTACCGTTCTCTACCACGCTTTTATCTTTCCTGATTCTACGCCCTTCACTTGCTGTTCCCACGGTGAGCAGTGCGCTCCTACCCGCTTTCACTCCGCCCTGGAAGCACCGTCTTGTCCTTCAAGGTCAGTTCAAACTTCACCCCGGGAAACATTCTTTCCTCTTCAAGTCCGTTACTGTTGAATTGTCTCTGCCTGTATTTTAGCTCTTCCTCTCTGTGCAGTAGAGTTAGTTATTTAAATACCCTCCTGACACTGCTGGAACCAGGTTTTACACAGGTTTGTAACCTCAACAGCTATCAGTAAAACAAAGAGCAGTTCCTCACTGAATGAATGGGTCTTAGCTGAAATCAAGTACAGTACAGAGCTGAAATCAAGATCTCCTAGGCAGAGGTGATGGTGAGTACTCTGGCTTGATGTTGGCTATTCTGTTTTGGGTGGGTTGGGGCTATGGACCGAGGGCACGTTTGCACCTGTGCTTCGGGTTTTCTTTCACAATTCAAGGTCGGAGAGTTGAGTTGTTAAAGTGAAGCGACAACACGGAGCTGCAGTTTCAAGTGACCGAGCTAACAAAGTTGTGTGGTTTTGGAGGTACACAGGGTGCCCAGACAAGTGCCCAAGGCGTGCACATGGCCTGTGTCAGGCAGAGGGAGGAGTAACAGGTGAAGTGAGGAGAGGCTGGCTCTGAGGTTGCCCCCCTCCCCAGGGCGTGCTGTGTAGCTATGACTGCTTATCACACGTATCTTAACCTTTCCCTGCCTTGCCCAGCCAGGAGCAGTGTTCAACTTTGTCCAGCGCGATTTGTCATGAGGCTTGTGTTGACCTGTTTGCTATTTATGCGGTTTCTAGTGGCGCCTCTTGGAAATTGTGGTGCCATTTTAAAGGAAAGGAGAGAAGAGAAAGAAGGGAAGTTACAGAGGGTGGATTAAGGTGAAGAAACATTTTTCCTTCCCCAAGTTGAGGGGGAAAAAATAGGTAAATGGAATTGGTAAGAGTTTACTCTATGTTCAGCGTTTGATTTTTAAAAGTAAACGTAAGGATACATTCAGCCATTTTTAGGAGAAAGCCTAGATGAATTTTTTGACCATCGGGATACTGTGTTCAACAGGAACTCACGTTCTTTTAGTAGTAGCTGTGTGGCGACTCTCAGACGATTCTTACAGTGGTCCTGTTACGTAGGTGGGTGGTCGGCTGGTGCCTTGACCGATTCAGTCACCAGCTAAGTGGTAACATGCCATGGCAACATGCAGACTCTCTGAATATGAATTTAATGTTCTTTCAGATTGAGAAGTATCAGTAGATACTTTCTTGGCAATGATCTCTTTGTTTCTCAAGACCTACTTTTTTGGGGAGTGGGAGCGTGTAGGGTTTTTCCTGGGTGCAGAGAGTGGGGGCAGAGCTGGGGAGCACTGATGTCTACTGCATGCTTAGTCTCCGGGCTCTTTAGTCCTCTGGCCGTTGGAGAGCCAGAAAGGGCCTCTGTGCCGTGTGTTTTCTGTAACCGTGTCTCTGCTCTTTCCTTCTCATCCAGGCGGGGAGGCTTGCAACAGGGAAGGGCCATGGGATTATTAGACAGAATCTGACATCCTGCCTGGGTTCTGCTGCGGACTCCCTGCACAACCCAGGCAAATCCTCTAGCTTCTGGGCTTTAGGTACCCCAGATGTGAGAGGCAAGGGCCAGACATCCCTTATGGCTCCAAATTCTTTATTCTATAAAAACCCCATTTCGTTCAGCCATGTATGTAGGGCGTTTCACAGGTACTGGCAAAGTCTTTGTTTCTGCTTTTTATGTTATGGGCTTTGTGACAGGTGCTTTTATTTTCTTCAACCCCTAAGTCAAGGTGGGTGTCACCGCCATATTATTAACAGTAGCATTGACTCACTTAAAATGAGCTCCAAATGAACCGAAACATCTTCAGTCTATGAGGCCTTCCTTGACCTCCTCCAGGGAGTTGTGCACTTTGCTGTGCCCTTCCTGTCCCTCTGTTGTAGCCTTTATCACACATGTTGTAATTGTTTATGTATCTGTCTTTCCTGCTAGACTGGTGAATTCTCTGAGGGCTGGAATGGGGAAGGATCTTTGAGTCCTAAGGGTTTAATGTCTGGTGCAAAGGTGGAACTCAGCAAATGTTTCTTAGACACAATAGGATGAGAATGATACATTTTTTTAAAAGTTTGTTTATTTTGAGAGAGAGAAAGCACATGTGGGAGCAAAGGAGGGGCGGGGAAAGAGAGAGAGAGAGAGAGAGAGAGAGAGAATCCCAGGTAGGTCTGTGCTATCAGTGCAGAGCCCAATGCAGGGCTTGATCCCACGAACCGTGAGATCGAGACCTGAGCTGAAATTCAGAACCAGACGGTTAACCTACTGAGCAACCCCTGAAAATGATACTTTAAGGTGAATGCTGGATTACTGTATTTGCCTGAATGTGTAATTCTAATAGTGATGCGTTTGACTATTGAGTTAAAACTCTTAACAAATCCTTTTAACACTTTTTAGATGGTTTCAAAACATTAACTTGATGATGGATTCCCATTTACCACCTCTTTGTTTCCATTTTCTCCTGTACCTCTTCCTACTGTCTTCTCTACAAACCCTTTCTTTAAAAAAAAAACAAAAACAGAAACCAAAAAAAAAAAAAAAAAAAAAAAAAACCCAAACAAACCTGGGACCATACAGCAAATTTTTTCCCCAGAGTCTCATAAATCTATAGTACTTTCTAATGTTACATTTTTAAAAATGTGGTAGGGATGAAACTTTGCAGATGACTCATTTGCAGTTGTGCAGAGCATTCTGGATGTAGAGTCTGAGAGAAGATAAACTGTGGTGGTATGTGGTCGAAAGAGAACTTGTGCATAGAATCCATGGAACGAATGCAGTGGTTTTTTCCTCTTTTTTTCTTTTTTGCCGACATCAGATAGCGATGATAAAATGTAGGCTGTTAGAAAAATTTATAGACTAGGGAACCCATTCAGATTGAAAAAGTGATACAACTTTTCTCCATTTTGTTCAGGGAGTATATCCTTTGCATGCTGATTGGTAGGTGGGAAGAATGGATTCTCTGTAAAAATCAGTAGATTCAAAAATAGTGAGTTTTGGCTAGTACTTTTTAGGTTATTTTAAGCCTATGCCAGAAAATTGTTTCCTTTTTTTTTTTTTTTTTTTTTTTTTTTTTTCTGGTGTGACAGATTAATTGCTTTTCGGGCAGAGGCTAGATGAATAAAGGTGGAAAGATTGAAAGAAATGGTCTTCCTCATTGTCTTTCTACAACAGATAACTTTATTTTCTGCACAGAGTTTGTGAGCTGTGAATGACCTGTTAGATTATTGGGTCCTCTACATTCTGTTCAGTTATGTTTTTTGTTTCCATAAAGCAGGAGGTAGGACAGTTTTAAAAGTCAAGAAATTATGATACTGAGTTTAGCATAACATTTATATATAAAATCACAAATATAAACATAGGAAAAATGTCCCCCAATCTAACCCCAACCAACTCCCTTGAATAAAAAAAAAAAAAAAGTATTGTTAAAAAAAATAGTATTCTTTTTTTTTTAATTTTTTTTTTCAACGTTTATTTATTTTTGGGACAGAGAGAGACAGAGCATGAACGGGGGAGGGGCAGAGAGAGAGGGAGACACAGAATCAGAAACAGGCTCCAGGCTCTGAGCCATCAGCCCAGAGCCTGACGCGGGGCTTGAACTCACGGACCGCGAGATCGTGACCTGGCTGAAGTCGGACGCTTAACCGAATGCGCCACCCAGGCGCCCCCCAAAAAAATAGTATTCTTAAAAATAGTATTCTTAAAAAAATAGTATTCTTAAAAAATAGTATTCTTAAAAAATAGTATTCTTAAAAAAGTATTTGGAGGATCAGCTTCTAACCACCCTCCCCCTTTTATAAAGTTTTATTTAAGTAGTATCTACACCCAAAGTGGGACTCAAACTCATGACCTCATGATCAAGAGCCACATGCTCCCCCTACTGAGCCAGCCAGGTGCCCCTAATTTCCCCTTTTAATGGAATAATGAGACAGTGTCAGCACATGACTATTTATGATTTTCCCAAGACAGAGTTTAGATCTAAATTCGTATTAACAGTTTTAAAAAAAAAAAAAATTTTTTTTTTTTTTTAATTTACTTTTGACAGGAAGAGACAGAGACATGAGTGGGGTAGGGGCAGAGAGAGAGGGAGCATATTAACAGTTTTTTTATGGGAGGACATTTGTGGATGTACTTTGTGTACTTTAATGTGTTTAAAATCTTACTGGGAATGGATGCTTTAAATGACCCTGGCTTTGGTTTGTGTACTTCTTCCAGTAACCCACTGAATAACCTTGTAGAAGTTATTTCACTTTGGGTTCACTTTACTCAGCTTGAAAACACAGGTGTTCGAATTGGCGGAAGAGTACATTGGCTTTGGAAAGCAGCTGTGCTCGTCACTAGACTGCCAGCGCCACCAGCATTGGCTCTGAAGACTGGTGTAAATTCTGACTCTACCCCTTGTTGAGTGTATGAGTTTGGAAACTCATTTATATTTTCTGGGTTCTCTTTTTATCTACCATATGAGTCATTTGTTCTGCTTCGAAATTATAGTGCCACAAAACTCCCTTTTCTGTCTTAATTCTCTTAAACTTTGATTAGAGCATGAAATCCAGATGTCTTCTGAGCAGGATCTTGTATATTGGAGACCGCAGAGGAGCTTGAGCAATGACATTGGGCTTCATAATTAAGAATGTAGGTGACTTCATCAGCTTGGGCTGCCATAACATGGTACTGTTGAGTGGCTTCAGCACGTTTATTTTCTCACAGTTCTGGAGGCTGGAAGTCCGAGATCGGGGTGCCAGCATGGTCTGTTTCTGGTGAGGGCTCCCTTCTTGGCTTGTAGATGGCTGCCGTGTAGTGAAGCAAGAGAGCAGGAGAGAATGAGCGGACTCTCTGGTGTATCTCTTCTTATCAAGGCACTAATTCCATCATGATGGCCCCACCCTTAAGACCTCATCGAAATCTAATTATCTCCCTAAGGTCTCCTCTCCAAATATCATCACGTTGGGAATTAGTGCTTCAGCATATGAATTGGGGAGGGGGGGACACAGTGCAGTGTATAGCAGTAGGAGAGTTAAGAGGGTAGGAGGCACAGGGGTGATCAGAGATGCCTGGATGGGTTGTAGACCTCCTCTACCATTGGCAACTTCACTGGATCCAGTGCTACGTGTTAGGAGTTCTGATGCTTACGGGTTCTGTGGAGTAATACATTTCAGGAAAAGGTTTGGAGCCAATACTTTTTTTCAAGCATATTGAAGTAAATCTGTCATTGTGCTGCAGTATATATTAAAAAATACATTTAATATTTAAAAAATGAAGGAAGAACGTAATAAAAGATGATGCTTTTAATTGAATAAGATTGACTCTGTTAAAAAGTTCACCACATTGCCCTTTTGTGAACCACTGAAAACCTTGTGGTAGATACTGAAGTTTACTTCCATTATATGGAATGATTGTTTTGTTTGTTTGTTTTAGTTTTGTGTTTGTTCATTTTGACAGAGATCAATGTCTTCAGAGCTGTCACTGGAACACATTTTCACTGTTACCATAAAGCAAACTTTACCTTTTTCTGTTAGTGGGTACAGGTGACATCTTATTTGCCTAAATCTCTAAAGTGTTTTCTTTAGAATTTAAAAAGACTTTTTTCAAGACTCTGTAGGTGAAGTGAGCATGTAATACTCATTGACCTAAGAACTGCTTGATAGAGCGCGATGTAGCAGTAGCGGGGTGAGGTTGTACAGAATCATGCTTGGATCCAGAGTCATTCTTGGTCCTGATTTGCTCATGTATATATATCCACATGGGAACACACATACACACCCAAATTTATTTCTTTATTAAAAAAATTTTTTTTTGGTGTTTGTTTATTTTTGAGAGAGAGGTGGGGGAGGGACAGAGAGAGAGGGAGGCTCTCTCTGGGCTGAGAGCCTGATGCGGGGCTCGAACTCACAAACTGAGATCATGACCTGAGCTGAAGTCAGACGCTTAACCAGTTGAGCCACCAAGGCACCCCTACACACGAATTTAAATTCTGGAAATGCAAAGGACAGAGGGCTGGTTATGTACAATTAAGGAAAATTAGTCTTTTCTCTGATCTCTGACTTGAATCTTGTCACTAAAGGAAAATGCATTAACGTTTTTAAATGTACTTTGTTTCCCTTGTGTATTTGTATTCAGTATGACCTATGGATATAGGCTTACCTTTTGTATCCATCATGTCTGAGTATTGACAATAACAAAACAGGGATTTATCAGCTTTGTAATTATGTGATGGCACTATAAATCTAAATTAAAACAAACCTCTATTTTTAAATATAGAATGAATGAATAAGCAAATTCTTTTGTGAATAAGCAAATTCTTTTACAGATGAATCAAAATAGATGTTTTTATGTATTGAAAACTGGACTTTGTGTGTATATGGCTTTTTTATATCTGAAACTGATAGAGTTTATAAGGAGAGATTATTAGATTATATGCTGTATACATATGCTTTTGGTGTCTATTTGTAGGGTGGATTAAAATGACAGAACTAAAAACAAAGTTGGGGGGGGAAGGAAAAAAGTTCGTGGGTGCAAACCCAAAGCAAAGCGAAAATGATACAAAAACAGGAAAAATCTTTCAGCAAGAGAATTACAAAAACTGTAATCCTAAAATTGGTCATTATTAACACTATTCTTTATGGAAAGTGTTCTTCATTTAGTGGATAGAACAGGCAGCAGGAAGATGACTTTTTCTTTGACCCGTGTGGATTTTGTAGCCGAGGAATGAAGTAACTTGGAACCAAGCTGGGCTTTTCTACTGAGCATGCCCCTTCTCCAGCAGGGTCCAGCCTGGGTGGGGCCAGTCTTGCTCATTAAGCTTTTGGAAGCTGGATTTCCATCAGCTTTCCAGTCTCCTAATGACAGTGAACAGCAGACAACGGGCTCGATGAACTTTTTAAAAAGCTGTGTATGTATTTTAAGGGGGAGATTTTGAGGAAGTTTCTGTTGGAGCAGTTGGGTTTGGTGGTCTATGCTTGTTTGTTTTTGCTTTTGAAGAAAGTTTGCTTTTGAGACTGTCCATATCCAGGGGACTGAAAATTTGGAGAATACTAATGTACAGAGTACATGGAACCTGGGTATGTATGCTCTTTGGCAAGGGAACATGTTCAGTTATATTTGATCCAAGTTTTATGAAAAATATATTTTTTTGGTGGCCAGAGTTTAGTTTTGCCTCACTTGTTTGCATTTTTCTAGGCAGATGTTGACTTATGTCAACGTAAGTGCTTTTTCAAGTTTGACCTATGAGAATAACGAAGCTAGTTGGTTTATTTTACATACTTGTCCTGCTCTTCACAGGCGATTTATTCAGTGGTACAATGTACTATATGAAAGTTAATTATTCCTAAAGCACAATGAGAACCATGTAAGGTTAATAGTCTACAGTTACTTTTGAAATATGTTGAAGGATGACTGATTTTAATTTATAGAATGCTTCATTTTCATGCTAATTTGTTTGATTAAAAAGGAGTTGTACTGTGCCTGGCACAGAGTTGAATTCACGTTTTTTAGCCTCTACAGATTAGTGGCCATTAACGGTGGTTAAGAATTGTATGTTGTTTTGATGTTGTCACACCCGAAGTAAATAAATGTTGGTTAAATAAGGATAGGTATTAACCTCTTTTTTTTTTTTTTTACTGAATATGTAATCTGTTGTCACATTGAAGAATAGTGACAACTCACTATTGTTGCCCAGATTCTGACATCCAGACTTGGAAAAAATGGTCTTTCTGCTTTTTCTTGATCTAATTCCCACCCTTAAAAAGAACCTAGTTTGAGTGTTACTTTCTAACAAAACAAAACCACCACAGTGATCGCCAGATGATCTCTGCAAGTTCTTTTATTGTTGGCACCATATGGAATGCTCTTCTGCTGAAAGAATTAGCCAGTACATTTGGGGGAGGAGGGCACATGTGTACTTGTGAAGTTTAAGTTTTCTATTTTTGGGCCCAACAAAGAATTGTCTCTTAAAATTATTGGCAACTTGGGCGTGGGAACAAATAACTGTAGAGATGATGCTGGTGATCTCGACAGCCAGCCAGTCGTAGGCGCCCCGTCTCCGTGCAGCTTTCCTGTGCACGTTCTAGGATACATTGGTGACCTGTGTACGGTTTAACATCTTAGCTCGATTGCAGACTTGGAAAGGGAAATTTTAAACGCTGACATTTAGTTTGCTTGAATTTTTTGTTGGACCCCTGAAAATTGAATGCCTGGCATATTCTCCCGTGGGATCCTGTACTCCACTCACGATTACACATGTTGAATTTTGAGAATCCTACCTCCAAAGAAACAAAGAAATTTTGTTGAAGCAAAAACCTGTTCTAGCCAGCCTCACCTAAAAAGTAGTTGTTTGAAGCTCTTACTAATAAGTAAAGTAGTTTTGAACTAACCTAATGTTCAGAGTAGAAATACTTGTGTGTGTGTGTGTGTGTGTGTGTGTGTGTGTGTGTGGGGGGGGGGGGGGGGGGACGGTTTTAGGCATTCCAAATGGCATGTCTCTAATTCCATTGTAGTTACAGCTTTTCCTGCCTGGGGAAAGTTGCTTTTATCACGCCAGGCGTGGAGGGTCCACAGCTAACAGTCTACAGCACCTTCTGCTGACTGGCCAGAGGACTGGTGTCAATGTTTAGTTAGGCTTGCTTACCTAAGCTAGAAAAATCATGCAGTTCAGTCTCCTATGTTAATTAAGAATATATACTATGCGTTGGCATAACTGGTAGTGCTGTAAATATTTAAAATGGCAGAAGAGCTAACGATCAAAGTTGTAAATGTACATTCTGTTTTTTGACAAGGTTCAGATATTTATGCCTGTTGACTGCAGTGTTCCAAACCTTATGGAGAAGAGGATTTGAAAGTGTGAGATCAGTGTAGGCTCCAGCCTGGTGGCCTTGTCATAGCGTGGCGAGTTGATTGATTTTGACAAGACTTTGTCTTACAACCTATTAAAATGCAGCGTCTGCAGCCTGTGCATTTATCCTGTGCAGTTAACCTTGATGGATTTGTCGTTAGCTTATTTGGGAAAAGCCTCCTGAACCACTGTTATTTTTAAGCTAAAGAATTTAGAGTTTGAGTCACATAAATAGTATTAGACTTGGAGAGTTCCACGTGATCAGGTGGGTTTTCTGATGGGGCTGGGTAAGGATCCTATTCTGATGGTAGTTGTAGGATGAGCTCAGAAAAAGCCTGCTCCCTGGTGTCTGGTATGATGAGGAGAAATTGTTGGCTTTGCTCTGTTTTGAGCCTGGTTATGATGTCATTGGAGGAAACTGCACATTAGTGTATTTTTCTTTTCTAGAGAATGTCCAATGATGGTGGTACAAATAAGTATTTCCTAAATACTTAGGAGCATCACAAAAGACATTTATTGAGAAGCTACCAGATGCATCACGCTGCACTAGAAACATGTTATTATTCATCATCTGTACAAAAGTTTTGCTCTTCATGTGAGCATAGGTGCAGAAGTGGGCAGGGGAGAGGTGTAGACAGGAAACATGACCTTGTGCGTGTCAGGCCAACTTTGTTCCTGCTTTTCCCTATAAACGTGGAGGAAGCTGCTCACAGAGATCAGGGATGTTTATGTATGTCCAGCTTAGAAGTTGAATAAGAATCTTCCCATTCTGTTTTATTCCCCTTTAAAAGTGTTTTCAAATTTCAGAGAACTCTGTTTCCGAGTTCCCTGTTTGTACTCTTCCAGGGGAGAATGGGAATAATTTTTTTGGGCCTACCTGCTTATGCACCAGTGTTTATACATATATATAGAGAGAAAGCCATCTTTTCCCCCTAGCTGGTTGATGGTGAGCCGGGCTAATTCAAAAATTCGAAACAAATTCGTTTTATATGTTGAAGAAATTTATAACCAGGAAGATTTTATTTGGATTTTTTATTCAAGTGACTTAAATTTTTCCAGACAGCGAATATATCTCTAGCAAACCAATTGAGAATGAGAATTAAGTTTTCTTTAAAAAGCACGGTGCCTTTTTGTATTTCAGGAGTGTTAAACCAAGAGTTCCCATGTGGGACCATGTGTGACCTCCTAAAGACAGGACAATGGTATCGTCACAGAAAACCTTGTCAGGTCTTCAGACTAGTAGTAATTTCTGATCTGAATGAGCAAAATCTCTGAATTAGTGACACGTGGTTTGAATGTATATTAACACTAATCTTTTTTTTCTTAACATTTTTTTTAATGTTTATTTATTTTTGAGAGAAAGAGAGCACGAGTGGTGGAGGGGCAGAGAGAGAGGGAGGCACAGAATCTGAAGCAGGCTCGAGGCTCTGAGCTGTCAGCCCAGAGCCCTATGTGGGGCTCGAACCCACAAGCTGTGAGATCATGACCTGAGCTGAAGTCTGATGCCTAACCAACAGAGTCACCCACGCACCCCTATATTGACGCTAGTCTTGCTACCTCAGTCCCTCACTAGGCCGAGAACAGGATTCTGTTCACCTGTACCGCTGGTGTCTGGTTACCTGTGCTGTGAAAGGGCTGAAGAAACATTTGCTTTGAGAGAAGGGCCTAAAATCTGCAACCCACATTCTGAAAATAGGTGAAATTTATAAGGGGCTCAGTTAGAACATACTGCTTAGGACTGTAAGCCTCCAAGTTGGTAGTAATAGTTTGCTTTTTGCTTTTTCTTTTTTTATGTTGTATTTAGTTTTGAGAGGGCACGAGCAGGGGAGGGGCCGAGAGAGAGGGACAGAGGATCTGAAGCAGGCTCTACGCTGACAGCGGTGAACTGTGGGGCTCGAACTCACAAACCGTGAGATCATGACCTGGGCTGAAGTCAGATGCTCAACGGACTAAGCCGCCCAAGTGCCCCGTCTTTTTCAACAGATAGTGAATTGTCGGCCATTATGCTAGTGTTGGTTGTGTAACAGTGAAGCTGTTTGGGATTGGTGGCGGTATTGTAGGAGGTCTCTGGAGCTGGACAGCCTGGGTCTGAATCGCGGCTCTTCCGTGTATTGGGTGTATGGCTTCGTGCAAGTCCTTTATCTTGTCTTTCCTTCTTCATCTGTAACATGGGAATGATCTTAGTTCCTACTTCAAAGCGTTGTGAGGATTAAGGGAATTGCTACACTCAGAGTCTCTAGAACCATGCTCAATAAATAGCTGATATTGTCACTATTATTTCTGTTCTTACTATTTTTAGTGAACGAAGGGGCATAGTGCCCTCCCCTCCCACCCCGTTTTTTGTTTTTTTTTTGGCCGGAATCCCTATTTGATGACAGTGGCCCACCATTTATTATGAATTTACTGTGTGCCAGGCACTTTATGTATAGCATCTAATTACATCCTTAGGGCATCCCAGTGAGAATGTATTCTATCCCTGTTTTGCTTATGAGGAAACTGAAGGCTAAATAATAAATATCCCTGGGTACACCACTAGTAGGAGACAGAGCTGGAATTCTAATCCTGGTCTTTTTAGCTCCCAGACTTGATCTCCAAACCACTCTGTTATTTTATCCAAAGATTAAATAGCTTCACACAGAAAGGATGTAGCTCCATCTGACTGTTAAAAAACTGGGGCCTTGAGGAGGGCACCTTTTGGGATGAGCACTGGGTGTTGTATGGAAACCAATTTGACAATAAATTCATATTAAAAAACAAACAAAAAACAAAAAACTGGGGCCTTGTCTGAGAGCAGGAATTCGATGCAGTTGATCAGTATTCCTGACCACACCACTCGTAATTGCTTCATGACGAGCCAGTAGGGTTCTGGATGTCTCTATCATCTCGATTAGTGTGTGCTTTTAGAGTGCCCAATATGATGACGTTTATGTGCATTTTGATGATGAGAATGGTGGCCAATATTGGGATCCTTAATGCCTATGTATAGTATCTGCTTATTGAGCCCTCACTCTAGGAAAGGGAATCTATTTCTGGGATGACCCTAGTTGCTTGTGGAGAAGATTCTGCCTGGCACACATCTTTATTGATGTAATTGTGTTTTTAAAATTTTTATTCCAGTGTAGTTAGCATACAGTGTTGTCTTAGTTTCAGGTGTACAATGTAGTGATTCACCAGTTCCATACCTCACCCAGTGCTTATCATCTCGACGTAATTCTTGAGAGCAGCAGGGACTTGGCTTTTAACAAATGAGATCGTTAGCTCTTACCTTAGGTGCTACTGGAACTGAACATTGTTGAAAATTGTCTTGATTTTCATGTACCCCCCTCCAATATGACGAAAGAGAATCTTACACTTTGATGAACTCTTAAGATTTGTTTGTTTGTTTGTTTCATTCTTAGAGTTTTTAAAATAAAGATTAATCCTTTATCTTACTCAGATATTAACCCAGATACTGGGTTTAAAAAATTTGAGCATCAGGAAAAACGAACATTCGACAGCCATGGCTCTTAGGCTATGAGGGCCATAGAACCCAGAGGGGAGTAGTAATTACCCGATACAGTTCTGTATGTGTTCCCAGTTTCTTAGGGCTTATTTTCTGATGCTTGCTCCGGAACATGCAGAGGCTAATAGTGGCTGCGAGTAGCTGAAACCCCATTGTTCTCATAGTAGGGAGTGTGTTCTTTCACATACCAGGAAGCACAACCCTAGGACCTGGCCATGTGCAGCATGCCAGCTCTAGTATGTGTCACTTTGTCCTCAGGCTTTCTCCCTTCTTGGATACTCAAGATGGCAACAGCACTCCTAGAGTCAGGTATCCAGGGCTTCGAGACAGAAGAGGGGCCTTTCCCTTTTGGCTCCTTTTAGTGGAAGGAATCTTCCCACCAATAGACTTTCCGCAAGTCTTCTCGACAGGGGGAGGGGGACTACTGTGATTGCCTTGGACCAGTAGATCATTGCCTTTTGGCCTGGCCTGGAGCCAGCCCCCGCTGGCATGCATGTGTAAGAGAGACAAAAGCTGAAGAAAATTTGGGTTCTGTTTAAAAAGGAGAAAGGGTGGAGGAAATACATGCTCTGAATGTAATCTGATCCTGCCTAGGCTTGAACTAGCCGAGGGCCACAGTTCATATCTTTTGTGTATGTGGCTTTAATTTAAGCCAGATGCTAGCTTATGTCTTTGCAGAAATAGTTCAGTCTCTCTTATAGATCCTTATTCCTTAAAAACAAAACAAAAAGAACAAAAAAGAAGCCAAAGAGTGTGTTATTAAGGTAACTAGGGTGGGTAGCATTGGATTGTTTAAAAAAATAACTCATTTATCCTCCCCATATAGATCATTTAAACTAATAGATCATCCCTTTGGAATGTGGTGACACTTATTTGAATATGGGGTATAGATGTCTATACACCTGACACTTAAGAAAAATCAACCTACAAGAGAGGAATTACATGCAGTCTGCTCTAAGTCGTCCTGTTTTTGTCATTCCTTTCCCTCTCCAGATACTTTTCATTTTTCCTCCCTTTCATCTTCCTCCTTTTCCCTCTTCGCCTCCTTTTACTTGCTGTACAGATTTAAGAAGCACTGCTTTCATTATTTCCTAACTGGTTAGGTGGCCGCTGAGTCATTTCTATATTGAGGTTGCTGTTTTGTCTTTTTCTCACATTTTGTGCTTTTAGGGAAGGTAGTTGGGTATTAAAAGACTTCTTCTTGGGCTATAGGGCTGTGTAGGGACATGAACATAAGCCAGAAAATTGTTCTGCATATCCTCTGCCCAGTCACCGCCACGGATGAAAACCTGTTTTGTCAGACCTAGAAAGTGACAAAATTGAAACGGTGCACACATGGCCAATATTATAGAAGTTTAATAGTTATTTGTTGCACAATTTGTTTTCTTTCTCAAAGTTCACAGGAAAGCGCCTCTTGATTCCCTTGCCACCATTTTGAAGTTTAGAAATGCATCCTTTTCCATTTTGTTAAATCTGGAGTGTCCTAAGTAATGGATTGAACTTTGTTGGTAGAAATCAAAGACTGCCGATTGCTCTCATCTCTGCAGAGGGGGAGGGCCGCTCAGCTGGCAGCACCTACCCCATTCTCTGTACAGGGATTTTGTTAATAGTGAGGGCTCTTAGAGTAGCACTGGTTTTCGTGAGGTTTTAAGGAAACCTCTATACCCGATAGTTAGCTTGAACCCCTTACTTGAAGTTCTTCATAGGAGTGTCTAGAGTTGTGTATCTGCTTTGCTTTGCTGGTTGTAGTACTCCGCTTAGGGACCAGTGTCTTCTGTAGCACGATGTTCTGCATCGTATGGTAGGTTGTTTAGCCTGGTGATAGAGACAGCTCCTGGGAATTGACCGCCCTTTTTAAAAGTTAAAAAAAAAAATACAAAACAAGAAAAAGGTGGTTTTGCATAACACAGCTTTGTACCTAACCAGTGCTGATCCTCTGTTGATGGTTTTCTGCTTGGTTGCGTGTTAAGTGATGCATGCTTTTTCTCATGGAGCTGTTACAATAGTGAACACTTCTGTCAACCCAGATGGAGTATGCCAACATGGTAATTGTGTCAAAACCACATGCTTGTCTAATGGGCTGGCCGTTCCCAGCAATATTCTTTTTGGTTGCTTATAAGCAGAAAGGTCTTTACTTAGTATGTTGTATAACTGAATGGATTTAATTTAATAATTTTATTTTTTTTAATTTAATATAACTTATATAGCTAAATAAAAATAATGGATTTTCAGTATTTGTAATTATACTTATGAAAGGTAGTGGAATGAGCATTGCTAGAGTTTGGGAAACCATAGTTCTGGGTTTGGCTTCTCCCGTCTAGCTTTGTGATCTCAGGCAAATCTCTGATCTTTCTGAGCCTCAGTTTCCTTGTTGATAAGAGGGAATGAGGGTATTAGACTGGACGATTTCACAGCACTCATTCGGTAAATATGTATCAGGTGCCTCTTTGTGCCAGTCTAGATGCGGGTAATGTAGAAAGAGCCTAGCCCTTATGGGGCTTTCATTTTAGTGCGAAGGCTTGCATTCTACTGCAGAAGTTTGCATTTTAGTGGGTGATGGAGTTTAAAGGCTTATCCACATTTGAAACTCTTGAGAGTCACAGGCATGATAATTATGGTAAATGGATGTGCTATAATCATGTTTTCTTGATGGTAATTTGTTCAAGAAGCCATTTTATCAACAAAGAAGGTAGTGTTTAGGTTTGAGCTTTTGTTTATCTCTGAAACTATTTTAAGAAGGTACTTATTTACACATAATTATATCCACCCTTATTTTTGAGTATTTACAAATACAATTTTATAGAATTAGCCAGTTCACTGTTTTTTTGTTTGTTTGTGTTTTAAGATCTTGTAACTTGCATTTGGAGGGGCAACACTGAACAGCTCTGAGATTCTTAAAACTTAAAAGCGTGAATCCAGTAGTGGTTGAGGAAGACCACTGTGTAAGGCTTAATGGTGTGGTTTATCTGTGCTCTGTCTCTGTGTTAGCACCTTGTCTTTAATTTCCATTCATCAGCTCAATTGTGATTACATGGCCAAAAATGACCTTCAAGTATGGTCTTCTTTCCATGTGATGGGAACTCATCTGTAAATTTCTTACTGGGGGAGGGCCAGAGCGAGTTATAGTAAATCGCAGAATAGATTCATATTCTGTAGTCCTTTCCACAAACTGATACGAATTTTCTTTGAGGACTGAGGACTGCACCAAAGGACCTGGTTAATTCAATCATTCAAAGCATTCAAAGGGGGAGTTGTGATTACATTATGAAATACAGGTGAAAACAGGTATGCACGGCTGTGTGGGCCTCCGTTCAGTGGCCTTGGATAAGTCACATAACTTTTACTCTTTATGACTTACAAACAGGGATCATATCTTCCCTGTAGGATGCTTTAAAGAGCAGATATTTATGTGCATGATGTCTGACACAGTAAGTGGCAGGTCTTATGATTAAAATAAAAATGTTAATGTTTCTAACATAATAGTGGAAACTTGAGTTTTATATCTCATTGCTTCTAAAATATTTTGACCAAAAATCAACTTTACTTAATTGGTCTCCAGATTATTTGTCATAGCAAAAGTAATTAGAGAGCTACCAATTATCTTGATTAGCTTGGACAAGGGTGGGACGTTTTTATTTTAATTTTTACCAGGGCATTGGTTCAACTCTCAAAACGTAATTAGAGAGTATATACTAAAAATCAACTTGGGTCATTGCATGATTAATATAAATAATATTCTCCATTTAAGTGGTACATGGAAAATGGTAGTTTAAAGAAGGAAAAAAGACTTTCTGTGCTATTTGGGGCCAGTTCAAAAACTCATGTAAGAGTCTTACTGGGAGACATGATTCTGAATTTTAAATACCTAATAGTGGTACAGCCACTAGAGAAAAACTGTATTGAGTTTCCTCAGAAAATTAAAAAATTAACTACCATATGATCCAGCAGTTTCTTGGTATTTATCAAAGGAAATGAAAACTCACTAACTCAAAAAGATGTATACACACCATGTTCACTGTAGCATTATTTATCGTAGTCAGCATATAGAAACAACAGCCTAAATTTCCATTTATGGATGAATGGATAAAGAATTGTCACACACACACACACACACACACACACACACACACACACACACACACACGAGTATTATTCATCAGTAAACAAGAATGGAATCTTGCTGTTTGCAATAGCATGGATGGATTATGCTAAACTAAATGTCACAGAAAGAAAGACACCTTAAGATCTCTCTTGTATGTGCAATTTAAATAACAACAACAACGAAACCAAGCTCATAGATAAAGAGAACAACCAGTGGTTGCCAGATGCGGGAATGAGAGAAATGGGTGAAATTTGTTTGTTTAGTTTAAATAAATTGAGGGGGGGTGGGAAGCCCACTTAGGTTTGTGAATAATAACTGCATTCTGTTTACCTGAACGTTCAACTCAGATCTTTGGAGGAGAAAGTTCAGTAATCATATTAGCTTTAGAATGACTTAACAGATCTTGGCTCATGTCTTCCTAAATAAAGGCAATGCCTTAATATTTTGTACATTTTGGTTTACGTTGAGCTAAGATTTCTGTACAAAAATTCCATAAAACGTATAGTTTAGTTTTGCTCAATATCACCAGTTTTTGATTTTCAGGAATATTGGTATAATTTTTCTACAATACATCCATGTTGGCTACAGCCTGTTTTATCCGTGATGTTTACTTCATCACAGATATTTGTTTGACAGAATACGATGTTTAAGTTTGGTGATCTGAGACCAATGCAGATGGTAGTTAAACATTTTACTAACACACCTACACTTTATGCTTTTATACAGCATAGAGGTAGTGAACTAATATGTGCAAATTTTCAAACATGGATAGAATTATAAATTAAAATGTTATGGTTACTTAACTATTCTTCCTTTGTAGCATTGCCCTCCATTTATTTCCACTCATCTCCTAGTCTTATTATATAGTTCTCTCACCTCCTGCCTTCTGCCTGACTCTGCAATGTTGAGCAGTGATAAAGTTCTTTTCAGGACCCTCTAAATACAAAACTACACTTTTTCTCTAGGTGATGGCTGTATGTATCATTTGTGCCTTTAACTATCACCCATATGATGACAACTCCCAAATCCATATCTCTTGTGCGTATCCAGTCTCCGTTCAAGTCCTGTATGGCAGGTGTTCAGCTAGACAGACTTGTCAGTTGTGATGCATTCAAAACAGAGTTTGTCTCCGTCAGACCCTCTTTTCCTTTGTGCTCCCTGTTTCAGTGGGTGGTTCTACCATCACCCCAGTTTCCATGACCTGAGACTTTTCCTCAACCCTTTCCTCTCTTTGACTTGTTCTATTCATTGTGGACACATCATGTCGTCTATCTCTTTACCATTAGATTCATTTCTTGTCCTTTGCCTCACTGCTCCTACCTTAGTGCAGACCATCATCGTCTTGTGTGTGGGTTATTGAACAGCCTTCTGGATGTCTATTTCAATCTTTCATCCTGTACTTTACAAGCCAGGTTGGGCTATTTGAAATGTGGGTATGATTACATTACTCCTCTGTGGAAAGCGCTTATATGACTTCTGACTGCCTTTAAATTAACCTCAAGACCTTTCTTACCAGGATACACAAAACCTTTTATGTCCTGGCTCCTGCTTACTGCTCCTACTTTGTCCCTGCTAATTCGCTTTCCTCCTCATCTCCTATCTCTATAACAAGCTTCCACTTAACTTGTACAGTGTATTACCGTTCAGTACTTGTGGTTTCCTGTAGGAGGAATATTCTCCTGGTTCCACACTTCCCTGTTCCTGGCACATGCTGCCTATCCTGACTCCCTTGCCTGAATGAGGGCTCATTATTTTAAAGAAACTCAAAGGTCAACTTTGGTAGAAGGGCTTACCTAGTGACCCTCTTCTCCTAATCTGGGTTAAGTATCTGTCTTGTGCTTTTTAAGCAGTGTGCTTTTCACTTCATCTGTACACCACCTTCTCCCCTCCTTCAGCTTCTTGAAGGCAGTCTTTATTCATGTGCCCAGTACTTGGCACATTGTAGGGGCCCATTAAATATAGTCAGGCTGACTGAATGCTTTCATGCTTGCCTATTAGAAGGGAATACCATTTTTAAAAACTTTTTTATTATTGAGATATCACCCTTTAAAAAACTATATTATTTTTTCATTTTATTTATTTTAGGGCACAAATGAGTTGGAGAGGGGCAGAGAGAGAGAGAGAGAGAGAGAGAGAATATCTTAAGCAGGCTTCACATACAGCATGGAGCCCGGCGTGGGGCTGGATCCCACAACCCTGGGATCATGACCTGAGCCAAAATCAAGAGCCAGATGCTCAACCAACTGAGCTACCTTGGCGCCCTGAGATATCACCCTTTTAAAGCTTACAATGCAATGGTTTGTGTGTATTCACAAGGCTGTACAACCATCACCACTGTCTAATTTCAGAACATTTTCATTACCCCCAAAGGAAACCCTGTACTCATTAGCAGTTGCTCTCTATTCTATCTTCCAGCCCTTTACAACCACTAATCTACTTCTTCTTTGTGGGTTTGCGTATTCTGGAAATTTCGTAGAAGCAGATCACATACCATGTAGCCTTTTGTATTTTTTTCACTTAGAACAATGTTTTCAAGGTTTGTGTGTGGCAGCATACATTAGCACTTCATTCCTTTTTAGGAGTTAATATTGCACAGACACACCCATCTTGTTTATCCATTCATCAGTTGCTAGAAATTTGAGTTTCTGTTTTCTGACTATTACGGATAAGGCTGTTCTGAAGATTCGTTTACAAGTTTTCCTGTGGACATCTGTTTTCATTTCTCTTGGGTATATATATACACGTAGGAATGGAATCGCTAGGTCCTGTGGTAACTTTAACTTTTGAGAAACTGACAAACGGTTTTCCAAAGTGAATGCACCATTTTACTTTCTTTGCCACCAGGGTTGAGAATTTAAAATTTTCCACATTCTCACTAGTACTTGTTACTCTCTGTCTTTTTGATAAGAGCCATCTTTTAGTGCATATGAAGTGGTATCTGATGGTGGTTTGGGTTTCATTTCCCTAATGACTGATGATGTTGAGCAGCATTTCAAGTGCTTACTGGCCATTTGTATGTTTTCTTTGGAGAAATGTCTACTTAAAATTCTTTTCATTCATTCATTCATTCATTCTTTTATTCATTCATTCATTCATTTATCATTCATTCTGTTGAATTGTAAGGGTTCTTGATATATTTTGGATACTAGACTCTTATCAGATATATGATTGGCAAAAGAGGGTGAAGAATATTTTAATAAACAAGTGTAATACTGATACATGCTACAGTATGGGTGAACCTTGAAAGCATTATGTCCAGTGAAAATGCCACATATGTAATTCCGTCTATTTGAAATGTCTAGAATAGGCAAATCCATATGGATTGAAAGTAATTGCCAGGGGCTGGGGGCGGGGGGAGGGGACAACAGAGACAAAACGTTAATGGGTAGAAAGTTCCTTTTCAGGATGATGAAAATATTCTAGAATTAGATAGTGGTGATGGTTGCACAATCTTGTGAATGTATTCAAAACCATTAACTAAGCAATTTAAATGGGTAAATTTTGTGGTATGTGAAGTATATCTCACTAAAGCTTAAAAAAGAGCAAGTGTGTTTTATTTTTTTGAACTAGTCAAGGTTTGTACTACTTTTGAAGATAGCTGGAAAATTTCCTACTTTGAACATTGGCAACAGAGGAGAGAGTGTGCTATCTCTGCTCTGCCTGTTTTTTTTTGTTTGTTTGTTTGTTTGTTTTTAATATATCAGCAGGGGAGCTTTATTTTAAAAAATCCCTCTTTGCTCGTGTGAAATTGAGACAAGTAGTTACTTTCACACTTCATTTCAATTTTGTTTTCGTTAGTTGTGATAGGGTCAATTGTTCGATGCATTTCCCCTCCCCACCTCTATAATGTCTTCATTTGGTTCAGATTAAGGGCCCCTAGATACTTGTAATTGCATCTATAAGGAAGACTATGTTTGCGTTTGGGTGGGACAGAGGGTTAGACTTTTTGATCATAGTTTGAGTACTTTTCTCAGAAAACTAACTTCTGCACTGAAATAATGCTGGTGAATTATGGGGTTTAATTTGGGGACAAAAAAGATACAGTTTTTTTTTTCCAGATCTAATTTTCTCACTATTAAGCACTCCACATTTAAAATTCATCTTTATAATACCCATCATTTTGGTTTCACTGTGTGAAATTGCAGTGAAATTTGTCTCCATACTTACTAACAGTATCAGTAACATTATTGTGTGATAGAATAAGGCATACAAAGTATAGAGAAAAGAAATTTTCCTTAAAAAATGGCGGGGTTTTTTGGGGTAAGTTTTTTATGGCTAGATGAAACTTAATAAAAGTAATCACCTAAGCTCTTCATGATTTTAAGTTCTATCAGTACAGAATCAGTTAATTCCATTGTGATGCTACCTTTGGTTCTTGGATTCTGATAGAGAATTCTAAGAGTAGCAATCTCTGTTTTTCTTTTGTGCTTATGAACCGTCTTTCCCTACACATTTTCTATCATCTCTTTGCCATTTCCCTTCCCACTCTTCTGTACCCTGTTCCTTCCCTCCAAACTAAAACTGAGAGAGTTTGTAAAATAGCATTTTGTGGTTTTGTTTTGTTTACAGCATAAGCTGTAACCATGACCACTGAAGTAGGCTCCACTTCTGAAGTGAAGAAAGAACCTGAACAATTAGGAGCAGACACAGATACAACCAAGGAGAAAACGAAAGAAGTAGCAGAAAATCAGCAGAATCAGTCCTCTGATCCAGAGGAGGAAAAAGGTTCCCAGTCATCTCCTACAGCTGAAAGCCAAAGTAGTCCACACCGCCAGAAGAGAGAGAAGGATCCATCGGAGAGCAGGGGAATTTCTCGATTCATACCCCCATGGCTTAAGAAACAAAAGTCCTATACCTTAGTAGTGGCCAAAGATGGAGGAGATAAAAAAGAGCCTACCCAAGCTGTTGCTGAGGAGATTTTAGATAAAGAAGAATCTCTTCCTGAAGGAGAGAGGCAGGCCAAGGGTGATGCTGAAGAAACCGCTCAGAGGAAACAACAGGAGATTAAAGTTGATGTCAAGGAAGAGAAACCAGTGAGCGGTCCTGCGGCACAGGTATGTTTGAGAAGTGTTTGGGAATTAAAGGTTCATGTTCTTTTTTTTTTTTTTTTTTTTTTTTTTTCAAATACGTGTATTTTCGAGGGGGGTGGGGGGAGAGAATCCCAAGCAGGCTCTACACTGTCAGTGCAGAGCCCAGTGTGGGGCAAACTCACAAACTGGGAGATCATGACCCGAGCTAAAGTTGGACATTTAACTGACTGAGCCACCCAGGCGCGCCTAAATCTTGATGTTCTAGCCACATGACAAAAAGGATTTCTTTTGAGTCATTTTGAGATTTTTTCTATGCAGATACTACTTTGGCTTATTGTATCTGGAATATGGGTCTTGGAGTGGTCTGCTACAGCCTTCTTGTTACTTCTTTTTAAAAACTTGCCCAAATAATAAGGCAAAAAAATTGACTCTATATGCAAACTATAAAAAAAAAAATCCATGTTTCTTACTGTTTAGGTTAAACAGATACTTAGAATCCAACGACCTCTCCTTTAAAAAAAATTTTTTTTTTGATCTTTATTTTTGAGAGACAGAGTGCAAGCAGGGGAGGAACAGAGAGAGAAGGAGACATAGAATCCGAAGCAGGCTCTAGGCTCTGAGCTGTCAGCACAGAGCCCGACGCGGGGCTCGAACTCACGAACTGTGAGATCATGACCTGAGCTGAAGTAGGACGCTTAACCGACTGAGCCACCCAGGCGCCTCCGCCTGTCCTTTTTAAATAGTGTGGATTTTTTACCTCTTTGATTTGATGTATGGGAGTGTTCAGGAAGTAGGAAGAAATAGATTTGTATGTGTGAACATTTTGGTTGCCTAATGAAACTAGGCTTTGCCATACTACGCTATTATAATTGGAAATTTTATTATTTGAAATGATATTTTAAGTTTTAGTTGCCAGGATGTAGTTTCTTCTACTCATTTAATGCTGATGTTACCAAACTGGCAAAATGAGAAAATGGAGGAAGGGGGAGGAAGATATGGGGAATATCTTTTCTAGCAAAATTTTGAAGTCTTCTAATACTTTGTCTTCTGCAAATTGGTTAACTTTAGTATGAACGTACATTTTCTTGTCAACAGCCTGCTGATGAAGTAAGTAAGGAGAGAGAAGAGAAGGCTAAAGAAATACAGGAAGACAAATCAGAAGAAGCAAAAAGGGAGACCAAGGAAGTGCAGACCAATGAGCTAAAGTCAGAGAAGGCTTCTCAGAAAGCCACCAAGAAGACCAAAACTGTCCAGTGTAAAGTGACCCTCCTAGATGGCACCGAGTACAGCTGTGACCTGGAGGTGAGATGGGGTGCTGGTTGGATGGCTGTCTTGATGTGTAGGGTGAACACAGAAGGCACAGGTTGCCCTCACTTGTGGGCTGGCACAGTGTATATATTTTTGTGTCTCTATAAGCTAGTTTGTCAGTTGTGCTTTAAAAAATAAGAACAGGAGAGGGTCATTTCCATGACAAACAATATTTCCTGACCCTAAGGGGGTGGGGGGTGCTGAATCAGGGCCAATGTTCTGCTAGTTTGCACTGGTCGTGTGCATTGGCTGGTGTTTGTTCAGAATGGGTATTAAATAGTTTGAATGTTACCTTTTTCTGTAAGGGTTTCACTTGAGAAACCAGCTAGGTTGGTATTTCAGAGTCATGTTAATTTCAGAACTTTACCCCTAAGTTTTTTTTTATCCTGAGTCTAACGATTTAAGATTGAGCTCATTTATTCAGTTTCATTTAATTAAACAACACTCATGATTTGTAAAGCATATAATTTATTAGCATGGATGTGACCAAAACCAATATAATTAAAACAAAAATATTTTTTTAATGTTTATTTTTGAGAGAGAGAGAGAGAGAGAGAGAGAGAGAGAGAGAGAGAGAGAGAAAGGGTATGAATGGGGCAGAGGCAGAGAGAGAGAGGGAAACAGAACTCGAAGCAGGCTCCAGGCCCAGAGCTGTCAGCACAGATCCTGACAAGGGCCTCGAACTCACGAACTGTGAGATCATGACCTGAGCTGAAGTAGAATGCTTAACCTACTGATCCACCCAGGTGCCCCACCAATATAATTTTTTTAAAGCATCTAGTACCTTATAATTCCGTTAGAGCTTGTTACTTTTCATAGCTAAGTTACTTTATTTACAAGAACATGTGCAAATAGCTGATATGCACTGAACAACTGTGTCAAAAGCTTCGAATGGACTATTTCACATAACACTTGTAAGAATCTATATGAGGTAGGTATTATTATGGGTGTTCCCGTTGTTACAGTGGGGAATGGAAGGCTTGGAGAGTTTAAGTAACTTGCTCAAAGTTTCATGCCAATTAGTGGGTGAGCCAGAATTCCAGACCTGGCAGTTTGACTCTGGACATTGTTAACGTGACCACCAAACTACCCTGTTTGATTTGTTACACGTGGACAAAGCAGTAAGTGGGACCCATTTTGTTCATTTAAAATATGGTCTCTATAGAATAGTCTTTGCTTTGGTCTTCTCGCTTATTAAATATTAAAATTATTTTTTCCTAATTCTTCACATTCTTACTAAAAATAGAAGTTACACTTTAACTATAATGAAAGGATTCAGCTTGGTGAAATAGACCTATCTAGTTGAACAGTATTTTATTATTATGTATTTAAACCTGTATTAGAATACAAGGTACGGAGGGTGCAAAGATGAATAATTCATGGTCCTTTATTTTACTTCATCTGTTTTACTCATTTTAGTTATAATTGTTTAGATATTTCATTTATTTCAAGAACAGGAGTGGCAAAAGAGAATTAAAAATGCTTACAGCTTTGAGAGAGAGCTCGGAGGGTTAGAGGGAGACTGATAAACTGTGTGTCTCAGGTAGGGTGGGTACAGTAAAGAAAATAATACAATGACGCTGTGAACTTGACTCATTTACGTTTGACCCCATGCTCCTTGTTTCTCCTACGTGTGCTAGAAGTTAGGGAATCTAAAATTTGAGAACCAACTTGATAACTTGTTATGTGACTTTGAACCATTTATTGAAGCTCTCTGGGCCAGACTGAGGTCCAGAAGCTGGCTTCATCTATGGAATATAAGGTTGCTTAGGTAATTCAGAAGGTCCTTGCTATCTCTGAAGCTCTTTATATGACCAAACCTCAGGGTTTACCAATGTGCTCTATGGTTTAAATCTATTTCTGTTCTCTATCTTTTAAAGTCACCATGTATGTAAAAAACTACCAAAATCTAGAAGAGAATTGACAGCTGTATATTCCCCACAAAAATTTTACTCAGATGTTCCTATTATGCCATGCGTTTCAGATTTTTTTTTAAGACCCAAAACCTTGCTGAGGTCTCGTTCGCATCTCTCTTGCTCAGTACATCTCTTTTTACCGCATGTAAATCTACTTTGTTCACTTTCAGCTGCTGTGTAGTTTTCTTTGGATGACTAAACCAGTCTATCCATTCCTGTGCTGAGGCTCAATTTCTTTACGTAGTATAACAGCCATTGCTTCAGTGATCACAATCCTACACCTTGCCTTGTTTCCTTGTGCGAGAGTTTCTTCAGGGTAGACCATAGTGGAATTGCTCTGTTGGTTGATTGCAATTTTGCTTCCTCTGTTTTCCCAGATCCTGCCAAAGTGATCTCCAAAGCGGTGGTGCCAATTTAAATTCTAGCCAGGGGGTGCCTGGGTGGCTCAGTTGGTTAAGTGTCCAACTTCGGCTCGGGTCATGATCTTGCGGTCTGTGAGTTTGAGCCCCGTGTCGGGCTCTGTGCTGACAGCTCAGAGCCTGGAGCCTGTTTCGGATTCTGTGTCTCCCTCTCTTCTCTGACCCTCCCCTGTTCATGCCCTGTCTCTCTCCGTCTCAAAAATAAATAAACGTTAAAAATAATTAAAAATAAATTCCAGCTAGTAAGCCCTGAACTGAATTTTTCCACATTGTCTCTACTTGTTCGTGATGATTTGACATTCATTTCATATTTTTTAATCTAGGGTTTTTGCATATAATATATTTTATTTCCTTTTATCAGCTTTGTGAAATTTTATTAACCAGGTTACATACCAGCCTCATAAAGTTGCTTCCCTTTTAACATTCTCTGGAAAAGTTTAGATAAATTAGGCGTTATCTGTTCTTGGGAGATCTGGTAAAACTTGCCTTTAAAACTGTCTTGGCCTGGTGAAAAGAGTAGGGTTGGAGCGTGGGTTTGTTTTTTTGTTCTTTTGTTTTTTGAATCACTGATTCAGTTTCCTTATACTAACAGCTTGTTTCTGTTTTTTCTTGAGTTAGTTGTAGTAATTCATACTTTCAGAGGAAACTCTCCATGTCCTCTAATTTGACAAATCTCTTGGCATGACGTTTGTCATAGTATTCTCGTCGTGTGCACTTGATTTTCATTCCATTTTCATTTCTATAGTTACTTGCCTTTTCTCCCCCCATCATTCTTCCTATAGAGCTAACCATTTTAATTTTTTTTTCAAAGAAACAACTTGGTTTTATTGTTTCTATGTTACTTTTTTTGTAACATTTTTTCCCTTTTGCTCTTTAGTTTTTCTTTTGTGATTAGCCTGTTTTTCTTGTGATTTCTTGGGTATCAAATAAATATAGGCTTTCATGGCTCTAGCTTTCCCTTCAAGTATCTCTTGTTGAGTCCACAAGTTTTGAGTATAGGGCTTTTCATTGCCGTTCAGTGCTTAATATTTTTGCATGCTGTTAAATGGGTCATTTTTGACCACTGAAGCTTTTATAAATGTGGTTTTGAATTTCCAGAGCATGTGTGTGTTGTGAATATATGTTGTGCATGTCTTGTGGGATCTGTTACATTTGTTAAGACTTATTTTGCAAGCTAATCTATAGTCAGTTTTTGTAATAGTTCTTTTTGAGTTTGGGAAAGTATATTCTCTCCTTGTTGGCACAGGTGTTCAGATCTGTCCTTTGGATCAGTCTTATTAGTTATGTGGCTCATATTGTTTATGTCTCTGTTAATTGTTTAACTGCTTCATTTATCAACTAATATGAGAGGTGTGTTGAGATCTCTCCCTGTAATTGTTGATTTGATAATTTCTCTTCATATTTCTGTAAGTTTATGCTTTATAAAATTTGAGGCTAGATTATTATATGGCAACGTGCTAAATTAAATATTCTTGGAATTTTGTCCCCCTTTTTACCATCATACAGTACCTTCAAATTTATTTTGACATTAATATTACTGTACTGTCTTTATTTTGGTTAGGATTTGCCTGGACTATCTTTTCTCATTTCTTTGTTTTTAGACATTGTGTGTTTTTTTTTGTTTGTTTGTTTGTTTTTGAGGAGACGTTTTTTAATCCCATTTGCGAATTCTTTTAACTGGTGAGTTTATGCTAGCTGTTTTGTATGATCTGTGTGGTCATATCCTGTCATCTAATTTTGGGTTGTCTGGTATTTTTCTTTGTTTATTGATGCTCTTTTAGGAATGATATTTAAGTGTTTTATAGACACACGTAATGAAGTCTAGTATTAATCACTGTGCCTGCCCCCTTTATTCCCATCTGTTTAGCACTCATTTGTTGTCAGATCTCATTTTGGAATGGTACAAAATAACATTCTTATCTGTATGGCTATTCCCTCTTCTGGGACTTTGCTACTCATGGGGAATGAAGTCCTGTTGCTTGAAGCAGAGTTGAGAAAGAATGCAAAGTTAAATGAAGCAAAGTTTGCGATTACCAAAGTTTAATTCACTTTGACTTCAATTGGTTGCAAAAGCATAGGAGTCTTTTAATTTTATGACTATATTAACATACAGATAGATTGGCTTTTCAGTTAATAAATGATTAATTCATATATCATTAAAAATGAACTTTGGAGGACAATAGATAAATTTGAAATGTGTAGCATATATGTGTTGAACAAACTGTTTTCTCCTTTCAAGTACAAAGCAGAATGAAATCAGAGGAGGCTATCGTGATGTGATCCCATGGCAGGTTTTAATGTACCAGCAGATCACTAGAATTCTGTCTAGGCAGTGACTTCTATTTGACCACGGGCCGTAATTCATCATTTTCGTAATAGCTCTTATAACCACGTAAATGTTATAGGTTGTATTACCTATCTTGGCTAACTGTCTTTTATTCAGTTCTTCCCATTTCGGTTCTCTGGTTGCTTGCCTGGTGTCATTAGTATGGGTCTGATACTCATCAGACCTGCTGTTATTTCCTCTTTGGGAGCAGAGCCCAGAGGACAGCCGTCACATGATTTGAGTGCTCTCATGTTTCCTGTTCCAGCATTGACCTTAGACAGATTGGGTGATGTGCTGATGCTGCTTATCTGGAGTTCTATAGCTCTGTACCGGAAATCGGTGTCTAAGGACTACTTGGGGAAGTGTGTTGTGGGAAACCATAGCTATTCATGTACTTGCAAGCACTCAAGGAGGATAAATACAATGTGGGAAATAAATACTTTCACTTAATTTAGTTTGGGAGATTAGATTTGTTTCCATCTGTTGACTGTCATTAAAGATGATGTCTGTCATGACTTTTTAGATGCCCCTTGTTTTTGTTTTGTATGTCCATGTGTCTAATTTTCAACTTGAACTTTAGATGATAGCATTCCCACTGAAGAGAGCCTGAATGTCTTCGCTTTAGGGCACCAGCAACAGTAGAGGGAAGCATGGCCTTTTCAGGGCTCTGGAGAAGTTGGAATGACCTAGCTTATAGAGACCTTACAGAGTAAGATGATGTTCTAGAAGGCGTTCACATGCCAGGATGAGAAGATTAAAACTGATCTGTAGAGCAAAATGAGCTGGCAGAGGTTGTAAAGTCATTGGGACATAGGACCTAGCAAGAATGCTATTTAGATTTCAGAACATAGTAGGTAGCTGTGTGGCTGCAATAGTTAGGGGGAAGTTTTTATTCACGACAGTTTTAAAGAGGCACATCCGTGGTTTTTATAGAAATGATTTCATCAGTGTGATTAAAGCACTGGGAAAGGTTTCCCGTTTGTGCCTGTCAGTACCTTTAGTCAAAAAAAGCACCCCTCTTAAGCCATTTCATACAAATGTTACTGTATTACCTGAATAATTTTTCTTAAAGATAATTCTTGGAGATATTGTTTGTTTGGTGTCCTAACATGAACTGTTCCTCAGATTACTTCCTTAAAATTGATAGAAAGATCTCCATATCTCCATCTCTGTCCTGTATTCCTTGTTCTGTTCATTTTATGGCCTCTTGTTTCCACATTTTTTCCTCCTATATGCCATCTGGGACCATTCTTTCTTGAACCTCAGGAATTAAATGAATAGATGCTCAGGGAGCCAAGGCAACACCGTTTGCAGAAACTAATTATTGTCTTTGGAGTCCGCATTCTTTTGAGGAAAGTGAATATATATTGTTAATAAGCGGATAAAAATGCCTCACACATAATATTTGTGAGCATAAATATTGGATAAGAGGGAAGTTTTAGAGAATGATTGTAGTTAACTGAAAAAAAAAATAATATAGAAGTGGCTTGACTTTAATTAATGTTATTTTTGGCTTATGTAACAATAGGCTTATTGCTAAATCATGCATTAATTTTGACCCAAGGCCTAGTCTGTCTGTTGCATTTGTTCCAAATCTTTGTGTGAGGTATTTTTTCATTGTATTTAGTGAAAATTACACTTTCATTTTATAGTAATAATTATAAAATTTTACTATCAATTGGTAATAAAGGATCTCAAGTATTTTTTTTGAAAACTTGGAGGATTATATTTTTTAATAAAACACTATAATTTCTATCCTTCGGTACGTCTGTTTTTATCTTATTGGGATATTTAATGGTATGTGACAAGCTCCTTTGGTACCAGAATTTGAATGGGAAGAATTTTAGGGAGTCTCCTGGACTGTGCATGCTTGTTGCAGAGAATCAGCTATATGACTCATGTGACAATTGCCATTCGTCATTTATACTCCATGTGTGAAAACACCGGGGCTCTCTCCTCTAAGAAAAAAATACAGTAAGGTTTAGTTGAAGTTGTGGATATAAAGTCAAGAGACCTATGTTTCCTTTTCTTTTGACTCTGGATGTCTTGGGGCAGTCACTTCCTCTTTTTTCTTCTGTTCTCAGATAGCAAAGTAAGAATGAAAATACTTGCTTCCTCTGTTTCTCTGATTGAGCTAGTTTTACTACAGCTGATAAGTCTGTACGTATTTTTTTAAGTCTGAAAATAAATGTGAGAGTCCCTGCAAGACTTTGGGAGCAAGAGTGAATGTGCATTCTGGGTTAGAGTTGCTCACATTTTCCTCTGGCATCTGAAAGTTGTTCCCACGTGTTGATTTAGCCTGAGAATTGAGGGCATTGTTTCTGCCCACATACAAATGCCAGTACCATTTTTTCCTTAGTGCTATGAATAAGGCGATCAGAATGTAGGCTCTTTTTGTCAACGTTCTGATGATAAAAGTATTTATCAGAAAGTAGAATGTGTCAAGGTCGTCTTGTCTTTTGTAGAGTACTGGTCTCAGAAATCCAATTTGATTATCATTGCTTTTGAGTGGTTTTTATTTATTTACTTGATTGCTTGTTCTGCTTTCACTCTTCAAGGTGGTTCTTTCAGACCTCTAGCACTGACCCTTAAGTAGGTTTATTAGTTTAAAAACAACAACAACAAAAACGTTTATTTTGGGGGGGAGGAGGGCATATAGACGGAGTGGAGGGGGAGAGAATCCCAAGCAGACTTCATGTGGTCAGCGTGGAGCCCAATGTGGGGCTTGATCCCAGGAACCATGAGATCATGCATGACCTGAGCCAAAATCACAAGCTGGATTCTCAACCCACTGAGTTATCCAGGGTGCCCCATTAAATAGTTTTCACCATCTGCATACCTCTGGAGGATCTAGAAGTTGTGGCCTTACATACGCTCCCATTAAAGTGTTAGATTTAAATATGGATTAGGAACTCAGAACTGTTTATTTTTAATTTTTTTTTAATTTTTTTTTAATGTTTATATTTGAGAGAGAGAGACAGAACGTGAGTGAGGGAAAGGCAGAGAGAGGGAGACACAGAATCCAAAGCAGGCTCCAGGGTCTGAGCTGTCAGCACAGAACCCAACGTGGGGGCTCAAACCTACAAGCTGTGAGATTGTGACCTGATGAGCTGAAGTCAGACACTTAACCGACTGAGCCACCCCGGCGCCCCAGGAGCTGGGAACTATTTAATTGGCACATACTATGTACAACATAAAATCCTAACAACATGGGTCCAGGTGAAGGTCTCTGTCTGTCCAATTATACCTTTAGTTTAAAAAAGGAGTTAATTAAGTTGATAATTCTGTTCAGTAACTTGTATCTACTAAGTGGGAAGAGTGTGAGTGGTTAGTTTGGTTCAACTTGATGACAGCAGGGATTCACAGGAGCAGGGCAGAACATGGCCTTTTCAAGTCACTTGTTAGCCGGGCGTTCAGGACTCTCTTAAGGAATGACCTCAGACTGTCTTTTGATCGCTATCTACTGGATTTTTGAAGTTTTTCCTCTGCCAGCTTAATTGTTCTTCCATTTAGGCACATCCTAAATTATCTTTTCTTCCTTCAAGTTTCTGATCAGACCATCTCTACATTTTGATTTCCTCCCTAGCCACACCATTCCTCCCCATTGTTTAACGTCCAGCTCACATTCAGCTTTTAGAATGTTTTCTTTCTTCCTCTGAACTTGTTTGCACCATTAATTTGGCAATTAATCATGCACTCCGCCTTCTGAAAGAATTGCTTGTGTTGTGTTGAAAAAGTGCTAAACTCTTGTATTGTTGTTTGATTTTTCTCCTATTGTTTCTTCACCTGGAGAAGGGTGTTGGTTCCTTGAGAAAAGGGACTTTCTTTCTCCCCATAGGGCCTTAACACAGGACTTTGTGCCCTACTCATAGAAAGTAATTGTTGGTTTATTTTTCTCTACTTTCTTGTGTATGTATAAAATTTTCGTCCTTATCTAAGGTAAATGATTGCATTTGCTTATTTCTGTTCCTAATTCTCTCCACCCTCTCCAATTAAAAAAGGAAGATTTGCATGTATACGTAAATATTTGTATTTCCCCACCCCTTATTGCTACTTCTGTCTACCACCGCCCTGCTATTTTAATATGAAATTTATTGTCAAGTTGGTTTCCATACAACACCCAGTGCTCATCCCTACAGGTGCCCTCCTCAATGCCCATCACCCACTTCCCCCCACCCCCACCCCCACCCCATCAGCCCTCAGTTTATTCTCAGTATTTAAGAGTCTCTTATGGTTTGCCTCCTTCCCTCTCTGTAACTTTTAAACTTTTTTTTTCCACCCTGCTTTTTAAATACTTAGAAACAGCAGGCTAAGTTCTTGTAGAAGTGCTTCAAGGGCTTAACTGAATGAAAACAATGAAATTCCTACAAAAGGCAGTCAAACTGCTAGGCAGGAGCCCCTAGACATGGGTGTGATGTGGTCCTGGCCCTTTAGGAGCTCAGGGCCCTGTAGGGGAAAGTGGATTCCCAGGGCATAAGACTTCTTTCACTTAAATGGGCGGTTGCTTGGTGGCTGAGTGTAGGCTGGGCTGGAAGAGAATATAATTAATACCTTATTCCCTGCGTCTTTTCAATAGCGCTCCTCCTGAGCACATTAAAAAAGGATATGGTTTTCATTTCTAGGCGGTCAAGAATGCTACCACATGCTTTATCCTTTTTGTGACCCTCACTTTTGGTTTCAAAATCTGGGGCTTGCCCTTGCGTCAGTGGTATTTTGAAAGCATTAAATGTGACACTTAAATGTAACTTGTCACTGTGAGTAAGCATCTTGACATAATTTTGAGGGCAGCATCCATCTCTTCCTGGCCCTTTCTCACACATGCTGCCAGGCAAGCTCACTCCTTGATAATCGACTGCTTCATACCATTTAATAAGTTTTCACTCCAGCCTGGAGGGTGGTGGCAGAACAGGCACTGGGTCTTTGAATATTTTTCTGTTTTCAGTGAGAATTATTTGAAGGTTGAGGGAGGTTAGAAATGGCACGAAGCTCATCGTCAGAGTAAGGTTTGTAGTTGAAAATCGGTTCAGCGGCATTTTTCTCATGCACCAGAATATACATAGGCATTAAAAAATTTTAGCTCCTTGACAGAATTCATCAGATGAAGAGACATAATCTTATTTCTCTCAGCCAATAAAAAAATCCATAAAATATCTCTTGTTAAACACACAATTCAGAAAACCTCTTGTTCTTGTTACTGTTTTATTTTTAGTCGCCGCTCTCCCTTCTGAAGAAATTAAAGATAATGTAACTGATAGTTTTATTTCTCTACTATAGAAATTTTGCTAAATATTCTCCTTCCTGATCCTATCTTCCTGTTCCCCTTCTCCACAAGATTGGTGATGTGTGCAGGAGCCTGAAGGGGGCCCGGGTTTAAGAATCCTTCCTTCCCTGTGCATGTTCATTTCACAAATGTTGGGGCCACTCATTTCATCCTGTCCCTCCCACAGCAGGATTCATATTCTGTGGCCCAGTAAAAACATAGAATTTATCATTAGTATTTTTTAGATTAAAAAAATTTTTTAACGTTTATTTTTGAGACTGAGAGAGAGCATGAATGGGGGAGGGTCAGAGAGAGGAGGAGATACAGAATCTGAAACAGGCTCCAGGCTCTGAGCTGTCAGCACAGAGCCCGACGCGGGGCTCCAACCCACAGACCACGAGATCGTGACCTGAGCCGAAGCTGGTCGCTTACCCGACTGAGCCACCCAGGCTCCCCTCGTGAATATTTAAAGTACTGTAATATAGTATGCTAGCATATGGATCTTAAAAGGGATTGAATGCAATAGAACATAATAAAATCTGATGTACAGAAAGCACTGGATTAACCCAGAAAAAAATTTCTTTAAGGTGGCTGGATGATGCAGGCATTGATATAGGATCTGTCAGATTGCTGTTTTCATACTTTGTTTTGTTATGTTCTGCAACAGTCACACATGGGCTCTGATAGAAAAGTTATGAGGAATATTACTTTTAACTTTTTTTTTTTTTTTTTAACTCTTATAGCACTTTCAGACAAAAGCTTCATTCTGCCTGTTAACTGCATCTCATACCTGTGTGTCCTGTGTGGAGTATGCCATTTTAACCCGTCCGAGTCTGATTTTTGTTCATCCCCTGGTCATTTATGTAGAGAGGAAAATTAATCTGGGTCTTAGGATGTTATATTTATTGATCTCTTTTCATACTTCTGGTAACAGCAGTTTAAAGTGAATCAAGTGAGAATGCTAAGCTGTTCTGTAGCACAGAAAGCCTGTATGAATCAAATGTCAAAATTCA